>NC_142441.1:60455833-63186666 GCF_059453495.1 Arachis ipaensis
ACTAAATGGCTAAAATATGAACTAAAGTGCAACATAGAATAAATACATAAAAATAGTAATATATATAAGTACTGAGAAAATAAAAATAAAAATAAAAATAAAGAAAAAATACAGAAAAGTAGCAAAATAAATAAAAAGAGTATGTAGTGGTTCACCAAAAAAAGAACGCCAGAGATGGCGACCTCCCCACACTTAGAATGTAGCATCGTCCCCGATGCTCACTCAAGCAGGGTGTGAAGGGGTGTCATCACTGGAAGGGTGGGTAGCTGGGGTCTCTGTGGTGGTGGTCTGAGGATCTGGCTACTGCTGAGGAGGTGCTGACTGGATAGGGATCTCGGGGTCTACAGCCTGAATCTGAGGCGGAGACTCTTGTGTGATGCTGCCTGCTGAGTGCCTGCCTGCTCTGCCTCGCTCTGGAGATGGGTCTCTGCCTCGTGATCATCTGCCTCCTCCTCGGATGCCTCGGATGGTGTGTCAGGCTCGGAGGAGATGTCGCTAGAGTGTATCATCAGCTTTAGGTGCTCATAGCGTCGCTTTTTGCGACGCTCCATCTGGTCAAGCCGTCGAAACAGGCGGTGCACTAAATGATAGATGGGTTCTGGGGCAGGTGGAGGTGCAGTGGTGGTGGCAGGGGTAGCTGTGGAAGATGAGGGGCCGGCAGATGGTGTGGCTGTGTCAGCAGTAGCAATGAGGAATGTAGGTCTGTAACCCAAAGCCAGAAAGTTCCTGCTGTGCGGGATAATCTTCTTGCATTCTGCAGCAGGTGGCTTTTCATCAGCATCCTCCCAAGGCACGTCAGCTCGACGTCCTAGCTGTGTAATCAGATAAGAAAAGGGAAGAGTGCCTCAGACGTGGAACCTGGCCATATAGTACCGGATAAAGCGTGGCAGGTACAAGTCCTTACCCTCCATCACACACCATAGGAGGGTGATCATAGCGGCTGGTATCTCAGTCTCGTGAGTACTCGGCATAATGAAGTTGCTAAGTATCTGATGCCATAGCTGAGCCTCATCATTCAAGTAGATCCGCTTGATTCCCTTTGGCATGGTAGTGTTCTTACCCATAATCCAAGGAACAGTCGGGTCAAGGGCTATCCGGGCCTTGACTGCATCCCAATCAAATCGCATAAAGCGCATATCCTCCTCAGCTTTTTGATAACTATCCAACTAATCAGTTTTAGGTAGAAGCTTCAAAACTTCTTCAATGGCCTCTTCAGTGACTAAAATTTGCTTTCCTCTAAGATTCACTGCATCTAGGGAGGTTTTGAAGTAATTGCAGTAGAATTCCCGAACCCAAGATTCATTGACCTCAGTCAGGGGTCTTTCCAGGAAGAACCAGCCTCTATGTTTGATCTGGTCAGAGGTGTATTGCTGGAGTTCTTCTGGGATCTTCAAAGTTCTCTCCAGGTATAGGTTCCTAGAGGCTGCAAACACCGGATACCTCAGCTCACAGTATCAGTTTGCAAACTTTACTGGATCAGTAGCAGGGATTAGCTGGTCGGCCTTCTCCTGCGGGGTAAAATTTTTCTCCTGCGAGGAGGCATCATGCATGAGATCTATGATAGACATAGAGGCTTCTCCTCTTTTTCGTTTGCCAGTTGTTGCCTTTCCTTTCCCTTTTCTGTGGGAGTCCGACATCCTGAAAAATAGAATTTAAGGATATAATAAAAACAGGAAAACAAGGAGGCAATTTACAAAAGAAGCACATAGTGGCAAAGGAACAGGAGAGTAATGAATATGAGCTAAGTAAATGTGCATTAAGGATTGTATAGGAGTTAAAAGTTCGAAAAGAAGAAATCACAATCCAAAATGTAATTGAATTCATGTTAAATAGAAAAATTAACATCATGCCATGGTCAGAATGTTAAAAAAAAGTGAAAGAAAATCAGAAGAGAAGTTTTGAAAGGATAGGTTGGTTAGAATTGAAAAAGAGTTTAGGAAGTTAACATTAGTGGGTTAGTAAAATTTGGTTTAAAGTAAGTAGCATAATGAAAATATTCCAAGTAACAAGTATTCACAGTTAGAAGCTATAAGTAACTCATAACCAAATAAGGAAAACAGGTTGATGATGATTCAAATAGATATAGAAATAGCAAAAATTGGAATCAAAAATCAAAAATACAATTTATGAACCAGGAAATCAAAAAGGATAAGAAAGCATGCCCTGGCAGTCATGAATTAGTTTGGTTAAAGTAGAGGAAAGCAGAGTTCAAAATGCCAAAACCAAAACATGAATGAAAACATTTTACAGAAACTTAGGCAGCATCCCGGCTAAAATTGAATTGTCCTGGAAAATAAACAGCAATTAAATAGTTCATATGAATCAAAATTAAAGCTGCAATTACAGATAGGGAATATAAACATGAAAATGCAGTGTACAGAGCAGCAAGAAACAAGAAAGTACAGCATATGAACATTACAATCATCACTGCAACAGCAGAATAAAACAAGAAACACGAACAGCGCAATTAAACAGACCTAAATCCACTAACCACATCCTAGGCTACCTAACAACCTAAAATCCACTACAACATGCATATCTAACTAGCCTAATGACGAACATAAACAGAAAAAATGAATTAACTACAAAGGATAGAAGGGTGGCATTCGTCGGAACCTGGTAGGCGTAAGAAAGAGAGTGGGGCAGAAAGGTGACTGGGGATGGCGGCGGTGGCGTCCGGCGTGGCGGAAGAGGGTGGCGCGGCAGCGGTGGGTGCTGTTCGGAGGAAAGGAGGGAGAAGGGGGGTGTAATGGGGGTAGGGGGTAATAGGTGAAGGGAAGGGGGGCGTGTGGGTGGCGCTGGGCAGTGGCGACGGGGCGGCGGCGGTGGGTGGTGGTCGCGGGGGGGCAGTGGCGGTTAGGGAGGGAAGAAGAAGAAAGAAGAAGAAAGAGGGGGGGAAGGAGGAAGGTGGGTGGGTGGCGGCGGGGTCTGGGTGGTCGGCGGCGTCTGGCGGTGGCAGTGATGGTGGCTGGGTGGTGGTTGGGGGTTGGAGAAGAAGAGAGGAAGGAGAGGGGTTGGGGGGTGCGACTGATAGGGTTCGTGTGACTGGGGGGTTTTAAATTTGAATCCACGCGATCGCGTGGGGCACGCGGTCGCGTGGTTGGGGCGAAAATGTGGTTGACGCGATCGCGTAGGTGATGTGATCGCGTGGAGGGCAAAAAGAGTGAATGACGCGATCGCCTGGGGCATGCGATCGCGTCGCTGGAATTTGTGCTAAACGCACGAATCCAGCGTCGTTTCAGCGCAACTCTCTGTCTCCTTTTGGGGTGTTGTGCAATCCTGTGTGTTGTGCAAGTGACGCGATCGCGTGGGCATTTTGTGCGGAACGCATAATGGCCGCACGATTCCAGCCTAACTTTCTGGACGTTGGATGGTTACGCCGAACTCCAGGTCACGCGGCTGCGTGAATGACGCGGTCACGTGGGTGGTATTTTTCGCAATGTGACGCGATCGCATGAGTGATGCGGTCGCGTCGCACACCCTTTTTTTTATTAAACTGGTATGCAATTATGCAGTATGCAGAATGCAATGATTCATATGAATGAGATGCAAAACTCTAGGTTTAATAAAATAAATCTTGAAAACAAATAAAACTAAATAAAAATTGAAAAAGGAAAGATCATACCATGGTGGGTTGTCTCCCACCTAGCACTTTTAGTTAAAGTCCTTAAGTTGGACATTGGATGAGCTTCCTGTTATGGCGGTTTATGCTTAAATTCATCCAGAAATCTCCACCAATGCTTGAAATGCCAATAGCCTCTGGGGTCCCAAACTAGGCATGTAAAGCTTCTGAGTAGCTTCAAATAGATTCTCAGGCTCCCAGGGTGACGAATGTCAGCATAGATTCCAGGATCCCAAACTTTGCTTTTAAATCCGCCTTCATCTTGATCTATACTTTTCCATCTGGGCGGTTTAGAAATTAGAATCTCATCAGGATAACCAAACATTTTTCGAGATCCATCCGATTGATCATTATGCCAATCCGTGCACTTCGAGTTGAAGCGTGGAACCTTATTGAACCTTGTGCACCAGCTCTGAGTATGAGCCATTTCCCGCTTACTCTTAAAGCCGCAGAGAGCTCTAAGCTGGCCATCTGTTTCAAGAAAACCATATTCAAGTGGAAAAATAAAGCTAAAGGTTAAGGATTGTACCCACTTAAAACTTGTATTGGTTGGTAATGGCCTTGGGATAGGTGGTTCCAGTGGTTCTGTGAGTTCTACTCCCTTGTGTTCTTCTGTGAAATTCTCCACTTCTTTGCAAGATTCTTCAAACATATCCATGTCTTGATCAAAGCCATCTATGTCTTCCTCATCACTTAAGTCATAGACTGGAGGTTGAGAGAAATCTACCTCCGTATCATCTTCGTATTCACTTGGGGAAGATTCTTCGATCTCAGAAAATTTAGTTGCGGATGCAAGTTCATTACTAGGATAACTTAACTTGTGACTATCATCATCAAGGAAATCTGCTTCTTGGGTTATTCTGTCTAGTTCTTCATGAAAGACTTGCTCTGGGGATTGCGCACAATCCTCCTTAGCATCAACTGTAACATCCTTGATAGAATGCTCCACAACTTTGGATTCCCATGGAGGTTCAGCGTCTCCTAAGTCTTCAACCAACTCTTCTTCTTCAATAATGACAGCTTCCTCTACTTGTTTCAGTACGAAACCATGCTCTGTCTTGTCTGCTGGAGTTTCTAGTATCACCCTCATGCTACGCTCTTCGTTAGATTGTCCACATGGGGCTGTGGGATATCCTTGAATGTTCAAACGTCTAGAAGATAATTGACTTACTTCTTGCTCCAGTTGATGAAGGGTTGTTTGAAGTCGATTTACTGTTTTCTTGAGGCGAACCTCTGATTCTCGGGGTAATAGATTTGGATATGGCACAGGGGGAAGTGGTGGTGTTTGGGAGTGATTGGATTGGAACTGGGGTAAATGAGGATCATACGGTGGTGAGTGGTGGAAAGGAGCTTGTGAGTTTGGTGGTTCGAAGTTATGTTGAGAGGATGGTCTATAAGCACAAGGTGGGGCTTGTTGGTAATTACAAGGTTGTCCACCATGTCTATGTGCTTGGTATGCATTGTAGAATGGTCTTTGTCCATGATATCTTGGAGGGTGTTGTTGCCTAAAGGGTTGATTAGATCCTCTTGGCTCCATCCATCTTTGATTGGTCTGACCTTGATGCATGTTCCTATTATAACTTCCATTCCTTTCAATCACATTAGAACCAAACTCAAAGCGAAAGGGGTGAGAATTCATAGTAGCTAAAAGAAATAAAGAGGGGAAAATAAAAAGAAATAAACAAGTAAAAGAAAAATATTTACAATAACCAATAATAAGGCACACGATTGCAGTTCCCCGGCAACGGCGCCATTTTGATGAGAGAGGCTTTTGCGTGGTCTAGAAATTTGCAGATAAATCCTCGTTGCAAGTATAGTTTCTAAACCAACAAAAGTCCTTTCATACAAACATTTTGGTTGTCACAAGTAACAAACCCCTAAATAAATTGATAACCGAAGTATTCAAACCTCGGGTCGTCTTCTCAAGGAACTGCAGGGAAGTATGTTCTTATTATTGGTTATGGAGATTGTAAATTGGGGTTTTGAGAATGAGGAGTGAATAGTTTAATTAGCAAACAAAGTAAATGAAGAACAACTAAATTTAAATGGCAAGTAAAATAAATAAATGACTGTAAATAAACTTTTGGCAAGGTATGAGAAATTAGAGGTCCTATCCTAGCTATCCTTATCAATGATGATGAGAATTGAATCTTAATTCCATTTTGTTAACCTTTACTAAGATAAAGGAAGGTCAAGGGATTAATTGGTTTGATCTTCGAATCCTATTTATTTCCTAAGAAAAGATTGGGATTATTGAAGTTCATTTAATTAACAAGATAACAATTATCATTCATGTTTGAGTTTGATAACTCCTAAGTTACTAATTTCTTAACCAAGACCAAAAGGAGAAAAGTAAATCTACTGGAATAAAAATGTCTTCAGTTGGGAATAACAATAATGTAAATAAGAGAAAGCAATATTAAACTGAAATACCTCAAATAACATTAATTCAAAAGAGTAATATGTAACATGAATGTAGCATAGGCCAAATAGGCAACATAAATAATATAAGCATTAAAGTATCTAAAAGTAAGAGATAAATATAAAGTAAAAGAACATTGAATCTAGGATCGAGAGTCACTCCTAAAACTAAGAGAAATCCTAAATTCTAATCCTAAGAGAGAAGAGAGAGGAGAGAACCTCTCTCTAAACTAAATCTAAATCATGAAAACTAAACTAAAGTGGTAACCTTTTTTGAATGGATGCATTCTCTCACTTCATAACCTCTGGTCTATGCCTTTTGGACTTAGATTTCGGCCAAAAAGGGCTTCAGAATTCACTGGGAGCGTTTTCTGCAATTTCTGGTGCGTGGCCTCTGTCACGCGTCCGCGTGGGTCACGCGGTCGCGTGGGTCACGCGGTCGCGTCCTTCGGAGTTTTCCTTGTCACGCGGTCGCGTCAGTCATGCGACCGCGTCATATGTGTTCTGCTTAAGGCGCACGGTCGCGTCAGTCATGCGGCCGCGTCGCTGCTTCTTCGTGCTTGGCATGCGTCCACGTCGCCCGTGCGATCGCGTGGATGCCAGTTTCTTCACAAACTCCGTTTTATGCTTTCCTTCCATTTTTGTATGTTTCCTTTTCATCCTTTAAGTCATTCCTGCCTTAGAAGATCTGAAACAACTCAACACACTAATCACGGCATCGAACGGAAATAAAGGTAATTAAAATAATTAATTTTAAAGCATAGAAAACATGTTTTTCACATACATTATATAATACGGAAGGGAAATTAAAACCATGCAATTAATATGAATAAGTGGGTGAAGGATTAAATAAATCACTCAGATTAAGCACAAAATATATCATGAAATATGGGTTTATCAAGGGGCATTGCCAACAGGGAAGCCTTACCTGGTCAGAGGACTCCGGGTAACGTCGAGAGCAGGTATGTAACCGACAAATGAGCTCATTACCTGCACTAGGGCTAGACATGCATCATACTTGGTTGTGCATTTCCTTTGTTATGATTGTGGTATGAGTGTATGCTTTCCTTGTTTGTATTCTATTATCTATGTCTGTTTTGTATTTTCTTGTATCCTTCTGTTTGTGTTCTATTTTCTATTTTCTCTATTTCCTCTATTTATCTTCATCTTCAATTTACTGCTTTCTGTATTTTGCTATTCATTTGCAAAACAACATATAATTAATGAACTTAACTAATAACCCCGACCCTACTAAGAACTCCCTAGTTCTTACCCCTTCTCTCTCCCTTCCCCCTTCAGATGGAAGCAAGAGTTCCTTTCCGTTGTTCGCTGACGACCGTTTGCGAAAAGGATTCCGCTCTAGGTAGTCTTCTGAGTCTAGGGTGAATCCCGTTCTCTGTTTATATGTATATACTGTTAGACCAGCCAATGTCTGCACCCCGTTTGTATGTGAACTTTAACCTAAATCCTGTGTACGATACTCTTGTTGTATGGCTACTTGATGAGGTACCAGAGAGATGTCCTATGGCAATGTCTGATCGTGCAGAGGAGTAGCAGATGATGTTCTACCGTTTGGTGACGTTCCACCTGACTTGAGTTTTGAAGACCTAGAACGTACTTTCCC
Organism: Arachis ipaensis; assembly: GCF_059453495.1. Classification (NCBI taxonomy): domain Eukaryota; kingdom Viridiplantae; phylum Streptophyta; class Magnoliopsida; order Fabales; family Fabaceae; genus Arachis; species Arachis ipaensis. Next base: position 60,463,501 of record NC_142441.1, read on the forward strand.
TCGTTTTAGTAGTTTAGAGGGACCAGGTGAGTTTAGAGCCTAGGCTAGCCTAGGTGCCAGCTTAGGGACCTCTTGGAAAAGGCTCTGTGTGACTTAGGAGCCAGCATAAATCTGATGTCAGTAGCTATGATGAGAAAAATGAGGATTGAGGAGGCTAATCCAACAAAAATGGCCCTACAATTGGCAGACCTATCATTCAAGTTTCCTCATGGCATAGTAGAAGATTTTCTGGTAAAGGTAGGAGATTTTATCTTCCCAGCAGACTTTGTAGTGTTGGACATGCAAGAGGAAGCCAAAGCCTCCATCATCCTGGGTAGACCGTTCTTGGCCACTGCTGGAGCTGTCATTGACGTTCAAAAAGGTGAACTCACCTTGAGATTACACAATGAAAAGATGACATTCAATGTGTTCAAGGCCATGAGTTACCCACCAGAAACATTGGGAGAATGTATGAGGTTGGATTCACTAGAAGATGCAGTACAGGAGATTTTTGAAGAAGAAGAACTTGAAGGGTTAATAGAGGAGGAATCAACATCTAGCGAAGAGGCTGCAACAGCAGAGATTCATATACATGGTGCACCAAAGGAAGAGAATGAAAAGATAGAAGCACCCAAACTTGAACTCAAAGCTCTGCCACCCACTCTCAAATATGCATACTTAGGAGAGAGTGAAAGTTACCCAGTGATCATAAACTCATCCCTTAGCCGAGATCAAGAGGATGAATTACTCCAAGTATTGCGAAAGCATAAGGATGCCATTGGATGGACCCTCGCTGACCTGAAAGGAATCAGTTCGGCCATATGCATGCATAAGATGCTGTTGGAAGATGATGCCAAACCATCCATTCAACCCCAAAGGAGGCTGAATCCAGTAATGAAGGAAGTGGTACAGAAAGAAGTTATGAAGTTATGGCAGGGAGGGGTAATCTACCCGATCTCCGATAGCCCATGGGTCAGCCCCATGCAAGTTGTCCCAAAAAAGGGAGAATCACTGTAGTCCCCAATGAGAAGAACGAACTAATCCCTACAAGGACCGTCACAGGATAGCGGATGTGCATAGACTACAGAAAACTCAATGAAGCTACAAGAAAAGATCATTTCCCCCTTCCTTTCATGGATCAGATGCTGGAAAGACTTGCAGGACATGCATATTACTGTTTTCTCGATGGTTATTCAGGATATAACCAAATAGTAGTTGATCCGAGAGACCAAGAGAAAACCTCATTCACTTGCCCATATGGAGTGTTTGCCTACAGGCACATGCCATTTGGGCTATGTAATGCACCTGCAACTTTCCAACGGTGCATGCTCTCCATTTTCTCAGATATGATAGAAAAATTCATTGAAGTCTTTATGGATGACTTTTCGGTATTCGGAGATTCCTTCACTAATTGCCTAAATCACTTGGCCCTGGTATTAAAAAGATGTCAAGAGACCAACTTGGTCTTGAACCGGGAGAAATGTCACTTTATGGTGACAGGGGGAATAGTTTTTGGCCATAAGGTTTCTAAGCAAGGCATTGAGGTAGATAGAGCTAAGGTGGAAGTCATTGAAAAATTACCCCCACCAAGTGATGTCAAGGCAATTAGGAGCTTTTTAGGGCATGCCGGCTTTTACAGAAGGTTTATTAAAGTTTTTTCAAAGATAGCCAAGCCCTTAAGCAATCTCCTTGTATCTGATGCACCATTTGTCTTTGATGAAAAATGCATGCTAGCATTCGAAAACTTGAAAAAGAGGCTGTCCTCTGCCCCTATCATTTCCCTACCTGATTGGAACTTACCATTTGAACTGATGTGTGATGCATCTGATTTTGCAGTAGGGGCAGTGTTAGGGCAGAGGAAAGATAACTTAGTCCATGTGATATACTATGCCAGCAAAGTCCTCAATGACTGATAAACCACTATTTTATGGTTTATATTGTGTTTAATTGTGTGGTTTTATCATGATCCTGACCCACTTATTCATTAAAATTGCATGCATTTATATTTCCTTCCTGAAATTATTACATGAGTGAAAACTGCTTCCTAGAGACTTTTAATTATACATTTTACTTCTCCTTTGTTCCATTCGATGCCGTGATCTGTGTGTTAAGCATTTCAGGCTTTATAGGGCAAGAATGAGTTGGAGATTGGAAAGGAAGCTAGAAAAAATGGAAGGAACACAAGAAATTGAGGAGATGACCAGCGAGAAGCGATGCGGCCGCATGGACGACGCGACCGCGCGGAGAAGATCAAATCACAGTCACGCGGCCGCATAGATGACGCGACCGCGCGAAATGGAAAAGCACGAGCGACGCGGAGGCATGGACGACGCACCCGCGTGGTGAAGCGAAACGCGAATCACGCGTCTGCATGAGCGACGCGATCGTGTGGCATGCGTGATCTGCATAATTTGCAGAATCGCTGGGGGCAATTTTGGACCCTATTTTGACCCAATTTTCGGCCCAGAACAGCAGACTAGAGCCAGAGAACATGCAGAAATGAGACACAACATTCATTCTACACAGTTTTTAGTTTTTAGATCTAGTTTTACTCCTTCCCTAGGTTTTCTCTCTACACATTCATAGTTCTTAAGATTTAATTTTCTCTTACTTTTTTGGCATTGGAACACTGAGAAGAGTTATTACCTCATCAAGACTTCGTCATTCTAGTTCGTTTTCTTTACTTGGCTTCACTCTTCCATGTTCTTTGCTTTGTTAATTTTACCATTGGAATATTTTTAGGATTATTTAATACAAGGATCACCTTTATTTTTAATTGACTATTTCGATTTTTATTTATAATGTCTTCCTTTAATTCCTTTTTATATGCTATGAATTTTACATTCACAATGAGCGAGTAGTTCCCTAACTTGATGGGGAATTGATTGAAAGGAACCCTTGAGTTGGGAGGCTTGAAAGAAAAAATGTAATTGGGTTTGTGGTTAGATTGCCTCCTAATCACTAACACCAATCCCTTTTAATTAAGTGGATTGCAACTTGTGAACGGACGTAGCATTCCAACTTGTTTGACTTTCCTTTACCTAGTGAAGGATAACTAAACAGGACAACCCTCAATTGTCAATTAATCCTGAGAGCATTCCAACAATAATAGGGATTCCAACTAATCAATTCCCAGTCAAGGCTTTTATTTACATTATTCAAATTCCCAATTTAATTTCCTGTTTGCTCAATTCAACCCTTTTTGAAAATCTCTGATTAATAAAATAGCACACTTTTCTGCAACTCGTTGGGAGACGACCTGGGATTCATACTCCTAGTATTTTAATTTCAATTTTCTGTGACATCTTTCTAAATTGATAGGCGGATTTCAGACGAATTAAGAACTATACTTGCAACGTATATATTTTAACAATTCTTAATTCGCCAAATTTCTGCCCGCATCAATTTTTGGCGCCGTTGCCGGGGAGTGTGATGCCAGGGAATTTTGGCTAGTTTCACTGACCTTTTCTTTACTGTTTTTAGGTTAGTTTCATGCATTTCTTTAGGAAATAAGCTAGTTTTGGGTAAATATTCACTTATGCCTTGACTCAAGCATACATTGTGCATTTTACATGATTTCATGAGGATTTTGCATAAGTTTAGTGACAAATATTATGTTGCATTACTCCTGACTTGGACTAGAGTTTTGATGCACTTTGTTGCTTGATTTCAGGACCAAAAAGGAGCAAGAAAGGGGAGGTAAATTGCAAAGATTAATGAGAAAAGTGATTGCCAATAACACACTCAAAAAAGCCATCAATGCCCACGTTAGAGAGTCACGTTAACCAAGTTAACGTGAACTCTAACGTGGAGAAGAGAAGTTGAGCCAACGTTAGTGACACTCAACATTGTCACTAACGTTGGCAATCACTCATAAGTGGCCACGTTAGAAGCCACGTTAACCTAGTTAACGTGGCCTCTAACGTTAAAGGGGGGGAAGAGAAGCCAACGTTAGTGACACTCAACATTGTCACTAACGTTGGCCTATGGTGCTAAGTACCACGTTAACTCCCACGTTAACTTGGTTAACGTGGGAACTAACGTAGAGGATGAAGAGTTGTCGACAATGTTAGTGACACTCAACATTGTCACTAACATTGAAGCAACCACATAACCCCCAAGAGTCACGTTAACTTTCACGTTAACTTGGTTAACGTGGAAGCTAACGATGAGAAATGAAAGATGAGCCAACATTAGTGACACTCAACATTGTCACTAACGTTGGGATGGCTAAAAGATGGCCACGTTAGAAGCCACGTTAACCTAGTTAACGTGGACTCTAATGTGAGACCTAGGGGCACATTAGAACGTTAGTGACAATGTTGAATGTCACTAACGTTCTCGAAGGTTGACAAGGCAACGTTAAAAGCCACGTTAACCTAGGTAACGTGGGTTTTAATGTAAGGCAAAAGGGGTGCATTGGAACGTTAGTGACAATGTTAAGTATCACTAACGTTCCCGAACTTGGACTTTCACTAAATGATTAACACTCCTTACGCCCTGAGCTTAAGTCTCTGCCCACTCTGCACTTTCTCTCTACAAGTAAAGCCAAGCCCAAATAAAGAAAGGAATTGCTTCAAACTCAAGATCCAAAGGCCCAAGACTTGAAGAGTGAACTAGAAGCTGAGAAGAGTAGTATATATAGGAGTAGCTTTGTATTGTAAAATAGTTCTGGAGGCTGAGGAACTACTCTCTGTATTTACTTTCTTTGCAATTTCTAGTTTTATGATGTATTCTCCATCTTTGTTTTCATTTTCAAGAGCTATGAACAACTAAACCCCTTTCATTGGGTTAGGGAGCTCTGTTGTAATTTGATGGATCAATACTAATTTTCATTGTTCTTCTTCTATCTTTCCTCTTGATTTTACTTGAAAGCTTTCGATCTTCATCCAATTGAGTAGTTATCTTGGAAGAGAAGCTATTCAAACTTGGATCTTTTTTGAACCTTGGAAGAGGAATGAAGAGATCAAGCTAGAAATGCTTTCTCATGCTGGACCAAATTGGGTTTGGATGGGTATGTGACTGTAACCCTCTCAATACTTGGTTTGGGAAATGCATGTGGTATAATCAGTGACCATACTTCATCTCTTCTCATGAGCAATTGACCAAGGAATTGGCTATTGATCAAGATTTGAGAGATTGAATTGCAAGGAATTGTAATTCAATCACTTAAGATTGCCAAGGAGATCAATGAGTGCATTAATTGAGGAAGAGATGAAAATGAACTTGATCCGGAGAATTGCAATATCTCCTAAGCCCAATGAACTCCCCATCTCTGATCTTATCCATTCTCTTTAATTTCTGCGATTTACTTTTATGAGCAAATCCCCCATTCCCATTTACAATTCTGCAATTTATTTTCAGTCATTTACTTCCAGTCCTTTAATTCTAGCATTTACTTTTCTGCTATTTACATTCCCGCCATTTTATTTTCTGCAACTCTCAACCCAATTTTTGGATTCGCTCAACTAGAACATTCTTCTAATTAAAGTTGCTTGATCAATTAATCCCTGTGGGATTCGACCTCACTCTATTGTGAGTTTTTACTTGACGACAACTTCGGTACACTTGCCGAAGGAAGATTTGTTGAGAGATAAGTTTTCCCCGCATCAAGTTTATGGCGCCATTGCCGGGGATTGATTGTGCATCAACAATGATTAGATTGGAAGATCACTAGATTGAGCATTTTATTTTGTGTATTTCATTTTCTGTTTGAGTGATTTACTTTTTGTTTTAGTTAAACTTCTTCCCTTCTCCATCTACTCTTTTGTTTCTCTTTGTTATTTTCAATTCTGTTTGCTAACCCACTAACTGTTTGATATATTGTATCACCCACAACTAACATCAATTCTGACACAAAGACTGTCTGCACCTATTTTCTCTGCTTGTACTTGTTGGTTGTATGACAGGGAGAAGAAGCGCGGCTTCAACTTCCTTTGATTCTGAACCAGAGAGAACCTTCCTTAGACTAAGGAGGGAGGCAAAAGGAAAACGAGTAGTTGGTGCTGAAGAAAAGGAGGAACAGTTTGAGGAATACTTTGAACCAAATATGGAAGAAAACATGGAAAATTATCATGAAGAAGAGACTCACAACCATGGCAGAGGAGGTGGAGCAAATCATGCTGGGGAGGATAGAAGAGTTTTGGGCTCTTACATTAATCCAAACCCAGGCAATTGTGGAAGTAGCATCCAAAAGCCAACAATCCATGCCAACAACTTTGAACTTAAACCACAGGTCATCACCCTTGTTCAGAACAACTGTTCGTTTGGAGGAGGTGTTCAAGAAGATCCCAACCAACATTTGACCACCTTCCTGAGAATATGTGACACAGTGAAATCTAATGGTGTTCATCCTGACGCCTATAGATTGCTCTTATTTCCCTTCTCACTCAGAGACAAGGCAGCCAAGTGGCTGGAATCCTTCCCAAGGGAGAGCTTGACAACTTGGGAGGATGTGGTGAACAAATTCTTAGCAAGATTCTACCCTCCTCAATGAATCAATAGGCTAAGAGCTGAGGTTCAAACCTTCAGGCAACAGGATGGTGAGACTCTGTATGAAGCATGGGAGAGGTTTAAAGACTTAACAAGGAGGTGTCCACCTGACATGTTCAACGAATGGGTCCAGCTGCACATTTTCTATGAAGGGCTCTCTTATGAGTCAAAGAAGGCAGTAGACCATTCATTTGGAGGGTCCTTGAACAAGAAGAAGACCATTGAGGAAGCCATAGATGTTATTGAAACAGTAGCAGAAAACGACTACTTCTATGCTTCCGAAAAAGGGAACACAAGAGGAGTGATGGAGCTAAACAATGTAGATGCTCTGTTGGCCCAAAACAAGCTCATTACTCAGCAGTTGGCTGACCTCATCAAGAAGATGGAGATGAACCAAGTAGCAGCAATCTCCACTTCATCAACAACACAAGAAGGAGTAAACCAAGAAGCAGAAAGGAGTCAGGAGCAAGCCAACTACATTGGGAATTCACCAAGGAAAAACTATGATCCATACTCCAAGACTTACAACCCTGGATGGAGAAATCACCCGAACTTTGGGTGGGGAAGTGAGCAAGATCAAAACCAAGACCAGAGACGTTACAACTCCAACAACAATGCAGCTCACCAACAATTCACCCAGAGGACATCTCAACACCCCCACAACAACACTTCTCCACATACTTATCAAAACCAAAATAGCACATCTGCTCCGAACCACTCATCAATTGATGACAGGCTCTCTAAGATTGAAGCCCTACTTGAAGGAATAAGCCAAGAGATTCAAGAAAATAAGGTGTTCAAAGAGGAGGTGCGAGCCAATATTAAGAACCAGGGAGAAACTATTAGGAAGCTGGAATTCCAGGTGGGATATTTATCTGAGAAGATTCCCAAACCTACTGATAGCTTCCCAAGTGACACGGAGAAAAACCCCAAGGGAGAAGCGAAGAATGTAAGATGGGAAGATTGCAAAATGGTCACTACAAGTGATCAAGAGACTGAAGACAAGCAAGGCAAAATGTGCAAACAACCTGAAGACAACTCAACAAAGGAGGAGGACAGAGATCACAAAGAACCAGAAATCTCACAACAAGAGCTGCTGAAGCTCTATGCACCATTCCCTCAACTGCTCAATGGTGCTGTGGGAAAATGGATATACTCAAGGTTCCTAGACTTGTTTGCATCTCTGCATGTGAACATACCATTCATCAAGGCAATTCAACAAATGCCTGCATTCATCAAGTATATGAAGGAACTTCTTCCCAAGAAAAGCTCACTCAAGGGAGGGCAGACTATAGTGATGAATAAGGAATGTAGTGCCCTTATTCAACCTGAGTTGCCTACAAAAAGAAGAGACCCAGGAAGTTTTCATATACCTTGTGCCATAGGAGAAAACATGTTCGACAGAGCACTATGTGATCTAGGGGCCAGCATCAACTTACTGCCCTTATCCCTGGTGAAAAGGCTGCAGATCAATGAGATAATGCCCACAGATGTCATTATCAGACTGGCTGACAAAACTCAAAAACAAGCAATAGGAGTGGTGGAAAATGTGTTGCTAAAAGTTGGGAAGTACTTTCTCCCAACAGATTTTGTCATTCTGGACATGGAAGAAAGTCACACTCATCCAATCATATTGGGAAGACCATTCCTAGCTACAGCCAGAGAACTTATTGATGTAGAGAAAGGGGAGCTAATATTGAGAATCCATGATGAACAACTCAGCGTCAATGTTTTCAAACTCTCACAAGAAACAGATCAAGAGGACAAGGAACTGAGCACAAATGATAAAGAGACACTAAAGGAGGAAACAAGCACTGAAGCACAGCCAGTTCATTCTGAGATCCCCTTAATTGACAAACATGGAAAACAACAATTGTCACAGCTCAAGGAAAAGTTGGAGGAACCCAAACCTCTAGAGGCAGGTGAAGACAACATCACAACTCCTTGGAGAAAAGAGGTCACCAAGGGGAAGGCAACCTCAAAAGAAACAAAGAAGAAGGTACCAAGGAGATGGAGGAACAAGAAGATCCCTACGGAAGACTTCTCTCCAGGGGATAGAGTTGTCTCAGCTTACTTCCCAGATATTCCCCCTAATCTCCCTACTGTACCATCTCAATTACCCAAGGTCTTCACTATCAACAGAGTTCTTTCCCTGGAACGTATGGAGATCATTGATCCAACCAATGGATACAAGTCCACAGCAAGAGGGGAGGACTTTAAGCACTACCAACCACCATGATGAAGGAAAAACGTCAAGCTAGTGACGCTAAAGAAGCGCTTCATGGGAGGCAACCCATGTTTTATATGCTTTCAGAAGATTATGAATAAGTCTATCTTTATGAGCTTCAATCCAAACTTAACGAACAATTGGTGAAAATCTTCTTATGCAGAATATAGTGAGGAACAAGTTTGGTGTTCAAAGCAAACCAAGTTGCATGCTAGTCTTGGAAGCTTTGAACACAAAACTTTTCATCACATTGCTTCAAACTAAGTTTGGTGTCACCTCATGGTGCCACCAAAATGCATATAAGGAATCACCAATAGTTAGTTAGTTAGTTGGAATTCATAAATAAATATTCAAAACCTTTCTTTCCTTTATTTCTAGCCGTAGAGTTTGAATTTTTTTTTATTATTAATTTCCTTATTTCAAATCTTTATAGGAAAGGAAAAGAAGCATAAAAAGGGATTGATGGGACAATTAAATGGGAGACTTCGCCACTTAAAGAAGAGGGGTTACACACTTGTTCTAAAGAGGGAATACGTTGGAAAATGTTGCCATGCAACATTGAAAAAAGGGACCCTTAGAAGACCGAGCAATCCCCATCATAAAGTCATGATCCTTGTCTTCTAGCCATGCATAACCCCAACCGTCCATCAAGTGACCACTTCATCAATCTACACCCTCCATTCTCTCACAACTTCTCTATATAAACAACCCTTGTCCATACCACCCTTCATTGTCATCACACACCTTCACCACTCTTCATTTCGGTACAATACACCCCCTATCCAATTATAAACATTCCTCCCCTCACTCTCCTCATTGCCATAAAACCCTAAACAACCAAAAGTCTCCATAACCTTACCACCTTCACATATTAAATCATCATTCATGGCATCTTTAAGTTCTAAGAGAAGGGAGGGGAAGGAACCCATGGAAGAACACCCATATGATGAGAAGAGATTTAGAAGCTTGCATCATGCATTGCAGTACGGGTGGATGGTTGATAAGGAAATCATTTATGAGCTGGGATTTCAAGTTAAGAAGACTGAATGCCCCGAAATCACAGAGAAGGTAGAAAGGAGAAGATGGGAGCTTCTCACTAACCCGGTCACTAAGGTGAATGCAAATCTCATACGATAATTTTATGCAAATGCAGTCAGGTATGATAAGAAAGATGAGTCATATACAAGCTTTGTGAGAGGAACAATGGTGGATTTTGGTCCCATGAGTGTAATGAGGGCATTGAAGCTACGGTCTATACCATTTGAAGAAGAAAGTTACCACTTAAGATTGGACAACAACCCCAATTATGACCAGCTTTTACTAGACCTTTGTGTACCAGGAGCTGACTGGGAAAGGGGTGCAGGAAATAAACCAAAGTTCATTAAGAGGACAGATCTCACTCCTGAAGCTAAGGGGTGGTTCGAGCTAGTAAGGAGGTCTATTCTCCTAGCTGCAAACAACTCGGAGGTGAATCTCGAGAGAGCAACGATGTTGCATTGTATACTCAAGGGAGGAGAAATCAAAGTTCATGAGATCATAGCTCAAGGAATTAGAAAGATGGCAGAGAAAAGCAACTCAAGAGGAACATTGGGTTACCCCAGCACCATTTACCGAATATGCAAGAAAGCTAGAGTGGTTTTTGAAGATGAGGACCCCGTTTGGATAAAGGAAGGCATTCCAATAACGGTCTGAAGGATGAATGCTGCAGCACTCCCCCTGCCTCAACGGAAGCAAAGAAAGAGGACAGCTCCTCAAGTAGTTGAAGGACAAGTCTTAGAGGGACAAGCACCACAGACCTTGGACATGCACCAATTACAGGAAGTCATTGATGGCTTATCTAGACAATATTTGGAAAGCCAAGGAGCACAGAAAGAGCTTCAACTATAGATGATGGAGCAGCAAGATGAGTGGCAAAGGCAAATGATGGAACAGCAATTAAGCCAAGGACAACAATGGGGAGAAGCATTCAACAGGATGGAACAAAGGCAAAACGAGCAACAAGAATCCACCCAGAGGCTAATCAACATCCAAGCACATCAAGGGGCACACATACATGAGATGCATCGAAGACAAATAGAACAGGCAGAACTATTGGACGAGCAAAGGGCATTCGCAGAAGGAGTTTACATGAATCAAACAGGACATCAGATAAATACTCAAGCCAGGCTCGGCTACTTAGTGGGACAGCTGCCAATATTGCATCCAGGAATAGCCAAGTATGATGAAATAAAGGATGAATTAGCACGAAGGGAAAGACAAAGGGTGGAAGAGAGTCATGAGTTAGTGAGGAAGGCACTTGAGGATTGGAAGCAAGCAAGATTGGCACGGATGCGAGGAAATGCAAGAGGAAACAAGGAGGACAAGCAAGGAAAAGAGCGTGGACACCCACAACAGTAAAAGGTGGTGGAGTTCCTTCTTTGTTCCATCTTTCTCCGTGTTTTAAATAAGGAAGATCTTGTATGAAATAGAACTTGCTTCCATGATATGTTTAAACCTTTTTCAAATCATGTTATTTTTAGTTTTTGGTATTGAAGAGAGTCCATGATTACTGGTCATTATGTCACTGCATCACTCCCTTATTTACTTGTAAGCTTGTCCCTTTTTAAATCAAATGAAGAAGAGAATGATTGTTTTCAAAAGACCAGAGTAGAGTTCATATTGTGGAAGTGCATTCATGAATCTTTGGGGTAGTCATAAGTTAGCTAAGTTGGTTCAACCACAAGGCTAGGAAGACAAATATCTATCCTGAATACTTTGCTTTGAATACACTCATGAGACTAAGTTAATAACAAGATCCTAAGAAGAGAAAAGGGAAAGAACAATGGAAGTGAAAAACAAAAGAAAAAGAGTAAGCAATAAGGCTAGGCATCAATGGTTTTAAGCTTGAGGCAAGTGTCTGTGGTGCTCCTATGTGAGGGATATACTTGGATGAATAAGCTCTTAGGGGTGCCTTATCACTTGGTAACTTGGGTTAACTAACTCGGGATTATCAGCTGAAAGTCCATTATCAAGAGTAACCTTCACTACAGAACACTTAGTAACCCAAAGAGGTGCTGGACACCAAGGTCTCAAGAAAAGAAAATAAATAAACTAAATGTCTGTAGTGTGTATGTATGGGGGATAGGCTTGAGGGAGTAAGTCCTTAGGGGTGTCTCAACACCTAGCACCTTGAACCAACTGGTTCGGGAGTGTTGGCTGAAAGCTTATCTTAAAGAGTTGCCCCCTTACAGAGCACTTAGCCTAAATAACACAAACAACCCTTGTAATAACAATAAAAGGATCAATGAATAAAAGTCTCATGGGATATGAACAAAGTGGGTGTTTTAGGATAGGATAAAGGTCTGAAAGCCAGTAATGGAATGAACCTAAGTTGCTATGCATGAAACCACCATAAAATCAGTAATATGACTTCCACAAGGATGACTCATTCCTCTGGATATTCCATTCATCATTCTCTTGTTCCAGTACTTGCTTAGGAACAAGCAAGCTTTAAGTTTGGTGTTGTGATGCCAGGGCATTTTGGCCAGTTTCACTGACCTTTTCTTTACTATTTTTAGGTTAGTTTCATGCATTTCTTTAGGAAATAAGCTAGTTTTGGATAAATATTCACTTATGCCTTGACTCAAGCATACATTGTGCATTTTACATGATTTCATGAGGATTTTGCATAAGTTTAGTGACAAATATTATGTTGCATTACTCATGACTTGGACTAGAGCTTTGATGCACTTTGTTGCTTGATTTCAGGACAAAAAAGGAGCAAGAAAGGGGAGGTAACTTGCAAAGATTAATGAGAAAAGTGATTGCCAATAACACTCTCAAAAAAGCCATCAATGCCCACGTTAGAGAGTCACGTTAACCAAGTTAACGTGAACTCTAACGTGGAGAAGAGAAGTTGAGCCAACGTTAGTGACACTCAACATTGTCACTAACGTTGGCAATCACTCATAAGTGGCCACGTTAGAAGCCATGTTAACCTAGTTAACGTGGCCTCTAACGTTAAGGGGGGAAGAGAAGCCAACGTTAGTGACACTCAACATTGTCACTAACGTTCTCGAAGGTTGACAAGGCAACATTAAAAGCCACGTTAACCTAGTTAACGTGGGATTTAACGTAAGGCAAAAGGGGTGCATTGGAACGTTAGTGACAATTTTAAGTGTCACTAACGTTCCCGAACTTGGACTTTCACTAAATGATTAACACTCCTTACGCCCTGAGCTTAAGTCTCTGCCCACTCCACACTTTCTCTCTGCAAGTAAAGCCAAGCCCAAATAAAGAAAGGAAGTGCTTCAAACTCAAGATCCAAAGGCCCAAGACTTGAAGAGTGAACTAGAAGCTGAGAAGACTAGTATATATAGGAGTAGCTTTGAATTGTAAAATAGTTCTGGAGGCTGAGGAACTACTCTCTGTATTTACTTTCTTTGCAATTTCTAGTTTTATGATGTATTCTCCATCTTTGTTTTTATTTTCAAGAGCTATGAACAACTAAACCCCTTTCATTGGGTTAAGGAGCTCTGTTGTAATTTGATGGATCAATACTAATTTTCATTGTTCTTCTTCTATCTTTCCTCTTGATTTTACTTGAAAGCTTTCGATCTTCATCCAATTGAGTAGTTATCTTGGAAGAGAAGCTATTCAAACTTGGATCTCTTTTGAACCTTGGAAGAGGAATGAAGAGATCAAGATAGAAATGCTTTCTCATGCTGGACCAAATTGGGTTTGGATGGGTATGTGACTGTAACCCTCTCAATACTTGGTTTGGGAAATGCATGTGGTATAATCAGTGACCATACTTCATCTCTTCTCATGAGCAATTGACCAAGGAATTGGCTATTGATCAAGATTTGAGAGATTGAATTGCAAGGAATTGTAATTCAATCACTTAAGATTGCCAAGGAGATCAATGAGTGCATTGATTGAGGAAGAGATGAAAATGAACTTGATCCGGAGAATTGCAATATCTCCTAAGCCCAATGAACTCCCCATCTCTGATCTTACCCATTCTCTTTAATTTCTGCGATTTACTTTTATGAGCAAATCCCCCATTCCTATTTACAATTCTGCAACTTATTTTCAGTCATTTACTTCCAGTCCTTTAATTCTAGCATTTACTTTTCTGCTATTTATATTCCCGCCATTTTATTTTCTGCAACTCTCAACCCAATTTCTGGATTCGCTCAACTAGAACATTCTTCTAATTAAAGTTGCTTGATCAATCAGTCCCTGTGGGATTCGACCTCACTCTATTGTGAGTTTTTACTTGACGACAACTTCGGTACACTTGCCGAAGGAAGATTTGTTGAGAGACAAGTTTTCCCCGCATCAGAGTTGCAATAGAGTGCTAACGTTATTAATTAGAATTTATTTATTTGTATTTTATTTTATTTTCTATTATGAGCTGCATGTTTCTTTCGCTAGATGACGCGTTCACTTCCTTATCCACGCTTGCCAATATTCGATCCTGAGATTGAAAGAACCATCTCACGAATAAGGCGAGCTCGGCGTCGGTTAGTCCCCTCTGAGGGCGGATTTGAAACGCCATCTGAGGAAGAAACCAGCCCCCGTTCTATTGCTTCGGTTGATTTTCGTACAGGTAACATGGCGGCAGCCAGAAGAGTTACCATCCAGGAGGAAGGAGCCCCTAATTTTACAATGCAACCGTTTCAAGCGCATCACCCAGCAGTGGCTACAGATTTTGAAATAAAGACCGCACTGCTCAATTTGATGCCCAAGTTTCATGGCTTACCTGCTCAAGAGCCTATCAAGCACCTGAGAGATTTTCAGGCAGCCTGTTCTGCTGTCAGGCGTGATAGTGCTGATGAAACTTCAATTTTGCTGAAAGCTTTCCCGTTTTCTCTTAAGGGAAAAGCAAGAGAGTGGTACTACACTCAACCCCTAGAAAATATATCCAACTGGGATACGCTCAGAAAAGAGTTTTTGGAGAAATTCTTTCCATCTGAAGTTACTGATAAACTGAGGAAAGACATTTCCACAATTGTTCAAGATGACAACGAGACTCTCTTTGAATACTGGGAGCGCTTCAATAATATTCTGGAAGCATGCTCCCACCACAGGATCGACAAGATAGTGTTACTCAGCTATATCACACAGGGCATGAGGCCCCAAGATAAGACCACATTGGAAAGTGCTAGCAATGGGTCTATGAAGAAGTACAAAACCACTGATGAGGCATGGCAATTGATCAGCGACTTAGCTGAATCTACTAGGAACCACATGCAGAAACAAGGCCGTTCAAAAGCCGTTGAAGAAGTATCCTCTAGCAGAGAGACTACTGCTCTAGCTCAGAGTATCTGTGAAATGACCAACTTGCTGAAGCAGATGCAATTGAATCAACAACAAGTTCAGCAAGCTCAACCTTCTCCAGCACAGCAAAGCCAACAGTTAGTCCCATAGAGAGTTTGCGGAATTTGTGCTGATTATAGCCATTATACTGATGAATGCCCGCAACTCCAACAGGAAGACAACATGGTGGCATCCACTTATAACTTCTATGATCGCCCCAACCAAGGGTACAATCAAGGTGGAAATAATAACCATGGATGGCAGGACAATTCTAACCAGAATTGGAGGGATAACTGATGACAAGTCATCTTAGCCTATTTTAACTAGCCTTTTTCTTTTGTTTTCAATTGAATTATGCACTTTCTTGAGCCATAAGCAAGCCAATTGGGTAGATTTTCATGCTTCCTTTGATTTAATCAACCATGTATGAATTTATGCCATTTCATGAGGTTTTATGCTATATTTTTTGCATATTATGAAAGAATGAATATCTCATGATTTTGAGCATAGCTTTGATGAGTTTGGTTGATTAATGATAGGTGAAGAAAGCTTGGAGAAAGGTTGAAGCAAAGAGGAATGGCTAGGAGTGAAGAGAGGACAATGGAATAATTGAAAATTGAACCAGGAAGGCATGAAGTTAGCCCCAACGTTAGCCCCCTAACTTGGAGGCTAACGTTAGGCATGAAGATTACTCCCTGGGCTCCCCACGTTTGAGCCAACGTTAGCCCCCTAACTTGGAGGCTAACGTTGGCACATAAACATTCAAGGAAGAGGCCAACGTTAGCTCCAACGTTAGCCCCCTAACTTGGAGGCTAACGTTGGAACTTGAGAGTTTCTCCCCTGGGCACCAACGTTTGCGCCAACGTTAGCCCCCTAACTTGGAGGCTAACGTTGGCACATGAAAACATAAGGGAGAAGGGCCAACGTTTGCGCCAACGTTAGCCCCCTAACTTGGAGGCTAACGTTGGCGCCACACACCACAAGACATACAAGGGGTATACTTCCAACAAGAATAACTTGAGCTACAGAGCTCCAAATGAGGTGATTCAAGAATCATTGGAAAGTAGGAATCAAGAGCTTTCCAAGCATATATGGCACTGCATGGTGGACACTAAAATTGAGGGAGAAAGCTACCCCGCAATGTGCATAAATGAACATGGTGGCAACATGCAGTGAGGCCACTTGACCTCTGCACCTTTGATGGAGTATAACTCGAGCTGTAGAGCTCCAAATAATGTGCTCCCAACGGCATTGGAAAGTAGACATCCAGGGCTTTCCAACAATGTGTAATAGTATGGGGTGGACAATACATTTGAGCCTCCAGAACTGGCGTTTTTGCCAACGTTTGAGGGCTAACGTTACCTCAAACGCTGCACACCAAAGCCAGCGACCATGCCCTCTTCAAATGATCATAACTTGAGTTGTAGATGTCCAATTGAAGTGATTCCAAGTGGGTTAAAAAGCTGACATACAGAGCTTTCCAACCATATATGATAGTCTATATTGGGCATAAAATTGGCAACATGACAAGAGGACAAAGTTGGCGCCATAAATGTGCATAAGGGAGGCCAACGTTAGGGTCAAAGTTAGACCCCTAACGTTGGCACCAACGTCCATACCAGCAGATTGTGTTTGCTGATGTGAAAAGTTGGAGCCAAAGTTAGACCTCTAACTTTGGCTCAAACTTTAGGTCCAACTTTGGCTAACCTCAAACCCGGTTCAATTGGTTCACTTTGGTTCTTCTTCAAACTTCAAGAGCAATCAACCAAGGCCTCTTTCAACCCAATTCCATCAAGAGCAAAGGCCCAATTGACACCACTCAGAGGCACAAGAGATAGTTAGAATAGAAATTTCATTTAATTGTAATTTGTTTTTAATTTCATTTTCATTTCCATTTTGTGAAGCCTATATAAGGCATCATTTTCATATTTGTAAGGAGGCTGGCTCCAGAAGGGAGCACGAGGATTCAAGAGCTCTCTTTAAATTTTCTTTTCTTTGTTTTTGAATCTTGGGTTGAGAATTGAAGAAATTCTGTTTCAATCTCACCTTGAGAATTCTCTCTGTTTACTTGTCAGCATAATTTCAGTGAATTGTGATTTGAATCAAAACTCGCTTTACTGCTTTCTTCTCTATTTTCTTCTGCAATTATTCTCTGTTGGATCAAGGAAGGAATTGAGATCTAGACTTGGTCTCTAGTCTCATCCAACCCCTGAGATCTTCAACCTCTCATTTAGATTTTGCAATTGAGCCAAGTTGCTCTCTGTTTTGATTTTAAAGTGATTTTCCAAATCTGTTGAACCTGCTGCATCTTTTACTTCTCTGTTTGATTGTCATTTACACTTCCGTGTTTGATTTCATGAATCCCAGTACCTAATTTCCTTTATTCTTCTTGCAATTTAACTTTCCTTGATCTGCTGCTTTCTTTTAATTTCCAGCACCCACTCCCTTTTAATTTCATGCAATTTACATTTCTTGCAATTTAAGATTCTTGCAATTTACATTTCTTGCTCTTTAAGTTTCAATGCAATTTACTTTCTGCACTTTAATTTTCCTTGTCATTTACATTCTGTTGGCTTCAATTGTCACTCAAATCACTCAATGTTAGCTTGACTAAACTAATCACCCACTAAAGTTGCTTGATCCATCAATCCCTGTGGGATCGACCTCACTCCCATGAGTTTTTATTACTTGATACGACCCGGTACACTTGCCGGTTAGTTTTGTGATGTTTTGTGAGAGATTCGTTTCTCACCAAAATATCTCATCAATAACAATAATAGAGGAGGCAGAGATAATCAGGGAAATCAGAGGTGGAATAATAACAACAACAGGCAGCAGAACCAACCTTATAGAGCACCTCACCTGAGGCAGTCCTAAGGACCACAGAATACCCAACAGCAGACCTCTCAATTTACTCATCCTTCTTCATCTCCTAATGAAGAGCTACTAAAATTTTTTGAGCGATGTCAACAGACCATGGAAAATAACATTAATGCCAGTCTAAATGGTCTGATCGCTACTTTGCAACCTCTTGTCTCACAGATTGGATCAATACAAAATTCCAATAACCAACCTTCAAGTTCCACTGGAATTCCCTCTCAACCATTACCCAATCCGAAGGGGGGCATTAATGCCATCACCCTAAGGTCCGGAACCACACTGTAGGAGAGGAATCAGGAGGAGCCAAGCCCACAAGAGCAAGCCTCATATGAAGAGGTCGTAGGAATAGAAGATGTTGAAGAGGAAGAAGACATACAGGACATAACTGAAAAAGAAGAAGCCCAACCACAGGAGGAAGTACCAAGAGGCGCAGACACTGTAGAAAACACCACTCCCATTCCATTTCCACAACTTGCAAGGAAGCCCAGGAAGCAGCTGGAACCCGATCCCAAAATGGTAGAAATATCCAAAAAGGTTGAGGTAACCGTTCCTCTTTTTGATGTTATTCAACAAGTACCTAATATGCAAAGTTTCTAAAAGACTTATGTATACATAAGGACAAAATTCATGAATTAGAAACTATTCCTTTAGGTAGTTCTATATCTGCTTTAATGGGAGGATTACCTGAGAAGTGTAGTGACCCAGGTCCTTGTATAGTTAGTTTTACTATTGGTGGAGTAGTAATTTATGGTTGCATGTGTGATTTAAGAGCATGTGTTAGTATAATGCCTTTGTCTATATATGATATTTTGAGGCTCCCTCCCTTAAAAAGGTCGGCAGCTCGTTTTGTGTTAGCAGATAAAAGCATCATTACAGTGGCTGGAGTTGCTGAAGATGTTTTGGTGAACATTAAAGGGCTTACATTTCCCACTGATTTTTATATCTTGGAGATGCCCCATAATGACTCAGATAAGCCATCATCAATTCTACTTGGAAGACTATTCCTGAAGACATCAAAATTCAAATTGGATGCTTTTTCAGGAACATACTCTTTTGAAATAGATGGCTACATAGTAATCTTCAATCTGAATGGAGTCATAAACAACCCTCCAGAAGATCATTCTATCTTCCAGTGTGATGTCATAGATGAAACTGTAGCTGAAGTTTACAAGGAAGAGTTAGAAGAGAGGCACATTGGACAAGGTCCAAGTGTGGGTACCCTCTTGACTGACAATGAGGGCACCTCAGCATTTTCACAAGCTCTAGACAATCCAGAGCCTAACCATGATCAGAAGTTGGAACTGAAACCTCTTCCTCCACATCTCAAATATGCTTATCTTGAAGATGAGCAGAAGTTTCCCGTTATCATTGCAAGGGAACTCACTTCCCAACAAGAAGAACAGTTACTTGATGTACTGAGGAGGCATAAGAAAGCAATTAGGTAGAGTTTGGCAGACATAGTAGGTATCAACCCTCAAGTATGTGAGCACAAAATATTTTTAGAAGAGGGAGCAAGACCTGTCCGTCAACCCCAAAGAAGATTGAATCCCACTATCTTGGAAGTTGTCAAAAAGGAAGTGACTAGACTATTAGAAACAGGTATCATCTATCCCATTTCAGACAGTGAATGGGTTAGTCCAGTATAGGTGGTGCCCAAGAAGTCTGGAGTCACTACAGTGAAGAATGAGCATGGAGAGCTCATAGCAACTAGAGTTCAGAATGCTTGGAGAGTCTGCATGATTACAGGCGTCTCAACCAAGCTACCCGTAAGGATCACTACCCACTTCCATTCATTGATCAAATGCTGGATCGCCTGTCAGGTAAATCACATTATTGCTTTTTAGATGGTTACACAGGTTATTTCCAGATTCATATAGCTCCTGAGGACCAGGAAAAGACCACTTTTACATGTCCTTTTGGGACTTATGCTTACAAGAGAATGCCCTTTGGCTTGTGCAATGCACCAACTACTTTCCAAAGGTGTATGATGAGTCTTTTCTCTGATCTTATTGAGGACTGTATGGAGGTTTTTATGGATGATTTTAGCGTTTATGGTGATTCTTTTAGCCTTTGCTTAGATGGATTATCTAGAGTATTACATAGATGTGTTAATACAATCCTTGTATTGAATTTTGAAAAATGTCATTTTATGGTAAAACAAGGGATTGTATTAGGACATGTGGTATCTAATAATGGCATTTCTGTAGACCCAGCAAAGGTGAGTGTTATTTCTAGTTTACCTTACCCCTCTTCTGTAAGGGAAGTTCGTTCGTTCCTGGGCCATGCATATTTTTATAGGAGATTTATTAAGGACTTTAGTAAGGTAGCACTTCCCTTATCCAGATTACTACAGAAGGATATTGAGTTCGAGTTCAGTGAATATTGCAAGCAAGCGTTTGATAAGCTGAAGGCCGCCCTGACTCAAGCTCCAATTGTGAGAGGACCAGACTGGAACCAGCCGTTTGAGATCATGTCGATGCTTCCAACCATGCAGTAGGAGCAGCGCTGGCTCAGCGCCAAGGTAAGGATCCTTTTGTTATTGCTTATGCGTCTAAGACTTTAGACGCTGCCCAGTCCAATTATACTACTACTGAGAAAGAGCTTCTTGCTATTGTTTTTGCTCTGGATAAATTCCGAGCTTATTTACTTGGTACTAGAGTAGTAGTGTATGCGGACCATGCAGCTTTAAAGTATCTATTATCTAAAAAGGAGTCCAAACCAAGGCTCATACGTTGGATACTGCTATTACAAGAATTTGATTTAGAAATAAAGGATAGGAGTGGTAACCAGAATTTAGTGGCAGACCACTTGAGTCGCCTTGAGCACATTAAGGATGATTCTGCTCCTATAGATGATAATTTTCCATTTGATAACCTGTAAGCAGTATCTGAGGTATCTCCCTGGTATGCACCTGTAGCTAATTATCTAGTTAGCCGCATAATTCCTCCTAACTTTTCTAAGAATCAAAGAGACAAGCTGAAAAGCGAGTCTAAATATTATATATGGGATGACCCATATTTATGGAGATGTGGCGCTAATCAGGTAATTAGACGGTGTGTGCCTCAATCAGAATTCCAGTCCATCTTAGAGGCCTCTCACTCATCTGAGAGTGGAGGACATTTTGGCCCTCAAAGAACTGCTAGAAAAATCTTGGACTGTGGATTCTGGTGGCCTACTCTTTTTAGAGACGCTGTTGGATTTTGTAAATCTTGCCCCCCATGCCAAAAATTTGGTAATATATCCAGGAGGGATGAGATGCCTCAACAAATTATGCTTTTCTGTGAAATTTTTGATGTTTGGGGCATTGACTTCATGGGTCCATTTCCAAATTCTAATGGTTATTTTTATATATTATTAGCTGTGGACTACGTTTCTAAATGGGTGGAAGCAATTCCTACCCGCACTGATGATGTTAACACTGTTGTTTCCTTTGTGAGAAACCATATTATTTGTCGCTTTGGATCACCACGAGCAATCGTGAGTGATCAAGGCACCCATTTTTGTAACAGGACTAACAGGATTAATGAAGAGGCATGGGATAATTCATAAGGTTGCAACATCATACCATCCTCAGACCAATGGGCAAGCTGAGGTGTCGAACAGAGAGATAAAGTGTATCTTGCAGAAGATAGTCAAACCTCATAGAAAGGACTGGAGCACCAGGCTACAAGATGCACTCTGGGCATACAGAACAGCATACAAAACAGCTTGTCATCTCCCTGTTGAGGTAGAGCACAAAGCCTTTTGGGCAGTCAAGGAGTGCAACATGGAGATGGAGGACGCCGGAGCTGAAAGGAAGTTGCAACTGCAAGAACTGGAAAGCCTTCGCCTAGAAGCTTATGAGAACTCAAGACTATACAAGGAAAAGATGAAGGCTGCACATGATCAGCACATCAAGAGGAAAGAGTTCCAACCTGGGGATTTAGTCCTCCTTTACAAATCTCGTCTGAGGCTCATGCCAGGCAAGTTGAGATCCAGATGGGAAGGTCCATACAGAGTAGAGAAGGCCGAACCGTACGGAGTTTATCACCTAAGTCATCCTTTAAGTTCTGAACTTATCAAAGTTAATGGACAATGCCTGAAGCTATACCATGGCGAGAAGATGCAGAAAAACAAGGAGCTTGAGATCTTCCTCTTGGAGGATCTCCACATAGCAGAAGATTGAGCTAGTGGAGCGTCCAACTTACGGACGTTAAAGCAAAGTGCTAGGTGGGAGACAACCCACCATGGTATGATCGTTATTTTCTTTATTTTTAGTTTTTCATATTCAATAACTCTTCTCTTTATCAGTACTTTCGTGCATCTGCATCTGCATATTTAAAAAAAAAAAAAAAAAGAGGAAGGTGCCACGCGACGCGACCGCATCAGTGACGCGTCCGCGTGGCAAGGAGAGGAGAGAAAAATAAAAAACGAATAGACAGTCACGCTGGAGCGTGGCTGGAGGCGTGCCAGTGGCACAAATCAACACACGCGACTGCGTCACTGACGCGTCCGCATCGTATGGGCATAATGGCCTCCCACGCGACCGCGTGCCCCACGCGGCCGCGTGCCCTGATTTTCGACGTAAAACGGGTGCACATCTGAAAGTTGTGCAAGAGTGGTACTGGACTGGCGCTGGACGCGCAATTCCCCTCACGTGACCGCGTGCCCCACACGGCCACGTCGTACCCCATAAACTGCCCACTCACGCGATCGCATGCCCCACGCGATCGCGCCACCTAAAATTTGGCATTTAATAATTTTGAACAGAGAGTTGTGCGAGTGCGAGGCAACCCTCGCGCCACTGGCACAAACTGGGTCACGTGATCGCGTGGCTGACGCGACCACGTCAATCACCTTAAGTGCAAGTCGCGCGACCGCATGCCCCATGCGATCGCGTCGCTTACGGCGCACAGTTTTCCTACTTTTGCCAAATATCATATCTTTCTCTTCTCCAAATCCTAATTTTTCTTTTCCCTCCTTATTTCTTCCTCCTCCCTTCTTCCTTCTATCTTACCTTTCACTCACCTCCGTTACCAAGGTTTTATTTTCTTCTTCCCTCTTTCCTTTTCTCTCATTCTTCTTATTTTATATGTTATTTTCTTTTCTTTCCTTTTTTTTTCTTTTCATTATTCATATTTTCTTTCTTCTCCTTTCCTTTTTACATGGTGTTAGAATTTTATTTGAGTCATTATTCTTCCTTATATGCTTGTGGATTATTGCAAATTGTTTGGCAATTATATAACATTTTCTTTAAAGGGTTGCTTGCATGTTCACTTTACTACTTTCTATACTTTATTTACCTTGCATGCTATGTGTTTGTGAAAAAGCCCATATGGCATTATGCACTTCTCTATGTTATTCTAATATTCAACGCTTGCTTTTCACAAATTCCCTTTACTATTATATTAATTGAATTTAATTGTCAATACAAACGTGATGATTTGTTACAAAGTAATGCTTGGTCTATGCAACTCATGCCCTTTTCTGGCATGCCAATAAATACCTTGCATTCACTTGTCATTATATGCACTAGCTATTTTCCTTTGTTGACTTTTCACATGTACTCATGAGCGTGTGTTAATGTCGGTTACTGGTGCACGAAATTGTGATGTCCAGGCTCAAACAATCCCTGGCAACGTGAGCAACTTGGTACGCGCAATCGTGATTACACTTTGATTATGGAAAATTCATGGCTCTTCCTTTCCCTGGCACTGGCGCCAAGAACATGGTGCCAATCCCATGGTTCACAACTTCGATACAACTAACCAGCAAGTGCACTGGGTCATCCAAGTAATACCTTACGTGAGTAAGGGTCGAATCCCACGGAGATTGTTGGTATGAAGCAAGCTATGGTCACCTTGTAAACCTCAGTCAGGCGGATATAAAATAATTATTGAGTTTTCGAATAATAAATAATAGAATAGGGATAGAGGTACTTATGTAAATCATTGGTAGGAATTTCAGATAAGCGAATGGAGATGCTTTTCGTTCCTCTGAACCTCTGCTTTCCTGCTATCTTCATCCAATCAGTCTTACTCCTTTCCATGGCTGGCTTTATGTGATACATCACCACTGTCAATGGCTACTTTCGGTCATCTCTCGGGAAAATGATCCAATGCCCTGTCACGGCACGGCTAATCGTCTGCAGGCATCAGCCTTGCCAATGGCTTCATCTTATCCTCTCAGTGAATAATATGCTCACGCACCCTGTCACGACACAGCTATTCATCTGTCGGTTCTCGATCATGCTGGAATAGAATTTACCATCCTTTTGCGTCTGTCACTAACGCCCTGCAATCGCGAGTTAGGAGCTCGTCACAGTCATTCAATCATTGAATCCTACTCAGAATACCACAGACAAGGTTTAGACCTTCCGGATTCTCTTAAATGCCGCCATCATTCTAGCTTACGCCACGAAGATTCGGGTTAGGAGATCTAAGAGATATTCATTCTAGCTTATTTCATGTAGAACGGAAGTGTTTGTCAGGCACGTGTTCATAGGGGAGAATGGTGATGAGCGTCATACATAATCATCATCTTCATCACGTTCTTGGGTGCGAATGGATATCTTAGAAGCAAAATAAGATGAGTTGAATAGAAAACAGTAGTACTTTGCAGTAATCTTTGAGGAACAGCAGAGCTCCACACCTTAATCTATGGAGTGTAGAAACTCTACTGTATGAAAATACATAAGTGAAGGTTCAGGCATGGCCGAGATGGCCAGCCCCCTAAAACATGATCAATAGTCTCCTAAGATGAACAATGGATTAAAACTGAGACCAAAGATGCCTAATACAATAGTAAAAGGTCCTATTTATAATAAACTAGTCACTAGGGTTTACATGAGTAAGTAATTGATGCATAAATCCACTTCCGGGGCCCACTTAGTGTGTGTTTGGGCTGAGCTTAAGTGTAGCACGTGCAGAGGCCATTTGTGGAGTTGAATGCCAGTTTCTGTGCCAGTTTGGGCGTTCAACTCTGGTTTTGGATCCTTTTCTGGCGCTGGACGCCAGATTTGGGCAGAAGGCTGGCGTTGAACGCCAGTTTACATCGTCTATTCTTGGCTAAAGTATGGACTATTATATATTGCTGGAAAGCCCTGGATGTCTACTTTCCAACGCAATTGGAAGCGCGCCATTTCGAGTTCTGTAGCTCCAGAAAATTCACTTTGAGTTCAGGGAGGTCAGAATCCAACAGCATCAGCAGTCCTTCTTCAACCTCTGAATCTGATTTCTGCTCAAGTCCCTCAATTTCAGCCAGAAAATACCTGAAATCACAGAAAAATACACAAACTCATAGTAAAGTCCAGAAATGTGAATTTAACATAAAAACTAATGAAAACATCCCTAAAAGTAACTAGATCCTACTAAAAACACACTAAAAACAATGCCAAAAAGCGTATAAATTATCCGCTCATCACAACACCAAACTTAAATTGTTGCTTGTCCCCAAGTAACTGAAATTCAAATAGGATAAAAAGAAGAGAATATACTATAAATTCCAAACTATCAATGAAACATAGATGCAATCATATGAGCGGGACTTATAGCTTTTTGCCTCTTGAATAGTTTTGGCATCTCACTTTATCCATTGAGGTTCAGAATGATTGGCATCTATAGGAACTTCAGATTTCGAATAGTGTTATTGACTCTCCTAGTTCAGTATGATGATTCTTGAACACAGCTTCTTTATGAGTCTTGGCCGTGGCCCTAAGCACTTTGTTTTCCAGTATTACCACCGGATACATAAATGCCACAGACACATAATTGGGTGAACCTTTTCAGATTGTGACTCAGCTTTGCTAAAGTCCCCAATTAGAGGTGTCCAGGGTTCTTAAGCACACTCTTCTTTTGCTTTGGACCTTGACTTTAACCGCTCAGTCTCAAGTTTTCACTTGACACCTAAAGCAAGCACATGGATAGGGAGAGCTTGGTTTAGCCGCTTAGACCAGGATTTTATTCCTTTAGGCCCTCCTATCCACTGATGCTCAAAGCCTTGGGATCCTTTTTATTTTCCCTTGCCTTTTGGTTTTAAGAGTTATTGGCTTTTTGCTCTTGCCTCTTGGTTTTAAGAGCTTTTGGCTTTTTCTGCTTGCTTTTTTTCTTTCTATATTTTTTTTTCTATTTTTTTTTGCGCCTATTTTTTTTTCTACAAGCTTTGTTCTTTGCTGCTTTTTCTTGCTTCAAGAATCATTTTTATGATTTTTCAGATTATCAAATAACATGTCTCCTAGTCATCATTCTTTCAAGAGCCAACATATTTAACATTCTTAAACAACAACTTCAAAAGACATATGCACTGTTCAAGCCTACATTCAGAAAACATGAAGCATTGTCACCACATTAATATAATTAAGCTAAGTTCAAGGATAAATTCGAAACTCATGTACTTCTTGTTCTTTTGAATTAAAACATTTTTCATTTAAGAGAGGTGATGGATTCATAGGACATTCATATCTTTAAGACAAAGTTACTAACTACTAATGATCATGTAGTGAAGACACAAACATAGAGAGGCACATAACAGAGAAAACGAAAAACAAAAGAAAGAAAAACAAGGAATGAATCCACCTTAGTGATGGTGGCGTTTCCTTCTTGAGGAACCAATGATGTCCTTGAGCTCTTCTATGTCTCTTCCTTGTCTTTGTTGTTCCTCCCTCATTGCTTTTTGATCTTCTCTTATTTCATGAAGCATGATGGAGTGCTCTTGATGTTCCACCCTTAGTTGTCCCATATTGGAACTCAATTCTCCTAGGGAGGTGTTGATTTGTTCCCAATAATTTTGTGGAGGAAAGTGCATTTGAGGCATCTCCGGGATCTCATGGAAATGAGCTTCTTGCGCCTCTTGAGCTCCATGACTGGGCTCTCTTGCTTGCTCCATCTTTTTCTTAGTGATGGGCTTGTCCTCTTTGATGAGGATATCTCCCTCTATGTCAATCCCAGCCGAATTGCATAGGTGGCAAATGAGGTGAGGAAAGGCTAACCTTGCCATGGTGGAGGACTTGTCGGCCACCTTGTAGAGTTCTTGAGGTATAATCTCATGAACTTCCACCTCTTCTCCAATCATGATACTATGGATCATGATGGCCCAGTCTATGGTAACTTCAGACCGGTTGCTAGTGGGAATGATTGAGCATTGAATAAACTCCAACCATCCTCTAGCTACAGGCTTGAGGTCCAATCTTCTTAGTTGAACCGGCTTGCCTTTGGAGTCAATCTTCCATTGAGCTCCTTCTACACATATGTCCATAAGGACTTGGTCCAACCTTTGATCAAAGTTGACTCTCCTTGTGTAGGGGCGTGCGTTCTCTTCCATGTATGGCAAGTTGAACGCCAACCTCACATTTTCTGAACTAAAATCTAAGTATTTCCCCCGAACCATTGTAACATAGTTCTTTGGATCCGGGTTCTTACTTTGATCATGGTTCTTGGTGATCCATGCATTGGCATAGAACTCTTGAACCATTAGGATGCCGACTTGTTGGATGGGGTTTGTTAGAACTTCCCAACCTCTTCTTTGAATTTCATGTCGGATCTCCGGATACTCATTTCTTTTGAATTTAAAAGGGACCTCAGGGATCACCTTCTTCTTGGCCACAACATCATAGAAGTGGTCTTGATGGGCTTTGGAGATGAATCTTTCCATCTCCCATGACTCGGATGTGGAAGCTTTTGTCTTCCCTTTCCCTCTTCTAGAGGATTCTCCGGTCTTGGGTGCCATCAATGGTAATGGAAAAACAAAAAAGCTATGCTTTTACCACACCAAACTTAGAATATTGCTCGCCCTCGAGCAATAAACAAAAGAATAGATGAAGAAGAAGAAGAAATGGAGGAGAGGGAGAGGGAGATGTGGTTTCGGCCAAGAGGAGTGTAGAGGGGTGTGTTGTGTGAATTTGATGAAGAATGGAGGTCTTTATATAGGGAAGGGAGGGGGGGTTAAGGTTCGGCCATATGGGTGGGTTTGGGTGGGAAATTGGTTTTGAATTTTGAAGGTAGGTGGAGTTTATGAGGTAGGTTTATGGGGAAGAGTGGATGGATGTGAGTGGTGAAGAGGTGATGGGGAAGAGAGTTTGAGGTGATTGGTGAAGGGTTTTCAGGGAAGAGTGTTTATGGGGTTGTGTGAAAGAGAGTGGTGAGAAGAAGTGAGTGGGGGTAGGTGGGGATCCTGTGGGGTCCACAGATCCTGAGTGGATCCTGTGGGGTCCACAGATCCTGAGGTGTTCAAGGAATTACATCCCTGCACCCATTAAGCATGTAAAAATGCCTTTGTACCCAACTCTGGGCGTTCAGCGCCAGGTTGGTGGCCATTTTGGGCGTTCAACGCCCATTTGTGTGCCATTTCTGGCGTTGAACGCCAGAACCATGCCTGTTCTGGCGTTCAGCGCCCAGAAGCTGCCCATTTTGGGCGTTCAGCGCCAGAACCATGCTCTGTTCTGGCGCTGAACGCCAGACAGATGCTCCTCCAAGGTGTGATTTTTCTTCTGCTGTTTTTGATTCCGTTTTCAATTTTTATATTTATTTTGTGACTCCACATGATCATGAACCTACAAAGACATATAACTGAGAAGAAAGAAAAATAAATAAAAATTGGGTTGCCTCCCAACAAGCGCTTCTTTAATGTCAATAGCTTTGACAGTGGGCTCTCATGGAGCCTCACAGATGTGCAGAGCTTTGTTGAGACTCTCCAACACCAAACTTAGAGTTTGGATATGGGAGTTCAACACCAAACTTAGAGTTTGGTTGTGGCCTCCCAACACCAAACTTAGAGTTTGACTGTGGGGGCTCTGGTTGACTCTGCTTTGAGAGAAGCTTTTTCTGCTTCCTCTCCATGGTTGTAGAGGGAGATCCTTGAGTTTTAAAGACAAGGGAGTCCTCATTCCATTGAAGGACTATTTCACCTCTGTCAACATCAATCACAGCTCTTGCTGTGGCCAGGAAAGGTCTTCCTAGGATGATGGATTCATCCTCTTCCTTTCCAGTATCCAGGACTATGAAATCAGTAGGGATGTAAAGGCCCTCAACCTTTACTAGCACATCCTCTACTTGTCCATAAGCCTGTTTTCTTGAGTTGTCTGCCATCTCTAATAAGATTCTAGCAGCTTGCACCCCATAGATTCCCAATTTCTCTATTACAGAGAGGGGCATGAGGTTTATCCCTGAACCAAGGTCACACAGGGCCTTAAAGATCATGGTGCCTATGG
Source organism: Arachis ipaensis (assembly GCF_059453495.1). NCBI lineage: Eukaryota > Viridiplantae > Streptophyta > Magnoliopsida > Fabales > Fabaceae > Arachis > Arachis ipaensis. The sequence goes on from NC_142441.1 coordinate 60,492,564, forward strand.
TACAGGGTATTATGAACTTTCCAGGATCCTGTCTCTTCTGAGGCAATGTCAGTTGATCCAGATCACTTAGTTCATTGATGAACAAGGGAGGTTCAACTTCCCAAGTATCAATGCCAAATAATTTGGCATTCAGCTTCATGATTGCATCAAGAAACTTGGCAGTTTGCTCTTCAGTAACATCCTCATTCTCTTTAGAAGAGGAATACTCATCAGAGCTCATGAAGGGTATAAGGAGGTTCAATGGAATCTCTATGGTCTCTAGATGAGCCTCAGAGTCCTTTGGTTCCTCAGAGGGAAGCTCCTTATTGATCACTGGTCGTCCCAGGAGGTCTTCCTCCTTGGGATTCACGTCCTCCTCTCCCTCATTGGGTTCGGCCATTTTGCTTATGTTAATGGCCTTGCACTCTCCTTTTGGATTCTCTTCTGTATTGCTTGGGAGAGTACTGGGAGGGATTTCAGTGATCCTTTTACTCAGCTGGCCCACTTGTGCTTCCAAATTTCTAATGGAAGACCTTGTTTCATTCATGAAGCTTACAGTGGCCTTGGATAGATCAGAGACTAGATTTGCTAAATTAGAAGCATTTTGTTCAGAGTTCTCTGTCTGTTGCTGAGTGGATGATGGAAAAGGCTTGCTATTGCTAAACCTGTTTCTTCCACCATTATTAAAGCCTTGTTGAGGCTTTTGATCCTTCCATGAGAAATTTGGATGATTTCTCCATGATGAGTTATAGGTATTTCCATAAGGTTCACCTAAGTAATTCACCTCTGCTATTGCAGGGTTCTCAGGATCATAAGCTTCTTCTTCATAAAAAGCCTCTTGAGTACTGTTGGATGCAGCTTGCATTCCATGCAGACTCTGAGAGATCATATTGACTTGCTGAGTCAATATTTTATTCTGAGCCAATATGGCATTCAGAGTATCAACTTCAAGAACTCCCTTCTTTATAGGCGTCCCATTGTTCACAGGATTCCTTTCAGAAGTGTACATGAACTGGTTATTAGCAACCATGTCAATGAGTTCTTGAGCTTCTGCAGGTGTTTTCTTTAGGTGAATGGATCCACCTGCAGAAGTGTCCAGTGACATCTTTGATAGCTCAGATAAACCATCATAGAATATATCTAGGATGGTCCATTCTGAAAGCATGTCAGAAGGACACTTTTTGGTCAACTGTTTGTATCTTTCCCAAGCTTCATAGAGGGATTCACCTTCTTTCTGTCTGAAGGTTTGAACATCAGCTCTAAGCTTGCTCAGCTTTTGAGGAGGAAAGTACTTGGCTAAGAAAGCCGTGTCCAGCTTATCCCAAGAGTTCAGGCTGTCTTTGGGTTGAGAATCCAACCATAATCTAGCTCTGTCTCTTATAGCAAAAGGGAAAAGCATGAGCCTGTAGACTTCAGGATCTACTCCATTAGTCTTAACAGTATCACATATCTGCAAGAATTCAGTTAAGAACTGAAAAGGATCTTCAGATGGAAGTCCATGAAACTTGCAGTTCTGCTGCATCAGAGAAACTAATTGAGGTTTCAGCTCAAAGTTGTTTGCTCCAATGGCAGGAATGGAGATGCTTCTTCCATGTAAATTGGAATTAGGTGCAGTAAAGTCACCAAGCATCTTCCTTACATTATTATTATTATTTTCGGCTGTCATCTCCTCTTCCTGTTCGAAAATTTCTGAAAGGTTATCTCTGGATTGTTGTATTTTAGCTTCTCTTAATTTTCTCTTCAGAGTCCTTTCAGGTTCTGGATCTGCTTCCACAAGAATGTTCTTATCCTTGCTCCTGCTCATATGACAAAGAAGAAGGCACAGAATAATAATAATAATAATGGAGATCCTTTATACCACAGTATAGGGATTCCTGTGTGAGTGGAAGAAGAGGGGGAGACAAAGAATGTAATATAATGGAAGAAACACAACTGTGAGGATGGAAGAGAGGTGAGATGAGATGTTAGGATATGAATGAATAAATAGAATGAGATGGGGGAGGGATAATTTTCGAAAATTATTTTGAAAAAGAGTTAGTGATTTTCGAAAATGGTTTTTGAAAAATGTTAGTAATTTTCGAAAATTTTTGAAATCACAAATAAAAAATAAAAATAATTAGTTAATTAAAAAGGAATTTTTGAAAAAGAGAGAGGTATTTTCGAAAATTAGAAAGGGAGAATTAGTTAGGTGGTTTTGAAAAAGTTAAGAAACAAACAAAAAGTTAGTTAGTTAGTTGAAACAAATTTTGAAAACCAATTTTGAAAAGGTAGTTAGGAGGTTAGGAAAGATATTTTGAAAAGATATTTTTTTGAAAAAGATAAGATGAGAAGATATTTTTGAAAAGATATGATAGAAATTAGTTTTGAAAAAAGATTTGATCTTAAAAATCTCAATTAATGACTTGATTCACAAGAAATCACAAGATATGATTCTCAAAGTTTGAATCTTTCTTAACAAGCAAGTATCAAACTTCAAATTTTTGAATCAAAACATTAATTGATTATGTTATTTTCGAAAATTTGGTATAAAAAATAAGAAAAAGATTTTTGAGAAATATTTTTGGAATTTTCGAAAATAACTAAGAATTTTGAAAAAGATTTGATTTTTGAAAAAGATTTTGAAAAAGATAAGATTTTCAAATTGAAAATTTGATTTGACTCATAAGAAACAACTTGATTTTTAAAAATTTTTGAAAAAGTCAACTCACATTTTCGAATTTGATGAGAGAAAAAGGGAAAGATATTTTTTTTTATTTTTGAAATTTTTATGAAAAACATGAAAATTATGCAATGCAAGAAATTTTTAGATCAAAACAATGAATGCATGCAAGAATGCTATGAATGTCAAGATGAACACCAAGAACACTATGAATGTCAAGATGAACATCATAGACACAATTTTGAAAAATTTTTAATGCAAAGAAAACATGCAGGACACCAAACTTAGAATTCTTTAATGCTTACGCACTAAGAATTCAAGAATGCATATGATAAACATGAAAAGACACAAAACAAAAAATCATCAAGATCAAACAAGAAGACTTACCAAGAACAACTTGAAGATCATGAAGAACACTATGAATGCATGATATTTTCGAAAAAATGCAAGATGCATATGCAAGTGACACCAAACTTATGATATGACTCAAGACTCAAACAAGAAACAGAAAAATATTTTTAATTTTTATGATTTTCTAATTTTTTTGGATTTTTTTTTGAAAATTATATGAAAAAGAAAAAATAAGGATTCCAAAATTTTTAATATGAATTCCAGGAATCTTGCCATGTTAGTCTAAAGCTTCAGTCCAGGAATTAAACATGGCTCACTACCCAGCCAAGCTTTCAATGAAAGCTCCGGTCCAAAACACTAGACATGGCCAATGGCCAGCCAAGCTTCAGCAGATATGGATACTTTTCATGTATATAGCAACTAAGTGTGTGAAAATCTCTTCATTTGTGATGGTAAGTTGAAACCCCAGTCCAAAAGATTAGACATGGGGTACAGCCAGCCAGGATTCAACAAATCATCCTGAAACACTAGAATTCATTCTTAAAAATTTTGAATCAAAATTTTGAAAACATTTTTATATTTTTCGAAAACAGATGAAAAATTTTTGAAAGAATTTTAAAAAATTTTTGAAAATAAAATAAAAAGAAAATTACCTAATCTGAGCAACAAGATGAACCGTCAGTTGTCCAAACTCGAACAATCCCCGGCAACGGCGCCAAAAACTTGGTGCTGATGCCGGATCAAACTTGGCATTGATGTTACCGGACCAAAAGCTTGCCGAAAACTCAAACAATCCCCGGCAACGGCGCCAAAAACTTGGTGCACGAAATTGTGATGTCCAGGCTCAAACAATCCCTGGCAACGTGAGCAACTTGGTACGCGCAATCGTGATTACACTTTGATTATGGAAAATTCATGGCTCTTCCTTTCCCTGGCACTGGCGCCAAGAACATGGTGCCAATCCCATGGTTCACAACTTCGATACAACTAACCAGCAAGTGCACTGGGTCGTCCAAGTAATACCTTACGTGAGTAAGGGTCGAATCCCACGGAGATTGTTGGTATGAAGCAAGCTATGGTCACCTTGTAAACCTCAGTCAGGCGGATATAAAATAATTATGGAGTTTTCGAATAATAAATAATAGAATAGGGATAGAGGTACTTATGTAAATCATTGGTAGGAATTTCAGATAAGCGAATGGAGATGCTTTTCGTTCCTCTGAACCTCTGCTTTCCTGCTATCTTCATCCAATCAGTCTTACTCCTTTCCATGGCTGGCTTTATGTGATACATCACCACTGTCAATGGCTACTTTCGGTCATCTCTCGGGAAAATGATCCAATGCCCTGTCACGGCACGGCTAATCGTCTGGAGGCATCACCCTTGCCAATGGCTTCATCTTATCCTCTCAGTGAATAATATGCTCACGCACCCTGTCACGGCACGGCTATTCATCTGTCGGTTCTCGATCATGCTGGAATAGAATTTACTATCCTTTTGCGTCTGTCACTAACGCCCTACAATCGCGAGTTAGGAGCTCGTCACAGTCATTCAATCATTGAATCCTACTCAGAATACCACAGACAAGGTTTAGACCTTCCGGATTCTCTTAAATGCCGCCATCATTCTAGCTTACGCCACGAAGATTCGGGTTAGGAGATCTAAGAGATATTCATTCTAGCTTATTTCATGTAGAACGGAAGTGTTTGTCAGGCACGTGTTCATAGGGGAGAATGGTGATGAGCGTCATACATAATCATCATCTTCATCACGTTCTTGGGTGCGAATGGATATCTTAGAAGCAAAGTAAGATGAGTTGAATAGAAAACAGTAGTACTTTGCAGTAATCTTTGAGGAACAGCAGAGCTCCACACCTTAATCTATGGAGTGTAGAAACTCTACTGTATGAAAATACATAAGTGAAGGTTCAGGCATGGCCGAGATGGCCAGCCCCCTAAAACATGATCAATAGTCTCCTAAGATGAACAATGGATTAAAACTGAGACCAAAGATGCCTAATACAATAGTAAAAGGTCCTATTTATAATAAACTAGTCACTAGGGTTTACATGAGTAAGTAATTGATGCATAAATCCACTTCCGGGGCCCACTTAGTGTGTGTTTGGGCTGAGCTTAAGTGTAGCACGTGCAGAGGCCATTTGTGGAGTTGAATGCCAGTTTCTGTGCCAGTTTGGGCGTTCAACTCTGGTTTTGGATCCTTTTCTGGCGCTGGACGCCAGATTTGGGCAGAAGGCTGGCGTTGAACGCCAGTTTACATCGTCTATTCTTGGCTAAAGTATGGACTATTATATATTGCTGGAAAGTCCTGGATGTCTACTTTCCAACGCAATTGGAAGCGCGCCATTTCGAGTTCTGTAGCTCCAGAAAATTCACTTTGAGTTCAGGGAGGTCAGAATCCAACAGCATCAGCAGTCCTTCTTCAACCTCTGAATCTGATTTCTGCTCAAGTCCCTCAATTTCAGCCAGAAAATACCTGAAATCACAGAAAAATACACAAACTCATAGTAAAGTCCAGAAATGTGAATTTAACATAAAAACTAATGAAAACATCCCTAAAAGTAACTAGATCCTACTAAAAACACACTAAAAACAATGCCAAAAAGCGTATAAATTATCCGCTCATCACAACACCAAACTTAAATTGTTGCTTGTCCCCAAGTAACTGAAATTCAAATAGGATAAAAAGAAGAGAATATACTATAAATTCCAAACTATCAATGAAACATAGATGCAATCATATGAGCGGGACTTATAGCTTTTTGCCTCTTGAATAGTTTTGGCATCTCACTTTATCCATTGAGGTTCAGAATGATTGGCATCTATAGGAACTTCAGATTTCGAATAGTGTTATTGACTCTCCTAGTTCAGTATGATGATTCTTGAACACAGCTTCTTTATGAGTCTTGGCCGTGGCCCTAAGCACTTTGTTTTCCAGTATTACCACCGGATACATAAATGCCACAGACACATAATTGGGTGAACCTTTTCAGATTGTGACTCAGCTTTGCTAAAGTCCCCAATTAGAGGTGTCCAGGGTTCTTAAGCACACTCTTCTTTTGCTTTGGACCTTGACTTTAACCGCTCAGTCTCAAGTTTTCACTTGACACCTAAAGCAAGCACATGGATAGGGAGAGCTTGGTTTAGCCGCTTAGACCAGGATTTTATTCCTTTAGGCCCTCCTATCCACTGATGCTCAAAGCCTTGGGATCCTTTTTATTTTCCCTTGCCTTTTGGTTTTAAGAGTTATTGGCTTTTTGCTCTTGCCTCTTGGTTTTAAGAGCTTTTGGCTTTTTCTGCTTGCTTTTTTTCTTTCTATATTTTTTTTTCTATTTTTTTTTGCGCCTATTTTTTTTTCTACAAGCTTTGTTCTTTGCTGCTTTTTCTTGCTTCAAGAATCATTTTTATGATTTTTCAGATTATCAAATAACATGTCTCCTAGTCATCATTCTTTAAGAGCCAACATATTTAACATTCTTAAACAACAACTTCAAAAGACATATGCACTGTTCAAGCCTACATTCAGAAAACAAGAAGCATTGTCACCACATTAATATAATTAAGCTAAGTTCAAGGATAAATTCGAAACTCATGTACTTCTTGTTCTTTTGAATTAAAACATTTTTCATTTAAGAGAGGTGATGGATTCATAGGACATTCATATCTTTAAGACAAAGTTACTAACTACTAATGATCATGTAGTGAAGACACAAACATAGATAGGCACATAACAGAGAAAACGAAAAACAAAAGAAAGAAAAACAAGGAATGAATCCACCTTAGTGATGGTGGCGTTTCCTTCTTGAGGAACCAATGATGTCCTTGAGCTCTTCTATGTCTCTTCCTTGTCTTTGTTGTTCCTCCCTCATTGCTTTTTGATCTTCTCTTATTTCATGAAGCATGATGGAGTGCTCTTGATGTTCCACCCTTAGTTGTCCCATATTGGAACTCAATTCTCCTAGGGAGGTGTTGATTTGTTCCCAATAATTTTGTGGAGGAAAGTGCATTTGAGGCATCTCCGGGATCTCATGGAAATGAGCTTCTTGCGCCTCTTGAGCTCCATGACTGGGCTCTCTTGCTTGCTCCATCTTTTTCTTAGTGATGGGCTTGTCCTCTTTGATGAGGATATCTCCCTCTATGTCAATCCCAGCCGAATTGCATAGGTGGCAAATGAGGTGAGGAAAGGCTAACCTTGCCATGGTGGAGGACTTGTCGGCCACCTTGTAGAGTTCTTGAGGTATAATCTCATGAACTTCCACCTCTTCTCCAATCATGATACTATGGATCATGATGGCCCAGTCTATGGTAACTTCAGACCGGTTGCTAGTGGGAATGATTGAGCATTGAATAAACTCCAACCATCCTCTAGCTACAGGCTTGAGGTCCAATCTTCTTAGTTGAACCGGCTTGCCTTTGGAGTCAATCTTCCATTGAGCTCCTTCTACACATATGTCCATAAGGACTTGGTCCAACCTTTGATCAAAGTTGACTCTCCTTGTGTAGGGGCGTGCGTTCTCTTCCATGTATGGCAAGTTGAACGCCAACCTCACATTTTCTGAACTAAAATCTAAGTATTTCCCCCGAACCATTGTAACATAGTTCTTTGGATCCGGGTTCTTACTTTGATCATGGTTCTTGGTGATCCATGCATTGGCATAGAACTCTTGAACCATTAGGATGCCGACTTGTTGGATGGGGTTTGTTAGAACTTCCCAACCTCTTCTTTGAATTTCATGTCGGATCTCCGGATACTCATTTCTTTTGAATTTAAAAGGGACCTCAGGGATCACCTTCTTCTTGGCCACAACATCATAGAAGTGGTCTTGATGGGCTTTGGAGATGAATCTTTCCATCTCCCATGACTCGGATGTGGAAGCTTTTGTCTTCCCTTTCCCTCTTCTAGAGGATTCTCCGGTCTTGGGTGCCATCAATGGTAATGGAAAAACAAAAAAGCTATGCTTTTACCACACCAAACTTAGAATATTGCTCGCCCTCGAGCAATAAACAAAAGAATAGATGAAGAAGAAGAAGAAATGGAGGAGAGGGAGAGGGAGATGTGGTTTCGGCCAAGAGGAGTGTAGAGGGGTGTGTTGTGTGAATTTGATGAAGAATGGAGGTCTTTATATAGGGAAGGGAGGGGGGGTTAAGGTTCGGCCATATGGGTGGGTTTGGGTGGGAAATTGGTTTTGAATTTTGAAGGTAGGTGGAGTTTATGAGGTAGGTTTATGGGGAAGAGTGGATGGATGTGAGTGGTGAAGAGGTGATGGGGAAGAGAGTTTGAGGTGATTGGTGAAGGGTTTTCAGGGAAGAGTGTTTATGGGGTTGTGTGAAAGAGAGTGGTGAGAAGAAGTGAGTGGGGGTAGGTGGGGATCTTGTGGGGTCCACAGATCCTGAGTGGATCCTGTGGGGTCCACAGATCCTGAGGTGTTCAAGGAATTACATCCCTGCACCCATTAAGCATGTAAAAATGCCTTTGTACCCAACTCTGGGCGTTCAGCGCCAGGTTGGTGGCCATTTTGGGCGTTCAACGCCCATTTGTGTGCCATTTCTGGCGTTGAACGCCAGAACCATGCCTGTTCTGGCGTTGAACGCCAGACAGATGCTCCTCCAAGGTGTGATTTTTCTTCTGCTGTTTTTGATTCCGTTTTCAATTTTTATATTTATTTTGTGACTCCACATGATCATGAACCTACAAAGACATATAACTGAGAAGAAAGAAAAATAAATAAAAATTGGGTTGCCTCCCAACAAGCGCTTCTTTAATGTCAATAGCTTTGACAGTGGGCTCTCATGGAGCCTCACAGATGTGCAGAGCTTTGTTGAGACTCTCCAACACCAAACTTAGAGTTTGGATATGGGAGTTCAACACCAAACTTAGAGTTTGGTTGTGGCCTCCCAACACCAAACTTAGAGTTTGACTGTGGGGGCTCTGGTTGACTCTGCTTTGAGAGAAGCTTTTTCTGCTTCCTCTCCATGGTTGTAGAGGGAGATCCTTGAGTTTTAAAGACAAGGGAGTCCTCATTCCATTGAAGGACTATTTCACCTCTGTCAACATCAATCACAGCTCTTGCTGTGGCCAGGAAAGGTCTTCCTAGGATGATGGATTCATCCTCTTCCTTTCCAGTATCCAGGACTATGAAATCAGTAGGGATGTAAAGGCCCTCAACCTTTACTAGCACATCCTCTACTTGTCCATAAGCCTGTTTTCTTGAGTTGTCTGCCATCTCTAATAAGATTCTAGCAGCTTGCACCCCATAGATTCCCAATTTCTCTATTACAGAGAGGGGCATGAGGTTTATCCCTGAACCAAGGTCACACAGGGCCTTAAAGATCATGGTGCCTATGGTACAGGGTATTATGAACTTTCCAGGATCCTGTCTCTTCTGAGGCAATGTCAGTTGATCCAGATCACTTAGTTCATTGATGAACAAGGGAGGTTCAACTTCCCAAGTATCAATGCCAAATAATTTGGCATTCAGCTTCATGATTGCATCAAGAAACTTGGCAGTTTGCTCTTCAGTAACATCCTCATTCTCTTTAGAAGAGGAATACTCATCAGAGCTCATGAAGGGTATAAGGAGGTTCAATGGAATCTCTATGGTCTCTAGATGAGCCTCAGAGTCCTTTGGTTCCTCAAAGGGAAGCTCCTTATTGATCACTGGTCGTCCCAGGAGGTCTTCCTCCTTGGGATTCACGTCCTCCTCTCCCTCATTGGGTTCGGCCATTTTGCTTATGTTAATGGCCTTGCACTCTCCTTTTGGATTCTCTTCTGTATTGCTTGGGAGAGTACTGGGAGGGATTTCAGTGATCCTTTTACTCAGCTGGCCCACTTGTGCTTCCAAATTTCTAATGGAAGACCTTGTTTCATTCATGAAGCTTACAGTGGCCTTGGATAGATCAGAGACTAGATTTGCTAAATTAGAAGCATTTTGTTCAGAGTTCTCTGTCTGTTGCTGAGTGGATGATGGAAAAGGCTTGCTATTGCTAAACCTGTTTCTTCCACCATTATTAAAGCCTTGTTGAGGCTTTTGATCCTTCCATGAGAAATTTGGATGATTTCTCCATGATGAGTTATAGGTATTTCCATAAGGTTCACCTAAGTAATTCACCTCTGCTATTGCAGGGTTCTCAGGATCATAAGCTTCTTCTTCATAAAAAGCCTCTTGAGTACTGTTGGATGCAGCTTGCATTCCATGCAGACTCTGAGAGATCATATTGACTTGCTGAGTCAATATTTTATTCTGAGCCAATATGGCATTCAGAGTATCAACTTCAAGAACTCCCTTCTTTATAGGCGTCCCATTGTTCACAGGATTCCTTTCAGAAGTGTACATGAACTGGTTATTAGCAACCATGTCAATGAGTTCTTGAGCTTCTGCAGGTGTTTTCTTTAGGTGAATGGATCCACCTGCAGAAGTGTCCAGTGACATCTTTGATAGCTCAGATAAACCATCATAGAATATATCTAGGATGGTCCATTCTGAAAGCATGTCAGAAGGACACTTTTTGGTCAACTGTTTGTATCTTTCCCAAGCTTCATAGAGGGATTCACCTTCTTTCTGTCTGAAGGTTTGAACATCAGCTCTAAGCTTGCTCAGCTTTTGAGGAGGAAAGTACTTGGCTAAGAAAGCCGTGTCCAGCTTATCCCAAGAGTTCAGGCTGTCTTTGGGTTGAGAATCCAACCATAATCTAGCTCTGTCTCTTATAGCAAAAGGGAAAAGCATGAGCCTGTAGACTTCAGGATCTACTCCATTAGTCTTAACAGTATCACATATCTGCAAGAATTCAGTTAAGAACTGAAAAGGATCTTCAGATGGAAGTCCATGAAACTTGCAGTTCTGCTGCATCAGAGAAACTAATTGAGGTTTCAGCTCAAAGTTGTTTGCTCCAATGGCAGGAATGGAGATGCTTCTTCCATGTAAATTGGAATTAGGTGCAGTAAAGTCACCAAGCATCTTCCTTACATTATTATTATTATTTTCGGCTGTCATCTCCTCTTCCTGTTCGAAAATTTCTGAAAGGTTATCTCTGGATTGTTGTATTTTAGCTTCTCTTAATTTTCTCTTCAGAGTCCTTTCAGGTTCTGGATCTGCTTCCACAAGAATGTTCTTATCCTTGCTCCTGCTCATATGACAAAGAAGAAGGCACAGAATAATAATAATAATAATGGAGATCCTTTATACCACAGTATAGGGATTCCTGTGTGAGTGGAAGAAGAGGGGGAGACAAAGAATGTAATATAATGGAAGAAACACAACTGTGAGGATGGAAGAGAGGTGAGATGAGATGTTAGGATATGAATGAATAAATAGAATGAGATGGGGGAGGGATAATTTTCGAAAATTATTTTGAAAAAGAGTTAGTGATTTTCGAAAATGGTTTTTGAAAAATGTTAGTAATTTTCGAAAATTTTTGAAATCACAAATAAAAAATAAAAATAATTAGTTAATTAAAAAGGAATTTTTGAAAAAGAGAGAGGTATTTTCGAAAATTAGAAAGGGAGAATTAGTTAGGTGGTTTTGAAAAAGTTAAGAAACAAACAAAAAGTTAGTTAGTTAGTTGAAACAAATTTTGAAAACCAATTTTGAAAAGGTAGTTAGGAGGTTAGGAAAGATATTTTGAAAAGATATTTTTTTGAAAAAGATAAGATGAGAAGATATTTTTGAAAAGATATGATAGAAATTAGTTTTGAAAAAAGATTTGATCTTAAAAATCTCAATTAATGACTTGATTCACAAGAAATCACAAGATATGATTCTCAAAGTTTGAATCTTTCTTAACAAGCAAGTATCAAACTTCAAATTTTTGAATCAAAACATTAATTGATTATGTTATTTTCGAAAATTTGGTATAAAAAATAAGAAAAAGATTTTTGAAAAATATTTTTGGAATTTTCGAAAATAACTAAGAATTTTGAAAAAGATTTGATTTTTGAAAAAGATTTTGAAAAAGATAAGATTTTCAAATTGAAAATTTGATTTGACTCATAAGAAACAACTTGATTTTTAAAAATTTTTGAAAAAGTCAACTCACATTTTCGAATTTGATGAGAGAAAAAGGGAAAGATATTTTTTTTTATTTTTGAAATTTTTATGAAAAACATGAAAATTATGCAATGCAAGAAATTTTTAGATCAAAACAATGAATGCATGCAAGAATGCTATGAATGTCAAGATGAACACCAAGAACACTATGAATGTCAAGATGAACATCATAGACACAATTTTGAAAAATTTTTAATGCAAAGAAAACATGCAGGACACCAAACTTAGAATTCTTTAATGCTTACGCACTAAGAATTCAAGAATGCATATGATAAACATGAAAAGACACAAAACAAAAAATCATCAAGATCAAACAAGAAGACTTACCAAGAACAACTTGAAGATCATGAAGAACACTATGAATGCATGATATTTTCGAAAAAATGCAAGATGCATATGCAAGTGACACCAAACTTATGATATGACTCAAGACTCAAACAAGAAACAGAAAAATATTTTTAATTTTTATGATTTTCTAATTTTTTTGGATTTTTTTTTGAAAATTATATGAAAAAGAAAAAATAAGGATTCCAAAATTTTTAATATGAATTCCAGGAATCTTGCCATGTTAGTCTAAAGCTTCAGTCCAGGAATTAGACATGGCTCACTACCCAGCCAAGCTTTCAATGAAAGCTCCGGTCCAAAACACTAGACATGGCCAATGGCCAGCCAAGCTTCAGCAGATATGGATACTTTTCATGTATATAGCAACTAAGTGTGTGAAAATCTCTTCATTTGTGATGGTAAGTTGAAACCCCAGTCCAAAAGATTAGACATGGGGTACAGCCAGCCAGGATTCAACAAATCATCCTGAAACACTAGAATTCATTCTTAAAAATTTTGAATCAAAATTTTGAAAACATTTTTATATTTTTCGAAAACAGATGAAAAATTTTTGAAAGAATTTTAAAAAATTTTTGAAAATAAAATAAAAAGAAAATTACCTAATCTGAGCAACAAGATGAACCGTCAGTTGTCCAAACTCGAACAATCCCCGGCAACGGCGCCAAAAACTTGGTGCTGATGCCGGATCAAACTTGGCATTGATGTTACCGGACCAAAAGCTTGCCGAAAACTCAAACAATCCCCGGCAACGGCGCCAAAAACTTGGTGCACGAAATTGTGATGTCCAGGCTCAAACAATCCCTGGCAACGTGAGCAACTTGGTACGCGCAATCGTGATTACACTTTGATTATGGAAAATTCATGGCTCTTCCTTTCCCTGGCACTGGCGCCAAGAACATGGTGCCAATCCCATGGTTCACAACTTCGATACAACTAACCAGCAAGTGCACTGGGTCGTCCAAGTAATACCTTACGTGAGTAAGGGTCGAATCCCACGGAGATTGTTGGTATGAAGCAAGCTATGGTCACCTTGTAAACCTCAGTCAGGCGGATATAAAATAATTATGGAGTTTTCGAATAATAAATAATAGAATAGGGATAGAGGTACTTATGTAAATCATTGGTAGGAATTTCAGATAAGCGAATGGAGATGCTTTTCGTTCCTCTGAACCTCTGCTTTCCTGCTATCTTCATCCAATCAGTCTTACTCCTTTCCATGGCTGGCTTTATGTGATACATCACCACTGTCAATGGCTACTTTCGGTCATCTCTCGGGAAAATGATCCAATGCCCTGTCACGGCACGGCTAATCGTCTGGAGGCATCACCCTTGCCAATGGCTTCATCTTATCCTCTCAGTGAATAATATGCTCACGCACCCTGTCACGGCACGGCTATTCATCTGTCGGTTCTCGATCATGCTGGAATAGAATTTACTATCCTTTTGCGTCTGTCACTAACGCCCTACAATCGCGAGTTAGGAGCTCGTCACAGTCATTCAATCATTGAATCCTACTCAGAATACCACAGACAAGGTTTAGACCTTCCGGATTCTCTTAAATGCCGCCATCATTCTAGCTTACGCCACGAAGATTCGGGTTAGGAGATCTAAGAGATATTCATTCTAGCTTATTTCATGTAGAACGGAAGTGTTTGTCAGGCACGTGTTCATAGGGGAGAATGGTGATGAGCGTCATACATAATCATCATCTTCATCACGTTCTTGGGTGCGAATGGATATCTTAGAAGCAAAATAAGATGAGTTGAATAGAAAACAGTAGTACTTTGCAGTAATCTTTGAGGAACAGCAGAGCTCCACACCTTAATCTATGGAGTGTAGAAACTCTACTGTATGAAAATACATAAGTGAAGGTTCAGGCATGGCCGAGATGGCCAGCCCCCTAAAACATGATCAATAGTCTCCTAAGATGAACAATGGATTAAAACTGAGACCAAAGATGCCTAATACAATAGTAAAAGGTCCTATTTATAATAAACTAGTCACTAGGGTTTACATGAGTAAGTAATTGATGCATAAATCCACTTCCGGGGCCCACTTAGTGTGTGTTTGGGCTGAGCTTAAGTGTAGCACGTGCAGAGGCCATTTGTGGAGTTGAATGCCAGTTTCTGTGCCAGTTTGGGCGTTCAACTCTGGTTTTGGATCCTTTTCTGGCGCTGGACGCCAGATTTGGGCAGAAGGCTGGCGTTGAACGCCAGTTTACATCGTCTATTCTTGGCTAAAGTATGGACTATTATATATTGCTGGAAAGCCCTGGATGTCTACTTTCCAACGCAATTGGAAGCGCGCCATTTCGAGTTCTGTAGCTCCAGAAAATTCACTTTGAGTTCAGGGAGGTCAGAATCCAACAGCATCAGCAGTCCTTCTTCAACCTCTGAATCTGATTTCTGCTCAAGTCCCTCAATTTCAGCCAGAAAATACCTGAAATCACAGAAAAATACACAAACTCATAGTAAAGTCCAGAAATGTGAATTTAACATAAAAACTAATGAAAACATCCCTAAAAGTAACTAGATCCTACTAAAAACACACTAAAAACAATGCCAAAAAGCGTATAAATTATCCGCTCATCACAACACCAAACTTAAATTGTTGCTTGTCCCCAAGTAACTGAAATTCAAATAGGATAAAAAGAAGAGAATATACTATAAATTCCAAACTATCAATGAAACATAGATGCAATCATATGAGCGGGACTTATAGCTTTTTGCCTCTTGAATAGTTTTGGCATCTCACTTTATCCATTGAGGTTCAGAATGATTGGCATCTATAGGAACTTCAGATTTCGAATAGTGTTATTGACTCTCCTAGTTCAGTATGATGATTCTTGAACACAGCTTCTTTATGAGTCTTGGCCGTGGCCCTAAGCACTTTGTTTTCCAGTATTACCACCGGATACATAAATGCCACAGACACATAATTGGGTGAACCTTTTCAGATTGTGACTCAGCTTTGCTAAAGTCCCCAATTAGAGGTGTCCAGGGTTCTTAAGCACACTCTTCTTTTGCTTTGGACCTTGACTTTAACCGCTCAGTCTCAAGTTTTCACTTGACACCTAAAGCAAGCACATGGATAGGGAGAGCTTGGTTTAGCCGCTTAGACCAGGATTTTATTCCTTTAGGCCCTCCTATCCACTGATGCTCAAAGCCTTGGGATCCTTTTTATTTTCCCTTGCCTTTTGGTTTTAAGAGTTATTGGCTTTTTGCTCTTGCCTCTTGGTTTTAAGAGCTTTTGGCTTTTTCTGCTTGCTTTTTTTCTTTCTATATTTTTTTTCTATTTTTTTTTGCGCCTATTTTTTTTTCTACAAGCTTTGTTCTTTGCTGCTTTTTCTTGCTTCAAGAATCATTTTTATGATTTTTCAGATTATCAAATAACATGTCTCCTAGTCATCATTCTTTCAAGAGCCAACATATTTAACATTCTTAAACAACAACTTCAAAAGACATATGCACTGTTCAAGCCTACATTCAGAAAACAAGAAGCATTGTCACCACATTAATATAATTAAGCTAAGTTCAAGGATAAATTCGAAACTCATGTACTTCTTGTTCTTTTGAATTAAAACATTTTTCATTTAAGAGAGGTGATGGATTCATAGGACATTCATATCTTTAAGACAAAGTTACTAACTACTAATGATCATGTAGTGAAGACACAAACATAGATAGGCACATAACAGAGAAAACGAAAAACAAAAGAAAGAAAAACAAGGAATGAATCCACCTTAGTGATGGTGGCGTTTCCTTCTTGAGGAACCAATGATGTCCTTGAGCTCTTCTATGTCTCTTCCTTGTCTTTGTTGTTCCTCCCTCATTGCTTTTTGATCTTCTCTTATTTCATGAAGCATGATGGAGTGCTCTTGATGTTCCACCCTTAGTTGTCCCATATTGGAACTCAATTCTCCTAGGGAGGTGTTGATTTGTTCCCAATAATTTTGTGGAGGAAAGTGCATTTGAGGCATCTCCGGGATCTCATGGAAATGAGCTTCTTGCGCCTCTTGAGCTCCATGACTGGGCTCTCTTGCTTGCTCCATCTTTTTCTTAGTGATGGGCTTGTCCTCTTTGATGAGGATATCTCCCTCTATGTCAATCCCAGCCGAATTGCATAGGTGGCAAATGAGGTGAGGAAAGGCTAACCTTGCCATGGTGGAGGACTTGTCGGCCACCTTGTAGAGTTCTTGAGGTATAATCTCATGAACTTCCACCTCTTCTCCAATCATGATACTATGGATCATGATGGCCCAGTCTATGGTAACTTCAGACCGGTTGCTAGTGGGAATGATTGAGCATTGAATAAACTCCAACCATCCTCTAGCTACAGGCTTGAGGTCCAATCTTCTTAGTTGAACCGGCTTGCCTTTGGAGTCAATCTTCCATTGAGCTCCTTCTACACATATGTCCATAAGGACTTGGTCCAACCTTTGATCAAAGTTGACTCTCCTTGTGTAGGGGCGTGCGTTCTCTTCCATGTATGGCAAGTTGAACGCCAACCTCACATTTTCTGAACTAAAATCTAAGTATTTCCCCCGAACCATTGTAACATAGTTCTTTGGATCCGGGTTCTTACTTTGATCATGGTTCTTGGTGATCCATGCATTGGCATAGAACTCTTGAACCATTAGGATGCCGACTTGTTGGATGGGGTTTGTTAGAACTTCCCAACCTCTTCTTTGAATTTCATGTCGGATCTCCGGATACTCATTTCTTTTGAATTTAAAAGGGACCTCAGGGATCACCTTCTTCTTGGCCACAACATCATAGAAGTGGTCTTGATGGGCTTTGGAGATGAATCTTTCCATCTCCCATGACTCGGATGTGGAAGCTTTTGTCTTCCCTTTCCCTCTTCTAGAGGATTCTCCGGTCTTGGGTGCCATCAATGGTAATGGAAAAACAAAAAAGCTATGCTTTTACCACACCAAACTTAGAATATTGCTCGCCCTCGAGCAATAAACAAAAGAATAGATGAAGAAGAAGAAGAAATGGAGGAGAGGGAGAGGGAGATGTGGTTTCGGCCAAGAGGAGTGTAGAGGGGTGTGTTGTGTGAATTTGATGAAGAATGGAGGTCTTTATATAGGGAAGGGAGGGGGGGTTAAGGTTCGGCCATATGGGTGGGTTTGGGTGGGAAATTGGTTTTGAATTTTGAAGGTAGGTGGAGTTTATGAGGTAGGTTTATGGGGAAGAGTGGATGGATGTGAGTGGTGAAGAGGTGATGGGGAAGAGAGTTTGAGGTGATTGGTGAAGGGTTTTCAGGGAAGAGTGTTTATGGGGTTGTGTGAAAGAGAGTGGTGAGAAGAAGTGAGTGGGGGTAGGTGGGGATCCTGTGGGGTCCACAGATCCTGAGTGGATCCTGTGGGGTCCACAGATCCTGAGGTGTTCAAGGAATTACATCCCTGCACCCATTAAGCATGTAAAAATGCCTTTGTACCCAACTCTGGGCGTTCAGCGCCAGGTTGGTGGCCATTTTGGGCGTTCAACGCCCATTTGTGTGCCATTTCTGGCGTTGAACGCCAGAACCATGCCTGTTCTGGCGTTCAGCGCCCAGAAGCTGCCCATTTTGGGCGTTCAGCGCCAGAACCATGCTCTGTTCTGGCGCTGAACGCCAGACAGATGCTCCTCCAAGGTGTGATTTTTCTTCTGCTGTTTTTGATTCCGTTTTCAATTTTTATATTTATTTTGTGACTCCACATGATCATGAACCTACAAAGACATATAACTGAGAAGAAAGAAAAATAAATAAAAATTGGGTTGCCTCCCAACAAGCGCTTCTTTAATGTCAATAGCTTTGACAGTGGGCTCTCATGGAGCCTCACAGATGTGCAGAGCTTTGTTGAGACTCTCCAACACCAAACTTAGAGTTTGGATATGGGAGTTCAACACCAAACTTAGAGTTTGGTTGTGGCCTCCCAACACCAAACTTAGAGTTTGACTGTGGGGGCTCTGGTTGACTCTGCTTTGAGAGAAGCTTTTTCTGCTTCCTCTCCATGGTTGTAGAGGGAGATCCTTGAGTTTTAAAGACAAGGGAGTCCTCATTCCATTGAAGGACTATTTCACCTCTGTCAACATCAATCACAGCTCTTGCTGTGGCCAGGAAAGGTCTTCCTAGGATGATGGATTCATCCTCTTCCTTTCCAGTATCCAGGACTATGAAATCAGTAGGGATGTAAAGGCCCTCAACCTTTACTAGCACATCCTCTACTTGTCCATAAGCCTGTTTTCTTGAGTTGTCTGCCATCTCTAATAAGATTCTAGCAGCTTGCACCCCATAGATTCCCAATTTCTCTATTACAGAGAGGGGCATGAGGTTTATCCCTGAACCAAGGTCACACAGGGCCTTAAAGATCATGGTGCCTATGGTACAGGGTATTATGAACTTTCCAGGATCCTGTCTCTTCTGAGGCAATGTCAGTTGATCCAGATCACTTAGTTCATTGATGAACAAGGGAGGTTCAACTTCCCAAGTATCAATGCCAAATAATTTGGCATTCAGCTTCATGATTGCATCAAGAAACTTGGCAGTTTGCTCTTCAGTAACATCCTCATTCTCTTTAGAAGAGGAATACTCATCAGAGCTCATGAAGGGTATAAGGAGGTTCAATGGAATCTCTATGGTCTCTAGATGAGCCTCAGAGTCCTTTGGTTCCTCAGAGGGAAGCTCCTTATTGATCACTGGTCGTCCCAGGAGGTCTTCCTCCTTGGGATTCACGTCCTCCTCTCCCTCATTGGGTTCGGCCATTTTGCTTATGTTAATGGCCTTGCACTCTCCTTTTGGATTCTCTTCTGTATTGCTTGGGAGAGTACTGGGAGGGATTTCAGTGATCCTTTTACTCAGCTGGCCCACTTGTGCTTCCAAATTTCTAATGGAAGACCTTGTTTCATTCATGAAGCTTACAGTGGCCTTGGATAGATCAGAGACTAGATTTGCTAAATTAGAAGCATTTTGTTCAGAGTTCTCTGTCTGTTGCTGAGTGGATGATGGAAAAGGCTTGCTATTGCTAAACCTGTTTCTTCCACCATTATTAAAGCCTTGTTGAGGCTTTTGATCCTTCCATGAGAAATTTGGATGATTTCTCCATGATGAGTTATAGGTGTTTCCATAAGGTTCACCTAAGTAATTCACCTCTGCTATTGCAGGGTTCTCAGGATCATAAGCTTCTTCTTCATAAAAAGCCTCTTGAGTACTGTTGGATGCAGCTTGCATTCCATGCAGACTCTGAGAGATCATATTGACTTGCTGAGTCAATATTTTATTCTGAGCCAATATGGCATTCAGAGTATCAACTTCAAGAACTCCCTTCTTTATAGGCGTCCCATTGTTCACAGGATTCCTTTCAGAAGTGTACATGAACTGGTTATTAGCAACCATGTCAATGAGTTCTTGAGCTTCTGCAGGTGTTTTCTTTAGGTGAATGGATCCACCTGCAGAAGTGTCCAGTGACATCTTTGATAGCTCAGATAAACCATCATAGAATATATCTAGGATGGTCCATTCTGAAAGCATGTCAGAAGGACACTTTTTGGTCAACTGTTTGTATCTTTCCCAAGCTTCATAGAGGGATTCACCTTCTTTCTGTCTGAAGGTTTGAACATCAGCTCTAAGCTTGCTCAGCTTTTGAGGAGGAAAGTACTTGGCTAAGAAAGCCGTGTCCAGCTTATCCCAAGAGTTCAGGCTGTCTTTGGGTTGAGAATCCAACCATAATCTAGCTCTGTCTCTTACAGCAAAAGGGAAAAGCATGAGCCTGTAGACTTCAGGATCTACTCCATTAGTCTTAACAGTATCACATATCTGCAAGAATTCAGTTAAGAACTGAAAAGGATCTTCAGATGGAAGTCCATGAAACTTGCAGTTCTGCTGCATCAGAGAAACTAATTGAGGTTTCAGCTCAAAGTTGTTTGCTCCAATGGCAGGAATGGAGATGCTTCTTCCATGTAAATTGGAATTAGGTGCAGTAAAGTCACCAAGCATCTTCCTTACATTATTATTATTATTTTTGGCTGTCATCTCCTCTTCCTGTTCGAAAATTTCTGAAAGGTTATCTCTGGATTGTTGTATTTTAGCTTCTCTTAATTTTCTCTTTAGAGTCCTTTCAGGTTCTGGATCTGCTTCCACAAGAATGTTCTTATCCTTGCTCCTGCTCATATGACAAAGAAGAAGGCACAGAATAATAATAATAATAATGGAGATCCTTTATACCACAGTATAGGGATTCCTGTGTGAGTGAAAGAAGAGGGGGAGACAAAGAATGTAATATAATGGAAGAAACACAACTGTGAGGATGGAAGAGAGGTGAGATGAGATGTTAGGATATGAATGAATAAATAGAATGAGATGGGGGAGGGATAATTTTCGAAAATTATTTTGAAAAAGAGTTAGTGATTTTCGAAAATGGTTTTTGAAAAATGTTAGTAATTTTCGAAAATTTTTGAAATCACAAATAAAAAATAAAAATAATTAGTTAATTAAAAAGGAATTTTTGAAAAAGAGAGAGGTATTTTCGAAAATTAGAAAGGGAGAATTAGTTAGGTGGTTTTGAAAAAGTTAAGAAACAAACAAAAAGTTAGTTAGTTAGTTGAAACAAATTTTGAAAACCAATTTTGAAAAGGTAGTTAGGAGGTTAGGAAAGATATTTTGAAAAGATATTTTTTTGAAAAAGATAAGATGAGAAGATATTTTTGAAAAGATATGATAGAAATTAGTTTTGAAAAAAGATTTGATCTTAAAAATCTCAATTAATGACTTGATTCACAAGAAATCACAAGATATGATTCTCAAAGTTTGAATCTTTCTTAACAAGCAAGTATCAAACTTCAAATTTTTGAATCAAAACATTAATTGATTATGTTATTTTCGAAAATTTGGTATAAAAAATAAGAAAAAGATTTTTGAAAAATATTTTTGGAATTTTCGAAAATAACTAAGAATTTTGAAAAAGATTTGATTTTTGAAAAAGATTTTGAAAAAGATAAGATTTTCAAATTGAAAATTTGATTTGACTCATAAGAAACAACTTGATTTTTAAAAATTTTTGAAAAAGTCAACTCACATTTTCGAATTTGATGAGAGAAAAAGGGAAAGATATTTTTTTTTATTTTTGAAATTTTTATGAAAAACATGAAAATTATGCAATGCAAGAAATTTTTAGATCAAAACAATGAATGCATGCAAGAATGCTATGAATGTCAAGATGAACACCAAGAACACTATGAATGTCAAGATGAACATCATAGACACAATTTTGAAAAATTTTTAATGCAAAGAAAACATGCAGGACACCAAACTTAGAATTCTTTAATGCTTACGCACTAAGAATTCAAGAATGCATATGATAAACATGAAAAGACACAAAACAAAAAATCATCAAGATCAAACAAGAAGACTTACCAAGAACAACTTGAAGATCATGAAGAACACTATGAATGCATGATATTTTCGAAAAAATGCAAGATGCATATGCAAGTGACACCAAACTTATGATATGACTCAAGACTCAAACAAGAAACAGAAAAATATTTTTAATTTTTATGATTTTCTAATTTTTTTGGATTTTTTTTTGAAAATTATATGAAAAAGAAAAAATAAGGATTCCAAAATTTTTAATATGAATTCCAGGAATCTTGCCATGTTAGTCTAAAGCTTCAGTCCAGGAATTAGACATGGCTCACTACCCAGCCAAGCTTTCAATGAAAGCTCCGGTCCAAAACACTAGACATGGCCAATGGCCAGCCAAGCTTCAGCAGATATGGATACTTTTCATGTATATAGCAACTAAGTGTGTGAAAATCTCTTCATTTGTGATGGTAAGTTGAAACCCCAGTCCAAAAGATTAGACATGGGGTACAGCCAGCCAGGATTCAACAAATCATCCTGAAACACTAGAATTCATTCTTAAAAATTTTGAATCAAAATTTTGAAAACATTTTTATATTTTTCGAAAACAGATGAAAAATTTTTGAAAGAATTTTAAAAAATTTTTGAAAATAAAATAAAAAGAAAATTACCTAATCTGAGCAACAAGATGAACCGTCAGTTGTCCAAACTCGAACAATCCCCGGCAACGGCGCCAAAAACTTGGTGCTGATGCCGGATCAAACTTGGCACTGATGTTACCGGACCAAAAGCTTGCCGAAAACTCAAACAATCCCCGGCAACGGCGCCAAAAACTTGGTGCACGAAATTGTGATGTCCAGGCTCAAACAATCCCTGGCAACGTGAGCAACTTGGTACGCGCAATCGTGATTACACTTTGATTATGGAAAATTCATGGCTCTTCCTTTCCCTGGCACTGGCGCCAAGAACATGGTGCCAATCCCATGGTTCACAACTTCGATACAACTAACCAGCAAGTGCACTGGGTCGTCCAAGTAATACCTTACGTGAGTAAGGGTCGAATCCCACGGAGATTGTTGGTATGAAGCAAGCTATGGTCACCTTGTAAACCTCAGTCAGGCGGATATAAAATAATTATGGAGTTTTCGAATAATAAATAATAGAATAGGGATAGAGGTACTTATGTAAATCATTGGTAGGAATTTCAGATAAGCGAATGGAGATGCTTTTCGTTCCTCTGAACCTCTGCTTTCCTGCTATCTTCATCCAATCAGTCTTACTCCTTTCCATGGCTGGCTTTATGTGATACATCACCACTGTCAATGGCTACTTTCGGTCATCTCTCGGGAAAATGATCCAATGCCCTGTCACGGCACGGCTAATCGTCTGGAGGCATCACCCTTGCCAATGGCTTCATCTTATCCTCTCAGTGAATAATATGCTCACGCACCCTGTCACGGCACGGCTATTCATCTGTCGGTTCTCGATCATGCTGGAATAGAATTTACTATCCTTTTGCGTCTGTCACTAACGCCCTACAATCGCGAGTTAGGAGCTCGTCACAGTCATTCAATCATTGAATCCTACTCAGAATACCACAGACAAGGTTTAGACCTTCCGGATTCTCTTAAATGCCGCCATCATTCTAGCTTACGCCACGAAGATTCCGGTTAGGAGATCTAAGAGATATTCATTCTAGCTTATTTCATGTAGAACGGAAGTGTTTGTCAGGCACGTGTTCATAGGGGAGAATGGTGATGAGCGTCACACATAATCATCATCTTCATCACGTTCTTGGGTGCGAATGGATATCTTAGAAGCGAAATAAGATGAGTTGAATAGAAAACAGTAGTACTTTGCAGTAATCTTTGAGGAACAGCAGAGCTCCACACCTTAATCTATGGAGTGTAGAAACTCTACCGTATGAAAATACATAAGTGAAGGTTCAGGCATGGCCGAGATGGCCAGCCCCCTAAAACGTGATCAATAGTCTCCTAAGATGAACAATGGATTAAAATTGAGACCAAAGATGCCTAATACAATAGTAAAAGGTCCTATTTATAATAAACTAGTCACTAGGGTTTACATGAGTAAGTAATTGATGCATAAATCCACTTCCGGGGCCCACTTGGTGTGTGTTTGGGCTGAGCTTAAGTGTAGCACGTGCAGAGGCCATTTGTGGAGTTGAACGCCAGTTTCTGTGCCAGTTTGGGCGTTCAACTCTGGTTTTGGATCCTTTTCTGGCGCTGGACGCCAGATTTGGGCAGAAGGCTGGCGTTGAACGCCAGTTTACGTCGTCTATTCTTGGCCAAAGTATGGACTATTATATATTTCTGGAAAGCCCTGGATGTCTACTTTCCAACACAATTGGAAGCGCACCATTTCGAGTTCTGTAGCTCCAGAAAATTCACTTTGAGTGCAGAGAGGTCAGAATCCAATAGCATTAGCAGTCCTTCTTCAACCTCTGAATCTGATTTCTGCTCAAGTCCCTCAATTTCAGCCAAAAAATACCTGAAATCACAGAAAAACACACAAACTCATAGTAAAGTCCAGAAATGTGAATTTAACATAAAAACTAATGAAAACAACCCTAAAAGTAACTAGATCCTACTAAAAACAATGCCAAAAAGCGTATAAATTATCCGCTCATCAGTTACCTCCTAATGTGCATCCATCACCACCTTTTCCATTCTCTTCATTGCTATATATCTCTTTGAATTCAATTTACTTTCTCTTCCCCTTTTAGGATGGCCACCAAGAAAGGAAAAGAGAAAGCTACTCCCAAACCCCCAGCAAGGAGAGGAACTAAAAGAGCACTAGTGGTAGAGCCTTCTTCAACTGCAGTCAAGCCCTCAACAAAAAGAGTTAAGAGGATCATCAAGGTTGATGAAAAGGAGAAAGCCTTTCCAGCAAAGGACACTGTGCGATTTCCAAAGCGCTACTGTGAGCAGATGTTCCCTATTCTAGCAGAAAGGAGTTACAACAACGAACACCTTCTTATCCTCCCGCCCAATATTGCTACTTTTTTTGAGCCCCAAATTGAACGAAGATAATGGGGTTTCCTACAGAGACAACCAAGGCAGGCCAATCTTTCTTCGGTAGTCGAGTTCTACTCTAACTTCTACCTGCCTACCCTGCAGTCTGTCTTTGTTCGTCAGAAGCAAGTACCCATTACAGAAGAGGCCATTCAAAAAGCTTTTGATCTTTCCCCTATTCCAGAAGGATTGGACACCTTTCAAGAAGCCGCACTCAAGCGCCAGATGTACCAATTTGACTGGGAAGCTGTTCTCAGAGTTATCTCACTACCTGGCAGCCGTTGGATCTACAGATACCATCGTACCCGCCCTAAGGGAATATCGGCTTCAGCACTTACCTTGGAGGCTCACATATGGGCACAGATCCTGTCCCATTACGTCTTTCCGAGCACTGACGAGTCCTCCTTCACTGCGGACATGGCCGTTCTACTATGGTGCATCCTTACAGACCAGCCTCTGAATCTACCAAGACATATCCGGAATGCCATGGGACACGTACAAATTGCGGGCAACTTACCTTTTCCCGCCTTGGTCTCAGATCTTGTCTCAGCAGCCGGAGTTTCCTACAGAGCTGGAGACACCAAAGCCATGCTTCCACGGGATGATCAGTATGTCCCCAATGGGAAGTACCTTAGACTTCCAGCAGCCACTACAAGCCTTCCTACTGCACCGGTTGCCGATATCCTTTCCTCAACACCACAAGCACCTACAATAGATGAACTGCTCCAGCAGATAATCAAAAGATTAGATCGGCAAGAACAGAAAGCGAAGTTAAGAGAGCGCCGTAATGAGCGCCGATTCAAACACCTCAAGGAGCTACTCAAGGGACACTTCAAGGACTTAGACACCCCGGACTCCACTTCTTTTACCAGCACAGGGAGCCTTGATGGTCCCAACTGTGGAGATACTGCAATCAGCCCACCCCTGTTCTTGACAGATGGCACCGAGGATGGTGCAAAGCCTTAAGTGTGGGGAGGTCGGTCAGTACATGACTTCTGGAGGTAATTTCTCTTCCCTAGCACCAATAAATTAGGATATTTTAGTTAAATTTTCTTTCTTTTATAGAATAGGATAAATTGCATAGTAATAGGTTAGTTGCATGCATGCTCAACTTGATTGAAAAGACAATAAGTTTCTTCTAAGACTCTATCTTTGGAACAAAATTTCACTAATTTTTTAAAAATTTTTTTATGATAAATCTGCATGAAGTTGTATTTGGAACATGATTTTTGAGCTAAAAAACACACAACCTGTGAAGATTTGAGCCTTTATGTATGATTACATTATTTAACCATAAACATTTTATTCTTGTGTGTTTACTTCTCTATGATTGTAATCTATATTTTGTTTCATCCTATATGTCCAATATTTATTATATTCGTATGCTTGCATATGATTGAGGCCATCTTTTGTTTAAACTCACTTATCCAAATTAAGCCTACCCTTTTCAATTACCTTTGTTAACCACTTTGAGCCTTTAAATCCTGTTTGTTCTATATTTCACCACATTACTAGCCTTAAGTGGAAAAATAATTGTATATCCCAAATTGAATCTTTGGTTAGCTTAAGATAGAATTGTGTGTGCTAGTTAAATATGGGAAATTGTGGGAACAAAAGTTATTAAGGGAATGTGTCATGATAATACAATGGAAATTTGGATACCTACTCATGTAAAACTATAAGAATTAAAAATCTATGTGTATTGATAAGCTATGTTTATTTTTATGTCTATCTAAAAAAAATTAATAAATAAATGAGGGGACAAAATCACCCCAATGCTGAATTAAGAATTCAAAGATCAATGCACATATGAAAAAAAAATTAAAATAAAAAGTTGATACATGAGTATGGAATGCAAAAGGGAATTTTGGGTAGCTAGGTATGAATTCTAAGGTTACACTAAATATATATAGGTTAGATTAAAGCTTGGGTTAATTAAAAGATTCAATTTATAAGCTCACTTAACCATATATATACCCCTACCTCTACCTTGGCCCCATTACAACCCTGGAAAGACCTCATGATGTTTGCATTGGTATGTTAACTGTTGTTGATTGGTTAGGAGAAGAACAAAAGTTAGAGAACATGATTAGAGAAGGAAAGAGTGATTACCCTATACACTAGAGAGATCAGAGCGTACATACATCATCAGTGAGGGTTCAATGCTTGAATTTCCATGTTCCCTGCTTTCATGAGCTATCCTCTTGCACCTTTGTCTGTCTTACTGTAATTATTTTGAAGAGCTTATTTACTTTCAATCAAGTGGGCAAGAATCATATAGTTGCATTCATATATATAGGATTGCATTGCATTGCATGAATTTCTACATGTTCATACTTGTTTATTTTATCCCCTTTAATTGAGCATGAGGAAATGCTAATGTTTAAGTGTGGGGAGGTTGATAAACCACTATTTTATGGTTTATATTGTGTTTAATTGTATGGTTTTATCATGATCCTGACCCACTCATTCATTTAAATAGCATGCATTTATATTTCCTTCCTGAAATTATTACATGAGTGAAAATTGCTTCCTAGAGACTTTTAATTATACATTTTACTTCTCCTTTATTCCATTCGATGCCGTGATCTGTGTGTTAAGTGTTTCAGGCTTTATAGAGCAAGAATGAGTTGGAGATTGGAAAGGAAGCTAGCAAAAATGGAAGGAACACAAGAAATTGAGGAGATGACCAGCGAGAAGCGACGCGGCCGCATGGACGACGCGACCGTGGAGAGAAGATCAAATCGTAGTGATGCGGCCGCATGGATGACGCGACCGCGCGAAATGGAAAAGCACGAGCGACGCGGAGGCGTGGACGACGCGCCCGCGTGGTGAAGCGAAACGTGAATGACGTGTCCGCATGAGCGACGCGATCGCGTGGCATGCGCGATTTGCATAATTTGCAGAATCGCTGGGGCGATTTTGGACCCTATTTTGACCCAATTTTCGGCCCAGAACAGCAGACTAGAGCCAAAGAACATACAGAAACCAGACACAACATTCATTCTACACAGTTTTTAGTTTTTAGATCTAGTTTTACTCATCCCCTAGGTTTTCTCTCTACACATTCATAGTTCTTACGATTTAATTTTCTCTTATTTTTTTGGCATTGAAACACTAAGAAGAGTTATTACCTCATCAAGACTTCATCATTCTAGTTCATTTTCTTTACTTGGCTTCACTCTTCCATGTTCTTTGCTTGGTTAATTTTACCATTGGAATATTTTTAGGATTATTTAATACAAGGATCACCTTTATTTTTAATTGACTATTTCAATTTTTATTTACAATGTTTTCCTTTAATTCCTTTTTATATGCTATGAATTTTACATTCACAATGAGCGAGTAGTTCCCTAACTTGATGGGGAATTGATTGAAAGGAACCCTTGAGTTGGGAGGCTTGAAAGAAAAATTTTAATTGGGTTTGTGGTTAGATTGTCTCCTAATCACTAACACCAATCCCTTTTAATTAAGTGGATTGCAACTTGTGAACGGACGTAGCATTCCAACTTGTTTGACTTTCCTTTACCTAGTGAAAGATAACTAAACAGGACAACCCTCAATTGTCAATTAATCCTGAGAGCATTCCAACAATAATAGGGATTCCAACTAATCAATTCCCAGTCAAGGCTTTTATTTACATTATTCAAATTCCCAATTTAATTTCCTATTTGCTCAATTCAACCCTTTTTGAAAATCTCTGATAAATAAAATAGCACACTTTTCTGCAACTCGTTGGGAGACGACCTGGGATTCATACTCCCAGTATTTTAATTTTAATTTTCTGTGACATCTTTCTAAATTGATAGGCAGATTTCTGGCGAATTAAGAACTATACTTGCAACGTATATATTTTAACAATTCTTAATTCGCCAAATTTCTGCCCGCATCAATGACACTCAAAGAAATTACACCACCACTGAAAAGGAGTTGCTGGCAATAGTTTTTGCATTTGACAAGTTTAGATTATACCTCATTGGTGCCAAAGTGATTGTTTTCCCAGACCACACAGCACTTAAATACTTGTTTACCAAGCAGGAGTCAAAACCAAGACTGATAAGCTGGATCTTAATGTTGCAGGAATTCAATATTGAGATTAGAGACAAGAAAGGAGTGGAGAACAAGGTAGCCGATCACCTATCCAGGATCCCTCATGACAAAGGTGGAACACATGATACAAGTGTAAATGAATGTTTCCCAGATGAGCAGTTAATGACGGTTCACAAAGCACCCTGGTTTGCAAACATTGCCAATTTCAAGGCAACTGGGGCTTTACCTCCAGAGATCAATAAACATCAAAAGAGAAAGCTCATCAATGACGCAAAGTATTTTGTTTGGGATGAACCATATCTCTTCAAGAAGGGTTTCAGATGGAATCCTGAGAAGATGTGTTTCGGAAGAAGAGGGACGAGAAGTCTTGTGGAACTGCCACGGCTCGTGCTATGGAGGCCATTTTGGAGGGGATAAAACTGCAGCCAAGGTGTTACAAAGTGGATTCTTTTAGCCCACCCTTTTCAAGGATGCCAAAGAACTAGTAAAGAACTGCAATGAATGTCAAAGAGCTGGAAACTTACCCAAAAGAAATGAGATGCCACAGAATTTCATCTTAGAACTAGAACTGTTTGATGTGTGGGGAATCGATTTCATGGGACCATTCCCAACCTCATGTACAAACAAGTACATCTTGGTAGCAGTGGATTACGTTTCCAAGTGGGTAGAGGCTATTGCAACCCCAACGAATGACAACAAGGTAGTCATGAACTTCCTCAAAAAAAACATCTTTAGCCGGTTCGGAGTCCCCCGAGAACTCATCAGTGATGGAGGGATCCTGTTCCGAGGGTTACCTGAAACTGTAGGTCAATCTCGGATGAGATCTTCTGTACTGGTCGGAGATGACGTGTCTGGCTGGCTGGTAGCGGCCGGAGCTGTTGTGTCCGACTTGTTGGACTGGCTGCACTTCTGATCCTTGGTCACCGGAAGGGGGGTACCTGCAAGAGACTCTGATGCTTAAGTTAGCACGGGTATTAAGCAGGTTTATTGTAGAATCAGAGTATGAGTTATACCTGGGTGCTCCAGTGTATTTATAGTAGTGTGGGCTGACCTTTCTGATAAGATAAGTTAGTTATCTTATCTTATCTTATCTTATTTTGGGTGAAGTCAGCTTATCTTCATGGGAACCTCCTTTATCTCTATAGGCTTGGATTGCCTTTGGATTTGGGTCGTGTTCCTCTATTTGGGCCCTTTATTGGGCTTTCCTGTTGATTTGGCCGATCTCTTTAAGAAGAGATCGGGTGATCGGTCCTGAAGAGGTCGGTCGCCATGTCGCTAAACATCCCGTGTCAGATAGCTCGACCCAGGGTATGAATAGTGCCCTTTGGTGCGCATAAACTAGTTATGCTACGATTTAGGAAATTGCACGATCGGCAAAATTCCTTCCGGCAAGTGCACCGGTTATCGTCGTCAAGTAAAAACTCACAATAGAGTGAGGTCGAATCCCACAAGGATTGGTTGATTGAGCAATTCGGATTAGAAGTGTGTTCTAGTTGAGCGGAATCAAGAATTGAGATGAGAATTGCGGAATGTAAAATTGGCGGGAAAAGTAAATGACAAGAAAATTAAATGGCTGAATCTTAAATTGCATGAATTAAAGAGCAGAATGTAAATTGCTGAAATTAAAAGGGAATGGGGGTGATTGCAAGAATTGAATTGCTGAATGTAAAGAGAAAGTGGAAATCAGAAATGGGGAATTCATTGGGTTTAGGAGATATTGAAATCTCCGAATCAAAACATGTATATCTCTTCCTCAACCAATGCATTCATTGAATTTTGCTTGGCAATCTTATATGATTGGATCCCAATTCCTTGGCTCACCAATGCTCTCTAAAAACAAACAAATTCCCAATCCCTTGGTTTAAATGTTCATAAGAAGAGATGATGCTTGATCACTGATTATACCACACAATTTCATGAACCACAATTTGGTAGGATTACATGTCACAATATCCATCCAAACCCCAATCCAATCCACTGTGAGAAAGCTTCTCTAGCATGAATCCTCCATTCCTTTCCCAAGGCTCCGAAGGATTCCAAGTATGAGTAGTTTCTTTCCCAAGACAACTACTCAATGGAATTAGATCGAGAAGCTTTCTAACAAAATTCAAGAGAAAAGATTGAAGAAGAAGATAAACTATTATTGATTCATTGAATTACAATAGAGCTCCCTAACCCAATGAAAGGGGGTTTAGTGAATCATAGCTCTGAATTCAATTACAAAGAAAAGGAAAACTAGCTAAAAGTGAAAGTAAAAGTCCCCATCAGGGGTTGGATTCCCCTTCAATCCCCCCCTCTCTAAATGCAGAAACTAAGGCCTTTAAATAGGCTCCCTAAATTACAAAATGAAAATGAAATTCAAAGCAAATTACAATCAAATGAAAATAAACTATTCTAGATGATTCTTGTGGCCTTGATTTGGTGTTGTTGATGGGCCTTGCTTGCTTGAAGGGCTGAGTGACATAATTGATCCAAAAAGGATAATGATCCATTAAACTACACTCAAATGTTGCACCCCCTTTCTTGAGTCGTCACTTTGTTCTCTTGTCAACCTTGCCAATTTGATGCCAAATATAGACTATTATACCTCGTTGGAAAGCTATGGATGTCAGATTTCTAACGCAACTGGAAGCACCTCAATTGGATCTCTACAACTCGAGTTATACTCCATGGAAGGTGAAGAGGTCAGCTGGCCTGATTGCATGTTGGTACTATGCTCTTCTATGCACATTACGGGGCTGTTTTCTCCCTCAATTTTTAGTATCCACCATGCATGCCATATATGCTTGGAAAGCTCTAGATGTCTTCTTTCCAATGCATTTTGAATCACCTCATTTGGAGTTTTGTAGCTCAAGTTA
The DNA here is from genome assembly GCF_059453495.1 of Arachis ipaensis. Taxonomy (NCBI): domain Eukaryota; kingdom Viridiplantae; phylum Streptophyta; class Magnoliopsida; order Fabales; family Fabaceae; genus Arachis; species Arachis ipaensis. Next base: position 60,524,244 of record NC_142441.1, read on the forward strand.
TTTATGTTTGAAGAAGGCATGGTCAAGCTGTTCCATATAACACGTTTAAGCTTCAGTTTAAGGTTAAACTGAAGCTTAAACGTGGATAAAGGAAGGGCAGCCCTGGAGGTCGAACACGTTTAACCTCCAGTTTGAGGTCAAACTGGAGGTTAAACGTGGAAGCTTAGAATGGTAGCCCTGGAGGTGTCGAACACGTTTAACCTCCAGTTTGAGGTCAAACTGGAGGTTAAACGTGGAACTCCTTCCTGAGTGGCATTGTCATTCTGGCGTTTAACCTCCAGTTTGAGGTCAAACTGGAGGTTAAACGTGGAATGCTTCTTTGGTGAGACTTTTCATTCTGGCGTTTAACCTCCAGTTTGAGGTCAAATTGGAGGTTAAACTTCAATTCCAGCATTTCTTAGCCTTCATGATTCTGGCGTTTAAGCTCCAGTTTAGGCTTAAACTGGAACTTAAACTCCACATGTGATATTCAAGCTTCCTTTATTGATTTTGTTGCTTCCTTGGTTAGCCTCTTCTTCCCTGAAATCATCCAAACAAATGCATCAAAGTCTTGCAAAATTTCATGAGAAATCTTCCATTCATAGCATTCAAGGAATATAACTAAAAACTCATGGAATTTGCATCAAAATCTTCATGTTGAATGATTTAAGACAAGCATGACTATTTGGCCCAAAATGATTACTTAAGGCTCAAGAAAATGCATAAAACAACTAAAAATAAAAGAAAAAGGCTAGTGAAACTAGCCTAAGATGCCTTGGCATCACCCTTGCTTGAGCTCGGTCTTCTGCTTTGAGCTCGAGTTTTTTGACTTCAAACTTTTTATAGCGAAGCCGAACTCGAGCATTTTTGTCGATTCCTTTCTTTGTAGAGCTTTTTGAATGTAGAACATTTTTCCTCTAAAAACGCACGCTTTTGTATTAACGCTTCGTTCTAGGGAACGTGCGAGGGTTTAATACCTTCATTAATTGGTATTAATTGCCCTGTTTCTCTTGGCTTTATTTTGAATTTTGCTTCCTCCGAAAAACGGTTTCTCTTCTTCCTTTTTCTTTGTAACTCCTTCGTTCTCTCTATCTCTGTCTTTTCTTGCGTTGCGGTGCCTTCCAGTAGTCTAGCGATTCCTTCCTTTCTACTTCTTCTGGAACTTCTCATTTCTCTAGGTTAGTTCCATTTTGCAATTACTTTTCTCTTTCGTTGCTTTGGCTTTGGTTTTGTGGTGACGTTTTTGCTTGGAGAAAGTTTGGATCTTTCTGTTTTTGTTGCGCCTAATTGCTATTGTATTGTGTGTTGTGGGAGTTTCTTTGTCTTTCGTATGAACTTTTTCGCTTTTCCTGTTGCTTGATGCTTTTAGGGCTTTTGCATGTTATCACCGTTTCTGCTTGTGCTTTCGATGATGGTTTTTGTTCGATTCTGAAAAAGGTTGTGTCTTTGATGATTTTCTGCTTGGCATTTTTGATGTCGATGATGCTTTTTGTTGATAGACTATAGAAAGATAGTGGCTTAGATGACTTTTGTGTTTTTACTTCCCGTTTTCAAAACGTTTGCCTACTTGAAATCTTCTTTTCTTGTTTGGGAAATGCCAGAACGTAAGCTGTAGATTTTTCCTGAAATCTTACTTTGCCACTACCTTCAAAGGATGCCCCAGGACTTTGGTTTGAGTCTTGGGGTTTTCCTTTTCTGTCTGTATCATATTAGTCGAGTTGCTTTGCCCTTTCTTCGAGATGTTTTTTAGTGATCTAATCTTCTTTTCTTTTTGTAAGATTAGTTGGCCTCATGTCTTCTCGCAATAACGTTGTAGATATGTCTTCCAAAGTTCCCGAGGGGATGTCCGATTGGCTGGACTCCCTTGTCCTAATGTGTGTCTTTGTCGTAGATGCTGAATTTTGTGTAGAGCTGAAGAAACGTCATAGGATTTGTGATAACAGTGCTTGGGAGAGGGATTATGAGCTTGTAGCTCCTGACTCTGATGAGAGGGCTTGTTTTCCTACTTCAGTCGAGGGGGAGTATCCCTTCTTCTATGCCTATGATTATTTCTTCAGCCAGTTAGACATTATTTTTCCTTTTACTGCCTTCGAGACCGACTTGTTGTGGTCATGTAACATTGCTCCATCCCAGCTTCATCCGAATTCCTGGGGTTTTATCAAGATATTTCAACTGCTTTGCCAAGAGTTAGGCATAACACCTTCTCAAAATCTTTTCCTCTATCTTTTTGTCTCGGCCAAGCCCGGAGGTTCTTCCAAAAAGAAAGCTTCCTGGGTTTCTTTCAGATCAGCCAGGGGCATAAAATTTTTGCCATGTATGATGAGTCTTTTAAAGATTTTAAGAATTATTTCTTCCGAGTCCGTGCTGTTGAGGGGATCCGCCCCTTTTTTCTTGGTGAGAATGACGAGCCTACTTTTCCTCTAGAGCGGCAAAAGATTGTGAGAGTGCCTCGTTATACATGGGAGATGCTTAATGATGTTGAGCGGGCTTTTGTAGTTGTTCTTGAAGATTTGTGGGGGGAACCACCCCATCTGGATACAAAAAGATTTTTTAGTGATCCACCTTTGGTTCGAACTGCTTTGGGTACTGTCTGACTTGTTTCTTATACTTGTTTCTTAGTTTTGCTTCTCCTAGGTTGTAACTCATCCTTATGGTTGATTCTGTATTTTCAGAGATGTCGAAAAACAATGATTCCATGAAGGCCTACAAGAAGGCGAAGAAGGCTGCTGCTGCTCAAGACATTTTGGCCAAGGCGGCCGGAGAAGGATCTTCTCAAGTTCCAGTGAAGCCGCCCGTGCCGAGTTCCCCTAGGCCGAGGAAGGTGATCCCCACTCCTTGAGTTCGTCTGACTGATCCTCCACAGACTTCTGCCATTACTTCTGGTGCTCCTCCCAATAAGAAATAAAAAACAATTGAGCCTTTCAACCTTGACGCTCCTGATTTTAATGCAATCGAGTTCGTAGATCAGCAAATCAGTCCCTACGGTGCCCTCGCCATGGATGATGTATCAATCCTTCACCATCTGGATTTTATGACCCGAAACAGTGTTAAAATGGCATATATGGGGGCTGCCCTGTACCGAACTGCTCAGAATCTTCCTCTCCATGCCACCAAAGAATTTATGGAGGAGGCTAAACAGGAGTTCGACCGGATGAACGGCCTGAAGGAAGAGCTTGAGGTAAAGGTAGCCAAGTTGGAGAAGGATCTGGAGAATGAAAAGGCAAGTTCCCTTGCTCTGGCGGCTTCTGTGAGGTTGGCCGAGGACGCGGCATTGAGGCATAAGGACAGTTATGTTACATCTTATCGGGAGGTGACGCGTCTGAGGGAGGAGCTGGAGTCTGCCCGAGTAGACTATTCCGAGCTTCAAGGTCACCTCGTCGGCAGCGTGAATGCTGCCTATGATAATCTAAAAGATCAAGTTCAAGTTCTTGCTCCTGAGGTTGACCTTACTCTCTTTAGCTTGGACAATGTTGTGAGGGATGGTAAGATTGTCCCCGACGACCAAGATGATGATGATACTGGTCCTCCCCCTGTGCTTTCTGCCAAGGTGCCCGCTTCTACGATTCCTCCAGTTGAGGTTGGTCATTCTATTTCTGATCCGGACTGTCAGATCTTGAACCGGGATGATGGTACCGTGGAAGTTGTGCCTCTCCAGGCTCGCCCTCCTTCACCCCATACTGATGCTGCTAAAATGTCTTCTAATCTTTAGCTGAGTTTTCTTTGGATATTTGCGTAGTTGGCCCGGCTTGTGGGCTTCAAAACTCTTTATTTTGTATAGTTGAATATTTTGCTGACTGCTGGTACTCCTTTTGGTTGCATGTTTAGCAACTTTTGTTTTAAAAAACAAGTAGCTTTCAAGCTTTTGGGCTTGACCCTAAAGCTTTATAATATTGTATTCTATAGCATGCTTGTTTGCACTAGTCTTGGCACCTTTCCGGGTTTTAGAATACTGGAGCCTTGCTGCTCGGCCTCTTTGAACTGCTTTGTATTTGGAGGTCGTAGATTCGTGGATCCAATTCGTATTTGCTTGCTCTTACTTGTATTTTATCCATAACCGATTTCTTTGCGTCGTCCTTCTCCAAGTTATTTTTGTAGTGGACCGGCTTCGTCATGTCGATCTCTTCTAAGTTATTTCGTAATCCTCTTTCTTGGACCTTTGTTAGGTCTCTTTCAGGGACTACTTTTATAACTTTTCGTAGGAGGTCGACTTCTTTACATCATCCACTTTCTAAGTTATTTTTGTAATCCTCTTTCTTGGACCCTTGTCAGGTCTCTTTCAGGGATTACTTCTATAACTTTTCATTGGAGGTCGACTTCTTTACGTCGTCCTCTTTCTAAGTTATTTTTGTAATCCTCTTTCTTGGACCTTTGTCAGGTCTCTTTCAGGGATTACTTTTATAACTTGTTTGTTGTAGGAGACTGACTTCTTTATGTCGATCTCTTCTAAGTTATTTTGTAATCCTCTTTCTTGGACCTTTGTCAGGTCTCTTTCAGGGATTACTTTTATAACTTTTTGTAGGAGGTCGACTTCTTTACGTCGTCCTCTTTCTAAGTTATTTTTGTAATCCTCTTTCTTGGACCCTTGTCAGGTCTCTTTCAGGGATTACTTCTATAACTTTTCGTAGGAGGTCGACTTCTTTACGTCGTCCTCTTTCTAAGTTATTTTTGTAATCCTCTTTCTTGGACCCTTGTCAGGTCTCTTTCAGGGATTACTTCTATAACTTTTCGTAGGAGGTCGACTTCTTTACGTCGTCCTCTTTCTAAGTTATTTTTGTAATCCTCTTTCTTAGACCTTTGTTAAGTCTCTTTTAGGGATTACTTTTATAACTTGTTTGTTGTAGGAGACCGACTTCTTTATGTCGATCTCTTCTAAGTTATAGCAATTCCTCTTTTATAGGGTTGGCCAGACCTCTTTCCAGGGATTTGCTGATAACTTGGGTTGACTTGGTCCGACTTCTCAACGTCGGCCAGTCTTTAAGTTATTATTTAGCAATCCATAAGACCTCGTCAGGTTCTTTTTTTGGATCACTTTTGATAACTTCTTGCATTATTCTGTGTTTATCTTTGCCGATTTGTAGAAGGTTGTTTCTGTCTTTTTTTGGTCGACCTTTAGATGCATCACGTATTCATCTTTATTGGTCTCTTACCGTGATCGTGCAGTGAATCTGTTTTTCACTTTCTGCCAATTTGTTGCTTTATAATCGGACGATGAATACTTCAGATTAATGCGTCTTGAGAATTTGTAGAATATCTAAAATATTTTTTATTCAAAAGAAAGTGCAAATATATACATGTTGGAGTTTTTCGTTCTTTTAAGTCGGATAATATCTGGATCTCAACTTGGTGCCTCATTAAAAAACCTTTTCAGGAAAAAGAGTGCATCCTATGACGAGATCTTTTACCTTTTCTAGCTATAGTACCTTCTTAGGTTGCAGGCGTGCCATGATCTGGGAAGCTCTCGTCTATCGAGTTTGGATAGTCTGTAGTAGCCCTTCCCAAGTACTTCTATGACTCAGTAGGGTCCTTTCCAGTTTGCTGCCAACTTTCCTTCTCCGGGTCGAGTTGTTCCAATATCATTTCAGATTAGGATGAGATCATTCTCCGCGAAACCTCTTGGTACTATCTTTTGATTATATCTTGAAGTCATTCGACGCTTTAGCGCTTCTTCTCTGATCCGAGCTCTTTTTTGGATTTTCGGAAGTAGGTCGAGTTCCTCTCTTTGAAGTTGAGAGTTGGCTTCTTCATTGTAGTGGACTACTCTAGGCGACCCTTCCTCGACCTTTACTTGGATTACTGCCTCCACGCCGTACGCTAATCGGAACGGTGATTCATTTCTGGTGGAATGTGGGGTAGTTCAATATGCCCATAGGACCTGTGGAAGTTCTTCAGCCCAAGCTCCCTTCGCATCTTGCAGTCTCCATTTCAACCCAGCCAATATGACTTTGTTGGCAGCTTCGACTTGCCTGTTGGCTTGAGGATGTTCGACGGAGGTGAACTGGTGCTTTATGTTCAAGTCGGCTACTAATTTCCTGAAGCCTGCATCTGTGAATTGAGTGCCATTGTCTGTGGTGATGGAGTATGGAACCCCGAACCTCGTGACAATGTTCCTATATAGGAATTTCTGGCTTCTTTGAGCAGTAGCGTTGGCTAGGGACTCTGCCTCAATCCACTTTGTGAAATAGTCTACTCCGAATATGAGGAATTTGACTTGTCCTGATCCCTGGGGAAAGGGTCCGAGAAGATCGAGTCCCCATTTTGCAAATGGCCAAGGCGAAGTTACGCTGATAAGCTCTTCTGGCGGGGCGATGTGAAAGTTGGCATGTTTCTGGCATGGGGGAGATATCTTTACAAATTCTGTAGCTTCCTTTTGTAGAGGTGGCCAGTAAAATCCCACCCGAAGTACCTTTTTGGTGAGGGCTTGTGCCCCGAGATGATTGCCACAAATACCGCTGTGTACTTCCTCTAAAACTTCCTTTGTGTTAGAGGTCGGCACACATTTTAACAATGGAATTGAAATCCCTCTTTTGTATAGGATATTGTTTATGATGGTGTAGTACTGAGCCTCTCGTTTTAACCTCTTTACTTCCTTCTCATTTGTGAGGAGTGTTTCTTTTTTGAGGTAATTAATTATGGGGGTCATCCATCCTTGATCCTGACTTGTTATAGCTAGGACTTTTTCTACTTCCGAGATTGATGTGTTCTGTAGCATTTCCTGGATGAGGCTTCTATTGTCGCCCCCTGGTTTGGTGCTGGCTAGTTTTGAGAGTGCATCAGCTCGGGCATTTTGTTCGCGGGGTATGTGGCAGATCTTATATTCCCCGAGTTGTCCGAGCTGTTCCTTGGTTATATCCAAATACTTTTTCATGGTGGGATCTTTGGCTTGGTAACTCCCTATTATCTATGAGGTAACTACTTATGAGTCGCTGAAGATGTTGAGTTTTTGAGCTCCAACCTCCTTAGCCAGCTTCAAACCAGCTAGTAACGCTTCATATTCTGCCTGGTTGATTGAGGCCGGGAACCCAAATTTGAGGGAAAGCTCAACTTGGGTTCCTTGGTTGCTTTCTATTATCACACCTGCGCCTCTTTTAGTCTTATTTGAAGACCCGTCCACGTAGATATTCCATTCTGTGGGGGTTTCCAGGGTATCTGTGAATTCTGCAATGAAGTCGGCCAAGTATTATGATTTGATGGCTGTCCGAGCTTCATATTGGAGGTCGAACTTGGATAACTCGACTGCCCATTGTAAAATTCTGCCTGCTAGATCTGTTTTCTGCAGTATCCCTTTTATGGGCTGGTCGGTCCAGACCTTAATGGTGTGAGCCTGGAAGTACGGGCGTAGTCGTCGAGATGCCAGTATGAGAGCATAGGCAAACTTTTCTATTTTTTGGTAGTTCAGCTCGGATCCCTGCAGCGCTTTACTAATGAAGTATACAGGTTGTTGCCCTTTGTCGTCCTCTGGAACTAGTGCTGAGGCTACTGCCTGACTTCCTACCGCAAGGTACAATACGAGTGGCTCTTCCTTTCGTGGTCAAGTTAGGATAGGTGGTCGTCCCAGGAAACTTTTGAAATCCTGGAAGGCTTGCTACGCATTCCATTGTCCACTCGAAGTTCTTTCTTTTCCTTAGAGTGGCATAGAAAGGAAGGGATCTTATCGCTGATTCTGCTAGGAACCTGGACAAGGCCGCTAACCTCCCGTTGAGTTGTTGTACTTCTTTCACACAAGTTGGGCTTTTCATGTTGAGTATGGCCTAGCATTAATCCGGATTTGCCTCAATTCCTCTTTGTGTGAGCATAAAACCCAAGAACTTGCATGCTTCTACTGCAAAAGTGCATTTTGTGGGATTGAAGCGCATGTCATGCTTCCTTATAGTGTCGAACACTTGGGCCAGGTCGGATAATAATGTCTCTTCACTTTGTGTCTTTATTAACATGTAGACTTCCATGATCTTTCCGATATGATCTGAAAAGACTTTATTCATTAGCCTTTAATACGTAGCTCCCGCATTCTTGAGACCGAAAGGCATTACAATGTAGCAGTAATTTGGTTGTATCCAGAATATGCATCCATAAACGAGAGGTATCTATATCCGGATGAAGCATCTACCAGAGCGTTGATACTTGGGAGTGGGTAAGGATCTTTTGGCAAGCTTTGTTGAGGTCGGTGTAGTCGGTGCACATTCACCATTTCCCATTTGATTTTTTCACCAAGACGACATTAGCTAGCCATAGTGGGTACTTGACTTCTCTTATGAATCCTGCCTCCAGTAGTGCTTGTACCTGTTCTTCCACAACTTGGGATCGTTCTGGCCCAAGTTTTCTTCATCTCTGCTGTACCGGCCGAGATCCTGGATAGACCGCCAACTTGTGACTCATTAGCTTGGGGTCTATGCCTAGAATGTCTGTGGCTTTCCATGCGAAGAGATCGACATTATCTCGTAAGAACTGTACTAGTAATTCTTTTGCATCTCCCTTCAGGATCGTGCCAATATTAGTTGTTTTGTCCGAGGTATCCTCGATCTGAACTTTCTCTATTTCACCTTCAGGTTGTGGACGAAGTTCTTCACATCTCTAAACTCCTCCAAGCTCAATTGTATGGAATTTTTCTCCTCTACCACTGAGGTTTAGACTTTCGTTATAATAGCGGCGTGCCATCTTTTGATCTTCTTTTATCGTGGCTATCCCTTTTGTAGTTGGGAATTTCATGCATAGATGTGGAGTCGAGACTATTGCGCCGAGTTGATTTAGTGTTGTCTGACCTATTAAGGCATTGTAGGCTGAACTCACGTCGACCACAATGTAGTCTATCTTGAGTGTTCTGGATTAGTTCCCTTTTCCGAAGGTTGTATGTAGCGACACATATCCCAGTAGTTGTACTGGGGTATCTCCTAGTTCGAACAGGCTGTTCGGGTATGCTGTAAGCTCCTTTTCTTCTAAGCCAAGTTTGTCGAAGGCAGTTTTGAATAAGATGTCGGCAGAACTCCATTGGACTATTAATGTGCGGTGGAGATTAGCGTTTGCCAGTATGATGGTGATGACCATTGGATCGTCGTGTCCGGAGATGATACCGGATGCATCTTCTTTGGTGAACGTGATTGCAGGGATGTCGGGTGCTTCCTCCTTCCCTTCGACATGATATACTTCTTTAAGGTATCTTTTGCGGGATAATTTGGAGATTTCACCTCCTGCAAATCCTCCGTGTATCATATGGACATGTCTTTCTGGCGTACGAGGTGATCGCTCAGCTCGTCCGACATCTTCATCTCTTCGTCTTTTTCTTTGTTCATCATCTCGGGTGGCTAGATACCGATTAATATTTCCTTCCCTTACTAACTTTTCTATGATGTTTTTTAAGTCGAAGCACTCGTTGTTGGAATTTCCTCGGACCCGATGATATTCACAGTATTCGTTCTGATTTCCTCCTCCTCTTTTGCCTTTGAGTGGTCGAGCTGGGGGTATCTTTTCTGTGTTATAGACTTCTTTGTAAATATCCACAAGGGACACCCAAAGAGGGGTGTAATTATATTACTTTTTGATTTTTTTGCCCGTTAGATCTTCCTTCTTCTTGGATTCTTTATCTTTATCTCGGTAGGTGAAACCGGATTTCGCGGCTTCTCCAAGTCGGGAATTTTCTTCCATGTTGATGTACTTCTCTGCCCGCTCTTATACCTCATCTAGGGATGTGGGATATTTCTTTGATATAGATTGGCTGAAAGGTCCTTCTCGTAGGTCATTGATGAGGCCCATGACGGCAGCCTCTGTTGGTAAGCTTTGTATGTCTAGGCACATTTTGTTGAATCTTTCCATGTAGTTGCGAAGACTTTTCCGGTCTCCATGCTTGATACCTAGTAGACTGGGGGCGTGCTTAGCCTTGTCTTTTTGGATGGAGAATCTGGCTAGGAATGTTTTGGCCAGGTCGATGGACTTTGGAGGTAGGTTGTCGAACCATCTAACTGCTATCTTTGTGAGAGTCGTTGGAAAAGCTTTGTAGCGAACGGCTTCTGAGGCGTCGGTGAGGTACATTCTGCTTCTAAAATTGCTGAGGTGATGGTTGGGATCTGTAGTGCCATCGTACAAAGTCATATTTGGATGTTTGAAGTCTTTAGAGATTTTAGTCTTCAAGATTTCCCTAGTGAATGGATCTTGATCTTTGTGAGAGTTGTCTTCAGGGGTGGTCCGTGTAGTCTTTGCTTTGAGATCGGCTTCAAGTCGTAGAAGTTTATCTTCTAATTCTCGACGTCGCCTTACCTCTCTGTGTAGATCCTTGCCGACTTCTTACTGGTACTGGCTTTCTTTTTTAAGTTGCTTTAGGCGATCTTGAAGAGCTTCTATTACTCCCGGATGTGATGAGTTTTTGTCTCCGTTAGATTCCGGAGTGTCCTTTGGTGTGGCACCCGTGTTTTTGTGCGGTGTTCTGTCCTCTAAATCTGAGTTGTGGTCGTTAACCTGTTCGTCCGCCATGGTGATGGGATGACTTCCAGGTTCCCGGCAACGACGCCAATGTTCTGAGGGTTACCTGAAACTGTTGGTTAATCTCGGATGAGATCTTCTGTACTGGTCGGAGATGACGTGTCCGGCTGGCTGGTAGCGGCCGGAGCTGTTGTGTCTGACTTGTTGGACTGGCTGCACTTCTGATCCTTGGTCACCGGAGGGTGGGGGGTACCTGCAAGAGACTCCGATGCTTAAGTTAGCACGGGTATTAAGCAGGTTTATTGTAGAATCAGAGTATGAGTTATACCTGGGTGCTCCAGTGTATTTATAGTAGTGTGGGCTAACCTTTCTGATAAGATAAGTTAGTTATCTTATCTTATCTTATCTTATTTTGGGTGAAGTCAGCTTATCTTCAACGGAACCGCCTTTATCTCTATAGGCTTGGATTGCTTTTGGATTTGGGTCGTGTTCCTCTATTTGGGCCCTTTACTGGGCTTTCCTGTTGATTTGGCTGATCTCTTTAAGAAGAGATCGGGTGGTCGGACCTGAAGAGGTCGGTCGCCATGTCGCTAAACATCCCGGGTCGGACAGCTCGACCCAGGGTATGAACAGAGCCATTTTTGTAACAGACCACTAGAAGCGCTCCTCCTACGATACAGGGTGAAACACAAGATTGCCACGCCTTACCACCCCAAACAAGTGGAAAAACTGAGATATCTAACAGAGAGCTAAAAAGGATTCTGGAAAAGACTGTAGGAGCATCAAGAAAGGATTGGTCGAAGAAGCTGGATGATGCTCTTTGGGCATACAGAACGGTATTCAAAACACCCATCGGGATGTCCCCATATCAACTGGTGTATGGAAAAGCTTGTCATTTACCATTAGAGCTGGAACACAAAGCCCTCTGGGCTCTCAAGCTACTAAATTTTGATAGCGTTGCTGCTGGTGAAAAGAGGGTCTTGTAGCTGCAGGAAATGGAGGAGTTCAGATCTTAAGCCTATGAAAGTGCCAAGATTTATAAAGAAAAGGCAAAGAGAAGGCACGACCTCCATCTGGCACCCAGGAGCTTCGAAAAAGGACAGCGAGTGCTCCTCTACAATTCCAAATTAAGACTTTTCCCTAGAAAACTCAAATCAAGGTTGTCAGGACCCTTTCTTGTCACAAAGGTCTCACCATATGGACACATAGAAATCATGGAAGAAAGTTTAAAGAGGACGTTCATTGTGAACAGACAAAGGCTCAAGCACTACATGGGCAACATGGGGGAAAGCCCCAAAATAAAATATCATCTCAACTGATTGAGAAATCGTCGAGCTAGCGACGCTAAAAGAGCGCTTCATTGGGAGGCAACCCAACCTAAGGTAGTTTCCTTTTCATGATCATCTCAATAAAAGATATAAGCAGTTTCCCTCGTATTGTGAGGAGCCAAGTTTGATGTTGCACACCAAACCAATCCAAGAATGAATGTGTAATTCTAAGTTTGGTGTTCCACCAAAGATTTCAGTTAGAATCACATTACACCTCTTCAATGGCAAGTTGCTAGCCCCAACCAATCAGGGAAACCACTTAACAATAGTTTAGTTTCTATTTCATAGTTGTTTTATCAATAAAAGCACATGAGGTTCTGCATTAGGAAATGAACTAAGTTTGGTGTTCACACACCAAATTAAGTCCAGAAATTTACAAGCATACATGCAAGCTAACTATTCCTCAAGTGCTTGGGGAACAAGCAACTTCCAATAACTTTGCAGGAATTCAATCAACCTTCTAGAAAAACAGTGCACCACCATCCAAAGAGGCGAAGAAGGATGCAAAAGCTATGGATGATGACAACAAAGAGATAACCAGAAGGCACCACCAAAAGGTTGTATTGCTACTTGATCCCATATGCTTGGAGATGTTAAAAAAAATTGGAAGTCTGAATGTGCCCCTGATTAATAGTTACTCTTTAGCTTAAATCACTAGAATTTAATATTTGCTTTCATTGCCTTTGTCATATGTGTGCTGGTTCAAGTTACCTGTCTTTATTTTCACCTTGCTTACTTGTATGCTTGTCCCTTGAGTCAAATAAAAAGAGATATTATGAAAGACCAGAGTGATGATCAATTGTGGAGTAGGTTCTTAAGCTTGTGGTGTAGTAATCACTTAGCTAAGTTGGTTCACCAACAAGGTAGGAAGGCAACTATCTATCCTGAAGTCATATTCTTGAAACACACCCCATGAGACTAGCTAAATAACAAGATCCTAATAAGAAAAAGGAAAAAAACAATAAGAGTTGAAAAGAAAGAAAAGTAAAAAGAAATAAGCCTAGGCACCAAGGGCTTGAATCTTGAGGGATGTGTCTGTGGTGCTCTTATACCAATGATCTGCTTGGATGAATAAGTTCTTAGGAGTGCTTCATCACTTGGTAACTTGGATTAACTAACCCGGAATTATCAACTAAAAATCCACTATCAAAAGCAACCTTTTCTTGATGCCAGGGCATTTCGGCCAGTTTCACTGACCTTTTCTTTACTGTTTTAGGGTAGCTTCATGCATTTTCTTAGGAAATAAGCAAGTTTTGGGTAGAATTTCACTTACATCTTGATTCAAGTAAACATTGTGAATTTTATATGATTTCATGAGAATTATGCATGAATTTAATGACAAATTGGATGATGCATGACTCATAACTTGGATTAGAGCTTTGATGCACTTTATTTGCTTGATTTCAGGACAAAGGAAGCAAGGAAAAGCCACGTTAGTAGCCACGTTAGTCTAACTAACGTGACCACTAACGTGGAATGGGAGCTAGCTTGCAACGTTAATGAGAAAAGTGATCGCCAATAACGTCTTCGAAGCCATTATAGCCCACGTTAATTACCACGTTAAATAAATTAACATGGTAGTTAACGTGGAGGAAAAGGAAGCTCCAAGCATTAGTGGTAAAAGTGAGTGCCATTAACACTCCAAAAGGGCAATTGGCCACGTTAAGAGTCACGTTAACTCAGTTAACGTGAACTCTAACGTGGAAGAGGAAGATAATGCTAACGTTAGTGACACTCACCTTTGTCACTAACGTTGGACTAAGCCCATATTGGCTACGTTAAGAGCCACATTAACTTAGTTAACGTGAACTCTAACGTGGAAGGAGCAAGGAATCGCCAACGTTAGTGACACTCACCTTTGTCACTAACGTTGGACTAAGCCAGTATGAGCCACGTTAGTTACCACATTAATTACATTAACGTGGAAGCTAACGTGGAGGAAAGGGATGATGAGCCAACATTAGTGACACTCACCTTTGTCACTAATGTTGGAGATGGAAATCAACACCACGTTAGTGGTCACGTTAATGTAATTAATGTGAGGCATTAACGTGGGAAAGGGGCGTTTTGGAGCGTTAGTGAAAAAGGTAGGTGTCACTAACGCTCTCGAAGATTTGGCAAGCCTACATTAAAGGTTACGTTAACTATACTAACGTGAACTCTAACGTAGGGAGAAAGGGGTACTCTCAACGTTATTGGGAAAGGTAAGCCCCAGTAACGTTTGCGAAGGGCCAAGAGGCAACGTTAGTGGTCACGTTAGTGCCACTAAGGTTGAAGTTAACGTGGACCATTTTGGGTTAGGAACGTTAGTGAAAAAGATGATTGACACTAACGTTCTCGACCCCACATTTTCACTTAACGTTAACACCACTAACGCCCTAAGCTAAAGTCCATGCCTACTGCACACTTTCTCTGCAAGTGAAGCTGAGCCCATTAAAGATGACAACTGCTTCAACTCAAGATCCAAAGGCCCATATCCAAGACTTGAAGAGCCAACTAGAAGATCAGAAGAGTAGTATAAATAGCAATAGTTTTGAACTAGAGAGAAGCTTTTGGATTGAGAGAACTACTCTCTGTATAATTTTACTTTCTCTGCAAATTCTAGTTTTACTTTCAGAATGCATTCTCCATCTTTGTTTTCCATTCCCAGAGCCATGAACAACTAAACCCCTTTCATTGGGTTAGGGAGCTCTGTTGTAATTTGATGGATCAATAATAGTTTTCATTTTTCTTCTTCTTTCTTTTCTCTTGATTTTACTAGAAAGCTTTCAATCTTCATCCAATTGGGTAGTTGTCTTGGAAAAGAAGCTATTCATACTTGGATCTCTTCAGAACCTTGGAAGAGGAATGAAGGGATCATGCTAGAAATGCTTTCTCATGTTGGACCGAATTGGGGGTTGGGCGGATATGGTGACATATAATTCTCCTAATACTTTGATTTGGAAATACATGTGGTACAATCAGTGACCATACTTCATCTCTTCTCATGAGCAATTAGACCAAGGAATTGGCTATTGATCAAGATTTGAGAGATTGAATTACCAAGGAATTGGAATTCAATCACTTAAGATTGCCAAGGAGATCAATGAATGCATTGATTGAGGAAGAGATGGAAATGAACTTGATCCGGAGAATGCAACATCTCCTAAGCCCAATGAATCCCCCATTTCTAATCTTACCCATTTTCTTTACTTTCTGCCATTTACTTTCATGCTAAATTCCTCATTCCCCATTTAAGATTCTGCAATTTACTTTCCGTCATTTATATTCAGCTCTTTATTTCTAGCATTTACATTTTCTGCCATTTACTTTCTCGCCATTTAATTTCCTGCAATTCTCAAATCAAATTCTGCTTAGCTCAACTAGAACATTCCTCCAATTAAAGTTGCTTGACCAATCAATACCTGTGGGATTCGACCTCACTCTATTGTGAGTTTTTACTTGACGATAATTCGGTATACTTGCCGAGAAAAATCTATTGAGAGACAAGTTTCCGTGCATTAACAGTGCTGTGATTCAAAGAGGCATCCCACCAAAACTCAAAGACCCACGGAGTTTTCTCATATCATGTACCATAGGCAACATAACATTGGAAAGAGCTCTCTGTGACTTGGGTGCAAGTATCAATTGGATGCCACTTTCTATGATGATGAAGCTGGCAATAGAGGAAGTTAAACCCACTAGAATGTCACTTCAAATGGCCAATAGCACTCAAGATACCTAATGGAGTTGTGAAAAATTTATTGGTGAAGATTGGAGAGTTCATCTTCCCTGCTGATTTTGTGATCCTGGATATGGAAGAGGGACACAACTCAATCATCTTGGGGCAACCCTTATTAGCTACAGCAAGACCCATCATAGATGTAAAAAAAGGTGAAATGGTTCTCAGGGTACAAAACGAGCAAATGATCATTAATGTCTTTAACGCAATACAATACCCCCCTGAGAAAGAAAACCATAAAAGGGTGGAGATGATAGAAACTCTAGTAGAGGAAGTACTTAAGACAAGCAATCAGGGAGAACAAAAAGGAGGAACTCAAGAGTTTCAAGTAGAAAAAGTTCAAGGAATTCAAGATGAAGATGTCACAGAGGAGCAAGTGACCAAAATTCGACTTGAAGAAAAGAAAGAGGAAGCACCCAAGTTAGAGCTGAAGCCTCTGCCACCTCATCTCAAATATGCATTTCTTGGTGGAGAGGAGACCCTTCCAGTAATCATCAACTCCTCTTTGAGTATGCAAGATGAAGCAAAGCTGCTTGAAGTATTGAAAACTAATAAAACTGCCTTAGGATGGACAATTGATGACATCAAGGGTATAAGCCCTGCTATTTGCATGCACAAAATCCTGCTAGAGGAAGACTCAAGACTACTGGTGCAACCTCAAAGGAGGCTTAATCCAACTATGAAAGATGTGATTTAAAAGGAGGTGATGAAGTTATGGAATGCTGGAATCATATACCCAATTTCTGATAGTCCTTGGGTGAGTCCAGTCCAGGTGGTACCAAAGAAGGAAGGCATGACTGTCATATTCAATGAAAGGAATGAACTCATTCCTACAAGGTCAGTGATTGGGTGGAGAATGTGTATTGATTGCAGAAGATTTAATGATGCTACCAGAAAAGACCACATCCCCCTCCCCTTCATTGATCAGATGCTTGAGAAATTGGCTGGCCATGCTTACTATTGCTTCTTAGATAGGTACTCTGGGTATAATCAGATAGTGGTAGATCCCAAGGACCAAGAAAAAACTTCCTTCACTTATCCTTTCAGAGTCTTTGCCTACAAGAGGATGCCCTTTGGGCTATGCAATACTCCAGCAACCTTTCAAAGGTGTATGCTTTCCATATTCTCTGAAACGGTAGAAAAGTTCTTATAGGTTTTTATCGATGATTTTTCTATCTTTGGTAACTCTTTTGACACTTGTTTGCATCATCTAACCTTTGTCTTGAGAAGATGCCAAGATACAAACTTAGTTTTGAATTGGAAAAAATGTCGTTTCATGGTACCAGAGTGTATTGTTCTTGGGCATAAGGTTTCAAGCAAGGGTATAGAAGTTGAAAAGGCTAAGATAGAGATCATAGAAGGGCTTTCTATACCAGTCAATGTGAAAGCAGTAAGAAGTTTTCTTGGGCATGCTGGATTTTACAGGAGATTCATTAAAGATTTCTCACAGATAGCTAAACCACTAAGCAACTTGCTAGTGGTTGACAATCCTTTTGTCTTTGATGATAGCTGCAAGCAAGCCTTTGAAACCTTGAAAACTAAACTCACTACAGCACCAATCATCACACCCCTAGAATGGGGACTTCCTTTTGAACTGATGTGTGACGCAAGTGATGTTGCATTTGGTGCTGTACTAGGACAAAGGAAGGATAAATCGCATCATGTCATATACTATGCAAGTAAAGTGTTAAATGAGGCACAAAAAAATTATACCACCACAGAAAAAGAACTCTTGACAATTGTATATGCATTTGATAAATTTAGACAATATTTGATTGGTTCAAAAGTTGTAGTATATACTGACCATGCTGCTCTCAAGTATCTCATGTCTAATCAGGATGCTAAAACAAGGCTTATTAGATGGGTGCTGTTGCTACAAGAGTTTGATATTGAATTAAGGGATAGGAAAGGAAGTGAGAACCAAGTTGCAGATCACTTGTCAAAGTTACCACAAGAGATCAACCAAGATGCACTACAACCAGCGAATGGGAAATTCCCAGATGAGCATCTATTCCAAGTCCAATAGGCATCTTGGTTTGCTGATATTGCAAACTACAAGGTGGGAAGAAGGATTCCTCAAGATTTAACCAGGCAACAAGTGAAGAAGTTGCTCACTGAGGCCAAGAAAATCTTGTGGGATGAGCCCTTTCTATTCAATAGATGCCCAGATGGAATCATTAAAAGGTGTATGCCAGAAAGTGAGATGAGAGACATCTTATGGCACTGCCAAAGTTCTTTAGAGTGGCTTCTGTTGGCCATCCATATTCAAAGATGCTAGGGACTTTGTAAACCAGTGTAATGAATGTCAAAGAGCAGGAGGCTTGACAAGGAGAAACAAAATGCCCCAAAACTTAATCTTGGAAGTGGAACTATTTGACCTTTGGGGAATAGATTTTCATGGGACCCTTCCCTCCATCATATTCATTCAAATACATATTGGTAGCAGTGGAATATGTCTCCAAATGGGTGGAAGCCATAGCGACAATTACATGTGATGCACAATTTGTTCTCCAATTTCTCAAGAAGCATGGTAGCACGAATCCACACACCGTCGTACTGTTGTACCATCAAGTGCACTGGGTCATCCAAGTAATACCTGAGTGAGTCAGGGTCGATCCCACGAGGATTGTGGTTTGAAGCAAGCTATGGTTATCTTGCAGGTCTTAGTCTGCCAGATCAGAAGGTTGTTGTGCTTTGATGATCATAAAACTATGAAAGCAAAAGGGGTAGAAAATACTAATAGGAATACAAATCAATAAAATGTTTATAATTAAGGATAGAGTTGAAGATTGGAGTTGCTTTGCCTTTTTGAATGAACTCTGGTATTATTGTATTCTTTGCTTATGAGTGATTTTTTCAATGGCGGGCTGTAAGTGATTGGCGCCTTTATTGAGAGGTCGTCAATACTCCTCCGGATCTGAACCCCAGGGTTAGTGTGGATCCATCTCTACTTGAGGGTGAAGTGCGTATAGTCCATTCTCCTTAATGATCCTACTCAAAATGCCACAGACAAGGTTGAATCTTCCAAATCAGAGAATGCTGCATCATAGGGTTCTAGCCTCTACCACAGAGACCCTAATGATGACAGGTCATCTTAGCCTATTTTAACTAGTCTTTTTCTTTTGTTTTCATTAGAATTATGCACTTTCTTGAGCCACAAGCAAGCCAATTAGGTAGATTTTCATGTTTCCTTTGATTTAATCAACCATGTATGAATTCATGCTATTTCATGAGGTTTTATACTATAATTGTTACATATTATGAAAGAATGAATATCTCATGATTTTAAGCATAGCTTTGATGTGTTTGGTTGATTAATGATAGGTAAAGAAAGCTTGGAGAAAGGTTGAAGCAAGAAGGAATAGCTAGGAGTAAAGAGAAGACAATGGAATAAGTGAAATTGAACCAGG
Organism: Arachis ipaensis; assembly: GCF_059453495.1. Taxonomy (NCBI): domain Eukaryota; kingdom Viridiplantae; phylum Streptophyta; class Magnoliopsida; order Fabales; family Fabaceae; genus Arachis; species Arachis ipaensis. The sequence continues at coordinate 60,543,089 of NC_142441.1, forward strand.
AAGCAAAAAGCTGGACCTAAAGTTAGCCTCAAACTTTTGCACAAACTTTTGGGTGAAAAGTTAGCCCCAACGTTAGCCCCTAACTTTTGGGCTAACGTTGGAACTTGAAAATCACTCCCTGGGTACCAAAAGTTTGCGCCAACATTAGCCCCTAACTTTGAGGCTAACGTTGGCACATGAAAATCACCCCTGGGCACCAAAAGTTTGCGCCAACGTTAGCCCCTAACTTTGAGGCTAACGTTGGCATGAAGAAAACCTCCCTGGGCACCAAAAGTTTGCGCCAACGTTAGCCCCCTAACTTGGTGGCTAACGTTGGCACATGAAAATCACAAGGGGAGGAGCAAAAGTTTGCGCCAACGTTAGCCCCTAACTTGGTGGCTAACGGTGGCGCCACAAGAGCACAAGGTAAGGCCAACGTTAGGGCCAAAGTTAGACCCCTAACTTTGGCACCAACGTTGGTATCAGATGGATATAGCTGCTGATATGAAAAGTTTGGGCAAAAGTTAGCCCCCTAACTTTTGGTCCAACTTTTGCAAAACTCAAACCCGGTTCAATTGGTTCGTTTTGGTTCCTCTTCAAACTCCAAGAGCAATCAACCAAGGCCTCTTTCAACCCAATTCCACCAAGAGCAAAGGCCCAACTCAAGGCTTGAAGATCATTGGAAGAAAGTGTATAAATAGGATAGAATTCAAGTTCTTCGGGGAGCTTTTCTTTTGGAATTTTCATAATAGTTTTCGGAGAGCTTTTGATATTGAGTGATCTTTAATTTCTTTGTCTTGGGGAAGGAGAATACACTTCTCTTCCTCTCAGTTTTATTGCTTTCAATTTCAATTACAATTGTCTTGGATTTTTGGGTTGGAGAATTGAAGAAATTCTGTTTCAATCTCAACCTTGGATCTGACTGCTTTGTTTACTGCTTGATTGAATTTCAATTTCTGTTAATTGCTCTTCATCCACTCTCTTTGAATTTCAATTTCAATTTCTTGTTGGATCTAGGAAGGCATTGAGATCTAGACTTGGTTTTCTAGTCTCTGGGTCCTGAGATCTAATTTCCCAATTTTACATTTTCTGTTTACTGTTTTCATGTTCATTTACTTTTCTGCTTCAAGATCCAATCTAACCCAAACCTTCTTCTACTTCTCTGCTTGATGCAATTTACTTTTCCTTGTTTAAATTCTGCAAATCCAATCCCCAATTCCCTTTACAATTCCAGCTGTTTACATTTCTTGCACTTTAAGATTCCGCTATTTACATTTCTTGCATTCTAAGTTTCTGCTATTTAATTTCTTGTTCTTTAAGATTCAGCACTTTAATTCCCTGTTCTCTTTACTTCCATGCAATTTAATTTCTGCAAATCACAAAACACTCAACCAAATCTTGATTCGCTTGACTAATTTAACCACTAAGCTAAAATTGCTCAATCCTTCAATCCCTGTGGGATCGACCTCACTCCCGTGAGTTTTTATTACTTGATACGACCCGGTACACTTGCCGGTTAGATTTGTGCGTTTTGGGAGAAATTTATTTTTCACCAAAATACTCATCACCTAATCTCCTCGAAATTGGCTGAACTGGTGTCTCGAGAAGTCCCCAACGAAGACGTGGATTAGCCGTCTGAGAGATGTATGATTCAAGCAGATGGTGCCTGCTTTCCACTGAAGTAATCGCACGAACCCAAGTAGACGTGGGTGTTTGTTAGGCATGTTCATCTTAGTGTGATGAACAGAGCTGATTGTTCGATCATCCTCTCCACCACGATGAAGTACGAATATACATCTTAGAATTAATCAAACACGGATCGAAGAAGAAACAATAATACTTTTATTAATTCATAGGACTCAGCAGGGCTCATCCCCTCAACTTAGGAGGTTTAGAAACTCATACTGAAAAGAAAATATAATGTAAAACAAAAATAATGCTTAATGGTAAAGATTCTTCCCGGAATTACATAAATAAAATCCCTTAAATACTAAACAAATAAATAGTAAGTGTAAAACAATCCCTTTAGTGCTAAAATCTACTTCTGGGACCCACTTAGTGAGTGTTTGGGCTTAGCTTTGATGAGATCCACGTGCTATGAGGTTTCTTGGGCATGGAACGCCATCAGCTAGGGGATCCTCATTGGGCGTTTGGATTCTGGTCTCTGCTCTTTGGGCGCTGGACGCCTGAAAGGGGGCAGGAGGCTAGCGTTGGATGCTAGTTTTGGGCCTCCTAATCTGAAATCAAGTATGAACTATTAATATTGCTAGAAAGTTCTAGAAGTCAGCTTTCCATAGCCGTTGAGAGCGCTCCATTTGGACTTCTGTACCTCCAGAAAAGCTCTTCCGAATTCTGGCAGGTCAGATCTAGACAGCTGATGACAAGTCATCTTAAGCTAGAGTCACAAGCCTTTTTCAGTAGTTTTTACTTTGTTTTCATGCATTTTTAGGCAATAAGTAAGTGTTTGAGTGAGAATTTCATGCTTGTCTTGATTCAATCAAACATTGGTAATTTTATGCATTTTCATTAGATCTCTGGCAAGATTTAGTTGATAATATGAATGATGAAAGATTTGATGATTATGCCAAGGCATTGATGTATCTGTTTGGTTGAAGATAGGTGAAAAGATGAAGGAAAAGAAGCAGAAAACATAAAATAATCTCAAAAGAAGAATTCTGGACACATTTTAAAGTTTGAGCATGCTTTGGAGCCTTAGGCCACGCTTTTAAAAGCGTGGCCCATGATTTAAACAAGAAGAGCACTCTTGGCGCGAGAACCCTATGACGCGCACGAGACGCTTACGCGCCGGGGAAGGATTTGTGAAGATCCACGCGTACGCGTAGATGTAATTGGCGCTCGTTTGCAAAGAGGGCGCTACATTGGCTTAAAGAGCGTTTTCGGGCAAATTCAAATTTTGAATTGAAGTTTTGCAACCGATGCGCATGCATACGTGATGCGCACGCGTCGACAGAGCATCCTGGAAAACTGATGCCAGGGCATTTTGGCCATTTTCACTGACCTTTTCTTTACTGTTTTAGGGTAGTTTCATGCATTTTCTTAGTGAATAAGCAAGTTTTGGGTAGATATTCACTTACATCTTGATTCAAGCAAACATTGTGAAGTTTACATGATTTCATGAGAATTTTGCATGAATTGAATGACAAATTGGACAATGCATGATCTCATGACTTGGAATAGAGCTTTGATGCACTTTAATTGCTTGATTTCAGGACAAAGGAAGCAAGGAAGAACCACGTTAGTAGCCACGTTAGTCTAATTAACGTGACCACTAACGTGGAATGGGAGCTAGCTTGCAACGTTAATGAGAAAAGTGATCGCCAATAATGCCTTCGAAAGCCATTGTAGCCCACGTTAGTTGTCACGTTAATTACATTAACGTGGAAGCTAACGTGGAGGAGAAAGGAAGTTCCAACGTTAGTGGTAAAAGTGAATACCACTAACGTTGGAAAAGGGGAACTTGGCCACGTTAAGAGTCACGTTAATTACATTAACGTGAACTCTAACGTGGAAGAAACAAGGAATTACCAACGTTAGTAACACTCACCTTTGTCACTAACGTTGGATTAAGCCACTATTTCCCACGTTAGTTGCCACGTTAATTACATTAACGTGGAAGCTAACGTAGTGGAAGAATTGATGGACCAACGTTAGTGACACTCACCTTTGTCACTAACGTTGGGAATGGCAATCATCACCACGTTAGAGGCCACGTTAATCTAATTAACCTGAACTCTAACGCGGGAAGGAGGGGCGTTTGGAGCGTTAGTGACAAAGGTAAGTGTCACTAACGCTCTCGAAGAAAGGCAAGCCCACGTTAATGATCACATTAGTTACACTAACGTGAACTCTAACGTGGGGAAAAAGGGCAATAAGCAACGTTATTGGAAAAGGTGAATGCTAATAACGTTTGTGAAGGACCAAGGGGCAACGTTAGTGGTCACGTTAGTGCCACTAACGTTGAAGTTAACATGGACCATTTTTTGGCTTGAAACGTTAGTGAAAAAGGTGATCATCACTAACGTTCTCAAACCCATATTTTCACTTAACGTTAACGCTACTAACGTCCTAACTAACATCCATGCCTAACTCACACTTTTTCTACAAGCAAAGCTGAGCCCACTGAAGACTATAACTGCTTTAACTAAAGATCCAAAGGCCCATATCCAAGACTTGAAGAGCCAACTAGAAGATCAGAAGAGTAGTATATATAGCAGTAGTTTTAAACTAGTAAAAAAAGCTTTTGGCAATTGGGAGAACTACACTCTGTATTTTACTTTCTCTGCAACTTTTAGTCTTATTTTGAAAATGTACTTTCCATTTATGCTTTCCATTTCCAGAGCCATGAACAACTAAACCACTTTCATTGGGTTAGGGAGCTCTGCGTTAATTTGATGGATCAATAATAGTTTCATTATTCTTCTTCTTTCTTTTCTCTTGATTTTACTAGAAAGCTTTCAATCTTCATCCTATTGGGTAGTTGTCTTGGAAAAGAAGCTATGCATACTTGGATCTCTTCGAACCTTGGAAAAGGAATGAATAGATCATGCTAGAAATGCTTTCTCATGTTGGACCAAATTGGGGTTTGGATGGATATGGTGACATATAATCCTAGCAACACTTTGATTTGGGAATACATGTGGTATAATCAGTGACCATACTTCATCTCTTCTCACGAGCAATTAGACCAAGGAATTGGCTATTGATCAAGATTTGAGAGATTGGGTTGCCAAGGAATTGGAATCCAATCACTTAAGATTGCCAAGGAGATCAATGAATGCATTGATTGAGGAAGAGATGAGAATGAACTTGATCCAGAGAATACAACATCTCCTGAGCCCAATGAATTCCCCATTTCTGATCTTACCCATTTTCTTTACTTTCTGCCATTTACTTTTATGATTCATTTCCCCAAATCCCCGTTTACGATTCTGCAATTTATTTTCTGTCATTTATGTTTCTGTCATTTACTTCTTGCAATTACATTTTCTGTTATTTACTTTCCCGCCATTTACGTTTCTGCAATTATCAACTCAATTCTACTTAGCTCAACTAGAATATTCCTCTGATTAAAGTTGCTTGACCAATCAATCCCTGTGGGATTCGACCTCACTCTATTGTGAGTTTTTACTTGACAACAATTCAGTATACTTGTCGAGGGAAATTTGTTGAGAGACAAGTTTCCGTGCATCAAGTTTATGGCGCCGTTGCCGGGGATTGATTTTGTATCAACAATGATTAAATTGGTGGATAACTAGATTGAGCATTTTTCTTTTGTTTGATTTAATTTCTGTTTGAGTGATTTACTTTCAGTTTTAGTTATTTTCTTTCCTTTATCTCTTACCCGTTTGTGGTGTTCTCTTATTTGTTTACAATTCAGTTCACTAACCCACTAACTGTTTGATATATTGCATCACTCACACTAACAGCATTTCTAACAAGAAACTCTCTGCATTTTTTTTCTCTCTTGCTTGTGCCTTGTTGGTTATATGACAGGTAGAAGAAGCGGGGCTTCAACTTCCTTTGATTCTGAACCTGAGAGGACCTTTCTTAGATTAAGGAGGGAAGCAAGAGGAAAGATAGTCGTTAGTGCTGAGGAAGAGGAGGAGTATTTTGAACCAAACATAGATGAGAATATGGAGAACCATCACGAAGGAAAGGATCACAACCATGGCAGAGAAGTTCCAGTGTATCATGCTGGACAAGAGAGAAGAGTTTTAGGCTCCTACATAAACCCAAACCCAGGAAACTGTGGAAGTAGCATCCAAAAGCCAACCATACATGCCAATAACTTTGAACTGAAGCCACAGCTCATCACCCTTGTTCAGAACAACTGTTCATTCAGAGGAAGTGTCCAAGAAGACCCCAATCAACATCTAACCACCTTCGTGAGGATATGTGATACTGTGAAGTCTAATGGTGTTCATCCTGACACCTATAGATTGCTTTTGTTCCCCTTTTCACTCAAGGACAAAGCATCTGAATGGCTGGAATCTTTCCCGAAGGAGAGTTTAACAACCTGGGAAGATGTGGTGAACAAATTCTTGGCGAGATTCTATCCTTGATAAACCACTATTTTATGGTTTATCTTGTGCTCAATTGAGTACATTTTATCAACTCTTTACCCACTTATTCATAATATTTGCATGCTTTTACATTTGCCTTCCTAATTATGTGCTTTGATTGAAAACATGCTTCTTTGGTCTTAAGTTCCCTATGTTTAATCCTCTCTTATTACCATTAGATGCCTTGATATGTGTGTTAAGTGATTTCAGAGATTACAGGGCAGGAATGGCTCAGAGGATAGAAAGGAAGCATGCAAAAGTGGAAGGAATACAAGAAGTTGGAGAAATTGCTAAGCTGTCCAGCCTGACCTCTTCGCACTCAAACGGCTATACCTTTAGCTACAGAGGTCCAAATGACGCGGTTCTAGTTGTGTTGGAAAGCTAACATCCGGGGCTTCGATTTGATATATAATATGCGATAGTTTCTCTAATGCTAGGTGACGCGACCGCATGCTCCATGCGGACGTGTCGCAGTAACGAAAAACCAGCGTGGCAGATTTCGCAACCAGCGATTTCTGGGCTGTTTCTGACCCAGTTTTCGGCCCAGAAAGCATAGATTAGAAGCTATAAAGTGGGAAAATGCATCCATTCAAAAACAAGCTTTCATATTCACAATTTTAGGAGTAGATGTAGTTTTAGAGAGAGAGGTTCTCTCCTCTCTCTTAGGATTAGGATTTAGGATTTCTCTTAGTTTTAGGAGTGACTCTCAATCCCAGGTTCAATGTTCTTTTTATTATTTTCCCAATTTTATTTATGAATTCTTCTAAGTTACAGATTACTCTTTGAATTAATGTTATTTGAGGTATTTCAATTTATTATTGCTTTCTTTTATTTATTATATAAATAATTTGAATTTTTCCCTTTTGGCTTTGGTTGAGTCATTGGAGACACTTGAGTTATCAAACTCATTGTTGACTGAAAATTGGAATTCTTCAAGAATTAATTCGAGTTCCAACAACTCTAGCCTTTCCCAAGGAAAGACTAGGACCTGAAGAATAAAAATTAATTCATTCACTTAACTTACCTTCATAGTTAGTGGCTAACAAAGTGGGAGAAAAATTCAATTCTCATTACAATTGATAAGGATAACCAGGATAGGACTTCCCGTTATAATACCTTGCCAAGAGTTTATTTTATTATTATTATTTTATTTTTCTTATCATTCAACATACTGCTTCCTTACTTTCTAAAACCCCTAATTTACAAGACTCATAATCAATAATAAGAACATATCTCCCTGCAATTCCTTGAGAAGACGACCCGAGGTTTAAATATTCGGTTATCAATTTTAAAGGGGTTTGTTACTTGTGACAACCAAAACGTTTATATGAAAGGACTTTTGAAGGTTTAGAAACTATACTTGCAACGAGGATTTATCCGCAAATTTCTAGACCACGCAAAATCCTCTCTCATCAAAATGGCACCGTTGCCGGGGAATTGCAAACGTTGGCCTTATTATTAGTTATTGTAAATATTTGCTTTTTGCTTGTTTATTTGTTTTTATTTTTATTTTTATTTTTGCTTTTTCATAAATTAAGAGGTTATTGGTTTTCTTTTAAAAAAATTTTTTTTTCAAAAATTTGTTCTTCGTGTTCATCTTGATCTTCAAGTTGTTCTTCATGTTCATCTTGACCTTCAAGTTGTTCTTAGTTGTTTTCTTCGTTTTGATCTAAAAAAATTTTTAAGTTTGTTGTCATTTTATTGTTTTTCTCTTTCCTTATTAAATTCAAAAAAAAAATTCAAAATTTAAAAAATCAAATTTCAAAATTCGATTTTAAAAATTTTTTCAAATTTCAAATCTCAAACTTCAAAATTTCAAATTTTAAAAATTTAAAATTCAAATTTTAAAATTCAAATTTTAAAAATTTTCAAATTTCAAATTTCAAAATTTAATTTTCAAATTCAAAATTTAAATAATCTTTTAATTTAAAATTGTTTTTTATTTTCATTTTTAATTTTTATTTGCTACTATGAACTCTCACCCCTTTGGCTATGAGTCTGGTTACAATTATGTTGCAGGAAGAAGAAATTACAATGAGAATAGGCATCAAGGTTGGAACAATCAAAGATAGGAGGAGCCACAAGGATTTGATCAACCCTCATAGCAACAACCACCTCCAATGGACTATCAACAGCCACCACCATATGCCTATAAACCCTCTCCTCAACATAGCTTTGGACCACCATACTCACAAGCCCCTTACCACCAAACACCCTCATATGATCCTAACCCTTATCCACCATACCAACCACCTTATGAGCCATATGAACCATATCAAGAACCACCACTTTCCTATGTACCATGTCCATATCCATCACTTCAAGACTCAACAGAACGTCTCACGGAAACATGTGTAAAACTTCATGCCACACTTCACCAATTAAATCAAGCAATAAATAGACTACCTTCCCGACGTTCAGACACTCAAGGAACCCCCATGGCTTCATGTGGGCAATCTAATGAAGAACGTAGCATGAAGGAGATATTAGAAACTCCAGTGGACAGTACGGAGCATGACTTTATACTGGAACAAGTGGAGGAAGCTGTAATTATCGAAGAAGAAGAAGTAGTTGCAGACTTAGGAGATGCCGAACCTCCATGGGAAAGTCAAGACATAGAGCCTCCTTCTAAGACGGTTGCATTTGATGTTGAGGAGGATGTACAACCTCCAAGGCATATCATGATTAAGGACTTGGAAGAGGTTGGTCAAGAGATGGAGATTAAAGAAGAAGAAGCACAACCTCCCATGCCCTTGGTGAGCAATGAAGAAGAGATTGAATTGGAAGAAAGCTACCAAGAGGAAGAGGTTGATATTGAAGAAACTTGCAAAGAAGTGGAAGTTGTCAGAGAAGAGCACAAGGGAGTGGAGCTTGCAATTTCATTAGAAATACCTCCCCCTAAGTTGCCATCATCCTTCACAACATTCAAGTGGGTAAAATTCATATCCCTTAGCTTTCTAATCCAACTTGAATATGGGCTACTAGAGACGGATGGTCAACTTAGAACTCTTTGTGGCATTAAGAGTAAGAGGAAGATGGCCAGTGGTAAGAATTGTCCTGCAAGGTTCATTATGGTTGGAAGCTTTAAGTTTAAACGCAAAGGTTGGTATAAAGCTCAACTGAATGGGTTTAGGAAGCTGTTTGGATGTCTCAGTGAGAATTCCGACTGTTCACGACCAAAGTGGAAAAATGATGATCAACAAGAAGATGGGTGCAAAGGCAAGGTCTGGGACCCCGGAATTCAATCTAGAAATCAGCACTCTTGGGGCCTTGTCACTTGCTTTAACTTACTTGAAGGCTTTCTGCGCCTAGTTTGGGATCCCGGAGGCCATTGGAATTACAAACATTGGTGGGGATTCCTGGATGAATATAAGCATAAGCCACCATAACAGGGAGCTCACCAAATGTCCAACTTAAGGACTTTAACTAAAAGTGCTAGGTGGGAGACAACCCACCATGGTATGATCGTTCCTTTTTCAATTTTATTTTGTTTTGTTTGTTTTCATTTCATTTTATTTTATTTTATTTTCATTGAACTTGGAATTATTTCTTGCATCTACATTAGCATTGCATTCTACACTTTTCCTGCATAAAAAAAAAGAGAAGCACGCACGCGACGCGGCAGCGTCGCTGACGCGTCCGCGTCACCCACGCGACCGCGTGGCCCTGTAAATCGACGTAAAAAGGGTGTATGGCCAAAAGTTGAGCTGGAATTGGGCTGGACCTGTGCTAGCAGCACAAGCCCTGCCACGCGAACGCGTCACCCACGCGTCCGCGTCATATTGGAAATAAGGCCACCCGCGCGATCGCGTCTACCACGCGACCGCGTCACCCTGGATTTTGGCAATACACTACAACAAATATGGCCTTTAGCAACGCCAAATTTTGTAACATCTTAAAACCGTTCTTGTAGATAGGTTTAGACAACGGTTTTTTATAGTGTTACTGTTGAATTCAATTTTTCATTATTTTATAGCAACAAATTAAAACCGTTCTCTTTGACTATTTTAAAGAACGGTTTTATAACCGTTACCATGATTTGTATTTAGGCAACGGTTTTTTATCATTGTTTAAATAATTGTACAAAGAAAACGCATAAAAATCATTGCCAAAATGCTACACTTTAAAACCGTTCTATTAGATGGTCTTAGACAACGATTTTTACAGTGTTGCTGTTGAAGTTCAATTTTTTATTATGCTATAGTAACGAAATAAAACCGTTCTCTTTGACTATTTTAAAGAACAGTTTTATAACCATTACAACAATTGTTTATGAAACAACAATTTTCTAATATTATTTAAATAATTATACAAATTAAACAATACCAATAAAAATAATTTTAAATAATCATATAAATTAAAACCATTTTTCTATAAATACTGAATTTATAAAATACTCAAAAACTATTGTTATAAATATATAACGAATATTTTTTTTGAAAAATAAAATTAAAATAAATTTATAATAAATATTATATATTTTTGTTATAAATATATAACAAATATTATTTAAAAAAATAAAATTAAAATTAATTTATAATAAATATTTTATATTTTTATTATAAATATATAATAAATATTATTATAAAAAAATAAAATTAAAATAATTTTAGAATAAATATTATATATTTATTGAAAAAATTTCTCTCTAAGATAATTAAGGACACTGATCTCTTAAAAAAAATATCAGAGCACGCTCTTCCTCCCTCCACCATCAATGTAACTCTAACGTACACCAATTAGGCCATCAGACTCAGAGCTGTAACAATCCAAGTTTTCAGAAAATTAAATAATCAGTTATTTACAATTTATTATAATTGTTGAGAATTTTATTTTAAGAAAATTATTTGACTGAGAATAATTAATTAGTTTCATGAAAATTAAAGTTTAAATTAATTAAAATTTTATTATAATCTTTATTATAATTGAATGTTTCACATAATTTCAGTAATAAATAAATAAAAAAGAATTATATAATTTAAATTAAATAACTTTTATTACAAATAATTTATAATTTAATTAAGTTCCTTATTAATACTTTATTCCTTATTATGAATATTTTACATTATATAATTTGATTTAAATAATTGATATTCATGTAATTTAATACTTTATTTTTTATGAGTAAAAAATTAATTATTTCGTCTTATAATTTTAAATGAGAATGCATAATTAAAAATCAATTAATAAATTGATACAACAAATTCCTTTAACTCTAAATTCCCAATTTCATTTTACCCTAAATTCCCACCTTAAACAAAAGAAACCCTAATTTTCCCCATTTCCCAGCCTGAAACACGCAGCCCTTCATTTTCTCTTTCAACCCACGCACACACAGCAAAGGAAGAGAAGAGAGGTCATGTCACCGTCAGATCTGAAGCCGCCGACGAGCCGAACGCCGTCAAAGCCGCACCGTCGCATCACCATCGCTCTGCCTCCGTCGAACCCGTCACACCGCCGCTGCCGTGATGTCATTGCTGTCGCAAGGGAGAAGAGATGCGTGAGGAAGGAAGCTCGTAGGGGAGAAAAAAGACGCCGCCTGTGCTGCCAGCTCCATCGCGTATGATCTCCACTGTCGCCGTCGAAGGTCCGTCGCCGTGGCCGTGGAGAGGAGCCGCCGTTCATGCTTGTCACCACCAAAAGAGGAGCCGCTGCCACCGTCGATTGTCACTGGAAAACACACCGTACCGCCGTGCCTCTGGTCGCAGGAATCACAGACCGGGGAGAAGGGGGCTGCTACTCCTGTTGCTGCTGCTTCGTACTTTTATTGTAAGCTGTCTCTGTTTTGAATTCCATTGAATTCATTTCTGTTTTTGATTCCATTGAGTTTGAATTCTCCATTTTGCTGTAACCATGGTCACTGTTGTTGGAGTTTAATTGATTTGGTTTCTGTTTTGATTTGAATTTTAATTTGGTATAATGCTGTCTATTTTGGTCACTAGTTCTCTGAGTTTAAATGATGGGTTCTCTCAGTGATAATATTCTAGGTGATTGAGTGATGCAACTTTTATGTAAATTAAGCTTTATGACACTCCCTGTAAACATAAAGATGGATTATCACACTTCACCACCCTAAAGATACTGTAAACATGGAAATGGATTATAACTGGTGACTATTTCCTTATGAGGAGTAGCATTCTAGAGTTAATGAGTTATTGCATGAGTTATAGAGTTCATGAGTACGTGCAATCCATCTTTTTGATTTTGTGGCACTATGCTTTTGCTACATTTCAATCTCAGACTTAATTTGATGCCCTGAACAAGCTGCTCTTACATTGTATTTTTATTGTTGCTATACTGTGCATTATTTCTACTATTATTTTTGCTTTGTATAATATATGACCTGTTTTCACATTAAGATCAGTGTGTTAGTACTTCTATTGATTAGGCACATCTTAATAAAAGATGGGAATCTTTTTTTCTTTTAGCTGCCTTTTGCAATTGGTGTGTAACATGGAAAGGAGATAAACTCTGCAGTGGTTGCAGACAAGTGCGGTACTGCTCTGAGAAACATCAGGTAGCCGAATTGTTTAAATGTTTTATTTAGCCTTCTTTCCACAAATTTTATCCTAATAGTTATCTTTCTTTTCCTCGTTCCCTCTCTCTATTAGTAAACATTATTAGCATTAGGCTTAGTATTATATTTAATTTGCTAACTTTTTTGTTCACTGGAAAATCATTATAAAGGTGAGGGAGAACTTAGTATTATATTTAATTCTGCTTCCCTGCTTCTACCTCGCTGCTTCTGCTTCACTGCCTTGGCTGATTGTGGGTTGTCATATATGGTAAGTGGTCTTTTTCTCTGATTTTCTTTTGTTTAGTTAGGGCGTGTTTGGCTGTTGGCCATTTTTGTTGAGTTAAGAAGAAGAAAGGAAAGTGGTGTGCGAGTTTCTGCTTTTGTGTTTGTTTCAGTCCTTTGAATAGTGATTAGAGTTTGGATTATGAGATGAGACGTGATTAACTGATTATGGTGTTGCGATTAGGGAGTGGAATAAAGTATGGGAATATGGGATTTGCTAATCTTTTGCTGTTGCTTTTGTTCACTAAATTATTATTTGGAAGTGCTGTTGTGATTTTATTTTAATTTTAATATTGATTTAGTATGTAACTGGTTCTCTATCAATGTTGCTCTGATTTTGTTTTAATTTTAATATTCATTTGTTATAATACTGTTATAATTTTGATTTGGCAATTAGGTCTCTGAAAATGTTGTTCTGGTTTTGTTTTGGTTTTAATATTAATTTTATATTGATGTAGTATAATGCTGTTTGATTTTGATTTGGAAATTGGTTCTCTGGAAATGCTATTTTAATTTTAATATTGATTTGGTATAGTGCTATTCTGATTTTGGTCAGAATAGGATAAGAGTATTGAAAAACTGATTCATCTGTGTTTTCTTGACCTCTCTAACACTCCATTGCAGACACTACCAGATTCCATTTGTGATCTACATAATTTGCAGATACTATTGTTGACAAACTACCCTAAACTCACAAGTTTACCTAAAAGAATATGTGATTTGATAAGCTTGCGTTACCTTGATATCAGAGGTAGCAGTGTGCAAGAGATGCCTTAGAAAATGATATAACTAACTCATAGTTCTTGATGAGTGTTGCGGAGAAATCAAACGGTATCTTTTTTCCTTTGGATCATTTACTGTGAGAAGGATATAGATACCATATTCAGGAATATATGAAAAGATGAGTATGTAATAAGTCTTGGCTTTAATAGTCATAAATTGACTTGGTATATACTTTTTATCTTCTTCAAAAACTAGTACTTTCATAGCTTCTTCTAGCACTTATATTATAAGTTTTAACGTATTTATTTATTTTTTTATATTCTCTATCATAGTCTTTACTATTTGAACTTTTTTCTTAATCATATTGAATCACAATGAATCCAAAATTTAAATCTTCTACAATTGAGCTACACTACAGGTAAAGAGCAATTGGATGAGAATGAAGGAAATAATATAGAGGAGCAGGACAAGGATTATATTAATCCAACTGAAACTAAGGTCATAGATAATACTGTGAAAGGTAAATTTTTGATCTCTTTAAAAACATTTTATGACATCATTTCTCTTTAAATTTACTGCTGTGAAAGATTTATATATGATGACTTCTTTGTATAATAGGGATATATTTTAATAAATAATTTATTGGATCTATTAATTAGTGAGGGGCGGCAGGGCGGGGGTTGAAAAAGAGTGTTCGGTGAGCATGATGATGAAAATGGTTGTATGTGAGGACATGGTTTTTTGTTATTTTCATTAATAAGCACGATTAATTTACTTGAATTGATTAATTTGAGCTAGGCTTTCAATAAAATCAAGACTAAGTTAAATAGCAAAACCCGAACAAGAAAATCAAGAATCAAGTGTTAAATAGTTAGTTTTCTTATAGCAGTTGTGAGAGTCTGTGACTTTTACTTGATGCACTAGGCTATAAATAACTCTCTCTCTATGTAATTGAGGTGTAATTGCTATCATTTTTCTAAATAATAGTTCAGTTTACTTTTACTGCAAGCTATCTATTTTTTTAGCTTCTGCATCTTTTCTATTTAGTCCTAGTTCATTCTTTCTTCTTTCTTTTTTGGGAAAGTTTCTAGTTCATTCTTTGGGGAAGTTTCTAGTTCATTCTGCATCTTTTCTAGTAGTTTTAGTATCTTTGAATATATTATGGTAATTTTAATTAGTCTCTTTCTATAGAGACAACAGTGAAGAAAACATGAGGACCTACAGAATGCTTGAAGATTCATGCAGGACAGTTAGGAGATAGAGAAGAAATTACTCTAGATATTGAAGGAGAGGCAATTGGTCCTACTGATGAAGCTGTAAACAACTTGAGCAAATTGGGCACAGTGGCAAGGAATTCAGATATTTGTCCATTAATTTTCACAAACTGCAAGGGGATTAAAGATAAAGAAGCTATTTGGGAATATGTTCAATTGAGAATATTAGTCTTGTTTCTTTTAGAAACATAAGGACATGTACACATATTTTATTCTTACTAGCAAATAATGTGATTATGGATCTGACAACAATGTTTATAAGTCAAATTTGATGGGAAAGGCGCAATTATGTTTCTTTAGTGAATTTATTCAAATAGTTTAGATTATTTATTGACACTAAATAATTAAAAAAAATTGAAATTAAAACTGTTGCCAAAAAATGACACAAATGGTAACGTTTTAAAACCGTTGTCTTAGACGACTACAAAATGGCAATGATATTAAAACCGTTGCCATAAAATGACACCAACAGTAACGCTTTAAAACTGTTGGCTTTGTGAATAATAAAACTACAACAGTTTAAAACCGTTGCCTATTCAGTTATAGTTTTAAATTGTTGGATTATGAAAGAGAACGTTTTAAAACCGTTGCTTATCGAGTAACGGTTCAAAACCGTTGTTTAAAATTTTCTTTCAAAACGTTGTCTATGCTAGTAATTTTGGTAACGGTTTTTTGATTACTGTTTCCTTAGGTAAAAAACCGTTGCCTTTGACCACTGGCAATGGCCGTATATACCACAGGTCAAAAACCGTTGCCAAAGCGTTGCCTAAAGTTTTAGGAACGGTTTTTCAATCTATGACAACGGTTTTTGACCGTTGCGAAAGCCCTTATTTGTTGTAGTGATATTAAGTTTTGAACAGAGAGTTGTGCGACCGCGAGGCTGCACTCGCGCCACTAGCACAAATCAAGCCACGCGATCGCGTGCCCCACGCGTCCGCGTCACCTGACCTTATTGCGCACCACGCGACCGCGTCACTCACGCGTCCGCGTCGCCTGCGCCGCACAGCTTATCCAGATCAGCCAATTATCTTATCTTTTTTTCCCCAATCCTAATTTCTTCTATCTTTTCTTCTTTCTTCTTTATTTCTTACTTTATTTCTTTCCCTTCTCATTCTTTTTATCTTTTATTTTATTTTACTTAATTTATTTGAATATTTCATTCATTGCATTTTAATTTAGTGCGTATTTTTATTTTCTTTTCTAAATTTATTTTTTTTCCTTGGTGTTAAATTTTCTTATTTCACTGTTGCATCTTCTCTTGAAATATTTTGGGTGCTTAGTAACTTGTTTTATTCTGATTGGGTAATATTATTTAAATCAATGCTAATCTTTTATGATTCTTGTACTTCTCTTGCATTGATATGAACTTATACTATCTTGCATTACCCACATTTTCCTCTCCTTTGTTGCAAATTTTGCACCACTAGTATGCCATGTGCTTCTATTATTTTCTCACGTACATGTTGAAGCTTCCATGTAAATGAGACCCTTATCATTTGGCATTAACCCACCCATACTTCATTTATTTTCTTATCTTTACTTTTGGGTATTACTGTTCTTCCTTTTCTCTTCTTTCAGGCTGGCCACCAAAGACGGAAAAAGGGAGAAACTTCTAAAAGGGGAAACAAACAAGTCCATCTGCACAATCTTTGGAGAAAAGCGCCAGTTGGAACAACCCGTCCACCTGCACATCTCAGCATGCATCGAGGACGGTGCAATCTTTAAGTGTGGGGAGGTCGATACCAATCTCCATGGGTTAGTATTTTCTTCTCAACACCAATATTTTATTTTCCTTGTTAGTTGTTGCATTTGCATGTTTGATTGCATATTTATTTGATTTTGTGCATTTAGTTACTACTTGGTTAAAGTAATAAATTTCTTTTTAAGACCCTATTTTTGAAAAATTTCACTAATCTAAATTGAAAAAAAAAATATATTTTTTTTATGTTAAAACTTGTTTGGAAGTTGTATTTGGAACATGAATTATAGCTAAAGAACACACAACCTGTGAGATTTGAGCTTATTTATATGATTACATTATTTAACCATAAATATTTTATTCTTTTGTGTTTGCTTCTCTATAATTGTGATCTTTACTTTGTTCCATTCTATATGTCCAATATTTAGTGTATTTACATGTTTGCATATGATTGAGGCCATTGTTTGATTTTAGCTCACTTATCCCAAATAAGCCTACCCTTTACATCACCCTTGTTAGCCCCCTTGAACTTTTTAATCCCCTCTTGTTCTATAAACCACATTACTAGCCTTAAGCAGAAAAATAAAATAATAAATCCCAAGTTGAATCCTTGGTTAGCTTAAGATAGATATTGTGTATAATTTAAGTGTGGGAAATTTTATGGGAACATGGGATGACAAAATAAAAAAAAAGGGGAATTAAATTGAATAAGTTATTTGAAAATTTGGGAAGCATGCTCATGTGAAATCAAAATAATTAAATTACCATGTGCATTGAATATATATATATATATATATAGGCATGGGCTACATGAGCTCCCAGTAGTTTACCGGATAAATTGATAAGTCGGGCATTTCCGGCCCACCAAGCGGTCTTTTTTTTTATCTTTTTTTTATTTAATCGTTTTTTATATTATACTTAGAGATCCTAATAAGGATCTAGATCATTAACAAGATTTGAATTTTATATGTATATATGGTCCGTAAAAAAAGATCCCTAAAGATTTATCACATTTTATTTTCTCCCATATCTGAGCATATCGGCCATTTCCGGAGAACAACAAATGGTTATATCTTTTTATGGTGGATCGGCAAATTATTGGGCCGAGCTGGATTTGAACCAGCGTAGACATAATATATATATATATATATATATATATATATATATTAAGTAATTAAATAAGGGGATACAAAAAAAAAAGAAAAGAGAAGAAAAATAATATTACCTCAAATGCAAAATAAAAAGAATCAATGCACATGGGACAAGATTCAAAAAATAAGTTTGATACTTGAGCATGTAATACAAAAGTGGGAAAAATTTGGGGTAGCTAGGTAAAGTATTTTAAGATTGTATAAAGTATGTATATGTTAGGTGAGATCTTAGACTAATCAAGGATTCACTTTATAAAGCTCACTTGGCCATACATATATCCTTATACCCTTACCTTAGCCCCATTACAACCTTGAAAAGACCTCATGATGTTTGCATTGATACATTAAATATTGTTGATTGGTTAGATGAAAAACAAGGTTTAAAAAGCATGACTAGGGAAGAGTAGAGTGATTACCCTATACACTTGAGAGATTAGAGTGATATACACTACTAGTAAGGGTTCAATGCTCAATTCTATGTTCCCTGCTTTCATGAGCTATCTTCTTACAAGTTTACTTATCTTTTATTGTGTAGTTTGAATTAGTGAAATCTGATTCATGTTTGTCTTGGAGAACTTATTTATTTTTAACCAAGTAGGTAGAATCATTTTGCATGTAGTTCCATTCATATAGATAGGTTGCATTTCATACATTCTACTACTCCTCTTCACCTTTATAGCTTCTCTTGAGCTTAGCATGAGGACATGCTAGTGTTTAAGTGTGGGGAGGTTGATAAACCACTATTTTATGGTCTATCTTGTGCTCAATTGAGTGGATTTTATCAACTCTTTACCCACTTATTCATACTATTTGCATGGTTTTACATTTGCCTTCCTAATTATGTGCTTTGATTGAAAACATGCTTCTTTGGTCTTAAGTTCCCTATGTTTAATCCTCTCTTATTACCATTAGATGCCTTGATATGTGTGTTAAGTGATTTCAGAGATTACAGGGCAGGAATGGGTCAGAGGATGGAAAGGAAGCATGCAAAAGTGGAAGGAATACAAGAAGTTGGAGAAATTGCTAAGTTGTCCAGCCTGACCTCTTCGCACTCAAACGACTATAACTTTAGCTACAGAGGTCCAAATGACGTGGTTTCAGTTGCGTTGGAAAGCTAACGTCCAGGGCTTCGATTTGATATGTAATATGTGATAGTTGCCCTGACGCTAGGCGACGCGACCGCGTGCTCCATGCGGACGCGTCGCAGTAACGAAAAACCAGCGTGGCAGATTTCGCAACCAGCGATTTCTAGGCTGTTTCTGACCCAGTTTTCGGCCCAGAAAGCATAGATTAGAAGCTATAAAGTGAGGGAATGCATCCATTCAAAAACAAGCTTTCATATTCACAATTTTAGGAGTAGATGTAGTTTTAGAGAGAGAGGTTCTCTCCTCTCTCTTAGGATTAGGATTTAGGATTTCTCTTAGTTTTAGGACTGACTCTCAATCCCAGGTTCAATGTTCATTTTATTATTTTCCCAATTTTATTTATGAATTCTTCTATGTTACAGATTACTCTTTGAATTAATGTTATTTGAGGTATTTCAGTTTATTATTGCTTTCTTTTATTTATTATACAAATAATTTGAATTTTTCCCTTTTGGCTTTGGTTGAGTCATTGGAGACACTTGAGTTATCAAACTCATTGTTGACTGAAAATTGGAATTCTTCAAGAATTAATTCAAGTTCCAATAACTCTAGCCTTTCCCAAGGAAAGACTAGGACCTGAGGAATAAAAATTAATTTATTTACTTAACTTACCTTCATAGTTAGAGGTTAACAAAGTGGGAGAAAAATCCAATTCTCATTACAATTGATAAGGATAACCAGGATAGGACTTTCCGTTATAATACCTTGCCAAGAGTTTATTTTATTTTTCTTATCATTCAACATACTACTTCCTTACTTTCTAAAACCCCTAATTTATAAGACTCATAATCAATAATAAGAACATACCTCCCTGCAATTCCTTGAGAAAACGACCCGAGGTTTAAATACTCGGTTATCAATTTTAAAGGGGTTTGTTACTTGTGACAACCAAAACATTTGTATGAAAGGACTTTTGAAGGTTTAGAAACTATACTTGCAACGAGGATTTATCCGTAAATTTCTAGACCACGCAAAAGCTTCTCTCATTAATCTTCCTCAAAGAATCAACAGGTTGAGAGCTGAGGTACAAACCTTCAGGCAACAAGATGGTGAAACTCTCTATGAAGCATGGGAGAGGTTTAAGGACTTGACAAGAAGGTGCCCGCCAGATATGTTCAATGAATGGGTGCAGTTACACATTTTCCATGAAGGTCTTTCTTACGAATCAAAGAAGGCAGTAGACCATTCATCTGGGGGTCTCTAAACAAGAAGAAGACCATTGAAGAAGCCATAGATGTCATTGAGACTGTAGCTGAAAATGACTACTTCTATGCTTTTGAAAGAGGCAATACTAGAGGAGTGATGGAGCTAAACAATGTGGATGCACTGCTGGCTCAAAACAAGATGATCACCAAGCAGCTGGCTGACCTTACCAAAAAGATGGAGAGGAACCAAGTAGCAGCAATCACTACCTCATCAGTAGCTCAAGAAGGAGTGAATGCAGAGGCAGGGGATGATCAGGAACAAGCCAACTACATTGGGAACTCACCTAGGCAGACCTATGATCCATACCCCAAAACTTATAATCCTAGTTGGAGGAACCACCCAAACTTTGGGTGGGAAAATCAACAAGATCAAGGCCAAGATCAGAGACATCACAACCCCAGCAATAATGCAGCTCACCAACACTTCACACAGAGATCATATCATCACTCACCTAACAACACCTCTTAACATCCATATCAAAACTAAAATGGCCCTTCTCACCCCTCCAATCTCAACTCACCATCATCCAAAGATAGACTCTCAAGGATTGAGACTCTACTTGAAGGCATATGCAAGGAAATCTAAGACAACAAGGTGTTCAAGGAGGAAGTGCGAGCCAATATCAAAAACCAGGGAGACACCATCAAGAGGCTAGAATTTCAAGTGGGATACCTCTCTGAGAAGATTCCCAAACCTACTGACAGCTTCCCAAGTGACACAGAGAAAAACCCGAGAGGTGAAGCAAAGAAAGTGAGATGGGAAGAATGCAAGATGGTCACTATAAGTGATAAGGAGTCTAAGGAAGAGCTAAAGAAACCCTTAGAACACTCTGGAGATACTTCAGAGAAGCAGGAAGAGGGTAATCGAGAAACCAAAACTACACAGAGGGAGATTCTAAACTTCTATGCACCTTTTCCCCAAAGACTCAAGGGTGGCGTAGAAAAGAGAATATACTCAAGGTTCCTCGACATGTTTGCATCTCTTCATGTAAACATACCATTCATCAGGGCTCTCCAACAAATACCCTCATACATTAAGTGCATGAAGGAGCTGCTGACCAAGAAAAGCTCACTCAAAGGAGGGCAAACAATATTGATGAATAAGGAGTGCAGTGCTCTCATTCAACCAGAGTTGCCCACAAAGAGGAAGGATCCAGGGAGTTTTCACATTCCTTGTGCTATAGGAGAAACACTGATTGATAAGGGACTCTATGACCTGGGAGCAAGCATCAACTTAATGGCTTTATCCCTCATGAAGAAGCTGCAGATCAATGAGCTAACGCCACAGACGTAGTCATCAAGCTGGCTAACAAAACCCAAAAACAAGCAGTAGGAGTGGTTGAAAACGTGTTGGTAAAAGTTGAGAACTACTTCCTTCCCACAGACTTTGTCATACTGGAAATGGAAGAAAGTCACCTTCACCCAATCATATTGGGAAGACCATTCTTAGCTACAGCCAGAGCGCTTGTAGATGTGGAGCGAGGAGAGCTAATACTGAGGATACATGATGAACAACTTACTTTCAATGTCTTCAAACCCTCACAAGAAGTAGATCAAGAAAACAAGGAACCAAAGGAAGATCATGACAAGGCACTGGTGGAAGAAACAAGCACTGAAGCACAAACTATACACCTGGGAATCCCTTTGTTGATAAACAAAACAGTCAGAAGGTGTCACAGCTAAAGGAAAACCAAGAAGAGCCAAAACCACCAGAATCATATGAAACCAGCAACAAAATATCCCTGGAAAAGAAGGCCACAAGGAGCAGGGTGGAATCAAAAGAAACAAGGAAGAAGGCACCAAGGAGATGGAGGAACAAGAAGATCCCTATAGAGGATTTCTCTCCAGGGGATAAAGTGATATCAGCTTATCTCCCAGCTATCCCACCTCATCTCCCCACCATCCCATCTCAGCTGCCTAAAGTTTTCACCATCATCAGAATTCTCTCCTTAGAATATGTGGAGATCCTTAACGAAGCCAATGGAGATAGATTCACTGCAAGGGAAGAAGATTTGAAGCATTACCAACCACCCTGACAAAGGCAGAACGTCAAGCTAGTGACGCTAAAGAAGCGCTTCATGGGAGGCAACCCATGTCTTATATGCTTTTAAAGTAGTTAATAATGCAAGGTTCATAAATCCTAAATCAACTTTGACATATACTTGAATGAATCCTTTTATGCAACATATAGTGAAGAACAAGTTTGGTGTACAAGGCACACGAAGAGAACATGAATGCAATTCATATCATGTCACTCTTAGAACCTTGAACAATTTTTTTTACCACATGGCCACAAACTAAGTTTGGTGTCACCTATGTTGCATACATGGACAGTTAATTAATCAGTTGGTTTGCATTCATGAATAACACTTAGTTAGTTAAAAACAAAAAAAAAGGTTTTAAAAAGTAGTTATTCTTTCTTTTTAAATTTTGCCACCATTATTAAAAAAGGTTATTAATTGAATTCTTTTTTTTGTAGGAGAAATGAAAGGAAGATTGGAAGGAATTGATGAGACAATTGAAGAAGGAGGGTTCGGCCACTTCAAAAAGAGGGGACTATACACATGTCTTCAAGGGGAATGCATTGGGAAATGTTGCCATGCAACATTGGAAGAATGACACGCTTGGAAATCGAACCAACCCCATCATAAAGTTGATGATCCTTGTGCTCATCCCATGCTAAACCCCATCCGTTCATCATACGCCTACACCATCAATCCACACCTTTCATTTACTCACCACTTCTCTATATAAGTGGTTCCTAATCTGTACCCCTTTACATTCCAATTCCCCTTTCTTTGTACTTCTCACTTTTGGAACTCAACACCTCTTATCCCATCGAAAACACTCTCACCCACTCCCTTAACTACACCCTCACATATCAAAAGTCACTTATGGCATCATCAAGCTCCAAAATGAGAAAGGGAAAGGCACCGGAGGAGAGCATTCCTTTTGATGAAGGAAGGTTCAAGACCGCTTTTCATGAGCTTCAATTCGAACATATAAAACACAAGAAAGTGCTGCCTGAGCTGACATTCCAATTCAACGATGACGAGTGCCTGCAGATTAGAGAAAAGATTGAACAAAGGGGTTGGCAAGAGTTCACGAACCCAAAAACAAAGATAAATGCAAATCTCATTGAAGAGTTCTATGCCAATGTAGCCAGAGAGGACAATACCAAAGCTCCTACCTTCAAAAGCTATGTGAGAGGAACATAGGTAGATTTCAGTCCCAATGCTATAATGAGGACTCTTCATCTTAGATAACAACCCTCTGACAAGCCAAGTTATCAAGCGAGAATAGGTAATGGCCCCGACAATGATGAGCTTGAAGAAATTGTAAATGACATGTGTGTCATAGGATCAGATTGGGAAAGGTATTTAGATAAGAGACCACGGTTCATTAGACGAGGAGATCTCACCCCGAAAGCCAAAGGATGGTTTGAGCTCGTGAGAAGATCTATCCTTCCAGCTTCAAAGAATTCTGAGGTCAACATTCCTCGAGCTACTATGCTACATTGCATTATGAGCGGTGGAGACATCAATGTACATGAAATCATAGCTGAGGGAATCCAAGAAGCATCCAAAAAGAGTGATCCGAGTGCTCGGCTTTTGTATCCCAGCACCATCCTGAGATTATGTAAGAAAGCCAAGGTGATCTTCGAAGACAGCAATCCATAGTGGGTAAACCCTGGGAGGCTAGTTACGCTCTAGCGTATAACTTATGTGGCACCCGCTCAACAACCAAGAAGGCCTCAAATAAGGAAAAGAACATCACAAGAAGGACCTCACCAAGAAGAATCTCACCAAGAAGAACCTCATCAAGAAGAATACCAGCAAGAAGAGTACTATGATCCAACCAATATAAATCTGGGTCACATTCAAGGAGCCATTGAAGACTTGGCAAGGAGATATATGGAAGGACAAGAGCAACAGCTACACTTCCAATCCCAACGGATGGATCGTTAGGAGGAACTACTTGCTAACTGGATAAATCAACAAGGCGAGTGGCAGAAACAACAAATGGAGCAGCAACAGGAACACTACTCCCAGCTCACTCAAGCCATCAATCAAGTAACTGAAAGGCAAGAGCGTCAAGATAAACGCCTTCAAGAACTCAACCACCGTCAGCTAGCTCAGATGAAAGCATTCAACGAGTTCAGCGTGCTTAATGAAGGACGGCAACTACATAGGGAAGAATTCAACATAAACACTCAAGCCAAGTTGAACTATGTATCTGGACATATGCATAATTTGCACTCTGCAATCCCAAGGTATGATTCAATCCAAAAAGATCTAACAGAACAAGAGGAAGGGAAGGTGAAACAACAGAAAGAAGCATTGAAAAAGAAGATGGAAGATGCTGGCTTTTGGAAAAAGTTGGTCGGAAAGCGCAAAGGAAATGGGGGTTCAAGCACCCAAGAAGGACACAAAGAGGACGAACAAGGAAGAGAGCATAAGCAGCCCCATGAGTAAAAGGTGGTGGAGTTCCCTCTTCGTTTTATCTTTTTCAAGTCTAAATAAGAAAATCATGTATGAAATAAAACATGCTTCCATAGTAGCTTAGGAATTTTCAATTCTGTCTTTAGCATTTTCAGTTGTTAAGTCTATGTGTGCTGGTCCAAGTTACCTGTTTCATTTTCGTCCTACTTACTTGTATGCTTGCCCTTTGAATTTAATGAAAGAGAATTTTTGAAAGAAACTAGAGTAGAGTTCATATGGTGAAATAAGTCCTCAAGGTTGGTGGTGGGATAATAGATTAGCTAAGTTGGATCACCTATAAGGTATGAAGGCACTTATGTGTACTGAATTACATGCTTGAAACACATTATATGAGATTAACCAAACAACAAGATCCTAATAAGAAAAAGAGAAAGAACACTAAGAGTTTGAAAAATAAAGAAAAAGAATAAATAAGGCTAGGCACCAAGGGTTTAAATCTTGAGGGATGTGTCTGTGGTGATCCTATACCAAGGATCTGCTTGGATGAATAAGTTCTTAGGAGTGCTTCATCACTTGGTAACTTGGGTTAACTAAACCGGGATTATCAACTGAAAATCCACTATTAAGAGCAACCTTGCTACAGAACATTTAGTAACCCAAAGAGGTGCTGGACACCAAGGCCTCAATGAAAGAAAATAACAAACCATGTGCCTGTGGTGTGCATGTTTGGGGGGGAGAGACTTGAGGGAGTAAGTCCTTAGGGGTGCTTCAACACCTAGCACCTTGAACCAACTGGCTCGGGAGTGTTGACTGAAAGCTTATTTTAAAGAGTCGCCCCCTCACAGAGCACTTAGCCTAAGGATGCAATAAACCCTGAGAAAAAAGGGAGGATCAAAGAATAAGGATCTCATAGGATGCAATCAAGCACGTATTCAAAGGCATGATAAAGACCTGGAAACCAGTAAAGGAATGAACCTAAGTTGCTATGCATGAAACCCCATAAACCAGCAGCTTTACTTCTATAATAAGAACTTATTTCTCTTATTCTTTCATTCATCATTCTTATGTTTTAGTATTTACTTAGGGACAAGCAAGTTTTAAGTTTGGTGTTGTGATGCCATGGCATTTTGGCCAGTTTCACTGACCTTTTCTTTACTATTTTAGGGTAGTTTCATGCATTTTCTTCGTGAATAAGCAAGTTTTGGGTAGATATTCACTTACATCTTGATTCAAGCAAACATTGTGAACTTTACATGATTTCATGAGAATTTTGCATGAATTTAATGACAAATTGGACAATGCATGATCATATGACTTGGAATAGAGCTTTGATGCACTTTAATTGCTTGATTTCAGGACAAAGGAAGCAAGGAAGAACCACGTTAGTAGCCACATTAATCTAATTAACGTGACCACTAACGTGGAATGGGAGCTAGCTTGCAACGTTAATGAGAAAAGTGATCGCCAATAACACCTTTGAAAGCCATTGTAGCCCACGTTAGTTGCCACGTTAATTATATTAACGTGGAAGCTAACGTGGAGGAGAAAGGAAGCTCCAACGTTAGTGGTAAAAGTGAATACCACTAACGTTGGAAAAGGGGCACTTGGCCACATTAAGAGTCACGTTAATTACATTAACGTGAACTCTAACGTGGAAGAAACAAGGAATTACCAACGTTAGTGACACTCACCTTTGTCACTAACGTTGGATTAAGCCACTATTGCCCACGTTAGTTGCCACGTTAATTACATTAACGTGGAAGCTAACGTGGAGGAAGAATTGATGGACCAACGTTAGTGACACTCACCTTTGTCACTAACATTGGGAATGGCAATCATCACCACGTTAGAGGCCACATTAATCTAATTAACGTGAACTCTAACGTGGGAAGGAGGGGCGTTTGGAGCGTTAGTGACAAAGGTAAGTGTCACTAACGCTCTCGAAGAAAGGCAAGCCCACGTTAATGGTCACGTTAGTTACACTAATGTGAACTCCAACGTGTGGAAAAGGGGCGATAAGCAACGTTATTGGAAAAGGTGAATTCCAATAACGTTTGTGATTAGCGGATATTTTATACGCTTTTTGGGGTTAATTTCATGTAGTTTTTAGTATGTTTTAGTTAGTTTTTAGTTCATTTTCATTAGTTTCTAGACAAAATTTATATTTCTGGACTTTACTATGAGTTTGTGTATTTTTCTGTAATTTCAGGTATTTTCTGGCTGAAATTGAGGGAGCTGAGCAAAAATCTGATTCAGGTTGAAAAGAGGACTGCTGATACTGTTGGATTCTGATCTCCCTGAACTCGAAATGGATTTTCTGGTGCTACAGGGGTCCAATTGGCGCGCTTCCAATTGCATTGGAATGTAGATATCCAGGGGCACTAATTGGCGCGCTTCCAAGTTGACATTGACATACACAATTTTGTGTACCAAGTTTTTGGCGCCATTGCCGGGGATTGTTCGAGTTTGGACAACTGACGGTTTATTTTGTTGCTTAGATTAGGAAAATTTTTTCTTTTTGGTTTAGAGTCTTCTATTATTGTTTTTGGTTGAAATTATTTTTTTAAAATCCTTATTTTCTCTTTTTAAATTTTTCGAAATTTTTTTTAACTAATAATTGAGTTTTTCTGTTTGAGTTTAGTGTCATGTTTTAAGTTTGGTGTCAACTGCATGTTTTTATTTCCCTTTAAATTTTCGAATTGCATGTTCTTTGTTCTTTCTTAATCTTCAAGTTGTTCTTGTTTATTTTCCTTGTTTGATCTTTAGTTTTTCTTGTTTTGTGATTTTTCTTGTTTTTCTTGTGCATTTTCGAATTATTATCATCTAAAAAAAAAGATTTATTTATACCTTGTTAAAACACTTTAAATTTATAGCTCAATTGGCTAGAGCGTGGTGCTTATGTTCTTGGTAATTGGCTATCCTCTTTTTAAAAACTTTTTCAAAAATAATTTTTCTTTGAATAAATCTTGTGCCAAACTTTATGTTTGGTGTTTTCTTGTTGATTTTTCTTTAGTTTTCGAAAGTTTTATTTTGGTTTTCCAAAAATTTTAAGTTTGGTGTTCGATCTTCATGTTCTTGTTGTTCTTGTGAGTCTTCAAAGTGTTCTTGAGTCTTCCTTGTGTTTTGATCTTAAAATTTTTAAGTTTGGTGTTCCTTGGTGTTTCCCTCCAAAATTTTCGAAAATAAGGAGCATTAGATCTAAAAATTTT
This sequence comes from Arachis ipaensis, assembly GCF_059453495.1. Taxonomy (NCBI): domain Eukaryota; kingdom Viridiplantae; phylum Streptophyta; class Magnoliopsida; order Fabales; family Fabaceae; genus Arachis; species Arachis ipaensis. The sequence goes on from NC_142441.1 coordinate 60,570,798, forward strand.
AAGTTTTGTGTCTTTTTATTGTTTTTCTCTTTCCTCATTGAATTCAAAAATATATTTTTCCTTTATTTTAATTGATTTTTCGAATTTTCCTTTTTCAGATTTTATTTTAAAATTTTTTTATTTTATCTTATCTTAGTTTTAAAATTTCAAAATTCCAATCTTTTTCAAAAAAAAAATCATATCTTTTTCAAAATCTTATCTTATCTTATTTCAAATTTCAAATTTTAACATCCAAAATTCAAATTTCAATTTTCAAAATTCAAATTTCAAATTTCAATTTTCAAAATTCAAATTTCAAATTTCAATTTTCAAAATTCAAATTTCAAAATTCAAATTTCAAAATTTCAAAATTTCAAAATTTATTTTCAAATTTAAAATTTAAATTTCAACACTTTTTAATTTAAATTCCTTATCTTCTCTTACCTGGCTTATCTTATCTTTTTTAATCTCAAATCTTAAAATCAAATCTTTTTCATATCTTTTCTTTTTTTATTTTATTTTTTTTATTTCATAACTTTAAGACATATCTTTTTCAAAACTTCCTAACCAATTTCTCTCTCTTCATTTTTTTTGAAAATCCTCACCCACATTTTTTTTCAAATCTTTTTAATTAATTTAGTTTTCAATTTTCTTTTATTTTTTTCTTCTAATTTTCGAAAATATAGTAAATTTTTCAGTTATTTTATTTTATTTTATTTTATTTTAATTTTAGTTTTCAAAAGAAAAATATTTGTAATCCGCATCATCTCCCTTTCTCTATCATGGACCTAAGTGGAAATGAATAGTCCAGAAGGACTCTGGGGTCATATGCTAACCCCACTACTGCTTCATATGGGAGCAGTATCTGTATACCCTCCATTGGAGTCAGTAGCTTTGAGTTGAATCCTCAGCTTAATATCATGGTGCAGCAAAGTTGCCAGTATTCCGGTCTTCCACAGGAAGAACCTACAGAGTTTCTGGCACAATTTTTACAAATTGCTGACACAGTACATGATAAGGACGTAGATCAGGATGTCTACAGATTATTACTATTTCTATTTACTGTAAAAGACCAAGCTAAGAGGTGGTTAAATAACCAACCTAAGGGTAGCATAAGGACATGGAAACAGCTGTCAGAAAAATTCCTGAATCAATACTTCCCTCCAAAACGGATGACACAGTTAAGGTTGGACATCCAAGGCTTTAAACAAGGAGATAATAAATCTCTTTATGATGCCTGGGAGAGATACAGAGAGATGCTAAGAAAATGCCGAAATATTTTCAGAATGGGTGCAGTTAGACATCTTCTATTATGGGCTTACAGAGAGAGCTCAAATTTCTCTAGATCACTCAGTTGGTGGATCTATACACATGAGAAAGACAATTGAAGAGGCTCAAGAGCTTATTGATACAGTTGCCAAAAATTAGCATCTGTACCTAAATAGTGAATCTTCCATGAAAGAAGATGCTAAAACAGTAACTGCTGAACTCAGTCCTGCAGAACAAATTACTGAATTCAATCAGCAATTAGACTTTCTAACAAAACAGCTGGCCGAATTCAAGGAGATACTACAAGAAACAAGAATGACTAATATAAATATGGAGGTACAGTTGAAGCAAACAGAACAACAATTATCAAAACAAATAACAGAAGAGTACCAAGCAGTTCAATTAAGAAGTGGGAAAACATTAAATACCTCACTTCAAGGTAGCAGGAAGCCAAGAAAAGAATAAACTGCTATCCAAAATCCCTCTGAGGACAGTAAGAGCCTAGAGAGGAATAACTCTGGCATTCAAACACCAGAAACAGGCAAGGATTTGGCGTCAAACGCCCAATGGAAGCTCAATTCTGGCGTTCAAACACTAGGAACAAGTAAGGAGTTGGCGTCCAACGCGACTCCAGCTTCTAACCCTGGCATTCAAATGCCAGTGAGGGATCAGACACTCACAAGTGCTGATAACAACCCCTCTAAAAAGGCTTCTCCAACCACCTCTGTAGGAAATAAACCTGCAGCAACTAAGGTTGAGGAATATAAAGCCAAGATACCTTATCCTCAAAAACTCCGCCAAGAGGAGCAGGATAAGCAATTTGCTCACTTTGCAGATTATCTCAGGACTCTTGAAATAAAGATTCCATTTGCAGAGGCACTTGAGCAAATACCTTCTTATGCCAAGTTCATGAAGGAGATCTTAAGTCATAAGAAGGATTGGAGAGAAACTGAAAGAGTTCTCCTCACTGAAGAATGTAGTGCAGTCATTCTGAAAAGCTTTCCAGAAAAGCTTAAAGATCCCAGAAGCTTTCTAATACCATGCACACTAGAGGGTAATTGCACCAAGACAGCTTTATGTGATCTTGGGGCAAGCATCAACCTAATACCTGCATCCACTATTAAGAAGCTTGGTTTAACTGAAGAAGTTAAACCAACCCGGATATGTCTCCAACTTGCTGATGGCTCCATTAAATATCCATCAGGCATAATTGAGGACATGATTGTCAAGGTTGGGCCATTTACCTTCCCTACTGACTTTGTAGTGCTGGAAATGGAGGAGCACAAGAGTGCAACTCTCATTCTAGGAAGACCATTCCTAGCAACTGGACGAACCCTCATTGACGTCCAAAAAGGGGAGATAACCCTGAGAGTCAATGAGGATGAGTTTAAGTTGAATGTTTTCAAAGCTATGCAACATCCAGACACATCAGACGACTGCCTGGGCGTTGATATTATTGACTTCCTGGTGGAAGAGGTCAATATAACTGAGAGTCTCGAATCAGAGCTAGAGGACATTTTTAAAGATGTTCAGCCTGATCTGGAGGAACCAGAGGAAATAAAAGAACCTCTGAAAACTCCTCAGGAAGAGGAGAAACCTCCTAAACCCGAGCTCAAACCACTACCACCATCCCTGAAATATGCATTTCTGGGAGAACGTGACACTTTTCCTGTAATCATAAGCTCTGCTTTAGGGCCACAGGAAGAGAAAGCACTAATTCAGGTGCTAAGGACACACAGGACAGCTCTTGGGTGGTCCATAAGTGATCTTAAGGGCATTAGCCCATCCAGATGCATGCACAAGATCCTATTGGAGGATGATGCTAAGCCAGTGGTTCAAGCACAGAGGCGGCTAAATCCCGCCATGAAGGAGGTGGTGCAGAAAGAGGTTACTAAGTTACTAGAGGCTGGGATTATCTATCCTATTTCTGATAGCCCCTAGGTGAGCCCTGTCCATGTTGTCCCTAAGAAGGGAGGAATGACAGTGGTTCATAATGAAAAGAATGAACTGGTTCCTACAAGAACAGTTACATGGTGGCGTATGTGTATTGACTACAGAAGGCTCAATACAGCCACCAGGAAGGATCATTTTCCTTTACCATTCATAGACCAGATGCTAGAGAGACTAGCCGGTCATGAATATTACTGCTTTTTAGATGGCTATTCAGGTTACAACCAAATTGCAGTAGATCCTCCAGACCAAGAAAAAACCGCATTCACATGTCCTTCTGGAGTGTCTGCCTACAGAAGGATGCCTTTTGGTCTGTGTAATGCACCTGTAACCTTTCAGAGGTGCATGCTCTCTATCTTCTCTGATATGGTAGAGAAGTTTTTGGAAGTCTTCATGGATGACTTTTCAGTATTTGGAGACTCATTCAGCTCCTGCCTTAACCATTTAACACTTGTTCTGAAAAGATGCCAAGAGACCAACCTAGTTTTAAACTGGGAAAAATGTCACTTTATGGTGACTGAAGGGATTGTCCTTGGGCATAAAATTTCAAACAAGGGAATAGAGGTGGATCGAGCTAAAGTTGAAGTAATTGAAAAATTACCACCACCTGCCAATGTTAAGGCAATCAGAAGCTTTCTGGGGCATACAGGATTCTATAGGAGGTTTATAAAGGATTTTTCAAAAATTGCAAAACCTCTGAGCAATCTGCTAGCTGCTGACACACCATTTGTGTTTGACACAGAGTGTCTGCAGGCGTTTGAGACCCTGAAAGCTAAGCTGGTCACAGCAGCTGTCATTTCTGCACTAATGTATGATGCCAGTGACCATGCTATTGGTGCAATATTGGGACAGAGGCATAATAAGCTTCTGCACGTCATTCACTATGCTAGCCGTATTTTGAATGACGCACAGAAGAATTACACAACCACAGAAAAAGAGCTGCTTGCAGTGGTTTATGCCATTGACAAGTTTAGATCATACTTAGTAGGATCAAAAGTGATTGTGTACACTGACCATGCTGCTCTTAAATATCTACTCACAAAGCAGGATTTAAAACCCAGGCTCATAAGATGGGTGTTGCTTCTACAAGAGTTTGATATAGAAATAAGAGACAGAAAAGGGACAGAGAATCAACTAGCTGATCACCTGTCCCGGATAGAACCAGTAGCAGGAGCATCCCTCCCTCCTACTGAGATCTCTGAAATCTTTCCGAATGAGCAATTGTTTGCTATTCAGGAAGCTCTGTGGTTTGTAGACATTGTAAACTATAAGACACAAGGTTCTCCTTCTGTAACCATGGAGAGGAAGCATGAAAAGCTTCTCTCACTGCAGAATCAACCAAAGCCCCCACAGTCAAACCCTAAGTTTGGTGTTGGGGGGCCACAACCAAACTCTAAGTTTGGTGTTGAACCCCCACATTCAAACTCTAAGTTTGGTGTTGGGAGGTCCCAACATTGCTCTGAACAATTGTGAGGCTCAATGAGAGCTCACTGTCAAGCTATTGACACTAAAGAAGCGCTTGTTGGGAGGCAACACAATGTTAATTCATTATTTATTTTCTATTGTTATTTTATTTTTTAGGTTGATGATCATGTGGAGTCACAAAAACTACAAAAAAAAATTAAAAACAGGATTAAAAATAGCATTAAAAACAATATTTCCCTAGGAGAATTAAGTTCCAACATGGGACAACTAAGGATGGAGCACCAAGAGCACTCCATCATCCTCCATGAGATTAGAGAAAATCAAAGAGCCATAAGGGAGGAGCAACAAAGGCAAGGAAGAGACATAGAGGAGCTCAAGAGCACCATTGGTTCTTCAAGAGGAAGAAGACGCCACCCTCACTAAGGTGGACCCGTTCCTTAATCTCCTTGTCTATTTACTTTTCTGTTTTTTGTTTACTATACTCTATGTTTATTCATGTTTTTGTCTTTCATGATCATTAGTATTTAAGTGTCTATGCCTTAAAGTTATGAATGTTCTATGAATCCATCACCTCTCTTAAATGAAAAATGTTTTAATTACAAAAGAACAAGAAGTACATGGTTTCGAATTCATCCTTGAAACTAGTTTAATTATTTTGATGTGGTGACAATACTTTTTGTTTTCTGAATGAATGCTTGAATAGTGCATATGTCTTTTGAAATTGTTGTTTATGAATGTTAAATATGTTGGCTCTTGAAAGAATGATGATCAGGAGAAATGTTATTTGATAATCTGAAAAATCATAAAAATGATTCTTGAAGCAAGAAAAAGCAGTGAATACAGAAAGCTTGCAAAAAAAAATATATACCGAAAAAAATAGAAAGAAAAAGAAAAAGCAAGCAGAAAGAGCCAATAGCCCTTAAAATCAAAAGGCAAGGGTAATAAAAAGGATCCAAGGCTTTGAGCATCAGTGGATAGGAGGGCCTAAAGGAATCAAATCCTGGCCTAAGCGGCTAAACTAAGCTGTCCCTAACCATGTGCTTGTGGCGTGAAGGTGTCAAGTGAAAACTTGAGACTGAGCGGTTAAAGTCAAGGTCCAAAGCAAAAAGAAGAGTGTGCTTAAGAACCCTGGACACCTCTAATTGGGGACTTTAGCAAAGCTGAGTCACAATCTGAAAGGGTTCACCCAATTATGTGTCTATGGCATTTATGTATCTGGTGGTAATACTGGAAAACAAAGTGCTTAGGGCCACGGCCAAGACTCATAAAGTAGCTGTGTTCAAGAATCAACATACTGAACTAGGAGAATCAATAACACTATCTGAATTCTAAGTTCCTATAGATGCCAATCATTCTGAGCCTCAATGGATAAAGTGAGATGCCAAAACTGTTTGGAAGCAAAAAGCTACGAGTCCCGCTCATCTAATTAGAATCTGAGCTTCACTCAAAAACTCTGAGATATTATTGCTTCGTGACTTATTTGTATTCTATTTTATTTGTCTAGTTGCTTGGGGACAACGGACAAGCAACAGTTTAAGTTTGGTGTTGTGATGAGCAGATATTTTATACGCTTTTTGGGGTTAATTTCATGTAGTTTTTAGTATATTTTAGTTAGTTTTTAGTTCATTTTCATTAGTTTCTAGGAAAAATTCATATTTCTGGACTTTACTATGAGTTTGTGTGTTTTTTTGTAATTTCAGGTATTTTTTGGCTGAAATTGAGGGAGCTGAGCAAAAATCTGATTCAGGCTGAAAAGAGGACTGCTGATGTTGTTGGATTCTGACCTCTCTGCACTCAAAATGGATTTTCTGGAGCTACAGGAGTCCAATTGGCGCGCTTCTAATTGCGTTGGAAAGTAGACATCCAGGGCTTTCCAACAATATATAATAGTCCATGATTTGCTCAAGGATAGATGATGTAAACTGGCGTTCAACGCCAGTTCCATGTTGCAGTCTGGCGTTCAGCGCCAGAAACAGGTTACAAATGAGAGTTGAACGCCAGAAATAGGTTACAACCTAGCGTTTAACTCCAGAAACAGCCTAAGCATGTGAGAAGCTTAAGTCCCAGCCCCAGCACACACCAAGTGGGCCCCAGAAGTGAATTTCTGCACCATCTATCATAGTTATTCATTTTCTGTAAACCTAGGTTACTAGTTTAGTATTTAAATAACTTTTAGAGATTTATTTTGTATCTCATGACATTTTAGATCTGAACTTTACACTCTTTGACGGCATGAGTCTCTAAACTCCATTGTTGGGGGTGAGGAGCTCTGCTGTGTCTCGATGAATTAATGCAATTATTTCTGTTTTCTATTCAAACACGCTTGTTTCTATCTAAGATGTTTATTCGCACTTCAATATGATGGATGTGATGATCCGTGACGCTCATCATCATCTTCAACCTATGAACGCGTGCCTGACAACTACCTCCGTTCTACCTTCGATTAAATGAATATCTCTTGGATTCCTTAATCAGAATCTTTGTGGTATAAGCTAGAATCCATTGGCAGCATTCTTGAGAATCCGAAAAGTCTAAACCTTGTCTGTGGTATTCCGAGTAGGATTCAGGGATTGAATGACTGTGACGAACTTCAAACTCACAAGGGCTGGGCGTAGTGACAGACGCAAAAGGATCAATGGATCCTATTCTAGCATGAGTGGGAACCGATAGATGATTAGCCGTGCGGTGACAGCGTACCTGGATCTTTTTCACTAAGAGGACGGATAGTAGCCATTGACAACGGGGATCCACCAACACACAGCTTGCCATAGGAGAAACCTTGCGTGCGTGAAGAAGAAGACAGGGAGAAAGCAGAGATTCAGAAGACGAAGCATCTCCAAAACTCCAACATATTCTCCATTACTATAGAACAAGTATTTATTTCATGCTCTTTTATTCTTCGCAATTCAAACTGATAACTATAATTGATATCTTGACTAAGAGTTACAAAATAACCATAGATTGCTTCAAGCCAACAATCTCTGTGGGATTCGACCCTTACTCACGTAAGGTATTAGTTGGACGACCCAGTGCACTTGCTGGTTAGTTGTGCGAATTTGTGAGAAATAGTAATATTGACATTGACATACACAATTTCGTGCACCAGTTTGCAAAGGACCAAGGGGCAGCGTTAGTGGTCACGTTAGTGCCACTAACGTTGAAGTTAATGTGGACCATTTTTTGGCTTGAAACGTTAGTGAAAAAGGTGATCATCACTAACGTTCTCAAACCCACATTTTCACTTAACATTAACGCCACTAACGTCCTAACTAACGTCCATGCCTAACTCACACTTTTTTTGCAAGCAAAGCTGAGCCCACTGAAAGACTGTAACTTCTTCAACTAAAGATCCAGAGGCCCATATCCAAGACTTGAAGAGCCAACTAGAAGATCAGAAAAGTAGTTTATATAGGAGTAGTTTTGAACTAGTAAAAAAAGCTTTTGGCAATTGGGAGAACTACACTCTATATTTTACTTTCTCTGTAACTTCTAGTCTTATTTTGAAAATGTACTTTCCATTTATGCTTTCCATTTCCAGAGCCATGAACAACTAAACCACTTTCATTGGGTTAGGGTGCTCTGTTGTAATTTGATAGATCAATAATAGTTTCATTATTCTTCTTCTTTATTTTCTTTTGATTTTACTATAAAGCTTTCAATCTTCATCCTATTGGGTAGTTGTCTTGGAAAAGAAACTATTCATACTTGGATCTCTTCGGACCTTGGAAAAGGAATGAAGAGATCATGCTAGAAATGCTTTCTCATGTTGGACCAAATTGGGGTTTGGATGGATATGGTGACATATAATCCTACTAACACTTTGATTTGGGAATATATGTGGTATAATTAGTGACCATACTTCATCTCTTCTCATGAGAAATTAGACAAAGGAATTGGCTATTGATCAAGATATGAGAGAATGGGTTGCCAAGGAATTGGAATCCAATCACTTAAGATTGCCAAGGAGATTAATGAATGCATTGATTGAGGAAGAGATGAGAATGAACTTGATCCGGAGAATACAACATCTCCTGAGCCCAACGAATCCCCCATTTCTGATCTTACCTATTCTCTTTACTTTCTGCCATTTACTTTTATGATTCATTTTCCCAAATCCCCGTTTACGATTCTGCAATTTACTTTCCGTCATTTATGTTTCTGTCATTTACTTCTCGCAATTACATTTTCTGTTATTTACTTTCCTGCCATTTACGTTTCTGCAATTATCAACTCAATTCTGCTTAGCTCAACTAGAATATTCCTCTGATTAAAGTTGCTTGACCAATCAATCCCTGTGGGATTCGACCTCACTCTATTGTGAGTTTTTACTTGACGAAAATTCGGTATACTTGCCGAGGGAAATTTATTGAGAGACAAGTTTCCGTGCATCAAAAACCACGCGTACGCATGCATGACGCGTACGCGTGGAAGTGGTAATTGTGAAGAATCACGCGGAAGCGTGAGTGAAGCGCAGCATGGAAGTGGCAAGTTCGAAGGATCACGAGTACGCGTAGGGGACGCGTACGCATGGGCAGCACTCATATTGCGAGTGCTACGCTCGTTTGGGGAACGCTGCAAGGGACGCGTACGCGTGCATGATGCGCACGCATCAATGTGCCAGATTGCCAAAGCACGCGTAAGCATGAGGGACGCGTACGGGTTGATGGGCGAAAACGCAAAAGCACATGCAGGCGTGGAGGACGCGTACGCATGGGTGTAAAAGCGCTCTGTTCTCTAAATGAACGCTACGCTCTCCTTGAAGTGAAGTTCTGCTCAGTTAAATCTTATTCCAAGCCCATTGACACACCAAAGCAAGCAGAGCCCATTGATATCACTCAAAGTCACAAGAAACAGTTAGAATAGGAATTTCATTTAAGTTGTAATTTGTTTTCAGTTTCAATTTCATTTGTAAATGCTTATAAAAAGGTTTTAGTTCATAGCTAGGAAAAAAAGCACTGGAGTAGGCTACATTAGTAGTAGGTAGCAGTAGGAGTAGGAGTAGGAGTAGAATAGAAGGCTCTCTGGAAACACTTTTAAATTTTCTACACTTTTGCATTTCAATATTGAATTTAATTTAGCTTATACAATTTCAGTTTCTAATAATTCTCTTCTACAAATTTACTTTCTAAAAATTTTACATTTGAGTTTGTTGTGAGCTGAATTTACTTTTCATGCAATTTAAATCTTCTGCAATTATTCTGAGTTCTGATTTACTACTTCATTTAATTTCTCAGCACCCAATCCCCTTTACATTTGCTACAATTTACATTTCTTGCTCTTTAAGTTTCTACCAATTTACCTTCTGTAATTTACATTCTGTCGATACAATACCCAATTCACCACTGTTAGCTTGACTAGACTAATCACCTCACTAAAGTTGCTTGATCCATCAATCCCTGTGGGATCGACCTCACTCTTGTGAGTTATTACTACTTGATACGACCCGGTACACTTGCCGGTGAGTTTGTGTGGAATCATTTTTCCCTCATCAAGTTTTTGGCGCCGTTGCCGGGGATTGATATAAATCAACAATGATTAAGTGGGTGAGAAGTCTAGATTAAGCATTTTCTTTGTTTTTGCTCTTTTAATTTTCTGTTTTCTACTGACACTTAGGTGTTTGTGTTTTTGCTCTTTTAATTTTCTATTTTCTGCTGATACTAAGAAATTCTCATTTGTAACATGAGGAATTTTAATTTTTATTGGTGATTGTGTTTTACAAAATATAAATGGAGTTCACCTCATCTTTTAATTAAACAAATTTCATGGGATATTACCCACCACCACAAAATGATTCAAGTCATTATCCTAATGGTGGCTGGGAATATCACCAAGAATTAGCAGATTATGAGCAATCCACCTAGTGGGGAGGTGCTCCAGAGAATGATCAAACAAATTTCATGGGATATTGCCTACTGAAGGGTTGGAAATGAAATTCCAACACCCAAACTCACCGCCAAGTGTACCGGGTTGCATCAAGTAGTAAAACTCACTTAGAGTGAGGTCGATCCCACAGGGATTGACGGATCAAGCAACTTTAATGGGTGATTAGTTTAGTCAAGCTAACATTGAAGTAAAATTGGATGAAATGCAGCCAACAAAAAGTAAATTGACAAGAATTATAAATGACAGAATGTAAATGGGCAGAAAACATAAAGAGCAAGAAATGTAAATTGACAGAATCTTAAATGATAATAAATGTAAATTGCATCAAATGTAAAGGGAGTTGGGTGCAAGAAGATTAAAGAAAGCAATAGATCAAGCAATTGAAAAGAACTTAAGAACAAGCCACTAGAAATTTAAATTTTAGGAAGAATAAAGGAAGTTGGATGCTGGGAATTAAAACAGGACTGAAAGAGAAGAAGTGCAATAGACTAAAGAGCTCTCAGATTATGAAATTCAGAAACAAATTGATTCAGTACCAAAACAAAAATGTAGAAGTGCAGAAGAATCAAAATAGCAAGAACTTAGATCATTCATGGAATTCCAGAAGAGAAATTATCAATTACAGAAGAGAGAAAATGAAACAGAAAACAAAACTCAGATATGATTTTCAATTCTTCAAATTCAACAAGGAAAATTAAAAGAGAGTTCTCTATTCTACTCCTACTCCTACTGCTCTCAAATGGAGCCAGCCTCCCTATGAAATGAGAATGATGCATTTATATAGACTTTTTACATAATGAAAAATGAAAAATGAAATTCTAAACAAATTACAATTAAAATAAATTACTAAGCTAACTGATCCTTGTGCCTTTGAGTGATGTTAATTGGGCTTTGCTTGCTTTGGATTTGAGGAAGAGTGGATCCGGATGGCCTTTGTTCAATTGGTTTGGAGGCATGGTTCAAGGTTGCTTGGTTCAACTTGGTTTGGTCTGTGGGACACCTCCCAGGGCACGGCTCGGTTGAAGAAGAGAGCGCAGCACTCTCCCTTGCATTGGCCTTCCTTTTTGTTGTGTGCCAATGCTGCTCGTGCCAAGCCTCCTAGCGCTCGGTTGTCACAAAGAGCACAGCATCCATGCCTTGTCCGTGTCACATTTGGTGCGTGACAAATTGTGAGGGGGTGATACAATGTGTGGAGCTCAGTTGAGATACATAACCGAGCGCCCCTTGCCTTGTTAGTGAGGTCCCCAGCTTCAAGCCTTGAGGGGAGAATTTGGCCAATTTCTATTGCACAAGGTAATAATGTATAGCACTCAGTGAATGGAGTAAACTGAGCACTCCTTTGTTGTGGGATGAGGCTCACTTTCGAGCCTTGGTGGAAGCATTTGGTGTATTTTCTTTGTGAAGACTTGTGGCGCTCTCCTCTTGGCTCATGGGTTCGAAACCTTGCCAAACCATTTTGGTGCCTTTTTCCTTGTATTTTTATTATGAGACCCACAATAAAGCTCAGTTGGTGAAGAGAGCACAGCTCTCCTTTGCTTGAGTTGTGAGGCTCCCTCTTCGAGCCTTCGTGAAGCCACTTTGGTCTATTTTTGGTTGTTTTTGGTTCTCAAAGATACCTTTCACTTGTACCTCAATTTTATGCCAAATATAAATTTCTATATATCGTTGGAAAGCTCTGAATGTCAGCTTTCCAATGCAACTAGAAGCACATCAATTGGATGTCTGTAGCTCAAGTTATGGCCCTTTGAAGGAGGCATGGTCATGCTGTGAACGCCCAAGTTTAACTTAGTGAAAAATCTTGCTTCCAAGCTGAATTTTTTTCACGATAAAGCTAGGTTAACTTGGTTAACCGAGCTTTGTGAGTGCTGATTGTCAAGTTTCCTTGATTTGGTCATGGGCCATGCTTTTAAAAGAGTGGCCTAAGGCTCCAAAGTGTGTTCCAACTTCAAAGTGTGTCCCAAAATTCTTTTTTTCTCCTTTTTAGCTTATTTTGTGCTTTTTTGCTTCTTTTTCTTCTTATTTCCTACAAAATTTATAAAATCAAAAGATCAAGGAAATATACTATTTAAGCACAAAAGAATGCAATATTTAAGCACTAATCATCAATTTCTTGTATGAAAAAGCATAGAAAAACATATCATGATGACATGTCATCATAACACCAAACTTAAACCTTGCTTGTCCCCAAGCAAGAAAAGAATCATGCAATAAAGATTGACAATCCAAGGTAGGAAGAATAGCAAGTTAATGTTCATGGTAAGCTAGTTTTCAATGCAAGCTACAATCACAAAAGAAATGTAAATGATTGATGCTTCTATTTAGCTCATTTTATGAAATCTTTTCCTTATAATTTTTCCTTGAAACAAGCTTTTGATTTTCTTATTAGCTTCTCCTTTTGGGTGTTTTACCCCATGAGTTGATAACAAAGCTACAACTCTAAATGCTTTGTTTTCAAGTATTACCACTTGATACATAAGCACCACAAGCATTTAATTAGAGGACTTCATTAAGCTCATTTGTTTCTTTTCTTGACTTTCTAATCATTGATGCTCAGAGCCTTGAGCTTTGAGGGAGTGCATTTGCACTTTGAGCCTAACCTTGACTCTAAGTGTTTTGTTTTCAAGCTTTTTGCTTGATACATAAACACCACAAGTACTTAACAATGATATTGTCATTGGTACTCAGAGCCTTCAGCTTTCTCATTCTTTCCCTTTTTCTTTTCTTGTCTTAGGAGTGGCGGTATCCTTAATGTGCTCAAGGCGACTCAAGTGGTCTGCCACTAGATTTTGGTTACCACTCCTATCCTTAATTTCTAAATCAAATTCTTGTAGTAGCAGTATCCAATGTATAAGCCTTGGTTTGGACTCCTTTTTAGCTAATAAATACTTTAGAGCTGCATGGTCTGAGTACACTACTACTTTAGTACCAAGTAAATAGGCTCGGAATTTATCCAGAGCAAAAACAATAGCAAGAAGCTCTTTCTCAGTAGTAGTGTAATTAGACTGAGCTGTGTCTAAAGTCTTAGACGCATAAGCAATTACAAAAGGATCATTACCTTCATGCAGAGCTAGCGCTGCTCCTACTGCATGGTTAGAAGCATCGCACATGATTTCAAATGGCTGGCTCCAGTCAGGTCCTCTCACAATTGGAGCTTGAGTCAGGGCAGTCTTCAGCTTATCAAACACTTGTTTGCAGTCCTCACTGAACTTGAACTCAATATCTTTCTACAGTATTCTGGATAAGGGAAGTGCTACCTTACTAAAGCCCTTAATGAATCTCCGGTAAAAACCTGCATGGCCAAAGAACGAACGGACTTCCCTCACAGAGGAGGGGTAAGGTAAACTAGAAATAACATCCACCTTTGCTGGATCTACAGAAATGCCAGTATTAGACACAACATGTCCTAGTACAATCCCTTGTTTTACCATAAAGTGATATTTTTCAAAATTCAATACAAGGTTTGTACTAACACATCTATCTAATACTCTAGATAAACTATCTAAGCAAAGTCTAAAGGAATCACCATAAACACTAAAATCATCCATAAAAACCTCCATACAGTCCTCAATAAGGTCAGAGAAAAGACTTATCATGCACCTTTGGAAGGTAGCTGGTGCATTGCACAAGCCAAAGGGCATTCTCTTATAAGCATAAGTCCCAAAAGGACACGTGAAAGTGGTCTTTTCCTGATCTTCAGGAGCTATATGAATCTGGAAATAGCCTGTGCAACCATTTAAAAAGCAATAATGTGATTTACCTGACAGGCGATCCAGCATTTGATCAATAAATGGAAGGGGGTAGTGATCCTTACGAGTGGCCTGGTTGAGGCGCCTGTAATCAATGCAGACTCTCCAGGTGTTCTGTACTCTGGTTGCTATGAGCTCTCCATACTCATTCTTCACTGTAGTGACTCCAGACTTCTTGGGTACCACTTGTACTGGGCTTACCCATTCACTGTCTGAAATGGGGTAGATGATATCCGCCTCAAGTAGTCTGGTCACTTCCTTTTTGACAACCTCCAAGATAGTGGGATTCAGTCTTCTCTGGGGTTGACAAACGGGCCTAGCTCCCTCTTCTAAAAATATTCTGTGCTCACAAACTTGAGGGTTGATGCCTTCTATGTCTGCCAAGCTCCATCCAATTGCTCTTTTGTGTTTCCTCAGCACACTGAGTAGCTGTTCTTCTTGATGGGAAGTGATTTCCCTTGCAATAATAACTGGAAACTTTTTCTTGTCCTCAAGGTAAGCATACTTGAGGTGTGGAGGGAGGGGCTTTAATTCCAATTTCTGCTCATGGTCAGGCTCTGGATTATCTGCGGCTAGTGATAATGGCAAAGTGCCCTCATTGTCCTCCAAGAGTGTCCCCACACTTGGACCTTGTCCTATGTATTTATCTTCTAACTCCTCCTAGTGAACTTCAGCCACGGTTTCATCTATGATGTCACACTGGGAGATAGAAAAGTCTTCCGGAGGGTGCTTCATAGCTCCATTTAAACTGAATTTTACTATTCTGCCATCTATTTCAAAAGAATAAGTTCCAGAAAATGCGTCCAGCTTGAATTTTGAAGTCTTCAGGAATGGTCTTCTAAGCAGGATTGATGTTGGCCTTCTTGAGTTATTAGGGGGCATTTCTAGAATGTAGAAGTCAATGGGAAATGTGAGCCCCTTAATGCTCATTAATACATCTTCAGCAACTCCAACCACTGTAATAATGCTTTTATCTGCTAACACAAAACAAGCTGCCGACCTTTTTAAGGAAGGGAGCCTCAAAGTATCATATATAGACAAAGGCATTATACTAACACATGCTCCTAAATCACACATGCAGTTGGAAAATATCACACCACCAATAGTACAATTAACCATACATGGGCCTGGATCACTACATTTTTTAGGTATACCTCCCATTAAAGCAGATATAGAACTACCTAAAGGAATAGTTTCTAAATCATTAATTTTGTCTTTATGTATGCATAAATCTTTTAGAAACTTTGCGTATTTAGGTACCTGCTGAATAACATCAAAAAGGAGAACAATTACCTCAACCTTTTTGAATATC
This sequence comes from Arachis ipaensis, assembly GCF_059453495.1. Taxonomy (NCBI): domain Eukaryota; kingdom Viridiplantae; phylum Streptophyta; class Magnoliopsida; order Fabales; family Fabaceae; genus Arachis; species Arachis ipaensis. The sequence continues at coordinate 60,586,362 of NC_142441.1, forward strand.
TCTACCATTTTCGAATCAAGTTCCATCTGCTTCCTGGGCTTCCTTGCAATTTGTGGAAATGGAATAGGGAGGGCGTTTTCTGCAGGGTCTGCCTCCTTAGGTGCTTCTTTCTGTGGTTGAGCCCCTACTTCTTCACCCATGTCTTGTATCGCCTCTTCCTCTTTAGCATCCTCTACCTCTACCACCTCTTCAGCTGAGGCGTGTTCTGATGGGATTGGCTCCTCCTGATTCCTCTCTTACAGTGTGGTTCTGGACCTTAGGGTGATGGCATTGATGCCACCCTTTGGATTGGGTAAGGGTAGAGAAGGAATTCCATTGAAGCTTGCATGTTGAGTGTTTCAAGTGTTGGGTGATGCCAGCTGAGATATGAGAGCTTGTATAGCGGATGCTAGGCCATTAAGTGAACTTTCCATGTTCCTTTGTCCTTGTGCAATGGATTGAAGAGCCTTGTCTTTCAGAGAGGAATTAGATTGAGTGATCTGCAGAACTTGTTGTTGGTTGTGCTGTGGTCCTTGGGACTGCCTCAGGTGAGGTGCTCTGTAAAGCTGGTTCTGGTTCTGCTGCCTGTTGTTGTTATTATTCCACTTCTGATATCCTTGATTGTCTTTACCTCCTCTGTTATTGTTGTCCCTCCAATTCTGGTTAGAATTATCTCTCTAACCTTGGTTAGAACTGTCTTGCCATCCATGGTTGTAACTGCCACCTTGATTGTACCCTTGGTTGGGGCGGTCATAGAAGTTATGAGTGGCTGCCACATTGTTGTCTTCCTGCTGGAGCTGCAGACATTCATCAGTATAATGGCTGTAATCAGCACAGATCACACACACTCTCTGTGGGACTAACTATTGGCTTTGCTGTGCTTGTTGTTGACTCAACTGCATCTGCTTTAGTAAGTTGGTCATTTCACATATACTCTGAGTCAGAGCAGTAGTTTCTTTGCTAGAAGATACCTCTGCAACAGCCTTTGACCGGCCTTATTTCTGCCTGTGATTTCTTGTAGACTCAGCCAAATCGCTGATCAATTGCCATGCCTCATCAGTGGTCTTGTACTTTTTCATAGACCCATTGCTAGCACTTTCCAATGTGGTCTTATCTTAGGGCCTCATGCCCTGTGTGATGTAGCCGAGCAACACTATCTTGTCAATCATATGGTGGGGACATGCTTCCAGAAGGTTGTTGAAGCGCTCCCAGTATTCTTAGAGAGTCTCGGATTCGTCCTGAACAATCATGGAAATGTCTTTCCTCAGTTTATCAGTAACTTCAGCTGGGAAGAATTTTTCCAAAAATTCTCTTCTAAGCGTATCCCAGTCAAAAACAGTTGCTGCGGGTTGAGTGTAGTACCACTCTCTCGCCTTTCCTTCAAGAGAGAATGGGAAAGATTTTAACAAAATAGAAGTTTCATCTGCACTGTCACGCCTGACAGTAGAACAGGCTGCTTGGAAATCCCTCAGGTGCTTGATAGGCTCTTGAGCAGGTAAGTCATGAAACTTAGGCATTAAGTTGAGTAGTACACTCTTTATTTCAAAGTTTGTAGCCACTGCTGGGTGATGCGCTTGAAATGGTTGCATTGTGAAATTAGGGGCTCCAGCCTCCTGGATAGTAATTCTACTGGGTACTACCATGTCATCTGCACGTAAATCAACCGAATCAGTAGAACGGGGGCTTGTTTCTTCCTCAAGTGACGTTTTAGATTCACCCTCGGAGAGGACTAACCGACGTCGAGCTTGCCTTATACGTGAAATAGTTCTTTCAATCTCAAGATCAAATACTGGCAAGCTTGGAATCAGGAAGTGAACGCTTCATTTAACGAAAGAAACATGCAGCTCATAGTAACAAAAATAAAATAAAATGCAAATAAATAAATTCCAATCAATAACTTAGCACTCTATTGCAACTCCCCGGCAACGGCACCAAAAATTGACGTGGCGAAAATTAGCGAGTTAAGAAAATGTTATAAGAGATATGTTGCAAGTACAGTTCTTAACCAACCGAAAATCCGCTTATCAATTTAGAAAGGGTTGTCACAAAATTAAAATTAAAATACTGGGAGTATGAATCCCAGGTCGTCTCCCAACGAGTTGCAGAAAGATGTGCTATTTTATTAATCAGATGTTTTCTAAAAATGGTTGAGTTGATAAACAGGAAATTAAATCAGAGAATTTATGTAATTTAAATAAAAACCTTGACTGGGAGTATATTAGTTGGAAGCCCTATCCTTGATGGAGTTCTCTCAAGATAAAAGTGATAATTAAAGGTTGCCTGCTCAGTTATCCGTTACCTAAGTAAAGGAAAGTTAAGCAAGTTGGAAGTCAATTTCTATTCACAAGTTCTAATCCTCTCCCTTGAAAAGGACTAGTGTCAGCGATTAGAGGGCGACCCAACGCGAAACCCAACTATAATTTTACTCTTGAGCATCCAACTCAAGGTCTTCCTATCAATTAACTCCCAATCAAGTTATGGAACTACTCGCTCATTATGATTGTGAAATCCACGAAATAAGAAAGGGAAATATTGAAAGACATGATAAATAATAATCAAAAGGATCAATTAAAAATAAAAATAGTTCTTGTATAAATAAATTCTAGAAATAATCCAATAATAATTCTGAGTAAATAAAGGATATGGAAGAGTAAGTGACAAGTAAGGAAACAAACTAGAATGACGAATCTTGACGGAAGTAATAACTCTTCTCAATATCCCAATACAAAAAGCAATAAAATCAAAATCCTAAGAACTATGAATGTGTAGAAAGAAAACCTAGAGGAGGAGTAAAATCAGATCTAAAACTAAAATTATGTGGAATTAATGTTGTTCTCTGGTCTCTGCATGTTCCCTGGCTCTAATCTGCTTTTCCGGGCCGAAAACTGGGTAAAAACAGGGCCCGAAATCGCCCCCAGCGAATTCTGCAGATTCTGCAGATCGCGCACGTCACGCAATCGCGTCATCCAGGCGTTCGCGTCATCCAGCATTTTCCCTTGCCACGCGTGCGCGTCGTCCACGCCTTCACGTCACTTGTGCAGTTTCCAATCCGCGCGGTCCCGTGAACCATGCATTCGCGTCACTGTAATTTCCTCTATGTCGCGCGGTCGCGTGAGCCATGCGTCCGCGTCACTTCTCGCTGTTCATCTCCTCAATTTCTTGTGTTCCTTCCATTTTTGCAAGCTTCCTTTCTAATCTCCAAGTTATTCATGCCCTATAAAGCCTGAAACACTTAACACACAGATCGCGGCATTGAATGGAATAAAGGAGAATTAAAATACAAAATTAAAAGTCTCTAGGAAGCAAGTTTTCAACCATGAGGTATTTTTTAGGAAGAATTATAAATGCATGCTAATCATATGAAAAAGTGGGTAAAGATTTGATAAAACCGCATAATTAAACACAATATAAACCATAAAATAGTGGTTTATCAAAATGCCTATAAAAAAGTTTTAGTTTATAGTTAGGAAAAAAAGCACTGGAGTAGGCTACATTAGTAGTAGGCAGCAGTAGGAGTAGGAGTAGGAGTAGAATAGGTGGCTATGTGGAAACACTTTTAAATTTTCTGTACTTTTACATTTCAATATTGAATTTAATTTAGCTTATGCAATTTCAGTTTCTGATAATTCTCTTCTGCAAATTTACTGTCTGAAAATTTTACATTTGAGTTTGTTGTGAGCTGAATTTACTTTTCATGCAATTTAATTCTTCTGCAATTGTTCTGAGTTCTGATTTACTGCTTCATTTAATTTCCCAGCACCCAATTCCCTTTACATTTGATATAATTTACGTTTCTTGCTCTTTAAGTTTCTGCCAATTTACCTTCTGCACTTTATACCTTTTGCAATTTACATTATGTAGATGCAATTTCACCCAATTTACCACTGTTAGCTTGACTAGACTAATCACCTCACTAAAGTTGCTTGATCCATCAATCCCTGTGGGATCGACCTTACTCTTGTGAGTTATTACTACTTGATGCGATCCGGTACACTTGCCGGTGAGTTTGTGTGGAATCGTTTTTCCCTTATCAATAGCATCTGCAGTGCTTTCTCTGTCTCTGAATCATACTTCTGCTGCAGCTCCTCAATTTCAGCCAGAAAATACCTAAAATTGTACAAACACAAAAAAAAATCATAGTAGAATCCAAAAATATGAATTTAACACTAAAACCTATAAAAACTTAATTAAAACCAAATAAAACATACTAAAAACTATATGAAAATGGTGCCAAAAAGCGTATAAAATATCCGCTCATCACAACACCAAACTTAAGTTGTTGCTTGTCCCCAAGCAACTAAAAACATAGTAGGATAAAAAGAAAATTAAGATACAATAAATCTCTAAGTTTCAAATGAAGCTTAGTTACAATTAGATGAGCGGGACTTAGTAGCTTTTTACTTCTGAATAGTATTGGCATCTCACTATCGATTGAAACTCAAAATGGTTGGCATCTTTAGGAACTCAGAATCCAGATGATATTTTTGACTCTCCTAGTTCAGTTCTTTTTTATTCTTGAATACAACTTTCAATGTCTTGGCCGTGACCCTAAGCACCTTATTTTGCAGTATTACCACTGGATAAAATAATGCCACAGACACTTTAACTAGGTGAACCTTTTCAGATTGTGACTCAGCTTTGCTAGAGTCCCCAGATAGAGGTGTCCAGAGTTCTTAAGCGCACACTTTTTGCTTAGGACCACGACTTTAACCGCTCAGTCTCAAGCTTTTCACTTGACACCTTCACACCACAAGCACATTGTTAGGGATAGCTTGGTTTAGCCGCATAGGCCAGGATTTTATTCCTTTGGGCCTTCCTATCCATTAATGCTCAAAGCCTTGGGTCCTTTTATCCTTTCCTTTTGGTTTAAAGGGTTATTGGGTTTTTCAATCTGCCTCTTTTCCTGCATTTTTGGGCAGTAATGGATTTTTCTGCTTTTTATTTTTTCTTTTCGCCATTTTTTCTTTCTTTTTCGCATGCATATGTAAATTTTTTTTCTTTTGCAACATGATTTTTATTTTTCTTTTTGCTGCCTTTTTCTTGCTTCAAGAATCAATTTTTTAGATTTTTCAGATTATCAACAATATTTTTCCTTTTTCCTTATTCTTTCAAGAGCCAACATTCTAAAATTCCAACTTCAAATAAGCACTATTTGATCATACGTTCAAAAAAAAAAAAGCAATGCCACCACATCAACATAATTAAACTATTCTTATTTTAAATTTGAAATTCATGTATCTCTCAATTCTTTTCAATTAAAATTTTCTTTTAACCAAGGTGAGAGATATATGGAACATCTTACAACTTTAAGACATCAATGCAAATGATCATGCAACTAGAACAGGAAAACAAATAACATAACAGAAAACAGAAAAGGAAAGGAAGTAAAAGAGAACGAGTCCACCTTTGATTGTGGCGGCTAGTGCTCCTCCTTGAGGATCCAACATGATGATTGATCTCTTCAATGTCACTCTTTTGCCTTTGTTGAGGTGGCTGCACAGGCTCATGTGCATGCTTTCTAGTTTGCTCCATCCTCTCCTTCTATATTTAGGAGTGGTAGAAGTCAAAAAGCAAAGCTTTTGCAACACCAAACTTAAGAGTTTTGCTCGTTCTCGAGCAAATATGAACGATGGGGAAGAATAGAGTAGAATAAGGTGGGGTAGGTGGAGCTTTTTTGGGACCTACTGGTCCTGAGAGGCTAGGGAATTTCAAATTCCCAGCTTCTCTGCACTGGCGTTTGAATGCCCAGGGGATGCTCCTTGGCTGGCGTTCAACGCCAGCAATGCTGCCCATTAGGGGTGTTGGACGCCTAGCAGGGATACCCTGGCTGGCGTTCAACTTTAACACTCCATCCAAAGTATTCTATTTTCACTGCTATGCAATTTCTGTCTCTGTTCTGACTGCTGTATATGATCACGACCCTAAAAGAAAAATAAAACAAAATAAAAGGAAATAAATAATGAATTAAGGTTGGGTTGTCTCCCAACAAGCGCTTCTTTAATATCATTAGCTTGACGGACAACTCCTTTCAAGGAGGGAGATAGTCATAGAGGAATAAATCCTTACTCCTTACTGGGAGCTTCCTTCCTGTGCTCTCTTGGATTAGCATAAGACGCTTAAGAGACAAGATCTTATTCACTGCCTGAGGCAGGGTTGGGCTTGCAACAATATGCTGGTGTCCCTGTTTGCTACTTCCCTCTTCCATGGTGAAAAGCCTTCAGTAGGGATATTTTTGTTTTTCCAGCCCCTAGGCATCTTCCTTTTGGGGCCTTCCTCCTTGGTGGATAGTGTATGTGATAAACCCATATTTCATGAGTTCTTTTGTGCTTAATTAGAGTGATTTATTCAACTCTTCACCTACTTATTCACATTAATTGCATGGTTTTACTTTCCCTTCCTTATTATGTCATATTGTGAAAAACATGTTTCCGAAGCTTTAAAAATTAATTATTTTAATTACCTTTATTTCCATTCGATGCCGTGATTAGTGTGTTGAGTAGTTTCAGATTTTCTAAGGCAGAATGACTTAAAGGATGGAAAAGGAAACATACAAAAATGGAAGGAGAAAGCAAAATGGAGCTTTGAAGGAAACTGGTATTCACGCGATCGCATGGATGACGCGATCGTGTGCTAAGCACGAATTAGCAGCGATGCGGCCGCAAGACTGACGCGACCGCGCGCCTTAAGCAGAACGCACATGACGCGGTCGCATGACTGACGCGACCGCGTGAAAAGGAAAAGCTCCAGATGACGCGACTACGTGACCCACACGGACGCGTGACAGAGGCCACGTATCAGAATTTACAGAATACGCCCCCAGCGATTTCTGAAGCCCTTTTTGGCCCAGATCCAAATACAGAAAGCATAGATTAGAGGTTATAAAGTAGAGGAATGCATCCATTCAGAGAGAGCTCGCATAATTTTAGTTTTCAATGATTTAGATTTAGTTGAGAGGGAGATCTTCTCCTCTCTCTCTTAGGATTTAGGATTTCTTCTTGTTTTAAGAGTGACTCTCAATCCAGGTTTTATATTTCTTTGTTTTAAACTTCCCCTTCACTTTATTTATTTATTTCAGTATCTGAGTTGGCTATTTACCTTTATAATTGAATCTATGAATTTCTTCCATGTTGCAAACTGTTATTTGAATTAATGATAATTGAGGTATTTTCAGTTTATGATTGTTCTCTTTAATTTAAGTTACCACTGCTTCCCATCTAAGGATATTTTTATTATTCTATCAATTTTACTTTTTCCCCTTTTGGTTCTGGTTAAGAATTCAGTAACTCAACAGTTATTAATCTCAATATAATTGATAACCGTTATCTTGCTAATTGAGTTGAACTTAAGTAATCCCAACCTTTTCTTAGGAAATAAATAGGATTCAAAGGTCAATTTAATTAGTCCCTTGACTTTCCTTTACCCTAGTAAAGGTTGACCAAGCGGAGTTTAGATTCAACTTTCATTCTAGTAGAGAGAGAGATAACTACGTTGGACCTCCAACTTCTCTTACCTTGCCAAAAGTCTGCTTTACAGTATTTATTTATTTTAATTGCCATTTGCTTTACTTGTCATTTAAATTACTTGCTTCTCATCTTCTAAACCCCGATTACAACCTTTATAGCCAATAATAAGAACATACTTCCTCGCAGTTCCTTGAGAAGACGGCCCGAGGTTTGAATACTTGGTTAACAATTTTTAAAGGTGTTTGTTACTTGTGACACCCAAAACGTTTGTATGAAAGGACTTTTGAAGGTTTAGAAACTATACTTGCAACGAGAATTTATCCGCAAATTTCTAGACCACGCAAAAGTTCTCTCATCAAAATGGCGCCATTGCCGGGGAACTGCTAACGCGTGCCTTATTATTGGTTATTGTAAATATTTTTCTTTTGCTTGTTTATTTATTTTTGTTTTTCCTTTTTTATCTTTATTTGCTACTATGAACTCTCACCCCTCTCGCTTTGAGTTTGGTTCTAATATTGTTAAAGGAAATAGAAGTTACAGCAGGAATGTGCATCAAGGTCAGACCAATCAAGGATGGATGGAACCAAGAGGATCTAATCAACCCTTTTGGCAGCAGCACCCTCCGAGATATCCTGGACAAAGACCATTCTACTGTGCATACCCAGCTGAAAGACATGGTGGACAACCTTGTAACTACCAACAAGCCCCACCCCGTGCATATGAACCATCCTTTCAACATAACCTCGAACCACCACACTCACAAGCTTCTCTTCACCATTCGCCATCATATGATCCTTCCTTACCCTAATACCAATCCAATCGTTCCCAATCATCACCATTTTCCTTTGTATCATGTCCAAGTCCGGCGAACCGCGAAGCAGAGGATCGCCTAAAAGAAATAGTAATTAAATTGTAAACAACCATTCAACAACTGGAGCAAGCACTAATTCAATGAGCCACTAGGTGCTCAAATATACAGGGATCAACCACAGCTCCATGTGGACAGCCCGATGAAGAGCGTAGCATGAAAGAAATACTAGAGACTCTAGTGAACAAGACAGAGAATGAATTCGTACTAGAACAAGTGGAAGAAGCTGTCATTGTTCAAGAAGAAGAGTTGGTTGAAGATCTAGGAGATGCTGAACTTCCTTGGGAATCCAGAATTGAGGAAAACTCCGTCCAAGATGCTACAGTTGATGCTAAGGAGGATACCGTACAATCTCCAAGGCAAGTCGTTTACGAAGAATCAGACGGAATAATCCAAGAAGCAAATTTCCTTAATGATGATAGTCACAAGTCTAGTTCTCCTAGTGATGAACTTGCGTCCGCAAGTGAATTCTCTGAGATCGAAGAATTTCCCCAAGTGAATATGAAGATGATGCGGAGGTAGATTTCTCTCAACCTCCAATCTATGACACAAGTGATGAGGAAGACATAGAAGACTTTGACCAGGATACAGATACAATTGAAGATCTTTGCAAGGAAGTGGAAGAATTCACAGAAGAGCACAAAGAAATGGAACTTGCAGAACCACCAAAAACACCTATCCCAAGGCCATTACCACCTAATACAAGCTTCAAGTGGGTACAATCCTTAACTTATAATGTTACTTATTCACTTGAATATGGTTTGCTTGAAACAGATGGCCAACTTAGAGCTCTCTGCGGCTTTAAGAGTAAGAGAGAATTGGCTCGTACTCAGAACTGGTGCACCAGGTTCAATAAGGTTCCACGCTTCACCTCGAAGTACACGGATTGGTATCATGCTCACTTGCATGGATCACGGAGAACGTTTGGTCACCACGGTGAGATTCTACTTTTTAACCCGCCCGAATGGAAACTTACAAATCAAAACGGAGGCGGATCTAAAAACACAGCTTGGGATCATGGATTATATTCTGACATTCGTCATCCCGGGAGGCTGAATATCTGTTTGAAGCTGCTCAGAAGCTTTACATGCCTAGTTTGGGACCCCGGAGGCTATTGGCATTCCAAGCACTGGTGGAAATTTTTGGACGAATTTAAACATAAGCCACCATAACAGGATACTCTTCCAATGTCCAACTTAAGGACTTTAACTAAAAGTGCTAGGTGGGAGACAACCCACCATGGTATGGTCACTTCTTTTTCAATCTATTTCTTGTTTATTATTTTCAATTTACCCTTTTTATTTTATTTTAACATTAACCTGGAATCATGCATAGTATTCATGTTAATCACTGCATCCTGCATTTTTCAGTTAAAAAAAAAAAGGGGTTGCACGACGCGACCGCATGCCCCATGCGATCGCGTCATATCGCGAAAAACACCACCCATGCGACTGCGTGACCCACGCGGCCGCGTGATATATATATCGGCGTAAGGATCCATCGAACAGAAAGTTGGGCTGGAATAGTGCGGCTCTTGTGCGTTTCGCACAAATTGGCCCATGCGATTGCATGCCCCATGCGATCGCGTCACTTACCCAATTTCAATCCCACGCGACCGCGTGAGCGACGCGATCACGTCGCACGGATTGCATATCACCCCAGAAGGAGACAGAGAGTTGCGCTGAAATGGCGCTGGAGTCGTGCGTTTAGCACGAATTCCAGCGACGCGATCGCGCGACCCACGCGATCGCGTCACCCTTTTTTTCCCACTCTCATGCGATCGCGCGACCCACGCGATCGCGTCCCCCCCCCCATTTTCACCCCAACCACGCGACCGCGTGCCCCACGCGGCCGCGTGGATTCGAAAATATAACCCCCCCAGCCACGCGAACCCTGTTAGTCGCGCAGCCCCCCCTTCACCCCCAACCCTCTTCTCCTTCTCTGTTCTTCTTCCCCCAGCCACCGCCGGCCAGCCACCACGCCACCACCCCGACGCCGCCGCCGCCCGGACGCCGCCGCCATACCACCCCCTCCCCTTCTCTCTTCTTCCTTCTTCCTCTCTCCTCCCCTCTCCACCACAACCACGTCCGCAAGCACCGCCCAGCCACCGCCGGCCATCCAGCCGCGCCCCCCTCTCCGCCACCCACCCCCTTCAGCCAGCAACAACCACCGCCCTCCCTTCCCCTATCCTCTTCCTCTCTCACTAACCCTAATACCTCCCTCTGCCACTGCCCCCTCAGCCGCCACCGCGATGCCGTGCACCACCACCGTGCCGGACGCCGCCGCAGCCATCTTCTTCCCTGTTCCACCCCTTCCGCTTACCAGGTTCCGCAACACGCAACCCTTTTTTTTATCCGTTCGTCACTTTTCTGTATTTTTTATTCCGTTTATATTCATGATTAGGATAGCTAGACTTGCATGTTGTAGTGGATTTTTAGGATGTTAGGTAGCTTAGGCTGTGGTTAGTGGATCTAGGTCTGTTTACTTGCACTGTTCTTACTTCTGTTTTATCCTATGTGCACATCTGTTGCTACTATAATCATGATTCATATGCTGCTTTCTTGTATGTTGCTGCTGTTTACATTGAGTTTTTATGTTTATTTTATATCTCTGTACATGCAGCTTGATTTCTTTTAATTCATATGAACTGATATGATTGCTGTTTATTTCCCGGGACAATCCAATTTTAGCCGGAATGCTGCCCAAATTTTTTTGAAAATTGTTTTCATTCATGTTTTGGTTTGGCAACTTTGTTTTACTCTGCTTCCCCCAAACCATTTCATGAATGCTAGGGCCACCATCTTATCCTCTTTGATTTTCTGGTTCATAACCTGCATTTGTGATTCACTGATTCCAATTTCTGATTTCTTTATTTCTATTCGAATCAGCATCACCCTGTTTTCTTTATTCGATTATGAGTACTTCTATTCTTACCTGTGAATCCTTAGCTTGTTATATGGAATTTTTTTTCTATGCCACTTACTTTCCTAACTCACTAATTTTAATTTACTAATTTCTTTTTACCATACTAACCCTCTTGATCTCTTTTCTGATTACTTTCACTTCCTCTAACTTTCTCACTATGGCATATTGATTTTTTTCTTTCCATTTAACATTGATTCAATCACATTTCAATTACTCATTTTCCTTATTCTATTTCTCCCTTACCGCTTTGAGTTTCCTTTGTTTAAATTGCCTATTTGCTTTCCTATTTTATCCATTTCCTAGTTTTCTGTTTTTCAGGATGTCTGCCTCACAAAGGAAAGGCAAAGGCAAGGCTACTGGCAAGCGCAAGAGAGGAGATTTCTCCCAGTCCATCATTGCTCTAATGCACGATTCCTCATGGCAGGAGAAAAACTTCACACAGCAGGAAAAAGCTGACCAGCTGCTCCCCTCGACTGATCCTATAAAATTTGCAAACCGGTACTGTGAGCTGAAGTACCCGACTTTCGCAAACTCCAGAAATCTATACCTTGAACGTACCTTGAAGATTCCAGAAGCCCTCCAGCAATACACCATTGAGCAAATCAAGCAAAGGGGCTGGTTCTTTCTGGAGAGACCACTGACAGAGGTCAATGCATCTTGGGTACGGGAATTCTATTGCAACTACTACCTTACTACCCTAGATGCAGTGAACCTGAGGGGAAAGCAAATTCTGGTCACTGAGGAGGCCATAGAGACCATTCTCCAGCTCTCAGCCAAGTCTGATCAGCCAGATGGTTATGCACAGGCTGAGGAGGACATGGGCCAGATGCGGTTTGATTGGGATGCTGTGAAGGCACGGATAGCTCTCGACCCTGCTGTTCTTTGGGAGATAGGTCAGGACACCACTATGCCTAGAGGGATCAAGAGAGTATACTTGAATGATGAGGCTCGGCTATGGCATCAGATCTTGAGCAACTATGTGATGCCGAGTACTCATGAGACTGAGATCCCGGCTGCCATGATCACCCTCCTCTGGTGTGTGCTGGAGGGTAAGGACCTGTACTTGCCTCGTTTTATCCGGCATTATATGGCCAGGGTCCACGTCCGAGGTACCCTCTCCTTTCCTTATCTGGTTACACGGCTAGGCCGTCAGGCTGATGTGCCTTGGGAGGATGCCGATGAGCGACCACCAGCAGCGGACTGCAGGAAGATCATCCCTCACAGCAGGAACTTCCTTGCTTTAGGCTATAGACCACCACCTGTTACTGCTACTGATGAGACAGCCCCTCCGTCTGCTGGACCCTCTTCATCCACAGCTGCCCCAGCTGCCCCTGCTGCCACCACTGCACCTCCACCCGCCTCTGAGCCGGTTTATCGCCTCGTGCACCGTCTATTCCGCCAGCTTGATCAGATGGAGCACGGTAACAGGCGCCGGTATGAGAGATTGGAGCGCCGCAGCAGGCGACGCTATTCTCATCTGAAGCTGATGATCAGACAGGGCGCCGACATCCCCTCCGAGCCCGACACACCATCAGAGCCATCAGAGGAGGAGGAGGATGAGCACGAGGAGGAGCCTCATTCCCAGGCAGAGATTCATCAGCAGGTAGGCATAGAGCACGCTACACCACAGCAGGAGGCCCCACATCAGCTTGAGGCTGCAGATCCGGAGATCCCGATCCAGTCAGTCCCTCCTCTACAGTAGCCAGACTCTCATCCCACCACCGCCACAGAGACCCCAGCTACCATCCCTACCAGTGATGACACTCCTTCACACCCGGCTTGATTGAGCATCGGGGACGATGCTTCATTTTAAGTGTGGGGAGGTTGCCATCTCTGGCGTTTATTTTGGTGAACTACTACATACTTTTTCTTTTATTTTGGATATTTTTCTGTATTTTTCTCTTTTTCTTTTATTGTTATTTTCTGAGTACTTATACATTGCTACTTGTGTATTTTACTCTATTTTCTGCATTTTTCATTTTTTTGTTCATATTTTAGTTATTTAGTTCATTTTAGTTATTTAGTTTAGTTTGCAATTCTAACTTATTAGTGGATCAATTAGTATAGTTTACCCTTTTTACATAAGATAGCTTAGTTATAGCTTAGTTTAAATTGATAAAAAAAAAAGAGTAAGCTAGGAACTTGAACATAATAGATTTACATCCATAAAACCTTGTATATATAGCATTACATGATGTAGTTAAACAGACAATATTTCATCAAGAAGAAACATTAAAACTTCAAAGGCTACCCTAAATTACTTTTTAAGAGAATAATGAGAATTTTTAACTAAACCTGCATGACATACATAAGTGATAAATGATTTTTCAGCTAGAGAACACATAGCCAGTGAGTTTTGAGCTTAACTGTATGGTTACATTCAAACCATAATTTTTATTCCTGTGTGTTCCAACCTTCTTTCTTATTCTGGTGTTCTTTACTTTGTTTTAGTCTATATGTCCGATTATAGAATTTAGGTACATCTCAAAATAATGATTGAGGCCATCATTTGATCTTAGCTCACTTACCCCAAATTAGCCTACCTTTTACATCACCTTTCTTAGCCCCCTTTGAGCTTTTTAAAACCCCTAATTCTATTTTAGCCAAATTACTAGCCTTAAGCAGAAAAACAAAAGAAAATCCCAAGTGAATCCTTGGTTAGCTTAAGATAGAAAATTATAAATAGAGTAAAATGTGGGAAACTTATTGGGAACATAGTTGATAAAGACAAAAGGTAGAAAAATTAAAAAGAATAAAGCAACTCAAAATTTTGGGAAGCAGGCTCATGAAAATTCAAATTAATTAAAATCACCATGTGTATTCAAAAAAAAAAAAAAAAAGAGAAGTTAGTTTTCAAGCATGTAAATAAGGGGATACAAAAAGAACTCCCCAATGCAGAATAAATGCACATGGGATAAAAACAAGAATTGAAACATGAGCATGTGACATCAAAAGCGAGAAAATAGGGAGAATAGGTAAAGAAGCATTGTTTTACTAAGTATGTTTGTTAGGTGAGATCTTAGTCTAATTAAGGATTCACTTATTAGCTCACTTAGCCTTATACATATATCCTTACCCTTTGCCTTGACCCCATTACAACCTTAATTAAAGACCTCATGAGTTTTGGTATGACTATGTTCTATAATTGTTGATTGGTTAGACAAAAAAAAAAGTTATAGAAAGGAAGAATAAAAAGAAGAATAGAGTGATTAACCCAATAAACACTGAGTGATTAGAGAGAAAACACAAAATCCAATGAGGGTTCAAAAGCTCATTAACATTTATCTCTGATTGTCTTGCAAGTTTTTTTTTCTCATCTCATTTGCAAAAACATGCTTTATTATTTGAGGGTTAGCTATATATATATATATATATATATATATATATATATATATATATATATATATATATATATATATATATATATATCTCCCTGAGAATGTGAAATAATTTGACTACATGTAGGTTTTATATATGAGTAGATGAATTAAGAATTGCATGACTCAATAGGTAGATACATTTAGCATAGATTGCATTTCATAACATTCCATCACTTTAAAGCTTAATTATTTACCTTGGATTTAGCATGAGGACATGCTAGTGTTTAAGTGTGGGGAGGTTGATAAACCCATATTTCATGAGTTCTTTTGTGCTTAATTAGAGTGATTTATTCAACTCTTCACCTACTTATTCACATTAATTGCATGGTTTTATTTTCCCTTCCTTATTATGTCATATTGTGAAAAACATGTTTCCTAAGCTTTAAAAATTAATTATTTTAATTACCTTTATTTCCATTCGATGCCGTGATTAGTGTGTTGAGTAGTTTCAGATTTTCTAAGGCAGAATGACTTAAAGGAAGGAAAAGGAAACATACAAAAATGGAAGGAGAAAGCAAAATGGAGCTTTGAAGGAAACTGGTATTCACGCGATCGCATGGATGACGCGATCGCGTGCCAAGCACGAATTAGCAGCGACGGGGCCGCATGACTGACGCGACCGCGCGCCTTAAGCAGAACGCACATGACGCGGTCGCATGACTGACGCGACCACGTGGAAAGGAAAAGCTCCAGATGACGCGACTCTGTGACCCACGCGGACGCGTGACAGAGGCCATGTATCAGAATTTACAGAATACGCCCCCAGCGATTTCTGAAGTCCTTTTTGGCCCAGATCCAAATACAGAAAGCATAGATTAGAGGTTTTAAAGTAGAGGAATGCATCCATTCAGAGAGAGCTCGCATAATTTTAGTTTTCAATGATTTAGATTTAGTTGAGAGGGAGATCTTCTCCTCTCTCTCTTAGGATTTAGGATTTCTTCTTGTTTTAAGAGTGACTCTCAATCCAGGTTTTATATTTCTTTGTTTTAAACTTCCCCTTCACTTTATTTATTTATTTCAGTATCTGGGTTGGCTATTTACCTTTATAATTGAATCTATGAATTTCTTCCATGTTGCAAACTGTTATTTGAATTAATGATAATTGAGGTATTTTCAGTTTATGATTGTTCTCTTTAATTTAAGTTACCACTGCTTCCCATCTAAGGATATTTTTATTATTCTATCAATTTTACTTTTTCCCCTTTTGGTTCTGGTTAAGAATTCAGTAACTCAACAGTTATTAATCTCAACATAATTGATAACCGTTATCTTGCTAATTGAGTTGAACTTAAGTAATCCCAAGCTTTTATTAGGAAATAAATAGGATTCAAAGGTCAATTTAATTAGTCCCTTGACTTTCCTTTACCCTAGTAAAGGTTGACCAAGTGGAGTTTAGATTCAACTTTCATTCTAGTAGAGAGAGAGATAACTACGTTGGACCTCCAACTTCTCTTACCTTGCCAAAAGTCTGCTTTACAGTATTTATTTATTTTAATTGCCATTTGCTTTACTTGTCATTTAAATTACTTGCTTCTCATCTTCTAAACCCCGATTATAACCTTTATAGCCAATAATAAGAACATACTTCCTCGCAGTTCCTTGAGAAGACGGCCCGAGGTTTGAATACTCGGTTAACAATTTTTAAAGGTGTTTGTTACTTGTGACACCCAAAACGTTTGTATGAAAGGACTTTTGATGGTTTAGAAACTATACTTGCAACGAGGATTTATCCGCAAATTTCTAGACCACGCAAAAGTTCTCTCATCAGTATGATGACTGGAATTCACTCCCCGTATAAAATGATGAATCCGTTCTTTTGGCAAGTGCACCAAAATTATCGTCAAGTAATAACCCACAGTGGAGTGGGATCGTATCCACATAGATTGGTAGATTTGAGAAATTTTAATCAATTAGTGAATCAGTCAAGCTGAGCAAAATAGATTGTGATAGCAAAATTGTAAATGGGCAGAAATACAAATGACTCAAAAGTAAATAGAAGCAGTAAAGTACAGAAAAGGAAATGGCAATAATGTAAAGTGCAGAAACATAAATGACTTAATTGTAAATGGGAATCGGGATTGACAGAATGTAAAGAAAGCTATAAAGAATGTGGAAGATAAGAATAGGGGAATTCATTGAGATCAGAAGATGTTGTTCTCTTTGGATTAAATCCAGCTCATATCATCTTCAATCATGCAACTCATTGACCTCTTAGCAATCATGATTGATTGAACCCCAATCTTGGTGATTCAATCTCTTAGATCTTGATCAATAGCCAATTCCTTGGTCTAGTTGCTCATGGAGAGAGATATGCTTGGTCCCTGATTATACCACACATAATCATAGGTCCAAGTAGAGGGAGGATTATATGTCACCATATCTAAACACCAAAACCCAGATCCTACTCAAGTATGAGAAGGAATTTCTAGCATGGTTTCATGTTTCCTTTTCCAAGGTTCCCATGAAACCTATTTTGCATTCAATCTCTTTCCCAAGATGATTGAACACTAACAGTAAAACGAAATTCCTTCTAGCAAATCAAAGAGAAGATGAAGAGAAGAAGAAATTAACTTTCATTAATCAATCAAGTACAATAGAGCTCCCTCTCTAAATGAGAGGGAATTTTGCCACTCATAGCTCAGAGAAAAGTACAAGAGATGGAAGAGATAACGTGAAAAGTAAATCTAACTATACTTTAACAAAACTCTACTCAACAACCCAACTCCCTTTCTGAATACTTCCAGGGGTTATTTATTCTACTCCTAGCACTAGAATAAAGAAAATACAAAAGAGAAAAGAAAATTACAATTTGAAGGGAAAGGAAAACTAAATAAGCATGACCTTTCAGGTTGGCATGTGACAGGCGTTTGAGTGGCGTGCCACGCCCAACATCCAATTTGGCTTGGTGCGCCACGCCCAGCTCTTCAAGTGGCATGCCCCATGTGTTGGTCTTCCTGGCGTGCCACGCCTTCGAGCCTAAGAGGCACGCCCCATGTGTTAGTGTCCCTGGCGTGCCACGCCTTCGAGCCCAAGTGGCACGCCCAAGGTCTTCTTAAGTGGTGTTGGCCTGGCGTGCCATGCCTTCGAGCCCAAGTGGCATGCCCGGCCCTTTTCTTTCTTCTTCTCTTCTCTGGACAGTTGAACTAGCGTGGCATGCCCATGATCTGGCGTACCGCGCCCATTATGTGTGCTCCATTCTTCTCTCTGGTCCATTGAACTAGCGTGGCATGCCAAAGCTCTGGTCCATTGAACTAGCGTGGAACGCCCAGGGTTTGGCGTGCCACGCCCCTTGTATGTGCTTCACTCTCTTTTCTGCACAATAGAGCTGGCGTGCCACGACCAGTGTGTGGCGTGCCACACCAAGCATTCTTCCTTGGTCCAGTAGCTGGTGTGCCGCGCATGGGTCTTCAAGTGGCATGCCCAAGTGAGGAGTGAGAGCTGGTGTGCCACACCTTCGACACCAAGTGGCATGCCCAGCTTTGCTTTTTCCTTCTTTAACATTGGCGTGCCACACCTGGATGCTCAAGTGGCATGCCTAAGTGAGGATGAGAGCTTGGCGTGCCACGCCTTCAACACCAAGTGGCACACCCAACTTTGCTTTGGCCTTCTTGAGTCTTGCCGTGCCACGCCTTCGACACCAAGTGGCACGCCCAGCCTTTTGGGCCTTCAACCTCTTCTTTGGAAACTTGTACTGGCGTGCCATGCCTTGATGCTTGATAAACCACTATTTTATGGTTTATCTTGTGCTCAATTGAGTGGATTTTATCAACTCTTTACCCACTTATTCATAATATTTGCATGGTTTTATATTTCCTTCCTAATTTTATTCTATAATTGGAAACTTGCTTCCTGAGCCTTTTAATTACCAAAAATTAATCTTCTCTTATCACCATTTGATGCCTTGATATGTGTGTTAAGTGTTTTTAGAGATTACAGGGCAGGAATGGCTTGGAGGATGGAAAGGAAGCATGCAAAAGTGGAAGGAAAACAAGAAGTTGAAGGAACTGCAAACCTGTCAGCCTGACCCTCTTGCACTAAAACGGTCATAACTTGAGCTACAGAGGTCCAAACGACGCGGTTCCATTTGCGTTGGAAAGCTAACATCTGGAGCTTCGATTTGATATATAATAGATCATAGTTGCCCTGACGCTAGGCGACGCGGTCGCGTGATCCACGCGGATGCGTTACAGTGGTGAAAAACCAGCGTGGCAGATTTCTTCTCCAGTAATTTCTGGGCTATTTTTGACCCAGTTTGCGGCTCAGAAAACACAGATTAGAGGCTATAATGTGGGGGAATGCATCCATACATGAACAAGCTTTCACATTCACAAATTTAGGAGTAGATGTAGTTTTTAGAGAGAGAGGTTCTGTCCTCTCTCTTAGGATTAGGATTTAGAATTTCTCTTAGTTTTAGGAGTGCCTCTCAATCCCAGGTTCAATGTTCCTTTAATTTATATTTCTAATTTAATTTATGAACTCTTCCATGTTACATTTGATATCTTTATTAGTGCTAATTCGAGGTATTTTCATATTTAATTTTGCTTTGCTGTATTTATATGAATGCTTTTAATTTAATTTAGATTTTTCCCCTTTTGGCTTTGGTTAAGTCATTGGAGACACTTGAGTTATCAAACTCATTGTTGATTGAAAACTGGAATTCTTCAAGAATTAATTCGGGTTTCAATAACTCTAACTTTTCCCAAGGAAAGACTAGGACTTGAGGAATCAGAATTAATTCATCCACTTAATTTACCTTCATAGTTAGAGGTTAACAAAGTGGGAGAAAAATCCAATTCTCATTACAATTGATAAGGATAACCAGGATAGGACTTCCAGTTTTAATACCTTGCCAAGAGTTTATTTTATTATTACTATTATTCTTATTGTTCAACATACTGCTTCCTTACTTTCAAAACCCCCAATTTACAAACTCATAACCAATAATAAGAACATACCTCCCTGCAATTCCTTGAGAAGACGAACTGAGGTTTAAATACTCGGTTATCAATTTTAAAAGGGGTTTGTTACTTGTGAAAACCAAAACGTTTATATGAAAGGACTTTTGAAGGTTTAGAAACTATACTTGCAACGAGGATTTATCCGCAAACTTCTAGACAATGCAAAAGTTCTCTCATCAAAATGGCACCGTTGCCGGGGAATTGCAAATGTGTGCCTTATTATTGGTTATTGTAAATATTTTCTTTTACCTGTTTATTTTTTTTTGTGCTTTTTCATAAATTAAGAGGTTATTGCTCTTTATTTTAATTGATTTTTTTGAAAATCACAAAAAAAAATTCAGATTTTTATTTTAAAATTTTTATCTTATCTTATCTTATTTCAAAAATCAAATTTCAAAATTCAAATTTAAAAAAAAAATTTCAAAATTCAAATTTCAAATTTTAAGTTTCAAAATTCAAATTTCAAAATTTAATTTTCAAATTAAAAATTTAAATAACCTTTTAATTTAAAGTTGTTTTTATTTTTGTTTTTAATTTTTATTTGCTACTATGAACTCTCACCCCTTTGGCTATGAGTCTGGTTACAATTATGTTGCAGGAAGAGGAAATTACAAAGAGAACAGGCATCAAGGTTGGAACAATCAAAGATGGGAGGAGCCACAAGGATTTGTTCAACCCTCATGGCAACAACCACCTCAAATGGACTATCAACAACCACCACCATATGCCTATAAACCCTCTCCTCAACATGACTTTGGACCACCATACTCACAAGTCCCTTTCCACCAAACACCACCATATGACCCTAACCCTTATCCACCATACCAACCACCTTATGAACCATATGAACCATATCAAGAACCACCACTTCCCTATGTACCATGTCCATATCCATCATCTCAAGACTCAACAGAGTGTCTCACAGAAACATGTGCAAAACTTCATGCCACACTTCATCAATTGAATCAAGCAATAAATAGACTACCTTCCCAACGTTCGGACACTCAAGGAACCTCCATGGCTTCATGTGGGCAATTTAATGAAGAACGTAGCATGAAGGAGATATTAGAAACTCCAGTGGACAGTACGGAGCATGACTTTGCACTGGAACAAGTGGAGGAAGCTGTACTTATCGAAGAAGAAGAAGTGGTTGCAGACTTAGGAGATGCTGAACCTCCATGGGAAAGTCAAGACATAGAACCTCCTTCCAAGACGGTTGCATTTGATGTTGAGGAGGGTGTACAACCTCCAAGGCATATTATGGTTGAGGACTTAGAAGAGGTTGATCAAGAGATGGAGATTCAAGAAGAAGAAGCACAACCTCCTATGTCCTTGGTAAGTGGTGCACGAAATTGTGATCTCAGGCAACGGCGCCAAAAACTCTGTACGCACGTCTTAATAAATCATTTTTCATTCACAACATTGATACAAATAACCAGCAAGTGCACTGGGTCGTCCAAGTAATAAAACCTTACGTGAGTAAGGGTCGATCCCACAGAGATTGTTGGTATGAAGTAAGCTATGGTCATCTTGTAAATCTCAGTCAGGCAGATAATAATTGATTATGGAGTTTTCCAAAATACTAATAAATAAATAGAAAATAAAGATAGAAATACTTATGTATATCATTGGTGAGAATTTCAGATAAAGGTATAGAGATGCTTTCGTCCCTCTAAACTTCTGCTTTCCTGCTGTCTTCATCCAATCAGTCCTACTCCTTTCTATGGCTGGCTTTGTGTAAGGACATTACCATTGTCAATGGCTACTTTTCATCCTCTCTGGAAAATGGTCCTATGCGCTGTCACTGCATGGCTAATCATCTGGAGGCATCACCGTGGTCAATGGCTGCATCCTATCCTCTTGTGAAAATGGTCCAAATGCTCTGTCACAGCACAGCTAATCATCTGAGGTTCTCGATCATACTGGAATAGGATTCACCCTCCTTTTGCGTCTGTCACTACGCCCAGCACTCGTGAGTTTGAAGTTCGTGACAGTCATTCAATCCCAGAATCCTACTCGGAATACCACAGACAAGGTTTAAACTTTCCGGATTCTCATGAATGCTGCCATCAATCTAGCTTATACCACAAAGATTCTGATTAAGAGATCCAAGAGATAATCATTCAATCGAAGGTAGAACGGAAGTGGTTGTCAGGCACGCGTTCATAGGGAATGATGATGATTGTCACGTTCATCATATTCATGTTGAAGTGCGAATGAATATCTTAGAAGCGGAATAAGTTGAATTGAATAGAGAAACAGTAGTACTTTACATTAATTCATGAGGAACAACAGAGCTCCACACCTTAATCTATGGAGTGCAGAAACTCTACTGTTGAAAAATACATAAGTGAAAGGTTCAGGCATGGCTGAATGGCCAGCCCCCATGATCTAAGAACTAGACGTCCCAAGATGACTAATACAATAGTAAAAAGTCCTATTTATACTAAACTAGTTACTAGGGTTTACAGAAGTAAGTAATTGATGCATAACTCCACTTCCGGGGCCCACTTGGTGTGTGCTTGGGCTAAGCTTGAAGTTTACACGTGGAGAGGTCATTCTTGGAGTTGAACGCCAGTTTGTAACGTATTTCTGGCGTTCAACTCTGGCTTGTAACGTGTTTCTGGCGTTTAACTCCAAACAGCAGCATAGAACTGGCGTTCAACGCCCTTTTACGTCATCTAGACTCGGCCAAAGTATGGACTATTATATATTGCTGGAAAGCTCTCGATGTCTACTTTCCAACGCAATTGGAAGCGCGCCATTTTGAGTTCTGTAGCTTCAGAAAATCTACCTTGAGTGTAGGGAGGTCAGAATCCAACAGCATCAGCAGTCCTTCTTCAACCTCTGAATCTGATTTATGCTCAAGTCCCTCAATTTCAGCCAGAAAATACCTGAAATCACAGAAAAACACACAAACTCATAGTAAAGTCCAGAAATGTGAATTTAACATAAAAACTAATGAAAACATCCCTAAAAGTAACTAGATTCTACTAAAAACATACTAAAAACAATGCCAAAAAGCGTATAAATTATCCGCTCATCACAACACCAAACTTAAATTGTTGCTTGTCCCCAAGAAACTGAAAATCAAATAGGATAAAAAGAAGAGAATATACTATAAATTCCAAACTATCAATGAAACATAGCTCGAATAAGATGAGTGGGACTTGTAGCTTTTTGCCTCTTGAATAGTTTTGGCATCTCACTTTATCCATTGAGGTTCAGAATGATTGACATCTATAGGAACTCAGAGTTCAGATAGTGTTATTGATTCTCCTAGTTCAGTATGTTGATTCTTGAACACAGCTACTTTATGAGTCTTGGCTGTCGCCATAAGCACTTTGTTTTCCAGTATTACCACCGGATACATAAATGCCACAGACACATAACTGGGTGAACCTTTTCAAATTGTGACTCAGCTTTGGTAAAGTCCCCAATTAGAGGTGTCTAGGGTTCTTAAGCACACTCTTCTTTTGCTTTGGACCTTGACTTTAACCGCTCAGTCTCAAGTTTTCACTTGATACCTTCACGCCACAAGCACATGGTTAGGGACAGCTTAGTTTAGCCGCTTAGGCCAGGATTTTATTCCTTTAGGCCCTCCTATCCACTGATGCTCAAAGCCTTGGGATCCTTTTTATGACCCTTGCCTTTTAGTTTTAAGGGCTATTGGCTTTTTGCTCTTGCCTTTTGGTTTTAAGAGCTTTTGGCTTTTTCTGCTTGCTTTTGCTCTCTTTTTTTTTTCGCTATTTTTCTTTCTTTTCTCTTTTTTTTTTTCTGCAAGCTTTGTTCTTTGCTACTTTTTCTTGCTTCAAGAATCATTTTTATGATTTTTCAGATTATCAAATAACATGTCTCCTTGTCATCATTCTTTCAAGAGCCAACATATTTAACATTCATGAACAACAACTTCAAAAGACATATGCACTGTTCAAGCATTCATTCAGAAAACAAAAAGTATTGTCACCACATCAAATTAATTAAACTAAGTTCAAGGATAAATTCGAAACTCATGTACTTCTTGTTCTTTTGAATTAAAATATTTTTCATTTAAGAGAGGTGATGGATTCATAGGACATTCATAACTTTAAGACAAAGTTACTAAATACTAATGATCATGTAATAAGACACAAACATAGGTAAGCACTTAACATAAAGAAAAGGAAAAACAGAGAATTTAAGAACAAGGAATGAATCCACCTTAGTGATGGTGGCGTTTCCTTCTTGAGGAACCAATGATGTCCTTGAGCTCTTCTATGTCTCTTCCTTGTCTTTGTTGCTCCCCCCTCATTGCTTTTTGATCTTCTCTAATTTCATGAAGGATGATGGAGTGCTCTTGATGTTCCACCCTTAATTGTCCCATGTTGGAACTTAATTCTCCTAGGGAGGTGTTGATTTGCTCCCAATAGTTTTGTGGAGAAAAATGCATTTGAGGCATCTCCGGGATCTCATGGTGATGAGCTTCATGCATCTCTTGAGCTCCATGAATGGGCTCTCTTGTTTGCTCCATCCTTTTCTTAGTGATGGGCTTCTCTTCCTCAATGGGAATGTCTCCTTCTATGTCAATCCCAGCCAAATTGCATAGATGGAAAATGAGGTGAGGAAAAGCTAACCTTGCCATAGTGGAGGACTTGTTAGCCACCTTGTAGAGTTCTTGAGGTATAATCTTATGAACCTCCACCTCTTCTCCAATCATAATGCTATGGATCATGATGGCCCAGTCTATAGTAACTTCAGACCGGTTGCTAGTGGGAATGATTGAGCGTTGAATGAACTCCAACCATCCTCTAGCTACAGGCTTAAGGTCCAGTCTTCTCAGTTGAACCGGTTTGCCTTTTGAGTCAATCTTCCATTGAGCTCCTTCCACACATATGTCCATGAGGACTTGGTCCAACCTTTGATCAAAGTTGACTCTCCTTGTGTAGGGGCGTGCATTCTCTTCCATCATTGGCAAGTTGAACGCCAACCTTACATTTTCTGGACTAAAATCTAAGTAATTCCCTCGAACCATGGTGAGATAATTCTTTGGGTTCGGGTTCTTACTTTGATCGTGGTTCCTTGTGATCCATGCATTAGCATAGAACTCTTGAACCATTAGAGTTTTGACTTGTTGGATGGGGTTTGTTAGAACTTCCCAACCTCTTCTATGGATCTCATGTCGGATCTCCGGATACTCATTTCTCTTGAGTTTGAAAGGGACCTTGGGGATCACCTTCTTCTTGGCCACAACATCATAGAAGTGGTCTTGATGAGCTTTGGAGATGAATCTTTCCATCTCCCATGACTCGGAGGTGGAAGCTTTTGTCTTCCCTTTCCCTTTTCTAGAGGATTCTCCGGTCTTGGGTGCCATCAATGGTAATGGAAAAACAAAAAGCTTATGCTTTTACCACACCAAACTTAGAATTTTGCTCGCCCTCGAGCAAGAGAAGAAAGAATAGATGAAGAAGAAGAAGAAAATATGGAGGAGAGGAGGGAGAGGTGTATTCGGCCAAGAAGAGAAGAGAGGGTTGTGTTGTGTGAAAATGAGGAAGAATGGAGGGCTATATATAGGGAAGGGAGGGGGTAACGTTCGGCCATAAGGGTGGGTGTTGGGTGGGAAATTGATTTTGAATTTTGAAGTTAGGTGGAGTTTATGAGGTAGGTCTATGGGGAAGAGTGGATGATGTGAGTGGTGAAGTGGTGCTAGGTGAGAGATTGAGGTGATTGGTGAAGGGTTTTGGGGAAGGGTGTTTATTGGGAAGAGAGGATGAACATTGAGAAGAGGGAAGAGAGTGAGTGGTGGTAGGTGGGGATCCTATGGGGTCCACAGATGCTGAGATGATCCTGTGGGATCCACAGATCCTGAGGTGTCAAGAATTTGCATCCCTGCACTAATTAGGCATGTAAATTGCCTTTGCATGCAATTCTGGCGTTTAAACGCCGAATTGATGCTTGTTCTGGGCGTTCAGTGCCCAGATGCAGCATATTTTTGGCGTTCAGCGCCAGCTCTTCTTCACTTTGCATTTCTGGCGTCTGGACGCCAGGATGCTGCTTGTTTCTGGCGTTCAACACCAGAAACATGCTCTGTTCTGGCGTTCAAACGCCAGTGAGATCCTCCTCCAGGGTGTGATTTTTCTTCGGCTGTTTTTGATTCCGTTTTCAATTTTTATATTTATTTTGTGACTCCACATGATCATGAAGCTAATAAAACATGAAAAACAATAAAAATAAAAATAAAATTAGATAAAATTTGGGTTGCCTCCCAACAAGCGCTTCTTTAATGTCAATAGCTTGACAGTGGGCTCTCATGGAGCCTCACAGATGTTCAGAGCATTGTTGAGACTCCCCAACACCAAACTTAGAGTTTGGTTGTGGCCTCCCAACACTAAACTTAGAGTTTGACTGTGGGGGCTCTGGTTGACTCTATTTTGAGAGAAGCTTACTGTGCCTCTTTTCCATGTTTACAGAAGGATGTCCTTGAGTTTTAAACTCAAGGGAGTCCGCATTCAATTGAAGAACTAGTTCACCTCTGTTAACATCAATCACAGCTCTTGCTGTGGCTAGGAAGGGTCTTCCAAGGATGATGGATTCATCCTTATCCTTTCCAGTATCTAGGATTATGAAATCAGCAGGGATGTAAAGGCCTTCAACCTTTCTAATATGTCCTCTACTTGTCCATAAGCCTGTTTTCTGGAATTGTCTGCCATCTCTAATGAGATTTTAGCAGCTTGTACCTCAAAGATTCCCAGTTTCTCCATTACAGAGAGTGGCATGAGGTTTATTCCTGACTCCAGGTCACATAGAGCCTTCTCAAAGGTCATGGTGCCTATGGTACAAGGTATCAGGAACTTTCCAGGATCCTGTTTCTTCTGAGGCAATCTCAGTTGATCCAATGCATTCAGTTCATTGGTGAACAGGGGAGGTTCATCTCCCCAAGTCTTATTACCAAATAAATTAGCATTCAGCTTCATGATTGCACCAGGGAACTTGGTAACTTACTCTTCAGTAACATCCTCATTCTCTTCAGAAGAGGAATACTTTTCAGAGCTCATGAAGGGCATAAGGAAGTTCAATGGAATCTCTATGGTCTCTAAATGAGTCTCAGATTCCTTTGGTTCCTCAAAGGGAAACTCCTTATTGATCACTGGACGTCCCAGGAGGTATTCCTCCTTGGGATTCACGTCCTCCCCTTCTTCCTTGGATTCGGCCATGATGGTTATATCAATGGCCTTGCACTCTCCTTTTGGATTTTCTTCTGTATTACTTAGGAGAGCACTAGGAGGAGTTTCAGTGATCTTCTTACTCAGCTGGCCCACTTGTGCTTCCAAATTTCTAATGGAGGACCTTGTTTCATTCATGAAACTCACAGTGGCCTTAGATAGATCAGAGACTAAGTTTGCTAAATTAGAAGTATTTTGTTCAGAGTTCTCTATCTGTTGCTGAGTGGATGATGGAAAAGGCTTGCTATTGCTAAACCTGTTTCTTCCATCATTATTAAAGCCTTGTTGAGGCTTTTGTTGATCCTTCCATGAGAGATTTGGGTGATTTCTCCATGAGGGATTTTAAGTGTTTCCATAAGGTTCACCCATGTAATTCACCTCTGCTATTGCAGGGTTCTCAGGATCATAAGCTTGTTCTTCAGAAGATGCCTCTTGAGTACTGTTGGATGTAGCTTGCATTCCATTTAGACTCTGAGAAATCATATTGACTTGCTGAGTCAATATTTTATTCTGAGCCAATATGGCATTCAGAGTATCAATTTCAAGAACTCCCTTCTTCTGAGGCATTCCATTACTCACAGGATTCCTCTTAGAAGTGTACATAAACTGGTTATTAACAACCATGTCAATGAGTTCTTGAGCTTCTGCAGACGTTTTCTTTAGGTGAATGGATCCACCTGCAGAAGTATCCAATAACACCTTAGCTAATTCACATAGACCATCATAGAATATATCCAGGATGGTCCATTCTGAAAGCATGTCAGAGGGACACTTTTTGGTCAGTTCCTTGTATCTCTCCCAAGCTTCATAGAGGGATTCACCTTCTTTCTGTCTGAAGGTTTGAACATCCACTCTAAGCTTACTAAGCTTTTGAGGAGGAAAGAAATTGGCTAAGAAAGCCGTGACCAGCTTATCCCAAGAATTCAGGCTATCATTAGGTTGAGAGTCCAACCACACTCTAGCTCTATCTCTTACAGCAAACTGGAAAAGCATGAGCCTGTAGACTTCAGGATCTACTCCATTAGTCTTAACAGTATCACAGATCTGCAAGAATTCAGTTAAGAACTGAAAAGGATCTTCAGATGGAAGTCCATGAAACTTGCTGTTTTGCTGCATCAGAGAAACTAATTGAGGTTTCAGCTCAAAATTGTTTGCTCCAATGGCAGGAATTGAGATGCTTCTTCCATGTAAATTGGAATTAGGTGCAGTGAAGTCACCAAGCATTCTCCTTGCATTATTATTATTTTCGGCTGCCATCTTCTTTTCTTGTTCGAAAATTTCTGAAAGGTGCTTGCTGGATTGTTGTAATTTAGCTTCTCTTAGTTTTCTCTTCAGAGTCCTTTCAGGTTCTGGATCTGCTTTGACAAGAATATTCTTGTCCTTGCTCCGGCTCATATGAGAAAGAGGGAATAGAAAAATAATAATAGGGATCCTTTTTACCACAGTATAGAGGTTCCCCTAGGTGAGTAGAAGAAAAGAAGAGTAAAAGAAAAGAAGAAGAAAAGAATGTAATGTAAGGAAAGAAACACAAGGGTGAGGAGAGCAGAGATGTGAGATGAAGAGAAGTGTTAGTAGATGAATAAATAGAAGGAGATGAGAGAGAAAGAGAATTTTCGAAAATTATTTTTGAAAAATGGTTAGTGATTTTCGAAATTAATTTTTGAAAAAGGTTAGTAATTTTCGAAAATTAGGAATAAAATTAAAATAAAAAATTAAAATAATTAGTTAATTAAAAAGAATTTTTGAAAAAGAGGGAGATATTTTCGAAAATTAGAGAGAGAGGGTTAGTTAGGTAGTTTTGAAAAAGATAAGAAACAAACAAAAAGTTAGTTAGTTAGTTGAAATAAATTTGAAAAGCAATTTCGAAAAGATAAGAAGATAAGAAGTTAGAAAAGATATTTTTAAAATCAAATTTTTGAAAAAGATATGTTTTAAAAAGATATGATTAAGAAGATATGATTTTGAAAAAGATAAGATGAAAAGATATTTTTGAAAAGATATGATTGAAATTAGTTTTGAAAAAGATTTGATTTTTGAAATCACAATTAATGACTTGATTCACAAGAAATCACAAGATATGATTCTAGAACTTAAAGTTTGAATCTTTCTTAACAAGTAAGTAACAAACTTGAAATTTTTGAATCAAAACATTAATTGACTCATAGAAACAACTAAATTTTAAAAATTTTTGAAAAAGTCAAATCTAATTTTCGAAATTTTGAGAGAGAAAAAGGGGAAGATATTTTTTTAATTTTTGAATTTTTAATGATGAGAGAGAAAAACATGAAAATGATGCAATGCATGAAAATTTTTGGATCAAAACAATGACTGCATGCAAGAATGCTATGAATGTCAAGATGAACACCAAGAACACTTTGAAGATCATGATGAACATCAAGAACTTATTTTTGAAAATTTTATATGCAAAGAAAACATGCAAGACACCAAACTTAGAAATCTTTTATGTTCAGACACTATGAATGCAAGAATGCATATGAAAAACAACATGCAACGCAAAACCATATAATATGAAGATCAATCAAGAAGGGTTATCAAGAACAACTTGAAGATCATGATGAATGCAATGCATGAATGCAATTTTCGAAAAATGCAAGATGAGTATGCAATTGACACCAAACTTAAAATTTGACTCAAGACTCAAACAAGAAACACAAAATATTTTTGGTTTTTATGATCTTATGATTTTTTTTTGTATTTTTCGAAAATTATTTGTGAAAAAGAAAAATAAGGATTCCAAAATTTTTAATATGAATTTTAGGAATCTTGCATTCTTATTCTAAAGCTCCAACCTGAGGGTTAGACATGGCTTAATAGCCAGTCAAGCTTTAGAATGTAACTCAGATATACTGCTCATTAATTATCAAATTAACTTGCCTCTATGCTGATGGTTGGAAGCCCCTATCCAAAAGAATTAGACATGGCTTTACAGCCAGTCAGGCTTCAACATGCTTCATGAAACACTAGAATTCATTCTTAAAAATTCTGAAGAACATAATAAAAAATTTTTGAAAAGAATTTTTATTTTTTTTCGAAAACAGATGATAAATTTTTGAAAGATTTTTGAAAATTTTTTTGAAAATAAAACAAAAAGAAAATTACCTAATCTGAGCAACAAGATGAACCGTCAGTTGTCCAAACTCGAACAATCCCCGGCAACGGCGCCAAAAACTTGGTGCACGAAATTGTGATCTCAGGCAACGGCGCCAAAAACTCTGTACGCACGTCTTAATAAATCGTTTTTCATTCACAACTTCGATACAACTAACCAACAAGTGCACTGGGTCGTCCAAGTAATAAAACCTTACGTGAGTAAGGGTCGATCCCACGGAGATTGTTGGTATGAAGCAAGCTATGGTCATCTTGTAAATCTCAGTCAGACAGATAATAATTGATTATGGAGAATTCGAAAATACTAATAAATAAATAGAAAATAAAGATAGAAATACTTCTGTATATCATTGGTGAGAATTTCAGATAAAGGTATAGAGATGCTTTCGTCCCTCTAAATTTCTGCTTTCCTACTGTCTTCATCCAATCAGTCCTACTCCTTTCTATGGCTGGCTTTGTGTAAGGACATCACCATTGTCAATGGCTACTTTTCATCCTCTCTGGAGAATGGTCCTATGCGCTATCACTGCATGGCTAATCATCTGGAGGCATCACCGTGGTCAATGGCTGCATCCTATCCTCTTGTGAAAATGGTCCAAATGCTCTGTCACAGCACGGCTAATCATCTGAGATTCTCGATCATACTGGAATAGGATTCACCCTCCTTTTGCGTCTGTCACTACGCCCAGCACTCGCGAGTTTGAAGTTCGTGACAGTCATTCAATCCCAGAATCCTACTCGGAATACCACAGACAAGGTTTAGACTTTCCGGATTCTCATGAATGCCGCCATCAATCTAGCTTATACTACGAAGATTCTGATTAAGAGATCCAAGAGATAATCATTCAATCGAAGGTAGAACGGAAGTGGTTGTCAGTCACGCGTTCATAAGGAATGATAATGATTGTCACGTTCATCACATTCATGTTGAAGTGCGAATGAATATCTTAGAAGCGGAATAAGTTGAATTGAATAGAGAAACAGTAGTACTTTACATTAATTCATGAGGAACAGCAGAGCTCCACACCTTAATCTATGGAATGCAGAAACTCTACCGTTGAAAAATACATAAGTGAAAGGTTCAGGCATGGCCGAATGGCCAGCCCCCATGATCTAAGAACTAGACGTCCCAAGATGACTAATACAATTGTAAAAAGTCCTATTTATACTAAACTAGTTACTAGGGTTTACAGAAGTAAGTAATTGATGCATAAATCCACTTTCGGGGCCCACTTGGTGTGTGCTTGGGCTGAGCTTGAAGTTTACACGTGGAGAGGTCATTCATGGAGTTGAACGCCAGTTTGTAACGTATTTCTGGCGTTCAACTCTGGCTTGTAACGTGTTTCTGGCGTTTAACTCCAGACAGCAGTGTAGAACTGGCGTTCAACGCCCTTTTACGTCATCTAAACTCGGCCAAAGTATGGACTATTATATATTGCTGGAAAGCCCTAGATGTCTACTTTCCAACGCAGTTAGAAGTGCGCCATTTTGAGTTCTGTAGCACCAGAAACTCCACTTTGAGTGCAGGGAGGTCAGAATCCAACAGCATCAGCAGTCCTTCTTCAACCTCTGAATCTGATTTTTGCTCAAGTCCCTCAATTTCAGCTAGAAAATCCTTGAAATCACAGAAAACACACAAACTCATAGTAAAGTCCAGAAATGTGAATTTAACATAAAAACTAATGAAAACATCCCTAAAAGTAACTAGATTCTACTAAAAACATACTAAAAAGAATGCCAAAAAGCGTATAAATTATCCGCTCATCAGTAAGTAATGAAGAAGAGACTAAATTGGAAGAAAGCTACCAAGAGGAAGAGGTTAAAATTGAAAAAACTTGCAAAGAGGTAGAAGTTGTCAAAAAAGAGCACAAGGGAGTGGAGCTAGAAATCACCTTGCCAAAGTTATTGGAGACCCCTCCCCCTAAGTTGCCATCATCCTTCACAACATTCAACTGGGTAAAATTCATATCCCTTAGCTTTCTAATCCCACTTGAATATGGGCTACTGGAGACGAATGGTCAACTTAGAGCTCTTTGTGGCATTAAGAGTAAGAGAAAGATGGTCAGTGGTGAGAATTGTCCTGCAAGGTTCATTATGGTTGGAAGCTTTAAGTTTAAACGCAAAAGTTGGTGTAGAGCTCAATTGAATGGGTCTAGGAAGCTGTTTGGTAGTTGCAGTGAGAATTCAAATTAGTTATCACCCGGCTAGAAAAATACAAATCCCAACAAGAATGGGTGTAAAAGCAAGATTTGGGATCTTGGAATCTGCTCTGACATTTGTCACCCCGGGAGCCTAAAAATCTGTTTGAAGCTTCTTAAGGGCTTTACATGCCTGGTTTGGGACCCCGGAGGCCATTGGAATTACAAACATTGGTGGAGATTCCTAGATGAATACAAGCATAAGCCACCATAACAGGAAGCTCATCAAATGTCCAACTTAAGGACTTTAACTAAAGGTGCTAGGTGGGAGACAACCCACCATTGTATGATCGTTCTTTTTTCATTTTTATTTAGTTTTACTTGTTTTCAAGTTTTATTTTATTTTATTGTATTGAACCTGGAATTTTTCATAACATTCATATTAGCATTGCATACTGCATACTGCATTATATATAAAAAAAAAAGAGAAGCACGCACGCGACGCGGCAGCGTCGCTGACGCGTCCACGTCAGGTGGGAACATTGGCTTTGCCATGCGTCCGCGTCACCCACGCGACCGTGTGGCCCTGTAAATCGACGTAACAAGGGTGTATGGCCGAAAGTTGAGCTGGAATTGGGCTAGACCCGTGCTAGCAGCACAAGCCCTGCCACACGAACGCGTCACCCACTCGTCTGTGTCATATTGGAAATAAGACCACACGCGCGATCGCGTCGACCACGCAACCGCGTCACCTTGGATTTTGGCAATACTAAGTTTTGAACAAAGAGTTGTGCGACCACGAGGCTGCACATTTTTATTTTCTTTTCTAAATTAATTATTTTTTCTTTGGTGTTAAAATTTTCTTATTTAACTGTTGCATCTTCTCTTGAATTACTTTAGGTGCTTAGAGACTTGTTTTATTCTGGTTAGATAATATTATCTAAATCAATACCAATCTTTTATACCTGTATTAATTTTGCATTGACATGAATTTATATTATCTCTCCTTACCCACACTCTCTTTCCCATTATTACAAATTTTGTACCACTAGTATGTCATTGCTTCTATTGCTTTCTCTCGTACATGTTGAAGCTTCCATGTAAATGAGACCCTTTTCATTTGGCATTAACCCACCCATACTTCATTTATTTTCTTATCTCTATTTCTGGGTTACTTTTCTTTCCTTTTTCTTTCAGGTTGGCTACCCAGAAGGGAACCGGAAGACGTTTACATGGGGAAACAAGACAAGTCCATCTGCACAATCTTTGGAGAAAAGCGCCAGTTGGAACAACCCGTCCACCTACACATCTTAGTATGCACCGAGGTCGGTGCAATCTTTAAGTGTGGGGAGGTCGATACCGATCTCCATGGGTTAGTTACCTTCTTTTCATCACCAATAATCTTATTTTCTTTATTTGTTCATTGTTACATCTGCATATTTGATTACATGTTTATTTGATTTTGTGCATTTAGTTACTACTTGGTTAAAGTAACTCTATTTTTGAAAAATTTCACTAATTTAAATTGAAAAAATTTTTTTATGTTAAAACTTGTTTGGAAGTTGTATTTGGAACATGAATTATAGCTAAAGAACACACAACATGTGAGATTTGAGCTTATTTATATGGTTACATTATTTAACCATAAATATTTTATTATTGTGTGTTTACTTCTCTATAATTGTGATCTTTGCTTTGTTTCAGTCTATATGTCCAATATTTAGTGTATTTACATGTTTGCATATGATTGAGACCATTATTTGATTTTAGCTCACTTATCCCAAATAAGCCTACCCTTTACATCATTCTTGTTAACCACCTTGAGCTTTTTAATCCCCATTTGTTCTATATTTTACCACATCACTAGCCTTAAGCGGAAAAAAAATTAATTATCCCAATTGAATCTTTGGTTAGCTGAAGATAGTGTGTTAATTAAGTGTGGGGAAATTGTGGAAACATGGGTTAATAAGGGAATGTATCATGTTTCTAATCTACTTGAATATTGGGAATTTGGGAACCTATTCATGAAAAACCAAAATAGAAAAATAATAGAAAATCCATGTGCATTGATAAGTTATGTTTATTTCTCTACAAAAAAAAAATCCAAAAAACAAAATTCAATAAGTAAGTAAATAAATAAGGGGACTAAATTACCCCAATGCTAAGTTAATAAAAAGATCAATGCACATGTGATAAAAGTAAAGAAATATCAAAATTTTGGTACATGAGTATGGGAATCATATAAAAGTAAAAATTATGAGTAGCTAAGCATGAATTTAAAAGTATATAGAGTATATGTATATTAGGTGAGAGCTTAGGCTAATTAAAGATTCATATTATAGCTCACTTGGCCATACATATATCCTCACCCTTACCTTGGCCCCATTACAACCTTGAAAAGACCTCATGATGCTTGCATTGGTACATTAAATACTTGTTGATTGGTTAGATGAAGAACAAGGTTTAGAAAGCATGATTAGAGAAGAGTAGAGTGAATTACCCTATACACTTGAGAGATTAGAGTGCATATACACTACCAGTGAGGGTTCAATGCTTGATTCTATGTTCCCTGCTTTCATGAGCTATCTTCTTACAAGTTTACCTGCTTTTTTTTATTATATGATTTGAATTAGTGAAATCTGATTTATATTTGTCTTGGAGGACTTATTTACTTTTAACCAAGTAAGTAGAAACATTTTTGTATTTAGTTGCATTCATATAGATAGGTTGCATTTCATATTAATCTACCATTCCTCTTCATCTTTATAGCTTCTCTTGAGCTTAGCATGAGGACATGCTAATGTTTAAGTGTGGGGAGGTTGATAAACCACTATTTTATGGTTTATCTTGTGCTCAATTGAGTGGATTTTATCAACTCTTTACCCATTTATTCATAATATTTGCATGGTTTTATATTTCCTTCCTAATTTTATTCTATAATTGGAAACTTGCTTCCTGAGCCTTTTAATTACCAAAAATTAATCTCCCCTTATCACCATTCGATGTCTTGATATGTGTGTTAAGTATTTTTAGAGATTACAGGGCAGGAATGGCTTGGAGGATGGAAAGGAAGCATGCAAAAGTGGAAGGAAAACAAGAAGTTGAAGGAACTGCAAAGCTGTCAGCCTGACCCTCTCGAACTAAAACGGTCATAACTTGAGCTACATAGGTCCAAACGACGCGGTTCTAGTTGCGTTGGAAAGCTAACGTTTGGGGCTACGATTTGATATATAATATGTCATAGTTGCCCTAATGCTAGGCAACGCAGTCGTGTGATCTACGCGGATGCATCGCAGTGGCGAAAAACCAGTGTGGCAGATTTCCTCTCTAGCAATTTCTGGGCTGTTTTCAACCCAGTTTGCGGCTCAGGAAACACAGATTAGAGGATATAAAGTGGGGGAATGCAGCCATACATGAACAAGCTTGCACATTCACAAATTTAGGAGTAGATGTAGTTTTTAGAGAGAGAGGTTCTCTCCTCTCTCTTAGGATTAGGATTTAGAATTTTCTTAGTTTAAGGAGTGCTTCTCAATCCCAGGTTCAATGTTCCTTTAATTTATTTTTCTAATTTAATTTATGAACTCTTCCATGTTATATTTGATATCTTTATTAGTGCTAATTTGAGGTATTTTTAGATTTAATTTTGCTTTGCTTTATTTATATGAATGCTTTTAATTTAATTTAGATTTTCCCCTTTTGGCTTTGATTGAGTCATTGGAGACACTTGAGTTTTCAAACTCATTGTTGATTGAAAATTGGAATTCTTCAAGAATTAATTTGGGTTCCAATAACTCTAACTTTTCCCAAGGAATGACTAGGACTTGAGGAATCAGAATTAATTCATCCACTTAACTTACCTTCATAGTTAGAGGTTAACAAAGTGGGAGAAAAATCCAATTCTCATTACAATTGATAAGGATAACCAGGATAGGACTTTCAGTTTTAATACCTTGCCAAGAGTTTATTTTATTATTACTATTATTCTTATTGTTCAACATACTGCTTCCTTACTTTCAAAATCCCCAATTTACAAACTCATAACCAATAATAAGAACATACCTCCCTGCAATTCCTCGAGAAGACGACCCGAGGTTTAAATACTCGGTTATCAATTTTAAAAGGGGTTTGTTACTTGTGACAACCAAAACATTTGTATGAAAGGACTTTTGAAGGTTTAGAAACTATACTTGCAACGAAGATTTATCCGCAAATTTCTAGACCACGCAAAAGTTCTCTCATCAATGCTCAAGTGGCACGCCCACTTTAATGTGGCTCTTTTAAGCTTGGCGTGCCACACCAGGGTCTTCAAGTGGCACGCCCAAGTGATGATTTGAAGCTGGCGTGCCACGCCTTCGATACCAAGTGGCACGCCCAAGTTATTGTCCCCTCTGGATTGATGAACTGGCGTGTCACACCCCATGGTTCAAGTGGCACGCCCATAGTGTGTAATATGCCTGCCGTGCCATGCCCAGCTTGGCGTGCCACGCCCCTTTTGTGGCCCTTGGCATTGCTCTCTGGAAACTTACACTGGCGTGCCACACCCAACTCTTGGCGTGCCATGCCCATGTAAAGGCTTTAGGTGTCCTCTCTGGAAATTAATACTGGCATGCCACACCCAGCTCCTGGCGTGCCACGCCCCTACATTTTCATGGTGTTTGTTCCAAGTGGCATGCCAGTTTCACATGCCCAGCTTATTTTGTTGTTTTCTTCTCTTTTTGGTTGCTCTTTTCCACCTGAAATTTAGTACAAACCCATTTCAAAGCAATGTACCATAATATTCATCCATTAATTCATGAATTACAATGATCAAATGAGATTATGCTCTTTTATGGTCCTTTTTAGGCAAGAAAAAAAGCTTTGCTTGTCCCAAACTTAAGCTTTGCTTGTCCCAAGCAAATCAATGTGAGTGGTTCTTAGATGAATTGAGACTTGACCCTGAATGGGTGCAAACATTATTAAGGATAGGGCTAAGTATTGAACACATTCATGAATATTTTTGTTTTAATGTCACAAAAAACTCCTAAATTCTTGAGGGTTCTTCCAACTATAAGCTTTAGGGCCCTTTTTATTGATTGTCACCTTGAAGTAGTAAGACTTGTTCCATTTTCTTTTGATTGTTCTTTCCTTTTCAATTTTTCTTTTTCATTGACCACGACTCTAAGTGTTTTGTCTCAAGACAACCTTTTAGTTAGGCTTTCAATTAGCACTCCTAAACCAGTTGGCTTTAGGGTACTAGGTGTTGAAACACCCCTAAAAATTTACTTGTCCAGGTCTCTTTTCTTGACACATCTTCACCACAAGCATCTACTAGGATTTCCGACTCTTTTGAGTTATTTAGGGTTTCTTTCCATCATAGTAGTTGATGCTCAGTGCCTTGGGTCTTTATTGCTTACTACTTCTTGGTTCTATGGATATTCAAGAAACACCCCTTAGCCTCTACTTATCATACCTTCCAAGCCTAGTTGCTTTTCATGACTTATTTTCTTTTCAGTTCATTCAAGGTTCTACACTTAGTTCTTTATCTCTTAGTTTTTGAACAGTCCCACTTGGTCTTAGTCTCTTTTACTCTTGTTTTTGTAACAACTCACAATAACTCTTATGGAGACAAACTATTCTTTTATTGATGTTGATAAAACTTGAAATAACATTGCATTTTCTTTCTTGTAATATAAAGGACTCATAAAAGACTTCAGGATATAAGAAAACTAAGCATTAAACATAAACTATCCTAACATTGCAACTTATTATTAGACAGAAATTCAAACATAAAGAAAACTAAACAGAATTTTGAAATTTGAGAGTGTCAACCATGGGAATTAACAACCTTGAGCAGCTTCAGTTCATTGGTCCTTTTCTTTGTCTTTCTTTTTGGAGGAGGAGGAGTCATCATCATCCTTTTTGGAAGATCCCTCTTGTGCCTCTGTGTCCTTGGGATTCCAAAATCCCATCCTTCTCATGTAATTTCTTTCATCCTCCTTGTGCTTAGCCAGAATTTCCTCTTGTCTCGCACTCAACTCTTTCATTCCTTGCATGAATGTTGGGTTTCCGGGGTTTAAGGCAGCCACAGCATTACACAAGTGATTCAGCTTTGCTTGTGTGTTGATATCATATTGCCTCCTTGAAATAGTTCTGGCATCATAAAGATTCCTGAACTCAACAAGGTTCCTCTGCTGCCATTTATTTTGCTCCACTATCTTGTTGAGTGCACTTTGTATCTCTCCCCAGTCGAACTGTTCTTGCTGCTCCTTCCTCATGTGCTCCAAACTCCTTTAAAGTTGTTGTATCTTCTCATTCACTTGGTCCCATTGTTTTTGTTAATCCTTGAGTTTGTTGACATCCTCTCACAGATGGTGTACGTCTCCTCTCATTTGGTGTATATCTCCTTGCAATTACTCCCAGTTGAAACCTTCAGAAAATTGTTGGTATTGTTGGTATGGTGGTGGTTGGAGTACTAGGTAGTGTGGTTGCTCTTCAGCCCCTTCTTCTTGTTATGGTTGCTCTTGTGGGTCATATTGCTTAATTCTTTCTTCATAGCTCTGGGTTGAGTTTATTTGCTTCACCATCAACATCCTATCTATGTTTGAGGGGTTGTAGTCGACGCCTTTCCCTCTCACATAGCTAAGATAGCCATAGGGTTGCCCTGGCTGAGGCACAGCATTGGCGTAGAATTCTCTAACCAAGCTTTTGATGACAAGTCATCTTAGCCTAGTTTCACTAGCCTTTTTCTTTTGTTTTCAATTGAATTATGCACTTTCTTGAGCCATAAGCAAGCCAATTGGGTAGATTTTCATGCTTCCTTCGATTTAATCAACCATAGATGAATTAATGCAATTTCATGAGGTTTTATACTATAATTGTCACATATTATGAAAGAATGAATATCTCATGATTTTGAGCATAGCTTTGATGTGTTTGGTTGATTAATGATAGGTGAAGAAAGCTTGGAGAAAGGTTGAAGCAAGGAGGAATGGCTAGGAGGAAGAGAGGACAAAAAGTTTGAGCAAAAGTTTGCCTCAAACTTTAGCTCAAACTTTTGGAATAAGTGAAAATGAACCAGGGAGCAAAAAGCTGGAGCAAAAGTTTGCCTCAAACTTTTGTGCAAACTTTTGGGCAAAAAGCTTGAGCAAAAGATTGCCTCAAACTTTTTGGCAAACTTTTGACATCACAAATCAACACCCTGGAGAGCAAAAGTTTGCGCCAATGTTTGCCTCTAACTTTTTGGCAAACGTTGGCGCCATGAGTGTGCAAGGGGAGGCCAACGTTTGAGCAAAAGTTTGACCCCAAACTTTTGCCCAAACGTTGGTATCAGCAAAAGAGGGTGGCTGATGTGAAAAGTTTGAGTAAAAGTTTGCCTCAAACTTTTACTCAAACTTTTACTCAAGCTTTCATGATTCCAAACCCGGTTCAATTCGGTTCTTCTCCAAACTCCAAGAGCAATCAACCAAGGCCTCTATCAACCCAATTCCATCAAGAGCAAAGGCCCAATTGAAGGCTTGAAGACCATTTGAAGAAAGTGTATAAATAGCATAGGATTTAAGTTTTTCGGAGAGTTTTTTTCCTTGAAGTTTTTCAGAG
Organism: Arachis ipaensis; assembly: GCF_059453495.1. NCBI lineage: Eukaryota > Viridiplantae > Streptophyta > Magnoliopsida > Fabales > Fabaceae > Arachis > Arachis ipaensis. Next base: position 60,625,976 of record NC_142441.1, read on the forward strand.
AGCTTTCCTTTTAGTTTTCGTAGAGAGTTTTCGGAGAGCTTTTGGTGTTGAGTGAATTTTAATTTCTAAGTCTCGGGGAAGGAGAATTGAATTCCCTTCCTTTTAGTTTTCTTGCTTTCAATTTCAATTACAATTGTCTTGGATCTTGGGTTGGAGAATTGAAGGAAATCTGTTTCAATCTCATCCTGGGATCTCTCTCTGTTTCATTTTACTGCATAATTGAATTTCCATTTTGGTTAATTGCTTCTGTCTTCTACTTTCTCTGCAATTTACAATTTACAATTCCTTTGCAATTGTTCTTGTTGGATCTAGGAAGGCATTGAGATCCAGACTTGGTTATCTAGTCTCTTGGGTCCTGAGATCCGGATTTCCCATTTTCAATTCTCTGTTTATTGCTTTCAATCTCATTTACATTTCTGTTTATAGATCCGATTCAATCCAAGTGATCTTCTACTTCTCTGTTTGTTGCAATTTACTTTTCCTTGTTTAAATTCTGCGAATCCAATTCCCAATTCCCTTTACAATTCAAGCCATTTACATTTCTTGCACTTTAAGATTCTGCAATTTACGTTTCTTGCGTTCTAAGTTTCTGCCATTTAATTTCTTGTTCTTTAAGATTCAGCACTTTAAATTTCAGTTCTCTTTACTTTCATGCAATTTACCCATTCCCTTTACTTTCCATGCAATTTAAATTTTGTTAATCACAAATCTCTCAACTAAATCTTGATTCGCTTGACTAAATCAACCGCTAAACTAAAATTGCTCAATCCTTCAATCCCTGTGGGATCGACCTCACTCCCGTGAGTTATTATTACTTGATGCGACCCGGTGCACTTGCCGGTTAGTTTTGGGTGTTTTGGAAAAATTCATTTTTCCACAAAAATACACCATCAAGTTTTTGGTGCCGTTGCCGGAGATTGATTAGATTGACAATGATTAAGTGAGGTGGTGATCTAGATCTAGCATTTTTATTTCCTGTTTCTTTAATTTTTGACTAACCCACTAACTGTTTGAAGTTTTGTCTCAACTGACTACACTCAAATTTCAAGAATACCACTGTGCGTTCTGTTTGGTGATTTATATGTCACAGGAAAGAAGAAAGGTCAGAGGAAAGGGTATCAATGAAGAAGGAGTTCCTGAGAATGAAGAACACCACAACATGAAGCCGCAAATCATTACACTAATAAAAAACAATTGTTCCTATGGTGGAACTCCACTGGAGAATCCTAAACAGCACCTACCCAATTTTCTGAGAACTTGTGGTGCTGTCAATCTCGATAGTGTAAATCATGATACCTATAAGCTCTTGTTATTTCCCTTCTCACTGAAGGATGAAGCGGCACAATGGCTTGAAACCTTTCCCCAAGGAAGTATAACTAGTTGGGATGATTTGGTTGCCAAGTTTCTAGCCAAATTCTCCTCGTCCCAACAAAACATCAGAATGAAAGAGGGAGTACATCCATTCATACAAGGAGGGGAAGAACCATTGTTCAAAGCATGGGAAAGATACAAGAAGGCAAGCAATAAAGCGGATTTCTAAGCGTTCTATGAAGGATTAACCCCGGAAACAAGAAGAGCGGTGGATCACTTCTCAGATGGCCTGCTCAACGCAACAGCAACCATCCAAGGAATTGTAGAGTTCAATGACAAGAGAGCCAATAACCAACACTCATTTGAGTCCCCACAGAATGCAACTTCAGAAAAGGAGATAATGAACCTTGAAGGAATGAAGGCAGTCATGAATCAAAGCAAACAGCTACATCAGTAAACTCAGCAACAATTGGAGTCAATAGCTAGACAAATTGATTTTCTCCATTCTACTACAGTGAATGCACAATTTCCACCATGGAAGCCACATTCTTATCTAAGAATAAGGGAATCTCAACATCAGGAACAAAGGGACTTCAACTACAACAACCCCAATTTTCCAAACCTGCAAAAACACCACCATACCAACAACAATCACTACATACCACCACACTACCCACCCTTCCAACCCCCAACACCCCACAACCAACCAATCTCACAAGACTCTCAGAGGATCACCAATCTGGAGATCTTAGTAGAGAGAATGATGACACATCAAGAGATGATAAGCAAACACCAGGAGGCCTCACTCGGGAGAATTGAAAGGCAAATGGAACAATTAGCTAAGAATCTCACAGAAATGAGTGAGAAGAGGGCTAAAGGAAAAGAATCACTCATCCAGGATGAGCATCACAAAGCAAAGCCTCACTTAGGAGGACAAGGGGACAAGGAGAAGGAAGCTCAGAATCTGAACTGAGCAAGCACAGAGGATGTCAAGCTAGTGACAATAAAAGAGCGCTTGTTGGGAGGCAACCCAACCGGAGGTAACCATCTCTTCATATCTATTTTAATAAAAAGGCTAATTAGTTTTATCTATATTGCAAGAAGCTAAGTTTGGTGTTACACACCAAAACAATATAAAGGAGAATGAAGGATTCTAAGTTTCGTGTTCCACCAAAATCCCATTATAAAACACTTTCTCACTATCTGCATAATGCTGGCTTCAAGCATGTTGGATGAACTAGTTAGCTATTTTGCTGTTTCCTAGTTTTCAGTTCCATGGCTTTTGAAAAAAAAAAAAAGAGAAAAAAAATTATCACACATGGTTAATTTGATGCATGAAAACCATTGGCAAGGTACTAAGTTTGGTGTTCCCACACCAAAGTAAGTTCAAAGGCCTACAAATAAATCATGCAGACTAACCATTGTCTCTAAGTGCTTGGGGAACAAGCAACTTTCAATATCACTGCAGGGTACTATACAAACTTTTGGAAAGATTTAGCATCATCTATCAAAAGGAAGAGAGAGGAATGTAAAGATCGGCAATGATGATGAGGAAGACGAAAGCAAGCGAACTCCAAAAGGTTGTATTGTTCAGTGATTATTTTGTATCAGATGCTGCTAAATTGAAAGTTACATAATACCCCTGCCTGCCTGCATAGCATAGTTTTTCTGTAATTCAATAAGTAAGATGCTTGATCATTTACAACACTATACTCTCCAAAACTTGTTTGCACTCAATATTTCAAAAAAAAAAAATTGCATCACATGAAAGTTCTTTGAAAAGAAGGATTGAGGAATCAAACAATTTTGAGGCAAGCAAAAGATTAGGAGAAGTGGCGGTTCTAGTTGTATGATTATGTATTGAGGTTGCATGCTTATGAAAACTTGCATGGGAGCTCATAGGCAGGACATGAAGTTCAAAGAAGTATTGTGGAGATTCTCAAAAATTTATTGATCCAAGAAGTAGCAAACAAAACAAAAGAAAATAAAGAAAATACAAAAGCAAAAAAGAACATGGCCCAAGGCTCTGAGCATCAATTACTAGGCAGAAAAGAAAGAAGAAACAATGACTCAAAGAGTTGTTAGCCTAGTAAATGCTTGTGGTTGAGTTGTGCCAAAGAAAGAGGCTTGAGCAAGCACATCCTTAGGGGTGCTTTAACAGCTAATACCTTAAAACCAACTGGTTTAGGAGTATTGATTGAAAGCTTATTTAAAGAGCCGCTTTGAGACATGACACTTAGAGTCAAGGCCAAAGCAAAGAGACTATAAGCTGCTTCAAGGTGACTACATATAAAGAGATCTCCATGATACCATTTGGATGAAAATCCTAAGACCTAAGACTCCCAATATGTGAGGACTAGTGAGCACTGAAGCCCTTGCATGAGCATATGATTTAGAGTTCACCCCACTGACACTTAATCACTTCACTCACAGGACCTTACAATTTATTCTTCAATCCATCTTAATTGAAAGAACCTTTGAGCAAAATTCATTTCTTGCTTGGGGACAAGCAAGCTTTAAGTTTGGTGTTGTGATGACAAGTCATCTTAGCCTAGTTTCACTAGCCTTTTTCTTTTGTTTTCAATTGAATTATGCACTTTCTTGAGCCATAAGCAAGCCAATTGGGTAGATTTTCATGCTTCCTTCGATTTAATCAACCATAGATGAATTAATGCAATTTCATGAGGTTTTATGATATAATTGTCACATATTATGAAAGAATGAATATCTCATGATTTTGAGCATAGCTTTGATGTGTTTGGTTGATTAATGATAGGTGAAGAAAGCTTGGAGAAAGGTTGAAGCAAGGAGGAATGGCTAGGAGGAAGAGAGGACAAAAAGTTTGAGCAAAAGTTTGCCTCAAACTTTAGCTCAAACTTTTGGAATAAGTGAAAATGAACCAGGGAGCAAAAAGCTGGAGCAAAAGTTTGCCTCAAACTTTTGTGCAAACTTTTGGGCAAAAAGCTTGAGCAAAAGATTGCCTCAAACTTTTTGGCAAACTTTTGACATCACAAATCAACACCCTGGAGAGCAAAAGTTTGCGCCAACGTTTGCCTCTAACTTTTTGGCAAACGTTGGCGCCATGAGTGTGCAAGGGGAGGCCAACGTTTGAGCAAAAGTTTGACCCCAAACTTTTGCCCAAACGTTGGTATCAGCAAAAGAGGGTGGCTGATGTGAAAAGTTTGAGTAAAAGTTTGCCTCAAACTTTTACTCAAACTTTTACTCAAGCTTTCATGATTCCAAACCCGGTTCAATTCGGTTCTTCTCCAAACTCCAAGAGCAATCAACCAAGGCCTCTATCAACCCAATTCCATCAAGAGCAAAGGCCCAATTGAAGGCTTGAAGACCATTTGAAGAAAGTGTATAAATAGCATAGGATTTAAGTTTTTCGGAGAGTTTTTTTCCTTGAAGTTTTTCAGAGAGCTTTCCTTTTAGTTTTCATAGAGAGTTTTCGGAGAGCTTTTGGTGTTGAGTGAATTTTAATTTCTAAGTCTCGGGGAAGGAGAATTGAATTCCCTTCCTCTTAGTTTTCTTGCTTTCAATTTCAATTACAATTGTCTTGGATCTTGGGTTGGAGAATTGAAGGAAATCTGTTTCAATCTCATCCTGGGATCTCTCTCTGTTTCATTTTACTGCATAATTGAATTTCCATTTTGGTTAATTGCTTCTGTCTTCTACTTTCTCTGCAATTTACAATTTACAATTCCTTTGCAATTGTCCTTGTTGGATCTAGGAAGGCATTGAGATCTAGACTTGGTTATCTAGTCTCTTGGGTCCTGAGATCCGGATTTCCCATTTTCAATTCTCTGTTTATTGCTTTCAATCTCATTTACATTTCTGTTTATAGATCCGATTCAATCCAAGTGATCTTCTACTTCTCTGTTTGTTGCAATTTACTTTTCCTTGTTTAAATTCTGTGAATCCAATTCCCAATTCCCTTTACAATTCAAGCCATTTACATTTCTTGCACTTTAAGATTCTGCAATTTACATTTCTTGCGTTCTAAGTTTCTGCGATTTAATTTCTTGTTCTTTAAGATTCAGCACTTTAAATTTTAGTTCTCTTTACTTTCATGCAATTTAGCCATTCCCTTTACTTTCCATGCAATTTAAATTTTGTTAATCACAAATCTCTCAACCAAATCTTGATTCGCTTGACTAAATCAACCGCTAAACTAAAATTTCTCAATCCTTCAATCCCTGTGGGATCGACTTCACTCCCGTGAGTTATTATTACTTGATGCGACCCGGTGCACTTGCCGGTTAGTTTTGGGTGTTTTGGAGAAATTCATTTTTCCACAAAAATACGCCATCAGCTTTCCACCACTTTCCTTGGTGGGTTACACAAGAGTGCCCATCCTCTGTTGTTGATTTCCTTGTTGATCACAGGGTGTTCATTCCTCCCCAGTTGAAAGCCAACCTTTGGAATGATTTGCCTCTCACTCACCCAACCGTAAAATTGGTTTTGGTTGAATGAAGAGCAGAACTTATATTCATTGTGGGTTGAGGATCCTAAGGTTAGTTCCTTGGTCTTTCTCTTCTTTAATTATGAGGCTCTTGGTGGTGCCATTGGATTGAGGAATGATGTTTGAAGGGTTAAAGAAAATTATAGAATATTGCAAGAGAGTAAGCAAAATACAGTTTTACTTCAACACCAAACTTAGGACTTGATTGTCCCAATGAAGAAAAGGGAAAGAAAGGTAAAGAAAAGAAGGGGGGAAAGAAGTGTGGAGGTTATCTCATGTAGGAGGATTGGGTTCAAAGTGTGAAGAGAAGTGGGAAAGTGAGGGGCTTTTATAGAGGTAGGAAGTGTAGTCTAGAGGGTGGGAAGTGAAAGTAATTCAATATTTTCCCACTTGGGGAGTGGTGCCTAGCGTGGGAAGAGGCGCCAATCCTTATCCCTTTTGGCTTCCTGCATGTGTTGAGTTCCAAAGTGCAAGTACACTTTGACTTCTTGCTTTATGAGCTATCAATCATGTGGACCCCATTCTCTCTCCTGAAAATAAAAACCTAAACCCCATCAGTAATGACAAAAGAATCCTTCACATTCCTTATAGCGTGATCCAATGAAATTGCAACTAATAAGTGTCCCTTGGGACACCAAACTTAATCCCATTGCATCTAATAAATTGGATTCATCCATGGGCTTTTAATGTGTTCATAAGAGTGAATTAATTTTAATCCTTTCACATTCCTTCACCTCTATCCCCTTCTGAACACATTTAAAATTAACTTTCATGCACCCACCAATTTATTAAATGCTTTCAACTTGAATGGTATTGGGCTTGCTAGGTGATCTTCGTATGGTGGTGGCCACACCAAACTTAATCTCTGGGCTTACTTCTCAAAATTAATTCATTCAGATGGTTGTAAGCCTAGATTAAGTGGATTAGCGGCCACACCAAACTTAGCTTTTTAGCTAGTTCTCAGCCCAATTACTCATCAGTAAATATGTTCATTAAGTTGCACTTTCAGAGAGAAATAACATTAATCATGGAGATTCACTAACTATCAAACTGAAATTTAAACTACATAATCTACCCTTTACAAATACTTTTAGAGAGCAAGAATTTAAAAGAATTAAATTGGAACTAAAACTACCTAAATCAACAATCTTAAACTACTTCTAGAAAGCAATAAATCAAAAGGATATAAAGTTTTGACGTGTGATAAACCACTATTTCATGGTTTATTTTGTGCTCAATTGAGTGTTTTTTATCAACTCTTTACCCACTTATTCATACTAATTGCATGGTTTTACATTTTTCTTCCTAATTTTGTGCTATGATTGAAAACATGTTTCTTTAGTCTTAATTTGCTAATATTAATCCTCTCTTATTATCATTAGATGCCTTGATATGTGTGTTAAGTGTTTTCGGAGATTACAGGACAGGAATGGCTTAGAGGATGGGAAGGAAGCATACAAAAGTGGAAGGAATACGAGAAATTGAAGGAACTGCAAAGCTGTCAACCTGACCCACTCACACTAAATCGATCATAACTTGAGCTATAGAGGTCCAAATCAGGCGTTTCCAGTTGCGTTGGAAAGCTAACGTCCGGGGCTTCGATTTGATATATAATTTGCCATAGTGGCCATACAGATAAGTGACGCGAACACGTGCTCCACGCGGACGTGTCGCAGTGACAAAAATCAGCGATTTCTAGGCTGATTCTGGCCCAGTTTTCGGCCTAGAAAACACAGATTAGAGGCTATAAAGCAGAGAAATCCATTCATTCATGAGAGGACTTGGATATTCACATAGTTTTAGGCTTTAGATGTAGTTTTAGAGAGAGAGGTTCTCTCATCTCTCTTAGGATTTAGGATTTAGGATTTAGATTTTTAGGATTAGGATTCCTCTCAGTTTATGGTTATTTCTTCATTCCAAGTTCAATGTTCCTTAATTTATGTTTCTCTTCTACTTTCAGATACTCTAATGCTTTTACTTGTTAATTACTTATGTTGCCAAATTGTCTTATGAACTTTTCCATGTTAAGATTTAAATGTTCTATTTAATATAATTGGAGGTATTTCATAATTAAGATTGCTTTGATTTATTTATGTTATAGACATTTTCAATTTAATTTAAGATTTATTCCCCTTTTGCTTTGGCTAATTAATTGGAGACACTTGAGTTATCAAACTCCTTGTTGATTGAAAATTGGAATTCTTTGCTGATTGATTTGAATTCCAATAACTCTAGTCTTTTCTTAGGAATTGACTAGGACCTGAGGAATCAAATTGATTCATCCACTTAACTTACCTTCATAGTTAGAGGTTAATCAAAGTGGGAGCAGAATCCAATTCTCATCACAATTGATAAGGATAACTAGGATAGGACCTCAATTTCTTATACCTTGCTAAGAGATTTTATTATTATTAATTTATTTTTCTTGTTATTTAAATTACTTGTTCCCTATTTCAAAAACCCAAAAATATATCTTTTTACATAACCAATAATAAATCATACTTTCCTGCAATTCATTGAGAAGACGACCCGAGGTTTGAATACTTCGGTGATAACTTTTATTGGGTTTTGTTACTTGTGACAACCAAACTTTTGTAAGAAAGGAATTATTGTCGGTCTAGAAGCTATACTTACAACGCGAATTTAATTGCGAAATTTCTAGATCGCGCGAGAGTTTCGTTCTTCAAAATGGCACCGTTGCGGGGGAATTGCAAATGTGTGCCTTATTATTGGTTATTCTAAATATTTACTTTTAAATTGATTTTTTCGAAAAAAAAATTTCAGATTTTTATTTTAATTTTTTTTATCTTATCTTATCCTAGTTTTAAATTTCAAAATTCAAATCTTTTTCAAAAATCATATCTTTTTTAAAATCTTACCTTATCTTATTTCAAAATCAAATATCAAATTTCAATATTTAGATTCCAAAAATCAAAATTCAAATTTCAAAATTTAAATTTAGAATTTTAAAAATCAAACCTTTTCAAAATTTAAATCTTTTTCAAATCTTTATCTTATATTGTTGACTTTTTCAAAATTCAAATTTCAAAATTTGAAAATTCAAATTTCAAATTTCAAATTTCAAATTTCAAAATTTAAAATTCAAACTTCAATTTTCAAATTCAAAAATTTAAATTTCAAAACCTTTTAATCTAAAAACTTATCTCCTCTTACCTAACTTATCTTATATTTTCTAATCTTAAAATCAAATCTTTTTCAAACCTTTTCTCTTGTTTTATTTTATTTTATTTTATTTTCCTTTGCTTGTTTATTTGTTTTTATTTTTAATTTTTATTAGCTACTATGAATTCTCACCCCTCTGGTTTCAAGTTTGGTTCTAATGTTATTGCAAGGAATGAAAATTATAACAGGAACAAGCATCAAGGTAAAAACAATCAAAGATGGAAGGAGCCACAAGGAGTTGATCAACCCTCTTGGCAACAACCCCCTCCAATGCGCTATAACCAACAACCATTCTGTGATGCATACCAAGACAATAGTTATTATGGACCCTTTCGTGACAAACCACCTCCACCAAATTACTATGGTCAAGAGCCATTCCAGGAAGCGTACAAAGATGATGAATAAGATGGACCCCCTTGTAGTTACCAACAAACCCCATCATATGCTTATGAACCACCTCCCCAACATACTTTTGAACCACCATACTCACAAGCCCCTTTACACCATTCACCTCCATATGACCCTAACTCCTATCCACCCCAACCTCCATTGGATAACAACACACTCATCTCTAATATCATTGGTCTCACATCTACACTCCAAAATCTTATATCCCACATGGACCAATCCTCTACCTCCAATATTCAACCCTTAAGCTTCATTGCGCTTTCTTTTCAACCACATAATAATCTTCCCATCCCATCACCACTCTCTATGGAAGAGCACCCACATCCATCAATCCAAGAGCAAGATGATCCCAGTTATGCTATTGATATGGAACAAGAAAGAAGGAATCATCTTCACAAATCCATACTTCATAAGAAGCTAGAGGAGGCCCTACAGATGAAGGTAGTAGAAACCCTTGAAGTCGAAGGAGTGGTTGAAGAATTAGTGAAGGAAGACATCAAGGAGGAGTCTGATTTTGTCTTAGAGCAAGAGAAAGCCCAAAATGTGGAAATAGGTGAGACCCTTAAAGATGAAGGAATAGTTAAAGGGAGTTTTCATGGAAAGAAAATCATTAAGGATGAGTACGATTTTATACTAAAACAAGTGGACAAAGCAGTAATTACTAAAGAGGAGGAAGTGGTTGAAGACTTAGGAGATGCTGAACCTCCATGGGAAAGTCAAGTTATAGATCCTCCTTCAAAGACATTTGAAATTGATGTTGAGGAGGGTGTACAACCTCTAAGGCATATCATGGCTAAAGACTTTGAAGAGGTTGATCAAGAGATGGAGATTAAAGAAGAAGAAGCACAACCTACCATGGCCTTGGTGAGTAATGAAGAAGATAATGAATTGGAAAAAAGCTACCAAGAGGAAGAGGTTGAAATTGAAGAAGCTTGCAAAGAGGTGGAAGTTATCAAGGAAGAACACAAGGGAATGGAGCTTGAAATCACCTTGCCAAAGTTGTTGGAGACCTCTCCCCCTAAGCCACCATTATCCTTCACAACATTCATGTGGGTAAAATACTTATCCTTAACCTTTACCTTCCCACTTGAATATGGGCTACTTGAGACAGATGGTCAGCTTAGAGCTCTTTATGGCTTTAAGAGTAAGAGGGAGATGGTTAGTGGTTGGCAACACCATCCTAGGTTCGTTATGGTTGGAAGCTCAAGGCCTGATTACAAGGGTTGGCATAATTCTCAATTAATTTGGTCTAGGAGGATGTTTGGGTGCCTAAATGAGAATTCTAAGGCTGAACCACCCGGACGGAATCATCATGATCCACTTGAAGACGGGTGTAGAAACAAGATTTGGGATCTGGGAATATATGAGGATCAAATTTAGGAGCTCAAAGCTTGAAAAGAACTTCATCAAAGCTTGAGAAATTTACTTGGTATTGATAGAGCTTATTGGAAGTCCAAGCATTGGTGGAAGTTTCAAGACGAGTTCAAGCACAAGCCACCATGACAAAGAGCTCACCAAATGGCCAACTTAAGGACTTTAACTAAAAGTGCTAGGTGGGAGACAACCCACCATGGTATGATCGTTCTTTTTCAGTCTTAGTTTTATTTTGTTTTGTTCTTAGCTTTATTTTATTCTATTTTTCTTAGTGTTCATTCATAATGCCTGCATCAGCATCTGCATTTTGCATTCTACATACTGCAAATAAAAAAAAAAACACGCACGCGACGCATAAGCGTCGCTAACGCGTCCGCGTCACCAGTGCATTTTGAAGAAAAAAAAAAGAATTGGACAGAAAGTCACGCAAAAGCATGGCTGGAGGCGTGCCTTAGGCACAAACATGCCCACGCGACTAGGTCAATGACGCGGCCGCGTCATTTTGAAAATTTGCCTCCCACGCATACGTGTCACCCACTTGAACGCGTGCCCCTAAAAATCGACGTAAAAGAAGTATATGGCAGTAAGTTATGATGGAGCTGGGCTGGACTCGTGCTAGAAGCACAAGCCCTCCCACGCGAATGCGCGCCTCATGCGTCCGCGTCGTTTTTCAAAGTATGGCCATTCACGCGACCGTGTCAACAACGCGATCGCGTCACCCTAAAATTTGGCCAAATGGGTATGAAACAGAGAGTTGCGTGAACGCATGGCTGCCCTCGCGCCATTCGCATAAATCAAGTCACGTGACCGCGTGACCCACGCGTCAACATCACTTGAAAATATCACAAAACACGTGAACGCGTGACCCACGCGTCTGCGTCGCTTTCGTCGCACAACTTATCCAGATCAGCGCCAATTATCTTTTCTTTTCTTTTCTAATCCTAATTTTTTTCTATCTTTTCTTCTTTCTTCTTTCTTTCTTACTTTATCTTTTTAACCTCTCATCCCTCTTCACTTCCATTCTATTTTATTTAATTTATTTGCATACTTTCATTTATTGCATTTTAATTTTGTGCATATTTTTATCTTCTTTTCTAAGTCTATTATTTTTCCAATGGTGTTAAATTTTTTTATTCAACTGTTACCTCTTTTCTGGTATTATTTTGGTGCTTAGTGACTTGTTTTCTACTGTTGGATAATATTATTTAAGTCAATGTTGATCTTTTCTGATACATGTATTCCTTTTGCATTGACATGAGCTTATACTATCTTGCATTACCCACACTCTCTTCCCCTTTGTTGCAATTTTTGCACTATTGATATGCCATTTGCTTCTACTATTTTCTCACTTGCATGTTGTAGCTACCATGTAATTGAAATCCTTATTATTTGGCATTAACACCCATATTTTATTTGTTTTCTATCTTTATTCCTGGGTTACTTTCCTTCTTTTACCTCTTCTTTCAGGATGGCCACCGAGGAAGGGAAACAGAAAACTTTTACATGGGGCAACCGACAAGTCCATCTGCAAAATCTTTGGAGAAAAGCGCCAGTTGGAACAGCCCGTCCACCTGCACATCTCAGCATGCACCGAGGATGGTGCAATCTTTAAGTGTGGGGAGGTCGATACCGATCTCCATGGGTTAGTTCTTTTCTTCTCAACACCAATGTTATATTTTCTTTGTAAATTCATTGTTGCATTTGCATATTTGATTGCATGTTTGTTTGATTTTATGCATTTAGTTACTACTTGGTTGAAGTAATATTTTCTTTTTCAAGAAATTTTTATAGTATTTCACTAATTTAAATTGAAAAATTTTTTCTGTTAAAACTTGTTTGAAGTTGTATTTGGAACATAGTTTAACAAGCTAAAGAACACACAACCTGTGAAATTTTGAGCTTATTTATATGGTTACATTATTTAACCATAAATTTTTATTCTTGTGTGTTTACTTCTTTATGATTGCAATCTTTTCTTTGTTCCATTCTATATGTCCACTATTTAGTGTATTTACATGCTTGCATATGATTGAGGCCATTATTTGTTTAACTCACTTATCCCAAATAAGCCTACCTTTTCAATTACCTTTGTCAGCCACTTTGAGCCTATTAAATCCCATTTGTTCTATATTTTACCACATCACTAGCCTTAAGCGAAAAAACAAGTAATCACCCCAATTGAATCTTTGGTTAGCTTAAGATAGAGATTATGTATCAATTAAGTGTGGGAAAACTGTGGGAACATGGGTTAATAAGGGAATGTGTTATGTTTTTATTTTGATAAAATATTGGAAATTTGGGTACATACTCAGGTGAGACCAGAAAAATTAAAAAAATTCATGTGTATTGATAAGTTATGTTTATTTTTCTATAGAAAAAAATAAGAAAAGAGAAAAACATTGAAAAAAAATATCCAAAAAAAAAATTTATTCAATAAATAAATAAATAAGGGAACAAAATTACCCCAATGTTAAGTTAAGTTAAGGAAAAGATCAATGCATATGTGATAAAAATTAAAAGAAAGGTTGATGCATGAGTATGAGGTGAAAAAAATGGGAATTTTTGGGTAGCTTGGCATGATTCTAGAGTTATATAGAGTGTATGTATGTTAGGTGAGAGCTTGGTTAGTCAAAGATTCAATTTATAGCTCACTTAGCCATATATATACCTTTACCCTTACCTTAGCCCCATTACAACCTTGAAAAAGACCTCATGATGTTTGCATCGATATACTAGATATTTGTTGATTGGTTAGATGAAGAACAAAGTTTAGAAATCATGACTAGGGAAGAGTAGAGTGATTAATCCTAGACACTTGAGAGATTAGAGTGCATATACACTACCAGTGAGGGTTCAATGCTTGATTTTATGTTCCCTGCTTTCATGAGCTATCTTTTTAGAAGTTTACTTGTCTTTTATTGTATAATTTGAATTAGTGAAATCTGATTTATGTTTGTCTTGAAGAGCTTATTTACTTTTAACTAAGTAGGTGGAAACATCTTAGCATGTAGTTGTATTCATCTAGATAGGTTACATTTCATACATTCTACCATTCCTCTTCACTCCTTTATAGCTTCTCTTGAGCTTAGCATGAGGGCATGCTAATGTTTAAGTGTGGGGAGGTTGATAAATCACTATTTCATGGTTTATCTTGTGCTTAATTGAGTGGTTTTTTATCAACTCTTTACCCACTTATTCATACTAATTGCATGGTTTTACATTTTCCTTCCTAATTTTGTTCTATGATTGAAAACATGTTTCTTTAGTCTTAATTTGCAAATATTAATCCTCTCTTATTACCATTAGATGCCTTGATATGTGTGTTAAGTGTTTTCAGAGATTACTGATGACTTGCATCATCTACCCTTCTTTCTTGCATAAAGAAGACCATAAAAGAGCATAAATCTCATTTGATTAGTACAATTCATGCATTAATTGATAAATATTATGGGACACTACTTTGAGATGAGTTGTGCTGAATTTCAGGTGAGAAAAGCATCAAAAATTGGGTAGAAGACAAACAAGAAGTTGGGCGTGTGAAACGGGCTGCCACTTGAAGCAAACGCCACAAAAATGCATTGGCATGGCATGCCAGTGCTAAAGTCCAAAGAAGAAGTCCAAGCATGCATGTAGGCGTGGCACGCCAGAGAATGGGCGTGGCACGCTAATACAAAATTCCAGAGAGCTATAAAGGAGGGCACAAAAGGGGCGTGGCATGCCTGACCCATCAATTACTATGGGTGTGCCACTTGAGCAAAGGGGCATGGCACGCCAACTCACCATTCCAAGAAGAACCTTCACTATGGCGTGCCACTTGGTGTCAAAGGCGTGGCACGCCAGCCCCAAGAAGTCACTTGGGCGTGCCACTTGAGAACCCAGGTGTGGAACGCCAAGCTTGAAGAGTTCACAAATCCATGGGCGTGCCACTTGAGCAGCATGGCGTGGCACACGGGTACAACAATCCATAGAAGGGGCTGAAGGCAATTGAAGACTAGGTGTGCCATTTGCGCAACCAGGCATGGCACGCCAATGCACAAAGGACCAAAAGCAAGGACTGGGCGTGCCACTTGATAATGAAGGCGTGGCACGCCGACCTTAGCTTTTCACTATGGCGTCCACTTGAAAACTGAGGCGTGGCACACCAACTACTGGAACTAAGATAAGATCATGGGTGTGGCACGCCAGCCTTTAGGCGTGGCACGCTGGTATAAGTTTTCAAAGTGGATGAAGGAGGCCAATTACTCGGGGCGTGCTACTTGGTATCGAAGGCGTGGCACGCCATTCACCATTCTTCACTTAGGCGTGCCACTTGAGCAACCAGGCGTGGCACGCCAGTTTCATTCAGAGCGAAGCATTGGGGCGTGCCACTTAAGTTCGTGGCGTGGCACGCCAAATCGAGGAACCACTCACTCACAAAAGGGGCGTGGCACGCCAGACCCTGGGCATGCCACGCTAGGTCAACTTTCCAGAGAAGCCTAGCCAAGCAAGAAGCTAGGGCGTGGCACGCAAAACCGTGGGCGTGGCACGCCAGTACATGTTTCCAGAGGCAAAGAGAAGTGAGAAAAGCAAGGGGCGTGCCACTTGAGTTCGAAGGCATAGCACGCCAACACAAGAAATCCACTATGGCATGCCACTTGAGTTCGAAGGCGTGGCATGCCAAGGTTGAGAGAGGGACGAGCATGCCACTTGAAGGATTAGGCGTGACACACCAAGATGGAAATGAAGGGCACGTGACACGCCAGAAAAGCGCCAGCCACACGCCAGCTGAGAAGCCATGCTTATTGAGTATTTTTTTCCCTCCAAAATGTAATTTTCCTTTTTCACTTTTGTATATCTTTTATTTTACTAGGAGTAGTATAAATACCCCCAAGGAGTACTGAAGAAGGGGGTTAAGCAGTCAGTTTTAGATCCACTTTTACACTTCACTTTTGAGTACTTTTTGAGCTATGAGTAGCTAACTTCCCTCTCATTGAGAGAGGAAGCTCTGTTGTACTTGATGGATTGATGATTGTGAAATCCTTCTTCTCTTCATCTTCTCTTTGATTTGCTAGAAGGAATTTCGTTCTTAATGCTTAGTTTTCAATTATCTTGGGAAAGAGATTGAATGCAATTGGGTTTCATGGGAACCTTGGGAAAGGAAACATGAAACCATGCTTGAAATCCCTTCTCACACTAGAGTAGAATCTGGGTTTTGGTGTTTGGATATGTGACATATAATCCTCCCTCTACTTAGACCTATAATGGTGTGTGGTATAATCAGGGACCAAGCATATCTCTCTTCATGAGCAATTAGACCAAAGAATTGGCTATTGATCAAGATATGAGAGATTGAGTCACCAAGGGATTAGGGCTCAATCAATCATGATTGCCAAGAGGTCAATGAGTTGCATGATTGAAGGGGATATAAGTTAGATTCAATCTAAAGAGACAACATCTCCCAATCTCAATGAATTTCCTAATTCTTATCTACCCATTTCTTTACTGCTTATTTTACATTCAGCAATTCCCCATTCCAATTTACATTTAAGTCATTTATGATTCTGCCATTTACTTTCTGCCATTTATATTTCTGCACTTTATTACTTTTCTTTATATTCTAGTCATTTACATTTATGTCATTTACAATTCTGCACTCTACAATCCTATTGATCCGCTTGACTAATTCATCAATTGATTAAAACTGCTCAAATTTGCCAATCTCTGTGGATACGATCCCACTCTACTGTGGGTTATTACTTGACGATAATTTTGGTGCGCTTACCAAAAGGACTAATTCACCAATTTTGAATGGGGTGTGAATTCCAGTCATCAAGTTTTATAGCGCCGTTGCCGGGGATTGGCTTAAATTTGACAGTGATTAAATCAATTGGAGAGCTAGATTAAGCAATTTAAATTCTTTGTTATTTTATTTTATTTAGCACCTTTTATTTTCTTTTATTTTGAGTTCTATTTCTTTCTTCTTTGAGTATTTTTTTATTACATATTTTCACTCCTTTAACTGTTCGATTAATTACACCACTCACGCTAACAACCACTTTAACAAGAGTAATTTCTTATTTCATTTTCTTTCTTGCTTTTTTCCTTGTTGGTTGTATGATAGGTAGAAGAAGCGGTACTTCAACTTCCTTTGATTCTGAACCTGAGAGGACCTTCCTTAGATTAAGAAGGGAAGCAAGAGGTAAAGGAGTCGTTGTTGCTGAGGAAGAGGAAGAGTATTTTTAAACAAACATAGAGGAGAACATGGAGAACCACCATGAAGAAGAACATAGAGTATATTGCGAGCGCTACGCTCGTTTGGTGAACGCTGCAAGGGACGCGTACGCGTGCATGACACGCACGCGTCAATGTGCCAAATTGCCAAAGCACGCGTAAGCGTGAGGGACGCGTACGCGTCGATGGACGAAAATGCAAAAGCACGCGCAGGTGTATAGGACACATACGCGTGTGTGTAAAAGCAATCCATTCTCTAAATGAACATCACGCTCTCCTGGAAGTGAATTTCTGCTCAATTAAATCTGATTCCAAGCCCATTGACACACCAAAGCAAGCAGAGCCCATTGACATCACTCAAAGCGACAAGAAACAGTTAGAATAGGAATTTCATTTGAGTTGTAATTTGTTTTCAATT
Source organism: Arachis ipaensis (assembly GCF_059453495.1). Lineage (NCBI taxonomy): Eukaryota > Viridiplantae > Streptophyta > Magnoliopsida > Fabales > Fabaceae > Arachis > Arachis ipaensis. The sequence goes on from NC_142441.1 coordinate 60,643,345, forward strand.
TCAATTTCAATTGTAAATGTGACGTGGCAGAAATTGGCGAGTTAAGAAATTGTTATCAGAGATACGTTGCAAGTACAGTTCTTAACCAACTGAAAATCCGCTTATCAATTTAGAAGGGGTTGTCATAAAATTAAAATTAAAATACTGGGAGTATGAATCCCAGGTTGTCTCCCAATGTGTTGCAGAAAGATGTGTTATTTTATTAATCTGATGTTTTCTAAAAATGGTTGAGTTGATAAACAGGAAATTAAATCAGAGAATTTATGTAATTTAAATAAAAACCTTGACCATGAGTAGATTAGTTGGAAGCCCTATCCTTGATGGAGTTCTCTCAAGATAAATATGATAATTAAAGGTTGCCTGCTCAGTTATCCGTTACCTAAGTAAAGGGAAGTTAAGCAAGTTGGAAGTCAATTTCTATTCACAAGTTCTAATCCTCTCCCTTGGGAAGGACTAGTGTCAGTGATTAGAGGGCGACCCAACGCGAAACCCAACTATAATTTTACTCTTGAGCATCCAACTCAAGGTCTTCCTGTCAATCAACTCCCAATCAAGATATGGAACTACCCGCCCATTATGATTGTGAAATCCACGAAATAAGAAAGGGAAATATTGAAAGACATGATAAATAATAATCAAAAGGATCAATTAAAAATAAAAATAGTTCTTGTATAAATAAATTCTAGAAATAATCCAATAATAATTTTGAGTAAATAAAGGATATGGAAGAGTAAGTGACAAGTAAGGAAACAAACTAGAATGACGAAGTCTTGACGAAAGTAATAGCTCTTCTCAATATCCCAATCCAAAAAGCAATAAAATCAAAATCCTAAGAACTATGAATGTGTAGAGAGAAAACCTAGAGGAGGAGTAAAATCAGATCTAAAAGTAAAATTATGCGGAATGAATGTTGTTCTCTGGTCTCTGCATGTTCCCTGGCTCTAATCTGCTTTTCTAGGCCGAAAACTGGGTCAAAACAGGGCCCAAAATCGCCCCCAGTGAATTTTGCAGATTCTGCAGATCGCGCACGTCAGGCGATCGTGTCATCCAGGCGTTCGTGTCATCCAGCGTTTTGCCTTGCCACGCGTGCGCGTCATCCACACCTTCGTGTCACTTGTGCAGTTTCCAATCCGCGCGGTCGCGTGAGCCATGCGTCCGCGTCACTTCTCGCTGGTCATCTCCTCAATTTCTTGTGTTCCTTCCATTTTTTCAAGCTTCCTTTCTAATCTCCAAGTCATTCATGCCCTATAAAGCCTGAAACACTTAACACACAGATCACAACATCGAATTGAATAAAGGAGAATTAAAATACAAAATTAAAAGTCTCTAGGAAGCAAGTTTTCAACCATGAGGTATTTTTTAGGAAGAAATTATAAATGCATGCTAATCATATGAATAAGTGGGTAAAGATTTGATAAAACCGCACAATTAAACACAATATAAACCATAAAATAGTGGTTTATCAACCTTCTCCCACTTAGTCATTAGCATGTCCTCATGCTTAGTTGAAGGAGATAAAATAAATGAGTAGGAACATGTAAAACCCATGCAATGCAATGCAAACTATATATGTGAATGCAATTATATAGTTCTTGTCCACTTGGTCAAAAGTAAATAAGCTCTTCAAGACAATCACAAATCAAATTCCACTAATTCAATTCTTATACAGTAAGAACAGATAAAAAAGGGAAGAAGGTAGCTCATAAAAGCAGGGAACATAGAACTTAAGCATTGAACCCTCACTGATGATGTATGTACACTCTAATCTCTCTAGTGTATAGGGTAATCACTCTATCCTTCTCTAATCATGCTTTCTAATTTTTTTTCTTCTCCTAACCAATCAACAACAATTAATATACCAATGCAAACATCATGAGGTCTTTTCAAGGTTGTAATGGGGCCAAGGTATGGGTAAAGGTACATATATGGCTAAGTAAGCTTATAAATTGAATCTTCAATTAACCCAAGCTTTCACCTAACACACACACACACACACACACACACACACACACACACACACACACACACACAGATATATATATATATATATATATATATATATATATATATATATATATTCTTTATAGCTTAAATTTTACACCTAGCTACCCAAAATTTTCCTTTCACATTCCTTACTCACGTATCAACTTTTATTTTAATTTTATCATACATGCATTGATCTTTGAATTCTTAACCTAACATTGGGGTAATTTTGTCCCCTTATTTAATTATTGAATATTTTTGGATTTTTGGATTTTTTTTTGAACATAAATATGTTTAGTTTATCAATGCACATATATTTTTGATTTTTATAGTTTCACATGAGTAGGTACCCAAATTCCCATTATATCATCATGACACATTCCCTTATTATCTTTTGTTCTCACAATTTTCCCATACTTAATTAACACATAATTCTATCTTAAGCTAACCAAAGATTCAGTTGGGATATATAATTGTTTTTCCGCTTAAGGCTGGTGATGTGGTAAAGTAAAGAACAAATGGGATTTAAAAGCTCAAAGTGGCTAACAAAGGTAACTTGAGGGCTAGGCTTAATTTGGACAAGTGAGCTAAATAAATAATGGCCTCAATCATATGCAAGCATATAAATATATTAAACATTAGACGTATAGGATGAAACAAAGTATAGATTACAATCATAGAGAAGTAAACACACAAGAATAAAATAATTATGGTTAAATAATGTAACCATGTATAAAGGCTCAAATCTCACAGGTTGTGTGTTCTTTAGCTCAAAAACCATGTTCTAAATATAACTTCAAGCAGATTTAACATAAAAGTTTGGGTTAAAATTAGTGAAATTTTGTTCTAAAAATAGGGTCTTAGAAGAAACTTATTGTCTTTTCAATCAAGTAGGACATGCATGCAACTAATCTATTACTATGCAATCTATCCTATTCTACAAAAGAAAAACTAACTAAATATCCTATTTTATTGGTGTTAGGGAAGAGAATTTACCTTCGGAAGTCAGGTACTGACCGACCTCCCCACACTTAAGGCTTTGCACCGTCCTCGGTGCCATCTATCAGCAACAAGGGTGGGCTGGTAGCAGTATCTCCACAGTCGGGACCATCATGGCTCCCTATGCTGGTAAAGGAAGTGGAGTCCGGGGTGTCTGAGTCTCTGTATTTTCCCTTAAGTAGCTCCTTGAGGTATGTGAATCGGCGCTTATTACGGCGCTCTCTTAGCTTTGCTTTGTGTTCCTACCGATCCAACCTTTCAATTATCTGATGGAGCAGTTGATTTGTTGTAGGTGCTTGTCGTGTTGAAGGAGGAATGTCTTCAGCCGGTTCAGTAGGCTGGCTTGTAGTGGCGGCTGGAAGTCTGATATATTTCCCGTTAGGGACGTACTGATCATCCCGTGGAAGCATGGCTTTGGTGTCCCCAGCTCTGTAGGAGACTCCGACTACTGAGACAAGATCTGAGACCAGGGCGGGAAAAGGTAAGTTTCCTGCAATTTGTACGTGTCCCATAGCATTCCGGATGTGTCTTGGTAGGTTCAGAGGCTGGTCTGTAAGGATGCATGATGAGCGGATATTTTATACGCTTTTTGGGGTTAATTCCATATAGTTTTTAGTGTGTTTTAGTTAGTTTTTAGTTTATTTTTAGTAGTTTCTAGGCAAAATTCATATTTCTAGACTTTACTATGAGTTTGTGTGTTTTTCTGTGATTTCAGGTATTTTCTGGCTGAAATTGAGGGAGCTGAGCAAAAATCTGATTCAGGCTGAAAAAGGACTGCTGATGTTGTTGGATTCTGACCTCCCTGCACTCAAAATGAATTTTCTGGAGCTACAGAACTCCAAATGGCACGCTTCTAATTGCGTTGGCAAATAGACATCTAGGGCTTTCCAGAAATATATAATAGTCTATACTTTGCTCAAGGATAAACGACGTAAACTGGCATTCAATGCCAGTTCCATGCTGCTGTCTGGCGTCCAGCGCCAGAAACAAGTTACAAAGTGGAGTTCAACGCCAGAAATAGGTTACAACCTGGCGTTGAACGCCCAAAACAGCCCAGGCATGTGAGAAGCCCCAGCACAAACCAAGTGGGCCCCAGAAGTGGATTTCTGCACTATCTATCATAGTTTACTCATTTTCTGTAAACCTAGGTTACTAGTTTAGTATTTAAACAACTTTTAGAGACTTGTTTTGTATCTCATGACATTTTAGATCTGAACTTTGTAATCTCTGACGGCATGAGTCTCTAAACTCCATTGTTGGGGGTGAGGAGCTCTGCTGTGTCTTGATGAATTAATGCAAGTATTCCTGTTTTCTATTCAAACATGCGTGTTCCTATCTAAGATATCCATTCGCGCCTAATTATGGAGAAGGTGATGATCCGTGACACTCATCACCTTCCTCAACCCACGAACGTGTGTCTGACAATCACCTCCGTTCTACATCAGGTTGAATGAATATCTCTTAGATTCCTTAATCAGAATCTCCGTGGTATAAGCTAGATTGATGGCAGCATTCATGAGAATCCGGAAAGTCTAAACCTTGTCTGTGGTATTCCGAGTAGGATTCTGGGATTGAATGGCTGTGACAAACTTCAAACTCACGAGTGCTGGGCGTGGTGACAGACGCAAAAGGATAGTAAATCCTATTCCGGTACAATTGAGAACCTGCAGATGATTAGCCATGCGGTGACAGCGCACTTGGACCCTTTTCACTAGAAGGATGGATGGTAGCCATTGACAACGGTGATCCACCAATATACAGCTTGCCATAGGAGGAATGTGCGTGCGTGAACAAGAAGGCAGAGGAAAGCAGAGATTCAGAAGACAAAGCATCTCCAAAACTCCAACACATTCTCATTTACTACATAACAAGTAACTTTTAATTCATGCTCTATTGTTCATTTGCAAGTAAATTGATAATCACCAATTAATATCCTGACTAAGATTTGCAAGACAACCATAGCTTGCTTCAAGCCAACAATCTCCGTGGGATCGACCCTTACTCACGTAAGGTATTACTTGGACGACCCAGTGCACTTGCTGGTCATGTGTGCGAAATTGTAAGAGAGTAACAATTTTGTGCACCAAGTTTTTGGCGCCATTGCCGGGGATTGTTTGAGTTTGAACAACTGACGGTGAATCTTGTTGCTTAGATTAGGAAATTTTTGTCTTTTGGGTCAGAGTCTTTTATTTTCTTTTCAAAAATTTTTCAAAAGTAATTTTTCTATTAAATCTTGTGCCAAACTTTAAGTTTGGTGTTTTCTTGTTGATTTTTCTTTGTTTTTCGAAAATTTTATTTTGGTTTTCTAAAAATTTTAAGTTTGATGTTCTTTCTTCATGTTCTTCTGTTCTTGTGAGTCTTCAAAGTGTTCTTGAGTTTTTCTTGTGTCTTGATCTTAAAATTTTTAAGTTTGGTATTCCTTGGTGTTTTCCCTCCAAAATTTTCGAAAACAACGAGCATTAGATCTAAAAATTTTAAATCTTGTGCTATTTTATTGTTTTTCTCTCTCCTCCTTAAATTTAAAAATATCTTCCCTCTCTATTTTAAAACAAATTTTTGAAAGTCTATTTTTAAAATTCAGATTTAAAAAAAAAATTCATATCTTTTTCAAAACTTCCTAACCACTTTCTCTTTCCTCATTTTTTTGAAAATCTTCACCCATTTTTATTTATTTTATTTTAATTTATTTATTTCGAAAATAAAATAAATTAATTAAATAAATAAAAATATTTTTCTTCTATTTTACATCATCTCCCTTTCTTCATCATGGACCTAAGCGGAAATGAACAGTACAGGAGGACTCTGGGGTCATATGCTAACCCCTCTACTGCTTCATATAGGAGCAGTATCTGCATACCCTCCATTGGAGTCAGTAGTTTTGAGTTGAATCCTCAGCTCATTATCATGGTGCAGCAAAGTTGCCAGTATTCCGGTCTTCCACAAGAAGAACCTACAAAGTTTCTGGCACAGTTTTTACAGATTGGTAACACAGTACATGACAAGAAAGTAGATCAGGATGTCTACAGATTATTACTGTTTTCATTTGCTGTAAAAGACCAAGCCAAGAGGTGGTTAAATAACCAACCTAAGGCTAGCATAAGGACATGGAAACAGCTGACAGAAAAATTTCTGAATCAATACTTTCCTCCAAAACGGATGACACAGCTAAGGCTGGACATCCAAGGCTTTAAACAAGGAGATACGGAATCTCTTTATGATGCCTGGGAGAGATACAGAGAGATGCTACGAAAATGCCCCTCTGAAATGTTTTCAGAGTGGGTTCAGTTAGACATCTTCTATTATGGGCTTACAGAAAGAGCTCAGATCTCTTTAGATTGCTCAGCTGGTGGATCTATCCACATGAGAAAGAAAATTGAAGAAGCTCAAGAGCTCATTGATACAGTTGCCAAAAATCAGCATCTGTACATAAGTAATGTCTCTTCCATGACAGAAGAGGCTAAAACAGTAACTGTTGAACTCAGTCCTGCAGAGCAAGCTACTGAATTCAATCAGCAATTGGAGTTTCTAACAAAGCAGTTAGCTGAATTCAAGGATAAACTACAGGAAACAAGGATGGCTAATATAAACATGGAAGTGCAATTAAAGCAAACAAAGCAGCAGCTGTCAAAACAAATAACAGAAGAATGCCAAGCAGTTCAATTAAGAAGTGGGAAAGCACTGAATCCCCCATTTCAAGGCAGCAGGAAACCAAGAAATGAGCAAACCACCCAAAATCCATCTGAGGACAGTAAGAGCCCAGGGAAAAATAATTCAGGCGCTAAAATGCCAGAAATTGGGTGGAAGGCTGGCGCTGAACGCCCAGACCATGCTCAAAATTGGCGTTCAACGCCAGAAACAAGCAAGGATCTGGCGTTGAATGCCCAAAACGGGTACAGTTCTGGCGTTCAGACGCTAGGAACAGATGAGGAGCTGGCGTCTAACGTCACTCCAGCTTCTAACTCTGGCACTCAATTGCCAGTGAGGGATCAGACACACATAAGTGCTGATAACAACCCATCTAAAAAGGCTTCTTCAACCACTTCTGTAGGAAATAAACTTACAGCAACTAAGGTTGAAGAATATAAAGCCAAAATACCTTATCCTCAAAAACTCTGCCAAGAGGAACAGGATAAGCAATTTGCTCGCTTTGCAGATTATCTCAGGACTCTTGAAATAAAGATTCCATTTGCAGAGGCACTTGAGCAAATACCTTCTTATGCCAAGTTCATGAAAGAAATCTTGAGTCATAAGAAGGATTGGAGAGAAACTGAAAAAGTTTTCCTCACTGAAGAATGCAGTGCAGTCATTCTGGAAAGCTTTCCGGAAAAGCTAAAAGATCCTGGGAGTTTTCTGATACCATGCACATTAGAAGGGAATTGCACTAAGACAACTTTATGCGATCTTGGGCAAGCATCAATCTAATACCTGCTTCCACCATCAGAAAGCTTGGGTTAACTGAAGAAGTTAAACCAACCCGGATTTGTCTCCAACTTGCTGATGGCTCCATTAAATACCCATCAGGCGTGATTGAAGACATGATTGTCAGAGATGGGCCATTCGCCTTTCCCACTGACTTTGTGGTGCTGGAAATGGAGGAGCACAAGAGTGCTACTCTCATTCTAGGAAGACCCTTCCTAGCAACTGGACGAACTCTCATTGATGTCCAACAGGGGGAAATAACCCTGAGAGTCAATGATGATGAGTTTAAGTTGAATGCTGTCAAAGCTATGCAGCATCCAGACACATCAAAAGACTGCATGAAAGTTGATCTTATTGACTCCTTGGTAGAAGAAATCAACATGGCTGCGAGTCTCGAATCAGAGTTGGAAGACATCTTTAAAGATGTTCAGCCTGATTTGGAGGATTCAGAGAAAATGAAAGAGCCTCTGAAATTTCCTCTGGAAGAGGAAAAACCTCCTAAACCCGAGCTCAAACCATTACCACCATCCCTGAAATATGCATTTCTAGGAGAAGGTGACACTTTTCCAATGATCATAAACTCTGCCTTAAATCCACAGGAAGAGGAAGTACTTATTCAAGTGCTAAGGACACACAAGACAGCTCTTGGGTGGTCCATAGGTGACCTTAAGGGCATAAGCCCAGCTAGATGCATGCACAAAATTTTATTGGAGGATAATGCTAAACCAGTGGTTCAACCACAAAGGCGGCTAAATCCTGCCATGAAGGAAGTGGTGCAGAAAGAGGTCACCAAATTACTGGAGGCTGGGATTATTTATCCTATTTTTGACAGCCCCTGGGTGAGCCCTGTCCAAGTTGTCCCCAAAATGGGAGGCATGACAGTGGTTCATAATGAAAAAAATGAACTGGTTCCTACAAAATGAAAAAAATGTCACTTTATGGTGACTGAAGGGATTGTCCTTGGGCATAAAATTTCAAACAAGGGAATAGAGGTGGATCAAGCAAAAATAGAGGTAATTGAAAAATTACCACCACCCGCCAATGTTAAGGCAATCAGAAGCTTTCTGGGGCATGCAGGATTCTATAGGAGGTTTATAAAGGATTTTTCAAAAATCGCAAAACCTCTGAGCAATCTGCTAGGTGCTGACACGCCATTTGTGTTTGACACAGAGTGTCTGCAGGCATTTGAAATGCTGAAAGCCAAGCTGGTCACAGCACCAGTTATTTCTGCACCAGACTGGACATTACCATTTGAGCTAATGTGTGATGTCAGTGATCACGCCATTGGTGCAGTACTGGGATAGAGGCATAACAAGCTTCTGCATGTCATTTATTATGCTAGCCGCGTTTTAAATGATGCCCAGAAAAATTACACAACCACAGAAAAAGAATTGCTTGCAGTGGTTTATGCCATTGACAAGTTTAGATCATACTTAGTAGGATCAAAGGGGATTGTGTATACTGACCATGCTTCTCTTAAATATCTACTCACAAAGAAGGATTCAAAACCCAGGCTCATAAGATGGGTGTTGCTTCTGCAAGAGTTTGATATAGAAATAAGAGACAGAAAAGGGACAGAGAACCAAGTGGCTGATCATCTGTCCCGGATAGAGCCAGTAGAAGGGACGCCCCTCCCCTCTCTTGAGATCTCTGAGACTTTTCCGGATGAGCATTTATTTGACATTCAAGAAGCACCATGGTTTGCAGACATTGCGAACTACAAAGCTGCAAGGTTCACACCCAAAGAGTACAACAGGCAATGAAAGAAAAAATTAATTACTGATGCAAAGTACTACTTGTGGGATGAACCCTATCTCTTTAAGAGATGTGCAGACGGAATAATCCGGAGATGTGTGCCTAGAAAAGAAGCACAGAGGATCCTATGGCATTGCCATGGATCACAATATGGAGGCCATTTCGGAGGTGAGCGAACAGCCACCAAGGTCCTCCAATGTGGCTTCTATTGGCCCACACTCTATAAAGATTCCCGAGAGTTTGTACGTAACTGTGACAGTTGCCAAAGAGCTGGTAATCTGCCTCATGGTTACGCCGTGCCTCAGCAAGGAATCTTGGAGATTGAGTTGTTTGACGTATGGGGAATTGACTTCATGGGACCTTTCCCACCATCATACTCAAACACTTATATTCTGGTGGCAGTTGACTACGTATCAAAATGGGTAGAGGCCGTTGCCACACCCACCAATGATACTAAAACAGTGCTGAAGTTCCTCCAGAAATATATCTTCAGCAGGTTTGGGGTCCCTAGAGTACTAATCAGTGATGGGGGCACTCACTTCTACAACAAACAGCTTTACTCTGCCATGGTTCGGTATGGGATTCGCCACAAGGTGGCAACTCCATATCATCCACAAACTAATGGGCAAGCTGAAGTCTCTAACAGAGAGCTAAAAAGAATCCTAGAACGGACTGTAAATACCTGTAGAAAGGATTGGGCAATGAGCTTGGATGATGCTCTGTGGGCATACAGAACAGCATTCAAGACTCCTATAGGGACCTCTCCATACCAACTTGTGTATGGTAAGGCATGTCACCTGCCCGTGGAACTGGAACATAAAGCCTATTGGGCAACCAGATTCCTAAACTTTGATGTCAAATTAGCTGGAGAAAAAAGATTGCTCCAGCTAAATGAACTAGAGGAATTCAGATGCACTGCTTTCGAAAATGCCAAGCTTTATAAAGAAAAATAAAAAAAATGGCATGACATGAAGCTGTCATCTAGAATCTTTGAACCAGGACAAAAAGTTCTGTTGTTTAACTCTAGGCTCAGGCTATTCCCCGGGAAACTAAAGTCCCGGTGGAGGGGACCATATGTGATTACAAGTGTATCACCATATGGTTATGTGGAGCTTCAAGATATTGATTCTGATAAGAAGTTCATTGTTAATGGACAGAGAATCAATCACTATCTTGAAGGCAATGTTGAGCAAGAGTGCTCAAGGCTGAAGCTAGATTAAAAGCTCAGCAAGGTCCAGCTAAAGACAATAAAGAAGCACTTGCTGGGAGGGAACCCAGCCATGGGCATCACTTCCTCTAAGCATCTTTCCATATTCTTGATTTTATTTGTTTATATAAATTTCATTGATCCTAAGGTAAAGAGTCAATTTTATAAGTTCACAGGGTTACAGAAGGATTCTGCACGCAAAACAGAGAAAAAGAGCTCACTGGCAAGAAAACGCCAATAAAAGTCTGTTTTGGGCGTTCAACGCACAACAGAAGCATCCACTGGGCGTTGAACGCCAGTAAGGATAGCCATCTGGGAGTTGAACGCCAGAAAGAAGCTCTTTCTGGGCGTTTAACGCCAGATTTACAGCGTTCTGGGGTGTTCAGAAAAACGCCCAGTAACAAAGGACTTCCTGGCGTTCAACGCTAGAAATAAGCAGCAGCTGGGCGTTGAACGCCCAGGAGAAGCAGCATTTGGGCGTTGAACGCCCAAAACATGCAGCGTTTGGGCGTTCAAATGCCAGGATGGTGGGGAGGAGGTAAATTCGTTTTTTCTTCATATTTTTCATTTTAATCCTAATTTTCATGTTCCAATTCATGATTTCTTGCATAAACATGTTAAGAACCCTGATTTCTAAAATCCCTAATTTCTAAAAAACCCTTCTTTAAAAATATTAAATGTATCTTAATCCATAAGCACAAATCCTTTTTTTCAATCGAACTCAACTCTTTTTCAAAATGTTCAAAACAAATCTCTCTCTTTTCATTCAAAAAGCTTTTCAACTAAGCAATATCTTTTTCAAATCTCCATACTATCTTTTTCAAAATTTCAAATCTATCTTTTTCAAATATCTTTCATATCTTTCCAATTTTAAATCATATATTTTCTTATCATATTTTTTCTAAAAATCATATCGTCTATCTTATCTTTCTCCCTATTTTTCGAAAACCCACCCCCCTCTCCCTTTAAATATGGGTTCGGCCTCCCTCCCCTCCCATCCACCATTGCACCTAGCTCTCCTTCTTTCCCTCTCCTTTCTTTTCTTTTGCTTGAGGACAAGCAAACCTCTAAGTTTGGTGTGCTTATCCGTGATCACTAAGATCATGGCTCCTAAAGGAAAACAACCCACTCCAAGAGGCAAGAAAGAGAGTGTTCCAAAACCACTTTGGAATCAAGGGAAGTTCTTAACTAAAGAACATTCAGACCATTATTACAAAATAATGGGTCTAAGATCAGTGATCCTGGAAGTCAGATTCGATCTGAAAGAAGACGAATATCCGAAGATCCAGGAGCAAATTCAAATCAAGAACTGGGAGATCCTAGCCAATCTTGAAACGAAAGTGGGAAGGAATATGGTCCAGGAGTTCTATGCTAATATGTGGCATACAGACAGGCAAAGACTATCTGGGTCAGAGGAAAGATTATTCATACCCACCCTGACAAGATCAGAGAGATCTTAAAGCTACCTCAACTGAAAGATGATCCAGACTCCTTCAATAGGAGAATGATGAGAACAGACAAGGGCCTGGATAAGATTCTAGAGGATATATGTATCCCTAGAGCCAGGTGGACCACTAGCACGAAGGGTGTTCCAAATCAACTCAAAAGAGAAGATCTCAAACCAGTCGCCAGAGGATGGCTAGATTTCATTAGGCATTCTCTGCTGCCCACTAGCAACCGTTTTGAAGTCACTATTAGAAGAGCAGTGATGATCCATTGCATCATGATGGGAAAAGAAATGGAAGTTCATCAACTGATTTCAACTGAATTTTACAAAATTGCAAACAAAAATTCCAAAGATGCTAGGTTGGCTTATCCAAGCTTGATTTCTATGCTCTGCAAGGACACTGGAGTAAGGATGGGAATAACTGAGTATATCTCAATTGAGCGACCAATCACCAAAGCATCAATGTAAAAACAACAAGCACAGGATGACCCCATCAAGAAGAAAACACAGGAATTTCTCCCAGAAATCCCTCAATCTGAATACTGGGAGTACCTTGAAACATCAGTTACCAAGATGCAAGAAGCTATGGAACAAATAATGAAAGAATAGAAAGAACAAATCAGCATTCTCTGCTATATGATTAAAGAACAGGAGGAGCAAGGGCTCGACTTAAGGGAATTGAAGCGCCAGAAATTATCTCTTGAAGGACCAAGCACCCCGCAGATTAGAGGAACATCCACTCCCCAGAACAAAGGTTGTTAAATTCTAATCTTAGCCCTAACTCTATGATAACTGTTCTTATTCTAGTTTTACCTTAGGAGTCATATAGTAGTAATTAGTATCTATATTTTTGATTTTATCTCCAATTAAGCTATAATTTAATTTTCTCATCATCATCAAACATGAATAAAATAGAAGAATTTCATTAGAATAAGAGGCAATAATTTTTGAGTTTTTAATAAGAACATTCTAATTATTTACATGTGGTGGCAATGCTTTCTGTCTTCTGAATGAATGCTTGAACAGTGCATATGTCTTTTGAATTTGATGTTTAAGACTGTTAAATATGTTGGCTCTTGAAAGAATGATGAACATGAGACATGTTATTGATAATCTGAAAAATCATAAGAATGATTCTTGAAGCAAGAAAAAGCAGCAAGGAACAAAGCTTGCAGAAAAAAAAGAAAAAAAATATAGAAAGAAAAAGAAAAAACAAGCAGAAAAAGCCAATAACCCTTAAAACCAAAAGGCAAGGGTAAATAAAAAGGATCCCAAGGCTTTGAGCATCAGTGGATAGGAGGGCCTAAAGGAATAAAATCCCGGCCTAAGCGGCTAAACTAAGTTGTCCCTAACCATGTGCTTGTGGCGTGAAGGTGTCAAGTGAAAACTTGAGACTGAGCGGTTAAAGTCAAGGTCCAAAGCAAAAAGAAGAGTGTGCTTAAGGACCCTGGACACCTCTAATTGGGAACTTTAGCAAAGCTGAGTCATAATCTGAAAAGGTTCACCCAATTATGTGTCTGTGGTATTTATGTATCCGGTGGTAATACTGGAAAAAAAAGTGCTTAGGGCCACGGCCAAGACTCATAAAGTAGCTGTGTTCAAGAATCAACATACTAAACTAGGAGAATCAATATCACTATCTGAATTCTGAGTCCCTATAGATGCCAATCACTCCGAGCTTCAATGGATAAAGTGAGATGCCAAAACTGTTCAGAAGCAAAAAGCTACTAGCCCCGCTCATCTAAATAGAATCTGAGCTTCACTCAAAAACTCTGAGATATTATTGCTTCTTAAATTATTTTTATTCTATTTTATTTATCTAGTTGCTTGAGGACAAGCAACAGTTTAAGTTTGGTGTTGTGATGAGCGGATATTTTATACGCTTTTTGGGGTTAATTCCATATAGTTTTTAGTGTGTTTTAGTTAGTTTTTAGTTTATTTTTAGTAGTTTCTAGGCAAAATTCATATTTCTAGACTTTACTATGAGTTTGTGTGTTTTTCTGTGATTTTAGGTATTTTATGGCTGAAATTGAGAGAGCTGAGCAAAAATTTGATTCAGGCTGAAAAAGGACTGCTGATGCTGTTGGATTCTGACCTCCCTGCACTCAAAATGGATTTTCTGGAGCTACAAAACTCCAAATGGCACGCTTCCAATTGCGTTGGAAAGTAGACATCCAGGGATTTCCAGCAATATATAATAGTCTATACTTTGCTCAAGGATAGAGGACGTAAACTGGCGTTCAACGCCAGTTCCATGCTGCTGTCTGGCGTCCAGCGCCAGAAACAAGTTACAAAGTGGAGTTCAACGCCAGAAACAGGTTACAACCTGGCGTTGAACGCCCAAGATATCCCAGGCACATGAGAAGCTTTAGTCTCAGCCCCAGCACACACCAAGTGGGCCCCAGAAGTGGATTTCTGCACTATCTATCATAGTTTACTCATTTTCTGTAAACCTAGGTTACTAGTTTAGTATTTAAACAACTTTTAGAGACTTGTTTTGTATCTCATGACATTTTAGATCTGAACTTTGTAATCTCTGACGGCATGAGTCTCTAAACTCCATTGTTGGGGGTGAGGAGCTCTGCTGTGTCTCGATGAATTAATGCAAGTATTCCTGTTTTCCATTCAAACATGCGTGTTCCTATCTAAGATATCCATTCGCGCTTAATTATGGAGAAAGTGATGATTCGTGACACTCATCACCTTCCTCAACCCACGAACGTGTGTCTGACAATCACCTCCGTTCTACATTAGATTGAATGAATATCTCTTAGATTCCTTAATCAGAATCTCCGTGGTATAAGCTAGATTGATGGCAGCATTCATGAGAATCCGGAAAGTCTAAACCTTGTCTGTGGTATTCCGAGTAGGATTCTGGGATTGAATGGCTGTGACGAACTTTAAACTCACGAGTGCTGGGCGTGGTAACAGATGCAAAAGGATAGTAAATCCTATTCCGGTACAATTGAGAACCTGCAGATGATTAGCCGTGCGGTGACAGCGCACTTGGACCCTTTTCACTGGAAGGATGGATGGTAGCCATTGACAACGGTGATCCACCAACATACAGCTTGCCATAGGTGGAATGTGCGTGCGTGAACAAGATGGCAGAGGAAAACAGAGATTCAGAAGACAAAGCATCTCCAAAACTCCAACACATTCTTATTTACTGCATAACAAGTAACTTTTAATTCATGCTCTATTGTTCATTTGCAAGTCAATTGATAATCACCAATTAATATCCTGACTAAGATTTGCAAGACAACCCTAGCTTGCTTCAAGCCAACAATCTCCGTGGGATCGACCCTTACTCACGTAAGGTATTACTTGGACGACCCAGTGCACTTGCTGGTCATGTGTGCGAAATTGTAAGAGAGTAACAATTTTGTGCACCAATGCACCATAGTAGAACGGCCATGTCTGCAGTGAAGGAGGACTCGTGAGTGCTCGGAAAGACGTAATGGGACATAATCTGTGCCCAAACGCGAGCCTCCAAGGTAAGTGTGGAAGCCAATATTCCCTTAGGACAGGAACGATGGTATCTGTAGATCCATCTGCTGCCAGGTAGGGCGATAACTCTGAGAACAGCGTCCCAGTCAAATTGGTACATCTGGCGCTTGAGTGCGGCTTCTTGAAATGCGTCTGGTCCTTCTGGAGTAGGGGGAAGATCTAAAGCTCGTTGAATGGCCTCTTCTGTAATGGGGACTTGCTTCTAATGGACATAGACAAACTGCAGGGTTGGCAGGTGGAAATTGGAGTAGAACTCGACTACCCAAGAAAGATTAACCTGCCGTGGCTGTCTCTATAGGAATACCCATTGTTTTCGTTCAATTTGCAGCTCAACAAAGGGGGCAATGTTGGGCGGGAGGATAAGAAGGAATTCATTGTTGTAACTCCTTTCTGCCAGGATGGGGAACATCTGCTCGCAGTAATGATTGGTAAATCGCGCAGTGTCCTTTGCTGGGAAAGCTTTCTCTTTTTCATCAACCTTTATAATCCTCTTAATTCTCTTTGTTGAGGGCTTTACTACAGTTGAAGATGGCTCTGCCACTAATGCTCGTTTTGTTCCTCTCCTTGCTGTTGATTTGGGAGTAGCTTTCTCCTTGCCTTTCTTGGTGGTCATCCTAAAAAAATGAAAGGAAAAGTATGTTAAAATGTCAAGGGTTGGAGCAAGGAAGAGGGCGGAAAAAGTGGTAATCAATGCACATTAAAAGATGAATGATGTTAACACATGGTCATGACTACATGTGGAAAATCATCAATGGAAATATAGCAAGTGCATATGGGGACAATTAAATGCTAGGTGTTTATTGGCATGCAGGCAAAGGCATGAGTAGCATAGATCAAGCATTCAATGTCCAAGTTAGATTACCAAGTCTTTCAAACTGATAATTTGTTTGTAATGACAATAATATTTAAATAATAAAATATAAAAAAGGGTTTTGTGAAAAACATGCATATAGAGTGGTAGATTAAAAGAAATCCAAAAATAGTGCACAATGCCATACGGGCGTTTTCACAAACACATAGCATGCATGATAAAAAGCTAATGAAAATAATAAATTGAACATGCAAGCAACCCTGAAAATTAATATATAATTTCCAAACAAGTCCTTATCAATCCACAAGCATATCATAAGAAACAATGACCCAAATAAATTTCCAACACCAAATAAAAGAGAAAAAAAGGAAAAGAAAACATGAATAATGAAATTAAAAAGAAAAGAAAAAGAAAACATAAAAACAAGAATAGAAAAGGAAGGAGCGGAGAAGAAAAGAAAAACCTTGATAATGGTGGTGAGAGAGAGAAAAAGTAGAGAGTGAGAAAGAAGGAAGAAGGGAGAAGGAAGAAATAAGGAGGGAAAAGAAAAAGTAAGATTTGGGGAAGAGAAAGATAAGATATTTTGGCAGATTAGGGTGAGCTGTGCGGCGCAAGCGATGCGGACGCGTGGGGTACGCGTTCGTGCAGAGGGCGCTTAGATGAGTCGAGGCGGTCGCGTCGGTCACGCGGACGCGTGACTCGTTTTGTGCTACTGGCGCAAGGGTAGCCTCACGCTCGCACAACTTTCTGTTCAAAACTCATTATTGCCAAATTCCAGGTTGACGCGGTCGTGTGGTTGACGCGATCGTGTGGGTGGCCAATATTGGGAGATGACGCGGACTCGTAGGGCACGCATTCGCGTGGTAGGGACTGTGCATCCAGCGCTAATCCAGCACCACTCTAGCACAACTTTCGGCCATGCACCCTCTTTTACGTCGATTTTCAGGTCACGCGTCCGCGTGGGTGACGCGGATGCGTGGAAGGCAATTCTCCCACATGACGCGGACGCATCAGCGACGCGGTCACGTGGGGCGATATGTGCCAAAGGCACACCTCCAGCCACACTTTCGCGTGACTTTCTGTTCGATTTCTTATTCTTTCTGAGCCACCTGCGACGCGGACTTGTCGGCGACTCTGTCGCGTCGTGTGCTCTCCCTCTCTTTTTTTTTTTTTGAAAATAAAAATGTGCAAATGCAGATGCAAGCTAAATGTGCTAAGAAAGAGAAGAATTATTGAAAAAGAAAACTAAGAATAAAGAAAGGAACGATCATACCATGGTGGGTTGTCTCCCACGCAGCACTTTGCTTTAACGTCCTTAAGTTGGACGCTCCACTAGCTCAGTCTTCTGCTGTGGGTAGATCCTCCAAGACGAAGATCTCTAGCTCCCTGGGTTTCACCTTCGCACCGTGATATAGCTTCAGGCGATGTCCATTAACTTTGATGAATTCAGAGCTTGAAGGATGACTCAGGTGGAAAACTCCGTATGGATCAACCTTCTCCACTCTATATGGACCTTCCCATCTTGATCTTAACTTGCCTGGCATGAGTCTCAGTCTAGAGTTGTAAAGGAGGACAAAGTCCCCAGGTTAGAACTCTCTCCTCTTGATGTGCTTATCATGCACAACCTTCATCTTTTCCTTGTACAATCTTGAGTTCTCATAAGCTTATAGGCATAGGCTCTCTAATTCCTGCAGTTGCAACTTTCTCTCAGTTATGGCCTTCTCAAATTCCATATTGCACTCCTTCACTGCCCAAAAGGCTTTGTGCTCTACCTCTAATGGGAGGTGACAGGCCTTTCCATAAACTAAGCGGAAGGGACTCATCCCAATGGGTGTCTTGTATGCAGTTCTGTATGCCCAGAGTGCATCTTGTAGCCTGGTGCTCCAGTCTCTTCTATTAGGTTTGACTATCTTCTGCAATATACTCTTTATCTCTCTATTAGACACCTCAACTTGCCCATTAGTCTGGGGTGGTAGGCTATTTCCACTTTATGAACTATCCCATGCTTCTTCAATAATCCTGTTAGTCTCCTGTTACAGAAATGGGTGCTTGGATCGCTCACGATTGCTCGTGATGATCCAAAGTGACAAATAATATGGTTTCTCACAAAGGAAACAACAGTGTTAGCATCATCAATGAGGGTAGGAATTGTTTCCACCCATTTAGAAACGTAATCTACAGCTAACAGTATATAAAAATAACCATTAGAGTTTGGAAATTGACCCATGAAGTCAATGCCCCAAACATAAAAAATTTCACAGAAAAGCATAGTCTGTTGAGGCATCTCATCCCTCTTGGATATATTACCAAACCTTTGGCATGGGGAACAAGATTTACAAAATTCAGCAGTGTCTTTAAAAAGGGTAGGCCACCAGAATTCACAATCTAAGATTTTTCTAGCTGTTCTTTGAGGACCAAAATGTCCTCCACTCTCAGATGAGTGACAGGCCTCTAAGATGGACTGAAATTCTGATTGAGGCACACATCGGCTAATTACCTGGTCAGTGCCACATCTCCATAAATATGGGTCATCCCATATATAATATTTGGACTCGCTTTTCAGCTTGTCTCTTTGATGCTTAGTAAAGTTTGGAGAAAAGGTGCGGCTAACTAGATAATTAGCTACAGGTGCATACCAAGGGATTACTTCAGATACTGCTTGTAAGTCATCAAACGGGAAATTATTAGATACCTTGATATATGTGTTAAGTGTTTTTAGAGATTACAGGGCAGGAATGGCTTGGAGGATGGAAAGGAAGCATGCAAAAGTGGAAGGAAAACAAGAAGTTGAAGGAACTGCAAAGCTGTCAGCCTGACCCTCTCGCACTAAAACGGTCGTAACTTGAGCTACAGAGATCCAAACGACGCAGTTCTAATTGCGTTGGAAAGCTAACGTCCGGAGCTTCGATTTGATATATAATAGATCATAGTTGCCCTGACACTAGGTGACGCGGTCGCGTCGCAGTGGCGAAAAACCAGCGTGGCAGATTTCTTCTCCAGCAATTTCTGGGCTGTTTTCGACCCAGTTTGCGGCCCAGAAAACACATATTAGAGGCTATAATGTGGGGGAATGCATCCATACAAGAACAAGCTTTCACATTCACAAATTTAGGAGTAGATGTAGTTTTTAGAGAGAGAGGTTCTCTCCTCTCTCTTAGGATTAGGATTTAGAATTTCTCTTAGTTTTAGGAATGCCTCTCAATCCCAGGTTCAAGGTTCCTTTAATTTATTTTTCTAATTTAATTTATGAACTCTTCCATGTTACATTTGATATCTTTATTAGTGCTAATTCGAGGTATTTTCATATTTAATTTTGCTTTTCTTTATTTATATGAATGCTTTTAATTTAATTTAGATTTTTCCCCTTTTGGCTCTGGTTGAGTCATTGGAGACACTTGAGTTATCAAACTCATTGTTGATTGAAAATTGGAATTCTTCAAGAATTAATTCGGGTTCCAATAACTCTAACTTTTCCCAAGGAAAGACTAGGACTTGAGGAATCAGAATTAATTCATCCACTTAACTTACCTTCATAGTTAGAGGTTAACAAAGTGGGAGAAAAATCCAATTCTCATTACAATTGATAAGGATAACCAGGATAGGACTTCCAGTTTTAATACCATGCCAAGAGTTTATTTTATTATTACTATTATTCTTATTGTTCAACATACTGCTTCCTTACTTTCAAAACCCCCAATTTACAAACTCATAACCAATAATAAGAACATACCTCCCTGCAATCCCCTGAGAAGACGACCCGAGGTTTAAATACTCGGTTATCAATTTTAAAAGGGGTTTGTTACTTGTGACTACCAAAACGTTTGTATGAAAGGAATTTTGAAGGTTTAGAAACTATACTTGCAACGAGGATTTATCCCCAAATTTCTAGACCACGCAAAAGTTCTCTCATCAAAATGGCGCCGTTGCCGGGGAATTGCAAATGTGTGCCTTATTATTGGTTATTGTAAATATTTTCTTTTACCTGTTTATTTGTTTTTATTTTTGTTTTTATTTGTGCTTTTTCGTAAATTAAGAGGTTATTGCTCTTTATTTTAATTGATTCTTTTGAAAATCACAAAAAAAAATTCAGATTTTTATTTTAAAATTTTTATCTTATCTTATCTTTATTTCAAAATTCAAATCTAAAAAAAAATTTTCAAAATTCAGATTTCAAATTTCAAGTTTCAAAATTCAAATTTCAAAATTTAATTTTCAAATTCAAAATTTAAATAACCTTTTAATTTAAATTTTTTTATTTTCATTTTTAATTTTTATTTGCTACTATGAACTCTCACCCCTTTGGCTATGAGTCTGGTTACAATTATGTTGCAGGAAGAGGAAATTACAAGGAGAACAGGCATCAAGGTTAGAACTATCAAATATGCGAGGAGCCACAAGGATTTGTTCAACACTCATGGCAACAACCACCTCCAATGGACTATCAACAACCACCACCATATGCCTATAAACCCTCTCCTCAACATGACTTTGGACCACCATACTCACAAGCCCCTTTCCACCAAACACCACCATATGACCAAACCCTTATCCACCATACCAACCACCTTATAAACCATATGAACCATATCAAGAACCACCACTTCCCTATGTACCATGTCCATATCCATCACCTCAAGACTCAACAGAGCGTCTCACGGAAACATGTGCAAAACTTCATGCCACACTTCATCAATTGAATCAAGCAATAAATAGACTACCTTCCCGACGTTCGGACACTCAAGGAACCTCTATGGCTTCATGTGGGCAATCTAATGAAGAACGTAGCATGAAGGAGATATTAGAAACTCCAGTGGACAGTACGGAGCATGACTTTGTACCGGAACAAGTGGAGGAAGCTGTAATTATTGAAGAAGAAGAAGTGGTTGCAGACTTAGGAGATGCTGAACCTCCATGGGAAAGTCAAGAGATAGAACCTCCTTCCAAGACGGTTGCATTTGATGTTGAGGAGGGTGTACAACCTCCAAGGCATATCATGGTTGAAGACTTAGAAGAGTTTGATCAAGAGATGGAGATTCAAGAAGAAGAAGCACAACCTCCTATGTCCTTGGTAAGCAATGAAGAAGAGACTAAATTGGAAGAAAGCTACCAAGAGGAAGAGGTTAAAATTGAAAAAACTTACAAAGAGGTAGAAGTTGTCAAAAAAGAGCACAAGGGAGTGGAGCTGGAAATCACCTTGCCAAAGTTATTGGAGACCCCTCCCCCTAAGTTGCCATCATCCTTCACAACATTCAAGTGAGTAAAATTCATATCCCTTAGCTTTCTAATCCCACTTGAATATGGGCTACTGGAGACGGATGGTCAACTTAGAGCTATTTGTGGCATTAAGAGTAAGAGGAAGATGGTCAGTGGTAAGAATTGTCCTGCAAGGTTCATTATGGTTGGAAGCTTTAAGTTTAAACGCAAAGGTTTGTGTAGAGCTCAATTGAATGGGTCTAGGAAGCTGTTTGGTAGCTGCAATGAGAATTCAAATTACTTATCACCTGGCTAGAAAAATACAAATCCCAACAAGAATGGGTGTAAAAGCAAGATTTGGGATCCTGGAATCTACTCTGACATTTGTCACCCCGGGAGCCTAAAAATCTGTTTGAAGCTTCTTAAGGGCTTTACATGCCTAGTTTGGGATCCCGGAGGCCATTGGACATTGGTGGAGATTCCTGGATGAATACAAGCATAAGCCATCGTAACAGGAAGCTCATCAAATGTCCAACTTAAGGACCTTAACTAAAAGTGCTAGGTGGGAGACAACCCACCATGGTATGATCGTTCTTTTTTCATTTTTATTTAGTTTTACTTGTTTTCAAGTTTTATTTTATTTTATTGTATTGAACCTGGAGTTTTTCATAACATTCATATTAGCATTGCACACTACATACTGCATTATATATATAAAAAAAAAAGAGAAGCACGCACGCGACGCGGCAGCGTCGCTGACGCGTCCGCATCAGGTGGGAACATTAGCTTCCCCACGCGTTCGCATCACCCACGCGACCGCGTGGCCCTGTAAATCGACGTAACAAAGGTGTATGGCCGAAATTTGAGCTGGAATTGGGCTGGACCCGTGCTAGCAGCACAAGTCCTGCCACGCGAACGCGTCACCCACGCGTCCGCATCATATTGGAAATAAGGCCACCCGCGCGATCGCGTCGACCACGCAACCGCGTCACCCTGGATTTTGGCAATACTAAGTTTTGAACAAAGAGTTATGCGACCACGAGGCTGCACTCGCGCCACTAGCACAAATCGAGTCATGCGATCGCGTGACCCATGCATCCGCGTCACCTGCATCACACAACTTATCCAGATCAGTGCCAATTATCTTATCTTTTCTTTTCTAATCCTAATTTCTTCTATCTTTTCTTCTTTCTTTCTTACTTTATTTCTTTCACTTCTCATTCTTCTTATCTTTTTATTTTACTTAATTTATTTGCATATTTCATTCATTGCATTTTAATTTAGTGCACATTTTTATTTTCTTTTCTAAATTAATTATTTTTTCTTTGGTGTTAAAATTTTCTTATTTAACTGTTGCATCTTCTCTTGAATTACTTTAGGCGCTTAGAGACTTGTTTTATTCTGGTTAGATAATATTATTTAAATCAATGCCAATCTTTTATACCTGTATTAATTTTGCATTGACATGAATTTATATTATCTCTCCTTACCCACACTCTCTTCCCCATTGTTACAAATTTTGTACCACTGGTATGCCATGGCTTCTATTGTTTTCTCACGTACATGTTGAAGCTTCCATGTAAATGAGACCCTTTTCATTTGGCATTAACCCACCCATACTTCATTTATTTTCTTATCTCTATTCCTGGGTTACTTTTCTTCCCTTTTTCTTTCAGGATGGCCACCCAGAAAGGAACCGGAAGACGTTTACATAGGGAAACAAGACAAGTCCATCTGCACAATCTTTGAAGAAAAGCACCAGTTGGAACAACCCGTCCACCTACACATCTTAGTATGCACCGAGGACGGTGCAATATTTAAGTGTGGGAAGGTCGATACCGATCTCCATGGGTTAGTTACCTTCTTTTCAACACCAATAATCTTATTTTCTTTATTTGTTCATTGTTACATCTGCATATTTGATTGCATGTTTATTTGATTTTGTGCATTTAGTTACTACTTGGTTAAAGTAACTCTATTTTGAAAAATTTCACTATTTTAAATTGAAAAAAATTTTTTATGTTAAAACTTGTTTGGAAGTTGTATTTGGAACATGAATTATAGCTAAAGAACACACAACCTATGAGATTTGAGCTTATTTATATGGTTACATTATTTAACCATAAATATTTTACTCTTGTGTGTTTACTTCTCTATAATTGTGATCTTTACTTTGTTTCAGTCTATATGTCCAATATTTAGTGTATTTACATGTTTGCATATGATTGAGGCCATTATTTGATTTTAGCTCACTTATCCCAAATAAGCCTACCCTTTACATCACTCTTGTTAACCACCTTGAGCTTTTTAATCCCTATTTATTCTATATTTTACCACATCACTAGCCTTAAGCGGAAAAAAAATTAATTATCCCAATTGAATCTTTGGTTAGCTGAAGATAGTGTGTTAATTAAGTGTGGGGAAATTGTGGAAACATGGGTTGATAAGGGAATGTATCATGTTTCTAATCTATTTGAATATTGGGAATTTGGGAACCTACTCATGAAAAACCAAAATAGAAAAATAATAGAAAATCCATGTACATTGATAAGTTATGTTTATTTCTCTACAAAAAAAAATCCAAAAAAAAAATTCAATAAGTAAGTAAATAAATAAGGGGACTAAATTACCCCAATGCTAAGTTAATAAAAAGATCAATGCACATGTGATAAAAGTAAAGAAATATCAAAATTTTGGTACATGAGTATGGGAATCATATAAAAGTGGGAATTATGGGTAGCTAAGCATGAATTTAAAAGTATATAGAGTATATGTATATTAGGTGAGAGCTTAGGCTAATTAAAGATTCATATTATAGCTCACTTGGCCATACATATATCCTCACCCTTACCTTGGCCCCATTACAACCTTGAAAAGACCTCATGATGTTTGCATTGGTACATTAAATACTTGTTGATTGGTTAGATGAAGAACAAGGTTTAGAAAGCATGATTAGAGAAGAGTAGAGTGAATTACCCTATACACTTGAGATATTAGAGTGCATATACACTACCAGTGAGGGTTCAATGCTTGATTCTATGTTCCCTGCTTTCATGAGCTATCTTCTTACAAGTTTACTTGCTTTTTTTTATTGTATGATTTGAATTAGTGAAATCTGATTTATATTTGTCTTGGAGGACTTATTTACTTTTAACCAAGTAAGTAGAAACATTTTTGTATTTAGTTGCATTCATATAGATAGGTTGCATTTCATATTAATCTACCATTCCTCTTCATCTTTATGGCTTCTCTTGAGCTTAGCATGAGGACATGCTAATGTTTAAGTGTGGGGAGGTTGATAAACCACTATTTTATGGTTTATCTTGTGCTCAATTGAGTGGATTTTATCAACTCTTTACCCACTTATTCATAATATTTGCATGGTTTTATATTTCCTTCCTAATTTTATTCTATAATTGGAAACTTGCTTCCCGAGCCTTTTAATTACCAAAAATTAATCTCCCCTTATCACCATTCGATGTCTTGATATGTGTGTTAAGTATTTTTAGAGATTACAGGGCAGGAATGGCTTGGAGGATGGAAAGGAAGCATGTAAAAGTGGTAGGAAAACAAGAAGTTGAAGGAACTGCAAAGTTGTCAGCCTGACCCTCTCGCACTAAAATGGTCATAACTTGAGCTACAGAGATCCAAACGACGCGGTTCTAGTTGCGTTAGAAAGCTAACGGCCGGGGCTTCGATTTGATATATAATATGCCATAGTTGCCCTGAAGCTAAGCAACGCGGTCACGTGATCTACGCGGACGCGTCGCAGTGGCAAAAAAACCAGCGTGGCAGATTTCTTCTCTAGCAATTTCTGGACTGTTTTCGACCCAGTTTGCGGCTCAGAAAACACATATTAGAGGCTATAAAGTGGAAGAATGCATCCATACATGAACAAGCTTTCACATTCACAAATTTAGGAGTAGATGTAGTTTTTAGAGAGAGAGGTTCTCTCCTCTCTCTTAGGATTAAGATTTAGAATTTCTCTTAGTTTTAGGAGTGCCTCTCAATCCCAGGTTCAATGTTCCTTTAATTTATTTTTCTAATTTAATTTATGAACTCTTCCATGTTATATTTGATATCTTTATTAGTGCTAATTCGAGGTATTTTCAGATTTAATTTTGCTTTGCTTTATTTATATGAATGCTTTTAATTTAATTTAGATTTTCCCCTTTTGGCTTTGGTTGAGTCATTGGAGACACTTGAGTTATCAAACTCATTGTTGATTGAAAATTAGAATTCTTCAAGAATTAATTCGGGTTCCAATAACTCTAACTTTTCCCAAGGAAAGACTTGGACTTGAGGAATCAGAATTAATTCATCAACTTAACTTACCTTCATAGTTAGAGGTTAACAAAGTGGGAGAAAAATCCAATTCTCATTACAATTGATAAGGATAACCAGGATAGGACTTTCAGTTTTAATACCTTGCCAAGAGTTTATTTTATTATTACTATTATTCTTATTGTTCAACATACTGCTTCCTTACTTTCAAAACCCCCAATTTACAAACTCATAACCGATAATAAGAACATACCTCCCTGTAATTCCTCGAGAAGACGACCTGAGGTTTAAATACTCAGTTATCAATTTTAAAAGGGGTTTGTTACTTGTGACAACCAAAACGTTTGTATGAAAGGACTTTTGAAGGTTTAGAAACTATACTTGCAACGAGGATTTATCCGCAAATTTCTAGACCACGCAAAAGTTCTCTCATCAATGCTCAAGTGGCACGCCCACTTTAATGTGGCTCTTTTAAGCTTGCCATGCCACGCCTGGGTCTTCAAGTGGCACGCCCAAGTGATGATTTGAAGCTGGCGTGCCACGCCTTCGATACCAAGTGGCACGCCCAAGTTATTGTCCCCTCTGGATTGATGAACTGGCGTGTCACACCCCATGGTTCAAGTGGCATGCCCATAGTGTGTAATATGCTTGGCGTGCCATGCCCAGCTTGGCGGGCCACGCCCCTTTTGTGGCCTTTGGCATTGCTCTCTGGAAACTTACACTGGCGTGCCACGCCCAACTCTTGGCATGCCATGCCCATGTAAAGGCTTTAGGTGTCCTCTCTGGAAATCAATACTGGCATGCAATGCCTAGCTCCTGGCGTGCCACGCCCCTACATTTTCATGGTGTTTGTTCCAAGTGGCATGCCAGTTTCACATGCCCAGCTTGTTTTGTTGTTTTCTTCCCTTTTTTGTTGCTCTTTTCCACCTGAAATTCAGTACAAACCCATTTCAAAGCAATGTACCATAATATTCATCCATTAATTCATGAATTACAGTGATCAAATGAGATTATGCTCTTTTATGGTCCTTTTTAGGAAAGAAAAAAAGGTTTGCTTGTCCCAAACTTAAGCTTTGCTTGTCCCAAGCAAATCAATGTGAGTGGTTCTTAAATGAATTGAGACTTGACCCTGAATGGGTGCAAACATTACTAAGGATAGGGCTAAGTATTGAACACATTCATGAATATTTTTGTTTCAATGTCACAAAAAACTCCTAGATCCTTGAGGGTTCTTCCAACTTTAAGCTTTAGGAGCCCTTTTTATTGATTGTCACCTTGAAGCAGTAAGACTTGTTCCATTTTCTTTTGATTGTTCTTTCCTTTTCAATTTTTCTTTTTCATTGACCATGACTCTAAGTGTTTTGTCTCAAGACAACCTTTTAGTTAGGCTTTCAATTAGCACTCCCAAACCAGTTGGCTTTAGGGTACTAGGTGTTGAAACACCCCTAAGAATTTACTTGTCCAGGTCTCTTTTCTTGACACATCTTCACCACAAGCATCTACTAGGATTTCTGACTCTTTTGAGTTATTTAGGGTTTCTTTCCATCATAGTAGTTGATGCTCAGTGCCTTGGGTCTTTATTGCTTACTACTTCTTGGTTCTATGGATATTCAAGAAACACCCCTTAGCCTCTACTTGTCATACCTTCCAAGCCTAGTTGCTTTTCATGACTTATTTTCTTTTCAGTTCATTCAAGGTTCTACACTTAGTTCTTTATCTCTTAGTTTTTGAACAGTCCCACTTGGTCTTAGTCTCTTTTACCCTTGTTTTTGTAACAACTCACAACAACTCTTATGGAGACAAACTATTCTTTTATTGATGTTGATAAAATTTGAAATAACTTTGCATTTTCTTTCTTGTAATGTAAAGGACTCATAAAAGACTTTAGGATATAAGAAAACTAAGCATTAAACATAAACTATCCTAACATTGCAACTTATTATTAGACAGAAATTCAAACATAAAGAAAACTAAACAGAATTTTGAAATTTGAGAGTGTCAACCATGGGAATTAAAAACCTTGAGCAGCTTCAGTTCATTGGTCCTTTTCTTTGTCTTTCTTTTTGGAGGAGGAGGAGTCATCATCATCCTTTTTGGAAGATCCTTCTTGTGCCTTTGTGTCCTTGGGATTCCAAAATCTCATCCTTCTCATGTAATTTCTTTCATTCTCCTTGTGCTTAGCCATAATTTCCTCTTGTCTCGCACTCAACTCTTTCATTCCTTGCAGGAATGTTGGGTATCCGGGGTTTAAGGCAGCCACAGCATTACACAAGTGATTCAGCTTTGCTTGTGTGTTGATATCATATTGCCTCCTTGAAATAGTTCTGGCATCATAAAGATTCCTGAACTTAGCAAGGTTCCTCTGCTGCCATTTATTTTGCTCCACTATGTTGTTGAGTGCACTTTGTATCTCTCCCAAGTCGAACTGTTCTTGCTGCTCCTTCCTCATGTGCTCCAAACTCTTTTGAAGTTGTTGTATCTTCTCATTCACTTGGTCCTATTGTTTTTGTTAATCCTTGAGTTGGTTGACATCCTCTCTCAGATGGTGTACGTCTCCTCTCATTTGGTGTATATCTCCTTGCAATTACTCCCAGTTGAAACCTTCAAAAAATTGTTGGTATTGTTGGTATGGTGGTGGTTGGAGTACTAGGTAGTGTGGTTGCTCTTCAGCCCCTTCTTCTTGTTATGGTTGCTCTTGTGGGTCATGTTTCTTAATTCTTTCTTCATAGCTCTGGGTTGAGTTTATTTGCTTCACCATCAACATCCTATCTATGTTTGAGGGGTTGTAGTCGACGACTTTCCCTCTCACATAGCTAAGATAGCCATAGGGTTGCCCTGGCTGAGGCACAGCATTGGCGTAGAATTCTCTAACCAAGCTTTCCACCACTTTCCTTGGTGGGTTACACAAGAGTGCCCATTCTCTGTTGTTGATTTCCCTGTTGATCACAGGGTGTTCATTCCTCGCCAGTTGAAAGCCAACCTTTGGAATGATTTACCTCTCACTCACCCAACCATAAAATTGGTTATGGTTGAATGAAGAGAGGAACTTATATTCATTGTGGGTTGAGGATCCTGAGGTTAGTTCCTTGGTCTTTCTCTTCTTTAATGATGAGGCTCTTGGTGGTGCCAATGGATTGAGGAATGATGTTTGAAGGGTTAAAGAAAGTTAGAGAATATTGGAAGAGAGTAAGCAAAACACAGTTTTACTTCAACACCAAACTTAGGACTATCCCAATGAAGAAAAGGGAAAGAAAGGTAAAGAAAAGAAGGGGGGAAAGAAGTGTGGAGGTTCTCTCGTGTAGGAGGTTTGGGTTCAAAGTGTGAAGAGAAGTGAAAAGTGAGGGGCTTTTATAGAGGTAGGAAGTGTAGTCTGGAGGGTGGAAAGTGAAAATAATTCAATGTTTTCCCACTTGTGGAGTGGCGCCTAGCGTGGGAAGAGGCGCCAATCTGTATCCCTTTTGGCTTCCTGTATGTGTTGAGTATCAAAGTGCAAGTACACTTTGACTTCTTGCTTTATGAGCTATCAATCATGTGGACCCCATTCTCACTCCTGAAAATAAAAACCGAAACCCCATCAGTAATGATAAAAGAATCCTTCACATTCCTTATAGTGTGATCCAATGAAATTGCAACTGATGAGTGTCCTTTGGGACACCAAACTTAATTCCATTGCATCTAATAAATTGGATTCATCCATGGGTTTTTAATGTGTTCATAAGAGTGAATTAATTTTAATCCTTTCACATTCCTTCACCTCTATCCCCTTCTGAACACATTTAAAATCAACTTTTATGCACCCACCAATTTATTAAATGCTTTCAACTTGAATGGTATTGGGCTTGCTAGGTGATATTTGTATGGTGGTGGCCACACCAAACTTAATCTCTGGGCTTACTTCTCAAAATTAATTCATTCAGATGGTTGTAAGCCTAGATTAAGTGAATTAGCGGCCACACCAAACTTAGCTTTTTAGCTAGTTCTCAGCCCAATTACTCATCATCAGTAAATATGTTCATTAAGTTGCACTTTTAGAGAGAAATAAAATTAATCATGGAGATTCACTAACTATCAAACAAAAATTTAAACTACCTAATCTACCATTTACAAATACTTTTAGAGAGCAAGAATTTAAAAGAATTAAATTGGAACTAAAACTACCTAAATCAACAATCTTAAGCTACTTCTAGAAAGCAATAAATCAAAAGGATATAAAGTTTTGACGTGTGATAAACCACTATTTCATGGTTTATCTTGTGCTCAATTGAGTGTTTTTTATCAACTCTTTACCCACTTATTCATACTAATTGCATGATTTTACATTTTTCTTCCTAATTTTGTGCTATGATTGATAACATGTTTCTTTAGTCTTAATTTGCTAATATTAATCCTCTCTTATTATCATTAGATGCCTTGATATGTGTGTTAAGTGTTTTCGGAGATTACAAGGCAGGAATGGCTTAGAGGATGGAAAGGAAGCATACAAAAGTGGAAGGAATACGAGAAATTGAAGGAACTGCAAAGCTGTCAACCTGACCCTCTCGCACTAAATCGATCATAACTTGAGCTATAAAGGTCCAAATCAGGCGTTTCCAGTTGCGTTGGAAAGCTAACGTCCGGGGCTTCGATTTGATATATAATTTGCCATAGTGGCCATACAGATAAGTGACGCGAAAACGTGCTCCACGCGGACGCGTCGCAGTGACAAAAATCAGCATTTTCTGGGCTGATTCTGGCCCAGTTTTCGGCCCAGAAAACACAGATTAGAGGCTATAAAGCAGAGAAATCCATTCATTCATGAGAGGACTTGGATATTCACATAGTTTTAGGCTTTAGATGTAGTTTTAGAGAGAGAGGTTCTCTCATCTCTCTTAGGATCTAGGATTTAGGATTTAGATTTTTAGGATTAGGATTCCTCTCAGTTTATGGTTATTTCTTCATTCCAGGTTCAATGTTCCTTAATTTATGTTTCTCTTCTACTTTCAGATACTCTAATGCTTTTACTTGTTAATTACTTATGTTGCCAAATTATCTTATGAACTTTTCCATGTTAAGATTTAAATGTTCTATTTAATATAATTGGAGGTATTTCAGAATTAAGATTGCTTTGATTTATTTATGTTATAGACATTTTCAATTTAATTTAAGATTTATTCCCCTTTTGCTTTGGTTAATTAATTGGGGACACTTGAGTTATCAAACTCCTTGTTGATTGAAAATTGGAATTCTTTGCTGATTGATTTGAATTCCATTAACTCTAGTCTTTTTTTAGGAATTGACTAGGACCTGAGGAATCAAATTGATTCATCCACTTAACTTACCTTCATAGTTAGAGGTTAATCAAAGTGGGAGCAGAATCCAATTCTCATCACAATTGATAAGGATAACTAGGATAGGACCTCAATTTCTTATACCTTGCCAAGAGATTTTATTATTATTAATTTATTTTTCTTGTTATTTAAATTACTTGTTCTCTATTTCAAAAACCCAAAAATATATCTTTTTACATAACCAATAATAAATCATACTTTCCTACAATTCCTTGAGAAGACGACCCGAGGTTTGAATACTTCGGTTATAAATTTTATTGGGTTTTGTTACTTGTGACAACCAAACTTTTGTAAGAAAGGAATTCTTGTCGGTCTAAAAGCTATACTTACAACGCGAATTTAATTGTGAAATTTCTAGATCGTGCGAGAGTTTTGTTCTTCAAAATGGCACCGTTGCGGGGGAATTGAAAATGTGTGCCTTATTATTGGTTATTGTAAATATTTACTTTTAAATTGATTTTTTCGAAAAAAAAATTTCATATTTTTATTTTAATTGTTTTTATCTTATCTTATCCTAGTTTTAAATATCAAAATTCAAATCTTTTTTCAAAAATCATATCTTTTTTAAAATCTTACCTTATCTTATTTCAAAATCAGATATCAAATTTCAATATTTAGATTCCAAAAATCAAAATTCAAATTTCAAAATTTAAATTTAGAATTTTAAAAATCAAACCTTTTCAAAATTTAAATCTTTTTCAAATCTTTATCTTATATTGTTGACTTTTTCAAAATTCAAATTTCAAAATTTGAAAATTCAAATTTCAAATTTCAAATTTCAAATTTCAAATTTCAAATTTCAAAATTTAAAATTCAAACTTCATTTTTCAAATTCAAAAATTTAAATTTCAAAACCTTTTAATCTAAAAACTTATCTTCTCTTACCTAACTTATCTTATATTTTCTACTCCTAAAATCAAATCTTTTTCAAACCTTTTCTCTTATTTTATTTTATTTTATTTTATTTTATTTTATTTTTCTTTGCTTGTTTATTTGTTTTTATTTTTAATTTTTATTAGCTACTATGAATTCTCACCCCTCTGGTTTGAAGTTTGGTTCTAATGTTATTGCAAGGAATGGAAATTATAACAGGAACAAGCATCAAGGTCAAAACAATCAAAGATGGAAGGAGCCACAAGGAGTTGATCAACCCTCTTGGCAACAACCCCCTCCAATGCGCTATAACCAACAACCATTCTGTGATGCATACCAAGACAATAGTTATGGTGGACCCTTTTGTGACAAACCACCTCTACCAAATTACTATGGTCAAGAGCCATTCCAGGGAGCGTACAAAGATGATGAATATGATGGACCCCCTTGTAATTACCAACAAACCCCATCATATGCTTATGAACCACCTCCCCAACACACTTTTGAACCACCATACTCACAAGCCCCTTTACACCATTCACCTCCATATGACCCTAACTCCTATCCACCCCAACCTCCATTGGATAACAACACACTCATCTCTAATATCATTGGTCTCACCTCTACACTCCAAAATCTTATATCCCGCAAGGACCAACCCTCTACCTCCAATATTCAACCCTCAAGCTTCAGTGCGCTTCCTTTTCAACCACATAGTAATCTTTCCATCCCATCACCACCCTCTATGGAAGAGCACCCGCATCCATTAATCCAAGAGCAAGATGATCCCAGTTATGCTATTGATATGGAACAAGAAAGAAGAAATCATCTTCGCGAATCCATACTTCATAAGAAGCTAGAGGAGGCCCTACAGATGAAGGTAGCGGAAACCCTTGAAGTTGAAGGAGTGGTTGAAGAATTAGTGAAGGAAGACATCAAGGAGGAGTCTGATTTTGTCTTAGAGCAAGAGGAAGCCCAAAATGTGGAAATACGTGAGACCCTTGAAGATGAAGACATAGTTAAAGGGAGTTTTCATGGAAAAAAAATCATCAAGGATGAGTACGATTTTATACTAAAACAACTGGACAAAGCAGTAATTACTAAAGAGGAGGAAGTGGTTGAAGACTTAGGAGATGCTGAACCTCCATGGGAAAGTCAAGTTATAGATCCTCCTTCAAAGACGTTCGAAATTGATGTTGAGGAGCGTGTACAACCTCTAAGGCATATCATGGCTAAAGACTTTGAAGAGGTTGATCAAGAGATGGAGATTAAAGAAGAAGAAGCACAACCTACCATGGCCTTGGTGAGTAATGAAGAAGATAATGAATTGGAAGAAAGCTACCAAGAGGAAGAGGTTGAAATTGAAGAAGCTTGCAAAGAGGTGGAAGTTATCATGGAAGAACACAAGGGAATGGAGCTTGAAATCACCTTGCCAAAGTTGTTGGAGACCTCTCCCCCTAAGCCACCATTATCCTTCACAACATTCATGTGGGTAAAATACTTATCCTTAACATTTACCTTCCCGCTTGAATATGGGCTACTTGAGACAGATGGTCAGCTTAGAGCTCTTTATGGCTTTAAGAGTAAGAGGGAGATGGTTAGTGGTTGGCAACACCATCCTAGGTTCGTTATGGTTGGAAGCTCAGGGCCTGATTGCAAGGGTTGGCATAATTCTCAATTAATTGGGTCTAGGAGGATGTTTGGGTGCCTAAATGAGAATTCTAAGGCTGAACCACCTGGACGGAATCATCATGATCCACTTGAAGACGGGTGTAGAAACAAGATTTGGGATCTGGGAATATATGAGGATCAAATTTGGAAGCTCAAAGCTTGTAAAGAACTTCATCAAAGCTTGAGAAATTTATTTGGTATTGATAGAGCTTATTGGAAGTCCAAGCATTGGTGGAAGTTTCAAGACGAGTTCAAGCACAAGCCACCATGATAAGGAGCTCACCAAATGTCCAACCTAAGGACTTTAACTAAAAGTGCTAGGTGGGAGACAACCTACCATGGTATGATCGTTCTTTTTCAGTCTTAGTTTTATTTTGTTTTGTTCTTAGCTTTATTTTATTCTATTTTTCTTAGTGTTCATTCATAATGCCTGCATCAGCATCTGCATTTTGCATTTTGCATACTGCATATAAAAAAAAAAACACGCACGCGACGCGTAAGCATCGCTGACGCGTCCGCGTCACCATTGCATTTTGAAGAAAAAAAAAGAATTGGACAGAAAGTCACGCAAAAGCGTGGCTGGAGGCGTGCCTTAGGCACAAACATGCCCACGCGACCGCGTCAATGACGCGGCCGCGTCATTTTGAAAATTTTCCTCCCACGCGTCCGCGTCACCCACGCGAATGCGTGCCCCTAAAAATCGACGTAAAAGAAGTATATGACAGTAAGTTATAATGGAGCTGGGCTGGACTCGTACTAGAAGCACAAGCCCTCCCACGCGAATGCGCGCCTCATGCGTCCGCGTTGTTTTTCAAAGTATGGCCACTCATGCGACCGCGTCAACCACGCGATTGCGTCACCCTAAAATTTGGCAAAATGGGTATGAAACAGAGAGTTACACGAACGCATGGCTACCCTCGCGCCATTCGCATAAATCAAGTCATGCGACCGCGTGACCCACGCGTCAACGTCACTTGAAAATATCACAAAACACGTGAACGCGTGACCCACGCGTCCGCGTCGCTTGCGTTGCACAACTTATCCAGATCAGCGCCAATTATCTTATCTTTTCTTTTCTAATCCTAATTTTTTCTATCTTTTCTTCTTTCTTCTTTCTTTCTTACTTTATCTTTTTAACCTCTCATCCCTCTTCACTTCTATTCTATTTTATTTAATTTATTTGCATACTTTCATTTATTACATTTTAATTTTGTGCATATTTTTATCTTCTTTTCTAAGTCTATTATTTTTCCAATGGTGTTAAATTTTCTTATTCAACTGTTACATCTTTTCTGGTATTATTTTGGTGCTTAGTGACTTGTTTTCTAATGTTGGATAATATTATTTAAGTCAATGTTGATCTTTTCTGATACCTGTATTCCTTTTGCATTGACATGAGCTTATACTATCTTGCATTACCCACACTCTCTTCCCCTTTTTTGCAATTTTTGCACTATTGATATGCCATTTGCTTCTACTATTTTCTCACTTGCATGTTGTAGCTACCATGTAATTGAAACCCTTATTATTTGGCATTAACACCCATATTTTTTTTGTTTTCTATCTTTATTCCTGGGTTACTTTCCTTCTTCTTCCTCTTCTTTCAGGATGGCCACCGAGGAAGGGAAACAGAAAACTTTTAGATGGGGCAACCGACAAGTCCATCTGCAAAATCTTTGGAGAAAAGCGCCAATTGGAACAGTCCGTCCACCTACACATCTCAGCATGCACCGAGGATGGTGCAATCTTTAAGTGTGGGGAGGTCGATACCGATCTCCATGCGTTAGTTCTTTTCTTCTCAACACCAATGTTTTATTTTCTTTGCAAATTCATTGTTGCATTTGCATATTTGATTGCATGTTTGTTTGATTTTATGCATTTAGTTACTACTTGGTTGATGTAATATTTTCTTTTTCAAGAAATTTTTATAGTATTCCACTAATTTAAATTGAAAAATTTTTTTCTGTTAAAACTTGTTTGAAGTTGTATTTGGAACATAGTTTAACAAGCTAAAGAACACACAACCTATGAAATTTTGAGCTTATTTATATGGTTACATTATTTAACCATAAATTTTTATTCTTGTGTGTTTACTTCTCTTTGATTGCAATCTTTTCTTTGTTCCATTCTATATGTCCACTATTTAGTGTATTTACATGCTTGCATATAATTGATGCCATTACTTGTTTAACTCACTTATCCCAAATAAGCCTACCTTTTCAATTACCTTTGTTAGCCACTTTGAGCCTATTAAATCCCATTTGTTCTATATTTTACCACATCACTAGCCTTAAGCGGAAAAACAAGTAATCACCCCAATTGAATCTTTGGTTAGCTTAACATAGAGATTATGTATCAATTAAGTGTGGGAAAACTGTGGGAACATGGGTTAATAAGGGAATTTGTTATGTTTTTATTTTGATAAAAAATTAGAAATTTGGGTACATACTCAGGTGAGACCAAAAAAATTAAAAAAATCCATGTGCATTGATAAGTTATGTTTATTTTTCTATATAAAAAAATAAGAAAAGAGAAAAAAATTGAAAAAAAAATCCAAAAAAAAATTTATTCAATAAATAAATAAATAAGGGGACAAAATTACCCCAATGTTAAGTTAAGTTAAGGAAAAGATCAATGCATATGTGATAAAAATTAAAAGAAAGGTTGATGCATGAGTATGAGGTGAAAAAAATGGGAATTTTTGGGTAGCTTGGAATGATTCTCGAGTTATATAGAGTGTATGTATGTTAGGTGAGAGCTTGGTTAGTCAAAGATTCAATTTATAGCTCACTTAGCCATATATATACCTTTACCCTTACCTTAGCCCCATTACAACCTTGAAAAAGACCTCATGATGTTTGCATCGATATACTAGATATTTTTTGATTGGTTACATGAAGAACAAAGTTTAGAAAGCATGACTAGGGAAGAGTAGAGTGATTAATCCTAGACACTTGAGAGATTAAAGTGCATATACACTACCAGTGAGGGTTCAATGCTTGATTCTGTGTCCCCTGCTTTCATGAGCTATCTTCTTAGAAGTTTACTTGTCTTTTATTATATAATTTGAATTAGTGAAATCTGATTTATGTTTTTCTTGAAGAGCTTATTTACTTTTAACTAAGTAGGTGGAAACATCTTAGCATGTAGTTGCATTCATCTAGATAGGTTGCATTTCATACATTCTACCATTCCTCTTCACTCCTTTATAGCTTCTCTTAAGCTTAGCATGAGGACATGCTAATGTTTAAGTGTGGGGAGGTTGATAAACCACTATTTCATGGTTTATCTTGTGCTCAATTGAGTGGTTTTTTTATCAACTCTTTACCCACTTATTCATACTAATTGCATGGTTTTACATTTTCCTTCCTAATTTTGTGCTATGATTGAAAACATGTTTCTTTAGTCTTAATTTGCTAATATTAATCCTCTCTTATTACCATTAGATGCCTTGATATGTGTGTTAAGTGTTTTCAGAGATTACTGATGACTTGCATCATCTACCCTTCTTTCTTGCATAAAGAAGACCATAAAAGAGCATAAATCTCATTTGATTAGTACAATTCATACATTAATTGATAAATATTACGGTACACTACTTTGAGATGAGTTGTGCTGAATTTCAGGTGAGAAAAGCATCAAAAATTGGGTAGAAGACAAACAAGAAGCTGGGCGTGTGAAACTGGCGTGCCACTTGAAGCAAACGCCACAAAAATGCATTGGCGTGGCAAGCCAGGAGTTCGGCATGGCATGCCAGTACTAAAGTCCAGAGAAGAAGTCCAAGCATGCATGTGGGCGTGGCACGCCAGATAAAGGGTGTGGCACGCTAATACAAAATTCCAGAGAGCTATAAAGGAGAACACAAAAGGGGCGTGGCATGCCTGACCCATCAATTACTCTGGGTGTGCCACTTGAGCAAAGGGGCATGGCACGCCAACTCACCATTCCAAGAAGAACCTTCACTATGGCGTGCCACTTGGTGTCAAAGGCGTGGCACGCCAGCCCCAAGAAGTCACTTGGGCGTGCCATTTGAGAACCCAGGTGTGGCACGCCAAGCTTGAAGAGTTCACAAATCCATGGGCATGCCACTTGAGCAGCATGGCGTGGCACGCGGGTACAACAATCCAGAGAATGGGCTAAAGGCAATTGAAGACTGGGTGTGCCACTTGCACAACCAGGCATGGCACGCCAATGCACAAAGGACCAAAAGCAAGGACTGGGCGTGCCACTTGGTAATGAAGGCGTGGCACACCAAATACTGGAACCAAGATAAGATCATGGGCATGGCACGCCAGCCTTTAGGCGTGGCACGCTGGTATAAGTTTCCAGAGAGGATGAAAGAGGCCAATTACGTGGGGCGTGCTACTTGGTATCGAAGGCATGGCACGCCATTCACCATTCTTCACTTAGGCGTGCCACTTGAGCAACCAGACGTGGCACGCCAGTGTCATTCAGAGCGAAGCATTGGGGCGTGCCACTTAAGTTCATGGTGTGGCATGCCAAATCGAGGAACCACTCACTCACAAAAGGGGTGTGGCACGCCAGACCCTGGGTGTGCCACGCTAGTTCAACTTTCCAGAGAATCCTAGCCAAGCAAGAAGCAAGGGCGTGGCACGCCAGACCTTGGGTGTGGAACGCCAGTACACGTTTCCAGAGGCAAAGAAAAGTGAGAAAAGCAAGGGGCGTGCCACTTGAGTTCGAAGGCGTAGCACGCCAACACTAGAAATCCACTATGGGGTGCCACTTGAGTTCGAAGGCGTGGCATGCCAAGGTTGAGAGAGGGACGAGCGTGCCACTTGAAGGATTAGGCGTGACACGCCAAGCTGGAAATGAAGGGCACGTGACATGCCAGAAAAGTGCCAGCCACACGCCAGCTGAGAAGTCATGCTTATTGAGTATTTTCTTTTCCCTCCAAAATGTAATTTTCCTTTTTCACTTTTGTAATTCTTTTATTTTACTAGGAGTAGTATAAATACCCTCAAGGAGTACTAAAGAAGGGGGTTAAGCAGTCAGTTTTAGATCCACTTTTACACTTCACTTTTGAATACTTTTTGAGCTATGAGTAGCTAACTTCCCTCTCATTGAGAGAGGAAGCTCTGTTGTACTTGATGGATTGATGATTGTGAAATCCTTCTTCTGTTCATCTTCTCTTTGATTTGCTAGAAGGAATTTCGTTCTTAATGCTTAGTTTTCAATTATCTTGGGAAAGAGATTGAATGCAATTGGGTTTCATGGAAACCTTGGAAAAGGAAACATGAAACCATGCTTGAAATCCCTTCTCACACTAGAGTAGAATCTGGGTTTTGGTATTTGGATATGTGACATATAATCCTCCCTCTACTTGGACCTATAATGGTGTGTGGTATAATCAGGGACCAAGCATATCTCTCTTCATGAGCAATTAGACCAAGGAATTGGCTATTGATCAAGATCTGAGAGATTGAGTCACCAAGGGATTGGGGCTCAATCAATCATGATTGCCAAGAGGTCAATGAGTTGCATGATTGAAGGGGATATAAGTTAGATTCAATCTAAAGGGACAACATCTCCTAATCTCAATGAATTTCCCCATTCTTATCTACCCATTTCTTTACTGCTTATTTTACATTAAGCAATTCCCCATTCCCATTTACATTCAAGTCATTTATGATTCTGCCCTTTACTTTCTGCCATTTATATTTTTGCACTTTATTGCTTTTCTTTATATTCTAGTCATTTACATTTTTGTCATTTACAATTCTGCACTCTACAATCCTATTGATCCGCTTGACTAATTCATCAATTGATTAAAACTGCTCAAATTTGCCAATCTCTGTGGATACGATCCCACTCCACTGTGGGTTATTACTTGACGATAATTTTGGTGCGCTTGCCAAAAGGACTAATTCACCAATTTTGAATGGGGTGTGAATTCCAGTCATCAAGTTTTATAGCGTCGTTGCCGGGGATTGGCTTAAATTTGACAGTGATTAAATCAATTAGAGAGCTAGATTAAGCAATTTAAATTCTTTGTTATTTTATTTTATTTAGCACCTTTTATTTTCTTTTATTTTGAGTTCTATTTCTTTCTTCTTTGAGTATTTTTTTTATTACATATTTTCACTCCTTTAACTGTTCGATTAATTACACCACTCACGCTAACAACCACTTTAACAAGAGTAATTTCTTATTTCATTTTCTTTCTTGCTTTTTGCCTTGTTGGTTGTATGATAGGTAGAAGAAGCGGTACTTCAACTTCCTTTGATTCTGAACCTGAGAGGACCTTCCTTTTAAGGAGGGAAGCAAGAGGTAAAGGAGTCGTTGTTGCTGAGGAAGAGGAAGAGTATTTTGAAACAAACATAGAGGAGAACATGGAGAACCACCATGAAAAAGAAGCTCACAATGCTAGAGAAGGCCCAGTAAATCTTGATGGGCAAGAAAGGAGAGTAGGCTCCTACATCAACCCAAACCCAGGAAATTGTGACAGCAGCATCCTAAAGCCAATAATTCATGCCAATAATTTTGAGCTGAAACCTCAGCTCATCACACTTGTTCAGAATAATTGCTCATATGGAGGAAGTGCCCAAGAAGACCCTAATCAACATCTCAGCACATTCTTGAGGATATGTGATACTGTAAAGTCCAACGGGGTACACCCCGACATCTACAAACTACTCTTGTTCCCTTTCTCACTCAGAGATAAGGCAGCAAAGTGGTTAGAATCATTCCCCAAGGATAGCCTAACTACATGGGAGGAGGTCGTGAACAGATTCCTTGCAAGATTTTACCCCCCAAAAAGAATCAATAGGCTGAGAGCTAAGGTGCAAACTTTCAGACAACAAGATGGAGAAACACTTTATGAGGCATAGGAGAGATTCAAAGATCTGACAAGAAGATGCCCACCAGAAATGTTCAATGAATGGGTACAACGACACATCTTTTATGAGGGACTATCCTATGAAGCAAAGAAGGCTGTGGACCATTCTTCAGGAGGCTCACTCAACAAAAAGAAAACCATTGAAGAGGCCATAGATGTCATTGAGACTATAGCTAAAAATGAGTATTTCTATACTTCAGAGAGGACTCAGAAGAAGGGAGTGCTAGAGCTCAACTCTGTAGATGCTTTGTTAGCTTAGAACAAAGTAATCGCAGCTCAACTATGGAGGCATCACCCTTGCCAATGGCTTCATCTTATCCTCTCAGTGAATAATATGCTCACGCACCCTGTCACGGCACGGCTATTCATCTGTCGGTTCTCGATCATGCTGGAATAGGATTTACTATCCTTTTGCGTTTGTCACTAACGCCCTGCAATCGCGAGTTAGGAGCTCGTCACAGTCATTCAATCATTGAATCCTACTCGGAATACCACAGACAAGGTTTAGACTTTCCGGATTCTCTTGAATGCCGCCATCATTCTAGCTTACGCCACAAAGATTCTGGTTAGGAGATCTAAGAGATACTCATTCTAGCTTATTTCATGTAGAACAGAAGTGTTTGTCAGGCACGCGTTCATAAGGGAGAAGGATGATGAGCGTCACACATAATCATCAACTTCATCACGTTCTTGGGTGCGAATGGATATCTTAGAAGCAAAATAAGAAGAATTGAATAGAAAACAGTAGTATTTTGCATTAATCTTTGAGGAACAGCAGAGCTCCACACCTTAATCTATGGAGTGTAGAAACTCTACCGTATGAAAATACATAAGTGAAGGTCCAGGCATGGCCGTGTGGCCAGCCCCCCTAAACGAGATCACAGGATCAAAATACAATCCAGGATGCCTAATACAATAGTAAGAGGTCCTATTTATAATAAACTAGTCACTAGGGATTACATGAGTAAGTAATTGATGCATAAATCCACTTCCGGGGCCCACTTGGTGTGTGTTTGAGCTGAGCTTGAGTGCAGCACGTGCAGAGGCCATTTGTGGAGTTGAACGCCAGTTTTTGTGCCAGTTTGGGCGTTCAACTCTGGTTTTGGATCCTTTTCTGGCGCTGGACGCCAGATTTGGGCAAAAGGCTGGCGTTGAACGCCAGTTTACGTCATCAATTCTTGGCCAAAGTATGGACTATTATATATTGCAGGAAAGCCCTGGATGTCTACTTTCCAACGCAATTGGAAGCTCGCCATTTCGAGTTCTGTAGCTCCAAAAAATCCATTTTGAGTGCAGGGAGGTCAGAATCCAACAGCATCAGCAGTCCTTTTTCAACCTCTGAATCTGATTTCTGCTCAAGTCCCTCAATTTCAGCCAGAAAATACCTGAAATCACAGAAAAACACACAAACTCATAGTAAAGTCCAAAAATGTGAATTTAACATAAAAACTAATGAAAACATCCCTAAAAGTAACTAGATCCTACTAAAAACATACTAAAAACAATGTCAAAAAGCGTATAAATTATCCGCTCATCACAACACCAAACTTAAATTGTTGCTTGTCCCCAAGCAACTAAAAATCAAATAGGATAAAAAGAAGAGAATATACTATAAATTCCAAAATATCAATGAAACATAGCTCCAATCAAATGAGCGGGACTTATAGCTTTTTGCCTCTTGAATAGTTTTGGCATCTCACTTTATCCATTGAGGTTCAGAATGATTGGCATCTATAGGAACTTCAGATTTCGAATAGTGTTATTGACTCTCCTAGTTCAGTATGATGATTCTTGAACACAGCTTCTTTATGAGTCTTGGCCGTGGCCCTAAGTACTTTGTTTTCCAGTATTACCACCGGATACATAAATGCCACAGACACATAATTGGGTGAACCTTTTCAGATTGTGACTCAGCTTTGCTAAAGTCCCCAATTAGAGGTGTCCAGGGTTCTTAAGCACACTCTTTGTTTTTTTTTTTTTTTTTGCTTTGGACCTTGACTTTAACCGCTCAGTCTCAAGTGTTTACTTGACACCTACACGCCACAAGCATATGGTTAGGGACAGCTTGGTTTAGCCGCTTAGACCAGGATTTTATTCCTTTAGGCCCTCCTATCCACTGATGCTCAAAGCCTCGGGATCCTTTTTATTTGCCCTTGCCTTTTGGTTTTAAGGGTTATTGGCTTTTTCTGCTTGCTTTTTCTTTTTCTTTTTACATTTTTTTTTTCGCCTATTTTTTTTCTTTTTTTTTTCTGCAAGCTTTGTTCTTTGCTGCTTTTTCTTGCTTCAAGAATCATTTTTATGATTTTTCAGATTATCAAATGACATGTCTCCTAGTCATCATTCTTTCAAGAGCCAACATATTTAACATTCTTGAACAACAACTTCAAAAGACATATGCACTGTTCAAGCATACATTCAGAAAACAAGAAGCATTGTCACCACATCAATATAATTAAGCTAAGTTCAAGGATAAATTCGAAACTCATGTACTTCTTGTTCTTTTGAATTAAAACATTTTTCTTTTAAGAGAGGTGATGGATTCATAGGACATTCATATCTTTAAGACAAAGTTACTAACTACTAATGATCATGTAATGAAGACACAAACATGGATAGGCACATAACATAGAAAATGAAAAACAGAGAAAGTAAGAACAAGGAATGAGTCCACCTTAGTGATGTCCTTGAGCTCTTCTATGTCTCTTCCTTGCCTTGGCTGCTCCTCCTTCATTGCTTTTAGATCTTCTCTGATTTCATGAAGGATGATGGAGTGCTCTTGATGTTCCACCCTTAGTTGCTTCCAATAATTGTGTGGAAGAAAATGTATCCCCTGAGGTATCTCAGGGATCTCTTGATTTGCAGTCAAATGTTCTACCACTGAGCTATAGACCCTTGATGGAAGCTTTTGTCTTCCCTTTCCTCTTTCTAGAGGTTTTTCTGGCCTTAGGTGCCATCAATGGTTATGGAAAAAACAAAAAAGCTATGCTTTTACCACACCAAACTTAGAATGTTGCTCGCCCTCGAGCAAAAGAAGAAAGAATAGAAGAATAAGAAGAAGATATGGAGGAGATGGATAGGAGTGTGTATTCGGCCATATGGGTGGGATTGGGTGGGAGAGAGATGTTGAATTTTTGAAGGTAGTGGGTGTATGGATGTGAGTGGTAAATAGAAAAAAAGAAGGGATGATCATGAATGGAAAGAGAGATGATGAGGTAGGTGGGGATCCTGTGGGGTCCACAGATCCTGAGATGATCCTGTGGGGTCCACAGATCCTGAGGTGTCAAGGCATTTACATCCCTGCACCAATTTAGGCATGTAAAATGCCCTTGCACCCAACTCTGGGCGTTCAGCGCCAGGTTGGTGCCCATTTTGGGTGTTCAACGCCCCTTTGCTGCCATTTCTGGCGTTGAACGCCAGAACCATGCTTGTTCTCGGCGTTCAGCGCCAGGATGCTCCCATTCTGGGCGTTCAGCGCTAGAACTATGCTCTGTTCTGGCGTTTG
Source organism: Arachis ipaensis (assembly GCF_059453495.1). Taxonomy (NCBI): domain Eukaryota; kingdom Viridiplantae; phylum Streptophyta; class Magnoliopsida; order Fabales; family Fabaceae; genus Arachis; species Arachis ipaensis. The sequence goes on from NC_142441.1 coordinate 60,687,182, forward strand.
AATGCCAGACAGATGCTCCTCCAGGGTGTGATTTTTCTTCTGCTGTTTTTGATTCCGTTTTCAATTTTTATATTTATTTTGTGACTCCTCATGATCATGAACCTATAAAGACACATAACTAAGAAAAATATAGTTAGATAAATAAACATTGGGTTGCCTCCCAACAAGCGCTTCTTTAATGTCAATAGCTTGACAGTGGGCTCTCATGGAGCCTCACAGATGTGCAGAGCTTTGTTGAGACTCTCCAACACCAAACTTAGAGTTTGGATATGGGAGTTCAACACCAAACTTAGAGTTTGGTTGTGGCCTCCCAACACCAAACTTAGAGTTTAACTGTGGGGGCTCTGGTTGACTCTGCTTTGAGAGAAGCTTTTCAAGCTTCCTCTCCATGCATGCTCTCCATTTTTTCAAACATGATTGAGAAGTTCATAGAAGTATTCATGGATGACTTCTCTGTATTTGGGAATTCATATTCTGATTGCCTATACCATCTTGCTATTGTGCTAAAAAGGTGTCAAGAAACTAACCTAGTTTTAAACTGGGAGAAGTGTCATTTTATGGTGACTGAAGGGGTGGTTCTTGGTTACAAGATTTCAAAAGATGGCATAGAAGTGGACAAGGCAAAAGTGGAAGTAACTGAAAAATTACCTCCACCTTGCAATGTCAAAGCAATCAGAAGTTTTTTGGGACACGCTGGGTTTTATAGGAGGTTTATCAAAGATTTTTCAAAGATTGCAAAACCCCTTAGCAACCTACTTGTCTCCAATACTCCCTTTGTTTTTGATAGAGAGTGCATGGTAGCCTTTGATAAACTTAAGAAGAAACTCTCCTCTGCACCTATTATAGCACCACCAAGCTGGGATCTTTCCTTTGAACTAATGTGTGATGCATCTGATTTTGCTGTTGGTGCTGTTCTAGGACAGAGGAAAGACAAGCTAGTACATGTTATTTACTATGCTAGATAGGTTCTTAATGAGAATCAAAGGAACTATACCACCACGGAGAAAGAACTTTTAGCCATAGTTTTTGCTTTTGACAAGTTTAGATCATATCTTATTGGCTCAAAAGTAATTGTGTTCACTGATCATGCAGCACTCAAATACTTGCTTACCAAACAAGAATCTAAGCCCAGACTAATAAGGTGGATCTTGTTGCTCCAAGAATTTGATATTGAGATTAAAGATAGGAGCAGAGCAGAGAACAAGGTAGTTGACCACCTCTCAAGGATCCCACAAGAAGAAGAGATGCAGCAAGTAGCAGTCAATGAAAGCTTCCCTGATGAACAATTGATGATGATTTTAGTAGCCCCTTGGTTTGCAGACATAGCCAAATTCAAGGCTATTGGGGAACTACCAACCAACATCAATAGGCACATGAGGAGGAAGCTAATTAAGGATGCCAAGCACTACATTTGGGACGATCCTTATTTGTTCAAGAAGTATGCTGATGGAATCCTAAGAAGGTGTATACCCCATGAGAAAGGACAAGAAGTATTATGGCAGTGCCATGGATCTGCATATGAAGGTCACTTCAGTGGAGAAAAGACAGCAGCAAAAGTGCTTCAATCTGGATTTTACTGGCCAATAATGTTTAAGGATGCCAAGGAAATGGTGTCAAGGTGTGATGAATGCCAAAGAGCTGGTAATCAAACTAAGAGAAATGAGATGCCACAGTAATTCATACTAGAGTTGGAGCTATTTGATGTATGGGGGATTGATTTCATGGGATCCTTCCTAACCTCCTACTCTAATAGCTACATATTGGTGGCTGTTGATTATGTCTTAAAATGGGTAAAAGCCATAGCCACTGCAACAAATGACAACAAGGTTGTGATAAGCTTCTTGAGAAGGAACATCTTCAGCAGATTTGGAGTGCCCAGAGCTCTCATTAGTGATGGAGGGACACACTTCTGCAACAAACAACTCGAGACACTCGTTCTCAGATATGGAGTAAAGCACAGAGTGGCAACTCCATACCACCTACAGACCAACGGGCAAGCTGAAATTTCCAACAGAGAGCTAAAAAGAATCCTTGAAAAAACTGTTGGAAGCTCAAGAAAGGATTGGTCTAAGAAGCTGGATGATGCACTATGGGCCTACGGGACAGCCTATAAAACTCCCATTGGGATGTCTCCATACCAACTGGTATATGGCAAGGCTTGTCACTTACTAGTTGAACTTGAGCATAGAGCATTTTGGGCTCTAAAAATGTTAAACTATGATAAGCAAGTTGCTGGAGAAAAGAGATTAATTCAACTCAATGAGCTGGAGGAGTTTAGGAATCAAGCATATGAGAATGCAAAAATCTACAAAGAGAACACAAAAAGGTGGCATGACCAAAAGATAGCAAGAAGGGAGTTCACAGAAGGACAAAAGGTGTTACTCTACAACTCAAGACTCAAGTTCTTCCCTGGAAAACTGAAATCTAGATGGTCAGGACCTTTCACCATACTCAAGGTGTTTCTCTATGGTCATGTGGAGCTTATGGAGGACAAGACTCAGAGAACTTTTACTGTCAATGGCCATAGACTCAAACACTACTTGGGAGGCTCCTTAGAGGAGTAGGGAGTGAGCTACAAGCTCAGCTGAAGATGAAAGAATGTCGAGCTAATGACAATAAAGAAGCGCTAGTTGGGAGGCACCCCAACACTTTATCCTTTTTGATTTAGTTACTTTTCTTATATAGTTTACTTTTCAGTCTTCCATTTATCTTACATTACCATATTAGGATTAGTTTACAATTGCAGATTAGAAAGTTGATTTTAGCTTTGGTAGCTAGATTTTCTTTACATTTTTTTTCCGGAATTGCAACTTGATGAACGCATAGATCATGATGAGTGAATGGGCTAAGGACTAGCTAAATTGCTAAGTTTGGTGTGGCCTCTCACCAACTTAATCTAGGGGTACAAACAATTTATATCTTGATATGAAGAGTAAGCCCAAGGATTAAGTTTGGTGTTGGCCACCACCAAGAATCATCTAGTAGCCCAAGTCACCCAGTTTGAAAACACTTAATGCTTTGGGTAAGAACATGAATGTGTCTTAATGAGTTCAGAGGAATTGGAATCAAAAGAAAATGAAAAGATTGATGTTATTCCACTCTTATGAACACATTAAATACACAATGATGAAACCAATTTATTAAGATGCCAAAGAATTAAGTTTGGTGTCCCAAGGGACACCCATCAGTTGCAATCCAATTCACTCTAAATGAGAAGGAATGTGAAAGGGTTCTTTTGTCATTACTAATGGGTTCAGTTTCATTTTAGGAGAGAAGATGGGGCCCACATGGTAATCAACTCACAAAGCAAGGAAGTCAAAGTGTACTTACACTTTGGAACTCAACACACGCAGAAGACATAGTGAGAAAAGAGTTGGCGCCTCTTCCCACGCTAGGCGCCACTCCCAAAGTGGGAAAACATTTAACCCTTTTTATTTCCCACCCTTCCCACCACAATATTCACCCATTATAAAAGCCTCATTTCACCATCTCCTATTCTACTTCAACAACCCCAATCATACACGAAGAGCATACAGGCCTCACCTTCCTTTGTCTGTTCATCTTTTACCATCTCTTTCCATACTTTCTTTCTTTCTTTTTTTTTTTTGATTAGGACAATCAAGTCCTAAGTTTGGTGTTGGAGCAAAACCTTGTTTTGCTTGCTCTCTCTTGCAACCCCCATTTCACTATCAAACACACTCTCTCAACCTCATGGCACCACCAAAAAGCTCAGCCTTAAAGAAAAGAAAAATCAAGGAACCAACCTCTGGATCCTCAAGTTCCTTCAATGACTACAAGTTTCTCTCCGCATTCAACCAAAATCAATTCTATGATTGGGTGAGTGAGAGGGAGATCATTCTGGAAGTTGGGTTCTAATTAGGGAGGAACGAGCACATTGAAATCAACATTGAGATCAACAATAGAGGTTGGTCACTTCTATACAACCCACCAAGAAAAGTGGTAGAGAGCTTGGTGAGGGAATTCTATGCCAATGCAGTGCCTCAACCAGGGCAACACTATGGCTACATTAGTTATGTAAGGGGGAAGTCCATTGACTATAGTCCCTCTAGCATAGAAAGAATGCTAATGGTGAAGAGGACAAGCTCCATTCGGAGCTATGAAGAAAGAATGAAGCAGCAAGACCCTGGGTTTGATGAGATCCTGAATGAGATTTGTGTGATGCATGTGCGTTGGATCAATGACAAGGATGGGATACCCAATCAATTGAGGAGAAGATATTTGAGCCCCCAAGCTAGAGGGTGGCTAGAATTGTGAGGAGGTCCCTAATCCCCACATCCAACACTTCAGAGGTGACAAAGGAGAGAGCTGTACTCATCTACAGCATCATGAAAGGAGAGAACATCAACGTGGGGGAGATGATTGCCAACAACATCAACAAAGTGCTAAAAAGCACCAGTGACAACACAAGGTTGGCATTCCCCAGCATTATACAGAGGCTATGTGATGAGGCTGGAGTTGAAAAGATCATCGATGAAGTGCTTGTGAAGCAAGACAAGTTCAGAACTACCAAAAAGATGGCCAAGGTGGTAGCTGTTCACCCAGTCACCAGGGCCAGAGAACGAAGAGCTCATGCCCATGAACCACAACAACAACAACAACAAGAAGAAGAGGCAGAAGAGCAACCTCAATTCCTGGCACTTTAACCACCACCACAATACCAATATCAGCAATTTCCAGAGGGATTCAACTGGGAGCAACTGCAAGGAGATGTACACCAAATGAAGGGAGATCTACACCACTTGAGGGAAGATGTCAATCAACACAAGGAAACTCAACAACAACAATGGATCCAAGTCAACCAAAATATTCAACAACTCCAAGGAGGTTTTGAGGATCTCAAGGAGCAGCAAGATCAAATTAACTGGGGAGAAATGCAAGGCAGTTTAGGAATGATTCTGAGACGGCAATTATAACAAATGGAGAGCCTTGCTGAATTCAGACACCTTTATGAAGTAAGAACTGTAGCCAGAGGGGAATATGATTGCTACGCACAAACAAAGTTGAGCTACCTATGCAATGTAGTAGCTAACATGAACCCCAACTACCCTACCTATATGCAGAAATTAGAGGAACTTAGCTCAAGGCAAGAGGAAATAGCATACCAACACAAGAAGAATGTGAAATCCTACATGAGGAGGCTAGGATTTTGGAAGCCCAAGGACACCAAAGCACAAGAAGGTTCCTCCAAGCCAGATGAATGTGGCTCTTCCCCCTCCAAGAAGAAGGACAAAGGGAAGGGGCCAATGAACTAAAGATGAAGCTGCTCAAGGTTGTTGAGTCCCATGGTTGACACTTTCTAACTTCTGAAATCTTGTTTAAGTGCTTGCTTCATTTACTTTTTGAATAAATAGTCATGCTAGGATAGTTTATGCTTTATGCTTAGTTTTAATTCCTGTTTGAAATCTTTATGTGTTTTTTTTTTCAAGAAAGAAAATGCCATGTATTTCAAGTCTTCATTTCAACATAAATAAAAGTAGAGTTTGTCTCCATAAGAGTCACTGTGAGTTGTGCAAAAACAATGAGAGAGACCAAGGCCAAGATGGATTATCAAACAAACTAAGAAATAAGAAGCTAAGTGTAGAACCTTGGATGAACTAAAAAGAAAATGAGTCATGGAAGAGCAACTAGTCCTAGAAGGTATAACCAGGGAAGGCCAAAGGGTGTTCCTTGAATATCCATAGAACCAAGAGGTAGTAAGCAATAAAGACCTAAGGCTCTGAGCATCAACAACTGGGATAGAAAAAGAAACATTAAAAAGCTCAAAAAGAATTAAAGATCTTAGTAGATGCTTGTGGTGAAGAAGTGTCAAGAAGACACCTGGGAAAGTAAATTCTTAGGGGTGTCTCAACACCTAGTACCCTAAAACCAACTGGTTTGGGAGTGCTAATTGAAAGCTTAAATAAAGGGTTGTCTTGAGACAAAACACTTAGAGTCGTGGTCAAGAAAGCAAAACAACCCTTACTACTTCAACGTGACAATCAATAGAAAGGACCCCTAAGGCCTATACCTGAAAGAACCCTCAAGGATCCAAGAGCTTCCCATGACATTAAAACATTCATACATGTGTTGAACACTTATTCTTACTCTTAGATGTATTTCAATCACTCAAGGCCAAAGCCTCACGTTTTAAAGGTTTACTTACATTGATTTGCTTGAGACAAGCAAATCTTAAGTTTGGTGTTGTGATGACTTACTTGCATCATCTACCCTTCTTTCTTGCATAAAGAAGACCATAAAAGAGCATAAATCTCATTTGATCAGTACAATTCATGCATTAATTAATAAATATTATGGTACACTACTTTGAGATGAGTTGTTCTGAATTTCAGGTGAGAAAAGCATAAAAAATTGGGTAGAAGACAAACAAGAAGCTGGGCGTGTGAAACTGGCGTGCCACTTGAAGCAAACACCACAAAAATGCGCTGGCGTGGCACACCAGTACTAAAGTCCAGAGAAGAAGTCCAAGCATGCATGTGGGCGAGGCACGCCAGAGAATGGGCGTGGCACGCTAATACAAAATTCCAGAGAGCTACAATGGAGGACACAAAAGGGGCGTGGCACGCCACGTTGGGCGTGGCACGCCTGACCCATCAATTACTATGGGCGTGCCACTTGAGCAAAGGGGCGTGGAACGCCAACTCACCATTCCAAGAAGAACCTTCACTATGACATGCCACTTGGTGTCAAAGGCATGGCACGCCAGCCCCAAGAAGTCACTTGGGCGTGCCACTTGAGCAGCATGGCGTGGCACGCTGGTACAACAATCCAGAGAAGGGGCTGAAGGCAATTGAAGACTAGGCGTGCCACTTGAGCAACCAGGCGTGGCACGCCAATGCACAAAGGACCAAAAGCAAGGACTGGGCGTGCCACTTGGTATCGAAGGCGTGGCACGCCAACCTTAGCTTTTCACTATGGCATGCCACTTGAAGACTGAGGCGTGGCACGCCAACTACTGGAACCAAGACAAGATCATGGGCGTGGCATGCCATCTTTTAGGCGTGGCACACTGGTATAAGTTTCCAGAGAGGATGAAGGAGGCCAATTACATGGGGCGTGCCACTTGGTATCAAAGGCGTGGCACGCCATTCACCATTCTTCACTTAGGCGTGCCACTTGAGCAACCAGGCGTGGCACGCCAGTGTCATTCAGAGCGAAGCATTGGGGCGTGCCACTTAAGTTCATGGCGTGGCACACTAAACAGAGGAACTACTCACTCACAAAAGGGCGTGGCACGCCAGACCCTGGGCGTGCCACGCTAGTTCAACTTTCCAGAGAAGCCTAGCCAAGCACGAAGCAAGGGCGTGGCACGCCAAACCTTGGGCATGGCATGCCAGTACAAGTTTCCAGAGGCAAAGAGAAGTGAGAAAAGCAAGGGGCGTGCCACTTGAAGGATTAGGCGTGGAACGCCAAGCTTGAAATGAAGGGCACGTGACATGCCAGAAAAGCGTCAGCCACACGCCAGCTGAGAAGTCATGCTTATTGAGTATTTTCTTTTTCCTCCAAAATGTAATTTTCCTTTTTCACTTTTGTAATTCTTTTATTTTACTAGGAGTAGTATAAATACCCCCAAGGAGTACTGAAGAAGGGGGTTAAGCAGTCAGTTTTAGATCCACTTTTACACTTCACTTTTGAGTACTTTTTGAGCTATGAGTAGCTAACTTCCCTCTCATTGAGAGAGGAAGCTCTATTGTACTTGATGGATTGATGATTGTGAAATCCTTCTTTTCTTCATCTTCTCTTTGATTTGCTAGATGGAATTTCGTTCTTAATGCTTAGTATTCAATTATCTTGGGAAAGAGATTGAATGCAATTGGGTTTCATGGGAACCTTGGGAAAGGAAACATGAAACCATGCTTGAAATCCCTTCTCACACTAGAGTAGAATCTGGGTTTTGGTGTTTGGATATGTGACATATAATCCTCCCTCTACTTAGACCTATAATGGTGTGTGGTATAATCAGGGACCAAGCATATCTCTCTTGATGAGCAATTAGACCAAGAAATTGGCTATTGATCAAGATCTGAGAGATTGAGTCACCAAGGGATTGGGGCTCAATCAATCATGATTGCCAATAGGTCAATGAGTTGCATGATTGAATGGAATATAAGCTAGATTCAATCTAAAGAGACAACATCTCCCAATCTCAATGAATTTCCCCATTCTTATCTACCCATTACTTTACTTCTTATTTTTACATTCATCAATTCCCCATTCCCATTTACATTCAAGTTATTTATGATTCTGCCCTTTACTTTCTGCCATTTATATTTCTGCACTTTATTGCTTTTCTTTATATTATAGTGATTTACATTTATGTCATTTACAATTCTGAACTCTACAATCCTATTGATCTGCTTGACTAATTCATCAATTGATTAAAACTGCTCGAATTTGCCAATCTCTGTAGATACGATCCCACTCCACTGTGGGTTATTACTTGACGATAATTTTGGTGCGCTTGCCAAAAGAACTAATTCACCAATTTTGAATGGGGTGTGAATTTCAGTCATCAATTACAGGGCAGGAATGGCTTAGAGGATGGAAAGGATGCATACAAAAGTGGAAGGAATACGAGAAATTAAAGGAACTGCAAAGCTGTCAGCCTGACCCTCTCGCATTAAATCGATCATAACTTGAGCTATAGAGGTCCAAATGAGGCGGTTCAAATTGCGTTGGAAAGCTAACGTCTGGGCTTTTATTTGATATATAATTTGCCATAGTGGCCGTACAGCTAGGCAATGCGAACACGTGCTCCACGCGGACGCATCGCAGTGACGAAAATCAGCATGGCAGATTTTGCCCCGAGCAATTTCTAGGTTGTTTCTAGCCCAGTTTTCGGCCTAGAAAACACAGATTAGAGGCTACAAAGCAGGGAAATCTATTCATGCATGAGAGGACTTGGATATTAACATAGTTTTATGTTTTAGATGTAGTTTAGAGAGAGAGTTTCTCTCTTCTCTCTTAGGATTTAGGATTTAGGATTTAGATTTTAGGATTAGGATTCCTCTCAGTTTATGGTTATTTCTTCATTCCAGGTTCAATGTTCCTTAATTTATATTTCTCTTCTACTTTCAGATACTCTAATGCTTTTACTTGTTAATTACTTATGTTGCCAAATTGGCTTATGAACTTTTCAATGTTAAGATTTGAATGTTCTCTTTAAAATAATTTGAGGCATTTCAGAATTAAGATTGCTTTGATTTATGTATGTTATAGACATTTTATATTTAATTTAAGATTTATTCCCCTTTTGCTTTGGTTAATTAATTGGAGACACTTGAGTTATCAAACTCCATGTTGATTGAAAATTGGAATTCTTTGCTGATTGATTTGAATTCTACTAAAATTGGGAGCAGAATCCAATTCTCATCACAATTGATAAGGATAACTAGGATAGGACCTCAATTTCTTATACCTTTCCAAGAGATTTTATTATTATTAATTTATTTTTTTTGTTATTTAAATTACTTGTTCCCTATTTCAAAAACCCAAAAATATATCTTTTTACATAACCAATAATAAATCATACTTCCCTGCAATTCCTTGAGAAGACGACCCGTGGTTTGAATACTTCGGTTATAAATTTTATTGGGTTTTGTTAATTGTGACAACCAAACTTTTGTAAGAAAGGAATTCTTGTCGATCTAGAAGCTATACTTACAACGCAAATTTAATTGTGAAAACTCTAGATCGCGCGAGTGTTTCATTCTTCAAAATGGCGCCGTTGCCGGGGAATTGCAAACGTGTGCCTTATTATTAGTTATTGGAAATATTTACTTTTAAATTGATTTTTTCGAAAAAAATTCAAATTTTTATTTTAAATTTTTTTTATCTTATCTTATCCTAGTTTTAAATTTCAAAATTCAAATCCTTTTCAAAAATCATATCTTTTTTAAAATCTTATCTTATCTTATTTCAAAATCAAATTTCAAATTTCTATATTTAAATTTCAAAACTCAAAATTCAAATTTCAAAATTTAAATTTAAAATTTTAAAAATCAAACTTTTTCAAAATTTAAATCTTTTTCAAATCTTTATCTTATATTGTTGACTTTTTCAAAATTCAAATTTCAAATTTAAAATTTATAAAATCAAATTTTAGAATTTAAAATTCAAAATTCAATTTTCAAATTCAAAAATTTAAATTTCAAAACCTTTTAATCTAAAAACTTGTCTTCCCTTACCTAACTTATCTTATCTTTTCTAATCTTAAAATCAAATCTTTTTCAAACCTTTTCTCTTATTTATTTTTTTTATTTTTTTTCCTTTGCTTGTTTATTTGTTTTAGTTTTTAATTTTTATTTGCTACTATGAATTCTCACCCCTCTGGTTTCAAGTTTGGTTCTAATGTTGTTGCAAGGAATGGAAATTATAACAGGAACAAGCATCAAGGTCAAAACAATCAAAGATGGAAGGAGCCACAAGGAGTTGATCAACCCTCTTGGCAACAACCCCTTCCAATGCGCTATAACCAACAACCATGCTGTGATGCATACCAAGACAATAGTTATAGTGGACCCTTTCGTGACAAACCATCTCCACCTAATTACTATGGTCAAGAGCCATTCCAGGGAGCGTACAAAGATGATGAATATGGTGGACCCCCTTGTAGTTACCAACAAGCCCCATCATATGCTTATGAACCACCTCCCCAACACACTTTTGAACCACCATACTCACAAGCTCCTTTACACCATTCACCTCCATATGACCCTAACTCCTATCCACCCCAACCTCCATTGGATAACAACACACTCATCTCTAATATCATTGGTCTCACCTCTACACTCCAAAATCTTATAACCCGCATGGGCCAACCCTCTACCTCCAATATTCAACCCTCAAGCTTCAGTGTGCTTCCTTTTTAACCACATAATAATCTTCCCATCCCATCACCACCCTCCATGGAAGAGCACCCATATCCATCAATCCAAGAGCAAGATGATCCCAATTATGCTATTGATATGGAACAAGAAAGAAGGAATCATTTTAACAAATCCATACTTCATAAGAAGCTAGAGGAGGCCCTACAGATGAAGGTAGTAGAAACCCTTGAAGTCGAAGGAGTCGTTGAAGAATTAGTGAAGGAAGACATCAAGGAGGAGTCTGATTTTGTCTTAGAGCAAGAGAAAGCCCAAAATGTGGAGATAGGAGAGATCCTTGAAGATGAAGGAATAGTTAAAGGGAGTTGTCATGGAAAGAAAATCATCAAGGATGAGTACGATTTTAAACTAAAACAACTGGACAAAGCAGTAATTACTAAAGAGGAGGAAGTGGTTGAAGACTTAGGAGATGCTGAACCTCTATGGGAAAGTCAAGTTATAGAGCCTCCTTCAAAGACGTTTGAACTTGATGTTGAGGAGGATGTACAGCCTCTAAGGCATATCATGGCTAAAGACTTTGAAAAGGTTGATCAAGAGATGGAGATTAAAGAAGAAGAAGCATAACCTACCATGCCCTTGGTGAGTAATGAAGAAGATAATGAATTGGAAGAAAGCAACCAAGAGGAATAGTTTGAAATTGAAGAACTTGCAAAGAGATGGAAGTTATCAAGGAAGAACACAAGGGAATGGAGCTTGAAATCACTTTGCCAAAGTTGTTGGAGACCTCTCCCGCTAAGCCACCATCATCCTTCACAACATTCCAGTGGGTAAAATACTTATCCTTAACCTTTACCTTCCCGCTTGAATATGGGCTACTTGAGACAGATAGTCAGCTTGGAGCTCTTTGTGGCTTTAAGAGTAAGAGGGTGATGGTTAGTGGTTGGCAACACCATCCTAGGTTCGTTATGGTTGGAAGCTCAAGGCCTGATTGCAAGGGTTGGCATAATTCTCAATTAATTGGGTCTAGGAGGATGTTTGGGTGCCTAAATGAGAATTCTAAGTCTGAACCACCCGGACGGAATCATCATAATCCACTTGATGACGGGTGTAGAAACAAGATTTGGGATCCGGGAATATATGAGGATCAAATTTGGGAGCTCAAAGCTTGAGAAATTTACTTGGTATTGATAGAGCTTATTGGAAGTCCAAGCATTGGTGGAAGTTTCAATACGAGTTCAAGCACAAGCCACCATGACAAGGAGCACACCAAATGTCCAACTTAAGGACTTTAACTAAAAGTGCTAGGTGGGAGACAACCCACCATGGTATGATCGTTCTTTTTCAGTCTTAGTTTTATTTTGTTTTGTTCTTAGCTTTATGTTATTCTATTTTTCTTTGTGTTCATTCATAATGCCTGCATCAGCATCTGTATTTTGCATTCTGCATACTGCATATAAAAAAAAAAAAAAACACGTAAGCATCTCTGACGCGTCCGCCTCACCAGTGCGTTTTAAAAAAAAAAGAAAGAATTGGACAGAAAGTCACGCGAAAGCGTGGCTGGAGGCGTGCCTTAGGCACAAACATGCCCACGCGACCGCGTCAATGACGCAGCCGTGTCATTTTGAAAATTTGCCTACCACGCGAACGTGTGCCCCTAATAATCGACGTAAAAGAGGTATATGGTAGTAAGTTATGATGGAGCTGGGCTGGACTTGTGCTAGAAGCACAAGCCCTCCCACGCGAATGCGTACCCCACGCGTCCGCATCGTTTTTTAAAGTATGGCCATTCACGCGATCGCGTCAACCACGGGATCGCGTCACCCTATATTTTGGCAAAATGGGTTTGAAACAGAGAGCTGTGTGAACGCATGGCTGCCCTCGTGCCATTCGCATAAATTAAGTCACACGATCGCGTGACCCACACATCCACGTCACTTGAAAATATCACAAAACACGTGAACGCGTGACCCACGCATCCGCGTCGCCTGCATCGCACAACTTATCCAGATCAGCGCCAATTATCTTATCTTTTCTTTTCTAATCCTAATTTTTTCTATCTTTTCTTCTTTCTTCTTTCTTTCTTACTTCATCTTTTTAACCTCTCATTCCTCTTCACTTCTATTCTATTTTATTTAATTTATTTGCATACTTTGCTTCATTGCATTTTAATTTTATGCATATTTTTATTTTCTTTTCTAAGTCTATTATTTTTCCAATGGTGTTAAATTTTCTTATTCAACTGTTACATCTTTTCTGGTATTATTTTGGTGCTTAGTGACTTGTTTTCTACTGTTGGGTAATATTATTTAAGTCAATGTTGATCTTTTCTGATACATGTATTCCTTTTGCATTGACATTAGCTTATACTATCTTGCATTACCCACACTCTCTTCCCCTTTGCTGCAATTTTTGCACTATTGATATGCCATTTACTTCTACTATTTTCTCACTTGCATGTTATAGCTACCATTTAATTGAAACCCTTATTATTTGGCATTAACACCCATATTTTATTTGTCTTCTATCTTTATTCCTAGGTTACTTTCCTGCTTTTTCCTCTTATTTCAGGATGGCCACCGAGGAAGGAAAACAGAAAACTTTTACATGGGACAACCGATAAGTCCATCTGCAAAATCTTCGGAGAAAAGCGCCAGTTGGAACAGCCCGTCCCCCAGCACATCTCAGCATGCACCGAGGACGGTACAATCTTTAAGTGTGGGGAGGTTGATACCGATCTCCATAGGTTAGTTCTTTTCTTCTCAACACCAATGTTTTATTTTCTTTGTAAATTCATTGTTGCATTTGCATATTTGATTGCATGTTTGTTTGATTTTATGCATTTAGTTACTACTTGGTTGAAGTAATATTTTCTTTTTCAAGAAATTTTTATATTATTTCACTAATTTAAATTGAAAATTTTTTTCTGTTAAAACTTGTTTGAAGTTGTATTTAGAAGATAGTTTAACTAGCTAAAGAACACACAACCTGTGAGATTTTGAGCTTATTTATATGGTTACCTTATTTAACTATAAATTTTTATTCTTGTGTGTTTACTTCTTTATGATTGCAATCTTTGCTTTGTTCCATTCTATATGTCCACTATTTAGTGTATTGACATGCTTACATATGATTGAGGCCATTACTTGTTTAGCTCACTTATCCCAAATAAGCCTACCCTTTCAATTACCTTTGTCAGCCACTTTGAGCCTATTAAATCCCATTTATTCTATATTTTACTACATCACTAGACTTAAGCAGAAAAACAAGTAATCACCCCCATTGAATCTTTGGTTAGCTTAAGATAGAGATTATGTATCAATTAAGTGTGGAAAAACTGTGGAAACATGGTTAATAAGGGAATGTGTTCTGTTTTTATTTTGATAAAATATTAGAAATTTGGGTACCTACTCAAGTGAGACCAGAAAAATTAAAAAAATCCATGTGCATTGATAAGTTATGTTTATTTTTCTATATAAAAAAAAGAAAAAAAGAGAAAAAAAAGAAAAAAAAATTATTCAATAAATAAATAAATAAGGGGACAAAATTACCCAAATTTTAAGTTAAGTTAAGGAAAAGATCAATGCATATGTGATAAAAAATTAAAAGAAAGGATGATGCATGAGTATGAGGTGAAAAAAATGGGAATTTTTGGGTAGCTAGGCATGATTCTAGAGTTATATAGAGTGTATGTATGTTAGGTGAGAGCTTGGTTAGTCAAAGATTCAATTTATAGCTCACTTAGCCATATATATACCTTTACCCTTACCTTAGCCCCATTACAACCTTGAAAAAGACCTCATGATGTTTGCATCGATATACTAGATATTTGTTGATTGGTTAGATGAAGAACAAAGTTTAGAAAGCATGACTAGGGAAGAGTAGAGTGATTAACCCTAGACACTTGAGAGATTAGAGTGCATATACACTACTAGTGAGGGTTCAATGCTTGATTCTATGTTCCTTGCTTTCATGAGCTATCTTTTTACAAGTTTACTTGTCTTTTATTGTATAATTTAAATTAGTGAAATCTAATTTATGTTTTTCTTGAAGAGCTTATTTACTTTTAACCAAGTAGGTGGAAACATCTTAGCATGTAGTTGCATTCATCTAGATAGGTTGCATTTCATATATTCTACCATTCCTCTTCACTCCTTTATAGCTTCTCTTGAGTTTAGCATGAGGACATGCTAATGTTTAAGTGTGGGGAGGTTGATAAACCACTATTTCATGGTTTATCTTGTGCTCAATTGAGTGGTTTTTTATCAACTCTTTACCCACTTATTCATACTAATTGCATGGTTTTACATTTTCCTTCCTAATTTTGTGCTATGATTGAAAACATGTTTCTTTAGTCTTAATTTGCTAATATTAGTCCTCTCTTATTACCATTAGAGGCCTTGATATGTGTGTTAAGTGTTTTCAGAGATTACAAGGCAGGAATGGCTTAGAGGATGGAAAGGAAGCATACAAAAGTGGAAGGAATACGAGAAATTGTAGGAACTGTAAAGCTGTCAGCCTGACCCTCTCGCACTAAATCGATCATAACTTGAGCTACAGAGGTCCAAATGAGGTAGTTCCAGTTGCGTTAGAAAGCTAATGTTCGGGGCTTCGATTTGATATATAATTTTTCATAGTGTCCGTACATCTAAGCAATCCGAACGTGTCCTCCACGCGGACGCATCGCAGTGACGATAATCAGCGTGGCAAATTTTGCCCCCATCGATTTCTGAGCTGTTTCTGGCCCAGTTTTCGGCCCAGAAAACACAGATTAGAGGCTATAAAGCAAGGAAATCCATTCATTCATGAGAGGACTTGGATATTCACATAGTTTTTGGTTTTAGATGAAGTTTTAGAGAGAGAGGTTCTCTCCTCTCTCTTAGGATTTAGGATTTAGGATTTAGATTTTTAGGATTAGGATTCCTCTCAGTTTATCATTATTTCTTCATTCCAGATTCAATGTTCCTTAATTTATGTTTCTCTTCTACTTTCAGATTCTCTAATGCTTTTACTTGTTAATTACTTATGTTGCCAAATTGGCTTATGAACTTTTTCATGTTAAGATTTGAATGTTCTATTTAATATAATTGGAGGTATTTCATAATTAAGATTGCTTTAATTTATTTATGTTATAGACATTTTCAATTTAATTTAAGATTTATTCTCCTTTTGCTTTGGTTAATTAATTGGAGACACTTGAGTTATCAAACTCCTTGTTGATTGAAAATTGGAATTCTTTGCTGATTGATTTGAATTCCAATAACTCTAGTCTTTTCTTAGGAATTGACTAGGACCTGAGGAATCAAATTGATTCATCCACTTAACTTACCTTCATAGTTAGAGGTTAATCAAAGTGGGATCAGAATCCAATTCTCATCACAATTGATAAGGATAACTAGGATAGGACCTCAATTTCTTATACCTTGCCAAGAGATTTTATTATTATTAATTTATTTTTATTGTTATTTAAATTACTTGTTCCCTATTTGAAAAACCCAAAAATATATCTTTTTACATAACCAATAATAAATCATACTTCCCTGCAATTCCTTGAGAAGATGACCCGAGGTTTGAATACTTCGGTTATAAATTTTATTGGATTTTGTTACTTGTGAGAACCAAACTTTTGTAAGAAAGGAATTCTTGTTGGTCAAGAAGCTATACTTACAACGCGAATTTAATTGTGAAAATTCTAGATCGCGCGAGAGTTTCGTTCTTCAAAATGGCGCCGTTGCCAGGGAATTGCAAACGTGTGCCTTATTATTGGTTATTGTAAATATTTACTTTTAAATTGATTTTTTCGAAAAAAAAAATTCAGATTTTTATTTTAAATTTTTTTTATCTTATCTTATCCTAGTTTTAAATTTCAAAATTCAAATCTTTTTCAAAAATAATATCTTTTTTAAAATCTTATCTTATCTTATATCAAAATCAAATTTAAAATTTCAATATTTAAATTCCAAAACTCAAAATTCAAATTTCAAAATTTAAATTTAAAATTTTAAAAATCAAACCTTTTCAAAATTTAAATCTTTTTCAAATCTTTATCTTATATTGTTGACTTTTTTCAAAATTCAAATTTCAAAATTTAAAATTCAAAGTTCAAATTTCAAATTTGAAATTTCAAAAATTCAAATATCAAAATTTAAAAATTCAAATTTCAAATTTCAAAATTCAAATTTCAAAATTTAAAATTCAAAATTCAATTTTTAAATTAAAAAATTTAAATTTCAAAACCTTTTAATCTAAAAACTTATCTTTTCTTACCTAACTTATCTTATCTTTTCTAATCTTAAAATCAAATCTTTTTCAAACCTTTTCTCTTATTTATTTTATTTTATTTTATTTTTCTTTGCTTGTTTATTTGTTTTTGTTTTTAATTTTTATTAGCTACTATGAATTCTCACCCCTCTGGTTTCTAGTTTGGTTCTAATGTGATTGCAAGGAATGGAAATTATAACAGGAACAAGCATCAAGGTCAAAACAATTAAAGATGGAAGGAGCCACAAGGAGTTGATCAACCCTCTTGGCAACAACCCCCTCCAATGCGCTATAACCAACAACCATTCTGTGATGCATACCAAGACAATAGTTATGGTGGACCCTTTCGTGACAAACCGCCTCCACCAAATTACTATGGTCAAGAGCCATTCTAGGGAGCGTATAAAGATGATGAATATGGTGGACTCCCTTGTAGTGACCAACAAGCCCCATCATATGCTTATGAACCACCTCCCCAACATACTTTTGAACCACCATACTCACAAGCTCCTTTACACCATTCACCTCCATATGACCCTAACTCCTATCCACCCCAACCTCCATTGGATAATAACACACTCATCTCTAATATCATTGGTCTCACCTCTACACTCCAAAATCTTATATCCTGCATGGACCAACCCTCTACCTCCAATATTCAACCCTCAAGCTTTAGTGTGCTTCCTTTTCAACCACATAATAATCTTTCCATCCCATCACCACCCTCCATGGAAGCGCACCCACATCCATCAATCAAAGAGCAAGATAATCCCAGTTATGCTATTGATATTGAACAAGAAAGAAGGAATCATCTTCACGAATCCATACTTCATAAGAAGCTAGAGGAGGCCCTACAGATGAAGGTAGTGGAAACCCTTGAAGTCGAAGGAGTGGTTGAAGAATTAGTGAAGGAAGACATCAAGGAGGAGTCTGATTTTGTCTTAGAGCAAGAGGAAGCCCAAAATGTGGAGATAGGAGAGACCCTTGAAGATGAAGAAATAGTTAAAGGGAGTTGTCATGGAAAGAAAATCATCAAGGATGAGTACAATTTTATACTAAAACAACTGGACAAAGCAGTAATTACTAAAGAGGGGGAAGTGGTTGAAGATTTAGGAGATGCTGAACCTCCATGGGAAAGTCAAGTTATAGAGCCTCCTTCAAAGACGTTTGAAATTGATGTTGAGGAGGGTGTACAACCTCCAAGGCATATCATGGCTAAGGACTTTGAAGAGGTTGATCAAGAGATGGAGATTAAAGAAGAAGAAGCACAACCTACCATACCCTTGGTGAGTAATGAAGAATATAATGAATTGGAAGAAAGCTACCAAGAGGAAGAGGTTGAAATTGAAGAAGCTTGCAAAGAGGTGGAAGTTATCAAGGAAGAACACAAGGGAATAGAGATTGAAATCACCCTGCCAAAGTTGTTGGAGACCTCTCCCCCTAAGCCACCATCATCCTTCACAACATTCATGTGGGTAAAATACTTATCCTTAACCTTTACCTTCCCACTTGAATATGGGCTACTTGAGACAGATGGTCAGCTTAGAGCTCTTTGTGGCTTTAAGAGTAAGAGGGAGATGGTTAGTGGTTGGCAACACCATCCTAGGTTCCTTATGGTTGGAAGCTCAAGGCCTGATTGCAAGGGTTAGAATAATTATCAATTAATTGGGTCTAGTAGGATGTTTGGGTGCCTAAATGAGAATTCTAAGGCTGAACCACCCAGACGGAATCATCATGATCCACTTGAAGACGGGTGTAGAAACAAGATTTAGGATCCGGGAATATATGAGGATCAAATTTGGGAGCTCAAAGCTTGTAAAGAACTCCATCAAAGCTTGAGAAATTTACTTGGTATTGATAGAGCTTATTGGAAGTCCAAGCATTGGTGGAAGTTTCAAGACGAGTTCAAGCACAAGCCACCATGACAAGGAGCTCACCAAATGTCCAACTTAAGGACTTTAACTAAAAGTACTAGCTGGGAGATAACCCACCATGGTATGATCGTTCTTTTTCAGTCTTAGTTTTATTTTGTTTTGTTCTTAGCTTTATTTTATTCTATTTTTCTTAGTGTTCATTCATAATGCCTGCATCAACATCTGCATTTTGCATTCTACATACTGCATATAAAAAAAAAAATAAAAACACGCACGCGACGCATAAGCGTCGTTGACGCGTCCGCGTCACCAGTGCGTTTTGAAGAAAAAAAAGAATTGGACAGAAAGTCACGCGAAAGCGTGGCTGGAGGTGTGCTTTAGGCACAAACATGCCCTTGTGACCGCGTCAATGACGCGGCCGTGTCATTTTGAAACTTTGCCTCCCACGTGTCCGCGTGACCCACGTGAACGCGTGCCCCTAAAAATCGACGTAAAAGAGGTATATGGCAGTAAGTTATGATGGAGTTGGACTGGACTCGTGCTAGAAGCACAAGCCCTCCCACGCGAACGCATGCCCCACGCATCCGCGTCGTTATTCAAAGTATGGCCATTCACACGACCGCGTCAACCACTCGATCGCGTCACCCAAAAATTTGGCAAAATGGGATTGAAACAGAGAGTTCCGCGAACGCATGGCTGCCCTCGCGCCATTCGCATAAATCAAGTCACGCAACCGCGTGACCCACGTGTCCACGTCACTTGAAAATATCACAAAACACGCGAACGCGTGACCCACGCGTCCACATCGCCTGCGTCGCACAACTTATCCAGATCAGCGCCAATTATCTTATCTTTTCTTTTCTAATCCTAATTTTTTCTATCTTTTCTTCTTTCTTCTTTCTTTCTTGCTTCATCTTTTTAACCTCTCATCCCTCTTCACTTCTCTTCTATTTTATTTAATTTATTTGCATACTATCATTCATTGCATGGTAATTTTGTGCATATTTTTATTTTCTTTTCTAAGTCTATTATTTTTCCAATTGTGTTAAATTTTCTTATTCAACTGTTACATCTTCTCTTGTATTATTTTGGTGCTTAGTGACTTGTTTTTACTGTTGAGTAATATTATTTAAGTCAATGTTGATCTTTTTCTGAAACCTGTATTCCTTTTGCATTGACATGAGCTTATACTATCTTGCATTATCCACACTCTCTTCCCCTTTATTGCAATTTTTGCACTATTGATATGCCATTTGCTTCTACTATTTTCTCACTTGCATATTGTAGCTACCATGTAATTGAAACCCTTATTATTTGGCATTAACATCCATATTTTATTTTTTTTCTATCTTTATTCCTGGGTTACTTTCCTTCTTTTTCCTCTTCTTTCAGGATGGCCCCCGAGAAAGGGAAACAGAAAACTTTTACATGGGGAAACCGACAAGTCCATCTGCAAAATCTTCAGAGAAAAGCACCAGTTGGAACAGCCCGTCCACCTACACATCTCAGCATGCATCGAGGACGGTGCAATCTTTAAGTGTGGGGAGGTCGATACCGATCTCCATGGGTTAGTTCTTTTCTTCTCAACACCAATGTTTTATTTTCTTTGTAAATTCATTGTTGCATTTGCATATTTGATTGCATGTTTGTTTGATTTTATGCATTTAGTTACTACTTGGTAGAAGTCATATTTTCTTTTTCAAGAAATTTTTATATTATTTCACTAATTTAAATTAAAAAAATTTTTCTGTTAAAACTTGTTTGAAGTTATATTTGGAACATAGTTTAACAAGCTAAAGAACACACAACCTGTGAGATTTTGAGCTTATTTATATGGTTACATTATTTAACCATAAGTTTTTATTCTTGTATATTTACTTCTCTATGATTGCAATCTTTGCTTTGTTCCATTCTAAAAGTCCAATATTTAGTGTATTTACATGCTTGCATATGATTGAGGCCATTACTTGTTTAGCTCACTTATCCCAAATAAGCCTACCCTTTCAATTACCTTTGTCAACCACTTTGAGCCTATTAAATCCCATTTGTTATATATTTTACCACATCACTAGCCTTAAGCAGAAAAACAAGTAATCACCCCAATTGAATCTTTGATTAGCTTAAGATAGAGATTGTGTATAAATCCAGTGTGGGAAAATTGTGGGAACATGGGTTAATAAGGGAATGTGTTCTGTTTTTATTTTGATAAAATATTGGGAATTTGGGTACCTACTCAGGTGAGACCAGAAAAATTAAAAAAATCCATGTGCATTGATAAGTTATGTTTATTTTTCTATATAAAAAAAAGAAGAAAAGAGAAAAAAAAGAAAAAAAAATCCAAAAAAATTTATTCAATAAATAAATAAATAAGGGGACAAAATTACCCGAATGCTAAGTTAAGTTAAGGAAAAAGATCAATGCATATGTGATAAAAATTAAAAGAAAGGTTGATGCATGAGTATGTGGTGAAAAAAATGGAAATTTTTGGGTAGCTAGGCATGATTCTAGAGTTATATAGAGTGTATGTATGTTAGGTGAGAGCTTGGTTAGTCAAAGGTTCAATTTATAGCTCACTTAGCCATATATATACCTTTACCTTTACCTTAGCCCCATTACAACCTTGAAAAAGACCTCATGATATTTGCATCGATATACTAGATATTTGTTGATTGGTTAGATGAATAACAAAGTTTAGAAAGCATGACTAGGGAAGAGTAGAGTGATTAACCCTAGACACTTGGGAGATTAGAGTGCATATACACTACCAGTGATGGTTCAATGCTTGATTCTATGTTCCCTGCTTTCATGAGCTATCTTCTTACAAGTTTACTTGTCTTTTATTGTATAATTTGAATTAGTGAAATCTGATTTATGTTTGTCTTGAAGAGCTTATTTACTTTTAACCAAGTAGGTGGGAACATCTTAGCATGTAGTTGCATTCATCTAGATAGGTTGTATTTCATACATTCTACCATTCCTCTTCACTCCTTTATAGCTTTTCTTGAGCTTAGCATGAGGACATGCTAATGTTTAAGTGTGGAGAGGTTGATAAACCACTATTTCATGGTTTATCTTGTGCTCAATTGAGTGGTTTTTTATCAAATCTTTACCCACTTATTCATACTAATTGCATGGTTTTACATTTTCCTTCCTAATTTTGTGCTATGATTGAAAACATGTTTCTTTAGTCTTAATTTGCTAATATTAATCCTCTCTTATTACCATTAGATACCTTGATATGTGTGTTAAGTGTTTTCAGAGATTACAGGGCAGGAATGGCTTAGAGGATGGAAAGAAAATATACAAAAGTGGAAGGAATACGAGAAATTGAAGGAACTGCAAAGCTGTCAGCCTGACCCTCTCGTACTAAATCGATCATAACTTGAGCTACAAAGGTCCAAATGAGGCAGTTTTAGTAGCGTTGGAAAGCTAACGTCCAGGGCTTCGTTTTGATATAAAATTTTGCATAGTGGCCGTAGAGATAAGCGATGCAAACGCATACTCCACGCAGACGCGTTGCAGTGACGAAAATCAGCGTGGCAGATTTTTCTTCCAGCGATTTCTGGGCTATTTCTGGCCCAGTTTTTGGCCTAGAAAACACAGATTAGAGGCTATAAAGTAGGGAAATCCATTCATTCATGAGAGGACTTGGATATTCACATAGTTTTAGGTTTTAGATGTAGTTTTAGAGAGAGAGGTTCTCTCCTCTCTCTTAGGATTTAGGATTTAGTATTTAGATTTTTAGGATTAGAATTCCTCTCAGTTTATGGTTATTTCTTCATTCCAGGTTCAATGTTTCTTAATTTATGTTTCTCTTCTACTTTCAGATACTCTAATACTTTTACTTGTTAATTACTTATGTTGCCAAATTTGCTTATGAACTTTTCCATGTTAAGATTTGAATGTTCTATTTAATATAATTGGAGGTATTTCAGAATTAAGATTGCTTTGATTTATTTATGTTATAGACATTTTCAATTTAATTTATGATTTATTCCCCTTTTGCTTTGGTTAATTAATTGGAGACACTTGAGTTATCAAACTCCTTATTGATTGAAAATTGGAATTCTTTGCTGATTGATTTGAATTCCAATAACTCTAGTCAATTCTTAGGAATTGACTAGGACCTGAGGAATAAAATTGATTCATCCACTTAACTTACCTTCATAATTAGAGGTTAATCAAAGTGGGAGAAGAATCCAATTCTCATCACAATTGATAAGGATAACTAGGATAGGACCTCAATTTCTTATACCTTGCCAAGAGATTTTATTATTATTAATTTATTTTTCTTGTTATTTAAATTACTTGTTCCCTATTTCAAAAACCCAAAAATATATCTTTTTACATAACCAATAATAAATCATACTTCCCTGCAATTCCTTGAGAAGACGACCCGAGGTTTGAATACTTCGGTTTTAAATTTTATTGGGTTTTGTTACTTGTGACAACCAAACTTTTGTAAGAAAGGAATTCTTGTCGGTCTAGAAGCTATACTTACAACGCAAATTTAATTGTGAAATTTCTAGATCACGCGAGAGTTTTGTTCTTTAGGGTGCCTCCCAACTAGCACTTCTTTAGCGTCATTAGCTTGACGTTCTTCCTTCTTTAGCTGAGGTTGTAGCTCACTCTCTTCTCATCCAGTGAGTCTCCCAAGTAATGCTTGAGTCTATGGCCATTCACAGTGAAAATTCTTTGTGTTTTGTCCTCCATGAGCTCTACATGGCTATAGGGAAACACCTTGAGGATGGTGAAGGGTCCAGACCATCGAGACTTAAGCTTCGCTGGGAAGAACTTGAGTCTTGAATTGTACAGCCGCACTCTCTCACCTTTTGTGAACTCTCTCCTTGATATCTTTTGAGCATCCCACCTCTTTGTGTTTTCCTTGTAAATCTTTGCATTCTCATAAGCTTGATTTCTGAATTCTTCCAGCTTATTAAGTTGCAGTAGCCTCCTTTCTCCAGCAGCTTGATCCTTAAAATTCAACATTTTTAGAGCCCAGAATGCTCTATGTTCAAGCTCAACTGGTAAGTGACAAGCCTTACCAAACACCAATTGGTATGGAGACATCCCAATAGGTGTTTTGAAGGCTGTCTTGTAGGCCCATAATGCATCATCCAGCTTCTTAGACCAATCCTTTCTTGAGCTTCCAACAGTTTTTTCAAGAATTCTTTTGAGCTCCCTATTTGATATCTCAGCTTGCTAGTTGGTCTGTGGATGGTATGGAGTTGCCACGTTGTGCTTGATTCCATACTTAAGTAGGAGTGTCTCAAGTTACTTATTACAGAAGTGTGTCCCTCCATCACTGATAAGGGCTCTAGGAACTCCAAATCGGCTGAAGATGTTCCTTCTCAAGAAGCTTATCACAACCTTGTTGTCATTTGTTGCTGTGGCTATGGCTTCTACCTGCTTTGACACATAATCTACAGCCACCAATATATAATTATTTGAGTAGAAGGATGGGAAAGGTCCCATAAAATCAATTCCCCACACGTCAAACAACTCTAATTCCATTATAAACCTCTGTAGCATCTCATTTTCTTGGGTAGATTGCCAGCTCTTTGGCATTCATTGCACCTTGACACCAATTCCTTTGCATCCTTGAACATGGTTGGCCAATAGAACCCACATTGTAGCACCTTAGCTGTAGTCCTTTCCCCACTAAAATGGCCTCCATATGCAGATCCATGACATTGCCAAAGCACTTCTTGCCCTTCCTCTTGTGAAATACACCTTCTCAAGATCCCATCAGCACACTTTTTGAACAAATAGGGCTCATCCCAAATGTAGTGTTTAACATCTTTGATTAGCTTTCTCCTCATGTGTTTGTTGATGTTAGTTGGTAGTTCTCTAATAGCCTTAAAATTGGCAATGTCTGCAAACCAAGGAGCTTCTTGGATCATCATCAACTACTCCTCAAGAAAGCTCTCATTCACTGTAAATTGATGTACCTCATCTTTGTTTTGTGGGATCCTTGATAGGTGGTCAGCCACTTTGTTCTCTGCTCCACTCCTATCTTTAATTTCAATGTCAAACTCTTGGAGTAGTAGGATCCACATTATTAGTCTAGGCTTGGACTCTTGTTTGGTAAGCAGATGTTTGAGTGCTGCATGACCAGTGAATACAATTACTGATAAATAAGGTTTTCTCCTGGTCTTTGGGGTCTACAACTATTTGGTTGTAACCAGAATAACCGTCCAAAAAGCAATAATATTCATGTCCAGCCAGTCTTTCAAGCATCTGATCCATGAAAGGTAGGGGGAAGTGATCCTTCCTGGTAGCTTCATTAAGCTTCCTATAATCAATGCACATGTGCCAGCCAGTCACTGTTCTTGTTGGTATCAGCTCATTCTTCTCATTCGGTATAACAGTGACCCCTCCTTTCTTAGGAACTACTTGCATAGGGCTTACCCAAAGGCTGTCTGAGATAGGATAAATTACCTCTGCTTTCCACAACTTCAACACCTCTTTTTGGACTACTTCATTCATGGTTGGGTTTAGCCTTCTTTGTTGCTGTCTTGAGGGCTTAGCACCTTTTTCAAGTAGGATTTTGTGCATGCACATTGAAGGACTAATTCCCTTCAAGTCTGCAAATGTCCATCCTATAGCATCCTTGTGTTACTTCAATACTTGGATAAGCTCCTCTTCTTGTTCCTCACTCAAGCTTGAATTAATGATGACTGGGTAAGTGTTGTTGTCACCCAAATAAGCATATTTTAAACATGGAGGTAGGGCCTTTAGCTCTAGTTTTGGTGCTTCCACTTCCTTGTTGCCCATGTGGTTCAGCATGATTGAATTCTCCATAGTTTCTTCTAGTAACTCTCCACCTGTTGCTTGTTGCTCCAGCTCCATAGTTTCTTCACATTGTTCTGCTTCCAAAAGCCCTTGAACTATCTTCTCTATGGTATCTATCATCATGAATTCTCCTATGGATTCTTTAGGGTAACTCATTGCTTTGAAGACATTGAAGACCATCTTCTGTTCATGTAACCTAAAGACTAGTTCCCATTTTTGAACATCAATAATGGCTCTAGCAGTAGCTAGGTGATTCACTCGGAAACCGTCTCTCAACAAATTTCCTCTGAAAAGTGCACGGGATTGTCGTCAAGTAAAAACTCACTGTAGAGTGAGGTCGAATCCCATAGGGATTAGTAGATTGAGCAATGTTAATTGGAGAATTATGCTAGTTGAGCGAAATCAGGATTGAATTGGGAATTACAGAAAGTTAAAATTGGCAGAAAACTTAAATTGCAAGAAATTAAATGACAGAAAATTAAATTGTTGGAAATAAAGAACAGGAACTTAAATTGCAAGAAATTAAAAAGGAATGGGGATTTAACATGAAATTAAAGAAGCAGAATGTAAGTAGAATGGGTAGATCAGAGATAGGGGAATCATTGGGTTTAGGAGATGTATAGTTCTCCAGATCAAATTCATTTTCTTCTCTTCCGCAATCAATGCATTCATTGATCTCCTTGGCAATCTTAATTGATTCGATCCCAATTCCTTGGCTCACCAATCTCTCTAAGCATGAACAATTGCCCAATTCCTTGATTTAAGTGCTCATGGGAAGAGATGAAGTTTGGTCACTGATTATACCACACAAATTCATAGATCAAAGTGTTGGTAGGATTACATGTCACTATATCCATCTAAACCCCAATCTAATCCAATGTGAGAAAGTATTTCTAGCATGATCTCCTCATTCCTCTTCTAAGATTTTGAGGAGATCCAATTATGAATAGCTTCTTTCCCAAGATAACTATCTAATTTGATGAAGGACAAAAACTTTCTAGCAAAATCAAGAGAAAAGAAAGAAGAAGATGAATGAAAATTACTATTGATCCATTGAATTACACAGAGCTCCCTAACCCAATGAAAAGGGTTTAGTTGTTCATAGCTCTCATAAAGGAAATTCGGATTGAAAGATACATTGCAAAAGAAAAATCAACAGAAAGTAAATGTGCAGTACTCCATAAAAGGAAAATCCAAATCCCTCCCCCCAAAAAAAGGTCCCTCTAACTTAAATTCTAAACTATATATACACTCACTTCCATTGATCTTCAGTCTCTGAATTGGGCTTTTGGCCTTAGCGGAATTGGGTTGAATTGGCTCCAATTGGTATCATTTGCTGTTGAGAAGAGATTGGTTTTGAGTTACAGAGTCTGATGCTTCACGTTGGGGTCAACGTTTGATGGCCAACGTTGACTCAAATGCTCTTTAGAAAAACCAGAGAAACTTGCTATCATTGGCGTTTGACTCAACGTTGGATGGCCAACGTTCCGCCATCCACGGGTACGCGTGCTTCACGGGTGCGCGTGGATGCGAAGATTTCATTTTACAGCTTCAAAACCATGCAGGGGACGTTGCCCTCTGCGTTGGACCTCTGACAATCAGATTTCTTCCAGTAAAGAATTTTATAAAAATAATCACATTGTAAGTATAGTTTCTAAACCAACAGAGAATCCTTTCGTACAAAAGTTTTAGTTGTCACTTAATCAAACCCAATAAAATTTATAACCAAAGTATTTAAACCTCGGGTCGTCTCTCAAGGAATTGCAGGGAGGTGTATTTATTATTGGTTATGAGTTTTCTGGGAAATTTGGAGTTTGGGCAATGGGCACAAAAATAATTATAAATTAAAGTAATGAAAATCAACAAGAGAATTTATGTAATTAAAATGAAAAGCCTCTAATGAAAGAATAATTAATTTGGAAGTTCCATCCTTGTTGGAATTCTCTCAAGTGTAGTATTAAAAAGGTTGTTGTTCTCACTTAGTTAACCCTTAATAAATAAAGGAAATTCTAGTGATTGAACTAACTCTTATGCACAAATCCTAGTCCTCTCCCTTGGGGAGGTCTAACATTAGTAGGTACAGAATTATCCTACAACGTCCAATTTAACTAAGCACTTGAGCATTCCAACTCAAGTGTCTCCTTTTAATTAATTCATCAATTAAATCTAAGAATGTACAAAGCTAAATTAAAATCATAAATCTAAAATACCTCAAATTGTATTAAATAGAAATTGAAATCAACATGAAAAGTTCATTATCCAATTTGGCTAAATAAATAATTACCAAGTGAAATAGAGCACCTAAAGTAATAGAGTAAATAAAAGTAGATAAGAGAAACTAAATTAAAAGAACATTGAACCTGGAATTGAGAAATAACCATAAACTGAGAGGAATCCTAATCCTAAAAATCTAAATCCTAAATCCTAAATCTTAAGAGAGAGGAGAGGGCCTCTTGACCATAGTAGTTTGGTGGGTGTTGGTTGTCACGAAAGGGTCCAACATAACTATTGTCTTGACCTGTATTGTGGAATGGTCTTGGTCCATGGTATCTTGGAGGGTGTTATTTCCTAAAGGGTTGATCAGATCCTCGTGGCTCCTTCCATCTTTGATTGTTTTTGCCTTGATGCATGTTTCTGTTATAGCTTCCATTCCTTTTAACAGCATTAGAACCAAACTAAAAGCAACGGGGGTGAGAACTCATAATAGCTAATAAAAATAAAAAAAAACAAAAATAAAAGCAAAATAAAATATTTACAATAACCAATAATAAGGCACACGTTTGCAATTCCCAGGCAACGGCGCCATTTTGACGATCGGATTTCTGCCAGTAAAGAATTTTATAAAAATAATCACGTTGTAAGTATAGTTTCTAAACCAACAGAGAATCCTTTCGTACAAAAGTTTTGGTTGTCACTTAAGCAAACCCAATAAAATTTATAACTGAAGTATTTAAACCTCGGGTCGTCTCTCAAGAAATTGCAGGGAGGTGTATTTATTATTGGTTATGAGTTTTCTGGGAAATTTGGAGTTTGGGCAATGGGCACAAAAATAATTATAAATTAAAGTAATGAAAATCAACAAGAGAATTTATGTAATTAAAATAAAAATCCTTGAATGAAAGAATAATTAATTTTGGAAGTTCCATCCTTGTTGGAATTCTCTCATGTGTAGTATTAAAAAGGTTGTTGTTCTCACTTAGTTAACCCTTACTAAATAAAGGAAAGTCTAGTGATTGAACTAACTCTTACCCGTAAATCCTAGTCCTCTCCCTTGGGGAGGTCTAGCGTTAGTAGGTACAGAATTAGCCTACAACGTCCAATTTAACTAAGTACTTGAGCATTCCAACTCAAGTGTCTCCTCTTAATCAATTCATCAATTAAAGCTAAGAATGTAAAAAGCTAAATTAAAATCATAAATCTGAAATACCTCAAATTGCATTAAATAGAAATTGAAATCTAACATGAAAAGTTCATAAGCCAATTTGGCTAAATAAATAATTACCAAGTGAAATAGATCAACTAAAGTAAGAGTAAATAAAATTAGATAAGAGAAACTAAATTAAAAGAACATTAAACCTGGAATTGAGAAATAACCATAAACTGAGAGGAATCCTAATCCAAAAAATCTAAATCCTAAATCCTTAATCCTAAGAGAGAGGAGAGGGCCTCTCTCTCTCTCTCTCTAAAACTACATCTAAAACCTAAAATTGTGAATATGAAAAATTGTTCTTATGTTGTCACAGTTGTTGGGTGAATTCCCCCACTTTATAGACTCTAATCTGTGTTTTTTGGGCCGAAAACTGGGTCAGAAACAGCCCAGAAATCGCTGGTTGCGAAATCTGCCACGCTGGTATTTCGTCATTGCGATGCGTCCGCGTGAAGCACGCATTCGTGTCGCCTAGCTGTACGGCCACTATATCAAAGTATATATCATTTCGAAGCCTCGGATGTTAGCTTTCCAATGCAACTATAACCGCTTCATTTGGAGCTTTGTAGCTCAAGTTATGATCGATTTAGTGTGAGAGGGTCAGGCAGGACAGCTCAGCAATTCCTTCAATTTCTTGCATTCCTTCCACTTTTGCATGCTTCCTTTGCGTTCTCTAAGCCATTCTTGCCCTGTAATCCCTGTAATCACTTAATACACATATCACCGCATCTAATTGTAATAAGAGATGATTAATATTAGCAAATATAAGACTAAAGAAGCATGTTTTCAATCATAGCACAAAATCAGGGAGGAGAATGTAAAGCATGCATCTTGTATGAACAAGTGTATGAAAGATTGATAAAATCCACTCAATTGAGCACAAGATAAACCGTAAAATAGCGGTTTATCAACCTCCCCACACTTAAACATTAGCATGTCCTCATGCTAAGCTTAAGAGAAACTATAAGAGTGAAAAGGAATGGTAGAAAGTATGAAATGCAACCTATCTATATGAATGCAACTATATGCAGAATGTTTCTATCTACTTGGTTAAAAGTAAATAAATCTTCCAAGAACATACATGAACTGGATTTCACTAATTCTAATCTTGCTTTCTAAGGCTTTCTCTTCATCTAGCAATCAACAAAAATTTAATGCATAAAATACACATATCAAGGGGTCTTTTAAAGGTTGTAATGGGGTTAAGGTCAAGGTAGGATTGTATTTGGCCGTGGACTAAACTTTGAATCCTTAATTAACTTAAACTTTCCACCTAACTTTAGACAATCCATGTAATCATAATACCACATCTAACTATCCATTAACCATGTTTTCCATATATTCATGCATCCTAATTTCGAGTACAATACATGTGCATTGCTTTCACCATTTACTTTTTGTCCCCTTTTACTTATTTGCTATTTTTCTTTTCTTTTTCTCTCTTTTTTTATTTTTTTTTATTTTTTTTATATATATCTATATTTTTTTCTCAATGCATATGATTAAATTATTGAATGCATGAAGCTGTCCTGAACATTCTTGTTCATATTTTCTCAAGAATACACAACACCCAATTCTCAAACCAAATATTTCCAAATCCAATTTTCCGACACTTAAATCATAAGCACTCTCACTAGTCTAAGCTAACCAAGGATTCAAATTAAGGACATTATTGTTTTCCGCTTAGAGTTAATGATGTGCTAGAGTAAAGAATAAAGGGTAAAATAGGCTCAAATTGGTTTGCAAAGGATAATGAAAGGTTAAGGTCATATAGGTATGTAAGCTCAGTGAAACAAAGCCTCAATCATAGAAGTGCATGCATACATTAAACAATGGAAATATAGAATCAAGCAAGACAAAGATCACAATTTTAGAGAGAAAAACACACACCAAAAATAAAATATTGGTTGATAAAATGCAACCAATCAAATAGGCTCGAAATCTCATAGGTTTTGTGTGTTCAAGCTCAAAACCATGTTCCAGTATAAAATTTCTTCAAACAAGTTCAATAAAAATTTTAATTTAAATTAGTGAAATGTTATAAAAAGTTTCTTGAAAAAGAAAATATCACTTTAACCAAGTGGTGGTAAAATATGCACAAAATCAAACAAATATGCAATCAAACATGCAAATGCAACAATGAACTAACAAATAAAGTAAAATATTGGTGTTGAGAAGAAAATAAATAACCCATGGAGATCGGTATCGATCTCCCCACACTTAAAGATTGCACCATCCTCGGTGCATGCTAACATGCGCAAGTGGGCCGGTTGCTTCAACTAATGCTTTTCTCCAAGGATTGTGCAGATGGACTTGTTTGTCTCCCCATGTAGAAGTTTCTCTTTCCCTTTCTCGATGGCCAACATGAAAGAAGAGGAAAAATGAGAAAAAGTAACCCAGAAATAAAGATAAGAAAATAAATAAAGTCTGGGTGGGCTAATGCCAAATAATGAGGGTCTCAATTACATGGTAGCTACAACATGCAAGTGAGAAAATAATAGAAGCAAATGGCATATCAATAGTGCAAAAATTGCAACAAATGGGGGAGAAGTGTGGGTAATGAAAGACAATATAAATTCATGTTAATGCAAAAGGAATACAGGTATCATAAAGGATTGACATTGACAGAAAAATAATATCACCCAACATTGTCAAACAAGTCGCTAAGCACCAAAATAATACCAGAAAAGATGTAACAGTTGAATAAGAAAAATTTACACCAATGGTAAAATAATAAATTTAAAAAAGTAAATAAAAATATGCACAAAATTAAAATGCAATGGATGAAGGTATTCAAATAAATTAAATAAAATAGAATGGAAGTGAAGAGGGATGAGAAGTTAAAGAGATGAAGATGAAGAAAGTAAGAAAGAATAAAGAAGAAAGAAGGAAGAAGAAAGAAATAAGAAGGAGAAAGAAAAATTAGGATTGGGGAAGAAAAGATAAGATAATTGGCGCTGATCTGGATAAGCTGTGCGGCGCAGGTGACGCGGACGTGTAGGTGACGCGGTCGCGTGTTGTGCGATAAGTTCAGGTGACGCGGACACGTGGGTCACGCGATCGCATGGTCTGATTTGTGCTATTGGCACGAGGGCAGCCTTGCGTTCGCGCAACTCTCTGTTTTAAATGCATTTTGCCAAAAATCTGGATGACGTGTTCGCGTGGTTGACGCGATCGCGTGAATGGCCATACTTTGACAAATGACGTGGACGCGTGGGTGACGCGTTTGCGTGATAGGGCTTGTGCTGCTAGGATCATTCCAGCCCCACTCCATCATAACTTGCTTCCATACACATCTTTTGCGTCGATTTTCAGGGGCACGCGTTCGCGTGGGTGACGTGGACGCGTGGGAGGCTATTTTTCAAAATGACGCAGCCGCGTGGGCATGTTTGTGCCTAAGACACGCCTCCAGCCACGCTCTCGCATGATTTTCTGTTCAATTTTTTTTCTTCTGAATGCAAGTATGACGCGGACGTGTCAACGACGCTTACGCGTCCCGTGCTCTTCTTCTTTTTTTTTATGCAGCATGTAGAATGCAACATGCAGAATGCAGATGACTATGAAGAAATTATGAATGAACACAAATGAAAATAAAATAAAATAAGATTAAGAATAAAGAAAGAACGATTATACCATGGTGGGTTGTCTCCCACCTAGCACTTTTAGTTAAAGTCCTTAAGTTGGATATTTGGCGAGCTCCTTGTCATGGAGGCTTGTGCTTGAACTCATCCTGAAACTACCACCAATGCTTGGACTTCCAATAATCTTCATCATTCTCAAGTGAAATTTCCAAGCCTTGAGGGAGTTCTTCACAAGCTTTGAGCTCCCAAAGTGGATCCCCGTGTATGCCCAGATCCCAAATCTTGTTTCTGCACCCGTCTTCAAGTGGAACATGATGATTCCATCCGGGTGGTAAGCAATCTGAATTCTCTACGGAGTACCAAACTCTTCTTTTAGATCCAACCAAATTATCATCAGTTGAGCCCTTACTTCTAGCTCTTGAAATATCAACCTTGATGAGCCTTGATTTGCAATTCCAACCACTAAACATTCTTCTCTTATGCTTAATGCCACAAAGATTCCTAAGTTGACCATCCATTTCATGAATACCATACTCAAGTGGGACAGTAAAGGGAATAAAGATAAGCTTTACCCACTCAAGTGAATGAGTAGATGGCGTCCTAGGTAGAGAAGTCTCCGACATACCTGACAAAGCATACTCAACTCCTATCCATCCTTTTCGAAGGGCTTCTACTTCCACCTCATTTGCAGACTCAATCAAAGAAGAGTCTTCATATTCAAGGAGTTCATTTGCGGATGTAGATTTATCACTAGGAGGACTTGATGCATGATCCTTATAACCAAGGGAACTTACTTCTTGTTTTATCCCATCCAAGTCTTCATAAGGAATATGCCATGGAGGTTGTGCACTAGCCTTCTTGACATCAATTTCAATCTTACTGGAGGAGTACTCTACAATTCTAGATTCCCAT
Source organism: Arachis ipaensis (assembly GCF_059453495.1). Classification (NCBI taxonomy): domain Eukaryota; kingdom Viridiplantae; phylum Streptophyta; class Magnoliopsida; order Fabales; family Fabaceae; genus Arachis; species Arachis ipaensis. The sequence goes on from NC_142441.1 coordinate 60,720,873, forward strand.
GGAGGTTCAGCATCTCCTAAATCTTCAACCACTTCTTCCTCTGCAACTATTATGGCTTCCTCCACTTGTTCCAATACAAAGCCATGTTCTTCATTTTCCACCGGAGTTTCTAGTGTCTCCTTCATGCTACGCTCTTCTTTTGATTCTCCACATGTAGCCATGGGAGTACTTTGAGTGCTCAGATGTTGGAAAGCTAATTGATTTACTACCTCGGTCAAGGCAGTCACAAATTCTAGTACTCCCCATTTCATCTCTCATTGCCCTTGAAGAAGAACACCAAGAGTGTCATGCATTGAAGGTTGAGGTGGATATGAGGGCTCATTACTTGGGAGGAAAAGTTCATGATAAGAGGGTGGTTCATCACTCTCCATCTTTTCCACTTGTTGCACAACACACTTTAATTCCTTGTTCTCAAGTTGAGATTCTTTAGACATGAAAGCTTCGGGTGCTATTCGCTTTACCGCTCAGTCCAATTGACGCAGGGTTGCTTGAAATTGATCCATTGTTTCCTTGAGACGATCCCTTGACTCTTGTTCTGTTCAGATATCATAAGTAGGATCATAAGACTCTTGGATTGATGGATATGGATGTGGTGTATATGGAGGTGGTGGTCTTTGGGAGAAACTGGGTTGGGATTGGGGTGGATCTATGTATGGCTCAAATGGCTCATAGGGTGTTTGATATGGTGGATAAGGGTTAGAATCATGTAATGGTGTTTGGTAGTAGGGGGCTTGTGAGTATGGTGGTCCAGAGTTGTGTTGAGGAGGTGGTGCATAAGCATATGGTGGGACTTGTTGATAAGGGGGTCCACCATATTCATCATCTTGGTACGCTCCCTGGATTGGCTCTTGACCATAGTAGATTAGTGGCTCTTGACATGCATTGTAGAATGGTCATGGTCCATGGTATCTTGGAGGGTGTTGTTGCCTAAAGGGTTGATCAGATCCTCGTGGCACCTTTCATCTTTGATTGTTTTGACCTTGATGCATGTTCCTTTTATAGCTTCCATTCTTTTTAACAGCATTAGAACCAAACTCAAAGCGACGGGGCTGAGAACTCATAATAGCTAAGAAAAATTAAAAAAAACAAACAAAAATAAAAGCAAATAAACAAGCAAAATAAAATATTTACAATAACCAATAATAAGGCACACGTTTGCAATTCCCCGGTAACGGCGCCATTTTGACGATCGGATTTCTGCCAGTAAAGAACTTTATAAAAATAATCACGTTGTAAGTATAGTTCTAAACCAACAGAGAATCCTTTCGTACAAAAGTTTTGGTTATCACTTAAGTAAACTCAATAAAATTTATAACCGAAGTATTTAAACCTCGGGTCATCTCTCAAGGAATTGCAGGGCGGTGTATTTATTATTGGTTATGAGTTTTCTGGGAAATTTAGAGTTTGGGCAATGGGCACAATATAAATTAAAGTAATGAAAATCAACAAGAGAATTTATGTAATTAAAATAAAAAGCCTTAAATGAAAGAATAATTAATTTGGAAGTTCCATCTTTGTTGGAATTCTCTCAAGTGTAGTATTAAAAAGGTTGTTGTTCTCACTTAGTTAACCCTTACTAAATAAAGGAAATTCTAGTGATTGAACTAACCCTTACCCACAAATCCTAGTCCTCTCCCTTGGGGAGGTATAGCGTTAGTAGGTACAGAATTAGCCTACAACGTCCAATTTAACTAAGCACTTGAGCATTCCAACTCAAGTGTCTCCTCTTAATCAATTCATCAATTAAAGCTAAGAATGTAAAAAGCTAAATTAAAATCATAAATTTGAAATACCTCAAATCGCATTAAATAGAAATTGAAATCTAACATGAAAAGTTCATAAGTCAATTTGGCTAAATAAATAATTACCAAGTGAAATAGAGCAACTAAAGTAATAGAGTAAATAAAAGTAGATAAGAGAAACTAAATTAAAAGAACATTGAACTTGGAATTGAGAAATAACCATAAACTGAGAGGAATCCTAATCCTAAAAATCTAAATCCTAAATACTAAATCCTAAGAGAGAGGAGAGGGCCTCTCTCTCTCTAAAACTACATCTAAAACCTAAAATTGTGAATATGGAAAGTTGTTCTTATGTTGTCACAGTTGTTGGATGCATTCCCCCACTTTATAGCTTCTAATCTGTGTTTTCTGGGCAGAAAATTGGGTCAGAAACAACCCAGAAATCGCTGGTTGCAAAATCTGCCACGCTGGTTTTTCGTCACTGCGATGCTTCCACGTGGAGCACGCGTTCGCATCGCTTAACTGTACGGCCACTATTGCAAATTATATATCATTTCAAAGCCCCGGATGTTAGCTTTCCAACTCAACTAGAATCGCCTCATTTGGACCTTTGAAGCTCAAGTTATGATCGATTTAGTGCGAGAGGGTCAGGCAGGACAGCTCAGCAATTCCTTCAATTTCTTGCATTCCTTCCACTTTTGCATGCTTCCTTTCCGTTCTCCAAGCCATTCTTGCCCTGTAATCCCTGTAATCACTTAACGCACATATCACCGCATCTAATTGTAATAAAAGAGGATTAATATTAGCAAATATAAGGCTAAAGAAGCATGTTTTCAATCATAGCATAAAATCAGGGAGGAGAATGTAAAGCCATGCATTTTGTATGAACAAGTGTATGAAAGATTGATAAAATCCACTCAATTGAGCACAAGATAAATCATAAAATAGTGGTTTATCAACCTCCCCACACTTAAACATTAGCATGTCCTCATGCTAAGCTTAAGAGAAACTATAAGAGTGAAGAGGAATGGTAGAAAGTATGAAATGCAACCTATCTATATGAATGCAACTATATGCAGAATGTTTCTACCTACTTTATTAAAAGTAAATAAATCTTCCAAGAACATACATGAACTGGATTTCACTAACAATCAACAAAAAATTTAATGCATAAAATACACATTTCTAGAGGTCTTTTAAGGGTTGTAATGGGGTTAAGGTCAAGGTAGGATTGTATTTGGCCGTGGACTAAAATCTGAATCCTTAATTAACTTAAAATTTCCACCTAACTTTAGACAATCCATGTAATCATAATACCACATCTAACTATCCATTAACTTTTCCATATATTCATGCATCCTAATTTCAAGTACAGTACATATGTATTGCTTTAACCATTTACTTTGGGGCATTTTGTCCCCTTTTACTTATTTGCTATTTTTCTTTTCTTTTTCTCTCTTTTTTTTATTTTTTTATTTTTTTATATATATCTATATTATTTTCTCAATGCATATGATTAAATTATTGAATGCATGAACCTGTCCTGAACATTCTTGTTCATATTTTCTCAAGAATACACAACACCCAATTCTCAAACCAAATATTTCTAAATCCAATTTCCCCACACTTAAATCATAAGCACTCTCACTAGTTTAAGCTAACCAAGGATTCAAATTAAGGACATTATTATTTTTCGCTTAGAGTTAATGATGTGCTAGAGTAAAGAATAAAAGGGGTAAAATAAGCTCAAATTGGTTTGCAAAGGATAATGAAAGGTTAAGGCCATATGGGTATGTAAGCTCAGTGAGACAAAGCCTCAATCATATAAGTGCATGCATACATTAAACAATGGAAATATAGAATCAAGCAAGACAAAGATCACAATTTTAGAGAGAAAAACACACACCAAAAATAAAATATTGGTTGATAAAATGCAACCAATCAAATAGGCTCGAAATCTCATAGGTTTTGTGTGTTCGAGCTTAAAACCATGTTCCAGTATAAAATTTCTTCAAACAAGTTCAATAAAAATTTTAATTTAAATTAGTGAAATGTTATAAAAAGTTTCTTGAAAAAGAAAATATCACTTTAACCAAGTGGTGGTAAAATATGCACAAAATCAAACAAATATGCAATCAAACATGCAAATGCAACAATGAACTAACAAATAAAGTAAAATATTGGTGTTGAGAAGAAAATAACTAACCCATGGAGATCGGTGTCGATCTCCCCACACTTAAATATTGCACCGTCCTCGGTGCATGCTGAGATGCGCAAGTGGGTGGGTTGCTTCAACCAATGCTTTTCTCCAAGGATTGTGCAGATGGACTTGTTTGTCTCCCCATGTAGAAGTTTCTCTTTCCCTTTCTCGATGGCCAACCTGAAAGAAGAGGAAAAATAAGAAAAAGTAACCCAGAAATAAAGATAAGAAAATAAATAAAGTCTGGGTGGGTTAATGCCAAATAATGAGGGTCTCAATTACATGATAGCTACAACATGCAAGTGAGAAAATAATAGAAGCAAATGGCATATCAATAGTGCAAAAATTGCAACAAATGGGGTAGAAGTGTGGGTAATGAAAGACAATATAAATTCATGTCAATGCAAAAGGAATACAGATATCATAAAGGATTGACATTGACAGAAAAATAATATCACCCAACATTGTCAAATAAGTCGCTAAGCACCAAAATAATACCAGAAAAGATGTAACAGTTGAATAAGAAAAATTTACACCAATGGTAAAATAATAAATTTAAAAAAGTAAATAAAAATATGCACAAAATTAAAATGCAATGGATGAAGGTATTCAAATAAATTAAATAAAATAGAATGGAAGTGAAGAGGGATGAGAAGTTAAAGAGATGAAGAAGAAGAAAGTAAGAAAGAATAAAGAAGAAAGAAGGAAGAAGAAAGAAATAAGAAGGGGAAAGAAAAAATTAGGATTGGGGAAGAAAAGATAAGATAATTGACGCTGATCTGGATAAGCTGTGCAGCGCAGGTGACGCGGACGCGTGGGTGACGCGGTCGAGTGGGTGACGCGGTCGTGTGTTGTGCGATAAGTTCAGGTGACGCCGACGCGTGGGTCACATGATCGCGTGGTCTGATTTGTGCTATTGCCGCGAGGGCAGCCTCGCGTTCGCGCAACTCTCTGTTTTAAATGCATTTTTCCAAAAATCTGGGTGACGCGTTCGCGTGGTTGACGCGATCATGTGAATAGCCATACTTTGAAAAATGACGCGGATGCGTGGGTGACGCGTTCGCGTGATAGGGCTTTTGCTGCTAGCATCATTCCAGCCCCACTGACGTTAGGATTTTTACCAGTAAAGAATTTCATAAAAACAGTCGCGTTGTAGATATAGTCTCTAAACTGACAGAAATCCCTTCGTACAAACGTTTTGGTTGTCACAAGTAACGGACCCCTTTAAAATTGATAACCGAGTATTTAAACCTCGGGTCGTCTTCTCAAGGAATTGCAGGGAAGTATGTTCTTATTATTGGTTATGAGTTTTGTAAATTGGGGGTTTTGGAAGTAAGGAGGGAATATGTTATATGACAAGTAAAATAAAATAATAATAATAAAATAAATAACTATAAAATAGACTCTTGGCAAGGTATGAAAAATTGGAAGTCCAGACTTAGTTATCCTTATCAATAATAATAAAAGTTGAATCTTAATTCCACTTAGTTGACCTTTACTAAAGCAAAGGAAAGTCAAGGGACTAATTAGTTTGATCTTCAAATCCTATTTATTTCCTATGAAAAGGTTGGCATTATTGAAGTTCAGTTTAATTAGCAAAGATAACAGTTATCAATTATGTTGAGCTAAGATAACTCCTGAGTTACTGCTTTCTTAACCAAGGCCAAAAGGGAAAAAAGTAAATTTGCTGGAATAAAAATGTCTTCAAATTGGAATAACAATAATGTAAACAAAAGAAAGCAATAGTAAACTGAAATACCTCAATTAGCACTAATGAAGATATTAAATGTAACATGGAAGAGTTCATAAATTAAATTTGGAAAATAAATAAAAGGAACATTGAACCTGTGATGAAGAAGAAATAATCCTAAATCCTAAAACTAAATCCTAAGAGAGAGGAGAGAACCTCTCTCTCTAAAAACTACATCTACTCCTAAAATTGTGAATATGAAAGCTTGATGATGAATGGATGCATTCCCCCACTTTATAGCCTCTAATCTGTGTTTTCTGGGCCACAAACTGGGTCAGAAACAGCCCAGAATTCGCTGGTTGTGAATTCAAACACGCTGATTTTCGTCACTGCAACTCGGCCGCATGAGTCACGCAGTCGCGTCGCATAGCGTCAGGGTAACTATGACATATTAAATATCAAATCGAAGTCCCGGACGTTAGCTTTCCAACGCAACTAGAACCGCATCATTTGGACCTCTGCAGCTAAAGTTATAACCGTTTGCGTGCGAAGAGGTTAGGCTGGACAGCTTAGCAATTTCTCCAACTTCTTGTATTCCTTCCATTTTTGAATGCTTCCTTTCCATCCTCTGAGTCATTCCTGCCCTACAAACTCTGAAATCACTTAACACACATATCAAGGCATCTAATGGTAATAAGAGAGGATTAATATTAGCAAATTAAGACCATAGAAAACATGTTTTCAATCATAGCACAAAATCAGGAAGGAAAATGTAAAACCATGCAAATAGTATGAATAAGTGGGTAAGGACTTGATAAAAACCACTCAAATGAGCACAAGATGAACCATAAAATAGTTTTTTATCACCCACTCCATCATAACTTGCTGCCATACACCTCTTTTACGTGAATTTTCAGGGGCACGCGTTCGCATGGGTGACGCGGACGCGTGGGAGGCTATTTTTCAAAATGACGCAGCCGCGTGGGCATGTTTGTGCCTAAGGCACGCCTCCAGCCACGCTCTCGCGTGACTTTCTGTTCAATTTTCTTTTCTTCTGAATGCACGTATGACGCGGACGCGTCAATGACGGTTACGCATCGCGTGCTCTTCTTCTTTTTTTTTATGCAGTATGTAGAATGCAAGATGCAGAATGCAGATGACTATGAAGAAATTATGAATGAACACAAATGAAAATAAAAAAAATAAGATTAAGAATAAAGAAAGAACAATTATACCAGGGTGTGTTGTCTCCCACCTAGCACTTTTAGTTAAAGTCCTTAAGTTGGACATTTGGCGAGCTACTTGTCATGGAGGCATGTGCTTGAACTCATCCTGAAGCTACCACCAATGCTTAGACTTCCAATAATCTTCATCATTCTCAAGTGAAATTGCCAAGCCTTGAGGAAGTTCTTCACAAGCTTTGAGCTCCCAAAGTGGATCCCTGTGTATGCCCGGATCCCAAATCATGTTTTTGCACCCGTCTTCAAGTGGAACATGATGATTCCATCCGGGTGGTAAGCAATCTGAATTCTCTACGGAGTACCAAACTCTTCTTTTAGATCCACCCAAATTATCATCAGTTGAGCCCTTACTTCTAGCTCTTGAAATATCAACCTTGATGAGCCTTGATTTGCAATTCCAACCACTAAACATTCTTCTCTTATGCTTAATGCCACAAAGATTCCTAAGTTGACCATCCGTTTCATGAATACCATACTCAAGTGGGACAGTAAAGCGAATAGAGAGAAGCTTTACCCACTCAAGTGAATGAGTAGATGGCATCCTAGGTAGAGAAGTCTCCAACATACTTGACAAAGCGTACTCAACTCCTGTCCATCCTTTTCGAAGGGCTTCTACTTGCACATCATTTGCAGACTCAATCAAAGAAGAGTCTTCATATTCAAGGAGTTCATTTGCGGATGTAGATTTATCACTAGGAGGACTTGATGCATGATCCTTATCACCAAGGGAACTTACTTCTTGTTTTATCCCATCCAAGTCTTCATAAGGAATATGCCATGGAGGTTGTGCACTAGCCTTCTTGACATCAATTTCAATCTTATTGGAGGAGTACTCTACAATTCTAGATTCCCATGGAGGTTCAGCATCTCCTAAATCTTCAACCACTTCTTCCTCTGCAACTATTATGGCTTCCTCCACTTGTTCCAATACAAAGCCATGTTCCTCATTTTCCACCAGAGTTGCTAGTGTCTCCTTCATGCTACGCTCTTCTTTTGATTCTCCACATGTAGCCATGGGAGTACTTTGAGTGCTCAGATGTTGGAAAGCTAATTGATTTACTACCTCGGTCAAGGCAGTCGCGAATTCTAGTACTCCCCATTTCATCTCTCTTTGCCCTTGAAGAAGAACACCAAGAGTGTCATGCATTGAAGGTTGAGGTGGATATGAGGGCTCATTACCTGGGAGGAAAGGTTCATGATAAGAGGGTAGTTCATCACTCTCCATCTTTTCCACTTGTTGCACAGCACACTTCAATTCCTTGTTCTCAAGTTGAGATTCTTTAGCCATGAAAGCTTCGGGTGCTATTTGGTTTACCGCTCGGTCCAATTGACACAGGGTTGCTTGAAATTGATCCATTGTTTCCTTGAGACGATTCCTTGACTCTTGTTCTGCTCAGATATCATAAGTAGGATCATAAGGCTATTGGATTGATGGATATGGATGTGGTGTATATGGAGGTGGTGGTCTTTGGGAGTAACTGGGTTGGGATTGGGGTGGATCTATGTATGGCTCAAATGGCTCATAGGGTGGTTGATATGGTGGATAAGGGTTAGAATCATGTGATGGTGTTTGGTAGTAGGGGGCTTGTGAGTATGGTGGTCCAGAGTTGTGTTGAGGAGGTGGTTCATAAGCATATGGTGGGACTTGTTGGTAAGGGGGTCCACCATATTCATCTTCTTGGTACGCTCCCTGGAATGGCTCTTGACCATAGTAGTTTAGTGGCTCTTCACATGCATTGTGGAATGGTCGTGGTCCATGGTATCTTGGATGGTGTTGTTGCCTAAAGGATTTATCAGATCCTCGTGGCTCCTTCCATCTTTGATTGTTTTGACCTTGATGCTTGTTCCTTTTATAGATTCCATTATTTTTTACAGCATTAGAACTAAACTCAAAGCGACGGGGGTGAGAACTCATAATAGCTAATAAAAATTAAAAAAAAACAAAAATAAAAGCAAATAAACAAGCAAAATAAAATATTTACAATAACCAATAATAAGGCTCACGTTTGCAATTCCCCGGCAACGACACCATTTTGACGATCTGATTTCTGCCAGTAAAGAATTTTATAAAAATAATCACGTTGTAAGTATAGTTTCTAAACCAACAGAGAATCCTTTCTTACAAAAGTTTTGGTTGTCACTTAAGCAAACCCAATAAAATTTATAACCGAAGTATTTAAACCTCGGGTCGTCTCTCAACGAATTGCAGGGCGGTGTATTTATTATTGTTTATGAGTTTTCTGGGAAATTTGGAGTTTGGGCAATGGGCACAATATAAATTAAAGTAATGAAAATCAACAAGAGAATTAATTTGGAAGTTCCATCTTTGTTGGAATTCTCTCAAGTGTAGTATTAAAAAGGTTGTTGTTCTCACTTAGTTAACCCTTACTAAATAAAGGAAAGTCTAGTGATTGAACTAACCCTTACCCACAAATCCTAGTCCTCTCCCTTTGGGAGGTCTAGCGTTAGTAGGTACAGAATTAGCCTACAACGTCCAATTTAACTAAGCACTTGAGCATTCCAACTCAAGTGTCTCCCCTTAATCAATTCATCAATTAAAGCTAAGAACGTAAAAAGCTAAATTAAAATCATAAATCTGAAATACCTCAAATTGCATTAAATAGAAATTGAAATCTAACATGAAAAGTTCATAAGCCAATTTGGCTAAATAAATAATTACCAATTGAAATAGAGCAACTAAGGTAATAGAGTAAATAAAAGTAGATAAGAGAAACTAAATTAAAAGAACATTGAACCTGGAATTGAGAAATAACCATAAACTGAGAGGAATCCTAATCCTAAAAATCTAAATCCTAAGAGAGAGGAGAGGGCCTCTCTCTCTCTAAAACTACATCTAAAATCTAAAATTGTGAATATGGAAAGTTGTTCTTATGTTGTCACAGTTGTTGGATGCATTCCCCCGCTTTATAGCCTCTAATCTGTGTTTTCTGGGCCGAAAACTGGGTCAGAAACAACGCAGAAATCGCTGGTTGCAAAATCTGCCACGCTGGTTTTTCGTCACTGCGATTCTTCCACGTGGAGCACGCGTTCGTGTCGCCTAGCTGTACGGACACTATTGCAAATTATATATCATTTCAAAGCCCCGAATGTTAGCTTTCCAACTCAACTAGAATCGCCTCATTTGGACCTTTGAAGCTCAAGTTATGATCAATTTAGTGCGAGAGGGTCAGGCTGGACAACTCAGCAATTCCTTCAATTTCTTGAATTCCTTCCACTTTTGCATGCTTCCTTTCCGTTCTCCAAGCCATTCTTGTCCTGTAATCCCTGTAATCACTTAACGCACATATCACCGCATCTAATGGTAATAAGAGAGGATTAATATTAAAAAATATAAGGCCAAAGAAGCATGTTTTCAATCATAGCACAAAATCAGGAAGGAGAATGTAAAGCCATGCATTTTGTAAGAACAAGTGTATGAAAGATTGATAAAATCCACTCAATTGAGCACAAGATAAACCGTAAAATAGCGGTTTATCAACCTCCAACGTTTCCTCCAACGTTAGGGTTTTCACGCGTGCACGTATGATGAGCGGATAATTTATACGCTTTTTGGCATTGTTTTTAGTATGTTTTTAGTAGGATCTAGTTACTTTTAGGGATGTTTTTATTAGTTTTTATGTTAAATTCACATTTCTGGACTTTACTATGAGTTTGCGTGTTTTTCTGTGATTTTAGGTATTTTCTTGCTGAAATTGAGGGACTTGAGCAAAAATCAGATTCAGAGGTTGAAGAAGGACTGCTGATGCTGTTAGATTCAGACCTCCCTGCCCTTAAAATGGATTTTCTGGAGCTACAAAACTCAAAATGGCGCGCTTCTAATCGCGTTGGAACGTAGACATCCAGGGCTTTCCAGCAATATATAATAGTCTATACTTTGGTCGAGTTTAGATGACGCAAAAGGGCGTTGAACGCCAGTTCTATGCTGCAGTATGGAGTTAAACACCAGAAACACGTCACGAACCAGAGTTGAACGCCAAAAACATGTTACAACTTGGCGTTCAACTCCAGAAGAAGCCTCTGCACGTGTAAACTTCAAGCTCAGCCCAGGCACACACCAAGTGGGCCCCGGAAGTGGATTTATGCATCAATTACTTACTTCTGTAAACCCTAGTAGCTAGTTTAGTATAAATAGGACTTTTTACTATTGTATTTGACATCTTTGGATTATCTTTTGATCTATTGATCACGTTTGGGGGCTGGTCATTCGGCCATGCCTGAACATTCATCACTTATGTATTTTCAACGATAGAGTTTCTACACTCCATAGATTAAGGTGTGGAGCTCTGCTGTTCCTCTTGAATTAATGCAAAGTACTACTGTTTTTCTATTCAATTCAACTTATTCCGCTTCTAAGATATTCATTCGCACTTCAACATGAATGTGATGAACGTGACAATCATCATCATTCCCTATGAACGCGTGCCTAACAACCACTTCCGTTCCACCTCAGATTGAATGAGTATCTCTTAGATCTCTTAATTAGAATCTTCGTGGTATAAGTTAGAACCCATGGATGGCCATTCTTGAGATCCGGAAAGTCTAAACCTTGTCTGTGGTATTCCGAGTAGGATCCGGGAAGGGATGGCTGTGACGAACTTCAAACTCGCGAGTGCTGGGCGTAGTGATAGACGCAAAAGGATAGTGAATCCTATTCCAGTATGATCGAGAACCTCCAGATGATTAGCCATGCAGTGACAGCGCATCGGACCATTTTCACAGAGAGGATGGGATGTAGCCATTGACAACGGTGATGCCCTTACAGAAAGCTTGCCATGGAAAGGAGTAGGAAGGATTGGATGAAGACAGCAGGAAAGCAGAGGTTCAGAGGAACGAAAGCATCTCTATACACTTATCTAAAATTCTCACCAATGAATTACATAAGTATTTCTATCTTTATTTTCAGTTTATTCATTATTATTATTCGAAAACTCCATAATCATTTGATATCCGCCTGACTGAGATTTACAAGGTGACCATAGCTTGCTTCATACCAACAATCTCCGTGGGATCGACCCTTACTCACGTAAGGTTTTATTACTTGGACGACCCAGTGCACTTGCTGGTTAGTTGTGCAAAATTGTGAAGTTATGTTTGGACCATGGTATTGTGCACCAGTTATTGGCGTTATTGCCAGGGAGAAAATGAACAACAAATTTTACAACCTCAGAGTAACAATTTCGCATACCAAGTTTTTGGCACCGTTGCCGGGGATTGTTCGAGTTTTTGGCAAGTTTTGGTCCGGTAACATCAGTGCCAAGTTGGTTCGGCAACAACACCAAGTTTTTGGCGCCGTTGCCGGGGATTGTTCGAGTTTGGACAACTGACGATCCATCTTGTTGCTTAGATTAGGTAATTTTCTTTTTGTTTTATTTTCAAAAATTTTTCAAAAAAAAAATTATTTCAAAAATTTCTCATCTGTTTTCGAAAATTATTTTAAATTTTTAAGAATGAATTCTAGTGTTTCATGAAGCATGTTGAAACCTGGCTGGCTGTAAAGCCATGTCTAATTCTTTTGGATAGTGGCTTCCAACCATCAACATAGAGGCAAGTTAATTGGAATATCAGCTGTTGCATGCCTGATTTATATCCTAGAGCTGGCTGGCTATTAAGCCATGCCTAACCCTCAGATTGGAGCTTTAAACTAAGAGTACAAGATTCCTGGAATTCATATTAAAAATTTTGGAATCCTTATTTTTCTTTTTCACACTAATTTTCGAAAAAAAAATCCAAAAAAATCATAAAATCATAAAAATAAAAAATATTTTGTGTTTCTTGTTTGAGTCTTGAGTCAATTGTAAGTTTGGTGTCAATTGCATCTCCATTTGCACTTTTCGAAAAAAATGCATTCATGCATTGCATTCATCATGATCTTCAAGTTGTTCTTGATAAACCTTCTTGATTGATCTTCATATTGTATTGTTTTGTGTTGTATGGTGTTTTTCATATGCATTCTTGAATTCTTAGGTCTAAGCATTAAAGATTTCTAAGTTTGGTGTCTTGCATGTTTTCTTTTCATAAAAAATTTTTCAAAAATATGTTCTTGGTGTTCATCTTGACATTCAAAGTGTTCTTGGTGTTCACCTTGACATTCATAGTGTTCTTGCATTCATTACATGTTTTGATAAAAGATTCTCATGCATTGAGTCTTTTTCATGTTTTTCTCTTTCTTCATTAAAAATTAAAAAATCAAAAAAATATCTTTCCCCTTTTCACTCATAAATTTTGAAAATTTGGATTGACTTTTTCAAAAATTTTTAAAATCTAGTTGTTTTTATGAGTCAAATCAAATTTTCAATTTAAAAATCTTATCTTTTTCAAAAATCAAATCTTTTTCATTTCTCTTATTTATTTTCAAAAATTTTAAAAATATTTTCAAAATCTTTTTCTTATCTTTATATCATATTTTCGAAAATCACATCATCAATTAATGTTTTGATTCAAAAAAATTTCAAGTTTTTTACTTACTTGTTAAGAAAGATTCAAACATTAAGTTCTAGAATCATATCTTGTGATTTCTTGTGAATCAAGTCATTAATTGTGATTTTAAAAATCAAATCTTTTTCAAAACTAATTTTAATCATATCTTTTCAAAAGTATCTTTTTATCTTATCTCTTTCAAAATCATATCTCTTCATATCATATCTTTTTCAAAAATTTGATTTTAAAATATCTTTTCTAACTTTTTATCTTCTTATCTTTTCAAAATTAATTTTCAAATCTTTTTCAACTAACTAATTGACTTTTTGTTTGTTTCTTATCTTTTTCAAAACTACCTAACTAACTCTCTCTCTCTAATTTTCGAAAATCTCTTCCCTCTTTTTCAAAAGTTCTTTTAATTAACTAATTATTTCAATTTTCAATTTTAATTTGATTTCATTCCTAATTTTCGAAAATCACTAACCCCTTTTCAAAATTTTATTTTCGAAAATCCTCTCTCTCTCTCTCATCTCCTTCTATTTATTTATTCATTTACTAACACTTCATCTCACCCAAATTTGAACCCCTTCTTCCATCTGTGTTCGAATTTTCTCTTCTTCCCTTTTTTACATTACATTCTTTTCTTCTTCTACTCACACAGGGAAACCTCTATACCTGGGTAAAAAGGATTCCTATTATTATTATTTTTTCTGTTCCCTCTTTTTCATATGAGCAGGAGCAAGGACAAGAACATTCTTGTTGAAGAAGACCCTGAACCTGAAAGGACTCTGAAGAGGAAACTAAGAGAAGCTAAAATACAACAATCCAGAGATAACCTTGCAGAAATTTTCGAACAGGAAGAGGAGATGGCAGCCGAAAATAATAATGCAAGGAGGATGCTTGGTGACTTTACTGCACCTAATTCCAATTTACATGGAAGAAGCATCTCCATCCCTACCATTGGAGCAAATAATTTTGAGCTGAAACCTCAATTAGTTTCTCTAATGCAACAAAACTGCAAGTTTCATGGACTTCCATCTGAAGATCCTTTTCAGTTCTTAACTGAATTCTTGCAGATCTGTGATACTGTTAAGACTAATGGAGTAGATCCTGAAGTCTACAGGCTCATGCTTTTCCCGTTTGCTGTAATAGACAAAGCTAGAGTGTGGTTGGGCTCTCAACCCAAAGATAGCCTGAACTCTTGGGATAAGCTGGTCACGGCTTTCTTAGCCAAGTTCTTTCCTCCTCAAAAGCTGAGTAAGCTTAAAGTGGATGTTCAAACCTTCAGACAGAAAGAAGGTGAATCCCTCTATGAAGCTTGGGAGAGATACAAGGAACTGACCAAAAAGTGTCCTTCTGACATGCTTTCAGAATGGACTATCCTGGATATATTCTATGATGGTCTGTCTGAATTAGCTAAGATGTCATTGGATACTTCTGCAGGTGGATCCATTCACCTAAAGAAAACGCCTACAGAAGCTCAAGAACTCATTGACATGGTTGCTAATAACCAGTTCATGTACACTTCTGAGAGGAATCCTGTAAGTAATGGGATGTCTCAGAAGAAGGGAGTTCTTGAAATAGATACTCTGAATGCCATATTGGCTCAGAACAAAATATTGACTCAGTAAGTCAATATGATTTTTCAGAGTCTGAATGGAATGCAAGCTGCATCCAACAGCACTCAAGAGGCATCTTCTAAAGAAGAAGCTTATGATCTTGAGAACCCTGCAATAGCAGAGGTGAATTACATGGGTGAACCCTATGGAAACACCTATAACCCCTCATGGAGAAATCACCCAAATTTCTCATGGGAGGATCAACAAAAGCCTCAACAAGGCTTTAATAATGGTGGAAGAAACATGTTTAATAATAGTAAACCTTTTTCCATCATCCACTCAGCAACAGACAGAGAATTCTGAACAAAATACCTCTAATTTAGCAAACTTAGTCTCTGATCTATCTAAGGTCACTTTGAGTTTCATGAATGAAACAAGGTCTTCCATTAGAAATTTGGAAGCACAAGTGGGCCAGCTGAGTAAGAAGATCACTGAAACTCCCCCTAGTACTCTCCCAAGCAATACAGAAGAGAATCTAAAAGGAGAGTGCAAGGCCATTGAATTAATTACCATGGCCGAACATGTGAGGGAGGTTGAGGACATGAATCCCAAGGAGGAAGACCTCCTGGGACGTCCTGTGATCAACAAGGAGTTTCCCTCTGAGGAACCAATGGAATCTGAGGCTCATCTAGAGACCATAGAGATTCCATTAAACCTCCTTACGTCCTTCATGATCTCTGATGAGTATTCCTCTTCAGAAAAGAATGAGGATGTTACTGAAGAGCAAGTTGCCAAGTTCCTTGGTGCAATCATGAAGCTGAATGCCAATTTATTTGGTAATGAGACTTGGGGAGACGAACCTCCCCTATTCACCAATGAACTAAATGCATTGGATCAACTGACATTGCCTCAGAAGAAACAGGATCCTGGAAAGTTCCTAATACCTTATACCATAGGCACCATGACCTTTGCGAAGGCTCTATGTGACCTTGGGTCAGGAATAAACCTCATGCCACTCTCTGTAATGGAGAAACTGGGAATCTTTGAGGTACAAGCTGCTAAAATCTCATTAGAGATGGCAGACAATTCCAGAAAATAGGCTTATGGACAAGTAGAGGACATATTAGTAAAGGTTGAAGGCCTTTACATCCCTGCTGATTTCATAATCCTAGATACTGGGAAGGATGAGGATGAATCCATCATCCTTGGAAGACCCTTCCTAGCCACAGCAAGAGCTGTGATTGATGTTGACAGAGGTGAACTAGTCCTTCAATTGAATGAGGACTCCCTTGTGTTTAAAACTCTAGGACATCCTTCTGTAAATATCGAAAAGAGGCACAGTAAGCTTCTCTCAGTACAGAGTCAACTAAAGCCCCACAGTCAAACTCTAAGTTTGGTGTTGGGAGGCCTCAGCCAAACTCTAAGTTTGGTGTTGAACTTCCATATCCAAACTCTAAGTTTGGTGTTGGGAGTCTATAAAATTGACCTGATCACCTGTGTGGAGCCATGAGAGCCCACTGTCAAGCTATTGACATTAAAGAAGCTCTTGTTGGGAGGCAACCCAATTTTTATTTATCTAATTTTATTTTTATTTTTTATTTTTATTTCATATTTTATTAGGTTCATGATCATGTGGAGTCACAAAATAAATCAAAAAATTAAAAACAGAATCAAAAATAGCAGAAGAAAAATCACACCCTGGAGGAGGATCTTACTGGCGTTTAAACGCCAGTAAGGAGCATCTGGCTGGTGTTCAACGCCAGAACAGAGCATGGATCTGGTGTTGAATGCCAGAAACAAGCAGCATCCTGGCGTTCAGATGCCAGAAATGCACACTGAGGAAGAGCTGGCGCTGAATGCCAGAAACAAGCATCTGGCTGGCGTTCAACGCCAGAAACATGCTACATCTGGGCGCTGAATGCCCAGAACAAGCATCAATTCGGCGTTTAAACGCCAGAATTGCATGCAAAGGCATTTTACATGCCTAATTGGTGCAGGGATGCAAATCCTTGACACCTCAGGAAATGTGGACCCCACAGGATCAACTCAGCATCTGTGGACCCCACATGATCCCTACCTACCACCATTCACTATCTTCCCTCTTCTCAATGTTCATCCTCTCTTCCCAATAAACACTCTTCCCCAAAACTCTTCACCAATCACCTCAATCTCTCTTCCCTATCCCCACTTAACCACTCACATCCATCCACTCTTCCCCATAAACCTACCTCATAAACTCCACCTCCCTTCAAAATTCAAAATCAATTTCCCACCCAAATCCACCCTATATGGCCGAAACTAACCCCCCTCCCCTCCCTATATAAAACCTTCCATTCTTCCTCATTTTCACACAATATAACCCTCTCTTCACCTTCTTGGCCGAATACAACTCTCCCTCCTCTCCTCCATATTTTCTTCTTTTTCTACATCTATTCTTTCTTCTCTTGCTCGAGGGCGAGCAATATTCTAAGTTTGGTGTGGTAAAAGCATAAGCTTTTTGTTTTTCCATTACCATTGATGGCACCCAAGACCAGAGAATCCTCTAGAAAAGGGAAAGGGAAGACAAAAGCTTCCACCTCCGAGTCATGGGAGATGGAAAGATTCATCTCCAAAGCTCATCAAGACCACTTCTATGATGTTGTGGCCAAGAAGAAAGTGATCCTCGAGGTCCCTTTCAAGCTCAAGAGAAATGAGTATCCGGAGATCCGACATGAAATCCAAAGAAGAGGTTGGGAAGTTCTAACAAACCCCATCCAACAAGTCGGCATCCTAATGGTTCAAGAGTTCTATGCCAATGCATGGATCACTAAGAACCATGATCAAAGTAAGAACCCGAACCCAAAGAATTATCTCACCATGGTTCGGGGGAAATACTTAGATTTTAGTCCGGAAAATGTGAGGTTGGCATTTGACTTGCCTATGATGCAAGGAGATTCACGCCCCTACACTAGAAGGGTCAACTTTGATCAAAGGTTGGACCAAGTCCTCATGGACATATGTGTGGAAGGAGCTCAATGGAAGATTGACTCAAAAGGCAAACCGGTTCAACTTAGAAGACTGGACCTTAAGCCTGTGGCTAGAGGATGGTTGGAGTTCATCCAACACTCCATCATCCCCACTAGCAACCGATCTGAAGTTACTGTGGATCGGGCCATCATGATTCATAGCATCATGATTGGTGAGGAAGTAGAAGTTCATGAAGTCATCTTCCCTGAACTCTACAAAATAGCCGAAAAGCCCTCCCCCTTGGCAAGGCTAGCTTTCCCTCATCTTATTTGCCATCTATGTTACTCATCTGGAGCTTTCATAGAAGGAGACATTCCCATTGAGGAAGAGAAGCCCATCAATAAGAAAAGGATGGAGCAAACAAGAGAGCCCACTCATGGAGCTCAAGAAACGCATGAGGAAGCTCACCATCAAGAAATCCCTGAGATACCTCAAGGGATGCACTTTCCTCCACAGAATTTTTGGGAGCAAATCAACACCTCCCAAGGAGAATTAAGTTCCAACATGGGACAATTAAGGGTGGAACATCAAGAGCACTCCATCATCCTTCATGAAATTAGAGAAGATCAAAAAGCAACGAGGGAGGAGCAACAAAGACAAGGAAGAGACATAGAAGAGCTCAAGGACATCATTGGTTCCTCAAGAAGGAAATGCCACCATCACTAAGGTGGACTCATTCCTTGTTCTTAAATTCTCTGTTTTTCGTTTTCTTTATGTTAAGTGCTTATCCATGTTTGTGTCTTATTACATGATCATTAGTATTTAGTAACTTTGTCTTAAAGTTATGAATGTCCTATGAATCCATCACCTCTCTTAAATGAAAAATGTTTTAATTCAAAAGAACAAGAAGTACATGAGTTTCGAATTTATCCTTGAACTTAGTTTAATTATATTGATGTGGTGACAATACTTTTTGTTTTTTGAATGAATGCTTGAACAGTGCATATGTCTTTTGAAGTTGTTGTTCATGAACGTTAAATATGTTGGCTCTTGAAAGAATGATGACAAGGAGACATGTTATTTGATAATCTGAAAAATCATAAAATTGATTCTTGAGGTAAGAAAAAGCAGTGAATACAAAAGCTTGCAGAAAAAAAAAAGGAAAGAAAAGAAAAAAAATGGCGAAAAAAAATAGAAGAAAGAAAAAGCAAGCAGAAAAAGCCAAAAGCTCTTAAAACCAAAAGGCAAGAGCAAAAAGCCAATAACCCTTAAAACCAAAAGGCAAGGGTAAATAAAAAGGATCCCAAGGCTTTGAGCATCAGTGGATAGGAGGGCCTAAAGGAATAAAATCCTGGCTTAAACGGCTAAACCAAGCTGTCCCTAACCATGTGCTTGTGGCGTGAAGGTGTCAAGTGAAAACTTGAGACTGAGCGGTTATAGTCTAGGTCCAAAGCAAAAGAAGAATATGCTTAAGAACCCTGAACACCTCTAATTGGGGACTTTAGGAAAGCTGAGTCACAATCTGAAAAAGGTTCACCCAATTATGTGTCTGTGGCATTTATGTATCCGGTGGTAATACTGGAAAACAAAGTGCTTAGGGCCACGGCCAAGACTCATAAAGTAACTGTGTTCAAGAATCAACATACTGAACTAGGAGAATCAATAACACTATCTGAACTCTGAGTTCCTATAGATGCCAATCATTCTGGACTTCAATGGATAAAGTGAGATGCCAAAACTATTCAAGAGGCAAAAAGCTACAAGTCCCGCTCATCTGATTGGAGCTATGTTTCATTGATATTTTGGAATTTATAGTATATTCTCTTCTTTTTATCCTATTTGATTTTCAGTTGCTTGGGGACAAGCAACAATTTAAGTTTGGTGTTGTGATGAGCAGATAATTTATACGCTTTTTGGCATTGTTTTTAGTATGTTTTTAGTAGGATCTAGTTACTTTTAGGGATGTTTTTATTAGTTTTTATGTTAAATTCACATTTCTGGACTTTACTATGAGTTTGTGTGTTTTTCTATGATTTCAGGTATTTTCTGGCTGAAATTGAGGGACTTGAGCAAAAATCAGATTCAGATGTTGAAGAAGGACTGCTGATGCTGTTGGATTTTGACATCCCTGCACTCAAAATGGATTTTCTGGAGCTGCAAAACTCAAAATGGTGAGCTTCTAATTGCGTTGGAAAGTAGACATCCAGGGCTTTCCAGAAATATATAATAGTCTATACTTTGGTCGAGTTTAAACGACACAAAAGGGCGTTGAACGCCAGTTCTACGCTGCAGTCTGGAGTTAAACGCCAGAAACACGTCACGAACCAAAGTTGAACGCCAAAAACATGTTACAACTTGGCGTTCAACTCCAGAAGAAGCCTCTGCACATGTAAACTTCAAGCTCAGCCCAAGCACACACCATGTGGGCCCCGGAAGTGGATTTATGCATCAATTACTTACTTCTGTAAACCCTAGTAGCTAGTTTAGTATAAATAGGACTTTTTACTATTGTATTTGACATCTCTGGATTATCTTTTGATCTATTGATCACGTTTGGGGGCTGGCCATTCAGGCATGCCTGAACCTTCATCACTTATGTATTTTCAATGGTAGAGTTTCTACACTCCATAGTTTAAGGTGTGGAGCTCTGCTGTTCCTCATGAATTAATGCAAAGTACTACTGTTTTTCTATTCAATTCAACTTATTCCGCCTCTAAGATATTCATTCGCACTTCAACATGAATGTGATGAACATGACAATCATCATCATTCCCTACGAACGCGTGCCTGACAACGACTTCCGTTCTACCTCAGATTGAATAAGTATCTCTTAGATCTCTTAATCAGAATCTTCGTGGTATAAGTTAGAACCCATGGATGGCCATTCTTGAGATCCGAAAAGTCTAAACCTTGTCTGTGGTATTCCGAGTAGGATCTGGGAAGGGATGGTTGTGACGAACTTCAAACTCGCGAGTGCTGGGCGTAGTGACAGACGCAAAAGGATAGTGAATCCTATTCCAGTATGATCGAGAATCTCCAGATGATTAGCCATGCAGTGACTGCGCATCGGACCATTTTCACAGAGAGGATGGGATGTAGCCATTGACAACGGTGATGCCCTTACAGAAAGCTTGCTATGGAAAGGAGTAGGAAGGATTGGATGAAGACAGCAGGAAAGCAGAGGTTCAGAGGAACGAAAGCATCTCTATACACTTATCTGAAATTCTCACCAATGAATTACATAAGTATTTCTATCTTTATTTTCTGTTTATTCATTGTTATTATTCGAAAACTTCATTTTCATTTGATATCTGCCTGACTGAGATTTACAAGGTGACCATAGCTTGCTTCATACCAACAATCTTCGTGGGATCGACCCTTACTCACGTAAGGTTTTATTACTTGGACGACCCAGTGCACTTGCTGGTTAGTTGTGCGAAGTTGTGAAGTTATGTTTGGACCATGGTATTGTGCACCAGTTATTGGCGCTATTGCCAGGGAGAGAACGAACAACAAATTTTACAACCTCAGAGTAACAATTTCGCATACCAACGTACTCCACGCTTACGCGTGATTCGCCCTTTTTCCCATCCACGCGTACGCGTCACGCATACTGGTGCACGAAATTGTGATCATCAACAATGGCGCCAAAGGACTTGGAGCTCTCAAACGTGAATCACACTTTGTCCCAATTCCGCACAACTAACCAGTAAGTGCATTGGGTCATCCAAGTAATAAACCTTACGTGAGTAAGAGTCGAGCCCACGGAGATTGTCGGCTTGAAGCAAGCTATGGTCATCTTGTAAATCTCTGTCAGGCAGATTCAAATGGTGATGGAGGGTTGATAATTAAAAGATGAATAAAACATAAAATAAAGATAGAGATACTTATGTAATTCATTGGTGGATTTCAGATAAGCGTATGAAGATGCTTTGTTCCCCTTGAACCTCTGCTTTCCTATTGCCTTCTTCCAATCATTCATACTCCTTTCCATGGTAAGCTTTATGTTGGGCATCACCGTTGTCAATGGCTACAACCCGTCCTCTCAGTGAAAATGGTCCTGATGCTTTGTCACAACATCGGCTAATCAGCTGTCGGTTCACGATCATGTCGGAATAGGATTCATTGATCCTTTTGCGTCTGTCACACGCCCCACAATCGCGAGTTTGAAGCTCGTCACAGTCATCCCTTCCTAGATCCTACTCAGAATACCACAGACAAGGTTTAGACGTTCCAGATCTCAGGAATGGCCGCCAATAATTCTAGCCTATACCACGAAGGTTCCAATCTGAGATTAGAAACCCAAGAGATACACACTCAATCGAAGGTAGAACGGAGGTGGTTGTCAGGCACACGTTCATAGGTGAGAATGATGATGAGTGTCACGGATCATCACATTCATCAAGTTGAAGAACAAGTGATATCTTAGAGAAGAAGTAGGGGTGAATTGAATAGAAAAACAGTAGTAATTGTATTAATTCATGAGGAACAGCAGAGATCCACACCTTAATCTGTGGTGTGTAGAAACTCCACCATTGAAAATACATAAGAACAAGGTCCAGGCATGGCCGTGAGGCCAGCCCCCAAACGTGCATAAGACTCTCAAAGATCAAAAGTATATGTCTCGTGTGTCAAATACAATAGCAAAAGGTCCTATTTATAGAGAACTAGTAGCCTAGGGTTACAGAAATCAGTAATTAATGTAGAAATCTTCTTTCGGGCCCACTTGGTGTGTGCTTGGGCTGAGCATTGAAGCTTTCATATGTAGAGACTTTTCTTGGAGTGAAACGCCAGCTTTTGTGCCAGTTTGGGCGTTTAACTCCAGCTTTTGTGCCAGTTTTGGAGTTAAACGCTAAAATTCTTGAGCTGACTTGGAACGCCTGTTTGGGCCATCAAATCTCGGGTAAAGTATGGACTATTATATATTGCTGGAAAGCCCAGGATGTCTAATTTCCAAAGCAATTGAGAGCGCGCCAATTGGGTATCTGTAGCTCCAGAAAATCTACTTTGAGTGCAGGGAGGTCAGAATCCAACAGCCTCTGCAGTCCTTTTTCAGTCTCTGAATCAAATTTTTGCTCAGGTCCCTCAATTTCAGCCAGAAAATACTTGAAATCACAGAAAAACACACAAACTCATAGTAAAGTTCAGAAGTATGATTTTTGAATAAAACAAATAAAAATATAATAAAAACTACTTAAAATATACTAAAAACATACTAAAAACAATGCCAAAAAGCGTAAAAATTATCCGCTCATCACAACACCAAACTTAAATTGTTGCTTGTCCCCAAGCAACTGAAAATCAAATAGGATAAAAAGAAGAGAATATACAATGAATTCCAAAAACATCTATGAAGATTAGTATTAATTAGATGAGCGGGGCTTTTAGCTTTTTGCTTCTAAACAGTTTTGGCATCTCACTTTATCCTTTGAAGTTCAGAATGATTGGCATCTATAGGAACTCAGAATCCAGATAGTGTTATTGATTCTCCTAGTTAAGTATGTTGATCCTTGAAGACAGCTACTTTATGAGTCTTGGCCGTGGCCTTAAGCACTTTGTTTTCCAGTATTAACACCGGATACATAAATGCCACAGACACATAACTGGGTGAACCTTTTCAGATTGTGAATCAGCTTTGCTAGAGTCCCCAATTAGAGGTGTCCAGGGTTCTTAAGCACACTATTCTTTTTGATTTGGACCTCGACTTTAACCGCTCAGTCTCAAGTTTTCACTTGACACCTTCACGCCACAAGCACATGGTTAGGGACAGCTTGGTTTAGCCGCTTAGGCCAGGATTTTATTCCTGTGGGCCCTCCTATCCACTGATGCTCAAAGCCTTGGATCCTTTTTTATCACCCTTGCCTTTTGGTTTAAAGGGGTATTTGCTTTTTCTACTTGCTTTTTTCTTTTTTCTTTTTTTTTTTGCAAGCTTTTCACTAGTTTTTCTTGCTTCAAGAATCAATTTTATGATTTTTCAGATCAGCAGATAACATTTCTCCTTTTCCTTTCATTCTTTCAAGAGCCAACAATTTTAACATTCATGAATCAACAAATTCAAAAATATGCACTGTTCACGCATTCATTCAGAAAAACAATAGCATTGCCACCACATCAAAATAATTAAACTGTTTTAAAATTTGAAATTCATGCACTTCTTTGTCTTTTTCAATTAAAAACATTTTTCATTTAAGAAAGGTGATGGATTCATTTTCATAGCTTTAAGGCATAGACACTTAGTTGTCCCATGTTGGAACTTAATTCTCCTAGGGAGGTGTTGATTTGCTCCCAATAGTTTTGTGGAGGAAGATGCATCCCTTGAGGTATCTCAGGGATTTCATCATGTGGAATTTCCTCATGCTCTTGATGAGGTTCTCTTGTTTTCTCCATCCTTTTCTTAGTGATGGGCTTGTCCTCATCAATGAGAATGTCTCCCTCTATGTCAATTCCAACCGAATTGCAAAGGTTACAAATGAGATGAGGGAAGGCTAACCTTGCCAAAGGAGAGGACTTGTCCACCACCTTGTAGAGTTCTTGGGATATAACCTCATGAACTTCCACTTCCTCTCCAATCATGATGCTATGTATCATGATAGCCCGGTCTATAGTGGCTTTGGACCGGTTACTAGGATGAATGATTGAGCGTTGGATGAACTCTAACCATCCCCTAGCCACGGGCTTGAGGTCATGCCTTCTTAGTTGAACCGGCTTCCCTCTTGAATCTCTCTTCCATTGAGTGCTCTCTTCACATATGTCCATGAGGACTTGATCCAACCTTTGATCAAAGTTGACCTTTCTAGTGTAGGGGTGTGCATCTCCTTGCATCATGGGCAAGTTGAATGCCAACCTTACATTTTCCGGACTAAAATCCAAGTATTTCCCTCGGACCATTGTAAGCCAATTCTTAGGGTCCGGGTTCACACTTTGATCACAGTTCTTGGTAATCCATGCATTGGCATAGAACTCTTGAACCATTAAGATTCCGACTTGTTGAATGGGGTTGGTGAGAACTTCCCAACCTCTTCTTCGGATCTCATGTCAGATCTCCGGATCACCTTCTTCTTGGCCACAACTTCATAGAAGTGGTCTTGATGCACCCATGAGAGAAATCTCTCCATCTCCCATGACTCAGAGGTGGAAGCTTTTGCCTTCCTTTTCCTCTTCCTAGAGGTTTCTCCGGCCTTTGGTGCCATAAATGGTTATGGAAAAACAAAAAGATTTAGCTTTTACCACACCAAACTTAGAAGGTTGCTCGTCCTCGAGCAAAAGAAGAAAGAAGAGAGTAGAAGAAGAATAAATAGAGGAGATGGAGTGGGCTTTGTGTTTCGGCCAAAGGGGAGAAGTGGTGTTTAGGTTGTGTGAAAATGAAGGAGTGAATATGGGTTTATATAGGAGTGAGAGGGGTGTGTATGGTTCGGCCATTATGGGTGGGTTTGGGTGGGAAAGTGGTTTGAATTTGAATTGTGAGGTAGGTGGGGTTTTATGAAGGATGGATGTGAGTAGTGAAGAGAATGATGGGATTTGATAGGTGAAGGGTTTTTTGGGGAAGAGGTATTGAGGTGATTGGTGAATGGGTGAAGAAGAAGGAGAGTGGTGGGGTAGGTAGGGATCCTGTGGGGTCCACAGATCCTGAGGTGTCAAGGATATCTCATCCCTGCACCAAGTGGCGTGCAAAACGCCTCTTTCTGCCAATCCTGGCGTTAAACACCAGGCTGCTGCCCATTTCTGGTGTTTAACGCCAGCTTCTTGCCCTTTTCTGGCATTAAACGCCAGTCTAGTGCCCTTTTCTGGCGTTTAACGCCCAGAATGGTGCCAGACTGGGCGTTTAACGCCCATTCTGCTACCTTTACTGGCGTTTAAACGCCAGTAACTATCTCCTCCAGGGTGTTCTGTTTTTCATTCTATTTTTTACTTTGTTTTTGCTTTTTCAATTGTTTTTGTGACTTCACATGATCATCAACCTATAGAAAACATAAAATAACAATAAAAAATAGAAATTTAACATAGATAAGTAAAAATTGGGTTGCCTCCCAACAAGCGCTTCTTTAATGTCAATAGCTTGATAGTGGCTCTCATGGAGCCTCACAGATGTTCAGAGCAATGTTGGAACCTCCCAACACCAAACTTAGAGTTTGAATGTGGGGGTTCAACACAAAACATAAAGTTTGGTTGTGGCCTTCCAACACCAAACTTAGAGTTTGACTGTGGGGGCTCTGTTTGACTCTGTATTGAGAGAAGCTCTTCATGCTTCCTCTCCATGGTGACAGAGGGATATCCTTGAGCTTTAAACACAAGGGACTCTTCATTCACTTAAATGATCAATTCTCCTCTGTCAACCTCAATCACAGCTTTTGCTGTGGCTAGGAAGGGTCTGCTAAGGATGATGGATTCATCCATACACTTCCCAGTTTCTAGGATTATGAAATCAGCAGGGATGTAATGGTCTTCAACCTTGACCAAGACATCCTCTACAAGTCCATAAGCCTGTTTCTTTGAATTGTCTGCCATCTCTAGTGAGATTCTTGCAGATTGTACCTCAATGATCCCTAGCTTCTCCATTACAGAGAGAGGCATAAGGTTTATGCTTGACCCTAGGTCACACAGAGCCTTCTCAAAGGTCATGGTGCCTATGGTACAAGGGATTGAGAACTTTCGAGGGTCATGTCTCTTTTGAGGTAATCTCTGCCTAGTCAAGTCATCCAGTTCTTTGATAAGCAACGGAGGTTCATCCTCCCAAGTCTCATTACCAAACAACCTGGCATTTAGCTTCATGATTGCTCCAAGGTACTTAACAACTTGCTCTTCAGTAACATCTTTATCCTCTTCAGAGGAAGAATACTCATCAGAGCTCATGAATGGCAAAAGTAAATTTAATGGAATCTCTATGGTCTCAGTCTGAGCCTCAGATTCCCATGGTTCCTCATTTGGGAACTCCATGGAGGTCAGTAGACGTCCATTGAGGTCTTCCTCAGTGGGAATCACTGCCTCTTCCTCCTCTCCATGTTCGGCCATGTGAGATGTGGTTATGGCCTTGCACTCTCTTTTTGGATTCTCTTCTGTATTGCTAGGGAGAGTGCTAGGAGGGAGTTCAGTAATTTTCTTACTCAGCTGACCCAATTGCGCCTCCAAATTTCTAATGGAGGACCTTGTTTCAGTCATGAAACTTTGAGTGGTTTTGATTAGATCAGAGGCAATGGTTGTTAAGTCAGAGGGGCTCTACTTAGAATTCTCGGTCTGTTGCTGAGAAGATGATGGAAAAGGCTTGCCATTGCTAAACCTATTTCTTCTACCATTGTTGTTGTTGAAACCTTGTTGAGGTCTCTGTTGATCCTTCCATGAGAGATTTGGATGATTTCTCCATGAAGGATTATAGGTGTTTCCATAGGGTTCTCCCATGTAATTCACCTCTTCCATTGCTGGGTTCTCAGGATCATAAGTTTCTTCTTCAGAGGAAGCTTCCTTAGTACTGCCTGTTGCTGCTTGCATTCAAAAAAACTCTGAGAAATCATATTGACTTGTTGGGTCAATATTTTATTCTGAGCCAATATGGCATTCAGAGTATCAATCTCAAGAACTCCTTTCTTCTGAGTTGACCCATTATTCACAGGATTCCTTTCAGAGGTCTACATGAATTGGTTATTTGCAACCATTTCAATGAGTTCTTGAGCTTCTGCAGGCGTCTTCTTCAGATGAAGAGATCCTCCAGCAGAGCTATCCAATGACATCTTGGATAGTTCAGACATACCATCATAAAAGATTCCTATGATGCTCCATTCTGAAAGCATGTCAGAAGGGCACCTTCTGATCAATTGCTTGTATCTCTTCCAAGCTTCATAGAGGGACTCACCATCCTTCTATCTAAAGGTTTGGACTTCCACTCTAAGCTTGCTCAATTTTTGAGGTGGAAAGGACTTTGCCAAGAAGACATTGACTAGCTTTTCCCAAGAGTTCAGGCTTTCCTTAGGTTGTGAATCTAACCATGTTCTAGCTCTGTCTCTTACAGCAAAAGGAAAAAGCATAAGTCTGTAGACTTCAGGGTCAACCCCATTGGTCTTGACAGTGTCACAGATTTGCAAGAATTCAGCTAAGAACTAATGAGGATCTTCCAATGGAAGTCCATGAAACTTGTAATTCTGTTGCATTAGAGAAACTAATTGAGGCTTAAGCTCAAAGTTGTTTGCTCCAATGGCAGGGATAGAGATGCCTCTCCCATAGAAGTCGGGAGTAGGTGCAGTAAAGTCACCAAGCACCTTCCTTGCATTGTTGGCATTGTTGTTGTTTTCGGCTGCCATGATTTCTTCTTCTTTGAAAATCTCTGTTAGGCCCTCTAAAAAGAGATGTTCTCTAGCTTCTCTTAGCTTTCTCTTCAAGGTCCTTTCAGGTTCAGGATCAGCTTCAACAAGAATGCTTTTATCTTTATTCCTACTCATATGAAAGAGAAGAGAACAAGAAAGTAGGGAATCCTCTATGTCACAGTATAGAGATTCCTTGAGGTGTCAAAGGAAAAGAAGAATAGAAGGAGGAGGTGGAGAAGAGGGAATTCGAACTTATCAAGAAGGAGGGAGTTCGAATTGTACCTTGAGGAGGAGTCTTAGTCCCTTAAATAGAAGGATGTGAAAAGAGGGGAAGAATTTTCAAAAATTAATTAAAAGATTTTAAAAAGAAATTTGAAAATTTGATTGAGATTTTCGAAAACTGAGATTGGGAAAGAAATAAAGTGATTTTTGAAAAAGATTTTGAAATCAGAAATTAAAAAGATATGATTGAAAATTAATTTTGAAAAATATGTGATTGAAAAGATATGATTGAAAAGATATGATTGAAAATCAATTTAGAAAAAGAAAGTTTTTAAAATTAAAGTTGATTACTTGACTAACAAGAAATTGAAAGATAAGATTCTAAAAATTAAAGTTTGATCCTTTCTTAATAGGCAAGTAACAACTTGAAAATTTTTGAAGTAAATCTTGAATTGAAGCAAGGATTTTTCAAAATAGTAAAAATAAATATAAAATGGAAAGAAATTGATTTTGAAAGAGATATGATTGAAAAGATATTATTTGAAAAAGATTTGATTTTGAAAAATTATGAAAACTTGAAAAAAATGTGAATTAAAAACAAAATCTTCCCTCTAGTGTCATCCTGGCATTAAACGCCCAAGTCTCTACCTTTTTGGGCGTTAAACGCCCAGCCAGGTACCCTGGCTGGCGTTTAAACGCCAGTTTTCCTTCTTCACTGGGCGTTTTGAACGCCCAGCTTTTTCTGTTTGATTCCTCTGCTGAATGTTCTGAATCTTTAATTCTCTGTATTATTGACTTCAAAAGACATAATTTTAAAAATATTTTTTGAATTTTTGATGATGGGAATCAATAAAAATGCAACTAGGATCAAATAAACAATGCATGCAAGACACCAAACTTAAAAGTTTGTATAGTAAGGACTATAACAATGTAAAAATGCATGTAAGAAACAACAAAACATACAAAACAAGAGAATTTGAAGATCAAAGCAATGAAATCATCAAGAACAACTTGAAGATTAATGAAGATACATGCATGTAATTTTTGAAAAATGCAAGAAAAATAGAAACATGCAATTGACACCAAACTTAAAAATTGATACTAGACTCAAACAAGAAACATAAAATATTTTTGGTTTTATGATTTTAAAATTTTTTTTGTATTTTTTTGAAAATTATATAAAAAAGAAAATAAAGAGAATCAAAACTTTTAATAAGAATTCCAGGAATCATGCAATGTTAGTCTAAAGCTTCAGTCTAAAAAGATTAGACATGTTTGGCCAAGCTTCAGCAGGACATTACATTCAATAGCTAAATTGATGGGAATCAATCAGCTTTTGTGATGATAAGAACATCACCTTAAAACTCTAGAATTCATTCTAAAAAGTTCTGAAGAAAAGATACCTAATCTAAGCAACAAGATGAACCGTCTGTTGTCCAAACTCGAACAATCCCCGGCAACGGCGCCAAAAACTTGGTGCACGAAATTGTGATCATCAACAATGGCGCCAAAGGACTTGGAGCTCTCAAACGTGAATCACACTTTGTCA
Organism: Arachis ipaensis; assembly: GCF_059453495.1. Classification (NCBI taxonomy): domain Eukaryota; kingdom Viridiplantae; phylum Streptophyta; class Magnoliopsida; order Fabales; family Fabaceae; genus Arachis; species Arachis ipaensis. The sequence goes on from NC_142441.1 coordinate 60,750,752, forward strand.
GAATTCCGCACAACTAACCAGCAAGTGCACTGGGTCGTCCAAGTAATAAAACTTACGTGAGTAAGAGTCGATCCCACGGAGATTTTCGGCTTGAAGCAAGCTATGGTCATCTTGTAAATCTCAGTCAGGCAGATTCAAATGGTGATGGAGGGTTGATAATTAAAAGATGAATAAAACATAAAATAAAGATAGAGATACTTATGTAATTCATTGGTGGATTTTAGATAAGCGTATGAAGATGCTTTGTTCCCCTTGAACCTCTGCTTTCCTATTGCCTTCTTCCAATCATTCATACTCCTTTCCATGGCAAGCTTTATGTTGGGCATCACCATTGTCAATGGCTACATCCCGTTCTCTTAGTGAAAATGGTCCTGATGCTCTGTCACAACATCAGCTAATCAGCTGTCGGTTCTCGATCATGTCGGAATAGGATCCATTGATCCTTTTGCGTCTGTCACACGCCCCACAATCGCGAGTTTGAAGCTCGTCACAATCATCCCTTCCCAGATCCTACTCAGAATACCACAGACAAGGTTTAGACGTTCCGGATCTCAGGAATGGCCGCCAATAATTCTAGCCTATACCACGAAGGTTCCAATCTGAGATTAGAAACCCAAGAGATACACACTCAATCGAAGGTAGAACGGAGGTGGTTATCAGGCACACTTTCATAGGTGAGAATGATGATGAGTGTCACGGATCATCACATTCATCAAGTTGAAGAACAAGTGATATCTTAGAGAAGAAGTAGGCATGAATTGAATAGAAAAACAGTAGTAATTGCATTAATTCATGAGGAACAGCAGAGCTCCACACCTTAATCTATGGTGTGTAGAAACTCCACCGTTGAAAATACATAAGAACAAGGTCCAGGCATGGCCGTGAGGCCAGCCCCCAAACGTGCATAAGACTCTCAAAGATCAAAAGTATATGTCTCGTGTGTCAAATACAATAGCAAAAGGTCCTATTTATAAAGAACTAGTAGCCTAGGGTTACAAAAATCAGTAATTAATGCATAAATCTTCTTCCGGGACCACTTGGTGTGTGCTTGGGCTGAGCATTGAAGCTTTCATGTGTAGAGATGTTTCTTGGAGTTAAACGCCAGCTTTTGTGCCAGTTTGGGCGTTTAACTCCAGCTTTTGTGCCAGTTTTGGAGTTAAACGCCATAATTCTTGAGCTGACTTGGAACCCCTGTTTGGGCCATCAAATCTCGAGAAAAAAATGGACTATTATATATTGCTGGAAAGCCCGGATGTCTAATTTCCAACGCAATTGAGAGCGTGCCAATTGGGCTTCTGTAGCTCCAGAAAATCTACTTTGAGTGTAGGGACATCAGAATCCAACAGCATCTGCAGTCCTTTTTCAGCCTCTGAATCAGATTTTTGCTCAGGTACCTCAATTTCAGCCAGAAAATACCTGAAATCACAGAAAAACACACAAACTCATAGTAAAATCCAGAAGTATGATTTTTAAATAAAAAATAATAAAAATATAATAAAAACTAATTAAAATATACTAAAAACATACTAAAAACAATGCCAAAAAGCGTATAAATTATCCGCTCATCACATACGCGTTGATTTAACTTTTTCTAATTGAAATTCTGAGTTCTTCATCGCGGACGTTGGAGGCTGGCGTTTGAGGCAATGTTGGACTCCAATGTTCGTTTAGTGACACGTACGCCTGACCCACGCGTACGCGTGGATGGTCAATTTCCCCATTCCACGCGTGCGCGTGACTCACGCTTGCGCGTGGATATGAAAATTTTGCTTTTTCACGCGTACGCATCATAGACTCGTACGCGTCACTCAAAAATCCTTCAGCCCTAGAATTGATCATTTTCTCACAACGTTGGGGGTAACGTTGGATGTCCAATGCTCCCTCCAACCTGAGCATCAGCGAAATATGCAGAGCCTTGTCCAACTTGGCAACCAACGTTGCTTCTTCTCCATCTTTTCCATACTCGTTCTTTAACCTTCCTCCATGCTTTCTTTCACCTATCATCAACCAATACATGCATCAAAGCCTTGCTAAAGTCATGAGAATTCTTATCATTCTTAGCATATAAGTAATTATAGCATAATTCTCATGAAATTATATCAAATTAATCATAGCTGAATGAATCTAGGCATACATGAATTTCTACCAATTTGCTTACTTATAGCTTAAGAAAGTGCATAAAACATATTAAAAACAAGGAAAAAGGAAAGTGAAACTAGCCTAAGATGCCTTGGCATCACAATACCAAACTTAAATCTTGCTTGTCCCTAAGCAAGTACTAAATTATCAAGAAGAAAGAATGAAACAGAAGGGGATGTTCATATCAGCAAAGCATTATTAGTAGCTCATGGGGTTTTATGCAGACAATGCAGTATCTAACTTCTTATTGACCCTTAGGCATAGACTGTCTCCTTTAAGCATCCATTAACACACTGCTATAACCTTTTATTATTCACTCATCCTTGGTAATTTCTTTTCTTTATTTTCTTTTTCTGTAAACTTGTTTCTTACTTGTAGCTTAGTGTCATGTGTAGCAGTAGCTTCTTTAGCTCATTTGTACTCAACACATATTCACTACAGATACTTGACTCACAATTCATCTTAAGACATTGATGTCCAGCACCTCTTTGGGTCACTAAATGCCTTGTAACTAGGTTTCTCTTGATAATGGACTTTCTGTTGATAATCCCGTGTTAGTTAACCCAAGTTACCAAGTGTTAAAGCACTCCATAGAACCTATCATCCAAGCAGATCCTAGTATAGAGACACCACAGGCATATGTCCTAAGGTCCAAGCTATTGGTGTCTAGCCTTATTCTTTGCTTTCTTCTGTTTTTATTGCCACTTTTGGCTTTTCTTTTCTTTCTTTTTTACTTATTTTACTTTCCTCCAAGGATTCTTATTTGCTAAGATTCATATACAGCATGCTAATCTACACTAAAGGGGAACAATCTATCCTTTTATTCATTATAAATGAGCTACTACATAATTAAACATATATGCCACCACTTATTGTTATTTAACTTCTTGCTAAAAAGGAACTGTTCCACTTCTTGTTCAAACTAATAATGCATGCAAGAATACTTTGAATGTCAAGATGAACACCAAGAACACTTTGAAGATCATGATGAACATCAAGAACATATTTTTGAAAATTTTTAAGAAAAGAAAAACATGTAAGACACCAAACTTAAAAATTTTTATTCTATAGACACTAATAATTCAAAAATGCATATGAAAAACAAGAAAAGACACCAAACAAGAAAATGCAAAGATCAAACAAAAAAATTCATCAAGAACAACTTGAAGATCATGAAGAACAAAACTCAATGCATGAATTTTTTTCCAAAAATTTTTAAGATAATTTAAAAAATATGTAATTGACACCAAACTTAAAATTTGACACTAGACTCAAAGAAGAAACACAAAATATTTTTGATTTTATGATTTTATTTTTTTTTGTAATTTTTTGAAAATTAATTGGAAAAATAAAAATAAATAAATTCAAAATTTTTAATAGGAATTCCAAGAATCATGTAATGTTAGTCTAAAGCTTCAGTCTAAAAAGATTAGACATGGCTAGCCAAGCTTCAGCAGGACATTACATACAACAGCTAAATTGATGAGAAAGACAAAGAAGCTCTTCTAAGGATAAGTGAAACCTCGGTCCAAAAGATTAGACATGGCTTAACAGCTAGCCAGGATTCAACATATCTCATGAAACTCTAGAATTCATTCTTAAAAATTCTGAAGAACATATATTTTTATTATTATTAAAATTTTTTTAAATTTTTTTTCGAAAATTAATAAAAATAATAAAAAAAGCTTAAACATAAAATAAAAGTACCTAATCTGAGCAACAAGATGAACTATCAGTTGTCCAAACTCAAACAATCCCCGGCAATGGCGCCAAAAACTTGGTGCACGAAATTGTGATCTCAACTGCGCCAACAACTTGGTACGCACGATCATAATCTCAATTCTTTTTCACAACTCTGCACAACTAACCAGCAAGTGCACTGGGTCGTCCAAGTAATAAACCTTACGTGAGTAAGGGTCGATCCCACAGAGATTGTCGGCTTGAAGCAAGCTATGGTCATCTTGTAAATCTCATTCAGGCAGATTCAAATGGTTATGAGATTTTGATAATTAAAATATAATTAGAACATAAAATAAAGATAGAAATACTTATGTAATTTATTGGTGGAATTTCATATAAGCGTATGGAGATGATTATTGCTTCTGAACCTCTACTTTCCTATTGCTTTCATCCAATCATGCGTACTCCCTTCCATGGCAAGCAGTATGTTGGGGGATCACCGTTGTCAATGGCCCCCGTCCGTCCTCTCAGTAAAAATGGTGCAAATGCGCTGTCACCGCAGCCTAATCATCTGTCAGTTCTCGATCATGTTGGAATAGGACCCATTGATCCTTTTGCGTCTGTCACTATGCGCAACACTCGCGAGTTTGAAGCTCGTCACAGTCATCCCTTCCCAGATCCTACTCGAAATACCACAAACAAGGTTTAGACATTTCGGATCTCAAGAATGCTGCCAATTGATTCTAGCTTATACCACGAAGACTCTTATCTCGAGGCTAAGAGATATGCATTCAAGCTCGTTTTCAGGTAGGACGGAAGTGGTTGTCAGGCACGCGTTCATAAGTAAGAATGGTGATGAGTGTCACATAATCATCACATTCATCGTGTTCTTTTGTGCGAATGAATATCTTAGAACAAGAATAAGCTTGAATTGAATAGAGGAACGATAGTACTTTGCATTAATTCATGAAGAACAGCAGAGCTCCACACTTTAATCTATGGGGTGTAGAAACTCCACCGTTGAAAATACAAAAGAACAAGGTCCAGGTATGGCCGAATGGCCAGCCCCCTAAACATGATCAACAGATCAAAATATGATCAAAAGATGAAAATATAATAGCAAAGGGTCCTATTTATAATGAACTAGTAACCTAGGGTTTACAAAAACGAGTAAATGATGCAGAAATCCACTTCCGGGCCCACTTGGTGTGTGCTTGGGCTGAGCGTTGAAGCTTTCACATGTAGAGACTTTTCTTGGAGTTAAACGCCAGCTTTGGTGCCTGATGAGCGGATAATTTATACGCTTTTTGGCATTGTTTTTAGTATGTTTTTAGTATATTTTAGTTAGTTTTTATTATGTTTTTATTAGTTTTTAAATAAAAATCACCTTTCTGGACTTTACTATGAGTTTGTGTGTTTTTCTGTGATTTCAGGTATTTTCTGGCTGAAATTGAGGGACCTGAGCAAAAATCTGATTCAGAGGCTGAAAAAGGACTGCAGATGCTATTGGATTCTGACCTCCCTGCACTCGAAGTTGATTTTCTAGAGCTACAGAAGCCCAATTGGCGCACTCTCAATTGCGTTGGAAAGTAGACATCCTGGGCTTTCCAGCAAAATATAATAGTCCATACTTTGCCCGCGATTTGATGGCCCAAACAGGCATTCCAATTCAGCTCAAGAATTCTGGCGTTTAACTCCAAAACTGGCACAAAAACTAGAGTTAAACGCCCAAACTGGCACAAAATCTGGTGTTTAACTCCAAGAAAAGTCTCTACACATGAAAGCTTCAATGCTCAGTCCAAGCACACACCAATTGGGCCCCGAAAGTGGATTTTTACACTAAACACCCTAGCTTAATCATTTTCTGTAACCCTAGGTCACCAGTTTACTATAAAAGCTACTTTTAGTAATTCATCTTGTAACTCATGACACTTTACACGTTTCATATTGTATTCTCTATGGCATGAGTCTCTAAACCCCATTGTTGGGGGTGAGAAGCTCTGCTGTTCTTCATGAATTAATGCAATTACTACTGTTTTCCATTCTATCACGCTTGCTTCTATTCTAAGATATTCATTCGCACTTCAACCTGATGAATGTGATGATCCGTGACACTCATCATCATTCTCACTGGTGTGCAGAAATTATGATTACACATTGATTATGTAAAATTCATTGCTCTTTCTTTCCCTGGCAATGGCGCCAAAAACATGACGCCAATACCATGGTTCACAACTTCGCACAACTAACCAGCAAGTGCACTGGGTCGTCCAAGTAATACCTTACGTGAGTAAGGTCGAATCCCACGGAGATTGTTGGTATGAAGCAAGCTAAGGTCACCTTGTAAATCTCAGTTAGGCGGATATAAAATAGTAATGGAGTTTTCGAAATTAATTAATAAAATAGGGATAGAAATACTTATGTAAATCATTGGTGAGAATTTCAGATAAGCGAATAGAGATGCTTTTGTTCCTCTGAACCTTTGCTTTCCTGCTATCTTCATCCAATCAGTCTTACTCCTTTCCATGGCTGGCTTTATGTAATGCATCACCATTGTCAATGGCTACTTTCGGTCTTCTCTCGGGAAAATGATCCAAATGCCCTGTCACGGCACGGCTAATCATCTGGAGGCATCACCCTTGTCAGTGGTTACATCCTATCCTCTCAGTGAAAATAGTCAACGCACCCTGTCACGGCACGGCTATTCATCTGTCGGTTCTCGATCATGCTGGAATAGGATTTACTATACTTTTGCGTCTGTCACTACGCCCAGCAATCGCGAGTTTGAAGCTCGTCACAGTCATTCAATCATTGAATCCTACTCGAAATACCACAGACAAGGTTTAGACTTTCCGGATTCTCTTGAATGCCTCCATCATTCTAGCTTACACCATGAAGATTCCGATTAAGAGATCTAAGAGATACTCATTCAGTCTAATGTAGAACGGAAGTGGTTGTCAGGCACGCATTCATAGGGAATGATGATGATTGTCTCGTTCATCACATTCAGGTTGAAGTGCGAATGAATATCTTGGAAGCGAAATAAGATGAATTGAATAGAAAACAGTAGTACTTTGCATTAATCTTTGAGGAATAGTAGAGCTCCACACCTTAATCTATGGAGTGCAGAAACTCTACCGTTGAAAATACATAAGTAATGAAGGAGTTCATTGGTCTCGGCCCCAGAGGGGAACCGGAGCAACCAAGACTCTGAATACAATGATAAAAAGTTCTATTTATAATAAACTAGTCACTAGGGTTTACAAAAGTATGTAATTAATGCATAAATCCACTTCTGGGGCCCACTTGGTGTGTGCTTGGGCTGAGCTTGAATGTTACACGTGCAGAGGCTCTTTCTGGAGTTGAACGCCAGCTTTTGTGCCATTTTGGGCGTTGAACTCCACTTTGCAACTTGTTTCTGGCGCTGGACGCCAGAATTGGGCAGAGAGCTGGCGTTGAATGCCAGTTTGCGTCCTCTAAACTTGGGCAAAGTATAGACTATTATACATTGCTGGAAAGCCCTAGATGTCTACTAAAAACATACTAAAAACAATGTCAAAAAGCGTATAAATTATCCGCTCATCACAACACCAAACTTAAATTGTTGCTTGTCCCCAAGCAACTGAAAATCAAATAGTATAAAAAGAAGAGAATATACTATAAATTCCAAACTATCAATGAAACATAGCTTTAATCCTATGAGCGGGACTTATAGCTTTTTGCCTCTTGAATAGTTTTGGCATCTCACTTTATCCATTGAGGTTCAGAATGATTGGCATCTATAGGAACTCAGAGTTCAGATAGTGTTATTGATTCTCCTAGTTCAGTATGATGATTCTTGAACACAGCTATTTTATGAGTCTTGGCCGTGGCCCTAAGCACTTTGTTTTTCAGTATTACCACCGGATACATAAATGCCACAGACACATAATTGGGTGAACCTTTTCAGATTGTGACTCAACTTTGCTAAAGTCCCCAATTAGAGGTGTCCAGGGTTCTTAAGCACACTCTTTTTTTGCTTTGGACCTTGACTTTAACCGCTCAGTCTCAAGTTTTCACTTGACACCTACACGTCACAAGCACATGGTTAGGGACAGCTTGGTTTAGCCGCTTAGGCCAGGATTTTATTCCTTTAGGCCCTCCTATCCACTGATGCTCAAAGCCTTGGGATCCTTTTTAATTGCCCTTGCCTTTTGGTTTTAAGGGTTATTGGCTTTTTGCTCTTGCCTCTTGGTTTTAAGAGCTTTTGGCTTTTTTTGCTTGCTTTTTCTTTCCATTTTTTTTCTCGCCTATATTTTTTTTTCTGCAGCTTTATTCTTTGCTGCTTTTTCTTGCTTCAAGAATCATTTTTATGATTTTTCAGATTATCAAATAACATGTCTCCTAGTCATCATTCTTTCAAGAGCCAACATATTTAACATTCTTAAACAACAACTTCAGAAGACATATGCACTGTTCAAGCATACATTTAGAAAACAAGAAGCATTGTCACCACATCAATATAATTAAGCTAAGTTCAACGATAAATTCAAAACTCATGTACTTCTTATTCTTTTGAATTAAAACATTTTTCATTTAAGAGAGGTGATGGATTCATAGGACATTCATAACTTTAAGATAAAGTTACTAACTACTAATGATCATGTAATGAAGACACAAACATGGATAAGCACATAACATAGAAAACGAAAAACAGAAGCAATAAGAACAAGGAATGAATCCACCTTAGTGATGGTGGCATTTCCTTCTTGAGGAACCAATGATGTCCTTGAGCTCTTCTATGTCTCTTCCTTGTTTTTGTTGTTCCTCCCTCATTGCTTTTTGATCTTCTCTTATTTCATGAAGGATGATGGAGTGCTCTTGATGTTCCACCCTTAGTGGTCCCATGTTGGAACTCAATTCTCCTAGGGAGGTGTTGATTTGCTCCCAATAGTTTTATGGAGGAAAATGCATTTGAGGCATCTCCAGGATCTCATGGTGATGAGCTTCATAGGCCTCTTGAGCTCCATGAATGGGCTCTCTTGCTTGCTCCATCTTTTTTTTAGTGATGGGATTCTCTTCCTTGTTTGGCAAGTTGAACGCCAACCTCACATTCTCCGGACTAAAATCTAAGTATTTCCCCCGAACCATTGTAACATAGTTCTTTGGATCCGGGTTCTTACTTTGATCATGGTTCTTGGTGATCCATGCATTAGCATAAAACTCTTGAACCATTAGGATGCCGACTTGTTGGATGAGATTTGTTAGAACTTCCCAACCTCTTCTTTGAATTTCACGTCGGATCTCCGGATACTCATTTCTTTTAAGTTTGAAAGGGACCTCAGGGATCACCTTCTTCTTGGCCACAACATCATAGAAGTGGTCTTGATGGGCTTTGGAGATGAACCTTTCCATCTCCCATGACTCGGAGGTAGAAGCTTTTGTCTTCCCTTTTCCTTTTCTAGAGGATTCTCCGGTCTTAGGTGCCATCAATGGTAATGGAAAAATAAAAAGCTTATGCTTTTACCACACCAAACTTAGAATTTTGCTCGCCCTCGAGCAAGAGAAGAAAGAATAGATGAAGAAGAAGAAGAAATGGAGGAGAGGGAGAAGGGGTTGTGTTTCGGCCAAGAAGAGAAGAGAGGGTTATGTTGTGTGAAAATGAGGAAGAATGGAGGGCTATATATAGGGAAGGGAGGGGGGTTAAGTTTCGGACATATGGGGTGGGTTTGGGTGGGAAATTACTTTTGAATTTTGAAGGTAGGTGGAGTTTATGAGGTAGCTGTATGGGAAAGAGTGGATGGATGTGAGTGGTGAAGGGTTTTGGGGAAGAGTGTTTATGGGATTGTGTGAAAGAGAGTGGTGAGGGATGAGAAGAAGTGAGTGGAGGTAGGTGGGGATCCTGTGGGATCCACAGATCCTGAGGTGATCCTGTGGGGTCCATAGATCCTGAGATGATCCTGTGGGGTCCACAGATCCTGAGGTGTTCAAGGATTTACAACCTTGCACCAAATTAGGCATGTAAAATGCCCTTGCACACAACTCTGGGCGTTCAGCGCCAGGTTGGTGCCCATTTTGGGCGTTCAACGCCCATTTGTTGGCCATTTCTGGCGTTGAACGCCAGAATCATGCTTGTTCTGGGCGTTCAGCGCCAGCTCTTCTCCAGGGTGCAATTCTGGCGTCCAGCACCCAGATGCTGCCCATTTTGGGCGTTCAGCGCCAGAACCATGCTCTGTTATGGCGTTGAACGCCAGACAGGTGCTTCCTCCAGGGTGTGATTTTTCTTCTGCTGTTTTTGATTCCGTTTTCAATTTTTATATTTATTTTGTGACTCCACATGATCATGAACCTACAAAGACATATAACTAAGAAAAATATAGTTAGATAAAAAAAATTGGGTTGCCTCCCTGATGAGTATTTTGGTGGAAAAATGAATTTCTCCCAAAACACACAAATCTAACCGGCAAGTGTATCGGGTCGCATCAAGTAATAAAAACTCACGGGAGTGAGGTCGATCCCATAGGGATTGAAGGATTGAGCAATTTTAGCTTAATGGTTAATTTAGTCAAGCGAATCAAGATTTGGTTGAGTGTTTTGTGATTTGCAGAAATTAAATTGCATGGAATTAAAGAGAACAGGAAATAAATTGCTGAATCTTAAAGAACAAAAAATTAAATGGCAGAAACTTAGAGTGCAAGAAATGTAAATTGCGGAATCTTAAAGTGCAAGAAATGTAAATGACTTGAATTGTAAAGGGGATTGGGACTTGGATTTGCAGAAATTAAACAAGGAAAAGTAAATTTGCATCAAGCAGAGAAGTAGAAGAGGGTTTGGGTTAAATCGGATCTTGAAGCAGAAAAGTAAATGAACATGAAAATAGTAAACAGAGAATTAGAAATTGAAAGTTCAGATCTCAGGACCCAGAGACTAGAAAACCGAGTCTAGATCTCAATGCCTTCCTAGATCCAACAAGAACAATTGCAAGGGAATTGTAAATTGCAAGGAAAGTAGATGAAGAGCAATTAACAGAAATTAAATTCAATCAAGTAGTAAATAAAGCAGAGAGATCCAAGGATGAGATTGAAACAGAATTTCTTCAATTCTCCAACCCAAGATCCAAGACAATTGTAATTGAAATTGAAAGCAAGAAAACTAAGAGGAAGAGAGTGGAATTCTCCTTCCCCGAAACTAAGAAATTAAAGATCACTGAATATCCAAAGCTCTCCGAAAACTATTATGAAAATTCAAAGGGAAAGCTCTCCCCGAAGAACTTGAATTCTATCCTATTTATACACTTTCTTCAAATGATCTTCAAGCCTTGAGTTGGGCCTTTGCTCTTGGTGGAATTGGGTTGAAAGAGGCCTTGGTTGATTGCTCTTGGAGTTTGGAGAAGAACCAAAGTGAACCAAATGAACCGGGTTGGAGTTTTGCAAAAGTTGGAGTAAAAGTTGGAGCAAAAGTTAGGGTCTAACTTTTGGTCCAACTTTTCATATCAGCTCCCATATTTTGCTGATACCCACGTTGGTGCAAAAGTTAGGGGTCTAACTTTTGCTCCAACGTTGGCCTTCCTTGGTGCACTTATGGCGCCAACGTTAGCCCAAAAGTTAGGGGCTAACGTTGGCGCAAACTTTTGGTGCCCAGGGTTGATTTTCATGTGCCAACGTTAGCCCAAAAGTTAGGGGCTAACGTTGGCGCAAACTTTTGGTGCCCAGGGAGTGATTTTCAAGTTCCAACGTTAGCCCAAAAGATAGGGGCTAACGTTGGGGCTAACTTTTCACCCAAAAGTTTGTGCAAAAGTTTGAGGCTAACTTTAGGTCCAGCTTTTTGCTTCCTGGTTCAAGTTCACTTATTCCATTGTCCTCTCTTTACTCCTAGCTATTCCTCCTTACTTCAACCTTTCTCCAAGCTTTCTTCACCTATCATTAATCAACCAAACACATCAAAGCTATGCTTAAAATCATGAGATATTCATTCTTTCATAATATGTGACAATTATAGTATAAAACCTCATGAAATAGCATGAATTCATACATGGTTGATTAAATCAAAGGAAGCATGAAAATCTACCCAAATTAGCTTACTTGTAGCTCAAGAAAGTGCATAATTCAATTGAAAACTAAAGAAAAAGGCTAGTGAAACTAGGCTAAGATGACTTGTCATCACAACACCAAACTTAAAGCTTGCTTGTCCCCAAGCAAGAAAAGATTTATTGAGAAGAAAGAATCAAATGGAAGAGGCTGTTCATGCTAGCAGAGTATTATTGATAGTTCATGGGATTTTGTGTGGATATGTGAATACTCACTTCTTATTGACTCCTAGGCCTAGAAAGTCTCCTTCAAGCTTCAAGTAACATACTGCTATGACCTCTCATTATTCCTTTATCCTTGGCTATTACTTTGTTTATAAGCTTTATTTGAGTGTCATGTGTAGCAAGTTCATTTCCTTTTCTTTATACTTGACACATTATTCACTATAGACACTTGGCTCACATTCCTTCTTAGAACATTGATGCCCAGCACCTCTTTGGGCTACTAAGTGCCTTGTAGTTAGGTTGCTCTTGATAGTGGACTTTCAGCTGATGATCCCGGGTTAGTTAACCCAAGTCACCGAGTGTTGATGCACTCCAAAGAACTTAGTAATCCAAGCAGATCCTAATACAAAGACACCACAGGCATATATTCTAAGGTTTAAGCTATTGGTGTCCAGCTTTGTTTCTTTTTGTTTTTCTTTTGTTCTGTCACTTCTTTTTTTTTTTTCTTTCTTTTTGTTTTTCTTTCTAACCAAGGATTTTTATTCGATTGAGATTCATAGACAGTAGGCCACTCTATACTTAGAAGGAGATATCCTGGCTCTTTATTCACTAAAAGTGAGCTATTATACAATCACACACATACCACCACTTACTTTTATTCTACTTCTATCTAACAGAGACTATCTTACTTCACATTCAAATATTTCTTTTATTGAACTTAAAGATGCAGGGGACAAAACATACTTTTTGCTAAGTGAAAGTAAACACACAAGCACAAACATAGACTAGCTTACTTATTCTAAGAGAAACAAACAAAATGCAAAGACTACTAATTATGATAACTACTTAAAGATGCAAGGACCACTTAAAACAGACACAATGCATGCTTTCTTAGTGTTGAACAAGGATCAAGTCCACCTTTTATTTGTCATGCTTTTTCTTTCTTCTTTCATACACCTGGTTGCTGGTGTTCCCTGTGTCCATGTCTGTTGTCTGTTGATCCCGCCAGAACCCAGCTCTATTCATTGCTTCCTCTACTCTATCTTCAAGTCTCATAGCATTGCTTACCTCTACCTCACTTCTCTTTTTGAAGAATTCATCAAAAGTTGGGAAAGCTGGATCCATGTTGTGCAAATGTTCTCCAATATAGTTTAGTTTGATTTGGCTATTGATGTTGTAATCGGCTTGTACTTCATACCTTGCATCTTGGAGTGTTGTGAACTCTTTGAGAGCCCTCAAATTTTCAGCTTGCATTTGTTCCAACTTTCCAAATGATTCATGAGATTGAGAAGCATGTTCTTCTTGCATCACAAGGAATCTTGACTCGAATTCACTTTGTTTGTTCATCATTCTTAGCTCCCGTTCTTCTTGTGCTTGTTGGTTTTTCATGTATAGTAAATGATATTCCTCTTGCCTTTCTTGAATTCTCATGTACTGTTGTGATAATCTTCCAATTGCTTCCTGCATTTGAGTCATATCCATATTGCCATGTGGGAAAAAGTGCGGCTGTTCCTCCTCCTCTTGTGGCTCTTCTTCTATGTGTGGCTCATCTTCTTCCATTGGTTCTTCTCTTTCCCTTCTTCCATGTGGTCTTCGGCCTTGATGTGCTTCAGGGGGCATCATCATTCGTTCAATGGTTATGGGCATGCCTTGGCTTAACCACATTGGATTCTCCTCTTCCATTGGAACTTTAGCCTTTGCACACAACCTCCAAATGGTACTCGGATAGTACAACCAAGATCCGGCCGAATTCTTCTCAGCCAGCTTTTGAATGTCTTTTGCAAGGATTTCATGAACTCTTATCTCTCCTCCCACAATGATGCAATGCAACATCACGGCTCTCTCCCTGTTAACTTCTGAGGTGTTCACTGTGCCCAGAATTGATCTTTTCATCAACTCATACCATCCTTTTGCTTTCGGGGTGAGGTTACATCTCTTCAGATACTTATATTTGTTCTTGTCATCTCCTTCCCACTCTGAGTTCTCCATACAAATGTCTCTCGCAATCTCATCATAATCCTGATCCTCATTCAATCTTTGTTGGTATCCCGGTTCACTAAAGCGGACTGACTTTATTCTCAAGACTTTCTTGATTGCATCCGGGCTAAAGTCTACTTCCACCCCCCGCACATAGCTCTTGTACGTTGGGGGCTCACGCATGTCAAGCCTTGAGACATTTGCATAGAACTCTCTTATGATATTGGCATTGATTCGGGTGGCTGGTGATGCAAGTTCCTCCCACCTCCTCTTTCGAATTTTGTCCTTCATTTCTTGACATCCATCATCCGGCAACAAGAGTGGAATTTCAGGATAGATTCTTTTCTCGTTCATCCATTCAATTTGTATTTGATGGAACCAAGACTTGAATCTCCGTTGGTCATATTCATGTGTGTCTTCCTCCACCATGGGATCTTTCCCTTTTCTTCGTTTGGTTCTTGAGGAGGAGGCCATGATCACTTGGTTGGTTGAGTCTTGTGAGGTTAGAAGGAGTGTGAAGAATGTTGGAGAGTTTGATGTGTGTTTGGAGCAAGAAGAAATTTAGGCCGAACTTGCTATGACAAGAAATGATGAAGGCAAGTTTAAATGGTTGGAGTTTAAAGCAAGAGAAATGTTGAACCGAGCTTGTTATGTTGAGGAGTGATGAAGAGAATGAAGTTCCAAGGGTTAGAGTGATTCGATCATGTGCATGGCTTGAAGGTGGTATGTTTTTAAATGAACAATGAAGGGCTAGGATGCAATTAGACTTATAGGAATCAAAGGTGTGCATGTAAGGATAAATGAGGACAAAACTTGCTTCTTCACTTGCTTTTGCTGTGATCATTCTCAAGGAGTGGCAGATTTCCTTTTTGAAGCATGTGATGAGATTTTGTCCTCATGCTATGCTTTCCTTTGTCTTGTCTCTTTCATTGAAGATTCTTTGACCACCTAGTCATCACCACAAGACAACATATATTAGTTTTGTCCAACCGTGGCAAGAATGTCCCTTTTATTAATATTATATGAATCATCAATTCTCATATCCATTTGAACCGTGACTCTCCTTGGAGGACACCAAACTTAATGGTTGGTCATGTATAAAGAAATTGTGTCTCTTCCTTCAATTAGTGAAATCCCACTGTCACTCTTAGTTAAATGTTTATAAGAATTGCTTTCTTCCTAATTTTCTTTTTCTCTTTTTTTTTTCATGAAGGATCAATTGTGTCCCTAAATCGGTGCATCAAGGTTTGATGAACACCAAACTTGTTTCTTGTCAAAGGGTACGTCACAATTGATGCTTTCATTACCGGAAAAGAATTTTTCCATTTATAAGATTTTGGAAAACAACAATTGTATGATTATTGATGCATGAATTTCTAATTTTCATGAAGCTATGTGGACACCAAACTTAGTGTTTGGCCATATGCTTTGTCAAGACACTCCAAGCATGCAAAATGGAATTATTTGTAACATTGGTTTAGTGTGCTTGAAGGCACACCAAACTTAGCATATGTTTCAAAACAGTGCATGCAGTCAATGGACATGTTCATGAAAAGAGAAAAGAATTCATGCTCAAATGATCATAACTTATTGAATTTAAAATGACATGAATCTTAAAGCATGGGTTGCCTCCCATGGAGCGCTCTTTTATTGTCATTAGCTTGACATTCAGGCTTTCTTTTATGGTGGTTGGTGCTTATAGGGCCTCAATTTGTCTCCTCTGACCGTGATCCTCTTCTTTGTTCTCTGGTGTTCAATTTCAGCATGCTCTAATGAGAGTATGTTGCTGACAGTGTAGTAGTCCTCGGTTTGTTGATTTGCCCCCAGCTGTTGATATATCAGTTGCACTTTGTCACCTTTGGAAAGCCCCTCTGTTGGAATCTTTCTGTTCTTCCAACCCCTTTTTGCTTTGTTTCTGCGTTTTATCTTTCCTTTTGTTGATCTTTCTTTTCTGGCCGTAGGCTTTCCTTGGGGACCTCTCTTTTCAGTGGCTAATACTCTAATATCCTCTTGGGCTTCTTCATCAGTCTACACAATCCTTAGTATTGGGATGTTGCTGTGACCTTCCTGGTCATTTTTCATATAGTCTTTCTTCTCCTTGCTAAATTGTGCCTCTGGTAATACCTTCAGAGTGACACTCTGGTCATGCATCCTGAGAGTTAATTCCCCTTCCTCTACGTCTATGATAGCTCTAGCAGTGGCCAAGAATGGCCTTCCCAGTATAACAGAGTCACCATCATCATCGTTTGATTCTAGAACCACAAAATCAGCAGGGTATATAAAACTGTCCACCTAGACCAAAAGATTTTCAATTACACCCCTGGGGTATACCATTGACTTATCTACCAGCTCCAGAGACATTTGTACTGGTTTGACCTCCTCTATATGCAGCTTTTTCACCAGGGAGGATGGTATTAAGTTAATACTTGCTCCGAGATCGCACATTGCTTTAGTGATGGTCAATTCCCCAATGGTGCAAGGCAACAGGAAGCTCCCTGGGTCCTCAAGCTTGGGAGGAAGCCCCTTTTGAATCAAGGCCCTGCATTCCTCAGTGATCACTATGGTTTCTTTCTCATCCCAGCTTCTTTTCTTGTTGACAAGCTCCTTCAAGAATTTGGCATACAGAGGCATTTGCTCAAGTGCTTTAGCCAAGGGAATATTGATTTCCAGCTTCTTAAAAATCTCAAGGAACTTGTGAAAATGCTGGTCTTTAACCTCTTTGTTGAACCTCTGGGGATAAGGCAGTGGAGGTGTGATGCTTTTTCCTATTTGCTGCTGTCCCTGGGTTACTTCCTTTGAGCTATGTGGCTGGTTGCTTTTCTCCTTGGGTTTCTCAGTGTTTTTGTTTGGCATCACAACTTGCTCCTTAGCTCCATCTGCCTTTGTTTGCTTCTCATCCTCTGTTGGTTCTTTGATGCTCTCTGCTTGCTTCTGTGTAGTGTCATTGTTGCTTATCAATGTTCTCCCACTCCTTAATTGTATTGCCTTGCATTCCTCCTTGGGATTTGGGATTGTGTCACTGGGCAGTGAGTTTGAAGGTCTCTCAACAGATACTTGCTTGGAGAGTTGCCCAATCTGCCTATCTAGGCTCTTTAATGATGCTTCATGGTTTTTGTTTGTTATTTCCTGGTGTTTCATCATTTTCTCTATCAAGGTCTCTAATTTGGTGAGTCTTTGAGGTTCAGGTGGTGCTTGTGGTGGGTTGTGAGATGTGGGTTGTGGGTGGTAAACATTTTGGTTGGTGGAATGGTTGTTGGATTGGTACTGGTTGAGATTAGGGTAGTTGTTTTGAGGTTTTCTGTATGTGTTTTGGTTAGTCTGCTGCTGGTTGTAGTTTTGGTTGTTTCTTGGGTTGTTTTGGTTTGAGTTCCTCTGCCATGATTGTTGGTTTTGGTTGTGAGTGTCTCCCCATCTGAGGTTGGGGTGATTTTTCCATGAGGAGTTGTAGGTATCACCATAGAATTCATTTGGACTTGAATGCATGTACTGGACTTGTTCCTGCTGTTGCTCCTCTTGGATTTCTTCATTTTGCCCCCATGTGGCTGATGGTTGGCTGGTGTTAACTGCTGCAACTTGGAGGCCATCAATCCTCTTGGTCATTTTCTCAAATTGTTGTTGAATTTGCTGCTGCATTAATTTGTTTTGAGCCAGGATTGAATCCACTCCTTCTAGCTCCATTACTCCTCTCCTTTGTGATGGTTGGCGGCCTCTTTGATGAGCAAAGAAATATTGGTTGTTGGCCACCATATCAATGAGTTCTTGAGCCTCCTCTGCAGTTTTCATGAGTTGCAAGGAACCTCCAACTGAATGATCCAAAGCTTCCTGGGATTTCAGTGTTAAGCCTTCATAGAAGTTCTGCAGCTTCTCCCACTCATTAAACATGGCAGGGGGACATTTCCTGATTAGAGCCTTGTACCTCTCCCATGCCTCATAGATGGGTTCAGCCTCCATTTGTGTAAATGTTTGTACCTCAGCCTTCAACCTTATAATCCTCTGAGGTGGGTAAAACTTGGCAAGAAACTTGGTTACCAAATCATCCCAGTTGTTGATGCTGTCCCTTGGAAAAGATTCCAACCATTGAGTGGCCTTGTCCCTGAGAGAAAATGGGAATAGCATCAGCTTGTAACTGTCAGGAGGCACACCATTAGTTTTGACAGTGTTGCATATCCTCAAGAAAGTGGATAAGTGTTGGTGCGGGTCTTCAAGTGGTCCTCCACCAAAAGAGCAATTGTTCTGAAACAAAGTGATGAGCTGTGGCTTGAGTTCAAAATTGTTAGCATTGACATTTGGAGCTAAGATGCTGCTTCCACAATGTCTAGGATTTGCAAAGGTGTAGGAGGCCAAAACTCTCCTCTGGGGTGGGTTGTCATTATTGTTGTCTGCTCCACCTGGTGGATTGGTTGAATGTTCCTCCATCTCTTGAAATTCCTCGTCTGATTCCTCTTCTCCAACAATATTTTTCCCTCTTTCAGCTCTTCTTAACCTCCTGAGAGTTCTTTCGTCTTGTTCATGAAAATTGGGTGTGGTTCTTCTTGTGCCTGACATACAAGCAGAGCATGAGAAATGCACAAAACCAGTGACACTTCAATCTACTGCTAGATTGAAGTGTTAGTTAGTTTAAGCAAAAAATCAAACAGTTAGTGGGTTAATCAAAATTAAAGAAAAAGTACTTGATCTAGATTACCACCTCACTTAATCATTGTCAATCTAATCAATCCCCGGCAACGGCGCCAAAAACTTGATGAGTATTTTGGTGGAAAATGAATTTCTCCCAAAACACACAAATCTAACCGGAAAGTGTACCGGGTCGCATCAAGTAATAAAAACTCACGGGAGTGAGGCCGATCCCACAGGGATTGAAGGATTGAGCAATTTTAGCTTAGTGGTTAATTTAGTCAAGCGAATCAAGATTTGGTTGAGTGTTTTGTGATTTGCAGAAATTAAATTGCATGGAATTAAAGAGAACAGGAAATAAATTGCTGAATCTTAAAGAACAAAAAATTAAATGGCAGAAACTTAGAATACAAGAAATGTAAATTGCGGAATCTTAAAGTGCAAGAAATGTAAATGACTTGAATTGTAAAGGGGATTGGGACTTGGATTTGCAGAAATTAAACAAGGAAAAGTAAATTTGCATCAAGCAGAGAAGTAGAAGAGGGTTTGGGTTAAATCGGATCTTGAAGCAGAAAAGTAAATGAACATGAAAATAGTAAACAGAGAATTAGAAATTGAAAGTTCAGATCTCAGGACCCAGAGACTAGAAAACCGAGTCTAGATCTCAATGCCTTCCTAGATCCAACAAGAACAATTGCAAGGGAATTGTAAATTGCAAGGAAAGTAGATGAAGAGCAATTAACAGAAATTAAATTCAATCAAGCAGTAAATAAAGCAGAGAGATCCAAGGATGAGATTGAAACAGAATTTCTTCAATTCTCCAACCCAAGATCCAAGACAATTGTAATTGAAATTGAAAGCAATAAAACTAAGAGGAAGAGAGTGGAATTCTCCTTCCCCGAAACTAAGAAATTAAAGATCACTGAATATCCAAAGCTCTCCGAAAACTATTATGAAAATTCAAAGGGAAAGCTCTCCCCGAAGAACTTGAATTCTATCCTATTTATACACTTTCTTCAAATGATCTTCAAGCCTTGAGTTGGGCCTTTGCTCTTGGTGGAATTGGGTTGAAAGAGGCCTTGGTTGATTGCTCTTGGAGTTTGGAGAAGAACCAAAGTGAACCAAATGAACCGGGTTGGAGTTTTGCAAAAGTTGGAGTAAAAGTTGGAGCAAAAGTTAGGGTCTAACTTTTGGTCCAACTTTTCATATCAGCTCCCATATTTTGCTGATACCCACGTTGGTGCAAAAGTTAAGGGTCTAACTTTTGCTCCAACGTTGGCCTTCCTTGGTGCACTTATGGCGCCAACGTTAGCCCAAAAGTTAGCGGCTAACGTTGGCGCAAACTTTTGCTCCTTCCCTTGTATTTTTCATGTGCCAACGTTAGCCCAAAAGTTAGGGGCTAACGTTGGCGCAAACTTTTGGTGGCCAGGGAGGTTTTTCTTATGCCAACGTTAGCCACCAAGTTAGGGGCTAACGTTGGCGCAAACTTTTGGTGCCCAGGGTTGATTTTCATGTGCCAACGTTAGCCCAAAAGTTAGGGGCTAACGTTGGCGCAAACTTTTGGTGCCCAGGGAGTGATTTTCAAGTTCCAACGTTAGCCCAAAAGTTAGGGGCTAACGTTGGGGCTAACTTTTCACCCAAAAGTTTGTGCAAAAGTTTGAGGCTAACTTTAGGTCCAGCTTTTTGCTTCCTGGTTCAAGTTCACTTATTCCATTGTCCTCTCTTTACTCCTAGCTATTCCTCCTTGCTTCAACCTTTCTCCAAGCTTTCTTCACCTATCATTAATCAACCAAACACATCAAAGCTATGCTTAAAATCATGAGATATTCATTCTTTCATAATATGTGACAATTATAGTATAAAACCTCATGAAATAGCATGAATTCATACATGGTTGATTAAATCAAAGGAAGCATGAAAATCTACCCAAATTAGCTTACTTGTAGCTCAAGAAAGTGCATAATTCAATTGAAAACTAAAGAAAAAGGCTAGTGAAACTAGGCTAAGATGACTTGTCATCACTCCCAACAAGCGCTTCTTTAATGTCAATAGCTTGACAGTGGGCTTTCATGGAGCCTCACAGATGTTCAGAGCATTGTTGAGACTCTCCAACACCAAACCTAGAGATTGGATATGGGAGTTCAACACCAAACTTAGAGTTTGGTTGTGGCCTCCCAACACCAAACTTAGAGTTTGACTGTGGGGCTTTGGTTGACTCTGCTTTGAGAGAAGCTTTTTCTACTTCCTCTCCATGGATGCACAAGGTTGTCCTCATTTACTTGAAGGATCAATTCTCCTCTGTCCACATCAATCACAGCTCTTGCTGTGGCCAGGAAAGGTCTTCCTAGGATGATGGATTCATCCTCTTCCTTTCCAGTATCCAGGACTATGAAATCAGCAGGGATGTAAAGGCCTTCAACCTTTACTAACACATCCTCAACTTGTCCATATGCCTGTTTTCTTGAATTGTCTGCCATCTCTAATGAGATTTTAGCAGCTTGCACCCCATAGATTCCCAGTTTCTCTATTACAGAGAGGGGCATGAGGTTTATCCCTGAACCAAGGTCACACAGAGCCCTAAAGATCATGATGCCTATGGTATAAGGTATTATGAAGGAATACTCATCAGAGCTCATGAAGGGCATAAGGAGGTTCAATGGAATCTCTATGGTCTCTAGATGAGCCTCAGATTCCTTTGGTTCCTCAGAGGGAAACTCCTTATTGATCACTGGACGTCCCAGGAGGTCTTCCTCACTGGGATTCACGTCCTCCTCTCCCTCTTTGGGTTCGGCCATTTTGGTAATATCAATGGCCTTGCACTCTCTCTTTGGATTTTCTTCTGTATTGCTTGGGAGAGTACTGTGAGGGATTTCAGTGATCTTCTTACTCAGCTGGCCCACTTGTGCCTCCAAATTTCTAATGGAGGACCTTGTTTCATTCATGAAATTCACAGTGGCCTTAGATAGATCAGAGACTAAGTTTGCTAAGCTAGATGGATTCTACTCAGAATTCTCTCTCTGTTGCTGAGTGGATGATTGAAAAGGCTTGCTATTGCTAAACCTGTTTCTTCCACCATTATTAAAGCCTTGTTGAGGCCTTTGATCCTTCCATGAGAGATTTGGGTGATTTCTCCATGATGGGTTATAGGTGTTTTCATAAGGTTCACCTAAGTAATTCACCTTTGCTATTGCAGGTGATGACAAGTCATCTTAGCCTAGTTTCACTAGTCTTTTTACTTTGTTTTTATTTGGTTTTATGCACTTTCTTAAGCCACAAGTAAGCTAAGTGGATTGAATTTCATTTTTCCTTTGATTCAATCAACCATGGATGAATTGATGCATTTTCATGAGTTTTTGTGCCATAATTGCTTGTGTGACAAGAAGAAGGATAACTCTCATGATTATGGCATAGCTTTGATACAATTGTTGATTGATGACAGGAGGAATAAAGCTTGGAAGAAGGTTGCAAGAATGAGCTTGAAAAGAGGAGTTCACGTTTGAGCTGACGTTTGCCTCAAACGTCAACTCAAACGTGAGTAGCAGATGAGGAATACCCTGGAGAAGAGCCAACGTTTGAGCCAACGTTTGTCCTCAAACGTTGAGGCAAACGTTGGCTGAAGAAGAAGCTCCTAGAAGGCAACGTTTGCGCCAACGTTTGCCTCAAACGTGAGGTCAAATATTGGCGCCTAAAAGGAAGAAGAATGGAACTCCTGGAAGGGCAACGTTTGCACCAACGTTTGCCTCAAACGTGAGGTCAAACGTTGGCGCCTAAAAGAGGAGAGTTGGAGCTTCTGGGCAGCGACGTTTAAGCCAACGTTTGCCTCAAACGTGAGGTCAAACGTTGGCTACATTTTGGCAAGAAAGAGCATGGAAGAGCACCCCTGATTGATGAGTTAGATGAGCCACGTTTGCGCCAACGTTTGCCTCAAACGTTGAGCCAAACGTTGGCCAAAAAGAGAGCTTGGGGTGATCCACGTTTGAGCTCACGTTTGACCTCAAACGTTGAGCCAAACGTGGAGGACAGCAAATGGACTTGGCTGCATAATTTAACACAAGTGACGTTTGAGTCAACGTTTGCCTCAAACGTTGGCTCAAACGTGAATGGTTCATGGCCCGGTTCACTAATGGATTTCTTCCCAACACCAAGAGCAAGCAACGGAGGCCACTATCAACCCAATTCCATCAAGACTAAAGGCCCAATTCAAGGCTTAATGATCATTTGAAGAAAGTGTATAAATAGCTTAGGATTTGAAGTTTTAGGGAGTTTTTTTCGTTTTAGAGTTTTCTTTAAGAGTTTTCATAGTATTCACAGTAGAGAACCTTTGGGTTTTGACCTATTTGGAGATTTAGAGTCTTGGGTGTTGAAGAATTGAGGAAATTCTGTCTCAATCTCACCTTGAGATCTCTTTTGTTTCTTTCACTGCACCATTGGAGAATTGAGATTTGAATCCATGTTTTCTTCTGTTTTGATTTTTAATCTTTTGCAATTGAATTTTAAAATTGGATCTAAGAAGGCAGTGAGATCTAGACTTGGTTATCTAGTCTCTTGAGTCCTGAGATCTACATCTTTCAATTTCAATTTCCTTGTTACATTGCTACACCAAGTTTATTTTCATTTGCATTTAAGATCCGGTTCAGTTAGATCCATCTTCTACATTTCTGTTTGTTGAGATTTACTGCTCTCTTGTTTAATTTTCGCAATCCCACATCCCTGATCCAGTTACAATTCAAGCCATTTACATTTCTTGCATTCTAAGATTCTGCAATTTACATTTCTTGCATTCTAAGTTTCTGCCATTTAATTTCTTGTTCTTTAAGATTCAGCACTTTTATTTTCTGTTCTCTTTAATTTCCTGCAATTTACCCCTCTCCCTTTACTTTTCATGCAATTTAATTCCTGTCAACACAATTTCACACAATCAACTCTTGATCTGCTAGACTAAATCAACCACTAATCTAAAATTGCTCAATCCTTCAATCCCTGTGGGATCGACCTCACTCATGTGAGTTATTATTACTTGATGTGACTCGGTATACTTGCCGGTGAGTTTTGTGTCGGATCGTTTTCCGCACATCAAGTTTTTGGCGCCGTTGCCGGGGATTGAATAGATTGACAATGATTAAGTGAGTTGGTAGTTTAGATCAAGCACTTTTTTCTTTTCTGTTTCTCTAATTTTTGACTGACACACTAACTGTTTGAAATTTTGCTTAAACTAAACTTCATTCTAGCAATAGATTGAAGTGTTACTGGTGGTGTTTCTTTTGTTTTGTTTGTATGTCAGGTACAGGGAGATCCATTCCTATTTTATCTGAAACTGACCAGAGAACTCTTAGAAGGTTAAGAAGAGCTGAAAGAGGGAAAAATATTGTTGGAGAGAAAGAATCTGAGGAAGAATATCACGAGATGGAAGGAGATCCATCTAATCCAGGAGGAGGGGTTAACAATAACCCACAACAGAGGAGAGTACTAGCCTCCTATACCTTTGCAAACGCTAGACATTGTGGGAGCAGCATTCTCACCCCTAATGTCAATGCAAATAACTTTGAGCTGAAGCCACAACTCATCACATTGGTCCAAAACAACTGCTCATTTGGGGGAGGACCATTGGAGGATCCAAATCAACATCTATCTACCTTCTTAAGGATTTGTGACACTGTCAAATCCAATGGCGTGAATCCTGAAACCTACAAGCTTCTGCTGTTCCCGTTCTCATTAAGGGACAAGGCTGCACAATGGCTTGAAACTTTTCCCCAAGGAAGTATCACTAGTTGGGATGACTTGGTGACCAAATTTCTAGCCAAATTCTATCCACCTCAAAGAGTCATTAGACTGAAAACCAAGGTGCAGACATTTACACAATTAGATGCCGAATCCTTGTATGAAGCATAGGAGAGGTACAAAGCTTTAATCAGAAAGTGTCCTCCAGAGATGTTCAATGAATGGGACGTGCTGCAAAATTTCTATGAAGGCCTGACATTGAAATCTCAAGAAGCATTTGATCATTCTGCTGGAGGTTCACTACAACTAATGAAAACTGCTGAGGAAGCCCAGAATCTTGTGGACATGGTGGCCAACAATCAATATTTCTTTGCTCATCAAAGAAACTGCCAACCATCACAAAGGAGAGGAGTAATGGAGCTAGAAGGAGTAGACTCAATCTTGGCTCAAAACAAGATGATGCAGCAGTAAATTCAACAATAATTTGAGCAAATGGCCAAGAGGATTGATAGCCTCCAAGTTGCAGCAGTTAACACAAGCCAACCATCATCCACATGGGTGCAAAATGAAGAAACTCAAGAGGAGCAGCAGCAAGAACAAGTCCAGTACATGCACAACCAAAATTCTGGACAGAATGAAGTATATGGTGACACATATAATCCATCCTGGAAGAACCACCCAAACCTCAGATGGGGAGATAATCACAACCAGAACCAACAACCATGGTAGAGGAACTCAAACCAAAACACTTCTAGTAATAACCAAAACCACAACCAGCAGCAAACTAACCAAAACCCTTACAGAAAACCTTAAAACAACTACCCCAATCCCAACCATTACCAATCCAATAACCAACCCACCAATCAAAATGCCCACCATCCACCACCCACATCTCACAACCCACCACAAGCATCATCTGAATGTCAAAGACTCACTAACTTAGAAACCTTGATAGACAAAATGTGGAAACACCAAGAAATGACAACCAAGAACCATGAAGCTTCCATGAAGAACCTAGAGAGACAGATTGGGCAAATCTCCAAGCAGATTTCTGTTGAGAGACCATCAAGTTCCCTGCCAAGTGACACAATTCCAAATCCTAAAGAAGAATGCAAGGCAATACAGTTAAGAAGTGGGAGAACATTGATGAGTAACAAAGACACTACAAGGAAGCAAATGGAGAACAGCAAAAGGCCAATAGAGGGGGAAAAGCCAACACACGCAGAGGAAGCCGATGGTGATGATGCAATGGCAAGCAAGCAAACTGCAAGGCAAGCTCAAGAAAGGGAGGAACAATTAAAAATTTCAAGAAAGGGGAAGGAAGTAATTGAAGAACCAACCAAGGAACAAAGGCAACAAACAGAGAAGAACTTTGTACCTCCACTACCATACCCTCAGAGGTTCAGCAAAGAGACTAAGGACCAACATTTTCATAAGTTCCTGGAAACTTTCAAGAAGCTGAAAATCAACATTCCCCTAGCTGAAGCATTGGAATAGATGCCCTTATATGCCAAGTTCTTGAAGGAACTCATTAACAAGAAAAGAAGTTGGCTGGAGAAGGAAACTGTGCTTCTCACTGAAGAATGTAGTGCGTTCATCAGAAAAGGACTCCCTCCCAAGCTGGAAGATCCTGGAAGTTTCTTCCTACCTTGCACCATTGGAAGTCTATTTATCAACAAGGGGATGTGTGACTTAGGAGCAAACATAAATCTAATTCCATCATCTTTAGTGAAAAAGCTTGGCATAGGGAAGGTGAAACCAATACAGATGTCCTTGGAATTAGTGGATCAGTCAGTAGTACATCCCAAAAGAGTGATTGAAAACCTTTTAGTTTAGGTTGACAAGTTCATTTTCCCTGCGGATTTTGTAATACTGAGCACTGAAGAAGAAGAAAACAATTCAATCATCTTGGGAAGGCCATTTTTAGCTACTGCAAGAGCCATCATAGATGTAGAACAAGGAGAATTAATTCTCAGGATACATGATAAGAGTATCACTCTAAGTTTACTGCCAGAAGCACAGTTCAATTATAAAAAGAAGGATGGTACAGAAAATAAAGAAAATCTACAATGGAAGGAGGAGATCAACAAGACAGACAACAGCTGCCCTCCAAAACAAGAGATAAATGATTTAATAAATCAAAGAAGGAAAGAATCTATGCAAAATAATGAAGAAGTTCAAGAGGACATTGTAGTGTTAGCCACTAAGAAGAGAAATCTCCAAGGTAAATCTACGGCCAAAGAAGAAAAGTCAACAAAAGGAAGGAAGAAACACAAGAACAAAACAAAAAGGGGTTGGAAGAACAGAAAGATTCCAACAGAAGGGCTGTCCAAAGGTGATAAAGTGCAATTGATCTACCAACAACTGGGAACAAACCAACAGACTGATGACTACTACACTGTCAGCAATATACTTTCATTAGAACATGCTGAAATTGAACATCAAGGAACAAAGAGGAGGATCACAGTCAGGGGGGACAAGTTGAGGCACTACAATCATCAACCACCATAAAAGAAAGCCCCAGTGTCAAGCTAGTGACAATAAAAGAGCGCTCCATGGGAGGCAACCCATGATTTAAGATTTATGTCATTTTAAAATTCAATAAGCTATGATAACCTGAGCATGATTTCTTTTCTTTTCATGAACGTACTTAATGAATGCATGCACTGTTTGAAACATATGCTAAGGCTTCTAAGTTTGGTGTGTCTTCAAGCACACCAAACCAGTGTTACAAATATTTTCATACTGTATGCTTAGTTATCCTGATAAAGCATATGACCAAACACTAAGTTTGGTGTCTGCATAGGTGGACATTTTCAGAAGATCAAAAATTCCTTTCTCTTCATGAAAATTAAAAAAAAAATCATGCACCAAAAAAAAAAATTTTATGAAAGCATTTCTTATAAATATTTAACCAAGAGTGACATTGGGATTTCAAGAACACTAGTTGGAGGAATAAACATTTTTTTTAACTATATGACCAAACATTAAGTTTGGTGTCCTCCAAGAAAAGTCACAGTTAAAATAGATATAAGGAATGAGAGTTCACATAGTTGTTAATAAAGGAAGTACTCTTGCCACGGTTTGATAATGTTGATCTTTGTTGTCTTGTTGTGATGGTTAGGTGGTCAAAGAACACTCAATGAAAGAGACAAGACAAAGGGAGAGCATAGCATGAGGACAAAATCCCATCAAATGTCTCAAAAAGTGAATCTGCCACTCCTTGGAATGATCACGTTGAAAATCATTAAAGAAGTAAAAATTTGTCCTCATTCACCCTCAGATGCACACCTTTGATTCGCATAACACCCAATTGTATCCCAACCCTCCATTGTTCATTTAAGTAATCATAACACACCACCTTCAAAGCCATGCACATAACCGAAGAGTTACACACCCCTTGCAATCCAACCATTCAAACTCCATTCCCTCCATCATTCTTCATCATATAAGCTCAGCCCCAAATTTTTCTCTGAACACATCAAAATCTCCAACTTTCTTTACACCCCCTCCAACCTCAAAAAGATCAGCCAATCAAGCAATCATAGCCTCTTCCTCAAGAACCAAACGAAGGAGAGGAAAGGAGCCCATGGTTGAAGAAAACACCCCTGAATTTGACCAGTGGAAATTTAGATCTTGGTACCATCAACTACAACTTGAATGGATGAGGCAGAAGAAGATATATCCAGAGGTTCCACTTCTATTGCCGGATGATGAGTGCCAAGAAATGAAAGCCAAGATTAGGAAGAGGAGGTGGGAGGAGCTCATTTCACCAATTACCAAAATCAATGCGAACATTATATGGGAATTCTACGCCAATACCCCAAGGACCGAAATGAATCAAGCTCCAACTTATAAGAGTTATGTGCGGGGAACTGAAGTAGATTTTAGCCCAAACACTATCATGAAAGCATTGAAACTGAGGGTAACCCATTTTGATAAGCCAGGATACCATCAAAGGCTAAATGAAGAGCAAGACTATGATGAGATTGCCAGTGAGATTAGTGTAGTCAACACGGAGTGGGTAGGAACTACTAAAAATAAGTACAAGTACTTGAGAAGAGGAGATCTCACTCCTGAAGCAAAATGTTGGTATGAGCTAATGAAGAGATCAATCTTAGGCACAGTAAACAACTCGGAGGTCAATAAGAAGAGAGCTATCATGTTATATTGCATAATAACGGGAGGAGAAGTGAAGATCCATGAGATCATTGCAAATGACATTCAAAGGTTAGCAGAGAAAAATTCGGCCGAAGGGTGGCTACACTACCCGAGCACCATTATGCGTTTATGTATGAAAGCCAAGGTGCCAATGGAAGAGGCAAATCCAACATGGCTGAACCCGGGCATGCCTATAACCATTGAAAGAATGATGATCGTTACTGAAGCACAGCAGAGCCGAAGACTACCAAGAAGAAGGCAAAGAAATGAACCAATGGAGGAAGAAGAACCACAAGAGGAAGAAGAGCCACAAGAGGAAGAAGAACAACAACACATTCCACCACATAACCCTCTAGATATGACTCAAATGCAGGAAGCAATTGGAAGATTATCACAACAATACATGAGAATTCAAGAAAGGCAAGAGGAATACCATTCCCACTACATGAAAAACCAACAAGAGCAAGAGGAATGGCAGCTGAGAATGATGAACAGACAAAGTGAGTTTGAGTCAAAATTTTTCGTGATGCAAGAGGAGCATGCTTTTCAATCTCACAAATCATTTGGAAAGTTAGCACAAATGCAAGCTGAAAATATGAGGGCTCTCAAAGAGTTCACAACTCTCCAAGATGCAAGATATGAAGTCCAAGCCGACTACAACATAAATAGTCAAATCAAAATGAACTATATTGGAGAGCATCTGCACAACATGGATCCAGCATTTCCAACTTTCGATGAGTTCTTCAAAGGGAAAAGTGAGATAGAAGTAAGCAAGGCTATGAGACTTGAAGATAGAGTAGAGGAGGCGATGAATAAAGCTGGGTTTTGGCGGGGTCAACAGACAACAGACATGGACACAGGGAACACCAACACCGAAGCAAATGAAAGAAGCAAGAAAAATCCTGATACATGAAAGGTGGACCTGCTCCTTACTACAAAGAAAGCATGCATCATTTCTGTATAAAGTAGTCTTTGCATCCTTATTAGGTCATTTTAGTTAATGGTCTTTGCATTATGTTTGTTTTCTTAAAATAAGTAAGTTAGTCTAAGTGTGTGCTTGTGTGTTTACTTTCACTTAACTAATGCATGCTTTGTCCCTTGCATCTTTTCAATTCAATAAAAGAAATGTTTGAAGCATGAAGTAAGATGGTTCATTGTTAGCTAGAAGTCAAATAATAGTAAGTGGTGGCATGTATGTGTGATTGTGTGGCAACTCATTATTAGTGAATAAAAGGAATAGCTTGTTCTCTTTTTAAGAAGAAAGTAGTTCACTGTCTATGAATCTCAACAAAATAAAAGTCCTTGGGTGAAAAGAAAAACAAAAAGAGAAGAGAAAAAGCCAAAAGTGGCAACAGAACAAAAGAAAAATAAAAAGAAACAAAGCTAGACACCAATAGTTTGAACTTTAGAATATATGCCTGTGGTGTCTTTGTACTAGGATCTGCTTGGATTATTAAGTTCTTTGGAGTGCATTAACACTTGGTAACTTGGGTTAACTAACCCGGGATTATCAACTGAAAGTCCACTATCAAGAGCAACCTAGCTACAGGACATTTAGTAACCCAAAGAGGTGCTTGGCATCAATGTTCTAAGAAGGTATGTGAGCCAAGTGTCTAAAGTGAATAATGTGTCAAGCATAAAGAAAGAAAAGAGCTTGTTACACATGACATTGAACTAAAGCTTATAAAAAAAAATTTCAGTAAACAAGGACAAAGGAATAATGAGAGGTCATAGCAGTGTCTTGCTTGATGCTTAGAGAGAACTTTCTAGGCCTACTTGTCAATAAGAAGTGAGTAGTTACACATCTGCATAAAATCCCATGAGCTACCAATAACACTCTGCTAACATGAGCATTCTCTTTTGTTTTCATTCTTTCTTCTTAATAACTCTTTTGTTGCTTAGGGACAAGCAAGTTTTAAGTTTGGTGTTGTGATGACAAGTCATCTTAGCCTAGTTTCACTAGTCTTTTTCCTTTGTTTTTATTTGGTTTTATGCACTTTCTTAAGCCACAAGTAAACTAATTGGATTGAATTTTATTTTTCCTTTGATTCAATCAACCATGGATGAATTGATGCATTTTCATGAGTTTTTGTGCCATAATTGCTTGTGTGACAAGAAGAAGGATAACTCTCATGATTATGGCATAGCTTTGATACAATTGTTGATTGATGACAGGAGGAATAAAGCTTGGAAGAAGGTTACAAGAATGGGCTTGAAAAGAGGAGTTCACGTTTGAGCTGACGTTTGCCTCAAACGTCAACTCAAACGTGAGTAGCAGATGAAGAATACCCTGGAGAAGAGCCAACGTTTGAGCCAATGTTTGACCTCAAACGTTGAGGCAAACGTTGGCTGAAGAAGAAGCTCCTAGAAGGCAACGTTTGCGCCAACGTTTGCCTCAAACGTGAGGTCAAACGTTGGCGCCTAAAAGGAAGAAAAATGGCACTCCTGCAAGGGCAACGTTTGCGCCAACGTTTGCCTCAAACGTGAGGTCAAACGTTGGCGCCTAAAAGAGGAGAGTTGGAGCTTCTGGGCAGCGACGTTTAAGCCAACGTTGGCTACATTTTGGCAAGAAAGAGCATGGAAGAGCACCCCTGATTGATGAGTTAGATGAGCCACGTTTGCGCCAACGTTTGCCTCAAACGTTGGGCCAAACGTTGGCCAAAAAGAGAGCTTGGGGTGATCCACGTTTGAGCTCACGTTTGACCTCAAACGTTGAGCCAAACGTGGAGGACAGCAAATGGACTTGGCTACATAATTTAACACAAGTGACGTTTGAGTCAACGTTTGCCTCAAACGTTGGCTCAAACGTGAATGGTTCATGGCCCGGTTCACTAATGGATTTCTTCCCAACACCAAGAGCAAGCAACGGAGGCCACTATCAACCCAATTCCATCAAGACTAAAGGCCCAATTCAAGGCTTAATGATCATTTGAAGAAAGTGTATAAATAGCTTAGGATTTGAAGTTTTAGGGAGTTTTTTTCATTTTAGAGTTTTCTTTAAGAGTTTTCATAGTATTCACACTAGAGAACCTTTGGGTTTTGACCTATTTGGAGATTTAGAGTCTTGGGTGTTGAAGAATTGAGGAAATTCTGTCTCAATCTCACCTTGAGATCTCTTTTTGTTTCTTTCACTGCACCATTGGAGAATTGAGATTTGAATCCAAGTTTTCTTCTGTTTTGATTTTTAATCTTTTGCAATTGAATTTTAAATTTGGATTTAAGAAGGCAGTGAGATATAGACTTGGTTATCTAGTCTCTTGAGTCCTGAGATCTACATCTTTCAATTTCAATTTCCTTGTTACATTGCTACACCAAGTTTATTTTCATTTGCATTTAAGATCCGGTTCAGTTAGATCCATCTTCTACGTTTCTGTTTGTTGAGATTTACTGCTCTATTGTTTAATTTTCGCAATCCCACATCCCTGATCCAGTTACAATTCAAGCCATTTACATTTCTTGCATTCTAAGATTCTGTAATTTACATTTCTTGCATTCTAAGTTTCTGCCATTTAATTTCTTGTTCTTTAAGATTCAGCACTTTTATTTTCTGTTCTCTTTAATTTCCTGCAATTTACCCCTCTCCCTTTACTTTTCATGCAATTTAATTCCTGTCAACACAATTTCACACAATCAACTCTTGATCTGCTTGACTAAATCAACCACTAATCTAAAATTGCTCAATCCTTCAATCCCTGTAGGATCGACCTCACTCATGTGAGTTATTATTACTTGATGCGACCCGGTACACTTGCCGGTGAGTTTTGTGTCGGATCATTTTCCGCACATCAGCAGGATTTTCAGGATCATAAGCTTCTTCTGCATAAGAAGCCTCTTGAGTACTGTTGGATGCAGCTTGCATTCCATTCAGACTCTGAGAAATCATATTGACTTGCTGAGTCAATATTTTGTTCTGAGCCAATATGGCATTCAGAGTATCAACTTCAAGAACTCCCTTTTTCATAGGCGTCCCATTACTCACAGGATTCCTCTCAGAAGTGTACATGAACTGGTTATTAGCAACCATGTCAATGAGTTCTTGAGCTTCTGCAGGCGTTTTCTTTAGGTGAATGGATCCACCTGCAGAAGTATCCAATGACATCTTAGCTAATTCAGATAAACCATCATAGAATATATCCAGGATGGTCCATTCTGAAAGCATGTCAGAAGGGCACTTTTTGGTCAGCTGCTTGTATCTTTCCCAAGCTTCATAGAGGGATTCACCTTCTTTTTGTCTGAAGGTTTGAACATCCACTCTAAGCTTGCTCAGCTTTTGAGGAGGAAAGAACTTGGCTAAGAAAGCCGTGACCAGCTTATCCCAAGAGTTCAGGCTGTCTTTAGGTTGAGAGTCCAACCATATTCTAGCTCTGTCTCTTACAGCAAAAGGGAAAACCATGAGCCTGTAGACTTCAGGATCTACTCCATTAGTCTTAACAGTATCACAGATCTGCAAGAATTCAGTTAAGAACTAAAAAGGATCTTCAGATGGAAGTCCATGAAACTTGCAGTTCTGCTGCATCAGAGAAACTAGCCGTGGTTTCAGCTCAAAGTTGTTTGCTCTAATGGCAGGAATGGAGATGCTCCTTCCATGTAAATTGGAATTAGGTGCAGTAAAGTCACCAAGCATTCTTCTTGCATTATTGTTGTTGGGTTCGGCTGCCATCTCCTTTACTTGTTCGAAATTTTCAATAAGGTTGTCTCTGGATTGTTGTAATTTAGCTTCTCTTAGTTTCCTCTTCAGAGTCCTTTCAGGTTTTGGATCAGCTTCAACAAGAATGCCTTTTTCTTTGTCCCTGCTCATAAGAAAGAGAAGAGAAAAAGAAAAGAAGAGGAATCCTCTATGTCAGAGTAAAGAGGTTCCTTATTGTTAGTAGAAGAAGAAAAGAAGAGAAAATTCGAACACAGATAGAAGAGGGGGTTCGAATTTGGTGAGTGATGTGAGGAAGAGATGTTGGTAGATGAATAAATAAATAGAATAAGATGAGAGAGAGGGAGAATTTTCGAAAATAATTTTTGAAAAAGAGTTAGTGATTTTCGAAAATAGTTTTTGAAAAAGGTTAGTAATTTTCGAAAATTAAAATCAAAAATTAAAATAATTAGTTAATTAAAAAGAGATTTTGAAAAAGAGGGAAGATATTTTCGAAAATTAGAGAGATAGAGTTGGTTTGGTGGTTTTGAAAAAGATAAGAAACAAACAAAAAGTTAGTTAGTTAGTTGAAATCAATTTTGAAAAGATAAGAAGTTAGGAAGTTAGAAAAGATATTTTGAAATCAAATTTTTGAAAAAGGTAAGATAAGAAGATATTTTTGAAAAGATATGATAGAAATTAGTTTTGAAAAAGATTTGATTTTTAAAATCTCAATTAATGACTTAATTCACAAGAAATCCCAAGATATGATTCTAGAACATAAAGTTTGAATCTTTCTTAACAAGTAAGTAACAAACTTTAAATTTTTGAATCAAAACATTAATTGATGATGTTAATTTCGAAAATATGATGTAAAATTAAGAAAAAGATTTTTGAAAAATATTTTTGAAATTTTCAAAAATAACTAAGAAAATGAAAAAGATTTGATTTTTGAAAAAGATTTTGAAAAAGATAAGATTTTTAAATTGAAAATTTGATTTGACTCATAAAAACAACTATATTTTAAAAAGTTTTGAAAAGTCAAATCTAATTTTCGAAATTATGAGAGAAAGGAGGGAAAAATATTTTTTGATTTTTTGAATTTTTAATGATGAGAGAGAAAAACAAGAAAAATGATGCAATGCATGAAATTTTTAGATTAAAACAATGAATGCATGCAAGAATGCTATGAATGTCAAGATGAACACCAAGAACACTTTGAATGTCAAGATGAACACCAAGAACATATTTTTGAAAAATTTTTAATGCAAAGAAAACATGCAAGACACCAAACTTAGAATTCTTTAATGCTTAGGCACTAAGAATTCAAGAATGCATATGAAAAACAAGAAAAGACACAAAACATGCAAATGCAAAGATCAAACAAGAAGACTTACCAAGAACAACTTGAAGATCATGAAGAACACTATGAATGCATGAGAATTTTCGAAAAATGCAAGATGCACATGCAATTGACACCAAACTTATAACATGACTCAAGACTCAAACAAGAAACACAAAATATTTTTGATTTTTATGATTTTATGATTTTTTGTATTTTTATTTTAAAATTTTCGAAAATCATTTTGAAAAAGAAAAAATAAGGATTCAAAATTTTTCATATGAATTCTAGGAATCTTGTACTCTTTAGTCTAAAGCTCCAATCTGAGGGTTAGACATGGCTTAATAGCCAGTCAAGCTTTAGAATGGATTTACATCCATTGAGGTGATTAGTGGAAGACCAATCCCAAAGGAGTTTGGGTATGGCTTTTCAGCCAGATAGGATTCAACATGTTACCATGAAACTCTAGAATTCATTCTTGAAAGTTTTGAAGCCATAGAATAATTTATTTTTGAAAACATTATTTTTATTATAAATTTTTTTTTTCGAAAACAAAAGAAAAATTTTTGAAAGATTTTTGAAAAATTTTTGAAAACTTTTTGAAAAGAAAACGAAAAGAAAGTTACCCAATCTGAGCAACAAGATGAACCGTCAGTTGTCCAAACTCGAACAATCCCCGACAACGGCGCCAAAAACTTGGTGCGCAAAAATTGTGATTACACTTTGATTATGTAAAATTCATTGCTCTTTCTTTCCCTGGCGATGGCGCCAAAAACATGACGCCAATACCATGGTTCACAACTTCGCACAACTAACCAGCAAGTGCACTGGGTCGTCCAAGTAATACCTTACGTGAGTAAGATCGAATCCCACGGAGATTGTTGGTATGAAACAAGCTATGGTCACCTTGTAAATCTCAGTCAGGCGGATATAAAATAGTAATGGAGTTTTCGAAATTAATTAATAAAATAGGGATAGAAATACTTATGTAAATCATTGGTGAGAATTTCAGATAAGCGAATAGAGATGCTTTCGTTCCTCTAAACCTTTGCTTTCCTGCTATCTTCATCCAATCAGTCTTACTCCTTTCCATGGCTGGCTTTATGTAATGCATCACCATTGTCAATGGCTACTTTCGGTCTTCTCTCGGGAAAATGATCCAAATGCCCTGTCACGGCACGGCTAATCGTCTGGAGGCATCACCCTTGTCAATGGTTACATCCTATCCTCTCAGTGAAAATGGTCAACACACCCTGTCACGGCACGGCTATTCATCTGTCAGTTCTCGATCATGCTGGAATAGGATTTACTATACTTTTGCGTCTGTCACTATGCCCAGAAATCGCGAGTTTGAAGCTCGTCACAGTCATTCAATCATTGAATCCTACTCGAAATACCACAGACAAGGTTTAGACTTTCCGGATTCTCTTGAATGCCGCCATCATTCTAGCTTACACCACGAAGATTCCGATTAAGAGATCTAAGAGATACTCATTCAGTCTAATGTAGAACGGAAGTGGTTGTCAGGCACGCGTTCATAGGGAATGATGATGATTGTCACGTTCATCACATTCAGGTTGAAGTGCGAATGAATATCTTGGAAGCGAAATAAGATGAATTGAATAGAAAACAGTAGTACTTTGCATTAATCTTTGAGAAACAGCAGAGCTCCACACCTTAATCTATGGAGTGCAGAAACTCTACCGTTGAAAATACATAAGTAATGAAGGAGTTCATTGGTCTCAACCCCAGAGGGGAACCGGAGTAACCAAGACTCTGAATACAATGATAAAAAGTTCTATTTATAATAAACTAGTCACTAGGGTTTACAGAAGTAAGTAATTGATGCATAAATCCACTTCCGGGGCCCACTTGGTGTGTGCTTGGGCTGAGCTTGAATGTTACACGTGCAGAGGCTCTTTCTGGAGTTGAACGCCAGCTTTTGTGCCATTTTGGGCATTGAACTCCACTTTGCAACTTGTTTCTGGCGCTGGACGCCAGAATTGGGCAGAGAGCTGGTGTTGAACGCCAGTTTGTATCGTCTAAACTTAGGCAAAGTATGGACTATTATACATTGCTGGAAAGCCCTGGATGTCTAATTTCCAATGCAATTGGAAGCACGCCATTTTGAGTTCTGTAGCTCCAGAAAATCCATTTTGAGTGCAGGAAGGTCAGAATCCAACAGCATCAGCAGTCCTTCTTCAACCTCTGAATCTGATTTCTACTCAAGTCCCTCAATTTCAGCCAGAAAATACCTGCAATCACAGAAAAACACACAAACTCATAAAAACTAATGAAAACATCCCTAAAAGTAACTAGATTCTACTAAAAACATACTAAAAATAATGTCAAAAAGCGTATAAATTATCCGCTCATCACTCACCTATGAACGCGTGCCTGACAACCACCTCCATTCTACCTTAGATTGAATGCATATCTCTTAGCCTCATGACTCAGATCAAAGTCTTCGTGGTATAAGCTAGAATTATTGGCTACCATTCCTGAGATTCGGAACGTCTAAACGTTGTCTGTGGTATTCTGAGTAGGATCTGGGAAGGGATGACTGTGACGAGCTTCAAACTCGCGAGTGTTGGGCGTAGTGACAGACGCAAAAGGATCAATGGATCCTATTCCGACATGATCGAGAACCAACAGATGATTAGCCGTGCGGTGACAGCACATTTGGAACGTTTTCACTGAGAGGACGGGAAGTAGCCATTGACAACGGTGATGCCCAACATAAAGCTTGCCATGGAAGGAGCCTTGCGTGCATGAAGAAGAAGATAGTAGGAAAGCAGAGATTCAGAAGATAAAGCATCTCCAAAGCCTCAACCTGTTCTTCATTACTGCATAACAAGTATTTATTTCATGTTCTTTTACTTTTTACAATTAAATATGAGAATTATTGATATCCTGACTAAGAGTTACAAGATAACCATAGCTTGCTTCAAGCCGACAATCTCTGTGGGATCGACCCTTACTCACGTAAGGTATTACTTGGTCGACCCGGTGCACTTGCTGGTTAGTTATGCGTAGTTGCAAAAGTGTGATTGTAATTTCGTGCACCAAGTTTTTGGCACCGTTGCGGAGGATTGTTTGAGTTTGGACAACTGACGGTTTATCTTGTTGCTTAGATTAGGAATAATTTATTTTTGTTGGTTTAGAGTCTTTTGTTTTAGTTTAGTTTCATATTTTAAGTTTGGTGTCAATTGCATGCGTTTATTTTCTTTTAATTTTTCAAATTTGCATGTTCCTAGTTCTTTCTTGATCTTTAAAAATTCTAAGTTTGGTGTCTTCTTTGTGTTTTCCTTTAAATTTTCGAAAATTTGTGTCTGATTTTCTAAAAATTTTAAGTTTGGTGTCCCTTGTGCTTTTATTTACTTAAAAATTTTTCAAAAATTTGTTCTTGGTGTTCATCTTGATCTTCAAAGTGTTCTTGGTGTTCATCTTGACATTCAAAGTTTTCTAGTTTGTTCTCTTTGTTTTGATCTAAAATTTCTGAGTTTAGTGTCATTTTGTTGTTTTTCTCTTTCCTCTTTAAAATTCAAAAATAAAAAAATATCTTTTCCTTATTTTACTCATAAATTTCGAAATTTTGCATTAAAGTAGTCAAAGATTTTCAAAATCATATCTTTTCTTTTTAGTCAAGTCAAAATTCTAATTTCAAAAATTGATCTTTTCAAATCTTTTTCAAAAATCAAATCTTTTTAATTTATTGCAATCATATCTTCTCAATCAAATCTTTTTCAAAATAATTTTCAATCATATCTTTTTGATTGCTAATTTCAAAATCTTTTAATTAATTAATTAATTTAGTCTTTAATTTGCTTTTATTTTATTTTGTTTT
This sequence comes from Arachis ipaensis, assembly GCF_059453495.1. Classification (NCBI taxonomy): domain Eukaryota; kingdom Viridiplantae; phylum Streptophyta; class Magnoliopsida; order Fabales; family Fabaceae; genus Arachis; species Arachis ipaensis. The sequence goes on from NC_142441.1 coordinate 60,789,084, forward strand.
TTTCAAAATTTTATTTTATTTTATTTTCCTTTTATTTTATTTTATTCTATTTTAATTTCGGTCACTTTTAGTTAAATAAATAAAAAAATAAAAATATAATTTATTTGCAATTCATATCAATTCCCTTTTCTCCATCATGGACATAAGTGAAAATGAACAGTCCAGAAGGACTCTGAGGTCATATGCTAACCCCATTACAGCTGCATATGGGAGTAGCATCTGTATACCTCCCATCAAAGCAAGCAGTTTTGAGCTAAATCCTCAGCTCATTATCATGGTGCAGCAAAATTGTCAGTATTCCAGTCTTCCACAGGAAGAACCTACTGAGTTTCTGGCACAATTCTTACAAATTGCTGACACAGTACGTGATAAAGAAGTGGATCAGGATGTCTACATATTATTATTGTTTCCATTTGCTGTAAAAGATCAAGCTAAGAGGTGGTTAAATAACCAACCCACAGCAAGCATAAAAACATGGAGACAATTATCAGACAAATTCCTGAATCAATTTTACCCTCCAAAAAGGATGACACAGCTAAGGCTGGACATCCAAGGCTTTAAACAAGAGGATCATGAATCCCTTTATAATGCCTGGGAGAGGTATAGAGGGATGCTAAGGAAATGCCCTTTGAAATATTTTCAGAATGGGTACAGTTAGACATCTTTTACTATGGGCTTACAGAAAGAGCTCAAATGTCTCTAGACCACTCAGCTGGTGGATCTATACACATAAAAAAAACAGTTGAAGAGGCTCAAGAACTCATAGATACAGTTGCTAGAAATTAACATCTGTACTCAAACAGTGAGTCCTCCATAAAAGAAGAGGCTATGACAGTAACTACTGATCCTAATCCTCAAGAACAAATTGTTGAACTTAATCAGCAATTACTCCTTATGACAAAACAATTAGCGGAATTCAAAGAGATGCTCCAAGACACTAAAAATGCTAACAAGAATATAGAAGCACAATTGAATCAGACAAGACAGCAGCTATCTAAACAGATAACAGAAGAATGCCAAGCTGTCCAACTAAGGAGCGGGAAGACATTGAATAACTCAGCTCAAAGTAGCAAAAAGTCAAGAAAGGAACAAATGACAGAGGATGACCAAACCACTGCCCAAAATCCCTCTGAGGACATCAAGAGCCCAGAGAGGAATAACTCTGGCGTTCAAACGCCAGAAAAGGGGGAAAAGTTGGCGTAAACGCCCATTCCTTGTCCAGTTCTGGCGTTCAAACGCCAGAAAAGGGTGGGAAGCTGGCATTAAACGCTCATCCAGCACCCAATCCTGGCGGTCAAATGCCAATGAGGGATCAGACACCTGCAAGTGCTGATAGTAACCCTTCTATGAAGGCTTCTCCAACCACTTCTGTAGGGAATAAACCTGCAGCAACTAAGGTTGAAGAATATAAAGCCAAGATGCCTTATCCTCAAAAGCTCTGCCAAGCGGAACAGGATAAATAATTTGCCCGCTTTGCAGACTATCTCAGGACTCTTGAAATAAAGATCCTGTTTGCAGAGGCACTTGAGTAAATACCCTCTTATGCTAAGTTCATGAAAGAGATCTTAAGTCATAAGAAGGATTGGAGAGAAACTGAAAGAGTGTTTCTCACTGAAGAATGCAGTGCAGTCATTCTGAAAAGCTTACCAGAAAAACTTCAAGATCCAGGAAGCTTTATGATACCATGCACATTAGAGGGTGCTTGCACCAAGACATCTCTATGTGACCTTGGAGCAAGTATCAACCTAATACCTGCATCCACTATCAGAAAGCTTAGGTTGACTGAAGAAGTCAAACCAACCGGGATATGTCTTCAACTTGTTGATGGCTCCATTAAATATCCATTGGGCATCATTGAGGACATGATTGTCAAGGTTGGGCCATTTGCCTTTCCCTTGACTTTGTAGTGCTAAAAATGGAGGAGCACAAGAGTGCAACTCTCATTCTAGGAAGACCTTTCCTAGCAATTGGACGAACTCTTATTGATGTAAAAAAAGGGGAAGTGACCCTGAGAGTCAATGAGGATGAGTTTAAGTTAAATGCTGTCAAAGCTATGCAGCATCCAGACACATCAAATGACTGCATGAGCACTGATATTATTGACTCTTTGGTGGAAGAGATCAATATGACTGAGAGTCTTGAATCAGAGCTAGAGGACATCTTTAAAGATGTTTCAGCCTGATTTGGAGGAACCAGAGGAAATAAAAGAACCTCTAAAAATCCCTCAGGAAGAGGAGAAACCTCCTAAACCAGAGCTGAAACCACTACCACCATCCCTGAAATATGCATTTCTGGAGAGGGTGACACTTTTCCAGTGATCATAAGCTCTGCTTTAAATCCAAAGGAAGAGAAAGCACTAATTCAAGTGCTAAGGACACAAAAGACAGCTCTTGGGTGGTCCATAAGTGATCTTAAGGGAATTAGCACAGCAAGATACATGCACAAGATCCTATTGGAGGATGATGCTAAGCCAGTGGTTCAACCACAGAGGCGGCTAAATCCAGCCATGAAGGAAGTGATGCAGAAAGAGGTTACTAAGTTACTAGAGGCGGGATTATTTATCCTATTTCTGATAGCCCCTGGGTGAACTGGTTCATAATGGTTCATAATGAAAATGGTGAACTGGTTCCCACAAGAACAGTTACAGGGTGGCGTATGTGTATTGACTACAAAAGGCTCAATACAGCCACCAGAAAGGATCATTTTCCTTTACCATTCATAGACCAGATGCTAGAGAGACTAGCAGGCCATGAATACTACTGCTTTTTGGATAGCTATTTAGGCTACAACCAAATTGCAATGGATCCTCAAGACCAAGAGAGAACAGCATTCACATGTCCATCTGGAGTATTTGCTTACAGAAGAATGCCTTTTGGTCTGTGCAATGCACCTGCAACCTTTCAGAGGTGCATGCTCTCTATCTTCTCTTATATGGTAGAGAAGTTCCTGGAAGTCTTCATGGATGACTTCTCAGTATTTGGAGACTCATTCAGCTCCTGTCTTGATCATCTAGCACTTGTCCTGAAAAGGTGCCAAGAGACTAACCTGGTCTTAAAATGGAAAAAATGTCACTTTATGGTGACTGAAGGAATTGTCCTTGGGCACAAAATTTTAAGCAAGGGGATAGAGGTGGATCAAGCCAAGGTAGAGGTAATTGAGAAATTACCACCACCTGCCAATGTTAAAGGCAATCAGAAGCTTTCTGGGGCATGCAGGATTCTATAGGAGGTTCATAAAGGATTTTTCAAAAATTGCAAAACCTCTAAGAAACCTGCTAGCTGCTGACACGCCATTTGTGTTTGACACAGAGTGTTTGCAGGCGTTTGAGACCCTGAAAGCCAAGCTGGTCACAGCACCAGTCATCTCTGCACCTGATTGGACATTACCATTCGAATTAATGTGTGATGCCAGTGACCATGCCATTGGTGCAGTATTGGGACAAAGGCATAACAAGCTTTTGCACGTCATTTACTATGCCAGTCGTGTTCTAAATGACGCACTGAAGAATTACACAACCACAGAAAAGGAGTTACTTGCAGTGGTTTATGCCATTGACAAGTTTAGATCCTATTTAGTAGGATCAAAAGTGATTGTGTATACTGACCATGCTGCTCTTAAATATCTACTCACAAAGCAGGATTCAAAATCCAGGCTCATAAGATGGGTGTTGCTTCTGCAAGAGTTTGATATAGAAATAAGAGACAGAAAAGGGACAGAGAGCCAGGTAGCTAATCACCTGTCCCGGATATAACTAGTAGCAGGGGCGTCCCTCCCTCCTACTGAGATCTCTGAGACCTTTCCGGATGAGCAACTTTTTGCCATTCAAGAAGCACCATGGTTTGCAGACATTATAAATTATAAAGCTGTGAGGTTTATACCCCAGGAGTACAGCAGGTTGCAAAAGAAAAAAACTAATTTCTGATGCAAAGTACTACTTATGGGATGAACCATATCTCTTTAAGAGATGCGCAGACAGAATGATCCGCAGATGCGTCCCTAGAGAGGAGGCACAGAAGATCGTGTGGCATTTCCATGGATCACAGTATGGAGGACATTTCGGAAGTGAGCGAACAGCCACTAAAGTCCTCCAATGTAGCTTCTAATGGCCTACTCTCTATAGAGATGCCCGAGAGTTTGTGCGTAACTGTGACAGTTGCCAAAGAGCTGGTAACTTGCCTCATGGTTATGCCATGCCTCAACAAGGGATCTTAGAGATTGAGTTGTTTGATGTATGGGGTATTGACTTCATGGGTCCTTTCCCACCATCACACTCAAACACTTACATTCTGGTGGCAGTAGACTACGTATCTAAATGGGTGGAGGTAATTGCCACACCCACTAATGATACCAAGACTGTGCTGAAGTTCCTCCAGAAACATATTTTCAGCAGATTTGGTGTTCCCAGAGTACTAACCAGTAATGGGGGCACCCATTTCCGCAATAAACAGCTTTACTCTGCTATGGTTCGATATGGAATTAGCCACAAAGTAGTAATTCCGTATCATCCACAGACAAATGGGCAGGCTGAAGTCTCTAATAGAGAACTAAAGAGAATTCTAGAACGGACTGTGATTGCCCGTAGAAAGGATTGGGCAAAGAGCTTGGATGATGCTTTGTGGGCATACAGAACAGCATTCAAGACTCCTATAGGAACCTCTCCATACCAGCTTGTGTATGGCAAGGCCTGTCATCTGCCCGTGGAACTGGAACATAAAGCCTACTGGGCAACCAGATTCCTAAACCTGGATGCTAAGTTAGCTGGTGAGAAAAGATTCCTCCAGCTAAATGAGCTAGAGGAATTCAAACTCAATGCTTTTGAAAATGCAAAAATTTATAAGGAAAAAGCAAAAAAGTGGCATGAGAAGAAATTGTCATCCAAAGTCTTTGAGCTAGGACAAAAAGTTCTGCTGTTCAACTCTAGGCTCAGATTATTCCCCGAAAAATTAAAATCCCGGTGGAGGGGACCATATGTGATTACAAGAGTTTCACCATATGGATATGTTGAGCCTCAAGATATTGATTCTGACAAAAAGTTCATTGTTAACGGACAGAGAATCAAACATTATCTTGAAAGCAATTTTGAGTAAGAATGCTCAAAACTGAGGCTTGAATGAAGCTCAGTAAAGGTCCAGCTAAAGACAATAAAGAAGCGCTTGCTGGGAGGCAACCCAGCCATTAGCAAGTTATTTGTTTTAATTAATACTTGTAGAAGTTTGATATACATTTTTCTTCAAAGGTTAATCATCAAAATTGAAGGAATTCACAGAGTTACAGAAGGATTTAGTGCAAAAAGCAGAGAAAAGGAGCTTGCTGGCAAGAAAACGCCAGTAAAGGGCATTTTGGGTGTTAAACGCCAGAATTGCAGCATCCTAGGCGTTCAGAAAAATGCCTAGTGATAAAGGGGTTTCTGGCGTTTAACGCCAGCCAGGGTAAACGCCCATAATGGCCAACAATTAGGCGTTAAACGCCAGAATGGATACCATTCTAGGCATTTAACGCCAGAAAGGCAGGGGGAGGAGATTTTGTTTCCAACTTCAAATTTTTTCAAATTTTCATGTTTTGACTCATGATTTTCTGCATAAACATGTTTCAAACTTTCATCATTCACCCTCAATTTTGCAAAATTCAACAATTTTCTAAATCTCTTTTTAATTTTCTTTCAAATCCTTCCAAATCTTTTCAAAAACTCAATTATCCTCTTAATTTCTTTCCAAATCTTTTTCAACTCATCATATCATCTCTTATTTCTTAGATGCATAACCAAATTTTCAGATTTAACATCTTTATATCCTTTTCAATTACAAATCTCATCTTTTTCATATCATGATTTTATTTTCTTCCATCCATCATATCTCTATGTCATATCTCTTCCAAATTTTTCGAAATCCCTCCCCTCCTCCTATAAATATACATTCGGCCATCCCCTCCTCTCCACCATTCGAATTTGGCTCTTCTCTTCTCTCTCCCCTTTCCTTTCTTTTGCTTGAGGGCAAGCAAACCTCTAAGTTTGGTGTGTTTTTCCGTGATCACTGAGCTAAGACTCATCAAGATCATGGCACCTAAGGGAAAACAAACCAATTCAAGATGCAAGAAAGAGAATACTCCGAAGAGTCTTTGGAATCAAGAGAGGTTCTTAACCAAAGAGCATGCAGACCATTACCACAAAATAATGGGTCTGAGGTCAGTGATCCCGGAAGTTAAATTCAATTTGAAAGAAGATGAATATCCGGAGATCTAAGAGCAAATTCGAAACAGAGGATGGGAAATTCTAGCCAATCTTGAGACAAAGGTTGGAAGAAACATGGTTCAGGAATTCTACTCAAATCTGTGGCTAACAGATAAGCAGAGAATAACTGGAACCGCCTTTCACACCTACCGAACTATGGTCAGAGGGAGGCTTATTTACTTCCATCTGGACAAAATCAGGTTGGTCTTCAAACTGCCTTAACTACAAGATGATCCAGAATCCTTTAATAGGAGAATGGTGAGAGTAGATAAGGGGTTGGATCAAGTTCTAGAGGACATATGCTTCCCTGGAACTAAGTGGATAACCAATTCAAAAGGTGTCCCAAACTAACTCAAGAGGGGAGATCTCAAACTAGTTGCAAGAGGCTGGTTGGACTTCATTGGGCATTCTATATTGCCCACTAGCAACCGCTCTGAGGTCACTGTCAAAAGAGCAGTGATGATTCATTGTATTATGCTGGGGAAAGAAGTGGAGATTCATCATCTATTTTCTTGTGAGATTTACACAATTGCAAACAAGAACTCCACAAAGCCAAACTGGCCTACCCAAGCTTAATTTCTCTGCTATGTAAAGATGCTGGGGTGAGGATGGGAGTAGATGAATTCATCCCAATCGAACACCCAATCACCAACAAGTCAATGGAAGGACAAGTGCAAGACAACTCCATCAAAAGGAGGGCGCAGGAGTTCCTCCTAGAAATTCCTGAAATTGACTACTGGACCCACCTAGAAGCATCTGTTACCAAGCTACAAGAAGTTATGGAACAACTTAAGGAAGAACAGCAGAATCAAAACTGCATGCTCTGTAAGCTGCTGAAGGAACAGGAGAAGCAAGGGCGTGAGCTACAGGAGCTGAAGCGCCAGAAGCTCTCCCTTGAAGGACCAAGCATCCCACAGATTGAGGGAGCATCCACTTCTAAAAATCAAGGTTGTTGAGTCCTAACTCTGTGATAACCTTTATTATTAAGAGTCTATTTTAAAAGTCATTCATTTTTCTGCTTTTAATTTTCTGTTTTCTATTATTATGGGTCTGCTCTTATATTTGTTTTTGAGTCTTATTTTTAGTCCATAATCAATAAAATTTAAAGTTTATGTCTTAAAGCTATGAATGTCCCATGAATCCATCACCTTTCTTAAAAAAAATATGTTCTTAATTGAAAAACAAAAAGAAGTACATGAATTTTGAATCTTAAAACAGTTTAATTATTTTGATGTGGTAGCAATACTCTTGTTTTCTGAATGAATGCTTGAACAGTGCATATTTTTGAATTTGATTGTTTATGAATGTTAAAATTGTTGGCTCTTGAAAGAATGATAGAAAAAGGAGAAATGTTATTTGATAATCTGAAAAATCATAAAATTGATTCTTGAAGCAAGAAAAAGCAGTGAAAAGCTTGCAGGGAAAAAAAAAGAAAAAAAAAAGAAGCAAAAAAAACTAATAAAAGAAAGAGAAAGAAAAATAAAAGCAAGTAGAAAAAGCCAATACCCCTTTAAACCAAAAGGCAAGGGTGATAAAAAGGATCCAAGGCTTTGAGCATCAGTGGATAGGAGGGCCCACAGGAATAAAATCCTGGCCTAAGCGGCTAAACCAAGTTGTCCCTAACCATGTGCTTGTGGCGTGAAGGTGTCAAGTGATAACTTGAGACTGAGCGGTTAGAGTCATGGTCCAAAGCAAAAAGAGTGTGCTTAAGAGCTCTGGACACCTCTAATTGGGGACTCTAGCAAAGCTGAGTCACAATTTGAAAAGTTTCACCCACTTATGTGTCTGTGGCATTTATGTATCCGGTGGTAATACTGGAAAACAAAATGCTTAGGGTCACGGCCAAGACTCATAAAGTAGCTGTGTTCAAGAATCAACATACTTAACTAGGAGAATCAATAACACTATCTGGATTCTGAGTTCCTATAGAAGCCAATCATTCTGAACTTCAAAGGATAAAGTGAGATGCCAAAACTATTCAGAGGCAAAAAGCTAAAAGCCCCGCTTATCTAATTAATACTAATCTTCATAGATGTTTTTGGAATTCATTGTATATTCTCTTCTTTTTATCCTATTTGATTTTTAGTTGCTTGGGGACAAACAACAAATTAAGTTTGGTGTTGTGATGAGCGGATAATTTATATGCTTTTTGGCATTATTTTTAGTATATTTTTAGCATATTTTAGTTAGTTTTTATTATGTTTTTATTAATTTTTAAATAAAAATCACTTTTCTGGACTTTACTATGAGTTTGTGTATTTTTCTATGATTTCAAGTATTTTCTGGCTGAAATTGAGGGACCAGAGCAAAAATTTGATTCAGAGGCTGAAAAAGGACTGCATATGCTGTTGGATTCTGACCTCCCTGCACTCGAAGTGGATTTTCTGGAGCTACAGAGGCCCAATTGGCGCTCTCTCAATTTCTTTAGAAAGTAGACATCCTGGGCTTTCCAGCAATATATAATAGTTCATACTTTGTCTGAGATTTGATTGCCCAAACAGGCATTCCAAGTCAGCTCAAGAATTCTGGCGTTTAACTCCAGAACTGGCACAAAAGCTGGAGTTAAACGCCCAAACTGGCACAAAAGCTGGCGTTTAACTCCAAGAAAAGTCTCTACACATGAAAGCTTCAATGCTCAGCCCAAGCACACACCAAGTGGGCCCCGGAAGTGGATTTTTACACTAAGCACCCTAGCTTACTCATTTTCTGTAACCCTAGGTCACCAGTTTACTATAAAAACTACTTTTAGTGATTCATCTTGTACCTCATGACACTTTACACGTTTCATATTATATTCTCTACAGCATGAGTCTCTAAACCCCATTGTTGGGGGTGAGGAGCTCTGCTGTTCTTCATGAATTAATGCAATTACTACTGTTTTCCATTCTATCACGCTTGCTTCTATTCTAAGATATTCATTCGCACTTCAACCTGATGAATGTGATGATCCGTGACACTCATCATCATTCTCACCTATGAACGCGTGCCTGACAACCACCTCCGTTCTACCTTAGATTGAATGCATATCTCTTAGCCTCATGATTCAGATCAGAGTCTTCGTGGTATAAGCTAGAATTATTGGCAGCCATTCCTGAGATCCAGAATGTCTAAACCTTGTCTGTGGTATTCTAAGTAAGATCTGGGAAGGGATGACTGTGACGAGCTTCAAACTCGCGAGTGTTGGGTATAGTGATAGACGCAAAAGGATCAATGGATCCTATTCTGACATGATCGAGAACCGACAGATGATTAGCCATGCGGTGACAGCGCATTTGGAACGTTTTCACTGAGAGGACGGGAAGTAGCCATTGACAACGGTGATGCCCAACATAAAGCTTGCCATGGAAGGAGCCTTGCGTGCATGAAGAAGAAGATAGTAGGAAAGCAGAGATTCAGAAGATAAAGCATCTCCAAAGCCTCAACATGTTCTTCATTACTGCATAACAAGTATTTATTTCATGTTCTTTTACTTTTTACAATTAAATCTGAGAATTATTGATATCCTGACTAAGAGTTACAAGATAACCATAGCTTGCTTCAAGCCGACAATCTTCTTGGGATCGACCCTTACTCACGTAAGGTATTACTTGGACGACCCAGTGCACTTGCTGGTTAGTTGTGCGGAGTTGCAAAAGTGTGATTGTAATTTCGTGCACCAGTGCCAGTTTGGGCATTTAACTCCAGCTTTTATGCCAGTTCTGGCGTTTTGAGGCCTGAATTTTTATGCTGACTTAGAACGCCAATTTGGGCCATCAAATCTTGGGCAGAGTATGGATTATTATATATTTCTGGAAAGCCCAGGATGTCTACTTTCCAACGGAATTGAGAGCGAGCCAATTGGGCTTCTGTAGCTCCAGAAAATCCACTTTGAGTGCAGGGAAGTCAGAATCCAACAGCATCTGCAGTCCTTTTTCAGCCTCTTAATCAGATTTTTGCTCAGGTCCTTCAATTTCAGCCAGAAAATACTTGAAATCATAGAAAAACACACAAACTCATAGTAAAGTCCAGAAATGTTTGAATAAAAACTAATAAAAATATACTAAAAAGTAATTAAAACATACTAAAAACTACCTAAAAACAATGCCAAAAGGTGTATAAATTATCTGCTCATCACAACACCAAACTTAAATTGTTGCTTGTCCCCAAGCAACTGAAAATCAAATAGGATAAAAAGAAGAGAGTATACTATAAATTCCAAAATATCAATGAAACTTAGCTCCAATTAGATGAGCGGGACTAGTAGCTTTTTGCCTCTAAACAGTTTTGGCATCTCACTTTATCCTTTGAAGTTTAGAATGATTGGCATCTACAGGAACTCAGAATTTAGATAGTGTTATTGATTCTCCTAGTTCAGTATTGTTGATTCTTGAACACAGTTACTTTATGAGTCTTGGCCGTGACCCTAAGCATTTTGTTTTCCAATATTACCACCGGATACATAAATGCCACAGACACATAACTGGGTGAACCTTTTCAGATTGTGACTCAGCTTTGCTAGAGTCCCCAATTAGAGGTGTCCAGAGCTCTTAAGCACACTCTTTTTGCTTTGGACCACGACTTTAACCGCTTAGTCTCAAGCTTTTCACTTGACACCTTCACGCCACAAGCACATAGTTAGGGACAGCTTACTTTAGCCGCTTAGGCCAGCATTTTATTCCTTTGGGCCCTCCTATCCACTGACGCTCAAAGCCTTGGATCCTTTTTACCCTTGCCTTTTGGTTTAAAGGGTTACTGGCTTTTTCTGCTTACTTTTTCTTTTTCTTTCTTTTACTTTTTGCCAATTTTTTTTCGCAAGATTCTTCTTTTTCACTACTTTTTCTTGCTTCAAGAATCAATTTTATGATTTTTCAGATCACCAATAACATTTCTCCTTTTTCATTATTCTTTCAAGAGCCAACAATTTCAACATTCATAAACAACAATATCAAAAATATGCACTATTCAAGCATTCATTCAGAAAACAAAAGTATTGCCACCACATCAAAATAATTAAACTAGTTTCAAGGATGAATTTGAAATCATGTACTTCTTGTTCTTTCGTTTTTAGATCATTTTTCATTTTACAAAAGGTGATGGATTCATAGGACATTCATAGCTTTAGGGCATAGACACTTAGACACTAGTGATCATGTAATAAGACACAAACATAAATAAAACATAAAGCATAATTTTAGAAAAATAGAGAAATAAGAACAAGGAAATTAAAGAACGGGTCCACCTTAGTGATGGCGGCTTGTTCTTCCTCTTGAAGATCTTATGGAGTGCTTGAGCTCTTCAATGTCTCTTCCTTGCCTTTGTTGCTCCTCCCTCATGATTCTTTGGTCTTCTCTAATTTCATGGAGGAGGATGGAATGCTCTTGGTGCTCCACCCTTAGTTGTCCCATGTTGGAACTTAATTCTCCTAGGGAGGTGTTGATTTGCCCCCAATAATTTTGTGGAGGAAAGTGCATCCCTTGAGGCATCTCAGGGATTTCATGATGAGGAATTTCCTCATGCTCTTGTCCATGAGTGGGCTCTCTTATTTGCTCCATCCTTCTCTTACTGATGGGCTTGTCCTCATCATGAGGATGTCTTCCTCTATGTCAATTCCAGCTGAATTACAGAGGTGACAAATGAGACGAGGGAAGGCTAACCTTGCCAAAGTAGAGGACTTGTCCGCCACCTTGTAGAGTTCTAGGGATATAACCTCATGAACTTCTACTTCCTCTTCAATCATGATGCTATGGATCATGATAGCCCGGTCTATAGTAACTTCAGACCGGTTGCTAGTAGGAATGGTTGAGCGTTGGATGAACTCTAACCATCCCCTAACCACGGACTTGAGGTCATGCCTTCTTAGTTGAACTGGCTTCCCTCTTTAATCTCTCTTCCATTGAGCGCCCTCTTCACAATTGTCTATGAGGACTTGGTCCAACCTTTGATCAAAGTTGACCCTTCTAGTGTAGGGGCGTGCATCTCCTTGCATCATGGGCAAGATGAATGCCAACCATACATTTTCCAGACTGAAATCTAAGCATTTCCCCTAGACCATTGTAAGCCAATTCTTTGGGTCCAGGTTCACACTTTGATCATGGTTCTTGGTGATCCATGCATTGGCATAGAACTCTTGAACCATTAAGATCCCGACTTATTGAATGGGGTTGGTGAGAATTTCCCAACCTCTTCTTTGAATCTAATGTCGGATCTCTGAATATTCATAGAGGTGAAAGCAATTGCCTTCCCTTTCTTCTTTCTAGAGGTTTTTCCGGCCTTTGGTGCCATAAATGGTTATGAAAAAGCAAAAAGCAATGCTTTTACCACACCAAACTTAGAAGGTTTGCTCGTCCTCGAGAAAAAGAAGAAAAAAAAGAGTAGAAGAAGAAAATGGAGGAGATGGAGGGGGTTTAGTGGTTCGGCCAAGGGGGAGAAGTAGTGTGTATGATGTGTGAAAATGAAGGAGTGAAGATTGGTTTATATAGGAGTGGAGAGAGGGGTAGGGTTCGGCCATGTATGGGTGGCTTTGGCTGGAAAAGTGGTTTGAATTTGAATGGTGAGGTAGGTGGGGTTTTATGATGGATGGATGTGGATTGGTGAAGAGATTATGGAGAAAAGGGTAGGATTTGATAGGTGAGGGGTTTTTGGGGAAGAGGTATTGTGTTATGGGAAGGTGTGAAGAAGAGAGAGAGAGATGAGGTAGGTGGGGATCCTGTGGGGTCTACAGATCCTGAGGTGTCAAGGATTTCTCATCCCTGCACCATGTTGGCGTGTAAACGCCCCCTTGATTGCCAATCCTGGTGTTAAACGCTAGGTTGCTGCCCATTTCTGGCGTTTAACGCCAGCTTTTCTCCCTTTATGGCGTTTAAACGCCAGCTCTGTGCCCATTTTTGGCGTTAAACGCCAGTCTGGTTCCCATTTCTGGCATTAAATGCCAGTCTGGTGCCCATTTCTAGCATTAAACGCCCAGAATGGTGCTAGACTGGGCGTTAACGACCAGTCTGCTACCCTTACTGGCATTTAAATGACAGTAAGCTTTTCCTCCAGGGTGTGCTGTTTTTAATACTATTTTTCATTCTGTTTTTGCTTTTTCAGTTGTTTTTGTGGCTTCACATGATCATCAACCTACAGAAAACATAAAATAACAATGGAAAACAAATAGATATAATTAAATAAAATTGGGTTGCCTCTCAACAAGCGCTTCTTTAATGTCAATAGTTTGACAGTGGGCTCTCATGGAACCTAACAGATACTCAGAGCATGATGATGGCCTCCCAACACCAAACTTAGAGTTTGAATATATGGGCTCTATTTGACTCTGCATTGAGAGAAGCTTTTCATGCTTCCTCTCCATGGTTACAGGGGGAGATCCTTGAGCTTTAAACACAAGGGAGTCCTTATTCACATGAAGGACCAATTCTCCTCTGTCAAAATCAATCACAGCTTTGGCTATGGCTAGGAAGGGTCTGCCAAGGATGATGGATTCATCCATACACTTTCCAGTGTCTAGGATTATGAAATCAGCAGGGATGTAGTGGCCTTCAACCTTTACCAAGACATCCTCTACAAGTTCATAAGCCTGTTTCCTTGAATTGTCTGCCATCTCTAGTGAGATTTTTGTAGCTTGTACCTCAAGGATCCCTAGCTTCTCCATCACAGAGAGTGGCATGAGGTTTATACTTGACCTCATGTCACACAGAGCCTTCTCAAAGGTCATGGTGTCTATAGTACAAGGTATTGAGAACTTTCTAGGATCCTATCTCTACTGAGGTAATCTCTGCCTAGTCAAGTCATCTAGTTCTTTAGTGAGCAAGGGGGGTTCATCCTCCCAAGTCTCATTACCAAATAACTTGGCATTTAGCTTCATGATTGCTCCAAGGTACTTAGCAACTTGCTCTTCAGTGATGTCTTCATCCTCTTCAGAGGAAGAATATTTATCAGAGCTCATGAATGGCAGAAGGAAGTTCGATCGAATCTCTATGGTCTCTGTATGAGCCTCAGATTCCTTTGGTTCCTCAAAGGGAAACTCCTTTCTGTCCAGAGGACGTCCCATGAGGCTTTTCTCACTGGGACTCACGTCCTCCTCACTCTCTCCATGTTCAGCCATGTTGGTCATGGTTGGCCTTGCACTCTCTCTTGGGATTTTCTTCTGCATTGCTCTGGAGAGTACTGGGAGGAGTTTCAGTAATCTTCTTACTCAGCTGACCCACCTGTGCCTCCAAATTTCTAATGGAGGACCTTGTTTCATTCATGAAACTTAGTGTGGTCTTGGATAGATCAGAGACTATGGTTGCTAAGCCAGAATGGCTCTGTTCAGAATTCTCTATCTGTTGCTGAAAAGATGATGGAAAAGGCTTGCTATTGCTAAACCTATTTCTTCCACCATTATTATTGAAGCCTTGTTGAGGCTTCTGTTGGTCATTCAATGAGAAATTTGGATGATTTTTCCATGAAAGATTATAGGTGTTTCCATAGGGTTCTCCCATGTAATTCACCTCTGACATTGCAAGGTTCTCAGGATCATAAGCTTCTTCTTCAGAAGATGCTTCTTTAGTACTGTTGGATGTAGCTTGCAATCTATTTAGACTCTGAGAAATCATATTGACTTGCTGAGTCAATATTTTATTCTGAGCCAATATGGCATTTAGGGTATCAATTTCAAGAACTCCCTTTTTCTGAGGCGTCCCATTGTTCACAGGACTCCTTTCAGAGGTGTACATGAACTGGTTATTTGTAACCATTTCAATGAGTTCCTGAGCTTCTGCAGGGGTTTTCAGATGAAGAGATCCTCCTGCAGAATGGTCCAATGATATTTTTGACAACTCAGACAAACCATCATAGAATATACATATGATGCTCCATTCTAGAAGCATGTCAGTAGGACACCTTTTGATCAATTTCTTATATCTTTCCCAAGCTTCATAGAGGTACTCACCTTACTTTTGTCTGAAGGTTTGGATTTCCACTCTATGCTTGCTCATCTTTTGAGGTGGAAAGAATTTGGCCAGGAAAGCACTAACCAGCTTTTCCCAAGAGTTCAGGCTTTCCTTAGGTTGTGAATCCAACCATGTTTTAGCTCTGTCTTTTACAGCAAAAGGGAAAAGCATAAGCCTGTAGACCTCGGGATCAACTCCATTGGTCCTAACAGTGTCACAGATTTGCAAGAATTTAGCTAACAACTGATGGGGATCTTCCAATGGAAGTCCATGAAACTTACAATTCTGTTGCATTAGAGAAACTAATTGAGGCTTAAGCTCAAAGTTGTTTGCTCCAATGTTAGGAATTGAGATGCTTCTTCCATAGAAGTTAGAAGAGGGTGCAATAAAGTCACCAAGCATCTTCCTTGCATCTCCACCATTGTAATTGGGTTTGGCCATGTCTCCTTCTTTTTCAAAAATTTCTGTTAGGTCTTCTCCAAAGGGTTGTGCTTTAGCTTCTCTTAGTTTTCTCTTAAGAGTCCTTTCAGGTTCAAGATCAGCTTCAATAAGAATGTCTTTATCCCTGTTCCTGCTCATATGAAAAAGAAGAGAACAGAAAAGAAGAGGAATCATCTATGTCACAGTATAGAGATTCCTTTATGGGAGTAGAAGAAGAGAAGAATAGAAGAAGGAGAAGAAAAAAATTCGAACAAAGAGAAGAAGAGGGGGTTCGAATTATGAGTAGAAGAGAAGTGTTAGTAGATAAATAAATAAATAGAGAGATGAGAGAGAGGGAGAATTCGAAATTTAAATTAAAAAATAAAAGGAAATTATTTTTTGTTTTTATTTTAATTATTGGTTAGTATTCGAAAATTAAGAGAAGAAATAAAATAAAATTTGAGAACTAAATAAATTAATTAATAAAAAAGGTTTTTGAAAAAGTTGTTAGTGATTTTCGAAAATTGGAGAGAGAAAAGTAGTTAGGTGGTTTTGAACAAGATTTGAAAATCAATTTTGAAAAGATAAGAAGTTAGAAAAGATTTTGAAAAAGATATGATTGAAAATCATTTTGAAAAAGATTTGAAGTGGAAATTAAAAATATTTGATTTTGAAAATTAAAGTGGATTACTTGACTAACAAGAAACTAAAAGATATGATTTTAGAATTTAAAGATTGATCCTTTCTTAATAGGCAAGTAACAACTTCAAAATTTTTGAATCTAAACATTAAATGTTAGCATTAATTTTGAAAATATGAAATCAAAATAAGAAAAAGATTTTGAAAATAAAATTTTAGAATTTTCGAAATATTGAAAAAAATGAAAAAGATTTGATTTTTGGAAAAGATTTGAAAAAGATAGAATTTTTAAATTGAAAATTTGACTTGACTACTAAGAAACAATTAAATTTTAAAACTTTATGACTAAATCAATCAAAATTTCGAAATTTATGAGAAAAATAAGGGAAAGATATTTTTTTGATTTTTGAATTTTAATGAGGAAAGAGAAAAACATAAAAAATGAAACAAAACACAAGAAATTAAGATCAAAACTAATAATGCATGCATGAACACTTTGAATGTCAAGATGAACACCAAGAACACTTTGAAGATCATGATGAACATCAAGAACATATTTTTGAAAATTTTTAAGAAAAGAAAAACATGTAAGACACCAAACTTAAAAATTTTTATTCTATAGACACTAATAATTCAAAAATGCATATGAAAAACAAGAAAATACACCAAACAAGAAAATGCAAAGATCAAACAAAGAAATTCATCAAAAACAACTTGAAGATCATGAAGAACAAAACTCAATGCATGGATTTTTTTTTTTCGAAAATTTTTAAGATAATTTAAAAATTATGCAATTGACATCAAACATAAAATTTGACACTAGACTCAAACAAGAAACACAAAATATTTTTGATTTTATGATTTTTTTTTTGTAATTTTTTGAAAATTAATTGGAAAAAAGAAAAATAAATAAATTCAAAATTTTTAA
The DNA here is from genome assembly GCF_059453495.1 of Arachis ipaensis. Lineage (NCBI taxonomy): Eukaryota > Viridiplantae > Streptophyta > Magnoliopsida > Fabales > Fabaceae > Arachis > Arachis ipaensis. The sequence continues at coordinate 60,806,206 of NC_142441.1, forward strand.
TAGGAATTTCTAGGAATCATGCAATGTTAGTCTAAAGCTTCAGTCTAAAAAGATTAGACATGGCTAGCCAAGCTTCAGCAGGACATTACATACAACAGCTAAATTGATGAGAAAGACAAAGAAGCTCTTCTAAGGATAAGTGAAACCTCAGTCCAAAAGATTAAACATGGCTTAACAGCCAGTCAGGATTCAACATATCTCATGAAACTCTAGAATTCATTCTTAAAAATTCTGAAGAACATATATTTTTATTATTATTAAAATTTTTTTTAATTTTTTTTTGAAAATCAATAAAAATAATAAAAAAAGCTTAAACATAAAATAAAATTACCTAATCTGAGCAACAAGATGAACCGTCAGTTGTCCAAACTCGAACAATCCCTAGCAACGGCGCCAAAAACTTGGTGCACGAAATTGTGATCTCAACTGCGCCAACAACTTGGTACGCACGATCATAATCTCAATTCTTTTTCACAACTCCGCACAACTAACCAGCAAGTGTACTGGGTCATCCAAGTAATAAACCTTACGTGAGTAACGGTCGATCCTACGGAGATTGTCGGCTTGAAGCAAGCTATGGTCATCTTGTAAATCTCAGTCAGGCAGATTCAAATGGTTATGAGGTTTTGATAATTAAAATATAATTAGAACATAAAATAAAGATAGAAATACTTATGTAATTTATTGTGGGATTTCAGATAAGCGTATGGAGATGCTTATTGCTTCTGAACCTCTGCTTTCCTATTGCTTTTATCCAATCATGCGTACTCCCTTCCATGGCAAGCTGTATGTTAGGGGATCACCGTTGTCAATAGCTACCGTCTGTCCTCTTAGTGAAAATGGTCCAAATGCACTGTCACCGCATGGCTAATCATCTGTCGGTTCTCGATCATGTTGGAATAGGATCCATTGATCCTTTGCGTCTATCACTACGCCCAACACTCACGAGATTGAAGCTCATCACAGTCATCCCTTCCCAGATCCTACTCAAAATACCACAGACAAGGTTTAGACTTTCCAGATCTCAAGAATGCTGCCAATTGATTCTAGCTTATACCACGAAGATTCTGATCTCGAGGCTAAGAGATATGTATTCAAGCTCATTTTCATGTAGAACGGAAGTGGTTGTCAGGCACGCGTTCATAAGTGAGAATGGTGATGAGTGTCACATAATCATCACATTCATCATGTTCTTGTGTGCGAATGAATATCTTAGAACAAGAATAAGCTTGAATTGAATAGAAGAATGATAGTACCTTGCATTAATTCATGAAGAACAACAGAGCTTCACACCTTAATCTATGGGGTGTAGAAACTCCACTATTGAAAATACAAAAGAACAAGGTCCAGGCATAGCCGAATGGCCAGCCGCCTAAACATGATCAAGAGATCAAAAGATGAAAAGATAATAGCAAACGGTCCTATTTATAATGAACTAGTAACCTAGGGTTTACATAAATGAGTAAATGATGCAGAAATCCACTTCCGAGCCCACTTGGTGTGTGCTTGGGCTGAGCATTGAAGCTTTCACATGTAGAGACTTTTCTTGGAGTTAAACGCCAGCTTTGGTGCCATTTTGGGCGTTTAACTCCAGCTTTTATGCCAGTTCTGGCATTTTGATGCCAGAATTTTTATGCTGACTTGGAACACCGGTTTGGGCCATTAAATCTCGAGCAGAGTATAGATTATTATATATTTCTGGAAAGCTCAGGATGTCTACTTTCCAACGTAATTAAGAGCGAGCCAATTGGGCTTCTTTAGCTCTAGAAAATCCACTTCGAGTGCAGGGAGGTCAGAATCCAACAGCATCTGCAGTCCTTTTTCAGCCTCTTAATCAGATTTCTGCTCAGGTCCCTCAATTTCAGCCAGAAAATACCTGAAATCACAGAAAAACACACAAACTCATAGTAAAGTCCAGAAATGTGAATTTTGAATAAAAACTAATAAAAATATACTAAAAAATAATTAAAACATACGGAAAACTACCTAAAAACAATGCAAAAAAGCGTATAAATTATCCGCTCATTAGCTAGCATACTTTTTGCAAAGATTAAACACATAGAATGTAAGATGAGTAAAACCATAATTGAATATTAACATGGGAACATTCAGACTTCCAATTTAGAGCATTTCAAAGCGGATGGAATTAAGTAACAATACAACCTCTTAGTGGTGCCTTCTAGTTGATTCCTCTCTGCTATCACCCTCTATGGCTTTAGTGTTCTTCTTTTTGTCCTTTGATGATAATGCATAGTTATTCCAAGGGTTGATTGAATTCCTACAAAAGCTACTGAAAGTTGCTTGTTTTCCAAGCACTTGAGAGCTTGTTAGTACGCATGTATATTTCTAGCCTTTTAAATTTAGATTAGTGTGTGAACACCAAACTTAGTTTCTTGCCTTATGCAGCAAATTGAGTCTTATGGAGAAAACATCAAGTACTTTTTTTAAGAAAGTAAACTATGAACTAGAAAATAACTATGAACTAAATAGCAAACTAGAACTAGAAATCAAGCAACTTTTGAGTCATTTCTCTGATTGTTTGGAGCTGACAACTAATTATGCTGGGGTGCAATGTGTCCTTCATGCAATCCATTGTGGAACACCAAACTTAGAATTACACATTCACCCTTATATTTCTTTGGTGTGCAATACCAAACTTAGCTCCTTGCAATACAGAGAATTTACTTAACTCTTATTGACACGCTGTGAAAAGAGAATTACCTTTGGTTGGGTTGCCTCCCAACAAGCACTCTTTTATCGTCATTAGCTTGACGTTCCTTTCTTTCAAGTGAGTTTATATTTCATCTTGGACTCTTCTACCATGTCACCCTAGTAGTGTTTGAGCCTTTGTCCATTCACAGTGAAGGTCCGTTGTAAGCTTTCTTCTATGATCTCTATGTATCCATAAGGTGAGACTTTAGTGACAATAAAAGGACCTGACCACCTTGATCTTAATTTCCTAGGGAACAATTTTAATCTGGAGTTATAGAGTAGCACTCTCTGTCCTTCCTCAAAGCTTCTTGGTGCCATATTGAGGTCATGTCTTTCCTTTGCTTTTTCCTTGTACATTTTGGCATTTTCATAGGTTTGGAATCTGAACTCCTTTAATTCTTGCAGTTGTAAGAGCCTCCTTTTACGAGTAGCTTGGCCATCAAAATTCAACAACTTGAGAGCCCAAAAAGCTTTGTGTTCAAGCTCTAATGGTAGGTGGCAAGCCTTACCATACACCAATTGATATGGAGACATTCCAATTGGTGATTTAAAGGCTGTCCTGTATGCCCAAAGAGCATCATGCAGCTTCTTCGACCAGTCTTTTCTTGAAGCTCCAACCGTCTTTTCCAGGATTCTTTTCAGCTCTTGGTTGGATACTTCTGTCTGGCCACTTGTTTGGGGGTGATAGGGTGTGGCAACCTTGTGCTTCACCCCATATCTAAGGAGGAGGGTCTCTAGTGGTCTATTGCAAAAATGGCTTCCTCCATCACTAATGAGTGCTCTGGGAACTCCAAACCTGCTAAAGATATTTTTTCTGAGGAAGTTTAGGACCACCTTGTTGTCATTTGTAGGGGTTGCAATGGCCTCCACCCATTTTGATACATAGTCTACTGCCACCAAAACGTAATTGTTTGAGTATGAAGTTGGGAATGGTCCCATGAAATCAATCCCCCATACATCAAATAGCTCAAGTTCCAAGATGAATTGCTGTGGCATCTCATTTTTCTTGGGCAAATTTCCAGCCCGCTGACATTCATTGTAGTTCTACACTAGCTCTCGTGTATCTTTGAAGATGGTGGGCCAAAAGAACTCGCAGTGCAAGACTTTTGCTGCGGTTCTTTCTCCTCCAAAATGGCCTCCATAGCAGGAACCATGACAATCCCATAAGACTTCTCTTCCTTCCTCCTCTGAAACACACCTTCTGAGCAATCCATCCGAGCATTTTTTGAATAAGTAATGCTCATCCCAAATGAAATACTTTGCATCATTGATGAGTTTCCTCTTTTGATGCTTGTTGATCATTGAAAGAAATTCCCTAATTGCCTTAAAATTAGTAATGTCTGCAAACCAGGGTGCCTTATGAACCAGCATTAATTGCTCATCAGGGAAGAATTCATTAACACTTGATTTATGGGTGCTACCTTCTTCACAGGGAATTCATTAAAGTTCTCTTTTTAGTGTTTCAAATGATAGTGTGCATTTTTGGTCAAATACAAAAGGTGTATCAAAGACTAATAAGTTGCTCAAAGGCTTTGCAATTTTGGAAAAGTCTCTGATAAACCTTCAGTAGAAACCAGCATGGCCTAAAAATATCCTAATTGCCTTGACATTACTAGGTGGATGTAATTTTTCAATTAATTCCATCTTAGCTTTGTCTACTTCTATGCCTTCTTCTGAAATTTTATGGCCAAGGACAATCCCCTCTGTTACCATAAAATGGCATTTCTCCCAGTTTAGAACTAGGTTTGTCTCTTGGCACCTTTTTAACACTAAGGCAAGATGATTAAGGCAATTGGGAAAGGTATCTCCAAAAACTGAGAAATCGTCCATGAAGACTTCAATGAATTTCTCAATCATGTATGAGAAAATAGACAACATGCATCTTTGGAAAGTTGAAGGGGCATTGCACAATCTAAAAAGCATGTGCCTGTAAGCAAAAACTCCATATGGACAGGTGAATGATGTCTTTTCTTGATATCTTGGATCAACCACTATTTGATTATAACCCGAATATCCATCAAAAAAATAATAATATGCATGTCCTTCCAATCTCTCCAGCATCTAGTCCATAAAAGGAAGTGGAAAATGATCATTTCTAGTTGCCTCATTGAGTTTCCTATAGTCAATGCACATCCTCCAGCCTGTTACTGTTCTTGTGGGTATGAGTTCGTTCTTCGCATTGGGTACAACTGTGATCCCTCCTTTCTTTAGAACCACATGGACAGGACTCACCCATTGGCTGTCGAAAATGGGATAAATGACTCCTGCCTGCCATAGCTTCATCACTTCTTTTTGGACCACTTCTTTCATGACAAGATTCAGTCTTCTTTGGGCTTGAATGGAGGGTTTGGCATCATCTTCCAGCAAGATCTTATGCATGCATATGGATGAGTTTATCCCTTTTAAGTCAGCAAGGGTCCATCCAATGGCATCTTGGTGCTTTTGCAGCACCTTGATTAATTCCTCTTCCTGTTCTTGACTGAGGGCAGAATTGATGATCACTGGGTAACTTCCATCACTTCCCAAGTATGCATACTTGAGAGTAGGAGGCAGTAATTTCAACTCTAGTTTGGGTGCTTCTTTCTCCTTTTTCCTCTCCTCCAATGTGCTTGGAATAGATATTTCAGCTAAGTTGACATCAGCAACCTCACCATTTAACATGGAATCACCCTCTATCAATCCTTCAAGTGCTTCTTTAAAGGTTTCTTGCACCACAGTTTCCACTGCATCTATCCTCATACATTCTCCTAGTGATTCTGATGGATAGCTTATGGCCTTGAATACATTGAATACCATTCTTTCATCATGTAGCCTAAGGGTAAGTTCACCCTTTTGGACATCAATGATGGCTCCAACAGTAGCTAAAAATGGCCTCCCTAAAATTATTGAAGCCTTAGCTTCTTCCTCCATATCTAATACCACAAAGTCAGCAGGGAAGATGAATTCTCCTACTTTCACTAGCAAGTCTTCCACTATTCCATGAGGGAATTTGAATGACCGATCTGCCAATTGGAGAGCCATTCTTGTTGGTTTGGCATTCTCAATCTTCATTCTCTTCATCATTGTTAAGGACATCAAATTTATACTAGCTCCCAAGTCACACAAGGCTTTTTCAACTGTTATTTTCCCTATGATGCAGGGAATTTGGAAGCTTCCTGGGTCCTTCAATTTTTACGGCAGCTTGTGTTGGATGATAGCACTACATTCCTCAGTTAAAACAACAGTTTCATCATTCCTCCATCTTCTCTTCTTGGTCATCAATTCCTTCAGAAACTTAGAATAAAGTGGCATTTGTTCTAGTACTTCTACAAAGGGAATGTTGATTTGAAGTTTCTTGAAAATCTCCAAAAAATTGGAGAATTGGCTATCTTTTGCATTCTTCATTAGGCGGTGAGGGTAAGGGGCCTTTGGGACATATGAATTTAGAACTTTTTTCTCTTCTGATGGGTTGGAAATACGTGTTTGTGCTTCTTCCTTAGCATCTGAACTGCCCTCTTCCTTCTCTTCTTGAGTCTCCCTTGGAGTCTCTTTCAATTCCTTTCCACTTCTGAGGGTAATAGCTTTGCATTCCTCTTTTGATGTTGTCTGGGTGGCATTACCTGAACTATGCCCAGAAGCTTGCTTGGACAAGTATCCAATTTGTGCTTCAAGTTTCTGAGTGACAGCATCTTGATTTTGCAGATTGGATGTTACTTCCTCTTGGAATTTCTTCATGTCTTTAATCTCCTTGCTAAGGTTTGCAAGCATAGCTTCCATCCTGGCCATTCTGTCATCTTCATGTGGTGAGGGTTGGTTGGAATTAGGGTGTTGAGAGTGGTTGTTGTGGTTTAGGTATGATGGCTGTCAATAAGTGTTTTGTGTGGTTTGGTATGGTTTTTGGTTAGAGTTTTGGTGAGTGGAGTTGTTATACTAGTTTGGATTGTGAGGTCTGTGTTCTTGGCCTTGGCTTTGTTGGTTTTCCCACCCAAAGTTTGGGTGGTTCCTCCAACCAGAGTTATAGGTTTTAGAGTATGGATCATTAGCTTGCCTAGATGAGTTTCCAAGGTAATTAGCTTCCTCCCAGTTAACTCCTTCTTCTGTCTCTAACTCTTCTTGGGGTGATGGTTGAGTGTGGATAGCTACAGCCTGATTCTTTTCCATTTGCTTGGTCAATTTAGCCAGTTGCTTGGTGATCATCTTGTTCTGGGCCAGGATTGCATCCATATGGTTTAATTCCAAGACTCCCCTATTATTGCTCCTATCTGAGGCATAAAAGTACTCATTGTCAGCCACTGTCTCTATAACATCAATGGCTTCTTTAATGGTCTTCTTCTTGTTGAGGGAAACTCCAGATGAATGGTCTACAGCCTTTCTTGATTCACAATTCAACTCTTCATAAAAGATGTGTATTTGCACCCACTCATTAAACATATCAAGGGGGCATTTCATTGTCAAGTCTTTGAATCTCTCCCAGGCTTCATAAAGAGTTTCACCATCCTGCTGTATGAATGTCTGCACTTCAGTTCTTAGCCTGTTTACTCTTTGTGGAGGGTAGAACCTTGTTAAGAATCTGTTCATTACATCTTCCTAGGTGGTCAAGCTTTCCTTAGGAAATGACTCTAGCCATTTTGATGCTTTGTCCCTCAAAGAAAATGGAAACAGTAGCAATCTATAGGTGTCAGGATGAACACCATTAGATTTAACCGTGTTGTATATCCTTTGGAATTTAGTTAGATGCTCATTAGGATCCTCTTGTGAACTTCCTCCGAAAGAACAGTTGTTCTGGACAAGAGTTATGAGCTGAGGCTTCAGTTCGAAATTATTAGCATGGATAGTTGGCCTTTGAATGCTACTGCCACAATTTCCTGGATTTGGATTGATGTATGATCCAAGAACTCTCCTCTCTTGTTCAGCAGGGTTAGCTCCACCTCTTCTGGCATGATTGTTCATCTCTCCTTCATGATGGTTTTCCATATTATCCTCCATGGTTATATCAAAGTATTCCTCCGCTTCTTCTGCACCAACAACCCTTTTTCCTCTTGCTTCCCTCCTTAATCTCAGGAAGGTTCTTTCTGGTTCACTATCAAAGGAAGTTGAAGTTTCCTTTCTCCTACCTGTCATACAATGAATAAGTACAAGAAACAGCAAGTGTAGAGTCTACTAAAACAGAGTATAGTTAGCTTGGTTAGAGCAATTTATCAAATAGTTTGTAGGTTAGCTTGCTGGAAAGTAAAGAAGTAAGGTAAAATTAAAGTGAAATAACAAATAGAAAATTGCAGAGAATAAACTGAACAACTGGAATTAAAATTCAATTAATCAAAAGAAAAAGTAAAGTGCTCAGTCTAGTTATCCTTCAATTTAGTAATCGTCAATACAAAACCAATCCCCATCAACGGCGCCATAAACTTGATTCACTTGGAAACCATCTCTCAACAAATTTCCTCTGGCAAGTGCACCGGATTGTCGTCAAGTAAAAACTCACTGTAGAGTGAGGTCGAATCCCACAGGGATTGGTAGATTGAGCAATGTTAATTGGAGAATTATGCTAGTTGAGCGAAATCGAGATTGAATTCGGAATTGCATAAAGTAAAAATTGGGGGGAAACTTAAATTGCAAGAAATTAAATGACAAAAAATTAAATTGCTGGAAATAAAGAACAGGAACTTAAATTGCAAGAAATAAAAAGGGAATGGGGATTTAACATGAAATTAAAGAAGTAGAATGTAAGTAGAATGGGTAGATCAGAGATGGGGGAATCATTGGATTTAGGAGATGTATAGTTCTCCGGATAAAATTCATTTTCATCTCTTCCACAATCAATGCATTCATTGATCTCCTTGGCAATCTTAATTGATTGGATCCCAATTCCTTTGCTCACTAATCTCTCTAAGCATGAACAATTGCCCAATTCCTTGATTTAAGTGCTCATGGGAAGAGATGAAGTTTGGTCACTGATTATACCGCACAAATTTATAGATCAAAGTGTTGGTAGGATTACATGTCACTATATCCATCCAAACCTCAATCTAATCCAATGTGAGAAAGCATTTCTAGCATGATCTCCTCATTCCTCTTCCAAGGTTCCGAGGAGATCCAATTATGAATAGCTTCTTTCCTAAGATAACTATCCAATTTGATGAAGGACGAAAGCTTTCAAGCAAAATCAAGAGAAAAGAAAGAAAAATATGAATGAAAATTACTATTGATCCATTGAATTACACGGAGCTCCCTAACCCAATGAAAGGGGTTTAGTTGTTCATAGCTCTCAAAATGGAAATTCGGATTGAAAGATACATTGCAAAAAAAATCAACAGAAAGTAAATATGCAGTACTCCGTAAAAGGAAAATCCAATTCCCCCCCAAAAAAAGGTCCCTCTAACTTAAATTCTAAATTATTTATACACTCTCTTCCATTGATCTTCAATCTCTAAATTTGACTTTTGGCCTTGGTGGAATTGGGTTGAATTGGCTCCAATTGGTTTACTTTGCTGTTGAGAAGAGATTAGTTTTGAATTGCAGAGTCCGATGCTTCACGTTGGGGTCAACGTTTGATGGCCAACATTGACTCAAACGCTCCTCAAAAAAACCAGAGAAACTTGCTGTCATTGGCGTTTGACTCAACGTTGGAGGGCCAACGTTCTGCTATCCACGCATGTGCGTGCTTTGCGCGTTTGCGCACAAGGGGCAAAAATTCTCATACACGCGTACGCGTGCTTCACGCGTGCGCGTGGATGCGAAGATTTCATTTTACAGCTTCAAAACCATGCAGGGGACGTTGGCCTCAGCGTTGGACCTCCTATATTAGCGTTTTCATGCGTGCGCATACTCCACGCTTACACGTGATTCTCCCTTTTTCCCATCCACGTGTACACGTCACTGACGCGTACGCGTCGATTTTAGTTTTACTAATCCAAATTCTGGGTTCTTCATCGTGGACGTTGGAGGCTGGCATTTGAGGCAACGTTGGACTCCAACATTCGTTTAGTGACGCGTACGCGTGACCCACGCATACATGTGGATGGTCAATTTCGCCATTCCACGCGTGCGCGTGACTAATGCTTGCGCGTGGATATGAAAATTTTGCTTTTTCACGCGTACGCATCATAGACGCGTATGCGTTACTCAAAAGTCCTTCAGCCCTAGAATTGATCATTTTCTCACATTATTGGGGTAACGTTGGATGTCCAACGCTCCCTCCAACGTGAGCATCAGCAAAATATGCAGAGCCTTGTTCTGCTTCTCTTCCAATGTTTGAGGCAACGTTGGTGGTCTAACTTTGCCACCAACGTTGCTTCTTCTCCATCTTTTCCATGCTCATTCTTCAACCTTCCTCCATGCTTTCTTTCACCTATCATCAACCAATACATGCATCAAAGCCTTGCTAAAGTCATGAGAATTCTTATCATTCTTAGCATATAAGTAATTATAGCATAATTTTCATAAAATTGTATCAAATTAATCATGGTTGAATGAATCTAGGCATACATGAATTTCTACCCAATTTGCTTACTTATAGTTCAAGAAAATGCATAAAACCTATTAAAAACAAGGAAAAAGGATAGTGAAACTAGCCTAAGATGCCCTGGGATCACTAGGAATGACCTTCCTAGGATGATTGATGTGTTGGCCTCTTCTTTCATATCTAGCACAACGAAGTCAACTGGGAAGATGAACTCTCCTACTTTCACCAAAAAATCCTCCACTACACCATGAGGAAACTTGAATGTTCTGTCAGCCAATTGGAGTGCCATTCTTATTGGTTTGGCTTTCACAATCTTCATCCTTCTCATCATAGCCAAGGACATGAGATTGATGCTAGCCCCCAGGTCGCACAATGCTTTCTCAATGTTGATATCCCCTATGATGCAGGGAATTTGGAAGCTCCCAGGGTCTTTCATCTTCTGAGGAAGCTTCTTTTGTATGATGGCACTGCCCTCCTCAGTCAGCACTATGGTCTCCTTTTCTCCCCAGTTCCTCTTTCTTGTCATGAGCTCCTTTAAAAATTTGGCATAGAGTGTCATTTTCTCTGATGCCTCAGGAAAGGGTATGTTGATCTGGAGCTTCTTGAAAATTTCTAGGAATCTAGAGAACTGACTGTCTTTTCCATCCTTCCTCAGCCTTTGTGGATATGGTACCTGTGGCACATAAGGCTTTAGAACTAGCTTTGATGAGGATGATGCAGGGGTCTCTTCTTCTTTCTTGTTTTCAGGCTCCTTTGCAGCTTCTTTTTCTTGGTTGCTCTGACTTGGGGATGCTTCTTCTACAACCTTTCCACTTCTAAGTGTGATGGCCTTGCATTCCCCTCTTGGGTTGGCCATGGTATCATTGGAAAATGTATGTGTGGGCATTGGTATTTGCTTAGATAAGCTCCCTAATTGTGCTTCCAATTTTGAGATTGCTGCACCTTGATTCTTTAGGTTTCATCTGCACTCTTCTTGGTTGGCATCTATCTTTCTTTCAGCCTGTATTTGTCTCTCTAAAATAGTGGAAATAGTTCTTGTTAGATGTGATGACAGTTGTGCCATTGCAGCTTCCACTCTGTCAAAATTGCTCTTGATTTCACATAGTTGTATGGTTGGGGCTGATGTGTCTTGATGGTGGTTATTGTGTGTTTGTTGGGTGGAGTGATATGATGTATTTTATGAATTGTGGTAGGGTCTGTTATTGCCTGATTGATGGTTGGGGTTGGAGTTGTGGTTGTTGTATTGGTTGGATTGGTATGGTTTGTTATGATCTTGGTTGTGGCTTTGTTGGTTCCCCTACCCAAAATTTGGGTGGTTCCTCCATCCTGAGTTATATGTCTTGGAGTTTGGATCATATGGTGGTCTAGAAGGATTGTTCGCATAGTTAGCTTGCTCCTATTCATATTCAACTTCTGGTGCATCTCCTTCTTGTTGAGGGGCTTGGGCTTGAATGGCTGAGACTTGATTCTTCTCCACCTTCTTGGTCAAGGCTGCTAGTTGTGCAGTGATTACTTTATTTTGGGCTAACAAAGCATCCATGGAATTGAGCTCCATTACTCCTCTCTTTTGAGTTCTATCTGAAGCATAGAAATATTCATTCTCAGCCACAGTCTCTATGACATCTATGGCTTCTTCAATGGTTTTCTTTTTGTTGAGTGAGCCTCCCGAAGAATGATCTACTGCTTGCTTTGACTCAATAGAAGATGTGTAGTTGTACCCACTCATTGAACATATCCGGTGGGCATTTCTTTGTCAAATATTTAAACCTCTCCCATGCTTCGTACAGGGTTTCACCATCTTGTTGTCTAAAGGTTTGCACCTCAGCTCTTAGTCTGTTGACTCTCTTGGAGGGTAGAATCTTGCTAGAAACTTGTTCACAAAATCATCCTATGTGGTTAAGCTCTCCTTGGGAAATACTTCCAACCACTTTGTTGCCTTATCCTCGAGAATGTAGTGAGATGTTGCTTTGGGTCCTCTTGGGCTCCCCCTCCATATGAACAACTATTCTAGACAAGCGTGATGAGTTGAGGTTTCAACTCAAAATTGTTAGCATGGATTGTTGGCTTTAGAATGATACTGCCACAGTTTCTTGGATTTGGGTTGATGCAGGAGCCTAGGACTCTCCTCTCTTGCCCAACATGATTGCCATCATCCTCTCCAACATTGTTATGCACTTCTTCCTCCATAGTAGTTCTCAGATCTTCCTCCACTACTTCCTGTCCAACAATGCCTTTGCCTCTTGCTTCCCTCCTTAATCTAAGAAAGGTCCTCTTAGGTTCACTATCGAAGGAGGATGAAGTTTCTCCCCTTCTACCTGCCATACATTCAACAAACAGCAAGCAAAGGGCAAGTGAAGAAATCACTCTTGTTAAGATTAGTGGTTATCTTAGTTGATGCAATTAATCAAACAGTTAGAAAGATGAAAATATAAATAATGAATAACAAAAATAGCGAGAGAAAAAAATAAAACAATGTACGACAGAGGAAAATGGGAGAACTGGAAAAGAAATAACAAGGTAATTAAAATGCTTAATCTAGCTTCCCAATCAATTTAGTCATTGTCAAATTCAAACCAATCCCCGGCAATGGCGCCATAAAACTTGATTATCGGAATTCACTCCCCATATAAAATGATGAATCCATTCTTTCGGCAAGCGCACCAAAATTATCGTCAAGTAATAACCGACAGTGGAGTGGGATTGTATCCACAGAGATTGGTAGATTTGAGCAATTTTAATCAATTGGTGAATAAGTCAAGCTGAGGAAAATAGATTGTGATAGTAGAATTGTAAATGGGCAGAAATATAAATGGCTCAAAAGTAAAGAGAAGCAGTAAAGTACAGAAAAGGAAATGGCAATAATGTAAAGTGCAGAAACATAATGACTTAATTGTAAATGGGAATGGGGATTGACAGAATGTAAAGAAAGCTATAAAGAATGTGGAAGATAAGAATAGGGGAATTCATTGAGATCAGGAGATGTTGTTCTCTTTGGATTAAATCCAGTTCATATCATCTTCAATCATGCAACTCATTGACCTCTTGGCAATCATAATTGATTGAACCTAAATCCTTTGGTGATTCAATCTCTCAGATATTGATCAATAGCCAATTCCTTGGTCTAATTACTCATGAAGAGAGATATGCTTGGTTCCTGATTATACTACACATCATCATAGGTCCAAGTAGAAGGAGGATTATATGTCACCATATCCAAATCCCAAAACTCAGATCCTACTCAAGTGTGAGAAGGGATTTCTAGCATGGTTTCATGTTTCCTTTTCCAAGGTTCCCATGAAACCCATTTTGCATTCAATCTCTTTCCTAAGATGATTGAACACTAACATTAAAACGAAATTCCTTCTAGCAAATCAAAGAGAAGATGAAGAGAAGAAGAAATTAACTATCATTAATCCATCAAGTACAACAGAGCTCCCTCTCTCAATGAGAGGGAATTTAGCTACTCATAGCTCAGAGAAAAGTACAAGAGATGGAAGAGATGATGTGAAAAGTAAATCTAACTATACTTTAACAAAACTCTACTCAACAACCTAATTCTCTTTCTGAATACTTCCAGGGGTTATTTATACTACTCCTAGCACTAGAATAAAGAAAATACAAAAGAGAAAAGAAAATTACAATTTGGAGGGAAAGGAAAACTCAATAAGCATGACCTTCCAGGCTGGCGTGTGACAGGCGTTTGAGTGGCGTGCCATGCCCAGCTCTTCAAGTGGCACGCCCCATGTGTTGGTGTCCCTGGCGTGCCACGCCTTCGAGCCCAAGTGGCACGCCCAGGGTCTTCTTAAGTGTTGGTGTTGGCCTGGTGTTCCACGCCTTCGAGCCCAAGTGGCACACCCTGCCCTTTTCTTTATTCTTCTCTTCTCTGGACAGTTGAACTAGTGTGGCACGCCCAGGATCTAGCATGCCACACCCATTATGTGTGCTCCATTCTTCTCTCTGATCCATTGAACTAGCATGGCACGTCCAGGGTTTGGTGTGCCACACCCCTTGTATGTGCTTCACTCTCTTTTCTGGAAAATAGAGCTGGCGTCCCGTGCCTAGTGTATGGCGTGCCACGCCCAGCATTCTTCCTTAGTCCAATAGCTGGTGTGCCACACCTGGGTCTTCAAGTGGCACGCCCAAGTGAGGAGTGAGAGCTGGCATGCCACGCCTTCGACACCAAGTGGCACGCCCAGCTTTGCTTTTGCCCTCTTTACCATTGGCATGCCATGCCTGGATGCTCAAGTGGCACGCCTAAGTGAGGATGAGAGCTTGGCATGCCACGCCTTCAACACCAAGTGACATGCACAACTTTGCTTTGGCCTCCTTGAGTCTTGGCATGCCATGCTTGGGTCTTCAAGTGGCACGCCCAAGTGAGACTTGAGAGCTGGCATGCCACGCCTTTGACACCAAGTGGCACGCCCAGCCTTTTGGGCCTTCAACCTCTTCTCTGGAAACTTGTACTGGCATGCCACGCCTTGATGCTCAAGTGGCACGCCCACTTTAATGTGGCTCTTTTAAGCTTGGCGTGCCACGCCTGGGTCTTTAAGTGGCACGCCCAAGTGATAATTTGAAGCTGGTGTGCCACGCCTTCGATACCAAGTGGCACATCCAAGTGATTGTCCCCTCTGGATTGATGAACTGGCATGCCACGCCCCATGGTTCAAGTGGCACGCTCATAGTGTGTAATGGACTTGGTCTGCCACGCCCAGCTTTGTGTGCCACGCCCAGCTTTGTGTGCCACGCCCCTTTTGTGGCCTTCAGCATTGCTCTCTGGAAACTTACACTGGCGTGCCAAGCCCATGTAAAGGCTTTGGGTGTCCTCTCTGAAAATCAATACTGGCATGCCATGCCCAGCTCCTGGCGTGCCACGCCCCTACATTTTCATGGTGTTTGTTCCAAGTGGCACGCCAGTTTCACACGCCCAGCTTGTTTTGTTGTTTTCTTCCCTTTTTGTTGCTCTTTTCCACCTGAAATTCAGCACATACCCATTTCAAAGCAATGTACCATAATATTCATCCATTAATTCATGAATTACAATGATCAAATGAGATTATCCTCATTTATGGTCCTTTTTAGGCAAGAAAAAAAGGTAAATGATGCAAGTCATTAGTGTACATCCAACACCAAACTTATGTTTGGTTATAGGAGGGATTGAATTGGTTCCATCCAAGGGAGGAGGCTTGGATGCTGAATCCTTTATGCAAGTGCCTCCTTTGTCAGAGGGTAATGAAGGGTCAAGAACCTTGAACACCATCCATTCCTTATACAAGGTAATCCTTGTTTCTTGTGCCTCTTGGATTTCCAGCTTCTCCATTACAAAGAGTGGCATGAGGTTTATACTTGATCCTAGGTCACATAAAGCCTTTTCAAAGGTCATGGTGCCTATGGTGCAAAGAATCAGAAAGCGTCCAGGATCTGGAAGCTTCTGAGGTAGCTTCTGCTGAACCAAAGCATTAAGTTCTTTGGAAAGAAATGGAGATTCTTCCTCCACAGTCTTTGTACCAAATAGTTTGGAATTCAGCTTCATAAGAGCTCCTAAGTACCGAACAACTTGCTCTTCCCTAGTGTCTTCATCCTCATTCGAGGATGAGTGTTCATCAGAACTCATGCACTACAGAAGTGCATGCAAAGGAACCTCAATGGTCTTTATGGTTTTCTTTGGTTTTGGGTTAGCGGTTTCTTGAGTGGGACTTAAGCACTCAAAGAGTGTGTTCTCACTAGCGTTCAACGCCATTGCTGTGCACCCTAACTAGCGTTAAACGCCAGTCCCTCCAGTGTTTTGGGCGTTGAACGCCCATCAGGGATATCCTTGCTGGCATTCAACGCTAGGTTCGCTGGGTTTGTGGATGTTGGACGCCCAATGAGGGGTTCCTCACTGGCATTCAGCGCTAGAAAGCCTGGATGTTTGGGCGTTGAACGCCCAGCCAGTGCTCCCTGGCTGGCGTTCAACGCCAACTCTGCTGCCAGGATGGGCGTTGAACGCCCAATGAGGGCTTCCTCACTGGCGTTCAGCGCCAGGCTTGCTGCCATTATGGGCGTTCCAAATTTGACCTCTACCTTAGTGGAAGGTATCTAATTTAAATTAAGCCTAGATCATACAAGGCTTTGTCAAAAATGATCTTTCCAGTAGTCCATAGGATTTGAAAGCTCCTAGGACCTGGCATCTTCCTGGACAACTTATTCTGAATTAGGATACTGTACTTCTTAGTAAGTACCTCTATTTCATCTCCCCTTAGGTCCTTCTTTTCAAAAAAAATACCTTTTAGATAGGCCGTGTAGGGAGTCTTCTTTTCCAATACCTCTGTAGAAGAGATATTGACTTGCAGCTCCTTAAGTGTTGCTATGAAATGAGCCAGTTGCTCATCTGCCAGTTCTTTCTGCAAGACAAAGAAAGGTAGCTCTTGAGGCTCTTTTACCTCTACTAGGGGGTGCTTTGTGGTAATCATAGTCTCCTCTTGCACACCCAGAGATGATTTCTCTATAGGGGCGTGCTCAATGGCATTCTCAGGATCCTTCTGGCTCGTGATTGCGCTCCCTTAGTAGCATGCTCCTGAGGTTCGGCCTTCTTGGTTCTAATGAGGGCCAGACACTCTTCTCTTAGATTCACTTCTGTGGCTCTGAGAAGAGTGTTAGGGTGTCTCTGCAGCTTCTGAAGAAGGTTCCTCTGAATAACTGCATTGCACTCCTTAGTAAGGGCTACTGTCTCTACTTCCCTCCAATCCTTCTTATGACTTAAAATGTCCTTCATGAACTTAGCATAAGAAGGTATTTGTTCAAGAACCTTTGCAAAAGGGATCTTGATGTCTAATGTTCTGAGATAATTCGCAAAGCGGGCAAGCTGTTCATTTTTTTCCTTTTGACAGAGTCTTTGAGGAAATGGCATCTTAGCCTTATTTTCATCAACTTTGGTTGATGAAGGCCGAGTGCCATGTGTGCTAGAAGGGGGGTTACTAGCTTGTTTAGGAGGGTTGTTATATGCGTGTGACTGAGCTCCTTTGCTTAACGCCCAATTTCTTCCCGTTCCTAGCGTTCAACACCAAGAGGGTTACCTCCCTGGGCATTTGAACGCCCAGAGTTATCTTGTGTAGAGACCTGGGTTCCTTTCTTATTGTACTGAGGTTGGGTGTTTAAGAATTTTTCACTCCTCAGTTGAATAGCCTGGCATTCATCTATTATCTGCTTAGATAACTGCTACCTTGTTTGACTCAGGTGGGCTTCTACATTCCTGTTAGAAGCCTGAGTTTCTCGTAAAGCCTCTTGCAAGTCCAGTAGTTGCTGGGCAAGGGTGTGCAGCTGCTGAGTCAATGAGCCATCTTGTTATGGAGGGTTAGGTTCAGTAACTACTACCTTAACCTCTCCTTTTATAGAAGTCTCAGTGGCTAAGTACAAATGCTGATTAGTGGCAACTGTCTCAATAAGCTCTTGAGCTTCTTGAATGGTCTTTCTTATGTGTATGGAACCACCAGCAAAGTGGTCCAAAGACATTCTAGCCATGTCAGAAAGTCCATAGTAGAAGATGTCTAAATGTACCCATTCTGAAAATATTTCAGTGGGAGATTTTCTTAGCATCCTCCTATACCTCTCCCAAGCATCATAAAGAGATTCATTATCTCCTTGTTTGAAGTTTTGGATGTCCAGCCTCAACTGGGTCATCTTCCTTGGGGGAAAGTATTGATTTAAAAACTTGTCCACTAACTATTTCCAAGTTTTCAAGCTAGATCTTGGTTGGTTATCTAACCACCTTTTTGCTTGATCCTTTACAGCAAAAGGAAAGAGCAATAATCTGTAGACATCTTGGTCTACTCCCTCACTGTGTACTGTGTCATCAATCTTTAAGAAATTTTCCAGGAACTCTGTAGGTTCTTGGTGCACGAATTGTAAATCACACTTTTCACAACTCGTACCACTAACCAGCAAGTGCACTGGGTCGTCCAAGTAATACCTTACGTGAGTAAGGGTCGAATCCCACGGAGATTGTTGACTTAAAGCAATCTATGGTTATTTTGTAATTCTTAGTCAGGATATCAATTATGATTATCAGTTTGAATTGCGAAAAATAAAAGAGCATGAAATAAATACTTGTTATGGAGTAATGGATAATATGTTGGAGTTTTGGAGATACTTTGTCTTTTGAATCTCTGCTTCCCCCTTGTCTTCTTCTTCACGCACGCAAGGTTCCTCCTATGGCAAGCTGTGTGTTGGTGGATCACCGTTGTCAATGGCTACAATCCGTCCTCTCAGTGAAAATGGTCCAGGTGCGCTGTCACCGCACGGCTAATCATCTGTCGGTTCTCACTCATGCTGGAATAGGATCCATTGATCCTTTTGCGTCTGTCACTACACCCAACCCTTGTGAGTTTGAAGCTCGTCACAGTCATTCAATTCCTGAATCCTACTCGGAATACCACAGACAAGGTTTAGACCTTCCGAATTCTCAAGAATGCTGCCAATGAATTCTAGCTTATACCACGAAGATTCTGATTAAGGAATCCAAGAGATACTCATTCAATCGAAGGTAGAACAGGAGTGGTTGTCAGCCACGCGTTCATAGATTGAGAATGGTGATGAGTGTCACAGATCATCACAATCATCATATTGAAGTGCGAATGAACATCTTAGATAGAAACAAGCATGTTTGAATAGAAAACCGAAATAATTGCATTAATTCATCGAGACACAGCAGAGCTCCTCACCCCCAACAATGGAGTTTAGAGACTCATGCCATTAAAGAGTACAAAGTTCAGATCTAAAAATGTTATACATTGCTGGAAAGCCCTGGATGTCTACTTTCCAACGCAATTGGAAGCGCGCCATTTCGAGTTCTGTAGCTCCAGAAAATCCACTTTGAGTGCAGGTAGGTCAGAATCCAACAGCATCAGCAGTCCTTCTTCAACCTCTGAATCTGATTTTTGCTCAAGTCCCTCAATTTCAGCCAGAAAATACCTGAAATCACAGAAAAACACACAAACTCATAGTAAAGTCCAGAAATGTGAATTTAACATAAAAACTAATGAAAACATTCCTAAAAGTAACTAGATCCTACTAAAAACATACTAAAAACAATGCCAAAAAGCGTATAAATTATCCGCTCATCAGATAGGAGGAGAGCCAAGTCCGAATTGTGGAGGTGGGGGGGAGGCCGAACTAGGATTTAAAGGGAAGGGGGGAGGGTTTTCGAAAATTTTGAAGAAAATATGATAAAAGATATGATTTGTAAAAGATAAGTATGATAGGAAATGGATGCACTTTAAAATTTAAAAGATATGAATAATATGAAAGATATTTGAAAAAGATAGCTTTGTGTTGAAAAAGATGTTGCGAAGATTTGGAAAAGATATTGATGAGTTGAAAAGATTGTAGCAAGAAAAGAGATAGATTTGTTTTGAAAAGGATTTGAAAATAATTTGAAGAGGATTAAAAAAAAGGGTTTATGAATTAAGATACATTTGATATCTTTTGAAAAAGGATTTGAAAAATTAGGATTTGTAATATGTTTGTGCAAAAAATCATGAATTGAAATATAAAAAATGGAAAAAATTTGAATTGAAAACGAAATTGCCTACTCCCCACAATCCTGGCGTTAAACGCCCAACTGCTGCATGTTTTGGGTGTTTAACGCCCACTTGGTGCTTGGTCTGGGCGTTTAACACCCAACTGTTGCTTCCAGCTGGCGTTAAACGCCAGAAACTCCTTTGGTACTGGGCATTTTTCTGAACGCCCAGGATGCTGTAAATCTGGCGTTAAACGCCCAGAAGCTGCTTCTTTCTGGCGTTTAACGCCCAGAAGCTGCTTCTTTCTGGTGTTTAACGCCCAAATGGCTATCTCTACTAGCGTTAAACACCCAGTAGATGCTCTTTTTGGGCGTTTAACGCCCAATTGTGCCTCTTACTGGCGTTTTCTTACCAGTGAGCTCCTTTTTTCTGTTTTGTGCTCTGAATCCTTCTGTAGCCCTGTGAACTTATGCAATTGATTCTTTACCTTGTTAATATTGAACTTATATGCTTTAAAAATAAATAAAATGAAGAATAGAATAAAATAAAATAACAGAAAGAGTTTTGCTAATGGCTGGGTTGCCTCCTAGCAAGTACTTCTTTATTGTCTTTAGCTGGACCTTGCTGAGCTTTTTTAATCTAGCCTCACCCTTGAGAATTCTTGCTCAACATTGCCTTTAAGATAATGTTTGATTTTCTATCCATTAACAATGAACTTCTTATTAGAATCAATGTCTTGAAGCTCCACAGAGCCATATGGTGACACACTTGTAATCACATATGGTCCCCTCCACTGGGATTTCAGTTTCCCGGGGAATAGCCTGTGCCTAGAGTTAAACAACAGAACCTTCTGTCCTAGTTCAAAGACTCTAGATGACTGCTTTCTGTCATGCCATCTTTTTGCTTTCTCCTTGTAGAATTTGGCATTTTCGAAAGCAGTGAGTCTGAATTCCTCTAGCTCATTCAGCTGGAGCAATCTTTTTTCTCCAGCTAATTTGGCATCAAAGTTTAGGAATCTGGTTGCCCAGTAGGCTTTGTATTCCAGTTCCATGGGCAGATGACAGGCCTTACCATACACAAGCTGGTATGGAGAGGTCCCTATAGGAATCTTGAATGCTATTCTGTAAGCCCACAGAGCATCATCCAAGCTTCTTGCCCAATCCTTTCTACGGGTACTTACAGTCTGTTCTAGGATTCTTTTTAGTTCTCTGTTAGAGACTTCAGCTTGCCCATTTGTCTGTGGATGATATGGAGTTGCCACTTTGTGGCTAATTCCATACTGGACCATGGCAGAGTAAAGCTGTTGTTGCAGAAGTGAGTGCCCCCATCACTGATTAGTACTCTAGGGACACCAAACCTGCTGAAGATATATTTCTGGAGGAACTTCAGCACTGTCTTAGTATCATTAGTGGGCGTGGCAATGGCCTCTACCCATTTAGATACATAGTCGACTGCAACCAGAATATAAGTGTTTGAGTATGATGGTGGGAAAGGCCCCATGAAGTCAATGCCCCATACATTAAACAACTCAATCTCCTAGATCCCTTGTTGAGGCATGGCGTAACCATGAGGCAGATTACCAACTCGCTGGAAATTGTCATAGTTACGTACAAACTCTCAGGAATCTTTATAAAGGGTAGGCCAGTAGAAACCACATTGGAGGACCTTGGTGGCTGTTCGCTCACCTCTGAAATGACCTCCATATTGTGACCCATGGCAATGCCATAAGATCTTCTGTGCTTCTTCTCTAGGCACACACCTACGGATTATTCCGTCCGCACATCTCTTAAAGAGATAGGGTTCATCCCACAAGTAGTACTTTGCATCTGTAATTAATTTTTTCTTTTGTTGCCTGCTGTACTCCTTGGGTATGAACCTTGCAGCTTTATAGTTTGCTATGTCTGCAAACTATGGTGTTTCCTAAATGGCAAACAATTGCTCATCTGGAAAGGTTTCAGAGATCTCAATAAGGGGGGAAGAATGCCCCTTCTACTGGTTCTATTCGGGACAGGTGATTAGGCACTTGGTTTTCTGTCCCTTTTCTGTCTCTTATTTCTATATCAATCTCTTGCAGAAGCAACACCCATCTTATGAGCCTGGGTTTTGAATCCTGCTTTGTAAGTAGATATTTAAGAGCAGCATGGTCAGTGTACACAATCACTTTTGATCCTACTAAGTATGATCTAAACTTGTCAATGGCATAAACCACTGCAAGCAATTATTTTTCTGTGGTTGTGTAATTTTTCTGGGCGTCATTTAAAACACGGCTAGCATAATAAATGACATGCAGAAGCTTGTCATTCCTCTGCCCCAATACTGCACCAATGGCATGATCACTGGCATCACACATCAATTTGAATGGTAATGTCTAGTCTGGTGCAAAAATAACTGGTGCTGTGACCAGCTTAGCTTTCAGAGTTTCAGACGCCTGCAAACACTCTGTGTCAAACACAAATGGCGTGTTAGCAGCTAGCAGATTGCTCAGAGGTTTTGCAATTTTTGAAAAATCCTTTATAAACCTCCTATAGAATCCTGCATGCCTCAGAAAGCTTCTGATTGCCTTAACATTGGCAGGTGGTGGTAATTTTTCAATTACTTTCACTTTAGCTTTATCCACCTCTATTCCTTTGTTTGAAATTTTATGCCCAAGGACAATCCCTTCAGTCACCATAAAGTGACATTTTTCCTAATTTAAAACCAGGTTAGTCTCTTGGCATCTTTTTAGAACTAGTGTCAGGTGATCAAGACAGGAGCTGTATTGAGCCTTCTGTAGTCAATACACATGCGCCACCCTGTAACTGTTCTTGTAGGAACTAGTTCATTTTTTTCATTATGAACCACTGTCATGCCTCCCTTTTTGGGGACAACTTGAAAAAGGCTCACCCAGGGGCTATCAGAAATAGGATAAATAATCCCAGCCTCCAGTAACTTGGTGACCTCTTTCTGCACTACTTCCTTCATGGCTAGATTTAACCGCCTCTGTGGTTGAACCACTGACTTAGCATCATCCTCCAATAGGATCTTGTGCATGCATCCAGCTGGGCTTATGCCCTTAAGGTCACTTATGGACCACCCAAGAGCTGTCTTGTGTGTCCTTAGCACTTGAAGTAGTGCTTCCTCTTCCTGTGAATTCAGAGCAGAGCTTATGATCACTGGAAAAGTGTCACCTTCTCCCAGAAATGCATATTTCAGGGATGGTGGTAATGGTTTGAGCTCGAGTTTAGGAGGTTTTTCCTTTTCTTGAGGAATTTCCAGAGGCTCTTTCAATTCCTCTGAATCCTCCAGATCAGGCTGAACATCTTTAAAGATGTCATCCAGCTCTGATTCGAGACTTGCAGCCATGTTAATCTCTTCTACTAAAGAGTAAATAAGATCAACTTTCATGCAGTCTTTTGGTGTGTCTGGATGCTGCATGGATTTGACAACATTCAACTTAAACTTATCCTCATTGACTCTCAGGATTACTTTCCCCTTTTGGACATCAATGAGAGTTCGTCCAGTTGCTAGGAAAGGTCTTCCTAGAATGAGAGTAGCACTCTTGTGCTCCTCTATTTCCAGCACTACAAAGTCAGTGGGGAAGGCGAATGGCCCAACCCTGACAATCATGTCTTCAATCACGCCTGATGGGTATTTAATGGAGCCATCAGCAAGTTGGAGAAATATCCGGGTTGGTTTGACTTCTTCAGTTAAACCAAGCTTTCTGATAGTGGATGCAGGTATTATATTGATACTTGCCCCAAGATCACATAAAGCTGTCTTGGTGAAATTACCTTCTAATGTGCATGGTATCATGAAGCTCCCGGGATCTTTAAGCTTTTCTGGGAAGCTTTTCAGAATGACTGCACTGCATTCTTCAGTGAGGAGAACTCTTTCAGTTTCTTTCCAATCCTTCTTATGACTCATGATCTCTTTCATGAACTTGGCATAAGAAGGTATTTGCTCGAGTGCCTCTGCAAACGGAATCTTTATTTCAAGAGTCCTGAGATAGTCTGCAAAGCAAGCAAATTGCCTATCCTACTCCTCTTGGCAGAGTTTTTGAGGATAAGGCATTTTGGCTTTGTATTCTTCAACCTTGGTTACTGCAGGTTTATTTCCTACAGAGGTGGTTGGAGAAGCCTTTTTAGAGGGGTTGTTATCAGCACTTGTGTGTGTCTGATCCCTCACTGGCGTTTGAATGCCAGGGGTGGAAGCTGGATTGGCATTGGATGCCAACTCCTTGCCTGTTCTTGGCATTTGAACGCCAGAACTGAGCTTCCTTTGGGCGTTTAACGCCAACTCCTTGCTTGTTTGTGGCGTTTGAACGCCAGAATTGAGCATGGGTTGGGCGTTCAACACCAGCTCTCCATCCTTTTCTGGCGTTTGAGCGCCAGAATCATTCCTCTCTGGGCTCTTACTGTCCTCAGAGGGATTTTGGATGATATTTTGCTCATCCTCTGTCAGTTGTTCTTTCCTTGGCTTTCTGCTACTCTAGAGCGAGGTATTTAATATTTTCCCACTTCTTAATTGAACTGCCTGGCACTCTTCTGTTATCTGCTTTGATAACTGCTGTTTTGTCTGATTCAATTGTGCCTCCATATTTTTATTAGCATTTTTAGTGTCTTGTAGCATCTCCTTGAATTCTGCTAGCTATTTTGTTAGAAAGCACAATTGTTGATTGAGTTCAGCAACTTGTTCTGGAGGACCAAGTTTAGTAGATACTGCTTTGGCTTCTTCTTTTATGGAGGACCCATTACTTATGTACAGATGCTGGTTTCTGGCAACTATATCAATAAGTTCTTGAGCCTCTTCAATAGTTTTCCTCATGTGTATAGATCCACCAGCTGAGTGGTCTAGGGACATCTGAGCTCCTTCTGTAAGCACATAATAGAAGATGTCTAATTGCACCCACTCTGAAAATATTTCAAAGGGGCATTTCCTTAGCATCCCTCTGTACCTTTCCCAGGCATTATAAAGGGATTCATCATCCTCTTGTTTAAAGCCTTGGATATCCAGCCTTAGCTGTGTCATCCTTTTTGGAGGGAAATATTGATTCAGGAATTTGTCTGATAATTGTTTCCATGTCCTTATGCTTGCTGTGGGTTGGTTATTTAACCACCTTTTAGCTTGATCTTTTACAGCAAACGGAAACAGTAACAGTCTGTATACATCTTGATCTACCTCCTTGTCACGTACTGTGTCAGCAATTTGCAAGAATTGTGCCAGAAACTCAATAGGTTCTTCTTGTGGAAGACCGGAATACTGGCAGTTTTGCTGCACCATGACAATGAGCTAAGGATTTAGCTCAAAACTGCCTGCTTTAATGGAGGGTATACAGATACTACTCCCATATGCAGCAGTAGTGGGGTTAGAATATGACCCCAGAGTCCTTCTGGACTGTTCATTTCCATTTAGATCCATGACGGAGAAAGGGAGATGATGTGAATTGCAAGTAAAATATATTTTTTTATTTTTATTTTTTTGTTTTATTTAATAAAAAAAACCAAAAAAAATGAAATAAAATAAAGTAAAATAATTAGAAAATAAAATTATAGATTTCGAAAATTAAAAGAAAAAGAAGATAAAAATAAATTTGAATGTTGAATTGACTAATTAATTGAAAAGATTTGAAAATATTTGAATATGATTTTTGAATAAGATTTTGAATTTTGAAAAGATTTGATTTTTAAAATAGAAATCTGAATTTTTAAAGGTATTTTTCGAAAAATCAGTTAAAATAAAGGGAAAAGATATTTTTGAATTCAATGAGGAAAGAGAAAAACAATAAAAAGACACAAAACTTAAAATTTTTAGATCCAATGCTCCTTATTTTCGAAAATTTTGGAGGGAAAACGCCAAGGAACACCAAACTTAAAAATTTTAAGATCAAAAAACAAAGAAGACTTAAGAACACCTTGAAGACTCACAAGAACAACAAGAACAAGATTCAAAGATTCAAGAACATAAAAGGGAACACCAAACTTAAAACTTTTAGAAAACTAAGAATAACTTTTTGAAAATTAAAGAAAAATAACAAGAGAACACCAAACTTAAAAGTTTGGCACCAGATTTAATCAAAGAAAAAATATTTTTGAAAAAGTTTTAAAAGGAAAATTCCTAATTACCAGGAACATAAACACAACGCTCTAGCCAATTGAGTTATAAATTTAAAGTGTTTTAATAAGGTATTTAATGTATAAATTTTTTTTTTTGAAAACTGATATTTTGAAAAAGTACAAGAAAAATCACAAAACAAGAAAAACTAAAGATCAAACAAGGAAAATAAACAAGAACAACTTAAAGATTAAGAATGAACAATGAATATAACTTCGAAAATTTAAAAGAAAATAAAAACATGCAATTGACACCAAACTTAAAATATGAAACTAAACTCAAACAAGAAAACTCAATTATTAGTTTGTAAGAAATTTTCGAACAATTTAAAAAGAGAAAATAAGAATTAAAAAAAATTCAGCCAAAAACAATGATAGAAGACTCTAAACCAAAAAAAGAAAAATTTTTCCTAATCTAAGCAATAAAATAAACCGCCAGTTGTCCAAACTCAAACAATCCCCAGCAACGGCGCCAAAAACTTAGTGCACAAATTGTAAATCACACTTTTCACAACTCGTACCACTAACCAACAAGTGCACTGGGTCGTCCAAGTAATACCATACGTGAGTAAGGGTCGAATCCCACGGAGATTGTTGGCTTGAAGCAATCTATGGTTATTTTGTAATTCTTAGTCAGGATATCAATTATGATTATTAGTTTGAATTGCGAAAAATAAAAGAGCATGAAATAAATACTTGTTATGCAGTAATGGAGAATATGTTGGAGTTTTGGAGATGCTTTGTCTTCTGAATCTCTGCTTTCCCCCTGTCTTCTTCTTCACGCACGCAAGGTTCCTCCTATGGCAAGCTGTGTGTTGGTAGATCACCGTTGTCAATGGCTACCATCCGTCCTCTCAGTGAAAATGGTCCAGGTGCACTGTCACCGCACGGCTAATCATCTGTCGGTTCTCACTCATGCTGGAATAGGATCCATTGATCCTTTTGCGTCTGTCACTACTCCCAACCCTTGTGAGTTTGAAGCTCGTCACAGTCATTCAATCCCTGAATCCTACTCGGAATACCACAGACAAGGTTTCGACCTTCCGGATTCTCAAGAATGCTGCCGATGGATTCTAGCTTATACCACGAAGATTCTGATTAAGGAATCCAAGAGATACTCATTCAATCGAAGGTAGAACGGGAGTGGTTGTCAGGCACGCGTTCATAGATTGAGAATAGTGATGAGTGTCATGGATCATCACATTCATCATATTGAAATGCGAATGAACATCTTAGATAGAAATAAGCGTGTTTGAATAGAAAATAGAAATAATTGCATTAATTCATCGAGACACAGCAGAGCTCCTCACCCCTAACAATGGAGTTTAGAGACTCATGCCATTAAAGAGTACAAAGTTCAGATCTAAAAATGTCATGAGGTACAAAATAAATCTCTAAAAGTTGTTTAAATACTAAAACTAGTAACCTAGGTTTACAGAAAAAACGAGTAAACTAAGATAGATAGTGCAGAAATCCACTTATGGGGCCCACTTGGTGTGTGCTGGGGCTGAGACTTGAGCTTTACACGTGCCTAGGCTGTTTCCAGAGTTAAACACCAGGTTGTAACCTGTTTCTGGCGTTTAACTCCAACTTGTAACCTGTTTCTGGCGTTTAACGCCAGAATGCAATAGGAATTGGCGTTGAATGCCAGTTTACATCGTTTATCCTTGAGCAAAGTATGGACTATTATATATTGCTGGAAAGCCCTGGATGTCTACTTTCCAACGCAATTGAGAGCGCGCCATTTGAACGCTTGTAGCTCCAAAAAATACATTTTGAGTGCAGGGAGGTCAGAATCCAACAACATCTGCAATCCTTTTTCAGCCTGAATCAGATTTTTGCTCAGCTCCCTCAATTTCAGTCAGAAAATACCTGAAATCACAGAAAAACACACAAACTCATAGTAAAGTCCAGAAATATGAATTTTGCCTAGAAACTAATAAAAATATACTAAAAACTAACCAAAATATGCTAAAAACTACATGAAATTACCCCCAAAAAGTGTATAAAATATCCGCTCATCAGTTCTTCCTGAGGAAGCCCAAAAAACTGGCATTTTTGCTGCACTAGAGTAATCATTTGAGGGTTCAATTCAAAGCTACTTGCTCTGATTTGAGGTATGCTAGTACTTCTTCCATAGAAGTTAGCAGTGAGATTTGTAAAAGATCGCAGAGTTCTTTTGAACTCTTCATTCCCATTTAGGTTCATGATGAAGAAATGTAGAAGATGAAGAAGGAAGAAGATAGAAGGAGTAAAAGAACAGATAGAAGTAGAGAAGATAAACAAGAATAATATTGTGTTTTTGTTTTTATTATATTTATTTATTTAGACCAAAATTAAAATTAATTAATTAAAAGAAATTTAAAATTTAATTGTTAAATTTTCAAATAGAAGAGAGAGAAGAAGAAAAGAATTTTCAAAAATTAGAGAGAAAAAGTTAGTTAGAATGTTTTGAAAAAGAAGAGAGAGAAAGAGAGAAGACAAGTAATTAATTATGAAAGATTTGAATTTAAGATTTAAAATTTGATAATGTAAATTTTAAAATTTTGAATTTTGTAAAAGTCAATAAGATAAGATAGAGATTTGAGAAGAGATTTGATTTTTTTTGAAAAAGTTAAATTTTGAAAATTGAAATTTAAATTTTGAATTTTTGAAAGTTGAAATTTTAATTTTGAAATACGATAAGATTTGATTTTGAAATTTCAAATTAGAAAAAGATAAATTATGAAATTAAAAATATTTGAAAATGTTTTTTAAAAGGATAAGATTTTAAAATTTGATTTTGAAAAAGATAAGATTTTCAAAATTTGAAATTTGAAAAAGATAATATTTTGAAAAAGATAGGTTGTTTAAATTTTGAAAAAAATTTATTTTTGAAATTTTGAAAACTAAGATAAGATAAGATAAAAATTTTAGAATCAAAATCTGAATTTTTAAAGGAAAAGATATTTTTTTATTTTTGAATTTAATGAGGGAAGAGAAAAACAAGTAAAAGACACAAAATTTAAAATTTTTAGATCTAGCACCCCTAATTTTTGAAAATTTTGGAGGGAAACACAAAGGGACGCGAAAGTTAAAAATTTTAAGATCAAACACACAAAAAAAGAATCAAGAACACTTTGAAGACTAACAAGAACACGAAGAACAAGACTCAAGAACTTTAAAGAACACAAAAACAACCAAAGAACACCAAACTTATATTTTTGGAAATTAAAAGAAAATAAACAAGAAGACACCAAACTTAAAGGATTGAAACAAGATTTAAACAAAGAAAAACTATTTTTGTAAAGTTTATGAAAGACAGATTCCAAAAAATTGAAAATTTAAAAATAGAAAAGATATTTTTTTTATTTTTGAATTTAATGAAGGAAGAGAAAAACAAGTAAAAGACACAAAATTTAAAATTTTTAGATCTAGCACCCCTAATTTTTGAAAATTTTGGAGGGAAACACAAAGGGACATGAAAGTTAAAATTTTAAGATCAAAACACAAAAAAAAAAAAGACTCAAGAACACTTTGAAGACTAACAAGAACACAAAGAACAAGACTCAAGAACTTTAAAGAACACAAAAACAACCAAAGAACACCAAACTTAAAATTTTGAGAAAAACAAACATATATTTTCGAAAATTAAAAGAAAATAAACAAGAAGACACCAAACTTAAAGGATTGAAACAAGATTTAAACAAAGAAAAACTATTTTTGTAAAGTTTATGAAAGAAAGATTCCAAAAAATCGAAAATTGCAATAAGAACAAAAACAAAGACTCAAAACAAATGAAAGTTTACCAAGAACATAAACAAAAAGACTCAAACTAAAAACAAAGATTAAACAAAGAAAATAAAAAATATTTTTGAAAAGATTTTTTATTTTTTCAAAAAAATAAAGAAGAAAAAAAATAAAAATACAAAGAAAAGACTCAACCAAAATAAAAAAAACTCAAAAAACCAAGAAAAAAAAAGTTTTTTTGCAAAAGGTTAAATTTTTTTTTGAAAAATAAAAAAATACTCTTGCAAAAATCAGAGACAATACATGATCTAGGGAGCAAGACAATCCGTCAGTTTGTCCAAACTCGAACAATCCCCGGCAACGGAACCAAAAACTTGGTAGCACGAATCCCCACACCTTCGTACTGTTGTACCAGCAAGTGCACTGGGTCGTCCAAGTAATACCTGAGCGAGTTAGGGTTAATATCACGAGGATTGTGGTTTAAAGCAAGCTATGTTTATCTTGAAGGTCTTAGTCAGGCAGATCAGAAGGTTGTTGAACTTTGATGATTATGAAACTATGAAAGCAAAAGGGGTAGAAAATACTAATAGGAATAGAAATCAGTAAAATGTTTACAATTAAGGATAGAGTTGAGGATTGGAGTTGCTTTGCCTTTCTGAATGAACTCTGGTATTATTGTCTTCTTTGCTTGTGAGTGATCTCTTCAATGGCAAGCTATAAGTGATTGACGCCTTTATTGAGAGGTCATCAATACTCCTCTGGATCTGAACCCCAGGGTTAGTGTGGATCCATCTCTACTTGAGGGTGAAGAACGTACAGTCGATTCTCCTTAATGATACTACTCAAAACGCCACAGACAAGGTCGGATGTTCCAGATTAGAGAATGCTGCATCATGGGGTTCAAGCCTCTACCACAGAGACCATAATCTCCCCGAAATCGGCTGAAATGGTGTCTCGAGAAGTCCCCAACGAAGTCGTGGATTATCCCTCTGAGAGTTGTATGATTCAAGCTGGTGGTGCGTGCTTTCCACTAAAGTATTCACACAAACCCAAATAGACGCAGGTGTTTGTCAGGTACATTCGTCTTAATGTGAAGAACAGAGTTGATTCGATCATCCTATCCACCACGATGAAGTATGAATATACATCTTAGAATTAATCAAACACGGATCGAAGAAGAAACAATAATACTTTTATTAATTCATAGGACTCAGTAGGGCTCCTCCCCTCAACCTAGGAGGTTTAGAAACTCATACTAAAAGGAAAATACAATGTAAAATGAAAATTACATAAATAAAATCCCTTAAATACTAAACAAATGACTAGTAAGGGTAAAATAGTCTTTTTAGTGCTAAAATCCACTTTTGGGGCCCACTTAGTGAGTGTTTGGGATGAGCTTTGATGAGATCCACGTGCTATGTGGTCTCTTGGTCATGGAATGCCAGCTAGGGGATCCTCTTTGGGTGTTTAGACACTAGTCTCTGCTCTTTGGGCGCTGGACGCCTGGAAGGGGGCAGGAGGCTGGCGTTGGACGCCGGTTTTGGGCCTTCTAATCCGAAGTACAGTATGGAGTATTATATATTGCTAGAAAAATCTGGAAGTCAACTTTCCATATCCGTGGAGAGAGCTTCATTTGGACTTCCGAATGTAGGAAGGTCAGATCCGAACAGCATCTGCAGTGTTTTCTCTGTCTCTGAATCAGACTTCCGCTCCAGCTCCTCAATTTCAGCCAGAAACTAATTGAAATTCTACAAAAACACAAAAACTCATATTAGAATCCAAAAATTTCAATTTAACACTTAAAGCTATAAAAACATAATAAAAACCAAATAAAACATACTAAAACCTATATAAAAATGATGCCAAAAAGCGTATGAAATATCTGCTCACCAAAGCACATTTTCACCAGATTAGGAGTGCCTAAAGGTCTTATTAGTGATGATGGAAGCCATTTTTGTAACAAACAGATTGCTAAGCTGCTCCATAGATATGGGGTAACTCACAAAGTGGCCACCCCATACCATCCTCAAACTAATTGCTAGGCTGAATTGACAAACAGAGAGTTAAAAAGAATTCTAGAGAAGACGGTTGGAGTTACAAGAAAAGACTGGGCAAGGAAGTTGGATGATACCCTGTGAGCATATAGAACTGCATTCAAAACTCCATTTGGGAGGTCACCATTTCAGCTTATATATTTCAAAACCTGCCACCTCCTTGTGGAGCTCGAGCACAAGGCTTTCAGGGCCACTAAGCTCCTCAATCTTGACTCTCAAGCAGCAAAAGAGAAAACATTATTACAACTCAATGAATTGGATGAATTCAGACTGGAAGCTTTTGAGAATGCTAAGATATACAAGGAGAGGGCCAAAAGATGGCATAACAAAAAAATTTCAAGAAGAGAATTTGAACCAGTGTAGCAAGTGTTATTGTACAATTCCAGGCTCAAGATTTTCCCTGTTAAACTCAAGTCCAAATGGACTGGCCCTTATCTGGTAACCAAGGTCTCCCTACATGGAAATCTTGAACTTTTGAATGAAGCTACAAAAGATACATTCACAGTAAATGGTCACAGAGTAAAACACTACCTGGGAGGATCCTAGAACAAGGAAGAGAGTATTCATGAGCTGACTTGAACAAGAATGAAGGACGTCAAGCAAGTGACAATAAAAGAGCGCTTGTTGGGAGGCAACCCAACCAGAGGTAACTTTCGTTTCTTAGTTATTTCAATAAGAAAGTTAAGTAGGTTTCCCTGCATTGCAAAGAGATAAGTTTGGTGTTTGGTGTGCGAAATCGTGATCATTCCATTCCTTGGTAACGGCGCTAAAACTCAATACGCATGTTCATGATCTTATATCTGTTTCACAACTTCGTACAACTAACCAGCAAGTGCACTGGGTCGTCCAAGTAATAAACCTTACGTGAGTAAGGGTCGATCCCACGGAGATTGTCGGCTTGAAGCAAGCTATGGTCCCCTTGTAAATCTCAGTCAGGCGGATCAAATTGTTTTAAGAAATTATAGTGGATGAAAATAAATAAAATATAAAATAGGATAGTGGTACTTATGTAATTCATTTGTGAGAATTTCAGATAAGCGTATAGAGATGCTTTCGTCCCTCTGAACCTCTGCTTTCCTGCTGTCTTTATCCAATCCTTCTTACTCCTTTCCATGGCAAGCTGTATGTAGGGAATCACCGTTGTCAATGGCTACTTCCCATCCTCTCCGTGAAAATGGTCCGATGCGCTGTCACTGCATGGCTAATCATCTGGAGGTTCTCGATCATACTGGAATAGGAATCACCCTCCTTTTGCGTCTGTCACTACGCCCAGTACTTGCGAGTTTGAAGTTCGTCACAGCCATCCCTTCCCGGATCCTACTCAGAATACCACAGACAAGGTTTAGACTTTCCGGAAATCAGGAATGGCCATCCATGGGTTCTAACTTATACCACGAAGACTCTAATATCTCGGACTCGGTCCTCTGTATTGGATATCTAAGAGATATTCATTCTAGCTTGTTTGCATGTAGAATGGAAGTGTTTGTCAGGCACGCGTTCATTGGTGAGAATGATGATGAGCGTCACATAATCATCACATTCATCATGTTATTGGGTGCGAATAGATATCTTAGAAGCAGAATATGTTGAATTGAATAGAAAAACAGTAGTACTTTGTATTAATTCATGAGGAACAGCAGAGCTCCACACCTTAATCTATGGAGTGTAGAAACTCTACCGTTGAAAATACATAAGTGATAAGGTTCAGGCATGGCCGAATGGCTAGCCCCCAAAACATGATCAAAGGACCAAAACATAATATAAAGATGTTCCGAAGATGTAAATATAATAGTAAAAAGTCCTATTTATGCTAAACTAGTTACTAGGGTTTACAGAAATAAGTAATTGATGTAGAAATCCACTTCCGGGGCCCACTTGGTGTGTGCTTGGGCTGAGCATGAAGCTTTCACGTGGAAAGGTCATTTTTGGAGTTGAACGCTAGTTTGTAACGTGTTTCTAGCATTGAACTCTACTTTGCAACTTGTTTCTGGCGCTAAACACCAGACTGCAACATGGAACTGGTGTTCAACGCCAGTTTGCGTCATCTAAACTCGGGCAAAGTATGGACTATTATATATTGCTGGAAATCCCTAGATGTCTACTTTCCAACGCAATTGGAAGCGCGCCATTTGGAGTTATGTAGCTTCAGAAAATCCACTTTGAGTGCAGGGCGGTCAGAATCCAACAGCATCTGCAGTCCTTCTTCAACCTCTGAATCTGATTTTTGCTCAGGTCCCTCAATTTCAGCCAGAAAATACCTGAAATCATAGAAAAACACATAAACTCATAGTAAAGTCCAGAAATGTGATTTTTAATTAAAAACTAATAAAAATATACTAAAAACTAACTAAATCATACTAAAAACATACTAAAAATAATGCCAAAAAGCGTATAAATTATCCGCGCATCAGAACACCAAACTTAAATTGTTGCTTGTCCCCAAGCAACTGAAAATCAAATAGGATAAAAAGAAGAGTATATACTATAAATTCCAAACTATCAATGAAACATAGCTCCAATCAGATGAGCGGGACTTGTAGCTTTTTGCCTCTTGAATAGTTTTGGCATCTCACTTTATCCATTGAAGTTCAGAATGATTGGCATCTATAGGAACTCAGAATTCAGATAGTGTTATTGATTCTCCTAGTTCAGTATGTTAATTCTTGAACACAGCTACTTTATGAGTCTTGGCCGTGGCCCTAAGCACTTTGTTTTCCAGTATTACCACCGGATACATAAATGCCACAGACACATAACTGGGTGAACCTTTTCAGATTGTGACTCAGCTTTGCTAAAGTCCCCAA
Organism: Arachis ipaensis; assembly: GCF_059453495.1. Classification (NCBI taxonomy): domain Eukaryota; kingdom Viridiplantae; phylum Streptophyta; class Magnoliopsida; order Fabales; family Fabaceae; genus Arachis; species Arachis ipaensis. Next base: position 60,840,529 of record NC_142441.1, read on the forward strand.
TTAGAGGTGTCCAGGGTTCTTAAGCACACTCCTTTTTTGCTTTGGACCTTGACCTTAACCGCTCAGTCTCAAGTTTTCACTTGACACCTTCACGCTACAAACACCTGGTTAGGGACAGCTTGGTTTAGCCGCTTTAGGCCATCCTATTGATGACGAGTCATCTTATCCTAGTTTTTCTAGTTGATTTTTATAAGTTTTATACACTTTCTTGAGCCATAAGTAAGCCATTTGGGTAGAATTTCATGTTTTCCTTAGATTCAATCAACCATGGATAAATTGATGCATTTTCATGAGTTTTTGTACCATAATTACTTGAATTTCAAGAAGAAGAACTCTCATGATTATAGCAATTGTTGATTGATGATAGGTGGAAAGAGGTTTGGAAGAATGTTGAAGAAAAAGGGAATGGCAAAAAGCAAAGAAAGGAACTCACGTTTGAGCTCAAGTTTGCCTCAAACTTGGACTCAAACGTGAGGAAGAGCACAATTTCACCCTGGATGCATGCCAAGTTTGCACCAACGTTTGCCTCAAACTCGAGGTCAAACGTTACTCCTCACAGCCTGAAGGGGTATACTTCCAACAAGAATAACTTGAGCTACAGAGCTCCAAATGAGGTGATTCAAAAAGCAATGGAAAGTAGGAATCGAGAGCTTTCCAAGCATATATGACACTACATGGTGGAAACTAAAATTTAGGGAGAAAAATACCCCGAAATGTGCATAATTGAACATGGTGTCAACCTGCAGTGAGGCCAACCTCTGCACCTTCGATGGAGTATAACTCGAGCTGTGAAGCTCCAAAATATGCGCTCCCAATGGCATTGGAAAGTAGACATTCAGGGCTTTCCAACAATATATAATAGTATGGGGTGGACAATGCGTTTGAGCCTCCAGAATCTGGCGTTTTCGACCACGTTTGAGGCAAACGTCGCCTCAAACGTTGCACACCAAAGCCAGCGACCCTGTCCTCTTCAAAGGAGCATAACTTGAGTTGTAGATGTCCAATTGAGGTGATTCCAATTGGGTTAGAAAGATGACATTCAGAGCTTTCCAACCATATATAATAGTCTATAGTGGGCATGAAATTGGCAACATTGACAAGCGGACAAAGTAGCATCCCAAGACTTGATGTGCAACAAGTGTCAACGTTTGCGTCCAAGTTGGGCCTCAAACTTGGACTCAAATGCCAATGACAGCAAAATGACCATTCTGCATAAATCCTTCACGAAGATGTTTGAGTCAATGTTTGCCTCAAACGTTGACTCAAACGTGAAGCACCAACAGTCCAAATTGCAAACGGATTTCTTCCCAAGTCCAAGAGCAACCATCCGGATCCATCTTCAACCCAATTCCACTCCAAAGCAAACAAAGCCCACATGACTCAAAGGCACACAGAGAAGTTAGATTAGGAATTTCATTTTTGTAAATATTGTTTTTATTTTTCATTTTCATTTTGTAAAAGCCTATATAAAGGCATTAGTTTTATTTCACTGGGGAGGTTGGCTCCAATAGGGAGCAAGTAGAATAGATAGCTCTCTTTAAATTTTCTTTTGAATCTTGGATTGAGAATTGAAGAAATTCTATTTCAATCTTAATCTAAGATCTCTCTGTGTTTATTTTGCTGCATAATTTGAAGGACTTGTGATTTTGGATCTGAGGTTTTCTTTACTGCTTTCATCTCTCTTTTCTTCTGCAATTCACTTTTATATTTTCATTTTGCAATTGTTCTTGTTGAATCAAGGAAGGATTTGACATCTAGACTTGTTTTCTAGTCTCTTCCACTCCTGAGATCTTCAACATCCTTTTAATTGCTGCAAATTAAGCATCAGTTTTTCTATTTTCATTCTTCAAGCATTTTTTCTTTTCTGTTTAAGATCTATTGCAATTCAATTCATCTTTAGTTCTTCTGTTTGTTGCAATTTACTTTCTCTTCTTTAATTTTTGAAATTCCAGCACCAAATTTAATTTACTTTCAAGCAATTTAATTCTTCTGCACTTGGTTGGAATTTTATATTTCTGTTCATGATTTGATTTACTTTTCAGCAAGTTTAATTCTCTGTAGTAGCTTTAAGCCTTAATCTATTGCTTTCTTTAAATTTCCAGCACCCACTCCCCTTTAATTTTCATGCAATTTACATTTCTTGCTCTTTAAGTTTAAGCAATTTAATTCTTCTGCACCTTTAATTCACTGCAATTTTACTTTCTGTTGATCAACTTCACACAATTCACTCAATGTTAGCTTGACTAAACTAATCACCCACTAAAGTTGCTTGATCCATCAATCCCTGTGGGATCGACCTCACTTTAAGTGAGTTTTACTACTTGATGCGACCCAGTATACTTGCTGGTGAGTTTTGGGTATTTGGAATTTCGTTTTCCAAAAATTATCCATCACCTATCCACTGATGCTCAAAGCCTTGGATCCTTTTTATTTACCCTTGCCTTTTGGTTTTAAGGGCTACTGGCTTTTTGCTCTTGCCTTTTGGTTTTAAGAGCTTTTGGCTTTTTCTGATTGCTTGTTCTTTTTCTCTTTTTTTTTTTTTGCTATTTTTTTCTGCAAGCTTTGTATTCACTGCTTTTTCTTGCTTCAAGAATCATTTTTATGATTTTTCAGATTATCAAATAACATGTCTCCTTGTCATCATTCTTTCAAGAGCCAACATATTTAACATTCTTAAACAACAACTTCAAAAGACATATGCACTGTTCAAGCATTCATTCAGAAAACAAAAAGTATTGTCACCACATCAAAATAATCAAACTAGTTTCAAGGATGAATTCGAAACCATGTACTTCTTGTTCTTTTGTAATTAAAATATTTTTCATTTAAGAAAGGTGATGGATTCATAGGACATTCATAACTTTAAGGCATAGACACTTAAATACTAGTGATCATGAAGACAAAAACATAAACAAATATAAAGCATAAAAATCGAAAAACAGGAAAATAAATAAACAAGGAGATTAAGGATTGAGTCCACCTTAGTGAGGGTGGCGTCTTCCTCTTCTTGAAGGACCAATGGTGCTTTTGAGCTCCTCTATATCTCTTCCTTGTCTTTCTTGCTCCTCCCTCATTGCTCTTTGATCTTCTCCAATTTCATGAAGGATGATTGAGTGCTCTTGATGTTCCACCCTTAGTTGCTCCCAATAATTGTGTCGAGGAAAATGTATCCCCTGAGGTATCTCAGGGATCTCTTGATTTGCAGTCAAATGTTCTACCACTGAGCTATAGACCCTTGAGATGAATCTCTCCATCTCCTATGACTCGGAGATGGAAGCTTTTGTCTTTCCTTTCCTCTTTCTAGAGGTTTCTCTGGCCTTAGGTGCCATCAATGGTTATGGAAAAACAAAAAAAGCTATGCTTTTACCACACCAAACTTAGAATGTTGCTCGCCCTCGAGCAAAAGAAGAAAGAATAGAAGAAGAAGAAAAAGATATGGAGGAGATGGAGGGATGTGTGTATTCGACTATATGGGTGGGCTTGGGTGGGAAAGAGATTTTGAATTTTGAAGGTAGGTGGGGTGTATAGATGTGAGTGGTGAATGGAAAAGAGAATGGATGACTGTGAATGGAGAGAGAGAGGGTGATATAGGATTATGAGGAGGGAAGGTGAGTGGAGGTATGTGGGGATCCTGTGGGGTCCAGAGATGCTGAGATGATCCTGTGGGGTCCACAGATCCTGAGGTGTCAAGGATTTGCATCCCTGCACCAATGAGGCATGTAAAACACCTTTGCATGCAATTCTGGCATTTAAATGCCGAATTGATGCTTGTTCTGGGCGTTCAACGCCCAGATGTAGCATGTTTCTGGCATTGAACGCCAGTTCTATGCTTGTTTCTGGCGTTCAGTGCCAGCTCTATGCTCTGTTCTGGCGTTGAACGCCAGCCAGATGCTCCTTACTTGCGTTTAAACGCCAGTAAGTCCTTCCTCTAAGGTGTGATTTTCCTTCTGCTATTTTTGATTCTGTTTTTAATTTTTGTAATTATTTTGTGACTCCACATGATCATGAACCTAATAAAACATGAAAGAACAATAAAAATAAAATTAGATAAATAAAAATTGGGTTGCCTCCCAACAAGCACTTCTTTAATGTCAATAGCTTGACAGTGGGCTCTCATGGTGCCACACAGGTGATCAGGTCAATTTTATAGACTCTCAACACCAAACTTAGAGTTTGGATATGGGAGTTCAACACCAAACTTAGAGTTTGGCTGAGGCCTCCCAACACCAAACTTAGAGTATGACTGTGGAGGCTTTAGTTGACTCTGTACTGAGAGAAGCTTTCTATGCTTCCCTCCATTGTTACAGAAGGAGATTCTTGAGTTTTAAACATAAAGTTGTCCTCATTCAGTTGAAGGATCAATTCTCTTCTGTCTACATCAATCACAGCTCTTGCTGTGGCTTGGAAGGGTTTTCCAAGGATGATGGATTCATCCTCATCCTTCCCAGTGTCAAGGATTATGAAATCAGCAGGGATGTAAAGGCCTGCAACCTTTACTAGCACGTCCTCTACTAGTCCATAAGCCTATTTTCTTGAGTTGTCTGCCATCTCTAGTGAGATTCTGGCAGCTTGCACCTCAAAGATTCCCAGTTTCTCCATTACAGAGAGGGGCATAAGGTTTATTCCTGACCCAAGGTCACATAGAGCCTTCTCAAAGGTCATGGTGCCTATGGTACAAGATATTAAGAACTTTCCAGGATCCTGTTTCTTCTGAGGCAATCTCAGTTGATCCAGATCACTCAGTTTATTGGTGAGCAAGGGAGGTTTATCTTCCCAAGTCTCATTACCAAATAATTTGGCATTCAGCTTCATGATTACACCAAGGTATTTGGCAACTTACTCTTCAGTAACATCCTCATTCTCTTCAGAAGAAGAATACTCATCAGAGCTCATGAAGGGCATAAGGAGGTTTAATGGAATCTCTATGGTCTCTAGATGAGCCTCAGATTCCTTTGGTTCCTCAGAGGGAAACTCCTTGTTGATCACTGGACGTCCCAAGAGGTCTTCCTCACTGGGATTCACGTCCTCTCCCTCCCTTGTGGGTTCGGCCATGATTGATATATCAATGGCCTTGCACTCTCTCTTTGGATTCTCTTCTGTATTGCTTGGGAGAGTACTAGGAGGTGTTTCAGTGATTTTCTTACTTAGCTGGCCCACTTGTGCCTCCAAATTTCTTATGGAGGACGTTGTTTCACTCATGAAACTTAGAGTAGCCTTGGACAGATCAGAGACTAAGTTTGATAAATTAGAGGTATTTTGTTCAGAGTTCTCTGTCTTTTGCTGAGAAGATGATGGAAAAGGCTTGCTATTGCTAAACCTGTTTCTTCCACCATTATTAAAGCCTTGTTGAGGCTTTTGTTGATCCTTCCATGAGAGATTTGGATGATTTCTCCATGAGGGATTATAAGTATTTCCATAAGGTTTACCCATGTAATTCACCTCTGCTATTGCAGGGTTCTCAGGATCATAAGCTTCTTCCTCAGAAGATGCCTCTTGAGTACTGTTGGATGCAGCTTGCATTCCATTCAGACTCTGAGAAATCATATTGACTTGCTGAGTCAATATTTTATTCTGAGCCAATATGGCATTCAGAGTATCAATTTCAAGAACTCCCTTCTTCTGAGGCGTCCCATTACTCACAAGATTCCTCTCAGAAGTGTACATGAACTGGTTATTAGCAACCATGTCAATGAGTTCTTGAGCTTCTGCAGGCATTTTCTTTAGCTGAATGGATCCACCTGTAGAATGGTCCAGTGACATCTTGGAGAACTCAGACAGACCATAGTAGAAGATATCCAGAATGGTCCATTCTGAAAACATGTCAGGAGGACACCTTTTGGTCATCTGCTTGTATCTTTCCCAAGCTTCATAGAGGGATTCACCATCTTTTTGCTTGAAGGTCTGAACATCCACTCTAAGCTTGCTCAGCTTTTTGAGGAGGAAAGAACTTAGCCAAGAAGGCCATGACCAGCTTATCCCAAGAGTTCAGGCTATCTTTAGGTTGTGAGTCCAACCATGTTCTAGCTCTGTCTCTTACAGCAAAAGGGAAAAGCATGAGCCTGTAGACTTCAGGATCTACTCCATTAGTCTTAACAGTCTCACTGATCTGCAGGAACTCAGTTAAAAACTGGTAGGGATCTTCTGATGGAAGTCCATGAAATTTGCAGTTCTGTTGCATTAGAGCAACTAATTGAGGTTTCAGCTCAAAATTGTTTGCTCCAATGGTAGGGATTGAGATGCTTCTTCCATCAAACATGGAAGTAGGTGTAGTATAATCACCAAGCATCCTCCTTGCATTATTATTATTTTCGGCTGCCATCTCCTCTTCCTTTTCGAAAATTCCTGTAAGGTTGTCTCTAGATTGTTGTATTTTAGCTTCTCTTAGTTTCCTTTCTAGAGTCCTTTCAGGTTCAGGGTCTGCTTCCACAAGAATGTTCTTGTCCTTGCTCCTGCTCATATGAAAAAGAAAGGAACAGAAAATAATAATAGGGATCCTTTTTACCACAGTATAGAGGTTCCCTTGTTGTTAGTAGAAGAAGAAAAGAATGTAATGTAAGGAAGAGAAGAGGAAAAACTCGAACACAGAGGGGGAGGTGGTGTTCAAATTTTTGGATGGAAGAGAAGTGTTAGTAGATGAATAAATAAATAGAAGGAGATGAGAGAGAGGGAATTTCAAAAATTAATTAAAATAAAAATTAAAAAATAAAGTTAAATTTCGAAAATTAAAGTTTGAAATTAAATTAAATTAAAATTTAAAACAATTAGTTAATTAAAAAGGAATTTTGAAAAAGAGGGAAGGGATTTTCGAAAATTAAAGGTAAAAAGTTAGTTGGGCAGTTTTACTAAAGATAAGAATCAAACAAAAAGTTAAGTGGTTAAGAGATTTTGAAAGTCAAATTTTGGCAAGATAAGATTGAAATTAGAAAAAAGATGTGATTGAAACAAAAAGATAAGATTGATTGAAAAAGATTTGAAAGTCAAATTTTGAAAAGATAAGAAGTTAGAAAAGAAGTTAGAAAAGATTTTAAATTTGATTTTGAAAAAGATATGATTGAAATTGAAAAAGATATGATTGAAAATTATTTTGAAAAAGGTTTGAAAAAGAAATTTAAAAAAGATTTGATTTTGAAAATTAAAGTTGATTACTTGACTGATAAGAAACAAAAAGATTTGATTTTAAAATTTAAAGATTGAACCTTTCTTATTTGTCAAGTAACAAACTTTACATTTTTGAATCAATCACATTAATTGTTAGTAATATTTTCGAAAATTATGAGATAGAATTAAGAAAAAGATTTTTTTGAAAAATATTTTTATAATTTTTGAAAATAAATAAGAAAAAATAAAAAAGATTTGATTTTTGAAAAAGATTTTGAAAAAATGATAGGATTTTCAAATTGAAAATTTGATTTGACTCATAAGAAACAACTAAATTTTAAAAAGTTTTGAAAAAGTCACCTCAAATTTTTCAAAATTTATGAGTGAAAAAAGGGAAAGATATTTTTTTGATTTTTGAATTTTTAATGATGAAAGAGAAAAACATGAAAAAGACTCATAGCATAAAAATTATGAATCAAAACATGTGATGCATGCAAGAACACTATGAATGTCAAGATGAACACCAAGAACACTTTGAAAATCAAGATGAACATCAAGACTTATTTTTGAAAATTTTTTTATGAAAGAAAAGCATGCAAGACACCAACTTAGAAATTTGCAAACTTCAGACACTAACAAATTGAAAATGCATATGAAAAACAAGAAAAGACACAAAACAAGAAAATGTGAAGATCAAACAAGAAGACTTACCAAGAACAACTTGAAGATCATGAAGAACACTATGAATGCATGAATTTTCGAAAATTTTTAGAAAAACAAAAATATGCAATTGACACCAAACTTAAAAATTGACTCAAGACTCAAACAAACAACATAAAATATTTTTTATTTTTATGATTTTATTAATTTTTTTGGATTTTTGTATATTTTTATTTTTCGAAAACATATAGGGAAAAGGAAGCAATGAATTCAAAGTCCTTAATCAAGATTCCAGGAATCATACCAAGTTAGTCTAAAGCTTGATGGCTAGCCAAACTTCAGCATACCATTTTTAAACTTTAGAATTCATTCTTAAAAATTTTAAAATAATTTTCGAAAATTTTTTGAAAGATTTTTGAAGAAAATATTTTTTTTTGGAAATAAAACGAAAAAGAAAATTACCTAATCTGAGCAACAAGATGAACCGTCAGTTGTCCAAACTCGAACAATCCCCGGCAACGGCACCAAAAACTTGGTGTGCAAAATCGAGATCATTCCATTCCTTGGTAACGGCGCTAAAAACTCAATACGCACATTCATGATCTTATATCCGTTTCACAACTTCGTACAACTAACCAGCAAGTGCACTGGGTCGTCCAAGTAATAAACCTTACGTGAGTAAGGGTCGATCCCACAGAGATTGTCAGCTTGAAGCAAGCTATGGTCACCTTGTAAATCTCAGTCAGGCGGATTAAATTGTTTTAAGAAATTATAGTGGATGAAAATAAATAAAATATAAAATAGGATAGTGGTACTTATGTAATTCATTGGTGAGAATTTCAGATAAGCGTATAGAGATGCTTTCGTCCCTCTGAACCTCTGCTTTCCTACTGTCTTCATCCAATCCTTCCTATTCCTTTCCATGGCAAGCTGTATGTAGGGCATCACCGTTGTCAATGGCTACTTCCCATCCTCTCTGTGAAAATGGTCCGATGCGCTGTCACTGCATGGCTAATCATCTAGAGGTTCTCGATCATACTGGAATAGGAATCACCCTCCTTTTGCGTCTGTCACTACGCCCAGTACTCGCGAGTTTGAAGTTCGTCACAGCAATCCCTTCCCAGATCCTACTCGGAATACCACAGACAAGGTTTAGACTTTCCGGATGTCAGGAATGGCCATCCATGGGTTCTAACTTATACCACGAAGACTCTAATATCTCGGACTCGGTCCTCTGTATTAGATATCTAAGAGATATTCATTCTAGCTTGTTTGCATGTAGAACGGAAGTGTTTGTCAGGCATGCGTTCATAGGTGAGAATGATGATGAGCGTCACATAATCATCACATTCATCATGTTCTTGGGTGCGAATAGATATCTTAGAAGCAGAATAAGTTGAATTGAATAGAAAAATAGTAGTACTTTGTATTAATTCATGAGGAACAGCAGAGCTCCACACCTTAATCGGTGGAGTGTAGAAACTCTACCATTGAAAATACATAAGTGATAAGGTTCAGGCATGGCTGAATGGCCAGCCCCCAAAACATGATCAAAGGACCAAAAGATAATCCAAAGATGTTCCGAAGATGTAAATATAATAGTAAAAATTCATATTTATACTAAACTAGTTACTAGGGTTTACAGAAATAAGTAATTGATGTAGAAATCCACTTCCGGGGCCCACTTGGTGTGTGCTTGGGCTGAGCATAAAGCTTTCACGTGGAGAGGTCATTTTTGGAGTTGAACGCCAGTTTGTAACGTGTTTCTGGCGTTGAACTCCACTTTGCAACTTGTTTCTGGCGCTGAACGCCAGACTGCAACATGGAACTGGCGTTCAACGCCAGTTTGGATCGTCTAAACTCAGGCAAAGTATGGACTATTATATATTGCTGGAAGTGCTCCTTTTGGAGTTCTGTAGATCCAGAAAATCCACTTTGAGTGCAGGGAGGTCAGAATCCAACAGCATCTGCAGTCCTTCTTCAACCTCTGAATCTGATTTTTGCTCATGTCCCTCAATTTCAGCCAAAAAATACCTGAAATCACAGAAAAATACATAAACTCATATTAAAGTCCAAAAATGTGATTTTTAATTAAAAAATAATAAAAATATACTAAAAACATACTAAAAATAATGCCAAAAAGCATTTAAATTATCCGCTCATCAGTGTTGCACACCAAGATGAGTTCAAAAAGGGTGAATGTGTGATGCTAAGTTTGGTGTTCCACCACAGATTTCATTATAACACATTGCAACCCTCCAAAGAGCATCATTTGTCATTAACTCCAAACAATCATGGAAACCACTTAATAATTGTTTAAATTCTAGTTCATAGTTTGCTTACCTAATGAAAGCACAACGTTTCGTGCATGTAATCAAGTTACTGCATAATAGGTGTTGGCTAGGAAGTAAGTCTGGTGTTCACACACCAAATCAAGTTCAGAAGCCTACAAACATACATGCATGCTAACCATTTCTCAAGTGCTTGGAGGACAAGCAACTTCCAATGTCTTTGTAGGAAGTCATACAACTTCTTGGAGGGACTATGCATCATCATAAAGAAGAATACAAAAGCTAAGGATGATGATGAACGACTAAGCAAGAAGACACCAAGAGGTTGTATTGTCACTTAATTATTTCCAGTTTGAAGTGTTTTAATTGGAAGTGTGATTGTACCCTGTTTTCATAATCAATTGCACTCTGTCTATCTTTCTTTAATTGTCATTTTAACTTGTTAGCTTAAGTGTCTAAATCATGCCATCTTGCTTGAATGTATGCTTTGTTCCTCATGCTTGAATAAAAGAAAGTGTTGTGAAACAGAGAAAGAGCAATAGTCCATTTTGGAAAAAGATAGAATAAGGTTATCTGGTGGTGCATGCTTTAACACCTAGCAAGTTCACTAATAAAGTTGAAGGGTAGAATGTTCCCTTAAGTATGAGCATAGGTTGCTTTACATGAAACCTTTATGAATAAAGATCCTGGTAAGAAAGAAAGAAAAAGAAAGAATAAAAGATAAGCCAACGTTAATGGCTAAGTTAGGCCACTAACGGGCAGCACTAACATTGGTAACATAGAGAGAAAGAAACAAGGAATAAGCTAGGCACCAATAGCTTGACCCTTAAGACACATGCATGTGGTATTTTTTGTACTAGGATCTGCTTTGATGATTTGGTTCGAAGGAGTGTTTTAATAGTTGGTAACTTTGGTTAACTAACCCGGGATTATCAACCAAAAGTCCATTGTTAAGAGAAACCTAACTACAAAACATTTAGTAACCCAAAGAGGTGTTGGGCATCAATGTCTCTAGGTTGAATTGTAAGCTAAATGCCTGTGGTGTGTATGTGTTGAGGAGAGGCTTGAGTTAGTAAGTCTGAGGGGTGCTTTAACACCCAACACCCTAAGCCAACTGGGTCAAGAGTGTTGACTAAAAGCTTACCATAAAGAGCTGCCTTAACACAGAACACTAAGCTTCAATAAAGAATAAGTCTCTAAGAAAAAGAAAAGCAATAAGTTAACACCTAGGATCAGAGAATAAAAAGGTTTCATAGAAGCACTTGAGTCAATATTTAAAGGGATGTGTAACCTAGAAACTAATAAGCTCATGAGCTTCAAAGATATCATGCATGAAACCCCATGAACCAAGATTGATTATCTCTTAATAAGGGCTTACATCTATCTCTGTTTTCCTCTATTTATCCTATGCTTTACTGCTTGCTTGGGGACAAGCAAGACTTAAGTTTTGTGTTATGATGCCTAGGCATATTAGGCTAGTTTCACAAGCCTTTTTCATTAGTTTTCACTTGGTTTCATGCACTTTCTTAGGCAATAAGTAAGCATTTGGATGAGAAACGTATGCATGTCTTGATTCAATCAAACATTGTTGTTTATGAGCATTTTCGTGAGATTAATGCAAGAACTACCTAATGCAATGAATGAAGCATTATCTTGTGATTTTTGTTTGGTTGATGATAGGTAAAGAGAAAAAAAGGAAGCACAGAGAAGAAGTAGAGGAAGCAACGTTGGTGGTCAGAGTTGGTTCACCAACGTTGCCCATCAATATGGCTCAAGTAAGGAGAGGCAACGTTGGTGGCCAAAGTTGGCTCACCAATGTTGCCCAACAACGTTGCCCATCAACGTTCTCAAGGAAGAAAGGAGGCAACGTTCTCAAGAAGAAAGGAGGCAACGCTAGTGGCCAAAGTTGGCTCACCAACGTTGCCCATCAACATGGCTCAAGAGAAAGGGAAGCAATGTTGGTGGCCAAAGTTGGGCCACCAACGTTGCCTAGCATGAGGAGTAACGTTGGTGGCCCAAAGTTGGCTCACCGACGTTACTAGCAAAGTATGGTGCCAACGTTACTTCACGTTAGCACACCAACGTCTTCGATAAATTCTCAAGTTGGACTTGGAAAAATTGCTAGTCTGTGTACGCATAAGGCCTTGTGCACATGCACAAAAGGAAAATTTGCAAGTTTGCGCACGCACAACGCATGATGCGTGATAAACCACTATTTTATGGTTTATCATGTACTCAATTGAGTGGTTTTTATCAAGACTTTGCACACTTATTCATATGATTTGAATGATTTTACAATTCCTTCCTAATTTTGTTCTATGATTGAAAACTTGCTTCCTAAGCCTTTAAATTGTGTATTTTGATTCCCCTTTATACCATTCGATGCCGTGATCTGTGTGCTAAGTGTTTTCAGGCTTTATAGAGCAGGAATAGCTTAGAGGATGGAGAGGAAGCTTGCAAAAATAGAAGGAACACAAGAAATAAAGGAGACAACCAGTGAGCATCGACGCGCACGCATGGCTCACGCGTGCGCGTGATCTGGAGATTTTCACAGCGACGAGTGCGCGTACCTAACGCATACGTGTGAAAGCAACTTTGCAAAGCGACGTGTGCGCGTACCTGACGCATACGCATGACACGCGAAGAAGACCATCGACGCGTACGTGTGACATGGGCGACGTGCAGAAAATGCAGAAAATGCTGGCGGCGATTTTGGGCTGAGTTTGGACCCAGTTTTTGGCCCAGAAACACAGACTAGAGCCAGGGAACAAGCAGAGACTCAACAAACATTCACATTACGCATAGTTTTAGTTTAGTTTTTGAATCTTAGAGAGAATTCTACTCCTTCCTCTAGGGTTCTTTACATTCATAGTTTTAGAGTTTATTGCTTTTGCTTTGGATATTTAGAAGAGTCATTACCTCAGTTGAAGTTTCATTATTTCTAGTTTGTTTTTCTATTCCTTTACTCTTTTATTGCCCATTAACCCTGTTTGGATAAGTATGTTTATGATTTTGGGATTTATTAATGCAAAGAACCATTTTTAATTTTAATTAATTTTTAGTTATTGTTTATCATGTCTTCCTTTTATTCCCTTTTTAATTCTGTGAAAGTTATATTCATGTTAATGGAGTAGTTTCCTAACTTGATTGGGAGTTGATTAAGAGGAGAACCTTGAGTTGGAATACTCAAGTGTTAATCTTAATTGGAAGTTGTTGGCTAATTCTCTAGTCTCTGACTCTAATCCTTTCTTAGGAAAGGATTAGGACTCGAGTGATAGAGTTGGTTAGTTAGTTACTTGACTTTCCCTTATTACATAAGGGATGACCAAGTAGAACAACAACCTTTTATTATTACACTTGGGAAAATTCAATAAGGATAGAACTTCCAATTAATCTTCTCCCAGTCAAGGCTTTTATTTGAATTATATAAATTCTCTCGTTAATTTCCATTACTTAATTTTACAATTATTTATTTTTTCTGTTTCTCAAACTCAAAATTTTTTTGGAAAACCTCTGACCAATAAGCTGCACTCTTTTGTCAACTCGTTGGGAGACGACCTGGGATTTCTACTCCCAATATTTTGTTCTTAATTTTGTGACAACTCTTTTCTAAATTGATAAGCGGATTTTAGTCGGTTAAGAACTGTACTTGCAATGCTGTTTTCTCTATAAATTCTTAATCGGCCAAATTCCGCCACGTCAATTTTTGGCACCGTTGTCGGGGAGCTGCAATAGTGTGCTAATTTATTGGTTGGAATTTATTTATTTGCATTTTTTTATTTTATTTTATTACCATGAGCTGTATGTTTCTTTCATTGAATGACGCGTTTGCTGCCTGATCTGAGCTTAGCCTCATTTGATCCTGAAATTGAAAGAACTCTTTCACGTATTAGGCGAACAAAGCGTCGGTTAGCCTCTGAGGGTGGTGAAGTGGTTATTGCCAATTCACCAGTCTTATCTGAGAGCAAATCTGAAGCGGCATTTGAGAAAGAAACAAGCTCCTCTACTACTGATTCAGTTGATTTACGTGTAGGTAATATGGCGGAGTCCAGGAGGATTACTCTCTAGGAAGCTAGAGCCCCAGACTTTACACTGCAACCGTATCAAGCGCGTCACCCAAATCTGGCTGCAGATTTTGAACTGAAGATGGAGATAATCACCTTAATACCTAAGTTTCATGGCTTACCTGCTCAGGAGCCTATAAAGCACCTCAGGGATTTTCAGATAGCCTGCTCTACTGTTAGGCGTCATGGTGCAGATGAGACTACTATTTTGCTGATCGCCTTCCCGTTTTCTCTTGAGGGAAAGGTGAGGGAGTGGTACTACACTCAACCTGAGGCAGTTGTTACTAACTGGGATACGCTCAGGAGAGAGTTCCTGGACAAATACTTTCCGGTTGAAGTTACAGACAGACTGAGGAAAGAGATCTCCTGCATTATCCAAGGAGAGTCAGAAACCCTTTATGGGTACTGGGAACGCTTTAGGAACCTCTTAGATTAATGTCCCTACCACAAGATTGATGAGATGGTGTTGATCAGCTACTTCACATAAGGCATGAAGCCTCAGGACAAGACCATATTAGATGCTGCAAGTAATGGCTCTCTGAAGAAGTACAAGACGGCAACAGAAGTGTGGCAGCTGATTGCCGATCTAGCTGAGTCCACTCGGAATGCTAGACACAGGAACAACCATCCCAAAGCTATTAAAGAGCTCTCCTCTAGAAGTGAGACTACTGCTTTGACACAGGCTGTGTGTGAGATGACCAACCTACTGAAGCAGATACATCTGAATCAACAACAACCTCAGCCTCCCCCATCACAACAGATTCAACAGTTGGTTCCTCAAAGAGTATGCAGAATATGTGCTGATTATAGTCATTACACTGATGAGTGTCCACTGCTTCAACAAGAAAACAACACCTTGGCAGCTACTCACAACTTCTATGACCGCCCGAATCAAGGATACTATCAACAAGGCGGCAATAATAACCAAGGTGGGAACTATAACCAAGGTTGGTAGGACAACTCCAACTAGGGGTGGAGAGATAATTCGAATCAGGGCTGGAGGGACAATAGAGGAGGCAGAGACAACAATGGAAATCAGAGGTGGAACAACAACAACAACAAACAGCAGAACCAGAACCAGCCTTACAGAGCGCCTCACTTAAGGCAATCCCAAGCACCTCAGAACAACCAACAACATGCCCCTCAAATCACTTACCCCTCTTCTTCTAATGACGAGTTGCTTCACTCCCTTGCGCAAGGACAAAAGACCATTGAAAGCACACTTACCGGTCTAACTTCTGTTATACAAGCTCTCGTCTCCCAGATGGGATCATCGAGTACCTCTAACACTCAACCTGCAAGCTCTAGTGGAATTCCTTCTCACCCTCTACCCAACCACAAAGGTGGAATCAACGCCATCACTTTGAGGTCCGGGACTACACTACCAGAGAGGAGTCATGAGGAGCCAAGCTTAAAATAAGACACGCCAGTTGAAAGCGCTGTGGAGGTAGAGGATGCTGAAGAAGAAGATGTAATACAAGACTTGGTTGAAGAAGAAGAAGCTCACCCCAAGAATGGAGCACCAAGGGACGCAGAGGCTGCAGGAAACGCCATTTCTATCCCCTTTCCGCACCTTGCAATGAAGTCCAGAAAACAGATGGAACTCGATACCAAAATGGTAGAAATCTTCAAAAAGGTTGAGGTAACTGTTCCCCTTTTTTATGTTATTCAGCAAGTACCTAAATATGCGAAGTTTCTAAAGGATTTGTGCATGAATAAGGATAAGATTAATGAGTTAAAAACTATCCCTTTAGGTAGTTCCATATATGCTTTAATGGGCGATATACCTAAAAAATGTAGTGATTCAGGTCCTTGCATGGTTAACTGTACCATTGGTGGTGTAATATTTTCTGACTGCATGTGTAATTTAGGAGCGTGCGTGAGTATTATGCCTTTGTCTATATATGATGCTTTGAGGCTCCCTCCCTTAAAAAGGTTGGCAACTCGTTTTGTTTTAGCAGATAAAAGCATTATTACAGTGGTTGGAATTGCTGAGGACGTACTGGTGAGCATTAAGGGGCTCACATTTCCCATTGACTTCTATATCTTGGAAATGCCCCCTAATAACTCAGGAAGACCGTCATCCATCCTGCTTGGAAGGCCATTCCTGAAGACTTCAAAGTTCAAGCTGGATGCCTTCTCAGGAACTTATTCTTTTGAGATAGACGGCCGAGCAGTGAGTTTCAATCTGAATGAAGCTATGAAGCATCCTTTGGAAGACCATTCCATCTTCCAGTGCGACATCATTGATGAGACCGTAGCTGCAGTTCACCAAGAAGAAGTAGAAGAGATGCACATGGAGCAAGGTCCAAGTGTGGGGAAACCTGACAAACTCATATTTAATGTCAGTAAAGAAATTCACAAATATTATCATGTTGCAAGTATAGCTTCTAAACCAACAGAAAACCCTTTCGTACAAATGTTTGGGTGTCACAAGTAACAAACCCCTTTAAAATTGATAACTGAAGTATTCAAATCTTGGGTCATCTTCTCAAGGAACTGCAGGGAGGTATGTTCTTATTATTGGTTATGAGTTTTGTAAATTGGGATTTTTGAAATAAGAAGCAAGTAATTTAAATGACAAGAAAAATAAATTAATAATAATAATATAAAAGAACTCTTGGCAAGGTATGAAAATTCGGAAGTCCTATCCTAGTTATCCTTATCGATGGTGATGAGAATTGAGTTTTAATCCCACTTAGTCAATCTTTACTAAAGCAAGGGAAAGTCAAGTGGACTAATTAGTCTGATCCTCAAGTCCTAGCCAATTCCTAACAAAGGACTAGAGTTAGTGGAATCCAATTCAATTAGCAAAAATAACAATCGTCAATCACAATAAGTTTGATAACTCAAGAATCTCCAGTTAATCAATTTAAGCCAAGAATATGAAAAGCTAAATAAGAATCATAAATTTGAAATACCTCAATTGCATTAATAAGAGAAAATCCTAACATGAATGGTTCATAAGCCAATTTGGCAATCATAAGTAATTAACAAATAGAAGCATTAAAGTATCTGAAAGTAAAAGAGAAATATAAAGTAAAAGGAATATTGAACTTGAGAGGAAGTTGTAATCCTAAATCCTTTAAGAGGAATCCTAATCCTAAAACCTAAGAGAGAGGAGAGAACCTCTCTCTCTAAAAAGTACATCTAAAATATCAAAAGTGAATCTATGATATCTTTTCTGATTCCTCCATTCTCTGGCTTATATTCCATGTTTCTGGATTCAGAATTGGGCCGAAAAAGGGTCCAGAAATCGCTGGGGGCGTTTTCTGCAATTTCTGCACGTGGTCTCTGTCACGCGTCCGCGTAGGTAACGCGGTCGCGTCACCTGGGAGTTTTCCTTGTCACGCGTACGCGTCATTTACGTTCTGCTCAAGGCACGCGTCTGCGTTAGTCACGCATTCGCGTCAGTGCCTTTTCGTGCTGGGCACGCGGCCGCGTCGTCCATGCGTTCGCGTCGCTGCCCTTTTCTTCAAAACTCCATTTTTGTGCTTTCCTTCCATTTTTGTATGTTTCCTTTCTGTCCTCTAAGCCATTCCCCCCTTAGGAGATCTGAAAATACTTAACACACAAATCACGGCATCGAATGATGATAAAGGGTAATCAAAATTAATATTTTTAAAGCATAGGAAACATGTTTTTCACATATATCACATAATAAGGAAGGAAAAGTAAAACCATGCAATTTACATGAATAAGTGGGTGAAAGATTGAATAAATCACTTTTAAGCACAAAATACATCATAAAATATGGGTTTATCAACCTCCTCACACTTAAACAATAGCATGTCCTCATGCTAAATCCAAGAGAAAGGGTAAAGTTAGAATGGGGGAATCTTATGCAATGCATTCTATTCTAAATTCAAACTATCTAAATGAGTTATGCAATTTTAGTTATTATTCACTTATATATAAAGCTTACATGTAGTTAAATTATTTCATATCCTCAAGGAATCATATATGCGTAGCCAAACCCTAGATAATGTTAAAGCACTTTTACAATTGAGATGGGTAAAAGTATTTCACAAACTTGCAAGATAATTAACAATTAAGCAGAGATATATGGTGATGAGCTATTGAACCCTCACTGGATTTTGTGTTTACTCTCTAGTCACTCAGTGTTTATTGGGTTATTCACTCTATACTTTTTCTATCCTTGCTTTCTAAAACTTTGTTCTTCATCTAACCAATCAACAAATATGGAATACAGACACACAAAATTCATGAGGTCTTTTTCAAGGTTGTAATAGGGCCAAGGTAAAGGTAAGGGTATATGTATAAGGCTAAGTGAGCTAATAAGTAAATCCTTGATTAGTCTAAGATCTCACCTAACATACATACTTTATATAATTTTAAAGTTCCTTTACCTATTTACCCAAATTTTCCCACTTTGTATTACAAGCTCATGCATTAAATTTAATTTTGTCCCATGTGCATTGATTTTTATTTTGCATTTAGGGAATTTTTTAGATATCCCCTTATTTAAATACTGAAAATAATTTTTTTTTAATCTATGCACATGGTAATTTAATTATTTTGATTTCTCATGAGCATGCTTCCCAAATTTTGTTTTTGAAACAACTTATTCTTTTTAAATTCCGACTTTGTTTCTATCATCCCATGTTCCCATAAAATTCCCTACTCTTAAATTGTACACAATATCTATCTTAAGCTAACCAAGGATTCAACTTGGGATTTTTATTTTGTATTTTTGCTTAAGGCTAGTAATGTGGTTATAGAACAAGAGGGGGTAAAAAAGCTCAAGGGGGCTAACAAGGGTGATGTAAAAGGTAGGCTAATTTGGGATAAGTGAGTAAAAATTCAAATGATGGCCTCAATCATCTCTTGGTATGTATCTATATTCTATACTGAACATATAGATTAAAACAAAGTAAAGAACATCAGAATGAAAAAGAAGGGCAAAACACACAGGAATGAAATTTATGGTTTGAATGTAACCATACAATTAAGCTCAAAACTCATAGGCTGTGTGTTCTCCAGCTCAAAAATCATATATCAGTTATGTATGTCATGCAAGTAGAAATTAAGAGTTCCCATTATTCTCAATGTAAATAGTAGGGTGGCTTTTAAAATCTTAGTGTTCCTCCTTGATGAAATGTTGTTAACTAACTAACATGTAATGCTATATACACAAGGTGTATGGATGTTTGATTCTGTTAAAGTCTCTAGTTTACTTCCTTTTATTTTTAATTAAACCAACTATCATATGCTAGAAGGGTAAACTATACTAAATAATCCACATATTCTATAACTAATAAGTTAGAATTGCAAACAAAACTAAATGTCTAAGACATAAATTAAAGTGCAAAATGCGAAAATAAAGTATAAATACAGCAAAAGAACAATGTGTAAGTACTGAAAAATAAAAATAAAGATAAAAATACAGAAAAATAAACAAAATAAGATAAAAAAAGAGTCTGCAGTGGTTCAACAAAAAGATAGGCCAGGGATGGCGACCTCCCCACACTTAAAATATAGCATCGTCCTCGATGCTCACTCAAGCTGGGTGTGAACAAGTGTCATCACAGGAAGGATGGGCTGCTGGAGTCTCTATGGTGGCCTGAAGGTCTGTAGACTGGATAAGTGTAGGAGGATCCGTCTGCTGCAGTGGAGGCGCTGACTATAGGGGAATCTCTGGGTCTGAGGCTTGGATCTGGTGTGGCTCCACATGCTGTGGCGTAGCCTGCTCTGGTCCTGCCTGCTCAGCCTCTCTCTGTGCATGTGTCTCCTCCTCATGCTCGTCCGCCTCCTCCTCAGATGGCTTTGATGGTGTGTCAGGCTCGGAGGGGATGTCGCTGCCGGATCGGATCATCAACTTGAGGTGCTCATAGCGTCGCTTGTTGCGACGCTCAGATCTCTTATATCGCCGCTGGTTGCGGTGACGAGAGAACTTTTGCGTGGTCTAGAAATTTGCGGATAAATCCTTGTTGCAAGTATAGTTTCTAAGCCTTCAAAAGTCCTTTCATACAAACGTTTTGGTTGTCACAAGTAACAAACCCCTAAATAAATTGTTAACCGAAGTATTCAAACCTCGGGTCGTCTTCTCAAGGAACTGCAGGGAAGTATGTTCTTATTATTGGTTATGGAGATTGTAAATTCGGGGTATCAAGAATGAGGAACAAATATGACAAATAATTTAAATAACAATTAAAATAAATAAATACTGTAAAGCAAACTTTTGGCAAGGGATGAGAAATTGGAAGTCCAAATTAGTTACCCTTCTCAATAATAAAGAAGATTGAATCTTAATTCCACTTAGTTAACCTTTGCTAAAGCAAAGGAAAGTCAAGGGATTAATTAGTTTGACCTTCGAATCCTATTTATTTCCTAAGAAAAGATTGGGATTATTGAAAGTCAATTCAATTAGCAAAGATAACAGTTATCAATTATGTTGAGCTAAGATAACTCCTGAGTTACTGATTTCTTAACCAAGACCAAAAGGGAAAAAGTAAATTTGCTAGAATAAAAATGTCTTCAGATTGAAAGCAATGGTGACATAAATAAAAGAAAGCAATAATAAACTGAAATACCTCAAATAACATTAATTCAAATAATATGGAACATAGAAGAATTCATAAATTAAATGGCAAAAGTATGTAATCAACTAAAGTAATGGAATGAATAAAAGTGAAAGGGAAGCTTAAAGTAAAGGAACATTAAACCTGGGATCGAGAGTCACTCCTAAAATTAAGAGAAATCCTAAATCCTAAGAAAGAGAGGAGAGAACCTCTCTCCAAACTAAATCTAAATCATGAGAAGTAACTAAATTGGTGAGCTCTCTTTGAATGGATGCATTCCCCCACTTTATAATCTCTAATCTGTGCTTTCTGTACTTGGATCTGGGCCAAAAAGGCTTCAGAAATCGCTGGGAGCATTTTCTGTAATTTCTGGTGCGTGGCCTCTGTCACGCGTCCGCGTGGGTCATGCGGTCGCGTCATTCGGAGCTTTTCTTGTCATGCGGTCGCGTCAGTCATGTGGCTGCGTCATATGTGTTTTGCTTAAGGTGCACGGTCACGTAAGTCATGCGGCCGCGTCACTGTTGATTCGCGCTTGGCATGCGTCCGCGTCGCCCATGCGATTGCGTGGATGCCAGTTTCTTCAAGGACTCCGTTTTGTGCTTTCCTTCCATTTTTGTATGTTTCCATTCCATCCTTTAAGTCATTCCTGCCTTAGAAGATCTGAAACTACTCAACACACTAATCACGGCATCGAATGGAAATAAAGGTAATTAAAATAATTAATTTTAAAGCGTAGGAAACATGTTTTTCACATACATCACATAATAAGGAAGGGAAAGTAAAACCATGAAATAAATATGAATAAGTGGGTGAAAGATTGAATAAATCACTCAAATTAAGCACAAAATGTATCACAAAACATGGGTTTATCAACCTCCCCACACTTAAACAATAGCATGTCCTCATGCTAAATCCAAGGTAAAAAGTAAGGTTAAAGTGGTGGAATGTCATGCAATGCAATCTAATCTGAATGCAACTACCTAGATGAATGATGCATCATGCAATTCTAATTTTTTTATTCACTTAAATATAAAGCTTGCATGTAGTTAAATTAATTCACATTCTCAAGGAGTCATGTATATATATATATAGCCAAGCCTTAGATAGTGATAAAGTGCCTTTAAAATTGAGATGGGAGAGAAAAACATTTTAAAAAAAAAACTTGCAAGACAATTAATAATTTAAGCAGAGATATATGTTAATGAGCTATTGAACCCTCACTTGATTTTGTGTTTACTCTCTAATCACTCAGTGTTTATTGGGTTAATCACTCTATTCTTCTTTTTATTTTTACTTTCCATAACTTTGTTCTTCGTCTAACCAATCAACAATCATAGAATATAGTCATACCAAAAATCATGAGGTCTTAAGTAAGGTTGTAATGGGGCCAAAGTAAAGGTAAGGGTATATGTATAAAGCTAAGTGAGCTAATAAGTGAATCCTTAATTAGACTAAGATCTCCCCTAACATACATACTTTCTAAATCAAAGCTTCTTTACCTATTTTCCATATTTTCTCACTTTTGATGTTACATGCTCATATCTCAATATTTATTTTTATCCCATGTGCATTGCTTTATTTCATAATTGGGGAATTCTTTTTGTGTCCCCTTTATTCATAACACATTTTTTTTAATGCACATGGTAATTCAATTATTTTGATTTTACATGAGCATGCTTCCCAAAACTTTTTATTTGAGTTATTTTATTCTTTTCAACTTTTCTACCTTTTGTTTTTATTATCCATGTTCCCAATAGGTTTTCCCACATTTAAACCATATATACTTCCTACCTTAAGCAAACCAAGGATTCAACTTGGGATTTTTATTTTGTCTTTCTGCTTAAGGCTAGTAATGTGGCTGATGATGTGTGGAAAACGATCCAACATGAAACTCACCGGCAAGTGTACCGGGTCGCATCAAGTAATAATAACTCACATGAGTGAAGTCGATCCCACAGGGATTGAAGGATTGAGCAATTTTAGTTTAGTGGTTGATTTAGTCAAGCAAATCAAGTATTGGTTGAGTTGTTTGCAATTGGCTGAAACTAAATTGCTTAAAATGTAAAGGGAGAGGGGTAAAATGCAGTAAATTAAAGAGCAGGAAAGTAAAGAAGCAGAATCTTAAAGTGCAAGTAATGTAAATTACAGAAACTTAGATTGCAAGAAATGTAAATGGCTGAAACTTAAAGTGCAAGAAATGTAAATTGCTTGAATTATAAAAGGAATTGGGAGCTGGGATTGCAGAATTTAAACAAGAACAAGTAAATTACATTAAACAGGAAAGTAGAGGATGAATTGAATTGAAGTAGGTCTCAAACAGAAAAGTGAAAATGCATGAAGAGTTTAAAAACAGAAAGTGACTGGTGCTTAATTTGCAGCAATGTAAAAAATGGTTGAAGATCTCAGGGGTGGAAGAGACTAGATAACAAGTCTAGATCTCAAATCCTTCCTTGATCCAACAAGAACAATTGCAAAAGAAGTAAAGAAAAGCAATTTGCAAGAGAGTATAAGATGAAGCAGTAAAGTAAACAGAAATTGAAATTCAATTATGCAGAGAAAGTAAACAAGAGATCTCAAGATGAGATTGAAATAGAAGTTCTTCAATTCTTCACCCAAGATCTAAAGCAAGAAAAGTAAAGAGTGCTCAAGCAAGAACAAGGAAGAAGAGAGATCAATTCCCCTTCCCAATTCTCTAAGATCTAAATTCAAAAGTAAAAGCTTAAAAATGAAAAATGAAAGTTCAAAGAAAAATCAAAGTAAAGTTTAGAGCTCCTAATTACATCAAACTAGATCCTATTTATACACTTTCTATTCTTGGATTTTGGAATTTGGATGGGCTTTTGATTTGGTGAAGAAATGAATTAAATTGGATTTTTAATTGAATTTTCAGCCCCTGTGAAAATTTGCTCCCAGGAGGATGCTCAGCTCAAGTGGGGAGCTGAGCATTGAAGCTTTGTGTGGGGAGTCTTGCGTAGCATGCTAGGCTGGGGAAGGCACCAGGGGAATGCTCTGCTCACATGGTGAGCTGAGCATTGGGGCCTTATGCACATGTCTTGCGCGCGTCTTGCTCTCTGGCCGTGTCAAATGTTGCGCGCTCCTTTCCTTGGTCCGTGTCAAGCTCTTGTGTGGTGCACCAAGGAGTAGCGCTTTGCTCTCCAAGTGAGCTGAGCATTGGAGCTTCCAAGGGAGGTCCTTGGTTCGAAACTTGAGGGAAGCATGCGCTGGTGCCATTTTTCTTGGGTTCGTTGTAGCTCCTTGCTCCTTGCTTCCTCAAGGTGTTGAGTTCGAACCTTGGGAATACATTTGGCCAATTCTTGGCTTGTTTTCCTTGTGAGTAGCGCTCCCCCTCCCTCCCTAGGATCATGGGTTCAAACCTTGGAGCAAGCATTGGCAACTTATTTTCTTTGATTTATTTCTTGTGAGAGCCCGATAATGCTCCCTTGGTGAGCTGAGCATTGTTTCTCTTTTCCTTGTTTCTTGTTTCTCAAATTGTGCTCAGCTCTCAAGGGGAGCAGAGCATTGAAATGTTGCTTCCTTGGTTTATTGTTGTGCTCCTTTGGAGAGCACCGAGCTCTTGGGGAGAGCATTATGGCCTCCCTCCTTCATTGTGCCACGCTTCCTCATTTTCTTTGCCACACTTTTCCTTTCCTTGAGCTACACTTTTTAAGCAACGCTTTCTTGTTTTCTTCTTTTCTTCACCTACAAATAATCAAAACAACCAATCAAAGTATCACCAAATTCACAAGGCTTATAAATCATTAAAACTCAATTAAATTTAGCTTAAACCTCATGATTTAGCATCAATTAAATGGTGGTTGTTTGATTCAAAGAAGTCATGCATTTCCATTCCAAATTACTTACTTAGAATGCAAGAAAGTGCATAAAACCAAATAAAAACAAAGAAAAAGACTAGTAAAACTAGGCTAAGATGACTTGTCATCACAACACCAAACTTAAAACTTGCTTGTCCCCAAGCAAGCACTAATCATAAGAGAAAATAGAATGAAATAGAAAAGTACATATGTCCTTATTAAGCAAATAGTCGAATTTGGTTTATGGGGTTTTATGCAGATCAAAAGTAGCTCAATTATTACTTGCTGTCAAAACAAACAATATTTCCTTAAGTGTTCACTAAGGTTGCTGCTACAATGCCTTACTTTTTGCTTATTTCCCTTGTAATTTTTTTTTTCTTTCTTTTGCTTATAGAGCTTATTACTCATTGAAGGCTTGGTGGCAAATGTTGCAGTGGCCTTTGGCTTAATTTTCACTCAACATTTCTTCACCACAGACACATGTTTCACCTTTTTCATCCTAGGATCATTGATGCCCAGCATCTCTTTGGATAACTAAGTGTTTTGTAGCTAGGTTGCTCTTTATTGTGGACTTTCAGTTGGCAATCCCAAATCAGTTGATCTAATTGGCCAAGTTTTGAAATACTCCTTAGAACTTACTTGTCCAAGCATATCCCAGTACAAAAACACCACAGGCATGTGTCCTAGGGTCCAAGCTATTGGTGTCTAGCCTTATTGTTTGTTTCTTTGCCACTTTCTTTGGCTTTTTCCATTTCTTTTTCTTTCTGTTTTGTTTTATTTGCAAGGGACTTTCATTAATTGAAGGATCATAGCAGCAAACTAGCTTAAGCTTCAAGTAACAAGTCATTTTTGCAGCATTTATTCTATGAGCTATCAATTAAATCAAACACATACCACCACTATCTTTTATTCTAACTTTTGCAACATTAAACAACTACTTTTTCTAAATTAAACATCTCTCTTTTATTCAAACAGCAAGGGAACAAAGCAAAATACTAAAGCTAATGAATGATGACAAGCTTCTAATGCAAGTAATCTATTAAAGCATTAAAGTGTAAAACATAAAGGCATAAAAAGGCTAAACATAAAAGCATTGAAGGTATGTCATGTCTCGGACATACATCTTTCTTATTTAAATAAAAGTAAAAAGAACTTTACCACCTTTATTTGTCAGGCATTTCCATTTTGCTGGATTCTCCCCTCTTCTTTTTCCTCGTCTTTGTATAATCTTGAATTTCTTCGCCAGGGCATCTTCTGTCCCAGACAGAGTCTAGCAAGCCTGAGAGTCCAACATCCTCCAATGTATTTTGCATACGTGCTGACTATCTATCTGTTCTTGCTCTCTGCTGGTTCACTAACTCAGGGCACATGTGATCCCTCTCTTGACTTGTCATAGCCGTTCCTTCATCTTGTCTTTTCCTCAACCCTTTTTTTCCTGATTAAATCAGAATGACATGCTTTAGAACTCATTTAAAGCACCGTGGTAAAGTGGTGAATGCTTGCATTCTATATTATGGTCCTTAGTCATGAAAGATCAATTGTGTCCCTTACTTAGTGAACCAAGTTTTGGTGAACACCAAACTTGTTTCTTGCTCAATGATTAAAATAAACACTTGTCACAATTGATACTTTCATCATAAGTGCCAATTTATTTCTTAACATAAATTCCTAAAACAAAACAATGCATGATCCATCTCTTCATGATTTTGATTTTCTGAACAGAAGTTGATTTTTTTCTCAAAATTCATACACATGCAGACACGAAACATAATGTTTGGTCATATACTTCAACAAAATGACTAAGCGTATGATCTAAGAATGTTTGAAATGTTGACTTTTGTGTGATGTCAAGCACACCAAACTTAAAAGTCTGGCATGTATTTCAAGACAGTGTATGCATCTGTCAAGGGTGTCTAGAAAAATTCAGAATCAGGCTAAAGTGATCACACTTTATTGAATTCAAAAGCAAGCAGGAATCATAAATCATGGGTTGTCTCCCATGGAGCGCTCTTTTATTGTCATTAGCTTGACATTGAACCCTTCTTTTATGGTGGTTGGTGGCTGTAGTGCCTCAGCTTGTCCCCTCTAATTGTAAGCTTCTTCTTTGTTCCTGGATGCTCTACTTCAGCATGCTCTAGTGAGAGTATTTTGCTCACAGTATAGTAATCATCAGTCTGTTGGCTTGCTCCCAGTTGTTGATAGATCAACTGTACTTTGTCACCCTTGGAAAGCCCTTCTGTTGGAATTCTTTTATTCTTCCATCCCTTTTTGCTTCTGTTCTTGTTTGTCTTTCCTCCTTTTGCTGATCCTTCTTCTTTAGCAATAGGCTTCCCCTTGAGATTTCTCTTCTTAGTTGCCAACACTCCAATGTCTTCTTGAACTTCTTCATTATTTTGTATAGTCTCTTTCTCTTTTTGATCTACTGTATCATCTATCTCTTGCTTTGGAAGGCAGCTGTTGTTTGTCTTGTTGATCCCTTCCATCCATTGCAGATTTTCTTTGTCAGTTTCTGTACCATCCTTCCTTTCTTCACTGAACTGTGTTTCTGGCAGTACACTCTGGGTGACACTTTCATCATGCATTCTGAGAGTTAATTTTCCTTGTTCTACATCTATAATGGCTCTAGCAGTGGCCAAGAACGGCCTTCCCAGTATAATGGAGTCACCTTCATCCTTATCCAAATCTAAGATCACAAAATCTGCAAGGAAGATGAATTTGTCTACCTTGACTAAAAGGTTCTCAACCACACCCCTGGGACATATCACTGACTTGTCCACTAATTCTAGAGACATTTGTACTGGTTTCACCTCTTTTATGCATAGCTTTTTTACTAGAGAGGAAGGCATTAGATTGATACTAGCTCCTAAGTCACACGTCGCTTTGTTGATGGTCATACTACCAATGGTGCAAGGTAGAAAGAAACTTCCAGGATCTTCAAGTTTAGGGGGAAGTCCTTTCTGTATTAGTGCTCTGCATTCTTCAGTGAGCTGTATAGTTTCATTAACTTGCCAACTCCTCTTCTTGTTGATAAGTTCTTTCAAGAACTTTGCATACAGGGGCATCTGCTCAAGTGCTTCAGCTAAAGGAATATTGATCTCCAACTTCTTGAAGACTTCAAGAAATTTTGGGAAGTATTGATCCTTAGTCTCCTTGTTGAACCTTTGAGGATATGGCAATGGAGGTGTGAAGTTCACTCCCTGCCTTTGTTCTTTGGTTAGCTCTCCCATTACTTCCTTCTCTTTCCTTGATTTTTGTGGCTGATCTTCCCTTTCTTTGAGCTTCTCTGAGGTCTGCTTGCCTGCTGTTACCTCTTTATCATTGGTTGCCTCTTCTTCAGCTTGTTTCTTGTCACTTTCATTTGGCTTCTTGGTTGCTCCTTCATTTTTCACCAGGATTTTTCCACTCTTCAGCTGTATCGCCTTGCACTCCTCTTTTGGATTAGGAATGATGTCACTTGGTAGTGAGCTCGATGGTCTTTCAATGGTGATCTGCTTGGAGAGTTGTCCAATTTGCCTTTCCATATTCTTCATGGTGGTTTCCTGGTTCCTTGTTGTCATTTCCTGGTGCTTCATCAATTTTTCCATTAGGAGCTCCAAGTTGGTAATCCTCTGAGAGTCTTGTGAGATTGGTTGATTGTGGGGTGTTGAGGGTTGAGGGTAAGTATTTTGGTTGGAGGCTTGGTTATTGGATGGATATGGTTACAGTTGGGGTAGGTGTTTTGTGGCTTTCTGTATGTGTTTTGGTTATTATTCTGCTGGTTGTTTTGGTTTGTGTTTTTCCAATTGTTTTGGTTTGAGTTTCTTTGCTATGGTTGTTGAGGTTGATTGTGATTGTCTCCCCATCTGAGGTTAGGGTGGTTCTTCCATGAGGGGTTGTAAGTATCTCCATAGACTTTATTTGGCCCAGAATTTTGGTTATGCATGTACTGGACATGTTCTTGCTGTTGCTCCTCTTGAGTTTCTTCATTTTGCCCCAATGTGGTTGATGGTTGGCTTGTGTTGACTGCTGCAACTTGAAGATTGTCAATCCTCTTAGCCATTTGCTCAAATTGTTATTGAATTTGCTGCTGCATCATTTTGTTTTGAGCTAGGATTGAGTCCACTCCTTCCAACTCCATCACTCCTTTCCTTTGTGATGGTTGGCGTTGCCTTTGGTGAGCAAAGAAATACTGGTTGTTGGCTACCATATCAATGAGATTTTGGGCTTCCTCTGCAGTTTTCATGAGTTGCAAAGAGCCTCCTGCTGAATAATCCAAAGCCTCTTGAGATTTCAATGTCAAGCCTTCATAGAAATTCTGCAATCTGTCCTACTCACTGAACATTTCAGGTGGGCACTTCCTGATTAGAGCTTTGTATCATTCCCATGCCTCATACAAGGGTTCAACATCCATTTGTGTGAATGTTTGTACTTCAGTTTTCAATCTAATAACTCTTTGAGGTGGGTAAAACTTGGCAAGGAACTTGGTTACTAGATCATTCCAATTGTTGATGCTGTCTCTTGGGAAGGATTCCAACCATTGAGTGGCTTTGTCTCTGAGAGAAAATGGAAATAGAAGTAGCCTGTAACTGTCAGGGTGCACACCATTGGTTTTGACAGTGTCACAGATCCTTAAGAAGGTAGACAAGTGTTGGTTTGGATCTTCAAGTGGTCCTCCTCCATAAGAACAATTATTTTGAACCAAAGTGATAAGTTGTGGCTTTAGTTCAAAGTTATTTGCATTAACATTTGGGGTGAGAATGCTACTCCCACAATGTCTAGGACTTGCAAATGTGTAGGAAGCCAAAACTCTTCTCTGTGGTGGATTATTGTTGTTATTGGCTGCTCCTTCTGGGGGATTTGGTGGATTTGTTAAGTGTTCCTCCATATCTTGGAATTCTTCTTCTGACTCCTCTTCTCCAACAATGTTTTTCCCTCTTTCAGCTCTTCTTAACCTTCTAAGGGTTCTCTCGTCTTGTTCACAAAAAGTGGGTATAACTCTCCTTGTACCTGACATACAATCAATACAAAAAGAATCACACAAACCCCATTGCTAGAGTAAAATTTTAGTTAGCTTAAGCAAAAGTTCAAGCAGTTACTGTGTTAGTTAAAAGTCAAGGAAACAAAAAATAAAAAGTGCTAGATCTAGATCTCCACTTCACTTAATCATTGTCAATCTAATTCAATCCCCGTAAATGGTGGTTGTTTGATTCAAAGAAGTCATGCATTTCCATTCCAAATTACTTACTTAGAATGCAAGAAAGTGCATAAAACCAAATAAAAACAAAGAAAAAGACTAGTAAAACTAGGCTAAGATGACTTGTCATCAGATGATAGAATAAAAGGGGATTTACAGGCTCAAGGGGCTAACAAGGGTGATGTAAAGGGTAGGCTATTTTGGGATAAGTGAGCTAAAATCAAATAATGGCCTCATTCACTCTCTTGGTATGTATTTCTATTCTATAATCGGACATATAGATTAAAACAAAGTAAAGAACACCAGAATAAACAAGAAGGGCGGAACACACAGGAAAAAATTATGGTTTGAATGTAACCATACAATTAAGCTCTAAACTCACAGGCTGTGTGTTCTCTAGCTCAAAAATCATTTATTAGTTATGTATGTCATGCAGGTTTAGTTAAAAATTCCCATTATTCTCAATGTAAAACTTATATTGAATGGCTTTAAAGTTCTAGTGTTTCTCCTTGATGAAATGTTGTTAACTAACTAACATGTAATGCTACATATACAAGGTGTGGGTTGTTTTGATTCTGTTAAAGTCTCTAGTTTACTTCCTTTTTCTTTTCAATCTATTCCGAGTTATCTTATGCTAAAAAGGGTAAACTATACTAATCAATCCACAATTTTTATAACTAGTAAGTTAGAATTGCAACTAAACTAAGTGACTAAAATATGAACTAAAAATGCAAAATGCAGAAATAGAGTATAAATACATGAAAATAGCAATGTATAAGTACTAAAAAATAAAGAGAAAAAATACAAGAAAATAGTCAAAATAAAGGAAAAAGGTCTGTAGTGGTTCACCAAAAAAAAAATATGCCAGAGATGGCGACCTCCCCACACTTATAATGAAGCATCGTCCCTGATGCTCACTCAAGCAGGGTGTGAAGGGGTGTCATCACCGGAAGGGTGGGTAGCTGGGGTCTCTGTGGTGGCAGTCTGAGTATCTGGCTGCTGTAGAGGAAGGGCTGTCTGAATAGGGATCTCATGGTCTGCAGCCTGGATCTGATGCGAGGTCTCCTGCTGGTGTGCTGCCTGCTGGGTGCCTGCCTGCGTTGCTTCCTGCTGTGGATGAGTCGCAGCCTCGGGCGTATCCGCCTCCTCCTCAGATGCCTCTGATGGTGTGTCAGGCTCAGAGAGGATGTCGCCAGATCGTATCATCAGCTTCAGGTGCTCATAGCATTGCTTGTTGCGATGCTCCATCTGGTCAAGCCATCGAAACAGGTGGTGCATTAGATGATAGATGGGCTCTGGGGCAGGTGGAGGGGCAGTGGTGGTGGTAGGTGTAGCTGTAGAGGAGGAGGGGCCGGCAGATGGTGTGGCAGTGTCACCAGGAGCAGTGAGGAATGGAGGTCTGTAGCCCAAGGCCAGAAAGTTCCTGCTATGTGGGATAATCTTCTTGCATTTTGTAGCAGGTGGCCTCTCATCGGCATCCTCCCAAGGCACGTCAGCTTGACGGCCCAGCTGTGTAACCAAATAGGGAAAGGGAAGAGTGCCTCGGACGTGGACCCTGGCCATGTAGAACCGGATAAAGCGTGGCAGGTACAGGTCCTTACCCTCCATCACACACCAGAGGAGGGTGATCATAGAGGCTGGTATATCCGTCTTATGAGTACTCGGCATAATGAAGTTGCTCAGTATCTGATGCCATAGCCGAGCCTCATCATTAAAGTACACCCACTTGATTCCCTTGGGCATCGTGGTGTTCTGACCTATGATCCAAGGAACGGTCGGGTCAAGGGCAATCCTCGCCTTGACTGCATCCCAATCAAACTTCATAAAGCGTATGTCTTCCTCAGCTTTCTGATAACCATCCGGGAGATCAGATTTAGGCAGAAGTTTCAGAACATCTTCAATTGCCTCCTCAGTAACCAGAATCTGCTTCCCTCTGAGGTTCACTGCATCTAGGGAGGTTTTGAAGTAATTGCAGTAGAATTCCCTAACCCAAGATACAATGACCTCAGTCAGAGGTCTCTCCAAGAAGAACCATCCTCTTTGTTTGATCTGGTCAGAGGTGTATTGCTAGAGTTCTTCTGGGATCTTCAAGGTCCTTTCCAGGTATAGGTTCTTAGAGGTTGCAAACACCAGATACTTTAGCTCACAGTATCGGTTTGCAAATTTTATTGGATCAGTGGCATGAAGCAGTTGGTCAGCCTTCTCTTGCGGGGTAAAGTTTTTCTCCCGCAGGGATTCATCGTGCATCATATCTATGATGGACATGGAGGATTCTCCTCTTTTTCGTTTGCCGGTAGTAGCCTTGCCTTTTCCTTTTCTCTGGCTGGTAGACATCCTGAAAAACAGAAAACCAGGATATATATAAAAATAGGAAAGCAAATAGGCAAATAATCAAAGAAAACACAAAGTGGCAAAGGAGCAATAGGATAAGGAAAATGAGTTAAGTAAATGTGCATTAAGGATTGTATAGGAGTTAAAAGTCTGAAAAGAAGAATTCACAATCCAAAATGTAATTGAATTCATGTTAAATAGAAAAATTATCATTATGCCATGGTTATAAGGTTAAAAGAAAGTGAAAGAAAATCAGAAGAGAAGTTTGAAAGGTTAGGTTGGTTAGGATTGAAAAAGAGTTTAGGAAGTTAAAATTAGGGAATTAGTGAAAAGTGGGTTAAAGTAAGTGGCATAATGAAAATATTCCAAGTAACAAGAATTCACAGGTAGGAACTATAAGTGACTCATAACCAAACAAGGAAAACAGGTTGACGCTGATTCAAATAGATATAGAGATAGCAAAAATTGGAATCAAACATCAAAAATGCAATATATGAACCAGGAAATCAAAGAGAATAAGAATGCGTGCCTGGCATTCATGAATGGGTTTGGGTAAAGTAGAGGAAAGCATATTTCAAAATGCCAAACCCAAAACATGAATGAAAATATTTTACAGAAATTTGGGCAGCATTTTGGCTAAAATTGGATTGTCCCGGAAAATAAACAGTAGTCAAATAGTTCATATGAATCAAAAATAAGGCTGCAATTAGATAGAAGGAACATAAACATGAAAATTCAGTGCAAAGAGCAGCAAGAAAGAAGAAAGTACAGCATATGAACATTATAATCATCACAACAACAGCAGAATTGCGAAAATAATGAAACAAGAAACATGAACAGCGCAATTAAACAGACCTAAATCCACTAACCACATCCTAGGCTACCTAACATCCTAAGATCCACTACAGCATGTATATCTAACTAGACTAAATATGAACATAAACAGAAAAATATGAACTAACTACGAATGGATAGAAGGGTGACATTTTGTGGAACCTGGAAGGCTAATGAAGGAGATTGGGGCAGAGAGATGTCTGGGGGGTGGTGGCAGTGGCGGCTGGCGTGGCGGAGGTGGTTGGCGCGGCGGTGATAGGGGCTGTTCAGAGGCAGGGGAGTTTGGGAAGGGGAATGGGGGTAGGAGGGGAAGGGTTGGGGGTTGTGGCTGGTGGTGGGGGCGCGGCGGTTGACGGCGGCGCGGTGAGTGGTGGGCTCGGAGGTGGGACAGTGGGGGTGGAGAGAGAAGAGGAAAGAAGAAGAAGAAAGAGGGGGAAGAAGGAATGAGGGTGGCGTGGTGGTGGCTTCTGGGTGGTCGGCGGCGGGACGGTGGCTGGCGGTGGTTGGCGGTGGGGGCTGGGGGGTGGTTCAGATGTTGGAGAGAATAGTGGGAGGAGAAGGGTTTGGGGGGTGCGATGGATAGGATTCGCGTGGCTGAGGGGGTTAGTATATTTGAATCCACGCGGCCGCGTGGGGGACGCGGTCGCGTGACTAGAGCGAAAAAAGGGTGTGATGCAATCGCGTGGGTCGCGCGATCGCATGGAAGGGGTAAAAAGAGGGAATGACGAGATCGCCTGGGGCATGCGATCGCATCGCTGGAAGTTGTGCTAAATGCATGATTCCAGCGTCGTTTTAGCGCAACTCTCTGTCTCCTTTTGGGGTGTTGTGCAATCCATGCGACGCGATCGCGTCGCTCACGCGGTCGCGTGGGATTGGTTGTGTGCAAGTGACGCGATCGCATGGGGCACGCGATCGCGTGGGCATCTTGTGCAAAACGCACAATGGCCGCACGATTCCAGCCTAACTTTCTGGATGTTGGATCTTTATGCCGATTTCCATATCACGCGGCCACATGGATGACGCGGTCGCATGGGTAGTGTTTTTCGCAACATGACACGATCGCATGAGTGAGGCAGTCGCGTCGCGCACCCTTTTTTTTCTCTTTTTTTTCTTTTATGCAGTATGCAGAATGCAATGATTAATATGAATGCGATGCAAAATTCCAGGTTCAATATTATAAAATAAAATAAAACTTCAAAACAAACAAAACGAAATAAAAATTGAAAAATGAACGATCATACCATGGTGGGTTGTCTCCCACCTAGCAGTTTTAGTTAAAGTCCTTAAGTTGGACATTGGAGGGGCTTCCTGTTATGGTGCCTTATGTTTAAATTCATCCAAAAATCTCCACCAATGCTTGGAATGCCAATAGCCTCCGGGGTCCCAAACTGGGCATGTAAAGCTCTTGAGCAGCTTCAAACAAATTTTTAGCTCCCGAAATGACGAATGTCGGAATAGATTCCAGGATCCCAAACTTTGCTTTTAAATCCGCCTCCGTCTTGATCTATACTTTTCCATCCGGGCGGTTTAGAAAGTAGATTCTCACCATGGTGCAAGTGCACTGGGTCGTCCAAGTAATACCTTACGTGAGTAAGGGTCGAATCCCACGGAGATTGTTGGCTTGAAGCAATCTATGGTTACCATGTAACTCTTAGTCAGGAAAATAATTCACTTATCAAATTGAATTACGAAAAATAAGAGAGTATGAAATAAATACTTATTATGCAGTAATGGAGAATATGTTGGGGTTTTGGAGATGCTTTGTCTTCTGAATTTCAGCTTTTCTCTTGTATTCCTCTTCCCTCATGCATGCAAAAGTGCAAAGTTCCTTCCATGGCAAGCTCTATGTAAGGTGTCACCGTTGTCAATGGCTACTTCCCATCTCCTCAGTGAAAATAGTCCAAATGCTCTGTCACAGCACGACTAATCATCTAGAGGTTCTCGATCATACTGGAATAGGATTTACTATCCTTTTGCGTCTGTCACTACGCCCAGCATTCGCGAGTTTGAAGCCCGTCACAGTCATCCAATCCCAGAATCCTACTCGGAATACCACAGACAAGGTTTAGACTTTTCGGATTCTCCTGAATGACGCCATCATCTCTAGCTTATACCACGAAGATTCCGATTATGGAATCTAAGAGATATTCATTCAATCTAATATAGAACGGACGTGGTTGTCATGCACACGTTCATGGGTTGAGGAAGGTGATCAGTGTCACGGATCATCACCTTCTCCATAATTAAGCGCGAACGAATATCTTAGATAGGAACATGCATGTTTGAATGGAAAATAGAAATACTTGCATTAATTCATCGAGACGCTGCAGAGCTCCTCACCCCCAACAATGGGGTTTAGAAACTCATGCTGCCAAAAGGTACAAATTTCAGATCTAAAATGTCATGAGATACAAAATAAATCTCTAAAAGTTGTTTAAATACTAAACCAGTAACCTAGGTTTACAGAAAATGAGTAAACTATGATAGATAGTGCAGAAATCCACTTTTGGGGCCCACTTGGTATGTGCTGGGGCTGAGACTTAAGCTTCTCACGTGCCTGGGCTGTTTTGGGCGTTCAACTCCAGGTTGTAACCTGTTTCTGGCGTTGAACTCCAACTTGTAACCTGTTTCTGGCGCTGGACGCCAGACTGCAACATAGAACTGGTGTTGAACGCCAGTTTACGTCATCTATCCTTGAGCAAAGTATAGACTATTATATATTGCTGGAAAGCCCTGGATGTCTACTTTCCAACTCAATTAGAAGCGCACGAATTGGACTCTTGTAGCTCCAGAAAATCCATTCCGAGTGTAGAGAGATTAGAATCCAACAGCATCAGCAGTCCTTTTTCAGCCCGAATCAGTTTTTTGCTCAGCTCCCTCAATTTCAGCCAGAAAATACCTGAAATTATAGAAAAACACACAAACTCATAGTAAAGTCCAGAGATATAAATTTTTCCTAGAAACTAATGAAAATATACTAAAAACTTAACTAAAACATCCTAAAAACTACATGAAATTAACCCCAAAAAGCGTATAAAATATCCGCTCATCACGACACCAAACTTAAACTGTTGCTTGTCCCCAAGCAACTAGAAAAATAAAATAGAATACAGATAAGTCACGAAGCAATAATATCTCAGAGTTCTTGAGTAAAGCTCAGATTCTAATTAGATGAGCGGGACTAGTAGCTTTTTGCTTCAGAATAGTTTTGGCATCTCACTTTATCCACTGAAGCTCAGAATGATTGGCATCTATAGGAACTTAGAATTCAGATAATGTTATTGATTCTCCTAGTTTAGTATATTGATTCTTGAACACAGCTACTTTATGAGTCTTGGCCGTGGCCCTAAGCACTTTGTTTTCCAGTAATACCACCGGATACATAAATGCCACAGACACATAATTGGGTGAACCTTTTCAGATTGTGACTCAGCTTTGCTAAAGTCCCCAATTAGAGGTGTCTAGAGTTCTTAAGCACACTCTTCTTTTTGCTTTGGACCTCGACTTTAACCGCTCAGTCTCAAGTTTTCACTTGACACCTTCACGCCACAAGCACATGGTTAGGGACAGCTTGATTTAGTCGCTTAGACTAGGATTTGATTCCCTTAGGTCCTCCTATCCACTGATGCTCAAAGCCTTGGATCCTTTTTATTACCCTTGCCTTTTAGTTTTAAGGGCTATTGGCTTTTTCTGCTTGCTCTTTTTTTTTTTTGCAAGCTTTGTGTTCACTGCTTTTTCTTGCTTCAAGAATCATTTTTATGATTTTTCAGATTATCAATAACATGTCTCATGTTCATCATTCTTTCAAGAGCCAACATATTTAACATTCAAGAACATCAAATCCCAAAGACATATGCTCTGTTCAGGCATTCATTCAGAAGGCAGAAAGCATTGCCACCACATGTAAACAATTAGAATTTGTTTTATTAAAAACTCAAAAAATATTGCCTCCTTATTCTAAAGAAAATCTTCTATTCTATTCATGTTTAATGATGATGAGAAAAATAAATTATAGCTTAATTGGAGATAACATCACTACTAATTACTACTATAACTTCTAAGGTAAAACTCAAATAAGAACAATTATCACAGAGTTAAGGCTATGATTAGAACTCAACAACCTTGAGTTTGGGATGTGGATGTTCCTCTAGTCTGTGGGGTGCTTGGTCCTTCAAGAGATAACTTCTGACACTTCAGTTCCTTTAAGTCACGCCCTTGCTCTGGTGGTCCACCTGGCTCCAGGGATGTATATATCCTCTAGAATCTTATCCAGGCCCTTGTTTGTTCTCATCATTCTCCTATTCAAGGAGTATGGGTCATCTTTTAGCTGAGGTAGCTTAAAGATCTCCCTAATTTTGTCAGGGTGGATGTGAACAATCTTTCCTCTGATCATAGTCTGATAGTCATAGAGGGCAGTTCTAGATATTCTCTGCCTGTCTGTTTGCCACAGATTAGCGTAGAATTCCTGAACCATATTCCTTCCTACTTTTGTTTCAGGATTAGCTTGGACTTCCCAGTTCCTGTTTCGAATCTGCTCTTGGATCTTCGCATATTCATCTTCCTTCAGATTGAACTTGACTTCCAGGATCACTGATCTTAGACCCATTATTTTGTAGTAATGGTCTAAATGTTCTTTGGTTAAGAACTTCCCTTGATTCCAAAGTGGTTTTGGAATACTCTCTTTCTTGCCTCTTGGAGTGGTTTGTTTTCCTTTAGGAGCCATGATCTTGGTGGCTATAATTTAGTGATCATGGATAAACACACCAAACTTAGAGGTTTTCTTGTCCTCAAGCAAAAGAAAAGAAAGGAGAGGGATAGAAGGAGAGCTAGTGTCGAATGGTGGATAAGAGGAGGGAGGCCGAATGTGGATTTAAAAGGGAGGGGGTTGGGTTTTCAAAAATTTTTAAAAAAAGATAAGATAGAAGATATGATTTATAAAAAAATAAGTATGATATGAAAAGATGTGATTTAAAATTAAAAAGATATGAAAGATATTTGAAAAAGATAAATTTGGATTTTGAAAAAGATAATGTGGAGATTTGAAAAAGATATTGATGAGTTGAAAGGATTTTAGAATGAAAAGAGATAGATTTGTTTTGGAAATTTTGAAAAAGAGTTGGATTGGATTGAAAAAGAATTTGTGTTTATGGATTAAGATACATTTGATATTTTTAAAGTAGGGTTTTTAGAAATTAGGGATTTTAGAAATCAGGGTTTGTAACATGTTTATGCAAGAAATCATGAATTGAAACATGAAAATTAAAATTAAAATGAAAAATATAAAGTAAAAACGAATTTACCTCCTCCCCACCATCCTGGCGTTAAACGCCCAAACGCTGCATGTTTTGGGCGTTTAACGCCCAATTGCTGCTTCTCCTGGGCGTTCAACGCCCAGCTGTTGCTTCTTTCTGGTGTTGAACGCCAGGAACTCCTTTGTCACTGGGCATTTTTCTGAACGCCCAGGACGCTATAAATCTGGCGTTAAATGCCCAGAAGGAGCTTCTTTTTGGCGTTCAACGCCCAGAAGATGCTTCTTTCTGGCGTTTAACGCCCAGATAGCGATCCTTACTGGCGTTCAACGCCCAGTGGATGCTTCTTTTGGGTGTTGAACGCCCAAAACAGACTTTTACTGGCGTTTTCTTGCCAGTAAGCTCTCTTTCTCTGTTTTGTGTGCTGAATCCTTCTGTAACCCTGTAAACTTATACAATTGACTCTTTACCTTAGTAGCAATGAACTTTATATAAAAAAATAAAATCAAGAATAGGGCAAAATAACAGAAAAAGTCTTCCCAATGGCTGGGTTGCCTCCCAGCAAGCGCTTCTTTATTGTCTTTAGCTGGACCTTTCTGAGCTTTTAATCTAGCTTCAGCCTAGAGCACTCTTGCTCAACATTGCCTTCAAGATAGTGCTTGATTCTCTGTCTATTAACAATTAACTTCTTATCAGAATCAATGTCTTAAAGCTCCACATAACCATATGGTGATAAACTTGTAATCATATATGGTCCCCTCCACCGGGATTTCAGTTTCCCTGGGAATAGCCTGAGCCTAGAGTTAAACAACAGAACCTTTTGTCCTGGTTCAAAGATTCTAGATGACAGCTTTCTGTCATGCCACCTTTTAGATGTCTGTTTATAAAGCTTGACATTTTCGAAAGCAGTGAATCTGAATTCCTCTAGCTCATTCAGCTGGAGCAATCTTTTTTCTCCAGCTAATTTGGCATCAAAGTTTAGGAATCTGGTTGCCCAGTAGGCCTTATGTTCCAGTTCCACGGGCAGATGACAGGCCTTACTATACACAAGCTGGTATGGAGAGGTTCCTATAGGAGTCTTGAATGCTGTTCTGTAAGCCCACAGAGCATCATCCAGCCCTCTTGCCCAATCCTTTCTACAGGTACTGATAGTCCGTTCCAGGATTCTTTTTAGTTCTCTATTAGAGACTTTAGCTTGCCCATTTGTCTGTGGATGATATGGAGTGGCCACCTTATGGCTAATCCCATACCAGACCATGGTAGAGTAAAGATGTTTGTTGCAGAAGTGAGTGCCCCCATCACTGATTAGTACTCTAGGGACACCAAACCTGCTGAAGCTATGTTTCTGGAAGAATTTCAACACTGTTTTAGTATCATTAGTGGGTGTGGCAATGGCCTCTACCCATTTTGATACATAATCGACTGCCACCAGAATATAAGTGTTTGAGTATGATGGTGGGAAAGGCCCCATGAAGTCAATTCCCCATACATCAAACAACTCAATCTCCAAGATCCCTTGTTGAGGCATGGCGTAACCATGATTACGAGCTCTCTGGCAATTGTGATAGTTACGTACAAACTCTCGGGAATCTCTATAGAGGGTAGACCAGTAGAAGCCACATTGGAGGACCTTGGAGGCTGTTCACTCACCTCCGAAATGGCCTCCATATTGTGATCCATGGCAATGTCATAAGATCCTCTGTGCTTTTTCTCTAGGCACACACCTACGGATTATTCCGTCTGCACATCTCATAAAGAGATAGGGTTCATCCCACAAGTAGTACTTTGCATCAGTAATTAATTTTTTCTTTTGTTGCCTGCTGTACTCCTTGGGTATGAACCTTGCAGCTTTATAGTTTGCTATGTCTGCAAACCATGGTGTTTCCTGAATGGTGAATAAATGCTCATCCGGAAAGGTTTCAGAGATCTCAAAAGAGGGGGGAGATGCCCCTTTTATTGGCTCTATCCGGGACAGATGATCAGCCACTTGGTTCTCTGTCCCTTTTCTGTCTCTTATTTCTATATCAAACTGTTGCAGCAGCAACACCCATCTTATAAGCCTAGGTTTTGAATCCTGCTTTGTGAGTAGATTTTTAAGAGCAGCATGGTCAGTGTACACAATCACTTTTGATCCTACCAAGTATGATCTAAACTTGTCAATGGCATAGACCACTACAAGTAATTCCTTTTCTGTAGTTGTATAATTTTTCTGGGCATCATTTAAAATATGGCTAGCATAATAAATGACATGCAGAAGCTTGTCATGCCTTTGCCCCAGTACTGCACTAATGGCGTGATCACTGGCATCACACATTAATTCGAATGGTAATGTCCAGTCTGGTGTAGAGATAACTGGTGCTGTGAGCAGGTTAGCTTTTAGAGTTTCAAACGCCTGCAGGCATTCTGTGTCAAACACAAATGGCGTGTCAGCAGCTAGCAGGTTGCTTAGAGGTTTTGTAATTTTTGAAAAATCCTTTATAAACCTCCTATAGAATCCTGCATGCCCTAGAAAGCTTTTGATTGCCTTAACATTGGCAGGTGGTAGTAATTTTTTAATTACCTCTATTTTAGCTTGATCTACCTCCATTCCCTTGTTTGAAATTTTATGCCCAGGGACAATCCCTTCAGTCACCATAAAGTGACATTTTTTCCAGTTTAAAACCAGGTTGGTCTCTTGGCATCTTTTCAAAACCAATGTCAGGTGATCAAGACAGGAGCTGAATGAGTCTCCATATACTGAGAAGTCATCCATGAAGACTTCCAGAAAATTTTCCACCATATCAGAGAAAATAGAGAGCATGTATCTCTGAAAGGTTGCAGGCGCATTACACAGCCCAAATGGCATCCTTCTGTAAGCAAACACTCCAGATGGACATGTGAATGCTATTTTCTCTTGATCCTGGGGGTCTACTGCAATTTGGTTATAGCCTGAATAGCCATCCAAAAAATAGTAATAATCATGACCTTCTAGTCTTTCTAGCATCTGGTCTATGAATGGTAAAGGAAAATGATCATTTCTGGTGGCTGTATTGAGCCTTCTGTAGTCAATACACATGCGCCACCCTGTAACTATTCTTGTAGGAACCAGTTCATTTTTTTCATTATGAACCACTGTCATGCCTCCCTTTTTGGGGACAACTTGGACAGGGCTCACCCAGGGGCTATCTGAAATAGGATAAATAATCCCAGCCTCCAGTAATTTGGTGACCTCTTTCTGCACCACTTCCTTCATGGCTGGATTTAGCCGCCTCTGTGGTTGAACCGCTGGCTTAGCATTGTCCTCCAATAAGATCTTGTGCATGCATCTAGCTGGGCTTATGCCCTTAAGGTCACCTATGGACCACCCAAGAGCTGTCTTGTGTGTCCTTAGCACTTGAATTAATGCTTCCTCTTCCTGTAGATTTAAAGCAGAGCTTATGATCACTGGAAAAATGTCACCTTCTCCCAGAAATGCATATTTCAGGGATGGTGGTAATGGTTTGAGCTCGGGTTTAGGAGGTTTTTCCTCTTCTTGAGGAAATTTCAGAGGCTCTTTCAATTCCTCTGAATCCTCTAAATCAGGCTGAACATCTTTAAAGATATCTTCCAACTCTGATTCGAGACTCTCAGCCATGTTGATCTCCTCTACCAAAGAGTCAATAAGATCAACTTTCATGCAGTCTTTTGGTGTGTCTGGATGCTGCATGGCATTGACAGCATTCAACTTAAACTCATCCTCATTGACTCTCAGGGTGACTTCCCCCTTTTGGACATCAATGAGAGTTCGTCCAGTTGCTAGGAAAGGTCTTCCTAGGATGAGAGTAGCACTCTTGTGCTCCTCCATTTCCTGCACTACAAAGTCAGTGGGAAAGGTGAATGGCCTAACCCTGCCAATCATGTCCTCAATCACACCTGATGGATATTTAATAGAGCCATCAGCAAGTTGGAGACATATCCGAGTTGGTTTGACTTCTTCAGTTAAACCAAGCTTTCTAATAGTGGATGCAGGTATTAGATTGATGCTTGCTCCAAGATCACATAAAGCTGTCTTGGTGCAA
This sequence comes from Arachis ipaensis, assembly GCF_059453495.1. Lineage (NCBI taxonomy): Eukaryota > Viridiplantae > Streptophyta > Magnoliopsida > Fabales > Fabaceae > Arachis > Arachis ipaensis. Next base: position 60,882,620 of record NC_142441.1, read on the forward strand.
TTACCCTCTAGTGTGCATTGTATTAGAAAGCTCCCGGGATCCTTAAGCTTTTCTGGAAAGCTTTTCAGAATGACTGCACTACATTCTTCAGTGAGGAGAAATCTTTCAGTTTCTCTCCAATCCTTCTTATGACTCAAGATTTCTTTCATGAACTTGGCATAAGAAGGTATTTGCTCAAGTGCCTCTGCAAACGGAATTTTTATTTCAAGAGTCCGAAGATAGTCTGCAAAGCGAGCAAATTGCTTATCCTGCTCCTCTTTGTGGAGTTTTTGAGGATAAGGCATCTTGGCTTTGTATTCCTCAACCTTAGTTCCTGCAGGTTTACTTCCTACAGAGGTGGTTGGAGAAGCCTTTTTAGAGGGGTTGTTATCAGCACTGGTGTGTGTCTGATCCCTCACTGGCATTTGATTGCCAGAGTCAGAAGCTGGAGTGGCGTTGGACGCCAACTCCTTACTTGTTCCTGGCATTTGAACGCTAGAACTGTGCTTCTTTTGGGCGTTCAACGCCAATTCCTTGCTTGTTTCTGGCGTTGAACGCCAGGACTGAGCATGGTTTGGGCGTTCAACGCCAGCTTTCCACCCAATTTCTGGCGTTTGATTGCCAGAATTATTCCTCTCCGGGCTCTTACTGTCCTAAGATGGATTTTGGGTAGTTTGCTCATTTCTTGGCTTCTTGCTACCTTGAGGTGGGGCATCTAATGTTTTCCCACTTCTCAATTGAACTGCTTGGCACTCTTCTATTATTTGTTTTGACAACTGCTGCTTTGTTTGCTTTAATTGTAGTTCCATATTTATATTAGCCATTTTTGTCTCTTGTAGTCTCTCCTTGAATTTGGCTAACTGTTTTGTTAGAAAATCTAATTGCTGATTGAATTCAGTAGCTTGTTCTGCAGGACTCAGTTCAGCAGTCACTATTCTAGCCTCTTCTTTCATAGAAGGTTCACTGCTTAGGTATAGATGCTGATTTCTGGCAACTATATCAATGAGCTCTTGAGCTTCTTCAATTGTCTTTCTCATATGTATAGACCCATTGGCTGAGTGTTCTAGAGAAGTCTGAGCTCTCTCTGTAAGCCCATAATAGAAGATGTCTAACTGCACCCATTCTGAAAACATTTCAGAGGGGCATTTTCTTAGCATCTCTTTGTATCTCTCCCAAGCATCATAAAGAGATTCATTATCTCCTTGTTTAAAGCCTTGGATGTCCAGCCTTAGCTGTGTCATCCGTTTGGGAGGGAAGTATTGATTCAGGAATTTTTCTGACAGCTGCTTCCATGTCTTTATGCTAGCTTTAGGTTGGTTATTTAACCACCTTTTAGCTTGATCTTTTACAGCAAATGGAAACAGTAATAGTCTGTAAACATCCTGATCTACTTCCTTGTCATGTACTGTGTCAGCAATCTGTAAAAATTGTGCCAGAAACTCTGTAGGTTCTTCCTGTGGAAGACCGAAATACTGGCAACTTTGTTGCACCATGATAATGAGCTGAGGATTCAACTCAAAGCTACTGACTCCAACGGAGGGTATACTGATACTACTCCCATATGAAGCAGTAGTGGGGTTAGCATATGACCCCATAGTCCTTCTGGACTGTTCATTTCCACTTAGATTTATGATGGAGAAAGAGAGATGATGTAAAATAGAAAAAAATATTTTTATTTATTTATTTCTTTATTTATTTCGAAAATAAAATAAATTAAAATAAAATAAATAAAAATTGGGTGAAGATTTTCGAAAAGTAAAGAGAGAGAAAGAAAAAAAATTATGGTTGGGATGTTTTGAAAAAGATATAATTGAAAGGATTTGATTAGAAAAGATATGATTTGAAAAAGATATTATTTTTAAATTTGATGACTAATTTAATGCTAATTTTTTCGAAATTTATGAGTGGAATGAAGAAAAGATATTTTTTTTAATTTTTGAATTTTATGATGAAAAAGAAAAACACACAAAAGACACACAACTTAAAATTTTTAAATTTAAAGCTCCTTGTTTTCGAAAATTTTTGGAGGGAAAACACCAAGGAACACCAAACATAAAAATTTTAAGATCAAAACACAAGAAAGACTCAAGAACACCTTGAAGAATCACAAGAACAACAAGAACATGAAGGTAGAACACCAAACTTAAAATTTTTAGAAAACCAAAATAAAATTTTCGAAAACCAAAGAAAAATCAACAAGAAAACACCAAACTTAAAGTTTGGCACAAGATTTAATAGAAAAATTATTTTTGAAAAAAGAATTTAAAAAGAAGATACCTAATTACCAAGAACATAGATCAACGCTCTAGCCAATTGGGCAGTAAATGTAACACTTGTTTTGAAGAAGTATTTTTAATAACTTAGAATAAAATTTTTTTTGAAAACTAATATTTTGAAAAGGCACACGAAAAACAAGAAAAGAAACAGAACAGGAAAAACTAAAGATCAAACAAGAAAAATAAACAAGAACAACTTGAAGATGAAGGAAGAACAAAGATCACAAATTTCGAAAATTTTAAAAGAAAATTTTTTTTCCTAATCTAAGCAACAAAATAAACCGTCAGTTGTCCAAACTCGAACAATCCCCGGTAACGGCGCAAAAAACTTGGTACACGAAAATTACTTGACACTATGTAATTCCACACAACTAACCAGCAAGTGCACTGCGTCATCCAAGTAATACCTTACGTGAGTAAGGGTCGAATCCCACGGAGATTGTTGGCTTGAAGCAATCTATGGTTACCTTGTAACTCTTAGTCAGGAAAACAATTCACTTATCAAATTGAATTACGAAAAATAAGAGAGTATGAAATAAATACTTATTATGCAGTAATGGAGAATATGTTGGGGTTTTGGAGATGCTTTGTCTTCTGAATTTCAGCTTTTCTCTTGTATTCCTCTTCCCTCATGCATGCAAAAGTGCAAAGTTCCTTCCATGACAAGCTCTATGTAAAGTGTCACCGTTGTCAATGGCTACTTCCCATCTCCTCAGTGAAAATGGTCCAAATGCTCTGTCACAGCACGACTAATCATCTAGAGGTTCTCGATCATACTGGAATAGGATTTACTATCCTTTTGCCTCTGTCACTACGCCCAGCATTCGCGAGTTTGAAGCCCGTCACAGTCATCCAATCCCAGAATCCTACTCGGAATACCACAGACAAGGTTTAGACTTTCCGGATTCTCCTGAATGATGCCATCAATTCTAGCTTATACCACGAAGATTCTGATTATGAAATCTAAGAGATATTCATTCAATCTAATATAGAACGGAGGTGGTTGTCATGCACACGTTCATGGGTTGAGGAAGGTGATGAGTGTCACGGATCATCACCTTCTCCATAATTAAGCGCGAACGAATATCTTAGATAGGAACACGCATGTTTGAATGGAAAATAGAAATACTTGCATTAATTCATCGAGACGCTGTGGAGATCCTCACCCCCAACAATGGGGTTTAGAGACTCATGCTACCAAAAGGTACAAATTTCAGATCTAAAATATCATGAGATACAAAATAAATCTCTAAAAGTTGTTTAAATACTAAACCAGTAACCTAGGTTTACAGAAAATGAGTAAACTATGATAGATAGTGCAGAAATCCACTTCTGGGGCCCACTTGGTGTGTACTGGGGCTGAGACTTAAGCTTCTCACGTGCCTGGGCTGTTTTGGGCGTTCAACTCCAGGTTGAAACCTGTTTCTGGCGTTGAACTCCAACTTGTAACCTCTTTCTGGCGCTGGACGCCATACTGCAACATGGAACTGGTGTTGAACACCAGTTTACGTCATCTATCTTTGAGAAAAGTATAGACTATTATATATTGCTAGAAAGCCCTGGACGTCTACTTTTCAACGCAATTGGAAGCGCGCCAATTGGACTCGTGTAGCTCTAGAAAATCCATTTCAAGTGCAGAGAGGTCAGAATCCAACAGCATCAGCAGTCCTTTTTCAGCCCGAATCAGATTTTTGCTCAGCTCCCTCAAATTCAGCCAGAAAATACCTGAAATTACAGAAAAACACACAAACTCATAGTAAAGTCTAGAGATATGAATTTTTCCTAGAAACTAATGAAAATATACTAAAAACTTAACTAAAACATCCTAAAAACTACATGAAATTAACCCCAAAAAGCGTATAAAATATCCGCTCATCAATGACTCAGATAAGCCATCATCAATCCTACTTGGAAGACCATTCCTGGAGACATCAAAATTCAAATTGGATGCTTTCTCAGGAACATACTCTTTTGAAATAGATGGCTGAATAGTAATCTTCAATCTCAACGGAGTCATAAACAACCCTCCAGAAGATCGTTCTATCTTTCAGTGTGATGTCATAGATGAAACTGTAGCCAAAGTTCACAAGGAAGAATTAGAAGAATGGTACACTGGACAAGGTCCAAGTGTGGGGACCCTCTTGACTGACAATGAGGGCACTTCGGCATTTTCACAAGCTCCAGACAATCCAGAGCCTGCCCATGATCAGAAGTTAGAGTTGAAACCTCTTCCTCCACATCTCAAATATGCTTATCTTGAAGATGAGCAGAAGTTTCCAGTTATCATTACAAGGGAACTCACTTCTCAACAAGAGGAGCAGTTACTTGATGTACTGAGGAGGCACAAGAAAGCAATTGGGTGGAGTTTGGCAGACATAGTGGGCATCAACCCTCAAGTATGTGAGCACAGAATATTTTTAGAAGAGGGAGCAAGACCTGTCCATCAACCCCATAGAAGATTGAATCCCACTATCTTGGAAGTTGTCAAAAAGGAAGTGACCAGATTGTTGGAAGCAGATATCATCTATCCTATTTCAGACAGTGAATGGGTTAGCCCAGTACAAGTGGTGCCCAAGAAGTCTGGAGTCACTACAGTGAAGAATGCACATGGAGAGCTCATAGCAACTAGAGTTCAGAATGCTTGGAGAGTCTGCATTGATTACAGGCGTCTCAACCAAGCCACCCGTAAGGATCACTACCCACTTCCATTCATTGATCAAATGCTGGATCGCCTGTTAGGTAAATCACATTATTGCTTTTTAGATGGTTGGTGCACGAAATTGTGATGTCCAGGCTCGAACAATCCCTGGTAATGGCTCCAAAGCTTGGTGCTTTGATCTTAATACATAATTGTCACAACTTCGATACAACTAACCAGCAAGTGCACTGGGTCGTCCAAGTAATACCTTACGTGAGTAAGGGTCGAATCCCACGGAGATTGTTGGTATGAAGCAAGCTATGGTCACCTTGTAAATCTTAGTCAGGCGGATTTAAACATGATACTTTATTAGATTAAAATAAACAATAAAAAGGATAGAGATACTTATGTAGATTCATTGGCAGGGATTTCAGATAAGCGAATGGAGATGCTTTTCGTTCCTCTGAACCTCTGCTTTCCTGCTATCTTCATCCAATCAGTCTTACTCCTTTCCATGGCTGGCTTTATGTGATACATCACCACTGTCAATGGCTACTTTCGGTCATCTCTCGGGAAAATGATCCAATGCCCTGTCACGGCACGGCTAATCGTCTGGAGGCATCACCCTTGTCAATGGCTTCATCTTATCCACTCAGTGAATAATATGCTCACGCACCCTGTCACAGCACGGCTATTCATCTGTCGGTTCTCGATCATGCTGGAATAGGATTTACTATCCTTTTGCGTCTGTCACTAACGCCCTGCAATCGCGAGTTAGGAGCTCGTCACAGTCAATCAATCATTGAATCCTACTCGGAATACCACAGACAAGGTTTAGACCTTCCGGATTCTCTTGAATGCCGCCATCATTCTAGCTTACACCACGAAGATTCTGGTTAGGAGATCTAAGAGATACTCATTCTAGCTTAATTCATGTAGAACGGAAGTGTTTGTCAGGCACGCGTTCATAGGGGAGAAGGATGATGAGCGTCACACATAATCATCACCTTCATCACGTTCTTGGGTGCGAATGGATATCTTAGAAGAGAAATAAAAAGAATTGAATAGAAAACAGTAGTACTTTGCATTAATCTTTGAGGAACAGCAGAGCTCCACACCTTAATCTATGGAGTGTAGAAACTCTACCGTATGAAAATACATAAGTGAAGGTCCAGGCATGGCCGAGATGGCCAGCCCCCTAAAGCGTGATCAATAGTCTCCTAAGATTAACAATGGATTAAAACTAAGACCAAAGATGTCTAATACAATAGTAAGAGGTCCTATTTATAATAAACTAGTCACTAGGGTTTACATGAGTAAGTAATTGATGCATAAATCCACTTCCTGGGCCCACTTGGTGTGTGCTTGGGCTTGGGCTTGAGTGTTACACGTGCAGAGGCCATTTGTGGAGTTGAACGCCAGTTTCTGTGCCAGTTTGGGCGTTCAACTCTGGTTTTGGATCCTTTTCTGGCGCTGGACGCCAGATTTGGGCAGAAGGCTGGCGTTGAACGCCAGTTTACGTCGTCAATTCTTGGCCAACGTATGGACTATTATATATTTCTGGAAAGCCCTGGATGTCTACTTTCTAACGCAATTGGAAGCGCGCCATTTCGAGTTCTGTAGCTCCAGAAAATCCACTTTGAGTGCAGGGAGGTCAGAATCCAACAGCATCAGCAGTCCTTTTTCAACCTCTGAATTTGATTTCTGCTCAAGTCCCTCAATTTCAGCCAGAAAATACCTGAAATCATAGAAAAACACACAAACTCATAGTAAAGTCCAGAAATGTGAATTTAACATAAAAACTAATGAAAACATCCCTAAAAGTAACTAGATCCTACTAAAAACATACTAAAAACAATGCCAAAAAGCGTATAAATTATCCGCTCATCACAACACCAAACTTAAATTGTTGCTTGTCCCCAAGCAACTGAAAATCAAATAGGATAAAAAGAAGAGAATATACTATAAATTCCAAACTATCAATGAAACATAGCTTCAATCAAATGAGCGGGACTTATAGCTTTTTGCCTCTTGAATAGTTTTGGCATCTCACTTTATCCATTGAGGTTTAGAATGATTGGCATGTATAGGAACTTCAGATTTCGAATAGTGTTATTGACTCTCCTAGTTCAGTATGATGATTCTTGAACACAGCTTCTTTATGAGTCTTGGCCGTGGCCCTAAGCACTTTGTTTTCCAGTATTACTACCGGATACATAAATGCCACAGACACATAATTGGGTGAACCTTTTCAGATTGTGACTCAGCTTTGCTAAAGTCCCCAATTAGAGGTGTCCAGGGTTCTTAAGCACACTCTCTTTTTTTTTTTTTTTTTTTTTTTTTTTTTTGCTTTGGACCTTGACTTTAACCGCTCAGTCTCAAGTTTTCACTTGACACCTACACGCCACAAGCACATGGTTAGGGACAGCTTGGTGTAGCCGCTTAGACCAGGATTTTATTCCTTTAGGCCCTCCTATCCACTGATGCTCAAAGCCTTGGGATCCTTTTTATTTGCCCTTGCCTTTTGGTTTTAAGGGTTATTGGCTTTTTCTGCTTGCTTTTTCTTTTTCTTTCTATTTTTTTTTTCTATTTTTTTCGCCCCCTTTTTTTTTCATTTTTTTTTCTGCAAGCTTTGTTCTCTGCTGCTTTTTCTTGCTTCAAGAATCATTTTTATGATTTTTCAGATTATCAAATAACATGTCTCCTAGTCATCATTCTTTCAAGAGCCACATATTTAACATTCTTAAACAACAACTTCAAAAGACATATGCACTGTTCAAGCATTCATTCAGGAAAACAAGAAGCATTGTCACCACATCAATATAATTAAACTAAGTTCAAGGATAAATTCGAAACTCATGTACTTCTTGTTCTTTTGAATTAAAACATTTTTCATTTAAGAGAGGTGATGGATTCATAGGACATTTATAACTTTAAGACAGAGTTACTAACTACTAATGATCATGTAATGAAGACACAAACACAGATAGGCACATAACATAGAAAATGAAAAACAGAGAAAGTAAGAACAAGGAATGAGTCCACCTTAGTGATGTCCTTGAGCTCTTCTATGTCTCTTCCTTGCCTTGGCTGCTCCTCCTTCATTGCTTTTAGATCTTCTCTGATTTCATGAAGGATGATGGAGTGCTCTTGATGTTCCACCCTTAGTTGCTTCCAATAATTGTGTGGAAGAAAATGTATCCCCTGAGGTATCTCAGGGATCTCTTGATTTGCAGTCAAATGTTCTACCACTGAGCTATAGACCCTTGATGGAAGCTTTTGTCTTCCCTTTCCTCTTTCTAGAGGTTTCTCTGGCCTTAGGTGCCATCAATGGTTATGGAAAAAACAAAAAAGCTATGCTTTTACCACACCAAACTTAGAATGTTGCTCGCCCTCGAGCAAAAGAAGAAAGAATAGAAGAATAAGAAGAAGATATGGAGGAGATGGATGGGAGTGTGTATTCGGCCATATAGGTGGGATTGGGTGGGAGAGAGATGTTGAATTTTTGAAGGTAGTGGGTGTATGGATGTGAGTGGTAAATGGAAAAAAAAGAAGGGATGATCATGAATGGAAAGAGAGATGATGAGGTAAGTGGGGATCCTGTGGGGTCCACAGATCCTGAGATGATCCTGTGGGGTCCACAGATCCTGAGGTGTCAAGGCATTTACATCCCTGCACCAATTTAGGCATGTAAAATGCCCTTGCACACAACTCTGGGCGTTCAGCGCCAGGTTGGTGCCCATTTTGGGCGTTCAACGCCCCTTTGCTGCCATTTCTGGCGTTGAACGCCAGAACCATGCTTGTTCTGGGCATTCAGCGCCAGGATGCTCCCATTCTGGGCGTTCAGCGCCAGAACTATGCTCTGTTCTGGCGTTTGAACGCCAGACAGATGCTCCTCCAGGGTGTGATTTTTCTTCTGCTGTTTTTGATTCCGTTTTCAATTTTTATATTTATTTTGTGACTCCACATGATCATGAACCTAAGAAAACATGAAAAATAAGAATTAGATAAACATTGGGTTGCCTCCCAACAAGCGCTTCTTTAATGTCAATAGCTTGACAGTGGGCTCTCATGGAGCCTCACAGATGTGCAGAGCTTTGTTGAGACTCTCCAACACCAAACTTAGAGTTTGACTGTGGGGGCTCTGGTTGACTCTGCTTTGAGAGAAGCTTTTCAAGCTTCCTCTCCATGGTTGCAGAGGGAGATCCTTGAGTTTTGAATACAAGGGAGTTCTCATTCCATTGAAGGACTTTTTCACCTCTGTCAACATCAATCACAGCTCTTGCTGTGGCCAGGAAAGGTCTTCCTAGGATGATGGATTCATCCTCTTCCTTTCCAGTATCCAGGACTATGAAATCAGCAGGGATGTAAAGGCCCTCAACCTTTACTAATACATCTTCTACTTGTCCATAAGCCTGTTTTCTTGAGCTGTCTGCCATCTCTAGTGAGATTTTAGCAGCTTGCACCCCATAGATTCCCAGTTTCTCTATCACAGAGAGGGGCATGAGGTTTACTCCTGAACCAAGGTCACACAGAGCTTTAAAGATCATAGTGCCTATGGTACAAGGTAATATAAACTTTCCAGGATCCTGTCTCTTCTGAGGCAATGTCAGTTGATCCAGATCACTTAGTTCATTGATGAACAAGGGAGGTTCAACTTCCCAAGTATTAATGCCAAATAATTTGGCATTCAGCTTCATGATTGCACCAAGAAACTTGGCAGTTTGCTCTTCAGTGACATCCTCATTCTCTTCAGAAGAGGAATACTCATCAGAGCTCATGAAGGGCATAAGGAGGTTCAATGGAAGCTCTATGGTCTCTAGATGAGCCTCAGAGTCCCTTGGTTCCCCAGAGGGAAGCTCCTTATTGATCACTGGACGTCCCAGGAGGTCTTCCTCCTTGGGATTCACGTCCTCTCCTCTCCTCACAGGTTCGGCCAGGGCACTTATGTCAATGGCCTTGCACTCTCCTTTTGGATTCTCTTCTGTATTGCTTGGGAGAGTACTCGAAGGGATTTTAGTGATCCTTTTACTCAGCTGGCCCACTTGTGCTTCCAGATTTCTAATGGAAGACCTTGTTTCATTCATGAAACTTACAGTGGCCTTAGATAGATCAGATACTAGATTTGCTAAATTAGAAGCATTTTGTTCAGAGTTCTCTGTCTGTTGCTGAGTTGATGATGGAAAAGGCTTGCTATTGCTAAACCTGTTTCTTCCACCATTATTAAAGCCTTGTTGAGGCTTTTGATCCTTCCATGAGAAATTTGGATGATTTCTCCATGTTGAGTTATAGGTGTTTCCATAAGGTTCACCTAAATAATTTACCTCTGCTATTGCAGGGTTCTCAGGATCATAGGCTTCTTCTTCAGAAGATGCCTCTTGAGTACTGTTGGATGCAGCTTGCATTCCATGCAGACTCTGAGAAATCATATTGACTTGCTGAGTCAATATTTTGTTCTGAGCCAGTTTGGCATTCAGAGTATCAACCTCAAGAACTCCCTTCTTCATTGGCGTCCCATTACTCACAGGATTCCTTTCAGAAGTGTACATGAACTGGTTATTAGCAACCATGTCAATGAGTTCTTGAGCTTCTGCAGGCGTTTTCTTTTGGTGAATGGATCCACCTGCAGAAGTGTCCAGTGACATCTTTGATAGCTCAGACAGACCATCATAGAATATATCCAGGATGGTCCATTCTGAAAGCATGTCAGAAGGACACTTTTTGGTCAACTGTTTGTATCTTTCCCAAGCTTCATAGAGGGATTCACCTTCTTTCTGTCTGAAGGTTTGAACATCAGCTCTAAGCTTGCTCAGCTTTTGAGGAGGAAAGTACTTGGCTAAGAAAGTCGTGACCAGCTTATCCCAAGAGTTCAGGCTGTCTTTAGGTTGAGAATCCAACCATAATCTAGCTCTGTCTCTTACAGCAAAAGGGAAAAGCATGAGCCTGTAGACTTCAGGATCTATTCCATTAGTCTTAACAGTATCACATATCTGCAAGAATTCAGTTAAGAACTAAAAAGGATCCTCAGATGGAAGTCCATGAAACTTGCAGTTCTGCTGCATTAGAGAAACTAATTGAGGTTTAAGCTCGAAGTTGTTTGCTCCAATGGCAGGAATGGAGATGCTTCTTCCATGTAAATTGGAATTAGGTGCAGTAAAGTCACCAAGCATCTTCCTTACATTATTATTATTTTCGGCTGCCATCTCCTCTGCCTGTTCGAAAATTTCTGAAAGGTTATCTCTGGATTGTTGTATCTTAGCTTCTCTTAATTTTCTCTTCAGAGTCCTTTCAGGTTCTGGATCTGCTTCCACAAGAATGTTCTTATCCTTGCTCCTGCTCATATGACAAAGAAGAAGGCACAGAAAAATAATAATAATAATGGAGATCCTTTATACCCCAGTATAGGGATCCCTGTGTGAGTGGAAAAAAAAGAGGGGGTGATAAAGGATGTGATGTAAAGGAAGAAATGCAACTGTACGAATGGAAGAGATGTGAGGTGAGATGTTAGGATATGAATGAATAAATAGAATGAGATGGGGGGGATAATTTTCGAAAATTATTTTGAAAAAGGAGTTAGTGATTTTTGAAAATTGGTTTTTGAAAATTTGTTAGTATTTTTTCGAAAATTTTTTTGAAATCAAAAATAAAAAATAAAAATAATTAGTTAATTAAAAAGAAATTTTTGAAAAAGAGGGGAGATATTTTCGAAAATTAGAGAGAGAGAGTTAGTTAGGTAGTTTTGAAAAAGTTAAGAAACAAATAAAAAGTTAGTTAGTTAGTTGAAACAAATTTTGAAAAGATAAGAAGTTAGGAAGTTAGAAAAGATATTTTGAAAAAGATATTTTTTGAAAAAGATAAGATAAGAAGATATTTTTGAAAAGATATGATAGAAATTAGTTTTGAAAAAGATTTGATTTTTAAAATCTCAATTAAAGACTTGATTCATAAGAAATCACAAGATATGATTCTAGAACTCAAAGTTTGAATCTTTCTTAACAAGCAAGTAACAAACTTCAAATTTTTGAACCAAAACATTAATTGTTTAAGTTATTTTCGAAAATTATGATTTAAAATGAGAAAAAGATTTTTGAAAATTATTTTTGGAATTTTCGAAAATAACTAAGAATTTTGAAAAAGATTTGATTTTTGAAAAAGATTTTGAAAAAGATAAGATTTTCAAATTGAAAATTTGATTTGACTCATAGGAAACAACTTTGATTTTAAAAATTTTTGAAAAAGTCAACTCAAATTTTCGAATTTGATGAGAGAAAAAGGGAAAAATATTTTTTTGATTTTTGAAATTTTTATGAAAAACATGAAAAATATGCAATGCATGAGATTTTTAGATCAAAACAATGAATGCATGCAAGAATGCTATGAATGTCAAGATGAACACCAAGAACACTATGAATGTCATGATGAACATCAAGAACATATTTTTGAAAAATTTTTTAATGCAAAGAAAACATGCAAGACACCAAACTTAGAATTCTTTAATGCTTACGCACTAAGAATTCAAGAATGCATATGATAAACATGAAAAGACACAAAACAAAAAAATCATCAAGATCAAACAAGAAGACTTGCCAAGAACAACTTGAAGATCATGAAGAACACTATGAATGCATGATATTTTCGAAAAAATGCAAGATGCATATGCAATTGACACCAAACTTATAACATGACTCAAGACTCAAACAAGAAACACAGAAATATTTTTGATTTTTATGATTTTCTAATTTTTTTTGTATTTTTATTTATTATTTTGTTTTTCGAAAATTATTGTGAAAAATAAAAATAAGGATTTCAAAAATTTTTAATATGAATTCCAGGAATCTTGCCATGTTAGTCTTAAAGCTCCAATCAAAGGGTCAGGCATGGCTTAATAGCCAGCCAAGCTTTAATAAAAATATGAGTGTAATTCAGACATGACAAGCCTGACATACCCTATCCAGAAGGATTGGGCATGACTCCACTGAAGTGATTAGCCAATCCCAAAGCAGTTTGGGTATGGCTTTACAGCCAGATAGGCTTCAACATGCTTCATGAAACACTAGAATTCATTCTTAAAAATTTTGAAGCCATAGAATAATTTATTTTTGAAAACATTATTTTTAGTAAATTTTTTTTTTATTTTTTTTTTTCGAAAACAAGTGAGGAATTTTTGAAAGGTTTTTGAAAAATTTTTTTTTTGAAAATAAAACAAAAAGAAAATTACCTAATCTGAGCAACAAGATGAACCGTCAGTTGTCCAAACTCAAACAATCCCCGGCAACGGCGCCAAAAACTTGGTGCACGAAATTGTGATGTCTAGGCTTGAACAATCCCTGGTAATGGCTCCAAAGCTTGGTGCTTTGATCTTAATACATAATTGTCACAACTTCGATACAACTAACCAGCAAGTGCACTGGGTCGTCCAAGTAATACCTTACGTGAGTAAGGGTCGAATCCCACGGAGATTGTTGGTATGAAGCAAGCTATGGTCACCTTGTAAATCTCAGTCAGGCGGATTTAAACATGATACTTTATTAGATTAAAATAAACAATAAAAAGGATAGAGATACTTATGTAGATTCATTGGCAGGGATTTCAGATAAGCGAATGGAGATGCTTTTCGTTCCTCTGAACCTCTGCTTTCCTGCTATCTTCATCCAATCAGTCTTACTCCTTTCCATGGCTGGCTTTATGTGATACATCACCACTGTCAATGGCTACTTTCGGTCATCTCTCGGGAAAATGATCCAATGCCCTGTCACGGCACGGCTAATCGTCTGGAGGCATCACCCTTGTCAATGGCTTCATCTTATCCTCTCAGTGAATAATATGCTCACGCACCCTGTCACGGCACGGCTATTCATCTGTCGGTTCTCGATCATGCTGGAATAGGATTTACTATCCTTTTGCGTCTGTCACTAACGCCCTGCAATCGCGAGTTAGGAGCTCGTCACAGTCATTCAATCATTGAATCCTACTCGGAATACCACAGACGAGGTTTAGACCTTCCGGATTCTCTTGAATGCCGCCATCATTCTAGCTTACGCCACGAAGATTCTGGTTAGGAGATCTAAGAGATACTCATTCTAGCTTAATTCATGTAGAACGGAAGTGTTTGTCAGGCACGCGTTCATAAGGGAGAAGGATGATGAGCGTCACACATAATCATCACCTTCATCACGTTCTTGGGTGCGAATGGATATCTTAGAAGAGAAATAAGAAGAATTGAATAGAAAACAGTAGTACTTTGCATTAATCTTTGAGGAACAGCAGAGCTCCACACCTTAATCTGTGGAGTGTAGAAACTCTACCGTATGAAAATACATAAGTGAAGGTCCAGGCATGGCCGAGATGGCCAGCCCCCTAAAGCGTGATCAATAGTCTCCTAAGATGAACAATGGATTAAAACTGAGACCAAAGATGTCTAATACAATAGTAAGAGGTCCTATTTATAATAAACTAGTCACTAGGGTTTACATGAGTAAGTAATTGATGCATAAATCCACTTCCTGGGCCCACTTGGTGTGTGCTTGGGCTTGGGCTTGAGTGTTACACGTGCAGAGGCCATTTGTGGAGTTGAACGCCAGTTTCTGTGCCAGTTTGGGCGTTCAACTCTGGTTTTGGATCCTTTTCTGGCGCTGGACGCCAGATTTGGGCAGAAGGCTGGCGTTGAACGCCAGTTTACGTCGTCAATTCTTGGCCAAAGTATGGACTATTATATATTGCTGGAAAGCCCTGGATGTCTACTTTCCAACGCAATTGGAAGCGCGCCATTTAGAGTTCTGTAGCTCCAGAAAATCCACTTTGAGTGCAGGGAGGTCAGAATCCAACAGCATCAGCAGTCCTTTTTCAACCTCTGAATCTGATTTCTGCTCAAGTCCCTCAATTTCAGCCAGAAAATACCTGAAATCACAGAAAAATACACAAACTCATAGTAAAGTCCAGAAATGTGAATTTAACATAAAAACTAATGAAAACATCCCTAAAAGTAACTAGATCCTACTAAAAACATACTAAAAACAATGCCAAAAAGCGTATAAATTATCCGCTCATCAATGGTTACATAGGTTATTTCTAGATTCATATAGCTCCTGAGGATCAGGAAAAGACCACTTTTACATGTCCTTTTGGGACTTATGCTTACAAGATAATGCCCTTTGGTTTGTGCAATGCACCAGCTACTTTCCAAAAGTGTATGATAAGTCTTTTCTCTGATCTTATTGAGGACTGTATGGAGGTTTTTATGGATGATTTTAGCGTTTATGGTGATTCTTTTAGCCTTTGCTTAGATGGATTATCTAGAGTATTAGATAGATGTGTTAATACAAACCTTGTATTGAATTTTGAAAAATGTCATTTTATGGTAAAACAAGGGAATGTATTAGGACATGTGGTATCTAATAATGGCATTTCTGTAGACCCAACAAAGGTGAATGTTATTTCTAGTTTACTTTACCCCTCCTCTGTGAGGGTAGTCCGTTCGTTCCTTGGCCATGCAGGTTTTTACAGGAGATTTATTAAGGACTTTAGTAAGGTAGCACTTCCCTTATCCAGATTACTGCAGAAGGATATTGAGTTCGAGTTCAGTGAGGATTGCAAACAAGCGTTTGATAAGCTGAAGGCCGCCCTGACTCAATCCAAAATTGTGAGAGGACCAGACTGGAGCCAGCCGGTTGAAATCATGTGCGATGCTTCCAACCATGCAGTAGGAGCAGCGCTGGCTCAGCGTGAAGGTAAGAATCCTTTTGCTATAGCTTACGCGTCTAAGACTTTAGATGCTGCCCAGTCCAATTATACTACTACTGAGAAAGAGCTTCTTGCTATTGTTTTTGCTCTGGATAAATTCTGAGCTTATTTACTTGGTACTAGAGTAGTAGTGTATTTGGACCATGCAGCTTTAAAGTATCTATTATCTAAAAAGGAGTCCAAACCAAGGCTTATACGTTGGATCCTGCTATTACAATAATTTGACTTAGAAATAAAGGATAGGAGTGGTAACCAGAATTTAGTGGTAGAGCACTTGAGTCGCCTTGAGCACATTAAGGATGATTCTACTCCTATAGATGATAATTTTCCATTTGATAACTTGCAAGCGGTATCTAAGGTATTCCCTTAGTATGCACCTGTAGCTAATTATCTAGTTAGCCGCACATTTCCTCCAAACTTTTCTAAGCATCAAAGAGACAAGCTGAAAAGCGAGTCTAAATATTATATATGGGATGACCCATATTTATGGAGTTGTGGCGCTGATCAGGTAATTAGACGTTGTGTGTCTCAATCAGAATTCCAGTCCATTTTAGAGGCCTGTCACTCATCTGAGAGTGGAGGGCATTTTGGCTCTCAACGAACAGCTAGAAAGATCTTAGACTGTGGATTCGGGTGGCCTACTCTTTTTATAGATGCTGCTGAGTTTTGTAAATCCTGTCTCCCATGCCAAAAATTTGGTAATATATCCAGGAGGGATGAGATGCCTCAACAAATTATGCTTTTCTGTGAAATTTTTGATGTTTGGGGCATTGACTTCATGGGTCCATTTCCAAATTCTAATGGTTATTTTTATATATTGTTAGCTGTGGATTACGTTTCCAAATGGGTGGAAGCAATTCCTACCTGCAATGATGATGCTAACACTGTTGTTTCCTTTGTGAGAAACCATATTATTTGCCGCTTTGGATCACCACGAGCAATCGTGAGCGATCAAGGCACCCATTTTTGTAACAGGAGACTAACAGGATTAACGAAGAAGCATGGGATAATTCATAAGGTTGTGACAACATACCATCCTCAGATCAATGGGCAAGCTGAGGTGTCAAATAGAGAGATAAAGCATATCTTGCAAAAGATAGTCAAACCTCATAGAAAAGACTGGAGCACTAGGCTACAAGATGCACTCTGGGCATATAGAATAGCATACAAAACACCCATTGGGATGAGTCCTTTCCTCATAGTTTATGGAAAAGCTTGTCATCTCCCTGTTGAGGTAGAGCACAAAGCTTTTTGGGTAGTCAAGGAGTGCAACATGGGAATTGAGAAAGCCGGAGCTAAAAGGAAGTTGCAACTGCAAGAACTGGAGAGCCTTCTCCTAGAAGCTTATGAGAACTCAAGACTATACAAGGAGAAGATGAAGGCTGTACATGATCAGCACATCAAGAAAAAAGAGTTCCAACCTGGAGATTTAGTCCTCCTTTACAAATCTCGACTGAGGCTCATGCCGGGTAAGTTGAGATCAAGATGGGAAGGTCCATACAGAGTAGAGAAGGCCGAACCGTACGGAGTTTATCACCTAAGTCATCCTTCAAGTTTTGAACTTATCAAAGTTAATGGACAACGCTTGAAGCTATACCATGGCGAGAAGATATAGAAAAACTAGGAGCTTGAGATCTTCCTCTTAGAAGACCCCCACATAGCAGAAGATTGAGCTAGTGGAGCGTCCAACCTACGGACGTTAAAGCAAAGTGCTAGGTGGGAGACAACCCACCATGGTATGATCGTTCTTTTCTTTATTTTTAGTTTCTCTGTTCCATAACTCTTCTCTTTATCAGTACATTTCGTGCATCTGTGATGCCAGGGCATTTTGGCCAGTTTCACTGACCTTTTCTTTACCGTTTTTAGGATAGTTTTATGCATTTCTTTAGGAAATAAGCTAGTTTTGGGTAAATATTCACTTATGCCTTGACTCAAGCATACATTGTGCATTTTACATGATTTTATGAGGATTTTGCATAAGTTTAGTGACAAATATTATGTTGCATTACTCATGACTTGGACTAGAGCTTTGATGCACTTTGTTGCTTGGTTTCAGGACCAAAAAGAAGCAAGAAAAGGAGAGGTAACTTGCAAAGATTAATGAGAAAAGTGATTGCCAATAACACTCTCAAAAAGCCATCAATGCCCACGTTAGAGAGTCACATTAACCAAGTTAACATGAACTCTAACGTGGAGAAAATAAGTTGAGCCAACGTTAGTGACACTCAACATTGTCACTAACGTTGGCACTTACTCATAAGTAGCCACGTTAGAAGCCACGTTAACCTAGTTAACGTGGCCTCTAACGTTAAGGGGGAGGGAGAGAAGCCAACATTAGTGACACTCAACATTGTCACTAACGTTGGCCTATGGTGCTAAGTACCACGTTAACTCCCACGTTAACTTGGTTAACGTGGGAACTAACGTAGAGGATGAAGAGTTGTCGACAACGTTAGTGACACTCAACATTGTCACTAACGTTGAAGCAACCACACTACCCCCAAGAGTCACGTTAACTTCCACGTTAACTGGGTTAACGTGGAAGCTAACAATAAGGAATGAAGGATGAGCCAACGTTAGTGACACTCAACATTGTCACTAACGTTGGGATGGCTAAAGATGGCAACGTTAGAGGCCACGTTAACCTAGTTAACGTGGACTCTAACGAGAGACCCAGGGGCACATTGGAACGTTAGTGACAATGTTGAGTGTCACTAACGTTCTCGAAGGATGGCAAAGGCCACGTTAGAAGCCACGTTAACCCAGTTAACGTGAGCTTTAACGTGAAGCAAGAAGGGGCACACTGGAACGTTAGTGACAATGTTGAGTGTCACTAACGTTCTCGAAGGTTTACAAGGCAACGTTAAAAGCCACGTTAACCTAGTTAACGTGGGTTTTAACGTGAGGCAAAGGGGTGCATTGGAACGTTAGTGACAATGTTAAATGTCACTAACGTTCCCGAACTTGGACTTTCATTAAATGATTAACACTCCTTACGCCCTGAGCTTAAGTCTCTGCCCACTCCGCACTTTCTCTCTACAAGTAAAGCCAAGCCCAAATAAAGAAAGGAACTGCTTCAAACTCAAGATCCAAAGGCCCAAGACTTGAAGAGTGAACTAGAAGCTGAGAAGAGTAGTATATATAGGAGTAGCTTTGAATTGTAAAATAGTTTTGGAGGCTGAGGAATTACTCTCGGTATTTACTTTCTTTGCAATTTCTAGTTTCATGATGTATTCTCCATCTTTATTTTCATTTTCAAGAGCTATGAACAACTAAACCCCTTTCATTGGGTTAGGGAGCTCTGTTGTAATTTGATGGATCAATACTAATTTCCATTGTTCTTCTTCTATCTTTCCTCTTGATTTTACTTGAAAGCTTTCGATCTTCATCCAATTGAGTAGTTATCTTGGAAGAGAAGCTATTCAAACTTGGATCTCTTTTGAACCTTGGAAGAGGAATGAAGAGATCAAGATAGAAATGCTTTCTCATGCTGGACCAAACTGGGTTTGGATGGGTATGTGACTGCAACCCTCTCAATACTTGGTTTGGGAAATGCATGTGTTTTAATCAGTGACCATACTTCATCTCTTCTCATGAGCAATTGACCAAGGAATTGGCTATTGATCAAGATTTGAGAGATTGAATTGCAAGGAATTGCAATTCAATCACTTACGATTGCCAAGGAGATCAATGAGTGCATTGATTGAGGAAGAGATGAAAATGAACTTGATTCGGAGAATTGCAACATCTCCTAAGCCCAATGAACTCCCCATCTCTAATCTTATCCATTCTCTTTAATTTCTGTCATTTACTTTTATGAGCAAATCCCCCATTCCCATTTACAATTCTGCAATTTATTTTCAGTCATTTACTTCCAGTCCTTTAATTCTAGCATTTACTTTTCTGTTATTTACATTCCCGCCATTTTATTTTCTGCAACTCTCAACCCAAATTCTGGATTCGCTCAACTAGAACATTCTTCTAATTAAAGTTGCTTGATCAATCAATCCCTGTGGGATTCGACCTCACTCTATTGTGAGTTTTTACTTGACGACAACTTCGGTACACTTGCCGAAGGGAGATTTGTTGAGAGACAAGTTTTCCACGCATCAAGTTTATGGCGTCGTTGCCGGGGATTGATTGTGCATCAACAATGATTAGATTGGAAGATCACTAGATTGAGCATTTTATTTTGTGTATTTCATTTTCTGTTTGATTGATTTACTTTTTGTTTTAGTTAAACTTCTTCCCTTCTCCCTCTACTCTTTTGTTTTTCTTTGTTATTTTCAATTCTGTTTGCTAACCCACTAACTGTTTGATATATTGCATCACCCATAACAAACATCAATTCTAACACAAATACTATCTGTACCTATATTCTCTGCTTGTACTTGTTGGTTGTATGACAGGGAGAAGAAGCGGGGCTTCAACTTCCTTTGATTCTGAACCAGAGAGAACCTTTCTTAGACTAAGGAGGGAGGCAAAAGGAAAACGAGTAGTTGGTGCTGAAGAAGAAGAGGAACAGTTTGAGGAATAATTTGAACCAAACATGGAAGAAAACATGGAAAATCATCATGAAGAAGAGACTCACAACCATGGCAGAGGAGGTGGAGCAAATCATGCTGGGGAGGATAGAAGAGTTTTGGGCTCTTACATTAATCCAAACCCAGGCAATTGTGGAAGTAGCATCCAAAAACCAACAATCCATGCCAACAACTTTGAACTTAAACCACAGCTCATCACCCTTGTTCAGAACAACTGTTCGTTTGGAGGAGGTGTTCAAGAAGATCCCAACTAACATTTGACCACCTTCCTGAGAATATGTGACACAGTGAAATCTAATGGTGTTCATCCTGACGCCTATAGATTACTCTTATTTCCCTTCTCACTCAGAGTCAAGGCAGCCAAGTGGCTGGAATCCTTCCCAAGGGAGAGCTTGACAACTTGGGAGGATGTGGTGAACAAATTTTTAGCAAGATTCTACCCTCCTCAATGAATCAATAGGCTGAGAGCTGAGGTCCAAACCTTCAGGCAACAGGATGGTGAGACTCTGTATGAAGCATGGGAGAGGTTCAAAGACTTAACAAGGAGGTGTCCACCTGACATGTTCAACGAATGGGTCCAGCTGCACATTTTCTATGAAGGGCTCTCTTATGAGTCAAAGAAGGCAGTAGACCATTCATCTGGAGGGTCCTTGAACAAGAAGAAGACCATTGAGGAAGCCATAGATGTTATTGAAACAGTAGTAGAAAACGACTACTTCTATGCTTCCGAAAGAGGGAACACAAGAGGAGTGATGGAGCTAAACAATGTAGACGCTCTGTTGGCCCAAAACAAGCTCATTACCCAGCAGCTGGCTGACCTCACCAAGAAGATGGAGATAAACCAAGTAGCAGCAATCTCCACTTCATCAACAACACAAGAAGGATTAAACCAAGAAGCAAAAGGGAGTCAGGAGCAAGCCAACTACATTGGGAATTCACCAAGGAAAAACTATGATCCATACTCCAAGACTTACAACCCTGGATGGAGAAATCACCCGAACTTTGGGTGGGGAAGTGGGCAAGATCAAAACCAAGACCAGAGACGTTACAACTCCAACAACAATGCAGCTCATCAACAATTCACCCAGAGGACATCTCAACACCCCCACAACAACACTTCTCCACATACTTATCAAAACCAAAACAGCACATCTGCTCCGAACCACTCATCAATTGATGACAGGCTCTCTAAGATTGAAGCCTTACTTGAAGGAATAAGCCATGAGATTCAAGAAAATAAGGTGTTCAAAGAGGAGGTGCGAGCCAATATTAAGAACCAGGGAGAAACCATTAGGAAGCTAGAATTCCAGGTGGGATACTTAGCTGAGAAGATTCCCAAACCTACTGATAGCTTCCCAAGTGACACTGAGAAAAACCCCAAGGGAGAAGCAAAGAAAGTAAGATGGAAAGATTGCAAAATGGTCACTACAAGTGATCAAGAGATTGAAGACAAGCAAGGAAAAATGTGCAAACAACCTGAAGACAACTCAACAAAGGAGGAGGACAGAGATCACAAAGAACCAGAAATCTCACAACAAGAACTCCTGAAGCTGTATACACCATTCCCTCAACTGCTCAAAGGTGTTCTGGGAAAAAGAATATACTCAAGGTTCCTACACTTGTTTGCATCTCTGCATGTGAACATACCATTCATCAAGGCAATTCAACAAATGCCTGCATTCATCAAATATATGAAGGAACTTCTTCCCAGGAAAAGCTCACTCAAGGGAGGGCAGACTATAGTGATGAACAAGGAATGCAGTGCCCTTATTCAACCTGAGTTGCCTACAAAAAGAAGAGACCCAGGAAGTTTTCATATACCTTGTGCCATAGGTGAAAATATGTTCGACAGAGCACTATGCGATTTAGGGTCCAGCATCAACTTACTGCCCTTATCCCTGGTGAAGAGGCTGCAGATCAATGAGATAATGCCCACAGATGTCATTATCAGACTGGCTAACAAAACTCAAAAGCAAGCAATAGGAGTGGTGGAAAATGTGTTGCTAAAGGTTGGGAAGTACTTTCTCCCAACAGACTTTGTCATTCTGGACATGGAAGAAAGTCACACTCACCCAATCATATTAGGAAGACCATTCCTAGCTACAGCCAGAGCACTTATCGATGTAGAGAAAGGGGAGCTAATATTGAGAATTCATGATGAACAACTCAGCTTCAATGTCTTCAACTTCTCACAAGAAACAGATCAAGAGGACAAGGAACTCAGCATAAACGATAAGGAGACACTGAAGGAGGAGACAAGCACTGAAGCACAGCTAGTTCATTCTGAAACCCCCTCAATTGATAAACAAGGAAAACAGCAACTGCCACAACTCAAGGAAAAATTGGAGGAACCCAAACCTCTAGAGGCAGGTGAAGACAGCATCACAACTCCTTGGAGAAAAGAGGTCACCAAGGGGAAAGCAACCTCAAAAGAAACAAAGAAGAAGGTACCAAGGAAATGGAGGAACAAGAAGATCCCTACGGAAGACTTCTCTCCAGGGGATAGAGTTGTCTCAGCCTACTTCCCAGATATTCCCCCTAATCTCCCTACTGTGCCATCTCAATTACCCAAGGTCTTCACTATCAACAGAGTTCTTTCCCTGGAACATGTGGAAATCATTGATCCAACCAATGGATACAAGTCCACAGCAAGAGGGGAGGACTTTAAGCACTACCAACCACCATGATGAAGGAAAAACGTCAAGCTAGTGACGCCAAAGAAGCGCTTCATGGGAGGTAACCCATGTTTTATATGCTTTCAGATGATAATGAATAAGTCAATCTTTATGGGCTTCAATCCAAACTTAACAAACAAATTGGTGAAAATCTTCTTATGCAGAATATAGTGAGGAACAAGTTTGGTGTTCAAAGCAAACCAAGTTGTATGCTAGTCTTGGGAGCTTTGAACACAAAACTTTCATCACAGTGCTTCAAACTAAGTTTGGTGTCACCCCATGGTGCCACCAAAATGCATATAAGGAACCACCAATAGCTAGTTAGTTAGTTGAAATTCATAAACAAACAATCAAATCCTTTCTTTCAAGTTATTCTAGCCGTAGAGTTTTAATTTTCTTATATATTAATTCCCTTATTTTGAATCTTTATAGGAAAAGAAAAGAAGCATGAAAGGGATTGATTGGACAATTAAATGGGGGAGATTTCGCCACTTAATGAAGAGCACTACACACATGTCTCAAGAGGGAACGCATGGGGAAACGCTGCCATGCAACATTGGAGAAAGAAGAACCTTGAAGACCGAACCAATCACTCTCATTAAAGTGATGATCCTTGTCTTCCCTTCATACACAACCCCATCCGTTCATCTAGTAAACATTCATGCAATCCACACCCTTCATCCACTCATGATTTTCTTATATAAGTGAACCGTAGTACATGCTCACTCCTCACATTCAAATCCCCACTCTCCACACTTCTATTGGCACACTGAACCCTTCATCACAAATTGCTTTAACCAACCCTCTCTTCATCTATCTGAAGCCTCAAACCCCCTCAAACAACAATTCAAGTCATGGCATCATCAAGCTCAAAGAGGCAAAAGAGGAAGGGGCCTATGGAGAGTGCTCCTTTTGATGACAAGAGATTCAAGACTGCCTTTCATGAGCATGAATTTGAGCGGATAAATGCTAGAAGGATATTGCCAGAATTAATCTTCCAAATCAATGCCAATGAATCACCACAGATTTGGAGAAAAATCGAACAAAGGGGGTGGCAATTGCTCACCAGTCCAGAGGGGAAGATCAATGGAAACCTCATCAAAGAATTCTTTGCAAATGCAGTTAGAGAGGATAAGACCCAAGGCCCAACCTTCAAAAGTTATGTGAGAGGAAGGGAGGTGGACTTCAGCCCAAGTGCCATCACAAGAGCTCTTCAATTGAAATCACCTCATTTTGATGAGGAGAGTTATCAGGCAAGGATAAGTAGAAGCCCCGATAAGGATGAGCTCTCAGATATAGCATCAGATATCTGTGTCATAGCCGCTGACTGGGAGAGGTACTCAGATGGGAGACCAAAATTCATAAAAAGGGGAGACCTTCACCCTGAAGCCAAAGGGTGGTTTGAGCTTGTAAGGAGGTCCATCCTACCAGCTGCTAACAATTTGGAGGTTAACATCAATCGAGCCACTATGGTACAATGCTTAGTACAAGGTGGGGAAATCAAGGTGCATGAGCTCATTGCCGAAGGGATTCAAGAGTCAGTTGAGAAAGCTAACTTAGGAGCCAGACTTTGGTACCCCAGCACCATTTTCCGCTTGTGCAACAAGGCCAAGGTAGTATTTGAGGACAGCAGCCCAGACTGGGTAAACCCAGGGAGGCCAGTCACACTCGAGCGAATGGTGTATAGCATACCGGCTCAGCAACTAAGAAGGCCACATATAGGAAGGCAAAGGACCCAGGAAGAAGTTCATCAAGAGGAATACCATCAGGAAGAACATCAACAAGAAGAGTATCATGACCCAGCCAACTTGAATATGACTCACCTTCTAAGAGCCATTGAAGATTTAGGACAGAGACATATGGAAGGACAAGAGCAAATACTGAACCGGCTTAACCAACAGGAAGCATGGAAAAACAACAAATGGAGCAGCAGCAGGAACACTACTCTTAGCTCACTCAAGCCATCAACCAAGTGAATGAAAGACAAGAGCTTCAAGAGAAGCACTTGCAAGAGCTCAACCAGCGGCAGATAGCCCAAATGAAAACTTTCAATGAGTTCAGTGTACTCAATGAAGGAAGGCAACTACATAGGGAGGAGTTCTATGTAAACACTCAAGCCGAGTTGAACTACATGACCAGTAATATGCATCATCTACACTATGCCATCCTTGCATATGATGAAGTTCAAAAAGAATTTGTAGAACAAGAAGAGAGAAAAGTGAAACAGCAAAAGGAGGCACTCAAGAAGAAGATGGAAGATAGTGGTTTCTGGAGAAAGCTGCTTGGAAAAGGCAAAGGAAGTGGAAGTACAAGTACTCAAGAGAGACACAATGAGGATAAACAAGGATGGGAGCATGGACATCCACATGAATGAAAGGTGGTGGAGTTCTTCTTAGTTCATCTTTTCTATGCTTTAAATAAGGAAGATCTTGTATGAAATAGAACATGCTTCCATGTTATGTTTAAATTTTTTTTTTTAATTCTGTCTTTTAAGTTTTTCCTTCTGAATAGGTACATGATTTCCGGTCTTTATGTTACTGCACCATCACTTAACCTACTTGTAAGCTTGTCCCTTTAAATCAAATAAAAAGAGAATGAGTATAGTTGTAAAAGACCAGAGTGGAGTTCAAATTGTGGAAGTGCATTCATGAATCTTTGGGGTAGTCATAAGTTAGCTAAGTTGGTTCAACCACAAGGCTAGGAGGACAACTATCTATCCTGAATACTTTGCTTTGGATACACCCATGAGACTAAGTTAATAACAAGATCCTAAGAAGAAAAAAGGGAAAGAACAATGGAAGTGAAAAACAAAAGAAAAAGAGTAAGCAATAAGGCTAGGCATCAATGGTTTTAAGCTTGAGGCAAGTGTCTGTGGTGCTCCTGTGTGAGGGATCTACTTGGATGAATAAGCTCTTAGGGGTGCCTTATCACTTGGAAACTTGGGTTAACTAACTCGGGATTATCAGCTGAAAGTCCACTATCAAGAGTAACCTTCACCACAGAACACTTAGTAACCCAAAGAGGTGCTGGACACCAAGGTCTCAAGAAAAGAGAATAAAGAAACTAAATGCCTGTAGTGTGTATGTATGGGGGATAGGCTTGAGGGAGTAAGTCCTTAGGGGTGTCTCAACACCTAGCACCTTGAACCAACTGGTTCGGGAGTGTTGGCTGAAAGCTTATCTTAAAGAGTTGCCCCCTTACAGAGCACTTAGCTTAAATAACACAAACAACCCTTGTAATAACAATAAAAGGATCAATGAATAAAAGTTTCATGGGATATGAACAAAGTGGGTGTTTTGGGACAGGATAAAGGTCTGAAAGCCAGTAATGGAATGAACCTAAGTTGCTATGCATGAAACCACCATAAAATTAGTAATATGACTTCCACAAGGATGACTCATTCCTCTGGATATTCATTTCATAATTCTCTTGTTCCAGTACTTGCTTAGGGACAAGCAATCTTTAAGTTTGGTGTTGTGATGCCAGGGCATTTTGGCCAGTTTCACTGACCTTTTCTTTACTGTTTTTAGGATAGTTTCATGCATTTCTTTAGGAAATAAGCTAGTTTTGGGTAAATATTCATTTATGCCTTGACTCAAGCATACATTGTGCATTTTACATGATTTCATGAGGATTTTGCATAAGTTTAGTGACAAATATTATGTTGCATTACGCATGACTTGGACTAGAGCTTTGATGCACTTTGTTGCTTCGTTTCAGGACCAAAAAGAAGCAAGAAAAGGAGAGGTAACTTGCAAAGATTAATGAGAAAAGTGATTGCCAATAACACTCTCAAAAAGACATCAATGCCCACGTTAGAGAGTCACGTTAACCAAGTTAACATGAACTCTAACGTGGAGAAAAGAAGTTGAGCCAACGTTAGTGACACTCAACATTGTCACTAACGTTGGCACTTACTCATAAGTAGCCACGTTAGAAGCCACGTTAACCTAGTTAACGTGGCCTCTAACGTTAAGGGGGAGGGAGAGAAGCCAACGTTAGTGACACTCAACATTGTCACTAACGTTGGCCGACGGTGCTAAGTACCACGTTAACTTGGTTATCGTGGGAACTAACGTAGAGGATGAAGAGTTGTCGACAACGTTAGTGACACTCAACATTGTCACTAACGTTGAAGCAACCACACTACCCCCAAGAGTCACGTTAACTTCCACGTTAACTGGGTTAACGTGGAAGCTAACGATGAGGAACGAAGGATGAGCCAACGTTAGTGACACTCAACATTGTCACTAACGTTGGGATGGCTAAAGATGGCAACGTTAGAGGCCACGTTAACCTAGTTAACGTGGACTCTAACGAGAGACCCAGGGGCACATTGGAACGTTAGTGACAATGTTGAGTGTCACTAACGTTCTCGAAGGATGGCAAAGGCCATGTTAGAAGCCACGTTAACCCAGTTAACGTGAGCTTTAACGTGAAGCAAGAAGGGGCACACTGGAACATTAGTGACAATGTTGAGTGTCACTAACGTTCTCGAAGGTTTACAAGGCAACGTTTAAAGCCACGTTAACCTAGTTAACGTGGGTTTTAACGTGAGGCAAAGGGGTGCATTGGAACGTTAGTGACAATGTTAAATGTCACTAACGTTCCCGAACTTGGACTTTCATTAAATGATTAACACTCCTTACGCCCTGAGCTTAAGTCTCTGCCCACTCCGTACTTTCTCTCTGCAAGTAAAGCCAAGCCCAAATAAAGAAAGGAACTACTTCAAACTCAAGATCCAAAGGCCCAAGACTTGAAGAGTGAACTAGAAGCTGAGAAGAGTAGTATATATAGGAGTAGCTTTGAATTGTAAAATAGTTTTTGAGGCTGAGGAATTACTCTCGGTATTTACTTTCTTTGCAATTTCTAGTTTCATGATGTATTCTCCATCTTTATTTTCATTTTCAAGAGCTATGAACAACTAAACCCCTTTCATTGGGTTAGGGAGCTCTGTTGTAATTTGATGGATCAATACTAATTTCCATTGTTCTTCTTCTATCTTTCCTCTTGATTTTACTTGAAAGCTTTCGATCTTCATCCAATTGAGTAGTTATCTTGGAAGAGAAGCTATTCAAACTTGGATCTCTTTTGAACCTTGGAAGAGGAATGAAGAGATCAAGATAGAAATGCTTTCTCATGCTGGACCAAACTGGGTTTGGATGGGTATGTGACTGCAACCCTCTCAATACTTGGTTTGGGAAATGCATGTGTTTTAATCAGTGACCATACTTCATCTCTTCTCATGAGCAATTGACCAAGGAATTGGCTATTGATCAAGATTTGAGAGATTGAATTGCAAGGAATTGCAATTCAATCACTTACGATTGCCAAGGAGATCAATGAGTGCATTGATTGAGGAAGAGATGAAAATGAACTTGATTCGGAGAATTGCAACATCTCCTAAGCCCAATGAACTCCCCATCTCTAATCTTATCCATTCTCTTTAATTTCTGTCATTTACTTTTATGAGCAAATCCCCCATTCCCATTTACAATTCTGCAATTTATTTTCAGTCATTTACTTCCAGTCCTTTAATTCTAGCATTTACTTTTCTGTTATTTACATTCCCGCCATTTTATTTTCTGCAACTCTCAACCCAAATTCTGGATTCGCTCAACTAGAACATTCTTCTAATTAAAGTTGCTTGATCAATCAATCCCTGTGGGATTCGACCTCACTCTATTGTGAGTTTTTACTTGACGACAACTTCGGTACACTTGCCGAAGGGAGATTTGTTGAGAGACAAGTTTTCCACGCATCAAGTTTATGGCGTCGTTGCCGGGGATTGATTGTGCATCAACAATGATTAGATTGGAAGATCACTAGATTGAGCATTTTATTTTGTGTATTTCATTTTCTGTTTGATTGATTTACTTTTTGTTTTAGTTAAACTTCTTCCCTTCTCCCTCTACTCTTTTGTTTTTCTTTGTTATTTTCAATTCTGTTTGCTAACCCACTAACTGTTTGATATATTGCATCACCCATAACAAACATCAATTCTAACACAAATACTATCTGTACCTATATTCTCTGCTTGTACTTGTTGGTTGTATGACAGGGAGAAGAAGCGGGGCTTCAACTTCCTTTGATTCTGAACCAGAGAGAACCTTTCTTAGACTAAGGAGGGAGGCAAAAGGAAAACGAGTAGTTGGTGCTGAAGAAGAAGAGGAACAGTTTGAGGAATAATTTGAACCAAACATGGAAGAAAACATGGAAAATCATCATGAAGAAGAGACTCACAACCATGGCAGAGGAGGTGGAGCAAATCATGCTGGGGAGGATAGAAGAGTTTTGGGCTCTTACATTAATCCAAACCCAGGCAATTGTGGAAGTAGCATCCAAAAACCAACAATCCATGCCAACAACTTTGAACTTAAACCACAGCTCATCACCCTTGTTCAGAACAACTGTTCGTTTGGAGGAGGTGTTCAAGAAGATCCCAACTAACATTTGACCACCTTCCTGAGAATATGTGACACAGTGAAATCTAATGGTGTTCATCCTGACGCCTATAGATTACTCTTATTTCCCTTCTCACTCAGAGTCAAGGCAGCCAAGTGGCTGGAATCCTTCCCAAGGGAGAGCTTGACAACTTGGGAGGATGTGGTGAACAAATTTTTAGCAAGATTCTACCCTCCTCAATGAATCAATAGGCTGAGAGCTGAGGTCCAAACCTTCAGGCAACAGGATGGTGAGACTCTGTATGAAGCATGGGAGAGGTTCAAAGACTTAACAAGGAGGTGTCCACCTGACATGTTCAACGAATGGGTCCAGCTGCACATTTTCTATGAAGGGCTCTCTTATGAGTCAAAGAAGGCAGTAGACCATTCATCTGGAGGGTCCTTGAACAAGAAGAAGACCATTGAGGAAGCCATAGATGTTATTGAAACAGTAGTAGAAAACGACTACTTCTATGCTTCCGAAAGAGGGAACACAAGAGGAGTGATGGAGCTAAACAATGTAGACGCTCTGTTGGCCCAAAACAAGCTCATTACCCAGCAGCTGGCTGACCTCACCAAGAAGATGGAGATAAACCAAGTAGCAGCAATCTCCACTTCATCAACAACACAAGAAGGATTAAACCAAGAAGCAAAAGGGAGTCAGGAGCAAGCCAACTACATTGGGAATTCACCAAGGAAAAACTATGATCCATACTCCAAGACTTACAACCCTGGATGGAGAAATCACCCGAACTTTGGGTGGGGAAGTGGGCAAGATCAAAACCAAGACCAGAGACGTTACAACTCCAACAACAATGCAGCTCATCAACAATTCACCCAGAGGACATCTCAACACCCCCACAACAACACTTCTCCACATACTTATCAAAACCAAAACAGCACATCTGCTCCGAACCACTCATCAATTGATGACAGGCTCTCTAAGATTGAAGCCTTACTTGAAGGAATAAGCCAAGAGATTCAAGAAAATAAGGTGTTCAAAGAGGAGGTGCGAGCCAATATTAAGAACCAGGGAGAAACCATTAGGAAGCTAGAATTCCAGGTGGGATACTTAGCTGAGAAGATTCCCAAACCTACTGATAGCTTCCCAAGTGACACTGAGAAAAACCCCAAGGGAGAAGCAAAGAAAGTAAGATGGAAAGATTGCAAAATGGTCACTACAAGTGATCAAGAGATTGAAGACAAGCAAGGAAAAATGTGCAAACAACCTGAAGACAACTCAACAAAGGAGGAGGACAGAGATCACAAAGAACCAGAAATCTCACAACAAGAACTCCTGAAGCTGTATACACCATTCCCTCAACTGCTCAAAGGTGTTGTGGGAAAAAGAATATACTCAAGGTTCCTAGACTTGTTTGCATCTCTGCATGTGAACATACCATTCATCAAGGCAATTCAACAAATGCCTGCATTCATCAAATATATGAAGGAACTTCTTCCCAGGAAAAGCTCACTCAAGGGAGGGCAGACTATAGTGATGAACAAGGAATGCAGTGCCCTTATTCAACCTGAGTTGCCTACAAAAAGAAGAGACCCAGGAAGTTTTCATATACCTTGTGCCATAGGTGAAAATATGTTCGACAGAGCACTATGCGATTTAGGGTCCAGCATCAACTTACTGCCCTTATCCCTGGTGAAGAGGCTGCAGATCAATGAGATAATGCCCACAGATGTCATTATCAGACTGGCTAACAAAACTCAAAAGCAAGCAATAGGAGTGGTGGAAAATGTGTTGCTAAAGGTTGGGAAGTACTTTCTCCCAACAGACTTTGTCATTCTGGACATGGAAGAAAGTCACACTCACCCAATCATATTGGGAAGACCATTCCTAGCTACAGCCAGAGCACTTATCGATGTAGAGAAAGGGGAGCTAATATTGAGAATTCATGATGAACAACTCAGCTTCAATGTCTTCAACTTCTCACAAGAAACAGATCAAGAGGACAAGGAACTCAGCATAAACGATAAGGAGACACTGAAGGAGGAGACAAGCACTGAAGCACAGCTAGTTCATTCTGAAACCCCCTCAATTGATAAACAAGGAAAACAGCAACTGCCACAACTCAAGGAAAAATTGGAGGAACCCAAACCTCTAGAGGCAGGTGAAGACAGCATCACAACTCCTTGGAGAAAAGAGGTCACCAAGGGGAAAGCAACCTCAAAAGAAACAAAGAAGAAGGTACCAAGGAAATGGAGGAACAAGAAGATCCCTACGGAAGACTTCTCTCCAGGGGATAGAGTTGTCTCAGCCTACTTCCCAGATATTCCCCCTAATCTCCCTACTGTGCCATCTCAATTACCCAAGGTCTTCACTATCAACAGAGTTCTTTCCCTGGAACATGTGGAAATCATTGATCCAACCAATGGATACAAGTCCACAGCAAGAGGGGAGGACTTTAAGCACTACCAACCACCATGATGAAGGAAAAACGTCAAGCTAGTGACGCCAAAGAAGCGCTTCATGGGAGGTAACCCATGTTTTATATGCTTTCAGATGATAATGAATAAGTCAATCTTTATGGGCTTCAATCCAAACTTAACAAACAAATTGGTGAAAATCTTCTTATGCAGAATATAGTGAGGAACAAGTTTGGTGTTCAAAGCAAACCAAGTTGTATGCTAGTCTTGGGAGCTTTGAACACAAAACTTTCATCACAGTGCTTCAAACTAAGTTTGGTGTCACCCCATGGTGCCACCAAAATGCATATAAGGAACCACCAATAGCTAGTTAGTTAGTTGAAATTCATAAACAAACAATCAAATCCTTTCTTTCAAGTTATTCTAGCCGTAGAGTTTTAATTTTCTTATATATTAATTCCC
This sequence comes from Arachis ipaensis, assembly GCF_059453495.1. Taxonomy (NCBI): domain Eukaryota; kingdom Viridiplantae; phylum Streptophyta; class Magnoliopsida; order Fabales; family Fabaceae; genus Arachis; species Arachis ipaensis. Next base: position 60,914,756 of record NC_142441.1, read on the forward strand.
TTATTTTGAATCTTTATAGGAAAAGAAAAGAAGCATGAAAGGGATTGATTGGACAATTAAATGGGGGAGATTTCGCCACTTAATGAAGAGCACTACACACATGTCTCAAGAGGGAACGCATGGGGAAACGCTGCCATGCAACATTGGAGAAAGAAGAACCTTGAAGACCGAACCAATCACTCTCATTAAAGTGATGATCCTTGTCTTCCCTTCATACACAACCCCATCCGTTCATCTAGTAAACATTCATGCAATCCACACCCTTCATCCACTCATGATTTTCTTATATAAGTGAACCGTAGTACATGCTCACTCCTCACATTCAAATCCCCACTCTCCACACTTCTATTGGCACACTGAACCCTTCATCACAAATTGCTTTAACCAACCCTCTCTTCATCTATCCGAAGCCTCAAACCCCCTCAAACAACAATTCAAGTCATGGCATCATCAAGCTCAAAGAGGCAAAAGAGGAAGGGGCCTATGGAGAGTGCTCCTTTTGATGACAAGAGATTCAAGACTGCCTTTCATGAGCATGAATTTGAGCGGATAAATGCTAGAAGGATATTGCCAGAATTAATCTTCCAAATCAATGCCAATGAATCACCACAGATTTGGAGAAAAATCGAACAAAGGGGGTGGCAATTGCTCACCAGTCCAGAGGGGAAGATCAATGGAAACCTCATCAAAGAATTCTATGCAAATGCAGTTAGAGAGGATAAGACCCAAGGCCCAACCTTCAAAAGTTATGTGAGAGGAAGGGAGGTGGACTTCAGCCCAAGTGCCATCACAAGAGCTCTTCAATTGAAATCACCTCATTTTGATGAGGAGAGTTATCAGGCAAGGATAAGTAGAAGCCCCGATAAGGATGAGCTCTCAGATATAGCATCAGATATCTGTGTCATAGCCGCTGACTGGGAGAGGTACTCAGATGGGAGACCAAAATTCATAAAAAGGGGAGACCTTCACCCTGAAGCCAAAGGGTGGTTTGAGCTTGTAAGGAGGTCCATCCTACCAGCTGCTAACAATTTGGAGGTTAACATCAATCGAGCCACTATGGTACAATGCTTAGTATAAGGTGGGGAAATCAAGGTGCATGAGCTCATTGCCGAAGGGATTCAAGAGTCAGTTGAGAAAGCTAACTCAGGAGCCAGACTTTGGTACCCCAGCACCATTTTCCGCTTGTGCAACAAGGCCAAGGTAGTATTTGAGGACAGCAGCCCAGACTGGGTAAACCCAGGGAGGCCAGTCACACTCGAGCGAATGGTGTATAGCATACCGGCTCAGCAACTAAGAAGGCCACATATAGGAAGGCAAAGGACCCAGGAAGAAGTTCATCAAGAGGAATACCATCAGGAAGAACATCAACAAGAAGAGTATCATGACCCAGCCAACTTGAATATGACTCACCTTCTAAGAGCCATTGAAGATTTAGGACAGAGACATATGGAAGGACAAGAGCAAATACTGAACCGGCTTAACCAACAGGAAGCATGGAAAAACAACAAATGGAGCAGCAGCAGGAACACTACTCTCAGCTCACTCAAGCCATCAACCAAGTGAATGAAAGACAAGAGCTTCAAGAGAAGCACTTGCAAGAGCTCAACCAGCGGCAGATAGCCCAAATGAAAACTTTCAATGAGTTCAGTGTACTCAATGAAGGAAGGCAACTACATAGGGAGGAGTTCTATGTAAACACTCAAGCCGAGTTGAACTACATGACCAGTAATATGCATCATCTACACTATGCCATCCTTGCATATGATGAAGTTCAAAAAGAATTTGTAGAACAAGAAGAGAGAAAAGTGAAACAGCAAAAGGAGGCACTCAAGAAGAAGATGGAAGATAGTGGTTTCTGGAGAAAGCTGCTTGGAAAAGGCAAAGGAAGTGGAAGTACAAGTACTCAAGAGAGACACAATGAGGATAAACAAGGATGGGAGCATGGACATCCACATGAATGAAAGGTGGTGGAGTTCTTCTTAGTTCATCTTTTCTATGCTTTAAATAAGGAAGATCTTGTATGAAATAGAACATGCTTCCATGTTATGTTTAAATTTTTTTTTTTAATTCTGTCTTTTAAGTTTTTCCTTCTGAATAGGTACATGATTTCCGGTCTTTATGTTACTGCACCATCACTTAACCTACTTGTAAGCTTGTCCCTTTAAATCAAATAAAAAGAGAATGAGTATAGTTGTAAAAGACCAGAGTGGAGTTCAAATTGTGGAAGTGCATTCATGAATCTTTGGGGTAGTCATAAGTTAGCTAAGTTGGTTCAACCACAAGGCTAGGAGGACAACTATCTATCCTGAATACTTTGCTTTGGATACACCCATGAGACTAAGTTAATAACAAGATCCTAAGAAGAAAAAAGGGAAAGAACAATGGAAGTGAAAAACAAAAGAAAAAGAGTAAGCAATAAGGCTAGGCATCAATGGTTTTAAGCTTGAGGCAAGTGTCTGTGGTGCTCTTGTGTGAGGGATCTACTTGGATGAATAAGCTCTTAGGGGTGCCTTATCACTTGGAAACTTGGGTTAACTAACTCGGGATTATCAGCTGAAAGTCCACTATCAAGAGTAACCTTCACCACAGAACACTTAGTAACCCAAAGAGGTGCTGGACACCAAGGTCTCAAGAAAAGAGAATAAAGAAACTAAATGCCTGTAGTGTGTATGTATGGGGGATAGGCTTGAGGGAGTAAGTCCTTAGGGGTGTCTCAACACCTAGCACCTTGAACCAACTGGTTCGGGAGTGTTGGCTGAAAGCTTATCTTAAAGAGTTGCCCCCTTACAGAGCACTTAGCTTAAATAACACAAACAACCCTTGTAATAACAATAAAAGGATCAATGAATAAAAGTCTCATGGGATATGAACAAAGTGGGTGTTTTGGGACAGGATAAAGGTCTGAAAGCCAGTAATGGAATGAACCTAAGTTGCTATGCATGAAACCACCATAAAATTAGTAATATGACTTCCACAAGGATGACTCATTCCTCTGGATATTCATTTCATCATTCTCTTGTTCCAGTACTTGCTTAGGGACAAGCAATCTTTAAGTTTGGTGTTGTGATGCCAGGGCATTTTGGCCAGTTTCACTGACCTTTTCTTTACTGTTTTTAGGATAGTTTCATGCATTTCTTTAGGAAATAAGCTAGTTTTGGGTAAATATTCATTTATGCCTTGACTCAAGCATACATTGTGCATTTTACATGATTTCATGAGGATTTTGCATAAGTTTAGTGACAAATATTATGTTGCATTACGCATGACTTGGACTAGAGCTTTGATGCACTTTGTTGCTTCGTTTCAGGACCAAAAAGAAGCAAGAAAAGGAGAGGTAACTTGCAAAGATTAATGAGAAAAGTGATTGCCAATAACACTCTCAAAAAGACATCAATGCCCACGTTAGAGAGTCACGTTAACCAAGTTAACATGAACTCTAACGTGGAGAAAAGAAGTTGAGCCAACGTTAGTGACACTCAACATTGTCACTAACGTTGGCACTTACTCATAAGTAGCCACGTTAGAAGCCACGTTAACCTAGTTAACGTGGCCTCTAACGTTAAGGGGGAGGGAGAGAAGCCAACGTTAGTGACACTCAACATTGTCACTAACGTTGGCCGACGGTGCTAAGTACCACGTTAACTTGGTTATCGTGGGAACTAACGTAGAGGATGAAGAGTTGTCGACAACGTTAGTGACACTCAACATTGTCACTAACGTTGAAGCAACCACACTACCCCCAAGAGTCACGTTAACTTCCACGTTAACTGGGTTAACGTGGAAGCTAACGATGAGGAACGAAGGATGAGCCAACGTTAGTGACACTCAACATTGTCACTAACGTTGGGATGGCTAAAGATGGCAACGTTAGAGGCCACGTTAACCTAGTTAACGTGGACTCTAACGAGAGACCCAGGGGCACATTGGAACGTTAGTGACAATGTTGAGTGTCACTAACGTTCTCGAAGGATGGCAAAGGCCATGTTAGAAGCCACGTTAACCCAGTTAACGTGAGCTTTAACGTGAAGCAAGAAGGGGCACACTGGAACATTAGTGACAATGTTGAGTGTCACTAACGTTCTCGAAGGTTTACAAGGCAACGTTTAAAGCCACGTTAACCTAGTTAACGTGGGTTTTAACGTGAGGCAAAGGGGTGCATTGGAACGTTAGTGACAATGTTAAATGTCACTAACGTTCCCGAACTTGGACTTTCATTAAATGATTAACACTCCTTACGCCCTGAGCTTAAGTCTCTGCCCACTCCGTACTTTCTCTCTGCAAGTAAAGCCAAGCCCAAATAAAGAAAGGAACTACTTCAAACTCAAGATCCAAAGGCCCAAGACTTGAAGAGTGAACTAGAAGCTGAGAAGAGTAGTATATATAGGAGTAGCTTTGAATTGTAAAATAGTTCTGGAGGCTGAGGAATTACTCTCGGTATTTACTTTCTTTGCAATTTCTAGTTTCATGATGTATTCTCCATCTTTATTTTCATTTTCAAGAGCTATGAACAACTAAACCCCTTTCATTGGGTTAGGGAGCTCTGTTGTAATTTGATGGATCAATACTAATTTTCATTGTTCTTCTTCTATCTTTCCTCTTGATTTTACTTGAAAGCTTTCGATCTTCATCCAATTGAGTAGTTATCTTGGAAGAGAAGCTATTCAAACTTGGATCTCTTTTGAACCTTGGAAGAGGAATGAAGAGATCAAGATAGAAATGCTTTCTCATGCTGGACCAAACTGGGTTTGGATGGGTATGTGACTGTAACCCTCTCAATACTTGGTTTGGAAAATGCATGTGGTATAATCAGTGACCATACTTCATCTCTTCTCATGAGCAATTGACCAAGGAATTGGCTATTGATCAAGATTTGAGAGATTGCAAGGAATTGCAATTCAATCACTTAAGATTGCCAAGGAGATCAATGAGTGCATTGATTGAGGAAGAGATGAAAATGAACTTGATCCGGAGAATTGCAACATCTCCTAAGCCCAATGAACTCCCCATCTCTAATCTTACCCATTCTCTTTAATTTCTGTCATTTACTTTTATGAGCAAATCCCCCATTCCCATTTACAATTCTGCAATTTATTTTCAGTCATTTACTTCCAGTCCTTTAATTCTAGCATTTACTTTTCTGTTATTTACATTCCCGCCATTTTATTTTCTGCAACTCTCAACCCAAATTCTGGATTCGCTCAACTAGAACATTCTTCTAATTAAAGTTGCTTGATCAATCAATCCCGGTGGGATTCGACCTCACTCTATTGTGAGTTTTTACTTGACGACAACTTCGGTACACTTGCCGAAGGGAGATTTGTTGAGAGACAAGTTTTCCACGCATCAATCTGCATTTGTATACTTTTATTTTTTTTAAAAAAAATGTCCACGTGACGTGACCGCATCAGCGATGCGTCCGCGTCGCAAGGAGATGGGAGAAAAATAAAAATGAACAGAGAGTCACGCTAGAGCATGGCTGGAGGCGTGCCAGTGGCACAAATCGACCCACGCGACCGCGTCGCTAACGCGTCCGCGTCGTATGGGCATAATGGCCTCCCACGCGATCGCGTGACCTACACGGCCGCGTGCCCTGATTTTCGACGTAAAAAGGGTGCACAACAAATTATTGTGCGAGAGTGGTGCTGGATTGGTGCTGAACGCACACTTCTACCCTCGCAGACGCATGGCCCACGCGTCCGCGTCCTTCCCTTCTGAAGCCCACTCACACGATCACATGCCCCACGCGATCGCGTCACCCCAAATTTGGCAAATATATCAATTCGAACAGAGAGTTGTGCAAGCGCGAAGCTGCACTCGCGCTAGAAGCACAACATGGGTCACGCGACCGCGTGACCAACGCGACCGCGTCACCTGAACTAAAGCGCAATCGTGCGAACGCAAGCCCCACGCGGCCGCGTTGCCTGCGCTGCACAGCTCAAACTTAATTGCCAAAATATCTTATCTTCCTCCTCTCCAAATCCTAATTTCTCTTTTCCCTCCTTATTTCTTCCTTCTCCCTTCTTCCTTCTATCTCACCTTTCACTCTCTCTCTTTCTCCTCCATTAACAAGGTTTTATTTTCTTCTTCCCTCTTTCCTTTTCTATCATTCTTCTTATTTTATATTTTATTTTCTTTTCTTTTCTTTTTCTTTGCATTATTCATATTTTCCTTCTTCTTCTTTCCTTTTTACATGGTGTTAGAATTTTATTTGAGTCATTATTCCTCATTATATGCTTGTGGATTGTTGCAAATTGTTTGGCAATTATATATTATTTTCTTTAAAGAGTTGCTTGCATGTTCACTATAATACTTTCTATACCTTATTCACCATGCATGCTATGTGTTTGTGAAAAAGCCATATGGCATTATGCACTTCTCTACATTATTCTATTCTACTATTCAATGCTTGCTTTTCATAAACTCCCTCTACTATTGTATTAATTAAATTTAATTGTCAATACAAACGTGATGGTTTGTTACAAAGTGATGCTTGATCTATGCTACTCATGCCCTTTTCCGGCATGCCAATAAACACCTTGCATTCACTTGTCATTATATGCACTAGCTATTTTCCATTGATGACTTTTCATATGTACTCATGAGCGTGTGTTAATGTCAGTTACCTCCTAATGTACATCCATCACCACCTTTTCCGTTCTCTTCCTTGCTATATATCTCTTTGAATTTAATTTACTTTCTCTTCCCTTTTTCAGGATGGCGACCAAGAAAGGAAAAGAGAAAGCTACTCCCAAACCCCTAGCAAGAAGAGGAACTAAAAGAGCACTAGTGGCAGAGCCTTCTTCAACTACAGTCAAGCCCTCAACAAAAAGAGTTAAGAGGATCATCAAGGTTGATGAAAAGGAGAAAGCCTTTTAAGCAAAGGACACTACGCGGTTTCCCAATCGCTACTGTGAGCAGATGTTCCCCATCCTGGCTGAAAGGAGCTACAATAACGAACACCTTCTTATCCTCCCGCCCAATATTGCTACTTTTGTTGAGCCACAAATTGAATGAAGACAATGGGTTTCCTACAGAGACAACCAAGACAAGTCAATCTTTCTTGGGTAGTTGAGTTCTACTCTAATTTCTACCTGCCTACCCTGCAGTCTGTCTTTGTCCGTCAGAAGCAAGTCCCCATTACAGAAGAGGCCATTCAAAAAGCTTTAGGTCTTCCCCCTATTCCAGAAGGATTGGATGCCTTTCAAGAAGCCACACTCAAGCGCCAACTGTACCAATTTGACTGGAAAGCTGATCTTAGAGTTATCGCACTACCTGGTAGCCGTTGAATCTACGGATACCATCGTACCCGCCCTAAGGGAATATCGGCTTCAGCACTTACCTTGGAGGCTCGCATATGGGCACAGATCATGTCCCATTATGTCTTTCCGAGCACTCACGAGTCTTCCTTCACTGCGGACTGATGCCAGGGCATTTTGGCAAGTTTCACTGACCTTTTCTTTACTGTTTTTAGGGTAGTTTCATGCATTTTCTTAGGAAATAAGCTAGTTTTGGGTAGATATTCACTTACACCTGGATTCAAGCATACATTGTGCATTTTACATGATTTCATGAGGATTTTGCATGAGTTTAGTGACAAATTGTATGCTGCATTACCCATGACTTGGACTAGAACTTTGATGCACTCTATTGCCTGATTTTAGGACCAAAGGAAGCAAGGAATGGGAGGTAACTTGCAGAGTTAATGAGAAAAGTGACTGCCAATAATGCTCTCGAAGCCATCATTACCCACGTTAAGAGTCACGTTAACTAAGTTAACGTGAACTCTAATGTGAAGAAGGGAATTTGAGCCAACGTTAGTGACACTTAACATTATCACTAACGTTGGCCAATGCTCACAAGTGGCCACGTTAGAGTCCACGTTAACTTAGTTAACGTGGCCTCTAACGTTAAAAGGGAGAAAGGAAGCAAACGTTAGTGACATACAACATTATCACTAACGTTTGCCTAAGTGCACAATGCCACGTTAACTCCCACGTTAACTTGGTTAACGTGGAAGCTAACGTGAAGAGGCAAGAGTGGTCGACAACGTTAGTGACACCCAACATTGTCACTAACGTTGGAAGCAACCACACAACCCCAAGGAGCCACGTTAACTTCCATGTTAACTTAGTTAACATGGAGGCTAACGTGAGAGAAGAAGGTGATGGCCAACGTTAGTGACACTCAACATTGTCACTAACGTTGGAAGGAGCCACACAAGCCACTATGAGCCACGTTAACTCCCACGTTAACTTAGTTAACGTGGAAGCTAATGTGGATGAGTAAAAGATGAGCCAACGTTAGTGACACTCAACATTGTCACTAACGTTGGGGATGGCTAAGCAATGCCACGTTAAAGAGCCACGTTAACTAAGTTAACGTGGGCTCTAACGTGAGACATGGGGGCACATTGGAACATTAGTGACAATGTTGAGTGTCACTAACGTTCTCGAAGGATGGCAAGCCCACGTTAAAGAGCCACGTTAACTAAGTTAACGTGGGCTCTAACGTAGGAGCAATGGGGGCTTTTCATCGTTATTAGGAAATTTAAGCCCCAATAACATGTGCGAAGGACCTAGAGGCAACGTTAGTGGCAACGTTTGTACCACTAACGTTGAAGTTAACGTGGCTTTTACTTAGGAACATTAGTGAGAAAGTTGATTATCACTAACGTTCTCGAACTCATATTTTCCCTAAACGTTAACACCCCTAACGCCCTGAGCTAAAGTCTATGCCCACTTCACACATTCTCTCTGCAAGTAAAGCCAAGCCCAAATGAAGAAAAGAACTGCTTCAAACTCAAGATCCAAAGGACCAAAACTTGAAGAGCCAACTAGAAGATGAGAAGAGTAGTATATATAGGAGTAGCTTTGAATTAGTTCTGGGAGTTCTGGGAGTTGGAAAATAGCATAAAACTACTTCCTGTATTTACTTTCTCTGCATTTCTAGTTTTCATTTTGTATTCTCCATCTTTGTTTTCATTTTCTAGAGCTATGAACAACTAAACCCCTTTCATTGGGTTAGGGAGCTTTGTTGTAATTTGATGGATCAATACTAGTTTTCATTATTCTTCTTCTATCTTTTCTCTTGATTTTACTTGAAAGCTTTCTATCTTCATCCAATTGGATAATGATCTTGGAAAAGAAACTATTCATACTTGGATCTCTTTTGAACCTTGGAAGAGGAATGAAGAGATCAAGCTAGAAATGCTTTCTCATGCTGGACCAAATTGGGTTTGGATGGATATGTGACTATAATCCTCTCAATACTTGGTTTGGTAAATGCATGTGGTATAATCAGTGACCATACTTCATCTCTTCTCATGAGCAATTGACCAAGGAATTGGCTATTGATCAAGATTTGAGAGATTCAATTACAAGAAATTGTAATTCAATCACTTCAGATTGCCAAGGAGATCAATGAGTGCATTGATTGAGGAAGAGATGTAAATGAGATTGATCCGGAGAATGCAACATCTCCTAAGCCCAATGAACTCCCCATTTCTGATCTTACCCATTCTCTTTAATTTCTGTCATTTACATTTATGAGCAATTCCCCCATTCCCATTTAAGATTCTGCAATTTACTTTCTGCCATTTACTTTCCCGCCATTTAATTTTCTGCAATTCTCAACTAAATTTCTGATTCGCTCAACTAGAACATTCCTCTAATTAAAGTTGCTTGATCAATCAATCCATGTGGGATTCGACCTCACTCTATTGTGAGTTTTTACTTGACGACAAATTCGGTACACTTGCCGAAGGAAATTTGTTATGAGACAAGTTTTCCGTGCATTAAGTTTATCGCGCCGTTACCGGGGATTGATTGTGCATCAACAATGATTGATTGGAGGATAACTAGATTGAGCATTTTATTTTTGTTTGATTTAAATTTTTGTTTGAGTTATTTACTTCCTGTTTTGGTTAATTTCTTCCCTTCCTCCTACTTTTTTTTTGTTATTTACACTTCATCACACTAACCCACTAACTGTTTAATATATTGCATCACTCACACTAACAGTAATTCTGACAGATATACTTTCTGCACCTATTCTCTTTGCTTGTACTTGTTGGTTGTATGACAGGGAGAAGAAGCGGGGCTTCAACTTCCTTTGATTCTGAACGTGAGAGAACCTTCCTTAGATTAAGGAGGGAGGCAAGAGACAAACGTGTAGTTGGTGCTGAAGAAGAGGAGGAACACTTTGAGGAATACTTTGAACCAAACATGGAAGAAAACATGGAAAACCATCATGAAGAAGAGGCTCACAACCATGGCGGAAGAGGTCGAGCAAATCATGCTGGGGAGGATAGAAGAGTTTTAGGCTCTTATATCAATCCAAACCCAGGAAACTGTAGAAGTAGCATTCAAAAGCCAACCATCCATGCCAACAATTTTGAACTAAAGCCACAGCTCATCACCCTTGTGCAGAACAACTGTTCGTTCGGAGGAAGTGTCCAAGAGGACCCAAATCAACATTTAACCACCTTCCTGAGAATATGTGACACAGTGAAGTCTAATGGTGTTCATCCTGACGCCTATAGACTGCTCTTATTTCCATTCTCACTGAGGGATAAGGCAGCCAAGTGGCTGGAATCTTTCCCAAGGGAAAGCTTGACAACTTGGGAAGACGTGGTGAACAAATTCTTAGCAAGATTTTACCCTCCTCAAAGAATCAATAGGCTGAGAGCTGAGGTCCAAACCTTCAGGCAACAAGATAGTGAGACTCTATATGAGGCATGGGAGAGGTTTAAGGACCTGACAAGGAGGTGTCCACCTGACATGTTCAACGAATGGGTGCAGCTGCACATTTTCTATGAAGGGCTCTCTTATGAGTCAAAGAAGGCCGTAGACCATTCATCGGGAGGATCTTTGAACAAGAAGAAAACCATTGAGGAGGCTATAGATGTCATTGAAACAGTAGCAGAGAACGACTACTTCTATGCTTCCGAAAGAGGGAACACAAGATAAGTAATGGAGCTAAACAATGTAGATGCTCTGTTGGCTCAAAACAAGCTCATTACCCAGCAGCTGGCTGACCTCACCAAGAAGATGGAGAGAAACCAAGTAGCAGTAATCTCAACTTCATCAACAACCCAAGAAAGAGTGAATGAAGAAGCAGAGGGTAGTCAGGAGCAAGCCAACTACATTGGGAATTCACCTAGGCAGAACCATGATCCATACTCCAAGAATTACAACCCTGGATGGGGAAATCAACAAGACCAAAGCCTTGATCAAAGATGCCCAAATCCAAACAATTTCACATCTAGACCATATCAACATCCCAATAACAACACCTCTCCACATTCATATCAAGGCCAGAACAACCCTCCTCAACCTGACCTATCATCATTTGATGAAAGAATCTCAAGGATTGAAAATCTACTTGAAGGTATATGCAAGGACATCTAGGACAGTAAAGCATTCAGAGAGGAAGTGCAGTCAAATATGCAGAATCAGGATACTGCCATCAAGAAACTTGAGACACAAATTGGCTATTTATTCAAGCAAATTCCCAGCCACAACCTTCGCAGTAAAACTAACTCAACTAAAAGGGAGGAGTGTCAGGCTATCACCCTTCGGAGTGGGAAGGAACTGAAGGAAACCCCCCAGAAACCACAAGAAGAGGACTCAAATAAAGAGAAAGAAGAGCAGGACGAAGCTCAAGTTCCGACTTTGAGTTCACAAAAAGGGGGAGAATGCTGAAACCAGACATCCCAAGAGTCCCATACCCTCAGCAACTAAAGAAGAAGGGAGATGACAATCAGTTTTCAAGATTTTTGGAAATCTTCAAGAAGCTGCAAATCAACATACCCTTTGTTGAAGCAATAGAACAAATGCCACTCTACGCCAAGTTCTTGAAGGAGCTCATGACTAAGAAAAGAAGTTGGAAGAACAACGAGACCGTGATACTAACAGAAGAATGTAGTGCTATCATTCAGCACAAACTGCCCCAGAAATTGAAGGATCCTGGAGTTTTCAGATCCCTTGCATTATAGGGGAAATCACAGTGGAGAAAGCCCTTTGTGACTTAGGAGCCAGCATCAACTTGATGTTAGTAGCTATGATGAGGAAGATGAAGATAGAGGAGGCTAAACCAACAAAAATGGCCCTACAGATGGCAGACAGATCGTTCAAGTTCCCACATGGCGTCGTAGAAGATTTGCTGGTGAAAGTGGGAGGTTTTATCTTCCCAGTAGACTTTGTAGTGCTGGACATGCAGGAGGAAGCCAAGGCTTCCATCATCCTGGGAAGGCCATTCTTTGCCACTGCTGGAGCTGTCATTGATGTCCAAAAAGGTGATCTTACCTTAAGACTACACAATGAAAAAATGACACTCAATGTGTTCAAGGCCATGAGTTACCCACCAGAACAATTGGGGGAATGCATGAGGTTAGATGTACTTGAGGAGGAAGTGCAAGAGAATTTTGAAGAAGAAGAACCTGAAAAACTTGAGAGATTGGTAGATGAGGAATTTAAATCAAGTGAAGAGATTACAACAGCAGAGATTCATATACAAGGTGCACCAAAGGAAGAAAACGAAAAGTCAGAAGCACCCAAACTTGAACTTAAAGCACTACCACCCACTCTCAAATATGCATACTTAGGAGAACATGAAAGTTACCCAGTGATCATAAGTTCATGCCTCAGCCAAGATCAAGAGGAAGAATTGCTCAAAGTACTGCGACAACACAAAGATGCCATTGGTTGGACTCTTGCTAACCTAAAGGGGATAAGTTCAGCCATATGCATGCACAAGATACTGTTTGAAGATGATGCCAAACCATCCATTCAATCCCAAAAGAGGTTGAACCCTATCATGAAGGAAGTAGTACAGAAAGAAGTTATGAAGTTATGGCAGGGAGGGGTGATCTACCCAATCTCAGATAGCCCCTGGGTTAGCCCCGTACATGTTGTCCCAAAAAAAGGAGGAATCACCGTGGTTCCCAATGAGAAGAACGAATTAATTTCTACAAGGACAGTCACAGGATGGCGGATGTGCATAGACTACAGGAAGCTCAATGAGGCTACACGAAAAGACCATTTCCCCCTTCCATTCATGGATCAGATGTTGGAAAGACTTGCAGGGCACGCATATTATTGTTTTCTCGACGGTTATTCAGGATATAACCAAATAGTGGTTGATCCCAGAGATCAAGAGAAAACCTCATTCACTTGCCCATATGGAGTGTTTGCCTACAGGCGCATGCCATTTGGGCTATGTAATGCACCTGCAACTTTCCAACGCTGCATGCTTTCTATCTTTTTAGATATGATAGAAAAGTTCATTGAAGTTTTTATGGATGATTTCTCGGTATTCGGAGATTCCTTCCCTAGTTGTCTACATCACCTCGCCTTGGTATTGAAAAGATGCCAAGAGACCAAATTGGTCTTGAACTGGGAGAAATGTCACTTTATGGTGACACGAGGAATAGTCCTGGGTCACAAGGTTTCTAACCAAGACATTGAGGTTGACAAAGCTAAAGTAGAACTCATTGAAAAACTGCCTCCACCCAGTGATGTCAGGGCAATTAGGAGTTTTTTGGGGCATGCTGGTTTCTACAGAAGATTTATTAAAGATTTTTCAAAGATAGCGAAGCCCTTAAGCAATCTCCTTATATCTAATACACCATTCATCTTTGATGAAACATGCATGTTAGCCTTTGAAAATTTGAAAATGAGGTTGTCCTCTGCTCCTATCATTTCCCCACCTGATTGGAATTTACCGTTTGAATTGATGTGTGATGCATCTGATTTTGCAGTTGGGGCAGTGTTAGGACAGAGTAAAGACAACTTAGTCCATGTGATGTACTATGCTAGCAAAGTTCTTAATGATACTCAGAGAAATTATACCACTACTGAAAAGGAGTTACTAGCAATAGTTTTTGCATTTCACAAGTTTAGATCATACCTAATTGGTGCTAAAGTGATTGTTTTTACAGATCACACAGCACTTAAATATTTGTTTGCCAAGCAAGAATCAAAACCAAGACTAATAACATGGATCTTATTGTTGCAGGAATTCAATATTGAAATCATAGACAAAAAAGGAGTGGAAAACAAGGTAGCAGATCACCTATCCAGGATCCCTCATGATAAAGGTGGAGCACATGATACAAGTGTGAACGAGCTCTTCCCGGATGAGCAGTTGATGACAGTTCACAAAGCACCATGGTTCGCAGACATTGCCAACTTCAAGGCATCTGGAGCATTACCTTCAGAGATAAATAAACATCAAAAAAGGAAGCTCATGAATGATGCAAAATACTTTGTCTGGGATGAGCCATATCTCTTCAAGAAGTGTTCAGATGGGATCCTTAAAAGATGTGTTTCAGAAGAAGAAGGACGAGAAGTCTTATGGAACTGCCATGGCTCATGTTATGGAGGACACTTTGGAGGAGACAGAACTGTAGCAAAAGTGTTACAAAGCGGATTCTTTTGGCCTACCCTTTTCAAAGATGCAAAAGAACTGGTAAGGAGCTGCAATGAATGCCAAAGATCTGGAAACTTGCCCAAAAGAAATGAGATGCCACAGAATTTCATCTTGGAACTGGAACTATTTGATGTGTGGGGAATTGATTTCATGGGACCATTCCCAACCTCATATGCAAACAATTACATTTTAGTAGCAGTAGATTACGTCTCCAAGTGGGTAGAGGCTATTGCAACCCCAACAAATGATAACAAGGTTGTCATGAACTTCCTTAGGAAGAATATCTTTAGCCGATTGGAGTCCCACGAGCACTCATCAGTGATGGAGGGAGCCATTTTTGTAACAAACCACTAGAAGCTCTTCTCCTACGATATGGGGTAAAACATAAGGTAGCTACACCATATCATCCCCAAAAAAGTGGACAAACTGAGATATCCAACAAAGAGCTAAAGAGGATTCTGGAAAAGACTGTGGGTGCATCAAGAAAGGATTGGTCGAAGAAGCTGGATGATGCTCTTTGGGCATACAGAACAGCATTCAAAACACCACTGGGGATGTCCCCTTATCAACTGGTTTATGGGAAAGCTTGTCACCTACCACTGGAGCTTGAGCACAAGGCTCTCTGGGCAATCAAGATACTAAACTTTGATAGCATTGCTGCTGGTGCAAAGAGGATCTTGCAGCTGCAAGAGATGGAGGAATTCAGGTCACAAGCCTATGAAAACACCAAGATGTATAAAGAGAATGCAAAGAGAAGACATGACCTGCATCTTGCACCTAGGAGTTTTGAAAAGGGGCAACGAGTACTCCTCTACAATTCCAAATTGAGACTATTCCCAGGAAAACTCAAATCAAGGTGGTCCGGACCTTTTCTTGTCACAAGAGTTTCGCCTTATGGACATATCGAAATCATGGATGAAGGCTCTGAAGGGACTTTTATAGTGAATGGACAAGGACTCAAGCATTAACTGGGAAACATGGGGGAACACCCCATAGTAAATTACCACCTCAAGTAAAGGAGGAACCGTCGAGCAAGCGACGATAAAAGAGCGCTCTGTTTGGAGGCAACCCAACCTCGGGTAGTTTCCTTTTCATCTATATTTCAATAAGGATCACAAGTTGTTTCCCCTGGTATTGCGAGGAGCTAAGTTTGGTGTTCCACACCAAAACAAGTCAAGAGTGAAAGTGTGATTCTAAGTTTGGTGTTCTACCAAAGACATTAGAATTACACCCCACTCCCAAAACACATTGCTAGCTCCAACCAATCAAGGGAAACCACTTAGATGTAGTTAGACTTTAGTAATAATTGTTATATTAACAACAAGATATGAGGTTCTCTGCATATATGCAATGTTTTGTAGTGGGCAAGGAATTAAGTTTGGTGTTCGCACACCAAAGTAAGTTTAACAGCCACAAGCACACATACAAGCTAACTATGTCTCAAGTGCTTTGGGAACAAGCAGCTTCCAATAACTTTACAGGAATCTTATGAGGAAATAGTGCATCTTCACCCAAGGAAGTGAAGTAGCAAGGACTAGGATGATGACAAAGAAAGAGAGCAACTAGAAATCATCACCCGAAGGTTGTATTGTCACTTAATTCCATTATACTCAGAATTGTTGAAAATTGGAAGTCCGAATGCACTTTTGATTAATAGATACTCGTAGTTGGAACCTTTTTCAATTTTGTCTTTTAAGTTTTTGGTATTGAAGAAATTCTCTGTGTGCTAGTCTTTATGTTACTACACCATCTCCTTACTTAATTGTATGTTTGTCCCTTGAAATCAGATGAAAAAGAGAATGAGTGTGTTTTTAAAAAAAGACCAGAGTGGAGTTCATAATAGGGAAGTGCATTCATGAGTTTTTGGTGTGATCATAAGTTAGCTAAGTTGGTTCAACCATAAGGTGGGAAGACAACTATCTATCATGAATACTATACTTGAGACACACCCCATGAGACTAGATAAATAAGAAGATCCTAATAAGAAAAAGGGAAAGAACAATCAAAGTTGAGGAATAAAAGAAAAAGACTTAGCAATAAGGCTAGGCACCAATGGTTTTAAATCTTGAGGCATGTGTCTGTGGTGTTCCTGTGTGAGGGATCTACTTGGATGAATAAGCTCTTAGGGGTGCCTTATCACTTGGTAACTTGGGTTAACTAACTCAGGATTATCAGCTGAAAGTCAACTATCAAGAGTAACCCTTACAACAGAACATTTAGTAACCCAAAGAGGTGCTGGACACCAAGGCATCAAGAAAAGAAAATGAATAAACTATATGCCTGTGGTGTGTATGTATGGGGGAGAGACTTGAGGGAGTAAGTCCTTAGGGGTGTCTCAACACCTAGCACCTTGAACCAACTGGTTCGGGAGTGTTGGCTGAAAGCTTATCTTAAAGAGTTGCCTCCTTACAGAACACTTAGCCTGAAGAACACCAATAAGCCCTGAAATGACAATAAAAGGATCAATGAATAAAAGTCTCATGGGATGTAAGCAAAGTGAGTATTGTAGGGCATGATAAAGGTCTGAAAGCCAGGAATGAACCTAAGTTGCTATGCATGAAACCACCATAAAATCAGTGACATGACTTCCATAAGAATGACTCATTTCTCTTGGCATTTCATTCATCATTCTCTTGTTCCAGTACTTGCTTAGGGACAAGCAAGCTTTAAGTTTGGTGTTGTGATGCCAGGGCATTTTGGCCAGTTTCACTGACCCTTTCTTTACTATTTTTAGGGTAGTTTCATGCATTTTCTTAGGAAATAAGCTAGTTTTGGGTAGATATTCACTTACACCTGGATTCAAGCATACATTGTGCATTTTACATGATTTCATGAGGATTTTGCATGAGTTTAGTGATAAATTATATGCTGCATTACCCATGACTTGGACTAGAACTTTGATGCACTCTATTGCCTGATTTCAGGACCAAAGGAAGCAAGGAATGGGAGGTAACTTGCAGAGTTAATGAGAAAAGTGACTGCCAATAACGCTCTCGAAGTCATCATTACCCACGTTAAGAGTCACGTTAACTAAGTTAATGTGAACTCTAATGTGAAGAAGGGAATTTGAGCCAACGTTGGTGACACTTAACATTATCACTAACGTTGGCCAATGCTCACAAGTGGCCACGTTAGAGTCCACGTTAACTTAGTTAACGTGGCCTCTAACGTTAAAAGGGGGAAAGGAAGCAAACGTTAGTGACATTCAACATTATGACTAACGTTTGCCTAAGTGCACAATGCCACGTTAACTCCCACGTTAACTTGGTTAACGTGGAAGCTAACGTGAAGAGGCAAGAGTGGTCGACAACGTTAGTGACACCCAACATTGTCACTAATGTTGGAAGCAACCACACAACCCCAAGGAGCCACGTTAACTTCCACGTTAACTTAGTTAACGTGGAGGCTGACGTGAGAGAAGAAGGTGATGGTCAACGTCAGTGACACTCAACATTGTCACTAACGTTGGTAGGAGCCACACAAGCCACTATGAGCCACGTTAACTCCCACATTAACTTAGTTAACGTGGAAGCTAACCTGGATGAGTAAAAAATGAGCCAACGTTAGTGACACTCTACATTGTCACTAACGTTGGGGATAGCTAAGCAATGCCACGTTAAAGAGCCACGTTAACTAAGTTAACGTGGGCTCTAACGTGAGACATGGGGGCACATTGGAACGTTAGTGACAATGTTGAGTGTCACTAACGTTCTCGAAGGATGGCAAGCTCACGTTAAAAAGCCACGTTAACTAAGTTAACGTGGGCTCTAACGTAGGAGCAATAGGGGCTTTTCAACGTTATTGGGAAAGTTAAGCCCCAATAACGTGTGCGAAGGACCTAGAGGCAACGTTAGTGGCAACGTTTGTGCCACTAACATTGAAGTTAACGTGGCTTTTACTTAGGAACTTTAGTGAGAAAGTTGATTGTCACTAACGTTCTCGAACTCATATTTTCCCTAAACGTTAACACCCCTAACGCCATGAGCTAAAGTCTCTGCCCACTTCACACTTTCTCTCTGCAAGTAAAGCCAAGCCCAAATGAAGAAAAGAACTGCTTCAAACTCAAGATCCAAAGGCCCAAGACTTGAAGAGCCAACTAGAAGATGAGAAGAGTAGTATATATAGGAGTAGCTTTGAATTAGTTCTGGGAGTTCTGGGAGTTGGAAAATAGCATAGAACTACTTCCTGTATTTACTTTCTCTGTACTTCTAGTTTTCATTATGTATTCTCCATCTTTGTTTTCATTTTCCAGAGCTATGAACAACTAAACCTCTTTCATTGGGTTAGGGAGCTCTGTTGTAATTTGATGGATCAATACTAGTTTTCATTATTCTTCTTCTATCTTTTCTCTTGATTTTACTTGAAAGCTTTCGATCTTCATCCAATTGGATAGTGATCTTCACCCACAACAGACGAACTGCTCCAGCAGATAATCGAAAGGTTGGATCGGCAAGAATAGAAAGCGAAGTTAAGAGAGCGCCGTAACGAGCGCTGATTCAAACACCTCAAGGAGCTACTCAAGGGACACTTCAAGGACTCAGACACCCCGGACTCCACTTCCTTTACCAGCACAGGGAGCCATGATGATCCCGACTATGGAGATACTGCTACCAGCCCACCCCTGTTCCTGACAGATGGAACCGAGGACGGTGCAAAGCCTTAAGTGTGGGGAGGTCAGTTAGTACCTGACTTCCGGAGGTAATTTCTCTTCCCTAGCACCAATAAATTAGGATATTTTAGTTATATTTTCTTTCTTTTATAGAATAGGATAAATTGCATAGTAATAGGGTAGTTGCATGCATGCTCTACTTGATTATAAAGACAATAAGTTTCTTCTAAGACTCTATCTTTGGAACAAAATTTCACTAATTTAAAAAAAAAATATGATAAATCTGCTTGAAGTTGTATTTGGGACATGATTTTTGAGCTAAAGAACACACAACCTGTGAAAATTTGAGCCTTTATGCATGGTTACATTATTTAACCATAAATATTTTATTCTTGTGTGTTTACTTCTCTATGACTGTAATCTATATTTTGTTTCATCCTATATATCCAATATGTATTATATTTATATGCTTGCATATGATTGAGGCCATTATTTGTTTAAACTCACTTATCCAAATTAAGCCTACCCTTTTCAATTGCCTTTGTTAACCACTTTGAGCCTTTAAATCCCGTTTGTTCTATATTTCACCACATTACTAGCTTTAAGCGGAAAAACAATTGTATATCCCAAATTGAATCTTTGGTTAGCTTAAGATAGAATTGTGTGTGCTAGTTAAATATGGAAAATTGTGGGAACAAAAGTTATTAAGGGAATGTATCATAATAATGCAATGGGAATTTGGATACCTACTCATGTGAAACTATAAGAATTAAAAATTTATGTGTATTGATAAGCTATGTTTATTTTTATGTCTATATGAAAAAAATCAATAAATAAATAAGGGGACAAAATTACCCCAATGCTGAATTAAGAATTCAAAGATCAACGCACATATGATAAAATTGAAATAAAAAGTTGATACATCAGTATGGAATGTGAAAGGGAATTCTGGGTAGCTAGGTATGAATTCTAAGGTTACAGTAAATATATATAGGTCGGGTTAAAGCTTGGGTTAATTAAAGATTCAATTTATAAGCTCATTTAACCATATATGTATCCCTACCCCTACCTTGGCCCAATTACAACCTTGAAAAGACCTCATGATGTTTGCATTGGTATATTAACTGTTGTTGATTGGTTAGGAGAAGAACAAAAGTTAGAGAGCATGATTAGAGAAGGATAGAGTGATTACCTTATACACTAGAGAGATTAGAGGTACATACATCATCAGTGAGGGTTCAATGCTTGAATTTCCATGTTCCCTGCTTTCATGAGCTATCTTCTTGCATTTTTATCTGTCTTACTGTATACTGATAGAATTAGTGAAATTTGATTTGTAATTGTTTTGAAGAGCTTATTTACTTTTAATCAAGTGGGCAAGAATCATATAGTTGCATTCATATATATAGGATTGCATTGCATTGCAGGAGTTTCTACATGTTCATACTTATTTATTTTATCTCCTTCCATTAAGCATGAGGACATGCTAATGTTTAAGTGTGGGGAGGTTGATAAACCACTATTTTATGGTTTATATTGTGCTTAATTGTGTGGTTTTATCATGATCCTTACCCACTTATTCATTCATTTAGCATGCATTTATATTTCCTTCTTGAAATTATTACATGATTGAAAACTGCTTCCTAGAGACTTTTAATTATGCATTTTAATTCTCCTTTATTCCATTCGATGCCGTGATCTGTGTGTTAAGCGTTTCAGGCTTTATAGGGCATGAATGAGTTGGAGATTGGAAAGGAAGCTAGCAAAAATGGAAGGAACACAAGAAATTGAGGAGATAACCAGCGAGAAGTGACGCGGCCGCATGGCTCACGCGACCGCGCGGAAGAGGAGAAATCGCAGTGATGCGGCCGCATGGCTCACGCGACCGCGTAGAATGGAAAAGCACAAGTGACGCGGAGGCGTGGACGACGCGAACGCGTGTCAGGGAAAAACGCGAATGATGCGTCTGCATGGATGACACGATCGCGTGACATGCGCGATCTGCATAATCTACAGAATTCGCTGGGGGCGATTTTGGATCCTATTTTGACCCAGTTTTCGGCCCAGAACAGCAGACTAGAGCCAGAGAACATGCAGAAACCAACAACAACATTCATTCTACACAGTTTTAGTTTTAGATCTAGTTTACTCCTCCTCTAGGTTTTCTCTCCATACATTCATAGTTCTTAGGATTAAATTTTCTCTTACTTTTTGGCATTAGAACACTGAGAAGAGTTATTACCTCATCAAGACTTCGTCATTCTAGTTCGTTTTCTTTACTTGGCTTTACTCTTCCATGTTCTTTGCTTTGTTTAATTTTACCATTGGAATATTTTTAGGATTATTTAATACAAGGATCACTTTTATTTTTAATTGACTATTTTGATTTTTATTTACAATGTCTTTCTTTAATTCCTTTTTATATGCTATGAATTTTACATTAACAATGAGCGAGTAGTTCCCTAACTTGATGGGGAGTTGATTGTAAGGAACCCTTGAGTTGGAAGGCTTAAAAGAAAGATTGAAATTGGGTTTATGGTTGGATTGCCTTCTAGTCACTAACACCAATCTCTTTTAATTATGTGGATTGCAACTTGTGAACAGACGTAGCATTCCAACTTGTTTGACTTTCCCTTACCTAGTAAAGGATGACTAAACAGGACAACCTTTAATTGTCAATTAATCTTGAGAGTATTCCAAAAATAATAGGGATTCCAACTAACCAACTCCCAGTCAAGGCTTTTATTTACATTATTCAAATTCAGCAATTTAATTTCCTGTTTACTCAACTCAAACCTTTTTGAAAACATCTGATTAATAAAATAGCATACTTTTCTGCAACTCGTTGGGAGACGACCTGGGACTCATACTCCCAGTATTTTAATTTCAATTTTTTGTGACACCTTTTTAAATTGATAGGCAGATTTCTGGCGAGTTAAGAACTATACTTGCAACGTATATAATTTAACAATTTTTAATTCGCCAATTTCTGCCCGCATCGGTGACGTAGCCGAGTAACACTATCTTGTCAATCATATGGTGGGGGCATGCTTCCAGAAGATTATTGAAGCACTCCCAGTATTCATAGAGAGTCTCGGATTCATCCTGAACAATGATGGAAATGTCTTTCCTCAGTTTATCAGTAACTTCAGCTGGAAAGAACTTTTCCAAAAATTCTCTTCTCAGTGTATCCCAGTTGGATACAGTTGCTGCTGGTTGAGTGTAGTACCACTCTCTTGCTTTCCCCTCAAGAGAAAACGGGAAAGCTTTCAGCAAAATTGATGTTTCATCTGCACCATCACGCCTGACAGTAGAACATGCTGCTTGAAAATCTCTCAGGTGCTTGATAGGTTCTTGAGCAGGCAAGCCATAAAACTTGGGCATCAAATTGAGCAGTGCGGTCTTTATTTCAAAGTCTGTAGCCACCGCTGGGTGATGCGCTTGAAATGGTTGCATTGTAAAATCAGGGGCTCCAGCCTCCTGGATAGTAACTCTCCTAGCTGCTGCCATGTTACCTGCACGTAAATCAACCAAATCAGTAGAACAGGGGCTGGTTTCTTTCTCAAGTGACGTTTCAGATCCGCCCTCAGAGAGGACTAACCGACGCCGAGCTTGCCTTATTCATGAAATAGTTCTTTCAATCCCAGGATCGAATACTAGCAAGCTTGGATTAGGAAGTGAACGCGTCATCTAACGAAAGAAATGAGCAACTCATGGTAGCAAGAAAAAATAAAATGTAAATAAATAAAATCCAATTAATAACTTTAGCACTCTATTGTAACTCCCCGGCAACGGCGCCAAAAATTGACGTGGCGGAAATTGGCTAATTAAGAATTGATATAAGTTGTGCGTTGTAAGTATAGTTCTTAACCAACCAGAAATTCGCTTATCAATTTAGAAAGGTTGTCACAAAAATTAAAATTTAAAATATTGTGAGTATGAATCCCAGGTCGTCTCCCAACGAGTTACAGAAAGGTGTGCTATTTTATTAATCAGATATTTTCAGAAAGAGTTTGAGTTGAATAAATAGGAAATTAAATTGGGGAAATTAAGTAATTTAAATAAAACCCTTGACTGGGAGTAGATTAGTTGGAAGCCCTATTCTTGTTGCAGTACTCTCAAGATTAATTGATAATTGAAGGTCGTTCTATTTACTTATCCCTTACTAAATAAGGGAAAGTCAAACAAGTTAAAATGATGTTTCTACTCACAAGTCCCAATCCGCTTACTTGGAAGGATTGGCGTTAGTGACTAGAGAGCCATCCAACAGTAAACCCAATTACAATCTCTCTTTTGAGTATTCCAACTCAAGGGTTCCTTTCAATCAACTCCCCATCAAGTTAGGGAACTACTCGCTCATTGTGATTATGTAACACAACATAGAAAAGGGAATTAAAGAAAGACATGATAAATAAAACTCAAAGAAATCAATTAAAAGTAAAAGTAATTCTTGTATTAATAAATTCTAAAATAATTCAATAATGAAATTGAGTAAATTAAAGGACATGGAAGAGTAAAGCGAAGTAAAGAGAACGAACTAGAATGACGAAGTCTTGATGAGGTAACAACTCTTCTCAATATCCCAATGCAAAGAACAATAGAAAATAAAAATCCTAAGAACTATGAATGTGTAGAGAGAAAACCTAGAGGAGGAGTAAAACTAGATCTAAAAACTAAAACTGTGTAGAATGAATGTTATTTTTTCTTGTTTCTGCATGTCCTCTAGCTCTAGTCTGCTTTTTCGGGCCGAAAACTGGGTCAAAACAGGGCCCAAAATTGCCCCCAGCGAATTCTGCAGATTATGCAGATCGCGCATGTCACGCGATCGCGTCATTCATGCGGACGTGTCATGCGGCGTTTTGCTTTGCCACACGGGCGCGCCTTTTACGCCTCCACGTCACTTGTGCTATTCCAATCCGCGCGGTCGCGTTAGCCATGCGACCGCGTCACTGCGATTTCCTCTCTTCCGCACGGTCGCGTGAGCCATGCGGCTGTGTCACTTCTCGCTAGTCATCTCCTTAATTTCTTGTGTTCCTTCTATTTTTGCAAGCTTTCTTTCCAATCTCCAACTCATTCATGCCCTATAAAGCCCGAAACACTTAACACACAGATCACGGCATCGAATGGAATAAAGGAGAATTAAAATACATAATTAAAAGTCTCTAGGAAGCAAGTTTTCACTCATGTAATAATTTTAGGAAGGAAATATAAATGCATGCTAATGATATGAATAAGTGGGTAAAGATCATGATAAAACCACACAATTAAACACATTATAAACAATAAAATAGTGGTTTATCACCTAGCACTTTTAGTTAAAGTCCTTAAGTTGGACATTTGATGAGCTTCCTGTCATGGTGGCTTGTGCTTAAATTCATCCAGAAATTTCCACCAATGTTTGGAATGCCAACAGCCTCTGGGGTCCCAAACTAGGCATGTAAAGCTCCTGAGCAGCTTCAAACAGATTCTCAGGCTCCCGGGGTGACGAATGTCAGAATAGATTCTAAGATTCCAAACTTTGCTTTTAAATCTGCCTTTGTCTTGATCTACATTCTTCCATCCGGGCGGTTTAGAAATTGTATTCTCACCAAGATGACCAAATGCCTTCCGAGACCCATTCGATTGAACTTGATACCAATCCGTGCACTTCGAATTGAAGCGTGGAACCTTATTGAATCTTGCACACCAGCTCTGAGTACGAGCCATTTCCCTCTTACTCTTAAAGCCGCAGAGAGCTCTAAGCTGGCCATCTGTTTCAAGCAAACCATATTCAAGTGGAAAAGTAAAGACAAAGGTTAAGGATTGTACCCACTTGAAGCTTGTATTAGGTGGTAATGGCCTTGGGATAGGTGTTTCTAGTGGTTCTGTAAAGACAAAGCTCGTATTCACTTGGATAAGGTTCTTCAGGCTCAAGGAGTTCAGTTGCGGATGTGAGTTTGTGACTAGGAGAGCTTAATTCATGATCATCACTGCCTATGGAATCAATTTCTTGGTCTGTTTCGTCCAATTTTTCACAAGGTATATGCATTGGAAGTTGTGCACTCTCCTCCTTAGCATCAATTTCAAAATCCTCAGCGGAATCCTTTACAGTTCTCGATTCCTATGGAGGTTCAGCATCTCCTAAATCTTCAACCACCTCTTCCTCTACAACTATTATGGCTTCCTCCACTTGTTCTAATAGAAAGCCATGCTCCTCATTGTCCACTGAAGTTTCTAGTGTCTCCTTCATGCTACGCTCTTCTTTTGAATCGCCACATGTAGCCATGGGAGTACTTTGAGTGCTCAGATGTCGGGAAGCTATTATATTTACTACCTTGGTTAAGGCAGTAATGAGTTCCAGTACGTCCCTTTGCATCTTCGCTTGCCCTTGAAGAAGAACACGAAGGTTGTCATTCATTGGAGATTGGGGTGGATATGAGGGTTTATTGGTTGGGAGAGAGGGTTCATAATAAGAATGTGGTGGTTCTTGGGAGTAATTGGATTGGGATTGTGGTGGATAAGGGTCATACGGTGGTGAATGGTGGAAAGGAACTTCTGAGTTTGGTGGTTCAAAGCTATGTTGAGAGGATTATCTATAAGCACAGGGTGGGGCTTGTTGGTAAATACAAGGGGGTCCACCATATCTATCAGCTTGGTATGCATTGTAGAGTAGTCCTTGCCCATGATATCTTGGAGGGTGTTGTTGCCTAAAGTGTTGATCAGATCCTCTTAGCTCCATCCATCTTTGATTGCTTAGACCTTGATGCATATTCCTGTTATAGCTTCTACTCCTTTCAACAAAATTAGAACCAAACTCAAAGCGAGAGGGGTGAAAATTCATAGTAGCTAATAGAAATAAAAGGGAAAAGTAAACACAAATAAACAAGTAAAAGAAAAATATTTACAATAACCAATAATAAGGCACACGTTTGCAGTTCCCCGGCAACAGCGCCATTTTGACGAACTGAGATTTAATGTCGGTAAAGAAATTCACAAATATTATCGCGTTGCAAGTATAGCTTCTAAACCAACAGAAAACCCTTTCGTACAAACGTTTGGGTGTCACAAGTAACAAACCCCTTTAAAATTGATAACCAAAGTATTCAAACCTCGGGTCGTCTTCTCAAGGAACTACAGGGAGGTATGTTCTTATTATTGGTTTTGAGTTTTGTAAATTGGGGGTTTTTGAAATAAGAAGCAAGTAATTTAAATGACAAGAAAAATAAATTAATAATAATAATAATAAAGAACTCTTGGCAAGGTATGAAAATTCGGAAGTCCTGTCCTAGTTATCCTTATCGATGGTGATGAGAATTGAGTTTTAATCCCACTTAGTCAACCTTTACTAAAGCAAGGGAAAGTTAAGTGGACTAATTAGTCTGATCCTCAAGTCCTAGCCAATTCCTAAGAAAGGACTAGAGTTAGTGGAATCCAATTCAGTTAGCAAAAATAATAATTGTCAATCACGATGAGTTTGATAACTCAAGAATCTCCAGTTAATCAATTTAAGCCAAGAATATAAAAAGCTAAATAAGAATCATAAATCTGAAATACCTCAATTGCATTAATAAGAGAAAATCCTAACATGAATGGTTCATAAGCCAATTTGGCAATCATAAGTAATTAACAAAAAGAAGCATTAAAGTATCTGAAAGTAAAAGAGAAATATAAAGTAAAAGGAATATTGAACCTGAGAGGAAGTTGTAATCCTAAATCCTTTAAGAGGAATCCTAATCCTAAAACCTAAGAGAGAGGAGAGAACCTCTCTCTCTAAAAACTACATCTAAAATATCAAAAGTGAATGTATGATATCTTTTCTGATTCCTCCATTCTCTGGCTTATATTCTGTGTTTCTGGATTCAGAATTGGGCCGAAAAAGGGTCCAAAAATTGCTGGGTGCGTTTTCTGCAATTTCTGCACGTGGCATCTGTCACGCGTCCGCGTAGGTCACGCGGTCGCGTCATTTGGGAGTTTTCCTTGTCACGCGTTCGCTTCGGCCACGGGTACGCGTCATTTACGTTCTTCTCAAGGCACGCGTCTGCATCAGTCACGCGTTCGCGTCAGTGCCTTTTTGCGCTGGGCACGCGGCCGCGTCGTCCATGCATTCGCATCGCTGCCCTTTTCTTCAAAACTCTATTTTTGTGCTTTCCTTCCATTTTTTGTATGTTTCCTTTCTGTCCTCTAAGCCATTCCTGCCTTAGGAGATCTGAAAATACTTAACAAACAAATCACGGCATCGAATGATGATAAAGGGTAATCAAAATTAATTTTTTTAAAGCATAGGAAACATGATAATGAAGGGAAAGTAAAACCATGCAATTTACATGAATAAGTGGGTAAATGATTGAATAAATCACTTAAATTGAGCACAAAATACATCATAAAATATCGGTTTATCAAAACCCTCTGAACACAATGAAGACACTTAGCCACCATCACTAGCTTCAGAAGATCAAGTGCCTAACCATGAGCAGAAATTGGAGTTAAAGCCTCTTCCACCCCAACTCAAGTATGCTTACCTTGAGGATAATCAGAAGCTCTCAGTCATCGTTGCAAGGGAACTCACTTCCCAACAAGAGGAGCAACTGCTTAGTGTGCTAAGAAGACACAAGAAGGCTATTGGGTGGAGCTTGGCGGATATAGTAGGCATCAGCCCTCAAGTTTGTGAACACCAGATATTTTTAGAAGATGGAGCAAGGCCTGTCCGTCAACCCCAAAGAAGACTGAATCCCACCATCTTGGAGCTTGCCAAGAAGGAAGTGACTAGACTGCTTGAAGTAGATATTATCTATCCCATCTCAGATAGCGAGTGGGTTAGCCCAGTACAAGTGGTGCCCAAGAAGTCTGGAGTCACTACAATAAAGAATGAGCAAGGAGAGCTCATAGCAACTAGAGTGCAGAATTCCTGGAGGGTTTGCATTGACTACAGGCGCCTCAACCAGGCCACTCGTAAGGATTACTACCCCCTGCCATTCATTGATCAATTGCTGGATCGCCTGTCTGGTAAATGACATTATTGCTTTTTAGATGGTTACACAGGCTATTTCCAGATTCATATAGCTACTGAAGATCAGGAAAAGACTACTTTTACATGTCCCTTTGGAACATATGCTTACAAGAGGATGCCTTTTGGCTTATGTAATGCACCAACTACTTTCTAAAGGTGCATAACGAGTCTTTTCTCTGATCTTATTGAGAATTGTATGAAGTTTTCATGGATGATTTTAGTGTATACGGTGATTCCTTTAGCCTTTGCTTGGAAAGTTTATCTAGAGTATTAGATAGGTGTGCTAATTCAAGCCTTATTTTAAATTTTGAAAAGTGTCATTTTATGGTCAAAAAAGGTACTGTTCTAGGACATGTTGTTTTTAATACTGGTATTTCAGTAGATCCAGCAAAAGTAAATGTCATTTCTAGTCTACCTTACCCCTCCTCTGTGAGGGAAGTCCATTCTTTCCTTGGCAATGCAGGTTTCTACCGGAGATTTATCAAGGACTTTAGTAAGGTAGCATTGCCCTTATCCAGACTGCTGCAGAAGGATATTAAATTCCAGTTGAGTGAGGACTGTATGGAAGCGTTTGATAAGCTAAAGATTGCCATGACTCAAGCTCCGATTGTGAGAGGACCAGACTGGAGCCAGCCATTTGAGATTATGTGTGATGCCTCCAACCATGCAGTAGGAGCGGCGTTGGCTCAGCATGCAGGTAAGGATCCTTTTGTAATTGCATATGCCTCAAAGACCTTAGACGCTGCTCAGTCTAATTACACCACCACTGAAAAAGAGCTTCTGGCTATTATTTTTTCTTTGGATAAATTTCGAGCCTACTTACTTGGTACTAAGGTGCTAGTGTACTTAGACCATGCAGCTCTAAAATATTTATTAGCTAAAAAGGAGTCCAAACCAAGGCTAATATGTTGGATACTGCTGCTGCAAGAATTTGATTTAGAAATCAAGGATAGGAGTGGTTCTCAGAATTTAGTGGCGGACCACTTGATTCGCCTAGAGCACATTAAGAGTGACTCCACTCCTATCAATGATGCTTTTCAATTTGATAGCTTACATGTAGTATCTGAAGTAGTTCCTTGGTATGCACCTGTAGCTAATTATCTAGTTAGCCATACTTTCCCTCCTAATTTTACCAAGGATCAAAAGGACAAGCTAAAAAGCGAGTCCAAATATTATATATGGGATGACCCATATTTATGGAGGTATGGTACTGACCAGATAATTAGAAGGTGTGTGCCTCAATCAGAATTCCAGTCCATTTTAGAGGCCTACCACTCTTCTGAGAGTTGAGGACATTTTGGCCCTCAAAGAACAGCAAGAAAAATACTAGATTGTGGATTCTGGTGGCCTACTCTCTTTAAAGATGCTACTTCCTTCTGTAAATCTTGTCCCCCATACCAATGGTTTGGGAACATATCCAAGAGGGTTGAGATGCCCCAGCAGATTATGCTATTCTTTGAAATTTTTGACGTTTGGGACATTGACTTCATGGGTCCATTTCCAAACTATAGTGGTTACTTACATATACTGTTAGTTGTAGATTATGTTTCTAAATGGGTGGAAGTAATTTCTACCTATACTGATGATGCTAACACTGTTGTCTCTTTTGTTAGAAACCATATTATCTGTCGCTTTGGATCACCACGAGCAATCGTGAGTGATCAAGGCACTCACTTTTGTAACAGGAGGTTGACCGCTCTATTGAAGAAGCATGGCGTTATTCACAAGGTAGCAACTTCTTACCACCCGCAGACTAATGGACAAGCAGAGGTGTCTAACAGAGAGATAAAGTGTATCCTGGAGAAGATAGTCAAGCCTCATAGGAAGGACTGGAGCACCAGGCTACAAGATGCGCTTTAGGCATATCAGACAGCGTACAAGACACCAATCGGGATGAGCGCCTTTCGCCTGGTTTATGGAAAAGCTTGTCACCTCCCAGTGGAGGTAGAGCACAAGGCTTTCTAGGCAGTAAGAGAAATCAACATGGGATTTAAGAAGGCCGGAGCTGAAAGAAAGATGCAACTACAAGAATTAGAGAACCTTCGCCTAGAAGCATATGATAACTCCAGGCTGTAAAAAGAGAAGATGAAGGTTGTGCATGACAAGCACATTAAAAGAAGAGAGTTCAGACCAGGGGAGTTAGTCCTCCTTTATAACTCCAGACTGAGGCTCATGCCAGGCAAGCTGAGATCCAGATAGAAAGGTCCCTATAGAGTAGAGAAGGCAGAGCCATACGGAGTCTTTCACCTGAGTCATCCTTCAAGCTCCAAATTCATCAAGGTCAATGGACATCGCTTAAGGCTATATCATGGTGAGAAGATGAAGAAAAACAAGGAGCTGGAGATCTTCCTCTTGGAGGATCTACCAACAGCAGAAGACTGAGCTAGTGGACCGTCCAACTTAAGGACGTTAAAGAAAAGTGCTAGGTGGGAGACAACCCACCATGGTACGACCTTTCAGTTTTCTTCTTAACTTTATTTTATTTTATTTTATCTTGTTTTTCTCAATATCTATTTATAATCTCTACATAATTAGCTGCATACTGCATTCTGCATAAAAAAAAATACGCACACGACGCGCAAGTGTCGTTGACGCATACACGTCATATGTGTGTGCGTGTAACATACATATTGAACAGAGAGTTGCGTGGGAGTGGCGCAGGAAGTGTGTGTTGCGCACAAACATGCTCACACGTACGCGTCCAAGACGCGGGAGCGTCATTTAAAATTTTGGCACTCCACGCGTACGCGTCCAGCACGCGCACGCGTGGATGATGAAATCGGCGTAAATGAGTATTTGGGCAGAGAATCGTGATGGTGTGGGGCTGGAACTGTGCTAGGAGCACAAGTCCTATCACGCGTACGCGTCCCTGATGCGTACACGTCGTTTTCCCATCCAGGCCATCCACGCGTACGCATCACTGAGGCGCACACGTCGTTTAAAATTTTGGCAAATGTGCGTATTGGACAGAGAGTTGTGCATGCGCGAGGCTGCCTCCGCGCCAATTGCACAACCCATGTCACGCGTACGCATCCCTGACGCGCTCGCATCGCTTGAAAATAGCGTGATCCATGCGTACGTGTCGCATGCGACGCACAACTAAAATACCTCAGCGCTTGATTTCACATCTCCCACCCCTCAAATCCTAATTCTTTTAAATCCTAATTATTTCTTCTTTCTTCTTTCCTTCTTCTTCCTTATTCTTTCTTACTTTCTATTACTTTCTTCCTTTCTTCTTCATCTCCTTCATCAAGGTTCTTTTCTTCTTCCCCTTTTACTCTTTCATTATTACTTTAATTTATGTTTCTTTCTTCTTTTTCTTTTAATTTCATGGTTTCTTTTTCTTTCTTCTTTCTTGCATTTTTATGTTGGTGCTGGAATTTTATTTGGATATTACCTTACTATAATGAAGCTTATGGATATTATAAGGAGTGATTTGACAATTGATATCATACTTTGGCTCTCATATACATTTGGATTACATTACTTTCATTCCTATTATACCTTGCACACCACGTGTTTGTGAAAAAGCTTTTATGGCACTTTGAATGCTATTTTATTTTACTCTTTTAGTTGAATGCCTCTTTTTCACAACATTTCTGCTCCACATGTGTTTGAGATTATCTTTTACAATTGTCATCATTACAAATGCTCTGTTATTTGGCACATTTATTACTTGATGCTTGAGCTATGCTTCTCATGCCTGTTATTTGCATGTTTTTACCCTCTTGCATCTGATTATTTTTAATTGCCTTTTTTATCTTTATTGATGTCTTACCTACATGTTGTAGCTACCATGTAGATGGCTAGCATCTTTCCTTTGGCATTCATTATCACTTGGAATTTTTTCCCTTCCGGTCTTAGTTATCTATATTTCACACTCTTCCTTTTTCTTCTTCCTTAGGCATGGGTACCAAGAAAGGAAAAGAAAAGGCCACTGACAAGTCACCAGCAAGGAGAGGAACCAAGCGAACACTGGAAAAAGTACTTCCATCTACCAGTGTCAAGCCACCAATAAAGCGGGTGAAGAAGATCATTAAGGTTGATGAATCAGAGAAAGCCTTTCCAGCCCGAGACTCCACACAGTTTGCTAACCGTTATCCCCATCCTAGCTGAGAGGAACTACAATAATGAGCATCTGCTCATTGTTCCAACACACATTATTGATTTTCTAGAGCCCCGCATAGAGAGGAGACAGTGGAGATTTTTGAGAAGGCAGCCGCGAGAAGCCAACTTATCATGGGTAGTTGAATTCTACTCAAACTTCCACTCGCCTACTCTGCAGACTGTCTACGTTCATCATCAGCAAGTTCCTATCTCTGAGAGTGCCATACAGAGAGCATTGGACATTCCACTTAGTCCAAAGGGATGGGACGCTGATGAGCGGATAATTTATATGCTTTTTGGCATTGTTTTTAGGTAGTTTTTAGTGTGTTT
Source organism: Arachis ipaensis (assembly GCF_059453495.1). Lineage (NCBI taxonomy): Eukaryota > Viridiplantae > Streptophyta > Magnoliopsida > Fabales > Fabaceae > Arachis > Arachis ipaensis. The sequence continues at coordinate 60,947,218 of NC_142441.1, forward strand.
TAGTTACTTTTTATTATATTTTTACTAGTTTTTAAATAAAAATCATATTTCTGGACTTTGCTATGAGTTTGTGTGTTTTTCTGTGATTTCAGGTATTTTCTGGCTGAAATTGAGGGACCCGAGCAAAAATCTGATTCAGAGGCTGAAAAAGGACCGCAGATGCTGTTGGATTCTGATCCTGCTGCACTCAAAATAGATTTTCTCGAGATACAGAAGTCCCATTGGCGTGCTCTAAATTGCGTTGGAAAGTAGACATCTTTTGCTTTCCAGCAATATATAATAGTTCATACTTTGCCCGAGTTTTGATAACGCAAACTGACGTTTAAACGCCAATTTTCTACCCTATTCTGGCGTTAAACGCCAGAACGGGCATAAAAGCTAGAGTTAAATGCCCAAACTGGCACCAGAGCTGGCCTTTAACTCCAAGAAAAGTCTCTACATGTGAAAGCCTCAATGCTCAGCCTAAACACACACCAAGTGGGCCCGAAAGTGGATTTCTGCATCAACTACTCATTTCTGTAAACCCTAGGTTACTAGTTCATTATAAATAGGACCTTTTGCTATTGTATTTTCATCTTTTTGATCATCTTTGGAATGTTTTTCCTTAGACTTGGGGTATGGCCATTTGGCCATGCCTGGACCCTCATTTCTTATATATTTTCAACGGTGGAGTTTCTACACCCCATAGATTAAGGTGTGGAGCTCTGCTGTTCCTCATGAATTAATGCAAAGTACTATTGTTTTTCTATTCAATTCAAGCTTATTCTTATTCCAAGATATTCACTCGCACTTCAACCAGATGAATGTGATGATCAATGACACTCATCACCATTCTCACCCATGAATGCGTGCCTGACAACCACTTCCGTTCTATCTGTAATAGCTTGAGTGTGTATCTCTTAGCCTCCTGATTCATGATGCATGGTTGCCTCTCCTGACAACAGAGCCCTCCATTCTGTGAAATCAGAGTCTTCGTGGTATAAGCAAGAATCAATTGGCAACATTCTTGAGATTCGGAAAGTCTAAACCTTGTCTGTGGTATTTCGAGTAGGATCTGGGATGGGATGACTGTGACGAGCTTCAAACTCGCGAGTGCTGGGCGTAGTGACAGACGCAAAAGGATCAATGGATCCTATTCCAACATGAGTGAGAACCGACAGATGATTAGCCGTGCGGTGATAGCGCATTTGGACCATTTTCACTGAGAGGACGGACGGTAGCCATTGACAACGGTGATCCCCCAACATACAGCTTTCCATGGAAAGGAGTATGGTTGATTGGATGAAGGGAATAGGAATGCAGAGGTTCAGATGGAACAAAGCATCTTCATACGCTTATCTGAAACTCCTACCAATGAATTACATAAGTATTTCTATCTTATTTTATGTTTTAATTACATTTTAATTATCAAAACCTCAAAATCATTTGAATTCGCCTGACTGAGATTTACAAAGATGACCATAGCTTGCTTCAAGCCGACAATCTCCGTGGGATCGACCCTTACTCACGTAAGGTATTACTTGGACGACCCAGTGCACTTACTGGTCAGCTGCACGGAGTTGTGTGAAAAGTGTGTGATCACGATTTTGTGTACCAAGTTTTTGGCGCCGTTGCCGGGGATTGTTCTAGTTTGGACAACTGACGGTTCATCTTGTTGCTCAGATTAGGTAATTTTATTTTATTTTTAAAGCTTTTTATTTTTGAACAATTTCAAAAAAAAAATAAATAAAATAATAAATATTTGTTTTCTAAAAATTCATCAAAATTTTTTAGAATGAATTCTAGAGTTTCATGAGATATGTTGAATCCTGGCTGGCTGTTAAGCCATGTCTAATCTTTTGGACTGAGGTTTCAATTATCCTTAGAAGAGCTTCTATGTCTTTCTCATCAATTTAGCTGTTGTATGTAATGTTATGCTGAATCTTGGCTGGCCATTGGCCATGTCTAGTGTTTTGGACCGAAGCTTTCACTGAAAGCTTGGCTGGCTGGTAAGCCATGTCTAATTCCTGGACCGGTGTTTTAGACTAACATTGCATGATTCCTGGAATTCTCATTAAAAATTTTGAATTCCTTATTTTCTTTTTCCAAATAATTTTTGAAAAATACAAAAAAAATTAATAAAATCATAAAAACCCAAAAAGTTTGTGTTTCTTGTTTGAGTCTAGTGTCTATTTTTAAGTTTGGTGTCTTGCATACTTTTAATTTTCTTGCATTTTTTGAATATATGCATTATGTTCTTCATTGATCTTCAAGTTGTTCTTGATGATTCTCTTGGGTCTGATCTTTAAATTCTCTTGTTTTTGTGTCTTTTGTTGTTTCTCATGGGCATTCTCAATTTGTTAGTGTCTCTAGTATGAAAATTTCTAAGTTTGGTGTCTTGCATGCATTGTTTATTTGATCTTAGTTTTCCATGATTAGTATCATTTTGTTGTTTCTCATCATAAAAAAATTCAAAAAATTTTTAGAATTATGTCTTTTCAAGTCAATAATACAGAGAATTGAAGATTCAGAACATACAGCAGAGAAATTACAGAGAAAAAGCTAGGCGTTCAAAACTCCCAGTGAGGAAGGAAGTCTGGCGTTTAAACGCCAGCCAGGGTACCTGGCTGGGCGTTAAACGCCCAAAAGGGTAATATTTTGGGCGTTAAACGCCAGAATGGATACCATTCTGGGCGTTTAACGCCAGGACAACACAAGGGAGGTAAGTTAGTTTTTAATTCAAATCTTTTTCAAATCTTCATAATTTTTCAAAATCAATTCTTTTTCAATTCATATCTTTTTCAAATTATATTTTTTCAAAAACAAATCTTTTTATATTTTTCTCTCACTATTTTTGAGAATCCTGGCTACCAATTAATGATTTGATTCAAAAATTTCAAGTTTGTTACTTCCTTGTTAAGAAAGGTTCAATATTTGAATTTTAGAATCATATCTTTTAAATTTCTTGTTAGCAAAATCATTAATTTTAAAATCAAATCTTTTTTAAATTTTTTTTCAATCATATTTTCTCAATCATATATTCTCAATCACATCTTTTTCAAAATAATTTTCAATTATATCTTTTTATTACTGATTTCAAAAGCTTCTTAAAAATCACCTAACCACTTTCTCACTTTTAATTTTCGAAAATCCATCAACCACTTTTTCAAAATTCTTTTTAATTATTTTAAAATTTTTACTTTTATTTAAAAAATTTTGTTTTCGAAAATTTTTCCCCTCCTCACCTTCTTCTATTTAAGGACTAATACTCCTCCTCAATTAGCAATTCGAACTCTCTTCTTCTTTATATGTTCGAATTCTTCTCTATCTACCTCATCCCTCTATTCCTATTTTCCTCTGACACCTCAAGGAATCTCTATACTATGATATAGAGGATTCCATACTTTCTTGTTCTCTTCTCTTTCATATGAGCAGGAACAAAGACAAAGGCATTCTTGTTGAAGCTGATCCGGAACCTAAAAGGACCTTGAAGAGGAAGCAAAGAGAAGCTAAAGTACAACTCTCTGGAGAGGACCTAACAGAAATTTTTGAAAAAGAAGAAGACATGGCAGCCTAAAATAACAACAATGCCAACAATGCAAGGAAGATACTTGGTGACTTCATTGCACCTTTGGTGCACGAAATTGTGATCTCAACTGCACCAACAACTTGGTACGCACGATCATAATCTCAATTCTTTTTCATAACTTCGCACAAGTAACCAGCAAGTGCACTGGGTCGTCCAAGTAATAAACCTTACGTGAGTAAGGGTCGATCCCACGGAGATTGTCGGCTTGAAGCAAGCTATGCTCATCTTGTAAATCTCAGTCAGGCAGATTCAAATGGTTATAGGATTTTGATAATTAAAATATAAATAAAATAAGATAGAGATACTTATGTAATTCATTAGTGGAAACTTCAGATAAGCGTATGAATATGCTTTGTTCCTCCTGAACCTCTGCTTTCCTATTGCTTTCATCCAATCATTCATACTCCTTTCCATGACAAGCTGTATGTTGGGGGATCACCATTGTCAATGGCTACCATCTATCCTCTCAGTGAAAATAGTCCATCTGTGCTATCACCGCAGGGCTAATCAGCTATTGGTTCTCGATCATGTTGGAAAAGGATCCATTGATCCTTTTGCTTCTGTCACTACGCCCAACACTCGCGAGTTTGAAGCTCGTCACAGTCATCCAATCCCAGATCCTACTCGGAATACCACACATAAGGTTTAGACTTTTCGGATCTCAGAAATGGCCGCCAATAATTCTAGCCTATACCACAAAGGCTTTAATCTTAGATTAGAAACCCAAGAGATACACATTCAAGCTTGTTTGCATTTAGAATGGAAGTGGTTGTCAGGCACGCGTTCATAGGTGAGAATGGTGATGAGTGTCACTAGTTCATCACATTCATCATGTTGAAGTGCGAATGGATATCTTAGAGAAGAAGTAGGCATGAATTGAATAGAAAAACAATAGTAATTGCATTAATTCATGAAGAACAGCAGAGCTCCACACCTTAATTTATGGGGTGTAGAAACTCCACCGTTGAAAATACATAAGAACAAAGTCTAGGCATGGCCAAATGGCAAGCCTCCCAAAGAGGGTTCAATCATTAAAACATGATCAAAAGATGAAATAAAGATGAACTAATGAACTAGTAACCTAGCGTTTACAGAAATGAGTAAATGATGCAGAAATCCACTTCCGGGCCCATTTGGTGTGTGCTTGAGCTGAGCGTTGAAGCTTTCACATGTGGTGACTTTTCTTGGAGTTAAACGCCAGCTTTGGTGCCAGTTTGGGCGTTTAACTCCAGCTTTTATGCCAGTTCTCGCGTTTTGACGCCAGAATTTTTATGCTGATTTGGAATGCCAGTTTGGGCCATCAAACCTCAGGCAAAGTATGGACTATTATATATTTCTGGAAAGTCCAGAATGTCTACTTTCCAACGCAATTGAGATTGCGCCAATTGGGATTCAATAACTCCAGAAAATCTACTTCGAGTGCAGGGAGGTTAGAATCCAACAGCATCTGCAGTCCTTTTTCAGCCTCTGAATCAGATTTTTGCTCAGGTCCCTCAATTTCAGCCAAAAAATACCTGAAATCACAGAAAAATACACAAACTCATAGTAAAATCCAGAAATATGAATTTTGAATAAAAACTAATAAAAATATACTAAAAAATAATTAAAAAACATACTGAAAATTACCTAAAAACAATGCCAAAAAGCGTATAAATTATCCGCTCATCACAACACCAAACTTAAATTGTTGCTTGTCCCCAAGCAACTGAAAATCAAATAGAATAAAAAGAAGAGAATATACTATAAATTCCAAAATATCAATGAAACTTAGCTCCAATTAGATGAGCAGGACTAGTAGCTTTTTGCCTCTGAACAATTTTGGCATCTGACTTTATCCTTTGAAGTTTAGAATGATTGGCATCTATAGGAACTCATAATTTAGATAGTGTTATTGATTCTCCTAGTTCAGTATTGTTGATTCTTGAACACAGTTACTTTATGAGTCTTGGCCGTGACCCTAAGCATTTTGTTTTCCAGTATTATCACCGGATACATAAATGCCATAGACACATAACTGGGTGAACCTTTTCAGATTGTGACTCAGCTTTGCTAGAGTCCCCAATTAGAGGTGTCCAAAGCTCTTAAGTACACTCTTTTTGCTTTGGACCACAACTTTAACCGCTCAGTCTCAAGCTTTTCACTTGACACCTTCATGCCACAAGCACATGGTTAGGGACAGCTTGGTTTAGCCGCTTAGGCCAGGATTTTATTCATTTGGGCCCTCCTATCCACTGATGCTCAAAGCCTTGGATCCTTTTTACCCTTGCCTTTTGGTTTAAAGGGTTACTGGCTTTTTCTGCTTGCTTTTTCTTTTTCTTTCTTTTTCTTTTCGCCATTTTTTTCCGCAAGCTTCTTCTTTTTCACTGCTTTTTCTTGCTTCAAGAATCAATTTTATGATTTTTCAGATCATCAATAACATTTCTCCTTTTTCATTATTCTTTCAAGAGCCAACAATTTTAACATTCATAAACAACAATATAAAAAATATGCACTTTTCAAGCATTCATTCAGAAAACAAAAGTATTGCCACCACATCAAAATAATTAAACTAGTTTCAAGGATGAATTCGAAATCATGTACTTCTTGTTCTTTTGTTTTTAGATCATTTTTCATTTTAAGAAAGGTGATGGATTCATAGGACATTCATAGCTTTAAGACATAGACACTTAGACACTAGTGATCATGTAATAAGACACAAACATAAATAAAACATAAAGCATAATTTTCGAAAAATAGAAAAATAATAACAAGGAAATTAAAGAACGGGTCCATCTTAGTGATGACGGCTTGTTCTTTCTCTTGAAGATCTTATGGAGTGCTTGAGCTCCTCTATGTCTCTTCCTTGCCTTTTTTGTTCCTCCTTCATGGCTCTTTGGTCTTCTCTAATTTCATGGAGGAGGATGGAATGCTCCTGGTGCTCCACCCTTAGTTGTCCCATATTGGAACTAATTCTCCTAGGGAGGTGTTGATTTGCTCCCAATAGTTTTGTGGAGGAAAGTGCATCCCTTAAGGCATCTCAGGGATTTCATGATGAGGAATTTCCTTATGCTTTTGGTGAGGTCCATGAGTGGGCTCTCTTGTTTGCTCCATCCTTTTCTTAGTGATGGGCTTATCCTCATCAATGAGGATGTCTTCCTCTATGTCAATTCCAGCTGAATTGCAGAGGTGAAAAATGAGATGAGGGAAGGCTAACCTTGCCAAAGTAGAGGACTTGTCTGCCACCTTCTAGAGTTCTAGGGATATAACCTCATGAACTTCTACTTCCTCTCTAATCATGATGCTATAGATCATGATGCTATGGATCATGATAGCCCGGTCTATAGTAACTTCAGACCGGTTGCTAGTGGGAATGATTGAGCGTTAGATGAACTCCAACCATCCCCTAGCCATGGGCTTGAGGTCATGCCTTCTTAGTTGAACAAGCTTCCCTCTTGAATCTCTCTTCCATTGAGCGCCCTCTTCACAAATGTCTATGAGGACTTGGTCCAACCTTTGATCAAAGCTGACCCTTCTAGTGTAGGAGCATGCATCTCCTTGCATCATGGGCAAGTTGAATGATGATAAATCCCAATTTTGTGGTTTATCTTGTGCTTAATTTGGGGGATTTTATCAACTTTTCTCACATTTATTCAATGAAATAGCATGGTTTTGTAATTCTCCCTTGATTTGTGCTTAAATGTGAAAACATGCTTTTTAGGCCTAAAATAGCTAAATTTAATCCACTTTAATTCCATTCGATGTCTTGATATATTTGTTAAGTGATTTCAGGTTTAGAAGGAAAGTATTGGATGGAAGAAGTGAGGAGAAAAGCATGCAAAGTGGGAGAACTCATGAAGAAATGAAGGAATCGCAAAGCTGTCAAGCCCGACCTCTTCGCACTCAATCGACCATAATTTGAGCTACAGAGGTCCAAATGAGTCGGTTTCAGTTGCATTGGAAAGCTAACATCTGGGGATTCGAAATGATATAAAATTTGCCATATTTTACTTTGCGTTCAGGGGCGCGCACGCGCCATGTACGCGTGCGCGCCGATGCTGTCCGTGGCCCACTAAAGTGAAATCGCTCCCTGCAATTTCTGAAGCATTTTGGGCCCAATCTAACTCATTTCTAATGCTATTGAACCCAAGGATTAAAGGAAGAATGAACCAAGTAGTCATAGTTTATATTTCATCATGTTTTAGGGTTAGAATTCTAGAAAGAGAGGCTCTATCCTCTCTTTAGATTTTAAAGTAGTTTTAGTTAATTCTTCTTGGATCCAAGTTATAATTCTTGTTTTGATTTAGTTCTTCCTTTTAATTTCTTGTTATTACATCTCTATTCTTCTAGTTTTACTTGTCATTTCCTTTATTTTGCCATTTTTATGTTTATGAACAATTGTTGGATCTTAATTTTCTTTAATGCAATTTTATATTTCCATGTTCTTTTATGTTGATATTGCTTACTATTATTGATTTCTTGCTATTGATAGTTATGGGTTTCCTTTAATTCATGCATTTTGTTATGTTTACTTTTCTTGTATTCTAGGTGTTTGATAAAATGTTTCCTCTAGTTTTTGAGTAGTTTTCTTTGCTCTTGGCCTAGGCTAAGGGAATTGAGTGACCTTGAGTCATTGGATCTCATTGAATTGGTGATTTGAGAACCCTTGGTGATCAATTTGATACTCATTGATGCCAACCCACTACTAATCTAATTAGTAGGTTGGTTGGGACTTATGGGTTGATGTGATCAAACCTATTTGACGTACTTCAAGCCTAGGAGTAGATATTACGTACTTAAGGCTTTGGAAGTAGACTTAATAGGTTGGCCTCTCATAATTATCAATATATGGTTTGTAGACAAGGATGGTGATCTCAATTACCTAAGTCTAGCCAAGAGTTCTTTCCCATCTATTATATTAGTTCTTGTTATTTTACTTTCTTGCCATTTGTTTTCTTGCCCAATTATCAATCAAACCCCCATTGCTCTTCATAGCCAATAATTAAACACTTCATTGCAATTTCTTGTGAGACGACCCAGAGTCTAAATACTTCGGTTAATTTTCATTTGGGGTTTGTTAATTGTGACACAACCAAATTTTTGATTGGGAGGATTGTTTGTTGGTGTAGAACTATACTTGCAACGAGATTTCAATTGTGAAATTCTATACCGACATGACAATTTTCCTTAAATCAAAATGGCACCATTGCCGGGGAGTTGTAATGGTGTTATATTATTGGCTATTGTGAATATGTGAATATGTTTATCTTTTGCTTGTTTGTTAGCTTTTGTTAGGCTTAGGACTTGTTGCTTATTTTTCTAGCTTTTGTTTTTATTTGCTATTATGAATTCTCACCACTTTGGCTATGAATTTGGCTCAAATTATGTTGTAGAAAATGGAAGCTACAATGAGGATGTGCATCAAGGAATTGGGAATCAAAGATGGGAGGAGCCTCAAGGAATTGATCAACCTTATTGGCAACAACCTCCTCCGGATTCTTATGGGTATAATCCTAATCCTAATGCATATCAATCTAATGGATATGGTGACCCTTATTGTGCTTGTCAACAACCATCACCATATGCCTATGAACCACCTCCTCAACATAATTTTGCACCACCTTACTCACAAGCCCCTTTTCACCAAACACCTCCATATGACCCCAATCCATATCCACCATACCAACCACCTTGTGAACCATATGAACCATATGAAGAACCACCCCAATTCCACCACCAATACCCTCAAGAACTACCACCCCCATCTTATCACCAAGATGAATCACCTTCCATGTATGATAACTTTCAACCATATAATAAATTTCCCTCTCCACCACAACCCTCCATGGAAGAACACCCATACCCATCCATCCAAGAGCCAATGGATTGTCTCAATGAAGCAATGGATCGGCTTCAAGCAATAATTCATCAAAAGGAGCAAAAGGAAGCCCAAAGGAGGAGGAATGAAGTTATCGAGGCTAACCTTGCCAAAATTAAAGCCAACTTGGACTCATGGGACTCATGCAATAAACAAAGCATCTCCACAAATGAATATGAGAAATCAATCGAAGAAAGGAGCATGAAGGAGATTTTAGAATCTCAACATGAGGACAAGGAGATGGGGTATGTCTTGCAACAAGTGGATGAGGAAGAGATTGTTGAAGAAGAAGAAGTGGTTGAAGAGCTAGGAGAAGTTGAGCAAGAGGTGGATTTCAAACTTGAGAGCACTTCCACACCAAGTGACATTGTTGATGATTTTGTGGAAGTTGTTGATCCTTCTTCCAATGAGTTTGAATTTAGTGTTGAGAAGGATAATGCGCAACCTCCAAGGCATGGTATGAATGATGAAAGATTGGAAGAGGATGATCAAGAGGCAAGCTCCACCAATGAAGAATGTGTGGAAGAAGTTGGTGGGCAAGGAATTGAAGTTGAAAAAGCATTCTAAGAGGTGGAGGTAGTCAAAGAAGAGACAAGGGAATGGAACTTACAACACCATTGGAGATGTCCCTTCCTAAGTCACCATCCAACATAACATTCAAGTGGGTAAAATTCTTATCTCTAATTTTTACTTTCCCACTTGAGTATGGTTTGATTGAGATGGATGGACAACTTAGAGCTCTTTGTGGAGTTAAGAATAGGAGAGAATTGGTTGGTGGTAGGCATTACAATCCAAGGTTCATTATTATTGAGTCATCAAGGCTTAAGTACAATGGTTGGTGTAGAACCATATTGCATGGGTCTAGGAGAATATTTGGATTCTTAATTGAGAATTCACAAGCCTTATCACCCAAATTTAACTATGGTAGTCAACAAGAAGATGGGTGCAAGAACAAGGTTTGGGACCCCAGAATCCATTTCAACATTCAACACTCTTGGGGCCTTATCATTCACTTGAGCTTACTTGAAGGCCTTGTGCGCCTAATTTGGGATCTCGGTGGAAATTGGAGATGCAAACAATGGTGCGGATTCAAGGATGAATTCAAGCATAAACCACCCTAGCAAGGACCCCCACCAAATGTCCAACTTAAGGACTTAAAATAAAAGTGCTAGGTGGGAGATACCCCGCCATGGTAAAATCTTTCCACTCCCTTTTAGATTTGGTTAATAAGTGATTGGAGTTGCCATTGTAGGTAGTTCTTCTTATTTTCTATACTCTTATGCATTTTGCTTTTATTGATAGGTTGTTTGTTGCATTCATGCTTTGATTAGTCTAGTTATTGTTTTTTACTTGTAGTATAAGTTTTGTTTTTAGTATGTTTAAAAATTGTTCAAAACTAAAAAGATTTGTTGTTAAATTTGATTTTTGATTGTTTTAGAATGCTTATAGATTAGGGGAGTACCCTGTTTTTGAAAAAAAAAAAGGAGAATCCACGCGTGAGCGCACAGTGCGCGCATTTGCCGGTGGTGCATCTCACACTCCTGGTACAAAAACCAGAGAGTTGTGCCAAAGTTGTGCATATTCTATGCCCGCGACCTGACGTGCAAGCGTACATGACGCGTCCGCATCGGTCGCCAACTTCACATCCACGCGTATGCGTGCTATGCGCGTCCGCGTCGCTTGTCCCGCCTGCCCACCTACGCGCATGCGTGCGTGATGCATACGCGTCGCTCTCCGCGCCCTGTTTTTCCCCTGTTTTGCCCTGTTTTCTTTTTCCCTTCCTCTCTTCTTTTCTTTCTAGTTTCTTCCTCTTTATTTCTTCTTCTTTCTTCCTTTCTTACTTTCTTTTCAAAATTTTCACTCTTTATTTTTCTTATTTTCAATTCCTTCTATATGTTGCATTTGTATATTACCACCCATTACATTTTAATTTTGTTTTTATAGCTTGTTCATGTTTTTATTTCTAAGTTCTTGTTTTAATAATGGTGTTGGAATCTTATATTCAATTGTTGAGAATTTCTTGGTTAGTCTTGGTGCTTCGTGACTTGTTTGACATTAATTGTGATATTTTCTCTACACACAAGATTAGTGCTTTAGTCCTTCCTGACTCATGACCCCTTGTTTTTATACCTCATTATCATTGAGTTAGGATGGGACCAAATGCTCTCATGCTTGTCATTAATCTTGTTTGTGTCAACTATTGATTAAGCTTGATGCAACATGCTCTTCATGTCATGTACCCATGCTCTAACTTATTCTTGCATCAAGTATTAATTGATATGCCCTTTACCTATATTGCTCTCTCACTTACATGCGTAGCTAACATGTACTTGAGAACCTTACTCTTATTTGGCATTAGCCCCCGCCTATGTTATACTTGCTTTGCTATCTTTGTTGTAGGCTTAATTTTCTTTCTTTTTCTCTCCTTTGAGGTTGGCCACCAAGAAGGAAAGGAATGGAAAAGCTTCTAATGAGGCAACAAACAAGTTCACCCGCACAACCCTTTGAAGAAACTCATCAATGGTAGCAACCCGTCCACCTTGCTCTTCTTTGCATGCACCGAGGACGGTGCAAATTTCTAAGTGTGGGGAGGTTGTCCGACCGATCTCCATGGGTAACAACCTTTTTCAACACCAAATTTTAATTTTTGTCTTTGTTAGATTAGTTGTTCCATTGCATCATAGATTGCATGTTAGTTAGAATTTGTACATATTTTTACCACTTCCTTTTTATGTTAGGACCACTTGGTTAGGGTGATGATTTCTTTTCCAAGAAATTGTTTTTAGGGCACCCTACCAATTTGAAAAAAAAAATTTTTGTGAGAACTTTCTTGAAGAATTTATTTTGGAGCATGGTTTTTGAGCTATGAACACAAGCATGTGAGTTTTGAGCCAAATTGTGTGGTTACATCATATAACCACTTATTTTCATTCTTGTGTGCATTATTCTCTTTCTATGATTGTAATCTTAGATTTGTTTGATTCTTTATGTCCATTATTCCATGTATACATGCATTTATATGATTGAGACCATCATTTCATTTAGCTTACTTACCCAAATAGCCTACCTTTCATCAACCATTGTTAGCCAACTTTGAGCCTATTTAATCCCTTTTGTTCTTAATGTTAGCACACCACTATCCCTAAGTGAAAAATAATAAATGTCCTTAATTTGGATCTTTAATTAGCTTAGGCTAGTGAGGGTGTATATCATTTGGGTATGGGAAACTTGGGACATTGGTTGAGGTAAAAGTGTAATTTTTATTTTTTATTTTTGTTGAAAATATTGGGAATTGGGTACATATTCATGCACCATATGTAAAACCATATGCATTGATATGTTTGCATATACTTTAGGAAAAAATGATAAAGAAAAAGAAAAATAACATATATATATGTAAAAAAAATTATAGAAAAATAAAAAAAAAAGAGAAAAATAAATAAAAAGGCGACAAAAATGCCCCAAAGTAAAGTTCAATAAAAATTAATGCATATGGAATGTTAATTGAAGAGAATGCATGAGTATGTGAAAAAAAATGTGGGAATCATGGGTAGCCAGGTTGAGTATTAGAATTGTATAGGTTGTTACATGTGTTAGGTGAGAGCTTAGGCTAATCAAAGATACAAATTCCAAACTCACTTGACCATATACATCCCTACCTTTACCCTAGTCCCATTACAACCTATGAATAAGTCCTCATGATGAATGTATGCATGCATCGAATAATTGTTGATTGTTAGATGAAAAACAAATCTTGAAAAGCATGAGTAGAAGAGAATTGAATGAATCGACCCTATACACTTGAGCGACTAGAGTGGATACACTTCCGATGAGGGTTCGATGCTCAATTCCTTGTTCCCGGCTTTCATGAGCGTTCTTCTTGCAAGTCTATTTGAACTTCATTTTGATATTTGAATTGGTAGAGTTTGTGAGTCGTCATATGAACTTTGCCCTACTTGCTTATATATGTTCTTGGAGATTGATTTATTTTTAACCAAGTAGGTAGAATCATTTTGCATTTAGTTGCATGCATGTAGATAGGTTTATATAGTTTCTTTGCATTGAATAAATGTTCATACCCCTTTTCTTGTCTTTCTTTATTCTTAGCATGAGGACATGCTTGGTTTAAGTGTGGGGAGATTTGATAAACCCCAATTTTGTGGTTTATCTTGTGCTTAATTTGGGGGATTTTATCAAATTTTCTCACATTTATTCAATGAAATAGCATGGTTTTGTAATTCTCCCTTAATTTGTGTTTAAATGTGAAAACATGCTTTTTAGGCCTAAAATAGCTAAATTTAATCCACTTTAATTCTATTCGATGTCTTGATATGTTTGTTAAGTAATTTCAGGTTTAGAAGGCAAGTATTGGATGGAAGAAGTGAGGAGAAAAGCATGCAAAGTGGGAGAACTCATGAAGAAATGAAGGAACCACAAAGTTGTCAAGCCCGACCTCTTCGCACTCAATCAACCATAACATGAGCTACAGAGGTCCAAATGAGACGGTTCTAGTTGCATTGGAAAGCTAACATCTGGAGCTACGAAATGATATAAAATTTGCCATATGTTACTTCGCGTTCAAGGGCGCACACGTGCCATGTACGTGTGCGCGCCGATGCTGTCCGTGGCCCACTAAAGTGAAATCGCCCCCAGCGATTTCTGAAGCCTTTTGGGCCCAATCCAACTCATTTCTGATGCTATTGAACCCAAGGATTGAAGGGGGAATGAACCAAGTAGTCATAGTTTAGTTTTCATCATGTTTTAGGGTTAGAATTCTAGAGAGAGAGGCTCTCTCCTCTCTCTAGATTTTAGGGTAGTTGAAGAGCGTAAGATTGACGGTTTAGAATTCAGAATAAATTCCCGTTGCAAGTATAGTTTCTAAACCAAGCAATCATCCTTTCTTACAAATGTTTTGGTTGTCACAAGTAACAAATCCCTTAAAAATTGATAACCGAAGTATTCAAATCTCGGGTCCTCTTCTCAAGGAACTGCAGGGAGGTATGTTCTTATTATTGGTTATGAGTTTTGTAAATTGGGGGTTTTGAAAGTAAGGAACAAGTAATTTAAATGACAGGTAAAATAAATAAATAACTTATAAAATAAACTCTTGGCAAGGTATGAAAATTCGGAAGTCCTATCCTCGTTATTCTTTTGAGAATTGAGTTTAACCCCACTTAGTTAACCTTTACGAAAGCAAGGGAAAGTCAAGTGGACTAATTAGTTAGATTTCCCAAGTCCTAGCCAACTCCTAAGGAAAGACTAGAGTTAGTGAAAATCCAGTCAATTAGAAGAATTAATTAACAATCACGATAAGTTTAACAACTCAAGAGCCTCCAGTTAATCAATTAAAGCCAAGAATATAAAAAAAAGCTAAATAAGAATCATAAATCTGAAATACCTCAATTGCATTAATAAGAGAAAATCAATCTAAACATAAAGAGTTCATAAGCCAATTTGGCAACATAAGTAATTAAAGAAAAGCATTGAAGTGTCTGAAAGTAAAAGAGAAATATAAAGTAAAAGAAATATTGAACCTGATAGAGAGTTGAAATAATAAAGTTGAAATAATAAGAAATCCTAATTCCCTTAAGAGGAATCCTAATCCTAAAACCTAAGAGAGAGGAGAGAACCTCTCTCTTTAAAAACTACATCTAAATTATCAAAAGTGAATAATCGAAAGCATGTCAATGAATGGATGCATTCCCCCACTTTATAACCTCTAATCTGTGTTTTCTGGACTTGGATCTGGGCCAAAAAGGGTTTCAGAAATCACTGGGGGCATTTTCTGCAGTTTCTAGTGCGCGGCATCTGTCACGCGTCCACGTGGGTCACGCGGTCGCGTCATCTGGGGGTTTTCTTTATCATGCGTTCGCGTCGCTGCCCTTTTCTTCACAACTCCATTTTTGTGTTTTCCTTCCGTTTTTGTATGTTTCTTTTCCATCCTTTAAGTCATTCTTGCACTATAAAGCCTGAATGCACTCAACACACAAATCACAGCATCAAATGGTAATAAAGGATGATTAATTTTAATATTTCTAAAGCATATGAAATATGTTTTTCGCATATATCACTCAATAAGGAAGGGAAAGTAAAACCATGCAAATTACATGAATAAGTGGGTGAAGGATTAAATAAATCACTTAAATTGAGCATAAAATACATCACAAAATATGGGTTTATCAACCTCCCCACACTTAAACAATAGCATGTCCTCATGCTAAATCCAAGATGAAGAATAAGTGATGAGCGGATAATTTATATGCTTTTTTGCATTATTTTTACATAGTTTTTAGTATGATTTAGTTAGTTTTTAGTATATTTTTATTAGTTTTTAATAAAAAATCACATTTCTGGACTTTACTATGAGTTTGTATATTTTTCTGTGATTTTAGGTATTTTCTGGCTGAAATTGAGGGACTTGAGCAAAAATTAGATTCAGAGGTTGAAGAAGGAATGCAGATGTTGCTGGATTCTGACCTCCCTGAACTCAAAGTAGATTTTCTAGAGCTACAGAACTCCAAATGGCACGATCTCAATTCCATTGGAAAGTAGACATCCAGGGCTTTCCAGAAATATATAATAGTCCATACTTTGCCCGAGTTTAGACGATGCAAACTGGCGTTCAACGCTAGTTCCATATTGCATTCTGGAGTTAAACGCCAGAAACAGGTTGCAAAGTGGAGTTAAACGCCAGAAACAGGTTACAAACTGGCGTTCAACTCCAAGAGAAGCCTCTACACGTGTAAAGCTCAATGCTCAGCCCAAGCACACATCAAGTGGGCCCCAGAAGTGGATTTCTGCATCATTTACTCATTTCTGTAAACCCTAGTTACTAGTCTGATATAAATAGGACCTTTTACTATTGTATTAGACATCTTTGATCAGTTTTATGCTATCTTAGACCTTTATGGGGGCTGGCCACTCGGCCATGCCTGGACCTTGTTCTTATGTATTTTCAACGGTAGAGTTTCTACACACCATAGATTAAGGTGTGGAGCACTACTGTTCCTCATGAATTAATACAAAGTACTATTGTTTTTCTATTCAATTCAAGCTTATTCTAATTCTAAGATATTCATTCGCACTTCAATATGAATGTGATGATCATGACAGTCATCATCATTCCCAACCTATGAACGCGTGCCTGACAACCACTTCCGTTATACCTTAGATTCAATGAATATCTCTGGGATTCCTTAATCAGAGTCTTCGTGGTATAAGTTAGAATCCATGGACGGCCATTCTTGAGATCCGAAAAGTCTAAACCTTGTCTGTGGTATTTTGAGTAGGATCCGGGAAGGGATGGCTGCGACGAGCTTCAAACTCGCGAGTGATGGGGGTAGTGACAGACGCAAAAGGATCAATGGATCCTATTCCAGTATAATCGAGAACCGACAGATGATTAGCCATGCAGTGACAGCGCATTGGACCATTTTCACTGAGAGGACAGGATGTAGCTATTGACAATAGTGACGCCTAACATACAGCTTGCCATTGAAAGGAGTATGAATGATTGGATGAAGACAATAGGAAAGCAGAGGTTCAGAAGGAACAAGCATCTTCATACGCTTATCTGAAACTCTCACCAATGAATTACATAAGTATCTCTATCTTTAATTTACGTTTTATTATATTTTAATTATATTTTAATTATCAAATATCCATAACCATATGAATCTTCCTAACTGAGATTTGCAAGATGACCATAGCTTGCTTCAAGCCGACAATCTCCGTGGGATCGACCCTTACTCACGTAAGGTTTATTACTTGGACGACCCAGTGCACTTGCTGGTTAGTTGTGCGAAGTTGTGACAAAGAACTAAGATTATGAACGTGCGTATTAAGTTTTTAGCGCCGTTACCAAGGAATGAACCGTCATGATTTCTGCGCACCAAGTTTTTGGCGCCGTTGCCGGGGATTATTCGAGTTTGGACAACTGACGGTTCATCTTGTTGCTCAGATTAGGTAATTTTATTTTAATTTTAAGCTTTTTGTTTTGTTAATTTTATTTTCAAAAAATAAAACAACAAAAAATTTTTTGTAAATAAATATTTTCAAAAAAATTTTATTCTATGTTCTTCAGAATTTTTAAGAATGAATTCTAGAGTTTCATGAAGCATGTTGAAGCCTGGCTGGCTGTAAAGCCATGTCTAATTCATTTGGACTGGGTCTTCAACTTATCAGCATAGAATGAAGTTGGATGAAGTATCAGCTTTTGTATGTTTGATTTGTATCTGCTAAAGCTTGACTGGCCATTGGCCATGTCTAGTGTTTTGGACCGGAGCTTTCAATGAAAGCTTGGCTGGCTACTAAGCCATGTCTAATTCCTAGACTGGAGCTTTAGGCTAATATTGCAAGATTCTTGCAATTCCTATTAAAAATTTTGAAATCCTTATTTTTATTTTTCCAATTAATTTTCTAAAAAAAATTTAATAAAATCATAAAACCAAAAATAATTTTGTGTTTCTTGTTTGAGTCTTGTGCAAATTTTAAGTTTGGTGTCAATTGCATGTTTTTATAATTTTCTTGCATTTTTTGAAAATTCATCATGAATTCTTCATGATCTTCAAGTTGTTCTTGATGAATCCTCTTGTTTGATCTTCATGTTTTCTTGTTTTGCATCTTTTCTTTTTTTCCATATGCAATTTTAATTTGTTAGTGTCTAATTATTGAAAATTTCTAAGTTTGGTGTCTTGCATATTTTTCTTTTCTTAAAAATTTTCAAAAATAAGTTCTTGGTGTTCATCTTGACATTCAAAGTGTTCTTGGTGCTCATCTTGACATTCATAGTGTTCTTGCATGCATTGTGTGTTTTGATTCATAATTTTTATGTCTTGTGTCTTTTTTGTTTTTTTCTCTTTCTTCATTAAAAATTCAAAAATAAAAAAAATATCTTTCCCTTATTTCACTCATAATTTTCGAAAATTTGAGTTGACTTTTTCAAAACTTTTTAAAATTTAGTTGTTTCTTATGAGTCAAATCAAATTTTCAATTTAAAAATTCTATCTTTTTTTCAAATCTTCTTCAAAAATCAAATCTTTTTCACTTTTCTTTTATGATATTCGAAAATTTCAAATTGATTTTCAACATCTTTTTCTTATTTTTATTTCATATTTTCAAAATTAATGCTAACAATTAATGTGATTGATAGCACGGAAACTTGTCTCTCAACAATTTTCCTTCGGCAAGTATACCGAATTGTCGTCAAGTAAAAACTCACAATAGAGTGAGGTCGAATCCCACAGGGATTGATTGGTCAAGCAACTTTAATTAGAGGAATGTTCTAGTTGAGCGAAGCAGAATTTGGTTTGAGAGTTGCAGGAAATTAAATGGCGGGAAAGTAAATAGCAGAAAATGTAAATGCTGGAAATAAAGAGCTGAAGGTAAATGACGGATAGTAAATTTCAGAATTGTAAATGGGGATGGGGAAGATGCTCATGAAAGTAAATTGCAGAAATTAAAGAGAATGGGTAGATCAGAAATGGGGATTCATTGGACTTAGGAGATGTTGCATTCTTCGGATCAAGTTCATTTTCATCTCTTCCTCAATCAATGCATTCATTGATCTCCTTGGCAATCTTAAGTGATCGAATTCCAATTCCTTGGTAATTCAATCTCTCAAATCTTGATCAATAGCCAATTCCTTGGTCAATTTCTCATGAGAAGAGATGAAGTATGGTCACTAATTATACCACATGCATTCCCAAATCAAGTGTTGGTAGGATTATAGTCACCATACCCAACCAAACCCAATTTGGTCCAACATGAGAAAGCATTTCTAGCATGATCTCTTCATTCCTCTTCCAAGGTTCAGAAGAGATCCAAGTATGAATAGCTTCTTTTCCAAGATAACTACCCAATTGGATGAAGATTGAAAGCTTTCTAGTAAAATCAAGAGAAAAGATAGAAGAAGAGTAATGAAAATTAGTATTGATCCATCAAATTACAACAGAGCTCCCTAACCCAATGAAAGGGGTTTAGTTGTTCATAGCTCTGGAAATGGAAAACAAAGATGGAGAATACATCATGAAAACTAGAACTAGAAGTGCAGAGAAAGTAAATTATACAGAGAGTAATTCTCAATTTCCCCTCCCCTTTCATGAAGTGGCCGAAACTTCTCCTTTCAATTAATTGTCCACTCAATACCCCTTTCTTCTCTCCTGCAAAATACAAGAAATGTGATTAAAAAAATGTGTGGAACGTGGCGGCAAAATTAAAAGAATAACTAATTTTTAAAGTTTTTGTTTTAACTAACTAAGTGCCATTCATTAGAGCAAACCAACTGACTAACTCAACATCCATGTGTGCAACATTTACAACACCAAACTTAGTTTGGTGCCATGTGATGTAAAAGATTTGTTTAAGGCCCCTAAGAGTGACATTATGTGGGTTACATGTATGTTCTCTTAATGTGCCTTGAACACCAAACTTGTTCCTCACTATATGTTGTACACAATGACTCATGCAAGTGCATATCAAGTTGATTTGAAATTCATGAACCTTGCATTATTAACTAATCTAAAAGCATATAAAACATGGGTTGCCTCCCATGAAGCGCTTCTTTAGCGTCACTAGCTTGATGTTTTGCCTTTGTCATGGGGGTTGGTAATGCTTCAGATCTTCCCCTCTTGCAGTAGACCTATATCCATTGGCTTCATCAAGGATCTCCACATGTTCTAAGGAAAGAACTCTGGTGATGGTGAAGACCTTAGGTAACTGAGATGGGATAGTGGGGAGATGAGGTGGAATATCTGGGAAGTAAGCTGAGATTACTTTATCCCCTCGAGAGAAGTCCTCTGTAGGGATCTTCTTGTTCCTCCACCTCCTTGGTGCCTTCTTCTTTGTCCCTTTTGATGTTGCCTTGCTCTTTGTGACCTCCTCTTTTAAGAGAATTTTGTTACTGGTCTCATATGACTCTGGTGGTTTAGATTCCTCCTTATTTTCCTTGAGCTGTGACAGCTGCTGATTGCCTTGTTCTTTAACCAAGTGGTTTCCCAGAGGTGTTGGTTGTGCGTCAGTGCTTGCCTCCTCCCTTAGTATCTCATTATGATCTATTTCTTGTGAGAGTTTAAAGACATTGAAGCGGAGTTGTTCATCATGGATCCTCAAAATTAGGTCCCCTCGCTCCACATCTATGAGTGTTCTAGCTGTAGCTAAGAACGGTCTTCCCAATATGATTGGGTGAGTGTGACTTTCTTCCATGTCCAAGATGACAAAGTCTGTGGGAAGGAAGTATTTTCCCACCTTCACCAGCACATTTTCAACCACTCCTACTGCTTGTTTTTGAGTTTTGTCAGCCAGCCTGATAACTACATCTGTGGGTATTATCTCATTGATCTGCAGCCTTTTCATAAGGGATAAAGGCATTAAGTTGATGCTTGCTCCCAAATCGCAGAGTGCTTTATCAAACATTGTTTCTCCTATGGCACAAGGGATGTGAAAACTCCCTGGGTCCTTCCTTTTTATAGGCAACTCTGGTTGAATGAGAGCACTGCACTCCTTATTCATCACTATTGTTTGTCCTCCCTTGAGTGAGCTTTTCCTGGTCAGCAGCTCCTTCATATACTTAATATATGAGGGCATTTGTTGGATGGGCCTTGATGAATGGTATATTTACATGGAGGGATG
The DNA here is from genome assembly GCF_059453495.1 of Arachis ipaensis. NCBI lineage: Eukaryota > Viridiplantae > Streptophyta > Magnoliopsida > Fabales > Fabaceae > Arachis > Arachis ipaensis. The sequence continues at coordinate 60,968,268 of NC_142441.1, forward strand.
CAAACAGGTCAAGAAACCTTGAGTATATTCTCTTCTCTACAGCACCATTGAGTAATTGGGGAAAAGGTGCATAGAGTTTCAGCAGCTCCTTCTGTGTCAGCTCTTTTTGTGAAATTTTGGGTTCTTGGTGATCCTTTTCCTATTTCTCTGTTGATGTCTCTCCAAGTTGTTCTAATAGCTTGTTTTGCTTTTCCTCAGTCTCCTTATTACTTATAGTAACCATCTTGCAATCTTCCCATCTGACTTTCTTTGCTTCACCTCTCGGATTTTTCTCTGTGTCACTTGGGAAGCTATTAGTAGGTTCGGGAATCTTTTCAGATAAGTATCCCACTTGAAATTCCAGCCTCTTGATGGTGTCTCCCTAGTTCTTGATACTAGCTCGCACCTCCTCTTTGAATACCTTATTATCTTGAATCTCTTTGCATATGCCCTCAAGAAGAGTCTCAATTTTGGAGAGTCTATCTTCAGATGATGGTGAGTTGAGAGTGGATAGGTGAGTTGGGTCATTTTGGTTTTGGTATGGATGTGGAGAGGTGTTGTTAGGGTGGTGTTGATATGATCTTTGTGTGGAATGTTGATGAGCTGCATGGTTGTTGGGGTTGTGACGTCTCTGATCTTGGCTTTGATCTTGTTGATTTCCCCACCCAAAGTTTGGGTGATTCCTCCAACCAGGGTTGTACATTTTGGAGTAAGGATCATGGGTCTGCCTGGGTGAGTTTCCAATGTAGTTGGCTTATTCTTGCTCCTCCTCTGCCTCAGCATTTACTCCCTCTTGGGTTGCTGATGAGGTGGTGATTACTGCCACTTGGTTCCTCTCCATCTTCTTGGTGAGGTCAGCCACCTGCTTGGTAATAAGCTTGTTTTAGGCCAGCAATGCATCCATATTGTTTAGCTCTATTACTCCTCTAGTGTTGCCTCTTTCAGAAGCATAGAAGTAGTCATTCTCCGCTACAGTCTCAATGACATCTATGGCTTTTTCAATGGTCTTTTTCATGTTCAGAGATTCTCCGGATGAATGGTCTACTGCCTTCTTTGATTCATAAGAGAGGCCTTCATAGAAAATGTGTAGTTGCACCCATTCATTGAACATATCTGGTGGACACCTTCTTGTCAGGTCCTTAAACCTCTCCCATGCTTTATATAGAGTCTCATCATACTGCTGGCTGAATGTTCACACCTCAGCTCTCAGCCTGTTGATCCGTTCAGGAGGATAGAATCTTGCCAAGAATTTGTTCACCACATCTTCCCAGGTTGCTAAACTCTCCTTTGGGAAGGATTCTAGCCATTTAGATGCCTTGTCCTTAAGTGAGAAAGGTAACAGAAGTAGTCTATAGGTGTCAGGATGAATACCATTAGACTTCACAGTATCACATATCCTCAGGAAGGTGGTTAGATGTTGATTGGGGTCTTCTTGGACACCTCCTCCAAATGAACAATTGTTCTGAACAAGGGTGATGAGTTGTGGTTTTAGTTCAAAGTTGTTGGCCTGTATGGTTGGCCTTTGGATGCTGCTTCCACAGTTTCCTGGGTTTGGGTTGATGTAAGAACCCAGAACTCTTCTTTCTTGTCCAGCCTGATGCGCTAGACCTTCTCTGCCATGGTTGCGAGCCTCTTCTTCATGATGGTTCTCCATGTTTTCATCCATGTCCGGTTCAAAGTACTCCTCCTCTTCCTCAGCACCAACTACTCTCTTTCCTCTTGCTGCGCTCCTTAATCTAAGGAAGGTCCTCTCAGGTTCAGAATCAAAGGAAGTTGAAGCCCCGCTTCTTCTCCCTGTCATACAACCAACAAGGCACAAGCAAGGAAATAGATGCAGAAAGTACTCTTGTTAAAATTGCTGTTAGTGTGAGTGATGCAATATATCAAACAGATAGTGGGTTAGTGAACTGAATGGTAAATAACTAAGAAAAAGGAGTAGGGGGAAGGGAGGAAAATAACTAAAACTGAAAGTAATTAACTCAAACAGAAATTTAAATCAAATAAAAGAAAAATGCTCAATCTAGTTATCCTCCAATTTAGTCATTGTTGATACAAAATCAATCCCAGGCAACAGCGCCATAAACTTGATAGCATGGAAACTTGTTTCTCAACAATTTTCCTTCGGCAAGTATACCGAATTTTCGTCAAGTAAAAACTCACAATAGAGTGAGGTCGAATCCCACATGGATTGATTGGTCAAGCAACTTTAATTAGAGGAATGTTCTAGTTGAGCGAAGCAGATTTTGGTTTGAGAGTTGCAGGAAATTAAATGGCGAGAAAGTAAATAGCAGAAAATGTAAATGCTGGAAGTAAAGAGCTGAAAGTAAATGACGGAAAGTAAATTGCAGAATTGTAAATGGGAATGGGGAAGATACTCATTAAAGTAAATTGCAGAAATTAAAGAGAATGGGTAAGATCAGAAATGGGGATTCATTGGGCTTAGGAGATGTTGCATTCTCCGGATCAAGTTCATTTTCATCTCTTCCTCAATCAATGCATTCATTGATCTCCTTGGCAATCTTAGGTGATCGAATTCCAATTCCTTGGTAATTGATGAGCGGATAATTTATACGCTTTTTGGCATTGTTTTTAGTATGTTTTTAGTAGGATCTAGTTACTTTTAGGGATGTTTTCATTAGTTTTTATGTTAAATTCACATTTCTGGACTTTACTATGAGTTTGTGTGTTCTTCTGTCATTTCAGGTATTTCCTGGCTGAAATTGAGGGACTTGAGCAGAAATCAGATTCAGAGGTTGAAGAAGGACTGCTGATGCTGTTGGATTCTGACCTCCCTGCACTCAAAGTGGATTTTCTGGAGCTACAGAACTTGAAATGGTGCGCTTCCAATTGCGTTGGAAATTAGACATCCAGGGCTTTCCAGAAATATATAGTAGTCCATACTTTGGCCAAGAATAGACGACGTAAACTGGCGTTCAACGCCATCTTTCTGCCCAAATCTGGCGTCCAGCGCTAGAAAAGGAGCCAAAACCAGAGTTGAAAGCCCAAACTGGCACAAAAGCTGGCGTTCAACTCCAAGAAGGACCTCTACACGTGCAAACTCAAGCTCAGCCCAAGCACACACCAAGTGGGCCCCGAAAGTGGATTTATGCATCAATTACTTACTTCTGTAAACCCTAGTAGCTAGTTTATTATAAATAGGACCTTTTACTATTGTATTAGATATCTTTGATCAGTTGTATGCTATCTTAGATCACGTTTGAGGGCTGGCCTCTCGGCCATGCCTGGACATTCACTTATGTATTTTTAATGGTAGAGTTTCTACACTCCATAGATTAAGGTGTGGAGCTCTGCTGTTCCTCAAAGATTAATGCAAAGTACTACTGTTTTCTATTCAATTCATCTTGTTTAGCTTCTAAGATATTCATTCGTATTTCAATCTGAATGTGATGAACGTGACAATCATCATCATTCCCTATGAACACGTGCCTGACAACCACTTCCGTTCTACCTTCGACTGAATGAGTATCTCCTAGATCTCTTAATCAGAATCTTCATGGCGTAAGCCAGAATGATGGCGGCATTCAAGAGAATCTGGAAGGTCTAAACCTTGTCTGTGGTATTCCGAGTAGGATTCAATGTATGAATGACTGTGACGAGCTCCAAACTCGCGATTGCTGGTCGTTAGTGACAGACGCAAAAGGATAGTAAATCCTATTCCAGCATGATCGAGAACCGACAGATGAATAGCCGTGCTGTGACAGGGTGCGTTGACCATTTTCACTGAGAGGATAAGATGAAGCCATTGGCAAGGGTGATGCCTCCAGACGATTAGCCGTGCCGTGACAGGGCATTTGGATCATTTTCCCGAGAGAAGACGGAAAGTAGCCATTGACAATGGTGATGTATCACATAAAGCCAGCCATGGAAAGGAGCAAGACTGATTGGAAGAAGATAGCAGGAAAGCAAAGGTTCAGAGGAACGAAAGCATCTCCATTCGCTTATCTGAAATTCTCACCAATGAATTACATAAGTATTTCTATCCCTATTTTATTATATTATTTTCAAAAACTCCATAACCATTTGATATCCGCCTGACTGAGATTTACAAGGTGACCATAGCTTGCTTCATACTGACAATCTCCGTGGGATTCGACCCTTACTCACGTAAGGTATTACTTGGACGATCCAGTGCACTTGCTGGTTAGTTATGCGAAGTTGTGAAGATATGTTTAGACCAGGGTTCTGTGCATCCGTTTTTGGCGCCGTTGCCGGGGATTGTTTGAGTTTTCGGCAAGCTTTTGGTCCGGTAACATCAGTGCCAAGTTTGATCCGGCAACAACACCAAGTTTTTGGCGCCGTTGCCGGGGATTGTTCGAGTTTGGACATCTGACGGTTCATCTTGTTGCTCAGATTGGGTAACTTTCTTTTTGTTTTGTTTTCAAAAATTTTTCAAAAATCTTTCAAAAAAAAAAATTTTCTTTTGTTTTCGAAAAAAAAAATATTAATTAATAATAAAAATAATGTTTTCAAAAATAAATTATTCTATGGCTTCAAAATTTTTAAGAATGAATTCTAGTGTTTCATGAAGCATGTGAAACCTAGCTGGCTGCAAAGTCATGTCTAAATTCTTTTGGACTGAGGCTTCCAAACCATCAGCATAGAGGCAAGTTACATATTTGATAAGTAATGAGCAGTATATTCTGATATCTTGCTGAAGCTTGGCTGGCCATTGGCCATGTCTAGTGTTTTGGACCGGAGCTTTCATTGAAAGCTTGGCTGGCTAGTGAGCCATGTATAATTCCTGGACTGAAGCTTTAGACTAAGAATGCAAGATTCCTGGAATTCATATTAAAAATTTTGGAATTCTTATTTTCCTTTTTCAATTAATTTTCGAAAAAATCCAAAAAATTAGAAAATAATAAAAATCAAAAATATTTTTGTGTTTCTTGTTTGAGTCTTGAGTCATGTTATAAGTTTGGTGTCAATTGCATGTGCATCTTGCATTTTTCAAAAATTTCATGCATTCATAGTGTTCTTCATGATCTTCAAGTTGTTCTTGGTAAGTCTTCTTGTTTGATCTTGATGATTTTTTGTTTTGTGTTGTATGGTGTTTTTCATATGCATTCTTGAATTCTTAGTGCCTAAGCATTAAAGATTTCTAAGTTTGGTGTCTTGCATGTTTTCTTTGCATTAAAAATTTTTCAAAAATATGTTCTTGGTGTTCATCATGATCTTCATAGTGTTCTTGGTGTTCATCTTGACATTCATAGCATTCTTGCATGCATCACCTGTTTTGATCTAAAATTCTCATGCATTGCATCATTTTTCTTGTTTCTTTCTCTCATCATTAAAAAATTCAAAAATAAAAAAAATATCTTTCTCTTTTTCTCTCATCAAATTCGAAAATTTGAGTTGACTTTTTCAAAAATTTTTTAAATCAAGTTGTTTCTTATGAGTCAAATCAAATTTTCAATTTGAAAATCTTATCTTTTTCAAAATCTTTTTCAAAAATCAAATCTTTTTCAAATCTCTTAGTTATTTTCGAAAATTCCAAAAATAATTTTCAAAAATATTTTTCTTATTTTTATATCAAATTTTCGAAAATAACAATAACAATTAATGTTTTGATTCAAAAATTTCAAGTTTGTTACTTGCTTGTTAAGAAAGATTCAAACTTTAAGTTCTAGAATCATATTTTGTGATTTCTTGTGAATCAAGTCATTAATTGTGATTTTAAAAATAAAATCTTTTTCAAAACTAACTTCAATCATATCTTTTCAAAAATATCTTCTCATCTTATCTTTTTCAAAAATTTGATTTCAAAATATCTTTTCTAACTTCCTAACTTCTTATCTTTTCAAAATTTGTTTCAAATAACTAACTAACTTTTTGTTTGTTTCTTATCTTTTTCAAAACTACCTAACTAACTCTCTCTCTCTAATTTTCAAAAATATCTTCCCCCTTTTTCAAAATTTCTTTTTAATTAACTAATTATTTTAATTTTTAAAATCTTAAATTTCGAAAATTACTAACATTTTTCAAAAACTATTTTCAAAAATCACTAACTCTTTTTCAAAAATTATTTTCAAAAATTCCTTTTCTATCATCTCCCTCTATTTATTTATTCATCTACTAACATCTCTTCCTCACACCACCAAAAATCCGAACCCTCTCTTTCTCTGAGTTCAGATTTTTTCTTCTTTTCTTCTACTAACACAAGGACCTCTATATTGTGGTATAAATGATCCATATTATTATTATTTTTTTTTTTGTACCCTCTTCTTTGTCATATGAGCAGGAGTAAGGACAAGAATATTCTTGTTGAAGCAGAACCAGAACCTGAAAGGATTCTGAAGAGAAAATTAAGAGAAGCTAAATTACAACAATCCAGAGATAACCTTTCTGAAATTTTCGAACAGGAAGAGGAGATGGCAGCCGAAAATAATAATAATGCAAGGAGGATGCTTGGTGACTTTACTGCACCTAATTCCAATTTACATGGAAGAAGCATCTCCATTCCTGCCATTGGAGCAAACAACTTTGAGCTGAAAGCTCAATTAGTTTCTCTGATGCAGCAGAACTGCAAGTTTTATGGACTTCCATATGAAGATCCTTTTCAGTTCTTAACTGAATTCTTGCAGATATGTGATACTGTTAAGACTAATGGAGTAGATCCTGAAGTCTATAGGCTCATGCTTTTCCCTTTTGCTGTAAGAGACAGAGCTAGAATATGGTTGGACTCTCAACCTAAAGATAGCCTGAACTCTTGGGATAAGCTGGTCACGGCTTTCTTAGCCAAGTTCTTTCCTCCTCAAAAGCTAAGCAAGCTTAGAGTGGATGTTCAAACTTTCAAACAGAAAGAAGGTGAATCCCTCTATGAAGCTTAGGAAAGATACAAATAGTTGACCAAAAAGTGTCCTTCTGACATGCTTTCAGAATGGACCATCCTGGATATATTCTATGATGGTTTATCTGAGCTATCAAAGATGTCACTAGACACTTCTGCAGGTGGATCCATTCACCTAAAGAAAACGCCTGCAGAAGCTCAAGAACTCATTGACATGGTTGCTAATAACCTGTTCATGTACACTTCTGAGAGGAATCCTGTGAATAATGGGACACCTATGAAGAAGGGAGTTCTTGAAGTTGATACTCTGAATGCCATATTGGCTCAGAACAAAATATTGACTCATCAAGTCAATATGATTTCTCAGAGTCTGAATGGAATGCAAGCTGCATCCAACAGTACTCAAGAGGCTTCTCCTGAAGAAGAAGCTTATGATCCTGAAAACCCTGCAATAGCAGAGGTGAATTACTTAGGTGAACCTTATGGAAACACCTATAACTCATCATGGAGAAATCATCCAAATTTCTCATGGAAGGATCAAAAGCCTCAACAAGGCTTTAATAATGGTGGAAGAAACAGGTTTAACAATAATAAACCTTTTCCATCATCCACTCAGCAACAGACAGAGAACTCTGAACAAAATACTTCTAATTTAGCAAACTTAGTCTCTGATCTGTCCAAGGCCACTGTGAGTTTCATGAATGAAACAAGGTCTTCCATTAGAAATTTGGAAGCACAAGTGGGCCAGCTGAGTAAGAGGATCACTGAAATCCCTCCTAGTACTCTCCCAAGCAATACAGAAGAGAACCCAAAAGGAGAGTGCAAGGCCATTGACATAAGCACCATGGCCGAACCCAAAGAAGGAGAGGAGGACGTGAATCCCAAGGAGGAAGACCTCCTGGGACGTCCAATGATCAATAAGGAGCTTCCCTCTGAGGAACCAAAGGACTCTGAGGCTCATCTAGAGACCATAGAGATTCCATTGAATCTCCTTATGCCCTTTATGAGCTCTGATGAGTATTCCTCTTCTGAAGAGAATGAGGATGTTACTGAAGAGCAAGCTGCCAAGTTCCTTGGTGCAATCATGAAGCTGAATGCCAAATTATTAGGTATTGATACTTGGGAAATTGAACCTCCCCTGTTCATCAATGAACTAAGTGATCTGGATCAACTGACATTGCCACAGAAGAGACAGGATCCTGGAAAGTTCATAATACCTTGTACCATAGGCACCATGATCTTTAAGGCTTTGTGTAACCTTGGTTCAGGAATAAACCTCATGCCCCTCTCTGTAATAGAGAAACTGGGAATCTATGGGGTGCAAGCTGCTAAAATCTCATTAGAGATGGCAGACAATTCAAGAAAACAGGCATATGGAGAAGTAGAGGATGTGTTAGTAAAGGTTGAAGACCTTTACATCCCTGCTGATTTCATAGTCCTGGATACTGGGAAGGAAGAGGATGAATCCATCATCCTAGGAAGACCTTTCCTAGTCACAGCAAGAGCTGTGATTGATGTGGATAGAGGAGAATTAATCCTTCAATTGAATGAGGACAACCTTGTGTTTACAACTCAAGGATCTCTCTCTGCATCCATGGAGAGGAAGCAGAAAAAGCTTCTCTCAAAGCAGAGTCAAACAAAGCCCCCACAGTCAAACTCTAAGTTTGGTGTTGGGAGGCCACAACCAAACTCTAAGTTTGGTATTGAACTCCCATATCCAAACTCTTAGTTTGGTGTTGGAGAGTCTCAACAATGCTCTGAACATCTGTGAGGCTCCATGAGAACCCACTGTCAAGCTATTGACATTAAAGAAGCGCTTGTTGGGAGGCAACCCAATTTTTATTTATCTAACTATATTTTTCTTAGTTAGATGTCTTTATAGGTTCATGATCATGTGGAGTCACAAAATAAATATAAAAATTGAAAACGGAATCAAAAACAGCAGAAGAAAAATCACACCCTGGAGGAAGCACCTGCCTGGCGTTCAACGCCAGAACAGAGCATGGTTCTGGCGCTGAACGCCCAAAATGGGCAGCATCCTGGTACTGAACGCCCAGAACAAGCATGGTTCTGGCGTTCAACGCCAGAAATGGCAACAAATGGGCGTTGAACGCCCAAAATGGGCACCAACCTGGCGCTGAACGCCCAGAGTTGTGTGCAAGGGCATTTTGCATGCCTAAATTGGTGCAGGGATGTAAATGCCTTGACACCTCAAGATCTGTGGACCCCACAGGATCATCTCAGGATCTATGAACCCACATGATCATCTTAGGATCTTTGAATCTCACAGGATCCCCACCCACCTCACCCTCTATCTCTCCATTCATGACCATCCCTTCTGTTTTTCATTCACCACTCACATCCATACACACATCCCTCCATCTCCTCCATATCTTCTTCTTCTTCTATTCCTTCTTCTTTTGCTCGAGGGCGAGCAACATTTTAAGTTTGGTGTGGTAAAAGCATAAGCTTTTTTGTTTTTCCATTACCATTGATGGCACCTAAACCTCTAAAAGAGGGGAAGGGAAGACAAAGGCTTCCACCTCCGAGTCATGGGAGATGGAAAGATTCATCTCAAGGGTCTATAGCTCAGTGGTAGAACATGTGGCTGCAAATCAAGAGATCCCTGAGATACCTCAGGGGATGCACTTCCCTCTACATAAATATTAGGAGAAAATCAATACCTCCCTAGGAGAATTAAGTTCCAACATGGGACAATTAAGGGTGGAACATCAAGAGCACTCCATCTTGCTTCATGAAATAAGAGAAGATCAAAAAGCAATGAGGGAGGAGCAACAAAGACAAGGAAGAGACATAGAAGAGCTCAAGGACATCATTGGTTCCTCAAGAAGGAAACACCACCATCACTAAGGTGGATTCATTCCTTGTTCTTATTTCTTCTGTTTTTCGTTTTCTATGTTATGTGCTTATCTATGTTTGTGTCTTCATTACATGATCATTAGTAGTTGGTGACTATGTCTTAAAGTTATGAATGTCCTATGAATCCATCACCTCTCTTAAATAAAAACTGTTTTAATTCAAAAGAACAAGAAGTACATGAGTTTTGAATTTATCCTTGAACTTAGTTTAATTATATTGATGTGGTGACAATGCTTCTTGTTTTCTGAATGAATGCTTGAACAGTGCATATGTCTTTTGAAGTTGTTGTTTAAGAATGTTAAATATCTTGGCTCTTGAAAGAATGATGATTAGGAGACATGTTATTTGATAATCTGAAAAATCATAAAAATGATTCTTGAAGCAAGAAAAAGCAGCAAAGAACAAAGCTTGCAGAAGAAAAAATAGGCGAAAAAAAATAGAAAGAAAAAGAAAAAGCAAGCAGAAAAAGGCAAAAGCTCTTAAAACCAAGAGGCAAGAGCAAAAAGCCAATAACCCTTAAAACCAAAAGGCAAGGGCAAATAAAAAGGATCCCAAGGCTTTGAGCATCAGTGGATAGGAGGGCCTAAAGGAATAAAATCCTGGTCTAAGCAGCTAAACCAAGCTGTCCCTAACCATGTGCTTGTGGCGTGTAGGTGTCAAGTGAAAACTGGAGACTGAGCGGTTAAAGTCAAGGTCCAAAGGAAAAAAAAGAGTGTGCTTAAGAACCCTGGACACCTCTAATTGGGGACTTTAGCAAAGCTGAGTCACAATCTGAAAAGGTTCACCCAATTATGTGTCTGTGGCATTTATGTATCCGGTGGTAATACTGGAAAACAAAGTGCTTAGGGCCACGGCCAAGACTCATAAAGAAGCTGTGTTCAAGAATCATCATACTGAACTAGGAGAATCAATAACACTATCTGAACTCTGAGTTCCTATAGATGCCAGTCATTCTGAACCTCAATGGATAAAGTGAGATGCCAAAACTATTCAAGAGGCAAAAAGCTACAAGTCCCGCTCATTTGATTGGAGCTATGTTTCATTGATAGTTTGGAATTTATAGTATATTCTCTTCTTTTTATCCTACTTGATTTTTAGTTGCTTGGGGACAAGCAACAATTTAAGTTTGGTGTTGTGATGAGCGGATAATTTATACACTTTTTGGCATTGTTTTTAGTATGTTTTTAGTAGGATCTAGTTACTATTAGGGATGTTTTCATTAGTTTTTATGTTAAATTCACATTTCTGGATTTTACTATGAGTTTGTGTATTTTTCTGTGATTTCAGATATTTGCTGGCTGAAATTGAGGGACTTGAGCAGAAATCAGATTCAGAGGTTGAAGAAGGACTGTTGATGCTATTGGATTCTGACCTTCTTGCACTCAAAGGGGAGTTTCTGGAGCTACAGAACTCGAAATGGCGCGCTTCCAATTGCGTTGGAAAATAGACATCCGGGGCTTTCCAGCAATATATAATAGTCCATACTTTGGCCAAGAATAGATGACGTAAACTGGCGTTCAACGCTAGCTTTCTGCCCAAATCTCGCGTCCAGCGCCAGAAAAGGAGCCAAAACCAGAGTTGAACGCCCAAACTGGCACAAAAGCTGGCGTTCAACTCCAAGAAAGACCTCTACACGTGCAACAGTCAAGCTCAGCCCAAGCACACACCAAGTGGGCCCCGGAAGTGGATTTATGCATCAATTACTTACTTCTGTAAACCCTAGTAGCTAGTTTATTATAAATAGGACCTTTTACTATTGTATTAGATATCTTTGATCAGTTGTATGCTATCTTAGATCACGTTTGAGGGGCTGGCCTCTCGGCCATGCCTGGACTTTCACTTATGTATTTTTAACGATAGAGTTTCTACACTCCATAGATTAAGGTGTGGAGCTCTGCTGTTCCTCAAAGATTAATGCAAAGTACTACTATTTTCTATTCAATTCATCTTGCTTAGCTTCTAAGATATTCATTCGTATTTCAATCTGAATGTGATGAACGTGACAATCATCATCATTCCCTATGAACACGTGCCTGACAACCACTTCCGTTCTACCTTCGACTGAATGAGTATCTCTTAGATCTCTTAATCAGAATCTTCGTGGCGTAAGCTAGAATGATGGCGGCATTCAAGAGAATCCGGAAGGTCTAAACCTTGTCTGTGGTATTCCGAGTAGGATTCAATGAATGAATGACTGTGACGAGCTCCAAACTCGCGATTGCTGGGCGTTAGTGACAGACGCAAAAGGATAGTAAATCCTATTCCAGCATGATCGAGAACCGACAGATGAATAGTCGTGCTGTGACAGGGTGCGTTGACCATTTTCACTGAGAGGATAAGATGAAGCCATTGGCAAGGGTGATGCCTCCAGACAATTAGCCGTGCCGTGACAGGGCATTTGGATCATTTTCCCGAGAGAAGACCGAAAGTAGCCATTGACAATGGTGATGTATCACATAAAGCCAGCCATGGAAAGGAGCAAGACTGATTGGAAGAAGATAGCAGGAAAGCAGAGGTTCAGAGGAACGAAAGCATCTCCATTCGCTTATCTGAAATTCTCACCAATGAATTACATAAGTATTTCTATCCCTATTTTATTATATTATTTTCGAAAACTCCATAACCATTTGATATCCGCCTGACTGATATTTACAAGGTGACCATAGCTTGCTTCATACCGACAATCTCCGTGGGATTCGACCCTTACTCACGTAAGGTATTACTTGGACGACCCAGTGCACTTGCTGGTTAGTTATGCGAAGTTGTGAAGATATGTTTAGACCAGGGTTCTGTGCATCCATTTTTGGAGCCATTGCCAAGGAATCAATTTCGAACAACAATTCACAACCCGAATAGCAATTTCGCATACCAGTAATTCAATCTCTCAAATCTTGATCAATAGCCAATTCCTTAGTCGATTGCTCATGAGAAGAGATGAAGTATGGTCACTGATTATACCACATGCATTCCCAAATCAATTGTTGGTAGGATTATAGTCACCATACCCAACCAAACCCAATTTGGTCCAACATGAGAAAGCATTACTAGCATGATCTCTTCATTCCTCTTCCAAGGTTCAGAAGAGATCCAAGTATGAATAGCTTCTTTTCCAAGATAACTACCCAATTGGATGAAGACTGAAAGCTTTCTAGTAAAATCAAGAGAAAAGATAGAAGAAGAGTAATGAAAATTAGTATTGATCCATCAAATTACAACAGAGCTCCCTAACCCAATGAAAGGGGTTTAGTTGTTCATAGCTCTGGAAATGGAAAACAAAGATGGAGATTACATCATGAAAACTAGAACTAGAAGTGCAGAGAAAGTAAATTATACAGAGAGTAGTTCTCAATTTCCTATCACCCCCCCAAAAGTTATTTCCTGATTCAAAACTACCCCTATATATACTACTCTTTTGATCTTCTAGTTGATTCTTCAAGTCTTGGATATGGGCCTTTGGAAGCAGTTATCTTCTGCAGTGGGCTTAGCTTTACATGCAGAGAGAAAGTGTGAAGTAGGAAGGGTCTTTAGCTCAGAACGTTAGTGGCGTTAACGTTAAGTGAGAGTGTGGGTTCGAGAACGTTAGTGTCAATCACCTTTTTCACTAACGTTCTTTACCCAGGGATAATCCACGTTAACTTCAACGTTAGTGGCACCAACGTGACCACTAATGTTGCCTCTTGGTCCTTCGCACACGTTATTGGGACTCACCTTTTCCAATAACGTTGAGAGTCCTCCCTCCCTACGTTAGAGTTCACGTTAACTTAGTTAACGTGGCTCTTAACGTAGGCTTGCCAATTCTTCAAGAACGTTAGTCACACTTACCTTTGTCACTAACGTTCCAAGGTGCCCCTACTTCCCTCGTTAGAGTCCACGTTAACTAAGTTAACGTGGCTTCTAACGTGGTAATGATAGCCATCTCCAACGTTAGTGAAAAAGGTGAGTATCACTAACGTTGGCTCATCATCCTATCCTCAACGTTAGCTTCCACGTTAACTAAGTTAACGTGGAAGTGAACGTGGCTTATAGTGGCTCATTGTGGCTTATTCCAACGTTAGTGACAAAGGTGAGTGTCACTAACGTTGGCAATTGTTTGCTTTCTCCACGTTAACTAAGTTAACGTGGCAACTAACGTGGCTCATTGTAGCTTGGCCAACGTTAGTGACAAAGGTGAGTGTCACTAATGTTGGCTTCTCTTTTGCTTCCCAACGTTAGAGTCCACGTTAACTGAGTTAACGTGGCTCTTAACGTGGCCACTTATGAGCTTAGTCCAACGTTAGTGACAAAGGTGAGTGTCACTAACGTTGGCCTTATTTCTTTCTTCCACGTTAGAGTTCACGTTAACTTAGTTAACGTGACTCTTAACGTGGGCTATGATGGCTTTCGAGGACGTTATTGGCGATTACTTTTCTCATTAACGTTGCAAGCTAGCTCCCATTCCACGTTGGTGGTCACGTTAGTTAGACTAACGTGGCTGCTAATCGTGGCTCTTTCTTGCTTCCTTTGTCCTGAAATCAAGCAATAAAGTGCATCAAAGTTGTAATCCACATCCTGAGACATGCATCATCCAATTTGTCATCTAATTCATGCAAAATTCTCATGAAATCATGTAAAGTGCACAATGTATGCTTAAATGAAGATGTAGGTGAAATTCTTCCCAAAACTTGCTTATTTCCTAAGAAAATACATGAAACTACCCTAAAACAGTGAAACTGGCCAAAATGCCCTGGCATCAGTGATTGATTCAAAATTTTTAAGTTTGTTACTTGCCTAGTAAGAAAGGTGCAATCTTTAAACTCTAGAATAATACCTTTTTAGTTTCTTGTTCGTCAAGTAATCAACTTTGATTTCAAAAATCAAATCTTTTTAAATTTCCTTTCCAAATCTTTTTCAAAATAAATGTCAATCACATCTTTTTCAAAATCAATTTCAAAATCTTTTCCAACTTCTTTTCTAACTTCTTATCTTTTCAAAAATTGATTTTCAAATCTTTTTCAATCAACCACTTAACCTTTTGTTTGATTCTTATCTTTTTCAAAACTACCTAACTAACTCTCTCTCTCTAATTTTCGAAAATCCCTTCCCTCTTTTTCAAAATTCCTTTTTAAATTAACTAATTGTTTTTTATTTAATTTAATTTGATTCAATTTTCCTTTCTTAATTTTCGAACTTTAATTTTAATTTTTTATTTTAAATTCAATTTAAAAACAAAAATACTTTTATTTTAATTTATTTAATTTTCGAATTTTTCTTCTCCTCATCTCTTTCTAATTATTTATTCATCTACTAACACCCTTCTTTCACCCAAGAATTCGAATTCATTCCTCTCCCTTGTGTTTGGATTCTTATCTCTTCCTTCCTCCATTATTCTCTTCTTATACTTACATAAGGAATCTCTATACTGTGACATAGAGGATTCCTCTTCTTTTCTATTTTTTTCTTTTTCATATGAGCAGGAACAAGGATAAAAACATTCTTGTTGAAGCTAACCCTGAACCTGAAAGGACTCTGAAGAGGAAGCTAGGGGAAGCTAAAGCACAACTCTCTGGAGAAAATCTGACAGAAATTTTCGAAAAAGAAGGAGACATGGCCGAAAATAATAACAATGCAAGGAAGATGCTTGGTGACTTTACTGCACCTAATTCCAATTTACATGGAAGAAGCATCTCAATCCCTGCCATTGGAGCAAACAATTTTGAGCTGAAACCTCAATTAGTTTCTCTGATGCAACAGAATTGCAAATTTTATGGACTTCCATCCGAAGATCCCTTTCAGTTCTTAACTGAATTCTTGCAGATCTGTGATACTGTTAAGACCAATGAGGTTGATCCCGAGGTCTACAGGCTTATGCTTTTCCCATTTGCTGTAAGAGACAGAGCTAGAATATGGTTGGACTCTCAACCTAAGGACATCCTGAACTCTTGGGATAAGCTGGTCACGGCTTTCTTAGCCAAGTTCTTTCCTCCTCAAAAGCATAGCAAGCTTAGAGTGGATGTTCAAACCTTCAGACAGAAGGAAGGTGATTCCCTCTATGAAGCTTGGGAGAGATACAAGAAACTGACCAAAAAGTGTCCTTCTGATATGCTTTCAGAATGGACCATCCTGGATATATTCTATGATGGTCTGTTTGAATTATCGAAGATGTCATTGGACCATTCTACAGGTGGATCCATTCACCTAAAGAAAATGCCTACAGAAGCTCAAGAGCTCATTGACATGGTTGCAAATAACCAGTTCATGTACACTTCTGAAAGGAATCCTGTGAGTAATGGGACGCCTCAGAGGAAGGGAGTTCTTGAAATTGATACTCTGAATGCCATACTGGCTCAAAATAAAATATTGACTCAGCAAGTCAATATGATCTCTCAGAGTCTAAATGGATTGAAGGAATCATCCAACAGTACTAAAGAGGCATCTTCTGAAGAAGAAGCTTATGATCCTGAGAACCCTGCAATAGCAGAGGTGAATTACATGGGTGAACGCTATGGAAACACCTATAATCCCTCATGGAGAAATCATCCAAATTTCTCGTGGAAGGATCAACAAAAGCCTCAACAAGGCTTTAATAATGGTGGAAGAAATAGGTTTAGCAATAGCAAGCCTTTTCTATCATCCACTCAGTAACAGACAGAGAATTCAGAGCAGAATCCATCTAGTTTAGCAAATATAGTCTCTGATCTATCTAAGGCCACTGTAAGTTTCATGAATGAAACAAGGTCCTCCATTAGAAATTTGGAGGCACAAGTGGGCCAGCTGAGTAAAAGAGTCACTGAAACTCCTCCTAGTACTCTCCCAAGCAATACAGAAGAAAATCCAAAAAGAGAGTGCAAGGTCATTGATTTAACCATCATGGCCGAACCCACAAGGGAGGAGGAGGACGTGAATCCTAGTGAGGAAGACCTCCTTAGATGTCCAGTGACCAATAAGAAGTTTCCCTTCGAGGAACCAAAGGAATCTGAGGCTCAATTAGAGACCATAGAGATTTCGTTGAACCTCCTTCTGCCCTTCATGAGCTTTGATGAGTATTCGTCCTCTGAAAAGGATGAAGAAATTACTGAAGAGCAAGTTGCTAAGTACCTTGGTGCAATCATGAAGCTGAATGCCAAATTATTTGGTGATGAGACTCGGGAAGATGAACCTCCCTTGCTCACCAATGAACTGAATGCATTGGATAGGCAGAAATTACCTCAAAAGAAACAGGATCCTGGCAAATTCTTAATACCCTGTACCATAGGCACCATGACCTTTGAGAAGGCTCTGTGTGACCTAGGGTCAGGAATAAACTTAATGCCACTCTCTGTAATGGAGAAACTTGGGATCTTTGAGGTGCAAGCTGCCAGAATCTCATTAGAGATGGCAGACAACTCAAGAAAACAGGCTTATGGACAAGTAGAGGAAGTGTTAGTAAAGGTTGAAGGCCATTACATCCCTGCTGATTTCATAATCCTAGACAGTAGGAAGGAAGAGGATGAATCCATCATCCTTGGAAGACCCTTCCTAGCCACAGCAAGAGTTGTGATTGATGTGGACAGAGGAGAACTAGTCCTTCAACTGAACGAGGACAACCTTGTGTTTAAAACTCAAGGATCTCTCTCTATAACCATGGAAAGGAAGCATGAAAAGCTTCTCTCATTGCAGAGTCAACCAAAGCCCCCACAGTCAAACTCTAAGTTTGGTGTTGGGAGGTTCCAACAATGCTCTGAACATCTGTGAGGCTCCATGAGAGCTCACTGCCAAGCTATTGATGTTAAAGAAGCGTTTATTGGGAGGCAACCCAATGTTATTTAATTATATCTATTTTATTTTCCTTGTGTTATTTCGTGTTTTATTAGGTTGATGATCATGTGGAGTTACAAAAACTACTGAAAAATCAAAAACATAATGAAAAATAGCATTAAAAATAGCACACCCTGGAGGAGAGCAGTCTGGCATTTAAACGCCAGAAACAAGCATCTGTCTGGCGTTTAACGCCAGAAACAAGCATCTGCCTGGTGTTAAACGCCAGAAACAGGCTACATTTGGGTGTTTAATGCCAGAAACAAGCAGCAATCTGGCGTTAAATGCCAGGATTGCACAGCAAGGGCGTTTTACACGCCTAATTGGAGTAGGGATGTTAAGTCCTTGACCCCACTTGATCTGTGGACCCCACAGGATCCCTCAGGATCTGTGGACCCCACAGGATCCCTACATCTTCTTCTCTCTTCTTCACACCTTTTCATAACCCTCTTCCCCAAATACTCTTCACCAATCACCTCAATCACTCTTTCCCATCACCTCTTCACCACTTACATCCATCCTCTCTTCCCCATAAACCCCACCTACCTCCAAAATTCAAATTCTTTTCCCTTCTAAACACAACCCTAATGGCCGAACCTTAAACCTCTCCTCATTCCTATATAAACCCCTCATTCCTTGTTCATTTTCACACAACACAACCCTCTCTTCTTCCCCTTGGCCGAATACACACCTCTCTCCCTCTCCCCCATTCTTCTTCTTCTTCTACTACTTTCTTTATTCTTTTGCTCCGAGACGAGCAAAAATTTTAAGTTTGGTATGGTAAAAGAATAGCTTTTTGGTTTTCCATAACTATTTATGGCACCTAAGGCCAGTGAAACCTCTAGAAAGAGAAAAGGGAAGGCAATTGCTTCCACCTCTGAGTCATGGGAGATGGAGAGATTCATCTCAAAGGTCCATCAAGACAACTTCTATGAAGTTGTGGCCAAGAAGAAAGTGATCCCTGAGGTTCCTTTCAAGCTCAAAAAGAATGAGTATCTGGAGATTTGACATGAGATCCGAAGAAGAGGTTGGGAAGTTCTCACCAACCCCATTTAACAAGTCGGGATCTTAATGGTTCAACAGTTCTATGCAAACGCATGGATCATTAGGATCCATGATCAAAGTGTGAACCCGAATCCAAAGCATTGGCTCACCATGGTTCGGGGGAAATACTTAGACTTCAGTCCGGAAAATGTAAGGCTAGTGTTCAACTTGCCAATGATGGAAGAGAACGCACGCTCCTACACAAGAAGGGTTAACTTTGATCAAAGGTTGGACCAAGTCCTCATAGACATATGTGAGGAAGGAGCTCAATTAAGAAGGCATGACCTCAAACCAGTGGCTAGGGGATGGCTAGAGTTCATTCAACGCTCAATCATTCCTACTAGTAATCGGTCTGAAGTTACTATAGACCGGGCCATCATGATCCATAGTATCATGATTGGAGAGGAGGTGGAAGTTCATGAGATTATACCTCAAGAACTTTACAAGGCGGCTGACAAGTCCTCCACTTGGGCAAGGTTAGCCTTTCCCCACCTCATATGCCACCTCTACAATTCGGCTGGAATTGACATAGAGGGAGACATCCTCATTGAAGAGGACAAGCCCATCACTAAGAAAAGGATGGAGCAAATAAGAGATCATGGACCTCAACAAGAGCATGAGGAAATTCCCCACCATGAAATCCCTAAGATACCTCAAGGGATGCACCTTCCTCCATAATACTATTGGGAGCAAATCAACACCTCCCTAGGAGAATTAAGTTCCAACATGGGACAACTAAGGTGGAGCATCAAGAGCACTCCATCATCCTTCATGAGATTAGAGAAGATCAAAGAGCTATGAGGGAGGAGCAACAAAGCCAAGGAAGAGACATAGAGGAGCTCAAAAGCACCATTGGTTCTTCAAGAAGAGGAAGACGCCGCCCTCACTAAGGTGGACTCATTCCTTAATCTCCTTGTCTATTTATTTTACTGTTTTTCGTTTATTATGATTTATGTTTATTTATGTTTGTGTCTTATTACATGATCACTAGTGTTTAAGCGTCTATGTCTTAAAGCTATGAATGTCCTTTGAATCCATCACCTTTCTTAAATGAAAAATGCTTTAATTACAATAGAACAAGAAGTACATGGTTTCGAATTCATTCTTGAAACTAGTTTAGTTATTTTGATGTGGTGACAATACTTTTTGTTTTCTGAATGAATGCTTGAACAGTGCATATGTCATTTGAAATTGTTGTTTATGAATGTTAAATATGTTGGCTCTTGAAATAATGATGAAAAAGGAGACATGTTATTTGATAATCTGAAAAATCATAAAAATGATTCTTGAAGCAAGAAAAAGCAGTGAATACAAAAGCTTGAAGAAAAAAAAAAAGAGAAAAAAGAAAATGGCGAAAAAAAAAGAGAAAAAGAAAAATAAAAAGCAAGCAGAAAAAGCCAACATCCCTTAAAACCAAAATGCAAGGGTAAAAAGGATCCAAGGCTTTGAGCATTAGTGGATAGGAGGGCCTAAAGGAATAAAATTCTGGCCTAAGCGGCTAAACCAAGTTGTCCCTAACCATGTGCTTGTGGCATGAAGGTGTCAAGTGAAAACTTGAGATTGAGCGGTTAAAGTCGAGGTCCAAAGCAAAAAGAAGAGTGTGCTTAAGAACCCTGGACACTTCTAATTGGGGACTCTATCAAAGCTGAGTCACAATCTGAAAAGGTTCACCCAGTTATGTGTCTGTGGCATTTATATATCCTGTGGTAATACTGGAAAAAAAAGTGCTTAGGGCCACGACCAAGACTCATAAAGTAGCTGTGTTCAAGAATCAACATACTGAACTAGGAGAATCAATAACACTATCTGAATTCTAAGTTCCTATAGATGCCAATCATTCTGAACTTTAAAGGATAAAGTGAGAAGCCAAAACTATTCAATAGGCAAAAAGCTATAGGTCCCACTCATCTGATTGGAGCTACGTTTCATTGATATTTTAGAATTCATAGTATATTCTCTTCTTTTTATCCTATTTGATTTTCAGTTGCTTGGGGACAAGCAACAATTTAAGTTTGGTGTTGTGATGAGTGGATAATTTATATCCTTTTTGGCATTATTTTTACATAGTTTTTAGTATGATTTAGTTAGTTTTTAGTATATTTTTATTAGTTTTTAATAAAAAATCAAATTTCTGAACTTTACTATGAGTTTGTGTGTTTTTCTGTAATTTCAGGTATTTTTTGGCTGAAATTGAGGGATTTGAGCAAAAATCAGATTCAGAGGTTGAAAAAGGACTGCAGATGCTGCTGGATTCTGACCTCCCTTCACTCAAAGTAAATTTTCTGGAGCTACAAAACTCTAAATGGCGCGCTCTCAATTGCGTTGGAAAGTAGACATCTAAGGCTTTCCAGCAATATATAATAGTCCATACTTTTCCTGAGTTTAGACGACGCAACCTGGCGTTCAACTCCAGTTCCGTGTTGCATTCTGGAGTTAAACGCCAGAAACAGGTTGCAAAGTGGAGTTAAACGCCAGAAACAGGTTACAAACTGGTGTTCAACTACAAGAGAAGCTTCTACACGTGTAAAGCTCAATGCTCAGCCCAAGCACACACCAAGTGGGCCCCAGAAGTGGATTTCTGCATTATTTACTCATTTCTGTAAACCCTAGTAACTAGTCTGATATAAATAGGACCTTTTACTATTGTATTAGACATCTTTGATCAGTTTTATACTATCTTAGACCTTTATGGGGGCTGGCCACTTGGCCATGCCTGGACCTTGTTCTTATGTATTTTCAACGGTAGAGTTTCTACACACAATATATTAAGGTGTGGAGCTCTGCTGTTCCTCATGAATTAATACAAAGTACTATTGTTTTTCTATTCAATTCAAGCTTATTCCGATTCTAAGATATTCATTCACACTTCAATATGAATGTGATGATCGTGACAGTCATCATCATTCCCAACCTATGAACGCGTGCCTGACAACCACTTCCGTTCTACCTTAGATTGAATGAATATCTCTGGGATTCCTTAATCAGAGTCTTCGTGGTATAAGTTAGAATCCATGGATGGCCATTCTTGAGATCCGGAAAGTCTAAACCTTGTCTGTGGTATTCCGAGTAGGATCTGGGAAGGGATGGCTACGACGAGCTTCAAACTCGCGAGTGCTGGGCATAGTGACAGACGCAAAAGGATCAATGGATCCTATTCCATTATAATCGAGAACCGACAGATGGTTAGCCATGCAGTGACAGCACATTGGACCATTTTCACTGAGAGGACAGGATGTAGCCATTGACAACGGTGACGCCTAACATACAGCTTTCCATAGAAAGGAGTATGAATGATTGGATGAAGAAAATAGGAAAGCAGAGGTTCAGGAGGAACAAGCATCTTCATACGCTTATCTGAAACTCTCACCAATGAATTACATAAGTATCTCTATCTTTAATTTATGTTTTATTTATATTTTAATTATATTTTAATTATCAAATATCCATAACCATATGAATCTGCCTGACTGAGAATTGCAAGATGACCATAGCTTGCTTCAAGCCGACAATCTCCGTAGGATCGACCCTTGCTCACGTAAGGTTTATTACGTGGACGACCCAGTGCACTTGCTGGTTAGTTGTGCAAAGTTGTGACAAAGAACTAAGATTATGAACGTGCGTATTAAGCTTTTAGCGCCGTTACCAAGGAATGAACCATCATGATTTCTGCGCAGCAATAAGGTAAGGTTAAAGTGGTGGAATCTCATGCAATGCATTCTATTATAAATGCAAACTACCTAAATGAGTCATGCAATTCTAGTTATTATTCACTTGTATATAAAGCTTACATGTAGTCAAATTAATTCTTATCCTCAAGGAATCATATATGCATAGCCAAACCCTAGATAATGTTAAAGCACTTTTTACAATTGAGATGGGGTAAAAATATTTCACAAACTTGCAAGACAATCAGCAGTTAAGCAGAGATATATGGTGATGAGCTATTGAACCCTCACTGGAATTTGTGTTTACTCTCTAGTCACTCAGTGTTTATTGGGTTAATCACTCTATTCTTTTTCTATCCTTACTTTCTATAACTTTGTTTTTCATCTAACCAATCAACAATTATAGAATACAGACATACAAAAATCATGAGGTCTTTTTCAAGGTTGTAATGGGGCCAAGGTAAAGGGTATATGTATAAGGCTAAGTGAGCTAATAAGTGAATCCTTGATTAGTCTAAGATCTCACCTAACATACATACTTTATATAATTTTAAAGTTCATTTACCTATTTACCCAAATTTTTCCACTTTGTTTTGCAAACTCATGCATTAATTTTGATTTTGTCCCATGTGCATTGATTCTTTTTATTTTGTAATTGGAGAATTTTTTTGTATCTCCTTTATTTAAATACTTGAAAATCTCTCTTTTTTTTTTTTGAATCATCAATGCACATGGTAATTCAATTGTTTTGATTTCACAAGAGCATGCTTCCCAAATTTTGTTTTTGAAACAACTTATTCTTTTTAAATTCCTACTTTGTTTCTGTCATCCCATGTTCCCATAAAATTCCCCACACTTAAATAATACACAGTTTCTATCTTAAGCTAACCAAGGATTCAACTTGGGATTTTTATTTTATTTTTCTGCTTAAGGCTAGTAATGTGGTTTATAGAACAAGAGGGGATTAAAAAGCTCAAGGGGGCTAACAAGGGTGACGTAAAAGGTAGGCTAATT
Organism: Arachis ipaensis; assembly: GCF_059453495.1. Taxonomy (NCBI): domain Eukaryota; kingdom Viridiplantae; phylum Streptophyta; class Magnoliopsida; order Fabales; family Fabaceae; genus Arachis; species Arachis ipaensis. The sequence goes on from NC_142441.1 coordinate 60,991,431, forward strand.
TGGGATAAGTGAGTAAAAATTCAAATGATGGCCTCAATCATATCTTGGTATGTATCTATATTCTATATTGGACATATAGATTAAAACAAAGTAAAGAACATTAGAATGAAAAAGAAGGGTAAAACACACAAGAATAAAATTTATGGTTTGAATGCAACCATACAATTAAGCTCAAAACTCACAGGCTGTGTGTTCTCCAGCTCAAAAATCATATATCAGTTATATATGTCATGCAAGTAAAAATTAAGAGTTCCCATTTTTCTCAATGTAAATCTTAGGGTAGCCCTTAAAATCTTAGTGTTCCTATTTGAAGAAATATTGTTAACTAACTAATATGTAATGCTATATATACAAGGTGTGTGGATTGTTTTGATTTACTAAAGTTTCTAGTTTACTTCCTTTTATTTTCAATTGAACCAAAGTATTATATGCTAAAAGGGTAAACTATACTAATGAATCCACATATTCTGTAACTAATAGGTTTAGAATTGCAAACTAAACTAAATAGCTAAAATATGAACTAAAGTGCAAAATGCGGAAATAAAGTAAAAATACATGAAAAGAACAAAGTATAAGTACTGAAAAATAAAAATAAAGATAAAAATACAGAAAAATAAATAAAATCAGATAAAAGAGTCTGTAGTGGTTCACCAAAAAGATACACTAGAGATGGCGACCTCCCCACACTTAAAATAAAGCATCGTCCTCGATGCTCACTTAAGCTGGGTGTGAAGGAGTCTCATCACGGGAAGGATGTGCTACTGGAGTCTCTATAGTGGCCTGAAGATCCACAGACTGGATAAGGGTAGGAGGATCTGTCTGCTGTAGTGGAGGCTCTGACTGTATAGGAATCTCTGGATCTGCGGCCTGTATCTGGTGTGGCTCCTCCTGCTGTGGCGCAGCCTGCTCTGGTCCTGCCTGCTCAGCCTGGGCATGTGTCTCCTCCGCATGATCACTCGCCTCCGCCTCAGATGTATCAGATGGGGTGTCAGGCTCGGAGGGGATGTCGCCGCCGGATTGGATCATCAACTTGAGGTGCTCATAGCGTCACTTGTTGCGACACTCTATACGATCCAAGCGGGCGAAGAGTTGATGCACCAAATGATAAATGGGCTCAGGGGCAGGTAGATGGGTAGTGGATGAGGCTGGTGCAGCAGTGGAGGTAGAAGGGACAGCTGAAGATGTGGCTGCCTCACTAGAAGCGGGGAGGAATGGGGGTCTATAGCCTAAAGCCTAAAATTTTCTGTTGTGAGGGATAATCTTCTTGCAGTCTGCAGCAGGTGGCTTCTCATCAGCAAGCTCCCAAGGCACGTCAACTCGATGGCCTAGCTGGGTGATCAAATAAGGGAAAGGAAGGGTGCCTCTGACATGGACCCTGGCCATATAGTGCCAGATGAATCGTGGCAGATACAGGTCCTTACCCTCCATTACACACCAGATGTGGGTGATCATAGCAGCGGGCAGCTCTGTCTCATGAGTACTCGGCATCACATAGTTGCTCAGAATATGGTGCCAGAGCTTAGCCTCATCATTCAGGTAAATTAGGTTGATTCCCTTAGGCATCATTGTGTTCTTCCCCATGACCTAAGGGACAGTAGGATCAAGGGCTATTCTCTGCTTGACAGCATCCCAGTCAAATCTCATAAAGCGCATATCCTCCTCAGCCTTTTGGTAACTGGTGTGGGAAATCGTGATCGTTCATTCCTTGGTAACGGTGTCAAAAACATAATACGCACGTTCATAATCTTAGTTCTTCGTCACAACTTCGCACAACTAACCAGCAAGTGCACTGGGTCGTCCAAGTAATAAACCTTACGTGAGCAAGGGTCGATCCCACGGAGATTGTCGGCTTTAAGCAAGCTATGGTCACCTTGTAAATCTCAGTCAGGCGGATTCAAATGGTTATGGTGAATTGATAATTAAAATATAATTAAAATATAAAATAGGATAGAAATACTTATGTAATTCATTGGTGAGAATTTCAGATAAGCGTATAGAGATGCTTTTGTTCCTCCTGAACCTCTGCTTCCTGCTGTCTTCATCCAATCAATCCTACTCCTTTTCATGGCAAGCTGTATATTGGGCATCACTATTGTCAATGGCTACATCCCGTCCTCTCAGTGAAAATAATCCAAAATGCTCTGTCACCACACGGCTAATCATCTGTCGGTTCTCGATCCTGCTAGAATAGGATTCAGTAATCCTTTTGCATCTGTCACTTCGCCCAGCACTCGCGAGTTTGAAGCTCGTCATAGCCACCCCTTCCCAGATCCTACTCGGAATACCACAGACAAGGTTTAGACTTTCCGGATCTCAAGAATGGCCGCCAATAGTTCTAGCCTATCCCACGAAAACTCTGATCTCACGATCAGAAGGCTAAGAGATACACATTCAAGCTTGTTTACATGTAGAACGGAAGTGTTTGTCAGGCACGCGTTCATAAGTGAGAATGATGATGAGCGTCACATAATCATCACATTCATCATGTTCTTGTGTGCGAATAAATATCTTAGAGAAGAAATAGGCTTGAATATAATAGAAAATCAATAGTACTTTGCATTAATTCATGAGGAACAACAGAGCTCCACACCTTAATCTATAGTGTGTAGAAACTCTACCGTTGAAAATACATATGTGATGAAGGTCCAGGCATGGCCGAATGGCCAGCCTCCAAGGTCTAGGGACTAAACGTCCAAAGATAAAACTAAAGATTAAAGCTCTCTAACACAATAGTAAAAAGTTCTATTTATACTAAACTAGTTACTAGGGTTTATAGAAATGAGTAAATGATGCAGAAATCCACTTCCGGGCCCACTTGGTGTGTGCTTGGGCTGAGCATTGAAGATTTCACGTGTAGAGGTCTTCCTTAGAGTTAAACACCAGTTTGTAACCTGTTTCTGGCGTTTAACTCTACTTTGCAACCTGTTTCAGGTGTTTAACTCCAGAATAGGGCAGAGAGCTAGAGTTGAACGCCAGTTTGCGTCATCTAAACTCGGGAAAAGTATGGACTATTATATATTGCTAGAAATCCCTGCATGTCCACTTTCCAACGCAATTGAGAGCGCACCATTTGGACTTCTGAAGCTCCAGAAAATCCACTTTGAGTGCAGGTAGGTCAGAATCCAACAGCATCTGCAGTCCTTCTTCAACCTCTGAATCTGATTTTTGCTCAAGTCCCTCAATTTCAGCCAGAAATTACCTGAAATCATAGAAAAATGCACAAACTCCTAGTAAAGTCCAGAAATGTGAATTTTATTTAAAAACTAATAAAAATATACTAAAAACTAACTAAATCATACTAAAAACTATGTAAAAACAATGCCAAAAAGCGTATAAATTATCCGCTCATCACAACACCAAACTTAAATTGTTGCTTGTCCCCAAGCAACTGAAAATCAATGAAACTTAGCTCCAATCAAATGAGTGGGACTAGTAGCTTTTTGCCTCTTGAATAGTTTTGGCATCTCACTTTATCCATTGAAGTTCAAAATGATTGGCATCTATAGGAACTTAGAATTTAGATAGTGTTATTGATTCTCCTAGTTCAGTATGTTGATTCTTGAACACAGCTACTTTATGAGTCTTGGCCGTGGCCCTAAGAACTTTGTTTTCCAGTATTATCACCGGATACATAAATGCCACAGACACATAATTGGGTGAACCTTTTCGGATTGTGACTCAGCTTTGCTAAAGTCCCCAATTAAAGGTGTCCAGGGTTCTTAAGCACACTCTTCTTTTGCTTTGGACCTTGACTTTAACCGCTCAGTCTCAAGTTTTCACTTGACACCTTCACGCCACAAGCACATGGTTAGGGACAGCTTGGTTTAGCCGCTTAGGCCAAGATTTTATTCCTTTAGGCCCTCCTATCCACTGATGCTCAAAGCCTTGTATCCTTTTTATTACCCTTGCCTTTTGGTTTTAAGGGCTATTGGCTTTTTGCTATTGCCTTTTGGTTTAAAGAGCTTTTGGCTTTTTCTGCTTGCTTTTTCTTTTTCTTTCTCTCTTTTTTTTTGCCATTTTTCTTTTCTCTTTTCCTTTTTTTTTTGGCAAGCTTTTGTATTCACTTCTTTTTCTTGCTTCGAGAATTAATTTTATGATTTTTCAGATTATCAATAACATTTCTCCTTTTTCCTTATTCTTCAAGAGCCAACATATTTAACATTCATAAACCACAATATCAAAAGACATATGCAGTGTTCAAGCATTCATTCAGAAAACAAAAAGTATTGTCACCACATCAAAATAATTAAACTAGTTTCAAGGATGAATTCGAAACTATGTACTTCTTGTTCTTTTGTTTTTTTAGAACATTTTTCATTTAAGAAAGGTGATGGATTCATAGGACATTCATAACTTTAAGGCATAGACAATTAGATACTAATGATCATGTAATAAGACACAAACATAAATAAACATGAAGCATAATAAACAAAAAATAGGAAAATAAGAAAAAGGAGATTAAGGAATGGGTCTACCTTAGTGAGGGTGACGTCTTCCTCTTCTTGAAGAACCAATGGTGCTCTTGAGCTCCTCTATGTCTCTTCCTTGTCTTTGTTGCTCCTCCTTTGTGCTTTTGGTGCTCCTATCCTTAGTCGCTCCAATAATTGTGGGGAGGCAAATGTATCCCTTGAGATCTCAGGGATTTCTTGATGAGGGAATTCCTCATGCTCTTGTTGAGGCCCATGATCTCTTGTTTGCTTCATCCTTTTCTTAGTGATAGGCTTGTCCTCTTCAATGAGGATGTCTCCCTCTATGTCAATTCCAGCCGAATTGCAGAGGTGGCAGATGAGGTGAGGAAAGGCTAACCTTACCAAAGTAGAGGACTTGTCATCCACCTTGTAGAGTTCTTGAGGTATAATCTCATGAACTTCCACTTCCTCCCCAATCATGATACTATGGATCATGATGGCCCGGTCTATAGTAACTTCAGACCGGTTGCTAGTAGGAATGATTGAGCGTTGAATAAACTCCAACCATCCTCTAGCTACAGGCTTAAGGTCCAGTCTTCTCAATTGAATCGGCTTGCCTCTTGAGTCAACTTTTCATTGAGCTCCTTCCACACATATGTCCATGAGGACTTGGTCCAACCTTTGATCAAAGTTGACCCTTCTAGTGTAGGGGCGTGCGTTTTCTTCCATCATTGGCAAGTCGAACGCTAGCCTTACATTTTCCGGACTGAAATCTAAGTATTTCCCCCGAACCATGGTAAGCCAATGCTTTGGATTCGGGTTCACACTTTGATCATGGTTCCTAGTGATCCATGCGTTTGCATAGAACTCTTGAACCATTAATATTTCAACTTGTTGAATGGGGTTGGTGAGAACTTCCCAATCTCTTCTTCGGATCTCATGTCGGATCTCCAGATACTCATTCTTTTTGAGCTTGAAAGGAACCTCAGGGATCACTTTCTTCTTGGCCACAACTTCATAGAAGTGGTCTTGATGGACCTTTGAGATGAATCTTTCCATCTCCCATGACTCAGAGGTGGAAGCAATTGCCTTCCCTTTCCTCTTTCTTAAGGTTTCTCTGGCCTTAGGTGCCATTGATGGTTATGGAAAAACAAAAAGCTATGCTTTTAACACACCAAACTTAAAATGTTTGCTCGTCCTCGAGTAAAAGAAGAAAGAAAGAAGGAGAAGAGGAAGAAAATGGAGGAGATGGAGGGAGAAGGTGTATTCGGCCAAGGGAAAGAAGAGAGGGTTGTGTTGTGTGAAAATGAAGAAGGAATGAGGGGTTTATATAGGAGTGGGGGAAGGTTTATGTAACAACCCTGATTTTCGAGTATGCGAGATCTTTTCTAAAGGCACGGATTCTTCCGAAAGATCAGTAAAGGGAACACCTCTTCTATATCAACAAGTATCTCGATCCTCATTGTCATTATGTCATCCTTAAGCTAGAACCTCTTTTGAGGCAAGCTCGATAACGCAATCATGAAGAACCTAGTTTTTGAACCGTACCGGTTAGGAGTTTTAATTCTGATTTTCGTAAGTAGTCTCAGTTTGACGAACCGGACTCGATTCATGAGAGAATAGAGATAATAGTATAATATTAGTATTATATTTGTATTAAAAGATGCTTGAATGATAATTTAAGGTTACCTGGTCTGTTTTAGTTAAAAACAGGAAATTGGTTTAACCGGGTTCACAGTTTACTGGTGCAGCTTAGCACCAGCACTCTCTGATGACTTTAGCAATGCTAAGGCCTCATTATACATGTTTTATTCTCATAATAAATATGTTACTAGTGTCATTTATGCTAGTAGCTCAGAAAATAATTTTTAGAGATGTTTTTACAAGTGTTCCGATACATCTAGTTTTAGTAGTTATACACCTGAGATATTTTAATATTATTTTAACCCACCTCCAAGCCAACCAATCACAACTCACCATACACCCCAAGACACTCCAAGGCTGTCTCATTTCTTCATTTTGGCTGAAAATAACAAGAGAGAAAAGAGAGAAACTTTCATGAACACTTAATCTTCAAAGCTTGATTTCTTCGGAACTAAAACTCAAATCAAAATTCCGATTTCACCAAAATGATCCTCTCTTCTTCCTCTACATAACCATATAACATATCAAGGCTGAAAATAAGGTGAGATTGTTGTCTCCCTCCTTCTTCAATTCGGTTTTCCAGGAAACATGCTTAAATAAGTGTTTTCTTGATGTTCTTTGATGAGCGGATAATTTATACGCTTTTTGGCATTGTTTTTAGGTAGTTTTTAATATGTTTTAGTCACTTTTTATTATATTTTTATTAGTTTTTAAATAAAAATCATATTTCTTGACTTTACTATGAGATTGTGTGTTTTAATGTGATTTCAGGTAATTTCTGGCTGAAATTGAGGGAGCTGAGCAAAAATCTGATCCAGGCTGAAAAAGGACTGCTGATGCTGTTGGATTCTGACCTCCTTGCACTCGGAATGGATTTTTTGGAGCTACAGGATTCCAATTGGCGCACTCTCAATTGCGTTGGAAAGTAGACATCCAGGGCTTTCCAGCAATACATAATAGTCCATACTTTGCTCAAGGGTAGACGACGTAAACTTGCGTTCAACGCCAGTTCCATGTTGCATTCTGGCGTTAAACGCCGGAAATAGGTTACAAGTTGGAGTTAAACGCCAGAAACAGGTTACAACCTGGCGTTTAACTCTAGAAACAGCCTAGGCATGTGTAAAGCTCAAGTCTCAGCCCCAGCACACACCAAGTGGGCCCCAGAAGTGGATTTCTGTACTATCTATCTTAGTTTACTCATTTTCTGTAAACCTAGGTTACTAGTTTAGTATTTAAACAACTTTTAGAAATTTATTTTGCACCTCATGACATTTTTAGATCTGAACTTTGTACTCTTTGACGGCATGAGTCTCTAAACTCCATAGTTGGGGGTGAGGAGCTCTGCTGTGTCTCGATGAATTAATGCAATTATTTCTATTTTCTATTCAAACACGCTTGTTTCTATCTAAGATGTTCATTCGTACTTCAATATGATGAATGTGATGATCCATGAGACTCATCACCATTCTCAATCTATGAATGCGTGCCTGACAACCACTCCCATTCTACCTTCGATTGAATGAGTATCTCTTGGATTCCTTAATCCGAATCTTCGTGGTATAAGCTAGAATCCATTGGCAGCATTCTTGAGAATCCAGAAAGTCTAAACCTTGTCTGTGGTATTCCTAGTAGGATTCAGGGATTGAATGACTGTGATGAGCTTCAAACTCACAAGGGTTAGGTGTAGTGACAGACACAAAAGGATCAATGGATCCTATTCCAGCATGAGTGAGAACCGACAGATTATTAGCCGTGCAGTGACAACGCACCTGGACCATTTTCGCTGAGAGGACGAATGGTAGCCATTGACAACGGTGATCTACCAACACACAGCTTGCCATAGGAGGAACCTTGCATGCATGAAGAAGAAGACAGGGGGAAAGTAGAGATTCAGAAGACAAAGCATCTCCAAAACTCCAACATATTCTCCATTACTGCATAACAAGTATTTATTTCATGCTCTTTTATTTTTCGCAATTCAAACTGATAATCATAATTAATCTCCTGACTAAGATTTACAAGGTAACCATAGATTGCTTCAAGCCAACAATCTCCGTGGGATCGACCCTTACTCACGTAAGGTATTACTTGGACGACCCAGTGCACTTGCTGGTTAGTTGTGCGGAGTTGTGAAAAGTGTGAATCATAATTTCGTGCACCAAATTTTTGGCGCCGTTCCCGGGGATTATTCGAGTTTGGACAACTGACGGTTTATTTTGTTGTTTAGATTAGGAAAAATTTTTCTTTTTGGTTTAGAGTCTTCTATTATTGTTTTTGGTTGAAATTATTTTTTTAAATCCTTATTATCTCTTTTTAAATTTTTTGAGAATTTTTTAAACTAATAATTGAGTTTTTCTGTTTGAGTTTAGTGTCATGTTTTAAGTTTGGTGTCAATTGCATGCTTTTCTTTGTCTTTCAATTTTCGAATTGCATGTTCTTTGTTCTTCCTTGATCTTCAAGTTGTTCTTGTCAAGTTTTCTTGTTTGATCTTTAGTTTTCTTGTTCTGTGTCTTTTCTTGTTTTTCTTGTGCTTTTTCAAAAAAATCAGTTTTCAAAAAAAAAATATATTTTTATTTATTAAATACCTTATTAAAACACGTTAAATTTATAGCTCAATTGGCTATAGCGTTGTGCTTATGTTCTTGGTAATTGACTATCTTCTTTTTAAAACTTTTTCAAAAATAATTTTTCTTTGAATAAATCTTGTGCCAAACTTTAAGTTTGGTGTTCTCCTGTTAACTTTTCTTTAGTTTTCAAAAATTTTATTTTGGTTTTCTAAAAATTTTAAGTTTGGTGTTCTTTCTTCATGTTCTTGTTGTTCTTGTAAGTCTTCAAAGTGTTCTTGAGTCTTCCTTGTGTTTTGATCTTAAAATTTTTAAGTTTGGTGTTCCTTGGTGTTTTTCCTCCAAATTTTCGAAAATAAGGAGCATTAGATCTAAAAATTTTAAGTTTTGTGTCTTTTTATTGTTTTTCTCTTTCCTCATTGAATTCAAAAATATCTCTTTCCTTTATTTTAATTGATTTTTCGAATTTTCCTTTTAAAAATTCAGATTTTATTTTAAAATTTTTTATTTTATCTTATCTTAGTTTTAAATTTTCAAAATTCAAATCTTTTTCAAAAAAAAAAAATCATATCTTTTTCAAAATCTTATCTTATCTTATTTCAAATTTCAAATTTCAACTTCCAAAATTCAAAATTCAAATTTCAAAACTTTTTATTTTAAATTCCTTATCTTCTCTTACCTAGCTTATCTTATCTTTTCTAATCTCAAATATTAAAATCAAATCTTTTTCATATCTTTTATTTTATTTTATTTTATTTTATTTTCTTACAAGTATCTTTAACTTTAAGACATATCTTTTTCAAAACTTCTTAACCAATTTCTCTCTATTCAATTTTTTTTTGAAAATTCGCACCCACATCTTTCTCAAATCTTTTTAATTAATTAATTTAGTTTTCAATTTTCTTTTATTTATTTTTTCTTAAAATTTTTGAAATTATAATCAATTTTTCATTTATTTTATTTTATTTTATTTTAATTTCGGTTTTCAAAAAAATATATTTTATTTGCAATTCACAACATCTCACTTTCTCCATCATGGACCTAAGTGGAAATGAACAGTCCAGAAGGACTCTGAGATCATATGCTAATCCCACTAATGCTGCATATGGGAGTAGTATCTGTATACCCCCCATCAAGGCATGCAGTTTTGAGCTAAATCCGCAGCTCATTGTCATGGTGCAGCAAAATTGCCAGTATTCTGGTCTTCCACAGGAAGAACCTACTGAGTTTCTGGCACAATTCTTGCAAATTGCTGACACAGTACGTGACAAGGAGGTAGATCAGGATGTATATAGACTGTTACTGTTTCCGTTTGCTGTAAAAGATCAAGCTAAAAGGTGGTTAAATAACCAACCCATAGCAAGCATAAGGACATGGAAACAGTTATCAAACAAATTCCTGAATCAATATTTCCCTCCAAAAAGGATGACACAGGTAAGGCTGGACATCCAAGGCTTTAAAAAAGAGGATGACGAATTCCTTTATAATGCCTGGGAGAGGTACAGAGGGATGCTAAGGAAATGCCCCTCTGAAATGTTTTCAGAGTGGGTGCAATTAGACATCTTCTACTATGGGCTTACAGAAGGAGCTCAGATGTCCTTAGACTACTCAGCTGGTGGATCTATACACATGAGAAAAACTATTGAAGAGGCTCAAGAGCTTATTTTGATATAGTTGCCAGAAACCAACATCTGTACATAAGTAATGGGTCCTCCATAAAAGAAGAAGCCAAAGCAGTGTCTACTGAACTTGGTCCTCCAGAACAAGTTGCTGAACTCAATCAACAATTGTGCTTTCTAATAAAACAGCTAGCAGAATTCAAGGAGATGTTACAAGACACTAAAAATGCTAATAAAAATATGGAGGCACAATTGAATCAGACAAAATAGCAGTTATCAAAGCAGATAATAGAAGAGTGCCAGGCAGTTCAATTAAGAAGTGGGAAAACATTAAATACCTCGCTTCAGAGCAGCAAAAAGCCAAGGAAAGAACAACTGATAGAGGATGAGCAAAATATCATAAAAAATCCCTCTGAGGACAGTAAGAGCCCAGAGAGGAATAATTCTGGCGCTCAAACGCCAGAAAAGGATGGAGGGCTGGTGTTAAACGCCTAACCCATGCTCAGTTCTGGCGTTCAAACGCCACAAACAAGCAATAAGTTGGCGCTAAACGCCCAAAGGAAGCTCAGTTCTGGCATTCAAACACCAGGAACAGGTAAGGAGTTGGCGTCCAATGCCAATCCAGCTTCCACCTCTGGCATTGAAACGCCAGTGAGGGATCAGACACACACAAGTGCTGATAACAACCCCTCTAAAAAGGCTCCTCCAACCACCTCTATAGGAAATAAACCTGCAACAACCAAGGTTGAAGAATACAATGCCAAAATGTCTTATCCTCAAAAACTCCGCCAAGAGGAGCAGGATAGGCAATTTGCTCGCTTTGCAGACTATCTCATGACTCTTGAAATAAAGATTCCATTTGCAGAGGCACTTGAGTAAATACCTTCTTATGCCAAGTTCATGAAAGAGATCTTGAGTGATAAGAAGGATTAGAGAGAACCTGAAAGAGTTCTCCTCACTGAAGAATGCAGTGCAGTTATTTTGAAAAGCTTTCCAGAAAAGCTTAAAGATCCCGGGAGCTTCATGATACCATGCACATTAGAGGGTAATTGCACCAAGACAGCTTTATGTGATCTTGGGACAGGTATCAATCTAATACCTGCATCCACTATCAGAAAGCTTGGTTTAACTGAAGAAGTCAAACCAACCTGGATATGTCTCCAACTTGCTGATGGCTCCATTAAATACCCATCAGGCGTGATTGAAGACATGATTGTCAGGGTTGGGCCATTCGCCTTCCCCACTGACTTTGTAGTGCTGGAAATGGAGGAGCACAAGAGTGCTACTCTCATTCTAGGAAGACCTTTCGTAGCAACTGGACGAACTCTCATTGATGTCCAAAAGGGGGAAGTAACCCTGAGAGTCAATGAGGATGAGTTTAAGTTGAATGATGTCAAAGCCATGCAGTATCCAGACACACCAAAAGACTGCATGAAAGTTGATCTTATTGACTCTTTAGTAGAAGAGATCAACATGGCTGCGAGTCTCGAATCAGAGCTGGAAGATATCTTTAAAGATGTTCAGCCTGATCTGGAGGATTCGGAGGAATTGAAAGAGCGTCTGGAAATTCCTCAAGAAGAGGAAAAACCTCCTAAACTCGAGCTCAAACCATTACCACCATCCCTGAAATATGCATTTCTGGGAGAAGGTGACACTTTTCCAGTGATCATAAGCTCTGCTTTGAATTCACAGGAAGAGGAAGCACTACTTCAAGTGCTAAGGACACACAAGACAGCTCTTGGGTGGTCCATAAGTGACCTTAAGGGCATAAGCCTAGCTAGATGCATGCACAAGATCCTATTGGAGGATGATGCTAAGCCAGTGGTTCAACCACAGAGGCGGTTAAATCCAGCCATGAAAGAAGTGGTGCAGAAAGAGGTCACCAAGTTACTGGAGGCTAGGATTATTTATCCTATTTCTGATAGCCCCTGGGTGAGCCCTGTTCAAGTTGTCCCCAACAAGGGAGGCATGACAGTGTTTCATAATGAAAAAAATGAACTGGTTCCTACAAGAACAGTTACAGGGTGGCGCATGTGTATTGACTACAGAAGGCTCAATACAGCCACCAGAAAGGATCATTTTCCTTTACCATTCATAGACCAGATGCTAGAGAGACTAGCAGGTCATGATTTTTACTGCTTTTTGGATGGCTATTCAGGTTACAACCAAATTGCAGTAGATCTCCAGGATCAAGAGAAAACTGCATTTACATGTCCATCTGGAGTATTTGCCTACAGAAGGATGCCATTTGGGCTGTGTAATGCACCTGCAACCTTTCAGAGATGCATGCTCTCTATTTTCTCTGATATGGTGGAAAATTTTCTGGAAGTCTTCATGGATGACTTCTCAGTATATGGAGACTCATTCAGCTCCTGTCTTGATCACCTGACACTAATTCTGAAAAGATGCCAAGAAACTAACCTGGTTTTAAACTGGGAAAAATGTCACTTTATGGTTACTGAAGGGATTGTCCTTGGGCATAAAATTTCAAACAAGGGAATAGAGGTGGATCAAGCTAAAGTGGAAGTAATTGAAAAATTACCACCACCTGCCAATGTTAAGGCAATCAGAAGCGTTTTGGGGCATGCAGGATTCTATAGGAGGTTTATAAAGGATTTTTCAAAAATCGCAAAACCTCTGAGCAATCTGCTAGCTGCTGACATGCCATTTGTGTTTGACACAGAGTGTCTGCAGGCGTTTGAATCCCTGAAAGTTAAGCTGGTCACAGCACCAGTTATTTCTGCACCAGACTGGACATTACCATTCGAATTAATGTGTGATGCCAGTGACCATGCCATTGGTGCAGTATTGGGGCAGAGGCATGACAAGCTCCTGCATGTCATTTATTATGCTAGCCATGTTTTAAATGATGCCCAGAAAAATTACACAACCACAGAAAAGGAATTGCTTGCAGTGGTTTAAGCCATTGATAAGTTTAGATCATACTTAGTAGGATCAAAAGTGATTGTGTACACTGACCATGCTGCTCTTAAATATCTACTTACAAAGCAGGATTCAAAACCCAGGCTCATAAGATGGGTGTTGCTTCTGCAAGAGTTTGATATAGAAATAAGAGACAGAAAATGGATAGAAAACCAAGTGGCTGATCATCTGTCCCAGATAGAGCCAGTAGAAGGGGCGTCCTTTCCCTCTATTAAAATCTCTGAAACCTTTCTGATGAGCATTTGTTTGCCATTCAGGAAACACCATGGTTTGCGGACATTGCAAACTATAAAGCTGCAAGGTTCATACCCAAGGAGTACAGCAGGCAACAAAGGAAAAGATTAATTACTAATGCAAAGTATTACTTGTGGGATGAACCATATCTCTTTAAGAGATGTGCAGACAGAATAATCTGTAGGTGTGTGCCTAGAGAAGAAGCACAGAAGATCCTATGGCATTGTCATGGATCACAATATGGAGGACATTTCGGAGGTGAGCGAACAGCCACAAAAGTCCTCCAATGTGGCTTTTACTGGCCCACTCTCTATAAAGACTCCCGAGAGTTGCTACGTAACTGTGATAGCTACCAGAGAGCTGGTAATCTGCCTCACAGTTACACCATGCCTCAGCAAGGAATCTTAGAGATTGAGTTGTTTGACGTATGGGGTATTGACTTCATGGGGCCTTTCCCACCATCATACTCAAACACTTATATTCTGGTGGCAGTCGACTATGTATCCAAATGGGTGGAGGCCATTGCCACACCCACTAATGATACTAAGACAGTGCTGAAATTCCTCCAGAAACATATCTTCAGCAGGTTTGGTGTCCCTAGAGCACTAATTAGTGATGGAGGCACCCACTTTTGCAACAAACAGCTTTACTCTGCTATGGTCCATTATGGAATTAGTCACAAGGTGGCAACTCCGTATCATCCACAGACAAATGGGTAAGCTGAAGTCTCTAATGGAGAAATAAAAAGAATCCTGGAACAGACTGTAAGTACCCGTCGAAAGGATTGGGCGAGAAGCTTGGATGATGCTCTGTGGGCTTACAGAACAGCATTCAAGACTCCTATAGGGACCTCTCCATACCAGCTTGTGTATGGTAAGGCCTGTCATCTGCCCGTGAAACTGGAGCATAAGGCCTACTGGGCAACCAGATTTCTAAACTTTGATGCCAAATTAGCTGGAGAAAAAAGATTTCTCCAGCTGAATGAGCTAGAGGAATTCAGACTCACTGCTTTCGAAAATGCCAAGCTTTACAAAGAGAAAGCAAAAACTTGGCATGACAGAAAGCTATCACCTAGAGTCTTTGAACCAAGACAGAAAGTTCTGTTGTTTAACTCTAAGCTCAGGCTATTCCCTGGAAAACTGAAATCCTGGTGGAGGGGACCATATGTGATTACAAGTGTGTCACCATATGGCTATGTGGAGCTTCAAGACATTGATTCTGATAAGAAGTTCATTGTTAATGGACAGAGAATCAAGCATTATCTTGAAGGCAATATTGAGCAAGAGTGCTCAAGGCTGAGGCTAGATTAAAAGCTCAGCAAGGTCCAGCTAAAAACAATAAAGAAGCGCTTGTTGGGAGGCAACCCAATGTTATTTAACCATATATATTTAGTTTCCATTGCTATTTTATGTTTTCTGTAGGTTGATGATCATGTGAAGTCACAAAAAACTATTGAAAAATCAAAAACATAATGAAAAACAGCATTAGAAATATCTCACCCTGGAGGAAGAGCATACTGCCGTTTAAACGCCAGTAAGAAGCAACAAGCTGGCGTTTAACACCAGAAAGAAGCATCAAGCTGGCGTTAAACGCCAGAAAGAAGCACCAGACTGGCGTTTAACGCCAGAACAGAGCATGGAATTGGCGTTAAACACCAGAAACAAGCAGCAAGCTGGCGTTTAACGCCAGACATGCATTCTAAGGGCGTTTTGCATGTCTAAATGGAGCAAGGATGCTATGTCCTTGACCCCTCTGGATCTGTGGACCCCACATGATCCCCACCTACCTCACCATTCCCCTCCCATACCCACCCATTCACACACCACCTTCTCCCCCACTTCTCCTTCTACTCCCTTCTATCTTCTTTTGCTTGAGGACGAGCAAACCTTTTAAGTTTGGTGTGGAAAAAAGCGTTGCTTTTTGTTTTTCCATAACCATTTATGGCACCTAAGACCAGAAAAACCTCTAGAAAGAGGAAAAGGAAGGCAGTTGCTTCCACCCCCGAGTCATGAGAGATGGAGAGGTTCATCTCAAGGGACCATAGTTCAGTGGTAGAGCATTTGACTGCATATCAAAGAGCTATAAGGAAGGAGCAACGTAGACAAGGAAGAGACATAGAGAAGCTCAAGAGCACCATTGGTTCTTCAAGAAGAGGAAGACGCCACCCTCACTAAGGTGGACCCGTTCCTTAATCTCCTTGTTCTTATTTCTCTGTTTTTCGTTTACTATGCTTTATGTTTATTTATGTTTGGGTCTTATTACATGATCACTAGTATCTAAGTGTCTATGTCTTAAAGATTTGAATGTCCTATGAATCCATCACTTTTCTTAAATGAAAAATGTTTTCTGAAAAAGAAAAAGAAGTATATGAATTTTGAATTTTAAAATAGTTTAATTATTTTGATGTGGTGGCAATACTTTTTATTTTCTGAATGAATGCATGAACAGTGCATATGTCTTTTGAATTTGTTGTTTATGAATGTTAAAATTGTTGGCTCTTGAAAGAATGATGAAAAAGGAGAAATGTTATTTGATAATCTGAAAAATCATAAAAATGATTCTTGAAGCAAGAAAAAGCAGTGAAGAACAAAGCTTGCAAAAAAATGCGAGAAAAAAAAGCGCAAGAAAAAGAAAAAGCAAGCAGAAAAAGCTAAAAGCTCTTTAAACCAAAAGGCAAGAGCAAAAAGCAAATAGCCCTTAAAACCAAAAGGGAAGGGTAATAAAAAGGATCCAAGGCTTTGAGCATCAGTGGATAGGAGGGCCTAAAGGAATAAAATCCTGGCCTAAGCGGCTAAACCAAGCTGTCCCTAACCATGTGCTTGTGGCGTGAAGGTGTCAAGTGAAAACTTGAGACTGAGCGGTTAAAGTCGAGGTCCAAAGCAAAAACAGAATGTGCTTAAGAACCCTGGACACCTCTAATTGGGGACTTTAGCAAAGCTGAGTCACAATCTAAAAAGGTTCAGCCAGTTATGTGTCTGTGGCAGGTATGTATCCAGTGGTAATACTGGAAAACAGAGTGCTTAGGGCCACGGCCAAGACTCATAAAGTCGCTGTGTTCAAGAATCAACATACTGAACTAGGAGAATCAATAACACCATCTGAATTATGAGTTCCTATAGATACCAATCATTCTGAACTTCAAAGGATAAAGTGAGATGCCAAAACTG
Source organism: Arachis ipaensis (assembly GCF_059453495.1). NCBI lineage: Eukaryota > Viridiplantae > Streptophyta > Magnoliopsida > Fabales > Fabaceae > Arachis > Arachis ipaensis. The sequence continues at coordinate 61,008,011 of NC_142441.1, forward strand.
TTCAGAAGCAAAAAGCTAATAGCCCCGCTCATCTAATTAAGACTGATCTTCATAGATGTTTTTGGAATTCATTGTATAATCTCTTCTTTTTATCCTACTTTGTTTTTAGTTGCTTGGGGACAAGCAACAATTTAAGTTTGGTGTTGTGATGAGCGGATAATTTATATGCTTTTTGGCATTGTTTTTAGGTAGTTTTTAATATGTTTTAGTCACTTTTTATTAGTTTTTAAATAAAAATCACATTTTTGGACTTTACTATGAGTTTGTGTGTTTTTCTATGATTTCAGGTAATTTCTAGCTGAAATTGAGGGAGCTGAGCAAAAATCTGATCCAGGCTGAAAAAGGACTGTTGATGTTGTTGGATTCTGACCTCCCTGCACTCGGAATAGATTTTTTGGAGCTACATGATTCCAATTAGCGCGCTCTTAATTGCGTTGGAAAGTAGACATCCAAGGCTTTCCAGCAATATATAATAGTCCATACTTTGCTCAAGGATAGATGACGTAAACTGGCGTTCAATGCCAATTCCATGTTACATTATGGCGTTAAACGCCAGAAACAGGTTACAACCTGGCGTTTAACTCTAGAAACAGCCTAGGCACGTGTAAAGCTCAAGTCTCAGCCCCAGCACACACCAGGTGGGCCCCAGAAGTGGATTTCTGCACTATCTATCTTAGTTTACTCATTTTCTGTAAACCTAGGTTACTAGTTTAGTATTTAAACAACTTTTAGAGATTTATTTTGCACCTCATGACATTTTTAGATCTGAACTTTGTACTCTTTCATGGCATGAGTCTCTAAACTCCATAGTTGGGGGTGAGGAGCTCTGCTGTGTCTTAATGAATTAATGCAATTATTTCTGTTTTCTATTCAAACACGCTTGTTTCTATCTAAGATGTTCATTCGCACTTCAATATGATGAATGTGATGATCCGTGACACTCATCACCATTCTCAATCTATGAACGCGTGCCTGACAACCACTCCCGTTCTACCTTCGATTGAATGAGTATCTCTTGGATTCCTTAATCAGAATCTTTGTGGTATAAGCTAGAATCCATTGGCAGCATTCTTGAGAATCCGGAAAGTCTAAACCTTGTCTGTGGTATTCCGAGTAGGATTCAGGGATCGAATGACTGTTACGAGCTTCAAACTCACAAGGGCTGGGCATAGTGACAAACGCAAAAGGATCAATGGATCCTATTCCAACATGAGTAAGAACCGACAGATGATTCGCCATGTGGTGACAGCGCACCTGGACCATTTTCACTGAGAGGACGGATGGTAGCCATTGACAACAGTGATCCACCAATACACAGCTTGCCATAGGAGGAACCTTGCGTGCGTGAAGAAGATGACAGGGGGAAGGCAGAGATTCAGAAGACAAAGCATCTCCAAAACTCCAACGTATTCTCGATTACTACATAACAAGTATTTATTTCATGCTCTTTTATTTTTCGCAATTCAAACTGATAATCATAATTAATCTCCTGACTAAGATTTACAAGGTAACCATATATTGCTTCAAGCCAACAATCTCCGTGGGATCGACCCTTACTCACGTAAGGTATTACTTGGACGACCCAGTACACTTGCTGGTTAGTTGTGCGGAGTTGTGAAAAGTGTGAATCACAATTTCGTGCACCATTCTTCCCTATATTTCTTGCTTAGCTTGACTTGTGGGCCAATGATCTTTGATTTCCTGCACGTTTAAGGTGAGGATAACCTTCCTAAGATGCTATTGAAGTTCGTTTAGTTGATGGTTTAGTGTTTTAAAGTTGTTCTTGATGTGTTTTAGGAAGAAAAAATGCTTTAAGAACACTTCAAAGAGTGACCAGATTTGGAGCAGCAAATCAAGGTAGGGTGTGACAAATTTAATCTTGATTGATTGTGTTTGAGATGTGTGATTATGATATGGTTTGGTTATGCTTGAAATTGATTGCTTATATGAGTTATTCTTGGTGAAAGCTTGTTGAAATTTTGATGAAATTTTATGATATTCAAGCTATGAATGTTGTTCTTGAGGGCTGCTGGAAAAACGAACCCTAGGCCTTAAATTGGGGTTCAATTTGTGTAAAAAATCATGTAGAAAAGATGGGGTTTTAGTGGCTGGGAATTTATTTTGAATTTTGGTAAAAATCGGTTGTTGAAAAAACTTAAAAACGAGTGAAAACAGAGAAAAATTTGAAGAATTTATGAAGAACATGAAGAACACTTTGAGTGTGGTGAAGAACAATGAAGAACACCTTTTAGATCTTAAAAAGGGCATGGTTGTAATTATTTTGGTGTTTGAGGGGTTATTTTGTAATTTCTAAAAGTTAGGGTGGTTAAAGTAGAAATATTAAAAGTTACGGGAGGTAAAAAGTGAATTTTAAAGGTTAAAAGTAAAAGGTAAGTTAATTTTCGAAAATTAATGATAAAATAATAAATAATAATAAAATATTAAATAATAATATTTAATTAAAAATAATATTTTAATAAAAATAATAAAATAATACGGAAAAGGCAGTTTTCTGTAAAAGCTTTAGAAAGACAACTTTAAGCGCAGAATCTCATAATTACCTTCATAAAACACTTAAGGAGTGGTAAAAACATATTAGTGAGGCAAAGATAAAGGAAAGATAAAAAGTTAAAGAAGAGATAAAAATCAAGGAAAAGTCTGTAAAGTTCTAATGACAGAAAAACAGACAGAAATTAGTGAACGAACTAGGGCAACATAGTTAGTCCTTGAGTTGTGACTAGGGTTAGGTATAATATGAAAAGTTAAACTATTTCAATATAGACTTAATGAACCTATACTTGGGACAGGCTAACTATTCATACCGAAATTTACATAAGCTTCAAATACATATGTTAAACAGAGTAAATAGAACAGATTAAAGAGATACAGAGAAAAGAGTAACTAGAGCAGAGCAAAGAGACAAAGAGAAAAGAGTAATATAACAAAGAGAATAGAGGAAAAGAGTGTAAAAAAAATAAAGAGTTAAGCCTTGAGGCATGATATTCTATGGTATATTCATCTGCTGCTTTTCTGTTGGCCCTAGAGGTCCTATAGGCCCAAGTTCACCTACAGTGAGTTGTTATTCCTGTAGGCCGAAGTTCACCTGCAGTGAATATCAATTGTGTATCTCAAGATGTTGCTCCTGTAGGACGAAGTTCACCTACAGAGAGTTGCCATTTCTGTAAGCCGAAGTTCACTTACAGGAGTGCTATTTCTGTAGGCCGAAGTTCACCTACAGAAAGTTGTTTTGTTGTGTTTAGATTATTCCTGTAAGCCGAAGTTCACTTACAGGGGCACTATTTCTGTAAGCCGAAGTTCACTTACAAAGATGCCATTTCTGTAGGCCGAAGTTCACCTACAGAAAGTTGTTCTGTTGTGTTTATACTATTCCTGTAAGCCGAAGTTCACTTATGGGAGTGCTATTTCTGTAGGCCGAAGTTCACCTACAGAGATAAAGCCATATCTTGGAGTAGTTCCTGGGTAATGTCGGGTTGCAGGGTGTAAACCGACACGTGAGCTCATGGCCTGCATAGGACAGACATGCATCATACTTGGTTGTGCATTTCCTCTGTTATGATTGTTGTATGAATGTATGCTTTCCTTGTTTGTATTCTGTTCTCTGTGTTTGTGTTTTACTTTCTTATATTCTTCTGTTTGTGATCTATTTTCAGTTTACTCTATTTTCTCTATTCATCTGTCTTCTATTTACTGCATCTCTATATTCTGCTATATGTCTGCTAAGCGACACAGATTAATAAACTTAACTAATAACCCCGGCCCTACTAAGAACTCCCCAGTTCTTACCCCTTCTCTCTCCCTTCCCCCTTCAGATGGAAGCAGGAGTACCCTTCCGTAACCTACTGATGACCGTTTCGCAAAGAGGATTTCGCTCTAGGTAGTCTTCTGAGTCTAGGGTGAATCTTGTTCTCTGTTTATATGTATATACTATGAGACCAGCCAATGTCTGCACCCCGTTTGTACACAAACTTTAACTTAAGTCCTCCGTACGATGTTGCTGTTATGTGGCCACTCGATGAAGTACTTGAGAGATGCTCTTTGATGACATATGATCGTGCAGAGGAGTAGTAGACGACCTTCCACCTTTTGATGACGTTCCACCTGACTTGAGTTTTGAAGACCTAGAACGTACTTTCCCTCGCTTTAGTAGTTTAGAGGGACTAGGTGAGTATAGAGTTTAGGCTAGCCTGGGTGCCAGCTTAGGGACTTCTTGAACAGGTCAGGACCTGGGATGTTGTATGTATATATATGTATATAGATATTATTTAGCTATATCTAGGGGTGTTCTAACTAAAAGGCTATACTCTAATAAAGGTTGGATCACGGAATGATATCAACTGCTTCTGATATATTTATGTATGGTTGTTTATAAATGTTTTATCTGTTACTATTTGTGGATTGATTATAAATGATTCTGTTTTTAATCCAAATGTTTTTAAAAAAAAAGTACCTCGTAAAATAACTACGCTTTTAACAACGAATCAGGCTCATATAATAAATAATAGATAATAATTAGGTTGACAAGTTGTTAGCACTCAGTTTCTAGTATGATCATGACGTACCAGAAATTGGGTCGTTACAGTTTAGGGTTCGGCCATTAGGGTTGGGTTTGGGAGGGAAAAGAGTTTGAATTTTGGAGGTAGGTAGGGTTTTTGGGGAAGAGATGATGGATGTGAGTGGTGAAGAGGTGATGGGGAAGAGTGATTGAGGTGATTGGTGAAGGGTATTTGGGGAAGAGAGTTATGAAAAGGTGTGAGGAGGAGAGAAGAAGAGGTGGGAATCCTGTGGGGTCAAGGACTTAACATCCCTACTCCAATTAGGTGTGTAAAACGCCCTTAGCATGCATATCTGGCGTTAAATGCCAGCTTGCTGCTTGTTTTCGGCGTTAAACGCCCAAATGTAGCCTGTTTCTGGCGTTTAATGCCACTTCCATGCTCTGTTCTGGCGTTAAACGCCAGTTTGATGCTTCTTACTGGCGTTTAAATGCCAGTAAGTTCTTCCTCCAGAGTGAGCTATTTTTAATGCTGTTTTTCATTTTGTTTTTAATTTTTCAGTAGTTTTTGTGACTCCACATGATCATCAACCTAAAAAAACATAAAATAAAAATAAAATAGATATAATTAAATAACATTGGGTTGCCTCCCAGCAAGCGCTTCTTTAATGTCAATAGCTTGACAGTGAGCTCTCATGGAGCCTCACAGATATTCAGAGCATTGTTGGAACCTCCCAACACCAAACTTAGAGTTTGAATGTGGGGGTTCAACACCAAACTTAGAGTTTGGTTGTGGCCTCCCAACATCAAATTTAGAGTTTGACTGTGGGGGCTTTGGTTGACTCTGCAGTGAGAGAAGCTTTTCATGCTTACTCTCCATGGTTACAGAAGGAGATCCTTGAGTTTTAAATACAAGGTTGTCCTTATTCAGTTGAAGGACCAATTCTCCTCTGTCCACATCAATCACAGCTCTTGCTGTGGCTAGGAAGGGTCTTCCAAAGATGATGGATTCATCCTCATCCATCCCAGTGTCTAGGATTATGAAATTAGCAGGGATGTAAAGGCCTTCAACCTTTACTAACACGTCCTCTACTTGTCCATAAGCCTATTTTCTTGAGTTGTCTGCCATCTCTAAAGAGATTTTGGCAGCTTACACCTCAAAGATCCCAAGTTTCTCTATTACAGAGAGTGGCATTAAGTTTATTCCTAACACTAGGTCACACAGAGCCTTCTCAAAGGTCATGGTGCCTATCTTACAGGGAATTAGGAATTTACCAGGATCCTGTTTCTTTTGAGGTAATTTCTGCCTATCCAATGCATTTAGTTCATTGGTGAGCAAGGGAGGTTCATCTTCCCAAGTCTCGTTACCAAATAATTTGGCATTCAGCTTCATGATTGCACCAAGGTACTTTGCAATTTGCTCTTCAGTAATGTCTTCATCCTCTTCAGAGGATGAATACTCATCAGAGCTCATGAAGGGCAGAAGTAGGTTCAATGGAATCTCTATGGTCTCTAGATGAGCCTTAGATTCCTTTGGTTCCTTAGAGGAAAACTCCTTATTGGTCACTGAGCGTCCCAGGAGGTCCTCCTCCTCCTCTTTGGGTTCGGCCACACCAGGTAAGGTAATGGCCTTGCACTCTCTTTTTGGATTCTCTTCTGTATTGCTTGGGAGAGTACTAGGAGGAGTTTCAGTGACCCTTTTACTCAGCTGACCCACTTGTGCCTCCAAATTTCTAATGGAGGACCTTGTTTCATTCATGAAACTTGGTGTGGCCTTAGATAGATCAGAGACTATATTTGCTAAGCTAGATGGATTCTACTCATAATTCGCTGTCTGTTGTTGAGTGGATGAAGGAAAAGGCTTGCTATTGCTAAACCTGTTTCTTCCACCATTATTAAAACCTTGTTGAGGCTTTTGTTGATCCTTCCATGAGAAATTTGGATGATTTATCCATGAGGGATTATAGGTATTTCCATAGGGTTCCCCCATGTAATTCACCTCTTCTATTGCAGGGTTCTCAGGATCATAAGCTTCTTCTTCAGAAGATGCCCCTTGAGTACTGTTGGATACAGCTTGCAATCCATTCAGACTCTGAGAAATCATATTGACTTGCTGAGTCAATATTTTATTCTGAGCCAATATGGCATTCAGAGTATCAATTTCAAGAACTCCCTTCCTCTGAGGCATCCCATTACTCATAGGATTCCTTTTAGAAGTGTACATGAACTGGTTATTTGCAACCATGTCAATGAATTTTTAAGCTTCTACAGGCGTTTTCTTTAAGTGAATGGATCCACCTGTAGAATGGTCCAATGACATCTTTGATAATTCAGACAGACTATCATAGAATATATCCAGGATGGTCCATTCTGAAAGCATGTCAGAATGACACTTTTTGGTCAGTTGCTTATATCTCTCCCAAGCTTCATAGAGGGATTCATCTTCTTTTTGTTTGAAGGTTTGAACATCCACTCTAAGCTTACTAAGCTTCTGAGGTGGAAAGAACTTGGCTAAGAAAGCCGTGACCAGCTTATCCCAAGAGTTCAGCCTATCCTTAGGTTGAGAGCCCAACCATATTCTAGCTCTGTCTCTTACAGCAAACGGGAAAAGCATAAGCCTGTAGACCTCAGGATCAACCCTATTGGTCTTAACAGTGTCACAGATATGCAAGAATTCAGTTAAGAACTAAAAAGGATCTTCTGATGGAAGTCCATGAAACTTGTAGTTCTATTGCATCAGAGAAACTAATTGAGGCTTTAGCTCAAAATTGTTTGCTCCAATGGCAGGGATTGAGATGCTTCTTGCATGTAAATTGGAATTTGGTGCAGTAAAGTCACCAAGCATCTTCCTTGCATTGTTATTATTTTTGGCCATGTCTCCTTCTTTTTCGAAAATTTCTGTCAGATTTTCTCCAGTGAGTTATGCTTTAGCTTCCCTTAGCTTCCTCTTCAGAGTCCTTTCAGGTTCAGGATCAGCTTCAACAAGAATGTTCTTATCCTTGTTCCTGCTCATATGAAAAAGAAGAAAATAGAAAAGAAAATATGGAATTTGAAAAAGATTTGAAAATCAATTTTTGAAAAAATGAGAAGTTAGAAAAGATTTTGAAATTGAATTTGAAAAAGATGCGATTGAAACTTATTTTGAAAAAGATTTGAAAAAGAAATTTAAAAAGATTTGATTTTGAAAATTAAAGTTGATTACTTGATGGTGCACGAATTGTGAATCACACTTTTCACAACTCGTACCACTAACCAGCAAGTGCACTGGGTCGTCCAAGTAATACCTTACGTGAGTAAGGGTCGAATCCCACGGAGATTGTTGGCTTGAAGCAATCTATGGTTATCTTGTAACTCTTAGTTAGGATATCAATTATATTTATCAGTTTGAATTGCGAAAAATAAGAGAGCGTGAAAAAGATACTTGTTATGCAGTAATGGAGAATATGTTGGAGTTTTGGAGATGCTCTGTCTTCTGAATCTTTGCTTTCTCCCTGTCTTCTTCTTCATGCACACAAGGTTCCTCTTATGGCAAGCTGTGTGTTGGTAGATCACCGTTGTCAATGGCTACTATTCGTTCGCTCAGTGAAAAAGGTCCATGTGCGCTGTCACCGCACGGCTAATCATCTGTCGGTTCCCACTCATGCTGGAATAGGATCCATTGATCCTTTTGCGTCTATCACTATGCCCAGCCCTTGTGAGTTTGAACCTCGTCACAGTCATTCAATCCCTGAATCCTACTCAGAATACCACAGACAAGGTTCAGACTTTCCAGATTCTCAAGAATGCTGCCAATGGATTCTAGCTTATGCCACGAAGATTCTGATTAAGGAATCCAAGAGATATTCATTCAATCGAAGGTAGAACGGAGGTGGTTGTCAAGCACGCGTTCATAGGTTGAGGATGATGATGAGTGTCACGGATCATCACATCCATCATATTGAAGTGCGAATAAACATCTTAGATAGAAACAAGTGTGTTTGAATAGAAAATAGAAATAGTTGCATTAATTCATCGAAACACAGCAGAGCTCCTCACCCCCAACAATGGAGTTTAGAGACTCATGCCGTCAGAGATTACAAAGTTCAGATCTAAAATGTCATGAGGTGCAAAATAAATCTCTAAAAGTTATTTAAATACTAAACTAGTAACTTAGGTTTACAGAAAATGAGTAAACTATGATAGATAGTGCAGAAATCCACTTCTGGGGCCCACTTAGTGTGTGCTGGGGCTGAGACTTAAGCTTCTCACGTGCCTGGGCTGTTTTGGGCGTTCAATGTCAGGTTGTAACCTGTTTCTAGCGTTGAACTCCAACTTGTAACTTGTTTCTGGCGCTGGACGCCAGACTGCAACATAGAACTAGCGTTGAACGACAGTTTATGTCATCTATCCTTGAGCAAAGTATAAACTATTATATATTGCTGGAAAGCCCTGGATGTCTACTTTCCAAAGCAATTGGAAGCGCGCCAATTGGACTTCTGTAACTCCAGAAAATTCATTCCGAGTGCTGAGAGGTCAGAATCCAACAACATCAGCAGTCCTTTTTCAGCCTGAATCAGATTTTTGCTCAACTCCCTCAATTTCAGCCAGAAAATACTTGAAATTACAGAAAAACACACAAACTCATAGTAAAGTCCAGAAATATGAATTTATCCTAAAAACTAATGGAAATATACTAAAAACAAACTAAATCATACTAAAAACTATATGAAATTAACCCTAAAAAGCGTATAAAATATCCGCTCATCACAACACCAAACTTTAACTGTTGCTTCTCCCCAAGCAACTAGACAAATAAAATAGAATACAAATAAGTCACGAAGCAATAATATCTCAGAGTTCTTGAGTGAAGCTCAGATTCTAATTAGATGAGCGGGACTAGTAGCTTTTTGCTTCCGAACAGTTTTGGCATCTCACTTTATCCATTGAAGCTCAGAATGATTGGCATCTATAGGAACTTAGAATTTAGATAATATTATTGATTCTCCTAGTTCAGTATGTTGATTCTTGAACACAGCTACTTTATGAGTCTTGGCTGTGGCCCTATGCACTTTGTTTTCCAGTATTACCACCGGATACATAAATGCCACAGACACATAATTGGGTGAACCTTTTCGGATTGTGACTCAGCTTTGCTAAAGTCCCCAATTAGAGGTGCCCAGGGTTCTTAAGCACACTCTTCTTTTTGCTTTGGACCTTGACTTTTGATGACATGTCACCATGTCATGTTTTTTTATGCTTTTTCATACAAGAAATTGATGATTTGTGCTTGAATAATGAATGCTTTTGTACTTAAATGATACATTTCCTTGATCTTTTGATTTTATAAATTTTGTAGGAAATAAGAAGAAAAAGAAGCAAAAAGCACAAAATAAGCTAAAAAGGTGAAAAAAAAGAGTTTTGGGGTACACTTTGAAGTTGGAGCACACTTTGGAGGTTTAGGCCACGCTTTTAAAAGCGTGGCCCATGACCAAATTAAAGGAAAATTTGAAATCAGCACACAAAGCTCCGCTCATGCCAAGAGCAGAGCATCATCCTGATGCAATTTCAACTTGGAAGCAAAATTTTCGCTAAGTTAAAATCTGGGCGCTCACAGCATAACCATGCCTCCTACAAACGGCTATAACTTGAGCCACAGATGTCCGATTGATGTGCTTCTAGTTGCGTTGGAAATCTGACATTCAGAGCTTTCCAACGATGTATGGCAATCTATATTTGGGATGAAATTGAGGCACGAATGAAATGCATCTTTAAGGGCCAAAGACAAGCAAAAAAATCAGCCAATGCTTCCACCAAGGTTCGAAGCTGGAGCCTCACTCCAAAGCAAAGTAGCGCTCAAATTAGAGAGCGTTGTGCTCTCCAAGAGAGCATTGTCATGCTCTCTCCCAAAGAAAATACAAGGAATTTGAGATGAAATGCCTCCACTAAGGCTTGAACCTGGAACCTCACTCTTGAAGCACCAATGCTCCGCTCACAAGGAGAGCAGAGCACTACTCCTTGGTGCAACACAAGCAACATGACACGGACCAAGAGGAAGCTTGGCACGCAAGAAAGATCCCCAAGAGAAGCTTCAATGCTCCGCTCCCCACAAGGGCAGAGCATCCTCCTGGGAGCAATTTTCACATGGGCCAAAATTCAACCAAAATTCCATTTAAATTCAATTCCTCTCCAAATTGAATCAAGGTCAACCAAACCCATTTCTCCTCAAATCCAAAGCAAGCAAAGCCCACATCATCACTCAAAGGCACAAGAACAAGCTAGAATTAGGATTTTTATTTAATTTGTTTATCATTTCAATTTCATTTTCATTTTTCACTTTGTAAAGCCTATATAAAGGCATCAATTCCATCTCATTAAGGGAGCTCCATTAGAGAGTATTGAGGGCTGGCTCCATTAGGGAGCATTAGGAGTAGAGAGCTCTCCCTTTTAGTTTTCCTTTTTGATTTAAATCTTGGATTGAGGAGTGAAGGAATTCTGTTTCCCTCTTGGTTTAAGATTTCTGTTGGATCTAGGAAGGGAGTGAGATCTAGACTTGTTTTCTAGTCTCTCTGATTCCCAGAGATCTTCAATTTTATTTTGTAATTGAGTTGAGCTCTTGGATGTTCTTCTATTTTTACTGTTTCAGTGAAATTGTTAATTTCTCTTTGAGATTTCAGATTGTTGAATTACTTTCCTGCTACAATTTCCTTCTCTGTGATTTTTGCTTTCTGTTCCTATTGCTCTCAATTTATTTTCCTGCACTTTTGTTCATCTACACTTTACATTTGAGCTACTGTGATCTGAATTAAATTTTCTTGCACTTTAAATTTCCTGTTACTTATTCTCAAGATCTCTTCAATTGCTTGCTTTACTGCTTTCTTTAATTTCTAGCACCCACTCCCCTTTACATTTAATGCAATTTACATTTCTTGCAAATTTAAGTTTCAGCTATTTTACTTTCTTGTTCTTTAAGTTACTTGCAATTTTACTTTCTGCATCTTTTAAATTCCTTGCAATTTACTTTTTGTTGGCTACATTTCACACAATTCACTCAATGTTAGCTTGACTAAATTAATCACCCACTAAAGTTGCTTGATCCATCAATCCCTATGGGATCGACCTCACTTTAAGTGAGTTTTACTACTTGATGTGACCCGGTATACTTGCCGGTTAGATTTGTGTGTGCTTGGAAATTTGTTTTTCCACAAAAACACCATCAAGTTTTTGGCGCCGTTGCCGGGGATTGATTTAGATCAACAATGATTAAGTGGGTGAGAGGTCTAGATCAAGCTTTTTCTTTATTTTTATTTTCTGTTTTAGATTGAAACCAAGGTGTTTGAGTTTTTGCCTCACTAAGAAATTCTCATCTCTGATATGAGTAATTTCAATTTTCCTTGGTGTTGCGTTTTCCAAAATTCAAATGGAGTTCAACTCATCTTATGATTAAACAAATTTTATGGGATATTACCCACCATCACTAATCTCTAATGGTGGCTGGGAATATCACCAAGAAAATACAAATTCTAAGCACTCCAATTCATGGAGAATTGCTTCAGAAACACAAGATGAGAAAGAAAATCATATAGAATATTTCCTTCCACCACAAAATGATTCAAGTCATTATTCCAATGGTGGCTGGGAGTGTTTCCAAGAAAATGCAAGTCCTGAGCAGTCAACTCACATGAAAAATTGCCCAACCTCACCTCCCACTTCTACATTTGAAAATTCTTCATCACCTAAATATGCCTCAACACAAACCTCCACAAGCCAAAGAATCTCAAAACTTGAGTCCATGTTCAATAGAATGATGGAGGAATATCAACAATCCCGGAGGGAACTAGAAATCCTTTCTCAGGAGACGGATGAGCAATTAGAGGACACAGATAAACACTTAGAACTACTAAGCAAGGAAAATGAAGACCAATTGATGGATGTGAAGGATAAAGTGGAAGAGCAAGATGAGGAGGCTACTGCATCAAGTGAACTTTAAAGGAAGAATGAGGTGGTTGAAAATGAAACTGCACTTGAGGTGACAAGGGAACATGAATACTCCCAACTCTCACAAACCTCCCTGACCCAAAAACTCTGAACAATTGAATCTGTGATTGAAAAATATAAAGAGAAGATGAAGAAATATTGGGAAGATCAACAAACCTCCTCAATGAAAAAGCAATTAAGTCAAATGTTGGGTGCAAAGAAAAGAGTGGAGGAGCAAGAAAGTGAGGAAGTCATTCCTAACTCAAGTGAAGCAGAGAAGTACATAGAGGAAAAGCTCATGGAACCGCCATTGCAAGGGACTCTTGATGAAGACAAAACTCCAATAATAACACAGCAACCAAATCTTGAATCCAAAGAAGTGAAGGCAACTAGCAAGAGCACCAATTCTGTCCCTAATCCAGCAAGCAAGCTCAATCAAGCTATTTACAAAAGGAAGCTTGCTGAGGAAACGCCAAGACAAGGGACACTAGCTGAATCTTTTTCTCCTTTGAGGTCATACCTCTTAACAAATTGGAAGAAGAGGAAGAAAGTGAAGAACAACATGTCAAGCCAATGACACTAAAAGAGCACTTGTTGGGAGGTAACCCAACCGTAGGTAACATTTCTTCTCTGCATTGTTTTCTTTCTTTGCTCTGTTTAAATTCAATAAATTGGCATATGGTTACATTCTAAGTTTGGTGTTGCCTTGCAACAAATTGCTTTCAATCTTTTTGGATGATTGCATCAAATCAAAAATGAAAGTGACACACCAAGATTCTAATTTTGGTGTGCCACTTATTTTTCTATGCAAATCATTCAGCAATACCACTTGTTTGCATAATCATAATGTTCTTTACACTGTCATCATTCTTTTAGTTAGACAATTTTAGTTTTCTCTGTGTTTTTAGTCATTTCCTTGTTTTAAATGCTTTCTTTTATTTACTGTGTTTGTTAATACATTACCAAGAGAGCTTTATTCATGACAGATTCTTGGCTTGGTGATTGTATTTAACATACAACAGTTTCACTTAGTTTTGTTTTAAATAAAATGGACATAGGATTGCATTCTAAGTTTGGTGTTGCTATGCAACAAAATTTGATTCCAATCTTTATTGGATACTTGCATTAATTCCAAGTTAAAGTGTCACAATAAGTTTGGTGTGCCACTTATATCTTTATGCAATGTATCATGCACACCTTCTTATGTTTGCAATAAAAATGTCTCTGTCTCTTGTGCCTTGATTGTTATCTTTAATTTGGCTTGCTTGAAACACATGTATTGCTAACATTTCATTGTGTGAGACACTCATGATCCATCTTAGCCCCATAGCCAGTGTTCTAATTGTTGCTTGAGAATGAGCAAGCATTATGAGTTTGGCAAGGGAAAGATGAAAAATAGAGAAAAAAGGACAACAATAATGAAGATGAATTACAAGGTTGTAGAGTTCCTTTTCTTCTCATTTGTTTCCAGCACTTAAATTGCATGATTGTTTCATCTTTTCTGTTTACATGTGTGTATGAATAAAGCATAGCTTGAATCATGATTTGTAATATATTGATGTGGCATTATGACTACCAACTTGAGTTTTGTGAGTTCAAAAGCAATAAAGCATCATGATCATAAACAAACAAGGAATTAAAAAAGATTTTAGCATGTGCATACAAGTATTGGAAAGATAGTATGATTAATTGTTGCTCAATTGCGTTGGATTTTATTTAATTGAAGTTTTCATCTAGGACATTTTGTGAAATCTTTTGAAAATCATGAAAACCTTGAAGAAGCAAATACAATTAAAGCAAGAAAAGAAAAAGGGAAAGAATGAGAAAGCTGAAGGCTCTGAGTACCAATGGCAATTTATTTGCTAAGTACTTGTGGTGTTTATTTATCAAGCCAAATGGTTGAAAACAAGACACTTAGAAGTCAAGGCTAGACTCAAGTGCAAAAGCACTCTCTCAAAGCTAAAGGTTCTGAGCATCAATGATTAGAGAGTCAAGAAAAGAAAAGAAAAATGAGCTTAATGAAGTCCTCTAATCAAATGCTTGTGGTGCTTATGTATCAAGTGGTAATACTTGAAAACAAAGCATTTAGAAGTTGTAGCTTTGTTATCAACTCATGGGGCAAAGCACCCAAAAGGAGAAGCTAAATAAGGAAATCAAAAGCTTGTTTCAAGGAAGAAATATAAGAGAAAGATTTCATAAAATGAGCTAAATAGAAGCATCAATCATTTACATTTCTTTTGTGATTGTAGCATGCTTAGAAAACTAGCTAACCATGAACATTGAGTTGCTATTCTTCTTACCTTGGATTGTCAATCTTTATTGCATGATTCTTTTCTTGATTGAGGACAAGCAAGGTTTAAGTTTGATGTTATGATGACATGTCACCATGTCATGTTTTTTTATGCTTTTTCATACAAGAAATTGATGATTTGTGCTTGAATAATGAATGCTTTTGTACCTAAATGATACATTACCTTGATCTTTTGATTTTATAAATTTTGTAGGAAATAAGAAGAAAAAGAAGCAAAAAGCACAAAATAAGCTAAAAAGGAGAAAAAAAAAGAGTTTTGGGGTACACTTTGAAGTTGTAGCACACTTTGAAGGCTTAGGCCACGCTTTTAAAAGCGTGGCCCATGACCAAATTAAAGGAAAATTTGCAATCAGCACACAAAGCTCCGCTCATGCCAAGAGCGGAGCATCATCCTGATGCAATTTCAACTTGGAAGCAAAATTTTCGCTAAGTTAAAATCTGGGCGCTCACAGCATAACTATGCCTCCTTCAAAGGGCTATAACTTGAGCTACAGATGTCCGATTGATGTGCTTTCAGTTGTGTTGGAAAGCTGACATTCAGAGCTTTCCAACGATGTATGAAAATATATATTTGCAATGAAATTGAGGCACGAATGAAATGCATCTTTAAGGGCCAAAAACAAGCAAAAAAATCAGCTAATGCTTCCACCAAGGTTCGAAGCTGGAGCCTCACTCCAAAGCAAAGTAGCGCTCAAATTAGAGAGCGTTGTGCTCTCCAAGAGAGCATTGTCGTGCTCTCTCCCAAAGAAAATACAAGGAATTTGAGATGAAATGCCTCCACTAAGGCTTGAACCTAGAACCTCACTCTTGAAGCACCAGTGCTCCGCTCACAAGGAGAGCAGAGCACTACTCCTTGGTGCAACACAAGCAACATGACACGGACCAAGAGGAAGCTTGGCACGCAACAAGGATCCCCAAGAGAAGCTTCAATGCTCCGCTCCCCACAAGAGCAGAGCATCCTCCTGGGAGCAATTTTCACATGGGCCAAAATTCAACCAAAATTCCATTTAAATTCAATTCCTCTCCAAATTGAATCAAGGTCAACCAAACCCATTTCTCCTCAAATCCAAAGCAAGCAAAGCCCACATCATCACTCAAAGGCACAAGAACAAGCTAGAATTAGGATTTTCATTTAATTTGTTTCTCATTTCAATTTTATTTTCATTTTTCACTTTGTAAAGCCTATATAAAGGCATCAATTCCATCTCATTAGGGGAGCTCCATTAGAGACTATTAAAGGCTGGCTCCACTAGGGAGCATTAGGAGTAGAGAGCTCTCTCTTTTAGTTTTCCTTTTTGATTTGAATCTTGGATTGAGGAGTGAAGGAATTCTGTTTCCCTCTTGGTCTAAGATTTCTCTTGGTTGTTCTTCTGCATAATTTCAGAGAATTGAGAAGTAAATCTGAGTTTTCATTTATTACTTTCATCTTTAATTTCCTTCATCTTGTTCTCTGTTGGATCTAGGAAGGGAGTGAGATCTAGACTTGTTTTCTAGTCTCTCTGATTCCCAGAGATCTTCAATTTTATTTTGCAATTGAGTTGAGCTCTTGGCTATTCTTCTGTTTTTACTGTTTCAGTGAAATTGTTAATTCCTCTTTGAGATTTTAGATTGCTGAATTACTTTCCTGCTGCAATTTCTTTCTCTGTGATTTTTGCTTTCTGTTCCTATTGCTCTCAATTTATTTTCCTGCACTTTTGTTCATCTACACTTTACATTTGAGCTACTGTGATCTGAATTAAATTTTATTGCACTTTAAATTTCCTGTTACATATTCTCAAGATCTCTTCAATTGCTTGCTTTACTCCTTTCTTTAATTTCCAGCACCCACTCCCCTTTACATTTAATGCAATTTACATTTCTTGCAAATTTAAGTTTCAGCTATTTTACTTTCTTGTTCTTTAAGTTACTTGTAATTTTACTTTTTGCATCTTTTAAATTCCTGGTAATTTACTTTCTGTTGGCTACATTTCACACAATTCACTCAATGTTAGCTTGACTAAACTAATCACCCACTAAAGTTGCTTGATCCATCAATCCCTGTGGGATCGACCTCACTCTAAGTGAGTTTTACTACTTGATGCGACCCGATATACTTGCCAGTTAGATTTGTGTGTGCTTGGAAATTTGTTTTTCCACAAAAACACCATCAACTTTAACCGCTCAGTCTCAAGTTTTCACTTGACACCTTCACGCCACAAGCACATGGTTAGGAACAGCTTGGTTTAGCCGCTTAGACCAGGATTTGATTCCCTTAGGCCTTCCTATCTACTGATGCTCAAAGCCTTGAATCCTTTTTATTACCCTTGCCTTTTGGTTTTAAGGGCTATTGGCTTTTTCTGCTTGCTTTTTCTCTCTCTCTCTTTTTTTTTTTGCAAGCTTTGTATTCACTGCTTTTTCTTGCTTCAAGAATCATTTTTATGATTTTTTCAGATTATCAATAACATGTCTCATGTTCATCATTCTTTCGAGAGCCAACATATTTAAAATTCAAGAACATCAAATTCCAAAGACATATGCTCTGTTCAGGCATTCATTCAGAAGGCAGAAAGCATTGCCACCACATGTAAATAATTAGAATTTCTTTTATTAAAAATTCAAAAAATATTGCCTCCTTATTCTAAAGAAAATCTTCTATTTTATTCATGTTTAATGATGATGAGAAAAATAAATTATAGCTTAATTGGAGATAAAATAACTACTAATTACTACTATAACTTCTAAGGTAAAACTCAAATAAGAACAATTATCACAGAGTTAAGGCTAAGATTAGAACTCAACAATCTTGAGTTTGGGATGTGGATGTTCCTCTAGTCTGTGGGGTGCTTGGTCCTTCAAGAGATAACTTCTGACGCTTCAGTTCCTTTAAGTCACGCCCTTGCTCTTCTTATTCCCTGAGCAGTTTGTAGAGCATACTATTTTGATTTTGCTGTTCTTCCTATATTTGGTCCATAGATTCTTGCAACTTGGTAACAAATGCTTCAAGCTGTTCCCAATATTCAAATTGAGGGACTTCCGTGAGAAATTCTTGCGCCCTCCTCTTGATGGGGTCATCCTGCACTTGTTGTTTTTCCATTGTGGTTTTAGTGATTGGTTGCTCCGCTGAGATGTACTTCGTTATTCCCATCCTTACTCCAGCATCTTTGCAGAGCATAGAGATTAGGCTTGGATAAGCCAACCTGGCATCTTTGGAGTTCTTGTTTGCAAGTATGTAAAATTCAGATGGAACCAGTTGATGAACTTCCACTTCTTTTCCCAACATAATGCAATGGATCATCACTGCTCTTTTAACGGTGACTTCAGAACGGTTGCTAGTGGGCAATATAGAACACCCAATAAAGTCCAGCCATCCTTTGGCGACTAGTTTGAGATCTTCTCTCTTGAGTTGATTTGGGACACCCTTGCTGCTGGTGGTCCACCTGGCTCCAGGGATGCATATATCCTCTAGAATCTTATCCAGGCCCTTGTTTGTTCTCATCATTCTCCTATTGAAGGAATCTGGGTCATCTTTCAGCTAAGGTAGCCTAAAGATCTCCCTGATTTTGTCAAGGTGGATGTGAACAATCTTTCCTCCGACCACAGTCCGATAGTCATAGAGGGCAGTTCCAGATATTCTCTGCCTGTCTATTTGCCACAGATTAGCATAGAACTCCTGAACCATATTCCTTCCCACTTTTGTTTCAGGATTAGCTAGGACTTTCCAGTTTCTGTTTCGAATCTGCTCTTGGATCTCCGGATATTCATCTTCTTTCAGATCGAACTTGACTTCCGGGATCACTGATCTTAGACCCATTATTTTGTAGTAATGGTCTGAATGTTCTTTGGTTAAGAACTTCTCTTGATTCCAAAGTGGTTTTGGAATACTCTCTTTCTTGCCTCTTGGAGTGGGTTGTTTTCCTTTAGGAGCCATGATCTTAGTGGGTATAGTTTAGTGATCACGGATAAACACACCAAACTTAGAGGTTTGCTTGTCCTCAAGCAAAAGAAAAGAAAGGAGAGGGATAGAAGGAGAGCTAGTGTCGAATGGTGGATGAGAGGAGGGAGGCCGAATGTGGATTTAAAAGGGAGGGGGGTGGGTTTTCAAAATTTTTTTAAAAAAGATAAGATAGAAGATATGATTTATAAAAAATAAGTATGATATGAAAAGATATGATTTAAAATTGAAAAGATATGAAAGATATTTGAAAAAGATAAATTTGGATTTTAAAAAAGATAATGTGGAGATTTGAAAAAGATATTGATGAGTTGAAAAGATTTTAGAAGGAAAAGAGATAGATTTGTTTTGGAAAATTTGAAAAAGAGTTGGATTGGATTGAAAAGAATTTGTGTTTATGGATTAAGATACATTTGATATTTTTAAAGTAGGATTTTTAGAAATTAGGGTTTGTAACATGTTTATGCAAGAAATCATGAATTGAAACATGAAAATTAAAATTAAAATAAAAAATATGAAATAAAAATGAATTTACCTCCTCCACACCATCCTGGCGTTAAACGCCCAAATGCTGCATGTTTTGGGCATTTAACGCCCAAATGCTGCTTCTCCTGGGCGTTCAACGCCCAGCTGTTGCTTCTTTCTGGCATTGAACACCTGATAAACCACTATTTTATGGTTTATCTTGTGCTCAATTGAGTGGATTTTATCAATCTTTACCCACTTATTCATACTATTTGCATGGTTTTACATTTGCCTTCCTGATTATGTGCTTTGATTGAAAACATGCTCCTCTGGCCTTTAAATTACTAATATTAATCCTCTCTCATTACCATTAGATGCTTTGATATGTGTGTTAAGTGATTTCAGAGATTACAGGGCAGGAATTGCTTAGAGGATGGAAAAGAAGCATGCAAAAGTGGAAGGAATACAAGAAGTTGGAGAAACGGCTAAGCTGTCCAGCCTGACCTCTTCGCACTCAAACTGCTAAGCTGTCCAGTTGCGTTGGAAAGCTAACGTCCGGAGCTTTGATTTGATATATAATTTGTCATAGTTGCCCCAATGCCAAGTGACGCGAACGCATGAGTCACGCGGACGCATGACCTGGCAGGAACGCAACCCGCGCGGACGCGTGGACGACGCCTCCGTGTCACTTTTCCACGACCTGTACGTACCAGAATACGCTGGGGGCGATTTCTGGGCTATTTTTGACCTAGTTTGCGGCCCAGAAAACACATATTAGAGGCTATAAAGTGGGGGAATGCATCCATTCATAAAAAAGGCTTTCACATTCACAATTTTAGGAGTAGATGTAGTTTTTAGAGAGAGAGGTTCTCTCTTCTCTCTTAGGATTAGGATTTAGGACTTCTCTTAGTTTTAGGAGTGACTCTCAATCCCAGGTTCAATGTTCTTTTTATTTATTTTCCTAATTTAATTTATGAATGTCCATGTCAGATTTAAGTTCTTTTGTGAATGCAATTCGAGGTATTTTAAGATTTAATTTTGCTTTGCTTCATTTATAAATGTTTTTAATTTAATTTAGATATTTTCCCTTTTGACTTTGGTTAAATAATTGGAGACTCTTGAGTTATCAAACTCATTGTCGATTGAAAATTGGAATTCTTCAAGAATTAATTCGAGCTCCACTAACTTTAACTTTTCCTAAGGAAAGACTAGGACTTGAGGAATCAGAATTAATTCATCCATTTAACTTACCTTCATAGTTAAAGGTTAACAAAGTGGGAAAAACTCCAATTCTCATCATAATTGATAAGGATAACTAGGATAGGACTTCCGAATTTTCGTACTTTGCCAAGAGTTTATTTTATAGTTATTATTATTTTATTTTACTTGTCATTCAACTAACTTTTTACCTTAATCCAAAACCCCAAAACACACTTTTTCATAACCAATAATAAGAACACCTCCCTGCAATTCCTTGAGAAGACGACCCGAGGTTTAAATACTCGGTTATCAATTTTAAGGGGTTTGTTACTTGTGACAACCAAAACTTTTGTAAGAAAGGTTGATTGCTTGGTTTAGTAACTATACTTACAACGAGAGTTTGCTATAACCTCTAAACCATCAATCTTCCGCTCTTTCAAAATGGCGCCGTTGCCGGGGAATTTCAAACGTGTGCCTTAAGTTAAAAGGTTATTGTTTTTTATTTTAAAATTTTTATTTTATCTTATCTTATTTCAAAAATCAAATTTCAAAATTCAAATCAAAAAATTTTTCAAAATTTAAATTTTAAAAATTTTCAAATTTCAAATTTCAAAAATTCAAAATTCAAAAATTTAAAATTCAAAATTTCAAAATTTAATTTTCAAATTCAAAATTTAAATAACCTTTTAATTTAAATTTGTTTTTATTTTTGTTTTTAATTTTTATTTGCTACTATGAACTCTCACCCCTTTGGCTATGAGTCTGGTTACAATTATGTTGCAGGAAGAAGAAATTACAATGAGAACAGGCATCATGGTTGGAACAATCAAAGATAGGAGGAGCCACAAGGATTTGATCAACCCTCATGGCAACAACCACCTCCAATGGACTATCAACAACCACCACCATATGCCTATGAACCCTTTCCTCAACATGACTTTGGACCACCATACTCACAAGCCCCTTTCCACCATTCACCTCCATATGACCCTAACCCACATCCACCATACCAACCACCTTATGAGCCAAATGAACCATACACAGAACCACCACCTTTCCAACACAACTACTCTCATGAACCACCACCTCAATATTCACCATCTCCATATCATTATCAAGAAGAACCACCTTCCTATTATGAACCCTCTCTCCCAACCAATGAATCCTCACATCCACCCCAACTTCCAATGGATGACAGACTCCGTGTTATTCTTCAAAGGCAAGAAAGGATGAATAAGAGTATGCAAATTTCGCGGCCGCCTTCGGCGAGTTAATAAATATAATAGCTTCCCAATATCTGAGCACTCAAAGAACTCCCATGGCTACATGTGGAGAATCAAAAGAAGAGCAAAGCATGAAGGAGACACTAGAAACTTTGGTGGACAATGAGGAACATGGCTTTGTATTGAAACAAGTGGAGGAAGCCATAATAGTTGCAGAGGAAGAAGTGGTTGAAGACTTAGGAGATGCTGAACCTCTATGGGAAAGTCAAGACGTAGAACCTCCTTCCAAGACGGTTGCATTTGATGTTAAGGAGGGTGTACAACCTCCAGGGCATATCATAGTTGAAGACTTGGAAGAGGTTGGTCAAGAGATGGAGAGTAAAGAAGAAAAAGCACAGCCTCCCATGCCCTTGGTAAGTAATAAAGAAGAGATTGAATTGGAAGAAAGCTACAAAGAGGAAGAGGTTGAAATTGAAGAAGCTTGCAAAGAGGTGGAAGTTGTCAAAGAGCACAAGGGAGTGGAGCTTGAAATTACCTTGCCAAAGTTATTGGAGACCCCCTCCCCCTAAGTTACCATCATCCTTCACAACATTCAAGTGGGTAAAATTCATATCCCTCAGCTTTCTAATTCCACTTGAATATGGGCTACTGGAGACGGATGGTCAACTTAGAGCTCTTTGTGACATTAAGAGTAAGAGGAAGATGGTTAGTGGTTGGAATTGTCAAGCAAGGTTCAACATGGTTGTGTGCTCAAAGTTTAAATGCAAATGTTGGTGTAGAGCTCAACTGAATGGGTCTAGGAAGTTGTTTGGCCGCTTTAGTGAGAATTCAGATTGCTTGCTACCCGGATGGAATCATGATGATCAACATAAAGACAGGTGTAAAAGCAAGATTTGGGATCCTGGAATCTGCTCTGACACTTGTTACCCCGGGAGCCTAAGAATCTGTTTGAAGCTTCTTAAGGGCTTTACATGCTTAGTTTGGGACCCCGGAGGTTACTGGAGAAACAAATATTGGTGGAGATTCTTGGATGAGTTCAAACACAAGCCATCATAACAGGGAGCTCACCAAATGTCCAACTTAAGGACTTTAACTAAAAGTGCTAGCTGGGAGACAACCCACCATGGTATGATCATTTCTTTTTCAATTTTAATTCATGTTGTTTGTTTTTATTTTATTTTAATTTTCATTGAACTTGGAAGTTTTCATAGCATTCACATTAAGCATTGCATTCTGCATCTTGCATCAAAAAAAAAAAAGCACGCACGCGACGCGGCAGTGTTGCTGACGCGTCCGCGTCACCAGTGCAATGGGAAGAAAAGAAAACGAACAGAAAGTCACGCGAGAGCGTGGCTGGAGGCGTGCCAATGGCACAAATTGTCCCATGTGACCGCATCGCTGATGCGACTGCATCATATAGGAATAATGGCCTCCCACGCGACCGCGTGCCCCACGCGGCCCCGTGACCAAGATTTCGACGTCAAAGTGGTGCACACCCGAAAGTTGTGCGAGAGTGGTGCTGGATTGGTGCTGAACGCATAATCCTTCCCACGCGGCCGCGTGACCCACGCGACCGCATCATATTCCTTTAAATCCCACTCACGCGATTGCATGCCCCATGCGATCGTGTCACTTAAAATTTGGCACTAATATGATTTTGAACAGAGAGTTGTGCGAGCGCGAGGCTGCCCTCGCGCCAGTAGCATAAACTGTGTCACACGACCGCGTGACCGACGCGACCACGTCAATCCTTATAAGTGCAAGTCACGCGACCGCACAGCTTATCCTAATTTGCCAAATATCTTATCTTTTCTTCCCCAATCCTAATTTTTCCTCCTTCCTTTCTTACTTACTTCTTCTTCCTTTCTTATTTTCTTTAAACTTCTCATATTCTTTTTTTTTTCATTTTATTTTACTTAATTTATTTGCATATTTCATTCATTGCATTTTAATTTTGTGCATATTTTTCTTTTCTAATTTTATTATTCGTGTTCAAATGTTCTTATTCAACTGTTATATCTTTTTTGGTATTATCTTAGTGCTTCATCACTTGTTTTATTCTAATTGGGTATTATTATTCATAAGTCAATGCTAATTTTTATAATACTGATAGTCCTTTTGCTTTGATATGTACTTACACTATTTTGCATTACCCACACCCTCTTTCCCCATTGTTTCAAATCTTGCACCACTGGCATGCCATGGCTTCTATTGTTTTCTCACGTACATGTTGTAGCTACCATGTAAACGAGACCCATATCCTTTGGTATTAACCCAACCATACTTCATTTATTTTCTTATTTTTTATTTCTGGGTTACTTTTCTTCCCTTTTTCTTTCAGGATGGCCACCCAGAAGAGAACCGGAAGACGTTTACATGGGGAGACAAGACAAGTCCACCTGCACAATCTTTGGAGAAAAGCATCAGTTGGAACAACCCGTCCACTTGCACGTCTTAGCATGCACCGAGGACGATGCAATCTTTAAGTGTGGGGAGGTCGATACCGATCTCCATGGGTTAGTTATTTTCTTCTCAACACCAATATTTTATTTTTCTTGTTAGTTGTTGCATTTGCATATTTAATTGCATGTTTATTTGATTTTGTGCATTTAGTTACTACTTGGTTGAAATAATATTTTTTTTAAGAAATTTTTATAGTATTTCATTAATTTAAATTAAAAAAAAAACTTTTCTATTAAAACTTATTTGGAAGTTGTATTTGGAACATGGTTTTTGAGCTAAAGAACACACAACCTGTGAGATTTGAGCTTATTTACATGGTTACATTATTTAACCATAAATTTTTATTCTTGTGTGTTTTATTCTTTATGATTGCAATCTTTGCTTTGTTCCATTCTATATATCCATTATTTAGTGTATTTACATGCTTGCATATGATTGAGGCCATTATTTGAATTTTTACTCACTTATCCCAAATTAGCCTACCTTTCACATCACCCTTGTTAGCCCCCTTGAGCCTTTAAATCCCCTCTTATTCTATAAACCACAATACTAGCCTTAAGCAGAAAAATAAAATAAAAATCCCAAGTTGAATCCTTGGTTAGCTTAAGATAGAAAGTGTGTATTGTTTAAATGTGGGAAACCTATTGGGAACATGGATGATAAAAACAAAGGGTAGAAAGTTAAAAAGAATAAAATAATTCAAAATAAAAATTTTGGGAAGCATGCTCATGTGAAATCAAAATAATTAAATCACCATGTGCATTGAAAAAAAAAATATTAAGTAATTAAATAAGGGGATACAAAAAAAAAAGAGAAGAAAAGAAAAGAAAAATAAAAAAATATATTACCCCAAATGCAAAATAAAAAGAATCAATGCACATGGGACAAAATTCAAAAATAAGTTTGATACATGAGCATGTAATACAAAAGTGGGAAAAATTTGGGTAGTTAGGTAAAGTATTTTAAAATTGTATAAAGTATGTATATGTTAGGTGAGATCTTAGACTAATTAAGGATTCACTTCACTAGCTCACTTAACCTTATATATACCCTTACCTTTACCTCAGCCCCATTACAACCCTGAAAAGACCTCATGATGTTTGCATTGGTATGCTAAATATTTGTTGATTGGTTAGATAAAGAACAAGGTTTTGAAAGCATGATTAGAGAAGAGAAGAGTGATTGACCCTAGACACTTGAGAGATTAGAGTGATATATACTACCAGTGAGGGTTCAATGCTTGATTCTATTTTCCCTGCTTTCATGAGCTATCTTCTTACAAGTTTACTTGTCTTTATTTTATATGATTTAAATTAGTGGAATTTGAACTATTTTTGTCTTGGAGAACTTATTTACTTTTAACCAAGTAGGTAGAAACATTTTTGCATGTAGTTGCATTCATATAGATAGGTTGCATTTCATACATCCTACCATTCCTCTTCATCATTATAGTTTCTCTTGAGCTTAGCATGAGGACATGCTAATGTTTAAGTGTGGGGAGGTTGATAAACCACTATTTTATGGTTTATCTTGTGCTCAATTGAGTGGATTTTATCAATCATTACCCACTTATTCATACTATTTGCATGGTTTTACATTTGCCTTCCTGATTATGTGCTTTGATTGAAAACATGCTTCTCTGGCCTTTAAATTACTATTATTAATCCTCTCTCATTACCATTAGATGCCTTGATATGTGTGTTAAGTGATTTCAGAGATTACAGGGCAAGAATGGCTTAGAGGATGGAAAAGAAGCATGCAAAAGTAGAAGGAATACAAGAAGTTAGAGAAACTGCTAAGCTGTCCAGCCTGACCTCTTTGCACTCAAACGGTTATAACTTTAGATACAGAGGTCCAAACGACGCGGTTCCAGTTGTGTTGGAAAGCTAACGTCCGGGCTTCGATTTGATATATAATTTGCCATAGTTGCCCCGACGCCAGGCGACGCGAACGCGAGTCACGTTGATGCATGACCTGGCAGGAACGCAACCCGCGCGGACGCGTAGACGACGCCTGCGCGTCACTTTTCCGCGACCTGTACGTACCAGAATATGTTGGGGGCGATTTCTGGGCTGTTTTTAACCTAGTTTGCGGCCCAGAAAACACATATTAGAGGCTATAAAGTGGGGGAATGCATCCATTCATAAAAAAAGGCTTTCACATTCACAATTTTAGGAGTAGATGTAGTTTTTAGAGAGAGAGGTTCTCTCCTCTCTCTTAGGATTAAGATTTAGGACTTCTCTTAGTTTTAGGAGTGACTCTCAATCCCAGGTTCAATGTTCTTTTTATTTATTTTCCTAATTTAATTTATGAATGTCCATGTTAGATTTAAGTTCTTTTGTGAATGCAATTTGAGGTATTTTCAAATTTAATTTTGCTTTGCTTCATTTATAAATATTTTTAATTTAATTTAGATTTTTTTCTTTTGGCTTTGGTTAAATAATTCGAGACTCTTGAGTTATCAAACTCATTGTCAATTGAAAATTGGAATTCTTCAAGAATTAATTCGAGCTCCACTAACTCTAACTTTTACTAAGGAAAGACTAAGACTTGAGGAATCAGAATTAATTCATCCATTTAACTTACCTTCATAGTTAGAGGTTAACAAAGTCGGAAAAAAATCCAATTCTCATCACAATTGATAAGGATAACTAGGATAGGACTTCTGAATTTTCATACTTTACCAAGAGTTTATTTTATAGTTATTATTATTTTATTTTACTTGTCATTCAACTAACTTTTTACCTTAATCCAAAACCCCAAAACACACTTTTTCATAACCAATAATAAGAACACCTCCCTGCAATTTCTTGAGAAGACGACCCGAGGTTTAAATACTCGGTTATCAATTTTAAGAGGTTTGTTACTTGTGACAACCAAAACTTTTGTAAGAAAGGTTGATTGCTTGGTTTAGTAACTATACTTACAACGAGAGTTTGCTATAACCTCTAAACCATCAATCTTCCACTCTTTCAACGCCAGAAACTCCTTTGTCACTGGGCGTTTTTCTGAACGCCCAGGATGCTGTAAATCCATCGTTAAACGCCCAGAAGGTGCTTCTTTCTGGCGTTCAATGCCCAGAAGAGGCTTCTTTCTGGCGTTTAACGCCCAGATGGCTATCCTTACTGGCGTTCAACGCCCAGTGGATGCTTCTTTTGGGCGTTGAACGCCCAATTGTGCCTCTTAGTGGCGTTTTCTTGCCAGTGAGCCTTTTTTTTCTCTGTTTTGTGTGCTGAATCCTTCTGTAACCCTGTAAACCTATGCAATTGACTCTTTACCTTATTAAAATTAAACTTATATCATTTAAAAATAAATAAACAAAATCAAGAATAGGGTAAAATAACAGAAAAAGTGTTGCCAATGGATGGGTTGCCTCCCAACAAGCGCTTTTTTATTGTCTTTAGCTGGACCTTGCTGAGCTTTTAATCTAGCTTCAGCCTTGAGCACTCTTGCTCAACATTGCCTTCAAGATAGTGCTTGATTCTCTGTCCATTAACAATGAACTTCTTATCAGAATCAATGTCTTGAAGCTCCACATAACCATATGGTGATACACTTGTGATCATATATGGTCCCCTCCACCGGGATTTAAGTTTCCCGGGGAATAGCCTGAGCCTAGAGTTAAACAGCAGAACTTTTTGTCCTGGTTCAAAGATTCTAGATGATAGCTTTCTGTCATGCCACCTTTTTTATTTCTCTTTATAAATCTTGGCATTTTCGAAAGCAGTGAATTTGAATTCCTCTAGCTCATTCAGCTGGAGCAATCTTTTTTCTCCAGCTAATTTGGCATCAAAGTTTAGGAATCTGGTTGCCCAGTAGGCCTTATGCTCCAGTTCCACGGGCAGGTGACAAGCCTTACCATACACTAGTTGATACGGAGGGGTCCCTATAGGAGTCTTGAATGCTGTTCTGTAAGCCCACAGAGCATCATCCAAGCTCCGTGCCCAATCCTTTCTACAGGTACTTACAGTCCGTTCCATGATCCTTTTTAGTTCTCTGTTAGAAACTTCAGCTTGCCCATTTGTCTGTGGATGATATGGAGTCTCCACCTTGTGGCGAATCCCATACCGGACCATGGCAGAGTAAAGTTATTTGTTGCAGAAGTGAGTGCCCCCATCACTGATTAGTACCCTAGGGACACCAAACCTGCTGAAGATATGTTTCTGGAGGAACTTCAGCACTGTTTTAGTATCATTGGTGGGTATGGCAATGGCTTCTACCCCTTTTGATACATAGTCAATTGCCACCAGAATATAAGTGTTTGAGCATGATGGTGGGAAAGTTCCCATGAAATCAATACCCCATACATCAAACAACTCAATCTCCAAGATTCCTTGTTGAGGCATGGCGTAACTATGAGGCAAATTACCAGCTCTCTGGCAACTGTCACGGTTACGTATAAACTCTCGGGAATCTCTGTAGAGTATAGGCCAGTAGAAGCCACATTGGAGGACCTTGGTGGCTATTCGCTCACCTCCGAAATGGCCTCCATATTGTGATCCATGTTAATACCATAAGATCCTCTGTTCTTCTTCTCTAAGCACACACCTACGGATTATTCCGTCTGCACATCTCTTAAAGAGATAGGGTTCATCCCACAAGTAGTACTTTGCATCAGTAATTAATTTTTTCTTTTGTTTCCTGCTGTACTCCTTGGGTATGAACCTTGCAGCTTTATAGTTTGCAATGTCTGCAAACCATGGTGTTTCTTGAATGGCAAAAAAATGCTCATCCGAAAAAGTTTCAGAGATTTCAATAGAGGGAGAGGACGCCCCTTCTACTGGCTCTATCCGGGACAGATGGTTAGCCACTTGGTTTTCTGTCCCTTTTGTGTCTCTTATTTCTATGTCAAACTCCTGCAGAAGCAACACCCATCTTATGAGCCTGGGTTTTGAATCCTGCTTTGTGAGTAGATATTTAAGAGTAACATGGTCAGTGTACACAATCACTTTGGATCCTACTAAGTATGATCTAAACTTGTCAATGGCATAAACCACTGCAAGCAATTCTTTTTCTGTGGTTGTGTAGTTTTTCTGGGCATCATTTAAAACGCGGCTAGCATAATAAATGACATGCAGAAGCTTGTCATGCCTATGTCCCAGTACTGCACCAATGGCATGGTCACTGGCATCACATATTAGTTCAAATAGTAATGTCCAGTCTGGTGCTGTGACCAGCTTAGCTTTCAGAGTTTTGAACGCCTGCAGATACTCTGTGTCAAACACAAATGGCGTGTCAGCAGCTAGTAGATTGCTCAGGAGTTTTGCGATTTTTGAAAAATCCTTTATAAACCTCCTGTAAAATCCTGCATGCCCCAGAAAGCTTCTGATTGCCTTAACATTAGTAGGTGGTGGTAATTTTTCAGTTACTTCCACTTTAGCTTGATCCACCTCTATTCCCTTGTTCAAAATTTTATGCCCAAGGACAATTCCTTCAGTCACCATAAAGTGACATTTTTCCCAGTTTAAAACCAGGTTGGTCTCTTGGCATCTTTTCAAAACCAGTGTCAGGTGATCAAGACAGGAGCTGAATGAGTCTCCATATACTGAGAAGTCATCCATGAAGACTTCCAGAAATTTTTCCACCATATCAGAGAAAATAGAGAGCATGCATCTCTGAAAGGTTGCAGGCGCATTACACAGCCCAAATGGCATCCTTCTGTAAGCAAACACTCCAGATGGACATGTGAATGTTGTTTTCTCTTGATCCTGGGGATCTACTGCAATTTGGTTGTAGCCTGAATAGCCATCCAAAAAGCAGTAATAATCATGACCTGCTAGTCTTTCTAGCATCTGGTCTATGAATGGTAAAGGAAAATGGTCCGTTCTGGTGGTTGTATTGAGCCTTCTGTAGTCAATACACATGCGCCACCCTGTAGTTGTTCTTGTAGGAACCAGTTCATTTTTTTCATTATGAACCACTGTCATGCCTCCCTTTTTGGGGACAACTTGGACAAGGCTCACCCAGGGGCTATCAGAAACAGGATAAATAATCCCAGCCTCCAGTAATTTGGTGACCTCTTTCTGCACCACTTCCTTCATGGCTGGATTAAGCCGCCTCTGTGGTTGAACCACTGGCTTAGCATTGTCCTCCAATAAGATCTTATGCATGCATCTAGCTGGGCTTATGCCCTTAAGGTCACCTATGGACCACCCAAGAGCTGTCTTGTGTGTCCTTAGCACTTGAATTAGTGCTTCCTCTTCCTGTGGATTTAAAGCAGAGCTTATAATTACTGGAAAAGTGTAACCTTCTCCCAGAAATGCATATTTCAGGGATGGTGGTAATGGCTTGAGCTCAGGTTTAGGAGGTGTTTCCTCTTCCTGAGAAAATTTCAGAAGTTCTTTCAATTCTTCTGAATCCTCCAAATCAGGCTGAACATTCTTAAAGATGTCTTCCAGCTCTGATCCGAGACTCTCAGCCATGTTGATCTCCTCTACCAAAGAGTCAATAAGATCAACTTTCATGCAGTCTTTTGTGTGTCTGGATGCTGCATGGCCTTGACAGCATTCATCTTAAACTCATCCTCATTGACTCTAAGGGTTATTTCCCCCTGTTGGACATCAATGAGAGTTCGTCCAGTTGCTAGGAAGGGTCTTCCTAGGATGAGAGTAGCACTCTTGTGCTCCTCCATTTCCAGCACTACAAAGTCAGTGGGAAAGACGAATGGCCCAACCCTAACAATGATGTCCTCAATCACGCTTGATGGGTATTTAATGGAGCCATCAGCAAGTTGGAGACATATCCGTGTTGGTTTAACTTCTTCAGTTAAACCAAGCTTTCTGATGGTGGATGCAGGTATTAGGTTGATGCTTGCCCCAAGATCACATAAAGCTGTCTTTGTGCAATTACCTAATATGCATGGTATCAGAAAGCTCCCAGGGTCTTTAAGCTTTTCAGGAAATCTTTTCAGAATGATTGCACTGCATTCTTCAGTGAGGAGAACTCTTTCAATTTCTCTCCAATCCTTCTTATGACTCAAGATCTCTTTCATGAACTTGGCATAAGAAGGTATTTGCTCAAGTGCCTCTGCAAACGGAATCTTTATTTCAAGAGTCCTGAGATAATCTGCAAAGCGAGCAAATTGCTTATCCTGCTCCTCTTGGCGGAGTTTTTGAGGATAAGGTATCTTGGCTTTATATTCCTCAACCTTAGTTGCTGCAGGTTTATTTCCTACAGAGGTGGTTGGAGAAGCCTTTTTAGAGGAGTTGTTATCAGCACTTGTGTATGTCTGATCCCTCACTGGCATTTGAATGCCAGGGTTAGAAGCTGGAGTGACGTTGGACGCCAGCTCCTCACCTGTTCCTGGCATCTGAACGCCAGAACTGTTCTTCTTTTGGGCGTTCAACGCCAATTCCTTGCTTGTTTCTGGCATTGAACGCCAGGACTGAGCATGGTTTGATCGTTCAACGCCAGCTTTTCACCCAATTTCTGGCGTTTGATTGCCAGAATTATTCCTCTCCGGGCTCTTACTGTCCTCAGATGGATTTTGGTAGTTTGCTCATTTCTTGGCTTCCTGCTACCTTGAGGTGGGGCATTTAATGTTTTCCCACTTCTCAATTGAACTGCTTGGCACTCTTCTGTTATTTGTTTTGACAGCTGCTGCTTTGTTTGCTTTAATTGTACTTCCATATTTATATTAGCCATTGTTGTCTCTTGTAGTCTCTCCTTGAATTTGGCTAACTGTTTTGTTAGAAAATCCAATTGCTGATTGAATTCAGTAGCTTGTTCTGTAGGACTCAGTTCAGCAGTCACTGTTCTAGCCTCTTCTTTCATGGAAAGTTCACTGCTTAGGTACAGATGCTGATTTCTGGCAATTGTATCAATGAGCTCTTGAGCTTCTTTAATTGTCTTTCTCATGTGGATAGATCCACCAGCTGAGTAATCTAGAGAAATCTGAGCTCTTTCTGTAAGCCCATAATAGAAGATGTCTAACTGAACCCACTCTGAAAACATTTCAGAGGGGCATTTTCTTAGCATCTCTCTGTATCTATCCCAGGCATCATAAAGAGATTCATTATCTCCTTGTTTAAAGCCTTGGATGTCCAGCCTTAGCTGTGTCATCCTTTTTGGAGGGAAATATTGATTCAGAAATTTTTCTGATAGCTGTTTTCATGTCCTTATGCTAGCCTTAGGTTGGTTATTTAACCACCTCTTAGCTTGGTCTTTTACAGCAAATGGAAATAGTAATAGTCTGTAGACATCCTGATCTACTTCCTTATCATAGACTGTGTCAGCAATTTGTAAAAACTGTGCCAGAAACTCTATAGGTTCTTCCTGTGGAAGATCGAAATACTGGCAACTTTGCTGCACCATGACAATGAGCTGAGGATTCAACTCAAAGCTACTGACTCCAATGGAGGGTATACTGATACTACTCCCATATGAATCAGTAGTGGGGTTAGCATATGACCCCAGAGTCCTTCTGGACTGTTCATTTCCACTTAGATCCATGATGGAGAACTGGAGATGATGTAAAATAGAAAAAAATTATTTTTATTTATTTATTTATTTATTTCGAAAATAAAATAAATTAAAATAAAATAAATAAAAATGGGTGAAGATTTTCGAAAAATGAAGAGAGAGAAAGAAAAAAATTGTTAGGAAGTTTTGAAAAAGATATGATTGAAAGGATTTGATTCGAAAAGATATGATTTGAAAAAGATATGATTTTTAAATTTGATGACTAATTTAATGCTAATTTTTCGAAAATTATGAGTGGAATGAAGAAAAGATATATTTTTTTTTTGAATTTTATGATGAAAGAGAAAAACACACAAAAGACACACAACTTAAAATTTTTAGATCTAATGCTCCTTGTTTTCGAAAATTTTGGAGGGAAAACACCAAGGAACACCAAACTTAAAAATTTTAAGATCAAAACACAAGGAAGACTCAAGAACACTTTGAAGAATCACAAGAACAACAAGAACATGAAGGTAGAACACCAAACTTAAAATTTTTAGAAAACCAAAATAAAATTTTCAAAAAAACCAAAGAAAAATCAACAAGAAAACACCAAACTTAAAGTTTGGCACAAGATTTAATAGAAAAATTATTTTTGAAAAAGAAGATTTTGAAAAGAATATACCCAATTACCAAGAAAATAGACTAACGCTCTAGCCAATTGAGCTGTAAATGTAACACTTGTTTTGAAGAAGCATTTTTAAATAACTAAGAATGAATTTTTTTCGAAAACTAATGTTTTGAAAAGGCACAAGAAAAACAAGAAAAGAAACAGAACAAGAAAAACTAAAGATCAAACAAGAAAAATAAACAAGAACTTGAAGATGAAGAAAGAACAAAGAACACAAATTTTGAAAATTTTAAAAGAATATAAAAACATGCAATTGACACCAAACTTAAAATATGAAACTAAACTCAAACAGAAAAACTCAATTATCAGTTTATAAAATTTTCAAAAAAAAATTAAAAAGAGAAAATAAGGATTTTAAAAGAAAAATTTTTCCTAATCTAAGCAACAAAATAAACTGTCAATTGTCCAAACTCGAACAAACCCCAGCAACGACGCCAAAAACTTGGTGCACGAATTGTGAATCACACTTTTCACAACTCGTACCACTAACCAGCAAGTGCACTGGGTCGTCCAAGTAATACCTTACGTGAGTAAGGGTCGAATCCCACGGAGATTGTTGGCCTGAAGCAATCTATAGTTATCTTGTAACTCTTAGTCAGGATATGAATTATATTTATCAGTTTGAATTGCGAAAAATAAGAGAGCATGAAATAGATACTTGTTATGCAGTAATGGAGAATATGTCGGAGTTTTGGAGATGCTCTATCTTCTGAATCTCTGCTTTCTCCCTGTCTTCATCTTCATGCACTCAAGGTTCCTCCTATGGCAAGCTGTGTGATGGTGGATCACTGTTGTCAATGGCTACCATCCGTCCTCTCAGTGAAAAAGGTCCATGTGCGCTGTCACCGCACAGCTAATCATCTGTTGGTTCCCACTCATGCTGGAATAGGATCCATTGATCCTTTTGCGTCTGTCACTACGCCCAACCCTTGTGAGTTTGAAGCTCGTCACAGTCATTCAATCCCTGAATCCTACTCAGAATACCACAGACAAGGTTCAGACTTTCCAGATTCTCAAGAATGTTGCCAATGGATTCTAGCTTATGCCACGAAGATTCTGATTAAGGAATCCAAGAGATATTCATTCAATCGAAGGTAGAACGGAGGTGGTTGTCAAGCACGCATTCATAGGTTGAGGATGATGATGAGTGTCACGGATCATCACATCCATCATATTGAAGTGCGAATAAACATCTTAGATAGAAACAAGCGTGTTTGAATAGAAAACAGAAATAGTTGCATTAATTCATCGAAACACAGCAGAGATCCTCACCCCCAACAATGGAGTTTAGAGACTCATGCCATCAGAGATTACAAAGTTCAGATCTAAAATGTCATGAGGTGCAAAATAAATCTCTAAAAGTTGTTTAAATACTAAACTAGTAACTTAGGTTTACAGAAAATGAGTAAACTATGATAGATAGTGCAGAAATCCACTTCTGGGGCCCACTTGGTGTGTGCTGGGGCTGAGACTTAAGCTTCTCACGTGCCTGGGCTGTTTTGGGCGTTCAACGCCAGGTTGTAACCTGTTTCTGGCATTGAACTCCAACTTGTAACTTGTTTCTGGCGCTGGACGGCAGACTGCAACATGGAACTGGCGTTGAACGCCAGTTTATGTCATCTATCCTTGAGCAAAGTATAGACTATTATATATTGATGGAAAGCCCTGGATGTCTACTTTCCAACGCAATTAGAAGCGCGCCAATGGGACTCCTGCAGCTCCAGAAAATTCATTCCGAGTGCTGAGAGGTCAGAATCCAACAGCATCAGCAGTCATTTTTCAGCTTGAATCAGATTTTTGCTCAGCTCCCTCAATTTCAGCCAGAAAATACTTGAAATTATAGAAAAATACACAAACTCATAGTAAAGTCCAGAAATATGAATTTTTCCTAAAAACTAATGGAAATATACTAAAAACTAACCAAAGCATACTAAAAACTAATGAAATTAACCCTAAAAAGCGTATAAAATATCCGCTCATCACTTGACTAACAAGAAACAAAAATATATGATTTAAAATTTAAAGATTGAACCTTTCTTAAGAGGTAAGTAACAAACTTTAAAATTTTTGAATCAATCACATTAATTGTTAGTAAAGATTTTGAAATTATGAAACAAAATAAGAAAAAAAGATTTTTGAAAATCATGTTGAAATTTTCGAAAATATGAAAGAAAAAATGAAAAAGATTTTATTTTTGAAAAAGATTTGAAAAAGATAGGATTTTTAAATTGAAAATTTGATTAGACTCATAAAAAACAACTAAATTTAAAAACTTTTTGACTAAATCAAACCAAAGTTTCGAAAATTTATGAGAAGAAGAAAAGGGAAAGATATTTTTTTTTTATTTTTAAATTTTTAATGAAGTAAGAGAAAAACAATAAAAAGACTCAATGCATGAAAATTTTGGATCAAAACAAATGATGCATGCAAGAACACTATGAATGTCAAGATGAACCCCAAGAACACTTTGAAGATCATGATGAACATCAAGAACTTATTTTTGAAAAATTTTCAAGAAAAGAAAACATGCAAGACACCAAACTTAGAATTTTTTAATTTTTAGACACTATGAATGCAAGAATGCATATGAAAAACAAGATGCAACACACAACAAGAAAATATGAAGATCAAACAAGAAGACTTACCAAGAACAACTTGAAGATCATGAAGAATGCAATGCATGAATTTTCGAAAAATGTAAGAAAGAGATAAACATGAAATTGACACCAAACTTAACAACTGACACACGACTTAAACAAGAAACATCAAAATTATTTTTGATTTTATGATTTTATTAAAACTTTTGGTATTTTTCAAAAATTATTTGGAAAAAGAAAAATAAGGATTTCAAAATTTCTAATGAGAATTCCAGGAATCATGCAATGTTAGTCTAAAGCTCCAATCCAGGAATTAGACATGGCTTACTAGCCAGCCAAGCTTTCAGTGAAAGCTCCAGTACAAAATACTAGACATGGCCAATGGCCAGCCAAGCTTTAGCAGATACAAATCAGACATACAATAGCTGATACTTCATTCAACTTGCTTCTGTGCTGATGAGTGGAAGCCTCGGTCCAAAAGAATTAGACATGGCTTTACAGCCAGCCAGTCTTCAACATGTTATCTTGAAACTCTAGAATTCATTCTTAAAAATTCTAAAGCCATAGAATAATTTATTTTCAAATTTTTTTTTAAATTTTTTTGAAAGTAAAAAATAATAAAAACAAAAAGCTTAAAATTAAAATAAAATTTACCTAATCTGAGCAACAAGATGAACCGTCAGTTGTCCAAACTCGAACAATCCCCGGCAACGGCGCCAAAAACTTGGTGTGGGAAATCGTGATCGTTCATTCCTTGGTAACGGCGTTAAAAACTTAATACGCACGTTCATAATTTTAGTTCTTTGTCACAACTTCGCACGACTAACCAGCAAGTGCACTGGGTCGTCCAAGTAATAAACCTTACGTGAGTAAGGGACGATCCCACGGAGATTGTCGGCTTGAAGCAAGCTATGGTGACCTTGTAAATCTCAGTCAGGCGGATTTAAATGGTTATGGTGAATTGATAATTAAAATATAATTAAAATATAAATTATGATAGAAATACTTATGTAATTCATTGGTGAGAATTTCAGATAAGCGTATAGAGATGCTTTTGTTCCTCCTGAACCTCTGCTTCCTGCTGTCTTCATCCAATCATTCCTACTCCTTTCCATGGCAAGTTGTATGTTGGGCATTACCATTGTCAATGGCTACAGCCCGTCCTCTCAGTGAAAATGGTCCAAAATGCGCTGTCACCGTACGGCTAATCATCTGTCGGTTCTCGATCCTGTTGGAATAGGATTCAGTAATCCTTTTGCGTCTGTCACTACGCCCAGCACTCACGAGTTTGAAGCTCATCACAGCCACCCCTTCCCAGGTCCTATTCGGAATACCACAGACAAGGTTTAGACTTTCCAGATCTCAAGAATGGCCGCCAATAGTTCTAGCCTATACCACAAAGACTCTGATCTCACGATCAGAAGGCTAAGAGATACACATTCAAGCTTGTTTACATGTAGAACGGAAGTGTTTGTCAGGCACGCGTTCATAAGTGAGAATGATGATGAGCGTCACATAATCATCACATTCATCATGTTCTTGTGTGCGAATGAATATCTTAGAGAAGAAATAGGCTTGAATTGAATAGAAAAACAATAGTACTTTGCATTAATTCATGAGAAACAGCAGAGCTCCACACCTTAATCTATGGTGTGTAGAAACTCTACCGTTAAAAATACATAAGTGATGAAGGTCCAGGCATGGCCGAATGGCCAGCCTCTAAGGTCTAGGGACTACACGTCCAAAGATAAAACTAAAGATTAAAGCTCTCTAACACAATTGTAAAAAGTTATATTTATACTAAACTAGTTACTAGGGTTTACAGAAATGAGTAAATGATGCAGAAATCCACTTTTGGGCCCACTTGGTGTTTGCTTGGGCTGAGCGTTGAAGCTTTCACGTGTAGAGGTCTTCCTTGGAGTTAAACGCTTGTTTGTAACCTGTTTTTGGCGTTTAACTCTGGTTTGCAACCTGTTTCTGGCGTTTAACTCCAAAATAGGGCAGAGAGCTGGAGTTAAATGCCAGTTTGCGTCATCTAAACTCGGGAAAAGTATGGACTATTATATATTTTGGGAAAGCCCTGGATGTCTACTTTCCAACGCAATTAAGAGCGTGCCATTTGGAGTTCTGTAGCTCTAGAAAACCACTTTGAGTGCAGGGAGGTCAGAATCCAATAGCATCTGCAGTCCTTCTTCAACCTCTTAATCTGATTTTAGCTCAAGTCCCTCAATTTCAGCCAGAAATTACCTAAAATCATAGAAAAACACACAAACTCATATTAAAGTCCAAAAATGTTAATTTTATTTAAAAACTAATAAAAGTATACTAAAAACTAACTAAATCATACTAAAAACTATGTAAAAACAATGCCAAAAAGCGTATAAATTATCCGCTCATCAGTAACCGTCAGGCTGATCTAATTTAGGATGAAGGTGGAGGATGTCCTCAATGGCTTCCTCAGTGACCAAAATCTGTTTCCCTCTGAGGTGCACTGCATCCAGGGAAGTCTTGAAATAGTTACAGTAAAATTCTCTGACCCAGGAAGCATTGACCTCTGTCAAGTTTCTTTCCACGAAGCACCAGCCTCTCTGTTTTATCTGTTCGGAGGTGTACTATTGTAGTTCTTCCGGAATTTTCAGAGTTCTCTCCAGTTACAGGTTCCTGGAGGTGGCAAACACCGTATACTTCAGCTCACAGTATCTGTTTGCAAATTTTACCGGATCTGTGGCAGTGAGGAGCTGGTCAGCCTTCTCTTGCAGGGTAAAGTGCTTTTTCCGCCAGGAGTCATCATGCATAATGTCCAAGATAGACATAGAGGATTCACCTCTTTTCCTTTTGCCGGTGGTTGCTTTGCCTTTTCCTTTGTGATGAGGGTCAGACATCCTGAAAAGAAGAAATTCCAGGATATAATTGAAGAACAAAGTAGGAAAACAAGTAGGCAAATAGAATAATAACAATATAAACACAGAGTGGCAAAAGAGTAGTAGAATTATGAAATGAGTTAACTAGGGGATCAAAAGGAATAAGAATGCTAGCCCGATTAGGCAAGAATTGGTTTGGTTGTAGCCAAGTAAGGCAAAATAGTAAATTACCAAACTCAATACATGAAAACAATTTGCAGAAAATTGGGCAGCATTCCGGCTGAAATTGGATGATCCCGAAAATAAACAGCATGAAAAAGTAGTTCATACAGATTAAAATAAAGCTGCAAATAGATACAGATAATATGAACATGAAAAAGCAATGTAACAGCAGCAACAAACATGGAAGAACAATATATGAACAACATGAACATCACAGCAGAATCAGAATTGCGAAATAAAGAAAACAGGTAGCAAGAACGGCACAATTATCAGGCCTAAATCCACTAACCACATCCTAGCTACCTAACCACCTAGAATCCACTACAAATATGCATCTCTAACTAGCCTAATTCGAACATAATCAGAAAAAGAATAAGCAGATAACTACAAGTGATAGAGAAATTGGCGTTCGGTAGAACCTGGTGTGTGGAAGAACAAATTTATGGAACAGAGAGATGATGGGGGTGTAGTGGTGGTGTTGCTGATGCGGCGGTGATGGGTGGTTGGCGCAGCGGTGGGTGGCTGTTCGGTGACGGGGGGTTAGGGGTTGGGGTTAATGATGTAGAGGGGGGTAAGGAGGAAGGGGGCGAGGGTGGTGATGTTGTGGTGGTGGTCGGTGGTGGGAGGTGGTGGTCGGAGGTGGTCCGCGGTGGGGGGAGGGCAATGGCGGAGGGGAGAGAAGAGAAGGGAAGAGAAGGAGGGGAGAAGGAAGAGAGGCGGGGTGGGCGTTGCGGTAGGCCGGGTGGTTGGGGGTGGTGCGGCGGTCGGAGGTGGTTGGCGGTGGTGATGGTTGCAGAGGAGGGACTTGCAGAGAAGGGAAGGAGAAGGGGGGGTATGGGGGGCGCGATGGGGTCTAGGGTTCGTGTGACTTCGGGTTGGTGGATTTAAATCCATGCGAACGCGTGAGGAACGTGATCGCATGACTAGGGTAAAATGGGGTTGACGCGGTCATGTGATTGACGCGACAGCGCGGGTTGGGTAAAAGATGGATGACGCGGAGGCATGAGGCACGTGACCACGTTGTTGGAAATTGTGCTAAACGCACAGTTCCAGCGTCGTTTCAGCGCAACTCTCTGTTTCCATTTAGGGGGGACATGATATCCACGTGACGCGGACGCGTCGCTTACGCTTTCGTGTGGGATGAGTGTTTTGCAAGTGATGCATTTGCGTCAGGGACGCGAACGTGTAGGCCGTTTTGTGCTAAATGCACACTAGCCGCACGATTCCAGCCCAGATTTCTGGGCATTGGATTTTTACGCCGATCGCCAGATCACGCGTTCGCGTGAGTGACGCGGATGCGTGGGAGGTAGTTTTCGCAACTGACGCGAATGCGTTAGCAACGTGATCGCATGGAACAATCTATGCCAAAGGCACGCCTCCAGCCACGCTTTCGCGTGACTTTCTGTTCACTTTCCTTTACTTCTTAATACACTTGTGACGCGGACGCGTCAGCGACGCTTACGCATCGCGTGCATTTTTTTTATGCAATTATGCAGTATGCAATGCTAATGCAAATGCTACGAATAATATCTAGGTTCAATAAAAATAATATAATATAAAAATAGACAACACGAAATAAAAATTGAAAAAGAAACGACCATACCATGGTGGGTTGTCTCCCACCTAGCACTTTTAGTTAAAGTCCTTAAGTTGGACATTGGATGAACTTCCTGTTATGGTGGCTTATGCTTAAATTCATCCAGAAATCTCCACCAATGTTTGGAATGCCAACAGCCTCCGGGTCCCAAACTAGGCATGTAAAGCTTCTGAGCAACTTCAAACAGATTCTCAGACTCCCGGGGTGACGAATGTCAGAATATTTTCCAGGATCCCAAACTTTGTTTTTAAATCCGCCTTTGTCTTGATCTATATTTTTCCATCCGGGCGGTTTAGAAATTAGATTCTCACCAAGATGACCAAACGTTTTCTGAGACCCATTCAATTGAACATGATACCAATCCGTGCACTTCGAATTGAAGCATGGAACCTTATTGAATCTTGTACACCAGCTCTCAGTACGAGCCATTTCCCTCTTACTCTTAAAGCCGCAGAGAGCTCTAAGCTGGCCATCTGTTTCAAGCAAACCATATTCAAGTGGAAAAGTAAAGATAAAGGTTAAGGATTGTACCCACTTGAAGCTTGTATTAGGTGGTAATGGCCTTGGGATAGGTGTTTCCAATGGTTCCGTAAGCTCTACTCCTTTGTATTCTTCTGTAAATTCCTCCACTTCCTTACAAAATTCTTCAACTGCAACTACGTCCTGATCAAAGTCTTTTATATCTTCCTCGTCGCTCAAGTCATACGTTAGAGGTTGAGAGAAATCTACCTCGACGTCATCTTCGTATTCACTTGGATAAGGTCCTTAAGGCTCATGGAGTTCAGTTGCGGATGCAAGTTCGTGACTGGGAGAGCTTGATTTATGATCATCTCTACCCATGGAATCAACTTATTGGTCTGTTATGTCCAATTTCTCACAGGGTATATGCTTCGGAGGTTGTGCATTATCCCCCCTGTCATCAAATTCGAACTCCTCGGCGGAATCCTTTACAGTTCTCGATTCCCATGGAGGTTCAGCATCTTCTAAATCTTCAACCACTTCTTCTTCTACAACTATCATGGCTTCCTCCACTTGTTCCAATATAAAGCCATGCTCCTCATTGTCCACCGAAGTTT
This sequence comes from Arachis ipaensis, assembly GCF_059453495.1. Lineage (NCBI taxonomy): Eukaryota > Viridiplantae > Streptophyta > Magnoliopsida > Fabales > Fabaceae > Arachis > Arachis ipaensis. The sequence goes on from NC_142441.1 coordinate 61,049,514, forward strand.
CTAGTGTATCCTTTATGCTACACTCTTCTTTTGATTCTCCACATGTAACAATGGGAGTACTTTGAGTACTCAGATGTCGGGAGGCTATTATATTTACTACCTCGGTTAAGGCAGTAGTGAGTTCCAATACGCACCTTTGCATCTTCGCTTGCTCTTGAAGAAGAACACGAAGTCTGTCGTCCATAGGGAAGAGGGTTCAAAACAAGAATGTAGTGGTTCTTGGGAGTAATTGTATTAGGATTGTGGTGGATAAGGGTCATACGGTGGTGAATGGTAAAAAGAAACCTGTGAGTGTAGTGGTTCAAAGCTACGTTGAGAGGGTGGTCTATAAGCACAGGGTGGGGCTTGTTGGTAAATATAAGGGGGTCCACCATATCTATCAGCTTGGTATACATTGTAGAGTGGTCCTTGTCCATGATATCTTGGAGGGTGTTGTTGCATAAAGGGTTGATCAGGGCCTCTTGGCTCCATCCATCTTTGGTTGCTTAGACCTTGATGCATATTCCTGTTATAGTTTCCACTCCTTTCAACAAATTTAGAGCCAAACTCAAAGCGAGAGGGGTGAGAATTCATAGTAGCTAATAGAAATAAAAGAGAAAAATAAAAACAAATAAACAAGTAAAAGAAAAATATTTACAATAACCAATAATAAGGCACACGTTTGCAATTCCCCGACAACGGCGCCATTTTGAAGAGCAGAAGATTGACAGTTTAGAATTCAGAATAAATTTTCGTTGCAAGTATAGTTTCTAAACCAAGCAATCATCCTTTCTTACAAACGTTTTGGTTGTCACAAGTAACAAACCCCTTAAAAATTGATAACCGAAGTATTCAAACCTCGGGTCGTCTTCTCAAGGAACTGCAGGGAGGTATGTTCTTATTGTTGGTTATGAGTTTTGTAAATTGGGGGTTTTGAAATTAAGGAACAAGTAATTTAAATGACAAGTAAAATAAATAAATAACTTATAAAATAAACTCTTGGCAAGGTATGAAAATTCAGAAGTCCTATCCTCGTTATTCTTATGTGAATTGAGTTTAACCCCACTTAGTTAACCTTTACGAAAGCAAGGGAAAGTCAAGTGGACTAATTAGTTAGATTTCCCAAGTCCTAGCCAACTCCTAAGGAAAGACTAGAGTTAGTGGAATTCCAGTCAATTAGAAGAATTAATTAACAATCACGATAAGTTTAATAACTCAAGAGCCTCCAGTTAATCAATTAAAGCCAAGAATACAAAAAAAAGGCTAAATAAGAATCATAAATCTGAAATACCTCAATTGCATTAATAAGAGAAAATCAATCTAAACATAAACAATTCATAAGCCAATTTGGCAACATAAGTAATTAAAGAAAAGCATTGAAGTGTCTGAAAGTAAAAGAGAAATATAAAGTAAAAGGAATATTGAACCTGATAGAGAGTTGAAATAATAAAGTTGAAATAATAAGAAATCTTAATTCCCTTAAGAGGAATCCTAATCCTAAAACCTAAGAGAGAGGAGAGAACCTCTCTCTCTAAAAACTACATCTAAATTATCAAAAGTATTTAATCGAAATCATGTCGATGAATGGATGCATTCCCTCTTTTTATAACCTCTAATCTATGTTTTCTAGACTTGGATCTGGGCCAAAAAAGGGTTTCAGAAATTGCTGGGGGCATTTTCCTTATCACGCGTCATCTGGGAGTTTTCCTTATCACGCGTTCGCTTCGGTCACGCGTACGCGTCATTTGCGCTCTGCTCAAGGCATGCATCCGCGTCAGTCACGCGTTCGCGTCGCTGCCTTTTCGCGCTGGGCACACGACCGCTTCGTCCATGCGTTCGTGTCGCTGCCCTTTTCTTCACAACTCCATTTTTGTGCTTTCCTGCCGTTTTTGTATGTTTCCTTTCCATCCTTTAAGTCGTTCCTGCCATATAAAGCCTGAAAGCACTCAACACACAAATCACGGCATCGAATGGTAATAAAGGATGATTAATTTTAATATTTCTAAAGCATAGGAAACATGTTTTTCACATATATCACTCAATAAGGAAGGGAAAGTAAAACCATGCAAATTACATGAATAAGTGGGTGAAGGATTGAATAAATCACTTAAATTGAGGACAAAATACATCACAAAATATGGGTTTATCAGAAGTTTTAGTTAATTCTTCTTGGATCCAAGTTATAATTCTTGTTTTGATTTAGTTCTTCCTTTTAATTTCTTGTTATTACATCTCTATTCTTCTAGTTTTACTTGTCATTTCCTTTATTTTGCCATTTTTATGTTTATGAACAATTGTTGGATCTTAATTTTCTTTAATGCAATTTTATGTTTCCATGTTCTTTTATGTTGATCTTGCTTACTATTATTGATTTCCTGCTATTGATAGTTATGGGTTTCCTTTAATTCTTGCATTTTGTTATGTTTACTTTTCTTGCATTCTAGGTGTTTGATAAAATGTTTCCTATAGTTTTTGAGTAGTTCTCTTTGCTCTTGGCCTAGGCTAAGGGAATTGAGTGACCTTGAGTCATTGGGTCTCATTGAATTGGTGGTTTGAGAACCCTTGGTGATCAATTTGATACTCATTGATGCCAACCCACTACTAATCTAATTAGTAGGTAGGTTGGGACTTATGGGTTGATGTGATTAAACCTATTTGACGTACTTCAAGCCTAGGAGTAGATATTATGTACTTAAGGCTTTGGAAGTAGACTTAATAGGTTGGCCTCTCATAATTATATATGTATGGTTTGTAGACAAGGATGGTGATCTCAATTACCTAAGTCTAGCCAAGAGTTCTTTCCCATCTATTTTATTAGTTCTTGTTATTTTACTTTCTTGCCATTTATTTTCTTGCCCAATTATCAATCAAACCCCCCTTGCTCTTCATAGCCAATAATTAAACACTTCATTGCAATTTCTTGTGAGACGACCCGGAGTCTAAATACTTCGGTTAATTTTCATTTGGGGTTTGTTAATTGTGACACAACCAAATTTTTGATTGGGAGGATTGTTTGTTGGTGTAGAACTATACTTGCAATGAGATTTCAATTGTGAAATTCTATACCAACACGACAATTTTCCTTAAATCAAATGCCAACCTTACATTTTCCAGGACTGAAATCTAAGCATTTCCCTCGAACCATTGTAAGCCAATTCTTTGGGTCCAGGTTCACACTTTGATCATGGCTCTTGGTGATCCATGCATTGGCATAGAACTCTTGAACCATTAAGATCCCGACTTGTTGGATGGGGTTGGTGAGAATTTCCCAACCGCTTCTTCTAATCTCATGTCAGATCTTTAGATATTCACCCTTTTTGTGCTTGAAAGGGACCTCAGGGATCACCTTCTTCTTGGCCACAACTTCATAGAAGTGGTCTTGATGCACGCTTGAGATGAATCTATCCATCTCCCATGATTCGGAGGTGGAAGCAATTGCCTTCCCTTTTCTCTTTCTAGAGATTTCTCCGGCCTTAGGTGCCATAAATGGTTATGGAAAAACAAAAAGCAACGCTTTTACCACACCAAACTTAGAAGGTTTGCTCGTCCTCGAGAAAAAGAAGAAAGAAGAGAGTAGAAGAAGAAGAATTAGAGGAGATGTAGGGTAGTGGAGTTTTCGGCCAAGGGGGAGAAGTAGTGTTTGTGATATGTGGAAATAAAGGATTAAAGATTGGTTTATATAGGAGTGGAGAGAGGGGTAGGGTTCGGCCATGTATGGGTGAGTTTGGGACGGAAAGTGGTTTGAATTTGAATGGTAAGGTAGGTGGGGTTTTATGATGGATGGATGTGGATTGGTGAAAAGATTATGGAGAAGAGTGTAGCATTTGATAGGTGAGGGGTTCTTGGGGAAAACGTATTGAGGTGATTGGTTTGAAGAAGAGAGAGAGAGATGAGGTAGGTGGGGATCATGTGGGGTCCACAGATCCTGAGGTGTCAAGGATTTCTCATCCCTGCACCATGTTGGCGTGTAAACGCCCCTTGATTGCCAATCCTGGCATTAAATGCCAGGTTGCTGCCCATTTCTGGCATTTAACGCCAGATTATCTTCCCTTTCTGGCGTTTAAACGCCAGCTTTTCTCCCTTTTCTGGCGTTAAACGCCAGCTCTGTGTCTCTTTCTGCGTTAAACACCAGTCTAGTGCATTTTTCTGGCGTTTAAACGCCAGTAAGCTTCTCTTCCAGGGTGTGCTATTTTTAATACTGTTTTTCATTCTATTTTTAATTTTTCAGTTGTTTTTGTGGCTTCACATGATCATCAACCTACAGATAACATAAAATAACAATGGAAAATAAATAGATACAATTAAATAAAATTGGGTTGCCTCCCAACAAGCGCTTCTTTAATGTCAATAGCTTGGCAGTGGGCTCACATGGAGCCTCACAGATACTCAGAGCATGATGATGGCCTTCCAACACCAAACTTAGAGTTTGAATGTGGGGGCTCTATTTGACTCTGCATTGAGAGAAGCTTTTCATGCTTCCTCTCCATGGTTACAAAGGGAGATCCTTGAGCTTTAAACACAAGGGAGTCCTTATTCACGTGAAGGATCAATTCTCCTCTGTCAACATCAATCACAGCTTTTGCTGTTGCTAGGAAGGGTCTGCCAAGGATGATGGATTCATCTATACACTTCCCAGTGTCTAGGATTATGAAATCAGCAGGGATGTAGTGGCCTTCAACCTTTACCAAGACATCCTCTACAAGTCCATAAGCCTGTTTCCTTGAATTGAATGCCATCTCTAGTGAGATTCTTGTAGCTTGTACCTCAAGGATCCCTAGCTTCTCCATCATAGAGAGTGGCATGAGGTTTATACTTGACCCTAGGTCACACAGAGCCTTCTCAAAGGTCATGGTGCCTATGGTACAATGTATTGAGAACTTTCCAGGATCCTGTTTCTTCTGAGGTAATGTCTTCCTAGTCAAGTTATTCAGTTCTTTAGTGAGCAAGGGGGGTGATGAATGTAAATATTCTTATGCTGGTTAGAAACTAGTGATGAATCCGATCGTGAGTATAGTCTAACCAACACACGAATACCGCATCAAACAATTCTAAAATCTATGACCGAGAGTATTGATCCCGGGTCATTCTCCCTAGGAACTGCTTTAGAATGTGCATCATTGATTAGGAAAGCTTTTATGGTTTTGAGAATTGGTGCAAGAATTCAAACTAGTAAGGCAATCAACAATTAATTGGAATAAAAGCCTTGGCCAAGGGTAAGCATTGGAAGTTCCATCATTATAGTTTCCTTCAATTTTGATAAGAGTTGATTGTTGCTTCACTTAGTTAACCCCCTAACAATAGAGGAAAGTCAACTGAGATTAACTAACTTGAGTCACAAGTCCTAGTCTCACCCTAGGGAAGTCTAGCTTTAGTGCACTCCAAGTCAATTAGCAATTCTCAATTCATAATATTCAATTGATATCAACTACTCAAGTGTCTTCAATAACTCAACCCCTAAGCCAAGTAAGAGAAATATACTCCATAGCTAAGGTTGTCATTAGCACAAACAATTGGTAGGCAATTATAGAAAACATGATGTAATTGAGAGAAGAGAATTGAATCAAAGCTATCTAATCCAAACAATCATCAACAATCAAATAATTGAATGAAACCTCAATTCATTAATCCAAATTCAAAGTAACAAAATGAACCAAATCTAGATCTAAGGAATTGAATCAAAAGAACATCAATTAGGAGTAGAAGAAGAGTAGATCTACACTTGTAGCAAAACAAAAACTCAATTATCAATAGATCTCACCAAGAATTCCAAGGAAACTTGCAATGGAGGATGAAAACCTAGAGAGAATGGAAAGAGAGAAGGGATGATCATGAATGGAAAGAGAGATGATGAGGTAGGTGGGGATCCTGTGGGGTCCACAGATCCTGAGATGATCTTGTGGGGTCCACAGATCCTGAGGTGTCAAGGCATTTACATCCCTGTACCAATTTAGGCATGTAAAATGCCCTTGCACACAACTCTGGGCGTTCAGTGCCAGGTTGGTGCCCATTTTGGGCGTTCAACGCCCCTTTGCTGCCATTTCTGGCGTTGAACGCCAGAACCATGCTTGTTCTGGGCGTTCAGCGCCAGGATGCTCCCATTCTGGGCGTTCAGCGCCAGAACTATGCTCTGTTCTGGCGTTTGAACGCCAGACAGATGCTCCTCCAGGGTGTGATTTTTCTTCTGCTGTTTTTGATTCCGTTTTCAATTTTTATATTTATTTTATGACTCCTCATGATCATGAACCTATAAAGACACATAACTAAGAAAAATATAGTTAGATAAATAAACATTGGGTTGCCTCCCAACAAGCGCTTCTTTAATGTCAATAGCTTGACAGTGAGCTCTCATGGAGCCTTACAGATGTGCAGAGCTTTGTTGAGACTCTCCAACACCAAACTTAGAGTTTGGATATGGGAGTTCAACACCAAACTTAGAATTTGGCTGTGGCCTCCCAACACCAAACTTAGAATTTGACTGTGGAGGCTCTGGTTGACTCTGCTTGGAGGGAAGCTTTTTCTGCTTCCTCTCCATGGTTGTAGAGGGAGATCCTTGAGTTTTGAATACAAGGGAGTTCTCATTCCATTGAAGGACTATTTCACCTCTGTCAACATCAATCACAGCCCTTGCTGTGGCCAGGAAAGGTCTTCCTAGGATGATGGATTCATCCTCTTCCTTTCCAGTATCCAGGACTATGAAATCAGTAGGTATGTAAAGGCCCTCAACCTTTACTAATACAGCTTCTACTTGTCCATAAGCCTGTCTTCTTGAGCTGTCTGCCATCTCTAGTGAGATTTTAGCAGCTTGCACCCCATAGATTCCCAGTTTCTCTATTACAGAGAGGGGCATGAGGTTTATTCCTGAACCAAGGTCACACAGAGCCCTAAAGATCATGGTGCCTATGGTACAGGTTATTATGAACTTTCCAGGATCCTGTCTCTTCTGAGGCAATGTCAGTTGATCCAGATCACTTAGTTCATTGATGAACAAAGGAGGTTCAACTTCCCAAGCATCAATGCCAAACAATTTGGCATTCAGCTTCATGATTGCACCAAGAAACTTGGCAGTTTGCTCTTCAGTGACATCCTCATTCTCTTCAGAAGAGGAATACTCATCAGAGCTCATGAAGGGCATAAGGAGGTTCAATGGAATCTCTATGGTCTCTAGATGAGCCTCAGAGTCCTTTGGTTCCTGATGACAAGTCATCTTAGCCTATTTTAACTAGCCTTTTTCTTTTGTTTTCAATTGAATTATGCACTTTCTTGAGCCATAAGCAAGCCAATTGGGTAGATTTTCATGTTTCCTTTGATTTAATCAACCATGTATGAATTCATGCTATTTCATGAGGTTTTGTGCTATATTTGTTGCATATTATGAAAGAATGAATATCTCATGATTTTGAGCATAGCTTTGATGAGTTTGGTTGATTAATGATAGGTGAAGAAAGCTTGGAGAAAGGTTGAAGCAAAGAGGAATGGCTAGGAGTGAAGAGAGAACAATGGAATAAGTGAAATTGAACCAGGAAGCAAGAAGTTAGCCCCAACGTTAGCCCCCTAACTTGGAGGCTAACGTTGGAACTTGAAATTTCCTCCCTGACCATCCCACGTTTGCGCCAACGTTAGCCCCCTAACTTGGAGGCTAACGTTGGCACATGAATTACAAAGGGGGAAGGGCCAACGTTTGCGCCAACGTTAGCCCCCTAACTTGGAGGCTAACGTTGGCGCCACACACCACAAGGCATACAAGGGGTATACTTCCAACAAGAATAACTTGAGCTACAGAGCTCCAAATGAGGTGATTCAAGAAGCATTGGAAAGTAGGAATCAAGAGCTTTCCAAGCATATATGGCACTGCATGGTGGACACTAAAATTTAGGGAGAAAACTGCCCCGCAATGTGCATAAATGAACATGGTGGCAACATGCAGTGAGGCCACTTGACCTCTGCACCTTTGATGGAGTATAACTCGAGTTGTAGAGCTCTAAATAATGTGCTCCCAACGGCATTGGAAAGTAGACATCCAGGGATTTCCAACAATGTATAATAGTATGGGGTGGACAATACATTTGAGCCTCCAGAACTGGGGTTTTCGCCAACGTTTGAGGGCTAACGTTACCTCAAACGCTGCACACCAAAGCCAGCGACCATGCCCTCTTCAAATGATCATAAACTTGAGTTGTAGATGTCCAATTGAAGTGATTCCAAGTGGGTTAGAAAGCTGACATTCAGAGCTTTCCAACCATATATGATAGTCTATATTGGGCATAAAATTGGCAACGTGACAAGAGGACAAAGTTAGCCCCATAAATGTGCATAAGGGAGGCCAACGTTAGGGTCAAAGTTAGACCCCTAACGTTGGCACCAACGTCCAAACCAGAAAAATGTGCCAACTGATATGAAAAGTTGGAGCCAAAGTTAGACCCCTAACTTTGGCTCAAACGTTAGGTCCAACTATGGCTAATTTCAAAATCGGTTCAATTGGTTCAATTCGGTTCCTCTTCAAACCCCAAGAGCAATCAACCAAGGCCTTTATCAACCCAATTCCATCAAGAGCAAGGGCCCAAATGATCATCACTCAAAGGCACAAGAATTAGATAAAATAGGAATTTCATTTAATTGTAATTTGTTTTTAATTTCATTTTCATTTTGTAGAAATGCCTATAAATAAGCATCTGTTTCATATTTGTAAAGGAGGCTGGCTCCACTAGGGAGCATTAGGATTTGAGAGCTCTCTCTTAGTTTTCAATTTCGTTTTGAATCTTGGGTTGAGAATTGAAGAAATTCTGTTTCAATCTCACCTTGAGAATTTTCTTGTTTACTTTCTCTGCACAATTGAATTTCCATTCCTGTTTACTACTTCACCTTCTCTTGGCTTCTGCAATTTACTTTTCTTTAATTTCTCTTGCAATTGTTCTTGTTGGATCTAGGAAGGCATTGAGATCTAGACTTGGTTATCTAGTCTCTTGGGTCCTGAGATCTTAATTCCAATTTTACATTCTCTGTTTATTGCTTTTCATGTTTATTTACATTTCTGTTTTGGTTCCGAATCAATCAAATCCATCTTTTATTTCTCTGCTTGTTGCAATTTAACTTTTCCTTGTTTAATTTCTGCAAATCCAATTCCCAATTCCCTTTACATTTGATGCAATTTATATTTCTTGTCATTTAAGATTCTTGCAATTTACATTTCTTGCTCTTTAAGTTACTTGCCAATTTACATTCTGCAACTTTAAATTCATTGTCATTTACTTTCTGATGGTTACAATTTCACACAATTCACATCAATGTTAACTTGACTAAACTAATCACCCACTAAAGTTGCTTGATCCATCAATCCCTGTGGGATCGACCTCACTCCCGTGAGTTATTATTACTTGATGCGACCCGGTGCACTTGGCGGTTAGATTTGTGTGTTTTGGGAGAAATTTATTTTTCACCAAAATACTCATCAAGTTTTTGGCGCCGTTGCCGGGGATTGATTAGATCAACAATGATTATGTGGGTGAGAAGTCTAGATCAAGCATTTTCTTTATTTTTGTTCTCTGTTCTAAGTTGAAACCAAGGTGTTTGAGTTATTGCCTCACTAAGAAATTCTCATCTCTGATATGAGTAATTTCAATTTTCATTGATGTTTGCAAAATACAAATGGAGTTCAACTCATCATTTGGTCAAACAAAATTTTATGGGATATCACCCACCATCACCAATCTCTAATGATGGCTGGGGATATCACCAAGAAACTTCAAATTCCGGGCACTCCAATTCATGGAGCTATGCTTCAGAACCACAAGATGAGAAAGAAAATCATATGGGATATTTCCCTCCACCACAAAATGATGCAAGTCATGATTCTAATGGTGGCTGGGAAGGGAATTCTAGTGCTCCATATGATATTCATCCAGAGATATCATCACTTGACCATACTTCAACCGAAAGCCCCTTTTCAAAACTCACCACCCACACAAACTCCCATGAACCACTCATGGGTTTCAGAATTTGAGTCTAAGTTCAACAGAATGGCGGAGGAATATCAACAATCCCGGAGGGAACTAGAAATCCTTTCTCAGGAGACAGATAAGCAATTGGAGGACACAGATAAACGCTTAGAACTACTAAGCAAGGAAAATGAAGACCAATTGATGGATGTGAAGGATAAAGTGGAAGAGCAAGATAAGGAGGCCACTGCATCAAGTGAACTTTCAATGAAGAATGAGGTGGTTGAACCTGAAACTGCACTTGAGATGACAAGAGAACATGAAAACTCACAACTCTCACAAACCTCCCTGGACCAAAATGCCTCAACATCTGAATCCATGATTGAAAGGTATGACGAGGAGATGAAGAAATGTTGGGAAGATCGACAAACCTCCCCCATGATAGAGCGAATGAAACAAATGTTGGGTGTAAAAGAGGAAGTGGAGGAGCAAGAAAGTGAAGAAGTCATTCCAAACTCAAGTGAGGCAGAGAAGTACATAAAGGAGGAGTTCATGGAACCACCAATACAAAAGGCTCTGGATGAATACAAAACTCCAACAATCACACAACCACCAAAACATGGATTCAAAGAAGTGAAGGCAATTGACAAAAGCACCGAAAAGAGGATTGTGACCAAACTACCAAGGACAACATTCAAGAGAAGGTCAACCACAAGCAATCCAACCCCTGGACCAATAGCAAGCAAGCTCAATCAAGCCATGTACAAATGAAAGCTTGCTGAGGAGAGACCAAGACAAGGGGTAATAGCTGAATCTTCTCCTCCTTTGAAGTCATTTCTCTTAACAAATTGGAAGAAGAGGAAGAAAGTAAAGAACAGGTAGACAGTAGGTACAATTCTTCTCCTTGCTTTGTTTAAATTTCAATAAATTGGCATATGATTACATTCTAAGTTTGGTGTTGCCCTGCAACAAACTGTTTTCCATCTTCATGGATGATTGCATCAATTTTACATGAAAGTGACACACCAAGATTCTAAGTTTGGTGTGCCACCTATTTTTCTATGCAATTCAATCCAGCAACATCACTTGTCTGCATAATCATATTGCCTTTTACAGTGTTATTTTTCTTCTTAGTTGGATAATTTTTGTTTTCCCTTTGTTTCATTTATTTACTTGTTTTTAATGCTTTCCTTCATTAACTGTTTTTGTTAATACATCACCAAGACATCCTTATTCATAACAGACTCTTCATTTGGTGATTGTATTTAACATATAACAGTTTCTTTTGTTTAGTTTTAGTTTAAATAAATTGACATAGGATTGCATTCTAAGTTTGGTGTTGCTATGCAACACAGTTTGCTTCAAATCTTTACTGGATACTTGCATTAATTCCAAGTGAAAGTGTCACACTAAGTTTGGTGTGCCACTTATCTTTTATGCAAAGTATTATGCTCACCTTCTTAAGCTTGCAATCACAATGTCTCTGTCTCTTGTGCCTTGATTATTATCTTTAATTTTGCTTGCTTGAAACACATGTACTACTAACATTCCTTGTGAAAGACATTCATGATCCATCTTAGCCCCATAGCCACGGTTCTAATAGTTGCTTGAGGATGAGCAAGCATTCTGAGTTTGGTATGGGAAGGAGGAGAATGGGAGGAAAATGACAGCAATAGAGAAGATGAACTACAAGGTTGTAAAGTTCCTTTTCCTCTCATTTGTTTCAAGCACTATGAACTGCATGATTGTCTTTACCTTCTCTGTATGCATGTGTGTATGAAAAGGCATAGTTTGATTTTTAATTTGCAACATGGTGCTGTGTCATTATGAATACCAACTTGAGTTTTGTGAATTCCAAAGCAGTAAAGCATCATGATCATAAACAAACAAGGAACTAAAGAAGAGTTTAGCATGTGCATACAAGTATTGGAAAGCTAGTATGATTAATTGTTGCTCAATTGCATTGGATTTTATTTAATTGAAGTTTTCATCTAGTACATTTTGTGAAATCTTTTAAAATCATGAAAACCTTGAAGAAGCAAATGCAAAATAAAGCAAGAAAAGAAAAAGGGAAAGAATGAGAAAGCTGAAGGCTCTGAGTACCAATGGCAATTTATTTGCTAAGTACTTGTGGTGTTTATGTATCAAGCCAAATGCTTGAAAACAAAACACTTAGAAGTCAAGGCTAGGCTCAAAGTGCAAAAGCACTCCCTCAAAGCTCAAGGCTCTGAGCATCAATGATTAGAGAGTTAAGAAAAGAAAAGAAAAATGAGCTTAATGAAGTCCTCTAATCAAATGCTTGTGGTGCTTATGTATCAAGTGGTAATACTTGAAAACAAAGCATTTAGAAGTCGTAGCTTTGTTATCAACTCATGGGGCAAAGCACCCAAAAGGAGAAGCTAAATAAAAAAATCAAAAGCTTGTTTCAAGGAAGAAATATAAAAGAAAGATTTCATAATATGAGCTAGATGGAAGCATCAATCATTTACATTTCTTTTGTGATTGTAGCATGCTTAGAAAAGTAGCTTACCATGAACATTGAGTTGCTATTCTTCTTACCTTGGATTGTCAATCTTTATTGCATGATTCTTTTCTTGCTTGGGGACAAGCAAGCTTTAAGTTTGGTGTTGTGATGACAAGTCATCTTAGCCTATTTTAACTAGCCTTTTTCTTTTGTTTTCAATTGAATTATGCACTTTCTTGAGCCATAAGCAAGCCAATTGGGTAGATTTTCATGTTTCCTTTGATTTAATCAACCATGTATGAATTCATGCTATTTCATGAGGTTTTGTGCTATATTTGTTGCATATTATGAAAGAATGAATATCTCATGATTTTGAGCATAGCTTTGATGAGTTTGGTTGATTAATGATAGGTGAAGAAAGCTTGGAGAAAGGTTGAAGCAAAGAGGAATGGCTAGGAGTGAAGAGAGAACAATGGAATAAGTGAAATTGAACCAGGAAGCAAGAAGTTAGCCCCAACGTTAGCCCCCTAACTTGGAGGCTAACGTTGGAACTTGAAATTTCCTCCCTGGCCATCCCACGTTTGCGCCAACGTTAGCCCCCTAACTTGGAGGCTAACGTTGGCACATGAATTACAAAGGGGGAAGGGCCAACGTTTGCGCCAACGTTAGCCCCCTAACTTGGAGGCTAACGTTGGCGCCACACACCACAAGGCATACAAGGGGTATACTTCCAACAAGAATAACATGAGCTACAGAGCTCCAAATGAGGTGATTCAAGAAGCATTGGAAAGTAGGAATCAAGAGCTTTCCAAGCATATATGGCACTAACGCCCTGCAATCGCGAGTTAGGAGCTCGTCACAGTCATTCAATCATTGAATCCTACTCGGAATACCACAGACAAGGTTTAGACCTTCCGGATTCTCTTGAATGCCGCCATCATTCTAGCTTACGCCACGAAGATTCCGGTTAGGAGATCTAAGAGATACTCATTCTAGCTTATTTCATGTAGAACAGAAGTGTTTGTCAGGCACGCATTCATAAGGGAGAAGGATGATGAGCGTCACACATAATCATCACCTTCATCACGTTCTTAGGTGCGAATGGATATCTTAGAAGCGAAATAAGAAGAATTGAATAGAAAACAGTAGTACTTTGCATTAATCTTTGAGGAACAGCAGAGCTCCACACCTTAATCTATGGAGTGTAGAAACTCTACCGTTAAAAATACATAAGTGAAGGTCCAGGCATGGCCGAGATGGCCAGCCCCCTAAAACGTGATCAAAGGATCATAAGGTAATCCAAAGATGCCTAATACAATAGTAAGAGGTCCTATTTATAATAAACTAGCTACTAGGGTTTACATGAGTAAGTATTTGATGTATAAATCCACTTCCGGGGCCCACATGGTGTGTGTTTGGGCTGAGCTTAAGTGTTGCACGTGCAGAGGCCATTTGTGGAGTTGAACGCCAGTTTTTGTGCCAGTTTGGGCGTTCAACTCTGGTTTTGGATCCTTTTCTGGCGCTGGACGCCAGATTTGGGTAGAAAGCTGGCGTTGAACGCCAGTTTACGTTATCAATTCATGGCCAAAGTATGGACTATTATATATTGCTGGAAAGCCCTGGATGTCTACTTTCCAACGCAATTGGAAGCGCGCCAGTTTGAGTTCTGTAGCTCCAGAAAATCCACTTTGAGTGCAGGGAGGTCAGAATCCAACAGCATCAGCAGTCCTTTTTCAACCTCTGAATCTGATTTCTGCTCAAGTCCCTCAATTTCAGCCAGAAAATACCTGAAATCACAGAAAAACACACAAACTCATAGTAAAGTCCAGAAATGTGAATTTAACACAAAATCTATTAAAAACATCCCTAAAAGTAACTAGATCCTACTAAAAACATACTAAAAACAATGTCAAAAAGCGTATAAATTATCCGCTCATCAGGCATTCATTCAGAAGACAAAAAGCATTGCCACCACATATAAATAATTAGAATTTTCCTTATTAAAAACTCGAAAAAATATTGCCTCCTTATTCTAAAAATCTGCTATTTTATTCGTGTTTGATGATGATGAGAAAAATAAATTATAGCTTAATTGGAGATAAAATCAAAATAGAGATACTAATTACTACTACTCATATATAACTTCTAAGGTAAATTTCTAATAAGAACAATTATCACAGAGTTAAGGCTAAGATTAGAACTCAACAACCTTGGATTTGGGAGGTGGATGCCTCTTTAGTCTGTGGAGTGCTTGGCCCTTCAAGAGATAGCTTCTGGCGCTTCAGTTCCTTCAGTTCACGCCCTTGCTCTTCTTGTTCTCTAAGCAATTTGCAGAGCATGCTGTTTTGATTTTGCTGCTCTTTGTTTAGTTGATCCACAGCTTCTTGCAACTTGGTGACAGATGTTTCTAGGCGCTCCTAGTATTCAATTTGAGGGATTTCTGGGAGGAACTCCTGTGCTCTCCTCTTGATGGGGTCGTCCTGCACTTGTTGTCCTTCCATAGACTTTTTGGTGATTGGTTGCTCAACTGGGATGTACTCATCTACTCCCATTTTTATCCCAGCATCTTTACATAACAGAGAGACCAAGCTTGGATAAGCCAATCTGGCATCTTTGGAGTTCTTGTTTGCAATTTTGTAAAGCTCACAAGCAATTAGCTGATGAACTTCCACTTCTTTTTCCAGCATAATGCAATGAATCATCACTGCTCTTCTGATGGTGACCTCAGAGCGGTTGCTAGTGGGCAGTATAGAGCGCCCAATGAAGTCCAGCTAGCCTCTGGCGACTGGTTTGAGATCTCCTCTTTTGAGTTGGTTTGGGGCACCCTTTGTGTTGGTTGTCCATTTGTCTCTTGGGAGACATATGTCCTCTAGGATTTTGTCCAAACTCAGGTTTGATCTCATCATTCTCCTATTAAAGGAGTTTGGGTCATCTTGCGGTTGAGGCAGCTTGAAGATCTCCCTTAATTTGTCAGGGTGGGTGTGAACAATCTTCCCTTCTGACCAGAGTTCTATAGTCATAGAATGCGGTTCCCGCTATTCTCTGCCTATCCGTCTACAATAAATTTGCATAGAATTCTTGAACCATGTTTCTTTCCACCTTTGTTTCAGGATTAGCTAGGACTTCCCAGCTCCTGTTTCAAATTTTCTCTTGTATCTTTGAATATTCGTCTTCTTTCAGATCGAATTTAACTTCCGGGATCACTAACCTTAGACCCATTATTTTGTAGTAATGGTCTGAATGTTCTTTGGTTAAGATCTTCCCTTGATTCCAAAGTGGTTTTGGAATATTCTCTTTCTTGCCTCTTGAGTTGGTTTGTTTTCTTTTAGGTGCCATGATCTTAGTGGGTATTGGCTTAGTGATCACGGATAAACACACCAAACTTAGAGGTTTGCTTGTCCTCAAGCAAAAGAAAAAAAAGGAGAGGGATAGAGGGAGAGCCAAGTTCGAATTTTGGAGGAGAGGGGGAGAGACCAAACTAACATTTAAAGGGAGGGGGTGGGTTTCGAAAATTTTGAAGAAGATATGATAAAAGATATGATTTGTAAAAGATAAGTATGATAGGAAAATGATGCACTTTAAAATTTAAAAGATATAAATAATATGAAAGATATTTGAAAAAGATAGCTTTGTTTTGAAAAAGATGTTGTGAAGATTTGAAAAAGATATTGAGGAGTTGAAAAGATTTTAGAAGGAAAAGAGATAGATTTGTTTTGAAAAAGATTTGAAAAGAATTTGAAGAGGATTTAAAAAAAGGTTTATGTTTAGAATTAACATACATTTGATATCTTTTGAAAAAGGATTTGAAAAATTAGGATTTGTAATATGTTTATGCAAGAAATCATGAATTGAAACATGAAAATTGAAAAAAATTTGAAGTGAAAACAAAATTGCCTACGCCCCACAATCCTGGTGTTAAACGCCCAACTACTGCATGTTTTGGGCGTTTAACACCCAACTGGTGCTTGGTATGGGCGTTTAACGCCCAGTTGTTGCTTCTAGCTGGCGTTAAACGCCAGAAACTCCTTTGTCACTGGGCTTTTTTCTGAATGCCCAGGATGCTGTAAATCTGGCGTTAAAGGCCCAGAAGCTGCTTCTTTCTGGCGTTTAACGCCCAGATGGCTCAGTAAATGCTCCTTTTGGGCGTTTAACGCCCAAAACAGCTCTTACTGGCTTTTTCGCACCAGTGAGCTTCATTTTGCTGTTTTGTGCTCTGAATCCTTTTGTACCCATGTGAACTTATGCAATTCATTCTTTACCTTGAAGATTATTAATATTGAAATTAAAAATAAATAAAATGAAGAATAGAATAAAATAAAATAACAGAAAGAGTTTTGCTAATGGCTGGGTTGCCTCCCAGCAAGCGCTTCTTTATTGTCTTTAGCTGGACCTTGCTGAGCTTTTTAATCTAGCCTCAGCCTTGAGCATTCTTGCTCAACATTGCCTTCAACATAATGCTTGATTCTCTGTCCATTAACAATGAACTTCTTATTAGAATCAATGTCTTGAAGCTCCATATAGCCATATAGTGACACACTTGTAATCACATATGGTCCCCTCCACCGGGATTTCAGTTTCCTGGGGAATAGCCTGAGCCTAGAGTTAAACAGCAGAACCTTCTGTCCTGGTTTAAAGACTCTAGATGACAGCTTTCAGTCATGCCATCTTTTCACTTTCTCTTTGTAAAGCTTGGCATTTTCGAAAGCAGTGAGTTTGAATTCCTCTAGCTCATTCAGCTGGAGCAATCTTTTTTCTCCAGCAAATTTGGCATCAAAGTTTTGGAATCTGGTTGCCCAGTAGGCTTTGTACTCCAGTTCCTTGGGCAGATGACAGGCGTTACCATACACAAGCTGGTATGGAGAGGTCCCTATAGGAGTCTTGAATGCTGTTCTGTACGCCCACAGAGCATCATCCAAGCTTCTTGCCTAATCCTTTCTACGGGTACTTACAGTCTGTTCCAGGATTCTTTTTAGTTCTCTGTTAGAGACTTCAGCTTGCCCATTTGTCTGTGGATGATATGGAGTTGCCACCTTGTGGCTAATTCCATACCGGACCATGGCAGAGTAAAGCTGTTTGTTGCAGAAGTGGGTGCCCCCATCACTGATTAGTACTCTAGGGACACTAAACCTGCTGAAGATATGTTTCTGGAGGAACTTCAGCACTGTCTTAGTATCATTAGTGGGTGTGGCAACGGCCTCTACCCATTTGGATACATAGTCGACTGCCACCAGAATATAAGTGTTTGAGTTTGATGGAGGGAAAGGCCCCACGAAGTCAATACCCCATACATCAAACAACTCAATCTCCAAGATTCCTTGTTGAGGCATGGCGTAACCATGAGGCAGATTACTAGCTCTCTGGCAACTGTCACAGTTACGTACAAACTCTCGGAAATCCCTATAGATGGTAGGCCAGTAGAAACCATATTGGAGAACCTTGGTGGCTGTTCGCTCACCTCCGAAATGGCCTCCATATTGTGATCCATGGCAATACCATAAGATCTTCTGTGCTTCTTCTCTAGGTACACACCTACGGATTATTCCATCTGCATATCTCTTAAAGAGATAGGATTCATCCCACAAGTAGTACTTTGCATCAGTAATTAATTTTTTCTTTTGTTGCCTGTTGTATTCCTTGGGTATGAACCTTGTAGCTTTATAGTTTGCAATGTTTGCAAACCATGGTATTTCCTGAATGGCGAACAAATGCTCATCCGGAAAGGACTCAGAGATCTCAATAGAGGGAAAGAACGCCCCTTGTACTGGTTCTATCCGGGACAGATGATCAGCCACTTGGTTTTCTGTCCCTTTTCTGTCTCTTATTTCTATATCAAAATCTTGCAGAAGCAACACCAATCTTATGAGCCAGGGTTTTGAATCCTGTTTTTTAAGTAGATATTTAAGAGCAGCATAGTCAGTGTACACAATCACTTTTGATCCTACTAAGTATGATCTAAATTTGTCAATGGCATAAACCACTGCAAGCAATTCTTTTTTTGTGGTTGTGTAATTTTTCTGGGCGTTATTTAAAACACGGCTAGCATAATAAATGACATGCAGAAGCTTGTCGTGCCTCTGCCCCAATACTACACCAATGGCATGATCACTGGCATCACACATTAATTCAAATGGTAATATCCAGTCTGGTGCAGAAATAACTAGTGCTGTGACCAGCTTAGCTTTCAGAGTTTCAAACACCTGCAGACACTCTGTGTCAAACACAAATGGCGTGTCAGCAGCTAGTAGATTGCTTAGAGCTTTTGCGATTTTTGAAAAATCTTTTATAAACCTCCTATAGAATTCTGCATGCCCCAGAAAGTTTCTGATTGCCTTAACAAATTGTAAATCACACTTTTTATAACACGTACCACTAACCAGCAAGTGCACTGGGTCGTCCAAGTAATACCTTACGTGAGTAAGGGTCGATCCCACGGAGATTGTCGGCTTGAAGCAAGCTATGGTTATTTTGTAATTCTTAGTGAGGAAATATCATAAAATAGGGTCTTGAAAGGAAACTTATTACTTTAACCAAGCAAAACATACATGCAAACAATTATTATCATGCAATCTATCCTATCTAACAAAAGAAAAACTATAAATGTTGGTGTTAAGAGAGAGAAGTTACCTCCGAAAGTCAAGGACTAACCTCCCCATACTTAAGGCTTGGCACGGTCCTCCGTGCCATCAGTAAGGAGCAAGGGAGGGCTGGAAGCGTCGCCTCTAGTGTCTGGTTTGCCTTGGCTGCCTGTGCTACTGGATAAAGGGGAGTCTGGGGTGTCCTTTGGTTCTGGAGGTGGGTGTGTACCAAGTATGAGTTCCTTTAGGTAGTCATATCGGCGCTTGTTACGGTGCTCCATTTGCTCCATTCGTCGGTCTTTCCAGTCGAGCCTCTTAAGGATCTGAAGGAACATCTGATGGGTAGATGGTGCTTGTGGTGTAGAAGGTGGTGGAGTGGAGAAGGGAGGAGGATCCAAAGATGGATCTGCAGGTCGGCTTGCAGAGGGAACTGGCGGCCTGATGTACTTTCTGTTCGGGACATACTGGTCAGCTCTAGGGATCATGACCTTCGTGTCACCTGCCCAAGAGGACACACCTACTACAGAGACTAAATCTGAAACCAAGGCGGGAAAAGGCAGGTTACCCGCTATCTGTACGTGTCCCATGGCAGCCTAGATGTGTCGGTGCAGGTTGAGGGGTTGCTCTGTCAGGATGCACCAGAGGAGGACAACCATGTCTGCTGTGAAGGTCGACTGGTGATTGCTTGGAAAGACATAGTGGGACATGATTTGTGCCGACACACGAGCCTCCATGGTGAGTGACTGGGCAGAGATGCTCTTAGGTCGAGTCCTATGCTGTCCATAGATCCACTTGCTGCCAGGTTGTGCTATGACACCAAGGATGCTATTCCAGTCGAACTGGTATGTCTGGCGCTTGAAAGAGGCCTCTTGATAGGCGTCTGGTACACGAAATCGTGATCGCACACTTTTCACACAACTCCGTCCAGCTGACCAGCAAGTGCACTGGGTCGTCCAAGTAATACCTTACGTGAGTAAGGGTCGATCCCACGGAGATTGTTGGCTTGAAGCAAGCTATGGTCATCTTTGTAAATCTCAGTCAGGCAAATTCAAATGATTTTGAGGTTTTGATAATTAAAATGTAATTAAAACATAAAATAACATAGAAATACTTCTGTAATTCATTGGTAGGTGTTTCAGATAAGCGTATGAAGATGATTTGTTCCTTCTGAACCTCTGCTTTCCTATTCCCTTCATCCAATCATTCATACTCCTTTCCATGGCAAGCTGTATGTTGGGGGATCACCGTTGTCAATGGCTACCGTCCGTCCTCTAGGTGAAAATGGTCCAAATGTGCTGTCACCGCACGGCTAATCATCTGTCGGTTCTCACTCATGTTGGAATAGGATCCATTGATTCTTTTGCGTCTGTCACTACGCCCAACACTCGCGAGTTTGAAGCTCATCACAGTCATCCCATCCCAGATCCTACTCGGAATACCACAAACAAGGTTTAGACTTTCCGAATCTCAAGAATGCTACCAATTGATTCTAGCTTATACCACAAAGACTCTGATTTCACGGAATGGAGGGCTCTGTTGTCAGGAGAGGAAACCAAGCACCGTGAATCAGGAGGCTAAGAGATACACACTCAAGCTATTGCAGATAGAACTGAAGTGGTTGTTAGGCACGTGTTCATGGGTGAGAATGATGATGAGTGTCACGGATCATCACATTCATCAGGTTGAAGTAAGAGTGAATATCTTGGAATAAGAATAAGCTTGAATTGAATAGAAAAATAATAGTACTTTGCATTAAATCATGAGGAACAGCAGAGCTCCACACCTTAATCTATGGGGTGTAGAAACTCCACCGTTGAAAATACATAAGTAATGAAGGTCCAGGCATGGCCGAATGGCTAGCCCCCAAGTCTAAGGAAAAACGTTCCAAAGATGATCAAAAAGATGAAAATACAATAGCAATAGCAAAAGGTCCTATTTATAATGAACTAGTAACCTAGGGTTTACAGAAATGAGTAGTTGATGCAGAAATCCACTTCCAGGCCCACCTGGTGTGTGTTTGGGCTGAGCATTGAAGCTTTCACATGTAGAGACCTTTTTTGGAGTTAAACGCCAGCTCTGGTGCCAGTTTGGGTGTTTAACTCCAGCTTTTATGCCAGTTCTGGCGTTTAACGCCAGAATACGGTAGAAAGTTAGAGTTTAAACGCCAGTTTGCGTTATGAAAACTCGGACAAAGTATAGACTATTATATATTTCTGGAAAGCCCAAGATGTTTACTTTCTAACGCAATTCAGAGAGCACCAATTGGCTTTCTGTATCTCGAGAAAATCTATTTTGAGTTCAGCAGGGTCAGAATCCAACAGTATCTGCAGTCCTTTTTCAGCCTCTGAATCAGATTTTTGCTCAAGTCCCTCAATTTCGGTCAGAAAATACCTGAAATCACAGAAAAACATACGAACTCGTAGTAAAGTCTAGAAATGTGATTTTTATTTAAAGACTAATAAAAATATAATAAAAAGTAACTAAAACACACTAAAAACTACCTAAAAACAATGCCAAAAAGCGTATAAATTATCCGCTCATCACAACACCAAACTTAAATTGTTGCTTGTCCCCAAGAAACTAAAAATAAAGTAGGATAAAAAGAAGATGATATACAATGAATTCCAAAATCATCTATGATGATCAGTCTTAATTAGATGAGCGGGGCTATTAGCTTTTTGCTTCTGAACAGTTTTGGCATCTCACTATATCCTTTGAAGTTCAGAATGATTGGCATCTATAGGAACTCAAAATTCAGATAGTGTTATTGATTCTCCTAGTTCAGTATGTTGATTCTTGAACATAGTTACTTTATGAGTCTTGGCCGTGACCTTAAGCATTTTGTTTTCCAGTATTACCACCGGATACATAAATGCCACAGACACATTACTGGGTGAACCTTTTCAGATTGTGACTCAGCTTTACTAGAGTCCCCAATTAGAGGTGTCTAGAGCTCTTAAGCATACTCTTTTTGCATTGAACCACAACTTTAACCGCTCAGTCTCAAGCTTTTCACTTGACACCTTCACGCCACAAGCACATGGTTAGGGACAGCTTGGTTTAGCCGCTTAGGCTAGGATTTTATTCCTTTGGGCCCTCTTATCCACTGATGCTCAAAGCCTTGGATCCTTTTTACCCTTGCCTTTTGTTTTAAAGGGTTACTGGCTTTTTCTGCTTTCTTTTTCTTTTTCTTTCTTTTTCTTTTATTTTTCACCTTTTTTTTTGCAAGCTTTGTATTCACTACTTTTTTTTCTTCAAGAATCAATTTTATGATTTTTTAGACTATCAATAATATTTCTCTTTTTTCATTATTCTTTCAAGAGCCAACAAATTTAACATTCATAAACTTCACTATCAAAAATATGCACTGTTCCTAGTGATCATGTAATAAGACACAAACATAAAGCATAGGAAACAAAAAATAGAAAATAAAGAACAAGGAAATTAAAGAACGGGTCCACCTTAGTGATGGCGGCTAGTTCTTCCTCTTGAAGATCTTATGGAGTGCTTTAGCTCCTCAATGTCACTTCCTTGCCTTTGTTGCTCCTCCCTCATGCTCTTGTTGAGGTCCATGAGTGGGCTCTCTTGTTTGCTCCATCCTCTTTCTAGTGATGGGCTTTTGAGATGAATCTCTCCATCTCACATGACTCAGAGGTGGAAGCAATTGCCTTCCCTTTCCTCTTTATAGAGGTTTCTCCGGCCTTAGGTGCCATTAATGGTTATGAAAAAACAAAAAAGCAATGCTTTTTTCACACCAA
Organism: Arachis ipaensis; assembly: GCF_059453495.1. Lineage (NCBI taxonomy): Eukaryota > Viridiplantae > Streptophyta > Magnoliopsida > Fabales > Fabaceae > Arachis > Arachis ipaensis. The sequence goes on from NC_142441.1 coordinate 61,072,222, forward strand.
ACTTAAAAGGGTTGTTCGCCCTCGAGCAAAAGAAGAAAGAAAGAAGGAGAAGAAGAAGAAATAGAGGAGATGGAGGGTAGTGAATGTGTCGGCCAAGGGGGGAAAGAAGTGTGTATTAGGGGTTGGGTTTGGGAGGAAAGAGAGATGGAGGTGATTGGTGAAGCATATTTAGGGAAGGGTGTTATTGGAAAGTTTGAAGAAGAGAGAGAGTAAGTTGAGGTAGGTGGGGATCCTATGGGGTTCACAGATCCTGAGGTGTCAAGGATTTCTCATCCCTGCTCCATTCTGGCGTGTAAATGCCTTCTGACTGCCATTCCTGGTGTTAAATGCCAGGTTGCTGCCTATTTCCGGCATTTTAACGCCAGCTTTTCTTCCTTTTCTGGCGTTAAATGCCAGCTTTGTGCCCCTTTCTGGCGTTAAATACCGGTCTGGTGCCTTTTTCTGGTGTTAAATGCCAGTCTGGTGCCCATTTCTGGCGTTAAACGCCCAGAATGGTGCCAGACTAGGGGCTTAACGCCCATTCTGCTACCCTTACTGGCGTTTAAATGCTAGTAAGCTCCTCCTCCAGGGTGTGCTGTTTTTACTACTGTTTTCGAATTCGCTTTGATTTTTGCAGTTGTTTTTGTGACTTCACATGATAAATAAAAATTAGGTTGCCTCCCAACAAGCGCTTCATTATTGTCAATAGCTTGACAGTGAGCTCTCATGGATCTTCACAGATATTCAGAGCATGGTTGGTGCCTCCCAACACCAAACATAGTGTTTGAATGTGGGGGTTCTGTTTGACTCTGCATTGAGAGAAGCTTGTCATGCTTCTTCTCCATGTGTAAAGAAGGAGATTCTTTAGCCTTAAACACAAGGTAGTCCTTATTCACTTGAAGGACCAACTCTCCTCTGTCAACATCAATCACAGCTTTTGCTGTCGCTAGGAAGGGTCTGCCAAGGATGATGGTTTCATCCATACTCTTCCCAGTGTCCAGGATTATGAAGTCAGCAGGGATGTAAATGCCTTCAACCTTTACCAAGACATCCTCTACAAGTCCATAAGCCTGTTTCCTTGAATTATCTGCCATCTCTAGTGAGATTTTTGCAGCTTGCACCTCAAGGATCCCTAGTTTCTCCGTTACAGAGAGGGGCATGAGGTTTATACTTGACCCTAGGTCACACAGAGCCTTCTCAAATGTCATGGTGCCTATGGTACAAGGTATTAAGAATTTTCCGAGGTCCGGTTTCTTCTGAGGTAATTTCTACCTAAACAAGGTACTCAGTTCATTGATGAGCAATGGAGGTTCATCCTCCGAAGTCTCATTACCAAATAACTTGGCATTCAGCTTCATGATTGCTCCAAGGTACTTAGCAACTTGCTCTTCAACAATATGTTCATCCTCTTTAGAGGAAGAATACTCATCAGAGCTCATGAATGGCAGAAGTAGGTTCAGTGGAATCTCTATGGTCTCTGTATGAGCCTCAGATTCCCTTGGTTCCTCAAAGGGGAACTTCTTTTTGTTCAGAGGACATCCCATGAGGTTTTTCTCAATAGGGATCACGTCCTCCTTACTCTCTCCAGGTTCGGCCATGTTGCTCATGGTTATGGCCTTGCACTCTCTTTTGGGATTTTCTTCTGTATTGCTTGGGAGAGTGCTAGGAGGAGTTTTAGTAATTCTCTTACTCAGCTGACCCACTTGTGCCTCCAAATTTCTAATGGAGAACCTTGCTTCAGTCATGAAACTGAGAGTGGTCTTAGATAGATTAGAGACTACAGTTGCTATGTCAGAGTGGCTCTTCTTAGAATTCTCTGTATGTTACTGAGAAGATGATGGAAAAGGTTTGTTATTGCCAAACCGTGCTCTCCCACCATTATTATTATTGAAGCCTTCATTAGGCTTCTGTTGATCCTTCGATGAGAGATTAGGATGATTCCTCCATGAAGGATTGTAGGTGTTTCCATAGGGTTCTCCCATGTAATTCACCTCTTTCATTGAATGGTTCTCAAGATCATAAGCTTCTTCTTCAGAAGATGCTTCTTTATTACTACTGGATGCAGCTTGCATTCCAGTCAGACTCTGAGAGATCATATTGACTTGCTGAGTCAATATTTTATTCTGTGCCAATATGGCATTCAGAGTATCAATCTTAAGAACTCCTTTCTTCTGAGTTGTCCCATTATTCATAGGATTCCTTTTAGAAGTGTACATGAATTGGTTATTTGCAACCATTTCAATGAGTTCCTGGGCTTCTTCAGGCGTCTTCTTCAGATGAAGAGATCCACCAGCAGAGTTATCCAATGACATCTTGGACAGTTCAGACAGATCATCATAAAATATGCATATGATGTTCCATTTTGAAAGCATGCCAGAAGGACACCTTCTGATCAATTGCTTGTATCTTTCCCAAGCTTCATAGAGGGATTCTCCTTCCTTCTGTCTGAAGGTCTGGACTTCCACTCTAAGCTTACTCAATTTTTGAGGTGGAAAGAACTTTGCCAAGAAGGCATTGACTAGCTTTTCCCAAGAGTTCAGGCTTTTTTTAGGTTGTGAGTCCAACCATGTCCTAGCTCTGTCTCTTACAGCAAATGGGAAGAGCATAATTCTGAAGACCTTAGGGTCAACCCCATGGGTCTTAATAGTGTCACAGATTTGCAAGACTTCAGCTAAAAACTGATGAGGATCTTCCAATGGAAGTCCATCATACTTGCAATTCGCTGCATTAGAGAAACTAATTGAGGCTTAAGCTCAAAGTTGTTTGCTCCAATTGCAGGAATTGAGATGCTTCTTCCATAGAAGTCAGAAGAAGGTTGATGAGCGGATAATTTATACGCTTTTTGGCATTATTTTTAGGTAGTTTTCAGTATATGTTTTAATTACTTTTTAGTATATTTTTATTAGTTTTTATTCAAAAATAATATTTCTGGACTTTACTATGAGTTTGTGTGTTTTTCTGTGATTTCAGGTATTTTCTGGCTGAAATTGAGGGACCTGAGCAAAAATCTTATTCAGAGGCTGAAAAAGGACTACAGATGCTGTTGGATTTTGACCTCCCTGCACTCGAAGTGAATTTTCCGGAGCTACAGAAGCTCAATTGGCGCACTCTCAATTGTGTTGGGAAGTGGACATCCAGGGCTATTCAGAAATATATAATAGTCCATACTTTTCCTGAGATTTGATGGCCCAAACTGGCGTTCCAAGGCAGCATAAAAATTCTGGCATCAAAACGCCGGAACTGGCATAAAAGCTGGAGTTAAACGCCCAAACTGGCACCAAAACTGGCATTTAACTCCAAGAAAAGTCTCTACATGTGAAAGCTTCAACGCTCTACCCAAGAACACACCAAGTGGGCTCGGAAGTGGATTTCTGCATCATTTACTCATTTTTGTAAACCCTAGGTTACTAGTTCATTATAAATAGGACCTTTTGCTATTGTATTTTCATCTTTAGTTCATCTTTTGATCATGTTTTGATGATTGAACCCTCTTTGGGAGGCTGGCCATTCAGCCATGCCTAGACCTTGTTCTTATGTATTTTCAACGGTGGAGTTTCTACACCCTATCGATTAAGGTGTGGAGCTCTGCTGTTCTTCATGAATTAATGCAATTACTATTGTTTTTCTATTCAATTCATGCCTACTTCTTCTCTAAGATATCCATTCGCACTTCAACATGATGAATGTGATGAACTAGTGACACTCATCACCATTCTTACCTATGAATGCGTGCCTGACAACCACTTCCGTTCTACATGCAAACAAGCTTGAATGCGTATCTCTTGGGTTTCTAACTCGCGATCTGGGATGGGATGACTGTGACGAGCTTCAAACTCGCGAGTGTTGGGCGTAGTGACAGACGCAAAAGGATCAATGGATCCTATGACAACATGATCGAGAACTAACAGCTGATTAGCCCTGCGGTGACAGCGCAGATGGACCATTTTCACTGAGAGGACGGGACGGTATCCATTGACAACAGTGATCCCCCAACATACAGCTTGCCATGGAAAGGAGTATGAATGATTGGATGAAAGCAATACAAAAGCAGAGGTTCAGGAGGAACAAAGCATCTTCATACGCTTATCTGAAGTTCCCACTAATGAATTACATAAGTATCTATATCTTATTTTATTTATATTTTAATTATTAAAATCCTATAACCATTTGAATCTGCCTGACTGAGATTTACAAGATGACCAAAGCTTACTTCAAGCTGACAATCTCCATGGGATCGACCCTTACTCACGTAAGGTTTATTACTTGGACAACCCATTGCACTTGCTGGTTAGTTGTGCGAAGTTGTGAAAAAGAATTGAGATTATGGTTGTGCGTACTAAGTTGTTGGCGCAATTGAGATCACAATTTCGTCCACCAAGTTTTTGGTGCCATTGCCGGGGATTGTTTGAGTTTGGATAACTGACGGTTCATCTTGTTGCTCAGATTAGGTACTTTTATTTTATGTTTAAGCTTTTTAATTTTTATTTATTTTCGAAAAATTTCAAAAAAAAATTTTCAATTCTGTTCTTCATAGTTTTTAAGAATGAATTCTAGAGTTCCGTGATGATCTGTTGAAGTCTGGCTGGCTGTGAAGCCATGTCTAATCTTTTGGACCGAAGTTTCAACTTATCATCACAAGAGCTTGTTGATTTCTATCAATTTTGCTGTTGAATGTAATGATCTGCTAAATCATGGCTGGCCATTGGCCATGTCTAGTGTTTTGGACCGAAGCTTTCACTGAAAGCTTGCCTGACTAGTAAGCCATGTCTAATTCCTGGACCGGAGTTTTAGACTAACATTACATGATTCCTGGAATTCTCATTAAGAATTTTGAATTTCTTATTTTCTTTTTCCAAATAATTTTCGAAAAAATTACAAAAAAAAAAATTTATGATAAAAATTAAAAAATAATTTGTGTTTCTTGTTTAAGTCTAGTGTCAATCTTTAAGTTTGTTGTCTTGCATGTTTTATTTAATTCCCTGCATTTTTCGAATGTATGAATTTTGTTCTTCATTAATCTTCAAGTTGTTCTTGATGATTTCCTTGCTCTGATCTTTAATTTCTCTTGTTTTGTGTGTTTTGTTATTTTTCATATGCATTCTCAATTTGTTAGTGTCTCTAATATGAAAATTTCTAAGTTTGGTGTCTTGCATGCATTGTTTATTTGATCTTAGTCTTCCATGATCAGTTTCATTTTTTTTTGTTTCTCATCATTAAAAATTCAAAAAATTTTTAAAGTTATGTCTTTTCAAGTCAATAATACAGAGAATTGAAGATTCAGAACATACAGCAGAGGAATTATAGAGAAAAAGCTGGGTGTTCAAAATACCTAGTGAGAAAGGAAAACTGGCATTTAAACGCCAGCCAGGGTACCTGGCTGGGCGTTAAACGCCCAAAAAGGTAGTACTTTGGGCATTAAATGCCAGAATGGATAGCATTCTGGGTGTTTAACGCCATGATAGCATCAAGGAGGTAATTTTGTTTTCAATTCAAATCTTTTTCAATTTTGAAAGTTTTAAAACTAATTTTTCAAAATCTTATCTTTTTCATATCCTCTCTTATCAATCATATCTTTTTCAAAATCAAATCTTTTAAATTATTTTTCAATATTTTCGAAAATCCTTGCTACAATTAATGATTTGATTCAAAAATTTCATGTTGTTACTTTCTTATTAAGAAAGATTCAATATTTGAATTTTAGAATCATATCTTTTAAATTTCTTGTTAGCCAAGTCATTAATCTTAAAATCAAATCTTTTTTAAATTATTTTTCAATCATATCCTTTCAATCATATCTTTTTAAAACCCTATCTTTTCAATCATATCTTTTTGATTTCTAATTTCAAAATCTTTTTCAAAATCACTTAATTACTTTCTCAATTTTAATTTTTGAAAATTATTAACCAAATTTTCAAAATTTCTTTTAATTATTTCAAAATCTTTCTAAATTTAATTTCGAAAATTCTTTCCCCCTTCTCACCTTCTTCTATTTAAGGGACTAACACTCCTCCTCAATGTGCAATTCGGACTCCCTCTCTCTATAAGTTTCAATTCTCTCAACTCTACCTCCTCTTTCTATTCTTCCTTTCCTCTGACACCTCAAGGAATCTCTATACTGTGACATAGAAGATTCCATACTTTCTTCTTCTCTCTTTCATATGAGCAGGAGTAAAGACAAAGGCATTCTTGTTGAAGCTGATCCTGAACCTGAAAGGACCTTGAAGAGAAAGCTAAGAGAAGCTAAAGCAGAACTCTCTGGAGAGGACCTAACAGAAATTTTCAAACAAGAAGAAGCCATGGTAGCCGAAAACAACAACAATGCCAACAATGCAAGGAAGGTGCTTGGTGACATTACTGCACCTACTCCTGACTTCTATGGGAGAAGCATCTCTATCCCTGCCATTGGAGCAAACAACTTTGAGCTTAAGCCTCAATTAGTTTCTCTGATGCAACATAATTGCAAGTTTCACGGACTTCTATTGAAAAATCCTCATCAGTTTTTGGCTAAATTTTTGCAAATTTGTGACACTGTCAAGACCAGTGGGGTTGATCCTGAGGTCTACAGGCTATTACTTTTCCCCTTTGCTGTAAGAGACAGAGCTAGAATATGGTTGGACTCACAACCTAAGGAAAGCCTGAACTCTTGGGAAAAGCTAGTCAATGCCTTCTTGGCAAAGTTCTTTCCACCTCAAAAATTGAGTAAGCTTAGAGTGGAAGTCCAAACTTTCAGACAAAAAGAAGGTGAATCCCTCTATGAAGCCTGGGAAAGATACAAGCAATTGATCAGAAGGTGTCCTTCTGACATGCTTTCAGAGTAGAGCATCATAGGTATCTTCTATGATGGTCTGTCTGAACTGTCCAAGATGTCATTGGACAGCTCTGCTGGAAGATCTCTTCATCTGAAGAAGACGCCTGCAGAAGCTTAGGAACTCATTGAAATGGTTGCAAATAACCAATTCATGTACACTTCTGAAAGGAATCCTATGAATAATGGGACAAATCAGAAGAAATGAGTTCTTGAGATTGACACTCTGAATGCCATATTGGCTCAGAACAAAATATTGACTCAGCAAGTCAATATGATTGCTCAGAGTCTGTCTGGAATACAAGCAGCAACAGGCAGTACCAAAGAAGCTTCATCTGAGGAAGAAGCTTATGATCCTGAGAACCCAGCAATGGAAGAGGTGAATTATATGGGAGAACCCTATGGAAACACCTATAATCCTTCATGGAGAAATCATCCAAATCTCTCATGGAAGGACCAACAGAGGCCTCAACAAGGCTTCAACAACAATAATAGTGGAAGAAATAGGTTTAGCAATATCAAGCCTTTTTCATCATCTTCTCAGCAATAGACAGAGAATTCTAAGCAGAGCCAATATGACTTAGCAACCATAATCTCTGATCAAACTAAGACCACTCAAAGTTTCATGACTGAAACAAGGTCCTCTATTAGAAATTTGGAGGCACAAGTGGGTCAGCTGAGTAAGAAAGTTACTGAACTCCCTCCTAGTATTCTCCCAAGCAATACAGAAGAGAACCCAAAGAGAGAATGCAAGGCCATAAACACGTCCCACATGGCCGAATGCATAGAGGAGGGAAAGGCAGTGATTTCCACTGAGGAAGACCTCAATGGACGTCCACTAGCCTCCAAGGAGTTCCCTAATGAGGAACCATGGGAATCTGAGACTCATACAGATCCCATAGAGATTCCATTGAACTTACTTCTGCCATTCATGAGCTCTGATGAGTATTCTTCCTCTGAAGAGGATGAAGACGTTACTGAAGAGCAAGTTACTAAGTACCTTGGAGCAATCATGAAGCTAAATGCCAAGTTATTTGGTAATGAGACTTGGGAGGATGAATCCCTTGATAAACCCCATTTTTAGGGTTTATCATGCATAGAATCTAAGGGTTTTATCCATGATCTTCCACACTTATTCATATAAAACTACATGATTTTGTGTCTTTTTCCCATTTTTTCCTCATATATGAAAATGTGCTTCTTTTGCATCAAAATTGATACATTGTAATCCTCCTCAATTACCATTAGATGCCTTGATCTGTTTGTTGAGTGATTTCAGAAGTTACCGGGCAAAAATGGCTAAGAGGAATGAAGGAAGCATACATAAATGGAAGGAGCATGAAACAAAATCAAAGAATTGAATTTGCACATGCACGCGCACGCGCACCATGCGCGTACGTGTGGATGCGTTCATCCAGAGCTAGCGCAGAGGAGCCGGCGCGCCTATATGGCTGGGCCATATCCCTTATGACGCTCGCACGCACCGTACGCTTGCGCGCATGTCGCAAAAGAGCCAAGGACGCGTACGCGTGCAGTGCGCATACGCGTCAATGTGCGCACATGATTTTTTAAATGAAACACGTGCCCAGGGATTTCAAGGAGTTCCCAGGCCCTGTTTTGGAGCAGATTTTGGAGGGAAAAGCTTAAGAAGACCAAGGATTAGGAGTGTTACGATAGTTAGTAATAATTCTAGATATTTTGGGAAGTTAGTTCCATTTTATTTACAGAGATGATAAAAGCATAGCTTTTTTATTTTTTTCCATAACCATTGATGGCACCTAAGGCCAGAGAAACCTCTAGAAAGAGGAAATGGAAGACAAAAGCTTCCATCAAGGGTCTATAGCTCAGTGGTAGAACATTTGACTGCAAATCAAGAGATCCCTGAGATACCTCAGGGGATACATTTTCTTCCACACAATTATTGGAAGCAACTAAGGGTGGAACATCAAGAGCACTCCATCATCCTTCATGAAATCAGAGAAGATCTAAAAGCAATGAAGGAGGAGCAGCAAAGACAAGGAAGAGACATAGAAGAGCTCAAGGACATCACTAAGGTGGATTCATTCCTTGTTCTTATTTCTTCTGTTTTTCGTTTTCTATGTTATGTGCTTATCTATGTTTGTGTCTTCATTACATGATCATTAGTAGTAATAACTATGTCTTAAAGCTATGAATATCCTATGAATCTATCACCTCTCTTAAATGAAAAATGTTTTAATTCAAAAGAACAAGAAGTACATGAGTTTCGAATCTATCCTTGAACTTAGCTTAATTATATTGATGTGGTGACAATGCTTCTTGTTTTCTGAATGTATGCTTGAACAGTGCATATGTCTTTTGAAGTTGTTGTTTAAGAATGTTAAATATGTTGGCTCTTGAAAGAATGATGACTAGGAGACATGTTATTTGATAATCTGAAAAATCATAAAAATGATTCTTGAAGCAAGAAAAAGCAGCAAAAAAACAAAGCTTGCAAAAAAAAAAAAAAAAAATTAGGCGAAAAAAAAATAGAAAGAAAAAGAAAAAGCAAGCAGAAAAAGCCAAAAGCTCTTAAAACCAAGAGGCAAGAGCAAAAAGCCAATAACCCTTAAAACCAAAAGGCAAGGGCAAATAAAAAGGATCCCAAGGCTTTGAGCATCAGTGGATAGGAGGACCTAAAGGAATAAAATCCTGGTCTAAGCGGCTAAACCAAGCTGTCCCTAACCATGTGCTTGTGGCGTGTAGGTGTCAAGTGAAAACTTGAGACTGAGCGGTTAAAGTCAAGGTCCAAAGCAAAAAAAGAGTGTGCTTAAGAACCCTGGACACCTCTAATTGGGGACTTTAGCAAAGCTGAGTCACAATCTGAAAAGGTTCACCCAATTATGTGTCTGTGGCATTTATGTATCCGGTGGTAATACTGGAAAACAAAGTGCTTAGGGCCACGGCCAAGACTCATAAAGAAGCTGTGTTCAAAAATCATCATACTGAACTAGGAGAGTCAATAACACTATTCGAAATCTGAAGTTCCTATAGATGCCAATCATTCTAAACTTCAATGGATAAAGTGAGATGCCAAAACTATTTAAGAGGCAAAAAGCTATAAGTCCCGCTCATATGATTGAAGCTCTGTTTCATTGATAGTTTGGAATTTATAGTATATTCTATTATTTTTATCCTATTTTGATTTTTAGTTGCTTGGGGACAAGCAACAATTTAAGTTTGGTGTTGTGATGAGCGGATAATTTATACGCTTTTTGACATTGTTTTTAGTATGTTTTTAGTAGGATCTAGTTACTTTTAGGGATGTTTTTAATAGATTTTGTGTTAAATTCACAATTCTGGACTTTACTATGAGTTTGTGTGTTTTTCTGTGATTTCAGGTATTTTCTGGCTGAAATTGAGGGACTTGAGCAGAAATCAGATTTAGAGGTTGAAAAAGGACTGCTGATGCTGTTGGATTCTGACCTCCCTGCACTCAAAGTGGATTTTCTGGAGCTACAGAACTCAAAATGGCGCGCTTCCAATTGCGTTGGAAAGTAGACATCCAGGGCTTTCCAGCAATATATAATAGTCCATACTTTGGCCAAGAATTGACGACGTAAACTGGCGTTCAACGCCAGCTTTCTACCCAAATCTGGCGTCCAGCGCCAGAAAAGGATCCAAAACCAGAGTTGAACGCCCAAACTGGCACAAAAACTGGCGTTCAACTCCACAAATGGCCTCTGCACATGCAACACTTAAGCTCAGCCCAAACACACACCAAGTGGGCCCCGGAAGTGGATTTATACATCAAATACTTACTCATGTAAACCCTAGTAGCTAGTTTATTATAAATAGGACCTCTTACTATTGTATTAGGCATATTTGGATTACCTTATGATCCTTTGATCACGTTTTAGGGGGCTGGCCATCTCGGCCATGCCTGGACCTTCACTTATGTATTTTTAACGGTAGAGTTTCTACACTCCATAGATTAAGGTGTGGAGCTCTGCTGTTCCTCAAAGATTAATGCAAAGTACTACTGTTTTCTATTCAATTCTTCTTATTTCGCTTCTAAGATATCCATTCGCACCCAAGAACGTGATGAAGGTGATGATTATGTGTGACGCTCATCATCCTTCTCCCTTATGAACGCGTGCCTGACAAACACTTCTGTTCTACATGAAATAAGCTAGAATGAGTATCTCTTAGATCTCCTAACCGGAATCTTCGTGGCGTAAGCTAGAATGATGGCGGCATTCAAGAGAATCCGGAAGGTCTAAACCTTGTCTGTGGTATTCCGAGTAGGATTCAATGATTGAATGACTGTGACGAGCTCCTAACTCGCGATTGCAGGGCGTTAGTGACAGACGCAAAAGGATAGTAAATCCTATTCCAGCATGATCGAGAACCGACAGATGAATAGCCGTGCCGTGACAGGGTGCGTGAGCATATTATTCACTAAGAGGATAAGATGAAGCCATTGACAAGGGTGATGCCTCCAGACGATTAGCCGTGCCGTGATAGGGCATTGGATCATGTTCCCGTGAGATGACCGAAAGTAGCCATTGACAGTGGTGATGTATCACATAAAGCCAGCCATGGAAAGGAGTAAGACTGATTGGATGAAGATAGCAGGAAAGCAGAGGTTCAGAGGAACGAAAAGCATCTCCATTCGCTTATCTGAAATTCCTACCAATGATTTACATAAGTACCTCTATCCCTATTCTTTTATTTATTATTCGAAAACTCCATAATTATTTTATATCCGCTTGACTGAGATTTACAAGGTGACCATAGCTTGCTTCATACCAACAATCTCCGTGGGATTCGACCCTTACTCACGTAAGGTATTACTTGGACAACCCAGTGCACTTGCTGGTTAGTTGTATCGAAGTTGTGACAATTATGAATTAAGATCAGAGCACCAAGCTTTGGAGCCATTACCAGGATTTGTTCGAGCCTGGAGATCACAATTTCGTGCACCAATGCCTGAACAGTGCATGTTTTTGATATTGAATTTTATGAATGTTAAAATTGTTGGCTACTGAAAGAATGATGAGCAAGAGAAATGTTATTGATGATCTGAAAAATCATGAAATTGATTCTTGAAGAAAGAAAAAGTAGTGAAAAAAAGAGAAGGAGCAGTAGAAAAAGCCAATAGCCCTTAAAACCAAAAGGCAAGGATAAAAAGGATCCAAGGCTTTGAGCATTAATGGATAGGAGGGCCTAAAAAGAATAAAATCCTAGCCTAAGCGGCTAAACTAAGCTGTCCCTAACCATGTGCTTGTGGCGTGAAGGTGTCAAGTGAAAACTTGAGACTGAGCGGTTAAAGTCGAGGTCCAAAGCAAAAATAGAGTGTGCTTAAGAACTCTGGACACCTCTAATTGGGGACTTCAACAAAGCTAAGTCAAAATCTAAAAAGGTTCACCCAGTTATGTGTCTGTGGCATTTATGTATCCGGTGGTAATATTGGAAAACAAAGTGCTTAGGGCCACGGCCAACACTCATAAAATAGCTGTGTTCAAGAATCAACATACTAAACTAGGAGAATCAATAATACTATCTGAATTCTGAGTTCCTATGCATGCCAATCATTCTGAGTTTCAAAGGATAAAGTGAGATGCCAAAACTGTTCGGAAGCAAAAGCTACTAGTCCCGCTCATCTAATTAGAATCCGAGCTTCACTTAAAACTCTGAGATATTATCGCTTCTTGATTTCTTTTCATCCGATTTTATTTGTCTAGTTGCTTGGGGACAAGCAACAGTTTAAGTTTGGTGTTGTGATGAGCGGATATTTTATACGCTTTTTGGGGGTAATTTCATGTAGTTTTTAGTATGTTTTAGTTAGTTTTTTGTATATTTTTATTAATTTCTAGGCAAAATTCATATTTCTGGACTTTACTATTAGTTTGTGTGTTTTTCTATGATTTCAGGTATTTTCTGGCGAAAATTGAGGGAGCTGAGCAAAAGTCTGATTCAGGCTAAAAAAGGACTGCAGATGCTGTTGGATTCTGACCTCCCTGCACTCGAAATAGATTTTATGGAGCTACAGGAGTCCAAATAGCGCGCTCTTAATTGCGTTGGAAAGTAGACATCCAGGGCTTTCCAGCAACATATGATAGTCCATACTTTGCTCAAGGATAAATGACGTAAACTGGCGTTCAACGCCAGTTCCATGCTGCATTCTGGCGTTAAATGCCACAAACAGGTTACAAGTTGGAGTTAAACGCCCAAAACAGGTTACAACCTAGCGTTTAACTCCAGAAACAGCCTATGCACGTGTAAAGCTCAAGTCTCAGCCCCAGCACACACCAAGTGGGCCCCCGAAGTGGATTTCTGCACTATCTATCATAGTTTATTCATTTTCTGTAAACCTAGGTTACGAGTTTAGTATTTAAAGAACTTTTAGATATTTATTTTGCACCTCATGACATTTTAGATCTGAACTTTTTACTTTTTGACGGCATGAGTCTCTAAACTCCATTGTTAGGTGTGAGGAGCTCTGCTGTGTCTCGATGAATTAATGCAATTACTTCTGTTTTCCATTCAAACATGCTTGTTTCTATCTAAGATATTTATTTTCACTTCAATATGATGAATGTGATGATCCGTGACACTCATCACCATTCTCAGCCTATGAACGCGTGCCTGACAACCACCTCCGTTCTACATTAGATTGAATGAGTATCTCTTGGATTCCTTAATCAGAGTCTTCGTGGTATAAGCTTGAATCCATTGGCAGCATTCTTGAGAATCCAGAAAGTCTAAACCTTGTCTATGGTATTCCGAGTAGGATTCAGGGATTGGATGACTGTGACGAGCTTTAAACTCACAAGGGTTGAGCGTAGTGACAGACGCAAAAGGATCAATGGATCCTATTCCAGCATGAGTGAGAACCGACAGATGATTAGCCGTGCGGTGACAGCGCACCTGGACCATTTTAACTGAGAGGACGGATGGTAGCCATTGACAACGGTGATCCACCAATACACAGCTTCCCATAGTAGGAACCTTGCGTGCGTGAAGAAGAAGACAGGGGAAAAGCAGAGATTCAGAAGACAAAGCATCTCCAAAACTCCAACATATTCTCGATTACTGCATAACAGGTACTATTTAATTTATGCTTTTTACTCTTCATAAATATAATCTCTCTTATTATTGATTTCCTGACTAAGAATTCAAAATAACAATAGCTTGCTTCAAGCCGACAATCTCTGTGGGATCGACCCTTACTCACGTAAGGTATTACTTGGACGACCCAGTGCACTTGCTGGTTACTGGTATGAGTTGTAAAAAGTGTGATTTACAATTCGTGCACCACCTGCCATTTAAGTTTCTGTGCTTTACTTTCTAGCATTTAAATTTCTAGTACTCTACATTCTGTGCCATTTAAGTTTTTGTCCTTTAACTTCCAGTATTTTAAGTTTTTGCAATTTATATTCTGTTCATCAATTTTCACCAAAACCTTTCAATATTAGCTTGACTAGACCAATCACCTTACTAAAGTTCCTCAATTCCTCAATCCCTATGGGATCGACCTCACTCTTGTGAGTTATTACTTGATGATTCGGTACACTTGCCGAAGGGGATTTGTGCTGTGCAAATTCCTGGTCATCAAAGAGCACCTAATTCTTCTTTCCAAGCCAAGAATGCTCAAAAGCTACTCTAACATCCAACCAAACATTTTATCAAACACTTGGAAGGCATAAAAGGAAAGCATCATAAAATTGCAAGAATAATAAAATCTACAACTACCCAATTCCAAGGAAATAATAACACTTAATTGGACAATAAAGGAACGTAAAACATAAATTGCATTAAATGAAAATCCAAATCCAACAAGAGTTCATCAACATAAAAGAAACAAAATAAAGGAAATGACAAGTAAAACTAGAGGAGCTAGGATGAAAGGACAATAAATTGCAAGAAAAAGTAGATGAAAGCAAGAATTAAACCTAGATCTAAGAGAGATTAACCTAATTCTAGAGAGAAGAGGGAGCTTCGCTCTCTAGAAAACTACCTAAAACATCATCCTAACCTAAACTAATTACTCCCCTCTTGTCCAATCTTTAATTCTGCATAAAATAGCCTAAAAAACGAGTTGGATTTGGGCCTGGGAAGCTCAAAAATCTCCCCCAGCTTTTTCACTTTAATGAGGTCACGTGCTGGATGTGACGCGTACGCATTGTCTGGCTTTTTCTTGTCACACGTACGCATCGCCTGGACGATGCACCTCTTCACGCATGCGCATCTGTCACACGTGCGCGTCGCTCTAAGCACTCCAAATCCTTTTTTTTCATGAATTCTCCACTTTGCATCCTTATGAATTTGAAATAAGTCAACAAACATATCAAGGCATCAAATGGAATTAAAGTGAATTAAATTTAGCTATTTTAAGGCCTATCACTCTAAAGCACAAATTAGGAGAGATTCACAAATCCATGCTATTTCATTGAATAAATGTGAGAAAAGTTGATAAAATTCCCTAAATTAAGCACAAGATAAACCACAAAATTGGGGTTTATCAGTATCTTTTGCGGAAAGTTTTTTTAAAAATGCGTACTGACACTTAAGACCGGCAATACCGGCTCTAATTTGTCCAGTACCACATGTTGAGAAAAATAAGATTTTGAAAATTGAATTTATTGTTTTGAAAGGACAAACGTAATTTAGAATCGAAAATCGGACACTAATTTTAATGGTTTTGGCCCAAAGTGGGCCAAACAGACCTAAAACACTAACGGGTTGGATCGAGCTTGGTGGCTTCATTTTGGTGTTTGGTGTATTTTAATAATTGGCGAAGGTATGGTTTTGGTTTCCTTTATGTAATATATAATGTTTCTGGATACTTAGGCTAGTTAACCTTAAGATAGGATTGAATGGTTGTTGATGATTGTAGATATGATGATTGAGATGATTTTGATGATTGATATTGATTGATGATGTTATTGACGATCTTTGAGTTTGATGATTATTGACAAGGATATATGTATATGTTGGTAAAAAATGCTTGTGAGGGATTGAAATTATGGAAATTGTTGGAGTTGTATGTTTGAGTTTCAGATTTTACTGGATATATGGATTTATTGAATGGATAGGAGGTAATTTTAATAAAAATGATAAGAAAGTAATTGAGAGGTCTTGGGTATGGATTTATTATGTTTTGATATGGAATTGGTTGAGTTTAGAATGTTTGGGTATGTTTTGGTTTCGTTTGGTTGTGAATTATTGATATTTTAAGAACCTAGCAAATTTTTGGTAAAAACCAATTTTTAGTGAACTTTGATGGATCATAACTTGAGCCTCAGTTTTCAAAATTGATTGAAATTTATCTTAGATTAAAGTTCATCTAAATATCTTTAAATTGATATAAAGTTTGATGAAAATAGGTTTCTGTAGAGGAAGTTATGTACGTTTAAAGTATGGTGTTTAAAATTGATTTCTGCAACTTTATAAAATTCTGCAAGTCTTAAGGGGTATGCGTACGCAAACCACCCATACACGAGCTTGCCATTCTGTTTGACACCTATGCATACACGAACTCTTCTATGCGTACCCGAGATGGGCAAAATTATAAGTATGCGTGCGCATACACCCTATTTTGTTGAAAAATGAATTTTCTTCATTTTTCAAGGGTTCTCTAGCTTTCCAAACTTCTTTATCTACTATTTAAGATTGCTAACTAGTAATTAGACCTTAAGACTAATAGAGATGGGTTAGTGAGCTAAATTGGTAAATTTTTGTATGAGTTTAGAAGACGGAGACCTAGGTTTCTGAAGTTGTGGGTAAACTAGTGAAGTGTTTTATTTGCAACGGCTTGAGAACTTGTAAGTGGATGGTAACTTATGGAATTAAGAACTGATGATGGTTCTGATGAGTTTGATGCATATTGCAAGATAGTGTGTCAGGCACTATATTCTTGGAACAATAGTGTGTCGGATACTATATCCCTAAAATATTGAGATTTGAGAGTTGAGAATAGATTGAGAGGGGAAAATGGTGGTGAGTGATGATGATTTGAGGTTAATGGACTTGTTAGATGTTGAAAGTGTACCAGGCACTATATCCCTGGAATGATTTATGATGAAACAGATGTTGTTGTTGTTTTCCTTCTCTGCCACAAAAGTATGCCAGGCACTATATCCTTGGAGCATGCAAGTGTGCCAAGTACTATATCCTCGGAACGATACAAAAGCATGCCAGGCACTATATCCTCGGACATGGAAAAAAGGTGACATCCGAAAGGATGTGTCAGGTTGGCATTCATGGACCGACAAGTGATATCACGAGCCAATAGGACAAGCATTCATCATATGCATCTGCTATATGCTTGCTTGTTTTATTACTTGAGTTATGCCTATTTGAAAAACATGCCTAAATGCTAGTTGATTACCTGTTGTATATGTATATTATTTGTGTTTTACTTGGTTTCATTAAATGTGTTTTACTGGCATTGAGAAGGATCGGGAGGCGGTGTGATGGGATCACACGGAGGTTAGGTTGGTGAAGGCTGTGGGATACAGCGGTATGACTAGTTTTAGTTAGAAATCCCCTAAGTTTAGATAACCCTGTTTATGGTTTATGGTTTAATTTATTTATTTTCGTTAAGCTTGAATATCCGTATTAGTGTGAAGTTCTAGGATTGCCTATGGCGTCTGAGAACCTTTGTCCATGGCTACGCGTATAGTTATCGTGTGTGAATGCTTCGCATTTTATAATTCTGCTTTACGTAACTTTGAGCATTATTCCTTCATTGGGCTTCTAGTTATATAAATTTTTGGACTTATAATATTATATATTATAAGCTTTAGAACTATCCTGGCACTTTGTTGTTCTTTGCTTTACGGCTAGAGGTAAGGCTGAGGGTAACGGGGTGTTACATAGTGGACCATAGGATAGGTTTGAATTTTTGATATTGGATTATGATTATTGATGTTTGTGATGATTTGATGAGTTTTGATAATTATGATAAATTATGCGATTGTTGTTGGTAAATGATGTTGAATATTGAGATTGATGTTGAATGATCCTAATTATGATGATTGGTAATGATAGAATGATATTTGATGAGTGCGTTAGTTGAGAAATGGTTTTACTATGAGTAATTTGATGGTTAGGGTTGAGGATTATGAGGATAGTGTATTGTAAGTGGAAATTTGGTAAGAATGGTGAATTGAGAAAAAAATGGTAAGTTCAGATGTGAATTATTGAGTGTTGTGGTTTGGAGTTTATTTGGTTCAAAGTTTTGAAAAGTAGAGAACCTTATTGGATTTTGTAAAATTTGATTTTTACCGAACTTTGGCGGGTCCTAACTTGAGCCTCAATTTTCAAAATTGGATGAAAATTATTTTAAATTAAAGTATATTTAAATATCTTTACATTGATATAAAGTTTGATGAAAATGGATTTTTTTGTAGAGGAAGTTATGAATGTTTAAAGTTTGGTGTTTAAAACTGATTTTTTGCAACTTCACAAAATTTTGCAAATCTAGAGGGGTATGCGTACGTGGCACCTTGCATGCGTACTCCAGAATGTGCAAAACTTGAGTATGCGTACGCGACCACATGATCTGGTACGCGAACGATGCTTTCTGTTTAGCACCCATGCGTACGCGACTTCTTGTATGCGTACGTGGGATGGGCAAAATTTTAAGTATGTGCATGCATACATGGGCATGCATACGCATAGACCCTGTTTTGCTGATAAATGATTTTTCTTCATTTTTAAGGGTTCTCTAACTTTCTAAACTTCTTTCAAATGCTGTTTAAGAGTAATATCTCGTATTTAGGCCTAAGGACTAATAGAGAAGAATTAGTGACTTAGGTCTCTGGAGTACTAAGATGAAATAGATTAGGTGGATTGGAAGAGTACTGTATGGATACTAAGTATGATGAGCTGTGGAAATGTGAATTTATAATATTGTGGCAAGTCTGGGACTCGAAGAATAATGATGAATTTATGAATATTAAAAGTGATCACTGAGAAAATATGGATATAATGTTTATTTCTGATTTGTTTGAGACGTTATGCACCTCACAGGGATGGTAGGTTAATCCCGCCTGTTGAGGTCACGGCAGCGGCATAAAGACAGATGGTTTATTCCGCTTACGTGGAGATGTGAGGTCTGTGGCAGAGTATCCTGCTCACATCCTTTCGGATCACAAGAGTGTGTATGGCACTAGCTATATCCCTGGGTAGTGTGCCCAACACTATATCCGTGAACCTCCGGTTCTCATTCCATACTTTGTTGTTATTTTTCAGATGCAGGTCATAACCCACCTTGGAGAGTTGCGTGGTAGTGACAGAGCGGAGGATCTTCTATCAACTTTTTGTCTTTTTACTCATTTTGTTTAGTACTCTTACTTTTGTATTTATATTTCGTCTTAGAGGATAACTTTGAGAGAGATGTTATATATGCTATTTTAGCTTTCAAACTTTGTTATGTCTGTATATTGACTAGTCAGCCTAAACTCCACGGGCTGCGGCTAGCAACTTATGACTATTATATTCTCAAATCTACTTATATTTTGTTATCTGGTATCTATATCTCGTGCTTTATGCCTTTAGCTTCATGTGAATGTTTGGGCTTTGTAATCATGCAGACTTTCACTCGTCTAAGTTTACCAAAGATTCAAATTTTCCTATACTTAAATCATGCACACTTTTACTCGTCTAAGTTAACCAAAGATTCAAATTAAGGACATTTATTGTTTTTGACTTAGAGTTAGTGATGTGCTATTATAAAGAACAAAAGGGTTTAAATAGGCTCAACATTGGGTTTACAAGGTTTGATAAAAGGGTAAGCCCAATTTAGGTATGTGAGCTTTAACAAAACAAAGGCCTCAATCACATAAATGAATTCATACATTAAACAATGGAATAGAATCAAACAAGCCAAATATTACAATCTTAGAGAGAACAACACACACCAAACAAAACATTGGTTGAAAAGATGTCTATGAAATCTTCATCCAAATGCTACCTGAAATCAACAAAAGGCCACAAAACTCAAAGTAGCATCTACTAGGGTATAATTTACTAAAAATCTCTAAAAAATCAATAGAATACCATATAAATTATATAGAAAAGACACTAATGATGCTCACGCATCACTTAGCGACCAATAATTTTTTAAACTAATTTTTATTTTGGTTGCTAAATCGGCCGTTGACGATAAATTTAGTGACTAATTTTTGCAACTTTTTGGTTTTTTAAAACCAAAAAATAATGGTGACTAAGTTCGGTCACTAATTTCTAATTTAGCAACTGATTTAGTAACCAACTAGAATGGCTTTGGTAGTGGTCGCTAAATCGGTTGCAAATTTCTAATTTAGCGATCAATTTAGCGACCAACCATTTTTTGGTCATAAAAGAACTGACCGATCACTAAATCAATCGTTATTCCAATAACTTCTTGTAGCTAGACATTTCGGTATTATTCTTTAGAAGTTTATGTATTATTTTTTATATCGGATACGTCGTCCTCTTCTTATATGCAAATGTCACTGTTCATTTCCTTTCAAAATTTTGTTCTACTTGATTTCTTTACGTTATATATAGATTTTTTCACTTATTTTCTTTTCTATTAAAATTTGTGAATCTGCAACTCAAGTCGTCAGAAAATAAGTTCTTAATTCTATCACATCATATAGTTGGAAATTTTAGTATTAAAGTAAAGATATTTCGCTGTTAAACTAAAGACATTTCGGTGTTATTCTTTAGAAATTTATGTATTATTTTATATATTAGATGCGTTGCCTTTTTCTTATATATAAATGACACTGTTCATTCTCTCTCGAATTTTTGCACTTGTTCTGCTTAATTTTCCTACGTTATATAATAAATTTCAGTGCTATTTTTGTTTTTGGCAAGATATCATCCCATAAGTGTGAACCTATATTTATTCAACTAATTAAGATTTTAATATAGTATAGACATTTTTATTCAAGTCTAATATAAAAAGCAATACTCCTAAAAGAAGAACTAAGATCAACAGAAAAAAAAGAAAAATTGTATGAAGCAAAATAATGTAGCATTAAAGAAGATATTTCTATGTTATTTTAGCAAACTTTTGGTGTCAAAATTAAGCAATTTCTATGTTGTTAAGAAATTTTGGTACTATTTTCTAATAACTTCTGCACAATTCAAAAATTTCCTTCCTCCTCCTCATCTTTATTGCTTTTTCTTCTTATTTTTCATTTTTTTCTTCCTCATCTCCTTATTTCGTTTTCTCATAATTCTTTTTGTTTCACTCTCTTAAAATGAATAAAAGTAAGAAAAAGAGAAGAAAAAAAGCTAACCAAGAAAAAAAAATAAATGCAATTACACATAAGGAAGAGGATTAGAAGAAATAAAAATAAAAGGCAACAACAGTAGTACAAATAGAATAAGGAGGAAGAGGCAAAAATGACGCGCAAAAGAAGAAAAAAATGATTTCTCGTGTTGTAGGAGTGGATTTTGTTGAGTTTGACTAAATTTGGTTGAACTTGGTTGTCAAAATAAATTAAATGTGTAACGAGACTGTTAAAATATTAACTGATAGTGAGAATATTTGCTGGAATCAACGCTTTATAACATAACATAATGATATTTTAAACTAAAAGAAAATAATTTAAAGACATGTATGGAGAGAAATTAAAGAATAACCAAAAGAGGTTGATATAATAGGGAGTAAGGGACAATATCAAAATCAAATGGATGGTTCCTATATTATGAATAAATGGTGGCTAAGAGTAAAAAACTCATGTGTTGTTGCACTCGCACCCGTTCTACAAAGTTGCAATCTTAAAAACAAACCCCATATTTATAATCATATTAATTTGTTCAACATTTCCTAACACCAACCTCGGAGAAAATATAGAAAACCAAATCAAAGATCATCATCAAGATCATCCTACATCACTATTCCCATATCTCTATGGCCTCATCATCAATAATATTGCTCGTTCTTGTTACATTTGCTATTCGTGATGCACATGCAAGCGTAAATTCATGGAGTTATGCAGCTCATAATAACATAGTTGGACGTAGTACATTGGCTATTTTCAATCATCAACAACGCCCTAAGTTTGTATCTGGCCAATGGATGCAAGCTCATGCTACCTTTTATGAAGGAGGTTCCGGCACATATGGTATGTTTAATATATAACCCATAAATCATTGCCACTAATCAATATACAATTTTATCAAAGAAATCCATAGTTAATTACAACATTTACACATCATGATCATTAGTAGTATTATATATAAGCCTAATTATTGTAGCATTATCAAATTTATCTAGCAAAAATAATTATTATGTCATGAAATTATTTATCTTAAAACTTAAACTATTAAGTAGTATAAATAATACACAAATTATTATGTATCTAACACATGTGACATTTATTTGCTACGAAATAATTTGTTATTTTTATATGTGCATTTGTTTAACAAAGAAGTATTTCTCTTTTGATCTTAACAATATACGTATAACTCAATTGTTGTTGTTGTTGTTGTTGTTGTTGTTGTTGTTGTTGTTGCAGGAGGAGCTTGTGGGTATGAGGATGTGGTTAAAGACGGTTATGGGATGGAGATAGCAGCATTGAGCACAGTTATGTTTAAAGGTGGTGAAGCATGCGGTGGATGCTACGAGATCAAATGTGCATCAGATTCAACTCAAGGATGCAATAATGCAGGAAGAGGACAATCCTCCATCTTTGTAACCGCAACAAACCTTTGCCCCCCAAACTACAATCAAGCAAGTAATAATGGAGGATGGTGCAACTCTCCACGAGAGCACTTTGATTTGGCCAAACCTACATTCCTCAAAATTGCTCAGTACAAGACCGGCATTGTCCCAGTTCAATACCGCAGGTCAATAATTTCTATATCAACCATGTTAGGTATATGATTTAGGGTTTACATATACATTAAAAATTACCCCTCAAATTAATTACTTGTATATAATAATATTGAAATATAAAGTAAATTAAAAGTGTATGAATCAACAACATATATTTATACACAAATATATAATATCTAATTTGGTATCTGATTTTTTGTGTGCATAATATTTCCATAAAATAAATGACATCACATATAGTTTCCATAAAAATATTAATAGGTATAAGCCTAAAGCACATTTCACATTAGTCAAATGCTAGGAAACTATCAATACATGCACATTAGTCAATCATATTGATAATAGTCTTGGGTTTGAGGTGTGTTGAGTAATCATAACGAAAAGAGTCATGGTTTCTATGAAATTTTTAATACTCGAATAAGATTGCCTCTAATAAAATAATACCTTGCTTTCATATTAAAAAAGTTTGAGATGTGTGTTAAGAGAGATTTAAAAGTTAACTATTCTCACATGATGTATGTCTAATTATGATGCTTATTGAAACACATGCAGAGTACCATGCAAGAAATGGGGAGGAATCAGGTACACCATAACTGGGAATCCTTACTTTAATCTAGTCAAAGTGTGGAATGTTGGAGGTGCTGGGGATGTGGTGGGAGTTCAAGTGAAGGGTGATACGAAGCTCAAATGGATAGAATTAAAGCGAAATTGGGGCCAAAAATGGGAGACAAAAGCTATGTTAGTCGGAGAATCATTAACATTTAGGGTCAAAGCAAGTGATGGAAGGTACTCCACCTCATGGCATGTCGCCCCCAAGAATTGGCAGTTTGGTCAGACTTTTGAAGGCAAAAACTTCAAATAAAATAGCAACATTAGTTTTTCGTATTTTAAGTAAAGCATTAAACAGTGAATTCAAGTTCCTCCTCCTTCTACATATCTTCTTAGCTTACTATTGTTTTTCCCATGTTATCATCATACTAATCATAGGAAGATAATTTCAATAGAACAAAGAAAGGTACTAAGAAACTATTTTTATCCAAAAAAATTTCAAAACTAAACTTTTGGTTGATAGAACTTGTTAGTTTTATGATATAGTTTGACATTGGTTTAGTGTATTATGGACTTGAACCTTGTAGCAAGGATAGTTTTGATGAATAAGTAGTTTAGATAAATGGTTTGAAAATTTGATAGTTATATTATTGATAGGTTAATGAGAGAGTACAAAGACTAATAGAATTTGATATGTTTGTTAGTTAGTTACAACAAACTCCATGATGGCCTATATATAGGCTCCATAAGTTAATTCTAAATAATTCCAAATTTTAGATATTTTTAGATATTAACCTAGATATTTCTAGATACCAATCTTAGATATTTCTAATACATGATTTATTTACTTAACTTCTAGACTTCTCCATTATAATATCTAGATTTGTATTTTTTTTAACAAGATCATGAAAATTCTAGAAAGTTCTACAAATGTGTAGCATTATTAATACTCCTCCTTGATGCACATTTGTGTAAATCCAAGCATCTCTCGAAATAGTTCGAACTTTGATCTTGGTAGTGCCTTAGTGAAGATGTCTGCTAGTTGCTCATCTGTGTTGCAATACTCGATCTTTATCTTTTTCTCCAATATAGCTTCTCGTATAAAATAAAACTTGATAGCTATATGCCTGGTCCTACTATGATGGACTAGATTGTTTGCCATTGCTAATGGTGACTTAGTCGCACAACATAGTTGTTGGTTCTTCTTGTTGCTCTTTTAAGTCTTCAAATATTTTCCTTAGCCATATTCCTTGACTAGTAGTATTTACGGCTGCAACATACTCAGCTTTAGCAGATGATTGAGCCACAGTTTCTTGTTTCTTTGATGCCCAAGAGAATACTCCATATCCTAGTATAAATGCATATCCAGAAGTGCTTTCGGTAGATTTATAGTGAATGGCATAATCTTTTACGTCTTGTAGATATCTTAATATTCTTCTTGCGGCCCCATGGTGCTTTTGACTTGGCTTTTGCATGAATCTTGATAGTAGACTTATTGCATACATGATGTCTGGTCTTGTGGTAGTTAGATAAAGGAGGCTTCCAATAAGACTTCTATATTGCGAAGCATCTGCCTCTACAAATCCATCTTCTTTTTGTAATTTCTCATTATGGACTAGAGGAGTAGATACTGCCTTACAATTATTCATCTTGAATTTTTGTAGCAAATTTTGAGCATATTTCTTTTGCCAGATGAAAATTTTGTCTTCATTTTGGTTTACCTCAATTCCAACCAAATAGTGCATAAATCCTAAGTCAGTCATCTCAAATGTCTGTTTCAATTTTTATTAGAATTCTCTAATCATAGTCGCATTGTTTCCTATGTATATAAGAACATCCACACACAAGGAAACTATGAGAGTGTTTGAATTACCTTGCATCTTGATGTAGAGTGTAGGCTCACTTTTACCCTTCCTGAATTGATGATCCGTGAAATATTTGTCAATTTGACTGTACCATGCTTGCGAAAATTGCTTGAGCTCATAGAGTGCTTTCTTTATCCTTAGCACCTTGTCTTCATGTCCTTCTACAATGAACTCTTGTGGTTGATCAACAAAAACTTCTCTCACCAGTTCTCCATTTAGAAAGGCAGATTTCACATCCAATTGATAGATCTTTCATTGCTTTTGTGCGGCTACTGCAATGAGCGCCCTTATTGTATCTAGACAAGCTATAGGTGCAAATGTCTCTATGTAATCTATCCCAGGAATTTGTGCATATCCTTTAGCTACAAGCCTTGCTTTAGGCTTTTGAATAGATCCATCGGGATTGAACTTAGTCTTTTATACCCATTTGACTCGAATAATATCTTTATTTAAAGGGCGATTTACCAGTTCCCATGTGTTATTCTTCTCGATCATTTTGATTTCTTCTTTCATGGAATTTCTCCCTTTTTGTTGCTTTTCTGCTCCTTCAAAGCTTGTAGGCACGATATTAACAAAATTGCATGTTTCATATACATCTTGTAGTGGTCTAGTTTTTCTTGGAGGAGAATCAGTTATTGCTTCTACTGTTGGAGTAGGTGTGCTTTTTTCTTCACATTCTTGTTCTTCTAGTCTAGGTGGTTATTGTGACACTTCAATGCTTTTCTTTCTCAAAATTTTCATCTTCCGAGTTCCATGAAGTATTTTTGTCAAACTCCATGTCCCGACTATTTATGAGTTTTTTCATTTGCAAGTTATATAGTGCGTGTATGCAAACCCTACACTTCCATACAACAGTACCAGCAAGTGCAGTGGGTCGTGCAAGTAATACCTGAGCGAGTCAAGGTCGATCCCACGAGCATTGTGGCTTGAAGCAAGCAATGGTTATCTTGCAGGTCTTAGTCAGGTAGAATAAAAAAGTTGTTGGATTATGTTATGTGAACCTTAAATAAGGATAGGAATTATATGCTGGGAATAGAGTTGAGAGTCGGAGTTGCTTTATCTTTTTGAATGAACTTTGGTATTGTTATCTTCCTTGCTTGTGAATGATCTTCCTCTCTGGCAGGCTGTAAGTGATCAAAACCATTGCCTGTGGCCATTGATCTCCTCTACTACAGAATGAATGCCAGGGCCCTTGGTCATTTTATCTAACGGAGGGTGAAGCTCTAGCAAATCATTCTCCTTGCGATCCTACTGATAAACCCATATTTTATGATGTATTTTGTGCATAAATTGAGTGTCTCTATCAATTATTCACCCACTTATTCATGTAAATTGCATGGTTTTACTATTCCTTCCTTGTTTTATGATATATGCGAAAAACATGTTTTCTATGCTTTAAAAATATTAATTTTAATTACCCTTTATTACCATTCGATGCCCTGATTTGTGTGTTAAGTATTTTCAGGTTTCATAGGACAAGAATGGCTTAGGGGACGAAAAGGAAACATACCAGAGATGGAAGGAAAGCGCAAGAATGGAGTTTTTGAAGAAAAGGGCAGCGACGCGAACGCATGGACGATGCGAACGCGTGCCTAGCGTGAAATGGTAGCGACGCGTACGCGTGGACGACACGGACGCGTGCCTTGAACAAAACACAAATGACGCATACGCGTGATCGACGCATACGCATGACAAGGAAAACTCCCAGATGACGCGAACACGTGACCCATGCGAACGCGTGACAGACGCCACGTACAGGAATCTGCAGAAAACGCCCCCAGTGATTTTTGGATCCTTTTTCGGCCCAAATCCAAACCAGAAACACAGAATATAAGCCAGAGAATGGAGGAATCAAACAACAACTTAACAACTTAGTGATAGATATAATATTCACAATTTTAGGTTTTAGACATAGTTTTAGAGAGAGAGGTTCTCTTTTCTCTCTTAGGATTTAGGATTAGGATTTCTCTCATTTTAGGATTGCTTCTACAATAACAGGTTTAATGTTCCTTTAATTTATTTTCTACTTTTATTTATTCCAATGCTTTTACTTGTTAATGTTCCTAATTTGGCTTATGAATTTTTCATGTTAAGATTTGAATATTCTGTTTAATGCAATTTGAGGTATTTCAGTTTATGATTGTTTTAATCTATTTATGAATGCTTTTAATTTAATTTAAGATATTTTCCCCTTTTGGCTTTGGTTAAGTAATTTATAACACTTGAGTTGTCAAACTCAGCTGTTGATTGAAATTGGAATTCTTTGCTGGTTAATTTGTACTCCAATAACTCTAGTCTTTCCATAGGAGTTGACTAGGACCTGGGGATCAAATAAATTTGTCCACTTGACTTTCCTTTGTTTAGCAAGGGTTAATTAAAAGTGGGAGCAGAATCCAATTCTCTCCACACCTGATAAGGATAACTAGGATAAGACTTCAATTTCTCATACCTTGCCAAGAGATTTTTATTATTATCAATTTATTTTCCTTTTCATTTAAATTACTTGCCCCTTATTTTCAAAAACCCAAAAATATATCTTTTTACATAACCAATAATAAATCATACCTCCCTGCAATTCCTTGAGAAGACGACTTGAGGTTTGAATACTTCGGTTATTTATTTTTATTGGGTTTGCTTAAGTGACAAACAAGTTTTTGTATGAAAGGATTATTGCTTGGTTTAGAAACTATACTTGCAACGCGATTAATTTTTTATAAAATTTCTTTACCGATAGAAAAACCGATCGTCAAAATGGCACCGTTGCCGGGGAATTGCAAACGTTTGCCTTAATATTGGTTATTGTAAATATTTTCTTTTGCTTGTTTATTTGTTTTTATTTTTGTTTTTAATTTTTATTAGTTACTATGAGTTTTCACCCCCGTCACTTTGAGTTTGGTTCAAATGCTGTTGAAAGGAATGGAAGCTATAACAGGAACATGCATCAAGGTCAGAACAACCAGAGATAGAAGGAGCCACGAGGATCTGATCAACCCTTTAGGCAACAACACCCTCCAAGATACCATGGACCATAACCATTCCACAATGCATGTCAAGACAATAGTTATGATGGACCCTTTCGTGCCAACCAACACCCACCAAATTACTATAGTCAAGAGCCATTCCAAGGTGCATACCGAGATAATAGATATGGTGGACCCCATCATATGCCTATGAACCACCTCTTCAACACAACTTTAAACCACCACACTCATAAGCCCTCTACCACCATTCACCTTCGTACGACCCTAATCCATATCCACCCCAATTCTAACCCATTTACTCCCAAGAACCACCACTTTCCTATACACCATGTCCATATCCATCACCCCAAGAATCAAGGGAGCAACTCAAGGAGACATTTGAAAGATTTCATGACACACTTCACCAATTGAATCAAGCGATAAATAGACTACCTTCCCGACGTTTGGACACTCAAGGAATCCCCATGGCTTCATGTGGGCAATCTAATGAAGAACGCAGCATGAAGGAGGTACTAGAAACCCCACTGGATAGTAAGGAGCATGACTTTGTACTGGAACAAGTGGAGGAAGCTGTAATTATCAAAGAAAAATAATTGGTTGAAGACTTAGGACATGCTGAACCTCCATGGGAATCCAGAATTGAAGAGAATTCCGTCAAGAATTTTGCAACTGATGCTAAGGAGGTATCTTATGAAGAACTAGAAGGAACAACTCAACAAGCAGGTTTCCTTGATGATGATAATCACAAGTCAAGTTCTCCTAGTAATGAACTTACATCCGCAAGTGAACTCTTTGAGATGGAAGAATCTTCCCCAAGTGAATACGAAGATGATGCGGAGGTAGACTTTTCTCAACCTCCAAATTATGACTCGAGTGATGAGGAAGATATCGAAGACTTTGATCAAGATGTGTGGTATGAAAAATTGTGATCGTTCATTCCTTGGTAACGGCGCTAAAAACTTAATACGCGCATTCATAATCTTAGTTCTTTGTCACAACTTCGAACAACTAACCAGCAAGTGCACTGGGTCGTCCAAGTAATAAATCTTACGTGAGTAAGGGTCGATCCCACAGAGATTGTCGGCTTGAAACAAGCTATGGTCATCTTGCAAATCTCAGTCAGGAGGATTCAACTGGTTATAGAGTTTTAATAATTAAAATATAATTAAAATATAAATAGGATAGAGATACTTATGTAATTCATTGGTGAGAATTTCAGATAAGCGTATGGAGATGCTTAGTTCCTTCTGAATCTCTGCTTTCCTACTGCTTTCATCCAATCCTTCATACTCCTTTCTATGGCAAGCTTTATGTAGGGCAGCACCATTGTCAATGGCTACATCCCATCCTCTCAGTGAAAATGGTCCAAGATGCGTTGTCACCGCATGGCTAATCATCTGTCGGTTCTCGATCATACTGGAATAGGATTCAGTAATCCTTTTGCGTCTGTCACTACGCCCAGCACTCGCGAGTTTGAAGCTCGTCACAGCCATCCCTTCCCAGATCCTACTCGGAATACTACAGACAAGGTTTAGACTTTTCAGATCTCAAGAATGGCTGCCAATAATTCTATCCTATACCACGAAGACTCTGATCTCACGATCAGGAGGCTAAGAGATACACATTCAAGCTTGTAGGCATATAGAATGGAAGTGGTTGTCAGGCACACGTTCATAAGTGTAAATGGTGATGAGCGTCACATTCATCATGTTCTTGTGTGCGAATGAATATCTTAGAGAAGAAATTGGCGTGAATTGAATAGAAAAATAATAGTACTTTGCATTAATTCATGAGGAACAGCAGAGCTCCACACCTTAATCTATGGTGTGTAGAAACTCTACCGTTGAAAATACATAAGAACAAGGTCCAGGCATGGCCGAATGGCCAGCTCCCATAAAGGTCTAAGATAGCATAAGACTAATCAAAGATCGGATTTCTAACATGATAGTAAAAAGTTCTATTTATACTAAACTAGTTACTAGGGTTACAAAAATAAGTAAATGATGCAGAAATCTACTTCTGGGCCAACTTGGTGTGTGCTTGGGCTGAGCATTGAAGCTTTCACGTGTAGAGGTCTTTCATGGAGTTAAACGCCAGTTTGTAACCTGTTTTCTGGAATAGGGCAGAAGGTTGGTGTTGAATGCCAGTTTGTGTCATCTAAACTCGAGCAAAGTATGGACTATTATATATTTCTCGAAAACCCTGGATGTGTACTTTCCAACACAGTTGAGAGCGCACCATTTGGACTTCTGTAGCTCCAGAAAAGCCACTTTGAGTGCAGGGAGGTCAGAATCCAACAGCATCTGCTGTCCTTCTTCAGCCACTGAATATGATTTTTGCTCAAGTCCCTCAATTTCAGCCAGAAATTACCTGAAATCACAGAAAAAACATACAAACTCATAGTAAAGTCCAGAAATGTGATTTTTATTTAAAAACTAATAAAAATATATTAAAATCTAACTAAATCATACTGAAAACTATGTAAAATCAATGCCAAAAAGCGTATAAATTATCCGCTCATCAGAACACCAAACTTAAATTGTTGCTTGTCCCCAAACAACTGAAAATCAAATAGGATAAAAAGAAGAGAATATACTATAAATTCCAAAATATCAATGAAACTTAGCTCCAATTAGATGAGCGGGACTAGTAGCATTTTGCCTCTTGAATAGTTTTGGCATCTCACTTTATCCATTGAAGTTCAGAATGATTGGCATCTATAGGAACTTAGATTTTAGATAGTGTTATTGATTTTCCTAGTTCAGTATGTTGATTCTTGAACACAGCTACTTTATGAGTCTTGGCCGTGGCCCTAAGCACTTTGTTTTCCAGTATTACCACCGGATACATAAATGCCACAGACACATAATTGGGTGAACCTTTTCAGTTGTGACTCAGCTTTGCTAGAGTCCCCAATTAGAGGTGTCCAGGGTTCTTAAGCACACTCTTCTTTTTACTTTGGACCTCGACTTTAACCGCTCAGTCTCAAGTTTTCACTTGACACCTTCACGCCACAAGCACATGGTTAGGGACAGCCTGGTTTAGTCGCTTAGGCCAGGATTTTATTCCTTTAGGCCCTCCTATCCATTAATGCTCAAAGCCTTGGATCCTTTTTACCCTTGCCTTTTGGTTTTAAGGGCTATTGGCTTTTTGCTCTTGCCTTTTGGTTTAAAGAGCTTTTGGCTTTTTCTGCTTGCTTTTTCTTTTTCTTTCTCTCTTTTTTTTCTTTTTTTTCGTCATCTTTCTTTTCTTTTTTTTTTTGCAAGCTTTTGTATTCATTGCTTTTTCTTGCTTCAAGAATCATTTTTATGATTTTTCAGATTATCAGATAACATGTCTCCTTTTTCATTATTCTTTCAAGAGCCAACATATTTAACATTTATAAACAACAAATTCAAAAGACATATGCACTGTTCAAGCATTCATTCAGAGAACAGAAAGTATTGTCACCACATCAAAATAGTTTTGTGGAGGAAAGTGCATCCCCTGAGGCATCTCAGGGATTTCATGGTGAAGAATTTCCTCATGCTCTTGTTGAGGCCCATGATCTCTTGTTTGCTCCATCCTTTTCTTAGTGATGGGCTTGTCCTCTTCAATGAGGATGTCTCCCTCTATGTCAATTCCAGCTGAATTGCAGAGGTGACAAATGAGGTGAGGAAAGGCTAACCTTGCCAAAGTGGAAGACTTGTCAGCCACCTTATAGAGTTCTTGAGGTATAACCTCATGAACTTCCACTTCCTCCCCAATCATGATACTATGGATCATGATTGCCCGGTCTATAGTAACTTCAGACCAGTTGCTATTAGGAATGATTGAGTGTTGAATAAACTCCAACCATCCTCTAGCTACAGGCTTAAGGTCCAGTCTTCTCAATTGAACTGGCATGCCTCTTGAGTCAACTTTCCATTGAGCTCCTTCCATACATATGTCCAAGAGGACTTGGTCCAACCTTTGATCAAAGTTGACCCTTCTAGTGTAGGGGCGTGTGTTTTCTTGCATCATTGGCAAGTTGAACGCCAACCTTACATTTTCCAGACTGAAATCTAAGCAATTTCCCCGAACCTTTGTAAGCCAATTCTTTGGATTCGGGTTCACACTTTGATCATGGTTCCTAGTGATCCATGCGTTTGCATAGAACTCTTGAACCATTAAGATCCCGACTTGTTGAATAGGATTAGAGAGAACTTCCCATCCTCTTCTTCTAATCTCTCTCGGATCTCCGGATATTCGCTCTTTTTGAGCTTGAAAGGAACCTCAGGGATCACTTTCTTCTTTGCCACAACTTTATAGAAGTGGTCTTGATGGACCTTTGAGATGAATCTCTCCATCTCCCATGACTCAGAGGTGGAAGCAATTGCCTTCCCTTTCCTCTTTCTTTAGGTTTCTCTGGCCTTAGGTTCCATTAAAGGTTATGGAAAAACAAAAAGCAATGCTTTTACCACACCAAACTTAAAATGTTTGCTCGTCCCCGAGCAAAAGAAGAAAGAAAGAAGGAGAAGAGGATGAAAAATGGAGGAGAAGGGAGATGTGTATATTCGGCCAAGGGGAAGAAGAAAGGGTTGTGTTGGGTGAAAAAGAAGAAGGAATAAAGGGTTTATATAGGAGTGGGGGGAGGTTTAGGGTTCGGCCATTAGGGTCGGGTTTGGGAGGGAAAAGAGTTTGAATTTTGGAAGTAGGTGGGATTTATGGGGAAGAATGGAGGGATGTGAGTGGCTAAGAGGTGATGGGGAAGAGTGATTGAGGTGATTGGTGAAGGGTATTTGGGGAAGAGGGTTATGAAAAGGTGTGAAGAGAGAAAGTTAGGGTAGGTGGGGATCCTGTGGGGTCCACAGATCCTGTGGGGATCCTTTGGGGTCCACAGATCCAGTGGGGTCAAGGACTTAGCATCCCTGCTCCAATTAGGCATGCAAAACGCCCTTTGTATGCAATACTGGCGTTTAACGCCAGACTGCTGCCTATTTTTGGCGTTAAATGCCCAAATGTAGCCTGTTTCTGACGTTTAATGCCACTTCCATGCTCTGTTCTTGCGTTAAACGCCAGTCTGGTGCTTGTTTCTGGCGTTTAACGCCAGTTTGATGCTTCTTTCTGGCGTTAAACACCAGTTTGATGCTTCTTACTGGCGTTTAAATGCCAGTAAGTTCTTCCTCTAGGGTGAGCTATTTTTACTGTTGTTTTTTATTCTGTTTTTGATTTTTCAGTAGTTTTTGTGACTCCACATGATCATCAACCTAAAAAAATCATAAAATAACAATAGAAAATAAATATATATAATTAAATAACATTTGGTTGCCTCCCAACAAGCACTTCTTTAATGTCAATAGCTTGACAGTGAGCTCTCATGGAGCCTCACAGATGTTCAGAGCATTGTTGGGACCTCTCAACACCAAACTTAGAGTTTGAATGTGGGGTTCAACACCAAACTTAGAGTTTGGTTGTGGCCTTCCAACACCAAACTTAGAGTTTGACTGTGGGGGCTTTGGTTGACTCTACAGTGAGAGAAGCTCTTCATGCTTACTCTCCATGGTTACAGAAGGAGATCTTTGAGTTTTAAACAGAAGGTTGTCCTCATTCAGTTGAAGGACCAACTCTCCTCTGTCCACATCAATCACAACTTTTGCTGTGGCTAGGAAGGGTCTTCCAAGGATGATGGATTCATCCTCATCCTTCCCAGTGTCTAGGATTATGAAATCAGTAGGGATGTAAAGGCCTTCAACCTTTACTAGCACATCCTCTACTAGTCCATAAGCTTGTTTTCATGGATTTGTCTGCCATCTCTAATGAGAAATTGGCAGCCTGTACCTCAAAGATTCCTAGTTTCTCCATTACAGAAAGTGGCATTAAGTTTATTCCTAACCCCAGGTCACACAGAGCCTTCTCAAAGGTCATGGTGCCTGTGCTACAGGGAATTAGGAATTTACCAGGATCCTGTTTCTTTTGAGATAATTTATGCCTATCCAATTTATTCAATTCATTAGTGAGCAAGGGAGGTTTATCTTCCCAAGTCTCATAACCAAATAATTTGGCATTCAGCTTCATGATTGCACCAAGGTATTTAGCAACTTACTCTTCAATAATGTTTTCATCCTCTTCAGAGGATGAATACTCATTAGAGCTCATGAAGGGCAAAAGGAGGTTTAATAAAATCTCTATGGTCTCTAGATGAGGCTCAGATTCCTTTGGTTCCTCAAAGGGAAACTCCTTATTGGTCACTGAGCGTTCCAGGAGGTCTTCTTCACTAGGATTCACGTCCTCCTCCTCCTCTCTGGGTTCGGCCACACCAAGTAAGGTAATGGCCTTGCACTCTCTTTTTGGATTCTCTTTTGTATTGCTTGGGAGAGTACTAGGAGGGGTTTCAGTGACTCTTTTACTCAGCTGGCCCACCTGTGCCTCCAAATTTCTAATGGAGGACCTTGTTTTATTCATGAAACTTAAAGTGGCCTTAGATAGATCAGAGACTATATTTGCTAAGCTAGATGGATTTTGCTCAGAATTCTCTGTCTGTTGCTGAGTGGATAATGGAAAAGGCTTGCTATTGCTAAACCTGTTTCTTCCACCATTATTAAAGCCTTGTTGAGGCTTTTGTTGATCCTTCCATGAGAAATTTGGATGATTTCTCTATGAGGGATTATAGGTATTTCCATAGGGTTTCCACATGTAATTCACCTCTGCTATTGCAGGGTTCTCAGGATCATAAGCCTCTTCTTCAGAAGATGCCTCTTGAGTACTGTTGGATGCAGCTTGTAATCCATTCAGACTCTGAGAAATCATATTAACTTGCTGAGTCAATATTTTATTCTGAGCCAATATGGCATTCAGAGTATCAATTTCAAGAACCCCCTTCCTCTGAGGCGTCCCATTACTCACAGGATTCCTTTCAGAAGTGTACATGAATTGGTTATTTGCAACCATGTCAATGAGTTCCTGAGCTTCTGCAGGCGTTTTCTTTAGGTGAATGGATCCACCTGCAGAATGGTCCAATGACATCTTTGATAATTCAGATAGACCATCATAGAATATATCCAGGATGGTCCATTCTGAAAGCATGTCAGAAGGACACTTTTTGGTCAGTTGCTTGTATCTCTCCCAAGCTTCATAGAGGGATTCACCTTCTTTTTGTCTGAAGGTTTGAACATCCACTCTAAGCTTGCTAAGCTTTTGAGGAGGAAAGAACTTGGCTAAAAAAGCCGTGACCAGCTTATCCCAAGAGTTCATGCTATCTTTAGGTTGAGAGTACAACCATATTCTAGTTCTGTCTCTTACAGCAAACGGGAAAAGCATAAGCCTGTAGACCTCGGGGTCAACCCCATTGGTCTTAACAGTATCACAGATATGCAAGAATTCAGTTAAGAACTGAAAAGGATCTTCTGATGGAAGTCCATGAAACTTGCAGTTCTGTTGCATCAGAGAAACTAATTGAGGCTTTAGCTCAAAATTGTTTGCTCCAATGGCAGGGATTGAGATGCTTCTTCCATGTAAATTGGACTTTGGTGCAGTAAAGTCACCAAGCATCTTCCATGTCTCCTTCTTTTTCGAAAATTTCTGTCAGATTTTCTCTAGAGAGTTGTGCTTTAGCTTCCCTTAGCTTCCTCTTCAGAGTCCTTTTAGGTTCCGGATCAGCTTCAACAAGAATGTTCTTATCCTTGTTCCTGCTCATATGAAAAAGAAGAAAACAGAAAAGAAGAGGAATCCTCTATGTCACAGTATAGAGATTCCTTTATGTTAGTAGAAGAAGAAAAGAAATTCGAACACAGAAAGAGGGAGAGGGTTCGAATTTTTAAGAAGAAGAGAAGTGTTAATAGATAAATAAATAATTAGAAGGAGGTGAGAGAGTAGAATTTTCGAAAATAATTGAAAAGAAAAGAAAAATATTTTTGTTTTTATTTTGAATTTTGGTTAGAATTCAAAAATTAAGAGAAAAAAATTAAAATCAAAATTTAAAACAATTAGTTAATTAAAAAGAATTTTGAAAAAGGGGTTAGTAGTTTTTGAAAATTGAAGAGATGAAATTAGTTAGGTAGTTTTGAAAAAGATAAGAATTAAACAAAAAGATAAGATTAATTGAAAAAGATTTGAAAATCAATTTTGAAAAGATAAGAGGTTAGAAAAGATTTTGAAATTGATTTTGAAAAAGATGTTATTGACATTGAAAAAGATATGATTGAAAATCATTTTGAAAAAGATTTGAATTGGAAATTAAAAAGATTTGATTTTTTGAAATTAAAGTTCATTACTTGACTAACAAGAAACAAAAAGATATGATTTTAAAATTTAAAGATTGAACCTTTCTTATTAGGCAAGTAACAAACTAAAATTTTTGAATCAATCACATTAATTGTTAGTAAAGATTTTGAAATTATGAAATGAAATTAAGAAAAAGATTTTGAAAGTCATTTTAAAATTTTCGATAATCATAAAAAAATGAAAAAGATTTGATTTTTGAAAAATATTTGAAAAAGATAGAATTTTTAAATTGAAAATTTGATTTGACTCATAAGAAACAACTAAATTTTGAAATTTTTTTGAAAAAGTCAACTCAAATATTCGAAATTTATGAGAAGAATAAGGAAAAGATATATTTTTAATTTTTGAATTTTTAATGATGAAAGAGAAAAACAATAAAAAGACTCAAAACATAAAAATTATGAATCAAAACACATAATGCATGCAAGAACACTTTGAGTGTCAAGATGAACATCAAGAACACTTTGAATGTCAAGATGAACACCAAGAACTTATTTTTGAAAATTCTTAAGAAAAGAAAAACATGCAAGACACCAAACTTAGAAATTTTCAAACTTTATACACTAACAAATTGAAAATGCATATGAAAAACAAGAAAAGACACAAAGCATAAAGATGCAAAGATCAAACAAGGAAGATCATCAAGAACAACTTGAAGATCATGAAGAACAGTTTCATGCATGAGTTTTCGAAAATTTTAATGAAAAATTAAAAAGATGCAATTGACACCAAACTTAAGAATTGACACTATATTCAAACAAGAAACACAAAATTATTTTTGGTTTTTTTATGATTTTATTAAAATTTTTGGTATTTTTCAAAAATTAATTGGAAAAGAAAAATAAGGATTTCAAAATTTTTTTAATGAGAATTCCAGGAATCATACAATGTTAGTCTAAAGCTCCGGTCTAGGAATTAGACATGGCTTACTAGCCAGCCAAGCTTTCAGTGAAAGCTCTGGTCCAAAACACTAGACATGGCCAATGGCCAGCCAAGCTTCAACAGATACAAATCAAGCATATAACAGCTGATTAGATGAGAGTCCAAGGGCTCTTTCCATGATAGGTGGAAGCCTTAGTCCAAAAATTTAGACATGGCTTGACAACCAGCCAGGCTTCAACAAATCATGAAGAAACTCTAGAATTCATTCTTAAAAAGTCTAAAGCCATAGAATAATTTATTTTTTGAAATTTTTTTTTTGGAAAATTTTTTCGAAAATAAAAATAAAAATAATAAAAACAAAAAGCTTAAAATTAAAATAAAATTTACCTAATCTGAGCAACAAGATGAACCGTCAGTTGTCCAAACTCGAACTATCCCCAGCAACGGCGCCAAAAACATGGTGCACGAAATCGTGATCGTTCATTCCTTGGTAACGGAGCTAAAAACTTAATACGCGCATTCATAATCTTAGTTCTTTGTCACAACTTCGCACACCTAACCAGCAAGTGCATTGGGTCGTCCAAGTAATAAACCTTACGTGAGTAAGGGTCGATCCCACGGAGATTTTCGGCTCGAAACAAGCTATGGTCATCTTGCAAATCTCAGTCAGGCGGATTCAACTGGTTATAGAGTTTTAATAATTAAAATATAAATATGATAAAGATACTTATGTAATTCATTGGTGAGAATTTCAGATAAACGTATGGACATGCTTAGTTCCTTTTGAATCTCTACTTTCCTACTGCTTTCATCCAATCCTTCATACTCCTTTCTATGGCAAGCTTTATGTAGGGCATCACCGTTGTCAATGGCTACATCCCGTCCTCTCAGTGAAAATGGTCCAAGATGCGCTGTCACCGCACGGCTAATCATCTGTCGGTTCTCGATCATACTGGAATAGGATTCAGTAATCCTTTTGCGTTTGTCACTATGCCCAGCACTCACGAGTTTGAAGCTTGTCACAGCCATCCCTTCCCAGATCCTACTCGGAATACCACAGACAAAGTTTAGACATTCTGGATCTCAAAAATGGTAGCCAATAATTCTAGCCTATACCATGAAGACTCTGATCTCACGATCAGGAGGCTAAGAGAGACATATTCAAGCTTGTTTGCATGTAGAACGGAAGTGGTTGTAAGGCACGCGTTCATAAGTGAGAATGGTGATGAGCGTCACATAATCATCACATTCATCATGTTCTTATGCACGAATGAATATCTTAGAGAAGAAATAGGCGTGAATTGAATAGAAAAATAATAGTACTTTGCATTAATTCATGAGGAACAACAGAGCTGCAGACCTTAATCTATGGTGTGTAGAAACTCTGCCGTTGAAAATACATAAGAACAAGGTCCAGGCATGGCCAAATGGCCAGCCCCCATAAAGGTCTAAGATAGCATAAGACTAATCAAAGATCGGATTTCTAACATGATAGTAAAAAGTTCTACTATTTATACTAAACTAGTTTCTAGGGTTACAGAAATGAGTAAATGATGCAGAAATCTACTCCCGGGCCCACTTGGTGTGTGCTTGGGCTGAGCATTGAAGCTTTCACATGTAGAGGTCTTTCTTGGAGTTAAACACCAGTTTGTAACCTGTTTCTGGCGTTTAACTCTACTTTGCAACCTATTTCTGGCGTTTAACTCCAGAATAGGGCAGAAGGTTGGCATTGAACGCCAGTTTGCGTCGTTTAAACTCAGGCAAAGTATGGACTATTATATATTTCTAGAACTCCCTGGATGTCTACTTTCCAACGCAATTGAGAGCGCACCATTTGGACTGCTGTAGCTCCAGAAAATCCACTTTGAGTGCAGGGAGGTCAGAATCCAACAGCATCTGCAGTCCTTCTTTAGCCTCTGAATCTGATTTTTGCTCAAGTCCCTCAATTTCAGCCAGAAATTACCTGAAATCATAGAAAAACACACAAACTCATAGTAAAGTCCATAAATGTGATTTTTATTTAAAAACTAATCAAAATATATTAAAAACTAACTAAACCATCCTGAAAACTATGTAAAAACAATGCCAAAAAGTGTATAAATTATCCGCTCATCAATGTGGTTGCAGCTGAAGAAAATTGCAAAGAAGTGGAAGAATCCACAGAAGAATACAAGGGAGTAGAGCCTGCAAAACCACTGGAAACACCTATCCCAAGGCCATTACCGCCCAATACAAACTTTAAGTGGGTAAAATCCTTAGCTTTTATCTTTACTTTTCAACTTGAATATGGTTTGTTTGAAACAGATGGCCAGCTTAGAGCTCTTTGTGGCTTTAAGAGTAAAAAGAAAATGGTTTGTGCTCAAGGCCGGTATGCAAGATTCAATAAGGGTCCACGCTTCAATTTGAAGTGTAAGGATTGGTTTCGAGTTCGATTGAATGGGTCTCGGAAAATGTTTGGTCATCTTGGTGAGAATGCAACTTCCAAACCACCCCGCTGGAAAAATATAGATCGAGACAAAGGCGGATATAAAAGTAAAGTTTGGGATCCTGGAATCTATTCTGACATTCAACACCCCGGGAGCCTGAGAATCTATTTGAAGCTGCTCAAGGGCTTTACATGCCTAGTTTGGGACCCCGGAGGCTATTGGCATTCCAAACACTGGTGGAGATTTTTGGATGAATTCAAGCACAAGCCACCATAGCAGGAAGCTCACCAAATGTCCAACTTAAGGACTTTAACTAAAAGTGCTAGGTGGGAGGCAACCCACCACGGTATGATCGTTCCTTTTTCAATTTTATTTCATGTTGTTTGTTTTTATTTTATTTTATTTTCATTGAACCTGGAATTATTCATGGCATGTACATTAGCACTGCATATTGCATTCTGCATAATTGCATAAAAAAAAATCACCCCACGCGACCGCGCAGGCCACGCGTGGGCGTCGAATGGAAATCGGCGTAAAAAAAATCAACGCCTAGAAAGTTGGGCTAGAATTGTGCGGCTGATGTGCCTTTAGCATAAATTGGCCCTCGCGTTTGCGTCCCTGATGCGAACGCGTCACCTGCACGACATACATCCTACATGAAAGCGTGAGCAACGCGTACGCGTCGCGCGGATTTTATGGACCCTTTTGGAAATAGAGAGTTCCGCCAAAACGACGCTGGAACTGTGCGTTTAGCACAATTCTCAGCGACGCATTCGCATGCTTCACGCGTACGCGTCCGTTACCTTTTACCTAAGTCACGCGATCGTGTCAACGACGCGGCCGTGTCACTTCTCTTTTCACCCAATTCACGCGATCGTGTGCTCCACACATTCGCGTGGATTCAAATTCACTTACCCCAACCCATGCGAAACCCTACCCTATTCGTGTCCCCAACCCCCTCCCCTCTGCAACCCCCCCCACTCCGATCCCCCAACCACTACCACTCCTCGCCAGCCAGCTCCGACCGCCGTGCCGTACCCAGACCGCCGACCCACCCTTGCCGGAGCCACCCCCTTCTCTCCTTTTCCCTTCTTCCCCCCTTCCCTCCTCCCTCCACGACCCCACCCCCACTGCCACCGCCCCATCCCAAGCCGTCCACCGCTGTCGCCAACTCCCAGACCTCCAGCCAACACCCACCAACCACCACAACACAACCCTCACCCCCTCACCACTTCTCCCCCTTCCCTTAAACCCAAACCAACCACACCGCCTCTGCTGCCACCACGGACCACCGCCGCGCCGCCACCCATCGCCGCCGCATCACCAATACCACCACCACATTCCCACCATCTCTCTGATCCATACATTTATTCCTCTGCGCACCAGGTTCCACCATACTGCAATTGCTCTTTTCGATTAGTTAGTTAGTTTTTCAATTTTTATTCAAAATAGGATAGTTAGAGATGCATGTTGTAGTGGATTTTAGGTGGTTAGGTAGCTAGGATGTTGTTAGT
Source organism: Arachis ipaensis (assembly GCF_059453495.1). Classification (NCBI taxonomy): domain Eukaryota; kingdom Viridiplantae; phylum Streptophyta; class Magnoliopsida; order Fabales; family Fabaceae; genus Arachis; species Arachis ipaensis. The sequence continues at coordinate 61,113,269 of NC_142441.1, forward strand.
GGATTTAGCCCTGATAATTGCACCGTTTCTGCTACCTATTTTTATCTATTTCGCAATTCTGAATTTGCTGTGATGATTCTGTTCATATGTTGTTCATATTTGATGTTGCTGTTAAACTGTTCTTTAATGTTCTTGCTATTTGTTACTCTTTTCAGCACTATTTAATTTCATATGAACTTATTTTTCCTGTTGTTTACTACATGGGAACATCTAATTTTAGCCGGAATGCTGCCCAATTTTCTGTAAATTTATGGTTTAATCTACCCCCATTCATATATTGGTTTGGAAATTCAATATTTTGCATTACTTGGCTACAACCCAACCAATTCATGAATGCACGGGCCAACATTCTTATTCCTTTTGGTTCCCTGATTAATAAATTGCTTATTGATGATTTCATTCTTATTGATGATTAAACTACAATCCTTGCTTGAATATGAATTGCTTGTTCTTCAAATTCGTGAATTTCTTGGTAACTAGGAAAACCATTCTCATGCCACTCACTTTAACTTCCTTTTTAACTCCTAACCAGTTTAGCTTTCTAACTTCTCGTTTTGGTTTTTACCTAACTACTTTAACTTTCTAACTCAAGGAATGATTACTATTTTTTTCTAATTAACTTGAATTCCACTTCTATTATATTTTGGATTGTGATTTTTACTCTCAGACTTTTAACTTGAATTCAATCCAAAATGTACATATATTTAACTCATTTCATGCTTCTATTTCTCTTTTGCCTTTCTGCTTACATTAACAAAACCCTACTTGCCTACTTGTTTTCCTGCTTTCGTTCTTCAATTATATCCTGCTACTTCTGCTTTTCAGGATGTCTGATCCCAAAAGTAAGGGAAAGGCAAGGCAATTACAGGCAAACAGAAAAGAGGAGAATCTTCTACCTCTATCCTGGATATCCTTCACGACGATTCCTGGCGGGAAAGGAACTTTACCCCGCAGGAAAAGGCCGACCAGCTCCTCACTGTCAAAGATCAAGTCAAGTTTGCAAACAGATACTGTAAGCTAAAGTATCCAGTGTTTGCCACTTCCAGGAAGCTCTACCTGGAAAGAACTCTAAAAATTCCTGAAGAACTCACCCAGTACACTTCCGAACAGATAAAGCAAAGAGGCTAGTTCTTCATGGAAAGGAACTTGACAAAGGTCAATGCATCATGGGTTAGAGAATTTTACTGTAACTATTTCAAGACATCCCTAGATGCAGTGCACCTCAGAGGGAAACAAATTTTAGTCTCTGAGGAAGCTATTGAGGATATCCTCCAGCTTTAGCCCAAGTCAGATCAGCTTGACAATTACCAAAAGGCTGAAGAGGATATGAAATTCATGAGATTTGACTGGGATGCAGTCAAGCAGAGAATAGCCCTTGATCCTACTACCCCATGGGTCATGGGAAAGAATACAGTGATGCCTAAGGGAATCAAGCTGATATATTTGAATGATGAGGCTCGGCTTTGGTAGCAAATCCAGAGTAACTACGTGATGCCGAGCACTCATGAGACGGAGGTGCCCGCTGCTATGATCACCCTCCTCTGGTGTGTCATGGAGGGTAAGGACCTGTATCTTCCATGTTTCATCAGGTATTATATGGCCAGGGTCCATGTCAGAGGCACTCTTCCTTTCTCTTATCTGATCACCCAACTAGGCCGTCGAGCTGACGTGCCTTGGGAACTTACTGATGAGAAGCCAACTGCTGCAGACTGCAAGAAGATCATCCCTCATAGAAGGAAGTTCCAAGCCTTGGGTTATAGGCTGCCTTTCCTTATTGACTCTGCTGAGGCAGTCACATCCTCTGCTGTCCCTTCTACATCCACTGCTGCACCAACTCCATCCATTGCTCCTCCACCTGCTCCTAAGCCCATTTATCATCTGGTGCACCGCCTCTTCGCACACCTGGATCGTATGGAGCATCGCAACAAGCGACGCTATGAGCACCTAATGTTGATGATCCGATCCGACAGTGACATCCCCTCCGAGCCTGACACCGCTTCTGAGCCATCTGATGCGGAGGCAGACGATCATGAGGAGGCTACACAGAAAGAGGTTGAGCAGAGAAGACCTGAGCAGGCTGCACCACACCATGAGGAGCCCCACCAGATTTAGGCCGCAGACCTGGAGATTCCTCTGCAGACAGAGCCTTCGCTTCAGTAGGCAGCTCCTCCGATACTTATCCAGACTACAGAACCTCAGATCACCACTGAGCCACCTGCTGCACATCCTTCTGGAGATGACACTTCTCATACCCAGCTTGAGTGAGCATCGAGGACGATGCTATTATTTAAGTGTGGGGAGGTCGCCATCTCTAGCGTACTTTATTTTGGTGAACCACTTTTCAGACTTACTTTTTATCCTATTTTGCTTATTTTTCTGTATTTTTATTTTTTATCTTTCAGTACTTGCACATTTTTCTTTTGCTGTATTTTTATTGTATTTCTGCATTTTGCACTTTGATTTATATATTTAGTTTAGTCTAGTTGCAATTTTAGTTATTAAGTTGTGATATAGAATATATGGATTAATTAGTTTAGTTTACCCTTTTAACATACTGTAACTTGGATTACTTGGAAATAAAAAAAGAGTAAACTAAAAACTTTAGTATAACAGAATCACAACAATCCACACACTGTATATGTATAGCAATAAATGATTGGTTAATTTACACAACATTTTTCAAGGAAGAACACTAAGATTTTAAGAGCCACCCTAAGATTCACATTGAGAATAATGGGAACCCTTGATTTCTACTTGCATGACATACATAACTGATATATGGTTTTTGAGCCAACGAACTCACAGCCTGTGAGTTTTTGAGCTTAATTATATGGTTACATTATTTAACCATAAATTTTATTTCTGTGTGTTTTGCACTTCTTTTCTATGCCTGTAATCTTTACTTTGTTTTAATCTATATGTCCAATATAGAATATAGATACATACCAAGAGATGACTGAGGCTATCATTTAAAATTTTACCTCACTTATCCCAAATAAGCTTACCCTTTACATCACCTTTGTTAGCCCCCTTGAGCTTTTAATCCCCTCTTGTTCTATAACCACATTACTAGCCTTAAGCAGAAAATCAAATTAAAAATCCTAACTTGAATCCTTGGTTAGCTTAAGATAGAAATTGTGTATCCACTAAGTATGGGAAAACATGGGAACATGAGTTGATAGGAAAGGATTAATTCAATAAAATAATAAGAATTTTTGGGAGCATGCTCATGTGACACAAGTTAAAATTAAATTACCTTGTGCATTGATATATGTTCTATTTATATTTCAAAAAAAAAATACTTTTAGTTAAATAAGTAAATAAGGGGACATATTACCCCAATAATAAGCTTAGTGAAGAAATTAATGCACATAAGGTGAAAATCAAAGTAAAATTAATATACGAGCATGTAATACAAAAGTGAAAAAAATTTGGGTAGCTAGGTAAAGCATTTTAAATTATATAAAGTAGATGTTAGGTGAGATCTTAAACTAATCAAGGATTCACTTTGTTAGCTTACTTAGCCTTATATATACCCTTACCCTTACCTTGGCCCCATTACAACCTTGAGAAAGACCTCATGATTTTTGTATGTTTGTATTCAATATTTGTTGATTGGTTAGATGAAGAACAAAGTTTTAGAAAGTAGGAATAGAAAAGAATAGAGTGATTAACCCCAAACACTGAGTGACTAGAGAGTAAACACAAAAATCTAGTGAGGGTTCAATAGCTCATCACCATATATCTCTGCTTAATTGTTTAAATTGTCTTGCAAGTTTGTGAAATATTTTAACCCAACTCAATTGTAACAGTGCTTTAACATGATTTAGGTTTGGCTATTGATGAGCAGATATTTTATACGCTTTTTGGGGTTAATTTCATATAGTTTTTAGTGTGTTTTAGTTAGTTTTTAGTTTATTTTCAGTAGTTTCTAGGCAAAATTCATATTTCTGGACTTTACTATGAGTTTGTATGTTTTTCTGTAATTTTAAGTATTTTCTGGCTGCAATTGAGGGAGCTGAGCAGAAATCTGATTCAGGCTGAGAAAGGACTGCTGATGCTGTTGGATTCTGACCTTCCTGCACTCAGAATGGATTTTCTGGAGCTACATGACTTCAAATTGCGCGCTTCCAATTGCGTTGGAAAGTAGACATCCAGGGCTTTCCAGCAATATATAATAATCTATACATTGCTAAAGGATAAATGACGTAAACTGGCGTTCAACGCCAGTTCCATGTTGCAGTCTGGCGTCCAGCGCTAGAAACAAGTTACAAGTTGGAGTTCAACGCCAGAAAAGGATCCAAAGCTGGCGTTGAACGCCCAAAAAAGCCCTATGCACGTGATTAGCTTAAGTCTCAGCCCCAGCACACACCAAGTGGGCTCCAGAAGTGGATTTCTGCACTATCCATCTTAGTTTACTCATTTTCTGTAAACCTAGTTTACTAGTCTAGTATTTAAACAACTTTTAGAGACTTATCTTGTATCTCATGACATTTTAGATCTGAACTTTGTACCTTTTGATGGCATGAGTCTCTAAACTCCATTGTTGGGGGTGAGGAGCTCTGCTGTGTCTCGATGAATTAACGCAAGTATTTCTGTTTTCTATTCAAACATGCGTGTTCCTATCTAAGATATCCATTTGCACTTCAATATGAATGTGATGAACATGGCAATCATCATCATTCATCCACGAACGCGTGCCTGACAACCACTTACGTTCCACCATAGAATGAATGAATATCTCTTAGATCTCTTAATTAGAATCTTTGTGGTATAAGCTAGATTGATGGAAGCATTCAAGAGAATCCGGAAAGTCTAAACCTTGTCTATGGTATTCCGAGTAGGATTTAGGGATTGAATGACTGTGACGAGCTTCAAACTCGCGAGTGCTGGGCATAGTGACAGACGCAAAAGGATAGTAAATCTTATTCCGGTACGATTGAGAACCTGCAGATGATTAGCCGTGCGGTGACAGCGCATCTGGACCCTTTTCACTGGAAGGATGGATGGTAGCCATTGACAACAATGATCCACCAACACACAGCTTGCCATAGGAGGACGTCCGTGCGTGAATCAAGAAACAGAGGAAAGCAGAATTTCAGAAGACAAAGCATCTCCAAAACTCCAACATATTCTCCATCATTGCATACAAGTATAATTTGTGTTTTGCCCTTTTATTCCTTGCAATCAAACTTGATAAGTGAATTATTTTATTGTTTTCCTGACTAAGAGTTACAAGATAACCATAGATTACTTCAAGCCAACAATCTCCGTGGGATCGACCCTTACTCACGTAAGGTATTACTTGGATGACCCAGTGCACTTGCTGGTTAGTGGTACGAGTTGTAAAAAGTGTGATTTACAATTTCGTGCACCAATTTTTGGCGCCGTTGCCGGGGATTGTTTGAGTTTGGACAACTGACGGTTTATTTTGTTGCTTAGATTAGGAAAAATTTTTCTTTTTAGTTTAGAGTCTTTTATTATTTATACCTTGTTAAAACACTTTAAACTTATAGCTCAATTAGCTAGAGCGTGGTGCTTATGTTCTTAGTAATTGGCTAGCCTGTTTTTAAAATCTTTTTCAAAAATAATTTTTCTTTGAATAAATCTTGTGCCAAACTTTAAGTTTGGTGTTTTCTTGTTGATTTTTCTTTGTTTTTCGAAAATTTTAGTTTGGTTTTCTAAAAATTTTAAGTTTGGTGTTCTTTCTTCATGTTCTTGTGTTCTTGTGAGTCTTCAAAGTGTTCTTGAGTTTCCTATTGTCTTGATCTTAAAATTTTTAAGTTTGGTGTTCCTTGGTGTTTTCCCTCCAAAATTTTCGAAAACAAAGAGCATTAGATCTAAAAATTTTAAATCTTGTACTATCTTATTGTTTTTCTATCTCCTCTTTAAATCCAAAAATATCTTTTCTCTCTATTTTAAAGCAAATTTTTGAAATTTACCTTTAAAATTCAGATTTTTATTTCAAAATTTAAAACCTTTTTCAAAAATCATCATATCCTTTTCAAAACTTCCTAACCACTTTCACTCTCCTCATTTTTTTCGAAAATCTTCACCTATTTTTATTTATTTTATTTTAATTTATTTTGTTTTTGAAATAAATAAATAATTAAATAAATAAAAAATTTTTCTTCTATTTTACATCATCTCCCTTTCTCCATCATGGACCTAAGCGGAAATGAACAGTCCAGGAGGACTCTGGGGTCATATGCTAACCCCTCTACTGCTTCATATGGGAGTAGTATCTGCATACCCTCCATTGGAGTCAGTAGCTTTGAGTTGAATCCTCAGCTCATTATCATGGTGCAGCAAAGTTGCCAGTATTTCGGTCTTCCACAAGAAGAACCTACAGAGTTTCTGGCACATTTTTTACAGATTGTTGACACAGTACATGATAAGGAAGTAGATCAGGATGTTTACAGATTATTACTGTTTCCATTTGCTGTAAAAGACCAAGCTAAAAGGTGGTTAAATAACCAACCTAAGGCTAGCATAAGGACATGGAAACAGCTGACAGAAAAATTCTTGAACCAATACTTTCCTCCAAAACGGATGACACAGCTAAGGCTGGACATCCAAGGCTTTAAACAAGGGGATAATGAATCTCTTTATGATGCCTGGGAGAGATATAGAGAGATGCTACGAAAATGCCCCTCTGAAATGTTTTCAGAGTGGGTTCAGTTAGACATCTTCTATTATGGGCTTACAGAAAGAGCTCAAATCTCTCTAGACTACTCAGCTGGTGGATCTATCCACATGAGAAAGACAATTGAAGAAGCTCAAGAGCTCATTGATACAGTTTCCAGAAATCAGCATCTGTACCTAAGCAGTGACCCTTCCATGAAAGAAGAGGTTTAAACAGTAATTGCTGAACTCAGTCCTGTAAAACAAGCTGGAGAATTCAATCAGCAACTGGACTTTCTAACAAAGCAGTTAGCCGAATTCAAGGATAGACTACAAAAGACAAGGATGGCTAACATAAATATGGAAGAACAATTGAAGCAAACAAAGCAGCAGCTGTCAAAATAAATAACAGAAGAATGCCAAGCAGTTCAATTAAGAAGTGGAAAGACATTAAATACCCCACCTCAAGGCAGCAAGAAGCCAAGAAATGAGCAAACCACCCAAAATCCACCTGAGGATAGTAAGAGCCCAGGGAAAAATAATTCCTGCGCTAAAACGCCAGAAATTGGGTGGAAGGCTGGCGCTGAATGCCCAGACCATGCTCAGGACTGGCGTTCAACGCCAGAAACAAGCAAGGATCTGGCGTTGAACGCCCAAAAGAAGCACAGTTCTGGCGTTCAGACGCCAGGAACAGATGAGGAGCTGGCGTCTAACGTCACTCCAGCTTCTAACTCTGGCACTCAATTTCCAGTGAGAGATCAGACACACACAAGTGCTGATGACAACCCATCTAAAAAGGCTTCTTCAACCACTTTTGTAGGAAATAAAATTACAGCAACTAAGGTTGAGGAATATAAAGCCAAGATACCTTATCCTCAAAAACTCCGCCAAGAGGAGCAGGATAAGCAATTTGCTCGCTTTGCAGATTATCTCAGGACTCTTGAAATAAAGATTCCATTTGCAGAGGCAATTGAGCAAATACCTTCTTATGCCAAGTTCATGAAAGAGATCTTGAGTCATAAGAAAGATTGGAGAGAAACTGAAAGAGTTCTCCTCACTGAAGAATGCAGTGCAGTCATTCTGAAAAGCTTTCCTAAAAATCTTAAAGACCCTGGGAGTTTTCTGATACCATGCACATTAGAAGGTAATTGCACCAAGACAGCTTTATGTGATCTTGGGGCAAGCATCAACCTAATACCTGCATCCACTATCAGAAAGCTTGGTTTAACTGAAGAAGTTAAACCAACCCGGATATGTCTCCAACTTGCGGATGGCTCCATTAAATACCCATCAGGCCTGATTGAAGACATGATTGTCAGAGTTGGGCCATTTGCCTTTCCCACTGACTTTGTAGTTCTGGAAATGGAGGAGCACAAGAGTGCTACTCTCATTCTAGGAAGACCCTTCCTAGCAACTGGACGAACTCTCATTGATGTCCAACAGGGGGAAATAACCCTGAGAGTCAATGATGATGAGTTTAAGTTGAATGTTATCAAAGCCATGCAGCATCCAGACACATCAAAAGACTACATGAAAGTTGATCTTATTGACTCTTTGGTAGAAGAGATCAACATGGCTGTGAGTCTCGAATCAGAGTTGGAAGACATCTTTAAAGATGTTCAGCCTGATTTGGAGGATTCAGAGGAAATGAAAGAGCCTCTGAAATTTCCTCTGGAAGAGGAAAAACCTCCTAAACCTGAGCTCAAACCATTACCACCATCCCTGAAATATGCATTTCTGGGAGAAGGTGACACTTTTCCAGTGATCATAAGCTCTGCTTTAAGTCCACAAGAAGAGGAAGCACTTATTCAAGTGCTAAGGACACACAAGACAGCTCTTGGGTGGTCCATAGGTGACCTTAAGGGCATAAGCCCAGCTAGATGCATGCACAAAATCTTATTGGAGGATGATGCTAAACCAGTGGTTCAACCACAGAGGCGGCTAAATCCAGCCATGAAGGAAGTGGTGCAGAAAGAGGTCACCAAATTACTGGAGGCTGGGATTATTTATCCTATTTCTGACAGCCCCTGGGTAAGCCCTGTCCAAGTTGTCCCTAAAAAGGGAGGCATGACAGTGGTTCATAATGAAAAGAATGAACTGGTTCCTACAAGAACAGTTACAGAAGGCTCAATATAGCCACCAGAAAGGCTCAATACAGCCACCAAAAAGAATCATTTTCCTTTACCATTCATAGACCAGATGCTAGAAAGACTGGCTGGTCATGATTATTACTGCTTTTTGGATAGCTACTCAGGCTATAACAAGATTGCAGTAGATCCCCAGGATCAAGAGAAAACAGCATTCACAAGTCCAGCTGGAGTGTTTGCTTATAGAAGGATGCCATTTGGGCTGTGTAATGCGCCTGCAACCTTTCAGAGATGCATGCTCTCTATTTTCTCTGATATGGTGGAAAAATTTCTGAAAGTCTTCATGGATGACTTCTCAGTATATGGAGACTCATTCTGCTCCTGTCTTGATCACCTGAAACTAGTTCTGAAAAGATGCCAAGAGACCAACCTGGTTTTAAACTGGGAAAAATGTCACTTTATGGTGACTGAAGGGATTGTCCTTGGGCATAAAATTTCAAACAAGGGAATAGAAGTGGATCAAGCAAAAATAGAGGTAATTGAAAAATTACCACCACCTACCAATGTTAAGGTAATTAGAAGCTTTCTGGGGCATGCAGGATTCTATAGGAGGTTTATAAAGGATTTTTCAAAAATCGTAAAACCTCTTAGCAATCTGCTAGCTGCTGACACGCCATTTGTGTTTGACACAGAGTGTCTGCAGGCGTTTGAAATGCTGAAAGCCAAGCTGGTCATAGCACCAGTTATTTCTGCACCAGACTGGACATTACCATTTGAGCTAATGTGTGATGCCAGTGATCACGCCATTGGTGCAGTACTGGGGCAGAGGCATGACAAGCTTCTGCATGTCATTTATTATGCTAGCCATGTTTTGAATGATGCCCAGAAAAATTACACAACCACAGAAAAAGAATTGCTTGCAGTGGTTTATACCATTGACAAGTTTAGATCATACTTAGTAGGATCAAAAGTGATTGTGTACACAGATCATGCTGCTCTTAAATATCTACTCACAAAGCAGGATTCAAAACCCAGACTTATAAGATGGGTGTTGCTTCTGCAAGAGTTTGATATAGAAATAAGAGACAGAAAAGGGACAGAGAACCAAGTGGCTGACCATCTGTCCCGGATAGAGCCAATAGAAGGGATGTCATTCCCCTCTCTTGAAATCCCTGAGACCTTTCCTGATGAGCATTTGTTTGCCATTCAGGAAACACCATGGTTTGCAGATATTGCAAACTACAAAGTTGTAACGTTCATTCCCAAGGAGTACAGCAGGCAACAAAAGAAAAAATTAATTACTGATGCAAAGTACTACTTGTGGGATGAACCCTATCTCTTTAAGAGATGTGCAGATGGCATAATCCGTAGGTGTGTGCCTAAAGAAGAAGCACAAAGGATCTTATGGCATTGCCATGGGTCACAATATGGAGGTCATTTCGGACGTGAGCGAACAGCCACCAAGGTCCTCCAATGTGGCTTCTACTGGCCTACACTCTACAGAGATTCCCGAGAGTTTATACATAACTGTGACAGTTGCCAGAGAGCTAGTAATTTGCCTCACAGTTACGCCATGCCTCAACAAGGAATCTTGGAGATTGAGTTGTTTGATGTATGGGGTATTGATTTCATAGGGCCTTTCCCACCATCATACTCAAACACTTATATTCTGGTGGCAGTTGACTATGTATCAAAATGGGTTGAGGCCATTGCCACACCCACCAATGATACTAAAACAGTGCTGAAGTTCCTCCAGAAACATATATTCAGCAGGTTTGGTGTTCCCAGAGTACTAATCAGTGATGGGGGCACTCACTTCTGCAACAAACAGCTTTACTCTGCCATGGTCTGGTATGGGATTCGCCACAAGGTGGCGACTCCATATCATCCACAGACAAATGGGCAAGCTGAAGTCTCTAACAGAGAACTAAAAAGAATCCTGGAATGGACTGTAAGTACCCGTAGAAAGGATTGGGCACGAAGCTTGGATGATGCTCTGTGGGCTTATAGAACAGCATTCAAGACTCCTATAGGGACCTCTCCATACCAACTTGTGTATGGTAAGGTGATGACAAGTCATCTTAGCCTATTTTAACTAGTCTTTTTCTTTTGTTTTCATTAGAATTATGCACTTTCTTGAGCTACAAGCAAGCCAATTAGGTAGATTTTCATGTTTCCTTTGATTTAATCAACCATGTATGAATTCATGCTATTTCATGAGGTTTTATACTATAATTGTCACATATTATGAAAGAATGAATATCTCATGATTTTAAGCATAGCTTTGATGTGTTTGGTTGATTAATGATAGGTGAAGAAAGCTTGGAGAAAGGTTGAAGCAAGAAGGAATAGCTAGGAGTAAAGAGAAGACAATGAAATAAGTGAAATTGAACCAGGAAGCAAAAAGCTGGACCTAAAGTTAGCCTCAAACTTTTGCACAAACTTTTGGGTGAAAAGTTAGCCCTAACGTTAGACCCTAACTTTTGGGCTAACGTTGGAACTTGAAAATCACTCCCTGGGTACCAAAAGTTTGCGCCAACGTTAGCCCCTAACTTTGAGGCTAACATTGGCACATGAAAATCACCCCTGGGCACCAAAAGTTTGCGCCAACGTTAGCCCCTAACTTGGAGGCTAACATTGGCATGATGAAAATCACCCCTGGGCACCAAAAGTTTGCGCCAACGTTAGCCCCTAACTTGGAGGCTAACGTTGGCACATGAAAACTACAAGGGGAGGAGCAAAAGTTTGCGCCAACGTTAGCCCCTAACTTTGAGGCTAACGTTGGCGCCACAAGTACACCAAGGAAGGCTAACGTTGGTGCAAAAGTTAGACCCCTAACTTTTGCACCAACGTGAGTATCAGCAAATTATGTTAGCTGATATGAAAAGTTGGACCAAAAGTTAGACCCTAACTTTTGCTCCAACTTTTGGTCCAACTTTTGCAAAACTCCAACCCGGTTCATTTGGTTCACTTTGGTTCTTCTCCAAACTCCAAGAGCAATCAACTAAGGCCTCTTTCAACCCAATTCCACCAAGAGCAAAGGCCCAACTCAAGGCTTGAAGATCATTTGAAGAAAGTGTATAAATAGGATAGAATTCAAGTTCTTCGGGGAGCTTTCCTTTGGAATTTTCATAATAGTTTTCGGAGAGCTTTGGATATTGAGTGATCTTTAATTTCTTAGTCCTGGGGAAGGAGAATTCACTTCTCTTCCTCTTAGTTTTATTGCTTTCAATTTCTATTACAATTGTCTTGGATCTTGGGTTGAAGAATTGAAGAAATTCTGTTTCAATCTCATCCTTGGATCTCTCTGTTTTATTTACTGATTGAGTGACTTTAATTTCTGTTAATTGCTCTTCATCTACTTTTCTTGCAATTTACAATTCCCTTGCAATTGTTCTTGTTGGATCTAGGAAGGCATTGAGATCTAGACTTGGTTTTCTAGTCTCTGGGCCCTGAGATCTGAATTCCTAATTTACATTTTGTTTCTTGCTTTTAATGTTCATTTACTTTACTGCTTCAAGATCCAATTCAACCCAAACCTTCTTTTACTCTTTTGTTTGATGCAATTTACTTTTCCTTGTTTAAATTCTGCAAATCCAATCCCCAATTCCCTTTACAATTCCAGCCGTTTACATTTCTTGCACTTTAAGATTCCGCAATTTACATTTCTTGCATTCTAAGTTTCTGCTATTTAATTTCTTGTTCTTTAAGATTCAGCATTTTAATTCCCTGTTCTCTTTACTTCCATGCAAATTTAATTTCTGCAAATCACAAAACACTCGACCAAATCTTGATTCGCTTGACTAAATTAACCACTAAACTAAAAATTGCTCAATCCTTCAATCCCTGTGGGATCGACCTCACTCCCGTGAGTTTTTATTACTTGATGCGACCCGGTGCACTTGCCGGTTAGATTTGTGTGTTTTGGGAGAAATTCATTTTTCACCAAAATACTCATCAAGTTTTTGGCGCCGTTGCCGGGGATTGATTAGATTGACAATGATTAAGTGAGGTGGTAATCTAGATCAAGCACTTTTTCTTTAATTTTGATTAACCCACTAACTGTTTGATTTTTTGCTTAAACTAACTAACACTTTAATCTTGAAGTAGATTGAAGTGTCACTGGTTTTGTGCATTTCTCATGCTCTGCTTGTATGTCAGGTACAAGAAGAACCATACCCAATTTTCATGAACAAGACGAAAGAACTCTCAGGAGGTTAAGAAGAGCTGAAAGAGGGAAAAATATTGTTGGAGAAGAGGAATCAGACGAAGAATTCCAAGAGATGGAGGAACATTCAACCAATCCACCAGGTGGAGCAGACAACAACAATGACAACCCACCCCAGAGGAGAGTTCTGGCTTCCTATACCTTTGCAAATCCTAGACATTGTGGGAGCAGCATCTTGGCCCCAAATGTCAATGCTAACAATTTTGAACTCAAGCCACAACTCATCACTTTGGTTCAGAACAATTGCTCTTTTGGTGGAGGACCACTTGAAGACCCACACCAACACTTATCCACTTTCTTGAGGATATGCAACACTGTCAAAACTAATGGTGTGCCTCCTGACAGTTACAAGCTGATGCTATTCCCATTTTCTCTCAGGGACAAAGCCACTCAATGGTTGGAATCTTTTCCAAGGGACAGCATCAACAACTGGGATGATTTGGTAACCAAGTTTCTTGCCAAGTTTTACCCACCTCAGAGGATTATAAGGTTGAAGGCTGAGGTACAAACATTTACACAAATGGAGGCTGAACCCATCTATGAGGCATGGGAGAGGTACAAGGCTCTAATCAGGAAATGTCCCCCTGCCATGTTTAATGAGTGGGAGAAGCTGCAGAACTTCTTTGAAGGCTTAACACTGAAATCCCAGGAAGCCTTGGATCATTCAGCTGGAGGTTCCTTGCAACTCATGAAAACTGCAGAGGAGGCTCAAGAACTCATTGATATGGTGGCCAACAACCAATATTTCTTTGCTCATCAAAGAGGCCGCCAACCATCACAAAGGAGAGGAGTAATGGAACTAGAAGGAGTGGATTCAATCCTGGCTCAAAACAAATTAATGCAGCAGCAAATTCAACAACAATTTGAGCAAATGATCAAGAGGATTGATGGCCTCCAAGTTGCAGCAGTTAACACCAGCCAACCATCAGCCACATGGGGGCAAAATGAAGAAATCCAAAAGGAGCAACAACAGGAACAAGTCCAGTACATGCATTCAAATCCAAATGAATTCTATGGTGATACCTACAATCCCTCATGGAAAAATCACCCCAACCTCAGATGGGGAGACACTCACAACCAAAACCAACACCCATGGCAGAGGAACTCAAATCAAAACAACCCAAGAAACAACCAAAACTACAACCATCAGCAGACTAACCAAAACACATACAGAAAACCTCAAAACAACTACCCTAATCTCAACCAGTACCAATCCAATAACCAACCCACCAACCAAAATGCCTATCATCCACCACCCACATCTCACAACCCACCACAAGCACCACCTGAACCTCAAAGACTCACCAACTTAGAGACCTTGATAGAGAAAATGATGAAACACCAGGAAATAACAAACAAAAACCATGAAGCATCACTAAAGAGCCTAGAGAGGCAGATTGGGCAACTCTCCAAGCAAGTATCTGTTGAGAGACCTTCAAACTCACTGCCCAGTGACACAATCCCAAATCCCAAGGAGGAGTGCAAGGCAATACAATTAAGGAGTGGGAGAACATTGATAAGCAACAATGACACTACAAAGAAACAAGCAGAGAGCTTCAAAGAACCAACAGAGGATGAGAAGCAAGCAAAGGACGATGAAGCTAAGGAGCAAGTTGTGATGCCAAACAAAAGCACTGAGAAACTTAAAGAGAAGGACAACCGGCTACATAGCTCAAAGAAAGTGGCTCAGGGACAGCAGCAAATAGGAAAGAGCATCACACCTCCACTGCCATATCCCCAGAGGTTCAACAAAGAGGTTAAAGACCAGCATTTTCACAAATTCCTTGAGATTTTTAAGAAGCTGGAAATCAATATCCCCTTGGCTGAAGTACTTGAGCAAATGCCTCTGTATGCCAAATTCTTGAAGGAGCTTGTCAACAAGAAATGAAGCTGGGATGAGAAAGAAACCATAATGATTACTGAGGAATGCAGGGCCTTGATTCAAAAAGGGCTTCCTCCCAAGCTTGAGGACCCAGGGAGCTTCCTGTTGCCTTGCACCATTGGGGAATTGACCATCACTAAAGCAATGTGCGATCTCGGAGCAAGTATTAACTTAATACCATCCTCCTTGGTGAAAAAACTGCATATAGAGGAAGTTAAACCAGTACAGATATCTCTAGAGCTAGTAGATAAGTCAACAGTATACCCAGGGGTATGATTGAAAACCTTCTGGTCAAGGTGGACAATTTCATATACCCTGCAGATTTTGTGGTTCTAGATTCAGAAGGGGATGATGGTGACTCTATTATTCTGGGAAGGCTATTCTTGGCCACTGCTAGAGCTATCATAGACATAGAGGAAGGATAATTAACTCTCAGAATGCATGATAAGAGTGTCACTCTGAAGGTGTTACCAGAAGCACAGTTTGGTAATGAGAAGAAAGACTATATGGAAATTGACAAGGTGATTCACAGCAACATCCCAAAGCAAGAAGAAGATAATGCAGCATGGGAAGAAGAAAAAGAACTTGTACAGAGCAATGAAGAGATTCATGAAAGCATTGATGTGTTAGTTATCAAGAAGAAGAATCCCAAAATGAAGCCCACTTGCAAGCAGAAAGGATCAATAAGAAGAAGGAAGAAGAATGAAAACAGAATCAAAAAGGGTTGGAAGAACAAAAAAATTCCAACAGAAGGGCTCTCCAAAGGTGACAAAGTGCAGTTAGTCTATCAACAACTGGGAGCAAGCCAACAGATTGATGATTACTATACTGTGAGCAAAATACTCTCACTAGAACATGCTGAGATAGAACACCAAGGAACAAAGAAGAAGCTCACAATCAGAGGGGACAAGTTGAGGCACTATAACCATCAACCACCATGAAAGAAAGCCCCAATGTCAAGCTAGTGACATTAAAAGAGCGCTTGTTGGGAGGCAACCCAACCTGAGGTAGTTTTCTTTTCATAACTATTTCAATAAAAAGGTTAAATGATTGGTATGTATTGCAAGGAGCTAAGTTTGGTGTTTCACACCAAAACAATTTAAGGGAGAATAAAGGATTCTAAGTTTGGTGTTCCACCAAAATCTCACTTAAAAGCACATTCTCACCTTCTGCACAAAGGGTTACTAGCTCCAAGCAATCTGATAAATCATTTAATCATTGTCTGTTTCTAGTTTTTAGTTTTATTACCTTTAGCAAAGACTTAGGCTTTCACATATGGTTATGCATAAGAAACATGGCAAGGGACTAAGTTTGGTGTTCACACACCAAAGTAAGTTCAAATGCCTACAAGAAAGTCTTGCACACTAACCAGTCATCTAAGGGCTTGAGAAACAAGCAACTTCCATTAACACTGCAGGAATTCAATCACTCTCTTGGGAGGACTACACACCATTAGCTGAGAGAAAGAAGAAGAAGGCACCAAGAGGTTGTATTGTCACTTAACTCCATCAGCATTGAATTGCTCTAAATTGGAAGTGTGAATATGCCAATCTTAACAGTAACTGTTAGTGTAGTAGTTTGTACATCATTTCTGTTTCAATTTAAAATAAGTAAGCTAGCCTAAGTGTGTGCTTGTGTGTTTACATTCACTTAACAAAAAGCATGCTTTGTCCCCTGTATCTTTAATTCAATAAAAGAAATGTTTGAATGTGAAGTAAGATAGTCTCTGTTAGATAGAAGTAGAATAAAAGTAAATGGTGGTATGTGTGTGATTGTATAATAGCTCACTTTTAGTGAATAAAGAGCCAGGATATCTCCTTCTAAGTATAGAGTGGCCTACTGTCTATGAATCTCAATCAAATAAAAATCCTTGGTTAGAAAGAAAAAAAAAAAAAGAAGTGACAGAACCAAAGAAAAACAAAAAGAAACAAAGCTGGACACCAATAGCTTGAACCTTAGAATATATGCCTGTGGTGTCTTTGTATTAGGATCTGCTTGGATTACTAAGTTCTTTGGAGTGCATCAACACTCGGTGACTTGAGTTAACTAATCCGGGATCATCAGCTGAAAGTCCACTATCAAGAGCAACCTAACTACAAGGCATTTAGTAACCCAAAGAGGTGCTGGGCATCAATGTTTTAAGAAGGAATGTGAGCCAAGTGTCTATGGTGAATAATGTGTCAAGTATAAAGAAAAGGAAATGAACTTGCTACACATGACACTCAAATAAAGCTTATAAACAAAGTAATAGCCAAGGATAAAGGAATAATGAGAGGTCATAGCAGTATGTTACTTAAAGCTTGAAGGAGACTTTCTATGCCTAGGAGTCAATAAGAAGTGAGAATTTACATATCCACACAAAATCCCATGAACTATCAACAATACTCTGCTAGCATGAACATCCTCTTCCATTTCATTCTTTCTTCTCAATAAATCTTTTCTTGCTTGGGGACAAGCAAGCTTTAAGTTTGGTGTTGTGATGACAAGTCATCTTAGCCTATTTTAACTAGTCTTTTTCTTTTGTTTTCATTAGAATTATGCACTTTCATGAGCTACAAGCAAGCTAATTAGGTAGATTTTCATGTTTCCTTTGATTTAATCAACCATGTATGAATTCATGCTATTTCATGAGGTTTTATACTATAATTGTCACATATTATGAAAGAATGAATATCTCATGATTTTAAGCATAGCTTTGATGTGTTTGGTTGATTAATGATAGGTGAAGAAAGCTTGGAGAAAGGTTGAAGCAAGAAGGAATAGCTAGGAGTAAAGAGAAGACAATGGAATAAGTGAAATTGAACCAGGAAGCAAAAAGCTGGACCTAAAGTTAGCCTCAAACTTTTGCACAAACTTTTGGGTGAAAAGTTAGCCCCAACGTTAGCCCCTAACTTTTGGGCTAACGTTGGAACTTGAAAATCACTCCCTGGGTACCAAAAGTTTGCGCCAACGTTAGCCCCTAACTTTAAGGCTAACGTTGGCACATGAAAATCACCCCTGGGCACCAAAAGTTTGCGCCAACGTTAGCCCCTAACTTGGAGGCTAACGTTGGCATGATGAAAATCACCCCTGGGCACCAAAAGTTTGCGCCAACGTTAGCCCCTAACTTGGAGGCTAATGTTGGCACATGAAAACTACAAGGGGAGGAGCAAAAGTTTGCGCCAACGTTAGCCCCTAACTTTGAGGCTAACGTTGGCGCCACAAGTACACCAAGGAAGGCTAACGTTGGTGCAAAAGTTAGACCCCTAACTTTTGCACCAACGTGAGTATCAGCAAATTATGTTAGCTGATATGAAAAGTTGGACCAAAAGTTAGACCCTAACTTTTGCTCCAACTTTTGGTCCAAC
Source organism: Arachis ipaensis (assembly GCF_059453495.1). Lineage (NCBI taxonomy): Eukaryota > Viridiplantae > Streptophyta > Magnoliopsida > Fabales > Fabaceae > Arachis > Arachis ipaensis. The sequence continues at coordinate 61,131,437 of NC_142441.1, forward strand.
TTTTGCAAAACTCCAACCCGGTTCATTTGGTTCACTTTGGTTCTTCTCCAAACTCCAAGAGCAAATAACCAAGGCCTCTTTCAACCCAATTCCACCAAGAGCAAAGGCCCAACTCAAGGCTTGAAGATCATTTGAAGAAAGTGTATAAATAGGATAGAATTCAGGTTCTTCGGGGAGCTTTCCTTTGGAATTTTCATAATAGTTTTCGGAGAGCTTTGGATATTGAGTGATCTTTAATTTCTTAGTCCTGGGGAAGGAGAATTCACTTCTCTTCCTCTTAGTTTTATTGCTTTCAATTTCTATTACAATTGTCTTGGATCTTGGGTTGATGAATTGAAGAAATTCTGTTTCAATCTCATCCTTGGACCTCTCTGTTTTATTTACTGATTGAGTGACTTTAATTTCTGTTAATTGCTCTTCATCTACTTTTCTTGCAATTTACAATTCCCTTGCAATTGTTCTTGTCGGGTCTAGGAAGGCATTGAGATCTAGACTTGGTTTTCTAGTCTCTGGGCCCTGAGATCTGAATTCCTAATTTACATTTTGTTTCTTGCTTTTAATGTTCATTTACTTTACTGCTTCAAGATCCGATTCAACCCAAACCTTCTTTTACTCTTTTGTTTGATGCAATTTACTTTTCCTTGTTTAAATTCTGCAAATCCAATCCCCAATTCCCTTTACAATTCCAGCCGTTTACATTTCTTGCACTTTAAGATTCTGCAATTTACATTTCTTGCATTCTAAGTTTCTGCTATTTAATTTCTTGTTCTTTAAGATTCAGCATTTTAATTCCCTGTTCTCTTTACTTCCATGCAAATTTAATTTCCACAAATCACAAAACACTCAACCAAATCTTGATTCGCTTGACTAAATTAACCACTAAACTAAAAATTGCTCAATCCTTCAATCCCTGTGGGATCGACCTCACTCCCGTGAGTTTTTATTACTTGATGCGACCCGGTGCACTTGCCGGTTAGATTTGTGTGTTTTGGGAGAAATTCATTTTTCACCAAAATACTCATCATAAGGCATGCCACCTGCCCGTGGAACTGGAACATAAAGCCTACTGGGCAACCAGATTCCTAAACTTTGATGCCAAATTAGCTGGAGAAAAATGATTGCTCCAGCTAAATAAGCTAGAGGAATTTAGATTCACTGCTTTCGAAAATGCCAAGCTTTATAAAGAGAAATAAAAAAAGTGGCATGACAGAAAGCTGTCATCTAGAATCTTTGAACTAGGACAAAAGGTTCTGTTGTTTAACTCTAGGCTCAGGCTATTCCCCGGGAAACTGAAGTCCCAGTGGAGGGGACCATATGTGATTACAAGTGTATCACCATATGGTTATGTGGAGCTTCAAGATATTGATTCTGATAAGAAGTTCATTGTTAATAGACAGATAATCAAGCACTATCTTGAAGCGCTTGCTGGGAGGCAACCCAGCCATGGGGCATCACTTCCTCTAAGCATTTTTCCCTATTCTTGATTTTATTTGTTTATATAAAGTTCACTGATACTAAGGTAAAGAGTCAATTGTATAAGTTCATAGGGTTACAGAAGGATTCTGCACACAAAACAGAGAAAAAGAGCTCACTGGCAAGAAAACGCCAGTAATAGTCTGTTTTGGGCGTTCAACGCCCAAAAGAAGCATCCACTGGGCGTTGAACGCCAGTAAGGATAGCCATCTGGGCGTTAAACGCCAGAAAGAAGCATCTTCTGGGCGTTGAACGCCAAAAAGAAGCTCCTTCTGGGCATTTAACGCCAGATTTACAGCATCCTGGGCGTTCAGAAAAACGCCTAGTGACAAAGGAGTTCCTAGCGTTCAACGCTAGAAAGAAGCAACAGCTGGGCGTTGAACACCCAGGAGAAGCAGCAGTTGGGCGTTGAACGCCCAAAACATGCAGCGTTTGGGCGTTCAAACGCCAGGATGGTGGGGAGGAGGTAAATTCGTTTTTTCTTCATATTTTTTATTTTAATCTTAATTTTCATGTTTCAATTCATGATTTCTTGCATAAACATGTTACAAACCCTGATTTCTAAAATCCCTAATTTTTAAAAACCCTTCTTTAAAAATATTAAATGTATCTTAATCCATAAGCACAAATCCTTTTTTTCAATCCAATTCAACTCTTTTTCAAAATTTTTAAAACAAATCTATCTCTTTTCATTCAAAAATCTTTTCAACTAATCAATATCTTTTTCAAATCTCCATATTATCTTTTTCAAAAATCCAATTTTATCTTTTTCAAATATCTTTCATATCTTTTCAATTTTAAATTATATCTTTTCTTATCATACTTATTTTTTTTAAAATCATATCTTCTATCTTATCTTTCTCCCTATTTTCGAAAACCCCCCTCCCTTTTAAAAACCTATTCGGCCTCCTTCCTCTCATCCACCATCCTACACTAGCTCTCCTTCTATCCCTCTCCTTTCTTTTCTTTTGCTTGAGGACAAGCAAACCTCTAAGTTTGGTGTGTTTATCCGTGATCACTAAACCATACCCACTAAGATCATGGCTCCTAAAGAAAAACAACCCACTCCAAGAGGCAAGAAAGAGAGTGTTCCAAAACCACTTTGGAATCAAGGGAAGTTCTTCACTAAAGAACATTCAGACCATTATTACAAAATAATGGGTCTAAGATCAGTGATCCCGGAAGTTAGATTCGATCTGAAAGAAGACGAATATCCGCAGATCCAGGAGCAAATTAGAATCAGGAACTGGGAGATCCTAGCTAATCCTGAAACAAAAGTGGGAAGGAATATGGTCCAGGAGTTCTATGCTAATATGTGGCAAACAGACAAGCAAAGACTATCTGGATCTGCTCTCTATGACTATCGGACCTTGGTCAGAGGAAAGATTGTTCATACCCACCCTGACAAGATCAGGGAGATCTTAAAGCTACCTCAGCTGAAAGATGATCCAGACTCCTTCAATAGGAGAATGATGAGAACAGACAAGGGCCTGGATAAGATTCTAGAGGATATATGTATCCCTGGAGCCAGGTGGACCACCAGCACGAAGGGTGTCCCAAATCAACTCAAAAGAGAAGATCTCAAACCAGTCGCCAGAGGATGGCTGGACTTCATTGGGCATTCTCTGCTGCCCACTAGCAACCGTTCTGAAGTCACTATTAGAAGAGCAGTAATGATCCATTGCATCATGATGGGAAAAGAAGTGGAAGTTCATCAACTGATTTCAACTGAATTTTACAAAATTGCAAACAAAAATTCCAAAGATGCCAGGTTGGCTTATCCAAGCTTGATTTCTATGCTCTGCAAGGACGCTGGAGTAAGGATGGGAATAACTGAGTATATCTCAGTTGAGCGACCAATCACCAAAGCATCAATGGAAAAACAACAAGCACAGGATGACCCCATCAAGAAGAGAACACAAGAATTTCTCCCAGAAATCCCTCAATCTGAAAACTGGGAGTATCTTGAAACATCTATTACCAAGATGCAAGACGCTATGGAACAAACAAAGAAAGAACAGAAGGAACAAAGTAGCATTCTTTGCTATTTGCTTAAAGAACAGGAGGAGCAAGGGCGTGATTTAAGGGAATTGAAGCGCCAGAAATTATCTCTTGAAGGACCAAGCACTCCGCAGATTAGAGGAACATCCACTTCCCAGAACAAAGGTTGTTAAATTCCAATCTTAGCCTTAACTCTGTGATAACTGTTTTTATTTTAGTTTTACCTTAGGAGTCATATAGTAGTAATTAGTATCTATATTTTTGATTTTATCTCCAATTAAGCTATAATTTAATTTTATCATCATCATTAAACATGAATAAAATAGAAGAATTTCTTTAGAATAAGAGGCAATATTTTTCGAGTTTTTAATAAGATAAATTCTAATTACTTACATGTGGTGGCAATGCTTTCTGTCTTCTGAATGAATGCTTGAACAGTGCATATGTCTTTTGAATTTGATGTTTAAGACTGTTAAATATGTTGGCTCTTGAAAGAATAATGAACATGAGACATGTTATTGATAATCTGAAAAATCATAAAAATGATTCTTGAAGCAAGAAAAGGCAGTGAATACAAAAGCTTGCAGAAAAAAAAAATAGAGAAAGAAAAAGAAAAAGCAAGCAGAAAAAGCTAAAGCTCTTAAAACCAAAAGGCAAGAGCAAAAAGCCAATAGCCCTTAAAACCAAAAGACAAGGGTAATAAAAAGGACCCCAAGGCTTTGAGCATCAGTGGATAGGAGGGCCTAAAGGAATAAAATCCTGGCCTAAGCGGCTAAACCAAGCTGTCCCTAACCATGTGCCTGTGGCGTGAAGGTGTCAAGTGAAAACTTGAGACTGAGCGGTTAAAGTCAAGGTCCAAAGCAAAAAGAAGAGTGTGCTTAAGAACCCTGGACACCTCTAATTGGGGACTTTAGCAAAGCTGAGTCACAATCTGAAAAGGTTCACCCAATTATGTGTCTGTGGCATTTATGTATCCGATGGTAATACTGGAAAATAAAGTGCTTAGGGCCACGGCCAAGACTCATAAAGTAGCTGTGTTCAAGAATCAACATACTGAACTAGGAGAATCAATATCACTATCTGAATTCTGAGTTCCTATAGATGCCAATCACTCTGAGCTTCAATGGATAAAGTGAGATGCCAAAACTGTTCAGAAGCAAAAAGCTACTAGTCCCGCTCATCTAATTAGAATCTGAGCTTCACTCAAAAACACTGAGATATTATTGCTTCTTAAAATATTTGTATTCTATTTTATTTATCTAGTTGCTTGAGGACAAGCAACAGTTTAAGTTTGGTGTTGTGATGAGCGGATATTTTATACACTTTTTGGGGTTAATTTCATATAGTTTTTAGTGTGTTTTAGTTAGTTTTTAGTTTATTTTTAGTAGTTTCTAGGCAAAATTCATATTTCTAGACTTTACTATGAGTTTGTGTGTTTTTCTGTAATTTCAGGTATTTTCTGGCTGAAATTGAGGGAGCTGAGCAGAAATCTGATTCAGGCTGAAAAAGGACTGCTGATGCTGTTGGATTCTGACCTCTCTGCACTCGGAATGAATTTTCTGGCGCTACAGGACTCCAAATGGCGCGCTTCCAATTGTGTTGAAAAGTAGACATCCAGGGCTTTCCAGCAATATATAATAGTCTATACTTTGCTGAAGGATGGATGACGTAAACTGGCGTTGAACGCCAGTTCCATTTTGCAGTCTGGCGTCCAGCGCCAGAAACAAGTTACAAGTTGGAGTTCAACGCCAGAAAAGGATCCAAAGCTGGCGTTGAACGCCCAAAACAGCCCTATGCACGTGATTAGCTTAAGTCTCAGCCCCAGCACACACCAAGTGGGCCCCAGAAGTGGATTTCTGCACTATCCATCTTAGTTTACTCATTTTCTGTAAACCTAGTTTACTAGTCTAGTATTTAAACAACTTTTAGAGACTTATCTTGTATCTCATGACATTTTAGATCTGAACTTTGTACCTTTTGACGGCATGAGTCTCTAAACTCCATTGTTGGCGGTGAGGAGCTCTGCTGTGTCTCGATGAATTAATGCAAGTATTTCTGTTTTCCATTCAAACATGCGTGTTCCTATCTAAGATATCCATTCGCACTTCAATATGAATGTGATGAACGTGACAATCATCATCATTCCTCCACGAACGCGTGCCTGACAACCACTTACGTTCCACCGTAGAATGCATGAATATCTCTTAGATTTCTTAATCAGAATCTTTGTGGTATAAGCTAGATTGATGGCAGCATTCAAGAGAATCCGGAAAGTCTAAACCTTGTCTGTGGTATTCCGAGTAGGATTCAGGGATTGAATGACTGTGACGAGCTTCAAACTCGCGAGTGCTGGGCGTAGTGACAGACGCAAAAGGATAGTAAATCCTATTCCGGTACGATTGAGAACCTGCAGATGATTAGCCGTGCGGTGACAGCGCATCTGGACCCTTTTCACTGGAAGGATGGATGGTAGCCATTGACAACAGTGATCCACCAACACACAGCTTGCCATAGGAGGACGTGCGTGCGTGAATCAGAAAAAAGAGGAAAGCAGAATTTCAGAATACAAAGCATCTCCAAAACTCCAACATATTCTCCATCATTGCATACAAGTATAATTTGTGTTCTGCCATTTTATTCCTTGCAATCAAACTTGATAAGTGAATTATTTTATTGTTTTCCTGACTAAGAGTTACAAGATAACCATAGATTGCTTCAAGCCAACAATCTCCGTGGGATCGACCCTTACTCACGTAAGGTATTACTTGGACGACCCAGTGCACTTGCTGTTTAGTGGTACGAGTTGTAAAAAGTGTGATTTACAATTTCGTGCACCTAGTTTTTGGCGCCGTTGTCGGGGATTGTTTGAGTTTGGACAACTGACGGTTTATTTTGTTGCTTAGATTAGGAAAAATTTTTCTTTTTTGTTTAGAGTCTTTTATTATTTATACCTTGTTAAAACACTTTAAACTTATAGCTCAATTAGCTAGAGCGTGGCGCTTATGTTCTTAGTAATTGGCTAGCCTGTTTTTAAAATCTTTTTCAAAAATAATTTTTCATTGAATAAATCTTGTGCCAAACTTTAAGTTTGGTGTTTTCTTGTTGATTTTTCTTTGTTTTTCGAAAATTTTATTTTGGTTTTCTAAAAATTTTAGGTTTGGTGTTCTTTCTTCGTGTTCTTGTGTTCTTGTGAGTCTTCAAAGTGTTCTTGAGTTTCCTTGTGTCTTGATCTTAAAATTTTTAAGTTTGGTGTTCCTTGGTGTTTTCCCTCCAAAATTTTCGAAAACAAGGAGCATTAGATCTAAAAATTTTAAATCTTGTACTATCTTATTGTTTTTCTCTCTCCTCTTTAAATCCAAAAATATATTTTCTCTCTATTTTAAAGCAAATTTTCGAAATTTACCTTTAAAATTCAGATTTTTATTTCAAAATTTAAAACCTTTTTCAAAAATCATCATATCCTTTTCAAAACTTCCTAACCACTTTCTCTCTCCTCATTTATTTTCGAAAATCTTCACCTATTTTTATTTATTTTATTTTAATTTATTTTGTTTTCGAAATAAATAAATAATTAAATAAATAAAAATATTTTCTTCTATTTTACATCATCTCCCTTTCTCCATAATGGACCTAAGCGGAAATGAACAGTCCAGGAGGACTCTGGGGTCATATGCTAACCCCTCTACTGCTTCATATGGGAGTAGTATCTGCATACCCTCCATTGGAGTTAGTAGCTTTGAGTTGAATCCTCAGCTCATTATCATGGTGCAGCAAAGTTGCCAGTATTCCGGTCCTCCACAAGAAGAACCTACAGAGTTTCTGGCACAATTTTTACAGATTGCTGACACAGTACATGATAAGGAAGTAGATCAGGATGTCTACAGATTATTACTATTTCCATTTGCTGTAAAAGACCAAGCTAAAAGGTGGTTAAATAACCAACCTAAGGCTAGCATAAGGACATGGAAACAGCTGACAGAAAAATTCCTGAACCAATACTTTCCTCCAAAACGGATGACACAGCTAAGGCTGGACATCCAAGGCTTTAAATAAGGGGATAATGAATCTCTTTATGATGCCTGGGAGAGATACAGAGAGATGCTACGAAAATGCCCCTCTGAAATGTTTTCAGAGTGGGTTCAGTTAGACATCCTCTATTATGGGCTTACAGAAAGAGCTCAAATCTCTCTAGACTACTCAGCTGGTGGATCTATCCACATGAGAAAGACAATTGAAGAAGCTCAAGAGCTCATTGATATAATTGCCAGAAATCAGCATCTGTACCTAAGCAGTGACCCTTCCATGAAAGAAGAGGTTAAAACAGTAACTGCTGAACTCAGTCCTGTAAAACAAGCTGCTAAATTCAATCAACAACTGGACTTTCTAACAAAGCAGTTAGCCGAATTCAAGGATAGACTACAAGAGACAAGGATGGCTAACATAAATATGGAAGAACAATTGAGCATCAGTGGATAGGAGGGCCTAAAGGAATAAAATCCTGGCCTAAGCGGCTAAACCAAGCTATCCCTAACCATGTGCTTATGGCGTGAAGGTGTCAAGTGAAAACTTGAGACTGAGCGGTTAAAGTCAAGGTCCAAAGAAAAAAGAAGAGTGTGCTTAAGAACCCTGGATACCTCTAATTGGGGACTCTAGCAAAGATGAGTCACAATCTGAAAAAGGTTCACCCAGTTATGTGTCTGTGGCATTTATGTATCCGGTGGTAATACTAGAAAACAAAGTGCTTAGGGCCACGGCCAAGACTCATAAAGTAGCTGTGTTCAAGAATCAACATACTAAACTAGGAGAATCAATAACACTATCTGAATTCTAAGTTCCTATAGATGCCAATCATTCTGAACTTCAAAGGATAAAGTGAGATGCCAAAACTATTCAAGAGGCAAAAAGCTGCAAGTCCCGCTCATCTGATTGGAGCTAAGTTTCATTGATATTTTGGAATTAATAGTATATTCTCTTCTTTTTATCCTATTTGATTTTTAGTTGCTTGGGGACAAGCGACAATTTAAGTTTGGTGTTGTGATGAGCGGATAATTTATACGCTTTTTGGCATTATTTTTACATAGTTTTTAGTATGATTTAGTTAGTTTTTAGTATATTTTTATTAGTTTTTAAAAAAAAATCACATTTCTGGACTTTACTATGAGTTTGTGTGTTTTTCGGTGATTTCAGGTATTTTCTGACTGAAATTGAGGGACTTGAGCAAAAACCAGATTCAGAGGTTGAAGAAGGACTACAGATGCTGTTGGATTCTGACCTCCTTGCACTCAAAGTGGATTTTATGGAGCTACAGAACTTCGAATGGCGCGGTTTTAATTGCGTTAGAAAGTAGACATCCAGGGCTTTCCAGCAATATATAATAATCCATACTTTGCCCGAGTTTAGAGGACATAAACTAGCGTTCAACGCCAGTTCCATGTTGCATTATGGAGTTAAACGCCAGAGACATGTTGCAAAGTGGAGTTAAACGCCAAAAACAAGTTACAAACTGGCGTTCAACTCCAAGAGAAGCCTCTACACGTGTAAAGCTCAATGCTCAGCCCAAGCACACACCAAGTGGGCCCCAGAAGTGGATTTCTACATCATTTACTCATTTTTGTAAACCCTAGTAACTAGTCTGATATAAATAGGACCTTTTACTATTGTATTAGACATCTTTGATTAGTTTTATGCTATCTTAGACCTTTATGGGGGCTAGCCACTCAGCCATGCCTGGACCTTGTTCTTATGTATTTTCAACGGTAGAGTTTCTACACACCATAGATTAAGGTGTGGAGCTCTGCTGTTCCTCATGAATTAATACAAAGTACTATTGTTTTTCTATTCAATTCAAGATTATTCCAATTCTAAGATATTCATTCGCACTTCAATATGAATGTGATGATCGTGACAGTCATCATCATTCCCAACCTATGAACGCGTGTCTGACAACCACTTCCGTTCTACCTTAGATTAAATGAATATCTCTGGGATTCCTTAATCAGAGTCTTCGTGGTATAAGTTAGAATCCATGGACGGCCATTCTTGAGATCCGGAAAGTCTAAACCTTGTTTGTGGTATTCTGAGTAGGATCTGGGAAGGGATGGCTGTGACGAGCTTCAAACTCGCGAGTGCTGGGCATAGTGACAGACGCAAAAGGATCAATGGATCCTATTCCAGTATAATCGAGAACCGACAGATGATTAGCCATGCAATGACAGCGCATTGGACCATTTTCACTGAGAGGACAGGATGTAGCCATTGACAACGGTGACGCCTAACATACAGCTTGCCATAGAGAGGAGTATGAATGATTGGATGAAGACAATAGGAAAGCAGAGGTTCAGGAGGAACAAGCATCTTCATACGCTTATCTGAAACTCTCACCAATGAATTACATAAGTATCTCTATCTTTAATTTACATTTTATTTATATTTTAATTATATTTTAATTATCAAAGATCCATAACCATATGAATCTGCCTGAATGAGATTTGCAAGATGACCATAGCTTGCTTCAAGCCGATAATCTCCGTGGGATCGACCCTTACTCACGTAAGGTTTATTACTTGGACGACCCAGTACACTTGCTGGTTAGTTGTGTGAAGTTATGACAAAGAACTAAGATTATGAACGTGCGTATTAAGTTTTTAGCGCCGTTACCAAGGAATGAACCGTCATGATTTTTGCGCACCAATTAACCGTCTGAGAGATGTATAACCATAACTGTTGGCTCGTGCTTTTCTTCCAGGTACTCACACGAACCCAAGTAAACGCGGGTGTTTGTCAGGCACGTTCATCTTAATGTGATGAATAGAGCTAATTTTTCAGATTATCCTGCTCATGACGATGAAGATCAGGATATACATCTTAGAGATGGATCAAACACAGATCGAGGAAGAAACAGTAATACTTTTATTAATTTATAGGACTCAGCAGGGCTCCTCCCCTAATCCTAGGAGGTTTAGAAATGAATACTAAGGTAAATTACAATGATAAACATGTATGATGGTGAAAAGTGATGATCAAAAGTTCTGAATAACATGAATTAAATCCCTTAAGCACTAAACTAATGACTAGTAAGGGTACAATAGTATTTTTAGTGCTAAAATCCACTTCTGGGGCTCACTTGGTGAGTGTTTGGGCTGAGATTTAATGAGATCCACGTGCTATGAGGTCTTTGGAAATGGAACACCAGCTGGGGGGTCATCTCTGGGCGTTTGGACATTGAGCTCTGCTTCCTTGGGCGCTGGGTGCCAAAAAAGGGCAGGAAGCTGGCGTTGGATGCCAGTTTTGGGCCTTCTATTCCGAAACAATGTATAGACTATTATAAATTGGTAGAAAGCTCTGGAAGTCAGCATTCTATAGCCGTTGAGAACATTCCATTTGAACTTTTGTAGCTCCAGAAAATCTGTTCCGAGTGCAAAGAGGTTAGATCTGGACAACATCTGTAGTGCTTTCTCTATCTCTGGATCAGACTTCTGCTCCAGCTCCTCAAATTCAGCCAGAAAACACCTGAAATGGTGCAAAAACACACAAACTCAAAGTGGAATAAAAAAATGTGAATTTAACACTAAAACCTGTAAAAACTTAATGAAAACTAAGAAAAACCTATTAAAAACTATATGAAAACTATGCCAAAAAGTGTATAAAATATCTGCTCATCACAATACCAAACTTAAACTGTTGCTTGTTCTTAAGCAACTAAAAATAAAATAGGATGAAAAGAAGATTAGGATGGAATAAATTTTTGAGTTTCCAATGAAGCTCAGTCAATTAGATGAGCGGGACTTAGTAGCTTTTTATTTTTGAATAGTCTTGGCATCTCACTATCCATTGAAGGTCAGAATGGCTGGCATCTTTAGGAACTCAGAATTCAGATGATATTATTGATTCTGCTAGTTCAGCTCTTTTTGATTCTTAAACACAGCTTTCAGAGTCTTGGCCGTGACCCTAAGCACCTTGCTTTTCAGTATTACCACCAGATACGATAATGCCACAGACACTTTAACTGGGTGAACCTTTTCAGATTATGACTCAGCTTTTCTAGAGTCCCCAGATAGAGGTGTCCAGAGTTCTTAAACACACTCTTTTTGCTTTGGACCACGACTTTAACCGCTCAGTCTCAAGCTTTTCACTTGACACCTTCACGCCACAAGCACATGGCTAGGGACAGCTTAGTTTAGCCGCTTAGGCTAGGATTTTATTCCTTTGGGCCCTCCTATCCACTGATGCTCAAAGCCTTGGGTCCTTTTACCCTTGCCTTTTGGTTTAAAGGGTTACTGGCTTTTTCAATCTGCCCTCCTTTTCTTGCATTTTTGGGCAGTAATGGATTTTTCTGCTTTTTTTTCTTTTTTTCTTTCTTTTTTCTCCATTTTCTTTCTATATATATATATATATATATATATATATATATATATATTTTTTTTTTTTTTGTTTTTTTTTCTTTTGCAACATACTTTTTCTTTTGCTTTTTGCTGCTTCTTCTTGCTTCAAGAATCAATTTTTAGATTTTTTAGATTATCAATAATATTTTTTTCTTTTTCCTTATTCTTTCAAGAGACAGCATCATAAAATTCAACTTCAAATATGCACTATTTATTCCTTCATTCAGAAAACTAAAGCAATGTAACCCAATCAAATTAATGTAACTATTCCTTATTGGAAAGCTCAAAAAAATCTATGCATCTTTAATTTATTTCTTCTAAAAAAATCTACTATTTTATTCATGTTTAATGATGATAAGAGGAATAATTTATAGCTAATTGGAAAAACAAAAATAAATTAATTATTATTAATGCTTACAAAATCCTAAAAGTTAAAAGACATAAAAAAATTAAACTAAAAATAAAACTTAATTATTACTAGTGAGCATAAAACTCTAAATTAGGATGGAAATATATGAGACAGAAAAACAGGAATTAGAATAACCACAAAGTTGAAACTTAACAACCTTCAGCTTGGGGGATGTTGGTTTCTTCAGGCTGTAGGGCGCAAGGCTCTTCATCTTGAGGGGCGCATGGTTCTTCAGCTTGGGGGGCCCTGGGCTTTTCAGGAGAGAGCTTCTAGTGCTTCAGCTCCTCAAGCTCACGCCCTTGCTTCTTCTGCTCTTTGATCAGTTTGTAAATCATGCTAGTCTGATCTCTCTGTAGGTGAATTATAGATGCCTTCAGCTGTTCCCAGTATTCCATTAGAGGGATCTCTTGGGACTATTTGGGTTCCTTCTTCTTTAGGTTATCATCTTCTATCTTGAAGCTCTCCATCATCTGCTTGGTGATTGGATTTTTCACAGGAATAAAATTATCCACTTGGATTAGAACCGTAGCATCTTGGCATAGGTGGAAGATGAGATTTGGATAAGACAGCATGGCCTTAGTGGAATCTTTGTTTGATAGCTGATGAGCAGATAATTTATACGCTTTTCGGCATTGTTTTTAGTATGTTTTTAGTAGAATCTAGTTACTTTTAGGGATGTTTTCATTAGTTTTTATGTTAAATTCACATTTCTGGACTTTACTATGAGTTTGTGTGTTTTTCTGTGATTTCAGATATTTTCTGGCTGAAATTGAGGGACTTGAGCAAAAATCAGATTCAGAGGTTGAAGAAGGACTGCTGATGCTGTTGGATTCTGACCTCCCTGCACTCAAAGTGGCTTTTCTGGAGCTACAGAACTCAAAATGGTGCGTTTCCAATTGCGTTGGAAAGTAGACATCCAGGGCTTTCCAGCAATATATAATAGTCCATACTTTGGCCGAGTTTAGAAGATGTAAAAGGGCGTTGAACGCCAGTTCTACGGTATTGTCTGGAGTTAAACGCCAGAAACACGTCACAAGCCAGAGTTGAACGCCAAAAATATGTTACAAACTGGCGTTCAGGATTGACCTCTACACGTGTAACATTCAAGCTCAGCCCAAGCACACACCAAGTGGGCCCCGGAAGTGGATTTATGCATCAATTACTTACTTCTGTAAACCCTAGTAACTAGTTTATTATAAATAGGACTTTTTACTATTGTATTAGAGATCATCTTTGATCAGTTTTATGCTATCTTAGACATTCATGGGGGCTGGCCATTCGGCCATGCCTGAACCATTATCACTTATGTATTTTCATATGGTAGAGTTTCTGTACTCCATAGATTAAGGTGTGGAGCTCTGCTGTTCCTCAAAGATTAATGCAAAGTACTACTGTTTTTCTATTCAATTCAACTTATTCCGCTTTTAAAATATTCATTCGCACTTCAACCTGAATGTGATGAACGTGACAATCATCATCATTCCCTATGAACGCGTGCCTGACAACCACTTCCGTTCTACCTTAGATTGAATGAGTATCTCTTGGATCTCTTAATCAGAATCTTCGTGGTATAAGCTAGATTGATGGCGGCATTCATGAGAGTCCGGAAAGTCTAAACCTTGTCTGTGGTATTCCGAGTAGGACTCTGGGATTGAATGACTGTGACGAACGTCAAACTCACGAGTGCTGGGCGTAGTGACAGACGCAAAAGGAGGGTTAATCCTATTCCAGTATGATCGAGAACCTCAGATGAGCTGTGACAGAGCATGTGGACCATTTTCACAAGAGGATAGGATGTAGCCATTGACAAGGGTGATGCCTCCAGACGATTAGCCATGCAGTGACAGCGCATCGGACCATTTTCCAGAGTGGATTAAAAGTAGCCATTGACAACGGTGATGTCCTTACATAAAGCCAGCCGTAGAAAGGAGTAAGACTGATTGGATGAAGATAGTGGGAAAGCAGAGATTCAGAGGAACGAAAGCATCTCTATACGCTTATCTGAAATTTTCACCAATGAATTACATAAGTGTTTCTATCCTTATTTTATGTTTACTTATTATTTAATTTCGAAAACTCCATAACCTTTTGATATCCGCCTGACTGAGATTTACAAGGTGACCATAGCTTGCTTCATACCAACAATCTCCGTGGGATCGACCCTTACTCACGTAAGGTTTATTACTTGGATGACCCAGTGCACTTGCTGGTTAGTTGTATCGAAGTTGTGAATGAAAAACGATTTATTAAGATGTGCGTACAGAGTTTCTGGCACCGTTGCCTGAGATCACAATTTCGTGCACCAAGTTTTTGGCGCCGTTGCCAGGGATTGTTCGAGTTTAGACAACTGACGGTTCATCTTGTTACTCAGATTAGGTAATTTTCTTTTTGTTTTATTTTCAAAAAAATTTTTCAAAAACCTTTCAAAAATTTCTCATCTGTTTTTGAAAAAAAAAATTTAAAATAAATGTTTTCAAAAATATATTTTTCTTCAGAATTTTTAAGAATGAATTCTAGAGTTTCATGAAGCATGTTGAAGCCTGGCTGGCTGTAAAGCCATGTCTAATTCTTTTGGATAGGGGCTTCCAACCATCAGCATAGAGGCAAGTTAATTGGGATGTCAGCCGTGGCATGTCTGAGTTACATACTAAAGCTTGGCTGGCTATTAAGCCATGCCTAACCCTCGGATTGGAGCTTTAGACTAAGAATACATGATTCCTGGAATTCATATAAAAAAATTTTGAAATCCTTATTTTCTTTTTCCTATATGTTTTTTCAAAAAAAATATACAAAAATCCAAAAAAATAAAAAAATTCATAAAAATAAAAAATATTTCATGTTTCTTGTTTGAGTCTTGAGTCAAGTTGAAAGTTTGGTGTCAATTGCATATTCATCTTGCATTTTTTGAAAAATTCATGCATTCATAGTGTTCTTCATGATCTTCAAGTTGTTCTTGGTAAGTCTTCTTGTTTGATCTTGATGTTTTCATGTTTTCTGTCTTTTCTTGTTTTTCATATGCATTCTTGCATTCATAGTGTCTAAACATGAAAAATTTTTAAGTTTGGTGTCTTGCATGTTTTCTTTGCATTAAAAATTTTTCAAAAATATTTTCTTGATGTTCATCTTGACATTCAAAGTGTTCTTGGTGTTCATCTTGACATTCATAGTGTTCTTGCATTCATCACATACTTTGATCCAAAATTTTCATGCATTGAATCTTTTTCATGTTTTTCCCTCTCATCATTAAAAATTCAAAAATAAAAAAAAATATCTTTCCCTTTTTCACTCATAAATTTCGAAAATTTGAGTTGACTTTTTCAAAACTTTTTAAAATCTAGTTGTTTTTATGAGTTAATTCAAATTTTCAATTTAAAAATCTTATCTTTTTCAAAATCTTTTTCAAAAATCAAATCTTTTTCAATTTTCTTATTTATTTTCGAAAATTTTAAAAATTTTTTTCAAAAATCTTTTTCTTATCTTTATCTCCTAATTTTCGAAAATAACATCATCAATTAATGTTTTGATTCAAAAATTTCAAGTTTGTTACTTACTTGTTAAGAAAGATTCAAACTTTAAGTTCTAGAATCATATTTTGTGATTTCTTGGGAATCAAGTCATTAATTGTGATTTTAAAAAAATCAAATCTTTTTCAAAACTAATTTCAACCATATCTTTTCAAAAATATCTCTTTATCTTATCTGTTTCAAAATTTGATTTTAAAATATCCTTTCTAACTTCTTATCTTCTTATCTTTTCAAAATTGATTTTCAAATTTGTTTCAACTAACTAACTAACTTTTTGTTTGTTTCTTATCTTTTTCAAAACTACCTAGCTAACTCTCTCTCTCTAATTTTCGAAAATATCTTCCCTCTTTTTCAAAATTTCTTTTTAATTTTTGATTTTAATTCTCGAAAATTACTAACCTTTTTCAAAAACTATTTTCGAAAATCACTAACTCTTTTTCAAAAATTATTTTAAAAAATTCTCTCTCTTTCTTATCTCCTTCTATTTATTTATTCATCTACTAACACTTCATCTAACCCAAATTTGAACCCCCTCTACCATCTGTGTTCGAATTTTTTCTTCTTCTTTTCTTCTACTGACACAGGGACCTCTATACTGTGGTAAAAAGGACCCCTATTATTATTATTTTTCTGTCCCTCTTTTTCATATGAGCAGGAGCAAGGACAAGAATATTCTTGTTGAAGCAGATCCAGAACCTGAAAGGACTCTGAAGAGGAAACTAAGAGAAGCTAAATTACAACAATCCAGCAAGCACCTTTCAGAAATTTTCGAACAGGAAGAGGAGATGGCAACCGAAAATAATAATAATGCAAGGAGGATGCTTGGTGACTTTACTGCACCTAATTCCAATTTACATGGAAGAAGCATCTCCGTTCCTGCCATTGGAGCAAACAATTTTGAGCTGAAACCTCAATTAGTTTCTCTGATGCAGTAGAACTGCAAGTTTCATGGACTTCCATCTGAAGATCCTTTTCAATTCTTAACTGAATTCTTGCAGATCTATGATACTGTTAAGACTAATGGAGTAGATCCTGAAGTCTACAGGCTCATGCTTTTCCCTTTTGCTGTGAGAGAAAGAGCTAGAATATGGTTGGACTCTCAACCTAAGGATAGCCTGAACTCTTGGGATAAGCTGGTCAAGGCTTTCTTAGCTAAGTTCTTTCCTCCTCAAAAGCTGAGTAAGCTTAGAGTGGATGTTCAGACATTCAGACAGAAAGAAGGTGAATCCCTCTATGAAGCTTGGGAGAGATACAAAGAACTGACCAAAAAGTATCCTTCTGACATGCTTTCAGAATGGACCATCCTGGACATATTCTATGATGGTCTGTCTGAATTAGCTAAAATGTCATTGGATACCTCTGCAGGTGGATCCATTCACCTAAAGAAAATGCCTGCAGAAGCTCAAGAACTTATTGACATGGTTGCTAATAACCAGTTCATGTACACTTCTGAGAGGAATCCTGTGAGTAATCGGACGCCTATGAAGAAGGGAGTTCTTGAAATTGATACTCTGAATGCCATATTGGCTCAGAATAAAATATTGACTTAGCTAGTCAATATGATTTCTCAGAGTCTGAATGGAATGCAAGCTGCATCCAACAGTACTCAAGAGACATCTTCTGAAGAAGAAGCTTATGATCTTGAAAACCCTGCAATAGCAGAGGTGAATTACATGGGTGAACCTTATGGAAACACCTATAATCCTTCATGGAGAAATCACCCAAATCTCTCATGGAAGGATCAACAAAAGCCTCAACAAGGCTTTAATAATGGTGGAAGAAATAGGTTTAACAATAGTAAACCTTTTCCATCATCCACTCAGCAACAGACAGAGAACTCTGAACAAAATACCTCTAATTTAGCAAACATAGTCTCTGATCTATCTAAGGCCACTGTAAGTTTCATGAATGAAACAAGGTCCTCCATTAGAAATTTGGAGGCACAAGTGGGCCAGCTAAGTAAAAGGATCACTGAAATCCCTCCTAGTACTCTCCCAAGCAATACAGAAGAAAATCCAAAAGGAGAGTGCAAGGCCATTGACATAGTCAACACGGCCGAACCTGGAGAGGAAGGGGAGGACGTAAATTCCAGTGAGGAAGACCTCCTGGGATGTCCAGTGATCAATAAGGAGTTTCCCTTTGAGGAACCAAAGAAATCTGAGACTCATCTAGAGACCATAGAGATTCCATTGAACCTTCTTATGCCCTTCATGAGCTCTGATGAGTATTCATCTTCTGAAGAGAATGAGGATGTTACTGAAGAGCAAGTTACCAAGTACCTTGGTGCAATCATGAAGCTGAATGGCAAATTATTTGGTATTGAGACTTGGGAAGATGAACCTCCCTTGTTCACCAATGAACAAAATGCATTGGATCAACTGAGATTGCCTCAGAAGAAACAGGATCCTGGAAAGTTCCTGATACCTTGTACCATAGGCACCATGACCTTTGAGAAGGCTCTATGTGACCTTGGGTCAGGGATAAACCTCATGCCCCTCTCTGTAATAGAGAAACTAGGAATCTTTGGGGTGCAAGCTGCTAAAATCTCATTAGAGATGGCAGACAATTCAAGAAAATAGGCTTATGGACAAGTAGAGGACGTGTTAGTAAAGGTTGAAGGCCTTTACATCCCTGCTGATTTCATAGTCCTAGATACTGGGAAGGATGAGGATGAATCCATCATTCTTGGAAGACCCTTCCTAGCCACAGCAAGAGCTGTGATTGATGTTAACAGAGGTGAACTAGTCCTTCAATTGAATGAGGACTCCCTTGAGTTTAAAACTCAAGGACATCCTTCTGTAAACATGAAAAAGAGGCACAGTAAGCTTCTCTCAAAATAGAGTCAACTAGAGCCCCACAGTCAAACTCTAAGTTTGGTATTGGGAGGCCACAACCAAACTCTAAGTTTGATGTTGAACTCCCATATCCAAACTCTAAGTTTGGTGTTGGGAAGTCTCAACAATGCTCTGAACATCTGTGAGGCTCCATGAGAGCCCACTGTCAAGCTATTAACATTAAAGAAGCACTTGTTGGGAGGCAACCCAATTTTTATTTATCTAATTTTATTTTTCTTGTTCTTTCATGTTTTATTAGGTTCATGATCATGTGGAGTCACAAAATAAATATAAAAATTGAAAACAGAATCAAAAACAGCAGAAGAAAAATCACACCCTGGAGGAAGACCTTACTGGCGTTTAAACGCCAGTAAAAAGTATCTGGCTGGCGTTCAACGCCAGAACAGAGCATGGTTCTAGCGCTGAATGCCCAAAATGGGCAGCATTTGGGCGTTTGAACGCCAGAATTGCACCCTGGAGAAGAGCTGGCACTGAACGCCCCGAACAAGCATGGTTCTGGCGTTCAACGCCAGAAATGGGCAACAATTGGGCGTTCAACGCCCAGAACAAGCACCAATCTGGCGCTGAACGCCTAGAGTTGCAAGCAAGGGCATTTTGCATGCCTAATTTGGTGCAAGGTTGTAAATCCTTGAACACCTCAGGATCTATGGACCCCACAGGATCCCCACCTACCTCCACTCACTTCTTCTCACCCCTCTTTCACACAATCCCATAACACTCTTCCCCAAAACTCTTTACCAATCACCTCAATCTCTCTTCCCTATCACCACTTCACCACTCACATCATCCACTCTTCCCCATAAACCTACCTCATAAACTCCACCTACCTTCAAAATTCAAAATCAATTTTCCACCCAAAACCCACCCTTATGGCCGAACCTTACCCCCCTCCCTTCCCTATATAAAGCCCTCCATTCTTCTTCATTTTCACACAACACAACCCTCTCCTCCCCTTCTTGACCGAATACACCCCTCCCCCTTCTCCTCCATATTTTCTTCTTCTTCTTCATCTATTCTTTCTTCTCTTGCTCGAGGGCGAGCAATATTCTAATTTTGGTGTGGTAAAAGCATAAGCTTTTTGTTTTTCCATTACCATTGATGGCACCCAAGACCGGAGAATCCTCTAGAAAAGGAAAAGGGTAGACAAAAGCTTCCACCTCCGAGTTATGGGAGATGGAAAGATTCATCTCCAATGCTCATCAAGACCACTTCTATGATGTTGTGGTCAAGAAGAAGGTGATCCCCGAGGTCCCTTTCAAGCTCAAGGTGAATGAGTATCCAGAGATCCGACATGAAATCCAAAGAAGAGGTTGGGAAGTTCTAACAAACCCCATCCAACAGGTCGGCATCCTAATGGTTCAAGAGTTTTATGCCAATGCATGGATCACTAGGAACCATGATCAAAGTATGAACCCAAACCCAAAGAATTATATTACAATGGTTCGGGGGAAATACTTAGATTTTAGTCCGAAAAATGTGAGGTTGGCGTTTAACTTGCCTATGATGCAAGGAGATGCACGCCTCTACACTAGAAGGGTCAACTTTAATCAAAGGTTGGACCAAGTCCTCATGGACATATGTGTGGAAGGAGCTCAATGGAAGATTGACTCCAAAGGCAAGCCGGTTCAATTAAGAAGACTAGACTCAAGCCTGTGGCTAGAGGATGGTTGGAGTTCATCCAACGCTCCATCATCCCCACTAGCAACCGATCTGAAGTTACTGTGGATCGGGCCATCATGATTCATAGCATCATGATTGGAGAGGAAGTAGAAGTTCATGAAGTCATCTCCCTTGAATTCTACAAAATAGCCGAAAAGCCCTCTCCTGGGGCAAGGCTAGCTTTTCCTCATCTTATTTGCCATCTATGTTACTCAGCTGGAGATTTTATAGAAAGAGACATTCCCATTGAGGAAGAGAAGCCCATCACTAAGAAAAGGTTGGAGCAAGCAAGAGAGCCCATTCATGAATCTCAAGAGACGCATGAAGCTCATCACCATGAGATCCCGAAGATGCCTCAAATGCATTTTCCTCCACAAAACTATTGGGAGCAAATCAACACCTCCCTAGGAGAATTAAGCTCCAACATGGGACAACTAAGGGTGGAACATCAAGAGCACTCCATCATCCTTCATGAAATAAGAGAAGATCAAAAAGCAATGAGGGAGAAGCAACAAAGACAAGGAAGAGACATAGAAGAGCTCAAGGACATCATTGGCTCCTCAAGAAGGAAACGCCACCATCACTAAGGTGGACTCATTCCTTGTTCTTACATTCTCTGTTTTTCGTTTTCTCTATGTTAAGTGCTTATCCATGTTTGTGTCTTCATTACATGATCATTAGTATTTAGTAACTTTGTCTTAAAGTTATGAATGTCCTATGAATCCATCACCTCTCTTAAATGAAAACTGTTTTAATTCAAAAGAACAAGAAGTACATGAGTTTCAAATTTATCCTTGAACTTAGTTTAATTATGTTGATGTGGTGACAATGCTTCTTGTTTTCTGAATGAATGCTTAAACAGTGCATATGTCTTTTGAAGTTGTTGTTTAAGAATGTTAAATATGTTGGCTCTTGAAAGAATGATGATAAGGAGACATGTTATTTGATAATCTAAAAAATCATAAAAATGATTCTTGAAGCAAGAAAAAGCAGCAAAGAACAAAGCTTGCAGAAAAAATTAGCGAAAAAAAGAGAAAAAGCAAGCAGAAAAAGCCAAAAGCTCTTAAAACCAAGAGGCAAGAGCAAAAAGCCAATAACCCTTAAAACCAAAAGGTAAGGGTAAATAAAAAGGATCCCAAGGCTTTGAGCATCAGTGGATAGGAGGGCCTAAAGGAATAAAATCCTGGCCTAAGCGGCTAAACCAAGTTGTCCCTAACCATGTGCTTGTGGCGTGAAGGTGTCAAGTGAAAACTTAAGACTGAGCGGTTAAAGTCAAGGTCCAAAGCAAAAACAGAGTGTTCTTAAGAACCCTGGACACCTCTAATTGGGGACTTTAGCAAAGCTGAGTCACAATCTAAAAAGGTTCACCCAGTTATGTGTCTGTGGCATTTATGTATCCGGTGGTAATACTGGAAAACAAAGTGCTTAGGGCCACGGCCAAGACTCATAAAATAGCTGTGTTCAAAAATCATCATACTGAACTAGGATAATCAATAACACTATCTGAACTCTGAGTTCCTATAGATGCCAATCATTCTGAACTTCAATGGATAAAGTGAGATGCCAAAACTATTCAAGAGGCAAAAAGCTACAAGTCCCGCTCATTTAATTGGAGCTATGTTTCATTGATAGTTTGGAATTTATAGTATATTCTCTTCTTTTTATCCTATTTGATTTTCAGTTTCTTGGGGACAAGCAACAATTTAAGTTTGGTGTTGTGATGAGCGGATAATTTATACGCTTTTTGGCATTGTTTTTAGTATATTTTTAGTAGAATCTAGTTACTTTTAGGGATGTTTTCATTAGTTTTTATGTTAAATTCACATTTCTGGACTTTACTATGAGTTTGTGTGTTTTTCTATGATTTCAGGTATTTTCTGGCTGAAATTGAGGGACTTGAGCAAAAATCAGATTCAGAGGTTGAAGAAGAACTGCTGATGCTGTTGGATTCTGACCTCCCTGCACTCAAAGTGGATTTTCTGGAGCTACAGAACTTAAAATGGGGCGCTTCCAATTGCGTTGGAAAGTAGACATCTAGGGATTTCCAGAAATATATAATAGTCCATACTTTGGCTGAGTTTAGATGACGTAAAAGAGCGTTGAACGCCAGTTCTATGCTTCTGTCTGGAGTTAAACGCTAGAAACACGTCACAAGCCAGAGTTGAACGCCAGAAATACGTTACAAACTGGCGTTAAACTCCAAGATTGACCTCTACACGTGTAACATTCAAGCTCAGCCCAAGCACACACCAAGTGGGCCCCGGAAGTGGATTTATGCATCAATTACTTACTTCTGTAAACCCTAGTAACTAGTTTATTATAAATAGGACTTTTTACTATTGTATTAGAGATCATCTTTGATCAGTTTTATGCTATCTTAGACTTTCATGGGGGCTGGCCATTGGGCCATGCTTGAACCATTATCACTTATGTATTTTCATACGGTAGAGTTTCTGCACTCCATAGATTAAGGTGTGGAGCTCTGCTGTTCCTCAAAGATTAATGCAAAGTACTACTGTTTTTCTATTCAATTCAACTTATTCCGCTTCTAAGATATTCATTCACACTTCAACCTGAATGTGATGAACGTGACAATCATCATCATTCCCTATGAACGCGTGCCTGACAACCACTTCTGTTCTACCTTAGATTGAATGAGTATCTCTTGGATCTCTTAATCAGAATCTTCGTGGTATAAGCTAGATTGATGGCGGCAGTCATGAGAGTCCGAAAAGTCTAAACCTTGTCTGTGGTATTCCGAGTAGGACTCTGGGATTGAATGACTGTGACGAACGTCAAACTCGCGAGTGCTGGGCGTAGTGACAGATGCAAAAGGAGGGTGAATCCTATTCCAGTATGATCGAGAACCTCAGATGATTAGCCGTGCTGTGACAGAGCATTTGGACCATTTTCACAAGAGGATAGGATGCAGCCATTGACAAGGGTGATGCCTCTAGACGATTAGCCATGCAGTGACAGTGCATCGGACCATTTTCCAGAGAGGATTAAAAGTAGCCATTGACAACGGTGATGTCCTTACATAAAGCCAGCCGTAGAAAGGAGTAAGACTGATTGGATGAAGACAGCGGGAAAGCAGAGATTCAGAGGAACGAAAGCATCTCTATACGCTTATCTGAAATTCTCACCAATGAATTACATAAGTGTTTCTATCCTTATTTTTTGTTTACTTATTATTTAATTTCGAAAACTCCATAACCTTTTGATATCCGCCTGACTGAGATTTACAAGGTGACCATAGCTTGCTTCATACCAACAATCTCCGTGGGATCGACCCTTACTCACGTAAGGTTTATTACTTGGACTACCCAGTGCACTTGCTGGTTAGTTGTATCGAAGTTGTGAATGAAAAACGATTTATTAAGACGTGCGTACAGAGTTTCTGGCGCCGTTGCCTGAGATCACAATTTCGTGCACCAATAGCTTATAAATCTCACGAGGGATTATTTGGTTGACTTCCACCTCATTCCCCATCATGATGCAGTGAATCATTACTGCTCTATCAATATTGACTTCAGAGCGGTTACTTGTGGGGAGTATAGAACGCCCAATGAAGTCTAGCTATCCTCTAGCAACAGGCTTGAGGTTTGCCCTTTTCAGCTGGCAGGGCTCCCCTTTGGTATTTTCAATCCATTGGGTTCCAGGTAGGCATATGTCCTATAGGACTTGATTCAGCTTTCGGTTGGCTACAACCCTCCTGTTGTACGACTCACGGTCATCCCTTTGCAGAGGTAGTTTGAAGACCTTCTCACCGTGTCTAGATGAAAGTATATGATCTTCCCTCTGACCATGGTACAAAAATTATGGATGGATGTTCCATCCTACTTTTGCTTATCTGTCATCCACAGATTTGCATAAAATTCCCGGACCATGTTGTATCTAACATTTAACTCAGGATCACATAGAATCTCCCAACCTCTCCTTCGAATCTATTCTTGGATCTATGGGTATTCTTCTTTTCTAAGGTCGAATCTTACTTCAGGGATTACTGGCCTTTTACTCGTTACCTTGTTATAATGTTCTTCATGTTGCTTGGTGAATAATCGAACAGGTTTAAAAATAACTGTTGAGTTGTCTTCTTTCTTATTCTTTGGGGCGTTCTTGCCACTTCTTGGAGCCATGGGATTGAATTCTTGATGAGAGAGCAGGGCTGCTGCCACACCAAACTTAAAAATTTGCTCGTCCTCGAGCAAAAGGGTAAGAAAGGAAGTAAACTAGAACACGGAGTAAAAGAAGAAATAGAAGAGAGAATTCAAATGAGAGGTGGTAAGTGAGGGAGAGAGGGCATGGCACACATATATATATAGAAGGGGGGAGGGATTTTCGAAAAATATGCATAAATAATAGATAAAGATTTTTGAAAAAGATTAAAATTTAAGTTATTAAATTTAGAAAAAAAAGATAAGATTTTGAAAAGATAGAAAAGACATTAAAGACAAGATATGGAACATGAAAAGGATTTGAATTTTTTTAAAAAAAAGATATGAATAAGATAAGAAAAGATTTTGAAACTAGTTTGAAAGTAAATTGTAAAAGTTATACCATTTTGAAAGGATTTAAAAAAATTTTTAAAAAAATGTTTTAATTTGAAAATTAAATTGAAAACAAAATATTTGAATAAGATTTAATTTAAAAATTAAAGAATTTTTGAAATTTAATTGGATGAAGATGAATTGAATCAAGATAAGATTGAAAAATTGAAGTTACCTCCCTGCTGCCATGCTGGCATTTAAACGCCCGCATTCTGGCGTTTAACGCCAGAGTAGTCCTCCTTGTGGGGCGTTAAACGCCCAGCCAGGGGCCTTGGCTGGGCATTTAATGCTAGGCTAATGCTCCCTTCAGGGCGTTAAACGCCCAGCCAGCGCCTTCTAGCTGGCGTTTAATGCCAGGCCTGCTGCCTCCATGGGCGTTTAAACGCTCATCACCCTACCCTTTCTAGCATTTAAATGCCAGAAGGCTCTTTACTCCAGGGTATTTTGTTTGCTATTCTACATCATTCTGTCTCTGTTTAAGCACTGTACAAGATCAATAACACGAAAAATAACTTAAAATATAATTAAAAACTAATTAAAAATAAAATTTATTAAAATAGAAACAACTAGAAATTCAATAAAGCATGAGTGATTATTGGGTTGCTTACCAACAAGCGCTTCTTTAATGTCTTTAGCTGGACTTCACTGTACTTAACTTAGTAGCAGTGTTGAGTCTCCTGGCTCTATATCTCCTTCAAGGTAATGCTTAACCCTTTGTCCATTGACATTGAACCTGGTTTCTTTACCTTCAAGTTCTATGTGTCCATAAGGTGATACCTTGGTAGCCACAAACGGTCCTATCCAACGAGATTTAAGTTTCCCAGGGAATAGTTTGAGTCTTGAGTTGAAGAGCAGGACTTTCTGTCCTGGTTCAAAGACTCTGGAGGCTAGCTTCCTGTCGTGCCACCACTTTGCCTTTTCCTTATAGATTTTTTCATTTTCAAATGCTTCTAAGTGGAATTCATCCAACTCATTTAGTTGAAGCAGCCGTTTCTCCCCTGCTGCTTTAGCATCAAGGTTGAGGAATCTAGTAGCCCAATAGGCTTTGTGTTCTAGTTCCACTGGCAAATGACAGGACTTCCCATATACTAACTGATATGGTGAAGTTCTAAGGGGGTTTTGAAATTTGTTTTGTATGCCGACAGGACATCATCAAGCTTTCTGGCCCAATCCTTTCTAGAGGAACTTACTGTCCTCTCTAGGCTTTGCTTTAGTTTTCTATTCGAGACTTCAGCTTACCCATTAGTTTGGGGATGATACGATGTTACTACTTTATGGCGAACTCCGTATCGGCTTAAGACATAATCCAGTTGTCTGTTGAAGAAATGAGTTCCTCCATCACTGATTAGTGTCCTAGGGACACCAAATCTATTGAAAATGTTCTGTTGGAGGAACTTCATTACAACTCTAGTGTCATTAGTGGGTGTTGCTATGGCTTCAACCCATTTAGACACATAATCTACCGCCACAAGGATGTAGATGTTTGAGTATGAAGGCAAGAATGGTCCCATGAAATCTATGTCCCATACGTCAAATAACTCAATCTCTAGGATTCCTTGTTGAGGCATGTTGTGACCATGACAAAGATTGCCAGCCCTCTGGCAACTATCATAGTTACGGACGAACTCTCTAGAATCTTTAAAGAGAGTACGCCAGTAAAAGCCACTTTGGAGTACCTTAGTGGCTGTCTGCTTACCTCCAAAGTGTCCTCCATAGTCAGAGCTATGGCAATGCCATAGAATTCTCTATGCCTCTTCTTCAGACACACAGCATCCAATTATTCTATCCGAGCATTTCTTAGAGAGATATGGCTCATCCTATAGGTAATATTTTGCATCATGCATGAGTTTCCCGGCTTGCTGCCTGGTAAACTCCTTGGGAATGAACCATGTAGCCCTATAGTTTGCAATGTCTGGAAACCAAAGTACTGTCCGGATGGCATATAGTTGCTCATCTGGAAAGGATTCGGATAAGTCAGTAAAGGGAGAAGAAGTCCCTGCTACTGGCTCAATCCGGGATAAGTGATTAGCCACCTGATTTTTTGTCCCTTTTCTGTCTCTAATTTCTATATCAAACTCTTGTAGGAGTAATACCAATCTTATAAGTCTAGGTTTAGAATCCTGCTTAGTGAGTAGATATTTCAGAGCAGCATGGTTAGTATAAATAATGACCTTAGATCCTACTAGGTAGGATCTGAACTTGTCAACGGCATAAACCACTACAAGTAGCTCCTTTTTTGTAGTAGTGTCATTTTTTTGCACATCATTTAATACGTGACTAGCATAGTAAATGACGTGCAGAAGCTTGTCATGTCTCTGACCTAGGACTGCGCCAATTGCATGATCACTTGCATCAGACATGAGCTCAAATGGCAAGTCCCAGTTGGGTGCAGAGATGATAGGAGCAGTGACAAGCTTGGCCTTCAGAGTTTCAAAGGCATGCAGGCATTCTTGGTCAAAGACGAATGGAACATCAGTGGCTAAGAGATTACACAGGGGTTTGGCAATTTTTGAAAAATTTTTTTGAACCGCCTGTAGAAGCCTACATGTCCTAGGAAGCTTCTCATTACCTTAACACTAGTAGGTGGAGGCAAGCATTCGATCACTTCCACCTTAGTTTGATCCACCTCTATCCCCTTATTTGAGATCCGATGTCCAAAAATAATACCTTCAGTTACCATGAAATGGCATTTCTCCCAGTTTAGAACTAGGTTTATTTCTTGGCATCTTTTCAGGACCAGGGTCAGATGATTAAGGCAGGAGTCAAATGAGTCTCCATAAACAGAGAAGTCATCCATGAATTCTTCAAGGAACTTCTCTACCATGTTAGAGAAGATGAACAACATACATCTCTGAAAGATGGCAGGTGCATTGCACAGGCCGAATGGCATTCGTCTATAGACAAACACACCTGAAGGACATGTGAATGTCATCTTCTCTTGATCCTTTGGATTTACTGCTATTTGATTGTACCCAGAATATCCATCCAGGAAGCAATAAAAAGCATGACCTACTAGTCTTTCCAGCATTTGATCAATGAAGGGTAAAGGAAAGTGATCTTTCCTGGTGGTGTCATTGAGTTTTCTATAATCAATGCACATGCGCCACCCTGTAACTGTCCTTTTTGGGATCAGCTCATTCTTTTCATTGTGAACCACTGTCATTCCTCCCTTCTTAGGAACAACCTGGATAGGGCTCACCCATGGGTTGTCAGAAATGGGATTAATAATCCCAGCCTCATAGATTTTAGTGACCTCCTTCTGTACTACTTCCTTCATAATTGGATTCAAACGCCTCTGTGGTTGTACCACTGGTTTGGCATTATCCTTCAGCAGGATTTTATGTATGCATCGTGTTGGGCTAATGCCCTTGAGGTCACTTATAATCCACCCAAGGACGGTCCTATGTGTTTTAAGCACTTGAATTAGTTCTCCTTCTTCCTGTGGCTCTAACGTAGAGCTTATGATTATAGGATAAGTATCTCCCTCTCCCAAAAATGCATATTTCAGGGAGGGGTAATGGTTTAAGCTCAGGCTTAGCAGGCTTCTCCTTTTCCTCAGAGGTTTCCATAGGTTCCTCTGAATCAGGCTGAGTATCATCAAGGATATCTTCTAGCCCTTCCTTGAAGCTTTCAGCCATATTGACTTCTTCCACCAGGGAATCAATGAAGTTAATGCTCATGCATTCCTCAGGAATGTCTGGATGCTGCATAGCTTTGACAGCATTCAGGACGAACTTTTCCTCATTGACTCTTAGGGTTACTTCCCTTTTTTTAACATCAATGAGGGTCCGTCCTGTAACTAAAAAAGGTCTTCCTAGGATAAGGGATGCACTCTTGTGCCCCTCCATGTCCAATACCACAAAGTCAGTGGAAAAGGCAAAGGGTCCAACCTTGACAATCATGTCTTCAACTACTGCTGATGGTATCTTAGTAGAACCATCAGCAGGTTGAAGGCACATGCGAGTTGGTTTGACTTCATTAGTCAAACTAAGCTTCTGTATTAGTGAAGCAGGTATTAGGTTGATGCTAGCTCCAAGGTCACATAGAGCTGTCCTTGTACAAGCATCACCTAGAATGCAGGGTATCATAAAGTTTCCAGGATCTTTAAGCTTTTCTAGTAAGCTGTTCTGAATGATTGCACTGCATTCCTCAGTGAGGAGGACTGTTTGTGTCTCTCTCCAATCCTTCTTATGACTTAGAATGTCCTTCATGAACTTTGCATAAGAAGGTATCTGTTCAAGAGCTTCTACAAAAGGGATCTTTATCTCTAATATTCTGAGATACTCCGCAAAGCGGGCAAACTGTTTATCCCTTTCTTCTTGATAGAGTTTCTGAGGAAATGGCATCTTAGCCTTGTATTCATCAACCTTGGTTGATGAAGGCCGAATTCCATGTGTATTGGAAGGGGGATTACTACCTTGTTTAGCAGGGTTATTGTCATTGGATGACTGACTTCCATTGCTTGGGCGTTCAACGCCCAAGCTGCTGCCCCTGGGCATTTGAATGCCCAATCCCTGCCCATTCCTGGCATTCAATGCCAAGAGGAATACCTCTCTGGGCGTTTGAACGCCCAGTCCCTACCCATTCCTGGCGTTCAATGCCAAGGGGGATACCTTTCTAAGCATTTGAATGCCCAGTCTCTCCCCTTTCCTGGCGTTCAACTCCAAGAGTGGTACTTCTCAGGGCATTTGAACGCCTAGAACCACCTTGTGCAGAGATCTGGTTGTCCTCTATGGGCTTTTCATTCTTATTGGACTGAGGTTGGGAGCTTAAGGTTTTTCCACTCCTTAGACGAATGGCCTGGCATTCATCTGTTATCTGCTTAGATAACTACTGCCTTGTTTGACTCAACTGGGCTTCTACATTTCTGTTAGAAGCTTGAGTTTCTTACAGAGCCCCTTGCAGTTCCAGCATTTGCTGGGCTAGGGCTTGCAGCTACTGAGTCAATGTGCCATCCTGCTTCGGAGGGTTAAATTCAGCAACTACTGCCTTAACCTCTCCTTTTATAGAGGTCTCAGGAGATGAGTACAGATACTGATTAATGGCAACTATCTCAATGACATCTTAGGCTTCTTTAATGGTCTTTCTCATGTGTATATAACCACCATCCGATTGGTCCAGGGACATTCTAGCCATGCCTGAAAGCCATAGTAGAAGATGTCTAACTGTACCCATTCTGAAAACTTTTCAGTGGGGCATTTTCTTAATATCCTCCTTTACCTCTCCCGAGCAACATAAAGAAATTCACTGTCTCCTTGTTTGAAGCCTTGGATGTCCAGTCTCAGCTGGGTCATCTTTCTTGGGGGAAGTATTGGTTTAAAAACTTATTCACTAACTGTTTCCAAGTTTTTAAACTAGCTTTAGGCTGGTTATCCAACCACCTTTTTGCTTGGTCCTTTACTGCAAAAGGAAAAAGCAATAACCTATAGACATCTTGGTTTACTCCCTCATTGTGTACTGTGTTAGCAATTTTTAAGAAATCAGCTAGGAATTTTGTAGGTTCTTCTTGAGGAAGCCCAGAATACTGGTAGTTTTGCTGCACTAGGATAATAAGTTGAGGGTTCACTTCAAAGCTACTAGCTCTGACGTGAGGTATGTGATACTTCTTTCATAGATGTCAACAGTGGGATTTGTATAAGATCCTAGAGTTCTCTTGAACTCTTCATTCCCACTTGGGTTCATGATTGAGAAAGAAGAACGAAGAAAGAAGAAGATAAAAAGAGTAGAAGAAGAGATAGAGATAGAAAAGTTGAATAAGAATTAAAATATTTTTTTTGTTTTTATTTATTTATTTAATTAATTTTTGAAAATAAGTTAATTAATTTAAAAAGAATTTAAAATTTAATTTTTAAATTTCCGAAAATAGAAGAGAGAGAAGAGAGAGAAATTTTCGAAAATTAAGGGAGAAGAGAGTTAGTTAGGTAGTTTTGAAAAAGAAGAGAGAGAGAAGATGATATTATTTTCGAAAATTAAGGAAGAGAAGAGTTTGTAAGGTGGTTTTGAAAAGGAAGAGAGAGAAGATGAGAGTTAGTTTTCAAAAATCAAGTGAGAAGAAAGTTAGTTAGGTGATTTTGAAAAGTAAGAGAGAGAAGATAAGATATTAATTAAGAAAAGAATTTAATTTAAAATAAAATAGATGATATGAAAAGAAAAGATTTGAAATTAAAGTTTGAATTTTGAAAAAGATAAGATTTTGAAATTTGATTTTGAAAAAGATATCATTTTAAAATTTGAAAAAGATTTGATTTTTGAAAACTTGACAGCTAAGATATGATAAGATAAAAATTTAAAATTGAAAATCTGAATTTTTATTTTGAAATTTTCGAAAATTAATGAAAAATAAAAATACAAAAGATATTTTTTTTTTTGAATTTAGTGAGGAGAGAGAAAAACAAGTAAAAGACACCAAACGTAAAATTTTTAGATCTGGTGCACCCAATTTTCAAAAAGTTGGAGGGAAAATACAATGGGACAACAAACATAAAAATTTTAAGATCAAAACACATACAAGACTCAAGAACACTTTGAATGTTAACAAAAACACAAAGAAGAAGACTCAAAGAAATTTTAAAGAACACAAGAATATAAAAGGAACACCAAACCTAAAATTTTTAGAAAACCAAGAAGAAATTTTTGAAAAACATAAAGAAAAATAACAAGAAAACACCAAACTAAGAAATTGAAACAAGATTTAAACAACGAAAAATTATTTTTGAAAAAATTTTAGAAAGAAAGACTTGAAGAAAATGAAAATTCAAGCAAGAAAAAGCACAAAAGACTCAAACAAAGAACAATGATTAAAAAAATAAAATAAAAATTATTTTCGAAAAGCTTTTAAATATTTTCGAAAAATTTTGAAGAAATAAAAATAAAAGACACTTAATCAAAGTAGTACTCTTGCAAAAATCAAAGACTCAACAAGAACATAAATTGAACTAAGAAAAGAAAAAGATTTTTTAAAAAATTTTTTTTTTTAATTCAAGGACTTAACAAAAATAAAAATTACCTGATCTAGGGAGCAAGACAATCCATCAGTTTGTCAAAACTCTACAATCCCCGGCAACGGCGCCAAAATCTTGGTGCATGTATGTAAACCGCACACTTCCGTACAGCAGTACCAGCAAGTGCACTGGGTCGTCTAAGTAATACCTGAGCGAGTTAGGGTTGATCCCACGAGGATTGTGGCTTGAAGCAAGAAATGGTTGTCTTGCAGGTCTTAGTCAGGCGTAATCTGAATGACTTGGATTATATTATGTGAATCTTGAATGATTATATGTCATAAATGCTTGGACATTAAGTAGAAATAAGGATAGGAATTATATGCTGGGAATAGAGTTGAGAGTCGGAGTTGCTTTGTCCTTCTGAATGAACTCTGGTATTACTATCTTCCTTGCTTGTGAATGATCTTCCTCTCTGGCAGGTTGTAAGTGATCAACGCCACTGCCCATGTTCATTGATCTCCTCTACTACAGAATGAATGCCAAGGCCCTTGGTCATTCAATCTAACGGAGGGTGAAGCTCTAGCAAATCATTCTCTTGGCAATCCTACTCAACACACCTCAGACAAGGTCAAATCTTCCTGATCAGAGAACACTGCTTTTTTGGATCTAGACTATACCACGAAGACCCTAATCTCCCCAGAAATCGGCTGAACTGGTGTCTCGAAAAGTCCCCAACGAAGTCGGGGATTAATCATCTGAGAGATGTATAACCATAGTTGTTGGCTCGTGCTTTTATTCCAAGTACTCACACGAACCCAAGTAGATGCGGGTGTTTGTCAGGCACGTTCATCTTAATTTGATGAACAGAGCTAATTTGTCAGATCATCCTGCCCACCACCACAAAGATCAGGATATACATCTTGGAGATGGATCAAACACAGATCGAAGAACAAACAGCAATGCTTTTATTAATTTATAGGACTAAGCAAGGTTTCTCCCCTCAACCAAGGAGGTTTATAAACTCATATCGAGGTAAATTAGAATGTTAAATGTGCATGATGGTGAAAAGTGATGATCAAAAGTTCTGAATAACATGAATTAAATCCCTTAAATACTAAACTAATGACTAGTAAGGGTATAACAGTCTTTTTAGTGCTAAAATCCACTTCTGGGACCCACTTGGCGAGTGTTTGGGCTGAGATTTGATGAGATCCACGTGCTATGAGGTCTCTGGGTATGGAACGCCAGCTGGGGGGTCATCTCTGGGCGTTTGGACATTGGGCTCTGCTTCCTTGGGCGTTGGACGCCAGAAAAAGGTAGGAAGGTGGCGTTGGACGCCAGATTTGGGCCTTCTACTCCGAAACAACATATAGACTATTATATATTGCGGGAAAGCTCTGGAAGTCAGATTTTCATAGCCGTTAAGAACGCTCTATTTGGACTCTTGTAGCTCCCAAAAATCTCTTCCGAGTGCAAGGAGGTCAGATCTGGACAGCATCTGCAGTGCTTTCTCTGTCTCTGGATCAGACTTTTGCTCCAGCTCCACAAATTCAGCCAAAAAATACTTGAAATAGTTTAAAAACACAGAAACTCAAATTGGAATCCAAAAATATTAATTTAACACTAAAACCTATAAAAACTTAATGAAAACTAAGTAAAACCTATTAAAAACTATATGAAAACTATGCCAAAAAGTGTATAAAATATCCGCTCATCATTATACACATGATATCTTTTTGATTATGTGCTATACCCAAGGAAGATTCCTTTTTCTGTCTTCTTGTCTAACTTGCTTCTTTTTGTGTGGGAATGTGGACATAGTATATGCATCTAAAGACTCTTAGATGCTTTGTGGAAGGTTTTCGTCCACTCCATGCTTCAATTGGAGTTTTATTTTCTACTGCCTTAGTAGGACAATAATTTAGTAGGTATACTACTGTATAAATAGCTTCTCCCTAAACGATGTTTGGCAAAATTATTTCCTTGAGGATCAAGCATGCCATCTCCATCACAGTTTTATTTTTCCTCTCAGATAGTCCATTTTGTTCAGGAGCATATCCCACTGTGAGTTGATGCTCGACATGTAATACCCCATTAACCTAAGCATTACCTCTAGTCATAAAGCGAAGGATAACAAGACGTGATTATAGTTCTAAAGCTCATACATTAATAAATATGGAAAGAAATAGTAACACTAAGAGCCCGATGAAGGAATAAAGTTTAAAATTGCATTTGCAGAATTACAAAGCGCAAAGCATACATACACATAACTAAAGGTCTGAAGGTTCAAGATAGAACATAAAATATAATATAATAATCAGGATAGATATATATAAGCATAATAAACATAGAGTACTAGCCGCAGCCCGCGGAGTTTAGGCAGACTAGTCATATACAGACATAACAGGATTTTTGAGTTAAAACAGCTTATACAACTTATCTCTCAAAGTAAGCCTCTAGGGCAACATAGTATAATAGAAAAAGTGAGAGAGAGCTGTAACATAAAAACCAAAATACAAGATAACAAAAGATCCTCCGCTTTGTCACCATCCCCAACTCACTAAGGTGGGTTGCGACCTGCATCTGAAAAACAACAATAATATATGGTATGAGAACCGGAGGTTATCAGTATGGTAATAATACCCAATATATAAGATATAAGGTTCCGGGACACCAAAGGTAATCCTAGAACTTTGCATCAATAAATATTCAAGCTTAACAAAAAAAACCAAACACCATAATTAGGGTCATCTAAACTTAGGGGGATTTCTAACTAATACCAATCACACCACTGTATCTCACAGCCTTCACCAAGCTACCCTCCACGCAATCTCATCACCACCGCCTACCGAGCCTCCCCAAAACCAGAAGAAACCACAAAGTAATGCAAACAAGTACATCACAATTTAAGTTCATATACGGCATGTAGAATAATTAACAAGTAGTATGAGACATTTAGGCACAATAAAAATTAAGCAAAGCATACAAATAGGTAGAAGATGCATATGATGAATGCCTGTCCTATTCGCTCGTGATTTCACTTGTCGGTCCATAAATGCCAACTCGACACATCTTTTTTGGATGTAGCTTTTCTAATCCTAACACTTTCGCATTTTAATTTTTTCTGTTATTTTTAGGTCTTTTAGAAATTTTAGTTGCATTTTCTTGGTTTGTATATATATAATAAGCTTAGTAAAAATATGAAATTTTCCAAGAAATTTATCCATAGGGCATCCCAATTAATTTGAGTAAAAATTTTCATTGAACTTGCTTGAATTATATATTATGGAACATGTTTTTGAGCTAAGAACACATGAGCATGTGAGTATTGGGCCTAATTGTGTGGTTACATCATATAACCACTATTTTCATTCTTGTGTGTATTATTCTCTTTCTATGATTGTAATCTTTGATTTTTTTTAATTCTTTATGTCCATTATTTTCTGTATGAATGAATTTATATGATTGAGGCCTTTATTTCATTAGCTCACTTACCCAAATAGCCTTACCTTTTATCTACCATTGTTAGCCAACTTTGAGCCTATGCTAAACCCATTTTGTTCTTAATTTTAGCACATTACTAGCCTTAAAGTGGAAAATAATAAATGTCCTCAATTTGGATCTTTGATTAGCTTAGGGTAGTGAGGTGTGTATCATTCAAGTGTGGGGAAATTTGGGAACATTGGTTGGGATAAAAGTGTGTTTTTGTATTTTTAATGAAGACCTTGGGAATTGGGTACATACTCATGCGTTAAATGTTTAAACCATATGCATTGATACTTTTGTATATATTTCATTGCAAAAAGAAAAAGAATGATGATAAAGAAAAATAAAAAGAAAAAAAGGAGAAAAAGAAAAGGAAAAGAAAGTAATAAAAAGGGGACAAAATGCCTCAAAGGAAAGTCCAATAATAATCAATGCATATGGGTTGTGAATTGAAAAGAAAAGAGTATGCATGAGTGTGTGAAAAAGTGAAAAATGGGTAGTTATATTTGTATTAGAATCGTATAGGTTGTTGTATGTGTTAGGTGGGAGCTTAAGTTAGTCAAAGATTCAAATTTCAAGCTCACTTGGCCATATATATCCTTACCTTGATGATGACCGAAATTCACTCCCCATATAAAATCATGAATCCGTTCTTTGGCAAGCGCACCAAAAATTGTCGTCAAGTAATAACCCACAGTGGACTGGGATCGTATCTACAGAGATTGGTAGATTTTAGCAATTTTAATCAATGGGCGAATTAGTCAAGCTGAGCAATATAGGTTGTGATTACAGAATTTTAAACGAGCAGAATTGTAAATTACTCAAAAGTAAAGAAAAGCAATAAAGTGCAGAAGAGTAAATGGCAAGAATGTAAAGTGCAGAAACATAAATGACTAAATTGTGAATATGAATGGGGGATAACAGAATGTAAACAAAGCTATAAGGAATGTGGGAAGTAAGAATAGGGAAAATTCATTGGGGTCAGGAGATATTATTCTCTTTGAATTAAATCCAGCTCATCTCATCTTCAATCATGCAACTCATTGATCTCTTGGCAATCATGATTGATTGAACCCCAATCCCCTGGTGATTCAATCTCTCAAATCTTAATAATCAGCGAATTCCTTGGTCCAATTGCTCATGAAGAGAGATATGCTTGGTCCCTGATTATACCACACATCCTCATAGATCCAAGTAGTAGGTGGATTATATGTAACCATATCCAATCACCAAAACCCAGATCTACTCAAGTTTGAGAAGGGATTTCAAGCATGGTTTCATGTTTCCTTTTCCAAGGCTCCCATGAAACCCATTTTGAATTCAAACTCTTTCCCAAGATGATTGAACACTTAGCATTAAAATGAAATTTCTTCTAGCAAATCAAAGAGAAGATGAAGAGAAGAAGAAATTCACTATCATTAATCCATCAAGTACAACAGAGCTCCCTCTCCCAAGGAGAGGGAATTTAGCTACTCATAGCTTAAGAAAAAAGTACAATAGATGGAAGAGATGATGTGAAAACTAAATCTAACTATACTTCAACAAAAACTACTACTCAACAACCCCTTCTCAGTACTTCCAGGGTTATTTATACTATTCCTAGCACTAGAATTAAGAAAATACAAAAGAGAAAAGAAAATTACAGCAGGAGGGAAAGAAAACTCGTGACTTCTCCAGGCTTGGCGTCTGGCTGGCGCCTGAGTGGCATGCCATGCCTAGCCACTGAATTTGGCTTGGCGCGTCACGCCCAGCTCCTTAATTGGCACGCTCTTTGTCCTCCTTCCTGGTGTGCAATGCCTTCGAGCCCAAGTGGCACACCCAGGCTTATTCTTCCTCTTCTCCCTTCTGGAACTTTGAACTAGCGTGGCACACTGATGAGCGGATAATTTATACGCTTTTTGGCATTATTTTTAGTAGGATCTAGTTACTTTTAGGGATGTTTTTATTAGTTTTTATGTTAAATTCACATTTCTGGACTTTACTACGAGTTTGTCTGTTTTTCTATGATTTCAGGTATTTTCTGACTGAAATTGAGGGACTTGAGCAAAAATTAGATTCAGAGGTTGAAGAAGGACTACTGATGCTGTTGGATTCTAACCTCCCTCCACTCAAAGTGGATTTTCTGGAGCTACAGAACTCCAAATGGCGCGCTCTCAACGGCTCAGGAAAGTAGACATCCAGGGCTTTCCAGCAATATATAATAGTCCATACTTTTCCCGAGTTTAGATGACGCAAAAGGGCGTTGAACGCCAGTTCTATGCTGCAGTCTGGAGTTAAACGCCAGAAACACGTCACGAACCAGAGTTGAACGCCAAAAACATGTTACAACTTGGCGTTCAACTCCAAAAGAAGCCTCTACATGTGTAAACTTCAAGCTCAGCCCAAGCACACACCAAGTGGGCCCCGGAAGTGGATTTATGCATCAATTACTTACTTCTGTAAACTCTAGTAGCTAGTTTAGTATAAATAGGACTTTTTACTATTGTATTTACATCTTCGGATCATCTTTGGAATATCTTTTGATCATTTGATCATGTTTTGAGGGCTGGCCATTCGGCCATGCCTGAACTTTATCACTTATGTATTCTCAACGGTAGAGTTTCTACACACCATAGATTAAGGTGTGGAGCTCTGCTGTTCCCCATGAATTAATACAAAGTACTACTGTTTTTCTATTCAATTCAACTTATTCCACTTCTAAGATATCCATTCACACTTCAACATGAATGTGATGATCGTGACAATCGTCATCATTCCCTATGAACACGTGACTGACAACCACTTCCGTTCTACCTTAGATTGAATGAGTATCTCTTGGATTCCTTAATTAGAATCTTCGTGGTATAAGTTAGAATCCATGGATGGCCATTCCTGAGATCTGGAAAGTCTAAACCTTGTCTGTGGTATTCCGAGTAGGATCTGGGAAGGGATGGCTGTGACGAGCTTCAAACTTGCGAGTGCTGGGCGTAGCGACAGACGCAAAAGGATCAATGGATCCTATTCCAGTATGATCGAGAACCGATAGATGATTAGCCATGCTGTGACAGTGCATTGGACCATTTTCACTGAGAGGACAGGATGTAGCCATTGACAACGGTGATGCCTAACATACAGCCAGGATCTCTTCAAAGCCAGGATGTTGTTGCTTCACCCTTTCTTCATAGCTCCGGGTGGAGTTTGTTTGCTTCACCATTAGCATCCTATCTATGGTGGAGGGGCTATAGTCAATAGCTTTCCCCCTAACATAACTCAGATAGCCATAAGGTTGCCTAGGTTGTGGCACTACATTGGCATAAAATTCTCTGACTAAGCTCTCCACCACCTTCCTTGGTGGGTTGTACAAGAGTGTCCATCCTCTGTTGTTGATCTCTCTATTGATTTCTAGATGCTCATTCCTTCCAAGTTGGAAGCCCACCTCCGCAATGATTTGCCTCTCACTCACCCAACCATAAAATTGGTTTTGGTTGAATGATGAAAGGAACTTGTATTCATTGAAGCTTGAGGATCTAGAGGTTAGTTCCTTGGTCTTTCTCTTCTTTGACGATGAGGCTCTTAGTGGTGCCATTGGGGGTGAGAAAAGAGGTTTGAAAGCTTGAAGAAGAGTTGAAGAAGAAATAAAGAACGGAGAGAAAAGCAAGGGTTTGCTCTACAACACCAAACTTAGGACTTGATTGTCCCTAATCAAATAGAAGAAAATAGGAAAGTAAGGGAACAAAAGGAAGATGAAGTGCAGAGGTTTGGGTGTGAAGTTGGGTTTGAAGTGTGGAGGGGAGTGGAGGGGTAAGTGGCTTTTTATAAGAAGAAAGTGTAGTCTGGAGGGTGGGGAAGGTGGAAAGTAAAAAGCAATTAAATGTTTTCCCACTTGAGAGTGGCGCCTAGCGTGGGAAGAGGCGCCAATCCTCACCCCTTTGGCTTCCTTCAAATGTTGGGTTCCAAGGTGAAAGTACACTTTGACTCCTTGCCCAGTGAACTCTCAATCAAGTGGGCCCCACCTCTCCTGAAATTGAAAACCGAAAACCCCATCAGTAATGAAAAAAAAATTCTTCACATTCCCTCTATTATGAGTCAATTAAAATTGCAATTGATGAGTGTCCCTTGGGACACCAAACTTAATCTCATTGCATCTAATAAATTGGTCTCATCATTGGATTTTTATAAGTGGAATAAATTTACTCCTTTCACATTCCTTCTCTTCCAATCCCTTCGTACACATTAAAATCACCTTTTATGCACCCACCAATTTATTAAATGCTTCAAACTCAAATCATCTTGGGCTTACTGTGTGATTTTCATATGGTGGTGGCCACACAAAACTTAATTTCTGGGCTTACTTTCAAAGTTAATTTAATCAATAAGTTGTAAGCCTAAATTAAGTGGATTAGTGGCCACACCAAACTTAGCTTCTTAGCTAGTTTCTGAGCCCATTCTATAAACCTCAGTTAAGTGACTATGCAACCTTGCACTTCTAGTAAACAAAAGAAAATAAACTAAAGAACTATCAACTAAGAGAATGAAATTAAAGCTACCTAACTTAACAATCATAAACTACTTTTAGAAAGCATGAAATTGAAAGGATATGAGTGTTGGGGTGCCTCCCAACTAGCGCTTCTTTAACGTCACTAGCTTGACGTTCCTTCCACGTCAGTTGAGGTTATAGCTCACCCTCTGCTCATCCAATGAGTCTCCCAAGTAGTGCTTGAGCCTGTGGCCATTGACAGTGAAAGTCCTCTGTGTCTTGTCTTCCATAAGCTCTACATGACCATAGGGAGACACCTTGAGAATTGTAAAG
Organism: Arachis ipaensis; assembly: GCF_059453495.1. Classification (NCBI taxonomy): domain Eukaryota; kingdom Viridiplantae; phylum Streptophyta; class Magnoliopsida; order Fabales; family Fabaceae; genus Arachis; species Arachis ipaensis. The sequence goes on from NC_142441.1 coordinate 61,171,505, forward strand.
GGGCTAGACCATCTTGACTTAAGCTTCGCTGGGAAGAACTTGAGCTTTGAGTTGTATAGTAGCACTCTTTGGCCTTCCACAAACTCTCTTCTTGCTAGCTTTTGATCATGCCATTTCTTTGTGTTTTTCTTGTAAATCTTAGCATTCTCATAAGCTTGATTTCTGAATTCTTCCAACTCATTCAGTTGTAGTAGCCTTCTTTCCCCAGCAGCTTGACTATCAAAGTTCAACATTTTTAGAGCTCAAAATGCTCAATGTTCAAGTTCTACTGGAAGGTGACAAGCTTTTCCAAACACCAATTGGTATGGAGACATGCCAATGGGTATCTTGAAAGATGTCCTATAGGCCCACAATGCATCATCCAGCTTCTTGGACCAATCTTTTCTTGAGTTTCCAACAGTCTTTTCAAGGATTCTCTTGAGCTCTCTGTTTGAGATTTCAGCTTGACCATTGGTTTGTAGATGGTATGGGGTTGCCACTTTGTGCTTCACACCATACTTGAGGAGGGTTGTCTCAAGTTGCTTGTTGCAGAAGTGACTCCCTCCATCATTTATAAGAGCTCTTGGAACCCCATATCTGCTGAATATACTCTTCGTCAAGAAGTTAATGACCACCTTGTTATCATTAGTTGGTGTAGCTATTGCCTCTACCCACTTTGACACATAATCCACAGCTACCAGTATATAATTGTTTGAGTATGAGGATGGGAATGGCCGCATGAAATCAATTCCCCATACATCGAACACTTCTGACTCCATGATGAACCTCTGTGGCATCTCATTTTTCTTGGGTAGATTACCAGCTCTTTGACACTCATTGCATCTTGTCACCAAGTCCTTTGCATCCTTGACTATTGTCAGCCTATATAACCCACACTGCAGCACCTTGGATGCAGTTCTTTCTCCACTAAAATGGCCTTCATATGTAGATCCATGACACTGCCATAGGACTTCTTGCCCTTCCTCCTGGGAAATGCACCTTCTCAAAATCCCATCAGCACACTTTTTGAACAAATAGGGCTCATCCCAAATGTAGTGTTTAGCGTCTTTGAGTAGCTTTCTCCTCATGTGTTTGTTGATGTTGGTTGGTAATTCCCCAATAGCCTTGAAGTTGGCTATGTCTGCAAACTAGGGGGCTTCTTGGATCATCATCAACTGCTCATCAGGGAATCTCTCATTCACTGCAAGTTGGTGTGCTTCATCTTCTTCGTGTGGGATTCTTGATAGGTGATCATCCACCTTGTTCTCTGCTCCACTTCTATCTTTGATTTCAATGTTGAATTCTTGAAGCAGCAAGATCCACCTTATCAATCTAGGCTTGGACTCTTGTTTGGTAAGCAAGTATTTAAGAGTTGCATGGCTAGTAAACACAATGACTTTAGAACCAATAAGATATGATCTAAACTTATCAATTGCAAAAACTATGGCAAGAATTTCCTTCTTTATAGTAGTGTAATTCCTTTGATTCTCATTAAGGACTTTACTAGCATAGTAAATAACATGTACCAACTTATCTCTCCTCTGTCCTAAAACAGCATCAACAGCAAAGTCTAATGCATCACACATCAACTCAAAAGGTAAATCTCAGCAAGGTGGCGCTATAATAGGTGCAGAGGAAAGTCTGTTTTTAAGCTCTTCAAAGGCTAGCATGCATTCTCTATCAAAGATAAAAGGTACATTAGAGACAAGCAAGTTACTTAAACCTTCTATAAAAACCAGCATGTCCTAGAAAACTTCAAATTGCTTTGACATTCCAAGGTGGGGTAATTTTTCAATCACCTCCACCTTGGCCTTGTCCACCTCTATGCCTCTTTTTGAGATATTATGACCAAGAACCACCCCTCTGTGACCATAAAATGGCACTTCTCCCAATTCCAAACAAGGTTGGTTTCTTGGCATCTCTTTAGCACCAAGGCCAAGTGGTGTAAGCACTTAGAATATGAATCACCAAATACAGAGAAGTCATCCATAAACACTTCAATAAATCTTTCAATCATGTCTGAAAATATGGAGAGCATGCACCTTTGGAATGTTGCAGGTGCATCGCACAATCCAAAGGGCATTCTCCTATAAGCAAAGACACCATATGGACAAGTAAATGAGGTTTTCTCTTGGTCATTGGAGTCTACAACTATTTGGTTGTAGCCAGAATACCGTCCTAGAAGCAATAATATTCATGTCCCGCAAGTATTTCTAGCATCTGGTCCATGAAAGGCAGGGGAAAGTGATCCTTCCTGGTAGCTTCATTAAGCTTCCTATAATCTATGCACATGCGCCAGGCAGTCACTGTCGTTGTTGGTATCAATTCATTCTTCTCATTTGGCACAACAGTGATCCCTCTTTTCTTGGGGACTACTTGCACTGGGCTCACCCAAGGGCTGTCTGAGATTGGGTAAATCACCCCTGTTTGCCACAACTTCAACACCTCTTTCTGGACTACTTCATTCATTGTTGGATTTAGCCTTCTTTGTTGCTATTTTGAGGGCTTGGCATCCTCTTCAAGGAGGATTTTATGCATGCACATTGAATGACTAATCCCTTTTAAATCTGCAAGTGTCCATCCTATAGCATCCTTGTGTTGCTTTAGCACATGGATAAGCTCCTCTTCTTGTTCCTCACTTAAGCTTGAATTGATGATTACTGAGTATGTGTTGTTGTCACCCAGGTAAGCATACTTCAAGGTAGGAGGTAAGGTTTTCAACTCTAGTTTTGGGGCCTCCATTTGCTTGTTGCTTGTGTAGTTCAACATGATTGAATCTTCCATGGTTTCTTGTGGTAATTATCCACCTGATGTTTGTTACTCTAGCTCCATAGCTTCTTCACATTGTTCTTCTTCCAACACTCCTTAAACTATCTTTTCCATTGTGTCCACCATCATGCATTCACCTATGGACTCCTTTGGATAACTCATTGCTTTAAAGACATTAAAGACCATCTTCTCTTCATGCAATCTCAAGGCTAACTCTCTTTTTTAGACATCAATTATAGCTCTAGCAGTAGCTAGGAATGACCTTCCTAGGATGATAGATGTGTTAGCCTCTTCCTCCATATCCAGTACAACAAAATTAGCTAGAAAGATGAACTCTCCTACTTTTACCAACAAATCTTCCACTACCCCATGAGAAAACTTGAATGTTCTATCAGCCAATTGAAGTGCCATTCTTGTTGGTTTGGCCTCCTCAATCCTCATTCTTTTCATCATAGCCAAGGACATGAGGTTGATGCTAGCTCCCAGATCACATAATGCTTTCTCAATGTTGATATCCCCTATGATGCAAGGGATTTGGAAGCTCTCAGGGTCTTTCATCTTTTGGGGAAGCTTCTTTTGTATGATGGCACTATATTCCTCTGTGAGCACTATGGTTTCTTTCTCTCTCCAGTTTCTTTTCCTTGTCATGAGTTCCTTCAAGAACTTGGCATAGAGTGGCATTTGCTCTAATGCCTCAGCAAAGGGTATGTTTATTTGGAACTTCTTAAAGATTTCCAGGAATCTAGAAAACTGGCTGTCCTTCCCATCCTTCCTCAACCTTTATGGATAGGGTGCCTTTGGCACATAAGGTTTTAGGACTTGCTTTGGTGTGGATAGTGCAGGGGTCTCTTCTTCATTCTTGGTTTCAAGTTCATTGGCAGCTTCTTCTCCTTAGTTGCTTTGACTTTGGAGTGATTCTTCTACAACTTTTCCACTCCTTTGTGTGATGGCTTTGCATTCCCCTCTTGGATTGGCCATGGTATCACTGGGAAATGTATGTGTAGGCATGGGTATTTATTTAGACAAGCTCCCTACTTGTGCCTCTAGTTTTGAAAATACTGCCCCTTGGTTCTTTATGTTGGATCTGAACTCCTCTTGGTTTGCATCTATCTTTTTTTCAGCTCGCATTTGTTTCTCTAGAATAGTGGAGACCGTTCCTGTCAGTTGTGCTGACAATTGTGCTATGGCAGCCTCCAGTTTCCCAAAATTGCTGCTGATTTCACATGGTTGCATGGTTGAGGATGATGTATCTTTATGGTGGTTATTGTGTGGTTATTGGGTGGAGTGGTATGATGAATTTTGTGAGTTGTGGTAGGGTGTATTTTGTGAGTTGTGATAGGGTCTGTTGTTGCTTGAGTGATGGTTGGGGTTGTGGTTGTTGTATTGGTTAAATTGGTATGGTTTATGGTCTTGGTTGTGGTTTTGTTGGTTTCCTCACCCAAAATTTGGGTGGTTCTTCCAACCTGGGTTGTATATCTTGGCATTGGGATCATATGGTGGCCTAGAGGGATTGTTCACATAGTTAGCTTGCTCCTATTCATATTCAACTTCTTGTGTATCTCCTTCTTGTGAAGGGGCTTGGGCTTGAACAGCTGAGACTTGGTTCTTCTCCATCTTCTTGGTTAAGGCTGCTAATTGTGCAGTGATCACTTTGTTTTGGGCTAACAAAGCATCCATAGAATTGGGCTCCATCACTCCTCTCTTTTGAGTTCTATCTGAAGCATAGAAGTACTAATTTTCGGCCACAGTCTCCATGACATCTATGACTTCTTCAATGGTCTTTTTCTTGTTGAGTGAGCCCCCTGAAGAATGATCTACTGCCTGATTTGACTCATATAACAGTCCCTCATAGAAGATGTGCAATTGCACCCACTCGTTGAACATATCCGGAGGGCATTTCCTTGTCAAGTCTTTAAATCTCTCCCAGGCCTCATAAAGGGTTTCACCATCTTGCTGTCTGAGGGTTTGCACCTCAGCTCTCAATCTATTGACTCTCTGTGGAGGATAGAATCTTGTTAAAAACTTGTTCACAACATCATCCTAAGTCGTCAAGCTCTCCTTGGGAAATGCTTCCAACCATTTTGCTACCTTATCTCTGAGAGAAAAAGGGAACAAAAGTAGTTTGTAGGTGTCAGGGTGTACACCATTTGACTTTACAGTGTTACAGATCCTCAAGAATGTAATAAGATGTTGGTTTGGGTCCTCTTGGGCACCCCCTCCAAATGAACAATTATTCTGGACAAGTGTGATGAGTGGAGGCTTCAACTCAAAGTTGTTAGCATGAATTGTTGGCTTTAGAATGCTACTGCCACAGTTTCCTGGATTTGGGTTGATGTAGGAGGCTAGAACTCTCCTCTCTTGCCCAACATGATTGCCAGCATCCTCTCCAACATGGTTATGCACCTCTTCCTCCATAGTAACTCCCAGATCTTCCTCCACTACTTCCTCTCCAACTATTCTTTTGCCTCTTGCTTCCCTCCTTAATCTAAGAAAAGTGCTCTCAGGTTCACTATCGAAAGAGGATGAAGTTTCTCCTCTTCTACCCGTCATAAATTCAACAAATACCAAGCAGAGGACAAGTGAAGGAATCACTTCTTGTTAAAACTAGTGGTTAGTTTGGTTGGTGCAATTAATCAAACAGTTAATAGAGAAAAGAAAAGAATGGAAATATGAAAAATGAATAGCTAAAATAATCAAAATAAAAGAAGGAGAAAATTAAGGAACTGAAATTAAAAGAATTAAAAAGGTAATTAAAAGTGCTTAATCTAGCTACCCATCAATTTAATCATTGTCAAATTCAATCCAATCCCCGGCAACGGCGCCATAAAACTTGATGACCGAAAATTACTCCCCATATATAATCATGAATCCGTTCTTTGGCAAGCGCACTAAAAATTGTTGTCAAGTAATAACCTACAGTGGAGTAGGATTATATCCACAGAGATTGGTAGATTTGAGTAATTTTAATTAATGGGTGAATTAGTCTAGCTGAGCAATATAGGTTGTGATTGCAGAATTTTAAACGAGCAGAATTGTAAATGACTCAAAGTAAAGAAAAGTAATAAAGTACAGATGAGTAAATGGCAAGAATGTAAAGTGCAGAAACATAAATGACTGAATTGTAAATAGGAATGGAAGATAACAGAATATGGGAAGTAAGAATAGGGAAAATTTATTAGGGTCAGGAGATATCGTTCTGTTTGGATTAAATCCTACTCATCTCATCTTCAATCATGCAACTCATTGACCTCTTTGCAATCATGATTGATTGAACCCCAATCCCTTGGTGATTCAATTTCTCAAATCTTGATAATCAGCCAATTCCTTGGTCCAATTGCTCATGAAGAGAGATATGCTTGGTCCCTAATTATACCACACATCCTCATAGATCCAAGTAGTGGGTGGATTATATGTCACCATATCCAATCACCAAAACCCAAATTTACTCAAGTGTGAGAAGGGATTTTAAGCGTGGTTACGTTTTTCCTTTTCCAAGGCTCCCATGATACCTATTTTGCATTCAACCTCTTTCCCAAGATGATTGAACACTTAGCATTAAAACGAAATTCCTTCTAAAAAATTAAAGAAAAGATGAAGAGAAGAAGAAATTCACTTTCATTAATCCATCAAGTACAACAGAGCTCCCTCTCCCAATGAGAGGGAATTTAGCTACTCATAGCTTAAGAGAAAAGTACAAGAGATGGAAGAGATGATGTGAAAAGTAAATCTAACTATACTTCAACAAAACTACTACTCCACAACCCCTTCTATGTACTTCCAGGGGTTATTTATACTACTCCTAGCACTAGAATTAAGAAAATACAAAAGAGAAAAGAAAATTACAGCTGGAGGGAAAGAAAACTCATGACTTCTCCAGGCTTGGCGTGTGGCTGGTGCTTGAGTGGCGTGCCACGCCTAGCCACTGAATTTGGCTTGGCGCGCCACGCCCAGCTCCCCAAGTGGCACGCTCTTTGTCCTCCTTCCCTGGCGTGCCATGCCTTCGAGCCCAAGTGGCACGCCCAGGGTCTCTTTAAACCTTGGTTAACCTGGTGTGCCACGCCTTCGAGCCCAAGTGGCACGCCCAGGCTTATTCTTCTTCTTCTCCCTTCTGGAACTTTGAACTAGCGTGGCATGCCCAGGGTCTGGCGGGCCACGCCCCTTATGTGTACTTGATTCCTTCTCTTGAGAGTTGAACTAGTGCGGCACGCTCAGGGTCTGGCATGTCACGCCCCTTGTATGTGCCTGGTTCCTTTGTTGGCGTGCCACACCCAGAACTCAAGTGGCACGCCCATGGCCTTCTAGTCTTGGCGTGCCACGCCTTGAAGCTCAAGTGGCACGCCCAGTCTTCTTCTTGTTGAGTGATGAGGCTAGCGTACCACACCTGAGACTCAAGTGCCACACCCAAGTGGGAAATGATAGCTGGCGTGCCACGCCTTCGATAGCAAGTGGCACGCCCAATGAGAGGTTGAGCATTGGCGTGCCACGCCTGAGACTCAAGGGGCACGCCCAAGTGAGAAAGATAGCTGGCGTGCCACGCCTTCGATACCAAGTGGCATGCCCAAGTGTTTGGCCCTTTTCCTCCTCCTCTGGAAAGTTGTACTAGTGTGCCACACCCTGATCTTCAAGTGGCACACCCATATTGATGTGTCTCCATCAAGCTTGGCGTGCCACGCCAAGGTCCTCTAGTGGCACGCCCAAGTGTTGGATTAGAGTTGGCGTGCCACGCCTTCGATACCAAGTGGCATGCCTAGGCTTATTTTCTTCTAGCGTTCCACGCCCACAAACTCAAGTGGCATGCCCCATAGTCTTCAACGGAGTTGGCGTGCCACACCCAGCCTGGGTGCCACGCTTGGACTCTGGCGTGCCACGCCCTTGTTAAAACTTTGAGAACCCCTTTCTGGAAATTACAACTGGCGTGCCACGCGTGGCTCCTGGCATGCCACGCCCATATACTTTCATGGCATTTGCTCCAAGTGGCACGCCCGGTTACACAAGCCCAGCTCTATTTTGTTGTTTTCTCCCCTTTTTGTTACTCTTTTCACCTGAAATTCAGCACAAACCCATTTCAAAGCAATGCACCACAATATTTATCATTTAGTTCATGAATTGTAATGATTTATTGAGATTATGCTCTTTTATGGTCCTTTTTAGACAAGAAAAAAGGGTAGATGATGCAAGTCATCGCTTGACCCTAGCCCCATTACAACCTATGGATAAGTCCTCATGACAAATGTATGCATGCATTGAATAATTGTTGATTGTTAGATGAAAAATGAATCTTGAAAAGAATGATTAGAGGAGAATTGATTGAATCAACCCTATACACTTGAGCGACTAGAGCGGGTACACATCTAGTGAAGGTTCGATTGCTCAATTACATGTTTTCACCTATGATCATCTCTTTTCTTACAAGTTTGTAAATTCTTTTCAATAACTCAATTCAATTGTGGATTTGATTTGATTGTTATTGCTTTAGCCTTATGTTCATATATGTATTCTTGGAAGTTGATTTATTTTGACCAAGTAGTTGCATGTATATAGATAGGTTGCATATAGATCGTGTACTTGCATTGAATAAATGTTGATACCCTTTGTCTCTTTCTTGGTTTAGCATGAGGAAATGCTTGGTTTAAGTGTGGGGAGGTTGATAAACCCCGATTTTGTGATTTATCTTGTGTTGAATTTAGAGGATTTTATCAACTTTTCTCACATTTATTCACTAAAATAACATGGTTTTGTAATTCTCCCTAAATTTGTGCTTAAAAGTGAAAACATACTTTTTAAGCCGTAAAATTGTTAATTTTAATTCACTTTAATTCTATTTGATGCCTTGATATGTTTGTTGAGTGATTTCAGGTTTATAGGGCAAGGATTGGATTGGAAAAGTGAAGTGAAAAAGCATGCAAAGTGGAGAAATCATGAAGAAATGAGCATTTGGAGGATTCCAGTCACGCGTACGCGTGACAAAGTCATTTGCCAAGCGACACGTACGCGTGACCCATGCGTACGCGTGACAAGCGACACATTACCTCATTAAAGGCAATACGTTAGGGGCAATTTCTGAGCCATCCAAGCCCAAATCCAACTCATTTATGATGCTATAGAACCCAAGGATTGAAGGGGGGAATGGAGGAAGTAGTCATTAGCTTAGTTTTAGTTTTAGATAGATGTAGAATTCTAGAGAGAGAGTAGTAGGTTTTAGGGTTCTTATTTCAATTTCTTCTTAGATCTAGATTTTATTCTTACTCCAATTTAGTTTTTCTTTACTTTTATTATTTCTAGTACTTTAGTTTATCTACTTTTCTTGCTAATTCCTTTATTTGGCCAATTTACTTTATGAACTCTCTTGTCAATGTCAATTCTCTTTTAATGCAATTTTATGTTTCTATGTCTTTTTATGTTTACCTTAGTTGCTATTGTTAATTTCTTGCTTATATTAGTCATGGCTTTTATTAATTCTTGCATTTTATGATGTTTGCTTTCATTGCATTCTAGGTGTTTGATGAAATATTCCTTCTAGTTGTGAGTTAGATTTTTCCCCCGATCCTCTTGGCTTGGGTTGGTTACTTGGGTGACCTTGAGATGCTAATGTCCAAGTGAATGATAATTGGAGTCCATTGACACTAGCTTTCACTAATTCAATTAGTGAGTGTCTAGGACTTATGGATTGGGATTGATGATACTCATTTGACTTTCTTTCAATTATTAGAGGATGACTAAATCGGATTGATCCTTGCAATTATCATACTGTAGTTAGTAACAAGGATAGTAATCCCTAACCATCAACCCTTGCCAAGACCTTTTACCATTTGAATTTCCTTTCCTTTTTTAGTTACTTGTCATTTCCTTTCTTTCTTTTTACATTTCTTGTCTCTTATTACAAAAACCCCAAAAGAACCTTCATAGCCAATAATCGAGCACTTCATTGTAATTCCTATGGAGAACGACCCGGGATTAATACTCCCGGTTATTTTGATTTGCATTGTGAAAACCTTTTAAACTTTGATTGAGGATTAATTGTTGGTTTAGACTATGCTTGCAATGAAATTCTTTTGAGAAATTATAAAATAACATTAATAATAGTCCATACATTTCCCAAGATTTGATGGCCTAAACCGGCGTTCCAAGTCAGCTCAAGAATTTTGGCGTTTAACGCCAGAACTGGCACAAAAGCTGGAGTTAAACGCCCAAACTGGCACAAAAGCTGGCGTTTAATTCTCAACCCAAGAACACACCAAGTGGGCCCAGAAGAAGATTTCTGTATTAATTACTTATTTCTGTAAACCCTAGGCTACTAGTTCTCTATAAATAGGACCTTTTACTATTGTATTTCGAAAAAAAATCTTTGATAAGTCCTATACTATCTTAGACGCTTTTGGAGGCTGGCCTCACGGCCATGTCTAGACCTTGTTCTTATGTATTTTCAACGGTGGAGTTTCTACACACCATAGATTAAGGTGTGGAGCTCTGCTGTTCTTCATGAATTAATGCAAAGTACTATTGTTTTTCTATTCAACTCAAGTCTATTTCTTCTCCAAGATATTCATTCGCACCCAAGAATATGATGAATGTGATGATTATGTGACTGACAACCACAAGTCTATTCATTCTCACCTATGAACGCGTGACTGACAACCACTTCCGTTCTACATGCAAACAAGCTTAAATGTGTATCTCTTGGGTTTCTAATCTAAGATTAGAACCTTCGTGGTATAGGCTAGAATTATTGGCGGCCATTCCTGAGATTCGGAACGTCTAAACCTTGTCTGTGGTATTCTGAGTAGGATCTGGAAAGGGATGACTGTGACGAGCTTCAAACTCATGAGTGTTGGGTGTGTGACAGACGCAAAAGGATCAATAGATCCTACTCCAACATGATCGAGAACCGACAGATGATTAGCCGTGCAGTGACAGCGTGCGTAGAACATTTTCACTGAGAGGACGGGAAGTAGCCATTGACAACGGTGATGGCCAACCTAAAGCTTGCCATGGAAAGGAGTATGAATGATTGGAAGAAGGTAATAAGAAAGAAGAGGTTCAGGAGGAACAAAGCATCTTCATACGCTTATCTGAAATTCCTACCAATGAATTACATAAGTATCTCTATCTCTATCCTTATTTTATGTTTTATTTATCTTTAATTATCAATCCTCTATAACCATTTGAATCTGCCTAACTGAGATTTACAAGATGACCATAACTTGCTTCAAGCCGACAGTCTCCGTGGGATCGACCTTTACTCACGTAAGGTATTACTTGGACGACCCAATGCACTTGCTTGTTAGTTGTGCGGAATTGTGACAAAGTGTGATTCACGTTTGAGATCTCCAAGTCTTTGGCGCCATTGTTGATGATCACAATTTCGTGCACCAAGTTTTTGTCGCCGTTGCCAGGGATTGTTCGAGTTTGGACAACTGACGGTTCATCTTGTTGCTTAGATTAGGTACTTTTCTTTTTATTTTTCAGAATTTTTAAGAATGAATTCTAGAGTTTCAAGGTGATGTTCTTATCATCACAAAAGCTGATTGATTCTCATCAATTTAGCTGCTGAATGTAATGTCCTGCTGAAGCTTAGCTAGCCATGTCTAATCTTTTTAGACTGAAGCTTTAGACTAACATTGCATGATTCCTGGAATTCTTATTAAAAGTTTTGAATCTCTTTATTCTCTTTTCCATATAATTTTCAAAAAATCACAAAAAAAAATTTATAAAATCATAAAAATAAAAAATATTTTATGTATCTTAGTATCAATTCTTAAGTATGGTGTCTTGCATGCATTGTTTATTTGATCTTAGTTGTATTTTTATTGTTTCTCATCATTAAAAATTCAAAAATATTTTCAAAATTGTGTCTTTTCAAGTCAATAATACAGAGAATTGAAGATACAGAACATTCAGCAGAGGAATTAAATAGAAAAAGCTGGGCGTTCAAAATGCCCAGTGAAAAAGGAAAACTGGCGTTTAAACGCCAGCCAGGGTACCTGGCTGGGCGTTTAACGCCCAAAAAGGTAGCATTTTGGGCATTAAACGCCAGAATGGATGCCATTCTGGGCGTATAACGCCAATATGACACTAGAGGGAAGATTTTGTTTTTAATCCAATTTTTTTTTCAAATCTTCATAATTTTTCAAAATCAAATCTTTTTCAAATCATATCTTTTCAATCATATCTCTTAAAAATCAATTTCTTTCCATTTTTTTATTTTTTTACTATTTTTGAAAATCCTTGCTGCAATTAATGATTTACTTCAAAATTTTCAAGTTGTTATTTTCCTATAAAGAAAGGATCAAATTTTAAATTTTAGAATCATATCTTTTAATTTCTTGTTAGTCAAGTAATCAACTTTAATTTTAAAACTTTCTCTTTTTAATTTGATTTCCAATCATATCTTCTCAATCACATCTTTTTCAAAATTAATTTTCAATCATATCTTTTTGATTTCTAATTTCAAAATCTTTTCAAAAATCACTTAATTTCTTTCCCAATCTTAGTTTTCGAAAATCATCAATCGAATTTTCAAAATTTCTTTTAATTATTTCAAAATCTTTTACTTCAATTTCAAAAATCCCCTCTTCTCACATCCTTCTATTTAAGGACTAACACTCCTCCACTATCAACAATTCGAACTCTATCCCTCTTGATAAGATCGAATTCTTCTCTTTCTACTTTCTCCTTCTCTTCTTCTTTTCCTCTGACACTTCAAGGAATCTCTATACTATAACATAGAAGATTCCATACTTTCTTGTTCTCTTCTATTTCATATGAGCAGGAGCAAGGACAAAAGCATTCTTGTTGAGGCTGATCCTGAACCTGAAAGAACCTTGAAGCGAAAGCTAAGAGAAGCTAAAGTACAACTCTCTATAGAGGGCCTAACAGAGCTCTTTAAGGAAGAAGAAGCTATGGCAGCCGAAAATAACAACAATGCCAACAATGCAAGGAAGGTGCTTGGTGACTTTACTGTACCTACTCTCGACTTTTATGGGAGAAGCATCTCAATCCCTGCCATTGGAGCAAACAACTTTGAGCTTAAGCCTCAATTAGTTTCTCTAATGCAACATAATTGCAAGTTTTATAGACTTCCATTGGAAGAGTCCTCATCAGTTCTTAGCTGAATTCTTGCAAATCTGTGACACTGTCAAGACCAATGCGGTTGACCCTGAAGTCTATAGACTTATGCTCTTCCCTTTTTCTGTAAGAGACAAAGCTAGGACATGGTTGGATTCACAACCCAAAGAAAGCTTGAACTCTTGGGAAAAGCTAGTCAATGCCTTCTTGGCAAAGTTCTCTCCACCTCAAAAATTGAGCAAGCTTAGAGTGGAAGTCCAAACCTTCAGACAGAGGGAAGGAGAATCCCTCTATGAAGCTTGGGAAAGATACAAGCAATTGATCAGAAGGTGTCCTTCTGACATGCTTTCAGAATGGAGCATCATAGGTATCTTCTATGATGGTCTGTCTGAACTGTCCAAGATGTCATTAGACCGCTCTGCTGGAGGATCTCTTCATCCGAAGAAGATGCCTGCAGAAGCTCAGGAACTCATTGAGATGGTTGCAAATAACCAATTCATGTACACTTCTGAAATGAACCCTGTGAATAATGGGACAAATAAGAAGAAAGGAGTTTTTGAGATTGATACTCTGAATGCCATATTGGCTCAGAATAAAATATTAACTCATCAAGTCAATATAATTTCTCAAAGTCTGTCTGGAATGCAAGCTGCACCAGGTAGTACTAAGGAAGCTTCCCCTGAAGAAGAAGCTTATGATCCTAAGAACCTAGCAATGGAAGAGGTGAATTACATGGGAGAACCCTATGGAAACACCTATAATCCTTCATGGAGAAATCATCCAAATCTTTCATGGAAGGATCAATAGAGACCTCAACAAGGTTTCAACAACAGTAATGGTGGAAGAAACATGTTTAGCAATAGCAAGCCTTTTCCATCATCTTCTCAGCAACAGACAGAGGATTCTAAGCAGAGCCACTCTAACTTAGCAACTATAGTCTCTAATCTAATTAAAACCACACAAAGTTTCATGACTGAAACAAGGTCCTCCATTAGAAATTTGGAGGCACAAGTGGGTCAGCTGAGTAAGAAAGTTACTGAACTCCCTCCTAGTACTCTCCCAAGCAATACAGAAGATAATCCAAAGAGAGAGTGCAAAGCCATAAACACGTCTCACATGGCCGAACCTGGAAAGGAGGAAGAGGCAATGATCTCCACCGAGGAAGACCTCAATGGACGTCCACTGGCCTCCATGGAATTCCCTGATGAGAAACCATGGGAATTTGAGGCTCATACAGAGACCATAGAGATTCTATTGAATTTACTCCTGCCATTCATGAGCTCTGATGAGTATTCTTCCTCTGAAGAGGATGAAGATGTTACTGAAGAACAAGTTGCTAAGTACCTTGGAGCAATCATAAAGCTAAATGCCATGTTATTTGGTAATGAGACTTGGGAGGATGAACTCCCCTTGCTCACCAAAGAACTGGATGACTTGACTAGGCAGAAATTACTTCTAAAGACACAAGATCCTGGAAAGTTCTCAATACGTTGTACCATAGGCACCATGACCTTTGAAAAGGCTCTGTGTGACCTAGGGTCAAGCATAAACCTCATGCCTCTCTCTGTAATGGAGAAGCTAGGGATCATTGAGGTACAAGCTACAAGAATCTCATTGGAGATGGCAGACAATTCAAAGAAACAGGCTTATGGACTTGTAGAGGATGTCTTGGTAAAGGTTGAAGGCGACTACATCCCTACTGATTTCATAATCCTAGAGACTGGGAAGTGTATGGATGAATCCGTCATCCTTGGCAGACCCTTCCTAGCCACAGTAAAAGCTGTAATTGATGTTGACAGAGGAGAATTGATCATTCAAGTGAATGAAGACTCCCTTGTGTTTAAAGCTCAAGGATATCCCTCTGTAACCATAGAGAGGAAGCATGAAGAGCTTCTCTCAATACATAGACAAACAGAGCCCCCACAGTCAAACTCTAAGTTTGGTGTTGGGAGGCCACAACCAAACTTTAAGCTTGGTGTTGAACCCCCACATTCAAACTCTAAGGTTTGGTGTTGGAAGGTTCCAACATTGCTCGAAACATCTGTGAGGCTCCATGAGAGCCCACTGTCAAGCTATTGACATTAAAGAAGTGCTTGTTAGGATACAACCCAATTTTACTTATCTATGTTATTTTCCATTGTTATTTTATGTTTTCTGTAGGTTGATGATCATGTAAACTCACAAAAACAATTTAAAAATCAAAAACAGACTGAAAAATATAATGAAAAATAGAACACCCTGGAGGAGACACTTACTGGCGTTTAAACGCCAGTAAGGGTAGCAGAATGGGCGTTAAAATGCCCAGTCTGGCACCATTCTGGGCGTTTAACGCTAGAAATAGGCACCAGACTGGCGTTTAACACCAGGAATGGGCAAGAAGATGGTGTTAAACGCCAGAAATGGGCACCAGCCTGGCGTTTAACGCCAGGATTGGCAGAAAGGGGCATTTTGCACGCCACTTGGTGCAGGGATGAGATATCCTTGACACCCCGGGATCTGTGGACCCCATAGGATCCCCACCTACCGCACCTCTCTCTCTTTTCTTCACCCATTCACCAATCACCTCAATACCTCTTTCCCAAAAACCCTCACCTATCAAATCCCACCATTCTCTTCACCACTCACATCCATCCTTCATAAAACCCCACCTACCTCACCATTCAAATTCAAACCACTTTCCCACCCAAACCCACCCATAATGGCTGAACCATACTCCCTCTCCACTCTCATATAAACCCATCTTCACTCCTTCATTTTCACACAACATACACACTACTTCTCCCCCTTGGCCGAAACACTAAGCCCCCTCCATCTCCTCTATTTCTTCTTTTTCTACTCTCTTCTTTCTTCTTTTGCTCAAGGACGAGCAAACCTTCTAAGTTTGGTGTGGTAAAAGCGTTACTTTTTGTTTTTCCATAACCATTTATGGCACCTAAGGCCGGAGAAACCTCTAGAAAGAGGAAAGGGAAGGCAAAAGCTTCCACCTCCGAGTCATGGGAGATGGAGAGACTCATCTCAAGGGTGCACCAAGACCACTTCTATGAAGTTGTGGCTAAGAAGAAGGTGATCCTCGAGGTCCCTTTCAAACTCAAAAAGGGTGAATATCCGGAGATCCGACATGAGATTCGAAGAAGAGGTTGGGAAGTTCTCACCAACCCCATTCAACAAGTCGAAATCTTAATGGTTTAAGAGTTCTATGCCAATGCATGGATCACCAAGAACCATGATCAAAGTGTGAACCCGGACCCAAAGAATTGGCTTACAATGGTTCAGGGGAAATGCTTAGGTTTTAGTCCGGAGAATGTAAGGTTGGCATTCAACTTGCCCATGATGCAAGGAGATACACACCCCTACACTAGAAGAGTCAACTTTGATCAAAGGTTGGACCAAGTCCTCATAGACATCTGTGAAGAGGGCGCTCAATATAAGAGAGATTCAAGAGGGAAGCCGGTTCAACTGAGAAGGCAGGACCTCAAGCCCGTGGCTAGGGGATGGTTGGAGTTCATCAAACGCTCAATCATTCTCACTAGCAACCGGTCTAAAGTTACTATAGACCGGGCTATCATGATCCATAGCATCATGATTAGGGAGGAAGTAGAAGTTTATGAAGTTATATCCCAAGAACTCTACAAGGTGGCGGACAAGTTCTCTACTTTGGCAAGGTTAGCCTTCCCTCATCTCATCTGTCACCTCTGCAATTTAGCTGGAATTGACATAGAGGAAGACATCCTCATTGATGAGGATAAGCCCATCACTAAGAAAAGGATGGAGCAAACAAGAGATCCCACTCATGGACATGAGGAAATTCCTCACCCTAAAATCCCTGAGATGCCTCAAGGGATGTATTTTCCTCCACAAAACTATTGGGAGCAAATCAACACCTCCCTAGGAGAATTAAGTTCCAACATGGGACAACTAAGGGTGGAGCACCAAGAGCATTCCATCCTCCTCCATAAAATTAGAGAAGACCAAAGAGTCATGAGAGATGAGCAATAAAGGCAAGGAAGAGACATTGAGGATCTCAAGCACTCCATAAGATCTTCAAGAGGAAGAACTAGCTGCCATCACTAAGGTGGACCCGTTCTTTAAGTTCCTTGTTCTTTATTTTTCTGTTTTTCAAAAATTATGCTTTATGTTTATCTATGTTTGTCTCTTTATTACATGATCATTAGTGTCTTAGTGTCTATGCCTTGAAGCTATGAAAATGAATCCATCACCTTTCTTAAATGAAAAATGTTTTTAATTGAAAAAGAAAAAGAAGTGCATGAATTTCAAATTTTAAAATAGTTTAGTTATTTTGATGTGGTGGCAATACTATTATTTTTCTGAATGAATGCTTGAACAGTGCATATTTTTTTGAATTTCTTGATTCATGAATGTTAAAATTGTTGGCTCTTGAAAGAATGATGGAAAAGGAGAAATGTTATTTGATAATCTGAAAAATCATAAAATTGATTCTTGAAGCAAGAAAAAGCAGTGAAAAGCTTGCAGAAAAAAATATATATATGCGAAAAAAATGCGAAAAAAATAAAAAAAAAAGAGAAAAAGAAAGAAAAGTAAGCAGAAAAAGCTAGTAACCCTTTAAACCAAAAGGCAAGGGTAAAATAAAAAGGATCCAAGGCTTTGAGCATCAGTGGATAGGAGGGCCCACAGGAATAAAATCCTGGCCTAAGCGGCTAAACCAAGCTGTCCCTAACCATGTGCTTGTGGCGTGAAGGTGTCAAGTGAAAACTTGAGACTGAGCGGTTAAAGTCGTGGTCCAAAAGCAAAAAGAGTGTGCTTAAGAGCTCCGGACACCTCTAATTGGGGACTCTAGCAAAGCTAAGTCACAATCTGAAAAGGTTCACCCAATTATTTGTCTGTGGCATTTATGTATCCAGTGGTAATACTGGAAAATAAAATGCTTTGGGTTACGGCCAAGACTCATAATGTAGCTGTGTTCAAGAATCAACATACTTAACTAGGAGAATCAATAACACTATCTGGATTCTGAGTTCCTATAGAAACCAATCATTCTGAACTTCAAAAGGATAAAGTGAGATGCCAAAACTGTTCAGAAGCAAAAAGCTAAAAGCCCCGCTCATCTAATTAATACTGATCTTCATTGATGTTTTTGGAATTCATTGTATATTCTCTTCTTTTTATCCTATTTTATTTTCAGTTGGTTAGGGACAAGCAACAATTTAAGTTTGGTGTTGTGATGAGCGGATAATTTATACGCTTTTTGGCATTATTTTTAGTATGTTTTTAGTATATTTTAGTTAGTTTTTATTATGTTTTTAATAGTTTTCAAATAAAAATCACATTTCTGGACTTTACTATGAGTTTGTGTGTTTTTCTGTGATTTTAGGTATTTTCTGGCTGAAATTGAGGGACCTGAGCAAAAATCTGATTCAGAGGCTGAAAAAGGACTGCAGATGCTGTTGGATTCTGACCTCCCTGCACTCGAAGTGTATTTTCAGGAGCTACAGAAGCCCAATTGGCGCGATCCCAATTGAGTTGGAAAGTAGACATCCTGGGCTTTCCAGCAATATATAATAGTCTATACTTTGCCCAAGATTTGATGGCCCAAACTGGCGTTCCAAGTCAGCTTAAGAATCCTGGCATCAAAACGCCAGAACAGGCACAAAAGCTGGAGTTAAACACCCAAACTAGCACAAAAGCTGGCGTTTAACTCCAAGAAAAGTCTCTACACATGGAAGCTTCAATGCTCAGCCCAAGCACACACCAAGTGGGCCCGGAAGAAGATTTCTGCATTAATTACTTATTTCTGTAAACCCTAGGCTACTAGTTCTCTATAAATAGGACCTTTTACTATTGTATTTTGAAAAAAAATCTTTGATAAGTCTTATGCTATCTTAGACACTTTTGGAGGCTGGCCTCACGGCCATACCTAGACCTTGTTCTTATGTATTTTCAACGGTAGAGTTTCTACACACCATAGATTAAGGTGTGGAGCTCTGCTGTTCTTCATGAATTAATGCAAAGTACTATTGTTTTTCTATTCAACTCAAGTCTATTTCTTCTCCAAGATATTCATTCGCACCCAAGAACATGATGAATGTGATGATTATGTGACACTCATTACCATTCTCACCTATGAACGCGTGACTGACAACCACTTCCATTATACATGCAAACAAGCTTGAATGTGTATCTCTTGGGTTTCTAATCTAAGATTAGAACCTTCGTGGTATAGGCTAGAATTATTGGTGGCCATTCCTGAGATCCGGAACATCTAAACCTTGTCTGTGGTATTCCGAGTAGGATCTGGTAAGGGATGACTATGACGAGCTTCAAACTCGCGAGTGTTGGGCATGTGACAGACGCAAAAGGATCAATGGATCCTATTCCAACATGATCGAGAACCGACAGATGATTAGCCGTGCAGTGACAGCGTGCGTAGAACATTTTCACTGAGAGGACGGGAAGTAGCCATTGACAACGGTGATGCCCAACATAAAGCTTGCCATGGAAAGGAGTATGAATGATTGGAAGAAGGCAATAAGAAAGCAGAGGTTCAGGAGGAACAAAGCATCTTCATACGCTTATCTGAAATTCCTACCAATGAATTACATAAGTATCTCTATCTCTATCCTTATTTTATGTTTTATTTATCTTTAATTATCAATCCTCCATAACCATTTGAATATGCCTGACTGAGATTTACAAGATGACCATAGCTTGCTTCAAGCCGACAATCTCCGTGGGATTGACCCTTACTCATGTAAGGTATTACTTGGACGACCCAGTGCACTTGCTGGTTAGTTGTGCGGAATTGTGACAAAGTGTGATTCACGTTTGAGAGCTCCAAGTCTTTGGCGCCATTGTTGATGATCACAATTTCGTGCACCAATAACACCTAAACCTAATTGCGCCCGCCTTCATTCCTCTTCAATTTGGCTTGAAATAGCTTAAAAAACTGAGTTGAATTGGGCTCTGAAAGCCCAAAAATCGCTGCCAGTGAGTTGCAATCAATGAAGTCACATGCCAGGACTTGTTCGCACACACTTGCTAAATCTTGACTCGTGTGTGCACACATTGTGTGCGTAATATACTTAAACTCATATCCACTATAGACATATGGATATCATTTTAAAGATCCGGATGTTAGCTTTCCAATGTCGCTGGAACCGCCTTATTTGGATCTCTGTAACTCAAGTTATGAACACTTTAGTACCGAGAGGTCAGGATTGACAGCTTTACAAATCCTTTATTTCTTGAATTCTCCCATTTTGCATGCTTTCCTTCCTCACTTCTTCAATCCATATTTTCCTTCATAATCTTAAATCACTCAACAAACATATCAAGGCATCAAATGGATAAAGTGAATAAAATTTAGCAATTTTAGGGCCTAAAAAGTATGTTTTTACTTTTAAGCACAATTTAGGAAGAAATCAGGAAACTATGCTATTTCAATGAATAAATGAAAGAAAAGTCAATGAAATCCACCCAATTAGAGCAAATAAATACCATGACATGTGGATTCATCAGTCCTCAAGTCATCATAACCATCATCAGTTTAATATTTTCTCAAATTTACCATCAACTATCGTCGCCACTCATGTCCTCTTAGTTATCCCCAATATAGTATTCCGCCTGCCCGCTTACCCCTTTTAATTCATTTATTGTGTTCTCCCTTGATTCAAAGTCTAAATAGTAGCATAAAGATTTTAAATGAGTGTTACAGAAGTTTTCAAGTTTGTTGGGAAGGTACAATGGTTAAAAACAAGGTTTTCATTGAAAAACAGGACAGTGTGCGTACGCGTGCCCAAAAGAGTTTTCTCAACGTGTGCGTACGCATAGAAATGTGTGTACGTACACAAAGTAAAATTTCCTATTTTGTGTGCACGCATGAATACGTGCAGATGCCCTTAACAAAAGGCACTTCCCAGTTTATGCATACGCATGATGTTGTGCGTATGCACAACATGCAAATTTCACAGTGTGCGTGTGCACCAGAGTGTGAGAACACTCTCAGTAGAAGGCATATCACTGTGTGTGCGTGCCCACTAAAGTGTGCATTTGCACATTTTCTGAAAATCACAGGGTGTCCGTGCGTGCATACGCACAAGTGAAAACATGGCCCCTGCTCGGAGCATGCGCACACAAACCAGAACTCACAATTTCTGCATTATCACAGAATTCAGATTTTTTATACCAACTTCCAATGATCATATCTTTTTCTATAAAACTCCGATTTCCACGAAATCTATACCATTTTAAAGCACTTTAATTATCTTTCATTTGATACAAAATTTAATCAATTTCAAAAACTATAGCTCAAGATATGATCCGCCAAATTTGGCCAAAAATTCGTTTTAACCAAAAATCTTAAAAACTCAAATTTATCAAATCTCTCAATTTACAACCAATTATTCACAACCCCAACAATACCAAAATCACTCAAGAATTCATATTAAACATTACTCAACTCAGTCAAGCATTCAATCATCTAAACCATTTAACACTCACCTCATCCAAGTCTAAATTCAATCTAGATTCATATCACAATTTCTCAATACCACCATTCAAAGTTTCCAACAATCATCAATGTTACATATATTAAATCTTTCATCCAAATAGTCCCATTATCATCATTCAATCCATATAATTCAACAAACTTCCTCACTCATTTATTTTCAACATGAACCATAATAACTAACAATCCAAAATCATCATCAACATCCATCTTCATACCTTAACACTCACCATCATCACTTATCAAAGTTATTATACCCATCAATAATCATCATCTACCAACATTTATGTCATCACATTCAAACTCATTCAACCTCCATCCAAACTATCATCAAGCATAACATTTATATACAATTAATCATACAATCACATATTTCAAACCTATCTTAGGGGCCACTAGCCTAAGTTTTCCAAAATATTATATAATACATAAAGAAAATTAAAACCATACTTTGGCCGATTATCCTCCACGCACAAAACCACTTTACCACAAGTGTTCAAGCCTTCACCCAACACCAAGCAACACTAAGAACACTCAATATCATGCAAAATAGCAAGAATCAAAGCCAGAATTTATGACATTTAACTAAACACAAGGATTTAGTGATATCTTACCTTATCCAACGGGTTTTGAGGTTAAACTCACTACTCACCCAAGCTAGATTACACCTAAACAACAAGAACACAAAGAAACTCAACAACCCAACAAGCCATTTTCAAAAATGACATAGGGCAGAGAAATTTGGATGGAAAGGGTGAGTTTTTTACATTTTGTTTAGATAGAAATGAAGAGCTTGACGAGAGCTTCACGTGGTCATAAACAGCTTGTCAATCGGAGCTCCGTAGCTCAAGATATTGCCAAAAGAAGGAGTAGATGAATAGAGTTTTTCTTCTTCCTCTCTTCACTCAAAAACAGCGCCCCTCTCTGCCTCTATGTGCTGAAAATGAGCTTTTTTGGATCATGTAAGACTTTATGTATGTTGGGCTTCAGTCCAACTTGGACCCGGTCCAACCGCGTAGCGTTTTTGGTTCGTTTGGCCCAACTTTAGGCCAAAACCTTTAGAATAAGCTCCCGGTTTACTATTTCAAAAACTCTTCTAAGGTTTTTGACTATTTTATTCTCTCTCACGCAGTACTGGACAGACTTAAGCCTGTACTGCTGGCTAATCTATCAATACGCATTTTTACGCAAAAATTTTCAAAAGATAACGTTTTCCCACTCAGAAAAATCCACTGAATGTGAATCTCACATTTATAATAAAAAACACTTTTATATTTTCGTACCTATTCTGGACAATTAAATTATTCTACTCTACTTAAGCGGTTTTACGTAAAAACCATGGTTCTTACATCCTCCGCTCCTAAAAAAAAATTTTTGCCCTTGAAAATGCTAATTACCATGCTTTCGCTGCATCACTCTGATCTTTCATCATCACTAATCCGAATTCCTCGGCTACACCCACAAGAATCCTCTTTTCCCCTGGTTTACTCCAACAAAACCCTAATCACTTACAGTCCTAACAACGACTTTCCAAAAGATAGAACTAAGCTACCTTAGGTCCAAGCAACAAATTATATCCAAAGTATACGCTTACCTTTTATCGGAGGATCCAACCCTGTTGCATCACCTGCATCCAAAGCAAACACTCAGCCTGGTTGCTGATTCCTACCCATATTTTGGTTCCTCCCACGACGGCAGTCCTTAGTAAGGCGCCCTGACATTCCATAAGTGTAGCATCAACCACTTTCCTTGCTGGATGAAAACAAGCATTATTGTTCCTCCCGAATTCCCCTCGGTTGGAAGAATTCTCCACGGCATTGGTCGTTGTTGCCTCCTCGAGTATCCCTCGCCAAATCCACCTTCCTAGCACATTTTTTCGCAACTCTTGCTTTGTTCACTAACTTCGGGAATCTCCTAATCTCCAATGGAGCCACGACGGTCATGATTTTATCCTTGAGTCCTCCTTGATACTTGATGCATTTCCATTCTTCGTAGGACTCAGGAGCTCCTTAACAAACCCTTGAAAATCTGCAAAGTTCCTCGAACTTGCTGGTGTACTGTGCCACGGTCGTAGACTCTTGCTTCAGCTTCATGAGTTCCAATTCCCTTGTTTCCCTCATCGACACTGGAAAGTACTTCTAATAGAACATAGTCTGAAATAGTTCCCAAGGGATGTCCCATTCTGTAGTTGCATCAGTCTGTACACCCCTTGCCACCAGTGCTGAGCCTCACCCAACAACTAATAGGCCGCAAATTCCACGAACTGCTTCTCCATAACATGTTGAGCTTGCAACTCACGCTCCATAGCTCAGCATGATTATCATTCGGCAGGTTGCCCCCATTCTCTCCACGAGTACGTAGTCGACCTTGCCTGAAAGATGCCATTTGGGTTTCCTGTGCACACCACACAATCGATATCAAGGTGATCAGTCTCAAAATCTTAAAGTCAGTGCATCGATTATCCCGAAAGTACTCATAAACAAGCATGCTATACATATCAAACAGATATCTTAAATAGCATGAAAGAAAAATCAAACAACCAGAGTATGCAATGAAGTACCATTGGTTCATCCCTCAGGCTAACAAGGGCGAACTGCTCTGATACCATAAATGTAATACTCCATTACCCTAAGCCTCACCTCTAGCCGTAAAGCGAAGGATAACAAGACGTAACGATAGTTCTAAAGCTCATACATTAATAAATATGGAAGGAAATAGTAATACTAGAAGCCCGATAAAGGAATAAAGTTCAAAATTGCATAAGCGGAATTACAAAGCGCGAAGCGTACACACACGATAACTAAAACCGTGAAGGAACAAGATAACAACATAAAATGTATAAGTATAATAAACATAGAGTACTAGCCGCAGCCCGCGGAGTTTAGGCCGAAGATGTGCGGATATTTTATACGCTTTTTGACATGAATTTCATATAGTTTTTAGTAGTTTTTATTTAGTTTTTATTGAATTTTTATAGTTTTTAGTGTTAAATTCACATTTTTTACTTCTACTATGAGTTTTTGTGTTTTTGGACAATTTCAGGTATTTTCTGACTGAAAATGAGGAGCTGGAGTAGAAGTCTGATTCAGAGACAAAGAAAGCACTGCAGATGTTGCACAGATCTGACCAGCCTGCACTCAGAAGAGATTTTCTAGAGCTTCAGAAGTCCAAATGGAGCGCTCTTAATGGCTACAAAAAGCTGACTTTCAGAGGTTTCCAGAAATATATAATAGTCTATACTTTGCTTCGGATTAGAAGGCCCAAAACTGGCATCCAACGCCAGCTACCTGCCCCCTTCCAGGTGTCCAGCGCGCAAAGAGCAGAGATCAATGTACAAATGCCCAAAGAGGACCCCCTAGCTAGCATTCCACACCCAAGAAACCTCATAGCACGTAGATCTCATCAAAGCTCAGTCCAAACACTCACCAAGTGGGCCCTAGAAGTAGATTTTAGCACTAAATAGACTATTTTACCCTTACTAGTCATCTGTTTAGTATTTAAGGGAATAAATTTATGTAATTCAAACCTTTCAGTTCAACTTTTGGATCATACACATTTTACATTGTTTTACTTTTAGTATGACTTTCGAAACCTTCTAGGTTGAGGGGAGGAGCCCTGCTGAGTCCTATGAGATAATAAAAGTATTACTATTTTTTCTTCGATCTGTATTTGATCTATTTCTAAGATGTATATCCGATCTTCATCGTGGTGAATAGGATGATCTAACCAATTAGCTCTGTTCATCACATTAAGACGAACATGCCTGACAAACACCCATGTCTACTTGGGTTCGTGTAAATACGTGACTGGAAAGCACGAGCCAATAGCTATGCTTATACATCTCTCATATGGTTAATCCACGACTTCGTTGGGGTCTTCTCGAAACACCAGTTCAGCCAATTTCTAGGGAGATTAGGGTCTCTGTGGTATAGGCTAGAATCCTAAGAAGCAGCATCCTTTGATCTGGAAGATTCGACCTTGTCTGTGGCGTTTTGAGTAGGATCGCCATGAGAATGACTTGCTAAGCGCTTCACCCTTCGTCAGATTGGATGACCATGGCCAATAGCATGCAATCTGTACCAAAGGAGATCAATGATCATGGCCCATGGCATTGATCACATACAACCTGCCACAAAGAAGATCATTCACAAGCAGAGAAGACAATAATACCAGAGTTAATTCAGAAAGGTAAAGCAACTTCGACTCTCAACTCTATTCCTATCCTTATTTCAACTTAACATCCAAGTATTTGATATAACAAGTACTTATACAAAGTTCCACCCAATGACCTTCTGATTTCGCCTGACTAAGACCTGCAAGATAACCATAACTTGCTTCAAGCCACAATCCTCGTGGGATTGACCCTGACTCGCTCAGGTATTACTTGGACGACCCAGTGCACTTGCTGGGACTGTTGTACGGAAGTGTGGGGTTCGCGTACACACACCAGCCAACTAGTCATATACAAACATAACATGGTTTTTGAGTTAAAATAAGCTATACAACTTATCTCTTAAAGTAAGCCTCTAGGGCAATAGAGTATAATAACAAAAGTGAGAGAGAGCTACAACATTAAAATCAAAATACAAGATAACGAAAGATTCTTCGCTTTGTCACCATCCGTAACTTACTGAGACGGGTTGTGACCTGCATCTGAAAAACAACAATAATATATGGTATGAGAACCAGAGGTTATCAGTATGGTAACAGTACCCAATATATAAGATATAATGTTCCGGAACGCCAAAGGTAATCCTAGAACTTCGCATCAACAGATATTTAAGCTTAAAAAAAATAAATAACTTAAACCAAACACCATAATTAGGGTCATCTAAACATAGGGGGATTTCTAACTAATACTAATCACATAGTTGTATCCCACAGCCTTCACCAACCTACCCTCCACGCAATCTCATCGCCACCGCCTACCGAGCCTCCCCAAAACTAGAAGAAAACACAAGTAAAGCACAATTAAAGTTCATATATGGCATGTAGAACAATTAACAAGTAGGCATATGAGACATTAAGGCACAATAGAAATTAAGCAAAGCATACAAACAGGTAGAATATGCATATGATGAATGCTTGTACTATTGGTTTGTGATGTTAGTTGTCGGTTCATAAATGCCAACCCGACACATCCTTTTGAATGTAGCTTTTCTGCCTCACCAGGGATATAGTGACCTGGGCACTCTCATACTTAACCTAAGGATATAGTGCCTGGCACACTTGCATGCTTAACCCAAGGATATAGTGCCTGGCACACTCTTGCAGCAGAAAAGGTTACTAATCATCATTCAACCTAGGGATATAGTGCCCTGCACACTTGTTGAGCGGATAATTTATACGCTTTTCAGCATTGTTTTTACATAGTTTTTAGTATGATTTAGTTAGTTTTTAGTATATTTTTATTATTTTTTAAATAAAATTCACATTTCTGGACTTTACTATGAGTTTGTGTGTTTTTTTGTGATTTTAGGTAATTTCTGGCTGAAATTGAGGGACTTGAGCAAAAATCAGATTCAGAGGTTGAAGAAGGACTGCAGATGCTGTTGGATTCTGACCTCCCTGCACTCAAAGTGGATTTTATGGAGCTACATAACTCCAACTGGTGCACTCACAATTGCGTTGAAAAGTAGACATCCAGGGCTTTCCAGCAATGTATAATAGTTCATACTTTTTCCGAGTTTAGATGATGCAAATTGGCGTTCAACGCCAGTTCCATGCTACATTCTGGAGTTAAACGCCAGAAACAGGTTGCAAAGTGGAGTTAAAAGCCAGAAACAGATTACAAGCTGGCGTTCAACTCCAAGAGAAGCCTCTACACGTGTAAAGCTCAATGCTCAGCCCAAGCACACACCAAGTGGGCCCCGGAAGTGGATTTCTGCATCATTTACTAATCTTTGTAAACCCTAGTAACTAGTTTAGCATAAATAGGACTTTTTACTATTGTATTTACATCTTCGGATAATCTTTTGATCATGTTTTGATGATTGAACCCTCTTTGGGAGGCTGGCCATTCGGCCATGCATGGACCTTATTCTTATGTATTTTCAACGATAGAGTTTCTACACACCATAGATTAAGGTGTGGAGCTCTGCTGTTCCTCATGAATTAATACAAAGTACTATCGTTTTTCTATTCAATTCAAGCTTATTCTGATTCAAAGATATTCATTCGCACTTTAATATGAATGTGATGATCGTGACAGTCATCATCATTCCCAACCTATGAACGCGTGCCTGACAACCACTTCCATTCTACCTTAGATTGAATGAGTATCTCTGGGATTCATTAATCAAAATCTTCGTGGTATAAGTTAGAATCCATGGACGGCCATTCTTGAGATCCGAAAAGTCTAAACCCTGTCTGTGGTATTCCGAGTAGGATCTGGCAAGGGATGGCTGCGATGAGCTTCAAACTCGCGAGTGCTGGGCGTAGTGACAGACGCAAAAGGATCAATGGATCCTATTCCAGTATGATCGAGAACCGATAGATGATTAGCCATGCAGTGACAGCGCATTGGACCTTTTTCACTGAGAGGACAGGATGTAGCCATTGACAACGGTGATGCCTAACATACAACTTGCCATAGAAAGGAGTATGAATGATTGGATGAAGACAATAGGAAAGGAGTGGTTCAGGAGGAACAAACGCATCTTTATATGCTTGTCTGAAATTCTCACCAATGAATTACATAAGTATCACTATCTTTATTTTATATTTTATTTTTCTTTTAATTACTAAATCTCCATAATCAATTGAATCTGTCTGACTGAGATTTACAAGGTGACCATAGCTTGCTTCAAGCCAACAATCTCCGTGGGATCGACCCTTACTCACCTAAGGTTTATTACTTGGACGACCCAGTGCACTTGCTGGTTAGTTGTGCGAAGTTGTGACAAAGAACTAAGATCATGAACGTGCGTATTGAGTTTTTAGCGCCGTTACCAAGGAATGAAACCGTCACGATTTTTGCGCACCAAGTTTTTGGCGTCGTTGCCGGGGATTGTTCGAGTTTGGACAACTGACGGTTCATCTTGTTGCTCAGATTAGGTAATTTTATTTTATTTTTAAGCTTTTTATTTCTTATTTTCGAAAAAAAAAATTCTTTTTCATTTTTTCCAAAATAATTTTCGAAAAAAAAAACCAAAAAAATTAACAAAATCATAAAATCAAAAATAATTTGATGTTTCTTGTTTCAGTCTAATGTCTAATTGTAAGTTTGGTGTCAATTTCATGCTTTTAACTTTTCTTAAATTTTCGAAGAACACATGCATTGAGTTTCTTTCTTGTTCTTCATGATCTTCAAGTTGTTCTTGGTAAGTCTTCTTGTTTGATCTTCATATTTTCTTGTTTTGTGTCTTTTGTTGTTTTTCATATGCATTTTTGAATTCATAGTGTCTAAAAAATTAAAAATTTCTAAGTTTGGTGTCTTGCATGTTTTCTTTTCTTGAAAAATTTTCAAAAATAAGTCTTGATGTTCATCTTAATCTTCAAAGTGTTCTTAGTGTTCATCTTGACATTCATAGTGTTCTTGCATGCATCATTTGTTTTGATCCAAAACTTTCATGCATTGAGTCTTTTTATTGTTTTTCTCTCTCACCATTAAAAATTCAAAAATCAAAAAAATATCTTTTCCTTTTTCACTCATAAATTTTCAAAAATTTGAGTTGACTTTTTCAAAAATTTTTAAAATTTAGTTGTTTCTTATGAGTCAAATCAAATTTCCAATTTAAAAATTCTATCTTTTTCAAATCTTTTTCAAAAATCAAATCTTTTTCATTTTTCTTTTATGAATTTCGAAACTTTCAAAATTATTTTCAAAATCTTTTTCTTATTTTTATTTCATATTTCGAAATTAATACTAACAATTAATGTGATTGATTCAAAAATTTTTAAGTTTGTTACTTGCCTATTAAGAAAGGTCCAATCTTTAAATTTTAAAATCATATTTTTTATTTGTTGTTAGTCAAGTAATCAACTTTAATTTTCAAAATCAAATTTTTTTAAAATTTCTTTTTCAAATCTTTCTCAAAATAAGTTTCAATCACATCTTTTTCAAAATCAATTTCAAAATCTTTTCTAACTTCTTTTCTAACTTCTTATCTTTTCAAAAATTAAGTTTCAAATCTTTTTCAATCAATCTTATCTTTTTGTTTGATTCTTATCTTTTTCAAAACTACCTAATTAATTCTCTCTAATTTTCGAAAATCACCCCCTCTTTTTCAAAATTCTTTTTTAAATTAACTAATTGTTTTAAATTTAATTTAATTTGATTCAATTTTATTTTCCTTTCTTAATTTTCGAATTTTAACTTTAATTTTTAAATTAAAAATAAAAATATTTTTCTTTTCTTTTCAATTATTTTCGAAAATTCCTCTCTCTCTCATCTCCTTCTAATTATTTTATTTATTTACTAACACTTCTCTTCATCTAAAAATTAGAACCCTCTCTTTCGAATTTCTCTTCTTCTATTCTTTTCTTCTTCTACTCACATAAAGGAATCTCTATACTTTGACATTAAGGATTCGTCTTCTTTTCTGTTCTCTTCTTTTTCATATGAGCAGGAACAAGGATAAGAACATTGGAGGAAGCATTCTTTTTCATAAAGATGCTTGGTGACTTTACTGTACCAAATTCCAATTTACATGGAAGAAGCATCTCAATCCCTGCCATTGGAGCAAACAATTTTGGGCTGAAACCTTAATTAGTTTCTCTGATGCAACAGAACTACATGTTTTATGGACTTTCATCAGAAGATCCTTTTCAGTTCTTAGCTGAATTCTTGCAGATCTGTGATACTGTTAAGACCAATGGGGTTGATCCCGAGGTCTACAGGCTTATGCTTTTCCCATTTGTTGTAAGAGACAAAGCTAGAATATGGTTGGACTCTCAACCTAAAGATAGCCTAAACTCTTGGGATAAGCTGGTCACGACTTTCTTAGCCAAGTTCTTTCCTCCTCAAAAGCTTAGCAAGCTTAGAGTGGATGTTCAAACCTTCAGACAAAAAGAAGGTGAATCCCTCTATGAAGCTTGGGAGAGATACAAGGAACTGACCAAAAAGTGTCCTTCAGACATGCTTTCAGAATGGACCATCCTGGATATATTCTATGATGGTCTGTCTGAACTATCAAAGATGTCATTGGACCATTCTGCAAGTGGATCCATTCACCTAACAAAAACGCCTACAGAAGCTCAAGAACTCATTGACATGGTTGCAAATAACCAGTTCATGTACACTTCTAAAAGGAATCTTGTGAGTAATGGTATGCCTCAGAGGAAGGGAGTCCTTGAAATTGATACTCTGAATGCCATATTGGCTCAGAATAAAATATTGACTTAGCAAGTCAATATGATCTCTCAGAGTCTGAATGGATTGAAGGAATCATCCAACAGTACTAAAGAGGCCTCTTCTGAAGAAGAAGCTTATGATCTTGAGAACCCTGCAATAGCAGAGGTGAATTACATGGGGGAACCCTATGGAAACACCTATAATCCCTTATGGATAAATCATCCAAATTTCTCATGGAAGGATCAACAAAAGCCTCAACAAGGCTTTAATAATGGTGGAAGAAACATGTTTAGCAATAGCAAGCCTTTTCCATCATCCACTCAGCAACAGACAGAGAATTCTGAGCAGAATCCATCTAGCTTAGCAAATATAGTCTCTGATCTATCTAAGGCCACTGTAAGTTTCATGAATGAAACAAGGTCCTCCATTAAAAATTTGGAGGCACAAGTGGGCCAGCTGAGTAAAAAAATCACTGAAACTCCTCCTAGTACTCTCCCATGCAACACAGAAGAGAATCCAAAAAGAGAGTGCAATGCCATAACCTTACTTGGTGTGGCTGAACCCAGAGAGGAGGAGAAGGACGTGAATCCTATTGAGGAAGACCTCCTGGGACGTCCAGTGACCAATAAGAAGTATCCCTTTGAGGAACCAAAGGAATCTGAGGCTCATCTAGAGACCATAGTGATTCCATTAAACCTCCTTCTGCCCTTCATGAGCTCTGATGAGTATTCTTCCTCTGAAGAGGATGAAGACATTACTGAAGAGCAAGTTGCTAAATACCTTGGTGGAATCATGAAGCTGAATGCCAAATTCTTTGGTAATGAGACTTTGGAAGATGAACCTCCTTTGCTCACCAATGAACTAAATGCATTGGATAGGCAGAAATTACCTCAAAAGAAATAGGATCCAGGCAAATTCTTAATACCTTGTACCATAGGCACCATGACCTTTGAGAAGGCTCTGTGTGACCTGGGGTCAGGAATAAACTTAATGCCACTCTCTGCAATGGAGAAACTTGGGATCTTTGAGGTGCAAGCTGCCAGAATCTCATTAGAGATGGCAGACAACTCAAGAAAACAGGCTTATAGACAAGTAGAGGACGTGTTAGTAAAGGTTG
Source organism: Arachis ipaensis (assembly GCF_059453495.1). Taxonomy (NCBI): domain Eukaryota; kingdom Viridiplantae; phylum Streptophyta; class Magnoliopsida; order Fabales; family Fabaceae; genus Arachis; species Arachis ipaensis. Next base: position 61,203,212 of record NC_142441.1, read on the forward strand.
AAGGCCTTTACATCCCTGCTAATTTCATAATCCTAGATACTGGGAAGGAAGAGGATGAATCCATCATCCTTGGAAGACCCTTCCTAGCCACAGCAAGAGCTATGATTGATGTGGACAAAGGAGAGTTGGTCCTTCAACTGAATGAGGACAACCTTGTGTTTAAAACTCAAGGATCTCCTTCTGTAACCACGGAGCGGAAGCATGAAAAGCTTCTCTCACTGCAGAGTCAACCAAAGCCCCCACAGTCAAACTCTAAGTTTGGTGTTGGGAGGCCACAACCAAACACTAAGTTTCGTGTTGAACCCCCACATTCAAACTCTAAGTTTGGTGTTGGGAGGTTCTAACTTTGCTCTGATTATCTGTCAGACTCCATGAGAGCTCACTGTCAAGCTATTGACATTAAAGAAGCACTTGTTGGGAGGCAACACAATGTTATTTAATCATATCTATTTTATTTTCTTTTTGTTATTTCATATTTTATTAGGTTGATGATCATGTGAAGTCACAAAAACTACTGAAAAATAAAAAATATAATGAAAAACAGCATTGAAAACAGCACACCCTGGAGGAGAGCAGTCTGGCGTTTAAACGCCAGAAACAAGTATTTGTCTGGCGTTTAACGCTAGAAACAGGCACCAAGCTGGCGTTTAACGCCAGAAGCAAGCATCTGCCTGGCGTTAAATGCCAAAAACAAGCTACATTTGGGCGTTTAACGCTTGAAACAAGCAGCAGTCTGGCGTTAAACGCCAGGATTGCACAGTAAGGGCGTTTTACACGCCTAATTGGAGCAGGGATGTTAAGTCCTTGACCCTACTTGATCTGTGGACCCCACAGGATCCCCACTTTCTCTTCTCTCCTCTTCACACCTTTTCATAACTCTCTTCCCCAAATACCCTTCACCAATCACCTCAATCACTATTTCCCATCACCTCTTCACCACTCACATCCATCCTCTCTTCCCCATTAACCCCACCTACCTTCAAAATTCAAACTAATTTCCCTCCCAAACCCAACCCTAATGGCCGAACCCTACACCCCCCCTCACTCCTATATAAACCCCTCACTCCTTCTTCATTTTCACCCAACACAACCCTCTCTTCTTCTCCTTGGCCGAATACATCTTCTTCCCCCATCTCCTCCATTCTTCTTCTTCTTCTACTACTTTCTTTCTTCTTTTGCTCGGGGACGAGCAAACATTTTAAGTTTGGTGTGGTAAAAACATAGCTTTTTGTTTTTCCATAACCATATATGGCACCTAAGGCCAGAGAAACCTCTAGAAAGAGGAAAGGGAAGGCAATTGCTTCCACCTCTGAGTCATGGGAGATGGAGAGATTCATCTCAAAGGTCCATCAAGACCACTTCTATGAAGTTGTGGCCAAGAAGAAAGTGATCCCTAAGGTTCCTTTCAAGCTCAAAAAGAATGAGTATCCGGAGATCCGATATGAGATTCGAAGAAGAGGTTGGGAAGTTCTCACCAACCCCATTCAACAAGTCGGGATCCTAATGGTTCAAGAGTTCTATGCAAACGCATGGATCACTAGGAACCATGATCAAAGTGTGAACCCGAATCCAAAGCATTGGCTCACCATGGTTTGGGGGAAATACTTAGATTTCAGTCTGGAAAATGTAAGGCTGGCATTCAACTTGCCAATGATGGAAGAAAACGCACGCCCCTACACTAGAAGGGTAAACTTTGATCAAAGGTTGGACCAAGTCCTCATGGACATATGTGTAGAAGGAGCTCAATAGAAAATTGACTCAAGAGGCAAGCCGGTTCAATTAAGAAGGCATGACCTCAAACCAGTGGCTAGGGGATGGCTAGAGTTCATTCAACGCTCAATCATTCCTACTAGTAACCGGTCCATCATGATCTATAGTATCATGATTGGAGAGGAGGCGGAAGTTCATGAGATTATACCTCAAGAACTTTACAAGGTGGCTGACAAGTCCTCCACTTGGGCAAGGTTAGCCTTTCCTCACCTCATATGCCACCTCTGCAATTCGGCTGGACTTGACATAGAGGGAGACATCCTCATTGAAGAGGACAAGCCCATCACTAAGAAAAGGATGGAGCAAATAAAACTATTGGGAGCAAATCAACACTTCCCTAGGAGAATTAAGCTCTAACATGGGACAACTAAGGATGGAGCACCAAGAGTATTCCATCATCCTCCATGAAATTAGAGAAGATCAAAGAACTATGAGGGAGGAGTGATGAGCGGATAATTTATACGCTTTTTGACATTGTTTTTAGTTTGTTTTTAGTAGGATCTAGTTACTTTTAGGGATGTTTTCATTAGTTTTTATGTTAAATTCACATTTCTGGACTTTACTATGAGTTTGTGTGTTTTTCTGTGATTTCAGGTATTTTCTGGCTGAAATTGAGGGACTTGAGCAAAAATCAGATTCAGAGGTTGAAGAAGGACTGCTGATGCTGTTGGATTCTGACCTCCCTGCACTCAAAGTGGAATTTCTGGAGCTACAAAACTTGAAATGGCGCTCTTCCAATTGCGTTGGAAAGTATACATCCAGGGCTTTCCAGCAATGTATAATAGTCTATACTTTGCCCAAGTTTGGAGGACGCAAACTGGCGTTCAACGCCAGATCTCTGCCCAATTCTGGAGTCCAGCGCCAGAAACAAGTTGCAAAGTGGAGTTCAACGCCCAAAATGGCACAAAAGCTGGCGTTCAACTCCAGAAAGAGCCTCTGCATGTGTAACATTCAAACTCAGCCCAAGCACACACCAAGTGGGCCCCGGAAGTGGATTTATGCATCAATTACTTACTTCTGTAAACCCTAGTGGCTAGTTTATTATAAATAGGACTTTTTACTATTGTATTAGACATCTTTGGATCTTTAGAACCATCTTTTGATCATTTTTAGATCTCTAGACCTCCATGGGAGGCTGGCCATTCGTCCATGCTTACCCTCTATTCACTTATGTATTTTCAACGGTAGAGTTTCTACACTCCATAGATTAAGGTGTGGAGCTCTGCTGTTCCTCAAAGATTAATGCAAAGTACTACTGTTTTCTATTCAATTCACTTGTTCCGCTTCTAAGATATTCATTCGCTCTTCAACCTGGATGTGATGAACGTGACAATCATCATCATTCCCTATGAACGCGTGCCTGACAACCACGTCCGTTCTACATTAGATTGAATGAGTATCTCTTAGATCTCTTAATTAGAATCTTCGTGGTATAAGCTAGATTGATGGCGGCATTCATGAGAGTCCAGAAAGTCTAAACCTTGTCCGTGGTATTCCGAGTAGGACTCTGGGATTGAATGACTATGACGCACTCAAAACTCGTGAGTGCTGGGCGTAGTGACAGACGCAAAAGGATAGTAAATCCTATTCCAGTGCGATCGAGAACCTCCAAGATGATTAGCCGTGCAGTAACAGCGCATCGGACCATTTTCACAGAGAGGAATAGGATGCAACCAACGACAAGGGTGATGCCTCCAGACGATTAGCCGTGCTGTGATAGAGCATTTGGACCAATTTGTCGAGAGAGATCGAAAGTAGCCATTGGCACCGGTGACATCCTTACATAAAACCAGCCATAGAAAGGAGTAAGATTGATTGGATGAAGACAGCAGGAAAGCAGAGGTTTAGAGGAACGAATGCATCTCCATACGCTTATTTGAAATTCTCACCAATAAGTTACATAAGTATTTCTATCCTTATTTTATTAATTAATTTCGAAAACCCCATTACTATTTTATATCTGCCTGACTGAGATTTACAAGGTGACCATAGCTTGCTTTATACCAATAATCTCCGTGGGATTCGACCCTTACTCACGTAAGGTATTACTTGGATGACCAAGTGCACTTGCTGGTTAGTTGTGCGAAGTTGTGAACCATGGTATTGGCATCATGTTTTTGGTGCCATCGCCAGGGAAAGAAAGAGCAATGAATTTTACATAATCAAAGTGTAATCACAATTTCGTCCACCAAGGAGCAACAAAGACAAGGAAGAGACATAGAGGAGTTCAAAAGCACCATTGGTTCTTCAAGAAGAGGAAGACTCCACCCTCACTAAGGTGGACTCATTCCTTAATCTCCTTGTCTATTTATTTTCTGTTTTTGATTCCCATGCTTCATGTTTAATTATGTTTGTGTCTTTACTATATGATCATTAGTGTTTAAGTGTCTATGTCTTAAAGCTATGAATGTCCTATGACTCCACCTCTCTTAAATGAAAACTGTTTTAAAAACAAAAGAACAAGAAGTATAGGGTTTCGAATTCATCCTTGAAATTAGTTTAATTATTTTGATGTGGTGACAATACTTTTTGTTTTCTGAATGAATGCTTGAACAGTGCATATGTCTTTTGAAGTTGTTGTTTATGAATGTTAAATATGTTGGCTCTTGAAAGAATGATGAAAAGGAGACATGTTATTTGATAATCTGAAAAATCATAAAAATGATTCTTGAAGCAAGAAAAAGCAGTGAATACAAAAGCTTGCAGAAAAAAAAAATAGCGAAAAAAAAAGAAAAAAAAAGAAAAAAGCAAGCAGAAAAAGCCAAAAGCTCTTTAAACCAAAAGGCAAGAGCAAAAAGCCAATAGCCCTTAAAACCAAAAGGCAAGGGTAAATAAAAAGGATCCAAGGCTTTGAGCATCAGTGGATAGGAGGGCCTAAAGGAATAAAATCCTGGCCTAAGCAGCTGAACCAAGTTGTCCCTAACCATGTGCTTGTGGCGTGAAGGGGTCAAGTGAAAACTTGAGACTGAGCAGTGAAAGTCAAGGTCCAAAGCAAAAAAAGAGTGTGCTTAAGAACCCTGGACACCTCTAATTGGGGACTTTAGCAAAGCTGAGTCACAATCTGAAAAGGTTCACCCAGTTATGTGTCTGTGGCATTTATGTATCCTGTGGTAATATTGGAAAACAAAGTGCTTAGGGCCGCGACCAAGACTCATAAAGTAGCTGTGTTCAAGAATCAACATACTGAACTAGGAGAATCAATAACACTATCTGAACTCTGAGTTCCTATAGATGCCAATCATTCTGAACTTCAATGGATAAAGTGAGATGCCAAAACTATTCAAGAGGCAAAAAGCTACAAGTCCCGCTCATCTAATTGGAGCTAAGTTTTATTGATATTTTGGAATTTGTAGTATATTCTCTTCTTTTTATCCTATTTGATTTTCAGTTGCTTGGGGACAAGCAACAATTTAAGTTTGGTGTTGTGATGAGCGAATAATTTATACGCTTTTTGGCATTGTTTTAACATAGTTTTTAGTATGATTTAGTTAGTTTTTTGTATATTTTTATTAGTTTTTAAATAAAATTCACATTTCTGGACTTTACTATGAGTTTGTGTGTTTTTCTATGATTTCAGGTAATTTTTGGCTGAAATTGAGGGACTTGAGCAAAAATCAGATTCAGAGGTTGAAGAAGGACTGCAGATGCTGTTGGATTCTGACCTCCCTGCACTCAAAGTGGATTTTATGGAGCTACAAAACTCCAAATGGTGCGCTCTCAATTGCGTTGGAAAGTAGACATCCAGCGATTTCGAGCAATATATAATAGTCCATACTTTGCCCGAGTTTAGATGACGCAAATTGGCGTTCAACGCCAGTTCCATACTGCATTCTGGAGTTAAACGCCAGAAACAGGTTGCAAAGTGGAGTTAAACGCCAGAAATAGATTACAAGCTGGCGTTCAACTCCAAGAGAAGCCTCTACACGTGTAAAGCTCAGTTCTCAGCCCAAGCACACACCAAGTGAGTCACAGAAGTGGATTTCTGCAACATTTACTTATCTTTGTAAACCCTAGTAACTAGTTTAGCATAAATAGGACTTTTTACTATTGTATTTACATCTTCGGATCATCTTTTGATCATGTTTTGATGATTGAACCCTCCTTGGGAGGCTGGCTATTCGGCCATGTCTGGACCTTATTCTTATGTATTCCCAAACTATGAACGCGTGCCTGACAACCACTTCTGTTCTACCTTAGATTGAATGAGTATCTCTGGGATTCCTTAATCAGAATCTTCGTGGTATAAGTTAGAATCCATGGACGGCCATTCTTGAGATCTGGAAAATCTAAAACTTGTCTATGGTATTCCGAGTAGGATTTGAGAAGGGATGGCTGCGACGAGCTTCGAACTCGCGAGTGCTGGGCGTAGTGACAGATGCAAAAGGATCAATAGATCCTATTCCAGTATGATCGAGAATTGACAGGTGATTAGCCATGCAGTGACAGCGCATTGGACCATTTTCACTGAGAGGACAGGATGTAGCCATTGACAACGGTGATGCCTAACATATAGCTTGCCATAGAAAGGAGTATGAATGATTAGATGAAGACAATAGGAAAGCAGAGGATCAGGAGGAACGAATGCATCTCTATATGCTTGTCTGAAATTTTCACCAATGAATTACATAAGTATCACTATCTTTATTTTATATTTTAGTTAGCTTTTAATTACTAAATCTCCATAATTAATTGAATCCGCCTGACTGAGATTTACAAGGTGACCATAGCTTGCTTCAAGCCGACAATCTCCGTGGGATCGACCCTTACTCACGTAAGGTTTATTACTTGGACGACCCAGTGCACTTGCTGGTTAGTTGTGCGAAGTTGTGACAAAGAACTAAGATCATGAACATGCGTATTGAGTTTTTAGCGCCGTTACCAAGGAATGAAACTGTCACGATTTCTGCGCACCAACACTATCGTAATTAACCCAAGGATATAGTGCCTGGAACACTCTCAACATTCAATAAATTCATCATTCCTTCCTGAGTCCTCAACTCATCATACCTATCATCAGTTTAACATTTTCTCAAATTTACCATGAACTATCATCACCTCTCAAGTCCTCTTAGTCATCTCCAATATAGTATTCCGCCCGCTCACCCACAACTTTAGAAACCTAAACCTCCGTTTTCTAAACTCATAACCAAAAATACCCCCTTTTAATTCACTTATTGTGTTATCCTTGATTTAAAGTCTAAATACTAGCAGAAAGAGTTTAAACAAGTGTTACAGAAGTTTGCAAGCTTGTTGGGAAGGTAAAATGGTTAAAAACAAGGTTTTCGTTGAAAAATAGGGCAGTGTGCGTACGCATAAGGTTGTGCGTACGCACGCCCAGAAGAGTTTTCTCAACGTGTGCGTACGTATAGAGGTGTGCGTACGCACACAAAGTAAAATTTCCTATTTTGTGTGCGGCATGAATACGTGAGGACGCCCTCAACAAAAGGCACTTCCTAATTTGTGCGTACGCATGATGTTGTGTGTATGCACAACTTGCAAATTTCACAGAGTGTGCAAACGTTCTCAGGAGAAGACATATCCCTGTGAGTGCGTGTGCACCACAGTGTGCGTTCGCACGTTTTTTGAAAATCAGAGGGTGTTCGTGCGTAGGTATACACAAGTGAAAAGATGGCCCCTGCTCGAAGCATGCGCACAATAGTGGGCATGCGTACACAAACCAGAACTCACAATTTCTGCATCACAGAATTCAGATTTTTACACCAACTTTCAACAATCATATCGTTTTCTACAAAATTCTAATTTCCACAAAATCTATACTGTTTTAAAGCTCTTTAAAGTATCTTCAATTTGATACAAAATTCAATCAATTTCAGAAAATATAGCTCAAGATATGATCGCCAAAGTTGGCCAAAAATTGGTTTTAACAAAAATCTTAAAAACTCAATTTTACCAAGTCTCTCAATTTACAACCAATTATTCACAACCCCAACAATACCAAAATCACTTAAGAATTCATACCAAACATTACTCAACCCAATCAAGCATTCAATCATCTAAATCATTTAACACTCACCTCATCCAACTCTAAATTCAATTTAAATTCATATCACAATTCCTCAATACCACTATTCAAAGTTTCCAACAATCATCATTGTTACATATATTAAATCTTTCATCCAAATAGTTCCATTATCATCAATCAGTCCATACAATTTATCGAACTTCCTCACGCATTTATTTTCAACATGAACCATAATAACCAACAATCCAAAAATCATCATCAACATCCATCTTCATACCTCAACATTCACCATCATAACTCATCATAGTTATCATACCCATCAATAATCATCATCTACCAAGATATATATCATCACATTCAAACTCATTCAACCTCCATCCAAACCATCATCAAGCATAACATTTATATACAATTAATCATACCATCACATATTTCAAACCTATCTTAGGGGCTGTTAGTCTAAGTTTCACGAAATATTATATATTACATAAAGGAAATTGAAACCATACCTTGGCTAATTATCCTCCATACATAAAACCACTTTACCACAAGCGTTCAAGCTTTCACCCAACACCAAACAACACCAAGAACACTCTATATCATGCAAAACTACAAGAATCAAAGCTAGGATTTATGAAATTCAACTAAACACAAAGATTTAGTGATATCTTACCTTATCCAATGGGTGTTGAGGTTAGACTCACTACTCACCCAAGCTAACTTACACCTAAACAACAAGAATCCAAGGAAACTCAACAACCCAACAAGCCATTTTCGAAAATGACATAGGGCAGGGAAACTGCAAAGGAAAGAGTGAGTTTCTTACCACTTTGTTTAAAGAGCTCGACAAGAACTTTGCGTGGCTACAAATGGCTCGTCAATCGGAGCTCCGTAGTTCAAGATATGGCCAAAATAAGTAGGAAATGAAGAGAGTTTTTTTTTCTTCCTTTCTTCTCTCAAAACCAGCGCCCCTCTCTCCCTCTATGTTCTAAAACGGGCTTTCTTGACTCATTTAAGGCTTTATGTATGTTGGGCTTGAGCCCAACTTGGGCCCGGTCTAACCGCGTAGTATTTTTGGTTTGTTTGGCCCTACTTTGGGACAAAACCTTTAAAATAAGCGCCCGATTTGCTATTTTAAAAACTCTTCTAAGGTTTTCTACTGTTTTATTCTCTCACATGCAGTACTGGACAGACTTAAGCCGGTACTGTCGGCTAATCTATCGGTAGGTGTTTTTACCAAAAAGTTTTTAGAGGAGAACTTTTTCCTACTCAGAAAAATCCACCGAAACCGAATCTCACATTTATATTAAAAAAAAAACACTTTTATATTTTCAAACCTATTCTGGACAATTAAATTATTCTACTCTACTTAAGCGGCTTTACGTAAAAACCTCGGTTCTTACATGAAACCCTCTTCTTCACAGAATTTAGTAAATTCTTTGGAAGTGTATTCAGTTTCTCTATTGCTACGAAGTACCTTGATGCTACGACCATTTTTCTTCTCCACATGTTGCTTGAACTTCTTGATGATGCCAAAAACCTCTGATCTTTCACGTAGGAAATATACCCACATCATTCTAGTATAATCATCAAAGAAGACAATGAAGTACCTGTTGTTATTGAGTGATGGAGACTTCATTGGACCATAAATGTCAGTGTGAACTAATTCAAGCATCTCCTTGGCTCGCCAAGTGTAAGACCCCAGATTTTTCGAAATTAAATAGTAAGATATTTATAATTTATTATATTTGTTGATAATTTTATTATATTTGTTGATAATTTATTATATTTCAAAATCCATTAGGATTAAAATTTTTTAAATAATTGAATAGTTGAAGGTTTAGAATAATTTTATGAACTAAAAGAAAATAAATTTATTTATCTCTAATTTTAAATTAGAATACTTAATAAAATATAATTTACAAAATAAATAGTATTCTTAAATTTAATTATATTAGATTAAATTTAGTTTTAAATTAATACTCTACCTAACCCTAATTCTAAAATCAAAACTCTAAATCCCCAAAACACAACCCTAACCATAATTTCCATAAACCTTGATGCCAATTCTCATTTCCCTTTTCCCCTCACACGGATAGCAACACCAACACACACACATAGACACACACATACACAAAAAACACGTGCCCGAAGAAGAAGAGGAGAGGAAAGAGAGGGAGACCGATGTCGTGGCCACACCTCCGTTGCACCTCACCGCCATCGAACCCGTCACCGCTGCTGAGTTGCTGTCAAAGTCATAACCGCGAAGAGAGGGAGCCGTCGAGACATGGGGAGAGAGAGAACGCTCGCGCCACCTGCGTCATCACCTTTCCTACTGATGACAAGTAATCTTAGCCAAGTTTTACTAGTCTTTTTCTTTGTTTTTATTAGGTTTTATGCACTTTCTTGCATTGTAAGTAAGTAATTTGGAGTAGAATTGCGTAGTTTGTTAAATCAACCAATCACCCTTTAATTTATACAAAATCATGAGGTTTAAGCCAAAATTAATTGAATTATGAATGACTTTTAAACTTTGTGAATTTGGTGATACTTTGATTGGTTGATTTAATTACTTGTAGGTGAAGAAAGAAGAAAATAAGAAAAGCGTGGCCTAAGGAATATGCCCAAAGGAAACAAAAAGCGTGCCCAAGAGAAAAAAAAAGCGTAGCAACATTGAGGAAGAAGGAAAGCAAAGTTGGGTGAGTGAATCGAGCTTCACAAGGAGCAAAAATAGGAAGCAAGGCATAAAGCTCAGTTAACTTAGTGAACTGAGCATCAAAGAAAGCAAGGCAAGGACATAAAGCTCAGTTCAATAAGTGAGCTTTATCGGGCTCTTTCAAGAATAAATTCAAAGCAAAATTCCAAGGAATGAAGCCACCAAGTTTCGAACTCATGGCCCAAGGGAAGCAAGGAACGCTCATTGCAAGGAAAACAAGGAAAAATGGGCCAAAAAGCCTTCCCCAAGGTTCGAACACGGAACATCACGCTACCTAGCTTGCAAGGGAAATTAGCCAAAAAGCATGAGGGATGACAAGAAGGTGCTACTCCAAGGAGGCAAGGGCGCTCAGTTGCTTTACTTAACTGAGCGCTACATTATATTGCTATATATAAGGAAAATTGGCTCCACAAATTGCATTCAGTGGGAATCGAAGTGGGAGCCTCTCACTTGCAAGGAAGGAGCGCTACTCCATGAAATAAAAATGGGTACAACATTTCACTCAACAAGGCTCGAACCTGGAGCTTCCTTATACAAGCACTCCTTACTCTCCAACTCTTCCAAGAAAAATAGCCTACACTTTCCTCCACCAGGATTCGAACTTGGGAGATTGAGGTCCCAAGCAAGGCGCCACAATGGGACACGGCCAAGACTAGAGCTCAGATCAAAATTCCAACTGAGCTCTAGTGTCATGCAACATGACCAAGAGGCTGGGTGCACTAAATTGGACACGGACAGCAACATTTGGGGGCTCAGTGTGGTATTTGAACTGAGCTTTCCCCTGGAAGGTGCATTTGGGCCAAAATTCACTAAAAATTCAATTTAATTCATTTCTTCACCAAATTTTAAAGCCCACCCAAATTCTTAGATCCAAATTAGGAAGTGTATAAATAGGTGTTAGTTTGATTTAGGAAAGGACTTTTGACATCTAGCATTTTTTTACTTTCACTTTTGGCTTTCTTTTGATTTCCATTTTTTGTAATTTTTAGCTTTTACTTTGAATTTGGATCTTAGAGAATTGGGGAGGAGAATTGATCTCTCTTCTTCCTTATTATTGCTTGAGCACTCTTTACTTTTTGTCTTGGTTCTTGGGTGGAGAATTGAAGAACTTCTGTTTCAATCTCACCTTGATCTTGTTTACTTTCTGCATAATTCTAGAACTTAAATTTCAATTCTGTTTACTGCTTCATCTTCTATTCCTTCTGCAATTTACTTTTCATTCTCTTTTGCACTTGCTCTTGTTTGATCAAGGAAGGATTTGAGATCTAGACTTGTTTTCTAGTCTCTTCCACTCCTAAGATCTTCAACATCCTTTTTATTGCTGCAAATTAAGCATCAGTTTTTCTGTTTTTGTTCGTCATGCATTTTTACTTTTCTGTTTAAAATCTATTGCAATTCAATTCATCTTTAGTTCTTCTGTTTGTTGCAATCTGCTTCTACTTGTTTAAGTTCTGCAATCCAAGCTCCCAATCCCTTTTATAATTCAATCAATTTATATTTCTTGCACTTTAAGATTCAGTCATTTACATTTCTTGCAATCTAAGTTTCTGCAATTTACATTACCTGCACCTTAAGATTCAGCACTTTTACTTCTTGTTCTCTTTAATTTACTGCAATTCCTCCCTCTCTCTTTACAATTTATGCAATTTAGTTTCTTCCATTTGCAAACCACTCAACCACTACTTGATTCGCTTGACTAAATCAACCACTAAACTAAAACTGCTCAATCCTTCAATCCCTGTGGTATCGACCTCACTCATGTGAGTTATTATTACTTGATGCGAGTCGGTACACTTGCCGGTGAGTTTTGTGTTGGATCGTTTTTCACACATCAAGTTTTTGGTGCCATTGCCAGGGATTGATTAGGTTGACAATGATTAAGTGAGGTGGTGGTCTAGATTGAGCACTTTTTCTTTTTCTTTTTACTAAGCATACTAACTGTTTGAATTTTTGCTTAAGTTAACACTAACATCACTCTAGCAATAGAGTGCTTAATTTTGTTCGTGGTTCTGTGTTTATGTCAGGAGGAAGAAGCGATGAATCCATACCTTTTGATCCTGAAACACTTTGGAGGTTGAGAAGAGAACCAAGAAATGGAGGAAAATCCAACAAATCCACAAGTGGGAGTGGCCAACGACAATGGTCAGCCCCAAAGGAGAGTATTGGCTTCATATACACTTGCTAATCCAAGGCATTGTGGGAGTAGCATCCTTACCCCAAATGTTGATGCAAATAACTTTGAATTGAAGCCCCAACTCATCACCTTGGTGCAGAACAACTGTTCTTATGGAGGAGGCCCCTTGGAAGATCCAAACTAGTACCTATCCACCTTCCTGAGAATATGTAACACAGTGAAGACCAACGGTGTGCATCCTGACAGTTACAAATTGTTGTTGTTTCCATTTTCCCTGAGGGACAAAGCTAGTCAATGGTTGGAGTCATTTCCAAGAGAAAGCATCAACAATTGGGAGGATCTAGTGAGCAAGTTCTTAGCTAAGTTTTATCCTCCTCAAAGGATCATCAGGCTCAAAACAGAGGTTCAAACATTTACTCAGATGGATGGAGAGTCATTGTATGAAGCATGGGAGAGATACAAAGCTTTACTCAGGAAGTGTCTACCAGAGATGTTTAATAAATGGGATAAACTCCAAAATTTCTATGAAGGACTGACAATGAAAGCTCAAGAGGCACTTGACTATTCTGCAGGAGGCTCGATGCAACTCATGAAGACAGCTGAAGAAGCTCAGAACCTCATTGATATGGTGGCAAACAATCAATACTTCTTTGCTCATCAAAGACAACGCCAACCATCACAAAGGAAAGGAGTGCTAGAATTGGAAGGAGTGGACACCATCCTAGTTCAAAACAAGATAATGCAGCAGCAGACTCAACAACAGTTTGAGCAGATGGCCAAGAAAATTGATGGACTGCAAATTTCTGCAGTAAATACACAAGGCCAATCTCAAACCTCACATGGGTGGAATCAACTTGAAGAAAGTTTTGGGACATTCAATTATGAGCAACAAAGCCCTGAGCAAGTGCAATGCATGAATAACACTTCAAGTTCATTTCAACACAATTTTCATGGTGATGTACACAAGACACCGTGGAAGACTCATTCTATTTCAAGGTGAGGTGAGCATCAGAATCTAAGACAAAGAGACTTCAACTCTGGCAGCCTCAGCAACACAAACAACCATAACCATTCATCCAATAATACTAACCAATTAAAAAATTCACAAAACACATCACCAACCCCATAACGACTCACAAAACCACCAGAATAACTTGTCCACATCCACATTCCACCCACAAAATACCCTCGCAAATGGTTCAAACAATTTCCCGCAACAACCATCTCATTTTACACAACCACAACCAAATCCAAACTCTTAAAGAATCTCTATTCTGGAGATGATGATGGAGAAACGCATGAAAAATCAAGAAGCATCAAGAAAAGATCAAGAGATGGCAAGCAAAAACCAAGAAGCGTCAATCAGAAACCTTGAGAGGCATATGGAACAAATGGCTAAACGAATCGCAGAGATGGGTGAAAAGTAATCAAATGCATCCCCTAGTGCCACTCAAGACCACCCAAGGGACAAAGGAAAAGCTACAAAGTGGGAGGAGTGCAAAGCAATCATAGTGGGAAGTGAGAAGAAAGCCATCAATCAGGAAGAATACAACAGACAAGTTCCACAAGAAGAGACAGAAGAGAGAAGTGAAGAGGAGAGAAAGACTAAGAATGCAAAAAGCTCAAAGAGAGACAAGGACATCCTTGAAACACAACTACAAGAGAAGAAGGAAGGGGTGAAGCCATTTGTCCCAAACTTCCATACCCTCAGAGGTTAAAAAAAGAAAATGAGGATAAACAATACTCAAATTTCCTGAACATATTCAAGACACTCAGTATTAATATTCCTTTCTTAGAAGCACTTGAACAGATGCCATTATATGCCAAATTTATGAAAGAAGTGCTAACAAAGAAAAGACCCTTGAAGGAAGAACAGATTATTGAAATGACAATGGAGTGTAGTGCTATTCTCCAAAGAGGTCTACCAGAGAAGAAGGATGATCCTGGAAGATTTTATATACCTTGTACCATAGGAGACATAACTATTGAGAAATTATTATGTGACCTTGGTGCAAGCATAAACTTGATGCCTCTATCTCTTATGAGGAAGCTTCAAATTTTTGAACTGAAACCCACTCGAATAGCTCTTCAAATGGCTGACAAGTCCATTCAACAAGCACTTGGAGTTGTAGAGAATGTGCTAGTAAAAGTGGGAAAATTCCTTCTCCCAGCTGATTTTGTCATCCTAGATATAGAGGAAGACCCTAACACTCCCATCATCCTGGGGAGGCCTTTCCTAGCTACGGGCAGAGCATTGATAGATGTTAAAAAAGGGGAATTGTTGTTGAGAGTGCATGATGAGCACCTAGCATTCCATGGTTTTAAAACCCTGCATGAGCCCACTCAAGAAGAAGATTGTATGAAGGATAAGGCCAGGGATCAAAGCTTGATGGAGGCATTCAATAAGTTAACTCCAAGACTTCTAAATCCATGCTTGAAAGAAGTAGAGATGGTGCAACAGACCAGAGAAATCAAGGAGGAACTAGATCCAAAACCCCCAGATGAGAACCCCAACACTCCAGATAAAGAACCACCAAGGCATGAATCATCTCCTAAGAAAGAAGAGAAGAAGAAGATGCCAAAAGGGTGGAGAAACAAGAAAATCCCCACTGAAGGCTTCTCACCAGGGGATAAAGTGATGTTGAACACCCAACCAATGAAGGTGTGTCCACAATTATCTGAGTACTATACTGTGAACCGGATCCTTTCACTTGAACACCTAGAAATCATCAAAGAGGAGACCGGAAGGAAGTTCACAGTAAGAGGAGAAAAGCTAAGGCACTATGCTTTTCAGCCTCCATGATCAAAGAACAAGATGTCAAGCTAGTGACAATAAAGAAGCGCTTGTTGGGAGGCAACCCAACCTGAGGTAGTTTTCTTTTCATAGCTTTTTCAATAAAAAGGTTGAGTAGTTTTGTCTGTATTGCAAGGATCTAAGTTTGGTGTTGCACACCAAAATAATTTAAGGGAGAATGAAGGATTCTAAGTTTGGTGTTCCACCAACATTTTATCTAAAAAGCACACTCTCACTTCCTGCATAATGCTAGATCCAACCAATCAGATAAATCACATAACCATTTAGTTGCTTTCTAATTTTTAGCTCCATAACCTTTAGCAAGACCAAGAGAATTCATAATTGGTTAACTTGTTGCATCAGAGGCAGTGGCAAGGAATTAAGTTTGGTGTTCCCACACCAAAATAAATCCAAAAGACACACTCAATTCATGCATACTAATCATTCACTTAAGGGCTTGAGAAGCAAGCAACTTTTGAGAATTATGCAGGAAACTAGCCAACATTTGTAGACAATTTGCATTATGACTCAAAAGGTATACAACAGAAGGAAGAATGAAAAGCGGCAACCTGAAAGGTTGTGTCTACACTTAATCTTTGTTGTTGAAGAAGTACTTTAAATTGGGAATTCTTGTATGTCTTACTAAAGTGTTTATTTGGTTGCAAGTGGAATTGTTTGTCAAGAATGCTGATCTGCATAATGCTTGTTGTCCATTACTTAGCTTGAATTTTGTTTTGTTCCCTTGCTGTTTGAATAAAAGAGAGATGTTTGATTTAGAAAAGTAATTGTTCAATGTTGCAAAAGTTAGAATGAAAGTTAGTGGTGGTATATGTTTGATTCAATTGTTAGCTCACAAAATAAATGTTGCATAATGACATGTTCTTTGAAGCCTAAGCTAGTTTGCTGCTATAAAGCCTTGTATTATTGAAAATCCCTTGAAAATGAATCAAAGCAGAAAGAAAAGAAAGAGAAAAGCCAAAAAAAAAAGTGGCAAAGAAATAAACAATAAGGTTAGACACCAATAGCTTGGACCCTAGGACACATGCCTGTGGTATTTTTGTACTAAGATATGCTTGGACAAGTAAGTTCTAAGGAGTATTTCAAAACTTGGCCACTTAGATCAACTGATTTGGGATTGCCAACTGAAAGTCCACAATAAAGAGCAGCTTAGCTACAAACCACTTAGTTATCCAAAGAGATGCTGGGCATCAATGATCCTAGGAAGAAAAAGGTAAGCCATGTGTCTGTGGTGAATGAATGTTGAGTGAAATTAGCCAAAGGCCACTGCAACATTTGCCACCAAGCCTTCAATAAGTAATAAGCTCTCTAATGCAAAAGAAAGAAGGAAAAAGCTAACAAGGGAAGTAAGCAAAAAGTAAGGCATTGTAGCAGCAACCTTAGTGAATCTTTGAAGAAACATTATCTGTTTAACAGCAAGTAATAAATGAGCTACTATTGATCTGCATGAAATCCCATGAACCAAGTTCAACTATTTGCTTAATAAGGACATGTATACCTCTCTATTTCATTCTATCTTCTCTTATGTTTAATGCTTGCTTGGGGACAAGCAAGTTTTAAGTTTGGTGTTGTGATGACAAGTCATCGTAGCCTAGTTTTACTAGTCTTTTTCTTTGTTTTCATTAGGTTTTATGCACTTTTTTGCATTGTAAGTAAGTAATTTGGAGTAGAATTGCATAGTTTGTTAAATCAACCAACCACCCTTTAATTTATACAAAATCATGAGGTTTAAGCCAAAATTAATTGAATTATGAATGACTTTTAAACTTTGTGAATTTAGTGATACTTTCACAAGGAGCAAAAAGAGGAAGCAAGGCACAAAGCTCAATTAACTTAGTGAACTGAGCATCAAAGAAAGCAAGGCAAGGACATAAAGCTCAGTTCAATAAGTGAGCTTTATCGGGCTCTTTCAAGAATAAATTCAAAGCAAAATTCCAAGGAATGAAGCCACCAAGTTTCAAACTCATGGCCCAAGGGAAGCAAGGAACGCTCCTTGCAAGGAAAACAAGGAAAAATGGGCCAAAAAGCCTTCCCCAAGGTTCGAACACGGAACCTCACGCTACCTAGCTTGCAAGGGAAATTAGCCAAAAAGCATTTACCAAGACTTGAACTTTGCACCTGAGGGATGACAAGAAGGCCCTACAACAAGGAGGCAAGGGCGCTCAATTGCTTTACTTAACTGAGCACTACATTATATTGCTAGGCATAAGGAAAAGTGGCTCCACAAATTGCATTCAGTGGGAATCGAAGTGGGAGCCTCTCACTTGCAAGGAAGGAGCGCTACTCCTTGAAATAAAAATGGGTACAACATTTCACTCAACAAGGCTCGAACCTGGAGCTTCCTTGTACAAGCACTCCTTACTCTCCAACTCTTCCAAGAAAAATAGCCTCCACTTTCCTCCACCAGGATTCGAACTTGGGAGATTGAGGTCCCAAGCAAGGCGCCACAATGGGACACGGCCAAGACTAGAGCTCAGATCAAAATTCCAACTGAGCTCTAGTGTCATGCAACATGACCAAGAGGCTGGGTGCACTAAATTGGACACGGACAGCAACATTTGGGGGCTCAGTTTGGTATTTGAACTGAGCTTTCCCCTGGAAGGTGCATTTGGGCCAAAATTCACTAAAAATTCAATTTAATTCATTTCTTCACCAAATTTTAAAGCCCACCCAAATTCTTAGATCCAAATTAGGAAGTGTATAAATAGGTGTTAGTTTGATTTAGGAAAGGACTTTTGACATCTAGCATTTTTTTACTTTCACTTTTGGCTTTCTTTTGATTTCCATTTTTTGTAATTTTTAGCTTTTACTTTGAATTTGGATCTTAGAGAATTGGGGAGGAGAATTGATCTCTCTTCTTCCTTATTCTTGCTTGAGCACTCTTTACTTCTTGTCTTGGATCTTGGGTAGAGAATTGAAGAACATCTGTTTCAATCTCACCTTGATCTTGTTTACTTTCTGCATAATTCTAGAACTTAAATTTCAATTCTGTTTACTGCTTCATCTTCTATTCCTTCTGCAATTTACTTTTCATTCTCTTTTGCACTTGCTCTTGTTAGATCAAGGAAGGATTTGAGATCTAGACTTGTTTTCTAGTCTCTTCCACTCCTGAGATCTTCAACATCCTTTTTATTGCTGCAAATTAAGCATCAGTTTTTCTGTTTTCGTTCCTCAAGCATTTTTACTTTTCTGTTTGAAATCTATTGCAATTCAATTCATCTCTAATTCTTCTGTTTGTTGCAATCTGCTTCTACTTGTTTAAGTTCTGCAATCCAAGCTCCCAATCCCTTTTATAATTCAATCAATTTACATTTCTTGCACTTTAAGATTCAGTCATTTATATTTCTTGTAATCTAAGTTTCTGCAATTTACATTACTTGCACCTTAAGATTCAGCACTTTTACTTCTTGTTCTCTTTAATTTACTGCAATTCCTCCCTCTCCCTTTACAATTTATGCAATTTAGTTTCTGCCAATTGCAAACCACTCAACCACTACTTGATTCGCTTGACTTAATCAACCACTAAACTAAAATTGCTCAATCCTTCAATCCATGTGGGATCGACCTCACTCATGTGAGTTATTATTACTTGATGCGACCCGGTACACTTGCCGGTGAGTTTTGTGTTGGATCATTTTTCACACATCACCTACGTTACTATCGCCGATTGATGGAAGGGGAGGACGCGTAAGTCAGGGACGTGCCAAGGAGAGGTTGCTACTACCGCTGACGATGCGAGGAAAGGAAGAGCCATCGTGCTCTGTTGGTACCAGCACTGTCATTACCCGCGCCGTCGTTGAGTCAAGTTGTGGCCGCAGTGCCTTGGGCTGTTGTCTTCGTCGTCATCGTACTGAGTTGAAGAAATGAAACAAAATGCAATGGAGCTTGCTCTAAGCCACTGCCGTAGTGGTTGTCGCACCTCTAGTTGCCATGGTAGTTGCTATGGCCGCCAGATCCACCACCGGGATTGCCACTACTTGGTTTAGTCGTTTCTTCTTATTTGCGGTAAGCGTTTCCGTTCTGAAAACCCCTCTTTGTCACTATTCTATTACAGATTATTGAGTTTTATACGATGTTAATTTTTTAGGGTTGAGCTACGATTCTTGTGTGATGTGTTTAGAGGTTGTAGCTATTGCGGGGATGGTCGATATTGATGCCGTTGTTCTGAGATAAGAATAGAAACAAAGTTTGTCACGTAGTTGAGTCGCGAATAAGGTAGGGGTTTTTCTTAGAATTTATTTTATATTACTGAATTGTTATAAATAGATATAAACATGAAAGACATAGTTTTGTGATTATGTTTATCTTATGGGTACGATTGTTTTCTGGATTGAATTACTGATTGCTTAGTGGTCTACGGTTGTTGAAAAAAAATTCATTTGAAAATTTATTTGGTTGAATGTTATAAAAAAGTGATTTTTCTTGGTTTTGGAGTTAATTTGATAAGAAAAGTGAATTGGCATTGGAAATAATTTGAAATATGATGATTTGATTTTGGAAGCGGTTTAATTTTATAAATGATTTAATATTGGAGTTGGATTGATTTTGAAAAGAGATTTATCATTGGAATTGGTTCGATATTGAAAATGATTTGATATTAGAATTAGTTAGATTTTGGAAATGATTGAGATTTGAAAATGGTTAGGTTGGGACCCTTGAAAGGTGGCAAAAGTCCAAATTTTAGAGAGGATACTACCGAAATTTCTATAAAAATTAAAAAGTTTCGTTTGAAGTGGTTATTTAGAAAGATTTAGATTCTTAAGAATTTTATAATTTAATTTTTGGAGTTATTAAGAAAAGGGTTATGTTTTAAGTTTGATTTATTTTGAAAAGAATGAATTTTATTTTGAACCTGAATTATTGAAGGAAGTCATGAGAGGTATGATGAGAATGAGTGTGAGAATGAAGATTGACTTTAAAGTATGATTTTTGAATAATTAAATGGTAGTGAGAATGGATTTGAAAATGAAATTGAATTCGATTAAGAGTGGAGACCCCGGGTAAGAGGCGGTGGCGTTGTCCACTTGCTCCGAGAAAGAGACAAGGAAGAAGAATAGTGAAAATTGAGTCTGATTATGAAATTAAATGAACATGATAAACGAGACATGGTTTAGGATGATTGATCACAAGTATGTATGTGTTTTCTCTCTCTGGTTGTAAGGGTGACATGGTACCTATTCCCTCTAATGGTGACAGGGCACATAATTCCTCTAACGGTGACAGGGCACGTATTCCCTCTAATGATATTAATGCACAATAGAGAGATAGTATCCAGGTTAGCTACCGAACATGTCAGGTTTGGCTATATAACCGACAAATGAGCTCATTAGCCATAGGGTAGACATGCATCATATGCATTTGCATGCTTTGTTTGGGTTTGAATTTGTTTTGGTTTGCCTAACTGCATAATTGTCATTAACTACTATCTAAGCTACTTGCTGTAACTACTATCTATACCTGTATTTTCCTTGTCTATTTTGCCTGTGTTTGTTTTGGTATGGTATCTTTAAGATTGAGTTTTGGTGCTGAGTTGATGATAGTGTTGGTTGATTGCGTGATTGGTTTCTAATTGAGGTTTAGTTAAGTATGAAAAATCAAGCTGGTTTCAGCATAGACTTAATGAACCTATACTTAGGACAGGTTGGTCTCATACAGTCTAGAAAACTTCTAAGATCTTCTTATAAGAAAAGAAAGGTTCTAGATCTTGAATAATTAACTAATTTTCTTTTGAAAAGATTTTAGATTCTTTTTTTTGGATGTTAAACCGTTGGTTTTCAAAAGATTCATAAGACAAGCGATGATCATTGTACTTAAAAACAATTTTCTCTTCTTAAATATCTTCCTATGACAATTCCAAAAATTCGTGGTGAAACCATGTGGTTAGGTTCTCAACCCCTGAAAGAGAGAAACCGTCAGCTTAGAATTTTCACAAAATATTTCCGTTGCAAGTATAGTTCCAAGCCAACAAGTAATGCTCAAATCAAAGTTTAAGTTTCAAATTACAAAACGTAAACCGAGAGTAATGAAACCTCGAGTCGTTCTCCCTCGGGATGCAATCGATGTGTTACGCTTTCGGTTGTGAGGAAAAGGGTTTTTGAAATTAAAGAATAAAAGATTAAAGGAACTAAGAAATAAAAGAACTAAGAAATGATCAAAATTGAAATTAATGTAAGTAAAGAGAAGATAAAGTTAAACCCAGTGAAAATGCTATAAATACATAATGAGCCTTGACTTGGGAATAAGGATCCAAGGAATCCTATCATCGCCATAACCACAACTATGATAATTATGATGAGTCAATCTCGCCTAGTTAACCCCTAGCATCGAGGAGTAAGTCAAGCAAGCATAATTGACCTTAATCCATAAGTCTTAGCTAACTTACCAAATTAATTGGTAAAAAGCTAGCGTCAATGGAAAGAAGAGTCAACTAACTACCCAAGAATTACCACTTGGTAGGCACAAAACCAAAATATGAGAATTTGCAAAAGAAAATAAAAACTATAACTAAACTATTCACAATATGAACAATAGACAATCAAAAAAGCATATATAAAGCATAAAACATTAAATTCATCAATCAAAACTTCAAGAAACCAAAATTGCATATATAAACAAAGTATCTTGAACCATAAGAAAATAAAAGCAAAAGTAGTGGAATTAAAGAGGAAATTAAAGAGAATTTACAAAAGATGAGCAAAATCCAAAATCAAAGCTTGCTATAAAATGCTACAATGGAGATGGAAATAAAACCCTAGGGGAGAAATGAAGAAAACTACCCTACACTACTCCTACTCCTTAAACTATGGAAAATTGTGAAAATAAAGTTCTAAGTCCTAATGCCTTCGTATGGCTTCAATTCCCCTTGATATAGCACTTCCCATTCAGCATCAAGCCTTCCAAAATTGGGCCAAAGGACCCCAAAATCGCAGATCATGTGTTTCATTAATGAATTCACGTGCAGGGACCTGTGCATACGCACACTTCGCTGAATGTTTACTTGTGTGTATGCACGGAGGGTTGTGCATACGCACGCATGATAATTTCCTTCTTGTGCGTACGCACCGGGTGTTGTGCATACGCACACATGGCTGTGTAATTCTCCTTTATTTTCTTCATGTGTTCTTCCTTTGTACATGCTTTCTTCCACTTCTACCAACCCATCCTCGCCTAAATGACCTAAAATCACTCACAAAAACTTATCACGGCATCGAATGGAATAAAAGTGGGATTAAATTGCTTAATTTAAGCACAAAAATGCATGTTTTCATGTTTATGATCAATTTAGGGATAAAACACAAAAGTATGCTATTTTAGTGATTAAGTGTGAGTTTATGTGATGAAATCCATCCAAATCAAGCCAAAATATCTCATCAAATATGGACTCATCAACCCCCTATAGCTTTATCTTTTCTGGAGATAGATGAAGAGACTTATAAAGAGTTTTATTGCGTTGTGTTTATTCGATGTTGTTGTTTTAGTTGTTATTTATTTTTCCCTCACCATTAATATTGTATTTTGTAAGAGGGATATGAATTGTATGTTTTATATGTTTATTATATTCATAAGCTACTTGTGTAAAAAGTTTTGTATATGCTTGTTTGTTTTCAAGATAAAGTATTTTTCTAGTTTTTCAAAGAAAATAATGATACAGTTTCGAGACAAAGGCTCCTATTTTATTATTAAATGTATGAAGTAGTCATAAAACTTCTTGCTATCAGAGTGGCGCAGCCGGAAGCGTGACATTCTGATAGTGAAGGTGTTACACCAAGCTCTTCCAGAAGAAAATGGTTGACAATGTTGCTTGCCAAGTAAGCATCCTTCGCAAGGTTGATTAATTTGTCTGATTCTTGATAGATATCTCATTAGTTGCTTTTGATGTAGTAGCTTTAATCCATAAAAGTGAAAATGGCCAAATCTTCGATGCCACAGCCATGAATTATCTTCTTATGCCTTTAATACAATTTCTATGATATAGCTCCATTTGAGTGGAAAGCTCCTATTTTTCATTTTGACAATTGCTAAAAGTCCTTTAGTTTTTCTTTCACTTATGGTGCATAAGTTTTATTCAAATTGTAATGCGTATCCTTTTTGCATCATTTGGCCAAAACTAATATTCTTAGTTCCTATCTTGGTATGGATGGTGATTGTACCTTTTCCATTCGCCTGCACGATCATTCTATCTCCATGTCTGATGCAAGATCAAACAGATTTATTGATGTTACTGATAAACCCCAATTTTGTCGTTTATCTCGTGTTTAATTTAGGGGATTTTATCATCTTTTCTCACATTTATTCAATAAAATGCATGGTTTTGAGAATTTCTCCTAATTTGTGCTTAAGAGTAAAAACATGCTTTTTAGGCCCAAAAATTGATAAATTTAATTCACTTTAATTCAATTCGATGCCTTGATATATTTGTTAAGTGATTTCAGGATTAGGAGGCAAAGATTGGGTTGAAGGAATGAAGAAAAAGCACGCAAAATTAGAGAATTCATGAGGAAATGAGGATTTGCTGAACTAAAGGCCACGCACACACGTCACCCGTGCGTACGTGTGAGAAGGAGATTTGCCAGCGATGCGCACGCGTCATCCATGCGCACGCGTGATGTTGGTCATATGACTCACTTATAGGCAAAATGCTGAGGGCGATTTCTGAGCTCAAGGAGGCCCAAATCCAACTCATTTCTGATTCTTTTGAACCCAAGGATGGCAAGGGGAATGAGGGGGAGAGCAATCATAGTGTAGTTTTCATCATGTCATAAGTAGAATTCTAGAGAGAAAAGCTCTCCCTTCTCTCTAGAATTTAGGGTTGTTTAGGTCAAATTCTCTTAGATCCAACTTTTAATTCTTGTGTTGATTTAGTTTTCCTTTTCAATTTCTTGTTGTTACATCTTTAGTCTTCTAGTTTTACTTGTCATTTCTCTTATTTTGCTCTCTTTTATGTTTATGAACCCTTGTTGGATTTCTATTTTATTTCAATGCAATTTTATGTTTCCATGCCTTTTTTATGTTTATCTTATTTGCCATTGTTGATTTCTTGCTTATGTTAGTTATGGGTTCTATTAATTCTTGCATTTTGTGATGTTTACTTTTATTGCACTCTAGGTGTTTGTTAAAATGTTTTCTCTAGTTATTGAGTAGTTTTCTTTGCTCTTGGCCTAGGCTAAGGGAATTGAGTGACCTTGAGTCATTGGGTCTCATTGAATTGGTGATTTGAGAACCCTTTGTGGTCAATTTGATACCCATTGACGCTAACCCACTACTAAGCTAATTGGTAGGTAGGTTAGGACTTATGGGTTGATGTTGATCAAACCTATTTGACGTACTTCAAGTGTTGAGATAGATATTGTACATACTTGAAGCATAGAAGTAGACTTAATGGGTCGGTCCCTCATAATTGTCAATATATGGTTCGTAGATAAGGATGATGATTTTAATTCCCATGTCTTAGCCAAGAGTTCTTTCCATTTCCTTTTATTAGTTAATTGTCATTTACTTTCTTGTTATTTACTTTTCTTGCCAATTTCCAAATTAAACCCCTTTGTTTCTTCAAAGCCAATAATTGATCACTTCATTGTAATTCCTTGTGAGACGACCCGAGATTTAAATACTTTGGTTTATTTTCATTGGGGTTTGTACATGTGACAACCAAAAACAATTAAAATTTGATTGAAAATTATTTGTTAGTTTGGAGCTGTACTTGCAACGAAGTTATTTTCTCTAACCGAGACGAAATTCTTAACCGTCAATAATTCTTTCTATCAAATTTTTGGCGCCGTTGCAAGGGAATTGCAATGGTGTTATGTTATTGGCTATTGTATATATGTGAATATTGTGAATGAGCGGATATTTTATATGCTTTTTGACATCACTTTCACATAGTTTTTAGTGTATTTTATTTAGTTTTTATTAAGTTTTTATAGTTTTTAGTGTTAAATTCACATTTTTTAGATTCTATTATGATTTTTTGTGTTTTTGGGCAATTTCAGGTATTTTCTGGCTAAAATTGAGGAGCTGGAGTAGAAGTCTGACTCAAAGACAGAGAAAGCACTGCAGATGCTGTCTAGATCTGACCTGCCTGCATTCAGAAGAGCTTTTCTAGAGCTACAGATGTCCAAATAGAGCGCTCTTAGCGGCTATGGAAAGCTGACTTCTAGAGCTTTCCAGGAATATATAATTATCCGTTGTTTGCTTTGGATTAGAAGGCCCAAAACTGGCGTTCAAACGCTAGCTTCCTGCCCCCTTCCAGGTGTCCAGCGCCCAAAGAGCAGAGCCCAGCGTCCAAAGGCCCAAAGAGGACCCCTTAGCTGGCATTCGACGCCCAAAGAGCCTCATAGCACGTGGACCTCATTAAAGCTCAACCCAAACACTCAACAAGTGGGCTTCAAAAGTAGATTTTAGCAATAAATAGACTACTTTACCCTTACTAGTCATCTGTTTAGTATAAATAGCTTAGAATTTAAGTTTTAAAGGGAGCTTTTCCATTTTAGTTTTTACTAAGTGATTTTGGGAGAGCTTTTGGTTAGGAGTTAATTTGGGATTCTGAGTCTTGGGGAAGGAGAATTGAATTCTCTTCCTCTTAGTTTTCTTGTTTTCATTTTCATTTACACTTGTCTTGAATCTTGGGTTGAAGAATTGAGGAAATTCTGTCTCAATCTCACCTTGAGATCTCTCTGTCTCACTTTACTGCAACTGTTGGAAATTGAATTTGGTTGTGTTTCTTCTACTGCTTGATCTTTACTTTTCTTGCAATCGAATTCTGAATTTGGATCTAGGAAGGCATTGAGATCTAGACTTGGTTATCTAGTCTCTTGGGTCCTGAGATCTGAAATTTCCTTTTGATTTCTCTGTTGAACGCTTCTTCAAGCAATTTACATTTTCTGTTTGAGATCTACTGCAATTAAATTCATCTTTTACTTCCCTGCTTGTTGCAATTTACTTTTCTGTGTTTAATTTCTGCAATCCCAATTCCCAACTCCTTTTATAATTCAAGCAATTTACATTTCTTGTATTTTAAGATTCTGCAATTTACATTTCTTGCGTTCTAAGTTTCTGCCATTTAATTTCTTGTTCTTTAAGATTCAGCACTTTTATTTTCTGTTCTCTTTACTTTACTGCAATTATCCCTCTCCTTTTAATTTTCATGCAATTTAAATTTCAGTTAATTACAAATCACTCAACCAAATCTTGATTCGCTTGACTAAATCAACCACTAAACAAAAATTGCTCAATCCTTCAATCCCTGTGGGATCGACCTCACTCCCATGAGTTTTATTACTTGATGCGACCCGGTACACTTGCCGGTGAGATTTGTGTGTTTGGAATTCGTTTTTTCCAAATTTTCCCATCAAGTTTTTGGCGCCGTTGCCGGGGATTGATTTAGATCAACAATGATTAAGTGGGTGAGAAGTCTAGATCAAGTATTTTCTTTATTTTTGTTTTCTGTTTTAGATTAAAACCAAGGTGTTTGAGTTTTTGCCTCACTAAGAAATTCTCATCTCTGATATGAGCAATTTCAATTTTCCTTGGTGTTGTGTTTTCCAAAATTCAAATGGAGTTCAACTCATCTTATGATCAAACAAATTTTATGGGATATTACCCACTATCACCAATCTCTAATGGTGGATGGGAATATCACCAAGAAAATACAAATTCTAAGCACTCCAATCCATGGATATTTGCTTCAGAGACACAAGATGAGCAAGAGAATCATATGGGATATTTTCCTCCACCACAAAATAATGCAAGTCATTATTCTAATGGTGGCTGGGAGTATCACCAAGGAATGAAAGAGCATCCACCCTCACGTCCCAGTTTCTCATTTGAAAGATCTTCATCACTTGATTATGCCTCAACACAAAGTTTCCTCCAAAATCCATACAAGTCATCCCATCAATCACACAACTTATTCCACACCCCTCAACACAACTTCACCACAATACATCCATGTCACCAAAATTATTCGCAACCTTCATCTTTTGAACCAACAGATGAGGATTACCTTCAAGCCATTGAAATACACAGAAAACTCGTGGAAAAATACACAAAATCCCCATCCTGGAAAGAAATCGTCTTCAAGAAGATGAATGGGCCCTTAGAACAAACAAAGGGGAACTTAAAACCAACAAACAGTAAGGATGAAGACCAATTGATGGATGTGAAGGATAAAGTGGAAAAGCAAGATGAGGAGGCTACTGCATCAAGTGAACTTTCAATGAAGAATGATGTGGTTGAAAATGAAACTGCACTTGAGATGACAAAGGAACATGAAGACTCACAACTCTCACAAACCCCCCTTGACCAAAAAGTCTCAACAATTGAATCTGAGATTAAAAGATATGAAGAGGAGATGAAGAAATTTTGGGAAGATCAACAAACCTCCTCCATGAAAGAGCTATTAAAACAAATGTTGAGTGTAAAAGAGGAAGTAGAGGAGCAAGAAAGTGAGAAAGACAACCAAAGAATTCCAAACTCAAGTGAAGCAGAGAAGTACATAGAGGAAAAGCTCATGGAACCACCAATTCAAAAGGCTCTGGATGAATACAAAACTCCAATAATCACACAGCAACCTAGTCTTGAATCCAAAGAAGTCAAGGCAACTAGCAAGAACACCAATTCCGTCCCTAATCCAGCAAGCAAGATCAATCAAGCCATTTGCAAAAGGAAGCTTACTGAGGAAAGGCCAAGACAAGGGACACTAGCTGAATCTTTCCCTCCTTTGAGGTCATTCCTCTTAACAAACTGGCAGAAGAGGAAGAAAGTGAAGAATAACATGTCAAGCTAATGACACTAAAAGAGCACTTGTTGGGAGGTAACCCAACCATAGGTAACATTTCTTCTCTGCTTTGTTTTCTTTTTTTTTGCTTTGTTTAAATTCAATAAATTAGCATATGGTTACATTCTAAGTTTGGTGTTGCCTTGCAACAAATTGTTTTCAATCTTTTTGGATGATTGCATCAAATCAAAAAAATGAAAGTGACACAACAAGATTCTAAGTTTGGTGTGCCACTTATTTTTCTATGCAAATCATTCAGCAACACCACTTGTTTGCATAATCATAATGTTCTTTGCACTGTTATCTTTCTTTTAGTTAGACAATTTTAGTTTTCTCTTTGTTTTTATTCATTTTCTTGTTTTAAATGCTTTCTTTTATTTACTGTGTTTGTTAATACAATACCAAGAGAGCTTTATTCATGACAGATTCTTAGCTTGGTGATTGTATTTAACATATAACAGTTCCTTTCGTTTAATTTTATTTCAAATAAATTGACATGTGGTTACGTTCTAAGTTTGGTGTTGCTATGCAACAAAATTTAGTTCCAATATTTACAAGATACTTGCATCAATTCCAAGTGAAAGTGTCACACTAAGTTTGGTGTGCCACTTATATTTTATGCAATGTATTGTGCTCACCTTCTTAAGTTTGTAATCACAATATCTCTGTCTCTTGTGCCTTGATTATTATCTTTAATTTTGCTTGCTTAGAACACATGTACTACTAACATTTCATTATGTAAGACATTCATGATCCATCTTAGCCCCATAGCCATTGTTCTAATTGTTGCTTGAGGATGAGCAAGCATTCTGAGTATTGGTATGGGAAGAAGGAAGAATAGAAGGAAAAGGACAACAATAATGAAGATGAACTACAAGGTTGTAGAGTTCCTTTTCTTCTCATTTGTTTCCAGCATTCAAATTGCATGATTGTCTTCATCTTCTCTGTTTACATGTGTGTATGAATAAAGCATAGCTTGAATCTTGATTTGTAACATGTTGCCGTGGCATTATGACTACCAACTTGAGTTTTGTGAGTTCAAAAGCAATAAAGCATCATGATCATAAACAAACAAGGCATTAAAGACGAAATTAGCATGTGCATACAAGTATTGGAAAGCTAGTATGGTTAATTGTTTCTCAATTGCATTAGATTTTATTTAATTGAAGTTTTCTTCTAGGACAATTTGTGAAATCTTTTGAAAATCATGAAAACCTTGAACAAGCAAATACAATTAAACCAAGAAAAGAAAAAGGGAAAGAATGAGAAAGCTGAAGGCTTTGAGTACCAATGGCAATTTATTTGTTAAGTACTTGTGGTGTTTATGTATCAAGCCAAATGCTTGAAAACAAAACACTTAGAAGTCAAGGCTAGGCTCAAGTGCAAAAGCACTCCCTCAAAGCTCAAGGCTATGAGCATCAATGATTAGAGAGTTAAGAAAAGAAACAAATGAGCTTAATGAAGTCCTCTAATTAAATGCTTGTGGTGCTTATGTATCAAGTGGTAATACTTGAAAACAAAGCATTTAGAGTCGTAGTTTTGTTATTAACTCATGGGGCAAAGCACCCAAAAGGAGAATCTAATAAGAAAATCAAAAGCTTGTTTCAAGGAAGAAATATAAGAAAAAGATTTCATAAATTGAGCTAGATAGAAGCATCAATCATTTACATTTCTTTTGTGATTGTAGCATGCATAGAAAACTAGCTAACCATGAATAATTGAGTTGCTATCCTTCTTTCCTTGGGTTGTCAATCTTAAATTGCATGATTCTTTTCTTGCTTGGGGACAAGCAAGGTTTAAGTTTGGTGTTATGATGACATGTCATCATGTCATGTTTTTCTACGCTTTTTCATACAAGAAATTGATGATTAGTGCTTAAATATTGCATTCTTTGGTGCTTAAATGGTATATTTCTTTGATCTCTTGATTTGATAAACTTTGTAGGAAATAAGAAGAAAAAGAAGCAAAGAAGCACAAAATAAGCTAAAAAGGAGAAAAAAAGAGTTTTGGGGCACACTTTGAAGTTGGAGCACACTTTGGAGCCTTAGGCCACGCTTTTTAAAGCGTGGCCCATGACCAAATCAAGGAAGCATCACAATCAGCAGTCACAAATCTCAGTTCACTAATTGAACTTAGCTTTATCGTGAAAAACTTAGCATGGAAGCAAGAATTTTCGCTAAGTTAAAACTTAGGCGTTTATAGCATGACCATGCCTCCTTCAAAGGGCCATAACTTGAGCTACGAATGTCCGATTGATGTGCTTCAAGTTGCGTTGGAAAGCTGACATTCAGAGCTTTCCAACGATCTATAATAGTCTATATTTGGCATAAAATTGAGGCACAAGTGAAATGCATCTTTAAGGGGCTAAAATAAGAAAAAAAATCAGCCAATGCTTCCACCAAGGCTTGAAGGGGGAGACACAAGGAAAACAAGGAAAGCAAGCAAAATAGCACTCAGTTCACTTTCCCAACTGAGCTTTATCGGGGTCCCACACAAGAAAATGCAAGGAAAAGGCTCACAAAAGTGCTTCCACCAAGATTTGAACTCAAGACCTCACACTCAGAGATGGAGCACTACACAAGGAATATGGAGCTCAGTTAACTTTTCCAACTGAGCACTACTCCCCCATGCACTCCAACAACGTGACACGGGCAAGGACCAAAGGGGGCAGCAACAAGGAAGGCTTGGTGCGCACAACTTGGCACACCAAGTGCAAATAGAGAGCTCTTAGTTTTATTTTCTGTTTTGAAATTTTGGATTGAGATTGGAAGGAATTCTGTTTTCATTCTCCATCTGCAACTTCTCTTGTTCTTTTTCTGCAATTTACTCTTCCATTTTCATTTTGCAATTGTTCTTCTTGGATCAAGGAAGGATTTGAGATCTAGACTTATTTTCTAGTCTCTTCCACTCCTGAGATCTTGAACCACTTTTAAATTGCTGCAAATTAAGCACTGCTTTTCTGTTTTGAATTCTTCAAGCAATTTCCCTTTTCTGTTTAGATCTGTTGCATGATTTTGCACCTTTTACTTCCCTGTTTGATTGCTATTTACAGTTTCCTATTAAATTTTAATTTCTAGCACCCACTCCCCTTTATATTTCATGCAATTTACATTTCTTGTCATTTAAGATTCTTGCAATTTACATTTCTTGCTCTTTAAGTTTCTGTCCAATTTACTTTCTGCACTTTAATTCCTCTTGTCATTTACTTTCTGTTGTTTCAACTGTCACTCAAATCACTCAATATTAGCTTGACTAAACTAATCACCCACTAAAGTTGCTTGATCCATCAATCCCTGTGGGATCGACCTCACTCTAAGTGAGTTTTACTACTTGATACGACCCGGTACACTTGCCGGTGAGTTTTTGGTGTTTTGGAAATTCATTTTTCCACAAAAATATCCCATCAAGTTTTTGGCGCCGTTACCGGGGATTGATTTAGATCAATAATGATTAAGTGGGTGAGAAGTCTAGATCAAGCATTTTCTTTATTTTTGTTTTCTATTTTAAATTGAAACCAAGGTGTTTGAGTTTTTGCCTCACTAAGAAATTTTCATATCTGATATGAGTAATTTCAATTTTCCTTGGTGTTGTGTTTTCCAAAATTCAAATGGAGTTCAACTCATCTTATGATCAAACAAATTTTATGGGATATTACCCACCATCACCAATCTCTAATGGTGGCTGGGAATATCACCAAGAAAATACAAGGTCTGAGCACTCCAATCCATGGAGATTTGTTTCAGAAACACAAGATGAGCAAGAGAATCATATGGGATATCTTCCTCCACCACAAAATGATGCAAGCTGCTATTCTAATGGTGGCTGGGAGGAGCAAAACCAGAAACATTTGAGAGCCGATATTCCACTTATCAAGAGCCATCTTCACTTGAATGTGCCTTCAATTCACTTATGCAAAACTGTCCAACCTCACCTTCCAGTTTTTCATCTGAAAATTCATCATCACTTGACTATGGCTCAACACAAAAACTATCCCAAAACTCACAACCAACACAAACTTCCATGAGCCAAAGATTCTCAATGTTTGAGTCCAGATTCAACAGACTTGTGGAGAAACAACAACAATTCTGGAGAGAACTAGAAATCATTTCTCAGGAGACGGATGAGCAATTGGAGGACACAGAGAAACACTTAGAACTACGAAGCAAGGAAAATGAAGACCAATTGATGGATGTGAAGGATAAAGTGGAAGAGCAAGATGAGGAGGCTACTGCATCAAGTGAACTTTCAATGAAGAATGAGGTGGTTGAAAATGAAACTGCACTTGAGGTGATAGAGGAACATGAAACCTCCCTCCCAAAGGAATTAATGGGAAATCATAAAGAAGAAATGGAGGAAGATATTCAAGAGAATTCACACTCAAGTGAAGTAGAGAAGTGCACAGAGGAAGAGCTTAGGGAACCACCAATACAAGAGGCTCTTGATGAAAAGAAGACTCCAACAATCACACAACCACCAAGACTTGGATTCAAGGAAGTGAAGGCAATTAACAAAAGCACCAAAAAGAGGATTGTGACCAAGCTACCAAGGACAACATTCAAGAGGAGGTCAACCACAAGCAATCCAACCCCTGGACCAACAGCAAACAAGCTCAAGCAAGCCATGTACAAAAGAAAGCTTGCTGAGAAGAAACCAAGACAGGGGGCAATAGCTGAATCTTCTCCTCCCTTGAAGTCATTCCTCTTAACAAACTGGAAGAAGAGGAAGAAAGTGACCAACATGTCAACCGTAGGTATAATTTCTCTTCTCTGCTTTGTTTTCGTTCTTTGTTTTGTTTAAATTCAATAAATTGGCATATGGTTACATTCTAAGTTTGGTGTTGCCTTGCAACTAATTATTTTCAATATATTTTGAATGATTGCATCAAATCAAAAAATGAAAGTGACACACCAAGATTCTAAGTTTGGTGTGCCACTTATTTTCTATGCAATTCATTTAAGCAACACTACTTGTCTGCATAATTATAATGCCTCTGCAGTTTTATTTTTTTCTTTTGATTTGACACTTTTTCATTCTACTTGCTTTAGTCATTTTTCTATTTTTAAATATTTTCCTCTAGTTTGCTTGTTAACTGTCGTTGTTAGTACATCACCAAGAGATCCTTATTCTGACAGATTCTTGGCTTGGTGATTGTACTTAACAAATAACAGTTTCATTTGCTTAGTTTTTAGTTAAATAAAATTGACATATGATTGCATTCTAAGTTTGGTGTTGCTATGCAACACAGTTTGCTTCCAATCATTACTGGATACTTGCATTGATTCCAAGTGAAAGTGTCACACTAAGTTTGGTGTGCCACTTATCTTTTATGCAATGTATTGTGTACACCTTCTTATCTATGCAATCAAAATGTCTCTGTCTCTTGTGCCTTGATTGTTATCTTTAATTTTGCTTGCTTAAAACACATGTGCTACTAACATTTCATTGTATAAGACATTCATGATCCATCTTAGCCCCATAGCCATTCTTCTAATTGTTGCTTGAGGATGAGCAAGCATTCTGAGTTTGGCAAGGGAAAGGGAAGAATAAGAGGAAAATGACAATAATAGAGAAGATGGACTACAAGGTTGTAAAGTTCCTTTTCCTCTCCTTTGTTTCCAGCACTTTATTTTGCATGATTGTCTTTATATTCTCTGTATGCATGTGTGGTATGAATAAGCATAGTTTGAATATTTATTTGTAACATGTTGCCATGCCATTATGATTACCAACTTGAGTTTTGTGAGTTCAAAAGCAATAGAGCATCATGATCATAAACAAACAAGGAATTAAAGAAGAGTTTAGCATGTGCATATATGTTTTGGAAAGCTAGTATGATTAATTATTGCTCAATTGCATTGGATTTTATTTAATTGAAGTTTTTCATCTAGTACTTTTTGTGAAATCTTTTGAAAACATGAAAACCTTGAAGAAGCAATTGCAAATAAAGCAAAAAAAAAAAAGAAAAAGGGAAAGAATGAGAAAGCTGAAGGCTCTGAGTACCAATGGCAATTTATTTGTTAAGTACTTGTGGTGTGTATGTATCAAGCCAAATGCTTGAAAACAAAACACTTAGAAGTCAAGGCTAGGCTCAAGTGCAAAAGCACTCCCTCAAAGCTCAAGGTTCTGAGCATCAATGATTAGAGAGTCAAGAAAAGAAAAGAAAAATGAGCTTAATGAAGTCCTCTAATTAAATGCTTGTGGTGCTTATGTATCACGTGGTAATACTTGAAAACAAAGCATTTAGAATCATAGCTTTGTTATTAACTCATGGGACAAAGCACCCAAAAGGAGAAGCTAATAAGAAAAGCAAAAGCTTGTTTCAAGGAAGAAATATAAGAAAAAGATTTCATAAAATGAGCTAGATAGAAGTATCAATCATTTACATTTCTTTTGTGATTATAGCATGCATAGAAAACTAGCCTACCATGAACATTGAGTTGCTATTCTTCTTACCTTGGATTGTCAATCTTTACTGCATGATTCTTTTCTTGCTTGGGGACAAGCAAGGTTTAAGTTTGGTGTTGTGATGACATGTAATCATGTCATATTTTTCTATGCTTTTTCATACAAAAAATTGATAATTAGTGCTTAAATATTGCATTCTTTTATGCTCAAATGGTATATTTCCTTGATCTTTTAATTTTATAAATTTGGTAGGAAATAAGAAGAAAAAGAAGCACAAAATAAGCTAAAAAGGAGTAAAAAAAGAGCTTTGGGGCACACTTTGGAGCCTTAGGCCACGCTTTTAAAAGCGTGGCCCATGACCAAATCAAGGAAGTATGAACGATCAGCACACAAAGCTCAGTTCACTAAGTGAACTTAGCTTTGCCGTACAAAAAAAATGTGCTTGGACGCAAGAAATTTCGCTAAGTTAAAATTTGGGCGTTTACAGCATGACCATGCCTCCTTCAAAGAGCAATAACTAAGCTACAGACGTCCAATTGATGTACTTCCAGTTGCGTTGGAAAGCTGACATTCACAGCTTTCCAACGATGTATCATAGTCCATATTTGGCACGAAATTGAGGAACAAGTAAAATGCATCTTTAAGGGCAAAAAATAAGCAAAAAAATCAGCCAATGCTTCCACCAAGGCTCGAAGGGGGAGACACAAGGAAAACAAGGAATGCAAGAAAAGAGTGCTCAGTTCACTTTTTCAACTTAGCTTTTTCGGGCTCCTCCCCAAAGAAAATCAAAGTGCAACATTTGAAAAAGGCCTCCACCAAAGTTCGAACCCAAGACCCCACACTCAAGCAAGGCGCTACACAAGGGGCCCAACTGAGCACTATCTTCCCCCCACTCTCCACACTTTGGCACGCTAGGAAGCACACAAAGGAGGCTGGGACACACAAGTTGACACGGACAGCAACATTGGGGTGCTCAGTTTGGTTTTCCAACTGAGTCTTCCCTGGGAGGTGCAATATTGGGCCAAATTTCAACTAAAATTCCAATTAAATTCAATTCTTCACCAAATTGAATCAAGGCCAACAAACCCATCTCTCTTCAAATCTAAAGCAAGCAAAGCCCACATCATCACTCAAAGGCACAAGAACAAGCTAGAATTAGGATTTTCATTTAATTTGTTTTTCATTTCAATTTCATTTTATTTTGTAAAAACCCTATATAAAGGCATCACTCTCATTTTCAAAAAGGGAGCTCGATTAGAAAGGAGGCTAGCTCCAATAGGGAGTTGTGCACTCTTTAGTTTTTATTTTGCTTTCTCTCTTAGTTTTCTTTTCTGTTTTGAAATTTTGGATTGAGATTGGAAGGAATTCTGTTTTCATTCTCCATCTGCAACTTCTCTTGTTCTTCTTTTGTAATTTACTCTTCCATTTTTCATTTTGCAATTGTTCTTGTTGGATCAAGGAAGGATTTGAGATCTAGAATTGTTATCTAGTCTCTTCCACTCCTGAGATCTTGAACCACTTTTAAATTGCTGTAAATTAAGCATTGCTTTTCTGTCTTAAAATTCTTCAAGGCATTTTACTCTTCTGTTTAGATCTGTTGCATGATTTTGCATCTTTTACTTCTCTGTTTGATTGCTATCTATACTTTCCTGTTGAATTTTAATTTCCAGCACCCACTCCCCTTTATATTTCATGCAATTTACATTTCTTGTCATTTAAGATTCTTGCAATTTACATTTCTTGCTCTTTAAGTTACTTGTCAATTTACATTCTGTAACTTTAAATTCATTGCCATTTACTTTCTGTTGGCTACAATTTCACACAATTCACTCAATGTTAGCTTGGCTAAACTAATCACCCACTAAAGTTGCTTGATCTATCAATCCCTGTGGGATCGACCTCACTCTAAGTGAGTTTTACTACTTGATACGACCCGGTACACTTGCCGGTGAGTTTTTGGTGTTTTGGAAATTCATTTTTCCACAAAAATATCCCATCAACAAAATAATAAGCTAACTAAAATCCCACTTTAGCAATAGAGTGAAGTTCTTCTGGTTTTTCTAACTCTGTGTGAATCCTATGCCGTTGCTTGATTGAATATACGAGAGAAACAATTTTCTCCTATTGGTCTTTCAAGTCTATTAACTGTTTGACATATTGTGTCAACTAACCCTCTGACCATATTTTAGTATGAGTATATTCAATCTTCAATTAGACTGTTTGTGATTGTGCAGATCATGGAGGGGAACTCAACAAATTCCAGTAAGCAGGGGAGTAATATCCCCACCTTAGATGATAATGCAACCCATACTTTGAAGCACCCACTAGTCACCATGAACGACGTTGCTCAATGGTTTGAAGCTTTCCCACAAGGAAACATCATCGGATGGGAAGAACTAATGAGTGAACTCCTAGCCAAGTTGAAACCACCTCAGGAAATTGTTAAACCAGAGGCAGAAGTGCAACCATTCACACGAGAGATGGAAATTGAAGGTGTCAGTGCAATCATGGCCCAAAGCAAGCAGATGCATCAACAACTTCTGCAACAACTAGAACTGATGGACAGAAAAATCAATGAGCTACGAACTGCTGTGGCAAATACACATAACCTACCTCAAAATCTCCATGGAGGGAATCAATCTGGAAAAAGTTTTGGAACAATTAACTGTGAGCAACAAAATAATGAGCAATTACACTCTCCAAATAGTACCTCAAGCATGTTCCAACACAAGTTTCAAGGTGATGTGTACAACCCACCATGGAGGACTCATTCCAACTGGAGGAGGAGTGAACCCCAAAATCAAGGATCAAGGGACCTCAATTACAACAACCCCAACTTCACAAACCAGCAAAAACATCACCATACCAACAACAACTATTACACACCACCACAACACCTACCATTCCAACCCCATCACACCTCACAATTTTCCCAAAACAACTTTCAACAACCATCTTATTTTATACAACCACAACCAAATCTAGGCTCTCAAAGAATCTTTAGTCTAGAGGTAATGATGGAAAATTTCATGAAAATTCAAGAGATGGCAAGACAAGATCAAGAAGCAACAAGTAGAGAGCAAGAAGCTTCAATCAGAAAACTTGAAAGGCAAACGGCACAACTGGCTAAGTACCTTGCAGAAATGGGTGCGGAGAGGGTAAATACTTCCCCCAGAGCCACTGAAGACAACCTGAAAGACAATGAGAAAGTTGCCAGGTGTGAGAAAGGGAAAGCAATCATAGAGGTAAGTGAGAAGAGGACTATGAGAAAAGAAACAATCATCAAAGAAAAGCCCACAGTAAGAGGAGGGAATCAAAGGCAACAGAAGCCTCAGCTTCCATGATCAGAGGATTAAGGATGTCAAGCTAATGACAATAAAAGAGCGCTTGTTGGGAGGTAACCATCATTTTATATCTATTTCAATAAAAAGGTTAATTAGTTTATTCC
The DNA here is from genome assembly GCF_059453495.1 of Arachis ipaensis. Lineage (NCBI taxonomy): Eukaryota > Viridiplantae > Streptophyta > Magnoliopsida > Fabales > Fabaceae > Arachis > Arachis ipaensis. Next base: position 61,241,255 of record NC_142441.1, read on the forward strand.
ATATTGCAAGAAGATAAGTTTGGTGTTGCACACCAAAACAATCTAAGGGAGAATGAAGGATTCTAAGTTTGGTGTTCCACCAAAATTTCATCATAAAATGCATTCTCACTTTCTGCATAATGCTAGCTTCAAGCATTTAGATAAACTAGTTAACTATTCTGCTGTTTCCTAAGTTTTCAGCTTTAATTGCTTTTGAAAAAAAAAAGAAAAAGAGTTTTACACATGGTTAATCTGATGCACAAGGACCATTGGCAAGGTACTAAGTTTGGTGTTCCCACACCAAAGTAAGTTCAAAAGCCCACAAATAAATCATGCATGCTAACCATTTTTCAAGTGCTTGGGGAACAAGCAACTTTCAATATCACTGCAGAGTACCATACAAACTTTTGGGAAGATTTAGCATCATCAATCAAAGAGATGAAAGAGGAATGTGAACACCAGCAATGATGATGAGGAAGAGGATAGCAAGTAAACTCCAAAATGTTGTATTGTTCATTATCAGATACTGCTGTGATTGAAAATGATATGATACCCCTATCTGTCTTTCTGTCTAGTATAGTTTTTCTGTAATTCAATAATCAAGATGCTTGATCATTTACAATACTATACTCTCCAAAACTTGTTTGCAATCAATATTTCAAAAATGCATCACATGAAAGTTCTTTGAAAAGAAGGATTGATGAATTAAACAATTTTGAGGCAAGCAAAAGATTAGGAGAAGTGGTGGTTCTAGTTGTGTGATTATGTATTGAGGTTGCATGCTTATGAAAACTTGCATGGGAGCTCATAGGCGGGACATAGAGTTCAAAGAAGTGTTGTGAAGATTCTCAAACATTTATTGATCCAAGAAGCAGCAAACAAAACAAAAGAAAATAAAGAAAATACAAAACCAAAAAGAACATGGCCCAAGGCTCTGAGCATCAATTACTAGGCAGAAAAGAAGAAAGAAACAAGAACTCAAAGAGTTGTTATCCTAGTAAATGCTTGTGGTCGAATTGTGTCAAAGAGAGAGGCTTGAGTAAGTAAATCCTTAGGGGTGCTTTAACACCTAATACCTTAAAACCAACTAGTTTAGGAATATTGATTGAAAGCTTATCTAAAAAGCCGCTTTGAGACATGACACTTAGAGTCAAGGCCAAAGCACAGCAACTCTAAGCTGCTTCAAGGTGATTACCTATAGAGAGATCTCCATGATATCATTTGGATGAAAGTCCTAGGACATAAGACTTCCAATATGTAAGGACTAGTAAGCACTGAAGCCCTTGCATGAGCATATAATTTAGAGTTCACCCCACTGTCACTTAATCACTTCACTCACAGGACATTACAAGTTATTCTTCAATCCATCTTAATTGAAAGAACCTTTGAGCATAATTCCTTTCTTGCTTGGGGACAAGCAAGCTTTAAGTTTGGTGTTGTGATGACAAGTCATCTTAGCCTAGTTTCACTAGCCTTTTTCTTTTGTTTTCAATTGATTTATGCACTTTCTTGAGCCATAAGTAAGCCAATTGGGTAGAATTTCATGTTTCCTTTGATTCAATCAACCATAGATAAATTAATGCATTTTCATGAGATTTTGTGCTATAATTGTTATATATTATTAAAGAATAACAATCTCATGATTTTGAGCATAGCTTTGATGTTCTTGGTTGATTGATGATAGGTGAAAAGAGCTTTGAAGAAGGTTGAAGAAAGAAGAAATGGCACGGAGCAAGAGAGAACAAAAAGCTTGAGCAAAAGCTTGCCTCAAACTTTATCTCAAACTTTTGGAAGAGTTGAATTCACCCTGGATGGAGCAAAAGCTTGTGCCAACGTTTGACCTCAAGCTTTTAGGCAAACATTGGTGCCACAACAAACACACCCTGGAGGGAGCAGAAGCTTGCGCCAACATTTAACCTCAAGCTTTTAGGCAAACGTTGGCGCCACAATAGCCTGAAGGGGTATACTTCCAACAAGAATAACTTGAGTTGTAGATGTCCAATTGAGGTGATTCCAATTGGGTTAGAAAGCTGACACTCAGAGCTTTCCAACCATATATAATAGTCTATAGTGGGCATAAAATTGGCAACGTTGACAAGAGGACAAAGTAGCACCCCAAGAGGTATGCAAGAGGGATCCACGTTTGGCTCAAAGTTTGACCTCAAACTTTGGCTCAAACGTGGATGACAGCAAGGGAGGCTAGCTGATATGAAAAGCTTGAGTAAAAGTTTGACTCAAACTTTTACTCAAGCTTTTCTGGTTCATGGCCCGGTTCACAAGTGGGTTTCTCTACAACTCCAAGAGCAATCAACAGAGGCTTTTGTCAACCCAATTTCATCAAGAGCAAAGGCCCAATTCAAGGCTTGAAGATCATTTGAAGAGAGTGTATAAATAGCATAGAATTTAAGTTTTTAGGGAGCTTTTCTTTTGAATTTTACTAAGTAATTTTGGAGGGCTTTTGGGTTAGAAGTTATTTTGAGATTCTGAGTCTTGGGGAAGGAGAATTGAATTCTCTTCCTCTTAGTTTTCTTGTTTTCAATTTCATTTACATTTGTCTTGAATCTTGGGTTGAAGAATTGAGGAAATTCTGTCTCAATCTCACCTTGAGATCTCTCTGTCTCACTTTACCGCAACTTTTGGAAATTGAATTTGGTTTTGCTTCTTCTACTGTTTGATCTTTACTTTTCTTGCAATTGATTTCTGATTTGGATCTAGGAAGGCATTGATATCTAGACTTGGTTATCTAGTCTCTTGGGTCCTGAGATCTGGAGCCATCATTTTATTTTCTCTGTTGAATGCTTTTCAAATTTATTTACGTTTCCATTATAGATCCGGTTCAATTCAAGTCATCTTCTACTCTTTCATGTGTTGAGATTTACTGTTCTTTAGTTTAATTCTTGCAATCCCACACCCTGACCCATTTACAATTTAAGCCATTTACATTTCTTGCACTTTAAGATTCTGCAATTTATATTTCTTGCATTCTAAGTTTCTGCCATTTAATTTCTTGTTCTTTAAGATTCAGCACTTTTATTTTCTGTTCTCTTTAATTCCCTGCAAATTTCCCATCTCCCTTTAATTTCATGCAATTTAGTTTCTGCAATCACAAATCACTCAACTCAATACTTGATTCGCTTGACTAAATCAACCACTAAACTAAAATTGCTCAATCCTTCAATCCCTGTGGGATCGACCTCACTCCCGTGAGTTATTATTACTTGATGCGACCCGGTACACTTGCCGGTGAGATTCGTGTGTTTGGAATTCATTTTTCCAAAAATACTCATCAAGTTTTTCGCGCCATTGCCGGAGATTGATTAGATTGACAATGATTAAGTGAAGTGAAGATCTAGATCAAGCACCTTTTATTTATTTTTTACTAACACACTAACTGTTTGAATTTTTGCTTAAGCCAATTAACATTTCACTTTAGCCATGGATTGAAGTGTTATTGCTTTCTGGCGTTGTGATTCTTATGCTTTGTTTGTATGTCAGGTACAAGGAGAGTTATACCCATATTTTGTGAACAAGATGAAAGAACCCTCAGAAGATTAAGAAGAGCTGAAAGAGGGAAAAACATTGTTGGAGAAGAGGAGTCCAAAGAAGAATTCCAGGATATGGAGGAACACTTAACAAATCCACCAAATGGAGCAGAAGGGACAGCCAATAACAACAATAATCCACCACAGAGAAGAGTTTTGGCTTCCTATACATGTGCAGATCCTAGCCATTGTGGGAGTAGCATTCTCACTCAAAATGTTAATGCAAATAACTTTGAACTAAAGCCACAACTCATCACCTTGGTTCAAAACAATTGTTCTTATGGAGGAGGACCACTTGAAGACCCTAACCAACACTTGTCCACCTTCTTGAGGATTTGTGACACTGTCAAAACCAATGGTGTGCACCCTGACAGTTACAAGCTACTGCTATTTCCATTTTCTCTCAGAGACAAAGTCACTCAATGGTTGGAATCCTTCCCAAGAGACAGCATCAACAATTGGGATGATCTAGTAACCAAGTTCCTTGCCAAGTTTTACCCACCTCAAAGAGTTATTAGATTGAAGACTGAAGTGCAAATATTCACACAAATGGATGCTGAACCCTTGTATGAGGCATGGGAACGATACAAAGCTCTAATCAGGAAGTGTCCACCAGGAATGTTCAGTGAGTGGGACAGATTGCAAAATTTCTATGAAGGCTTGACACTGAAATCTCAAGAGGCTTTGGATTATTCAGCAGGAGGCTCTTTACAACTAATGAAAACGGCAGAGGAAGCCCAAAATCTCATTGATATGGTGGCCAACAATCAATATTTCTTTGCTCACCAAAGGCAACGCCAACCATCACAAAGGAAAGGAGTGATGGAGTTGGAAGGAGTGGACTCAATCCTAGCTCAAAACAAAATGATGCAGCAGCAAATTTAACAACAATTTGAGCAAATGGCCAAGAGGATTGATAGCCTCCAAGTTGCAGCAGTTAACACAAGCCAACCATCAACCACATGGGGGCAAAATGAATAAACTCAAGAGGAGCAACAGCAAGAACAAGTCCAGTACATGCACAACCAAAATTCTGGGCCAAATGAAGTCTATGGTGATACCTACAACCCTTCTTGGAAGAACCACCCAAACCTTAGGTGGGGAGACAATCACAACCAGAATCAACAACCATGGCAGAGAAACTCAAATCAAAACACTTCAAGAAACAACCAAAACCACAACCAGTAGCAAACTAACCAAAACCCTTACAGAAAACCCCAAAACAACTACCCCAACTCCAACCATTACCCATCCAATAATCAACCCTCAAATCAAAACACTTACCCTCAACCCTCAACACCCCACAATCAACCAATCTCACAAGATTCTCAAAGGATTAACAACCTGGAGCTATTAATGGAAAAGATGATGAAAAATCAGGAGATGACATTGAGGAACCAGGAAGCCTCTATGAAAAATATGGAAAGGAAAATTGGACAACTCTCCAAGCAGATTGCCATTGAAAGGCCATCAAGCTCACTACCAAGTGACACCATTCCCAATCCAAAAGAGGAGTGCAAGGCAATACAACTAAGGAGTGGAAAGATCCTGGCGAAAAATGAAGAAGCAACCAAGAAGCCAAAGGAAAGTGACAAGAAACAAGCTGAAGAAGAGAAAGCCAATGATGAAGATGTAATAACAAGCAAGCAGACCTCAGAAGAGCTCAAAGAAAAAGAAGATCAGCCACAAAAATTGAGAAAGGGAAAGAAAGTAATTGAAGAGCCAACTAAGGACCAAAGGCAGGGAATGAACTTCACTCCACCCTTGCCATATCCTCAAAGGTTCAACAAGGAGACTAAGGATCAACACTTCCCAAAATTTCTTGAAATCTTCAAGAAGTTGGAGATCAATATTCCCTTAGCTGAAGCACTTGAGCAAATGCCCCTGTATGCAAAGTTCTTGAAGGAACTTATCAACAAGAAAAGGAGTTGGCAAGTTAATGAAACTGTACTGCTTACTGAGGAATGCAGAGCACTAATCCAGAAGGGACTTCCTCCCAAACTCGAGGACCCTGGGAGTTTCTTTCTACCCTGCGCCATTGGCAGTATGACCATCAACAAGGCGATGTGTGACTTAGGAGCTAGTATCAATCTAATGCCTGCCTCTCTAGTGAAAAAGCTAAGTATAAAAGAGGTGAAACCAGTACAGATGTCTCTAGAATTGGTGGATAAATCAGTGATATGCCCCAGGGGTATAATTGAGAACCTTCTAGTCAAGGTAGACAGATTCATCTTCCCTACAGATTTTGTGATCCTAGATTCGAATCAGGATGAGGGCGACTCCATTATACTGGGAAGACCGTTCTTGGCCACTGCTAGGGCCATCATAGACATAGAGCAAGGAGAATTAACCCTCAGGATGCATGATGAAAGTATCACTCTGAGTGTACTGCTAGAAACACAGAGCAGTAATGGAAAGAAGGATGGTACAGAAACAGATAAGGAGAATCTGCAGTGGAAGGAGGAAATCAACAAGACAAACAACAACTGCCCTCCCAAGCAAGAGATAGATGATACAGCAGGTCAAAAAGAGAAAGAGACTGTGCAAAATAATGAAGAAGCTCAAGAGGACATTGTAGTATTGGCAACTAAGAAAAGGAATTTCAAAAGGAAGCCTGTTATCAAAGAAGAAGGGTCAACAAAAGGAGGGAAGAAAAACAAAAACAGAATCAAAAAGGGTTGGAAGAACAAAAAAATTCCAACAGAAGAGCTCTCCAAAGGTGGCAAAGTGCAATTAGTCTATCAACAACTAGAAGCAGACCAACAGACTGATGATTACTATACTGTGAGCAAAATATTATCACTAGAACATGTTGAAATAGAGCACCAAGGAACCAAGAAGAAGCTCACGATCAGAGGGGACAAGTTGAGGCACTACAGTCATCAACCACCATAAAAGAGGGGGTCAATGTCAAGCTAATGACAATAAACGAGCGCTTCATGGGAGGCAACCCATGATTTATGATTCCTGCTTGCTTTTAAATTCAATAAAGTGTGATCACTTTAGCATGATTTTGAATTTGTCTGGACACCCTTGACAGATGCATACACTGCTTTGAAGTACATGCCAGACTTCTAAGTTTGGTGTGCTTGACAGCACACAAAAATTAACATTTCAAGCATTCTTAGATCATATGCTTAGTCACTTTGGTGAAGTATATGACCAAACATTAAGTTTGGTGTCTGCATGTGTACAAATTTTGAGAAAAAAATTTTTTTTTTACTTTTGTTCAGAAAAGCAAAATCATGCAAAGATGGATCATACATTGTTTAGTTTTAGAAATTTATGCTAAGAGATAAATTGGCACTTATGGTGAAAGTATCAATTGTAACAAGCGTTTATTCTAATCACTGAGCAAGAAACAAGTTTGGTGTTCACCAAACTTTAGTTCAGGGACACAATTGATCTTTCACAACTAAGGACCATAATATAAAATGTAAGCATATACCACTTGACCACCGTGCTTTAAATAAGTTCTGAAGCATTTCATTTTGATTTGATTAGAAAAAAAAAGCTTTGAGGGAAAAGACAAGAGAAAGGAACGGTTATGACAAGTCAAGAGAAGGATCACATGTGCCTAAAGAAGTGTGCCAATCTTGGAAAGCAAAATCTGCATGCATGCACCATTAGACACCGAAAAAGCAAGCAACCAATAGGAAGAGAATCCTTGTCAAGTCTCAACAATACATGCAGGCCATTCATTTCATGAATTTCTATACTATTTAACTCAATCCTCACCCTTCATCATCATAACCGAATACAATCCTCTCTTGTGATCTTGTTGGGAAACTTGAAAACCTTGTCCATAAATAGCCTCCAACACATCATAAAGAACACTTTCATACAGACCACTCTCACTCAAAGCACACAATTTCCTTCTTCTCTTCACAATAAAACCGAACATCACTCTAAACATAACGCCAACTATCTCTTATTCACACACATATTCAATGGCCTCTTCAAGATCAAGGAGAAGACTAGGAAAGGAACCAATGGTGACAGAGCCTCCATCCTATGACACAAAAAGGTTCAAATCCCAATTTCATGAAGCAAGATACAATAGACTCATGAAAACAAAGATTGTCATCCCTGAAATGGGGTTCGAACTAAGGGAGGGAGAATACCCCATTATGCGACAAATCACCAAGGAAAGAAGATGGGATCTTCTGTGCCGTCCTCCCACTGATATTAGTGCTGTGATGATAAGGGAGTTCTACGCCAATGCGGTTAAGAAGATCAAAAACAGCCCATCGTACAAAAGCTATGTCAGAGGTGTTAAAGTGGACTTTAGCCCACCATCAATCACAAGAGCTCTAAAGTTGAGAACCATAACTTATGATGAGCTTAGCTATGAAGACAGACTACGTGGTGATAATGATCCTGATGAAATATTGGAGGGATTATGCATTGAAGGAAGAGACTAGGAAAGAGACTCACAGGGAACCCCGAGTTGTCTGAAGAGACTTGATATCAGACCTGAGGCAAAGGGGTGGTATGAGGTGGTAAGGGGATCAATACTACCCACTGCGAATACCTCATCAGTCATAATCAAGAGAGCTCTCCTGACATACTGCATCCTACATGGTGGGGAAATCGACCTTGCCCAACTCATAGCAGATAGCATCCAGGAGATGGCTGAAGACACAAATAAATCGGGTAGGCTTGGGCACCCAAGCACGATCCTGAGATTGTGTAACAAAGCTGGAGTGCTCTTCGAGGATGAAGATACAGAGAAGGTGAAAGGAACCAGAGGAATCACAAAGAGAAAAATGGAAGGCCTTAATGAAGAGGAGGAGGAAGATCAAGAAGAAGAGAGAACTCACAGAACAAGAAGGTCACATAGGAGGGATGAACAAGCTCAGGGTATCATAGATATGAGTCAATTGCAGGAAGTTCTTGATGAAATATCACAACAGAATGTGAAAGCGCAAGAGCAGTATTCAAGGCAACAAGAACTCTATCTGCAACAACAAGAGCAATATCTAGAGCACCGGGAACAATATTCGAAGGACAGGGAACAAAATGAAGCTTGGCAACATAGAATGGAGGAAAGATTGGAGAGCTGGCAGCAACAATCAATGGCCCAACAACAAGAACTTCAAGCTAAAGTTCTTGAGGGACAAAGGGAACTAACAACAGGACTTCAAGAGTCATATGATAAGATGTTCCTGACCCAAGCTAAGTATGGGGAATATACTCACAACTTTTATCAGTGGAAGAATGTTCATCATACCATTGGAGAAACTAGACAAGTGCAGCGAATAGAGCATTATGAAGATACACAAGCAAAGTTGGAGTATTTAATCCACTGCATGCCAGGATTAAATTCACAAATCAAACCATTTGAGCTGTGCCACGATTTAAGAGACCAACAGAAAGCAAAGACCAAGCATTATACAGTAATAATGTATAAAAGATTGGAGACAGCTGGGCACACAGGTCTCATTGATCCCATCTGGGACAGAAGGTGCACTAGTGAAGAAGTTCGTGACTACTCCAAGCTTGGGAAAAGGAAGAAGAACAAGGGAGAATCCAACAAATCCAAAAGAATGGAAATGCCTGACAAATAGAGGTGGTGAAGCTCTTTTTCTTGCTTTTACTTAAATAAGGAAGATGCATGTCTGAAACATGACATGCCTCCAATTGCTTCATGTTTTACTATTTCTTTTGTTTAAATTAGTAGCTAGTTAAGAATAAAATATCTGCATAGTAAATGTCATCACTCATCAGCTTGAACACTTTGTCTTGTCTCCCTTGCTGTTTGAATAAAAGAAAGATGTTTGATTTAGAAAAGTAATTGTTCAATGTTGCAAAAGTTAGAATGAAAGATTAGTGGTGGTGTGTGTTTGATTCAACTATTAGCTCATGAAATAAATGTTGCAGAATGACTTGTTTCTTAAAGCTTAAGCTAGTTTGCTGCTATGATCCTTCAAATAATGAAAGCCCCTTGAAAATAAACCAAAACAGAAAGAAAAAGAAAGAAGAAAAGCCAAAAGTTGGCAAAGAAACAAACAATAAGGCTAGACACCAATAGCTTGGACCCTAGGACATATGCCTGTGGTGTTTGCGTACTAGGATATGCTTGGACAAGTAGGTTCTAAGGAGTATCTTAAAACTTGGCAACTTAGATCAACTAATTTGGGATTGTCAACTGAAAGTCCACAATAAAGAGCAACCTAGCTACAAAACATTTAGTGATCCAAAGAGATGCTGGGCATCAATGATCCTAGGAAGAAAAAGGTGAGCCATGTGTCTGTGGTGAAGAAATGTTGAGTGAAAATAAGCCAAAGGCCACTACAACATTTGCCACCAAGTCTTTAATAAGTAATAAGCTCTGAAATGCAAAAGAAAAAAAAAAAGAAAAAGCTTACAATGGAAATAAGCAAAAAGACAAGGAATCATAGCAGCAACCTTGGTGAACCTTTAAGGAAACATTGTTTGTTTTGACAGCAAGTAATAAATGAGCTATTTTTGATCTGCATAAAACCCCATAAACAAAATTCAACTATTTGCCTAATAAGGACATCCATACCTATCTATTTCATTCTATCTTCTCTTATGTTTAAGTGCTTGCTTGGGGACAAGCAAGTTTTAAGTTTGGTGTCGTGATGACAAGTCATCTTAGCCTAGTTTCACTAGCCATTTTCTTTGTTTTTATTAGGTTTTATGCACTTTCTTGCATTCTAAGTAAGTAATTTAGAATGAAAATGCATGACTTCTTTGAATCAAACAACCACCATTTATTTGATGCTAAATCATGAGGATAAAGCCAAATTTAATTGAATTTTAGTGATTTATAAACCTTGTGAATTTAGTGATACTTTGATTGGTTGATTTGATTACTTGTAGGTGAAGAAAGAAGAAAATATGAAAAGCGTGGCCTAAGGGACGTTCCAAACACTACAAAAAAAAAGGCCTATGGTCACGGTAAAAAACTGTGACCATAGCTAGGAAAAAGAGTGACCATAGATCTATGGTCACGGTTTTGGACCTATGGTCACGGTTTTTTACCGTGGCCTATTCTCTCGTGGCCATAGGTCTATGGTCACAGTTTTTTTATCTATGGTCACAGTTTCTATCGTCACGGTTACAATTTTGAAATTCTGACACTTTAGGCCACGTTTTTTTACCGTGACCATAGATTAATCTATGGTCACGCATAAAAACCGTGACCATAGCCTTATCTATGGTCACGGTTTTCACCGTGACCATAGCCTCTATGGTCACCCCTCTTGAAAACTGTGACCATAGCCTTACCTATGGTCACGGTTTTCACCGTGACCATAGCCTCTATGGTCACCCCTCTTTAAAACCGTGACCATAGCCTTATCTATGGTCACGGTTTTCACCGTGGCCATAGCTCTATGGTCACCCCTCCTTAAACAGTGACCATAGCCTTATCTATGGTCACGGTTTTTTACCGTGACCATAGCCTCTATGGTCACCCCTCCTAAAAACCGTGACCATAGCCTTATCTATGATTACGGTTTTCACCGTGACCATAGCCTCTATGGTCACCCCTCTTTAAAGCCGTGACCATAGCTTTATCTATGGTCACCCTTCCTTAAAACCGTGACCATAGCCTTATCTATGGTCACGGTTAGCCTCTATGGTCACCCCTCTTTAAAACCGTGACCATAGCCTCTATGGTCACCCCTCCTTAAAACGGTGACCATAGCCTGTTTTGTTTTATACGATTTAATTTTTTTTAAAACATAATCACATCCCAAAACGATCATAATCACCAAATAAATCTAAAAATAAGAAATTCAAGAAATCTAAATTATAAAAATTTTATTATAAGATAGATATGTTTTTAGTTCAAACAACACAAATAAAAATAGTGTAAATATCGATTACATGTAATAACACGTAAAATCTCGTTTCAAAAAGTACACAAGACATCAAAATATTACATGTAGATAACTAAAGTCATTATAAGACTCATTCCATCTCATCCAAAATACAAGTATGAGAATAGAACAATTAGGCAGCACCCTTTCCTTTCTTCTGGATTTTTTTCAGTGCAACCCAAAAGCTTTTGAATTGCTCTTTGCATGTATTGGATTGCAAACTTTACCTATAACATTAAAAATCAAACAAAATTAGCTTAACAATAGTAAAACTGTTACCAAATTTTGATTCACATTGGACAAAAACATACATGAGTTTCCAATTCAACAAATAAAATTACCTAAAACAATTTTTGCTCATGAATATAATATGAAATCCTTAGTGCTACAGAGATACAAAAATCTACTTCTCAAGAATCACAATGATGGAAACACCCTCTTTCACAAGCCATTTCAGCCACCATATAATGGACTGTAATCCCTTTACGTTTTATATGATCCTTAGTTCCTTACAAATAACCACAAAATCTTAATGGAGGAAGTATTTAACAAATTAATGAGATCTCTTCGGTGGCAACTAATTATGACAATGCATTAACTGTGAACTAAACCCAAGTTTTTTTTCCTACAAACCCATTGTTGTTTAGCAAGCCATTTGTAACCCTCCTTCCAAAGAAAAAGTTCGAAGCTAGAAAGTGAATGATAAAAGCCTACCTAGTTATAGCTCCCATTGAGATACAAATCCAACAAAAAAAAATCTTCTATTGGAATTTAAATGTGAGAATTTGTGTCATCCTACTATAGCTTTATTTTTTAAAACTTAATAACTAAGTGTTTCATGTTGACATTCTAGGTAAGGAACACATTGTGTGGCATCCAAATATAATTTCAAGAGATGAAAAAGCAAGTTACAAAACTGTATATCTTTTAGCATAAAGCCATAACTCCACAATAACTATCATGTTCAAGCATATATCTACAAGTCCTAAAATGGAATTACAAATGTCACAAGAATAAATGTGTCTAAAAGCAAACATAAAAGTAGTTCTCTATAGCAGCATTGGAATATACCTTGATGAAGCCAGGCTTGGATTTAAAGAGTTCACCTAATTTTCCATTAGTAGATTCATGACATAGGCGGGGCATTTTGGAAATAAGAACAGCAACTGCCTCCACAAGCCCATTCTCTAACTGAGTAATCAGATGATGGCAGAAAATGAGATACAGTAATAAATATGTGATACAGTAGCAACAACATCAGCTTCATATAAAACAATTCCAGAATTTTTCTTTATTGGGGGGTTGTAAAAGAAGAAACATTATTAAGATATTACAAGGCTAACAGATCCATAATATAAAAAGGATAGGATAAAAAAGTACACAAACAAAACAATGATTTTCAATCTCTGCATATATCTAAAAGACACATTCCTACATAAAACCAATACAAGTAATCCTATATAGTATTATGTTAATGATTTGATGCCAAGCTCACGATTACTAAGCTGATCTAGTTGATAAGATCTATGCAACCGCAGCATTTTCACTTGTACACAAAAGCCAACTTCAACATGCAGTATTTATTTACAAGGAAACAATATATGTGAAGAAGAAAATGAAAGAAATACATTAGCTTTTTACTAACCACAATATCAAGCCAACCAACTGAGAGTGCAGATGACATCACTTCCCAATATCTAGGGTCATCCTCAAGCACCTATACAAACAAATTTGATATTTATACTTCTCTAGCCTGAGCGTAATTGGTTAAACACAAAACTATAAGATATATAGTATGAAGACAGCCTTTTGGTGTTCTGTGGTTTCTGCCTTTTTACAGATATATCTTTATATTCAACTTTAGTACAATAAATTAATAAAACACATTCTGAAATCCATACATGTTAAATTTGATACAGCTTTTTTTGGTCAATTCTGAAAATGATGGATGCAAAAAATGAGGATATGCCATTGGAGAGCACATTTAACAAAGATATGTCCATAATACCTGTATTAAGAAACAAAAAATAAAACACTTGCATCAGTTTTGAAATATGTGTAACAAAAAATTAACATTTTCTGGAGGAAAATTTATCATTTTGTTTCTACTCCAAGAAAATACATAAAACCATCTGAACAACATATTTTTCTTCAACATGTGCTATTGCTACTTTCTCTCTGATAACTTATCCTCCTCCAATCTCATCTGAAATCCTCCTTGATTATCCAGACTTGAAATCAGCTACGTAATCATTGGCAACCAAGCATAACATAATTAAGCTGAACTCAACTCAACACAACTCAACAAAGAGTAAAAACAGATTCAACTATGTTTATCATATCAAACTAGACCTTAACAGCTAATTGAGAAAGGAAAATTGTCAAGCTTTCATTTTTCATTGTGAATCAAGAAACAGAAAACACTACAATACACCAAGCAAGATCATCAAAGGGACACACAACCAATCAAACAACACCAATACATACAACTGAATAACGTAGCAAAAAAGTTTCAAATGATTTAAACAACATTGGAAAGTATAACAGAAATAACATGCGGATTACCGGAAATATTGGATGAAGCAAAGAAATGATGAATAATCAGTACCGGAGAATTTAAGCCCAGAAGTTTCAACATATAATTAGGAAACTAAGAAGTAAGAAGTTCCCCAATGAATACAAGAAGGATGGTGATGTTGGGGGTGGAATTTGCGGCAGAAACCGCCAAAGGAAAAGAGGCGGAATTTGAGGAGTAGCAGTAGCGCTGGTGGCCCTGGCAGCAAGGACACGACACCGATTCACCTCCAGGGACAGCGAGCTCCACCGGTGGCGACTGGGTCCGGTGGTGGTGACGGAAATCGGCTCCCCTTCTCTCACGCGCTTCACTGGCTTCCGTCAATCTCTCTCAGTGTCGCTCTCCCTTTCTCCTCAGTTTGTGATTCCAACAACGGTGGCGGTCTCCATAGCTGCGACAACAAGGCGTGACAGTGACGGCGCGAGACAGCGGCCCTCCTCCTCTTCTCTCCCGCTGGCTTTTTCTCTTTCTCTTCTTGTCTACAGTAGCGCTGACAAAGAACCCAGCAGTGACAACGAGCGATGGCCCATGATGAGAGCGGCGACAGCTCCACGGCGACGAGCTGGGCACGACGCCGGCACGCTCTTCTCCCTCTCCTTCCCTTCTTCTTCCCCCTCGAGCTTCCCCTGTTTCTCGTTTCCATCCTTTTTTGAACGTGTGTGTGCGTTGTGTTTTGATTTAGGGATTGGGGAATTAGGTTTCTTTTAGGAATTTTAGAGTTAGAATTAAATATATATGAGTAATATAACAATTTTACAAAATATATGTGATAGAATAACAATTTAGAATTTAAATATAATATTTTAAGGATTATTTTTAGAATAGATAAAATTTCATTTATCAAGATATCATTGAGTTCAAATAATTATTTTTAATTTAAATTATAAAGTAAACATACTAATTATATTTTATAAAATACGGTTAAATTCAAAATATCAATTACCTAAATTAAATTATATGACCTTCATTATTTTTTCATCATAACTTTAATTTCAATTTATATAAAACAACTAATTAAAATAAAAATTATACATAAATATTAATTGACTTAAATCTAAAGTATTTACAAAAATCCATTTAATCATTCCTAATAAATTAATCTCTAACTCTAAGAACTCAATTTAATAAATAAACCATAATTTATTCATAATAGAAATTTTTTAAATTTAATTATATAACACTTCCATTATTAAGTTATTAAATCATTTTTTATGTTATTAAGTTTTCAATCTTTTTTTAATTTAAAATTAATAGTATCCAACTTAATTTTTTATTTATAAAATTAAATTTAAAATTTTAATATTTAAAATAAATCATATAAAACCGTGATCATAGATCCTTTCAGGCCACCCCAAAAACCGTGACCATAGACCCCTTTAGGCCACCCCCCAAAACCGTGACCATAGACCCTTTTAGGTCACCTTTTTTTGAAAAACCGTGACCATAGACCCTTTTTGGTCACTGTAAAAAACCGTGACCATAGACCTCTTTAGATCACCCCTCAAAACCGTGACCATAGACCCTTTTAGGCCACCCTTTTTTAAAAAACCATGACCATAGATACTCTATGGTCACCCTTTCCAGAAAAACCGTGACCATAGCTTTTTTTTTGGTCACCTCAAAAAACCGTGACCATAGAGGGTCTATGGTCACGGTTTTTTACCGTGACCAAAAAAACCGGGACCATAGACCCAAAATGTTGTAGTGAAAAGAAGCAAAAAGCGTGCCCAAGGGAAGCAAAAGTGTGGCAACATTGAGGAAGAAGGAAGGCTAAGTTAGAAAAATAAACTGAACTTCACAAGGAATGAAAGGAGAAGGCAAGGTACAAAGCTAAGTTCAAATAGTTAACTGAGCACTAAAGAAAGCAAGGAAATAGTACAAAGCTCAGTTAACTAAGTTAACTTTATCGGGGACCTCTCCAAATTAATTCAAGATGAACTTCCAAGGAGTGAAGCCACCAAGTTTCGAACTCATGAGCTAAAGGAAGCAAGGAACGCTCCTTGCAACGAAAATGAGAAGAAAATAGCCAAGATGCCTCCTCCATGGTTCGAACTTGGAACCACACGCTACTCCTTGCAAGGAAAAATCAAGAGAAATAGCTAAAATGCTTCCCCCAGGATTCGAACTTGGGAATTCCTTAAAACATAAGGAAGGAGTGCCACCAAGCTTGCAAGGAAAATCAAAAGGAAATAGCTTAAATGCTTGAGCCAAATTTCGAACTTGGGAATTCTTTAAAACATAAGGAGGA
The DNA here is from genome assembly GCF_059453495.1 of Arachis ipaensis. NCBI lineage: Eukaryota > Viridiplantae > Streptophyta > Magnoliopsida > Fabales > Fabaceae > Arachis > Arachis ipaensis. The sequence goes on from NC_142441.1 coordinate 61,257,452, forward strand.
GTGCCCACTCATCCAAGGAAATTAGCTTCAAAGATTTTCTCCACTTGCTCGCACCAGGATTTGAACCTGGGACCTTGAGGCTAAAAGCAAGGCGCTACATGGAAAGCTCAGTTGGATTTTCCAACTGAGCATTACTCTCCCCAAGCCTTCTACCCTTTGGCACAACAAATGCTCACAAGGGAGCTTGTCATGCGCACCATGACACAGTCAAGCAGCATTCTAGCGCAACAAAGGAAGCCTTGTGCGCACAATGGGACACGGCCTAGAGCTCAGTTCAAAATTCCAACTGAGCTCTAGTGCAATTGACACTCAAACAAGGCTGGGCGTACCACACTTGACATGGGCAGCACACTTGAGTGCTCAATTGATTTTTCCAACTGAGCTTACCCCTGGGAGATGCATCTTGGGCTGAAAATTGGATTAAAAATCCAATTTAATTCATTTCTTCACCAAATCAAAAGCCCATCCGAATTCCAAAATCCAAGAATAGAAAGTGTATAAATAAGAGTTAGTTTGATGTAATTAGTACCTTTCTTTTTTTTACCATTTGACACCTCTAGACTTTTACTCTGAATTTTCTTTTTGAGCTTTCATTTTAATTCTGAACTTTTTGGCTTTGAGTTTGTAATTTCAGAGAACTTGGAAGGAGAATTGATCTCTCTTCTTCTTGGTTCTTGCTTGAGCACTCTTTTATTTTCTTGCTTTGGATCTTGGGTGGAGAATTGAAGAACTTCTGTTTCAATCTCACCTTGAGATCTTGTTTAATTTTTCTGCATAATTGAATTCCAAGTTCCATTTACTGCTTCATCTTCTACTCTTTCTGCAATTTACTTTTCAGTTTCTTTTGCAATTATTCTTGTTGGATCAAGGAAGGATTTGAGATCTAGACTTGTTATCTAGTCTCATCCACCCTGAGATCTTCAACCTCTTTTACTTTGCTGCAAATTAAGCACTGCTTTCTCTGTTTTTAAATTCTCAAAGCATTTTACTCTTCTGTTTAAGATCTACTTCACTGCAATTCAATTTTCTCTTTTATTTTTTAATGCAATTTACTTGTTCTTGTTTAATTTCTGCAATCCCAACTCCCAATCCCTTTTAAAATTCAAGCAATTTACGTTTCTTGCACTTTAAGCTTTAGCCATTTACATTACTTGCAATCTAAGTTTCTGTAATTTAATTTACTTGCACTTTAAGATTCAGCTCCTTTATTTTCCTGCTCTTTAGTTTACTACAAATTTCCCCTTCCCCTTTACTTTCCATGCAATTTAGCTTCTGCAAATCACAAATCACTCAACCAAATCTTGATTCGCTTGACTAAATCAACTACTAAACTAAAATTGCTCAATCCTTCAATCCCTGTGGGATCGACCTCACTCATGTGAGTTATTATTACTTGATGCGACCCGGTACACTTGTCGGTGAGTTTTGTGTTGGATCGTTTTCCACACATCAAGTTTTTCTATGCTTTTTCATACAAGAAATTGATAATTAGTGCTTAAATATTGCATTCTTTTATGCTCAAATGGTATATTTCCTTGATCTTTTAATTTTATAAATTTGGTAGGAAATAAGAAGAAAAAGAAGCACAGAATAAGCTAAAAAGGAGTAAAAAAGAGCTTTGGGGCACACTTTGAAGTTAGAGCACACTTTGGAGCCTTAGGCCACGCTTTTAAAAGCGTGGCCCATGACCAAATCAAGGAAGTATGAACGATCAACATACAAAGCTCAGTTCACTAAGTGAACTTAGCTTTGCCGTACAAGAAAAATGTGCTTGGAGGCAAGAAATTTCGCTAAGTTAAAATCTGGGCGTTTACAGCATGACCATGCCTCCTTCAAAGAGTAATAACTTGAGCTACAGACGTCCAATTGATGTGCTTCGAGTTGCATTGGAAAGCTGACATTCACAGCTTTCCAACGATGTATCATGGTCCATATTTGGCACAAAATTGAGGTACAAGTGAAATGCATCTTTAAGGGCCAAAAATAAGCAAAAAAATCAGCCAATGCTTCCACCAAGGCTCGAAGGGGGAGCTCAATTAGAAAGGAGGCTAGCTCCAATAGGGAGTTGTGCACTCTTTAGTTTTCATTTTGCGTTCTCTCTTAGTTTTCTTTTCTGTTTTGAAATTTTGGATTGAGATTGGAAGAAATTCTGTTTTCATTCTCCATCTGCAACTTCTCTTGTTCTTCTTCTGCAATTTACTTTTCCATTTTCATTTTGCAATTGCTCTTGTTGGATCAAGGAAGGATTTGAGACCTAGATTTGTTTTCTAGTCTCTTCCACTCCTGAGATCTTCAACACTCTTTTAATTGCTGCAATTTAGCACTAGTCATTTTCTGTTTTTAATCTTTCAAGCATTTTTACTTTCTGTTGCATTGTTTCCAATTTACATTTCCTGCAATTGCTCTAAGTTCTTATTCACTGCAATTTCGCTTCTCTATTTACATTGCTCCCAGCACCCAGCTCCTTTTATATTTCCTGCAATTTAGATTTCCAATTGCTTGAGCTATTGCTTTCTTTAATTTCCCTGCACCCAATTCCCTTTACATTTAATGCAATTTACATTTCTTGCAATTTAAGTTTCAGCTATTTTACTTTTTTGTTCTTTAAGTTACTTGCAATTTTATCTGCATCTTTTAAATTCCTTGCAATTTACTTTCTGTTGGCTACATTTCACACAATTCACTCAATGTTAGCTTGACTAAACTAATCACCCACTAAAGTTGCTTGACCCGGTACACTTGCCGGTGAGTTTTGGGTGTTTGGAAATCCTTTTTTCCAAATTTTCCCATCAAGTTTTTGGCGCCATTGCCGGGGATTGATTTAGATCAACAATGATTAAGTGGGTGAGAAGTCTAGATCAAGCATTTTCTTTATTTTTGTTTTCTGTTTTAAATTGAAACCAAAGTGTTTGAGTTTTTGCCTCACTAAGAAATTTTCATACCTGATATGAGTAATTTCAATTTTCCTTGGTGTTGTGTTTTCCAAAATTTGAATGGGGTTCAACTCATCTTATGATCAAACAAATTTCATGGGATATTACCCACCATCACCAATCTCTAATGGTGGCTGGGAATATCACCAAGAAAATACAAATTCTAAGCACTCCAATCCATGGAGATTTGCTTCAGAGACACAAGATGAGCAAGAAAACCATATGGGACATTTCCTTCCACCGCAAAATGATGCAAGTCATGATTCTAATGGTGGCTGGGAAGGGAATTCTAATGCTCCATATGATATTCATCCAAAGATATCATCACTTGACTATGCCTCAACACAAAAACCATCCCAAGACTCACAACCAACACAAACTTCCACGAGCCAAAGATTCTCAATGTTTGAGTCCAGATTCAACAGACTTGTGGAGAAACAACAACAATTCTGGAGAGAACTAGAAATCATTTCTCAGGAGACGGATGAGCAATTGGAGGACACAGAGAAACACTTAGAACTGCGAAGCAAGGAAAATGAAGACCAATTGATGGATGTGAAGGATAAAGTGGAAGAGCAAGATGAGGAGGCTATTGCATCAAGTGAACTTTCAATGAAGAATGAGGTGGTTGAAAATGAAACTGCACTTGAGGTGATAGAGGAACATGAAACCTCCCTCCCAAAGGAATTAATGGAAAATCATAAAGAAGAAATGGAGGAAGATACTCAAGAGAATTCACACTCAAGTGAAGTAGAGAAGAGCACAGAGGAAGAACTTAGGGAACCACCAATACAAGAAGCTCTTGATGAAAAGAAAACTCCAATAATCACACAACCACCAAGACTTGGATTCAAGGAAGTGAAGGTAATTAACAAAAGCACCAAAAAGAGGATTGTGACCAAGCTACCAAGGACAACATTCAAGAGGAGGTCAACCACAAGCAATCCAACCCCTGGACCAATAGCAAGCAAGCTCAATCAAGCCATGTACAAAAGGAAGCTTGCTGAGAGGAAACCAAGATAGGGGGCAATAGCTGAATCTTCTCCTCCCTTGAAGTCATTCCTCTTAACAAACTGGAAGAAGAGGAAGAAAGTGAACAACATGCCAACAGTAGGTAACGTTTCTCTTCTATGCTTTGTTTAAATTCAATAAATTGGCATATGGTTACATTCTAAGTTTGGTGTTGCCTTGCAACAAATTATTTTCAATCTTTTTGGATGATTGCATCAAATCAAAAATGAAAGTGACACACCAAGATTCTAAGTTTGGTGTGCCACTTATTTTCTATGCAATTCATTCAAGCAACACTACTTGTCTACTTAATCATAATGCCTCTGCAGTTTTATTTTTCTCTTTTAATTTGACACTTTTTCATTCTACTTTCTTTAGTCATTTTTTTATTTTTAAATGCTTTCATTTTAGTTTGCTTATTTACTGTGTTTGTTAATACATTACCAAGAGAGCTTTATTCATGACAGATTCTTGGCTTGGTGATTGTACTTAACAAATAATAGTTTCATTTGCTTAGTTTTTCAAATAAATTGACATATGATTGCATTCTAAGTTTGGTGTTGCTATGCAACAAAATTTGGTTCTAATTCTTACAAGATACTTGCATTAATTCCAAGTAAAAGTGTCACACTAAGTTTGGTGTGCCACTTATCTTTTATGCAATGTATTGTGCACACCTTCTTATCTATGCAATCAAAATGTCTCTGTCTCTTGTGCCTTGATTATTATCTTTAATTTTGCTTGCTTAGAACACATGTACTACTAAATTTTCATTGTGTAAGACATTCATGATCCATCTTAGCCCCATAGCCATTGTTCTAATTGTTGCTTGAGGATGAGCAAGCATTCTGAGTTTGGCAAGGGAAAGGGAAAGAATAGAGAAGAAAGGACAACAATAATGAAGATGAATTACAAGGTTGTAAAGTTCCTTTTCCACTCCTTTGTTTCCAGCGCTTTAAATGGCATGATTGTCTTTATATTCTCTGTTTACATGTATGTACGAAATAAGCATAGCTTGAATATTGATTTGTAACATGTTGCCATGCCACTATGACTACCAACTTGAGTTTTGTGAGTTCAAAAGCAATAAAGCATCATGATCATAAACAAACAAGGCATTAAAGAAGATTTTAGCATATGCATACAAGTATTGGAAAGCTAGTATGATTAATTGTTGCTCAATTGCATTGGATTTTATTTAATTGAAATTTTCATCTAGGACATTTTGTGAAATCTTTTGAAAATCATGAAAACCTTGAAGAAGCAAATACAATTAAAGCAAGAAAAGAAAAAGGGAAAGAATGAGAAAGCTAAAGGCTCTGAGTACCAATGACAATTAATTTGTAAAGTACTTGTGGTGTTTATGTATCAAGCCAAATGCTTGAAATCAAAACACTTAGAAGTCAAGGCTAGGCTCAAGTGCAAAAGCACTCCCTCAAAGCTCAAGGTTCTGAGCATCAATGATTAGAGAGTCAAGAAAAGAAAGGAAAAATGAGCTTAATAAAGTCCTCTAATTAAATGCTTGTGGTGCTTATGTATCAAGTGGTAATACTTGAAAACAGAGCATTTAGAGTCGTAGCTTTGTTATTAACTCATGGGGAAAAGCACCTAAAAGGAGAAGCTAATAAGAAAATCAAAAGCTTGTTTCAAGGAAGGAATATAAGAGAAAGATTTCATAAATTGAGCTAGATAGAAGCATCAATCATTTACAACCCTTTTGTGATTGTAGCATGCTTAGAAAACTAGCTTACCATGAAAATTGAGTTGCTATTCTTCTTACCTTTGATTGTCAATCTTTAATGCATGATTCTTTTCTTGCTTGGGGACAAGCAAGGTTTAAGTTTGGTGTTGTGATGACATGTCATCATGTCATGTTTTTCTATGCTTTTTCATACAAGAAATTGATAATTAGTGCTTAAATATTGCATTCTTTTATGCTCAAATGGTATATTTCCTTGATCTTTTAATTTTATACATTTGGTAGGAAATAAGAAGAAAAAGAAGCACAAAATAAGCTAAAAAGGAGTAAAAAAGAGCTTTGGGGCACACTTTGAAGTTGGAGCACACTTTGGAAGTATGAACGATCAGCACACAAAGCTCAGTTCACTAAGTGAACTTAGCTTTGCCGTACAAGAAAAATGTGCTTGGAGGCAAGAAATTTCGCAAAGTTAAAATCTGGCGTATACAGCATGACCATGCCTCCTTCAAAGAGCAATAACTTGAGCTACAGATGTCCAATTGATGTGCTTCTAGTTGCGTTGGAAAGCTGACATTCACAGCTTTCCAACGATGTATCATAGTCCATATTTGGCAAGAAATTGAGGCACAAGTAAAATACATCTTTTAGGGCCAAAAATAAGCAAAAAAATCAGCCAATGCTTCCACCAAGGCTCGAAGGGGGAGCTCGATTAGAAAGGAGGCTAGCTCCAATAGGGAGTTGTGCACTCTTTAGTTTTCATTTTGCTTTCTCTCTAAGTTTTCTTTTCTGTTTTGAAATTTTGGATTGAGATTGGAAGAAATTCTGTTTTCATTCTCCATCTGCAACTTGTCTTGTTCTTCTTCTGCAATTTACTTTTCCATTTTCATTTTGCAATTGCTCTTGTAGGATCAAGGAAGGATTGGAGACCTAGATTTGTTTTCTAGTCTCTTCCACTCCTGAGATCTTCAACACTCTTTTAATTGCTGCAATTTAGCACTAGTCATTTTCTGTTTTTAATCTTTCAAGCATTTTTACTTTCTGTTGCATTGTTTCCAATTTACATTTCCTGCAATTGCTCTAAGTTCTTATTCACTGCAATTTCGCTTCTCTGTTTACATTGCTCCCAGCACCCAGTTCCTTTTATATTTCCTGCAATTTAGATTTCCAATTGCTTGAGCTATTGCTTTCTTTAATTTCCCTACACCCAATTCCCTTTACATTTAATGCAATTTATATTTCTTGCAATTTAAGTTTCAGCTATTTTACTTTCTTGTTCTTTAAGTTACTTGCAATTTTACTTTCTGCATCTTTTAAATTCGTTGCAATTTACTTTCTGTTGGCTACATTTCACACAATTCACTCAATGTTAGCTTGACTAAACTAATCACCCACTAAAGTTACTTGATCCATCAATCCCTGTGGGATCGACCTCACTCTAAGTGAGTTTTACTACTTGTTACGACCCAGTACACTTGCCGGTGAGTTTTGGGTGTTTCCAAATCTGTTTTTCCAAATCACTCAGCGAAACTAAAAAGAAAAAGCTCTAAATGAAAATGAAAGGAAAATTCAAAGTAAAATCTAGAGGTGTCAAAAGGTCCTAATTACATCAAACTAACTCCTATTTATACACTTTCTATTCTTGGATTTTGGAATTTGGATGGGCTTTTGATTTGGTGAAGAAATGAATTAAGTTGGATTTTTAATTCAATTTTTAGCCCAAATGCACCTCCCAGGGGTAAGCTCAGTTGGAAAAACCAACTGAGCACTCAAGTGTGCTGCCCGTGTCAATTTGGTGCGCCCAGCCTTGATTGAGTTGATTTTCAATAGAGCTCAGTTGAAAAATTGAACTGAGCTCTATGCTTGCCTTTGGTGTGTGTCAAGGTGCGCTTCTTGTTGCTCCTTGGCGTGTCAATTTGTGTGTCACAGCCTTGGTCCGTGTCAAAGTGTGGGGAGAAGGGGGGAAGTAGCGCTCAGTTGGGAAAACCAACTGGGCTCCCCTTGTGGCGCCTTGCTTTTGTCTTCAAGGTCCTAGGTTCAACTACTGGTGGGAGAAAATGGATACAAATTCCCTTGGAAGAGTGGAGTGTAAGGAGTGCTTGTACAAGGAAGCTCCAGGTTCGAACCTTGGGGGAGCTATCTTGGCTCATTTTCCTTTCACCAAGAGTAGCGCTCCTTCCTTGCAAGTGAGAGGCTCCCAAGTTCGAATCCCACTGAATGCAATTTGTGGAGCCAATTTTCCTTATGCCTAGCAATATAATGTAGCGCTCAATTAAGTAAAGCAACTGAGCGCCCTTGCCTCCTTGGAGTAGCGACTTCTTGTCATCCCTCAGGTGCAAGGTTCAAGTCTTGGTGGCTTCATTTATGGGATTTTTGCTTTGAATTAATTTTTGAGAGCCCCCGATAAAGCTCAATTAGTGAACTGACCTTTATGTTGTTTCTTTGCTTTCTTTAGTGCTCAGTTAACTATTTGAACTTAGCTTGGTGCCTTACTTTCTCCCATTTGTCCTTATAAAGATCAGTTTGCTTTCTCAACTTAGCTTTCATTCTTAATCAAAACAACCAATCAAAGTATCACCAAATTCACAAGGCTTATAAATCATTAAAAATCAATTAAATTTGGCTTCAACCTCATGATTTAGCATCAAATAAATGGTGGTTGTTTGATTCAAAGAAGTCATGCATTTTCACTCCAAATTACTTACTTACAATACAAGAAAGTGCATAAAACCTAATAAAAACAAAGAAAAAGGCTAGTGAAACTAGGCTAAGATGACTTGTCATCACAACACCAAACTTAAAACTTGCTTGTCCCCAAGCAAGAAGATAATTATGCTCAAAAGTTCTTTCCATCAGGATGGATTGAAGAATAACTTGTAATTTCCTGTGAGTGAAGTGATTAAGTGACAGTAGGGTGAACTCTAAATTATATGCTCATGCAAGGGCTCCTGTGCTTACTAGTCCCTACATCTTGGAAGTCTTAGGTCTTAGAACTTTCATCCAACTGATATCATGGAGATCTCTCTATAGGTAATCACCTTGAAGCAGCTTATGATTTGTGTTTTGGCTTTGACTCTAAGTGCCATGTCTCAAAGCGGCTCTTTAGATAAGCTTTCAATCAATACTCCTAAACCAGTTGGTTTTAAGGTATTAGGTGTTAAAGCACCCCTAAGGATTTACTTGCTCAAGCCTCTCTCTTTGACACATTCGACCACAAGCATTTACTAGGATGACAACTCTTTGAGTTCTTGTTTCTTTCTTCTTTTCTGTCTAGTAATTGATGCTCAGAGCCTTGGGCCATGTTCTTTTGTTTCTTGTATTTTCTTTATTTTCTTTTGTTTGCTGCTTCTTGGATCAATAAATGTTTGAGAATCTCCACAATACTTCTTTGAATTCTATGTCCTACCTATGAGCTCCCATGCAAGTTTTCACAAGTATGCAACCTCAATGCATAATCATACAACTAGAACCACCACTTCTCCTAATCTTTTGCTTGCCTCAAAACTGTTTAATTCTTTAATCCTTCTTTTCAAGGAACTGTCATGTGATGCCCTTTTTTTTTTAATATTGAATGCAAGCAAGTTTTGGAGCGTATAATATTGTGAATAACCAAGTATCTCAATTATTGAATTACAGAGAAACTATACCAGACAGACAGACAGACAAGGAAACAAAACCACTCTCAATCATAGCAGTGATGCAAAATAATCACTTAACAATACAACCTTTTGAAGTTTGCTTGCTTTACTCCTTGTCATCATCATTGCTGGTCTTTACATTCCTTTTTCCTCTTTTTGGTTGATGATGCTTAATTCCTCCAAAAGCTTGTATGATACTCTGCAATGATATTGAAAGTTGCTTGTTCCCAAGCACTTGAAGAATGGTTAGCCTGCATGAGTTATTTGTGGCCTTTGAACTTACTTTGGCGAGGGAACACCAAACTTAGTACCTTGCCAATAGTTCTCATGCATCAATTTGACCATATGTAAAACTCTTTTTCTTTACCAAAGGTAATAAAACTAAAGACTAGGAAACAGCAGAATGGTTAACCAGTTTATCTAAATGCTTGAAGCTAGCATTATGCATAGAGTGAGAATGCGTTTTATGATGAGATTTTGGTGGAACACCAAACTTAGACTCCTTCATTCTCCCTGATATTGTTTTGGTGTGCAACACCAAACTTAGCTTCTTGTAGTATAGATAAAACTAATTGACCTTTTTATTAAAATAGCTATGAAAAGATAACTACCTTAGGTTGGGTTGCCTCCCAACAAGCGCTTCTTTATTGTCACTAGCTTGACATCCTCCATTCTTTGATCATGGAGGTTGAAAATCCTGTTGCCTTTGATTTTCTCCTCTCACTATGGACTTCCTTCCGGTCTCTTCCATTTTTTTGGTGCCCTTCTTCAGAAATTCTAGAGGTGGAGAACTCTCTCCTGGTTCATGTCATACAACCAAAACAGCAAAAATACACAGAGCACTCTGTAGCTTGAGTGCAATGGGAGTTAGTAGAGACAAAGTCTCAAACAGTTAGTGTGCAAGTTAGAAATAAAGAAAATAAACAAAAATAAAGAAAAAGTGCTTAATCTAGATCTCTAATTCAATGCCCGGCAATGGCGCCAAAAAAATGGAGGAGATCGGAAGGAAGTCCATAGTGAGAGGAGAAAATCAAAGGCAACAGGATTTTCAACCTCCATGATCAAAGAATGGAGGATGTCAAGCTAGTGACAATAAAGAAGCGCTTGTTGGGAGGCAACCCAACCTGAGGTAGTTATCTTTTCATAGCTATTTTAATAAAAAGGTCAATTAGTTTTATCTATACTGCAAGAAGCTAAGTTTGGTGTTGCACACCAAAACAATATCAGGGAGAATGAAGGAGTCTAAGTTTGGTGTTCCACCAAAATCTCATCATAAAACGCATTCTCACTCTATGCATAATGCTAGATTCAAGCATTTAGATAAACTGGTTAACCATTCTGCTGTTTCCTAGTCTTTAGTTTTATTACCTTTGGAAAAGAAAAAGAGTTTTACATATGGTCAAACTGATGCATGAGAACTATTGGCAAGGTACTAAGTTTGGTGTTCCCACACCAAAGTAAGTTCAAAGGCCACAAATAACTCATGCAGGCTAACCATTCTTCAAGTGCTTAGGAACAAGCAACTTTCAATATCATTGCAGAGTATCATACAAGCTTTTGGAGGAATTAAGCATCGTCAACCAAAAAGAGGAAAAAGGAATGTAAAGACCAGCAATGATGATGACAAGGAGTAAAGCAAGCAAACTTCAAAAGGTTGTATTGTTAAGTGATTATTTTGCATCACTGCTATGATTGAGAGTGGTTTGTTTCCCTGTCTGTCTGTATGTCTGGTATAGCTTCTCTGTAATTCAATAATTGAGATACTTGGTTATTCACAACATTATACGCTCCAAAACTTGCTTGCATTCAATATTAAAAAAAGGGCATCACATGACAGTTCTTTGAAAAGAAGGATTAAAGAATCAAACAACTTTGAGGCAAGCAAAAGATTAGGAGAAGTGGTGGTTCTAGTTGTATGATTATGCATTGAGGTTGCATGCTTGTGAAAACTTGCATGGGAGCTCATAGGCAGGACATAGAATTCAAAGAAGTATTGTGGAGATTCTCAAACATTTATTGATCCAAGAAGCAGCAAACAAAAGAAAATAAAGAAAATACAAGAAACAAAAGAACATGGCCCAAGGCTCTGAGCATCAATTCCTAGACAGAAAAGAAGAAAGAAACAAGAACTCAAAGAGTTGTCATCCTAGTAAATGCTTGTGGTCGAATGTGTCAAAGAGAGAGGCTTGAGCAAGTAAATCCTTAGGGGTGCTTTAACACCTAATACCTTAAAACCAACTAGTTTAGGAGTATTGATTGAAAGTTTATCTAAAGAGCCACTTTGAGACATGACACTTATAGTCAAAGCCAAAACACAAATCATAAGCTGCTTCAAGGTGATTACCTATAGAGAGATCTCCATGATATCAGTTGGATGAAAGTTCTAAGACCTAAGACTTCCAAGATGTAGGGACTAGTAAGCACTGGAGCCCTTGCATGAGCATATAATTTAGAGTCACCCCACTGTCACTTAATCACTTCACTCACAGGAAATTACAAGTTATTCTTCAATCCATCCTGATGGAAAGAACTTTTGAGCATAACTATCTTCTTGCTTGGGGACAAGCAAGTTTTAAGTTTGGTGTTGTGATGATAAGTCATCTTAGCCTTGTTTCACTAGCCTTTTTCTTTGTTTTTATTAGGTTTTATGCACTTTCTTATATTGTAAGTAAGTAATTTGGAGTAAAAATGCATGACTTCTTTGAATCAAACAACCACCATTTATTTGATGCTAAATCATGAGGTTGAAGCCAAATTTAATTGATTTTTAATGATTTATAAGCCTTGTGAATTTGGTGATACTTTGATTGGTTGTTTTGATTACTTGTAGGTGAAGAAAGAAGAAAATAAGAAAACTGTGGCTTAAGGAACGTGTCCAAAGGAAGGAAGAAGCGTGCCTAAGGAAGGAAAAGCGTAGCAAAAATCAAAGAAGAATGAAAGCTAAGTTGAGAAAGCAAACTGAGCTTTACAAGGATAAATGGGAGAAAGTAAGGCACCAAGCTAAGTTCAAATAGTTAACTGAGCACTAAAGAAAGCAAAGAAACAACATAAAGCTCAGTTCACTAATTGAGCTTTATCGGGGGCTCTCAAAAATTAATTCAAAGCAAAATCCCATAAATGAAGCCACCAAGACTTGAACCTTGCACCTGAGGGATGACAAGAAGGCACTACTCCAAGGAGGCAAGGGCGCTCAGTTGCTTTACTTAATTGAGCGCTACATTATATTGCTAGGCATAAGGAAAATTGGCTCCACAAATTGCATTCAGTGGGATTCGAACTTGGGAGCCTCTCACTTGCAAGGAAGGAGCGCTACTCTTGGTGAAAGGAAAATGAGCCAAGATAGCTCCCCCAAGGTTCGAACCTGGAGCTTCCTTGTACAAGCACTCCTTACACTCCACTCTTCCAAGAGAATTTGTATCCATTTGCTCCCACCAGGAGTTGAACCTGGGACCTTGAAGATAAAAGCAAGGCGCCACAAGGGGAGCTCAGTTGGTTTTCCTAACTGAGCGCTACTTCCCCCCTTCTCCCCACACTTTGACATGGACCAAGGCTGTGACACAAAAATTGACACGCCAAGGAGCAACAAGAAGCGCACCTTGACACACACCAAAGGCAAGCATAGAGCTCAGTTCAATTTTTCAACTGAGCTCTATTGAAAATCAACTCAATCAAGGCTGGGCGCACCAAATTGACACGGGCAGCACACTTGAGTGCTCAGTTGGTTTTTCCAACTGAGCTTACCCCTGGGAGGTGCATTTAGGCTAAAAATTGAATTAAAAATCTAACTTAATTCATTTCTTCACCAAATCAAAAGCCCATCTAAATTCCAAAATCCAAGAATAGAAAGTGTATAAATAGGAGTTAGTTTGATGTAATTAGGACCTTTTGACACCTCTAGATTTTACTTTGAATTTTCTTTTCATTTTCATTTTGAGCTTTTGAATTTAGATCTTAGAGAATTTGGAAGGAGAATTGATCTCTCTTCTTCCTTGTTCTTGCTTGAGCACTCTTTTATTTTCTTGCTTTTGGATCTTGGGTGGAGAATTGAAGAACTTCTGTTTCAATCTCACCTTGAGATCTTGTTTAATTTTTCTGCATAATCAAATTCCAATTTCCATTTACTGCTTCATCTTCTACTCTTTCTGCAATTTACTTTTCAGTTTCTTTTGCAATTACTCTTGTTGGATCAAGGAAGGATTTGAGATCTAGACTTGTTATCTAGTCTCTTCCACCCTGAGATCTTCAACCTCTTTTACTTTGCTGCAAATTAAGCATTGATTTCTCTGTTTTTAAATTCTCAAAGCATTTTACTCTTCTGTTTAAGATCTACTTCACTGCAATTCAATTTTCTCTTTTATTGTTTAATGCAATTTACTTGTTCTTGTTTAATTTCTGCAATCCCAACCCCCAATCCCTTTTACAATTCAAGCAATTTACGTTTCTTGTACTTTAAGCTTCAGCCATTTACATTACTTGCAATCTAAGTTTCTGCAATTTAATTTACTTGCACTTTAAGATTCAGCTCCTTTATTTTCCTACTCTTTAGTTTACTGCAAATTTCCCCTTCCCCTTTAATTTCCATGCAATTTAGCTTCTGTAAATCACAAATCACTCAACCAATACTTGATTCGCTTGATTAAATCAACCACTAAACTAAAATTGCTCAATCCTTCAATCCCTGTGGGATCGGCCTCACTCATGTGAGTTGTTATTACTTGATGCGACCCGGTACACTTGCCGGTGAGATTCGTGTGTTTGGAATTCGTTTTTCCAAAAATACTCATCAAGTTATGCACTTTCTTGAGCCCTAAGTAAGCCAATTGGGTAGAATTTCATGTTTCCTTTTATTCAATCAACCATGGATAAATTAATGCAATTTCATGAGATATTGTGCTATAACTATCATATATTATGAAAGAATAACAATCTCATGATTTTGAGCATAGCTTTGATGTCTTTGATTGATTGATGATAGGTGAAAAGAGCTTTGAAGAAGGTTGAAGAAAGAAGGAATGGCAAGGAGCAAGAGAGAACAAAAAGCTTGAGCAAAAGCTTGCCTCAAACTTTAGCTCAAACTTTTGGAAGAGTTGAATTCACCCTGGATGGAGCAAAAGCTTGCGCCAACGTTTGACCTCAAGCTTTTAGGCAAACATTGGCGCCACAACAAACACACCCTGGAGGGAGCAAAAGCTTGCGCCAACGTTTGACCTCAAGCTTTTAGGCAAACGTTGGCGCCACAACAGCCTGAAGGGGTATACTTCCAACAAGAATAACTTGAGTTGTAGATGTCCAATTGAGGTGATTCCAATTGGGTTAGAAATCTGACACTCAGAGCTTTCCAACCATATATAATAGTCTATAGTGGGCATAAAATTGGCAACATTGACAACAGGACAAAGTAGCAACCCAAGAGGTATGCAAGAGGGATCCACGTTTGGCTCAAAGTTTGACCTCAAACTTTGGCTCAAACGTGGATGACAGCAAGGAAGGCTAGATGATATGAAAAGCTTGAGTAAAAGTTTGCCTCAAACTTTTACTCAAGCTTTAATGGTTCATGGCCCGGTTCACAAGTGGGTTTCTCTCCAACTCCAAGAGCAATCAACAGAGGCTTTTGTCAACCCAATTCCATCAAGAGCAAAGGCCCAATTCAAGGCTTGAAGATCATTTGAAGAGAGTGTATAAATAGCTTAGAATTTAAGTTTTAAGTGAGCTTTTTCTTTTTAGTTTCGCTGAGTGATTTTGGGAGAGCTTTTGGTTAGGAGTTAATTTGGGATTCTAAGTCTTGGGGAAGGAGAATTGAATTCTCTTCCTCTTAGTTTTCTTGTTTTCATTTTCATTTACACTTGTCTTGAATCTTGGGTTGAAGAATTGAGGAAATTCTGTCTCAATCTCACCTTCAGATCTCTCTGTCTCACTTTACTGTAACTGTTGGAAATTGAATTTGGTTGTGTTTCTTCTACTGCTTGATCTTTACTTTTCTTGCAATCGAATTCTGAATTTGGATCTAGGAAGGCATTGAGATCTAGACTTGGTTATCTAGTCTCTCTTGGGTCCTGAGATCTGAAATTTCCTTTAGATTTCTCTGTTGAATGCTTCTTCAAGCAATTTACATTTTCTGTTTGAGATCTACTGCAATTAAATTCATCTTTTACTTCCCTACTTGTTGCAATTTACTTTTCCGTGTTTAATTTCTGCAATCCCAATTCCCAACTCCTTTTATAATTCAAGCAATTTACATTTCTTGCATTTTAAGATTCTGCATTTTACATTTCTTGCGTTCTAAGTTTCTGCCATTTAATTTCTTGTTCTTTAAGATTCAGCAGTTTTATTTTCTATTCTCTTTACTTTACTGCAATTATCCCTCTCCTTTTAATTTTCATGCAATTTAAATTTTAGTTAATTACAAATCACTCAACCAAATCTTGATTCGCTTGACTAAATCAACCACTAAACAAAAATTGCTCAATCCTTCAATCCCTGTGGGATCGACCTCACTCCCGTGAGTTTTATTACTTGATGCGACCCGGTACACTTGCCGGTGAGATTTGTGTGTTTGGAATTCATTTTTCCAAATTTTCCCATCAAGTTTTTGGCGCCGTTGCTGGGGATTGAATTAGATTGACAATGATTAAGTGAACTGGAGATCTAGATCAAGCACTTTTTCTTTTCTGTTTCTTTATTTTCGTTGCTAACCCGCTAACTGTTTGAATTTTTGCTTAAGCTAACTAATATTTCACTTCAGCCATGGATTGAAGTGTTACTGCTTTTCTGGTATTGTGTGATTTTTATGCTTTGGTTGTATGTCAGGTACAAGGAGAGTGTCACCCACTTTTTGTGAACAAGACGAAAGAACCCTCAGAAGATTAAGAAGAGCTGAAAGAGGGAAAAACATTGTTGGAGAAGAGGAATCAGAAGAAGAGTTCTAGGATATGGAGGAACACCTAACAAATCCACCAAATGGAACTGAAGGAGCGGCCAATAACAACAATAATCCACCATAGAGAAGAGTTTTGGCTTCCTACACGTGTGCAAATCCTAGACATTGTGGGAGTAGCATTCTGACCCCAAATGTTAATGCAAATAACTTTGAACTAAAGCCACAACTCATCACCTTGGTTCAAAATAATTGTTCCTATGGTGGAGGGCCACTTGAAGACCCTAACCAACACTTGTCCACCTTCTTGAGGATTTGTGACATTGTCAAAACCAATGGTGTGCACCCTGATAGTTACAAGCTACTGCTATTTCCATTTTCTCCCAGAGACAAAGCCACTCAATGGTTGGAATCCTTCCCAAGAGACAGCATCAACAATTGGGATGATCTAGTAACCAAGTTCCTTGCCAAGTTCTACCCACCTCAAAGAGTTATTTGATTGAAGACTGAAGTGCAAACATTCACTCAAATGGATGCTGAACCCTTGTATGAGGCATGGGAACAATACAAAGCTCTAATCAGGAAGTGTCCACCGGGAATGTTTAGTGAGTGGGACAGATTACAGAATTTCTATGAAGGCTTGACATTG
Source organism: Arachis ipaensis (assembly GCF_059453495.1). Classification (NCBI taxonomy): domain Eukaryota; kingdom Viridiplantae; phylum Streptophyta; class Magnoliopsida; order Fabales; family Fabaceae; genus Arachis; species Arachis ipaensis. The sequence continues at coordinate 61,274,253 of NC_142441.1, forward strand.
AAATCTCAAGAGGCTTTGGATTATTCAGCAGGAGGCTCTCTACAACTAATGAAAATGGCTGAAGAAGCCCAAAATCTCATTGATATGGTGGCCAACAACCAGTATTTCTTTGCTCACCAAAGGCAACGCCAACCATCACAAAGGAAAGGAGTGATGGAGTTGGAAGGAGTAGATTCAATCCTGGCTCAAAACAAAATGATGCAGCAGCAAATTCAACAACAATTTGAGCAAATGACCAAAAGAATTGATGGCCTACAAGTAGCATCAGTGAGTGCCACAAGCCAACCAACAACCCCTTGGGGGCAGAATGAGGAGAATCAAGAAGAACAACAACAAGAGCAAGTGCAGTATATGCACAACCAAGGATCAAATGAGGTGTATGGTGACACCTACAATCCATCCTGGAAGAACCACCCAAACCTCAGATGGGGGAATAATGACAACCAGAACCAACAACCATGGCAGAGGAACTCAAACCAAAACACTTCAAGAAACAACCAAAACCACAACTAGCAGCAAACTAACCAAAATCCTTACAGAAAACCCCAAAACAACTATCCCAACTCCAACCATTATCAATCCAATAACCAACCCACCAACCAAAATGCCTACCATCCACCATCCACACCTCACAACCAACCACAAACATCACCAGAATCTCAAAGAATCACTAACCTGGAAACCTTAATAGATAAAATGTGGAAACACCAAGAAATGACAGCCAAGAACCAAGAAGCCTCCATAAAGAATATGGAGAGGCAAATCGGTCAGCTATCTAAACACCTTGCAACAGAGAGACCATCAAGTTCCCTGCCAAGTGACACAATTCCAAATCCTAAGGAAGAGTGCAAGGCAATACAGTTAAGAAGTGGGAGAGCATTGATGAGTAAAAATGATATTACAAAGAAGCAAGTGGAGAGTAGCAAGAGGTCAATAGTGGAGGAAAAGCCAACACACGCAGAGGAAGCCAATGATCAAGATGTGATGCCAAACAAGAGCACTGAGAAACTCAAAGAGAAGAACAACCATCCACACAGTTCAAAGGAAGAAGTTCAAGGACAGCAGCAAGTGAAGAAGAGCATTACACCTCCACTGCCATATCCCCAGAGGTTCAACAAAGAAACCAAAGATCAACATTTCCGCAATTTCCTGGAAACTTTCAAGAAGCTAGAAATCAACATTCCCTTGGCTGAGGCATTGGAACAGATGCCCTTATATGCCAAGTTCTTGAAGGAAATCATCAACAAGAAAAGAAGATTGCTGGAGAAGGAAACTGTGCTTCTCACTGAAGAATGTAGTGCGCTCATCAGAAAAGGACTCCCTCCCAAGCTGGAAGATCCTGGAAGTTTCTTCCTACCTTGCACCATTGGAAGTCTATTTATCAACAAGGGGATGTGTGACTTAGGAGCAAGCATAAATCTAATTCCATCATCTTTAGTGAAAAAGCTTGGCATAGGGAAGGTGAAACCAATACAGATGTCCTTGGAATTGGTGAACCAGTCAGTAGTACATCCCAAAGGAGTGATTGAAAACCTTTTAGTTAAGGTTGACAAGTTCATTTTTCCTGCGGACTTTGTAATCTTGGACACTGAAGAAGAAGAAAATAATTCAATCATCTTGGGAAGGCCATTTTTGGCCACTGCTAGAGCCATCATAGATGTAGAGCAGGGAGAACTAACTCTCAAGATGCACGAGGAAAGCATTATCCTGAAAGTGTTTCCAGAACCACAATTTAGTGAAGAAAGAAGCAAGGTAGTCAGCGACTGTTTTCCAAGGCAAGCAACCAACAACACAGGGGAGCAAAAGAATGAGCATGTGCAAGGAGGAGAAGGAATTCAAAAAGGAATTAGGATGATAAACAAGAAGGAAGGTACCACAACCAAAGCTGCTGTCAAGGAAGAAAGGTTAACAAGAAAAAGGAAGAAAAACAAGAAGAAAGCTCACAAAGGGTGGAAGAATAAAAAAATCCCAACTGAAGGATTCTCTAAAGGCGACAAGGTGCAATTAATATATCAACAGCTGGGAACTGAGGATCACTACACTGTTAACCAAGTACTCTCTCTTGAGCACATTAAAATTGAGCATCAAGGCACACAAAGAAGGCTTACAGTGAGGGGGGATAAGCTTCGACATTTTAGTCATCAACCACCCTAAGGGGATCAATGTCAAGCTAATGACAATAAAGAAGCGCTTGTTGGGAGGCAACCCAACCTGAGGTAGTTTTCTTTTCATAGCTTTTTCAATAAAAATGTTGAATAATTAAGTATGTATTACAAGGAGGTAAGTTTGGTGTTGCATACCAAAACAATTTAAGGAAGAATGAAGGATTCTAAGTTTGGTGTTCCACCAAAATCTCATTTAAAAGCATACTCTCACCTCCTGCATAATGCTAGCTCCAAGCAATCAAACAAATTATTCAACTAGTTAATTGCTTTTTTTGTTTTGGTTCCATAACCTTTAGCAAGGCCAAAAGAATTCATAAATGTACAACCTGTTGCATTAGAGACAATGGCAAGGAATTAAGTTTGGTGTTCCCATACCAAATTAAATCCAAAAGCCACACTCAATTCATGCATACTAACCAGTCACCTAAGGGCTTGAGAAGCAAGCAACTTTTGAGAATTGTGCAGGGAACTAACCACCATTTGAGGACATTATGCATCATAACTCAAAAGGGGCACAACAGAAGGAAGGACAAAAGAACTGCAAACCAATAGGTTGTATCTATACTTAACTTCTGCTGTTGAGAAATGCTTTGATTTATGACTTGCTAAAGTGTTCATCTAGTATAGGCAGACTCACTCTTGGCAATAAGAAAGATAGTCTAAGTGTGTGCTTGTGTGTTTACTTTCAACTAACTAAATGCATGCTTTATCCCCTGCATCTTTAATTTAATAAAAGAATTGTTTGGAATGTGAAATGAGATAGTTCTTTGTTAGCTGGAAGTACAATAATAGTGAGTGGTGGTATGAATGCATGATTGTATGATAGCTCACTTTTAGTGAATAAAAGAACTAGATTGTCTCCTTCTAAATAGAAGGTAGCTCACTGTCTATGAATCTCAATAGAATAAAAGTCCTAGGTTAAAAAGAAAAAACAAAAAGAGAAAAGAAATAGCCAAAGAGTGGCAACAGAACAAAAGAAAAATAAAAAGAAACAAAGGTAGACACCAATAGCTTGAACCTTAGAATATATGCCTGTGGTGTCTTTGTACTAGGATCTGCTTGGATTATTAAGTTCTTTGGAGTGCATCAACACTTGGTGACTTGGGTTAACTAACCCGGGATCATCAACTAAAAGTCCACTATCAAGAGCAACCTAACTACAAGGCATTTAGTAACCCAAAGAGGTGCTGGGCATCAATGTTCTAAGAAGGAATGTGAGATTTTGCATGAAAGGTGATGACAAGTCATCTTAGCCTAGTTTCACTAGTCTTTTTCTTTTGTTTTCAATTGATTTTATGCACTTTCTTGAGCCATAAGTAAGCCAATTGGGTAGAATTTCATGTTTCCTTTGATTCAATCAACCATGGATAAATTAATGCAATTTCATGAGATTTTGTGCTATAACTATCATATATTATGAAAGAATAACAATCTCATGATTTTAAGCATAGCTTTGATGTCTTTGATTGATTGATGATAGGTGAAAAGAGCTTTGAAGAAGGTTGAAGAAAGAAGGAATGGCAAAGAGCAAGAGAGAACAAAAAGCTTGAGCCAAAGCTTGCCTCAAACTTTAGCTCAAACTTTTGGAGGAGCTTGACTATACCCTGGAGGAAGCAAAAGCTTGCGCCAATGTTTGACCTCAAGCTTTTAGGAAAACGTTGGCGCCACAACAAACACACACTGGAGGGAGCAAAAGCTTGCGCCAACGTTTGACCTCAAGCTTTTAGGCAAACGTTGGTGCCACAACAGCCTGAAGGGGTATACTTCCAGCAAGAATAACTTGAGTTGTAGATGTCCAATTGAGGTGATTCCAATTGGGTTAGAAAGCTGACATTCAGAGCTTTCCAACCATATATAATAGTCTATAGTTGGCACAAAATTGGCAACGTTGACAAGAGGACAAAGTAGCACCCCAAGAGGCATACAAGAGGGATCCACGTTTGGCTCAAAGTTTGACCTCAAACTTTGGCTCAAACATGGATGACAGCAAGGAACGCTAGCTGATATGAAAAGCTTGAGTAAACGTTTGCCTCAAACTTTTACTCAAGCTTTAATGGTTCATGGCCCGGTTCACAAGTGGGTTTCTCTCCAACTCCAAGAGCAATCAACAGAGGCTTTTGTCAACCCAATTCCATCAAGAGCAAAGGCCCAATTCAAGGCTTGAAGATCATTTGAGGAGAGTGTATAAATAGCTTAGAATTTAAGTTTTAAAGGGAGCTTTTCCGTTTTAGTTTTTACTAAGGAGAGCTTTTGGTTAGGAGTTAATTTGGGATTCTGAGTCTTGGGGAAGGAGAATTGAATTCTCTTCCTCTTAGTTTTCTTGTTTTCATTTTCATTTACACTTGTCTTGAATCTTGGGTTGAAGAATTGAGGAAATTCTGTCTCAATCTCACCTTGAGATCTCTCTATCTCACTTTACTGCAACTGTTGGAAATTGAATTTGGTTGTGTTTCTTCTACTGCTTGATCTTTACTTTTCTTGCAATCGAATTCTGAAATTAGATCTAGGAAGGCATTGAGATCTAGACTTGGTTATCTACTCTCTTGGGTCCTGAGATCTGAAATTTCCTTTTGATTTCTCTGTTGAACGCTTCTTCAAGCAATTTACATTTTCTTTTTGAGATCTACTGCAATTAAATTCATCTTTTACTTCCCTGCTTGTTGCAATTTACTTTTCTGTGTTTAATTTCTGCAATCCCAATTCCCAACTCCTTTTATAATTCAAGCAATTTACATTTCTTGCATTTTAAGATTCTGCAATTTACATTTCTTGCGTTCTAAGTTTCTGCCATTTAATTTCTTGTTCTTTAAGATTCAGCACTTTTATTTTCTGTTCTCTTTACTTTACTGTATTTTTCCCTCTCCTTTTAATTTTCATGCAATTTAAATTTCAGTTAATTACAAATCACTCAACCAAATCTTGATTCGCTTGACTAAATCAACCACTAAACACAAATTGCTCAATCCTTCAATCCCTATGGGATCGACCTCACTCCTGTGAGTTTTATTACTTGATGCGACCCGGTACACTTGCCGGTGAGATTCGTGTGTTTGGAATTCGTTTTTCCAAATTTTCCCATCAAAAGGATTGTTTGTTGGTTTAAAAACTATACTTGCAATGAGAATTTATTTGTGAAATTCTATACCAACCAATTTTCCCTTCATCATTCCTTCATAGCCAATAATTGATCACTTTATTGCAATTCATTGTGAGATGACCCGAGGTTTAAATACTTCGGTGAATTTTCATTGGGGATTGTACTTGTGACAACCAATCTTTTAAAATTTGATTTGAGGATCGATTGTTAGTTTGGAGCTATACTTGCAACAAAGTTATTTTCTCTAACCGAGAAGAAATTATTAACTGATGGTTTTGATCTTTCAAACGCCCAGTGAAGGCTTCCTTACTGGTGTTCAACTTTGATACTCCATCCAGAGTGCTCTATTTTCACTGCTGTGAAATTCTGTCTCTTGACTGATGCACATGATCATGACTCTAACAACTGAAAGGAAAAACAAACTGAAAAAAATAAATATAGCTGAGTAAGGTTGGGTTACCTCCCAACAAGCGCTTCTTTAGTGTCTTTAGCTGGACTTCATGGTACTTAATTTAGTAACAGTGTTGAGCCTCCTGGCTCTATATCTCCTTCAAGGTAATGTTTGAATCTCTGTCCATTGACAGTGAACCTCTTTTCAGGATCTTTTCCTTTATGTTCTATGTGTTCGTAAGGTGATACTCTTGTAATCACATACGGTCCCTTCCAACGGGATTTGAGTTTTCCAGGGAATAATCTGAGCCTTAAGTTGAAGAGAAGAACTTTCTGCTCTGGTTCAAAGACTCTGGAAGTTATCTTCTTGTCATGCCACCTCTTTTCCTTTTCCTTATAGATCTTTGCATTCTCAAATGCATTTAAGCGGAATTCATCCAAATCATTTAGCTGGAGCAGTCATTTTTCTCCTGCTGCTTTAGCATCAAGGTTGAAGAATCTAGTGGCCCAATAGGCCTTGTGTTCTAGTTCCACTAGCAAATGACAGGACTTCCCATACACTAACGGATATGGTAAGGTTCCAATGGGGGTTTTGAAAGCTGTTCTGTATGCCCACAAAGCATCATCAAGCTTTCTAGCCTAATCCTTTCTAGAGGTACTTACTGTCCTCTCTAGGATTCGCTTTAGTTCTCTATTTAAGACTTCAGCTTGCCCATTTCTTTGGGGATGATACAGTTGATGACAAGTCATCTTATGCTAGCTTTTCAAGCATTTTTCACTTGTTTTATTAGGTTTTATGCACTTTCTTACATTATAAGTAAGTGATTTGGAGTGGATTTGTATGGTTATGTTGAATCAATCAACCATCCTTTATTTGGAACAAAATCATGAGGTTTAAGCTAGAATTAGTTAGTTTTTAAATGATTTATAAACCTTGTGAATTTGGTGATACTTTGATTGGTTGTTTTGATTACTTGTAGGTGAAGAAATGGTGAAAAAAGGGATTTGTGGCACACTTTTGAAGTTAGAGCACGCTTTGGACCTTAGGCCACACTTTGAAAAGCGTAACCCAAGGCACAAAAGCGTCACGCATCAAATAGGGCAAGGGTGTAGCATTCTCTAATTGAGCGCAGCGCTCTCTATTTGAGCGCTAGAGCTCCCACCAAGAAACAATCAAGCATAGCGCTATGTTATATTCACAAATTGAGCGCTCAAGGGAGGCCAAATTAGCAAGGCACCAGTGCTCAAAAGCATAGCGCTCCGTTAAGTATTTCACCTTTATCGTGGCCTCCCCAAAAGGAAAACAAGGCGTGACATCAAGAGATGGAGCAGCCAAGGTTCGAACCAAGCACATGGAGGAATGAAGAAGCGCTACACCAAGCAAGAAAGCACCTAAAATGGGGGAGACAGGGATCGAAGAGGGAAGCGCGCACAAGCAAAGAAGGGCGCTACATTTGTTCCCTTCAGTGAGCACTATTGCTAACAAGGAAATCGTTGGCCAAAGTGAAACCACCAACGCTCGAAAGTGGGAACCTCACTCTGACAAAGGTAGCGCTACGCTCTCTTCACCAACTGAGCGCTATTACCTAAGGAAATTGGCCAAATTGAAATGGCCAAGGTTCAAAAGAGAGACCCACTCAAACAAATGAAGCGCTACATTGAAACAAGTAACTGAGCGCTATACAAGGCTTGACACGAAACAAAATGAGCTGAGGCACAAGGCAATTGAGCGCTACGTTGGGTTACATGACTGAGCGCTCCACTGGAGGTGTCCCTTGAGCCTAATTTCAATTAAAAACCAATTGGGATCCAACTCTTCACCAATTTGAAAAGCCTACTCCAAAGTCTGAAGATCAAAATTAGAAAGTGTATAAATAGGACTTAGTTTGATTTGGGAAGCACCTTTTTCCATTTTTTTGTTTTACCTTTTGCTCACTTTTGAATTTTACTTTCAGCTCAATTTTAGTTTTCATTTTGAATTTGGGAATTGGGATTGAGATCTGAGTTCTCTTTCTCGTTGTTTTTACTTCTGCATTTCTTACTTTCTGATTCTAAAATTTGGATTGAGATTGAAGGAATTATGTTTCAATTCTTGATCTGAAATCCTCTTTGTACTTCTTCTGCATAATTCAGTGAATTGAGAATTGGATCTGAAGTTCATTGATTGCTTTCATCTTCCTTTCTTCTGCAAATTATTTTCTGTTTGATCAAGGAAGGAATTGAGATCTAGATCTACTTTCTAGTCTCATTAATCCCCTGAGATCTCGAATTTCTCTTTTAGATTTTGTAATTGACCTAAGTTTACTTCCTGTTTTGTTGCTCAAGAAATTTTACCTTTCTGTTTAGATTTTCTACAACTTACTTCATCTTCTACTTCTCTGATTAATTTCTCTGTACATTCTCTTGTTAAATTTTGAATCCCAGCTCCCACATCCCTTTAGTATTCAAGGAATTTACATTTCTTGCACCCTAAGCTTCAGCTATTTACATTTCTTGCAATCTAAGTTTCAGTCATTTATATTACTTGCACTTTAAGATTCAGCTCTTTTACTTTCCTGCACTTTAAGTTTCATGCAATTTACTCTTCTGCACTTTAGTTTTCTGTCAATTTCCCCTCTCCCTTTTATTTTCATGCAATTTAGCTTCTGTTGATCACAATTCACTCAAATCATCAACTGTTTTCTTAACTAAACTAACCACCTAACTAAAATTGATCAATCCATCAATCCCTGTGGGATCGACCTCACTCGTGTGAGTAATTACTACTTGATGCGACCCGGTACACTTGCCGGTGAGTTTTTGTGTTGGAATCTGATTTTCACATATTAAGTTTTTGGCGCCGTTGCAGGGGATTGATCTAGATTGACAATGATTAAGTAAGGTGGTGGTCTAGATTAAGCACTTTTTCTTTTTATTTTTACTAAGCATATTAACTGTTTGAATTTTTGCTTAAGCTAACACTAACTTCACTCTATCAGGAAAGTAAATTGTTTTTGTTTTTGGTTCTGTGTTTGTTTTTCTTGCTGTTGTATGTGAGAGGCAAGGAGAGAGATCCTTACCTTTTGTGACCAAGACGAGAGAACTCTTAGAAGACTAAGAAGAGAAGCAAGAGGAAAGGGAATTATTGGAGAAGAAGAACCTTTTGAGGAAGAGATCCTAGAAATGGAGGGAAATTCAACAAATCCAACAGCGGGAGTGGCCAACAACAATGGTCAGCCCCATAGGAGAGTTTTGGCTTCATATACATTTGCTAATCCAAGGCATTATGGGAGTAGCATCCTTACCCCAAATGTCAATGCAAACAACTTTGAATTGAAGCCCCAACTCATCACTTTGGTACAAAACAACTGCTCCTATGGAAGAAGCCCTCTGGAAGATCCAAACCAGCATCTATCTACTTTCTTGAGGATCTGTGACACAGTGAAGTCCAATGGTGTACATCTAGACATATACAAATTGTTGCTGTTCCCATTTTTATTGAGGGACAAGGATGCTCAATGGCTTGAAGCATTCCCATAAGGAAGCATTACTAGCTGGGAGGATCTAGTGAATAAGTTCCTAGCCAAGTTCTACCGACCTTAAAGGATCATTAGGCTCAAGACAGAGGTCCAAAATTTCACACAGATGGATGCAGAATCCCTCTATGAGGCTTGGAAGAGATACAAAGCCCTGATTAGATAATGTCACCCTGAAATATTCAATGAATGGGACATACTACAGAATTTCTATGAAGGATTGACTCTGAAAGCTCAGGAAGCACTAGATCATTCAGCAGAAGGCTCATTGTAATTAATGAAAATAGCACAGAAAGCCCAAAACCTCATTGATATGGTGGCAAACAATCAATACTTCTTTTCTCATCAAAGACAACACCAACCAGCTCAAAGAAAGAGAGTACTAGAGTTGGAAAGAGTGGATACTATCCTAGCTCAACACAAGGTGATGCAGCAGCCAATCCAGCAACAATTTGAGCAGATGGCCAAGAGGATTGATAGCTTACAAGTTGCATCAGTGAATGTCACCAATCAACCACCAACTGGGTGGGGACAAAGTGAGGAAAGTGCTGAAGATCAGCAGCAGGAACAAGTGAACTACATGCACAACCAAGGATCCAGCCAGAATGAAGTCTATGGAGATACATACAACCACTCTTGGAAGAACCATCCAAATCTAAGATGGGAAGATAACCACACTCAAAACCAGCAGCCCTGGCAGAAGAATTCAAACCAGAACAACTCAAAAAACACAAACCACAGTAACCAGCAAAATATTAACCACAATCCATATAGAAAACCCCAAAACAACTACCCAAATTGCAGCTACTATCCATCCAATAACCCAACCACTAACCAAAATACCTATCATCCACCCTCTACACCCCACAACCAGCCACAAATACCACAAGATACTCAAAGAATCTCAAACTTAGAGATATTAATGGAAAAGATGATGAAGCATCAGGAACTGACAAGCAAGAATCATGAAGCCTCAATGAGAAATTTAGAAAGGTAAATTGGACAACTGTCCAAGCAGGTAGTGATTGAAAGGCCAATAATCTTACTGCCAAGTGATACCATTCCAAACCCCAAAGAAGAATGCAAAGCTATTCAATTAAGGAGTGGAAGAATCTTGGTGAATAACAACGAAGCCTACAAGAAGCCTATGGAGAATGACAAGAAGCCATCTGAGAAAAATGATGCTAACAACAAGGAAGAGATGACAACAAACAAGCAAGAACAGGAGAAGCCTAAAAAAAAAGATGAGCAGCTACAAGCTTCAAGAAAAGGGAAATAAGTCAAGAAAGAATCATCACAAGATCAGAGGAAGGTTGTGAAGGCTTACACACCTCCTCTGCCATATCTTCAAAGGCTACATAAAGAACTCAAGGATCAATAATTCCCCAAGTTCCTTCAGGTCTTCAAGAAGCTGGAGATTAATATCTCACTTGCTGAAGCATTAGAGTAGATGCCTCTATATGCAAAGTTCTTGAAAGAGCTTATCAATAAAAAGAGAAGTTGGCATGAGAAGGAAACCATTATGCTCACTGAAGAATGCAGTGATGTGATTCAAAGGGGCCTCCCACTAAAACTCAAGGACCTTGGGAGCTTCTTCCTGCCTTGTACCATTGGTAGTCTAACTATTGATAAGGCACTATGTGACTTAGGAGCAAGCATTAATCTAATTCCCTATTCTATGATGAGAAGGCTATGCATAGAGGAAGTAAAGCCCACACAAATGTCACTAGAGCTCGTCGACAAATCATTAATATTTCCCAGAGGAGTGATTGAAAATCTCCTGGTCCAAGTAGGGACATTCATATTCCCAGCAGACTTTGTGATCCTGGATCTAGGAGAAGAAGGGAGTGACTCTATTATCTTGGGAATACCCTTCTTGGCCACAGCAAGGACCATCATAGATGTTGAACAAGGAGAGCTGACACTAAGGGTACATGATGAAAGCATTACTCTGAATATCTTTCCAGAAGCACAGCATCATGATGAAAAGGAAAAATGCATGGAGGTTGACAAAAAAGACTTGCACTGGAAGGAAGAAACTAACAAGACACTCATTAACTCACTTCCAGAGCAAGAGACAAGCAGCAAAGCAGGACAAAAGGAGAATGAGACTCTAAAGAATGATAAGAGAAAGCAAGAAGGAAGAGAGGTGTTAGCCACTGAGAAGACAGATTCCAAAACACATCCCACTATCAAAGGAGAAAGATCACCAAAAAGGGGAAGAAAAGCAAGAAAAAGGGTCCAAAAGGGTGAAAAAATAAAAAGATCCCAACTGAAGGATTTTCAAAGGGAGATAAAGTGCAGCTAATTTACCAACAGTTGGGGACAAATCAATAATCTGATGATTACTACACTATCAACAGGATACTCTCACTGGAGCATGCAGAGATTGAACATCAAGGCACTGGAAGGAAGCTTACTGTAAGAGGAGACAAACTAAGACATCACAATCATCAACAACCCTAATGAGGGTCCAATGTCAAGCTAGTGACAATAAAAGAGCGCTCTATGGGAGGCAACCCATGATTTAATTTTCTTGCTTTGGTTTCAATTTCAACAATCAATGGTCCTTCTAGCATGAATTTGAGTTCTCATGAGTGTATTTGATAATCGCATACATTGACTTGAAGCATATGCTAGACTTCTAAGTTTGGTGTGCCTGAAGGCACGCCAAAATAGCTTCTCAAGCTTTCTTAGGATATATGCTTACTCATTTTGATGGAGTGTATAGCCAAACATTAAGTTTGGTATTGACATATGCAGAGAATTTCAGAAAAATCATTTTTGTTCATAGGATCAAATTTATGAATAGATGGATCATACATTGCTTCATATATTTTAGCTTATGGTATCATAATAAGAAATAAAATGTTCTTTATAATGAATGTGCCAATTGTGGCAGATACTTATTGAGTTTTACATGGATCCCTTAACAGAAAACAAGTTTGGTGTCCACCAAATCTTTGTTCAAAGAGCATGATTGGTCATTTAAATAAGGAACATGTAGAATTATCTTTATTTGTTACTCATCACCACACCACCGTACCAAAATTTATTCCAATGCTTACCATTGCTTTAACTTCATTTTGTAGGACAAAGAAGATTGACAAGAAGACAAAATGGAGCATGAACGGCCATGACAAGGTGAAAAGAGAGTCACATGTGCTTAGGAAATGGTGCCTTCTTGAAGACAAAAATCTGCATGCATCAATGTCTTGGAGGCCGAACCACATGCATCCAATGGGGAAGCAATCCTTGTCAAACTTCAACTATGCATGCAAGCCGTCCATGCTACGAGCTCCCTACAATATTTTGCTCAATCTTCACCCTTCATTTGCCTAACTGGAAAGCTTTCCTCACTTATGGTTTTGTTCAAAGCTTCATGCTTTGACTATAAATAGGTGGTGACACTTCCTAGCTCACATATCCCTTCCTTCCTCATACAAAACTACCTCATCTTTATGCTTTTGTTTCACTCACACCTTTACCCCAAACATGATACAGCAACCCCCTTTTGGCCAAAGACAACACAAAATACCCAACATCAACTTACCTCCCATACCCTTTCATAACAAGACCGAAGCCTACCTCTTCTCTTCTTCTTTCTTTCCTTTTAATTCATGGCTTCTTTGAGTTCTAGAAGAAAGAAAGGCAAGGAGCCAATGGTGGCCGAACCATCAACCTATGATACAAAGAGATTTAAGTCTCAATTTCACGAATCAAGGTATCATAGGCTCATGGAGTCAAAGCATGTCATTCCAGAAATGGGCTTTAGACTGAGGGGTGGAGAGTATCCTGTCATGAGAAGAATTACCATGGAAAGAAGGTGGGAACTTTTGTGTGAACCTTTAACAGACATCAATGCAGTTATAATAAGAGAATTCTGCGCCAATGCTGTGAAGCCAAGCCAAGACAGCCCTCCTTATAAGAGCTATGTCAGGGGTGTTGAGGTAGATTTTAGTCCACCATCAGTCATGAGGGCCCTACAGTTGAGAGTAATAACCTATGGAGAGCTTAGCTATGAGGAAAGATTGCAGGGTGAGAATGATCCTGACGAGATATTACATGGGTTATGCTTTAAAGACAGAGACTGGGAAAGGGACTCAGAGGGAGTTCCAAGCCACTTGAACAGAATAGATCTCATACCTGAGGCCAAGGGGTGGAATGAGATAGTGAGGAGGTCTATACTCCCTACTGGAAACACCTCAGAAGTCACAGTCAAGCGAACCATCCTGACATATTGTATCTTAAAGGGAGGAGAAATCAACCTCTCACAGCTCATAGTAGACAGCATTCAGGAGATGGCTGAAAATACAAACAAATCAAGTAGGCTTGGTCACCCAAGCACTATTTTGAGGCTGTGCAACAGGGCTGGAGTGCTCTTTGAAGATGAAGATATAGAGAAAGTAAACGGAAGCAGGGGGACCACTAGGCGACTAATGGAAGGTGCCACTGATAATGACAACCAAGAGGAAGGAAGATCCCAAGGAAGAAGAAGAAGACCACAAGTGGAAGAAGAACAAGCTCCTTGTGCTATAGACATGAGCCAATTGCAAAGAGCTATTGAAGAAATATCTCAACAAAACATGAGAGCACAGGAGCAGTATTTAAGGCAACAAGAGCTATACTTGCAACAACAAGAGTAGTATTTGAGGGATTGTGAGCAACAACAACATTGGCAACAGCAAATGATGGACATGCAAGACAACTTCTAACTCCAGATGCTGGAACAACAAAGGGAATTTCAAGCTAGAGTTCTTGACGGGCAAAGGGAATAGTCAACAAATTTTCAAGAGTCATATGACAGACTATCCCTACGACAGGCCAAGTATGGGGAATACACTCAAAATTTATATCAGTGGAAGAACCTATATCATACCATTGGAGAGTATAGGCACTATGATAGAATGGAGTATGATATAGACACCCAATCAAAGTTGGATTACTTGGTCCACAGCATGCCAGCATTGGAACCACAAATCAAGCCATTTGAGCAATGCCAAGAGCTAGTAGAACAGCAAAGAACAAGAACCCAGAAACATATAGCTCACATGCAGCGTGGATTGGAGGAAGCTGGACTCTCAGGTCTTATAGACCCTATCTGGGATCGATGATGCCCTATTAAAGAACCTCAAGATGCAACCAAGAAGAGGAAAAAGAAAAAAGGAGAGTCAAGCAGGAGCAAGGAGCACGACAATTAGGAGGTGGTGGAGTTTCTTTCATATTTTTCAATTAAATAAGGATGATGCATACCTAAAATATGATATGCCTCCAAATGCTTTATGTTTTGCACCTTCAATTTCTAAGTAGTTTTCCTACAAGTGATATAAATTGTGCTTGTTATCAATCATTAGCTTAAATTCTGTTTTGTTTCCCTCCTGCATAAATAAAAGAAAAATGTTTGAAACAAAAGAGTGATTGTCCAATGTTGTAGAAATTAGAATGAGAATTCAGTGGTGGTATTTGTTTGATTTAATGGTTAGCTCAAATAACAAAAGCTGCATAATAACATGTTCCTTGAAGTGTGAATTAGTTTGCTGCTATAAAGTCTATTATCAATGAATATCCTTTGAGAATGAAGCAAAGTAAGAAATAAGAAGAAAGAGAAAAGCCAAAAATGAGCAAAGAAACAAGAAATAAGGCTAGACACCAATAGCTTGGACCCTAGGACATATGCATGTGGTGCTTTTGTACAAGGATATGCTTAGACAAGTAGGTTCTGAGGAGTATTTCAAAACTTGGCCACTTGGATCAACTGATCTGGGATTGCCAACCAAAAGTCCACTATCAAGAGCAACCTAGCTACAAAGCATTTAGTGATCCAAAGAGATGCTGGGCATCAATGTTCCTAGGAAGAAATTCTGAGCCATGTGTCTGTGGTGAAGAAATGTTGAGCAAAATTGAGCCAAAAGGCTACTGCAACATTTGCCACCAAGCCTTCATTAAAGAATAAGCTTTCTAAGCAAAGGAATGAAAGAAAAAGATAAGAGGGATTAATCAAAAGCAAGACATTATAGCAGCAACTAAAGTGAACCTTTGAGGAAACATTTCTTATCTATCAGCAAAGTAATAAGTGAGCTGCAATTGTCTGCATAAAACCCCATGAACTAAGTTCAACTATCTGCTAAATAAGGACATGCATGCTTCTCTGTTTCATTTCAATTCTTCTTATGTTTAGTGCTTGCTTGGGGACAAGCAAGATTTAAGTTTGGTGTTGTGATGACAAGTCATCTTATGCTAGCTTTTCAAGCATTTTTCACTTGTTTCATTAGGTTTTATGCACTTTCTTGCATTATAAGTAAGTGATTTGGAGTGGATTTGCATGGTTATCTTGAATCAATCAATCATCCTTTATTTGGCACAAAATCATGAGGTTTAAGCTAGAATTAGTTGGTTTTTAAATGATTTATAAACCTTGTGAATTTGGTGATACTTTGATTGGTTGTTTTGATTACTTGTAGGTGAAGAAATGGTGAAAAAAGGGATTTGTGGAACACTTTTGAAGTAAGAGCACGCTTTGGACCTTAGGCCACGCTTTAAAAAGCGTAACCCAAGGCACAAAAGCGTCACGCATCAAATGGGGCAAGGTGCAGCGCTCTCTAATTGAGCACAGCGCTCTCTATTTGAGCGCTAGAGCTCCCACCAAGAAACAATCAAGCATAGCATTACGTTACATTCACAAACTGAGTGCTCAAGGGAGGCCAAATTAGCAACGCACCAGTGCTCAAAAGCATAGCGCTCTGTTAAGTGTTTCACCTTTATCGTGGCCTCCCCAAAAGGAAAACAAGGCATGACATCAAGAGATGGAGCAGCCAAGGTTCGAACCAAGCACATGGAGGAATGAAGAAGTGCTACACCAAGCAAGAAAGCACCTAAAATGAGGGAGCCAGGGATCGAAGAGGGAGGCGCGCACAAGCAAAGAAGGGCACTACATTTGTTCCATTTACTGAGCGCTATTGCTACAAGGAAATTGTTAGCCAAAGTGAAGCCACCAAGGCTCGAAAGTGGGAACCTCACTCCGACAAAGGTAGCGCTACGCTCTCTTCACCAACTGAGCACTATTGCCAAAGGAAATTGGCCAAATTGAAATGGCCATTGTTCGAAAGAGAGACCCACTCAAACAAATGAAGCGCTACGTTGAAACAAGTAACTGAGCACTATACAAGGCTTGACATGAAACAAAATGAGCTGAGGCACAAGGCAATTGAGCACTATGTTGGGTTACATGATTGAGCGCTCCACTGGAGGTGTCCCCTGAGCCCAATTTCAATTAAAAACCATTTGGGATCCAACTCATCACCAATTTGAAAAGCCCATTCCAAAGTCTGAAGATCAAAATTAGAAAGTGTATAAATAGGACTTAGTTTGATTTGGGGAGCACCTTTTTCCATTTTTTTGTTTTACCTTTTGCTCACTTTTGAATTTTACTTTCATCTCAATTTTAGTTTTCATTTTGAATTTGGGAATTGGGATCGAGATTTGAGTTCTCTTTCTCTTTGTTTTTACTTCTGTATTTCTTACTTACTAATTTTAAATTTTGGATTGAGATTGAAAGAATTCTGTTTCAATTCTTGATCTGAAATCCTCTTTGTTCTTCTTCTGCATAATTCAGTGAATTGAGAATTGGATATGAAGTTCATTTATTGCTTTCATCTTCCTTTCTTCTGTAAATTATTTTCTATTTGATCAAGGAAGGAATTGAGATCTAGATCTACTTTCTAGTCTCATTGATCCCCTGAGATCTTGAATTTATCTTTTAGATTTTGCAATTGAGCTAAGTTTACTTCCTGTTTTGTTGCTCAAGAAATTTTACCTTTCTGTTTAGATTTTCTGCAACTTACTTCATCTTCTACTTCTCTGATTAATTTCTCTTTACATTCTCTTGTTAAATTCTGAATCCCAGCTCCCACATCCCTTTACTATTCAAGCAATTTACATTTCTTACACCCTAAGCTTCAACTATTAACAATTCTGAAAGCCCATAATAGAAGATGTCTAAATGTACCCATTCTGAAAACATTTCAGTGGGATATTTTCTTAGCATCCTCTTATACCTCTCCCAGGCATCATAAAAAGATTCACCATCTCCTTGTTTGAAGCCTTGGATGTCCAGTCTCATCTGGTTCATCTTTCTTAGGGGAAAGTATTGGTTTAAAAACTTGTCCACTAACTGTTTCCAAGTTTTTAAACTAGCTTTAGGCTGGTTGATGACAAGTCATCTTAGCCTAGTTTCACTAGCCTTTTTCTTTTATTTTCGATTGATTTATGCACTTTCTTGAGCCATAAGCAAGCCAATTGGGTAGATTTCCATGTTTCCTTTGATTCAATTGACCATGTATGAATTAATGCAATTTCATGAGATTTTATGCTATAATTGTCATATATTATGAAAGAATAACAAACTCGTGATTTTAAGCAAAGCTTTGATGTGTTTGGTTGATTGATGATAGGTGAAAAGAGTTTTGAAGAAGGTTGAAGAAAGAAGGAATGGCTAGGAGCAAGAGAGAACAAAAACTTTGAGCAAAAGTTTGCCTCAAACTTTAGCTCAAACTTTTAAAAGAGTTGAAAACACTCCAGAGGAAAAAAAAAAGCTTGAGCAAAAGTTTGACCTCAAACTTTAGCTCAAACTTTTGGGAGAAAAGCTTGAGCCAACGTTTGCCTCAAACTTTTTGGCAAACGTTGGCATCACAAAATCAATACCCTGGAGGAAAAAGCTTGCGCCAACGTTTGAGGTCAAACTTTTGCTCAAACGTTGGCGCCACACTTGCACACCCTGGAGGAAAAAGCTTGCGCCAACGTTTGAGGTCAAACTTTTGCTCAAACGTTGGCGCAACACACATTTACAAGGGGGCCAACGTTTGAGCAAAAGTTTAACCTCAAACTTTGGCTCAAACATTGGTAGTAGCAAGGTGAAGCCATCTGGTATAAAAATTTTGAGTAAAAGTTTGACCTCAAACTTTTACTCAAACTTTTACTCAAGCTTTTATGTTTTTCAACCCGGTTCACAATGGATCTTTCTCCAACTCCAAGAACAATCAACCAAGGCCTTTATCAACCCAATTCCATCAAGAACAAAGGCCCAATTCAAGGCTTGAAGACCATTTGAAGAAAGTGTATAAATAGCTTAGGATTTAAGTTCTCAGGGAGTTTTTTCTTTCCTTTGAGGATTTTCCGTTTTAGTTTTGCTGAGAGCTTTTGGTTTTGAGTTGTCTTGAGTTTCTGAATTTCGGAGAGGAGAATTGAATTCTCTTCTTCTTAGTTTTCTCGTTTTCAATTTCAATTACATTTGTCTTGGATCTTGGGTTGAAGAATTGAGGAAATTCTGTCTTAATCTCACCTTGAGATCTCTCTGTCTCACTTTACTGCAACTTTTGGAATTTGAATTTGGTTTTGCTTCTTCTACTACTTGATCTTTAAATTCTCTTGCAATTGATTTCTGGATTGGATCTAGGAAGGCATTGAGATCTAGACTTGGTTATCTAGTCTCTTGGGTCCTGAGATCTGAAATTCCCTTTTTA
Source organism: Arachis ipaensis (assembly GCF_059453495.1). Classification (NCBI taxonomy): domain Eukaryota; kingdom Viridiplantae; phylum Streptophyta; class Magnoliopsida; order Fabales; family Fabaceae; genus Arachis; species Arachis ipaensis. Next base: position 61,292,938 of record NC_142441.1, read on the forward strand.
TTTCTCTGTTGAACGTTTCTTCAAGCGATTTACATTTTCTGTTTGAGATCTATTACAATTAAATCCATCTTTTACTTCCCTGCTTGTTGCAATTTTACTTTTCCTTGTTTAAATTCTGCAAATCCACTTCCCAATTCCCTTTACAATTCAAGCCATTTAAATTTCTTGCACTTTAAGATTCTGCAATTTACATTTCTTACAATCTAAGTTTCTGCAATTTACATTACTTATTCTTTAAGATTCAGCATTTTATTTTATGTTCTCCTTAATTTCATGCAATTTACCCATTCCCTTTACTTTCCATGCAATTTAAATTCTGTTAATCACAAATCACTCAACCAAATCTTGATTCGCTTGACTAAATCAACCACTAAACTAAAATTGCTCAATCCTTCAATCCCTGTGGGATCGACCTCACTCCCGTGAGTTATTATTACTTGATACGACCCGGTGCACTTGCCGGTTAGTTTTATGTGTTTCGAATTCATTTTCTAAAAATACACATCAAGTTTTTGGCGCCGTTGCCGGGGATTGAAATAGATTGACAATGATTACGTGAAGTGGAGATCTAGATCAAGCACTTTTTCTTTTCTGTTTCTCTAATTTTTGACAGACACACTAACTGTTTGAATTTTTGCCTGAGCTAATTGAAACCTCACTTTAGCAATAGAGTGAAATTCTCTTGGTTTAACTTGCTGAATGTGATTCTCATAGCTTGATAAATCGACGAGAGAAGTGATTTTCGATCATTAATCTCTCAAGTTTACCAACTGTTTGACACATTGCGTTAACTAACCCTTTAATCATATCCTGGCATAAATATACTCTATCTTCATTTGAAATGTATGTGATTGTGCAGACCACGGAATGGAACTCAATGAATGCCAGTAATCATGGGAGCGATATCCCCACCTTAGATGACAAGCAACCACTCATCACCATGAATGACATTGCTCAGTGGTTTGAAGCTTTCCCACAAGGAAACATCATCGGATGGGAAGAACTAATGAGTGAACTCCTAGTCAAGCTGAAGCCACCTCAAAGAACTGTTAAACCAGAGGCAGGAGTGCAACCATTCGCACAAGAGAAGGAAATTGAAGGTATTCGTGCAATTATGGCCCAAAGCGAGCAGATACATCAACAGCTTAAGCAACAATTGGAGCTGATTAACAGAAAAGTAGATGAACTGCAACATGTTGTGGCAAATGCACAGAACTTACCTCAAAATCCCCATTGTTGGAATCAATCTGAAAACGGTTCTGGAGTAATTAACTATGAGCAACAAAGTCATGAGCGATCACACTCTCCAAATAGCTCCTCAAGCATGTTCCAATGTAGGACTCAGAATGATGTGTACAACCCACCCTGGAAAACTCAATCCAACTGGAGGGGGGTTGAAAAGCAAAATCAAAGACCAAGGGACTTCAACTGTAACAACCCCAATTTCAAAAACCAGCATAAAAACCACCCCCACAACAACAACCATCACGCACCACCCCAATGCACACACTTCCAACCCCATCCTACCTCACAACTCGCCCAAAATGACTCTCATCAACCATCACAGTTGACACAACCACAACCAATTCCAAACTCTCAAAGACTCTATGTCCTAGAATTGATGATGGAAAGATACATGAAGGTTCAAGAAATGATGACAGTAGAGCAGGAAGAAATAAGGAAAAATCAAGAGATGATAAGCAGGAACCAAGAGGCCTCACTCAGAAGAGTTGAAAAGCAAATGGAACAACTGATTCAAAACCTTGCTGAATTGGGTGAGAGAGAGGCAAATATATCCCTAAGGGCCACTGAAGATGACCCAAAGAACAGTGAAAAAGCTGCTGGGTTGAAAGGGAAAGCAGTTATGGAAAAAAGTGAGAAGGCTACGGGAAAAGAAATAATCATCAAGGAAAAGCCCACGGTGAGAGGGGGAAACCAAAGGCAACAGAAGCCTCAACTTCCATGATCAGAAAATGAAGGATGTCAAGCTAATGACAATAAAAGAGCGCTTGTTGGGAGGCAACCCAACCTGAGGTAGTTTTCTTTCCATAGTTATTTTAATAAAAAGGTTAATTAACTTCATCTATATTGCAAGAAGCTAAGTTTGGTGTTGCACACCAAAATAATCTAAGGGAGAATGAAAGATTCTAATTTTGGTGTTCCACCAAAATTTTATCATAAAACATATTCTCACCCTCTGCATAATGCTAGCTTCAAGCAGTTAGAAAAACTAGTCAACTATTTTGCTATTCTTTAGTTTTCAGTTTTATTACTTTTGAAAAAGAAAAAAGAGTTTCACATATGGTTAATCTGATGCATAAGAACCATTGGCAAGGTACTAAGTTTGGTGTTCCCACACCAAAGTAAGTTCAAGGGCCCACAAATAAATCATGCATGCTAACCATTTTTCAAGTGCTTGGGGAACAAGCAACTTTCAATATCATTGCAGAGCATCATACAAGCTTTTGGAAGGATTAAGCATCATCAACCAAAGAGATGAAAGAGGAATGTGTGGATCAGTGATGATGATGATGAGGAGTAAAGCAAGCAAACTCTAAAAGGTTGTATTGTTAAGTGATTATCTTACATCAAACACTGCTATGATTGAGAGTGGTTTTGTTTCCCTAATTATTTGTCTGTTTAGTATGGTTTTTTTTCTGAAATTCAATAAGCAAGATGCTTGGTCATTTACAATATCATACTCTCCAAAACTTGTTTGCACTCAATTTTTCAAAAAAAATGCATCACATGAAAGTTCTTTGAAAAGAAGGATTGAGGAATTAAACAATTTTGAGGCAAGCAAAAGATTAGGAGAAGTAGTGGTTCTAGTTGTATAATTATGTATTGAGGTTGCATGCTTATGAAAACTTGCATGGGAGCTCATAGGCGGGACATAGAGTTCAAAGAAGTGTTGTGGAGATTTTCAAACATTTATTGATCCAAGAAGCAGCAAACAAAAGAAAGAAAATACAAAAAAATGAAAGAACATGGCCAAAGGCTCTGAGCATCAATTACTAGGCAGAAAAGAAAAGAGAAACAAAAACTCAAAGAGTTGTTATCCTAGTAAATGCTTGTGGTTGAATTGTGTCAAAGAAAGAGGTTTGAGCAAGTAAATCCTTAGGGGTGCTTTAACACCTAATACCTTAAAACCAACTGGTTTAGGAGTATTGATTGAAAGTTTATCTAAAGAGCCGCTTTGAGACATGACACTTAGAGTCAAGGCCAAAGCACAGAAACTATTAGCTGCTTCAAGGTGATTACATATAAAGAGATCTCCATGATACCATTTAGATGAAAGTCCTAAGACCTAAGACTTCCAATATGTGGGGACTAGTAAGCACTGAAGCCCTTGCATGAGCATATAATTTAGAGTTCACCCTACTGTCACTTGATCACTTCACTCACAGGATAGTACATGTAATTTTTCAAATCCATTCTGATTGAAAGAACCTTTGAGCATAATTCTTTTCTTGCTTGGGGACAAGCAAGCTTTAAGTTTGGTGTTGTGATGACAAGTCATCTTAGCCTAGTTTCACTAGCCTTTTTCTTTTGTTTTCGATTGATTTATGCACTTTCTTGAGCCATAAGCAAGCCAATTGGGTAGATTTCCATGTTTCCTTTGATTCAATCAACCATGTATGAATTAATGAAATTTCATGAGATTTTATGCTATAATTGCCATATATTATGAAAGAATAACAAACTCATGATTTTAAGCAAAGCTTTGATGTGTTTGGTTGATTGATGATAGGTGAAAAGAGTTTTGAAGAAGGTTGAAGAAAGAAGGAATGGCTAGGAGCAAGAGAGAACAAAAAGTTTGAGCAAAAGTTTGCCTCAAACTTTTAAAAGAGTTGAAAACACTCCAGAGGAAAAAAAAAAAGCTTGAGCAAAAGTTTGACCTCAAACTTTAGCTAAAACTTTTGGGAGAAAAGCTTGAGCCAACGTTTGCCTCAAACTTTTAGGCAAACGTTGGCATCACAAAATCAATACCCTGGAGGAAAAAGCTTGCGCCAACGTTTGAGGTCAAACTTTTGCTCAAACGTTGGCGCCACACTTGCACACCCTGGAGGAAAAAGCTTGCGCCAACGTTTGAGGTCAAACTTTTGCTCAAACGTTGGCGCAACACACATTTACAAGGGGGCCAACGTTTGAGCAAAAGTTTAACCTCAAACTTTTGCTCAAACGTTGGCGCCACAACAAACACATCCTGGAGGGAGCAAACTTTGGCTCAAACTTTTTGTTCTCTTTTGCTCCTAGCCATTCCTTCTTTCTTCAACCTTCTTCAAAACTCTTTTCACCTATCATCAATCAATCAAAACAATCAAAGCTATGCCCCAAATCACAAGATTGTGTTTCTTTTATAATATATGACAATTATAGCACAAAATCTCATGAAAGTGCATTAATTCATCCATGGTTGATTGAATCAAAGGAAACATGGAAATCTACCCAATTGGCTTGCTTATGGCTTAAGAAAGTGCATAAAACCTATTGAAAACAAAGGAAAAAGCATAGAAAAAATATGACATGGTGGCATGTCATCACAGGTTATCCAACCACCTTTTTGCTTGGTCCTTTACTACAAAAGAAAAAAGAAATAATCTGTAGACATCTTGGTTTTCTCCCTCACTGTGTACTGTGTCAGCAATCTTTAAGAAATTCACCAGGAATTCTATAGGTTCCTCCTGAGGAAGACCAGAATACTAACAGTTTTGCTGCACTAGAATAATTAGTTGAAGGTTCACTTCAAAGCTACTAGCTCTGATGTGAGGTATGCTAATACTTCTTTCATAGAAGTCAGCAGAGGGATTTGTATAAGATCCTAAAGTCCTCTTGGACTCTTCATTCCCACTTGGGTTCATAATGAAGAAAGATAGAAGATGAAGAAGGAAGAAGATAGAGGGAGTAGAAGAAGAGATAAAAGTAGAGAAGATAAACAAAAATTAAAATATATATGTTTTATTTTTTATTTAAACCGAAAATAAAAAAGAAAGAAATTAAAATTTAATTACCAAATTTCGAAAATAATAGAGAAGAAGAAGAGAATTTTCAAAAATTAGAAGAGAGAAGAAGTTAGTTAGGAAGTTTTGAAAAAAAAGAGAAAGAAATAAGTGATTAATTAAGAAAAGATTTGAATTTTAAAAATAAGATAGAAGATAAGTTAAGAAAAGATTTGAAATTAAAATTTAATAAGAAATTAAAAAGATTTGAAAAAGATTTAATTTTAAAATTTAAAAAGAAAAGATAAGATAGAAAAGATAAGTTTTAAAATTAAAAAGATTTGAATTTAAAATTTGAAATTTGAAAATTAAATTTTGAATTTTGAAATTTGAATTTTGAATTTTTAATTTTAAATTTTGAAATTTTAAATTTTGAATTTTGAATTTGAAACAAGATAAGATGAAGATTTGAAAAAGATTTAAATTTTGAAAAGGTTTAATTTTTAAAATTGAAATTTGAATTTTAAATTTTGGATTTTGAAATTGAATTTTGAAATTTGAAATTTTAATTTTTGAAATTTTGAAAGTTGAAATTTTAAATTTGAAATAAGATAAGATAAGATATCGAAAAAGATATGATTTTTTATTTTGAAAAGATTTGATTTTTTTGAATTTTAAAATTAAGATAAGATAAGATAAAAAATTTTAAAATTGAAATCTGAAATTTTGTGCAAAATTTCGAAAAAAATAATTAAAAATAAGAAAAGATATTTTAATTTTTTTATTTTTGAATTAATGAGGAGAGAGAAAAACAAGTAAAAGACACTGTTCATACCCCAGGTCGAGCTTTGGGACTTGGGCTGACTCCAGATAGGAACATCCGACCTCTTAAGGTCGGATCGCCACCGACCTCTTCAAAAAGAGCTCGGCCAAATCACTATAAAGGCCCAATTAGGCCCAAACAGAGAGGCACAGCCCACTCCAAAGGCGGTTAGCCAAAAAGATAAGATGCCTTCACTCAAAGATAAGATAAGATAACTAACTTATCTTATCTAGAAAGGTTAGCCCACACAACTATAAATACACGGGAGCACCCAAGCATAACTCATACTCTGATTCTACACAAAATACCTGCTCAAAGCCCATGCTAACTTAAGCATCAGAGTCTCTTGCAGGTACCACCACCCTCCGGTGATCAAGGATCTGCAGCACCACCAGATCCAACAAGTCGGATATGACAGCTCCGGCCACAACCACAGATCTCATCCGAGAACGATCTTCAGTTTCAGGTAACCCTTGGAACATTATCGCCATTGCCAGGGAACCTGGAAGTCATCCCACCGTCATGGCGGACAACCTTGGCAACGACCACAACTCAGGTTTGGAAGAAAGAACCCTGCTTAAAAATACGGATGCCACATCAAAAGATATGCCTCAAACTAGGGGAGACAAACAGTCTCCAAACACGAAAATCCTAAAGGTCCTCCGTGAACAACAAAATCGCCTTAAACAGCTCGAACAGGAGTCCGAACATCAGCGGGAGGCCGAGAGAGACCTCCGAAGAGAAACCAGATGCCGCCGAGAGCTAGAGGACAAACTCACAAAGCTCAAGGCCGATCTCAAAACCAAAACCATTCAATCCAGCCATGAAGACAACTCCCATAAAGATCAAGATCCTTTCACCAAAGAAATCATGAAAGCTAAAGTCCCAAAGGACTTCAAAGCTCCCGACATGACTCCATATGACGGTACCTCGGATCTAAACCATCATCTCAGCAATTTTAGAAGTAGGATGTATCTCACAGACGCCTCAGACGAAGTTCGATGCAAGGCATTCCCGACTACCCTGACAAAAACAGCAATAAAGTGGTTCGACAGCTTGCCGCCAAGGTCAATAGCAAGTTTCAACGACCTCGCCAAGAAGTTCCTAGCTAGATTCTCCATCCAGAAAGATAAAGCTAAGCATGCCCCAAGCCTGCTAGGAATTAAACAAAGAGATCGGGAAAGCCTCCACAACTACATGGAAAGATTCAACAAATCATGTCTCGACATACAAAGTCTGCCTACAGAGGAAGCCGTCATGGGTCTCATCAATGGCCTAAAAGAAGGACCCTTTAGCCACTTCATATAAAAAAAGCATCCAACATCCCTGAACGAGGTACAAGAAAGGGCAGAAAAGTATATTAACATGGAGGAGAACTCTCGACTAGGAGAAACCTCAAAATCCGGATTCTCCCACACACCTTGAGACAAGGATAAAGAATCCAGGAAAAAGGAGGATCAGCCTATTGAGAAACCTCGAAAGTACCACAACTACACACCGCTCAGAGTATCACTTGTGGATGTATATAGAGAGATATGCAACACTGAAAAGATCCTGCCACCTCGTACGATTAAACATAAAAGAGGAGGAGGAAATCAGACGGAGTATTGTGATTATCACCGAATCTATGGACATTCTACCAACGACTGCTTTGATCTAAAGAATGTCATTGAAAAGCTTGCAAGAGAAGGGAGACTAGATCGGTTTCTAGCTAATAAAACAGACGAGCCAAGGAAAAGAAGAAGGGATGAAGAGGTCGGACGAGTCGAACACCCACCTCACACGCCTCAGAGTCACGTTCATATAATAAATGGGGGATTCGCAGGAGGCGGGATCTCTAAGTCATCACGCAAGAGACACCTCAAAGAGGTGTACCATGTTGGAGGAGGAGACAGGTCGGTCGACCTCCCCAATATCACCTTCACCTAAGAAGACGTTGAGGGCATCATCCCAGGGCACGATGACCCCATGGTCATTACCATAATACTGGCCAATGCCAACCTCCACAGAACACTAATCGACTAGGGAAGTTCCGCGGACATCTTATCCAAAACCGCCTTCGACAAGCTCGGCCTACAGGAAAGAGAGCTCAGAGTGTATCCGAATAGCTTATTCAGACTTGGAGACCCCCCGATCCAACCACTAGGATACATCTCCCTGCATACAACATTTGGGAAAGGAACTCGGTCCAAGACATTAAGTATAGACTATATTGTAGTCGACGTAAGCTCGGCCTACAACGCGTTAATAGGTCGGAGAACGTTAAAATAGCTCACCATCGTGGTCTCCACTCTACATCTATGCATGAAGTTCCCTACTCCAGAAGGGATCGCTACCATAAAAGGAGACCAGAAACTCACGCGACGTTGTTACAACAAAAGTCTGAACCTTAAAGGAGACCCCAGAGGAAAAGAAACCAACACTATAGAACTCGGGGGAATCCGAGCTCACGAAGAACTCTGCCCTCAGCCAGAAGGCGAGACTCAAGAAGTTCAAATTGGAGATGATCCAAGCAAAACTACCAACATAGGAGAAAATCTGAGAGAGGACTTAAAGGAACTACTGATAAAGCTCCTAAAATATAACTTTGACCTCTTTGCATGGAAGGCCGTAGACATGCCTGGTATCGATCCCAGACTAATGTGCCACAAGTTAGTCGTATATCTAGGGTCCCAGCCAGTACAGTAAAAATGAAGGAAGCTTGGCCCGAAAAGGTCACAAGCTATAGAGGAGCAGGTACAAGCCTTGCTGGAGGCAGGGTTCATAAAGGAGGTAAAATACCCATTATGGCTAGCCAATGTGGTGTTGGTCAAAAAGTCAAATGGGAAGTGGCGGATGTGCACCGATTACACCGACCTCAACAAAACCTACCCAAAAGATCCCTACCTGCTCCCAAACATCGACACACTAGTTGATCCTTCATCAGGCTAACAGTACCTCTCCTTCATGGACGCTTACTCAGGATACAACCAGATCCCGATGTATCAATCTGACCAAGAAAAGATGTCGTTCCTGACCCCAAAAGCAAACTATTGTTATATAGTTATGCCCTTCGGACTTAAGAACGCAGGGGCTACCTACCAAAGACTAATGAACAAAGTCTTCGCCGACCCCATCGGAAAGCTAATGGAGGTTTATGTAGATGACATGCTGGTAAAAACACAAAGTGAGGAATCGTTATTATCCGACCACACTAAGGTGCTCAATACCATAAGAAAGCATGATATGCGACTTAACCCTGAAAAATGCACCTTCGCAATAGAAGCTGGCAAATTCCTAGGCTTCATGCTCACTCAAAGAGGAATCGAAGCAAACCCAGATAAGTGCCAGGCTATACTTCACATGAAAAGTCTGACCTGTGTAAAAGAGGTCCATCAACTTAATGGAAGCCTAGCCGCTCTTTCTAGATTCCTAGCCGGATCAGCCCTAAGATCTCTCCCTTTCTATGCAACATTAAGGAAGGGATAGAGGTTCGAGTGGACCCCAGAATGCGAACAAGCCTTCCAAGATTTCAAGAAATTTTTGGGGCAACCACCTATCCTTACTCGACCTCAGGAAGGTGGAGAGCTCATACTATACCTCACCCTAGGAAGTCGAGCAATAGCCTCAGCACTAGTCAGAGAAGACGAAAGTGGGCAACAACCCATCTACTTCATCAGTAAGGCTCTACAAGGGGCTGAACTAAACTATTAGAAGATAGAAAAGTTTGCCTACGCCCTCATACTCACTTTCCGACGACTCCGACCATACTTTCAAGCTTACACCATCAGAGTACGGACCAACCAGCCCATAAAAGAGATCTTACAAAAAATAGACTTAGCTGGAAGAATCCTACAATGGGCTGTTGAGTTATCTGAATTCGATATCAAGTATGAAGCTCGGACAGCTATCAAATCCCAGTTCTTGGCAGACTTTATCACAGAATATACTGACACTCCGGGCACCCCCACAAAGTGGAGCCTTTATGTAGATGGCTCCTCAAACAAAGTCGGGAGTGGCGCAGGTGATGACAAGTCATCTTATGCTAGTTTTACAAGCATTTTTCATATGTTTCATTAGGTTTTATGCACTTTCTTGCACAATAAGTAAGTGATTGGAGTGGATTTTCATGATTATTTTGAATCAATCAAACATCATTTATTTTACATAAAATCATAGGTTTTATGTTAGAATTAATTGATTTCATGAATGATGCAAAGACTTTGTGAATTTTGGTGAGACTTTGATTAGTTGTTTGGTTGCTTGTAGGTGAAGAAATGAAGAAAAGAGGGAAGCAATCAGGGAAGCGTTATGTTCAAATAGAGAACGCCATGCTTAGGAACACAAACAGCTAGCGTTCACTTTGGAAGTGAGCGCCACGTTCACTTTCTTAACGTTTTCGTTAATCTCAAGTTTGGAAGCAAGGTTTTGGCCTTCCGTACACACCAGGCAGTGCTCAAAATTAGAGCGTAGTGCTCACTAAGGCAACGCTAATGAAGGGGAGAAGCGCAACAAAGGCTAGCACTCAACAAAGCAGCGTAACGCTCAGTAAGGGAGTGCCAAGGAAAGGAAATAGCGCACCGAAGGAGCACTCAACAAAGCAGCCAGCGCTCAATGAGTGAGCGTAGCGCTCAGTAAGGGAGCACTAGAGGCAACATGTGCACCAAATGGACATGCTGAAGGAGTGAACATAGCGCTCACTTTGTCAACTGAGCACTCCACTGGGAGCTTCACCAAACACCCCTGACCCACTCTCATTCAAGGCCAAACCAAAAAGCCCACTTCAAGTGTTAAATGATGGAAATAGAAAGTGTATAAATAGGAGCAAGTTTGATTTGAGAGGGACCTTTTTTTTCTTATTTTTTAGCTTTCTCTCTTTTAATCTTCCTTTTGAGAATTTGGGGAATTGGGATTAGATCTAAGTTTGCCTTTTGTGCTCATTTTACTTTCTGCTGCAACTTCAATTTTCTGTTTTGGGTTTTGGACTGATATTGAAGAACTCTAATGAAATTCTTCATCTGAAAATCATCTTTTACTTTTCCTTTTTATAGTTCTGAGAATTGTAAATTGGATCCAAACTTTCTTTTCTGTTTTCATTTTACTTCTTCTACAATTTCTTCTTTTCTGTTTGATCAAGAGAGCAATTGAGATCTAGATCTGCTTTCTGTTCTTGTTACTCTTCTGCAATTGTCAATTTCTTTTTCAAGATTTCATAATTGAGCTGAGCTTTCTTGCTGTTTTGATTCTTCTGCAAATTTTTTCATTTCTATTTTGGTTCTTCTACGATATCTCTTCATCTCATACTTCTTTAATCCACTACACTTCTATTTTCTAGTTCAATTTGAATCCCAATACCCAAATCCCCTTTATTCTTCATGCAATTTAAGTTTTCTAGCATTTTAGATTCAGCAATTTAAGTTTCTTGCACTTTAAGTTTCAGTCATTTACCTTTCTTGCAATTTAAGTTTTAGCTTATTTACTTTCTTGCTCTTTAGGTTTCTGGAATTTACTTCTTTTGCACTTTAAGATTCAGCCAATTTTCATTCTGCACTTTAGTTTACTTGCAATTTTACTTCTGTTAAACAAGTTTCACTCAAATCATCAAATATTCGCTTAACTAAATTCATCACCTAACTAAAGTTTGTCAATCCATCAATCCCTGTGGGATCGACCTCACTCTTGTGAGTTATTACTACTTGATGCGACCCGGTACACTTGTCGGTGAGTTTGTGTGGAATCAATTTTCCTTCATCAAGTTTTTGACGTCGTTGTCGGGGATTGATATAGATTGACAATGATTAAGTAGGGTGATAATCTAGATTAAGCATTTTTCTTTGTTTTTGCCAAGCACACTAACTGTTTGTGTTTTTCTTTAAGCTAACATTAACCTCACTCTAGCAATAGAGTGAATTGCTTTTGGTTTCTAGTTTTGTGTGTGTTTCTTGTTGTTTTGGTTGTATGCCAGGAGGAAGAAGAGGTGAATCCACTTTTTTTGATCCTGAACTAGAGAGAACACTCTCAAGGTTGAGAAGAGAAGCAAGAGGGAAGCGAGTTGTTGGAGAAGAAGCCTCAGAAGAAGAAGACCATGAGATGGAAGGGAATGTCCCTAATCCACCAGATGATGTGGCCAATAATGGCCAGCCTCAAAGGAGAGTTCTACCCTCCTACACCTTCCCCAATGCAAGACACTATGGGAGTAGCATACTTACTCCAAATGTTAATGTAAACAACTTTGAATTGAAGTCTCAACTCATTACTCTGGTGCAGAATAATTGTTCCTATGGAGGAGGTCCACTTGAAGATCCAAATCAGGACCTATCCACCTTTCTGAGGATATGTGACACAGTGAAGACAAATGGTGTACATCCAAATATCTATAAGTTGCTTGTATTCCCATTTTCATTAAGGGACAAAGCTGCCCAATGGTTGGAGGTATTTTCAAAAGAAAGCATCAACAATTGGGATGATCTAGTGAGCAAATTTCTAGCTAAATTCTACCCACCTCAGAAGATCATAAGATTGAAGACAGAGGTGCAAACCTTCACCCAAATGGATGGAGAGTCACTTTATGAGGCTTGGAAAAAATACAAAGCCTTGATCAGGAAGGGTCCCCAGAGATGTTCAATGAATAGGATAAACTTCAGAATTTCTATGAAGGATTGACACTGAGAGCTCAAGGGGCCTTGGATTATTCTGTTGGAGGTTCAGTGACAGCTCATGAAGACAGCTGAGGAAGCCCAAAATCTCATAGACACTGTGACAAATAATCAATACTTCTATGCTCATCAAAGGCAACGCCAACAAGCTCAAAGGAAGGGTGTGTTGGAGTTAGAAGGTGTGGATACCATTTTGGGTCAAAACAAAGTGATGTATCAACAGATCCAGCAGCAAATGGAGATGATGGCCAATAGGATTGATGGTCTTCAAATTGCAGTAGTGAACCCAACAAATCAACCACCAACTGCGTGAGGACAAAATGAAGAAACCTATGAAGAACAGCAGCAAGAGGAAGTCAACTATATGCACAACCAAGGTGCTAATCAGAATGAATTTCATGGTGACACCTACAATCCTTCTTAGAAGAATGATAAACCCCGTTTTCAGGGTTTATCTTGTGTTGGATTTAGAGTATTTTGCTAACCTTTTCTCACATTTAGCCAATGATTTAGCATGATTGTGTGATCTCTCTCACTTAGAAAACCCTAAAATACCCTAAAAAACTATAAAAAAACCGTAAAAACCATAAAAAATACTTGAAAACCTAGAAAACCATAACAAACCCTAGAAAACCCTAAAATATCCTAAAAGCCCTAGAAAACACTAAAAAACACTAGAAAACCCTAAAAACACTAAAAACCCTAGAAACTCCTAAAAACCCTAGAAAACCCTAAAAACACTAAAATCCCTAGAAAACACTAAAAACCCTAAAAACTCTAGAAAATCCTAAAAAATCTAGAAAATCCTAAAAACCTAAAAAATCCTAGAAAATACTAGAAAATCCTAGAAAACCATAAAAACCCTAGAAAATCCTAAAATACCCTAAAAAAACCCCAGAAAACCGTAAAAACCCTAGAAAACACTAGAAAACCCTAAAAAATCATAAAACCCTAGAAAGCTCTTAAATACCCTAAAAATCCCTAGAGTTTTTTTAGGGATTTTTAGGTTTTTTCTAGGGTTGTTAGGGTTTTCTAGGCTTTTTTATGGTTTTTTTACCGTTTTCTAGGTTTTAGTGTTTTCTATGGTTTTTAGGGTTTTTTAGGGTTTTCTAGAGTTTTTAAGGTTTTCTAGGGTTTTTAGGATTTTGTAGGGTTTTTAGGGTTTTTTAGAAGTTTTTAGGATTCTATAGGGGTTTTAGTGTTTTTAGGGTTTTCTAGGGTTTTTAGGATTTTTTAGGGTTTTCTAGGGTTGTTAGGGTTTTTTAGGGTTTTATGTGGTTTTTAGGGTTTTTTAGGATTTTCTAGGGTTTTTAGGATTTTCTAGGATTTTTTAGGTTTTTTAGGGTTTTCTAAGGTTTTCTAAAATTTTTTAGGGTTTTCTAGGGTTTTTCGGAGTTTTCTAGGATTTTCTAGTGTTTTAAGAGTTTTTTAGGCTTTTCTAGGGTTTCTAGAATTTTTTACGGTTTTTTAGGGGGTTTTAGTTTTTTAGGGTTTTTAAATTTTTCTTGGGTTTTTAGTGTTTTTTAGAGTTTTCTATGGTTTTTAGGGTTTTTTAGGGTTTTCTAAGGTTTTTAGGGTTTTCTAGGATTTTTGGGATTTTTTAGGGTTTTCTAGTGTTTTTTAGGTTTTAGGGTTTTTTATAGATTTCTAGGGTTTTTAGTGTTTTTTAGTGTTTTTAGAGTTTTCTAGGATTTTTAGGGTTTTTTAAGGTTTTAAGGGTTTTTTTGGGGTTTCTAGGATTTTTTGGGTTTTTTAGGCTTTTCTAGGGTTTTTCAGATATTTTCGGGTTTTCTAGAATTTCATTAGGTTTTTTAGGATCTTCTATGATTCTTAGGGTTTTTTTAGCGTTTTCTAGGATTTTCTAGGATTTTTTATGGTTTTCTAGGGTTTTTTTGGGATTTTCTAGGATTTTCTAGAGTTTTTAGAGGTTTTTAGGGTTTTTCTAGGGTTTTTTAGGATTTTCTAGGATTTTTAGCATTTTCTAGGGTTTTTTAGGGATTTTTAAGTTTTCTAGGGTTTTTAGGGTTTTTTAGGGATTTTCTAGGATTTTTTAAGGTTTTTAGGGTTTTTTAGGAATTTTATGGTTTTTTAGGGTTTTCTAGAGTTTTCTATCGTTGTTAGGTTTTTCAGGGTTTTCTAGGGATTTTTAGGGTTTTTTAGGGTTTTCAAGGATTTTCTATAATTTTTAGGGTTTTTTAGGGTTTTCTAGGGTTTTTAGGGTTTTTTACCCAAAAAACTATAGAAAACACTAAAAAAACCTACAAAACCCTAGAAAAGGCAAAAAAACCCTAAAATCCCTAAAAAACCGTAGAAATTCCTAAAAAATCCTAGAATCCCTAAAAACCCTAGAAAACCATAGAAAACCCTAAAAAACCCTAAAAAACCTAAATAGGAGCAATTTTGATTTGAGAGGGACCTTTTTTTTCTTTTTTTTAGCTTTCTCTCTTTTAATTTTCCTTTTGAGAATTTGGGGAATTGGGATCAGATCTAAGTTTGCTTTTTGATCTCATTTTACTTTTTGCTGTAACTTCTATTTTCTGTTTTGGGTTTTGGACTGAGATTGAAGAACTCTAATGAAATTCTTCATCTGAAAATCATCTTTTACTTTTCCTTTTTATAGTTCTGAGAATTGTATATTGGATCTTAACTTTCCTTTCTATTTTCATTTTACTTCTTCTACAATTTCTTCTTTTCTGTTTGATCAAGAGAGTAATTGAGATCTAGATCTACTTTCTGTTCTTGTTACTCTTCTACAATTGTCAATTTCTCTTTCAAGATTTCATAATTGAGCTGAGCTTTCTTGCTGTTTTGATTCTTCTGCAAATTTTTTCATTTCTGTTTTGGTTCTTCTACGATTTCTCTTCATCTCATACTTCTTTAATCCACTGCACTTCTATTTTCTAGTTCAATTTGAATCCCAATACCCAAATCCCCTTTATTCTTCATGCAATTTAAGTTTTCTAGCATTTTAGATTCAGCAATTTAAGTTTCTTGCACTTTAAGTTTCAGTCATTTACCTTTCTTGCAATTTAAGTTTCAGCTTATTTACTTTCTTACTCTTTAAGTTTCTGTAATTTACTTCTTATGCACTTTAAAATTCAGCCAATTTTCATTCTGCACTTTAGTTTACTTGCAATTTTACTTCTGTTAATCAAGTTTCACTCAAATCATCAAATATTCACTTAACTAAATTCATCACCTAACTAAAGTTGCTCAATCCATCAATCCCTGTGGGATCAACCTCACTCATGTGAGTTATTACTACTTGATGCGACTCGGTACACTTGCCGGTGACTTTGTGTGGAATCGTTTTTCCCTCATCAAGTTTTTGGCCTCGTTGTCGGGGATTGATATAGATTGACAATGATTAAGTAGGGTGATAATCTAGATTAAGCATTTTTCTTTGTTTTTGTCAAGCACACTAACTGTTTGAGTTTTTGTTTAAGCTAACATTAACCTCACTCTAGCAATAGAGTGAATTGCTTTTGGTTTCTGGTTTTGTGTGTGTTTCTTGTTGTTTTGGTTGCATGCCAGGAGAAAGAAGAGGTGAATCCACTTCTTTTGATCCTGAACTAGAGAGAACACTCTTAAGGTTGAGAAGAGAAGTAAGAGGGAAGGGAGTTGTTGGAGAAGAAGCCTCGGAAGAAGAAGACCAAGAGATGGAAGGGAATGTCACTAATCCACCAGATGATGTGGCCAATAATGGCGAGCCTCAAAGGAGAGTTCTAGCCTCCTACACTTTCTCCAATGCAAGACACTGTGGGAGTGGCATACTTACTCCAAATGTTAATGTAAACAACTTTGAATTGAAGCCTCAACTCATTACTCTGGTGCAGAATAATCGTTCCTATGGAGGAAGTCCACTTGAAGATCCAAATCAACACCTATCCACCTTTCTGAGGATATGTGACACATTGAAGACAAATGGTGTACATCCAAATATCTATAAGTTGCTGCTATTCCCATTTTCATTAAGGGACAAAGCTGCCCAATGGTTGGAGGCATTTCCAAAAGAACGCATCAACAATTGGGAGGATCTAGTGAGCAAATTTCTAGCTAAATTCTACCCACCTCAGAAGATCATAAGATTGAAGACAGAAGTGCAAACCTTCACCCAAATGGATGGAGAGTCACTTTATGAGGCTTGGAAAAGATACAAAGCCTTGATCAGGAAGTGTCCCCAGAGATGTTCAATGAATAGGATAAACTTTAGAATCTCTATGAAGGATTGACACTGAAAGCTCAAGAGGCCTTGGATTATTCTGCTGGAGGTTCAGTGTAGCTCATGAAGACAGCTGAGGAAGCCTAAAATCTCATAGACACTGTGACAAATAATCAATACTTCTATGCTCATCAAAGGCAACGCCAACAAGCTCAAAGGAAGGGTGTGTTAGAGTTAGAATGTGTGGATACCATTTTGGCTCAAAACAAAGTGATGCATCAACAGATCCAGCAGCAAATGGAGATGATGGCCAAGAGGATTGATGGTCTTCAACTTGCAGCAGTGAACACAACAAATCAACCACCAGCTGGGTGGGGACAAAATGAAAAAACCTATGAAGAACAGCAGCAAGAGCAAGTCAACTATATGCACAACCAAGGTGCTAATCAGAATGAATTTCATGGTGACACCTACAATCCTTCTGGAAGAATGATAAACCCCGTTTTCAGGGTTTATCTTGTGTTGGATTTAGAGTATTTTGCTAACCTATTCTCACATTTAGCCAATGATTTAGCATGATTGTGTGATCTCTCTCTTATTTGTGCCTGATGAGCGGATAATCTATACGCTTTTTGGCATTGTTTTTAGGTAGTTTTTAATATGTTTTAGTCACTTTTTATTATATTTTTATTATTTTTTAAATAAAAATCATATTTCTGGACTTTACTATGAGTTTGTATGTTTTTCTGTGATTTCAGGTCATTTCTGGCTGAAATTGAGGGAGCTAAGCAAAAATCTGATTCAGGCTGAAAAAGGACTGCTGATGTTGTTGAATTCTGAACTCCCTGCCCTCGGAATGGATTTTTTGGAGCTACAAGATTCCAATTGGCGCGCTCTCAATTGCGTTGAAAAGTAGACATTCAGGGATTTCCATTAATATATAATAGTCCATACTTTGCTCAAGGATAGATGACATAAACTAGCGTTCAACGCCAGTTCCATGTTGCATTCTGGCGTTAAACGCCAGAAACAGGTTACAAGTTGGAGTTAAACGCCAGAAACAGGTTACAACCTGGCGTTTAACTCTAGAAACAGCCTAGGCACCTGTAAATCTCAAGTCTCAGCCCCAGCACACACCAAGTTACTAGTTTAGTATTTAAATAACTTTTAGAGATTTATTTTGCACCTCATGGCATTTTTAGATCTGAACTTTGTACTCTTTAACGGCATGAGTCTCTTAACTCCATTGTTGGAGGTGAGGAGCTCTGCTGTGTCTCGATGAATTAATGCAATTATTTCTGTTTTTTATTCAAACAGGCTTGTTACTATCTAAGATGTTCATTCGCACTTCAATATGATGAATGTGATGATCCGTGACACTCATCACCATTCTCAATCTATGAACGTGTGCCTGACAACCACTCCCGTTCTACCTTCGATTGAATGAGTATCTCTTGGATTCCTTAATTAGAATCTTCGTGGTATACGTTAGAATCCATTGGCAGCATTCTTGAGAATCCGGAAAGTCTAAACCTTGTCTGTGGTATTCCAAGTAGGATTCAGGGATTGAATGACTGTGACGAGCTTCAAACTTGCAAGGGTTGGGCGTAGTGACAGACGCAAAAGGATCAATGGATCTTATTCCAGCATGAATGAGAACCGACAGATGATTAGCCGTGCGGTGACAGCGCACCTGGACCATTTTCACTGAGAGGACGGATGGTAGCCATTGACAACGGTGATCCACCAACACATAGCTTGCCATAGGAGGTACCTTGCGTGCGTGAAGAAGAAGACAGGGGGAAAGCAGAGATTCAGAAGACAAAGCATCTCCAAAACTCCAACATATTCTCCATTACTACATAACAAGTATTTATTTCATGCTCTTTTATTTTTCACAATTCAAACTGATAATCATAATTGATATCCTGACTAAGAATTACAAAATAACCATAGATTGCTTCAAGCCAATAATCTCCGTGGGATTCGACCCTTACTCACGTAAGGTATTACTTGGACGACCCAGTGCACTTGCTGGTTAGTGGTACGAGTTGTGAAAAGTGTGATTTACAATTCGTGCACCAAGTTTTTGGCGCCGTTGCCGGGGATTGTTTGAGTTTGGACAACTGACGGCTTATTTTGTTGCTTGAATTAGGAAAAATTTTTCTTTTTTTTGGTTTAGAGTCTTCTATCATTGTTTTTGGTTGAAATTCTTTTTAAATTCTTATTTTCTCTTTTTAAATTTTTCAAAAATTTTTTACAAACTAATAATTGAGTTTTCCTGTTTGAGTTTAGTTTCATATTTTAAGTTTGGTGTCAATTGCATGTTTTTATTTTCTTTTAAATTTTTGAATTTATATTCATTGTTCATTCTTAATCTTCAAGTTGTTCTTGTTTATTTTCCTTGTTTGATCTTTAGTTTTTCTTGTTTTGTGATTTTTCTTGTTTTTCTTGTACTTTTTCAAAATATTAGTTTTCAAAAAAAAATTTTTATACATTAAATACCTTATTAAAACACTTTAAATTTATAACTCAATTGGCTAGAGTATTGTGTTTATGTTCCTAGTAATTAGAAATTTTCCTTTTAAAACTTTTTCAAAAATAATTTTTCTTTTATTAAATCTGGTGCCAAACTTTTAAGTTTGGTGTTCTCTTGTTATTTTTCTTTAATTTTTGAAAAGTTATTCTTAGTTTTCTAAAAGTTTTAAGTTTGGTGCTCCCTTTTTTGTTCTTGAATCTTTGAATCTTGTTCTTGTTGTTCTTGTGAGTCTTCAAGTTGTTCTTGAGTCTTCTTTGTATTTTGATCTTAAAATTTTTAAGTTTGGTGTTCCTTGGTGTTTTCCCTCCAAAATTTTCAAAAATAAGGAGCATTGGATGTAAAAATTTTAAGTTTTGTGTCTTTTTATTATTTTTCTCTTTCCTCATTGAATTCAAAAATATCTTTTCCCTTTATTTTAATTGATTTTTCGAAAATTACCTTTAAAAATTCAGATTTTTATTTTAAAAATCAAATCTTTTCAAAATTCAAAATCTTATTCAAAAATCATATTGAAAAATTTTCAAATCTTTTCAATTAATTAGTCAATTCAACATTCAAATTTATTTTTATCTTCTTTTTCTTTTAATTTTTGAAATCTATATTTTATTTTCTATTTATTTTACTTTATTTTATTTCATTTTTTGGGGTTTTTAAATTAAATAAAACAAAAAAAACAAAAAAAATAATAAAAATAAAAATAAAAATATATTTTACTTGCAATTCACATCATCTCCCTTTCTCCGTCATGGATCTAAGTGGAAATGAACAGTCCAAAAGGACTTTGGGGTCATATGCTAACCCCACTACTGCTGTATATGGGAGTAGTATCTGTATACCCTCCATCAAAGCAGGCAGTTTTGAGCTAAATCCTCAGCTCATTGTCATGGTGCAGCAAAACTGCCAGTATTTCGGTCTTCCATAGGAAAAACCTACTGAGTTTCTGGCACAATTCTGGCAAATTGCTGACACAGTACGTGACAAGGAGGTAGATCAGGATGTATACAGACTATTACTGTTTCCGTTTGTTGTAAAAGATCAAGCTAAAAGGTGGTTAAATAACCAACCCACAGCAAGCATAAGGACATGGAAACAGTTATCAGAAAAATTCCTGAATCAATATTTCCCTCCAAAAATGATGACACAGCTAAGGCTGGATATCCAAGGCTTTAAACAAGAGGATGATGAATCCCTTTATAATGCCTGGGAAAGGTACAGAGGGATGCTAAGGAAATGCCCCTCTGAAATATTTTTAGAGTGGGTGCAGTTAGACATCTTCTACTATGGGCTTATAGAACGAGCTCAAATGTCCCTAGACCACTCAGCTGGTGGACTATACACATGAGGAAAACTATTGAAGAGGCTCAAGAGCTTATTGATATAGTTGTCAGAAACCAGCATCTGTACATAAGTATTGGGTCCTTGACATTAGGATTTTTGCCAGTAAAGAATGTCATAAAAATAGTCGCGTTGTAGATATAGTCTCTAAACTGACAGAAATCCCTTCGTACAAACGTTTTGGGTGTCACAAGTAACAAACCCCTTAAAAATTGTTAACCGAGTATTCAAACCTCGGGTCGTCTTCTCAAGGAATTGCAAGGAAGTGTGTTCTTATTATTGGCTATAAAGGTTGTAATCGGGGTTTAGAAGGTGAGAAGCAAGTAATTTAAATGACGAGTGAATTAAATGGCAATTAAAAATAAATAATAACAGTGAAACAACTTTTGGCAAGATAAGGGAAATTAGAAGTCCAACTTAGTTATCTCTCTCAACAATAATGAAAGTTGTATCTTAATTCCACTTGGTCAACCTTTACCAGGGCAAAGGAAAGTTAAGGGACTAATTAAATTGACCTTTGAATCCTAATTATTTCCTAAGAAAAGGTTGGGATTATTTAAGTTCAGCTCAATTAGCAAGATAACGATTATCAGTTATGTTGAGTTTAACAACTATTGAGTTACTGAATTCTTAACCAGGACCAAAAGGGGGAAAAGTAAAATTGCTGGAATAATAAAAATATCCTTAGATGGGAAGCAATGGTAACTTAAATCAAAGGGAACAATCATAAACTGAAAATACCTCAAATATCATTAATTCAAATAACTGTCTGTAACATGGAATAATTCATGAATCAAATTATAATAATCAATTCAAATGTTGGAATAAATAAATGTAGAACTAAAATAAAAGAACATTAAAACCTGGATCCAGAGTTACTCCCAAAACAAGAAGAAGTCTTAAATCCTAAGAGAGAGAGAGAATCTCTCTCTAAATTAAATCTAAATCATGAAAACTAGAAATTGGCGAGCTCTCTTTGAATGGGTGCATTCCCACACTTTATAACCTTTGTTCTATGCTGTCTGTACTTGGATCTGGGCCAAAAAGGGCTTCAGAATTCGCTGGGGGCGTATTCTGTAAATTTTGATACGTGGCCTCTGTCACGCGTCCGCGTGGGTCACGCGGTCGCGTCATCTGGAGCTTTTCCTTGCCACGCGGTTGCGTCAGTCATGCGACCGCGTCATGTGCGTTCTGCTTAAGGCGCGCGGTCGCGTCAGTCATGCGGCCGCGTCGCTGCTGATTCGTGCTTGGCACGCAATCGCGTCATCCATGCGATCGCGTGGATACCAGTTTCCTTAAAGCTCCGTTTTGCTTCCTCCTTCCATTTTAGTATGTTTCCTTTTTCATCCTTTAAGTCATTCTGCTTAGAAAATCTGAAACTACTCAACACACTAATCACGGCATCGAATGGAAATAAAGGTAATTAAATTAATTGATTTTAAAGCTTAGGAAACATGTTTTTCATAATATGACATAATAAGGAAGGAAAAGTAAAACCATTCAATTAATGTGAATAAGTAGGTGAAGAGTTGAATAAATCACTCTAATTAAGCACAAAAGAACTCATGAAATATGGGTTTATCAACCTCCCCACACTTAAACACTAGCATGTCCTCATGCTAAATCCAAGATGAATAACTAAGGTTAAAGTGATGGAATGTTATGAAATGTAACCTATGCTAAATGCATCTACCTAATGAGTCATGCATCATGCAACTCTAACTTATTCACTCAGATATAAAGCTTACATGTAGTCAAGTTAATTCACATTCTCAAGGAGTCAAGTATATATATATATATAGCTAACCTTTAAATAATAAAGCATCTTAGCAAATGAGATGGGAAAGAAAATATTGTACAAACTTGCAAAATAATTAGTAAATATAAGCACAGATATATGTTGATTTGTTATAGAACCCTCACTGGATTTTGTGTTTACTCTCTAGTCACTCAGGGCTTTATGGGTTTATTCACTCTATTTTTCTTTTTATCCTTAATTTCTATAGCTTTATTTTTCATCTAACCAATCAACTATTATAGAATATAGTCATACCAAAAAGTCATGAGGTCTTAATTAAGGTTGTAATGGGGCCAAGGTAAAGGTAAGGATTTATGTATAGGGTTAAGTGAGCTAATAAGCGAATCCTTAATTAGACTAAGATCTCACCTTAACATACATTTTTAGCAAGATAAAACTTATTTACCTATTCTCCCATATTATCCTACTTATTGTTTTACATGCTAATGTTTTACTTTTTATTTTTATTCCATGTGCATTGTTTTTATTTTGCATTGTAGAATTTCTTTTGTATCCCCTTTTATTTAGATGCTGAAAAATAAAAAATTTTTTTATGCACATGGTAGTTGAATTACTTTGATTTTCTCATGAACATGCTTCCCAAATATATTTTATTTCTTTTAACTTTTCTACCATTTGTTTCTATCATCCATGTTCCCAAAAGGTTTCCCACATTAAACTCTATTAAGGATTTTCTATCTTAAGCTAACCAAGGATTCACTTGGGATTTTCTTTTGTTTTTCTTGCTTAAGGCTAGTAATTTGGCTAAATAGAATAAAGGGGTTTTAAAAGGCTCAAGGGGGCTAACAAGGGTGATGTAAAAGGTAGGCTAATTTGGGGTAAGTGAGTTGAAATCAAATGATGGCCTCAATCATTCTCGTGGTATGTATCTATTCTATATTCTATAACTGCACATATAGATTAAAGCAAAGGAAAGAACATCAGAATAAAAAGAAATGTAACACACAGAAATGAAATTATGGTTTGAATGCAACCATACAATTTAAGCTCAAAACTCACAGGCTGTGTGTTCTCTAACTCAAGCACCATATATCATTTATATATTGTATGCAGGTTTAGTTAAAAATTTCCATTATTCTCATAAAAAAATTATTTAGGGTGGCTTTTAAAGTTTTAATGTTCCTCCTTGATGAAATGTTGTCAGATTAACTACATCATGTAATGCTATATATACAAGGTTTTATGGATCTAAATCTATTATGTTCAAGTTCCTAGCTTACTCTTTTTTATATTTGTCAATTTAAACTAAGCTATAACTAAGCTATCTTATGTAAAAAGGGTAAACTATACTAATTAATCCACTAATAAATTAGAATTGCAAACTAAACTAAATAACTAAAATGTGAACAAAAAATGCAAAATGCAGAAAATAGAGTAAAATACATAAGTAGCAATGTATAAGTACTCAGAAAATAACAGTAAAAGAAAAAGAGAAAAAAATACAGAAAAATATCCAAAATAAAAGAAAAAGTATGTAGTAGTTCACCAAAATAAACGCCAGAGATAGCGACCTCCCCACACTTAAAAGGAAGCATCGTCCCCGATGCTCAATCAAGCCGGGTGTGAAGGAGTGTCATCACTGGTAGGGATGGTAGCTGGGGTCTCTGTGGCGGTGGTGGGCTGAGAGTCTGGCTGCTGTAGAGGGGGGACTGACTGGAGTGGAATCTCCGGATCTGCAGCCTCAAGCTGATGTGGGGCCTCCTGCTGTGGTGTGGCGTGCTCTGTGCCTGCCTGCTGATGAGTCTCTGCCTGGGAATGAGGCTCCTCCTCGTGCTCATCCTCCTCCTCTGATGGCTCTGATGGTGTGTCGGGCTCGGAGGGGATGTCGGCGCCCTGTCTGATCATCAGCTTCAAATGGGAATAGCGTCGCCTGCTGCGGCGCTCCAGTCTCTCATACCGGCGCCTGTTATGGCACTCCATCTGATCAAGCTGGCAGAATAGACGGTGCACGAGGCGATAAACCGGCTCAGAGGCGGGTGGAGGTGCAGTGGTGGCAGCAGGGGCAGCTGGGGTAGCTATGGATGAAGAGGGTCCAGCAGACGGAGGGGCTGTCTCATCAGTAGCAGTGACAGGTGGTGGTCTGTAGCCCAAAGCAAGGAAGTTCTTGCTGTGAGGAATGATCTTCCTGCAATCCGCCGCTGGTGGTCTCTCATCGGCATCCTCCCATGGCACGTCAACTCGACGGCCTAGCTGTGTAATCAGATACGGAAAAGGGAGGGTGCCGCAGATGTGGACCCTGGCCATATAGGGCCGAATGAAACGTGGCAGATAAAGGTCCTTACCCTCCAGCACACACCAAAGGAGGGTGATCATGGTAGCCGGGATCTCCGTCTCGTGAGTACTCGGCATCACAAAATTACTCAAGATCTGATGCCATAGCCGAGCCTCATCATTCAAGTACACTCTCTTGATCCCTCGAGGCATAGTGGTGTTCTGACCCATCTCCCAAGGAACAGCAGGGTCGAGAGCTATCCGTGCCTTTACGGCGTCCCAATCAAACCGCATCTGGCCCATGTCCTCCTCAGCCTGTGCAAAACCATCTGGCTGATCGGACTTGGCTAGGAGCTGGAGAATGGTCTCGATGGCCTCCTCAGTGACCAGAATTTGCTTTCCTCTCAGGTTCACTGCATCTAGGGTAGTAAGGTAGTAGTTGCAATAGAATTCCCGGACCCAAGATGCATTGACCTCTGTTAGTGGTCTCTCCAGAAAGAACCAGCCCCGTTGCTTGATTTGCTCAGTAGTGTATTGCTGGAGGGCTTCTGGAATCTTCAAGGTACGTTCCAGGTATAGATTTCTGGAGTTTGCAAAAGTCGGGTACTTCAGCTCACAGTACCGGTTTGCAAATTTTATAGGATCAGTCGAAGGGAGCAGCTGGTCAGCTTTTTCCTACTGTGTAAAGTTCTTCTCTCGCCATGAGGAATCATGCATTAGAGCAATGATGGACTGGGAGGAATCTCCTCTCTTGCGCTTGCCAGTAGCCTTGCCTTTGCCTTTCCTATGTGAGGCAGACATCCTGAAAAACAGAAAACCAGGAATGGATAAAAAAAATAGGAAAGCAAATAGGCAATTAAACAAAGGAAACTCAAAGCGGTAAGGGAGAAAATAGAATAAGGAAAATGAGCAATTGAAATGTGATTGAAATGATGTTAAATGGAAAGAAGAAAAAAATCAATATGCCATAGTGAGAAAGTTAGAGGAAGTAAAAGTAATCAGAAAATAGATCAAGAAGGTTAGTATGGTAAAAAGAAATTAGTAAATTAAAATTAGTGAGTTAGGAAAGTAAGTGGCATAGAAAAATTTTCATATAACAAGGATTCACAGGTAAGAATAGAAGTACTCATAATCGAATAAAGAAAATAGGGTGATGCTGATTCGAATAGAAATAAAGAAATCAGAAATTGGAATCAGTGAATCACAAATGCAGGTTATGAACCAGGAAATCAAAGAGGATAAGAAAGTCTGCCATAGCATTCATGTAATGGTTTGGGTAAAGCAGAGTAAAACAGATTTTAGAAATGCCAAACCAAAACATGAATGAAAACAATTTTTTTAAAAAAAATTTGGGCAGCATTCCGGCTAAAATTGGATTGTCCCGGAAAATAAACTGCAATCATATCAATTCATATGAATTAAAAAATCAAGCTGCATGTACATAGATATAAAATAACCATAAAAACTCAATGTAAACAGCAGCAACATACAAGAAAGCAGCATATGAAACATGATTATAGCAGCAACATATTTGCACACATGATAAAACAGAAGTAAGAACAGTGTAAGTAAACAGACCTAGATCCACTAACCACAGCCTAAGCTACCTAACAACCTAAACATCCACTACAACATGCAAGTCTAGCTATCCTAATCATGAACATAAACGGAATAAAAAATATAGAAAAGTGATGAACGGATAAAAAGGATTGCGTGTTGCAGAACCTGGTAAGCGGAAGGGGTGGAACAGGGAAGAAGGTGGCTTCGGCGGCGTCCGGCGCGGTGGTGGTGCACAGCGTTGTGGTGGCTGCTGATGGGGGCAGTTGCGGCGAGGGTTTTGGGTTGGTGATAGAAGAAGGGGGGTGCGGTTGGGTGGCGGAGAGAGAGGGGGGCGCGGCTGGGGGGCCGGCGGTGGGGGGCGGTGGTCGCGGAGGCAGTTGTGGTGGAGAGGGGGGGAGAGAGGAAGAAGGAAGAAGAGAGAAGGGGAGAGGGTTGGGGTGGCAGCGTACGCGGTGGCGGCAGCGTCTGGGTGGCCGGCGGTGGCGGCTGGGTGGTGCTGGGTGGTGGTTGGAGGGAGAGGGAGTAAAGAGGGAGAAGAGGGTTTGGGGGTGGGGGGGCTCGCGACTTATAGGATTCGCGGGCTAGGGGGGTTATATTTTCGAATCCACGCGGCCGCGTGGAGCACGCGGTCGCGTGGTTGGGACGAAAATGGGAGTGACGCGATTGCGTGGGGTGTGCGATCGCATGAGAGGGGAGAAAGAAGGGTGACGCGATCGCGTGGGTCGCGCGATCGTATCGCTGGAATTTGTGCTAAACGCACGACTCCAGCGCCGTTTTAGCGCAACTCTCTGTCTCCTTTTGGGGTGATGTGCAATCCATGTGACGCGATCGCGTCGCTCACGCGGTCACGTGGGATTGGTATTTGTGCAAGTGACGCGGTCGCATGGGGCATGCAATCGCGTGGGCCAATTTGTGCGAAACGCACAGGGGCCGCACGATTCCAGCCTAACTTTTTGTTCGTTGGATCCTTACGCCGATATATATATCACGCGGCCGCGTGGGTCACGCGGTCGCGCGGGTGGTGTTTTCCGCGATATGACGCGATCGCATGGGGCATGCGGTCGCGTCGTGCATCCCCTTTTTTTTTTTGTGCATGAAAAATGCAGAATGCAATGATTAATAAGAATGTTATGCATGATTCCAGGTTTAATAAATTAAAATGAAAAAGGAAAAATGAAAGCAATTAACAAGAAATAAATCGAAAAAGAAGCGACCATACCCTGGTGGGTTGTCTCCCACCTAGCACTTTTAGTTAAAGTCCTTAAGTTGGACATTGGAGGAGTATCCTGCTATGCTGGCTTATGTTTAAATTTGTCCAAAAATTTCCACCAGTGCTTGGAATACCAATAGCCTCCGGGGTCCCAAACTAAGCACGCAAAGCTTCCGAACAACTTTAAATATATTGTTAGGCTCCCGGGATGACAAATGTCAGAATAAACTCCAGGATTCCAAGCCTTGCTTTTAAATCCGCCTCCGTCTTGATCTACATGTCTCCATTCGGGCAGGTTAAAAAGTAGAATCTCACCTTGGTGACCAAACGTCTTCTGTGATCCATGTGATTGAGCATGATACCAATCTGTGTACTTTGAAGTGAAGCGTGGAACCTTATTGAACCTTATGCACCAGCTCTGAGTACGAGCCATTTCCCTCTTACTCTTAAAGCCGCAGAGAGCTTTAAGTTGGCCATCTGTTTCGAGCAAACCATATTCAAGTGAATAAGTAAAATTATAAGTTAAGGATTGTACCCACTTGAAGCTTGTATTAGGTGGTAATAGCTTTGGGATAGGTGTTTTTGGTGGTTCTGCAAGTTCCGTTTCCTTGTGCTCTTCTGTGAATTCTTCCACTTCTTTGCAAAGATCTTCAATTGTATCTGTGTCCTGGTCAAAATCTTCGGTGTCTTCCTCATCACTTGAGTCGTAGATTGGAGGTTGAGAGAAATCTACCTCCGCATCATCCTCATATTCATTTGGTGAAAATTCTTCAATCTCAGAGAATTCACTTGTGGGCGCAAGTTCATCACTAGGAGAACTAGACTTGTGACTATCATCATGAAGGAAATTTGCTTCTTGGGTTATTCCGTCTGATTCTTCGTAAACGACTTGCCTTGGAGATTGTACGGTATCCTCCTTAGCATCAACTGTAGCATCTTGGACAAAGTTTTCCTCAATTCTGGATTCCCAAGGAAGTTCAGCATCTCCTAGATCTTCAACCAACTCTTCTACTTGAACAATGACAGCTTCTTCCACTTGTTCTAGTACGAATTCATTCTCTGTCTTGTCCACTGGAGTCTCTAGTATTTCTTTCATGCTACGCTCTTCATCGGGCTGTCCACATGGAGCTGTGGTTGGTCCTTGTATATTTGAGTGTCTAGTGGCCCATTGAATTAGTGCTTGCTCCAGTTGTTGAATGGTTGTTTGAAATTTACTCACTGTTTCTTTTAGGCGATCCTCTGCTTCACGGTTTTCCAGACTTAAACATGATACAAAGGAAAGTGGTGATGATTGGGAACGATTGGATTGGTATTGGGGTAAGGAAGGACCATATGATGGCGAATGGTGAAGAGAAGCTTGTGAGTGTGGTGGTTCGAGCTTATATTGAAAGGATGGTTCATATGCACGGGGTGGGGCTTGTTAGTAGTTACAAGGTTGTCCACCATGTCTTTCAGCTGGGTATGCACGGTAGAATGGTCTTTGCCCATGATATCTCGGAGGGTGTTGCTGCCAAAAGGGTTGATTAGATCCTCTTGGTTCCATCCATCCTTGATTGGTCTGACCTTGATGCACATTCCTACTGTAACTTCTATTTCCTTTAACAATATTAGAACCAAACTCAAAGCGAGGGGGGTGAGAGTTCATAGTAGCAAATAAAGATAAAAAGGAAGAACAAAAATAAATAAACAAGGAAAAGAAAAAATATTTACAATAACCAATAATAAGGCACACGTTAGCAGTTCCCCGGTAACGGCGCCATTTTGACGTTAGGATTTTTGCCAGTAAAGAATGTCATAAAAACAGTCGCGTTGTAGATATAGTCTCTAAACTGACAGAAATCCCTTCATACAAATGTTTTGGGTGTCACAAGTAACAAACCCCTTAAAAATTGTTAACCGAGTATTCATACCTCGGGTCGTCTTCTCAAGGAACTGCGAGGAAGTGTGTTCTTATTATTGGCTATAAAGGTTGTAATCGAGGTTTAGAAGGTGAGAAGCAAGTAATTTAAATGACGAGTGAATTAAATGGCAATTAAAAATAAATAATAACAGTGAAACAACTTTTGGCAAGATAAGGGAAATTAGAAGGCCAACTTAGTTATCTCTCTCAACAATAATGAAAGTTGTATCTTAATTCCACTTGGTCAACCTTTACCAGGGCAAAGGAAAGTTAAGGGACTAACTAAGTTGACCTTTGAATCCTAATTATTTCCTAAGAAAAGGTTGGGATTATTTAAGTTCAGCTCAATTAGCAAGATAACGATTATCAGTTATGTTGAGTTTAATAACTGCTGAGTTACTGAATTCTTAACCAGGACCAAAAGGGGGAAAAGTAAAATTGCTGGAATAATAAAAATATCCTTAGATGGGAAGCAATGGTAACTTAAATCAAAGGGAACAATCATAAACTGAAAATACCTCAAATATCATTAATTCAAATAACTGTCTGTAACATGGAATAATTCATGAATCAAATTATAATAATCAATTCAAATGTTGGAATAAATAAATGTAGAACTAAAATAAAAGAACATTAAAACCTGGATCCAGAGTTACTCCCAAAACAAGAAGAAGTCCTAAATCCTAAGAGAGAGAGAGAATCTCTCTTTAAACTAAATCTAAATCATGAAAACTAGAAATTGGCGAGCTCTCTTTGAATGGGTGCATTCCCACACGTTATAACCTCTGGTCTATGCTGTCTGTACTTGGATCTGGGCCAAAAAGGGCTTCAGAATTCGCTGGGGGCGTTTTCTGTAAATTCTGATACGTGGCCTCTGTCACGCGTCCGCGTGGGTCATGCGGTCGCGTCATTTGGAGCTTTTCCTTGCCACGCGGTTGCGTCAGTCATGCAACCGCGTCATGTGCGTTCTGCTTAAGGCGCGCGGTCGCGTCAGTCATACGGCCGCGTCGCTGCTGATTCGTGCTTGGCACGCGATCGCGTCATCCATGCAATCGCGTGGATACCAGTTTCCTTAAAACTCCGTTTTGCTTCCTCCTTCCATTTTAGTATGTTTCCTTTTTCATCCTTTAAGTCGTTATGCCTTAGAAAATCTGAAACTACTCAACACACTAATCACGGCATCGAATGGAAATAAAGGTAATTAAATTAATTGATTTTAAAGCTTAGGAAACATGTTTTTCAAAATATGACATAATAAGGAAGGGAAAGTAAAACCATGTAATTAATGTGAATAAGTAGGTGAAGAGTTGAATAAATCACTCTAATTAAGCACAAAAGAACTCATGAAATATGGGTTTATCAGTCCTCCATAAAAGAAGAAGCCAAAGCAGTATCTGCTGAACTTGGTCCTCCAGAACAAGTTGCTGAACTCAATCAAGAATTGTGCTTCCTAACAAAACTGCTAGCAGAATTCAAGGAGATGCTACAAGACACTAAAAATGCTAATAAAAATATGGAGGCACAATTGAATCAGACAAAACAATAGTTATCAAAGCAGATAACAAAAGAGTGCCAGACAGTTCAATTAAGAAGTGGAAAAACATTAAATACCTCACTTCAGAGCAGCAGAAAGCCAAGGAAACAACAACTGACAGAGGATGAGCAAAATATCATCCAAAATTCCTTTGAGGACAGTAAGAGCCCAGAGAGAAATGATTATGGCGCTCAAACGCCACAAACAAGCAAGGAGTTGGCGTTAAACGCCCAAAGGAAGCTCAGTTCTGGCGTTCAAACACCAGGAATAGGCAAGGAGTTGGCGTCCAACGCCAATCCACCTTCCACCCTTGGCATTCAAATGCCAGTGAGGGATCAGACACACACAAGTGCTGATAACAACCCCTCTAAAAAGGCTTCTCTAACCACCTCTGTAGGAAATAAACCTACAGCAACCAAGGTAGAAGAATACAAAGCCAAAATGCCTTATCCTCAAAAACTCCACCAAGAGGAGCAGGATAGGCAATTTGCTCACTTTGCAGACTATCTCAGGACTCTTGAAATAAAGATTCCGTTTGCAGAGGCACTCGAGCAAATACCTTCTTATGCCAAGTTCATGAAAGAGATCTTGAGTCATAAGAAGGATTGGAGAGAAACTAAAAGAGTTATCCTCACTGAAGAATGCAGTGTAGTCATTCTGAAAAGCTTCCCAGAAAAGCTTAAAGATCCTGGGAGCTTCATGATACCATGCACATTAGAAGGTAATTGCACCAAGACAGCTTTATGTGATCTTGGGGCAAGTATCATTCTAATACCTACATCCACTATCAGAAAGCTTGGTTTAACTGAAGAAGTCAAACCAACCCAGATATGTCTCCAACTTGCTGATGGCTCCATTAAATACCCATCAGGCATGATTGATGACATGATTGTCAGGGTTGGGCCATTCGCCTTCCCCACTGACTTTGTAGTGCTGGAAATGGAGGAGCACAAGAGTGCTACTCTTATTCTAGGAAGACCTTTCCTAGCAACTGGACGAACTCTCATTGATGTCCAAAAGGGGGAAGTAACCCTGAGAGTCAATGAGGATGAGTTTAAGTTGAATGCTGTCAAAGCTATACAGCATCCAAACACACCAAAAGACTGCATGAAAGTTGATCTTATTGACTCTTTAGTAGAAGAGATCAACATGGCTACGAGTCTCGAATCAGAGCTGGAAGACATCTTTAAAGATGTTCAGCCTGATCTGGAGGATTCAGAGGAATTGAAAGAGCCTCTGGAAATTCCTCAGGAAGAGGAAAAACCTCCTAAACCCGAGCTCAAACCATTACCACCATCCCTGAAATATGCATTTCTGGGAGAAGGTGACACTTTCCCAGTGATCATAAGCTCTGCTCTGAATTCACAGGAAGAGGAAGCACTATTTCAAGTGCTAAGGACACACAAGACAGCTCTTGGGTGGTCCATAAGTGACCTTAAGGGCATAAGCCCAGCTAGATGCATGCACAAGATCCTATTGGAGGATGATGCTAAGCCAGTGGTTCAACCACAGAAGCGGTTAAATCCAGCCATAAAGGAAGTTGTGCAGAAAGAGGTCACCAAGTTACTGGAGGCTGGGATTATTTATCATATTTCTGATAGCCCCTGGGTGAGCCCTGTTCAAGTTGTCCCAAAAAAGGGAGGCATGACAGTGGTTCATAATGAAAAAAATGAACTGGTTCCTACAAGAACAGTTACAGGGTGGCGCATGTTTATTATGCTAGCCGTGTTTTAAATGATGCCCAGAAAAAATACACAACCACAGAAAAGGAATTGCTTACAGTGGTTTATGCCATTGACAAGTTTAGATCATACTTAGTAGGATCAAAAGTGATTGTGTACACTGACCATGCTGCTCTTAAATATCTACTTACAAAGCAGGATTCAAAACCCAGGCTCATAAAATGGGTGTTGCTTCTGCAAGAGTTTGATATAGAAATAAGAGACAGAAAAGGGACAGAAAACCAAGTGGCTGATCATCTGTCCCAGATAGAGCCAGTAGAAGGGGCATCCTTTCCCTCTATTGAAATCTCTGAAACCTTTCCGGATGAGCATTTGTTTGTCATTCAGGAAACACCATGATTTGCAGAATTTGCAAATTATAAAGCTGCAAGGTTCATACCCAAGGAGTACAGCAGGCAACAAAAGAAAAGATTAATTACTGATGCAAAGTATTACTTGTGGGATGAACCATATCTCTTTAAGAGATGTGCAGACGGAATAATCCGTAGGTGTGTGCCTAGAGAAAAAGCACAGAAGATCCTATGGCATTGTCATGGATCACAATATGGAGGACATTTCGGAGGTGAGCGAACAGCCACAAAAGTCCTCCAATGTGGCTTCTACTGGCCCACTCTGTGACAGCTGCTAGAGAGCTGGTAATCTGCCTCACAGTTATGCCATGCCTCAGCAAGGAATCTTAGAGATTGAGTTGTTTGACGTATGGGGTATTGACTTCATGGGGCCTTTTTCACCATCATACTCAAACACTTATATTATGGTGGCAGTCGACTATGTATCCAAATGGGTGGAGGCCATTGCCACACCCACTAATGATACTAAAACAGTGCTGAAATTCCTCCAGAAATATATCTTCAGCAGGTTTGGTGTCCCTAGAGCACTAATTAGTGATGGGGGCACTCACTTCTGCAACAAACAGCTTTACTCTGCTATGGTCCGGTATGGAATTAGTCACAAGGTGGCAACTCCGTATCATCCACAGACAAATGGGAAAGTTGAAGTCTCTAATAGAGAAATAAAAAGAATCCTGGAATGGACTGTAAGTACCCGTCGAAAGGATTGGGCGAGAAGCTTGGATGATGCTCTGTGGGCTTACAGAACAGTATTCAAGACTCCTATAGGGACCTTTCCATACCAGCTTGTGTATGGTAAGGCCTGTCATCTGCCCTTGAAACTGGAGCATAAGGCCTACTGGGCAACCAGATTCCTAAACTTTGATGCCAAATTAGCTGGAGAAAAAAGATTGCTCCAGCTAAATGAGCTAGAGGAATTCAGACTCACTGCTTTCGAAAATGCCAAGCTTTACAAAGAGAAAGAAAAAAGATGGCATGACAGAAAGCTATCATCTAGAGTCTTTGAACCAGGACAGAAAGTTCTGTTGTTTAACTCTAGGCTCAGGCTATTTCCCGGGAAACTGAAATCCCGGTGGAGGGGACCATATGTGATTACAAGTGTGTCACCATATGGCTATGTGGAGCTTCAAGACATTGATTCTGATAAGAAGTTCATTGTTAATGGACAGAGAATCAAGCATTATCTTGAAGGCAATATTGAGCAAGAGTGCTCAAGGCTGAGGCTAGACTAAAAGCTCAGCAAGGTCCAGCTAAAGACAATAAAGAAGCGCTTGTTGGGAGGCAACCCAATGTTATTTAACCATATCTATTTAGTTTCCATTGCTATTTTATGTTTTCTGTAGGTTGATGATCATGTGAAGTCACAAAAACTACTGAAAAATCAAAAATAAAATGAAAAACAGCATTAAAAATAGCTCACTCTGGAGGAAGAGCTTACTGGCGTTTAAACGCCAGTAAGAAGCAACAAGCTGGCGTTTAACGCTAGAAAGAAGCATCAAGCTGGCGTTAAACGCCAGAAACAAGCGCCAGAAACAAGTAGCAAGCTGGGGTTTAACGCCAGACATGCATTCTAAGGGCGTTTTGCATGTCTAAATGGAGCAGGGATGCTAAGTCCTTGACCCCTCTGGATCTGTGGACCCCACAGGATCCCCACCTACCTCACCATTCCCCTCCCACACCCACCCATTCACACACCTCCTTCTCCCCAACTTCTCCTTCTACTCCCTTCTATCATTTTTGGCACTTAAGGCCAGAGAAACCTCTAGAAAGAGGAAAAGAAAGGCAGTTGCTTCCACCCCCGAGTCATGAGAGATTGAGAGGTTCATCTCAAGGGTCCATAGTTCAGTGGTAGAGCATTTGACTGCATTTCAAAGAGCTATGAGGAAGGAGCAACATAGACAAGGAAGAGACATAGAGAAGCTCAAGAGCACCATTGGTTCTTCAAGAAGAGGAAGACACCACCCTCACTAAGGTGGACCCGTTCCTTAATCTCCTTGTTCTTATTTCTCTGTTTTTCGTTTACTATGCTTTGTGTTTATTTATGTTTGGGTCTTATTACATGATCACTAGTATCTAATTGTCTATGTCTTAAAGATATGAATGTCCTATGAATCCATCACCTTTCTTAAATGAAAAATGTTTTCTGAAAAAGAAAAAGAAGTACATGAATTTCGAATTTTAAAATAGTTTAATTATTTTGATGTGGTGCCAATACTTTGTGTTTTCTGAATGAATGCTTGAACAATGCATATGTCTTTCGAATTTGTTGTTTATGAATGTTAAAATTGTTGGCTCTTGAAATAATGATGAAAAAGGAGAAATGTTATTTGATAATCTGAAAAATCATAAAAATGATTCTTGAAGCAAGAAAAAGCAGTGAAGAACAAAGCTTGTAAAAAAAAATGCGAAAAAAAAGAGAGCAAGAAAAAGAAAAGGCAAGCAGAAAAAGCCAAAAGCTCTTTAAACCAAAAGGCAAGAGCAAAAAGCCAATAGCCCTTAAAACCAAAAGGCAAGGGTAATAAAAAAGATCCAAGGCTTCGAGCATCAATGGATAGGAGGGTCTAAAGGAATAAAATCCTGGCCTAAGCAGCTAAACCAAGCTGTCCCTAACCATGTGCTTGTGGCGTGAAGGTGTCAAGTGAAAACTTGAGACTGAACGATTAAAGTCGAAGTCCAAAGCAAAAACAGAGTGTGCTTAAGAACCCTGGACACCTCTAATTGGGGACTTTAGCAAAGCTGAGTCACAATCTGAAAAGGTTGACCCAGTTATGTGTTTGTGGCATGTATGTATCCGGTGGTAATACTGGAAAATAGAGTGCTTAAGGCCACGGCCAAGACTCATAAAGTAGCTGTGTTCAAGAATCAACATACTGAACTAGGAGAATCAATAACACTATCTGAATTCTGAGTTCCTATAGATACCAATCATTCTGAACTTTAAATGATAAAGTGAGATGCCAAAACTGTTCAGAAGCAAAAAGCTAATAGTCCCGCTCATCTAATTAAGACTGATCTTCATAGATGTTTTTGGAATTCATTGTATATTCTCTTCTTTTTATCCTACTTTGTTTTTAGTTTCTTGGGGACAAGCAACAATTTAAGTTTGGTGTTGTGATGAGCGGATAATTTATACGCTTTTTGGCATTGTTTTTAGGTAGTTTTTAATATGTTTTAGTCACTTTTTATTATATTTTTATTATTTTTTAAATAAAAATCACATTTCTGGACTTTACTATGAGTTTTTGTGTTTTTGTATGATTTCAGGTAATTTCTGGCTGAAATTGAGGGAGCTGAGCAAAAATCTGATTCAGGCTGAAAAAGGACTGCTAATGCTGTTGGATTCTGACCTCCCTGCACTCGGAATGGATTTTTTGGAGCAATAGGATTCCAATTGGCGCGCTCTCAATTGCGTTGGAAAGTAGACATCCAGGGCTTTCCAAAAATATATAATAAACCATACTTTGCTCAAGGATAGACGATGTAAACTGGTGTTCAACGCCAGTTCCATGTTGCATTCTGGCGTTAAACGCCAGAAACAGGTTATAAGTTGGAGTTAAACGCCAGAAACAGGTTACAACCTGGCGTTTAACTCTAGAAACAGCCTAGGCACGTGTAAAGCTCAAGTCTCAGCCCCAGTACACACCAAGTGGGCCCCAGAAGTGGATTTCTGTACTATCTATCTTAGTTTACTCATTTTCTGTAAACCTAGGTTACTAGTTTAGTATTTAAACAACTTTTAGAGATTTATTTTGCACCTCATGAAATTTTTAGATCTGAACTTTGTACTCTTTAATGGCATGAGTCTCTAAACTCCATTGTTCGGGGTGAGGAGCTCTGCTGTGTCTCGATGAATTAATGCAATTATTTCCGTTTTCTATTCAAACACGCTTGTTTCTATCTAAGATGTTCATTCGCACTTCAATATGATGAATGTGATGATCCGTGACACTGACACTCATCACCATTCTTAATCTATGAACGCGTGCCTGATAACCACTCCCGTTCTACCTTCAATTGAATGAGTATCTCTTGGATTCCTTAATCAGAATCTTCGTGGTATAAGCTAGAATCCATTGGCAGCATTCTTGAGAATCTGGAAAGTCTAAACCTTGTCTGTGGTATTCCGAGTAGGATTCATGGATTGAATGACTGTGACGAGCTTCAAACTCACAAGGGTTGGGTGTAGTGACAGACGCAAAAGGATCAATGGATCCTATTCCAGCATGAGTGAGAACCGACAGATGATTAGCCGTGCGGTGACAGCGCACCTGGACCATTTTCACTGAGAGGACGGATGGTAGCCATTAACAACGGTGATCCACCAACACACAGCTTGCCATAGGAGGAACCTTGTGTGCGTGAAGAAGAAGACAGGGGGAAAGCAGAGATTCAAAAGACAAAGCATCTCCAAAACTCCAACATATTCTCCATTACTGCATAACAAGTATTTATTTCATGCTCTTTTATTTTTTGCAATTCAAACTGATAATCATAATTGATATCCTGACTAAGAATTACAAAATAACCATAGATTGCTTCAAGCCAACAATCTCCGTGGGATTCGGCACTTACTCACGTAAGGTATTACTTGGACGACCCAGTGCACTTGCTGGTTAGTGGTACGAGTTGTGAAAAGTGTGATTTACAATTCGTGCACCATTGCCTAAGTGTAAAAAGCATGCTTTTTGGTCTCTGATTAGATAACTTTAACTTCTCCTTGATTCCATAAGATGCCTTGATGTGTTTGTTAGCAATCTCAGGTTGAAAAAGGCTAGGAATGAATCAAATGAGCAAGGAAGGAAGCATGCAAGTGGAGAAGATCATGAAAAGCCAAAGAGTTGAACTCCGCCATGGACGCGCGCGCGCACCAGGCGCTTACGCGCACATTGCGAACTTACCCATGGACGCGTACGCGTGCTGTGCGCGTACGCGTCGGTGCTGATTTATGATTTTTTAATGAAAACGTGGCCAGCAAATTCTCAAAGCCTGTGGGGCCCAATCCAAGCCAACTTTGGCGCCAAGACACTCAAAAGGACCAAGGATTGAAGGGGGATGATCATCTTGAATCATAACACACATTAGGATTAGTTTTAGTCTTAGTTTTAGAGAGAGAAGCTCTCGCTTCTCTCTAGGATTAGAATTAGGATTAGGTTTAGCTCAATAATTTAGATCTAGGTTTCAATTCATGCTTTCTTCTTCTTCTACCTCTCAATTCTATGTTGTTACATTCATTACTTTTCTATTGTTGTTATTACTTCCTTCTATTTTGTTTGTAGATCTACTCTTGTTCATTCTATTTTCTTTTTAATGCAATTTGAAGTAATTCATAATAATTGTGTTTCTTTTGATTGTTGTTATTAATTCCTTGCAATAAGTAGTTGTTAGATTTCATTGTTGTTACCGATTTACTTTGCTTCCCTTCTATGCCTTCCATGTGTTTGATGAATAATGAGCGGATAATTTATACGCTTTTTGGCAATGTTTTTAGCATGTTTTTAGTAGGATCTAGTTACTTTTAGGGATGTTTTTATTAGTTTTTATGTTAAATTCACATTTCTGGACTTTACTATGAGTTTGTGTGTTTTCCTGTGATTTCAGGTATTTTCTGGCTAAAATTGAGGGACTTGAGCAAAAATCAGATTCAGAGGTTGAAGAAGGACTGTTGATCCTGTTGGATTCTGACCTCCCTGCACTCAAAGTGGATTTTCTGGAGCTACAGAACTCCAAATGCGCGCTCTCAACGGCGTTGGAAAGTAGACATCCAGGGCTTTCCAGCAATATATAATAGTCCATACTTTGCCCGAGTTTAGACGACGCAAAAGGGCGTTGAACGCCAGTTCTACGCTGTAGTCTGGAGTTAAACGCCAGAAACACGTCATGAACCAGAGTTGAACGCCAAAAACACGTTACAACTTGGCGTTCAACTCCAAAAGAAGCCTCTGCACGTGTAAACTTCAAGCTCAGCCCAAGCACACACCAAGTGGGCTCCGGAAGTGGATTTATGCATCAATTACTTACTTCTGTAAACCCTAGTAGCTAGTTTAGTATAAATAGGACTTTTTACTATTGTATTTACATCTTTTGGAACATCTTTGGATTATCTTTTGATCCTTTGATCATGTTTTGAGGGCTGGCCATTCGGCCATGCCTGAACTTTATCACTTATGTATTTTCAACGGTAGAGTTTCTACACACCATAGATTAAGGTGTGGAGCTCTGCTGTTCCTCATGAATTAATACAACGTACTACTATTTTTCTATTCAATTCAACTTATTCCGCTTCTAAGATATCCATTCGCACTTCAACATGAATGTGATGATCGTGACAGTCATCATCATTCCCTATGAACACGTGCCTGTCAACCACTTCCGTTCTACCTTAGATTGAATGAGTATCTCTTGGATTCCTTAATCAGAATCTTCGTGGTATAAGTTAGAACCCATGGATGGCCATTCCTAAGATCCGGAAAGTCTAAACTTTGTCTGTGGTATTCCAAGTAGGATCTGGGAAGGGATGGCTGTGACGAGCTTCAAACTTGCGAGTGTTGGGCGTAGTGACAGACGCAAAAGGATCAATGGATCCTATTCCAGTATGATCGAGAACCGACAGATCATTAGCCATACAGTGACAGCACATTGGACCATTTTCACTCAGAGGACAGGATGTAGCCATTGACAACGGTGATGCCTAACATACAGCTTGCCATAGAAAGGAGTAGGACTGATTGGATGAAGACAGCAGGAAAGCAGAGGTTCAGAGGAATGAAAGCATCTCTATACGCTTATCTGAAATTCTCACCAATGAATTACATAAGTATTTCTATCTTTATTTTCTGTTTATTTATTATTATTATTCGAAAACTCCATAACCATTTAATATCTGTCTGACTGAGATTTACAAGAAGACCATAGCTTGCTTCATACCAACAATCTCCGTGGGATCAACCCTTACTCACGTAAGGTTTTATTACTTGGACGACCCAGTGCACTTGCTAGTTAGTTGTATCGAAGTTGTGACAAATTATGAATTAAGATTAGAGCACCACGTTTTTGGAGCCATTATCAGGGATCACAATTTCGTGCACCAATGAAATTCTTGGTTGGACTTTAGTGTAGATTTTGTTCCTCTTTGCCTAGGTGGAGTAATTAGTGATGCTTGAGTTATCTAATTCCTTTGTTGATTGATAATTAGAAGTTGCTAATTGATTTGGATACCACTAAAGCTAGTCTTTCCCTTGGGAGTTGGGTAGGACTTGTGGAATCAAGTTGATTCATTCACTTGACTTTCCTCCATGGTTAGAGGTTAACTAAGTGGTAGCAATGGATAATTTTTGGTCACAATTGAGGAGGATAACTAGGATAGGACTTCTAGTTCTCATATCTAGCCAAGAGCTTTGTTAGTTGTTAGTTCATTTTCTTCGCCATTTATTTTTCTTGTCTAAAATCTCAAAAACCCCAAATATAACTCATAACCAATAACAAGACACTTTATTGCGATTTCAAGGGAGAACGACCCGAGGTTCAATACTTTGGTTTATAAATTTAGGGGTTTGTACTAGTGACAAACAATCTTTTGTATGAAAGGACTTTTGCTTGGTTTAGGAACTATATTACAACGAGCTTTCAATTGTGAATTCTAGGCCACACAAAAGTCCAATCATCAAAATGGCGCCGTTACCGGAGAATTGCAATGGTGTTATGTTATTGGTTATTGTATATATGTGAATAGTGTGAATAGGTTTGCATTTTGCTTGTTTCTAGTTTTTATTAGATTTATTTTGTTTTTCCACTATGAACTCTCACTTTGGCTATGAGTTTGGTCCTAATTGTATTGTAGGAAATGTGGGCTTTAATGACAACATGTACCAAGGATGGAACACTTCAAGATGGGAGGAGCCTCCGGAAATTGATCACTCCTATTGGCAACAACCTCTGGATGCTTATAGGTATAATCACCATCCTAATTCATGTCAATTCAATGGCTAGGGTGACTCTTTTTGTGATAATCAACTACCACCATCATATGCCTATAACTCTTATCCTCAACATGAACCTCAACCATTCTCACAAGCCTCTCATTACCAAACACCTTCTTGTGACCCACATCCATTGTATGACCAATCACCCATACTATACTTTATAACCATTATGAGCGAGAACCTTTGGAACCACCACAACCTTATCAAGACCACTATGAAGTACCACCTCAATGCACACCATCTCCATACCCTTACCAAGGAGAACCACCTTGCTACTATAAACCCTCTCTCCAAAATGATGAACCCTCTTATCCACCCCAAGCCCCAATAGATGACTCTCTCACATTGCTACTTCAAGGCCAAGCGAACATGCAAAGGAACACTCTAGAGTTCGTAACCAATTTGACCAAGGTAGTGCACACTTTAGCCTACCAATGTTTGAATACTCAAGGTGTCTCTGTGACCACATGTGGAAAACCAAAAGAAGACCAAAGCATGAGAGAGAGATTGAAAAATCCGGTGGAGAAGAAGGGAGAGTAGAATTTTGTGTTAGAACAATTGGAGAAGCCTATGGTTATTGAAGAAAGGGGAGAAGTGGTTGAAGATCTAGGAGATGTGGAACAACCATGGATAACTCAACAACCATCGGAGCATATAAAAAGGGTGATCAAGAGATGGATTCAATCATCAATGATTTCCTATCAAACATTGAGTCTTCTTCCATTGGACATGGAGTTGAAACTATAGAAAAATGTGCACAACCTCCCATACCCTTGGTGAGCAATGGGAAAGAGAGTGAATCGAAAAAAAACTACCAAGGGGACAAAGTTGAATTGGTGTATATTGAAATTGAAGAATATGAAGAGGTTGATCAAGAAACGGATTCCTTCATCAATGAATTCCTATCCAAAATTGAATCACCTCTGATGAGCGGATATTTTATACGTTTTTTGGGGTTAATTTCATATAGTTTTTAGTGTGTTTTAGTTAGTTTTAAGTTTATTTTCAGTAGTTTCTAGGCAAAATTCATATTTCTGGACTTTACTATGAGTTTGTGTGTTTTTCTGTGATTTCAGGTATTCTCTGGCTGAAATTGAGGGAGCTGAGCAAAAATCTGATTTAGGCTGAAAAAAGACTGCTGATGCTATTGGATTCTGACCTCCCTGCACTCCAAGTGGATTTTCTGGAGCTACAGAACTCCAAATGTCGCGCTTCCAATTGCGTTGGAAAGTCGACATCCAGGGCTTTCCAGCAATATATAATAGTCCATACTTTGCTCAAGGATAGATGACGTAAACTGGCGTTCAATGCCAGTTCCATGTTGCTGTCTGGCGTCCAGCGCCAGAAACAAGTTACAAGTTGGAGTTCAACGCCAGAAAAGGATCCAAAGCTGGCGTTGAATGCCCAAAACAGCCCTATGCACGTGATTAGCTTAAGTCTCAGCCCCAGCACACACCAAGTGGGCCCCAGAAGTGGACTTCTGCACCATCTATCATAGTTTGTTCATTTTCTGTAAACCTAGGTTACTAGTTTAGTATTTAAACAACTTTTAGAGGTTTATTTCGGACCTCATGACATTTTAGATCTGAACTTTGTACCTTTTGACGGCATGAGTCTCTAAACTCCATTGTTGGGGGTGAGGAGCTCTGCTGTGTCTCGATGAATTAATGCAAGTATTTCTGTTTTCTATTCAAACATGCATGTTCCTATCTAAGATATCCATTCGCACTTCAATATGAATGTGATGAACGTGACAATCATCATCATTCCTCCATGAACGCGTGCCTGACAACCACTTACGTTCCACCATAGAATGAATGAATATCTCTTAGATCTCTTAATCAGAATCTTCGTGGTATAAGCTAGATTGATGGCAGCATTCAAGAGAATCCGGAAAGTCTAAACCTTGTCTGTGGTATTCCGAGTAGGATTCAGGGATTGAATGACTGTGACGAGCTTCAAACTCACGAGTGCTGGGCGTAGTGACAGACGCAAAAGGATAGTAAATCCTATTCCGGTACGATTGAGAACCTGTAGATGATTAGCCGTGCGGTGACAGCGCATCTGGACCTTTTTCACTGGAAGGATGGATGGTAGCCATTGATAATGGTGATCCACCAACACACAGCTTGCCATAGGAGGACGTGCGTGCGTGAATCAGAAAATAGAGGAAAGCAGAATTTCAGAAGACAAAGCATCTCCAAAACTCCAACATATTCTCCATCATTGCATACAAGTATAATTTGTGTTCTGCCCTTTTATTCCTTGAAATCAAATTTGATAAGTGAATTATTTTATTGTTTTCCTGACTAAGAGTTACAAGATAACCATAGATTGCTTCAAGCCAACAATCTCCGTGGGATCGACCCTTACTCACGTAAGGTATTACTTGGACGACCTAGTGCACTTGCTGGTTAGTGGTACGAGTTGTAAAAAGTGTGATTTACAATTCGTGCACCAAGTTTTTGGTGCCGTTGCCTGAGATCACAATTTCGTGCACCAAGTTTTTGGCGCCTTTGCCGGGGATTGTTCGAGTTTGCACAACTGACGGTGAATCTTGTTGCTTAGATTAGGAAATTTTTGTCTTTTGGGTTAGAGTCTTTTATTTTCTTTTCAAAAATTTTTCAAAAATAATTTTTCTATTAAATCTCGTGCCAAACTTTAAGTTTGGTGTTTTCTTGTTGGTTGTCCTTTGTTTTTCAAAAAATTTATTTTGGTTTTCTAAAAATTTTAAGTTTGGTGTTCTTTCTTCATGTTCTTGTGTTCTTGTGAATCTTCAAAGTGTTCTTGAGTTTTCCTTGCGTCTTGATCTTAAAATTTTTAAGTTTGGTGTTCCTTGGTGTTTTCCCTCCAGAATTTTCGAAAACAAGGAGCATTGGATCTAAAAAATTTTAAATCTTGGGCTATCTTATTTTTTCTCACTTTCCTATTTAAATTTAAAAATATGTTTTCTCTCTATTTTTAAAACAAATTTTCGAAAATTATTTTTAAAATTCAGATTTTTTTTCAAAATTTAAAATCTTTTTCAGTTCATATATTTTTCAAAACTTCCTGACCACTTTCTCTCTCCTAATTTTTCTCGAAAATCTTCACCTATTTTTATTTATTTTATTTTAATTTATTTTATCTTTGAAATAATTAAATAAATAAATAAATAAATAAAAATAATTTTTTTTTATTTTACATCATCTCCG
This sequence comes from Arachis ipaensis, assembly GCF_059453495.1. Taxonomy (NCBI): domain Eukaryota; kingdom Viridiplantae; phylum Streptophyta; class Magnoliopsida; order Fabales; family Fabaceae; genus Arachis; species Arachis ipaensis. The sequence continues at coordinate 61,336,871 of NC_142441.1, forward strand.
TTTCTCCATCATGGATCTAAGTGAAAATGAATAGTCCAGGAGGACTCTGGGGTCATATGCTAACCCCTCTACTGCTTCATATGGGAGTAGTATCTGCATACCCTCCATTGGAGTCAGTAGCTTTGAGTTGAATCCTCAGTTCATTATCATGGTGCAGCAAAGCTGCCAGTATTCCGGTCTTCCACAGGAAGAACCTACAGAGTTTCTGGCACAGTTTTTACAAATTGTTGACACAATACATGATAAGGAAGTAGATCAGGATGTCTACAGATTATTACTGTTTCCGTTTGCTGTAAAAGACCAAGCCAAGAGGTGGTTAAATAACCAACCTAAGGCTACCATAAGGATATGGAAACAGCTGACAAAAAAAATTCCTGAATCAATACTTTCCTCCAAAATGGATGACACAGCTAAGGCTAGACATCCAAGGCTTTAAACAAGGAGATAATGAATCTCTTTATGATGCTTGGGAGAGATACAGAGAGATGATACAAAAATGCCCCTCTGAAATGTTTTCAGAGTGGGTTCAGTTAGACATCTTCTATTATGGGCTTACAGAAAGAGCTCAGATCTCTTTAGATTGCTCAGCTGGTGGATCTATCCACATGAGAAAGACAATTGAAGAAGCTCAAGAGCTCATTGATACAGTTGCTAGAAATCAACATCTGTACCTAAGCAGTGACTCTTCCATGAAAGAAGAGGCTAAAACAGTAACTGCTGAACTCAGTCCTGCAGAGCAAGCTGCTGAATTCAATCAGCAATTGGATTTTCTAACAAAGCAGTTAGCTGAATTCAAGGATAAACTACAAGAGACAAGGATGGCTAATATAAACATGGAAGTACAATTAAAGCAAACAAAGCAGCCGCTGTCAAAACAAATAATAGAAGAATGCCAAGCAGTTCAATTAAGAAGTGGGAAGACATTAAATACCCCACCTCAAGGCAGCAAGAAGCCATGAAATGAGCAAACCACCCAAAATCCACCTGATGACAGTAAGAGCCCAGGGAAAAATAATTCTGGCGCTAAAACGCCAGAAATTGGGTGGAAGGCTGGCGTTGAATGCCCAGACCATGCTCAGGACTGGCGTTCAACGCCAGAAACAAGCAAGGATCTGGCATTGAACGCCCAAAAGAAGCATAGTTCTGGCGTTCAGACGCCAGGAACAGATGAGGAGCTGGCGTCTAACGTCACTCCAGCTTCTAACTCTGGCACTCAATTGCCAGTGAGGGATCAGACACACACAAGTGCTGATGACAACCCATCTAAAAAGACCTCTTCAACCACTTTTGTAGGAAATAAACCTACAGCAACTAAGGTTAAAGAATATAAAGCCAAGATACCTTATCCTCAAAAAATTTGCCAAGAGGAGCAGGATAAACAATTTGCTCGCTTTGCAGATTATCTCAGGACTCTTGAAATAAAGATTCCATTTGCAGAGGCACTTGAGCAAATACCTTCTTATGCCAAGTTCATGAAAGAGATCTTGAGTCATAAGAAGGATTGGAGAGAAACTGAAAGAGTTCTCCTCACTAAAGAATGCAGTGCAGTCATTCTGAAAAGCTTTCCTGAAAAGCTTAAAGACCCTGGGAGTTTTCTGATATCATGCACATTAGAAGGTAATTGCACCAAGACAGCTTTATGTGATCTTGGGGCAAGCATCAACCTAATACCTACATCCACTATCAGAAAGCTTGGTTTAACTGAAGAAGTTAAACCAACCCAGATATGTCTCCAACTTGCTGATGGCTCCATTAAATACCCATCAGGCGTGATTGAAGACATGATTGTCAGAGTTGGGCCATTCGCCTTTCCCACTGACTTTGTAGTGCTGGAAATGGAGGAGCACAAGAGTGCTACTCTCATTCTAGGAAGACCCTTCCTAGCAACTGGACGAACTCTCATTGATGTCCAATAGGGGGAAATAACCCTGAGAGTCAATGATGATGAGTTTAAGTTGAATGCTGTCAAAGCCATGCAGCATCCAAACACATCAAAAGACTGCATGAAAGTTGATCTTATTGACTCTTTGGTAGAAGAGATCAACATGGCTATGAGTCTCGAATCAGAGTTGGAAGACATCTTTAAAGATGTTCAGCCTGATTTGGAGGATTCAGAGGAAATGAAAGAGCCTCTGAAATTTCCTCTGGAAGAGGAAAAGCCTCCTAAACCAGAGCTCAAACCATTACCACCATCCCTGAAATATGCATTTCTGGGAGAAGGTGACACTTTTCCAGTGATCATAAGCTCTGCTTTAAATCCACAGGAAGAGGAAGCACTTATTCAAGTGCTAAGGACACACAAGACAGCTCTTGGGTGGTCCATAGGTGACCTTAAGGGCATAAGCCCAGCTAGATGCATGCACAAAATCTTATTGGAGGATAATGCTAAACCAGTGGTTCAACCACAGAGGCGGCTAAATCCAGCCATGAAAGAAGTGGTGCAGAAAGAGGTCACCAAATTACTGGAGGCTGGGATTATTTATCCTATTTCTGACAGCCCCTGGGTGAGCCCTGTTCAAGTTGTCCCCAAAAAGGGAGGCATGACAGTGGTTCATAATGAAAAGAATGAACTGGTTCCTACAAGAACAGTTACAGGGTGGCGCATGTGTATTGAGTACAGAAGGCCCAATACAGCCACCAGAAAGGATCATTTTCCTTTACCATTCATAGACCAGATACTAGAAAGATTGGCAGGTCATGATTATTACTGCTTTTTGGATGGCTACTCAAACTATAACCAGATTGCAGTAGATCCCCAGGATTAAGAGAAAACAACATTCACATGTCCATCTGGAGTGTTTGCTTATAGAAGGATGCCATTTGGGCTGTGTAATGCGCCAGCAACCTTCCAGAGATGCATGCTCTTTATTTTCTCTGATATGGTGGAAAAATTTCTGGAAGTCTTCATGGATGACTTCTCAGTATATGGAGACTCATTCAGCTCCTGTCTTGATCACCTGAAACTAGTTCTGAAAAGATGCCAAGAAACCAACTTGGTTTTAAACTGGAAAAAATGTCACTTTATGGTGACTGAAGGGATTGTCCTTGGGCATAAAATTTCAAACAAGGGAATAGAGGTGGATCAAGCAAAAATAGAGGTAATTGAAAAATTACCACCACCTGCCAATGTTAAGGCAATCAGAAGCTTTCTGGGGCATGCAGGATTCTATAGGAGGTTTATAAAGGATTTTTCAAAAATCGCAAAACCTCTAAGCAATCTGCTAGCTGCTGACACGCCATTTGTGTTTGACACAGAGTGTCTGCAGGCGTTTGAAATGCTGAAAGCCAATCTGGTCACAGCACCAGTTATTTCTGCACCAGACTGGACGTTACCATTTGAGCTAATGTGTGATGCCAGTGATCACGCCATTGGTGCAGTACTGGGGCAGAGGCATGACAAGCTTCTGCATGTCATTTATTATGCTAGCCGTGTTTTGAATGATGCCCAAAAAAATTACACAACCACAGAAAAAGAATTGCTTGCAGTGGTTTATGCCATTGACAAGTTTAGATCATACTTAGTAGGATCAAAAGTGATTGTGCACACAGATCATGCTGCTCTTAAATATCTACTCACAAAGCAGGATTCAAAACCCAGACTCATAAGATGGGTGTTGCTTCTGCAAGAGTTTGATATAGAAATAAGAGACAAAAAAGGGACAGAGAACCAAGTGGCTGACCATCTGTCCCGGATAGAGCCAATAGAAGGGACGTCATTCCCCTCTCTTGAAATCTCTGAGACCTTTCCTGATGAGCATTTGTTTGCCATTCAAGAAACACCATGGTTTGTAGACATTGCAAACTACAAAGCTTCAAGGTTCATTCCCAAGGAATACAGCAGGCAACAAAAGAAAAATTAATTACTGATACAAAGTACTACTTGTGGGATGAACCCTATCTCTTTAAGAGATGTGCAGATGGCATAATCCGTAGGTGTGTGCCTAAAGAAGAAGCACAAAGGATCTTATGGCATTGCCATGGGTCACAATATGGAGGTCATTTCGGAGGTGAGCGAACAGCCACCAAGGTCCTCCAATATGGCTTCTACTGGCCTACACTCTACAGAGATTCCCTAGAGTTTGTACGTAACTGTGACAGTTGCCAGAGAGCTGGTAATTTGCCTCACAGTTACGCCATGCCTCAACAAGGAATCTTGGAGATTGAGTTGTTTGATGTATGGGGTATTGCTTTCATGGGGCCTTTCCCACCATCATACTCAAACACTTATATTCTGGTGGCAGTTGACTATGTATCAAAATGGGTTGAGGCCATTGCCACACCCACCAATGATACTAAAACATTGCTGAAGTTCCTCCAGAAACATATATTCAGCAGGTTTGGTGTTCCCAGGGTACTAATTAGTAATGGGGGCACTCACTTCAGCAACAAACAGCTTGACTCTGCCATGGTCCGGTATGGGATTCGCCACAAGGTGGCGACTCCATATCATCCATGGACAAATGGGCAAGCTGAAGTCTCTAACAGAGAACTAAAAAGAATCCTGGAACGGACTGTAAGTACCCGTAAAAAGGATTGGGCACGAAGCTTGGATGATGCTCTGTGGACTTACAGAATAGCATTCAAGACTCCTATAGGGACCTCTCCATACCAACTTGTGTATGGTAAGGCATGCCACCTGCCCGTGGAACTGGAACATAAAGCCTATTGGGCAACCAGATTCCTAAACTTTGATGCCAAATTAGCTGGAGAAAAAATATTGCTCAAGCTAAATGAGCTAGAGGAATTCAGATTCACTGCTTTCGAAAATGCCAAGCTTTATAAAGAAAAATAAAAAAAGTGGCATGACAGAAAGCTGTCATCTAGAATCTTTGAACCAGGACAAAAGGTTCTGTTGTTTAACTCTAGGCTCAGGCTATTCCCCGGGAAACTGAAGTCCCGATGGAAGGGACCATATGTGATTACAAGTGTATCACCATATGGTTATGTGGAGCTTCAAGATATTGATTCTAACAAGAAGTTCATTGTTAATGGACAGAGAATCAAGCACTATCTTGAAGACAATGTTGAGCAAGAGTGCTCAAGGCTGAAGCTAGATTAAAAGCTCAGCAAGGTCCAGCTAAAGACAATAAAGAAGTGCTTGCTGGGAGGCAACCCAGCCATGGGGCATCACTTCCTCTAAGCATTTTGCCCTTTTCTTGATTTTATTTGTTTATATAAAGTTCACTGATACTAAGGTAAAGAGTCAATTGTATAAGTTCACAGGGTTACAGAAGGATTCTGCACACAAAATAGAGAAAAAGAGCTCCCTGGCAAGAAAACGCCAGTAAGAGTCTGTTTTGGGCGTTCAACGCCCAAAAGAAACATCCACTGGGCGTTGAACGCCAGTAAGGATAGCCATCTGGGCGTTAAACGCCAGACAGAAGCATCTTCTGGGCGTTGAACGCCAGAAAGAAGCTCCTTCTGGGCGTTTAACTCCAGATTTACAGCGTCCTGGGCGTTCAGAAAAATGTCCAGTGACAAAGGAGTTCCTGGCGTTCAACGCCAGAAAGAAGCAACAGTTGGGCATTGAACGCCCAGGAGAGGCAGCATTTGGGCGTTGAACGCCCAAAACATGCAGCGTTTGGGCGTTCAAACGCCAGGATGGTGGGGAGGAGGTGAATTCGTTTTTACTTCACATTTCTCATTCTAAATTTAATTTTCATGTTTCAATTCATGATTTCTTGCATAAACATGTTAAGAACCCTGATTTCTAAAATCCCTAATTTCTAAAAACCCTATTTTAAAAATATCAAATGTATCTTAATCCATAAGCACAAATCCTTTTTTTCAATCCAATTCAATTCTTTTTCAAAATTTTCAAAATAAATCTATCTCTTTTCATTCAAAATCTTTTCAACTAATCAATATCTTTTTCAAAAATCCAATTTTATCTTTTTCAAATATCTTTCATATCTTTTCAATTTTAAATTATATCTTTTCTTATCATACTTATTTTTTTAAAATCATATCTTCTATCTTATCTTTCTCACTATTTTCGAAAACCCCCCTCCCTTTTAAAAACCTATTCGACTTCCTTCCTCTCATCCACCATCCTACACTAGCTCTCCTTCTATCCCTCTCCTTTCTTTTCTTTTGCTTGAGGACAAGCAAACCTCTAAGTTTGGTGTGTTTATCCGTGATTACTAAACTATACCCACTAAGATCATGGCTCCTAAAGGAAAACAACCCACTCCAAGAGGCAAGAAAGAGAGTGTTCCAATACCACTTTGGAATCAAGTGAAGTTCTTAACTAAAGAACATTCAGACCATTATTACAAAATAATGGGTCTAAGATCAGTGATCCCGGAAGTTAGATTCGATCTGAAAGAAGACGAATATCCAGAGATCCAGGAGCAAATCTGAATCAGGAACTGGGAGATCCTAGCCAATCCTGAAACGAAAGTGGGAAGGAATATGGTCCAGAAGTTCTATGCTAATATGTGGCATACAGACAGGCAAAGACTATCTGGATCTGCTATCTATGACTATCGGACCTTGGTCAGAGGAAAGATTGTTCATACCCACCCTGACAAGATCAGGGAGATCTTAAAGCTACCTCAACTGAAAGATGATCCAGACTCCTTCAATAGGAGAATGATGAGAACAGACAAGGGCCTGGATAAGATTCTAGAGGATATATGCATCCCTGGAGCCAGGTGGACCACCAGCACGAAGGGTGTCCCAAATCAACTCAAAAGAGAATATCTCAAACCAGTCGCCAAAGGATGGCTAGACTTCATTGGGCATTCTCTGCTGCCCACTAGCAACCATTCTGAAGTCACTATTAGAAGAGCAGTGATGATCCATTGCATCATGATGGAAAAAGAAGTGGAAGTTCATCAACTGGTTTCAACTGAATTCTACAAAATTACAAACAAAAATTCCAAAGATGCCAGGTTGGCTTATCCAAGCTTGATTTCTATGCTCTGCAAGGACGCTGGAGTAAGGATGGGAATAACTGAGTATATCTCAGTTGAGCGGCCAATCACCAAAGCATCAATGGAAAAACAACAATCACAGGATGACCCCATCAAGAAGAGAACACAGGAAATTCTCTCAGAAATCCCTCAATCTGAATACTGGGAGTATCTTGAAACATCCATTACCAAGATGCAAGAAGCTAGGGAACAAATACAGAAAGAACAGAAGGAACAAAGTAGCATTCTTTGCTATTTGCTTAAAGAACAGGAGGAGCAAGGGCGTGATTTAAGGGAATTGAAGTGCCAGAAATTATCTCTTGAAGGACCAAGCACCCCGCAGATTAGAGGAACATCCACTTCCCATAACAAAGGTTGTTAAATTCCAATCTTAGCCTTAACTCTGTGATAACTGTTTTTATTTTAGTTTTACCTTAGGAGTCATATAGTAGTAATTAGTATCTATATTTTTGATTTTATCCCCAATTAAGCTATAATTTAATTTTATCATCATCATTAAACATGAATAAAATAGAAGAATTTCTTTAGAATAAGAGGCAATATTTGATCGAGTTTTTAATAAGATAAATTCTAATTATTTATATGTGGTGGCAATGCTTTTTGTCTTCTGAATGAATGCTTGAACAGTGCATATGTCTTTTGAATTTGATGTTTAAGACTGTTAAATATGTTGGCTCTTAAAAGAATGGTGAACATGAGACATGTTATTGATAATCTGAAAAATCATAAAAATGATTCTTGAAGCAAGAAAAAGCAGTGAATACGAAAGCTTGCAGAAAAAAAAATAGAGAAAGAAAAAAAAAAGCAAGCAGAAAAAGTCAAAGCTCTTAAAACCAAAAGGCAAGAGCAAAAAGCCAATAGCCCTTAAAACCAAAAGACAAGGGTAATAAAAAGGACCCCAAGGCTTTGAGCATCAGTGGATAGGAGGGCCTAAAGGAATAAAATCCCGGCCTAAGCGGCTAAACCAAGCTGTCCCTAACCATGTGCTTGTGGTGTGAAGGTGTCAAGTGAAAACTTGAGACTGAGCGGTTAAAGTCAAGGTCCAAAGCAAAAAGAAGAGTGTGCTTAAGAACCCTGGACACCTCTAATTGGGGACTTTAGCAAAGCTGAGTCACAATCTGAAAAGGTTCACCTAATTATTTGTCTGTGGCATTTATGTATCCGGTGGTAATACTGGAAAACAAAGTGCTTAGGGCCACGACCAAGACTCATAAAGTAGCTGTGTTCAAGAATCAACATACTGAACTAGGAGAATAAATATCACTATCTGAATTCTGAGTTCCTATAGATGCCAATCACTCTGAGCTTCAATGGATAAAGTGAGATGCCAAAACTGTTCAGAAGCAAAAAGCTACTAGTCCCGCTCATCTAATTAGAATCTGAGCTTCACCCAAAAACTCTGAGATATTATTGCTTCTTAAAATTAGTTGTATTCTATTTTATTTATCTAGTTGCTTGAGGACAAGCAACAGTTTAAGTTTGGTGTTGTGATGAGCAGATAATTTATACGCTTTTTGGGGTTAATTTCATATAGTTTTTAGTGTGTTTTAGTTAGTTTTTAGTTTATTTTCAGTAGTTTCTAGGCAAAATTCATATTTCTGGACTTTACCATGAGTTTGTGTGTTTTTCTGTGATTTCAGGTATTTTCTGGCTGATATTGAGGGAGCTAAGCAAAAATCTGATTCAGGCTGAAAAAGGACAGCTGATGTTGTTGGATTCTGACCTCCCTGCACTCAAAGTGGAATTTCTGGAGCTACAGAACTCCCAATGGCACGCTTCCAATTGCGTTGGAAAGTAGACATCTAGGGATTTCCAGCAATATATAATAGTCCATACTTTGCTAAAGGATAGACGATGTAAACTGGCGTTCAACGCCAGTTCCATGTTGCTGTCTGGCGTCCAGCGCCAGAAACAAGTTACAAGTTGGAGTTCAACGCCAGAAAAGGATCCAAAGCTGGTGTTGAACGCCCAAAACAGCCCTATGCACGTGATTAGCTTAAGTCTCAGCCCCAGCACACACCAAGTGGGCCCCAGAAGTGGATTTCTGCACCATCTATCATAGTTTGTTCATTTTCTGTAAACCTAGGTTACTAGTTTAGTATTTAAAAAACTTTTAGAGGTTTATTTCGGACCTCATGACATTTTAGATCTGAACTTTGTACCTTTTGACGGCATGAGTCTCTAAACTCCATTGTTGGGGGTGAGGAGCTCTGCTGTGTCTCGATGAATTAATGCAAGTATTTCTGTTTTCCATTCAAACATGCATGTTCCTATCTAAGATATCCATTCGCACTTCAATATGAATGTGATGAACGTGACAATCATCATCATTCCTCCACGAACGCGTGCCTGAAAACCACTTACGTTCCACCATAGAATGAATGAATATCTCTTGGATCTCTTAATCAGAATCTTCATGGTATAAGCTAGATTGATGGTAGCATTCAAGAGAATCCGGAAAGTCTAAACCTTGTCTGTGGTATTCCGAGTAGGATTCAGGGATTGAATGACGGTGACGAGCTTCAAACTCGCGAGTGCTGGGCGTAGTGACAGACGCAAAAGGATAGTAAATCCTATTCCGGTACGATTGAGAACCTGTAGATGATTAGCCGTGCGGTGACAGCGCATCTGGACCCTTTTCACTGGAAGGATGGATGGTAGCCATTGACAACGGTGATCCACCAACACACAGCTTACCATAGGAGGACGTGCGTGCGTGAATCAGAAAACAGAGGAAAGCAGAATTTCAGAAGACAAAGCATCTCCAAAACTCCAACATATTCTCCATCATTGCATACAAGTATAATTTGTGTTCTGCCCTTTTATTCCTTGCAATCAAATTTGATAAGTGAATTATTTTATTGTTTTCCTGACTAAGAGTTACAAGATAACCATAGATTTCTTCAAGCCAACAATCTCCGTGGGATCGACCCTTACTCACGTAAGGTATTACTTGGACGACCCAGTGCACTTGCTGGTTAGTGGTACGAGTTGTAAAAAGTGTGATTTACAATTCGTGCACCAACCTCCCATTAGGCAAGAAATCGAAGTTCTTGAAGACAACACCAATCCAAGTGATAAAGGAAAAAAGGTTGAAATTGAAGAAGCTTGCGAAGAGGTGGAAATATCCAAAGAGAAGCATGAGGAAGTTGACCTTGCATCGTCTAAGTCTGGGGAGGCTTACCTCCCTAAATCACCCTCCAACACTCCATTCAAGTGGGTAACACCCTTACCCTTGTGTCTCACTATCTCACTTGACTATGGCTTGCTTGAAAATGATGGACAACTTAGAACTCTTTGTGAAATTAAGAGTAGAAAGGAGTTGTGTGGTGGTTGGAAGTTTGGAATCAAGCTCATTGAGGTCAAAGCTTCAAAATGTGGGAGTTATAATTGGAAGCATGCTACTTTGCGTTGGTCTAGGAAGAAGTCTTGCTATGCTACAGAGAATTCTTCATGTTCTACTCGTCAACCACCCGGATGGAAGAATCATGACAATCAACTAGAAGATGGGTGTGAAAATAAGATATGGGATCCCGGATCGAAACATGAAGACCAATTAAAGAAGCTCATATTTTGGGTGGAACTTCATCCAAACTTGGTGAAGAAGGTTGGAATTTTTGTCAACCATTTGAAGAACAATGATACTTAGAGATTCAAGGATGAGTACAAGCATAAGCCACCATGACAAGAGCTTCCTAAATGTCCAACTTAAGGACTTAAACTAAAAGTGCTAGGTGGGAGACACCCACCATGGTAAACTCTTTCCACTCTCTTGTAGATTTGATTAATAAGTGATTTGAGTTGCCATTGTAGGTAGTTTTTCCTCTTCATACAGTTTTATCTTAATATTTTGGTTGTTAGTTGCTTAAGTGCAAGTTATGTTTGTTTGCACTTGATTTTTTTGTTAAATTTGCATCTTAGTTGATCTTGAGTTATAGTTGGTGTTAGGAAGATTTTTGGCTCTTTGTAGTATTCCTCAAAAAAAAAAAAGAGGGTGAAGGACGCGCGCGCACGCTGTACGCGCATGGGTCCATGAGCGGATGTACCCCCATAGATTTTCCAGAGAGTTGGGCTTCTCTTATGCGAATGTTAGGCTTTTGGCCCAACTCATCCCACGCGGACGCGCACGGTTCGCGTGCGCATCCATGCAACGTTGAGGGGACACACGCGAGCGCGCGCAACGCCCTTGCGCGCCACTAGACCGGATGGCCATGAACGCAGACGCACGAATTACGCGTACGCGTCCCTAAGTGGCTGGCACCAGCCCATACATTTGTCCAGAGAGTTATGCTGGCGTTGGGCCAGCAGTAGGACTTCAGCCCAACTCGTAGCACGCGTACGCATACATGACGCTCCCGCGTCCATCCCAAAAATCTTCAATTCACGCGGACGCGCGCTATGCGCACCCGCGTCGGTTCTAAAATTAGGATAACCCTAAGGCGCGATGAACACTCGCGCAGACGCTCCCTTCCACCCTTCTTCTTCTCCAACGCCTCTCCTCAACTCCCTCTTCTCCCCAGTCACCTCCAACCGCCGCTCCGGCCACGCCGCCGCCGTCGCCGCTCTCTTCTCTTCCCTCACCCCGTTCTCTCTCTCTCTCTCTCAATCTCTCTCTCTCTCTCTCTCATTCCTTCTTCTCTCACTTCCTCACCCTCTCTGTCCTCCCTCAACCGCCACCGCACCGGCCCCTGCTGCGCCGCTGTGGGTCACTGCCGCCACCATCTGAGGCGGCCACTGCATTTCTGCCCCGCCTCATCCCTACTGCCTTCCCATTTCCCATCTCTGCCCTGCATCCCAGGTTACCAACCTCTGCTCTAGTGTGCAAAATCGTGATCATTCCTTCCTTGGTAACGGCGCTAAAAACTCAATACGCACGTTCATGTTCTTAATTCTGTTTCACAACTTCGTACAACTAACCAGCAAGTGCACTGGGTCGTCCAAGTAATAAACCTTACGTGAGTAAGGGTCGATCCCACGGAGATTGTCGGCTTGAAGCAAGCTATGGTCACCTTGTAAATCTTTGTCAGGCGGATTCAACTGATTTTATGAATTGATAAGTAAAAGATAAATAAAATATAAAATAGGATAGTGGTACTTATGTAATTCATTGGTGAGAATTTCAGATAAGCGTATAGAGATGCTTTCGTCCCTCTGAACCTCTGCTTTCCTGCTTTCTTTATCCAATCCTTCCTACTCCTTTCCATGGCAAGTTGTACATTAGGCATCACCGTTGTCAATGGCCACCTGTCCTCTCAGTGAAAATGGTCCAATGCGCTGTCACTGCATGGCTAATCATCTGTCGGTTCTCGATCATACTGGAATAGGATCCATTGATCCTTTTGCGTCTGTCACTACGCCCAGCACTCGCGAGTTTGAAGCTCGTCACAGTCATTCAATCCCTGAATCCTACTCGTAATACCACATACAAGGTTTAGACTTTTTGGATTCTCAAGAATGGCCGTCCATGGGTTCTAACTTATACCACGAAGATACTAATAACTCGGACTCGGTCCCCTGTATTAGATATCCAAGAGATATCCATTCAATCTAAGGTAGAACGGAAGTGGTTGTCAGGTACGCGTTCATAAGTTGAGAATGATGATGACTGTCACGATCATCACATCCATCATATTGAAGTACGAATCAATATCTTAGAAGCGGAATAAGTTGAATTGAATAGAAAAATAGTAGTACTTTGCATTAATCTTTGAGGAACAGCAGAGCTCCACACCTTAATCTATGGTGTGTAGAAACTCTACCGTTGAAAATATACAAGTGATAAATGTTCAGGCTTGGTCGAATGGCCAGCCCTCACAAAATTCTAAGATAGCATAAAACTAATCAAAGATAATCCAAATATATTCCAAAGATATAAACATAATAGTAAAAAGTCCTATTTATACTAAACTAGTTACTAGGTTTGCAGAATTGAGTAAATGATGCAGAAATCCACTTCTGGGGCCCACTTGGTGTGTGCTTGGGCTGAGCATTGAGCTTTACACGTGTAGAGGCTTCTCTTGGAGTTGAACGCCAGTTTGTAGCCTGTTTCTGGCGTTGAACTCCACTTTGCAACCTGTTTCTGGCGTTTGACTCCAGAATGCAGCATGGAACTGGCGTTGAACGCCAGTTTACGTCATCTATCCTTATTCAAAGTATAAACTATTATATATTGCTGGAAATCTCTGGATGTATACTTTCCAACGCAATTAAGAGCGCGCCATTTGGAGTTTTGTAGCTCCAGAAAATTCATTCCGAGTGCAGAGAGGTCAGAATCCAACAGCATCAGCAGTCCTTTTTCAACCTGAATCAGATTTTTGCTCAAGTCCCTCAATTTCAGCCAGAAATTACCTGAAATCATAGAAAAACACACAAACTCATAGTAAAGTCCAGAAATGTTATTTTTATTTAAAAACTAATAAAAATATACTAAAAACTAACTAAATCATACTGAAAACTATGTAAAAATAATGCCGAAAAGCGTATAAATTATCCGCTCATCAAAACACCAAACTTAAATTGTTGCTTGTCCCCAAGCAACTGAAAATCAAATAGGATAAAAAGAAGAGAATATACTATAAATTCCAAAATATCAATGAAACTTAGCTCCAATCAGATGAGCGGGACTTGTAGCTTTTTGCCTCTTGAATAGTTTTGGTATCTCACTTTATCCATTGAGGTTCAGAATGATTGGCATCTATAGGAACTCAGAGTTCAGATAGTGTTATTGATTCTCCTAGTTTAGTATGTTGATTCTTGAACACAGCTACTTTATGAGTCTTGGCCGTGGCCCTAAGCACTTTGTTTTCCAGTATTACCACCGGATACATAAATGCCACAAACACATAATTGGGTGAACCTTTTCAAATTGTGACTCATCATTGCTAGAGTCCCCAATTAGAGGTGTCCAGGGTTCTTAAGCACACTCTATTTTTGCTTTGGACCTTGGCTTTAACCGCTCAGTCTCAAGTTTTCACTTGACACCTTCACGCCACAAGCACATGGTTAGGGACAGCTTGGTTTTAGCCGCTTAGGCCAGGATTTTATTCCTTTAGGCCCTCCTATCCACTGATGCTCAAAGCCTTGGATCCTTTTTATTACCCTTGCCTTTTGGTTTTAAGGGCTATTGGCTTTTTGCTCTTGCCTTTTGGTTTAAAGAGCTTTTGGCTTTTTCTGCTTGTTTTTTTTTTCTTTTTCTCTTTTTTTTGCCAATTTTTTTTTCGCATAATTTTTTCTGCAAGCTTTTGTATTCACTGCTTTTTCTTGCTTCAAGATTCATTTTTATGATTTTTCAGATTATCAAATAACATGTCTCTTTTTTCCTTATTCTTCAAGAGCCAACATATTTAACATTCAATAACATCAACTTCAAAAGACATATGCACTGTTCAAGCATACATTCAGAAAATAAAAACTATTGTCACCACATCAAAATAATTAAACTAGTTTCAAGGATGAATTCGAAACCATGTACTTCTTGTTCTTTTGTTTTTAAAATATTTTTCATTCAAGAGAGGTGATGGATTCATATTCATAACTTTAAGGCATAGACACTTAGACACTAATGATCATGTAATAAGACACAAATATAAATAAACATAAAGCTCAAAAATTGAAAAACAGGAAAATAAATAAACAAGGAGATTAAGGAATGAGTCCACCTTAGTGAGGGTGGCGTCTTCCTCTTCTTGAAGAACCAATGGTGCTCTTGAGCTCCTCTATGTCTCTTCCTTGTCTTTCTTGCTCCTCCCTCATAGCTCTTTGATCTTCTCTAATTTCATGGAGGATGATGGAGTGCTCTTGATGCTCCACCCTTAGTTGTCCCATGTTGGAACTTAATTCTCCTAGGGAAGTGTTGATTTGTTTCCAGTAGTTTTGTGGAGGAAAATGCATCCCCTGAGGCATCTCAGGGATTTCATGGTGAGGAGTTTCCTCATGCTCATGTTGAGGTCCATGATCTCTTGTTTTCTCCATCCTTTTCTTAGTAATGAGCTTTTGAGATGGATCTCTCCATCTCCCATGACTCAGAGGTGGAAGTTTTTGCCTTCCCTTTCCTCTTTCTAGAGGTTTCTCTGGCCTTAGGTGTCATAAATGGTTATGGAAAACCAAAAAGCAACGCTTTTACCACACCAAACTTAGAAGGTTCGCTCGTCCTGGAGCGAAAGAAGAGAAGAGGGAGTAGAAGAAGAAGAAAATAGATGAGATGGACAGGTGTGAGTGGTTTGGCCAAGGGGGTTTCAGGTGGTTATGATGTGTGAAAAGGAAGGAGTGATGGTTTGAATTTGAGTGGGTGGGTGTAGGTGGGTTGTATGATGGTTTTGGAGGAGTAATGGAGGTGATTGGTGGAGGTTATTTTGGGGAAGAATGTTATGAAAAGGTGTGAAGATGAGAGAAGAAGAGGTAGGGATCCTGTGGGGTCCACAGATCCTGAGGGGATCCTGTGGGGTCTACAGATCAAGTGGGGTCAAGGACTTAACATCCCTGCTCCAATTAGACGTGTAAAATGCCCTATACATGCAATCCTGGCGTTTAACGCCAGACTGCTGCCTGTTTCTGGTGTTAAACGCCACTTTCATACTCTGTTCTGGCGTTTAACGCCAGGTAGATGCTTGTTTCTGGCGTTAAACGCCAGCTTGGTGCCTGTTTCTGGTGTTAAACGCCAGACAGATGCTTGTTTCTGGCATTTAAACACCAGACTCTTCTTCTCCAGGGTGTGCTATTTTTCATTCTATTTTTCATTCTGTTTTTGATTTTTCAGTAGTTTTTGTGACTTCACATGATCATCAACCTAAAGAAAACATAAAATAACAATGGAAAAAAAATAAATATAATTAGATAACATTGGGTTGCCTCCCAACAAGCGCTTCTTTAATGTCAATAGCTTGACAGTGAGCTCTCATGGAGCCTCATAGATGTTCAGAGCAAGGTTGGAACCTCCCAACACCAAACTTAGAGTTTGAATGTGGGGGTTCAACACCAAACTTAGAGTTTGGTTGTGGCCTCCCAACACCAAACTTAGAGTTTGACTTTGGGGGCGTTGGTTGACTCTGCAGTGAGAGAAGCTTTTTATGCTTCCTCTCCATGGTTACAGAAGGAGATCCTTGAGTTTTAAACACAAGGTTGTCCTCATTCAGTTGAAGGATCAACTCTCCTCTGTCCACATCAATCACAGCTTTTGCTGTGGCTAGGAAAGGTCTTCCAAGGATGATTGATTCATCCTCATCCTTCCCAGTGTCTAGGATTATGAAATCAGCAGGGATGTAAAGGCCTTCAACCTTTACTAACACGTCCTCTAATTGTCCATAAGCCTGTTTTCTTGAGTTGTCTGCCATTTCCAGTGAGATTCTGGCAACTTGCACCTCAAAGATTCCCAGTTTCTCCATTACAGAGAGTGGCATGAGGTTTATCCCTGACCTAAGTTCACATAGAGCCTTCTCAAAGGTCATGGTGCTTATGGTACAAGGTATTAAGAACTTTCTAGGATCCTGTTTCTTCTGAGACAATCTCAGTTGATCCAGATCACTTAGTTCATTGATGAGCAAGGGAGGTTCATCTTCCCAAGTCTCATTACCAAATAATTTGGCATTCAGCTTCATGATTGCACCAAGGTACTTGGCAACTTGCTCTTCAGTAACATCTTCATTCTCTTCAGAAGAAGAATACTCATCACAGCTCATGAATGGCATAAGGAGGTTCAATGGAATCTCTATGGTCTCTAGATGAGCCTCAGATTCCTTTGGTTCCTCAGAGGAAATCTCCTTATTGATCACTGGATGTCCCAGGAGGTCTTCCTCACTGGGATTCACGTCCTCTCCCTCCCTTGTAGGTTCGGCCATGATGGTTAAACCAATGGCCTTGCACTCTCCTTTTGGATTCTCTTCTGTATTGCTTGGGAGAGTACTAGGAGGAGTTTCAGTGACTCTTTTACTCAGCTGGCCCACTTGTGCCTCCAAATTTCTAATGCAGGACCTTGTTTCATTCATGAAACTTAAAGTGGCCTTAGATAGATCAGAGGCTATATTTGCTAAGCTAGATGGATTCTGCTCAGAATTCTCTGTCTGTTGCTGAGTGGATGATGGAAAAGGCTTGCTATTGCTAAACCTATTTCTTCCACCATTGTTAAAGCATTGTTGAGGCTTTTGTTGATCCTTCCATGAGAAATTTGGATGATTCCTCCATGAGGGATTATAGGTGTTTCCATAGGGTTCACCCATGTAATTCACCTCTGCTATTGCAGGGTTCTCAGGATCATAAGCTTCTTCCTCAGAAGATGCCTCTTGAGTACTGTTGGATGCAGCTTGCATTCCATTCAGACTCTGAGAAATCATATTGACTTGCTGAGTCAATATTTTGTTCTGAGCCAATATGGCATTCAGAGTATCAATTTCAAGAACTCCCTTCTTCTGAGGTGTCCCATTACTTACAGGATTCCTCTCAGAAGTGTACATGAACTGGTTATTAGCAACATGTCAATGAGTTCTTGAGCTTCTGCAGGCATTTTCTTTAGGTGAATGGATCCACCTGCAGAATGGTCCAATGACATCTTTGATAGTTCAGATAGACCATCATAGAATATATGTAGAATGGTCCATTCTGAAAGTATGTCAGAAGGACACTTTTTGGTCAGTTGCTTATATCTCTCCCAAGCTTCATAGAGGGATTCACCTTCTTTCTTTCTGAAGGTTTGAACATCCACTCTAAGCTTACTAAGATTTTAAAGAGGAAAGAACTTGGCTAAGAAAGTCGTGACCAGCTTATCCCAAGAGTTCATGCTATCTTTAGGTTGAGAGTCCAACCATACTCTAGCTCTGTCTCTTACAGCAACGGGAAAAGCATAAGCCTGTAGACCTCGGGGTCAACCCCATTGGTCTTAACAGTATCACAGATCTGCAAGAATTTAGTCAACTGAAAGATGATCCAGACTCCTTCAATAGGAGAATGATGAGAACAGACAAGGGCCTGGATAAGATTCTAGAGGATATATGCATCCCTGGAGCCAGGTGGACCACCAGCACGAAGGGTGTCCCAAATCAACTCAAAAGAGAAGATCTCAAACCAGTCGCCAAAGGATGGCTAGACTTCATTGGGCATTCTCTGCTGCCCACTAGCAACCATTTTGAAGTCACTATTAGAAGAGCAGTGATGATCCATTGCATCATGATGGAAAAAGAAGTGGAAGTTCATCAACTGGTTTCAACTAAATTCTACAAAATTACAAACAAAAATTCCAAAGATGCCAGGTTGGCTTATCCAAGCTTGATTTCTATGCTCTGCAAGGACGCTGGAGTAAGGATGGGAATAACTGAGTATATCTCAGTTGAGCGGCCAATCACCAAAGCATCAATGGAAAAACAACAATCACAGGATGACCCCATCAAGAAGAGAACACAGGAAATTCTCTCAGAAATCCCTCAATCTGAATACTGGGAGTATCTTGAAACATCCATTACCAAGATGCAAGAAGCTAGGGAACAAATACAGAAAGAACAGAAGGAACAAAGTAGCATTCTTTGCTATTTGCTTAAAGAACAGGAGGAGCAAGGGCGTGATTTAAGGGAATTGAAGTGCCAGAAATTATCTCTTGAAGGACCAAGCACCCCGCAGATTAGAGGAACATCCACTTCCCATAACAAAGGTTGTTAAATTCCAATCTTAGCCTTAACTCTGTGATAACTGTTTTTATTTTAGTTTTACCTTAGGAGTCATATAGTAGTAATTAGTATCTATATTTTTGATTTTATCCCCAATTAAGCTATAATTTAATTTTATCATCATCATTAAACATGAATAAAATAGAAGAATTTCTTTAGAATAAGAGGCAATATTTGATCGAGTTTTTAATAAGATAAATTCTAATTATTTATATGTGGTGGCAATGCTTTTTGTCTTCTGAATGAATGCTTGAACAGTGCATATGTCTTTTGAATTTGATGTTTAAGACTGTTAAATATGTTGGCTCTTGAAAGAATGGTGAACATGAGACATGTTATTGATAATCTGAAAAATCATAAAAATGATTCTTGAAGCAAGAAAAAGCAGTGAATACGAAAGCTTGCAGAAAAAAAAATAGAGAAAGAAAAAAAAAGCAAGCAGAAAAAGTCAAAGCTCTTAAAACCAAAAGGCAAGAGCAAAAAGCCAATAGCCCTTAAAACCAAAAGACAAGGGTAATAAAAAGGACCCCAAGGCTTTGAGCATCAGTGGATAGGAGGGCCTAAAGGAATAAAATCCCGGCCTAAGCGGCTAAACCAAGCTGTCCCTAACCATGTGCTTGTGGTGTGAAGGTGTCAAGTGAAAACTTGAGACTGAGCGGTTAAAGTCAAGGTCCAAAGCAAAAAGAAGAGTGTGCTTAAGAACCCTGGACACCTCTAATTGGGGACTTTAGCAAAGCTGAGTCACAATCTGAAAAGGTTCACCCAATTATTTGTCTGTGGCATTTATGTATCCGGTGGTAATACTGGAAAACAAAGTGCTTAGGGCCACGACCAAGACTCATAAAGTAGCTGTGTTCAAGAATCAACATACTGAACTAGGAGAATAAATATCACTATCTGAATTCTGAGTTCCTATAGATGCCAATCACTCTGAGCTTCAATGGATAAAGTGAGATGCCAAAACTGTTCAGAAGCAAAAAGCTACTAGTCCCGCTCATCTAATTAGAATCTGAGCTTCACCCAAAAACTCTGAGATATTATTGCTTCTTAAAATTAGTTGTATTCTATTTTATTTATCTAGTTGCTTGAGGACAAGCAACAGTTTAAGTTTGGTGTTGTGATGAGCAGATAATTTATACGCTTTTTGGGGTTAATTTCATATAGTTTTTAGTGTGTTTTAGTTAGTTTTTAGTTTATTTTCAGTAGTTTCTAGGCAAAATTCATATTTCTGGACTTTACCATGAGTTTGTGTATTTTTCTGTGATTTCAGGTATTTTCTGGCTGATATTGAGGGAGTTGAGCAAAAATCTGATTCAGGCTGAAAAAGGACAGCTGATGTTGTTGGATTCTGACCTCCCTGCACTCAAAGTGGAATTTCTGGAGCTACAGAACTCCAAATGGCACGCTTCCAATTGCGTTGGAAAGTAGACATCTAGGGATTTCCAGCAATATATAATAGTCCATACTTTGCTAAAGGATAGACGATGTAAACTGGCGTTCAACGCCAGTTCCATGTTGTTGTCTGGCGTCCAGCGCCAGAAACAAGTTACAAGTTGGAGTTCAACGCCAGAAAAGGATCCAAAGCTGGTGTTGAACGCCCAAAACAGCCCTATGCACGTGATTAGCTTAAGTCTCAGCCCCAGCACACACCAAATGGGCCCCAAAAGTGGATTTCTGCACTATCTATCATAGTTTGTTCATTTTCTGTAAACCTAGGTTACTAGTTTAGTATTTAAAAAACTTTTAGAGGTTTATTTCGGACCTCATGACATTTTAG
The DNA here is from genome assembly GCF_059453495.1 of Arachis ipaensis. Taxonomy (NCBI): domain Eukaryota; kingdom Viridiplantae; phylum Streptophyta; class Magnoliopsida; order Fabales; family Fabaceae; genus Arachis; species Arachis ipaensis. Next base: position 61,357,234 of record NC_142441.1, read on the forward strand.
ATCTGAACTTTGTACCTTTTGACGGCATGAGTCTCTAAACTCCATTGTTGGGGGTGAGGAGCTCTGCTGTGTCTCGATGAATTAATGCAAGTATTTCTGTTTTCCATTCAAACATGCATGTTCCTATCTAAGATATCCATTCGCACTTCAATATGAATGTGATGAACGTGACAATCATCATCATTCCTCCACGAACGCGTGGGTGAAAACCACTTACGTTCCACCATAGAATGAATGAATATCTCTTAGATCTCTTAATCAGAATCTTCATGGTATAAGCTAGATTGATGGTAGCATTCAAGAGAATCCGGAAAGTCTAAACCTTGTCTGTGGTATTCCGAGTAGGATTCAGGGATTGAATGACTGTGACGAGCTTCAAACTCGCGAGTGCTGGGCGTAGTGACAGACGCAAAAGGATAGTAAATCCTATTCCGGTACGATTGAGATCCTGTAGATGATTAGCCGTGCGGTGACAGCGCATCTGGACCTTTTTCACTGGAAGGATGGATGGTAGCCATTGACAACGGTGATCCACCAACACACAGCTTGCCATAGGAGGACGTGCGTGCGTGAATCAGAAAACAGAGGAAAGCAGAATTTCAGAAGACAAAGCATCTCCAAAACTCCAACATATTCTCCATCATTGCATACAAGTATAATTTGTGTTCTGCCCTTTTATTCCTTGCAATCAAATTTGATAAGTGAATTATTTTATTGTTTTCCTGACTAAGAGTTACAAGATAACCATAGATTGCTTCAAGCCAACAATCTCCGTGGGATCGACCCTTACTCACGTAAGGTATTACTTGGACGACCCAGTGCACTTGCTGGTTAGTGGTACGAGTTGTAAAAAGTGTGATTTACAATTCGTGCACCAACCTCCCATTAGGCAAGAAATCGAAGTTCTTGAAGACAACACCAATCCAAGTGATAAAGGAAAAAAGGTTGAAATTGAAGAAGCTTGCGAAGAGGTGGAAATATCCAAAGAGAAGCATGAGGAAGTTGACCTTGCATCGTCTAAGTCTGGGGAGGCTTACCTCCTTAAATCACCCTCCAACACTCCATTCAAGTGGGTAACACCTTTACCCTTGTGTCTCACTATCTCACTTGACTATGGCTTGCTTGAAAATGATGGACAACTTAGAACTCTTTGTGAAATTAAGAGTAGAAAGGAGTTGTGTAGTGGTTGGAAGTTTGGAATCAAGCTCATTGAGGTCAAAGCTTCAAAATGTGGGAGTTATAATTGGAAGCATGCTACTTTGCGTTGGTCTAGGAAGAAGTCTTGCTATGCTACAGAGAATTCTTCATGTTCTACTCGTCAACCACCCGGATGGAAGAATCATGACAATCAACTAGAAGATGGGTGTGAAAATAAGATATGGGATCCCGGATCGAAACATGAAGACCAATTAAAGAAGCTCATATTTTGGGTGGAACTTCATCCAAACTTGGTGAAGAAGGTTGGAATTTTTGTCAACCATTTGAAGAACAATGATACTTAGAGATTCAAGGATGAGTACAAGCATAAGCCACCATGACAAGAGCTTCCTAAATGTCCAACTTAAGGACTTAAACTAAAAGTGCTAGGTGGGAGACACCCACCATGGTAAACTCTTTCCACTCTCTTGTAGATTTGATTAATAAGTGATTTGAGTTGCCATTGTAGGTAGTTTTTCCTCTTCATACAGTTTTATCTTAATATTTTGGTTGTTAGTTGCTTAAGTGCAAGTTATGTTTGTTTACACTTGATTTTTTTGTTAAATTTGCATCTTAGTTGATCTTGAGTTATAGTTGGTGTTAGGAAGATTTTTGGCTCTTTGTAGTATTCCTCAAAAAAAAAAAAAAGAGGGTGAAGGACGCGCGCGCACGCTGTACGCGCATGGGTCTATGAGCGGATGTACCCCCATAGATTTTCCAGAGAGTTGGGCCTCTCTTATGCGAATGTTAGGCTTTTGGCCCAACTCATCCCACGCGGACGCGCACGGTTCGTGTGCGCATCCATGCAACGTTGAGGGGACACACGCGAGAGCGCGCATCGCGCTTGCGCGCCACTAGACCGGATGGCCATGAACGCAGATGCACCAATTACGCGTACGCGTCCCTAAGTGGCTGGCACCAGCCCATACATTTGTCCAGAGAGTTATGCTGGCGTTGGGCCAGCAGTAGGACTTCAGCCCAACTCGTAGCACGCGTACGCATACATGACGCTCCTGCGTCCATCCCAAAAATCTTCAATTCACGCGGACGCGCGCTATGCGCACCCGCGTCGGTTCTAAAATTAGGATAACCCTAAGGCGCGATGAACACTCGCGCAGACGCTCCCTTCCACCCTTCTTCTTCTCCAACGCCTCTCCTCAACTCCCTCTTCTCCCCAGTCACCTCCAACCGCCGCTCCGGCCACGCCGCCGCCGTCGCCGCTCTCTTCTCTTCCCTCACCCCGTTCTCTCTCTCTCTCTCTCTCTCTCTCTCTCTCTCTCTCTCACTCATTCCTTCTTCTCTCACTTCCTCACCCTCTCTGTCCTCCCTCAACCGCCACCGCACCGGCCCCTGCTGCGCCGCTGTGGGTCACTGCCGCCACCATCTGAGGCGGCCACTGCATTTCTGCCCCGCCTCATCCCTACTGCCTTCCCATTTCCCATCTCTACCCTGCATCCCAGGTTACCAACCTCTGCTCTAGTGTGCGAAATCGTGATCATTCCTTCCTTGGTAACGGCGCTAAAAACTCAATACGCACATTCATGTTCTTAATTCTGTTTCACAACTTCGTACAACTAACCAGCAAGTGCACTGGGTCGTCCAAGTAATAAACCTTACGTGAGTAAGGGTCGATCCCACGGAGATTGTCGGCTTGAAGCAAGCTATGGTCACCTTGTAAATCTCTGTCAGGCGGATTCAACTGATTTTATGAATTGATAAGTAAAAGATAAATAAAATATAAAATAGGATAGTGGTACTTATGTAATTCATTGGTGAGAATTTTAGATAAGCGTATAGAGATGCTTTCGTCCCTCTGAACCTCTGCTTTCCTGCTTTCTTTATCCAATCCTTCCTACTCCTTTCCATGGCAAGCTGTACATTAGGCATCACCGTTGTCAATGGCCACCTGTCCTCTCAGTGAAAATGGTCCAATGCGCTGTCACTGCATGGCTAATCATCTTTCGGTTCTCGATCATACTGGAATAGGATCCATTGATCCTTTTGTGTCTGTCACTACGCCCAGCACTCGCGAGTTTGAAGCTCGTCACAGTCATTCAATCCCTGAATCCTACTCGTAATACCACATACAAGGTTTAGACTTTTTGGATTCTCAAGAATGGCCGTCCATGGGTTCTAACTTATACCACGAAGACACTAATAACTCGGACTCGGTCCCCTGTATTAGATATCCAAGAGATATCCATTCAATCTAAGGTAGAACGGAAGTGGTTGTCAGGTACGCGTTCATAAGTTGAGAATGATGATGACTGTCATGATCATCACATCCATCATATTGAAGTACGAATGAATATCTTAGAAGCGGAATAAGTTGAATTGAATAGAAAAACAGTAGTACTTTGCATTAATCTTTGAGGAACAGCAGAGCTCCACACCTTAATCTATGGTGTGTAGAAACTCTACCGTTGAAAATATACAAGTGATAAATGTTCAGGCTTGGCCGAATGGCCAGCCCTCACAAAATTCTAAGATAGCATAGAACTAATCAAAGATAATCCAAATATATTCCAAAGATATAAACATAATAGTAAAAAGTCCTATTTATACTAAACTAGTTACTAGGTTTGCAGAATTGAGTAAATGATGCAGAAATCCACTTCTGGGGCCCACTTGGTGTGTGCTTGGGCTGAGCATTGAGCTTTACACGTGTAGAGGCTTCTCTTGGAGTTGAACGCCAGTTTGTAGCCTGTTTCTGGCGTTGAACTCCACTTTGCAACCTGTTTCTGGCGTTTGACTCCAGAATGCAGCATGGAACTGGCGTTGAACGCCAGTTTACATCGTCTATCCTTATTCAAAGTATAAACTATTATATATTGCTGGAAATCTCTGGATGTATACTTTCCAACGCAATTAAGAGCGCGCCATTTGGAGTTTTGTAGCTCCAGAAAATTCATTCCGAGTGCAGAGAGGTCAGAATCCAACAGCATCAGCAGTCCTTTTTCAACCTGAATCAGATTTTTGCTCAAGTCCCTCAATTTCAGCCAGAAATTACCTGAAATCATAGAAAAACACACAAACTCATAGTAAAGTCCAGAAATGTTATTTTTATTTAAAAACTAATAAAAATATACTAAAAACTAACTAAATCATACTGAAAACTATGTAAAAATAATGCCGAAAAGCGTATAAATTATCCGCTCATCAAAACACCAAACTTAAATTGTTGCTTGTCCCTAAGCAACTGAAAATCAAATAGGTTAAAAAGAAGAGAATATACTATAAATTCCAAAATATCAATGAAACTTAGCTCCAATCAGATGAGCGGGACTTGTAGCTTTTTGCCTCTTGAATAGTTTTGGTATCTCACTTTATCCATTGAGGTTCAGAATGATTGGCATCTATAGGAACTCAGAGTTCAGATAGTGTTATTGATTCTCCTAGTTTAGTATGTTGATTCTTGAACACAGCTACTTTATGAGTCTTGGCCGTGGCCCTAAGCACTTTGTTTTCCAGTATTACCACCGGATACATAAATGCCACAAACACATAATTGGGTGAACCTTTTCAAATTGTGACTCATCATTGCTAGAGTCCCCAATTAGAGGTGTCCAGGGTTCTTAAGCACACTCTATTTTTGCTTTGGACCTTGGCTTTAACCGCTCAGTCTCAAGTTTTCACTTGACACCTTCACGCCACAAGCACATGGTTAGGGACAGCTTGGTTTTAGCCGCTTAGGCCAGGATTTTATTCCTTTAGGCCCTCCTATCCACTGATGCTCAAAGCCTTGGATCCTTTTTATTACCATTGCCTTTTGGTTTTAAGGGCTATTGGCTTTTTGCTCTTGCCTTTTGGTTTAAAGAGCTTTTGGCTTTTTCTGCTTGCTTTTTCTTTTTCTTTTTCTCTTTTTTTTGCCATTTTTTTTTCGCATAATTTTTTCTGCAAGCTTTTGTATTCACTGCTTTTTCTTGCTTCAAGATTCATTTTTATGATTTTTCAGATTATCAAATAACATGTCTCTTTTTTCCTTATTCTTCAAGAGCCAACATATTTAACATTCATAAACATCAACTGCAAAAGACATATGCACTGTTCAAGCATACATTCAGAAAATAAAAACTATTGTCACCACATCAAAATAATTAAACTAGTTTTAAGGATGAATTCTCCTAGGGAAGTGTTGATTTGTTTCCAGTAGTTTTGTGGAGGAAAATGCATCCCCTGAGGCATCTCAGGGATTTCATGGTGAGGAGTTTCCTCATGCTCATGTTGAGGTCCATGATCTCTTGTTTTCTCCATCCTTTTCTTAGTAATGAGCTTTTGAGATGGATCTCTCCATCTCCCATGACTCAGAGGTGGAAGTTTTTGCCTTCCCTTTCCTCTTTCTAGAGGTTTCTCTGGCCTTAGGTGTCATAAATGGTTATGGAAAACCAAAAAGCAACGCTTTTACCACACCAAACTTAGAAGGTTTGCTCGTCCTGGAGCAAAAGAAGAGAAGAGGGAGTAGAAGAAGAAGAAAATAGATGAGATGGACAGGTGTGAGTGGTTTGGCCAAGGGGGTTTCAGGTGGTTATGATGTGTGAAAAAAGAAGAAGTGATGGTTTGAATTTGAGTGGGTGGGTGTAGGTGGGTTGTATGATGGTTTTAGAGGAGTAATGGAGGTGATTGGTGTAGGTTATTTTGGGGAAGAATGTTATGAAAAGGTATGAAGATGAGAGAAGAAGTGGTAGGGATCCTGTGGGGTCTACAGATCAAGTGGGGTCAAGGACTTAACATCCCTGCTCCAATTAGACGTGTAAAATGCCCTATACATGCAATCCTGGCGTTTAACGCCAGACTACTGCCTATTTCTGGTGTTAAACGCCACTTTCATACTCTGTTCTGGCGTTTAACGCCAGGTAGATGCTTGTTTCTGGCGTTAAACGCCAGCTTGGTGCCTGTTTCTGGTGTTAAACGCCAGACAGATGCTTGTTTCTGGCATTTAAACGCCAGACTCTTCTTCTCCATGCTGTGCTGTTTTTCATTCTATTTTTCATTCTGTTTTTGATTTTTCAGTAGTTTTTGTGACTTCACATGATCATCAACCTAAAGAAAACATAAAATAACAATGGAAAAAAAATAAATATAATTAGATAACATTGGGTTGCCTCCCAACAAGCGCTTCTTTAATGTCAATAGCTTGACAGTGAGCTCTCATGGAGCCTCATAGATGTTCAGAGCAAGGTTGGAACCTCCCAACACCAAACTTAGAGTTTGAATGTGGGGGTTCAACACCAAACTTAGAGTTTGGTTGTGGCCTCCCAACACCAAACTTAGAGTTTGACTTTGGGGGCGTTGGTTGACTCTGCAGTGAGAGAAGCTTTTTATGCTTCCTCTCCATGGTTACAGAAGGAGATCCTTGAGTTTTAAACACAAGGTTGTCCTCATTCAGTTGAAGGATCAACTCTCCTCTGTCCACATCAATCACAGCTTTTGCTGTGGCTAGGAAAGGTCTTCCAAGGATGATTGATTCATCCTCATCCTTCCCAGTGTCTAGGATTATGAAATCAGCAGGGATGTAAAGGCCTTCAACCTTTACTAACACGTCCTCTACTTGTCCATAAGCCTGTTTTCTTGAGTTGTCTGCCATTTCCAGTGAGATTCTGGCAACTTGCACCTCAAAGATTCCCAGTTTCTCCATTACAGAGAGTGGCATGAGGTTTATCCCTGACCTAAGTTCACATAGAGCCTTCTCAAAGGTCATGGTGCTTATGGTACAAGGTATTAAGAACTTTCTAGGATCCTGTTTCTTCTGAGGCAATCTCAGTTGATCCAGATCACTTAGTTCATTGATGAGCAAGGGAGGTTCATCTTTCCAAGTCTCATTACCAAATAATTTGGCATTCAGCTTCATGATTGCACCAAGGTACTTGGCAACTTGTTCTTCAGTAACATCTTCATTCTCTTCATAAGAAGAATACTCATCACAGCTCATGAATGGCATAAGGAGGTTCAATGGAATCTCTATGGTCTCTAGATGAGCCTCAGATTCCTTTGGTTCCTCAGAGGAAATCTCCTTATTGATCACTGGACGTCCCAGGAGGTCTTCCTCACTGGGATTCACGTCCTCTCCCTCCCTTGTAGGTTCGGCCATGATGGTTAAACCAATGGCCTTGCACTCTCCTTTTGGATTCTCTTCTGTATTGCTTGGGAGAGTACTAGGAGGAGTTTCAGTGACTCTTTTACTCAGCTGGCCCACTTGTGCCTCCAAATTTCTAATGGAGGACCTTGTTTCATTCATGAAACTTAAAGTGGCCTTAGATAGATCAGAGGCTATATTTGCTAAGCTAGATGGATTCTGCTCAGAATTCTCTGTCTGTTGCTGAGTGGATGATGGAAAAGGCTTGCTATTGCTAAACCTATTTCTTCCACCATTGTTAAAGCATTGTTGAGGCTTTTGTTGATCCTTCCATGAGAAATTTGGATGATTCCTCCATGAGGGATTATAGGTGTTTCCATAGGGTTCACCCATGTAATTCACCTCTGCTATTGCAGGGTTCTCAGGATCATAAGCTTCTTCCTCAGAAGATGCCTCTTGAGTACTGTTGGATGCAGCTTGCATTCCATTCAGACTCTGAGAAATCATATTGACTTGCTGAGTCAATATTTTGTTCTGATCCAATATGGCATTCAGAGTATCAATTTCAAGAACTCCCTTCTTCTGAGGTGTCCCATTACTTACAGGATTCCTCTCAGAAGTGTACATGAACTGGTTATTAGCAACATGTCAATGAGTTCTTGAGCTTCTGCAGGCATTTTCTTTAGGTGAATGGATCCACCTGCAGAATGGTCCAATGACATCTTTGATAGTTCAGATAGACCATCATAGAATATATGTAGAATGGTCCATTCTAAAAGTATGTCAGAAGGACACTTTTTGGTCAGTTACTTATATCTCTCCCAAGCTTCATAGAGGGATTCACCTTCTTTCTTTCTGAAGGTTTGAACATCCACTCTAAGCTTACTAAGATTTTAAGGAGGAAAGAACTTGGCTAAGAAAGTCGTGACCAGCTTATCCCAAGAGTTCAGGCTATCTTTAGGTTGAAAGTCCAACCATACTCTAGCTCTGTCTCTTACAGCAACGGGAAAAGCATAAGCCTGTAGACCTCGGGGTCAACCCCATTGGTCTTAACAGTATCACAGATCTGCAAGAATTTAGTCAAGAACTGAAAAGAATCTTCTGATTGAAGTCCATGAAACTTGCAGTTCTGTTGCATCAGAGAAACTATTTGAGGTTTAAGCTCAAAATTGTTTGCTCCAATGGCAGGGATTGAGATGCTTCTTCCATGTAAATTGGAATTAGGTGCAGTGAAGTCACCAAGCATCCTCCTTGCATTGTTATTATTTTTGGCCATATCTTCTTCTTTTTCGAAAATTTCTGTCAGATTTTCTCCAGAGAGTTGTGCTTTAGCTTTCCTTAGCTTCCTCTTCAGAGTCCTTTTAGATTCAGGATCAGCTTCAACAAGAATGTTCTTATCCTTGTTCCTGCTCATATGAAAAAGAAGAAGAAAGCAGAAAAGAAAATATGGAATCCTCTATGTCACAGTATAGAGATTCTTTTATGTGAGTAGAAGAAAGTAAGAATAGAAGAAGGAAAAGATGAGAATCCAAACACAAGGGTGAGGATAGAAGTATTAATGGATGAATAAATAAATAGAAGGAGATTAGAGATGAGAGAAGAATTCGAAAATTTAACAAAATAAAATAAAAATATTTTAAATTTAAATTTAAAATTCGAAAATTAAAATTGAAATTAAAATAAAGTAAAATTAAAACAATTAATTAGTTAAAAAGGAATTTTTGAAAAAGAGGAAGGGATTTTCGAAAATTAGAGAGGGGGTTAGTTAGGTAGTTTTGAAAAAGATATGATTGAAACTAAAAGATATGATTGATTAAAAGAGATTTGAAATTTGTTTTTGAAAAAGATATGATTGAAATTGAAAAAGATATGATTGAAACAAAAAGATAAGATTGATTGAAAAGGATTTGAAAATCAATTTTAAAAAGATAAGAGGTTAGGGGAGAAGTTAGAAAGAATTTTGAAATTGATTTTGAAAAAGATATGATTGAAATTGAAAAAGATATGATAAGGAATTGAAAAGATTTAATTTTGAAAACTAAAGTTGATTACTTGACTAACAAGAAACAAAAAGATATGATTTTAAAATTTAAGGATTGAACTTTTCTTAATAGGCAAGTAACAACTTAATATTTTTGAATCAATCATATTAAATGTTGGTATTAATTTCAAAAATATGAAATGAAAATAAGAAAAAAATTTTGAAAATCAATTTGAAATTTTCGAAAATTATGGAAGAAAAATGAAAAGGATTTGATTTTTGAAAAAGATTTTGAAAAAGATAAGATTTTCAAATTGAAAATTTGAGTTGACTCATAAGAAACAATTGAATTTTAAAAATTTTTGAAAGAGTCAATCCAAATTTTCGAAATTTTTAGAGAGAAAAAGGGAAAGATATTTTTATTTTTGAATTTTTAATGATGAGAGAGAGAAAAACATAAAATTGACACAAAACATAAAAATTATGAATCAAAATAACTAATGCATGCAAGAACACTATGAATGTTAAGATGAACACCAAGAATACTTTGAAGATCAAGATGAACATCAAGACTTATTTTTGAAAATTTTCAAGAAAAGAAAAACATGCAAGACACCAAACTTAGAAATTTTCAAACTTTAGACACTAACAAATTGAAAATGCATATGAAAAACACGTAAAGACACAAAACAAGAAAATAAGAGGATCATACAAGAAGACTGGCCAATAACAACTTGAAGATCATGAAGAATGCAATGCATGAAATTTTCGAAAATAATTTTTAGAAAATTAAAAAAATGCAATTGACACCAAACTTAAAACTTGACTCTAGACTCAAACAAGAAACACAAAATATTTTTGGTTTTATTATTTTATTAAACTTTTTTTTTATTTTTTTTCGAAATTTAATTGGAAAAACGAAAAATAAAGAAAATGTTTTTTGTATTTTTCGAAAATAAGAAATAAAAAGCATAAAATTAACATAAAATTACCTAATCTGAGAGATAGGATGAACCGTCAGTTGTCCAAACTCGAACAATCCCCAGCAACGGCGCCAAAAACTTGGTATGCGAAATCGTGATCATTCCTTCCTTTGGTAACGGTGCTAAAAGCTCAATACGCACATTCATGTTCTTGATTCTGTTTCACAACTTCGTACAACTAACCAGCAAGTGCACTGGGTCGTCCAAGTAATAAACCTTACGTGAGTAAGGGTCGATCCCACGGAGATTGTCGGCTTGAAGCAAGCTATGGTCACCTTGTAAATCTCAGTCAGGCGGATTCAACTGATTTTATGAATTGATAAGTAAAAGATAAATAAAATATAAAATAAGATAGTGGTACTTATGTAATTCATTGGTGAGAATTTCAGATAAGCGTATAGAGATGCTTTCGTCCCTCTGAACCTCTACTTTCCTGCTGTCTTCATCCAATCCTTCCTACTCCTTTCCATGGCAAGCTGTATGTTAGGCATCACCGTTGTCAATGGCCACCTGTCCTCTCAGTGAAAATGGTCCAATGCACTGTCACTGCATGGCTAATCATCTGTCGGTTCTCGATCATACTGGAATAGGATCCATTGATCCTTTTGCGTCTGTCACTACGCCCAGCACTCGTGAGTTTGAAGCTCGTCACAATCATTCAATCTCTGAATCCTACTCGGAATACCACAGACAATGTTTAGACTTTCCGGATTCTCAAGAATGGCCGTCCATGGGTTCTAACTTATACCACGAAGACACTAATAACTCGGACTCGGTCCCCTGTATTAGATACCCAAGAGATATCCATTCAATGTAAGGTAGAACGGAAGTGGTTGTCAGGCACGCGTTCATAAGTTGAGAATGATGATGACTGTCACAATCATCACATCCATCATATTGAAGTGCGAATGCATATCTTAGAAGCAGAATAAGTTGAATTGAATAGAAAAACAATAGTACTTTGCATTAATCTTTGAGGAACAGCAGAGCTCCACACCTTAATCTATAGTGTGTAGAAACTCTACCGTTGAAAATACACAAGTGATAAATTTTCAGGCATGGCCGAATGGCCAGCCCTCACAAAAGTCTAAGATAGCATAAAACTAATCAAAGATGATCCAAAGATATTCCAAAGATATAAACATAATAGTAAAAAGTCCTATTTATACTAAACTAGTTACTAGGGTTTGCAGAATTGTGTAAATGATGCAGAAATCCACTTCTGGTTAACTGCTGAGTGGTATGATCATAGTTTGCCCTGTTTGATGTTGTCTGCTGCATTCTCATTTTGTGATTGTGTTGCTGCTGCCTGGTTATGTATCTATTACTTGGCTATTGTCTTGTGGATACATATGCCCTTCCTGTTGTTTTCTGCCTATCTAGGAACGTCCAATATTATGCCGGAATGCTGCCCGATTTTTCAAAAACTATTTTAACTTCATATTCCCACTCTGGATTGAACTTGGCATTTTCAAATTGCTTTTTGCCGAACCCACACCAAGTTCAGCCCCCGGGACACTTGGGTCAGTTTTTCTATTTTCATTTTGGTTTCCCTACTAGTAGTGCCTACATGAACTTCAGGAAAGCGCTTAAATGTTTCATTGAACCATGGTTTGCACTTTCCTTTTCCAATGTACATTCTTTCAACATAATTTCACTCTATTTGGTTTTCACCCCTTCACAATTACACCAATGCACTCTATTGCTTACAACATCAATTATTGCAAACCCAATGGCCAAAGAATTGACTGATGACTTGTTTCAATTAATTGCTTTTCTTGTAATTTTATATTTCATCATCAATGGCTGCACTTTCCTTATGTATGTGAACATGCTTGTTGTAACCATTCTGCATTTCTCTGTTAATTAGGCTATTCCCCATCATACCACTAACTTTCAATTTCGTTTTTCAAATTTTTCTAACTCACTAACTTGTCTAACCTTCTAACTTCACTTTTCAGTTCACCTAACTCTCTAACTATTCTTTTGAGGTGTGATGATGAATATGCCTAATGCATGAGTTTTATATTACATTGGTTGAATTGTTGAATTCTTGGTCTATGGCTATGTTTTCTGTGCTTACTTACATTCCAAGTTTTAAATTTTGGTTCACATCATGATTACTTGTCTTTCATCTTACATCCTGAACTTGCTCTTCCTTGCTTCCTGCTACTTGTTTATTTGCTTATACTCTGTTCTATTCTAATTTTCAGGATGTTGGCTAAAGGGAAAGGCAAGGCCCCCTCCAGAAAGAGGAAAAGGGCCCCAGATTCCACTTTCTCTCCTTATGTGGATTATTCGAAAAATCCTATTGATGAGGTGGAGAGAGCAAACCAATCCCTGCCTGCCCAGGATTCACTCAAGTTCCCAAATCTCTACTGTGAACTTCAGTTCCCAAGCTACAACTCAAAGAACTTGAACATTAAAAAGAGGTTGGCCCTTCCATCCGACCTGCGGCAAACAATTAATAACCGCATTGAAAGGATGGGTTTGGACTTTGTGGATCGAGAGCTCAGCCGGGTGAACCGGTCTTGGGTGCAGGAATTCTATTGCAACTTCTTCCGTCACACCCTTGACTCGGTTCTGGTTAGAGGTATTCAGGTGCCCATCACTGAGCAGGCCATTGAGGACGATCTTACTTATAGGCCCAAGGCGAGTGATACTGATGCCTTTGAGCAGGCCGAGGTGGAGCTCCACTGCATGACCTTCGATTTTGATGCCTTGAGGGCAGTGGTAGCTACCCCGGAGGATCCCTGGGTCATGGATACGGAGAACAAGGCACCCAAGGGGATGCGCTTTATCTATCTGAGCAAGGAAGCCAAGATATGGCAACAGATTTTCGCCCATTACCTCATGCTGACTACTCACTTCTCAGAGATCCCTGTGGCTATGTTGATCCTAATCAGCTGTGTGCTAGAGGGGAAGGTAGTCTACTTCCCTCGACTGATCAGGCAGTTCATGTGGCGGGCCCACATCAGAGGTATCTTTCCATTCCCCGTCCTTGTCACACAGATGATTCAGCGGGCCAGTGTCCAGTGGCTACCGGAGGACGTATCACCACCCCCACCGCTCCCTGAAAAGGAGTCAGAGACCATTCCATGGGGCTCCTGGGTGACAAAAAGCCTCCTTCCGGGCGCAGATCTCGGGCTAGAGCAGCAGAGGATGGAGCTGGACCTTCTTCATTATCTACCCCAACAGGACCCTCTACATCAGCAGCTGCAGTAGCACTTTCTTTACCACCACCACCACCAGCACCTCAGCCGACTTACTTACTGGTTCAGCATCTTTTCCAGTTTATGGAGCGCAGCAACCGTCAGATCATGCGTTGCCTAGATTGGATTGATCAGATGTTTGTGGCCCAGGGCCTTGAGTTGCGACCCCTTCCAGAGTCCTCCGGTTCAGATGAGGAGACCCATGGGGAGGAGCGTGCAGATTTACATGATAAGGATACTCATGTGGCGGAGCAGGTTCATGTGGAGACTGCACCACAGACCCAGGCTACCCAGGAGACACCCCAGCCACAGCCACAGCCCCAGTCAGAGCCAGAGTCGACCGGCGTACCTCTCCCTGAGCCTGAGGATTAGCATCGGGGACAATGCTTGATCTTAAGTGTGGGGAGGTTTCCATTGGCACCATTGGTGGATCGGTGAACATTTTGGCATATTTTCTAGTTATATTCTCCTAGTTATCTTGTTTTGCACACTGTTGTATATATTGGTTGTTTTGGATTACTTTGGATACTTTTACCTTAGTTGTTGCATACTTTGTCATTTTGGATGTTAGGTATTTTAGATGCTAGATTTCATACTTTAGTTGGATTTTTCTTATATAGTTATCTTCTAGCTTGTGGTTGTGATTAGAAATTATTTTGGATTTCTTAAGACTTAGTTAAACCCTTTTGCATGTAAACTTGTTTTGATTAGAAAAGGAAAGGGTAAACTATGGAATCTTTGAACCTTTCCAATCACAACAATACTTAGTCAACATGATGAAATTTTTTCATGGAATCCATCTAGAGAGCATAACCCAATTGATTGAAAACTCTTGAAACTTGCTTGAATTCATATTTTGTGAAATATGTATTGAGCCAAGAACACAAGCATGTGAGATTTGAGCCTGTTGATGTGGTTACATTTTATAACCACCCATTTTCCATTCTTGTGTGTGATTGTCTCTTCCTATGATTGTGATCCTTGGTTTGCTTGATTCTATATATCCATTTATTCTTTGTATTCATGCATTTATATGATTGAGGCCATTATTTCAATTAGCTCACTTACCCAAATAGCCTACCTTCTATCCTCCATTGTTAACTAATTTTGAGCCTACGTTTAACCCAATTGTTCTTATTTTAGCACATTACAAGCCTAAAACGGAAAATAATAAAGTCCCTTGTTTAGATCTTTGATTGGCTTAGGCTAATGGGAGTGTCTTATATTCATGTTTGGGGAGATTAGGAATATTAGTTGGGATAAAAGAGTGTTTTTCATTTGTATTTAGGAAATTGGGTGTATACTCATGTATTGATTAAATGTGTAGACCTTATGCATTGAAAAAAAAGGGGAAATAGAAAAAGAAACAAAAAGAAGAGAAAAAAAAGAAAATAAATAGGAAAAGAAAGAAACAAAGAAAAAGAAAGGAATAAAAAGGGGACAAAATGCCCCAAAGCAAAGCTCAATAAGGATCAATGCATAAGTGTTGGGAAAATCAAAAGAAATGCATGAATATGTAAAAAGTGAAGGGTGGTTGGTTAGGATAGATTAGAATTTGTATAGGTCATTGTATAGGTTAGGTGGGAAAGTCTAGGTTAATCAAAGATTCAAATCCCTAGTCCACTTGACCATATATGATCCCACCTTGCCTCATGATGAATGAATGCATACATTGAATGATTGTTGATTGTTAGATGAAGAACAAATTTTGAAAAATGTGATTAGGAGAGAATTGAGTGAATAACCCCTAAACACTTGAGTGAATAGAGCGGATACACATCCGGTGAGGGTTCAATAGATCAATTACATGTATTCACCCCTATTATCTATATTCTTACAAGTTTGAATTTCTTTTGATAATTCAATACGATTGTGGTTTGGGCTTGACCCTATTACTCTAGCTATTATGCTCATATATATTCTCTTGGAAGTTGAATCATTTTGACCAAGCATTTGCATTCACCCTAGGTAGTTGCATTTAGATAGGATTCATGTAGTTTAGTTGCATTAAATAAATATCATACCCCTTGTTTCCCTTTTAATTTAGCATGAGGAAATGCTAAGGTTTAAGTGTGGGGAGGTTGATAAACCCCGTTTTCAGGGTTTATCTTGTGTTGGATTTAGAGTATTTTGCTAACCTTTTCTCACATTTAGCCAATGATTTAGCATGATTGTGTGATCTCTCTCTTATTTGTGCGTAAGTGTAAAAAGCATGCTTTTTGGTATCTGATTAGATAACTTTAACTTCTCCTTGATTCCATAAGATGCCTTGATATGTTTGTTAGCAATCTCAGGTTGAAAAAGGCTAGGAATGAATCAAAGGAGCAAGGAAGGAAGCATGCAAGTGGAGAAGATCATGAAAAGCCAAAGAGTTGAACTCGGCCATGGACGCGCGCACGCACCAGGCGCTTACGCGCACATTGCGAACTTACCCATGGACGCGTACGCGTGCTGTGCGCGTACGCGTCGGTGCTGATTTATGATTTTTTTAATGAAAATGTGGCCAGCGAATTCTCAAAGCCTGTAGGGCCCAATCCAAGCCAACTTTGGTGCCAAAACACTCAAAAGGACCAAGGATTGAAGGGGGATGATCATCTTGAATCATAACACACATTAGGATTAGAATTAGGATTAGGTTTAGCTCAATAGTTTAGATCTAGGTTTTAATTCATGCTTTCTTCTTCTTCTACCTTTCAATTCTACGTTGTTACATTCATTACCTTTCTATTGTTGATATTACTTCCTTCTATTTTGTTTGTAGATCTACTCTTGTACATTCTATTTTCTTTTAATGCAATTTGAAGTAATTCATAATAATTGTGTTTCTTTTGATTGTTGTTATTAATTCCTTGCAATAAGTAGTTGTTAGATTTCATTGTTGTTACCAATTTACTTTGCTTCCCTTCTATGCCTTCCAAGAGTTTGATGAAATGCTTGGTTGGACTTTAGTATAGATTTTGTTCCCCTTTGCCTAGGTGGAGTAATTAGTGACGCTTGAGTTATCTAATTCCTTTGTTGATTGATAATTAGAAGTTGCTAATTGATTTGGATACCACTAAAGCTAGTCTTTCCCTTGGGAGTTGGCTAGGACTTATGGAATCAAGTTGATTCATCCACTTGACTTTCTTCCATGGTTAGAGGTTAACTAAGTGGTAGCAATGGATAATTTGTGGTCACAATTGAGGAGGATAACTAGGATAGGACTTCTAGTTCTCATATCTAGCCAAGAGCTTTGTTAGTTGTTAGTTCATTTTCTTCGCCATTTATTTTTCTTGTCTAAAATCTCAAAAACCCCAAATATAACTCATAACCAATAACAAGACACTTTATTGCGATTCCAAGGGAGAACGACCCGAGGTTCAATAATTCGGTTTATAAATTTAGGGGTTTGTACTAGTGAAAAACAATCTTTTGTATGAAAGGAATATTGCTTGGTTTAGGAACTATATTACAACGAGCTTTCAATTGTGAATTCTAGACCACACAATAGTCCAATTGATGAGTGGATAATTTATACGCTTTTTGGCATTGTTTTTAGTATGTTTTTAGTATATTTTAGTTAGTTTTTATTATGTTTTTATTAGTTTTTTAAATAAAAATCACATTTCTGGACTTTACTATGAGTTTGTGTGTTTTTCTGTGATTTCAGGTATTTTCTGGCTGAAATTGAGGGACCTGAGCAAAAATCTGATTCAGAGGCTGAAAAAGGACTGCAGACGCTGTTGGATTCTGACCTTTCTGCACTCGAAGTGGATTTTCTGGAGCTACAGATACCCAATTGGCGCACTCTCAATTGCGTTGGAAAGTATACATCCTGGGCTTTCCAGCAATTTATAATAGTTCATACTTTGCTCGAGATTTAATGGCCCAAACCGGTGTTCCAAGTCAGCATAGAAATTCTGGCGTCAAAACGCCAGAACTGGCATAAAAGCTGGAGTTAAACGCCAAAACTTGCACAAAAGCTGGCGTTTAACTCCAAGAAAAGCCTCTACACATGAAAGCTTCAACGCTCAGCCCAAGCACACACCAAGTGGGCCCTGAAGTGGATTCTGCATCATTTACTCATTTCTGTAAACCCTAGGTTACTAGTTTTCTACAAATAGGACCTTTTGCTATTGTATTTTACACACTTGATCATACTTTTGATCTTGGTTCTTCTGGTTCCCTCTCTGGGGCTGAAGCCAATGATCACCATTATTACTTTTGTATTTTCAACGGTGGAGTTTCTACATACCATAGATTAAGGTGTGGAGCTCTGCTGTTCCTCATGAATTAATGCAAAGTACTATTGTTTTTCTATTCAACTCAAGCCTATTTCTATTCTAAGATATCCATTCGTTCTTCAACATGACGAATGCGATGATCCGTGACACTCATCACCATTCTCACCTATGAACGCGTGCCTGACAACCACTTCTGTTCTACATGCAAACAAACTTGAATGTGTATCTCTTGGATTTCTAATCTAAGATTAGAACCTTCGTGGTATAGGCTAGAATCATTGGCGGCCATTCCTGAGATTCGGAAAGTCTAAACCTTGTCTGTGGTATTCCGAGTAGGATTAGGGAAGGGATGACTGTGACGAGCTTCAAACTCGCGACTGTTGGGCGTAGTGACAGACGCAAAAGAATCAATGGATCCTATTCCAACATGATCGAGAACCAACAGCTGATTAGTCGTGCGGTGATAGTGCATTTGGAACATTTTAACTGAGAGGACGGGAGGTAGCCATTGACAACGGTGAAACCCAACATACAGCTTGCCATGGAAAGGAGGATGAATGATTGGAAGAAGGCAATAGGAAAGCAGAGTTTCAGAAGGAACAAAGCATCTCCATACGCTTATTTGAAATTCCTACCAATGAATTGCCTAAGTATCTCTATCTTTATTTTATATTTTATTCATCTTTTAATTATCAATTCTCCATAACCATTTGAATCTGCCTGACTGATATTTACAAGATGACCATAGCTTGCTTGAAGTCGACAGTCTCCGTGGGATCGACCCTTACTCACGTAAGGTTTATTACTTGGACGACCCAGTGCACTTGTTGTTTAGTTGAGCGGAATTGTGACAAAGAGTTGAGATTACGATTGTGCGTACCAAGTTGTTGGCGCCATTGATGATCACGATTCCGTGCACCACCAATCATCAAAGAACCACCCCAATCTGAGGTGGGGAGACAATCAGAATCAAAACTCATGGTAGAGAAACTCAACCTAGAACAATTCCAGAAACACAAACCATCAAAACCATCAAAACACTAACCAAAACCAATACAGAAAAACCACAAAACAATCAACCCCAACCCAACTACTATCTACCCAACAACCCATCCACTAACCAAAATAACTATCATCCACCCTCAACATCCCATAATCAACCACAACTACCCCAAGAATCTCAAAGGTTCTCCAACTCGGAGATAATAATGGAAAAGATGTTCAAGCATCAAGAATTGGCCCATATGAACCATGAAGCTTCACTGTAGAATCTAGAGAGGCAAATTGGCCAATTGTCTAAGCAAACTGTGGCTGAAAGAGCACCAAATGCATTACCAAGTGACACCATTCCCAATCCCAAAGAAGAATGCAAAGCAATCCAATTCAGGAGTGGAAGAACCTTGGAGAATGGCAAAGAAGCTAACAAGAAGCCTGTGGAGAATGATATTGGCAGCAAGAAGTAAGTAGGAGAAAAAGACAAGCAAGACCAAGAGAATCTCAAGGAGAAAGAGGAACCTCAAGCTTCAAAGAAGGGGAAGTAGATTATTAAGGAACATTCACAAGCACAGAGGAAAGAAGTGAAGCCTTACACTTCTCCTCTACCATATCCTTAGAGATTGCAAAACGAGCTAAAGGATCAACAATTTCCCAAGTTCTTAGAAGTGTTTAAGAAGCTGGAGATCAACATCCCACTTGCTGAAGCATTGGAGCAAATGCCTCCATATGCAAAGTTTTTCAAGGAACTTAATAATAAGAAGAGGAGCCAAATTGAAAAAGAGATAGTAATCTTGACCCAAGAATGCAATGCTGTCATTCAAAGAGGTCTTCCACCAAAACTTAAAGACCCTGGAAGCTTCTTCTTGCCTAGCACCATTGGCAACATATTCATTGCTAAGGCGTTGTGTGATTTAGGATCCAATATCAATCTAATGTCCTTATCTATGATGAGAAAGTTGTCCATAGAAGAGGTGAAACCTATAAGAATGACCTTGCAACTTGCTGACAGATCCATGGTAACTCCTAATGGAGTGGTCGAAAATCTCTTGTCAAGGTGGATAAGTTTATTTTTCCAGCTGACTTTGTTATTTTAGATTTGGATGAAGAGGAAAGTGACTCTATCATACTAGGAAGGCCTTTCCTAGCCACAACAAGAGCCATCATTGATGTAGAAAAGGGGGAAATGACTTTGAGAGCACATGATGAGAAAATCATTCTGAATGTCTTCAAGGAAATGTAGTATACTGCTGAAGAGAACAGCTGCATGAGAGTTGAAAAAGAAAACTCGAACTGGAAGGAAAAAGCCAAGGAGGCACTCATCAGCTCACCTGAGAAGCAAGAGAGGACAGTGGAGAAGAAAAAGAGGGTAACGAACATTTGAAGCCTAAGAAGAGAAGACAGGAAGAGATTGAAGATTTGATCATTGGGAAGAAATTCCCTGACATAAAGCTTGCTGCCGAGAAAGAAGGGCCATTGAAGAAAGAAAAAAAGAGCAAGAAAAAGGTTCCAAAAGGATGGAAGAACAAAAGAGTACCAACTGAAGGATTCTCAAAAGGGGACAGAGTAAGATTGATCTACCAACAGTTGGAGACAGATCCACAAACTGATGATTATTACATCGTCAATAAGATACTCTCACTGGAGCATATGGAGATTGATCATCAATGAACAGGAAGAAGGCTCACAGTGAGAGGGGACAAGCTGAGGCTCTATAATCATCAGCCACCCTAACAAGGACCCAATGTCAAGCTAGTGACAACAAAAGAGCACTGCATGGGAGGCAGCCCATGATTTAATATTCTTGCTTTTGTTTTAATTTCAATAATTAATGGTTCTTCTAGCATAAATTTGAGCTCTCATGAGCAGATTTGATAACTGCACACATCATTTTGAAGCATATGTTTGATTCCTAAGTTTGGTGTGCCTAAGGGCACTTTAAAACAGCTTTTCAAGCATGCTGATCATATACCCATCTTAGAATATATACTCATTCATTTTACTGGAGTATATAGCCAAACACTAAGTTTAGTATTCTACATATGCTATGAATTTCAAGAAAGTCACCTTTGCTCAAAGAGTCAAGTTCATGAAAAGTTAAACCATATCTGTATTATTCTTGTGAATTTATTTTGCTAAGGTAGAAAATAAAGTGTCCCTTGTAATGAATATACCAACCATAGCAAAAAATAAGTTTGATGTTCACCAACATTTTGTTTAATTTTAAAAGGGCATAGTTGGTTATTCATAAATAAGGAACATATAGCAAATTTTTTTCTTTCATATATACTTCTTACTTGATAAACATTACCATACCAAACACAAATTTTGAGCTTACTGCTGCCTTGATTTAAATGGACAGGTGTGAAGAATATTTAGGAGAAGACAAAAGAATGCATGCATGTACAGTTGTCACAAGGGGAAAAAGTGAGTCACGTGTGCTTAGGGAATGGTGTTCTCATGGAAACAAAATCCACATGGTTCAACACCTAGGAGGCCAAACCATATGCCCAATAAAGGAGTGATCCTTGTCTTCATCCACCTCTACATGCACACCGTCCATTCCATGAGTTTTCAATAAAGACATGCTTAATCCTCACCATTCATTTCAACCAAACCGTGCTACAAATCAGCTAGTAGCACCTCCTAATCTATTTGCCTTTGTTTCATTCATACACTTTTCCTAAATACATTACAGCAGCTCTTTCTTACCCAACGATATCACATAGTACCTGGTGAGCGGATAATTTATACGCTTTTTGGCATTATTTTTATATAGTTTTTAGTATATTTTTATTAGTTTTTAAATAAAAATCACATTTCTGGACTTTACTAGGAGTTTTTGTGTTTTTCTGTGATTTTAGATAATTTCTGGCTGAAATTGAGGGACTTGAGCAAAAATCTGATTCAGAGGCTGAAGAAGGACTGCAGATGCTGTTGGATTCTGACCTCCCTGCACTCAAAGTAGATTTTCTGGAGCTACATGAGTCCAAATGGTGCGCTCTCAATTGCGTTGGAAAGTAGACATCCAGGGCTTTCCAGCAATATATAATAATCCATACTTTGCTCGAGTTTAGACGATGCAAACTGGTGTTCAACGCCAGCTTTCTGCCCTATTCTGAAGTTAAACGCCAGAAATAGCTTACAAACTGGCGTTTAACTCCAAGGAAGACCTCTACACATGAAAGCTTCAATGCTCAGCCTAAGCACACACCAAGTGGGCCTGGAAGTAGATTTCTGCATCATTTACTTATCTCTGTAAACCCTAGTAACTAGTTTAGTATAAATAGAACTTTTTACTATTGTTTTTACATCTTTGGATCATTTTTAGATATTTGAAACGTTTTTCCTTAGACGTTTAGGGGGCTGGCCGTTCGGCCATGCCTGGACCTTGTTCTTATGTATTTTAAACGGTAGAGTTTCTACACACCATAGATTAAGGTGTGGAGCTTTGCTGTTCCTCTTGAATTAATGTAAAGTACTACTGTTTTTCTATTCAACTCAAGCCTATTTCTTCTCTAAGATATTCATTCGCACACAAGAACATGATGAATGTGATGATTATGTGACGCTCATCACCATTCTCACTTATGAACGCGTGCCTGACAAACACTTCCGTTCTACATGAAAGCAAGCTTTGAATGCATATCTCTTAGCCTCCTGATTTACGATCAGAGTCTTCGTGGTATAGGCTAGAATTATTGGCGGCCATTCTTGAGGTCTAGAAAGTCTAAACCTTGTCTGTGGTATTCTGAGTAGGATCTGGGAAGGGATGGTTGTGACGAGCTTCAAACACGCGAGTGCTGGGCGTAGTGACAAACGCAAAATGATTACTTAATCCTATTCCAGCAGGATCGAGAACTGACAGATGATTAGCCGTGCGGTGACAGTGCATTTTGGACCATTTTCACTGAGAGGACGGGATGTAGCCATTGACAACGGTGATGCCCAACATACAGCTTGCCATGGAAAGGAGCATGAATGATTGGATGATGATAGCAAGAAAGCAGAGGTTCAGGAGGAACAAAAGCATCTCTATACGCTTATCTAAAATTCTCACCATAACCATTTGAATCCACCTGACTATGATTTACAAGGTGACCATAGCTTGCTTCAAGCCGACAATCTCCGTGGGATCAACCCTTACTCACGTAAGGTTTATTACTTGGACGACCCAGTGCACTTGCTGGTTAGTTGTGCAAAGTTGTGAAGAAGAACTAAGGTTATGAATGTGCGTATTAAGTTTTCAGCGCCGTTACCAAGGAATGAACGATCATGATTTCGTGCACCAGTACCCAACTTATTCTCCCCTCCATCCTAAACCGTGCCTTAACCAAGATTTAGCCTTTCTTCTCCATTCTTTCCTAATTCATGGCTTCATCAAGTTCCAAAAGAAGGAAAGGAAAGGAACCAGCTGAAGCCGAACCACCAACCTATGATACCAAGAGATTTAAGTCTCAATTTCATGAATCACGATATCACAGGTTAATGGCATCAAAAGAAGTAATTCCAGAGATGGGCTTCAGATAGAAAGATGGAGAATACCCTATCATGAGAAGAATAACCGCAGAGAGGAGATGGGAACTTCTATGTGAACCTCTCACAAACATAAATGCAACCATGATAAGGGAGTTCTATGCAAATGCTGTGAGGTCAAGCAAGACCAGCCCTCCCTACAAGAGCTATGTTAAGGGGGTTGAGGTAGATTTTAGCCCATCATCCATCATGAGAGTCTTACAGATAAGAGTGATACCCTATGGAGAACCCAGCTTTGATAAAAGAATGACGGGTGAGAATGACCCCGATGAGATACTACATGGTTTATGCTTTGAAGGCAAAGACTGGGAAAGGGACTCAGAGGGGGCTCTAAGCTGCTTGAAGAGAATTGATCTCATACCTGATGCCAAACGGTGGTATGAGATAGTGAGAAGGTCTATACTCCCAATCGGAAATACATCTGAAGTCACAATAAAGAGAGCAATTCTGACATATTGCATACTTAGGGGAGGAGAAATCAATATCCCACAGCTCATAGCAGATAGAATTCAAGGGATGGCTGAGAATACTGGCAAATCAAGCAGACTTGGTCACCCAAGTACCATTTTGAGGCTGTGCAATAGAGCAAGGGTACTCTTTGAGGATGCAGATACAGATCGGGTAAAGGAAAGTAGAGGAATCACCAAGAAAAAAATGGATGGTATAACTGAAACCCAGGAGGAGATAAGAGCTCAAGAAAGAAGGAAGAGACCACAAATGGAGGGTGAACAAGCTTCTGGTGCAATGGACTTAAGCCAAATACAAAGAGCCATTGAAGAAATGTCTCAACAATATATGAGAGCACAGGAGCAACAACAGGAGCAATATTTGAAGCAACAAGAGCAGTACTTGATAGTCCAAGAGCAACAAGAGCATTGGCAGCAGCAAATGATGGAGAAGCAAGAAAACTTCCAGCTCAAGATTTTGGATCAACAAAGAGAATTTCAAGCAAGAACTCTTGATTGGAAAATGGAACAAGTGGCATACTCTCAAGAATCATTTAATAAATTGTCCCTACAAGAAGCCAAGCAAGGAAAGTACATCCAAAATCTTTACCAATGGAAGAATATATATCATACAATTGGAGAGCATTGGAACTTTGACAGAATGGAGTATGATATAGAAACTCAAGCAAAGTTAGACTATGTAGTCTGTGGCATGCCAATATTGAACCGAGAGATCAAGCCATATGTTCAATGCCAAGAATTGGTAGACCATCAGAGAGCAAAAGCCAAGAAAAATGCAGCACACATGCAACAAGGATTGAAGGATACTGGGCTCTGGGATCAGGTAGACCACATTTGGGATCGTAGATGCCCTGTTGAAGAGCCCCAAGAAACAAACAAGAAGCAGAAGAAGGAGTCAAAGAAGAAAGGGGAATCCAGCAAAGAAAAAGAGCACAACAACTAGAGGTGGTGGAGTCCCTTTTATAGTTTTAATTAAGGATGATGCATATCTGAAACATGATATGCCTCCAAATATTTTATATTCTGCACTTTCATATCTTGAGTAGATTTCTTATTAGGATCTGCATTATGCTTGTTATCACTCATCTGCATTAAATTCATGTCTTGTTTCCCTTTTGCATCAATAAGAGAAAATATTTGAAATAGAAAGTGATTGCCCAATGTAGTAGGAATTAGAATAAAGTTCATTGGTGATAATTGCTTGATTAGATGATAAGCTCAATAATAAAAGCTGCAGAATAGAATATCTCTTGTAGTGTGAACTTAGTTGCTGTTATAAAACCTTCAATTAATGAACATCCCTAGAAAATTAGGAAAAGCAAGAAGGAAAAAATAAAAGAAAAGCCAAGGATTGGCAACAAAAATGAAAGAAACAAATAATAATGCTAGACACCAATAGCTTGGAACTTAGGACATATGCTTGTGATGCTTCTTGTACTAAGATCTGCTTGGACAAATAGGTTCTGATGAGTCTTTTAAAACTAGGTAACTTGGACTAACTAATCCGGGATTACCAACTGAAAGTCCATTATCAAGAGCAACGTAGCTACAAAGCATTTAGTAACCCAAAGAGGTGCTGGGCATCAATGTTCCTAATAAGAATTATGAGCCAAGTGTCTGTTATAGTGAAGAGATGTTGAGAAAAATTGATCCAAAAGGCTGCTGCAACACTTGACACTGAGCTACCATTAAGAAATAAGTTTCTAAGAAAAAGAAAGAAGGAAAAATCTAATAGGGATCAATAAAAGAACAAGGGATTATAGCAGCAACTCTAGTGAATCCTCAAAGAGACATTTCATAGCTGACAACTAAGAATAATTGAGCTGCATTTTGTCTGCATAAAATCCCATGAACCAAATTTTATTACCTGCTAAATAAGGACATATATGCTTCTCTGTTTTATTGCATTTCTTCTCATGTTTAGTGCTTGTTTTGGGACAAGCAAGATTTAAGTTTGATGTTGTTATGACAAGTCATCTTATGCTTGTTTTACAAGCATTTTTCATATGTTTCATTAGGTTTTATGCACTTTCTTGCACAATAAGTAAGTGATTGGAGTGGATTTTCATGATTATTTTGAATGAATCAAACATTATTTATTTTACACAAAATTATAGGTTTAATGTTAGAATTAATTGATTTCATGAATGATGCAAAGACTTTGTGAATTTTGGTGAGACTTGGATTGGTTTTTTGGTTGCTTGTAGGTTAAGAAATGAAGAAAAGGGGGAAGCAATCAGGGAAGCGTTACTTTCAAATAGAGAATGCCAAGCTTAGGAACACAAACAGCTAGCGTTCACTTTGGAAGTGAGCGCCACGTTCACTTTTTTAATGTTTTCATGAATTTCAAGTTTGGAAGCAAGGTTTTGGCCTTCCGTACGCACCAGGCAGCGCTCAAAATTAGAGTGTAGTGCTCACTAAGGCAGCGCTAATGAAGGGGAGAAGAGCACCAAAGGCTAGCGCTCAATAAAGCAGCGTAACGCTCAGTAAGGAAGCGCCAAGGGAAGGAAATAGCGTACCAAAGGAGTGCTCAACAAAGCAGCCAGCGCTCAATGAGTGAGCGTAGCGCTCAGTAAGGGAGCGCTAGAGGCAACATGCGCACCAAAAGGACACGCTGAAGGAGTGAACAAAGCACTCACTTTGTCAACTGAGCGCTCCACTAGGAGCTTCACCAAACACCCCTGACCCACTCTCATTCAAGGCCAAACCAAAAAGCCCACTTCAAGTGTTAAATGATGGAAATAGAAAGTGTATAAATAGGAGCAAGTTTAGGGACCTTTTTTTTCTTATTTTTTAGCTTTCTCTCTTTTAATTTTCCTTTTGAGAATTTGGGGAATTGGGATAAGATCTAAGTTTGCTTTTTGTGCTCATTTTACTTTCTGCTGCAACTTCTATTTTCTGTTTTGGGTTTTGGATTGAGATTGAAGAACTCTACTGAAATTTTTCATCTGAGAATCATCTTTTACTTTTCCTTTTTATAGTTCTGAGAATTGGAAATTGGATCTTAACTTTCTTTTCTTTTTTCGTTTTACTTCTTCTTCAATTTCTTCTTTTTTGTTTGGTCAAGAGAGTAATTGAGATCTAGATCTACTTTCTGTTCTTGTTACTCTTCTGCAATTGTCAATTTCTCTTTAAAGATTTCATAATTGAGCTGAGCTTTCTTGCTGTTTTGATTCTTCTGCAAATTTTTTCATTTCCGTTTTGGTTCTTCTGCGATTTCTCTTCATCTCATATTTCTTTAATCCACTGCACTTCTATTTTCTAGTTCAATTTGAATCCCAATACCCAAATCCCCTTTATTCTTTATGCAATTTAAGTTTTCTAGCAATTTAGATTCAGCAATTTAAGTTTATTGCACTTTAAGTTTCAGTCATTTACCTTTCTTGCAATTTAAGTTTCAGCTTATTTACTTTCTTGCTCTTTAAGTTTCTGCAATTTACTTCTTCTGCACTTTAAGATTCAGCCAATTTTCATTCTACACTTTAGTTTACTTGCAATTTTACTTCTCTTAATCAAGTTTCACTCAAATCATCAAATATTCGCTTAACTAAATTCATCACCTAACTAAAGTTGCTCAATCCATCAATCCCTGTGGGATCGACCTCACTCTTGTGAGTTATTACTACTTGATGCGACCCGGTACACTTGCCGGTGAGTTTGTGTGGAATCATTTTTCCCTCATCAGCAGGCGTCATTTTAGAGAGCTGAATATGAAGCATTACTAGCTGGCTTGAGGCTGGCTAAGGAAATGGGAGCTCAAAGACTCACCATCTTTAGCGACTCCCAAGTAGTCACTTAGCGAATAGAGGGGAACTATCAAGTTAAGGACCCCACTATGAAAAAGTACCTTGACAAAACCAAAGAAAAGCTCGGACAATTTAAGGGATATGAGGTCAGACACATACCCCGAGAACAGAATGCCCGAGCTGATGCCTTGGAGGAAGAAAAGATCCTAGCCATATAAGGACAGGATCAAGGATGGATGACTCCCATAATCAACTATCTCAAATCAGAAACACTCCCAGCAGATAAAAAAGAGGCAAAGAGGCTAGTACGAGAAGTTCAGTACTACACCATGATACAAGACGTCCTATATAAGAGAGGAATATCTACACCTCTTCTAAAATGCGTCCCAACCCCCGCTACAAAGGAAGTTCTCGACGAAGTTCACAGTGGCATGTGCGGCAATCACCTCGGGGCACGAACCCTCGCTAAAAAGGTACTCCGAGCTGGTTTCTACTGGCCGACCTTGCAAAAGGAAGCTACAGAGTTTGTCAAAACATGCCCACCATGCCAGAAGCACGCCAACTTCTATATAGCTCCGCCTGAGGAGCTCATCAGCGTCACTTCATCCTGGCCATTTGAAAGGTGGGGGCTCGACCTCCTTGGACCCTTCCCCCAAGGGTCCGGACAAGTAAAGTTTCTCATTGTAGGCATAGACTACTTCACAAAGTGGATTGAAGCATAGCCATTAGCTAATGCCACAGCCCAAAGAAGTCAAAAATTTCTATACAGAAACATTATCACAAGATTTGGGGTCCCATGCTCCATCACCACAGATAATAATACTCAATTTACCAACACAGGCTTTAGAAATTCGGTAGCGGATCTAAAAATCAATCACCAGTTCACCTCTATAGAGCACCCACAAACCAATGGACAGGCGAAAGCCACCAACAAAGTCATACTGGCCGGATTAAAACGGAGGTTACAGGACGCCAAGGGAACTTGGGCAGAAGAGCTTCTGCAAGTCCTATGGGCATATCGGATGACACCACACTCAACTACTGGAGAATCACCATTCCGACTGGCTTACGAAATGGAGGCAATCATTCCCATAGAAATAGAAGAAGGATTCCCTAGAAGGATCCTCTATAAAGAAGATATTAACTTCCAGGCCCAAAGGGAAGAGCTCGACCAACTTCTAGAAGTTCGAGAAAGAGTCCGGATTAGAGAGGAGGCTCTAAAGCATCGAATGGCTCTAAGGTTAGTCAGGAGAAGGGAAGCTAGCAGCTAACTGGAAAGGACCATACCGAGTAACAGAAGTACTGGAAAAAGATTACTACAAGGTGTCCGATCTCGAAGGACGAGAGCTACCCAGGTCATGGCATGCATGTAACCTAAGAAGGTACTATAGTTAGAAAACAATAAAAGATCTTAGGTCAAGGTGCACTCTTTTCCTGAAAAGGTTTTTTTAATGAGGCACCAAGGCCGAGATCTAGGAGGGTAAGCACTCAAATGTATATACTCTTGTTCATATTTCTATCTTTTATTATTTGAATAAAATTTTCAAATTCCCTAAAAAGTTTCCTACCAAGACGCATTAATCTAAAACACAAAAATTCATCGTCCGATTATGAAGAGGTCGGCAAGGTGAAAACCAAATTCATTGTCCGATTACGAAGAGGTCGGCAAGGTGAAACCAATTCACCGACCAATCACAGAAAGTCGGCAAGGTGAAAGCGATAGAAAAAGATTAATGCAAGAAGCTATAAAAAGTAACCCATAAAAAGTAGCCTGACGAGGTCTGTCTAAAAATGGATTACTAAAAATAACTTAATAAGGCCCGACAGAGAAGTCAGACTAATGAAAGGATCACTAAAAAGGGACAAGACACCTCCAAAAGGTCCGAGCTGCTTGAGCTATTAAGGGAACAGTCTTGCAAAAAAGACACTACCTAAAAAGCAAAAAGCACAAGTCAAGACGACGCTAAAAAGTGATCCAAAAAAACTATAAAGAAAAGGTTCCTTAGCGGAACATTATCTAAAAAGTTGTTAGAATGTGACTAAAAAGCCCAGGTAACGAAGTCCTACAGGTCGACATCGGCCAAAGGCACAAGCACAATCTCAAAAGAATAAGCCGGAAGATTGATAAAAAAAGGCTTAAAGTGCTTGGCAAAAGGAAAACAGCTCCGCTCGAACAAGGGAACAGGGCTACAAGATGCTTCGCTAAAAGGTATAAGTCTTGAGAAAACAGACATTACTTAAAAAGTGAAGACACAAGCCAGGAGAAAAGCTAAAAAGTCATCCAAGAAAACTAAAAAGAAAAGGTTCCTCTTGAAACACTACCTAAAAAGTTGCTGGAACATGACTAAAGAGCTCACGAATCAAGACGCAAAGCATGCTTAGCAAAAAGAGAGCCGCTTCGCTCAAGCAAAGGGACAATCTCGAGGCAGGGCTACGAGGAAGTCGATAACTAAAAAGGTTCTATAAGAACACTAAAAAGTTATTAGACAAAATATCCCGAACACCAAAGGATGGCCCCACTTAAGCAGAAAGCAAGGCTTAATAAAAAAAGAGGGCAAAACCCCCATAGCAAAAGAGGTCGGACAGGCAGAAGTACCAAACCTCTGGAAAAACTCATAAAAGTTGCAAACATGTGACTAACATACCAGCAAAAAGCATCTAAGATAAAACATTAAAAACTCAAAAGGCCACCTAAAGTTTAAAAGTGTTTTGTTTTTTCAAAAATAGAGTTGCATAGAAGCAACCAAAGTATCCGGAAAGTCACCCACACGAAGAGTTACAAAAAATAAAAGTTCAAAAGTCCACAGACCGGACTATCACACAAGCAGAGAAAATTACAAAGGATCTAAATTATCCCCAGTAGTGGCATCCTTGGCTGAAGGAAGAGGAGCAGTTGCGAGCGGAACAGCATCAACCGTTCCATCGGGATGATTTAAGATCTGCACGTCGGGATCGGACTCTGGCTGGTCAACCTCAGAGGGGGCGGTAGAGGCTAAAGTAGCTGTAGCTTTACTTTGTGGCACAAGGGGAGGGCTTTCGTCCTTATCATCAGGGGCAGGCACTATCTTGCCGTCGTCCACCACATTATCCAAGATGAAGAGAGTCAGGTCGAGCTCAGGGGCAAGAACTCAGACCTGGACCTTTAAATTTTCATAGGCATCCATCACACTATATACCAGATGACCCTGGAGCTCGGCATAATTAGCTTGGGCAGAATTAAGCCTCTCCTTAAACTCCAACAGCTCGGCATAAGTGTGGGTATAGCTATCCTTATAGTTTTTTGCTGTCTCTCCAGCCAGATTTACATCAGCCTCAGCAGCAGTAGCCCGGGACTTCTCCCTCTCCACATCCAGTTCCAACTTTGTCACCTTAGCGTCAAGCTCATCCTTCAAACCCTTGATTCTATTGAATTTGGACTTGGCATCCATCATAAAGGCTTTAGTTGCATGGACCGGAGAACCCTGGACCGTACAGAACAAAGCCGCACCCATATGGGCCATCCGAACACTACTGCTAGTAATGAAATCCAAGTGACGAAAGATGGACACGTCATCCATTGGAAGTCGGCCATAAGGAGCAATCTGTTCATCAACAAACTCCATGGCGTCAAAATCCTGGGCATCCAAATTATAAAGACCAACAGTCTTTTGCTTTTTCGGAGGAGGACCAGCTGTAGGAGAAGAGGTAGCACCGGAAGTCGGTTGAACTGGGTCAGAAGGAACCATTCGGACCTGAGGGGTCGGAATAACCTTCCTCGGCCCAGAAGCACCCGAGGTCGGCTTCTTTGGAGGCAGTTGGGAAGACCCTTCAGCAGGAGCTTTCGCGGATAGTTTCTCTGCAGCTGTCGCCTTCTTTGCCCTACGAAAGGCCTTCATGGAGTCTTTAGACTTCACCATTTCTGAAAAAGAAACCAACAAAATCAAGCTACAAATAAGAAAGGTATAAAATCGGCAAATAAACAAAAAGGAAAGCTAAAAATAAGTCGGCTACTACCTAGTTCAGCACGGAGAAGGGAAGGATCTCCCAGAAACGTTTTCATGTCCAAGTGAGGTGGCTCCCCCCAGTTCTCCTCTAACACACCCACCAAGGCTTGTTCTACTTCACTCAGACTCTCCCAGGGATACTTGACTACTACTACATTCTCTTGCTACGATAAAGGAAAGGTGAGTTCATTATTTTCATCTAAAAAGAAGGGCCAAGCTCCCTCAACAGCTCAGACCTTGAAGTAATAGTTCTTGAGGTCGCGAAAGGACTCGTCATACATCGACAAAACATTCTTTCCTTGAGTAGCTCGAAAAGAAACCCAAGAGGCTTTCTTCTTAGCTACCCCAGGCTTGGTCAACACGAAAAGGTGTAAAAAGAGAGTTTGGATAGGTCGGACACCCAATTCCTGACACAACAGTTGAAAAATCTTTATGAAACCCCATGAGTTTGGATGGAGTTGAGAAGGGGCCACATTACAAGACCACAACAGGTCGGTCTCAAAAGCGCAAAAAGGGATGGTGATACCCAGCTGACTAAAAAGTAGTCATACGAATAGAAAATGGGACGTTCTCCCTGAGTTAAAGAAGGAAAACAAACCCTCTCCTCAGGGTCAGGTGACACCAGTTCATAGTTCTTCTCATGATCCATATTACTACAAATCCTATGAAATCTCCTAAGTCGTACACA
This sequence comes from Arachis ipaensis, assembly GCF_059453495.1. Classification (NCBI taxonomy): domain Eukaryota; kingdom Viridiplantae; phylum Streptophyta; class Magnoliopsida; order Fabales; family Fabaceae; genus Arachis; species Arachis ipaensis. Next base: position 61,389,316 of record NC_142441.1, read on the forward strand.
ATACTTGGGGTCAGCTACAGTCACACACATAAGAACTATCGAATCCGGCCAATTGGCCATACCAGCAGGAACTTTCGAAGACATCTTGACAATATTTTTTCGGGAAAACATATGCCAACTATCCCTACAGAAAGAAAAAGAAAAATTGGATTACTACCAAACAACTCGGGCAAATAAGGAAACAACTTGGATAATAAAAGTAAACAACAAGTGTCAGATACGGCAGTAAAAGGGAAAACCACAGGACTCACACCAAAGTCCAGAGGCACCATTTGGAGGCAATAGCAAGGCAAGAATTCCGAAAAATAACAAAAGCCATCATCATCAAACAGACCATGCAAAAACACAAGAAGCTACAAACCTTTATTTTCTACGAATAAATCATCATCAAAGCTAGAACCTTTCCTACCAATAGTTCAACAAAAACCAAAACTTTACACAAAGATAGGGTTGTGTAACCATGAAAAGAAATAGGAACGGTGACAAGCAAAAAGCTCTGCGAAAGTAAAACTACTAGAAGACAGGGATCACCACAAAGATGCAAACTTTTGCACAAAAACTACGAAAATGAAATGTCAAAGAGAAAGACACAATCTTTTTTTGAAAGGATCAGGATTCTCAGGGACAAAATAAGTAAAATTCACATGCAATAGTGAAGACATACAAGAAGGTGACTTTCGAAACATAAAAAGGAAAAGAGAATACCAACATGTAGAGGAAGAAGGAAGAAAACGATCAAATCTATGCCAACAAAAATGCTCTCGAGCAAAGAAGATAGAAAGATTGAGGGCGTGTAAGCAAGAAGAAGGAGCAAAGAGAGAAAAGAAAGGGAGGAAGAAATTGTAAAGTGATTCTTTGAAATTCAAAATAAGAGATGAAAGAGGGAAAAAAGGAAAACGGCGAAGGGAATTAATGAGCATTTAACCCTCGCACGTTTCCAAAAAAAGTGCAAACGCGTGCCGCAATTAATAAGAAAAAAGAAAAATGCTTCGCATTCAAGGAGTCCAGCAGGAGTTATACAGAGATCAACTAAAAGTCAAAATGCTCGAGCCCGACTTCCTCAAAGGATCGAAGTCTAAAAGACACAACCTTAAAAGTAAAGATCGAGCCTAAGCAGGGGCACTGTTCATATCCAAGGTCGAGCTACGCGACCTCGGCTGACTCCAGACAGGAACATCCGACCTCTTAAGGTCGGATCGCCACCGACCTCTTCAAAAAGGGCTTGGCCAAATCGCTATAGAGGCCCAATTAGGCCCAAACAGAGAGGCACAGCCAACTCCAAAGGCGATTAGCCTAAAAGATAAGATGACTTCTGGTGCACGAATTGTGAATCACACTTTTCACAACTCGTACCACTAACCATCAAGTACACTGGGTCGTCCATGTAATACCTTACGTGAGTAAGGGTCGATCCCACGAAGATTGTTGGTTTGAAGCAATCTATGGTTATCTTGTAAATCTTAGTCAGGAAATCAATTATAATTATCAGTATGAATTGCGAAGAATAAAAGAGCATGAATTAAATACTTGTTCTGCAGTAATGGAGAATATGTTAGAGTTTCGGAGATGCTTTGTCTTCTGAATCTCTGCTTTCTCCCTGTCTTCTTCTTCACGTACGCAAGGTTCCTCCTATGGCAAGCTGTGTGTTGGTGGATCACCGTTGTCAATGGCTACCATCTGTCCTCTCAGTGAAAAAGGTCCAGGTGCGCTGTCACCGCATGGCTAATCATCTGTCGGTTCCCACTTATGCTGGAATAGGATCCATTGATCCTTTTGCGTCTGTCACTACGCCCAGCGCTTGTGAGTTTGAAGCTCGTCACAGTCATTCAATCCCTGAATCCTACTCGGAATACCACAGACAAGATTTAGACTTTCCGGATTCTCAAGAATGCTGCCAATGGATTCTAGCTTATACCACGAAGATTCTGATTAAGGAATCCAAGAGATATTCATTCAATCGAATGTAGAGCAGAGGTGGTTGTTAGACACGCATTCATAGTTTGAGGATGATGATGAGTGTCATGGACCATCACATCCATCATATTGAAGTGCGAATAAACATCTTAGATAGAAACAAGCGTGTTTGAATAGAAAACAGAAATAGTTGCATTAATTCATAGAAACACAGCAGAGCTCCTCACCCCCAACAATGGAGTTCAGAGACTCATGCCGTCCAAGAGTACAAAGTTCAGATCTAAAATGTCATGAGGTGCAAAATAAATCTCTAAATGTTGTTTAAATACTAAACTAGTAACCTAGGTTTACAGAAAATGAATAAACTAAGATAATTGGTGCAGAAATCTACTTCTGAGGCCCACTTGGTGTGTGCTGGGGCTGAGACTTAAGCTTCTCACGTGCCTAGGCTGTTTCTGGAGTTGAACGCCAGGTTGTAACCTGTTTCTGGTATTCAACTCCCATTTGTAACCTATTTCTGGCGCTGAATGCCAGACTGCAACATGGAACTGGCGTTGAACGCCAGTTTACGTCATCTATCCTTGAGCAAAGTATGGACTATTATATATTTCTGGAAATCCCTGGATGTCTACTTTCCAACGCAATTGGAAGCGCGCCAATTAGACATCTGTAGCTCCAGAAAATTCATTTTGAGTGCAGAGAGGTCAGAATCCAACAGCATCAGCAGTCCTTTTTTAAGCCTGAATCAGATTTTTGCTCAGCTCCCTCAATTTCAGCCAGAAAATACCTAAAATTACAAAAAAACACACAAACTCATAGTAAAGTCCAGAAATATGATTTTTATTTAAAAAATAATAAAAATATAATAAAAACTAACTAAATCATACTAAAAACATACTAAAAACAATGCCAAAAAGTGTATAAATTATCCGCTCATCACAACACCAAACTTAAATTGTTGCTTGTCCCCAAGCAACTGAAAAGCACATAGGATAAAAAGAAGAGAATATACAATGAATTCCAAAAACATCTGTGAAGATCAGTATTAATTAGATGAGCGGGGCTATTAGCATTTTGCTTCTGAACAGTTTTGACATCTCACTTTATCCTTTGAAGTTCAGAATGATTGGTATCTATAGGAACTCAGAATTCAGATAGTGTTATTGATTCTCCTAGTTCAGTATGTTGATTCTTGAACACAGCTACTTTATGAGTCTTGGCCGTGGCCCTAAGCACTCTGTTTTCCAGTATTACCACCGAATACATACATGCCACAGACACATAACTGGGTGAACCTTTTCAGATTGTGACTCAGCTTTGCTAAAGTCCCCAATTAGAGGTGTCCAGGGTTCTTAAGAACACTCTGTTTTTGCTTTGGACCTCGACTTTAACCGCTCAGTCTCAAGTTTTCACTTGACACCTTCACGCCACAAGCACATGGTTAGGGACAGCTTGGTTTAGCCGCTTAGGCCAGGATTTTATTCCTTTAGGCCCTCCTATCCACTGATGCTCAAAGCCTTGGATCATTTTTATTACCCTTGCTTTTTGGTTTTAAGGGCTATTGTCTTTTTGCTCTTGCCTTTTGGTTTGAAGAGCTTTTGGCTTTTTCTGCTTGCTTTTTCTTTTTCTTGCTTTCTTTTTTTTTCGCATTTTTTTTCTGCAAGCTTTGTTCTTGGTGCACGAATTGTGAATCACGCTTTTCACAACGCGTACCACTAACCAGCAAGTGCACTGGGTCGTCCAAGTAATACCTCACGTGAGTAAGGGTCGAATCCCACGGAGATTGTTGGTTTGAAGCAATCTATGGTTATCTTGTAAATCTTAGTCAGGAAGTCAATTATGTTTATCAGTTGAATTGCGAATAACCAAGAGAGCATAAATTAAAGGTTACTTGTTGTGCAGTAATGAAGAATATGTTGGAGTTTTGGAGATGCTTTGTCTTCTGAATCTCTGCTTTCCTCTGTCTTCTGATTCACGCACGCACGTCCTCCTATGGCAAGCTGTGTGTTGGTGGATCAATGTTGTCAATGGCTACCTTCCATCCTTCCAGTGAAAACTACGCTCACGCGCTCTGTCACAGCACGGCTAATCACCGGTTGGTTCTCGATCCGGTTGGAATAGGATTTACTATCCTTTTGCGTCTGTCACTAACGCCCGGCCTTCAAGAGTTTGAAGCTCGTCACAGTCATTCAATCCTTGAATCCTACTCGGAATACCACAGACAAGGTTTAGACTTTCCGGATTCTCATGAATGCTGCCATCGGTTCTAGCTTATACCACGGAGATTCTGATTAAGGAATCTAAGAGATACTCATTCAATCGTATATAGAACGGAGGTGGTTGTCAGGCACACGTTCATGATTTGAGGAAGGTGATGAGTGTCACAGCTCATCACCTCCATCACAGTTAAGCGCGAATGAACATCTTAGATAGGAACAAGCGTGTTTGAATGGAAAACAGAAATACTTGCATTAATTCATCGAGACACAGCAGAGCTCCTCACCCCCAACAATGGGGTTTAGAGACTCATGCCGACAGAGAATACAAAGTTTAGATCTAAAATGTCATGAGATACAAAATAAGTCTCTAAAAGTTGTTTAAATACTAAACTAGTAGCCTAGGGTTACAAAATATGAGTGGACTATGATGGATGATGCAGAGATCCACTTCTGGGGCCCACTTGGTGTGTGCTGGGGCTGAGATTTAAGTGAGTCACGTGCAGAGGCCATTTGTGGAGTTGAACGCCAGTTTTTGTGCCAGTTTGGGCGTTCAACTCCAGATTTTGATCCTTTTCTGGCGCTGGACGCCAGAATTGGGCAGAGAACTGGCGTTGAACGCCAGTTTACGTCGTCTATCCTTGTGCAAAGTATGGACTATTATATATTGCTGGAAAGCCCTGGATGTCTACTTTCCAATGCAATTGGAAGCATGCCATTTCGAGTTCTGTAGCTCCAGAAAATCCACTTTGAGTGCAGGTAGGTCAGAATCCAACAGCATCAGCAGTACTTTTTCAGCCTGAATCAGATTTTTGCTCAGCTCCTTCAATTTCAGCCAGAAAAATACCTGAAATTACAGAAAAATACACAACTCATAGTAAAGTCCAGAAATATGAATTTTTCATAAAAACTAATAGAAATAGACTAACAACTAACTAAAACATACTTAAAACTATATGAAATTATCCCCAAAAAGCGTATAAAATATCCGCTCATCAGTTCTTCCCTACTTTTTCTTGCTTCAAGAATCATTTTTATAATTTTTCAGATTATCAAATAACATTTCTCCTTTTTCATCATTCTTTCAAGATCCAACATTTTTAACATTCATAAACAATAAATTCAAAAGACATATGCACTGTTCAAGCATTCATTCAGAAAACAAAAAAGTATTGCCACCACATCAAAATAATTAAACTATTTTAAAATTTGAAATTAATGTACTTCTTTTTTTTTCAGAAAACAATTTTCATTTAAGAAAAGTGATGGATTCATAGGACATTCATATCTTTAAGACATAGACACTTAGATACTAGTGATCATATAGTAAAGACACAAACATAATTAAACATGAAGCATAGTAAACGAAAAACAGGAAAATAAGAACAAGGAGATTAAGGAATGGGTCCACCTTAATGAGGGTGGTATCTTCCTCTTCTTGAAGAACCAATGGTGCTCTTAAGCTCCTCTATGTTTCTTACTTATCTTTGTTGCTCCTCCCTCATAGCTCTTTGATCTGCAGTCAAATGCTCTACCACTGAACTATGGACCCTTGAGATGAACCTCTCCATCTCTCATGACTTGAAGGTGGAAGCAACTGCCTTCCTTTTCCTCTTTCTAGAGGTCTCTCCGGCCTAGGTGCCATAAATGGTTATGGAAAAACAAAAAGCAACGCTTTTTTTCCACACCAAACTTAAAAGGTTTGCTCGTCCTCGAGCACAAGAAGATAGAAGGGAGTAGAAGGAGAAGTGTGAATGGGTGGGTATGGGAGGGAAATGGTTTGAATTGGAATGGTGAGGTAGGTGGGGATCCTGTGGGGTCCACAAATCAAGTGGGGTCAAGGACTTAACAACCCTGCTCCAATTAGGCATGTAAAACGCCCTTGCTGTGCAATCCTGGCATTTAACGCCAGACTGCTGCTTGTTTCTGGCGTTAAACGCCCAAATGTAGCCTGTTTCTGGCGTTTAACGCCAGGCAGATGCTTGTTTCTAGCGTTAAACGCCAGCTTGGTGCTTGTTTCTGGCGTTTAAATGCTAGACTGCTCTCCTCCAGGGTGTGCTGTTTTCAATGCTGTTTTTCATTCTGTTTTTGATTTTTCAGTAGTTTTTGTGACTTCACATGATCATCAACTTAATAAATCACGAAATAACAAAAAGAAAATAAAATAGATATGATTAAATAGCATTGGGTTGCCTCCCAACAAGCGCTTCTTTAATGTCAATAGCTTGACAGTGAGCTCTCATGGAGCCTTACAGATAATCAGAGCAAGGTTGGAACCTCCCAACACCAAACTTAGAGTTTGGTTGTGGACTCCCAACACCAAACTTAGAGTTTGAATGTGGGGGTTTTGTTTCACTCTGTATTGAGAGAAGCTTTTCATGCTTCCTCTCCATGGTTACAGAAGGAGAACCTTGTGTCTTATAGTTTGCAATGTCTGCAAACCACAGAGCTTCCTGAATAGCAAATAATTGCTCATCCGCAAAAGGTTTCAGAGATCTCAGTAGGAGGGAGGTATGCTCCTACTACTGGTTCTATCCGGGACAGGTGATCAGCTACTTGATTCTCTGTCCCTTTTTTGTCTCTTATTTCTATATCAAACTCTTGCAGAAACAACACCTATCTTATGAGCCTGGGCTTTGAATCTTACTTTGTGAGTAGATATTTAAGAGCAGCATGGTCAGTGTACACAATCACTTTTGATCCTACTAAGTATGATCTAAACTTGTCAATGGCATAAACCACTGCAAGCAGCTCTTTTTCTGTGGTTGTGTAATTTTTCTGGGCATCATTTAAAATGCGGCTAGCATAATGAATGACATGCAGAAGCATGTTATGCCTCTGTCCCAGTACTTCACCAATGGCATGGACACTGGCATCACACATTAGTTCAAATGGTAATGTCCAGTGATGGGAAAATTTGTGGAAAAACGAATTTCCAAAACACCCAAATCTAACCGGCAAGTATACCGGGTCGCATCAAGTAGTAAAACTCACGTGAGTGAGGCCGATCCCACGAGGATTGATGGATCAAGCAACTTTAGTGGGTGATTAGTTTAGTCAAGCTAACATTGAGTGATTTGAGTGACAATTGAAGCCAACAGAATGTAAATTTGCAGGAATTATAAAGTGTAGAAAGTAAAATTGCAAGTAACTTAAAGAGCAAGAAATGTAAATTGCAAGAATCTTAAATTGCAAGAAAAGTAAAATTGCATTAAATGTAAAGGGAAGTGGGTGCTGGAAATTAAAAGAAAGCAGTAGATCAAGTAACTGGAAAGTTAAATTGCAAGAAGAATAAAAGGAATTAGGATTTGGGATGCACAATTAAACAAGGAAATATGTAGAGCAATAAATCCGAGGAAGTGATAAAATGCAATAGATCTCAACAGAGAAGGAAAATTGCTTAAAGAAGCAAAACAGAAATATAACTCAATTGCAAAATCTAAATGAGAGGTTGAAGATCTCAAGGGTTGGAAGAGACTAGAAAACAAGTCTAGATCTCAAATCCTTCCTTGATCCAACAAGAACAATTGCAAATTGAAAATGGAAAAGTAAATTGCAAAAGAAAAGAGAGCTTGAAGCAGTAGACAGAATTGAAATTTAAATTCTACAATTATGCAGAAAGCAAACAAAAGATCTCAAGGTAACCAACAGAGAAATTAAAATGAAAACTCCAGATCTCAGGACCCAAGAGACTAGATAACCAAGTTTAGATCTCAACGCCTTCCTAGATCCAAATTCAGAATTCAATTGCAAGAAAAGTAAAGATCAAGCAGTAGAAGAAAGGAATTCAAATATTGGTTTCTCAAAAAGTGCAGTAAATAAAACAGAGAGATCTCAGGGTGAGATTGAAATAGAATTCCTTCAATTCTCCAACACCCAAGATTCAAACAAAGAGTAAATGAAATTGAAAATAAGAAAACGAAGAGGAAGAGAAATTCAATTCTCCTTCCCCAAGACTCAAAATCTCAAATTAACTCCTAACCAAAAGCTCTCCCAAAATCGCTTAGTAAAAACTAAAACGGAAAAGCTCCCCAAAAACTTAAATTCTAAGCTATTTATACACTCTCTTCAAATGATCTTCAAGCCTTGAATTGGGCCTTTGCTCTTGATGGAATTGGGCTGACAAAAGCCTCTGTTGATTGCACTTGGAGTTGGAGAGAGACCCATTGTGAATCAGGACATAAAGCACAAAAGCTTGAGTCAAAGTTTGAGACAAACTTTTGCTCAAGCTTTTTATATCAGCCCCCCCCTTTTGCTGATATCCACGTTTGAGCTAAAGTTTGAGGTCAAACTTTTAGCCAAACGTGGATCCCCTTGTGTGCATGTGTGGGGTGCTACTTTGTCCTCTTGTCAACGTTGCCAATTTCATGCCAACTATAGACTATTATATATGGTTGGAAAGCTCTGAATGTCAGCTTTCTAACCCAATTGAATTCACCCCAATTGGACATCTACAACTCACGTTATGCCCCTTTGAAGAGGACAGGGTCGCTGGCTTTGGTGTGCAGCGTTTGAGGTAAAGTTTGCCTCAAATGTGGTCGAAAACGCCAGTTCTGGAGACTCAAACGTATTGTCCACCCCATACTATTATATATTGCTGGAAAGCCCTGAATGTCTACTTTCCAATGCCGTTGGAAGTGCATCATTTGGAGCTCTACAGCTCGAGTTATACTCCGTCGAAGGTGCAGAGGTCAGTTGGCCTCACTGCAGGTTGCCACCATGTTCGTTTATGCTCATTGCGGGGCTGTTTTCTCCCTCAATTTTAGTGTCCACCATGCAGTGCCATATATGCTTGGAAAGCTCTCGATTCCTACCTTCCATTGCTTTTTGAATCACCTCATTTGGAGGTCTGTAGCTCAAGTTATTCTTGTTGGAAGTATACCCCTTCAGGCTGTTGCGGTGTGTGGCGCCAACGTTTGCCAAAAAGCTTGAGGCAAATGTTGGCGCAAGCTTTTCTCCTCCAGGGTGTAGGTTTTGTGATGCCAACGTTTGCCAAAAAGTTTGAGGCAAACGTTGGCTCAAGCTTTTTTTCCAAAAGTTTGAGCTGAAGTTTGAGGCAAACTTTGGCTCAAGCTTTTTTCCTCTGGGGTGTTTTCAATTCTTCCAAAAGTTTGAACGAAAGTTTGAGGCAAACTTTGGCTCAAGCTTTTTGTTCTCTCTTGCTCCTAGCCATTCCTTCTTTCTTCAACCTTCTTCAAAACTCTTTTCACCTATCATCAATCAACCAACACATCAAAGCTATGCTCAAAATCATGAGTTTGTTATTCTTTCATAATATATGACAATTATAGCATAAAAACTCATGAAATTGCATTAATTCATCCATGGTTGATTGAATCAAAGGAAACATGGAAATCTACCCAATTGGCTTGCTTATGGCTCAAGAAAGTGCATAAAACCTATTGAAAACAAAGGAAAAAGCATAGAAAAGCATGACATGATGGCATGTCATCACAACACCAAACTTAAACCTTGCTTGTCCCCAAGCAAGAAAAGAATCATGCAATAGAGATTGACAATCCAAGGTAAGAAGAATAGCAACTCAATGTTCATGATAAGCTAGTTTTCTAAGCATGCTACAATCACAAAAGAAATGTAAATGATTGATGCTTCTATCTAGCTCATTTTATGAAATCTTTTCCTTATATTTCTTCCTTGAAACAAGCTTTTTGATTTTCTTATTAGCTTCTCCTTTTGGGTGCTTTGCCCCATGAGTTAATAACAAAGCTACGACTTCTAAATGCGTTGTTTTCAAGTATTACCACTTGATACATAAGCACCACAAGCATTTGATTAGAGGACTTCATTAAGCTCATTTTTTCTTTTCTTTTCTTGACTCTCTAATCATTGATGCTCAGAGCCTTGAGCTTTGAGAGAGTGCTTTTGCACTTTGAGCCTAACCTTGACTTCTAAATGTTTTGTTTTCAAGCATTTGGCTTGATACATAAACACCACAAGTACTTAGCAAATAAATTGCCATCGGTACTCAGAGCCTTCAGCTTCCTCATTCTTTCCCTTTTTCTTTTCTTGCTTTAATTGTATTTGCTTCTTCAAGGTTTTCATGATTTTCAAAAGATTTCACAAAATGTACTAGATGAAAACTTCAATTGAATAAAATCCAATGCCATTGAGCAACAATTAATCATACTAGCTTTCCAATACTTGTATGCACATGCTAAACTCTTCTTTAATTCCTTGTTTGTTTATGATCATGATGCTTTACTGCTTTTGAATTCACAAAACTCAAGTTGGTAATCATAATGGCACAGCACCATGTTGCAATTTAGAAATCAAACTATGCCTTTTCATACACACATGCATACAGAGAAGGTAAAGACAATCATGCAGTTTATAGTGCTTGAAACAAATGAGAGGAAAAGGAACTTTACAACCTTGTAGTTCATCTTCTCTATTGTTGTCATTTTCCTCCCATTCTTCTCCTTCCCATACCAAACTCAGAATGCTTGCTCATCCTCAAGCAACTATTAGAACCGTGGCTATGGGGCTAAGATGGATCATGAATGTCTTACACAAGAAATGTTAGTAGTACATGTGTTTCAAGCAAGCAAAATTAAAGATAATAATCAAGGCACAAGAGACAAAGACATTGTGATTGCAAACTTAAGAAGGTGAGCATAATACTTTGCATAAAGAATAAGTGGCACACCAAACTTAGTGTGACATTTTCACTTGGAATTGATGCAAGTATCTTGTAAGGATTAGAACCAAATTTTGTTACATAGCAACACCAAACTTAGAATGCAACCATATGTCAATTTATTGAAATTTAAACTAAACAAAGGAAGAAAACAAAGCAGAGAAAAAATGTTACCTACGGTTGGGTTACCTCCCAACAAGTGCTCTTTTAGTGTCATTAGCTTGACATGTTGTTCTTCACTTTCTTCCTCTTCTTCCAGTTTGTTAAGAGGAATGACTCCAAGAGGGGAGAAGTTTCAGTTATTGTCCCCTGTCTTGGTCTTCTTTCAACAAGCTTCCTTGTGAAATTGGCTTGATTGATCTTGCTTGCTGGATCAGGGGGAGGATTGTTTGCAGTTGACCTTCTCATGAATGTTGTCCTTGGTATCTTGGTCACAATCCTCTTCTTGGTGCTTTTGTCAATTACCTTCACTTCTTGAATGTCAAGACATGGTTGCTGTGTGATTATTGGAGTGATTTCTTCATTAAGAGCCTCTTGTATTGGTGGTTCCATGAGCCCTTCCTTCATGTGATTTTCTGCTTCACTTGAGTGTGAATTCTTTGGAATGACTTCCTCACTTTCATGCTCCTCCACTCCTTTCTTTGCACCCAACATTTGACTTAATAGTTCTTTTATGGAGGAGGTTTGTTGTTCTTCCCAAGATTTCTTCATCTCTTCTTCATATTTTTCGATCACAGATTCATGGGAAGTTTGTGAGGGTTGTGAATGTTCCTTTGTTACCTCAAGTGCAGTTTCATTTTCAACCACCTCATTCTTCATTGAAAGTTCACTTGATGCAGTGGCCTCCTTATCTTGCTCTTCCACTTTCTCCTTCATATCCATCAATTGGCCTTCATTTTTCTTGCTCAGTGGTTCTAAGCTCCTCCTTATTTTATCTAAATCTCCATTCATATTTTTGAAGAGAGCTTCTTGCCTTTTCCAGGATTGTTCTTGTCTTTCAAAAATTCCTCTGGACTTTTGAAGGAGATCCTCTGAATCACAGTTTGAAGAATTGTTGAACTCATCACAGTATGGATTGCTAAGATTTCTTTGATTTTGACTTTCCCAGTCACAATATGAGTAGTTGTTGGACTCATCAAAATCTGGATCATATTGTGTCTCTGAGAAGTGTCCCATATGATTCCCTCGCTCATCTTGTGTCTCTGAAGCAATTCTCCATGGATTGGAGTGCTCAGAATCTGTTAATTCTTGGTGATATCCCTAGCCACCATTAGAGGTTGGTGATGGTGGGTGATATCCTGAAAAATTTTGTTTGACTGCAAGATGAGTTGAACTCCATTTGTATTTTGCAAAACACAACACCATTGAAAATTGAAATTCATGTCTCAGAGACAGAATTTCTCAGTGAGGCAAAAACACAAACACCTTGGCTTCAGTTTAAAACAGGGAACAAAAACAAAAAAAATGCTTGATCTAAACTTCTCACCCACCTAATCATTGTTGATCTAAATCAATCCCCGGTAACGGCGCCAAAAACTTGATGGGAAAATTTGTGGAAAAACAAATTTCCAAAACACCCAAATCTAACCGGCAAGTATACCGGGTCGCATCAAGTAGTAAAACTCATGTGAGTGAGGTCGATCCCATGAGGATTGATGGATCAAGCAACTTTAGTGGGTGATTAGTTTAGTCAAGCTAACATTGAGTGATTTGAGTGACAATTGAAGCCAACAGAATGTAAATTTGCAGGAATTATAAAGTGCAGAAAGTAAAATTGCAAGTAACTTAAAGAGCAAGAAATGTAAATTGCAAGAATCTTAAATTGCAAGAAAAGTAAAATTGCATTAAATGTAAAGGGAAGTGGGTGCTGGAAATTAAAAGAAAGCAGTAGATCAAGTAACTGGAAAGTTAAATTGCAAGAAGAATAAAAGGAATTAGGATTTGGGATGCACAATTAAACAAGGAAATATGCAGAGCAATAAATCCGAGGAAGTGGTAAAATGCAATAGATCTCAACAGAGAAGGAAAATTGCTTAAAGAAGCAAAACAAAAATATAACTTAATTGCAAAATCTAAATGAGAGGTTGAAGATCTCAGGGGTTGGAAGAGACTAGAAAACAAGTCTAGATCTCAAATCCTTCCTTGATCCAACAAGAACAATTGCAAATTGAAAATGGAAAAGTAAATTGCAAAAGAAAAGAGAGCTTGAAGCAGTAGACAGAATTGAAATTTAAATTTTAGAATTATGCAGAAAGCAAACAAAAGATCTCAAGGTAACCAACAGAGAAATTAAAATGAAAACTCCAGATCTCAGGACCCAAGAGACTAGATAACCAAGTCTAGATCTCATCGCCTTCCTAGATCCAAATTCAGAATTCAATTGCAAGAAAAGTAAAGATCAAGCAGTAGAAGAAAGGAATTCAAATATTGATTTCTCAAAAAGTGCAGTAAATAAAACAGAGAGATCTCAGGGTGAGATTGAAACAGAATTCCTTCAATTCTCCAACACCCAAGATTCAAACAAAGAGTAAATGAAATTGAAAATAAGAAAACGAAGAGGAAGAGAAATTCAATTCTCCTTCCCCAAGACTCAAAATCTCAAATTAACTCCTAACCAAAAGCTCTCCCAAAATCGCTTAGTAAAAACTAAAACGGAAAAGCTCCCCAAAAACTTAAATTCTAAGCTATTTATACACTCTCTTCAGATGATCTTCAAGCCTTGAATTGGGCCTTTGCTCTTGATGGAATTTGGCTGACAAAAGCCTCTGTTGATTGCACTTGGAGTTGGAGAGAGACCCATTGTGAATCGGGACATAAAGCACAAAAGCTTGAGTCAATGTTTGAGGCAAACTTTTGCTCAAGCTTTTTATATCAGCCCCCCCCTTTTGCTGATATCCACGTTTGAGCTAAAGTTTGAGGTCAAACTTTTAGCCAAACGTGGATCCCCTTGTGTGCATGTGTGGGGTGCTACTTTGTCCTCTTGTCAACGTTGCCAATTTCATGCCAACTATAGACTATTATATATGGTTGGAAAGCTCTGAATGTCAGCTTTCTAACCCAATTGGAATCACCCCAATTGGACATCTACAGCTCTGAATGTCATCATCCAGTCTGGTGCAGAAATAACTGGTGCTGTGACCAGCTTACCTTTCAGAGTTTCTAACGCCTGCAGACACTCTGTGTCAAACATAAATGGCGTGTCAGCAGCTAGCAGATTGCTCAGAGGTTTTGCAATTTTTGAAAAATCTTTTATAAACCTCCAATAGAATCCTGCATGCCCCAGAAAGCTTCTGATTGCCTTAACATTGGTGGGTGGTGGTAATTTTTCAATTACCTCTACCTTAGCTTGATCCACCTCTATTCCCTTGTTTGAAATTTTATGCCCAAGGACAATTCCTTCAGTCACCATAAAGTGACATTTTTCCCAATTTAGAACCAGGTTAGTCTCTTGGCATCTTTTCAGAACAAGTGCTAGATGGTTAAGACAGGAGCTAAATGAGTCTCCAAATACTGAGAAGTCATCCATGAAGACTTCCAGAAATTTCTCTACCATATCAGAGATGATAGAGAGCATGCACCTCTAAAAGGTTGCAGGTGCATTGCACAGACCAAAAGGCATTCTTCTGTATGCAAATACTCCAGATGGACATGTGAATGCTGTTTTCTCTTGGTCTTGAGGATCTACTGCAATTTGGTTGTAACCTGAATAGCCATCCGAAAAGTAGTAGTATTCATGACCTGCTAGTCTTTCTAGCATCTGGTCTATGAATGGTAAATGGAAGTGATCCTTCCTGGTGGCTGTATTGAGCCTTCTGTAGTCAATACACATACGCCACCTTGTAACTGTTCTTGTAGGAACCAGTTCATTTTTTTCATTATGAACCACTGTCATACCACCCTTCTTAGGGACAACATGGACAGGACTCACCCAGGGGCTATCAGAAATAGGATAAATAATCCCAGCCTCTAGTAACTTAGTGACCTCTTTCTGCACCACTTCCTTCATGGCTGGATTTAGCCGCCTCTGTGGTTGAACCACTGGCTTAGCATCATCCTCCAATAGGATCTTGTGCAAGCATCTTGCTAGGCTGATGCCCTTAAGGTCACTTATGGACCACCCAAGAGCTGTCTTGTGTGTCCTTAGCACTTGAAGTAGCGCTTCCTCTTCCAGGGGATTTAAAGCAGAGCTTATGATCACCGAAAAAGTGTCACCTTCTCCCAGAAATGCATATTTCAGGGATGATGGTAATGGTTTGAGCTCGAGTTTAGGAGGTTTTTCCTCTTCCTGAGGAAGTTTTAGAGGCTCTTTCAATTGCTCTAAATCCTCCAGATCAGGCTGAACATCTTTAAAAATGTCCTCTAGCTCTGATTCGAGACTCTCAGTCATATTGACCTCTTCCACTAGGGAGTCAATAATATCAACGCTCAGGCAGTCGTCTGATGTGTCTGGATGTTGCATAGCTTTGACAACATTTAACTTAAACTCATCCTCATTGACTTTCAGGGTTATCTCCCCTTTTTGGACGTCAATGAGGGTTCGTCCAGTTGCTAGGAATGGTCTTCCTAGAATGAGAGTTGCACTCTTGTGCTCCTCAATTTCCAGCACTACAAAGTCAGTAGGGAAGGCAAATGGCCCAACCTTAATAATCATGTCCTCAATTATGCCTGATGGGTATTTAATGGAGCCATCAGCAAGTTGAAGACAGATCCGGGTTGGTTTGGCCTCTTCAGTCAAGCCAAGCTTTCTGATGATGGATGCAGGGATTAGGTTGATGCTTGCCCCAAGATCACATAAAGCTGTCTTGGTGTAAATACCCTCTAATATGCATGGTATCATAAAGCTCCTAGGATCTTTAAGCTTTTCTGGGAAGCTTTTCAGAATGACTGCACTGCATTCTTCAGTGAGGAGAACTCTTTCAGTTTCTCTCCAATCCTTCTTATGACTCAAGATATCTTTCATGAACTTGGCATAAGAAGGTATTTGCTCAAGTGTCTCTGCAAACGGAATCTTTATTTCAAGAGTCCTGAGATAGTCTGCAAAGCGAGCAAATTGCTTATCCTGCTCCTCTTGGCGGAGTTTTTGAGGATAAGGTATCTTGGCTTTGTACTCCTCAACCTTGGTTGCTGCAGGTTTATTTCCTACAGAAGTGGTTAGGAAAGCCTTTTTTAGAGGGGTTGTTATCAGCACTTGTGTGTGTCTGATCCCTCACTGGCATTTGAATGCCAGGGTTGGAAGCTTGATTGGCGTTGGACGCCAACTTCCTACCTATTTCTGGCATTTGAACGCCAGAACTGAGCTTCCATTGGGTGTTTGACGCCAGCTCCTTGCCTGTTCCTGGCATTTGAATGCCAGAACTGTGCGTGCGTTGGGTGTTTAACGCCAGCTTTGCACCCTTTTCTGGCATTTGAACGGCAGAGTTATTCCTCTCTGGGCTCTTACTGTTCTCAGAGGGATTTTGGATAGTATTTTGCTCATCCTCTGTCAGTTGTTCTTTTCTTGGCTTTTTGCTGCTCTGAAGTGAGGTATTTAATGTTTTCCCACTTTTTAATTGAACTGCTTGGCACTCTTCTATTATTTGTTTTGATAACTGCTGTTTTGTTTACTTCAACTGTACTTCCATATTCATATTAGCCATTCTTGTGTCTTGTAGTATCTCTTTGAAATCCACTTCCGGGGCTCACTTGGTGTGTGCTTGGGCTGAGCATTGAAGTTTTCATGTGTAGACACATTTTTTGGGGTTAAACGCCAGGTTGTAGCCTGTTTTTGGCGTTTAACTCTGGTTTGCAACCTGTTTCTGGCGTTTAACACCAGAATAGGGTAAAGACTTAGCATTAAACGCCAATTTTCATCGTCAAAGATTGGGCAAAGTATGGACTATTATATATTTCTGGAAAGCACTGGATGTCTACTTTCAAACGCAATTGAGAGCGTGCCAATTGAACTTCTGTAGCTCCAGAAAATCCATTTTGAGTGCAGGGAGGTCAGAATCGAACAGCATCTGCAGTCCTTTTTCAGCCTCTGTATAAGATTTTTGCTCAAGTCCCTCAATTTCAGCCAGAAAATACTTGAAATCACAGAAAAACATACAAACTCATAGTAAAGTCCAGAAATATGATTTTTGCATAAAAACTAATAAAAATATACTAAAAAGTAGCTAGATCCTACTAAAAACTACATGAAAATACCGCCAAAAAGCGTATAAAATATCCGCTCATCACAACACCAAACTTAAACTGTTGCTTGTCCTCAAGTAACTAGAAAAATAAAATAGGATAAAAATAAAATCAAGAGGTCATAACATCTCAGAGTTTTACATGAATCTCAAATTCTCATTAGATGAGCGGGACTAGTAGCATTTTGCTCTGAACAGTTTCGGGACCTCAATTTATCCTTTGAAGTTCAGAATGATTGGCATCTATAGAAACTTAGAATTTAGATAGTGTTACTGATTCTCGTAGTTTAGTATGTTGATTCATGAACACAGCTACTTTATGAGTCTTGGCCGTGGCCCTAAGCACTTTGTTTTCCAGTATTACCACCGGATACATAAATGCCACAGACACATAGAGGTGTCCAGAGTTCTTAAGCACACTCTTTTTGCTTTGGACGACGACTTTAACCGCTCTGTCTCTCTCTTTTTTTTTTGCAAGCCTTGTTCTTCACTGCTTTTTCTTGCTTCAAGAACCAATTTTATGATTTTTCGGATTATCAATAACATTTCTCCTTTTTTATTATTCTTTCAAGAGCCAACAATTTTAACATTCAAAAACAACAAATTCAAAAGACATATGCACTGTTCAAGAATTCATTCAGAAGACAAAAAGTATTGCCACCACATATAAATAATGCGAATTTTTCTTATTAAGAACTCGAAAATAAAACTGCCTCCTTATTCTAAAAATCTGCTATTTTATTCATGTTTAATGATGATGAGAAAAATAAATTATAGCTTACTTGGAGATAATAAAATAAAAACTAAAAATAAAAATAAATATATTAATTACTACTATTCAAGTGACTCCTAAGGTAGATCTCTAATAGCAAAAGTTATCACAGAGTTAAGATTAGGACTCAACAACCTTTATTTTGGGAGGTGGATCCTCTTTTAATCTGTGGGGTGTTTGGCCCTTCAAGAGACAGCTTCTGACGCTTCAGCTCCTGTAGCTCATGCCCTTGCTTCTCTTGTTCCTTCAGCAGTTTGTAGAGCATGCTATTTTGAACTTGCTGTTCTTCTTTCAGTTGATCCATAGCTTCTTGCAACTTGGTGACAGATGCTTCTAGGCCGTTCCAGTAGTCAATTTGAGGGATTTCTGGGAGGAACTCCTGTACCCTCCTTTTGATGGAGTTATCCTGCACTTGTTGTCCCTCCATTAACTTTTTGGTGATTGGTTGCTCGACTGAGATATACTCGTCCACTCCCATCTTCACCCCAGCATCTTTTCATAGCAGAGAGATTAGGTTTGGGTAAGCCAATTTGGCATCAGTGAAGTTCTTGTTTGCAATTGTGTAGAGCTCACAAGAAATCAGATGATGAATCTCCAATTTGTTTTCCAGCATAATGCAGTGGATCATCACTGCTCTTCTGATAGTGACTTCAGAGCGGTTGCTGGTGGGCAGTATAGAACGCCCAATGAAGTCCAGCCAGCCCCTAGCAATTGGTTTGAGATCTCCTCTCTTGAGTTGATTTGGGACACCCTTTGCATTGGTTATCCACTTGGTTCCAAGGATGCATATGTCCTCTAGAACTTGGTCTAAGCGCTTATCAAATCTCACCATTCTCCTATTAAAGGATTCTGGATCATCTTGTAGTTGAGACAGCTTGAAGACCTCTCTTATTTTGTCCTGGTGGAAGTACATAATCTTTCCTCTGACCAAGGTTCGAAAGGTATAGAAGGCGGCTCCAGTTAATCTCTGCTTATCTGTTTGCCACAGATTTGTGTAGAATTCCTGAACCATATTTCTACCCACCTTTGTCTCAGGATTAGCCAGAATTTCCAGCCTCTGTTTTGAATCTGCTCTTGGATCTCTGGATATTCATCTTCTTTCAGATCGAATTTAACTTCCGGGATCACTGATCTTAGACCCATTATTTTGTAGTAATGGTCTGCATGTTCTTTAGTTAAGAACCTCTCTTGATTCCAAAGTAGTTTTGGAATATTCTCTTTCTTGCCTCTTGAAGTGGTTTGTTTTTGTTTAGGAGCCATGATCTTAGTGAGTCTTAGCTTAGTGATCACGAAAAGCACACCAAACTTAGAGGGTTGCTTCTCCTCAAGAAAAAGAAAGGAAATGAGAGGAATAGAAGCAGAGACAAAGTCGAATTATGGGGGAGAGGGGGTGGCCGAATGTGAATTTAAAGAGGAGGGGGTGTGTTCGAAAATTGTGAAAAAGATATGCTAGAAGATATGATTTGTGAAAAGATAATTATGATATGCAAAGGATGTAGTTTGAAAAGATAAGAGAGAGATTTGAAAAAGATAAATCTAATTTTTGAAAAGATAGTATGCTGATTTGAAAAAAGATTTGAAAAGAATTTAAAAAGATAGATGAGTTTTAAAAAAGATTTGAAAAGAAGTTGAAGAAGAATGAAGAAAAAAAATTTTTTTTTTTGAAGTTGAAATTGAAAGATGATAATTTGTAACATGTTTATGCAAGAAATTATGGATGAAATCATGAAAATTTGAAAAAAATTGAGTTGGAAAACAAAACTTCCTCTCCCCCCACAATCCTGGCGTTAAACGCCCAATTGTTGCTTGTTTTGGGCGTTTAACGCCCAGCTGATGCTGCCTTTGGGCGTTTAACACCCAACTGTTGCTTCTGGCTGGCGTTAAGCGCCAGAAATCCTTTGTCACTGGGCATTTTTCTAAACACCCAAGATGCTGCAGTTATGGCATTAAGCGCCCAGAATGGTACCCATTCTGGCGTTTAACGCCCAAAATACCCCCTTACTGGCATTTTTGTGCCAGTGAGCTCCTTTTCTTTGCTTTATGCTCTGAATTCTTCTGTAACTCTGTGAACTCCTGCAAATGTTAATTTAATCTTAAAGATAATTTATATCAAACTCATATAATTATTATTTGCATAATAAATAAACATTGCTAATGGCTGGGTTGCCTCCCAGCAAGCGCTTATTTATTGTCTTTAGCTGGACTTTACCGAGCTTTTAATCTAGTCTCAGCTTTGAGCATTCTTGCTCAAAATAACCTTCAAGATAATGCTTGATTCTCTGTCCATTAACAATGAACTTCTTATTAGAATCAATGTCTTGAAGCTCCACATAGCCATATGGTGACACACTTGTAATCACATATGGTCCCTTCCACCGGGATTTTAGTTTCCCGAGAAATAATCTGAGCCTAGAGTTAAACAGCAGAACCTTTTGTCCTGGTTCAAATACACTGGGTGACAATTTCTTATCATGCCACCTTTTTTTTTCTCCTTGTAAATTTTTGCATTCTCGAAAGCATTGAGTCTGAATTCCTCTTGCTCATTTAACTGGAGTAATCTTTTCTCTCCAACTAACTTAGCATCCAAGTTTAGGAATCTGGTTGCCCAGTAGGCTTTATGTTCCAGTTCCACGGGCAGATGATAGGCCTTCCTATACACAAGCTGGTATGGAGAGGTTCCTATAGCAGTCTTGAATGCTGTTCTGTATGCCCACAGAGCATCATCCAAGCTTTTTCCCCAATCCCTTCTACGGGTAATTACAGTCTGTTCCAGGAATCTTTTTAGTTCTCTATTAGAGACTTCAGCTTGCCCATTTGTCTGTGGATGATATGGAGTTGCTACTTTGTGGCTAATTCCATATCGGACAATAGCAGATTAAAGCTGTTTATTACAGAAATGAGTGCCCTCGTCACTGATTAGTGCTCTAGAGACACCAAACCTGCTGAAGATATATTTTGGAGGAACTTCAGCACTGTCTTAGTATCATTAGTGGGTGTTGTAATTGCCTCTACCCATTTAGATACATAGTCTACTGCCACCAGAATATATGTGTTTGAGTATGATGGTGGGAAAGGCCCCATGATGTCAATACCCCATACATCAAATAACTCAATCTCCAAGATCCCTTGTTGAGGTATGGCGTAACCATGAGGCAGATTACCAGCTCTTTGGCAGCTGTCACAGTTACGTATAAACTCTCGGGAGTCTCTATAGAGAGTAGGCCAGTAGAAGCCACATTGGAGGACCTTGGTGGCTGTTTGCTCACCTCTAAAATGGCCTCTATATTGTGACCCATGGCAATGCCATAAGATCTTCTGTGCCTCTTCTTTGGGCACACATCTACGGATTATTCCGTCTGCACATCTTTTAAAGAGATATGGTTCATCCCATAGGTAGTACTTTGCATCAGAAATTAATTTCTTTATTTACTGCCTGCTGTACTCTTTGGGTATGAATCTTACAGCTTTATAGTTTGCAATATCTGCAAACCAAGGTGTTTCCTAAATGGCTAACAAGGTATTTATGCCCCTTCCACTGGTTCTATCTGGGACAGATGATCTGCCACTTGATTCTCTGTCTCTTTTTTGTCTCTTATTTCTATATCAAACTCTTGCAGAAACAAAACCCATCTTATGAGCCTGGGTTTTGAATCCTGCTTTGTATGTAGATATTTAAGAGCAGTATGGTCAGTGTACACAATCACTTTTGATCCTACTAAGTATGATCTAAACATGTCAATGGCATAAACCACTGCAAGCAATTCTTTTTCTGTGGTTGTGTAATTTTTCTGGGCATCATTTAAAACACGGCTAGCACAATAAATGACATGCAGAAGCTTGTTATGCCTCTGTCCCAGTACTGCACCAATGGCATGGTCACTGGCATCACACATTAGTTCGAATGGTAATGTCCAGTCTGGTGCAGAAATAACTGGTGCTGTGACCAGCTTAACTTTCAGAGTTTCAAACGCCTGCAGACACTCTATGTCAAACACAAATGGCGTGTCAGCAGCTAGCAGATTGCTCAGAGGTTTTGCAATTTTTGAAAAATCCTTTATAAACCTCCTATAGAATTCTGCATGCCCCAGAAAGCTTCTGATTGCCTTAACATTGGCAGGTGGTAGAAATTTTTCAATTACTTCCACTTTAGCATGATCCACTTCTAGTCCCTTGTTTGAAATTTTATGTCCAAGGACAATTCCTTCAGTCACCATAAAGTGACATTTTTCCCAGTTTAAAACTAGGTTGGTCTCTTGGCATTTTTTCAGAACAAGTGCTAAATGGTCAAGGCAGGAGCTGAATGAGTCTCCAAACACTGAAAAGTCATCCATGAAGACTTCCAGAAATTTCTCTACCATATCAGAGAAGATAGAGAGCATGCACCTATGAAAGGTTACAGGTGCATTGCCCAGACCAAAAGGCATCCTTCTGTAGGCAAACACTCCAGAAGGACATGTGAATGCTGTTTTCTCTTGGTCCTGAGGATCTACTGCAATTTGGTTGTAACCTGAATAGCCATCTAAAAAGCAGTAGTATTCATGACCTACCAGTCTTTCTAGCATCTGGTCTATGAATGGTAAAGGAAAGTGATCATTCCTGGTGGCTGTATTGAGCCTTCTGTAATCAATACACATACGCCACCCTGTAACTGTTTTTGTAGGAACCAGTTCATTTTTTTCATTATGAACCACTTTCATACCTCCCTTCTTGGGGACAACTTGGACAGGGCTCACCCAGGGGCTATCTGAAATAGGATAAATAATTCCAACCTCCAGTAATTTGGTGACCTCTTTCTGCATCACCTCCTTCATGGCTGGATTTAGCCGCCTCTGTGGTTGAACCACTGGCTTAGCATCGTCCTCCAATAAGATCTTGTGCATGCATCTTGCTAGGCTGATGCCCTTAAGATCTCTTATGGACCACCCAAGAGCTGTCTTGTGTGTCCTTAGCACTTGAAGTAGTGCTTTTTCTTCCTGTGGATTTAAAGCAGAGCTTATAATCACCGAGAAAGTGTCAACTTCTCCCTGAAATACATATTTCAGGGATGGTGGTAGTGGTTTGAGCTCGGGTTTAGGAGGGTTCTCCTTTTCCTAAAGAATTTTTCAGAGGCTCTTTTATTTCCTCTGATTCCTCCAGATCAGGATGAACTTCTTTAAAGATGTCTTCTAGCTCTGATTTGAGACTCTCAGCCATGTTGATCTCCTCTACCAGGGAGTCGATGATATCAACACTCATGCAGTCTTTTGATGTGTCTGGATGCTTCATTGCCTCAACAGCATTCAGCCTGAACTCATCCTCATTGACTCTCAAGGTCACTTCCCCTTTTTGGACATCAATGAGAGTTCGTCTAGTTGCTAGGAAAGGTCTTCCTAGAATGAGAGTTGCACTCTTGTGCTCCTCTATTTCCAGCACTACAAAGTCAGTGGGAAAGGAAAATAGCCCAACTTTGACAATCATGTCCTCAATTATGCCTGATGGATATTTAATGGAGCCATCAGCAAGTTGAAGACATATCCGGGTTGGTTTGACCTCTTCAGTCAAGCCAAGCTTTCTGATAGTAGATGCAGGGATTAGATTGATACTTGCCCCAAGGTCACATAAAGATGTCTTGGTGCAAGTACCCTCTAATGTGCATGGTATCATAAAGCTTTCGGGATCCTTAAGCTTTTCTGGTAAGCTTGTTAGGATGACTGCACTGCATTCTTCAGTGAGAAAAACTTTTTCTATTTTTCTCCAATCCTTCTTATGACTTAAGATCTCTTTCATGAACTTAGCATAAGAGGGTATTTGCTCAAGTGCCTCTACAAACGGAATCTTTATTTCAAGAGTCCTGAGATAGTCTGCAAAACGGGCAAATTATTTATCCTGTTCCACTTGGCGGAGTTTCTGAGGATAAGGCATTTTGGCTTTATATTCTTCAACCTTAGTTGCTGCAGGTTTATTTCCTACAGAGGCAGGTTGAGAAGCCTTCTTGAGGGAGTTATTATCAGCACTTGCAGGTGTCTAATCCCTCACTGGCGTTTGAACGCCAGGATTGGACGTGGATTGGGCGTTTAACGCCAGATTCCTACTCTTTTCTGGCGTTTGAACGCCAGAACTGGACATGGATTGGGCGTTTAATGCCAGCTTTTCACCCTTTTCTGGTATATATATATATATATATATACGTCAAACTTATTCCTCTCTGGGCTCTTACTATCCTCAGAGGGATTTTGGTGCTCATCCTCTGTCAGCTGTTCCTTTCTTAGCTTTCTGCTGCTTTGAGTTGAGGTATTTAACATTTTTTCACTTCTTAATTGAACTGCTTTGCATTCCTCTGTTATCTATTTTGATAATTGCTGTTTTGTTTGATTCAGTTGTGATTTCATATCCTTGGTAGCAATTTTGGTTTCTTGTAGTATCTCCTTAAATTCTGCTAACTGCCTTGTTATAGAAGATAGTTGCTGATTGAGTTCAGCAATTTGTTCCTGAGGACTAAAGTCAGTTGATACTACCTTAGCTTTTTCTTTCATGGAGGACTCATTACTTATGTACAAATGCTGATTTCTAGCAACTATATCAATAAGCTCTTGAGCCTCTTCAATAGTCTTTCTCATGTATATAGATCCACCAGCTGAGTGGTCTAGAGATATCTGAGCTTTTTCTGTAAGCCTATAGTAGAAGATGTCTAATTGCACCCACTCTAAAAACATTTCAGAGGGGCATTTCCTTAGCATCTCTCTGTACCTCTCCCAGGCGTTATAAAGGGATTCATCATCCTCTTGTTTAAAGCCTTGAATGTCCAGCCTTAGCTGTGTCATTCTTTTTGGAGGAAAATATTGATTCAGAAATTTGTCTGATAACTGTTTCCATGTTCTTATGCTTGCTGTGGGTTGGTTATTTAACCACCTCTTAGCTTGATCTTTTACAGCAAACGGAAATAGTAACAGCCTGTATACGTCCTGATCTACCTCCTTGTCACGCACTGTGTCAGCAATTTGCAAGAACTGCGCCAGAAACTCAGTAGGTTCTTCCTGTGGAAGACCGGAATACTGGCAATTTCGCTGCCCCATGATAATGAGCTGAGGATTTAGCTCAAAACTGCTTGCTTTGATGGGAGGTATACAGATGCTACTCCCATATACAGCAGTAATGGGGTTAGCATATGACCCCAGAGTCCTTCTAGACTGTTCATTTCTATTTAGGTGCATGATGGATAAAATGGGATTGATATGAATTGCAAATAAAATATATATATATATTTTTTATTTTTTATTTTATTTAAGTAGAAATAAACCGAATAATTAAAAATAAATTAAAAAAAAATAATTAGAAATTAAAATGTAAATTTCAAAAACTAAGAGAAAATTAAATTTGAAAACTAAAATAGTTACTTAATTAAGAAGATTTGAAAAACTTTGGATATGATTTTTGAAAAAGATTTCGGATTTTGAAATTTCAAAACTAAGATAAGATAATATAGAAAGTTGTAAAATAAAAATATGAATTTTTAAAGGAAAATTCGAAAATTAATTAAAATAAAGAGAAAATATATTTTTGAATTTAATGAAGAAAGAGAAAAACAGTAAAAATGACACCAAACTTAAATTTTTAGATCAAAATAAAGGAAACAAACAGGAAAGCTTTGAATATCACGATGGACGCTAAGAACAACTTCTAAAAAATTTTTAAGAAAATAGAAACACAAAAAACACCAAACTTAAAATATGAAACTAAACTCAAATAGAAAAACTCAATTATTAGTTTAAAAATTTTCGAAAAAAATTGAAAAAGAAAATAAGGATTCTAAAAAAAAAAGTTTCAACCAAAAACAATAATAGAAGACACAATTTTAGTGACTCTAAACAAAAAAGATAAATTTTTCCTAATCTAAGCAACAAAATAAACTGTCAGTTGTCCAAACTCGAACAATCCCCGGCAACAGCGCCAAAAACCTGGTGCACGAATTGTAAATCACACTTTTCACAACTCGTACCACTAACCAGCATGTGCACTGGGTCGTCTAAGTAATACCTTACGTGAGTAAGGGTCGATCCCACGGAGATTGCCGGCTTGAAGCAAGCTATGGTTATCTTGTAATTCTTAGTCAAGATATCAATGATAATTCTTAATTTCAATAGTAAAAAGTAAAGAGCATCCAATAAATACTTGTTATGCAAGAATCGAGAACAGATTGAGGTTTTGGAGATGCTTCGTCTTCTGGATCTCTGCTTTCCTCCCATCTTCTTCTTCACACACGCAAGGCTCCTTCCATGGCAAGCTGTATGTTGGTGGATCACCGTTGTCAATGGCTACCATCCGTCCTCTCAGTGAAAAGGATCCATGTACATGGCTAATCATCTGTCGGTTCTCACTTGTGTTGGAATAAGATCCATTGATCCTTTTGCATCTGTCACTACGCCCAATACTTGTGAGATTGAAGCTCATCACAGTCATTCCTTCCTGGATCCTACTCAGAATACCACAGATAAGGTTTAGACATTCCGGATCTCAGGGATGCTGCCAATTTATTCTAGCTTTTACCACGAATACTCTGGATTAAGGGATTTGAACGCTCTGTTGTCAGGAGAGGCAATCAGACTCCTGAACCAGGAGCCCAAGAGATATACACCCAAGCTATTACAGATAGAACGTAAGTGGTTGTCAGGTACGTGTTCATAGGTTGAGAATGATGATGAGTGTCACGGATCATCACATTCTTCACGGTTAGGTACGAGTGAATATCTTAGAACAGAAACAAGCGTGTTGAATAGAAAATAGAAGTAATTGCATTAATTCATCGAGACACAGCAGAGCTCCTCACCCCCAATCATGGAGTTTAGAGACTCATGCTATAGAGATACAATGTAAAACGTGAAAATGTCATGAGATGCAAAATAAATCTCTAAAAGTAGTTTTTATACTAAGCTAGTGACCTAGGTTTACAGAAATTGAGTAGACTAAGATAGATAGTCCAGAAATCCACTTTCGGGGCCCACTTGGTGTGTGCTTGGGCTGAGCATTGAAACTTTCATGTGTAGAGACTTTTTTTGGAGTTAAATGCCATGTTGTAGCCTGTTTCTGGCTTTTAACTCTGGTTTGGAACCTGTTTCTGGCGTTTAACGCCAGAATAGGGTAAAGACTTGGCGTTAAACGCCAATTTGCGTCATTAAAGCTTGGGCAAAGTATGGACTATTATATATTGTTGGAAAGCCATGGATGTCTACTTTCCAAAACAATTGAGAGCGCGCCAATTGGGCTTTTGTAGCTCCAGAAAATCCATTTTGAGTGCAGGGAGGTCAGAATCCAACAGTATCTGCAGTCCTTTTTCATCCTCTGAATCAGATTTTTGCTCAGGTCCCTCAATTTCAACCAGAAAATACCTAAAATCACAGAAAAACACACAAACTCATAGTAAAGCCTAGAAATGTGATTTTTGCATAAAAACTAATAAAAATATACTAAAAAGTAGCTAGATCCTACTAAAAACTACATGAAAATACCCCCAAAGAGCGTATAAAATATCCGCTGATCAATAGTGCACCCAATTGTCAAAAATTTGGAGGGAAAACACAATGGGACACCAAACATAAAAATTTTAAGATCAAAACACAAACAAAACACAAGAACACTTTGAAGACTAACAAGAACACGAAGAACAAGACTCAAAGAAATTTAAAGAACACAAGAACACATAAAGAACACTAAACTTAAAATTTTTAGAAAACTAAAAGGAAATTTTAAAAAATTAAAGAAAAACAACAAGAAAACACCAAACATAAAATTGAAATAATATTTAACGAAATAAAAATTATTTTTAAAAGAATTTTAATAAGGAAGATATCAAAAAAATAAAAAATTGCCGTAATTAATAAATACAGAGACTTAAAGAAGCAAAAATTTACCAATAACATAAACAAAAAGACTCAAACAGAGAACAAAGATGAAACAAAGAAAATAACAATATTTTTTTAAAAAGGTTTCTAATTTTCGAAAAAATTTGGAGAATAAAAATAAAGATTCAACAAGAACAAAAACGAAGAATCTCAAACAGAAAGCTAAGGATGCTTGAAAATAAACTTTTTGAAAATAGGTTTTTTGGAAAAAGATTTAAAATTTTGGAAAAAAAAAAGGAAGAAGAAAATAAAAATTAAAAGACTCAATTAGGAATGATAAAGAAAATAAGATAATGGTTACCTCAACAATCCCCGGCAACGACGCCAAAAACTTGGTGCCCGAATCCCCACACCTTCATACAGCTGTACCAGCAAGTGCACTGGGTCGTCCAAGTAATACCTGAGCGAGTCAGGGTCGATCCCACGAGAATTGTAGCTTGAAGCAAGCTATGGTTGTCTTGCAGGTCTTAGTCAGGCAGAATCAGAAGGTTGATAGATAAATATTTATGGGATTATTTAAAATAAGGATAGGAATTATACGCTGGGAATAGTAAATAATGGGAATAGAGTTGAAGATGGTAGTTGCTTTGCCTTTCTGAATTAACTCCGGTATTACTGCTCTCTTTGCTTGTGAGTGATTTCTTCAATGGCAGGCTGTATGTGATTGACACTGGTTTGAGCAGCTACCAATACTCCTCCAGATCTGAACCCCAGGTTTAGTGCGGATCCATTCTGATTGAGGGTGAAGCTCGTACAGTTCATTCTCCTTGATGATCCTACTCAAAACTACACAGACAAGGTCGAATCTTCCAGATTAGAGGAATGCTGCGCCTTTGGTTCTAGCCTTTACCACAGAGACCCTAATCTCCCCGTAAATCGGCTAAACTGATGTCTCGAGAAGTCCCCAACGAAGTCGTGGATTAGTTGTCTGAGAGACGTATATTCAAGCTTGTGGTTCATCAATGTTCGATAAAAGACGCACTCGGAACCCATGTAGAATGTGATAACCTTATGCCAGTCCAACACATTCATAGTGATGAAGAACGAATATATATCTTAGAATCAATCAAGCACGGATCGAAGAGAAACAATAATACTTTTATTAATTCATAGGACTCAACAGGGCTCCTCCCCTCAACCTAAGAGGTTTAGAAACTCATACTGAAGAGAGAATACAATGGAAAAACGTGAATAATGCTGAATGGTGTATGACATGTTCGAATGATTATGTATCTATTCAAAACGCCCAGTGAGGAAGGAAAACTAGCATTAAACGCCAGCCAAGTACCCTGGCTGGGCGTTAAACGCCCAAAAAGGTAGCATTTTAGGCGTTAAACGCCATAATGGATGCCATTCTGGGCGTTTAACGCCAGGAGGACACTAGAGGGAAGATTTTGTTTTTAATTCAAATCTTTTACAAATATTCATAATTTTTCAAAATCAAATCTTTTTCAAATCATATCTTTTCAAAATCAATTTCTTTCCATTTTTTTTAATTATTATTATTTTCAAAAATCCTTGCTACAATTAATGATTTAACTCAAAATTTTCAAGTTGTTACTTGCCTATTAAGAAAGGATCAAATTTTAATTCTAGAATCATATCTTTTAATTTCCTGTTAGTCAAGTAATCAACTTTAATTTTAAAAATTTCTCTTTTTAATTTGATTCTCAATCATATCTTCTCAATCATATCTTTTCAATTACATCTTTTTCAAAATTAATTTTCAATCATATCTTTTTTATTTCTAATTTCAAAATCTTTTCCAAAAATCACTTAATTTCTTTCCCAATCTTAGTTTCCGAAAATCATTTACCAAATTTTCAAAATTTCTTTTAATCATTTTAAAATCTTTTTACTGTAATTTCGAAAATTCTTTCCCTCTTCTCAAATCTTTCTATTTAGAGGATTAACACTTCTCCATTATCAGCAATTCGAACTCTGTCCCTTTTGATAAGTTCGAATTCTCTCTTCTCTACCTCATCCTTCTATTTTTATTTTCCTCTGACACCTCAAGGAATCTCTTTACTATGACATAGAGGATTCCATATTTTCTTCTCCTCTCTTTTCATATGAGCAGGAGCAAGGACAAGGGCATTCTTGTTGAAGCTGATCCTAAACCTGAAAGGACCATGAAGAGAAAGCTAAAAGAAGCTAAAGTACAACTCTCTATAGAGGACCTAATAGAAACTTTCAAACAAGAAGAAGCCATGGCAGCCAAAAACAACAACAATTCCAATAATGCAAGGAAGCTGCTTGGTGACTTTACTGCACCCACTCCCGACTTCTATGGGAGAAGTATCTCAATCCCTGCCATTGGAGCAAACAACTTTGAGCTTAAGCCACAATTAGTTTCTCTGATGCAACAGAATTGCAAGTTTCATGGACTTCCATTGGAAGATCCTCATCAGTTCTTAGCTGAATTCTTGCAAATCTATGACACTGTCAAGACCAATGGGGTTGATCCCGAGGTCTACAAGCTTATTCTCTTTCCCTTTGCTGTAAGAGACAGAGCTAGAACATGGTTGGATTCACAACCTAAAGAATGCCTGAACTCTTGGGAAAAGCTAGTCAATGCTTTCTTGGCAAAGTTCTTTCCACCTCAAAAATTGAGCAAGCTTAGAGTGGAAGTCCAAACCTTCAGACAGAAGGAAGGTGAATCCCTCTATGAAGCTTGGGAAAGATACAAGCAATTGATCAGAAGGTGCCCTTCTGACATGCTTTCAGAATGGAGCATCATAGGTATCTTCTATGATGGTCTGTCTGAACTGTCCAAGATGTCATTGGACAGCTCTGTTGGAGGATCTCTTCATCTGAAGAAGACACCTGCAGAAGCTCAGGAACTCATTGAAATGGTTGCAAATAACCAATTCATGTACACCTCTGAAAAGGAATCCTGTGAATAATGGGACAAGTCAGAAGAAAGGAGTTCTTGAGATTGATACTCTGAATGCCATATTGGCTCAGAATAAAATATTGACTCAGCAAGTCAATATGATTTTTCAGAGTTTGTCTGGAATGCAAGCAGCAACAGTCAGTACCAAAGAAGCTTCATCTGAAGAAGAAGCTTATGATCCTGAGAACCCAGCAATGGAAAAGGTGAATTACATGGGAGAATCCTATGGAAACACCTATAATCCTTCAGGGAGAAATAATCCAAACCTGTCATGAAAGGAACAACAGAGGCCTCAACAAGGCATCAACAACAATAATGGTGGAAGAAATAGGTTTAGCAATGGCAAACGTTTTCCCTTATCTTCTCAGAACAAATAGAGAATTCTAAGTAGAACCACTCTGAATTAGCAACTATAGTCTCTAATTTAATTAAAGCCACTCAAAGTTTCATGACTGAAACAAGGTCCTCCATTAGAAATTTGGAGGCACAATTGGGTCAGCTGAGTAAGAAAGTTACTGAACTCCCTCCTAGTACTCTTCCAAGCAATACAGAAGAGAATCCAAAAGGAGAGTGCAAGGTCATCAACATAACCCACACGGCTGAACCTGGAGAGGAGGAATAGGCAGTGATCTCCACTGAGGAAGACCTCAATGGACGTCCACTGGTCTTTATGGAGTTCCCTGATGAGGAACCATGGGAATCTGAGGCTCACACTGAGACCATAGAGATTCTATTGAATTTACTTTTGCCATTTATGAGCTCTGATGAGTATTCTTCCTCTAAAGAGGATGAAGATGTTACTGAAGAACAAGTTGCTAAGTACCTTGGAGCAATCATGAAGCTAAATGCCAAGCTATTTGGTAATGAGACTTGGAAGGATGAACCCCCTTTGCTCACCAAAGAACTGGATGACTTGACTAGGCAGAAATTACCTCTGAAGAGACAAGATCCTGAAAAGTTCTCAATACCTTGCACCATAGGCACCATGACCTTTGAGAAGGCTCTGTGTGACCTAGGGTCAAGCATAAACCTCATGCCTCTCTCTGTAATGGAGAAGCTATGGATCCTTGAGGTACAAGCTGCAAGAATCTCACTAGGGATTTTCCATTGCTATTTTATGTTTTCTATAGGTTGATGATCATGTGTAGTCACAAAAACAATTGAAAAAGCAAAAACAAACTGAAAAATAGAATGAAAAATAGCACACCCTGGAGGAGAAGGCTACTTGCATTTAAACGCCAGTAAGGGCAGCAGAATGGGCGTTAAACGCCCAGTCTAGCACCATTCTGGGCGTTTAACGCCAGAAATGGGTACCAGACTGGCGTTTAATGCCAGAAAAGGGCAAGAAGATGGCGTTAAATGCCAGAAATGGGCAGCAACCTGGCGTTTAACGCCAGGATTGGCAGCAAAGGGCGTTTTGCAAGCCTAATTGGTGCAGGGATGAGAAATCCTTGACACCTCAGGATCTGTGGACCCCACAGGATCCTCACCAACCTCAACTCACTCTCTCTCTTCGTCACACCTTTTCATAATACTCTTCCCCAAATACCCTTCACCAATCACCTCAATACCTCTTCCCCAAAAAACCCCTCACCTATCAAATCCTACCCTCTTCTCCATAAACCCTTCACCAATCCACATCCTTACATCATAAACCCCACCTACCTCACCATTCAAATTCAAACCACTTTCCCTCCCGAACCCACCCATACATGGCCGAACCTTACCCTCTCCCCACTCCTATATAAACCCATCTTCACCCCTTTATTTTCACACATCTTAAACACTACTTCTCCCCCTAGGTCGAAATACTAACCCCCCTCTATCTCTTCTATTTCTTCTTTCTCTACTCTCTTCCTTCTTCTTTTGCTCGAGGACGAGTAAACCTTCTATGTTTCATGTGGTAAAAGCGTTGCTTTTTGTTTTTCCATAACCATTTATGGCACCTAAGGCCGGAGAAACCTCTAGAAAGAGGAAAGGGAAGGCAAAAGATTCTACCTCCGAGTCTTTGGAGATGGAGAGATTCATCTCAGGGGTGCATCAAGACTACTTCTATAAAGTTGTGGCCAAGAAGAAGGTGATCCCCGAGGTCCCTTTCAAGCTCAAAAAGGGTGAATACCCGGAGATCCGACATGAGATTCGAAGAAGAGGTTGGGAAGTTCTCACCAACCCCATTCAACAAGTCAGAATCTTAATGGTTCAAGAGTTCTATGCCAATGCATGGATCACCAAGAACCATGATCAAAGTATGAAACCCGGACCCAAAGAATTGGCTTACAATGGTTCGGGGGAAATACTTAGATTTCAGTCCGGAAAATCTAAGGTTGGCATTCAACTTGCCCATGATGCAAGGAGATGCACGCCCCTACACTAGAAGGGTCAACTTTGATCAAAGGTTGGACCAAGTCCTCATAGACATTTGTGAAGAGGGCGCTCAATGGAAGAAAGATTCAAGAGGGAAGCCGGTTCAACAAAGAAGGCATGACCTCAAGCCCGTGGCTAGGGGATGGTTGGAGTTCATCCAACGCTCAATCATTCCCACTAGTAACCAATCTGAAGTTACTATAGACCGGGCTATCATGATCCATAGCATCATGATTGGAGAGGAAGTAGAAGTTCATGAGGTTATATCCCTAGAACTCTACAAGGTGGCGGACAAGCCTTCTACTTTGTCAAGGTTAGCCTTCCCTCATCTCATTTGTCACCTTTGCAATTCCGCTGGAATTGACATAGAGGAAGACATCCTCATTGATGAGGACAAGCCCATCACTAAGAAAAGAATGGAGCAAACAAGAGATCCCACTCATGGACAAGAGCATGAGGAAATTCCTCATCATGAAATCCCTGAGATGCCTCAAGGGATGCATTTTTCTCCACAAAATTATTGGGAGCAAATTAACACCTCCCTAGGAGAATTAAGTTCCAATATGGGACAATTAAGGGTGGAACACCAAGAACATTCTATTCTCCTTCATGAAATTAAAGAAGATCAAAGAATCATGAGAGAGGAGCAACAAAGACAAGGAAGAGACATTGAGGAGCTCAAACACTCCATAATATCTTTAAGAGGAAGAACTAGCAGCCATCACTAAGGTGGACCCGTTCTTTAATTTCCTTGTTCTTTATTTTCTGTTTTTTGAATTTTTATGCTTTATGTTTATCTATGTTTGTGTTTTCATTACATGATCATTAGTGTCTTAGTGTCTATGCCTTAAAGCTATGAATATCCTATGAATCCATCACCTTTCTTAAATGAAAAATGTTTTTAATTGCAAAAAAAAAAAGAAATACATGAATTTCGAATTTTAAATAGTTTAATTATTTTGATGTGGTGGCAATACTTTTTGTTCTTCTGAATGAATGCTTGAACAGTGCATTTTTTTGAAATTGTTGTTTATGAATGTTAAAGTTGTTGGCTCTTGAAAGAATGATGGAAAAGGAGAAATGTTGTTGATAATCTGAAAAAAATCATAAAATTGATTCTTGAAGCAAGAAAAAACAGTGAAAAAAAATGGCAAAAAAAAAAAGAGGAAAAGAAAAAGCAAGCAGAAAAAGTCAATAGCTCTTTAAAACAAAAGGCAATGGTAAAATAAAAAGGATCCAAGGCTTTGAGCATCAGTGAATAGGAGGGCCGACAGGAATAAAATCTTGGCCTAAGCGGCTAAACCAAGCTGTCCCTAACCATGTGCTTGTGGCGTGAAGGTGTCAAGTGAAAACTTGAGACTGAGCGGTTAAAGTCGTGGTCCAAAGCAAAAAGAGTGTGCTTAAGAACCCTGGACACCTCTAATTGGGGACTCTAGCAAAGCTAAGTCACAAACTGAAAAAGTTCACCCAGTTATGTGTCTGTGGCATTTATGTATCCGGTGATAATACTGGAAAACAAAGTGCTTAGGGCCATGGCCAAGACTCATAAAGTAGCTGTGTTCAAGAATCAACATACTAAACTAGGAGAATCAATAGCACTATCTGAATTCTAAGTTCCTATAGAAGCCAATCACTCTGAACTTCAAGGGATAAAGTGAGATGCCAAAACTATTTAGAAGCAGAAAGCTAATAGCCCCGCTCATATAATCAAGACTGATCTTCATAGATGTTTTTGGAATTCATTGTATATTCTATTCTTTTTATCCTATTTGATTTTTAGTTTCTTGGGGACAAGCAACAATTTAAGTTTGGTGTTGTGATGAGCGGATAATTTATACGCTTTTCGGCATTATTTTTAGTATGTTTTTAGTATATTTTAGTTAGTTTTTGTTATGTTTTTATTAGTTTTTAAATAAAAATCACATTTCTGGACTTTACTATGAGTTTGTGTGTTTTTCTGTGATTTCATGTATTTTCTGGCTGAAGTTGAGGGACCTGAGCAAAAATCTGATTCAGAGGCTGAAAAAGGACTGCAAATGCTGTTGGATTCTGACCTCCCTGCACTCGAAGTGGATTTTCTGGAGCTACAGAAGCCCAATTGGTGCGCTCTTAATTGCGTTGGAAAGTACACATCCTGGGCTTTCCAGAAGTATTTAATAGTTCATACTTTGCCCGAGATTTGATGGCCCAAACCTGCGTTCCAAGTCAGCATAGAAATTCTGGCGTCAAAACGCCAGAACTGGCATAAAAGCTGGAGTTAAACGCCCAAACTGGCACAAAAGCTGGCATTTAACTCCAAGAAAAGCCTCTACACCTGAAAGCTTCAACGCTCAGCCCAAGCACACACTAAGTGGGCCCTGAAGTGGATTCTGCATCATTTACTCATTTCTGTAAACCCTAGGTTACTAGTTTTCTACTAATAGGACCTTTTGCTATTGTATTTTACACACTTGATCATACTTTTGATCTTGGTTCTTCTGGTTCCCTCTCTGGGGCCGAAGCCAATGATCACCATTATCACTTTTGTATTTTCAACGGTGGAGTTTCTACACACCATAGATTAAGGTGTGGACCTCTACTGTTCCTCATGAATTAATGCAAAGTACTATTGTTTTTCTATTCAACTCAAGCCTATTTCTGTTCTAAGATATCCATTCGTTCTTCAACATGATGAATGTGATGATCCGTGACACTCATCACCATTCTCACCTATGAACGCGTGCCTGACAACCACTTCTGTTCTACATGCAAACAAGCTTGAATGTGTATCTCTTGGGTTTCTAATATAAGATTAGAACCTTCATGGTATAGTTTAGAATCATTGGCAGCCATTCATGAGATCCGAAAAGTCTAAACCTTGTCTGTGGTATTCCGAGTAGGATCAGGGAAGGGATGACTGCGACGAGCTTCAAACTCGCGAGTGTTGGGCGTAGTGACAGACGCAAAAGGGTCAATGGATCCTATTCCAACATGATCGAAAACCAACAGCTGATTAGCCGTGCGGTGATAGCGCATTTGGAACATTTTTACTGAGAGGACGGGAGGTAGCCATTGAAAATGGTGAAACCCAACATACAGCTTGCCATGGAAAGGAGTATGAATGATTGGAAGAAGGCAATAGGAAAGCAGAGGTTCAGAAGGAACAAAGCATCTCCATACGCTTATCTGAAATTCCTACCAATGAATTGCATAAGTATCTCTATCTCTATTTTATATATTATTCATCTTTTAATTATCAATTCTCCATAACCATTTGAATCTGCCTGACTGAGATTTACAAGGTGACCATAGCTTGCTTCAAGCCGACAGTCTCCGTGGGATCGACCCTTACTCACGTAAGGTTTATTACTTGGACGACCCAGTGTACTTGCTGGTTAGTTGTGCGGAGTTGTGACAAAGAGTTGAGATTACAATTGTGCGTACCAAGTTGTTGGCGCCATTGATGATCACAATTTTGTGAACCACCAATCATCAAAGAACCACCCCAATCTGAGGTGGGGAGACAATCAGAATCAAAACTCATGGCAGAGAAACTCAACCTAGAACAATTCCAAAAACACAAACCATCAAAACCATCAAAACACTAACCAAAACCAATACAGAAAAACCACAAAACAATCAACCCTAACCCAACTGCTATCTACCAAACAACCCATCCACTAGCCAAAATAACAATCATCCATCCTCAACATCCCATAATCAACCACAACTACCCCAAGAATCTCAAAGGTTCTCCAACTTGGAGATAATAATTGAAAAGATGATCAAGCATCAAGAATTGGCCTATAAGAACCACGAAGCTTCACTGCAGAATTTAGAGAGGCAAATTGGCCAGTTGTCCAAGCAAACAGTGGCTGAAAGAGCACCCAATGCATTACCAAGTGACACCATTCCCAATCCCAAAGAAGAATGCCAAGCAATCCAATTAAGGAGTGGAAGAACCTTGGAGAATGGCAAAGAAGCTAACAAGAAGTCTGTGGAGAATGATATTGGCAGCAAGAAGCAAGTAGGAGAAAAGGACAAGCAAGACCAAGAGAAGCTCAAGGAGAAAGAGGAACCTCAAGCTTCAAAGAAGGGGAAGCAGATTATTGAGGAACATTCACAAGCACAGAGGAAAGAATTGAAGCTTTACATTCCTCCTCTACCATAACCTCAGAGATTGAAAAACGAGCTAAAGGATCAACAATTCCTCAAGTTCTTAGAAGTGTTTAAGAAGCTGGATATCAACAACCCACTTGCTGAAGCATTGGAGCAAATGCCTCTATATGCAAAGTTTCTCAAGGAACTTATTAACAAGAAGTGGAGCTGGAATGAAAAAGAGATAATAATCTTGACCCAAGAATGCAGTGCTGTCATTCAAAGAGGTCTTCCACCAAAACTCAAAGACCCTGGGAGCTTCTTCTTGCCTAGCAACATTGGCAACATATTCATCGATAAGGCATTGTGTGATTTAGGATCCAGTATCAATCTAATGCCCTTATCTATGATGAGAAAGTTGTCCATAGAAGAGGTGAAACCTATAAGAATGACCTTGCAACTTGCTGACAGATCCATGGTAACTCCTAATGGAGTGGTCAAAAATCTCTTGGTCAAGGTGGATAAGTTTATTTTTCCAGTTGACTTTGTTATTTTGGATTTGGATGAAGAGGGAGGTGGCTCTATCATACTAGGAAGGCCTTTCCTAGCCACAGTAAGAGCCATCATTGATGTAGAAAAGGGGGAAATGACTTTGAGAGCACATAATGAGAAGATCATTCTGAATGTCTTCAAGGAAATGCAGCATACTGCTAAAGAGAACAGCTGCATGAGAGTTGAAAAGGAAAACTTGAACTGGAAGGAAAAAGCCAAGGAGGCACTCATCAGCTCACCTGAGAAGCAAGAGATAAACAGTGGAGAAGAAAAAGAGGGTAAGGAACATGTGAAGGCTAAGAAGAGAAGGCAGGAGGAGATTGAAGATTTGATCATTGAGAAGAAAGTCCCTGACATAAAGCCTGCTACCAAGAAAGAAGGGCCATTGAAGAAAGAAAAAAAGAGCAAGAAAAAGGTTCCAAAAGGATGGAAGAACAAAAGGGTATCAACTGAAGGATTCTCAAAAGGGGACAGAGTAAGATTGATCTACCAACAGTTGGAGGCAGATTCACAAACTGAGGATTATTACATCGTCAATAAGATGCTCTCACTGGAGCATATGGAGATTGATCATCAATGAACAGGAAGAAGGCTCACAGTGAGAGGGGACAAGCTGAGGCACTGATAAACTCCGATTTTGTGGTTTATCTTGTGCTTATTTTAGGAGATTTTATCACCTTTTTCCACATTTATTCCATGAAATAGCATGGTTTTGTAATTCTCCCTTAAATTGTGCTTAAGTATAAAAACATGCCTTTTAGGCCCTTAAATTGGAGATTTTGATTCACTTTAATTCCATTCGATGCCTTGATGTGTTTGTTCAGTGATTTCAGGTTCATAAGGCAAGTATTCGATGGAAGAAGTGAGGAGAGAAGCATACAAAATGGAGAATGCATGAAGAAACTAGAATTGGGAATTCATCGATGGGCACGCACGCGTACAAGGCGCGCACGCACAGAAAATATTTCACATAAGGACGCGCACGCATACATGCCGTGTATGCGCGGATGAAGAAACAGCCAATCGACGCGCACGCGCACATGGCGC
Source organism: Arachis ipaensis (assembly GCF_059453495.1). NCBI lineage: Eukaryota > Viridiplantae > Streptophyta > Magnoliopsida > Fabales > Fabaceae > Arachis > Arachis ipaensis. The sequence continues at coordinate 61,427,860 of NC_142441.1, forward strand.
GTACGCGCCGATACTCTCACGTGACCCACTTAAAGGCAAAACATTGGGGGCGATTTCTGAGCAGCCCAGGCCCAAATCCAACTTGTTTCTGAGTGTATTTCATGTAGAATTGAAGTCCAAGCAAAGGGGGGAGCAATTGTTTGAAGTGTTAGCATCATGTAGAGTAGTTTCTAGAGAGAGAAGCTCCCTCTTCTCTCTAGAATTAGGGTTCCTAGGACATTTCCATCTTAGATCTAGGTTCAATTACATGTTTTCATCTTGTTTTCTTTACAATTTCTTGTTTCTACTCTTTTATTCTCACGGTTTGTAGTGTTAATTTTACATTCATGTCTCTTTTATGTTCATGAATATTCTATGTTGGATTTGGTTTACATTTAATGAAATTTGATGTTTGATGTTTCCTTTATTGATGATTGAGTTGTGAATTTACTTTTCTTACAATTGGTAGTTGGTAGATTTATCATTCTTGCAATTTATTATGCTTTCCTTGTACACCCACCAAGTGTTTGACAAAATACTTGGTTGGGCTTTAGAGTAGACTTTGAGCATTCTTGGCTTGGAAAGAGTAATTAGGCAATCTTGAGTTATGAAAATCCAACCGATGTTGGTGATCTAGAGTTGTTAGGACATTTGGATTGAGATTAGCTAGTCTTGTTAGACTTTCTCTCATGGAAAATAACTCATACCTTCTTCCATCGTTGGAGATGACGTAATAAGATAAATTTTTGTTAATTATTATTATTAGTGACTAGGATGGAAAGCCTATGATCTCAATCCTTGCCATGAATATCTCTCTTTATTACTTGCTTTCTCTTATTTACTTGTCTTCTTTAAATACTTGCTTGATTTACTTTTCTTGTCATTTATTTCTTGCCCTTTTATAAATAAAACCCCTTTGCCCCTTCATAGCCAACAAGCATACACTTCATTGCAATTCTTTCTGAGACGATCCGGAGTCTAAATACTTCGGTTAATTCTTATTTGGGGTTTGTTATTTGTGACAACCAAAATTTTTTATGTGAGGATTATTTGTTGGTGTAGAACTATACTTGCGACGAGAATTCATTCAATTGATGAAATTCGATAACAACAAAAGTTCACTCATCAGGCACCATAATCATCAGCCACCCTAACAAGGACCCAATGTCAAGCTAGTGACACTAAAAGAGCGCTCCATGGGAGGCAGACCATGATTTAATATTCTTGCTTTTGTTTTAATTTCAATAATTAATAGTTCTTCTAGCATAAATTTGAGCTCTCATGAGCAGATTTGATAACTGCACACATCATTTTGAAGCATATGTTTGATTCCTAAGTTTGGTGTGCCTAAAGGCACTATAAAATAGCTTTTCAAGCATGCTGATCATATACCCATCTTAGAATATATACTCATTCATTTTACTTGAGTATATAGCCAAACACTAAGTTTGATGTTCTACATATGCTACGAATTTCAAGAAAGTCACATTTGCTCAAAGAGTCAAGTTCATGAAAAGTTAAACCATATCTGTATTATTCTTGTGAATATATTTTGCTAAGGTAGAAAATAAAGTGTCCCTTGTAATGAATATACCAACCATAGCAGAAAACAAGTTTTGTGTTTGCTAACATTTTGTTTAATTTCAAAAGGGCATAGTTGGTTATTCATAAATAAGAAACATATAGCAAATTTTATTTTCTTTCATATATACTTCTCACTTGATAAACATTACAGTACCAAACACAAATTTTGAGCTTACTGCTGCCTTAATTTAAATGGACAGGTGTGAATAATATTTAGGAGAAGACAAAAGAATGCATGCATGTACAGTTGTCACAAGGGGAAAAAGTGAGTCACATGTGCTTAGGGAATGGTGTTCTCTTTGGAAGCAAAATTTGCATGGTTCAACACCTAGGAAGCCGAACCACATGCCCAATAAAGGAGTGATCCTTGTCTTCATCCACCTCTACATGCACACCGTCCATTCCATGAGTTTTCAATAAAGACATGCTCAATCCTCACCATTCATTTCAACCAAATCGTGCTACAAATCATCTAGTAGCACCTCCTAATCTATTTGCCTTTGTTTCATTCATACACTTTTCCCAAATACGTTACAGCAGCTCTTTCTTACCCAAAGATATCACATAGTACCTGATGAGCGGATAATTTATATGCTTTTTGGAATTATTTTTATATAGTTTTTAGTATATTTTTATTAGTTTTTAAATAAAAATCACATTTCTAGACTTTAATAGGAGTTTGTGTATTTTTTTGTGATTTCAGGTAATTTCTGGCTGAAAGTGAGGGACTTGAGCAAAAATCTGATTCAGAGGCTGAAGAAGGACTGCAGATGCTGTTGGATTCTAACCTCCCTGCACTCAAAGTGGATTTTCTAGAGCTATAGGAGTCCAAATGGCGCTCTCTCAATTGCGTTGGAAAGTAGACATCCAGGGCTTTCCAGAAATATATAATAGTCCATACTGTGCCCGCGTTTAGATGACGCAAACTGGCGTTTAACGCCAGCTTTCTGCCCTATTCCGGAGTTAAACGCCAGAAATAGGTTGCAAAGCAGAGTTAAACACCAAAAACAGGTTACAAACTGGCGTTTAACTCCAAGGAAGACCTCTACATGTGAAAGCTTCAATGCTCAGCTCAAGCACACATCAAGTGGGCCCGGAAGTGGATTTCTGCGTCATTTACTTATCGCTGTAAACCCTAGTAACTAGTTTAGTATAAATAGAACTTTTTACTATTGTTTTTACATCTTTGGATCATTTTTAGATCTTTGGAATGTTTTTCCTTAGACGTTTAGGGGGCTGGTCATTCGGCCATGCCTGGACCTTGTTCTTATGTATTTTCAACGGTAGAGTTTCTACACACCATAGATTAAGGTGTGGAGCTCTGCTGTTCCTCATGAATTAATGCAAAGTACTAAAAACATACTAAAAATAATGCCAAAAAGCGTATAAATTATCCGCTCATCACAACACCAAACTTAAATTGTTGCTTGTCCCCAAGCAACTAAAATTCAAATAGGATAAAAAGAAGAGAATATACTATAAATTCCAAAATATCAATGAAACTTAGCTCCAATCAGATGAGCGGGACTTGTAGCTTTTTGCCTCTTGAATAGTTTTGGCATCTCACTTTATCCATTGAGGTTCAGAATGATTGGCATCTATAGGAACTCAGAGTTCAGATAGTGTTATTGATTCTCCTAGTTCAGTATGTTGATTCTTGAAAACAGCTACTTTATGAGTCTTGGGCATGGCCCTAAGCACTTTGTTTTCCAGTATTACCACCGGATACATAAATGCCACAGACACATAACTGGGTGAACCTTTTCAGATTGTGACTCAGCTTTGCTAAAGTCCCCAATTAGAGGTGTCCAGGGTTCTTAAGCACACTCTTCTTTTGCTTTGGACCTTGACTTTAACCGCTCAGTCTCAAGTTTTCACTTGACACCTTCACGCCACAAGCACATGGTTAGGGACAACTTGGTTTAGCCGCTTAGGCCAAGATTTTATTCCTTTAGGCCTTCCTATCCACTGATGCTCAAAGCCTTGGATCCTTTTTATTACCCTTGCCTTTTGGTTTTAAGGGTTATTGGCTTTTTGCTCTTGCCTTTTAGTTTTAAGAGCTTTTGGCTTTTTCTGCTTGCTTTTTCTTTTTCTTTCTCTCTTTTTTTTTCTGCAAGCTTTTTGTATTCACTGCTTTTTCTTGCTTCAAGAATCATTTTTTTGATTTTTCAGATTATCAAATAACATTTCTCCTGTTCATCATTCTTTCAAGAGCCAACATATTTAACATTCTTAAACAACAACTTCAAAAGACATATGCACTGTTCAAGCATTCATTCAAAAAACAAAAAGTATTGTCACCACATCAAAATAATTAAACTAGTTTCAAGGATGAATTCGAAACCATGTACTTCTTGTTCTTTTGTAATTAAAACATTTTTCATTCAAGAGAGGTGATGGATTCCTAGGACATTCATAACTTTAAGGCATAGACACTTAAATACTAGTGATCATGAAGACAAAAACATAAACAAACATAAAGCATAAAAATCGAAAAACAGGGAAATAAATAAACAAGGAGATTAAGGAATGAGTCCACCTTAGTGAGGGTGGCGTCTTCCTCTTCTTGAAGAACCAATGGTGCTTTTGAGCTCCTCTATGTCTCTTCCTTGTCTTTCTTGCTCCTCCCTCATAGCTCTTTGATCTTCTCTAATTTCATGGAGGATGATGGAGTGCTCTTGATGTTCCACCCTTAGTTTCTCCCAATAATTGTGTGGAGGAAAATATACCCCCTGAGGTATCTCAGGGATCTCTTAATTTGCAGTCAAATGTTCTACCACTGAGCTATAGACCCTTGAGATGAATTTCTCCATCTGCTATGACTTGGAGGTGGAGATTTTTGCCTTCCATTTCCTCTTTCTAGAGGTTTCTCTGGCCTTAGGTGCCATCAATGGTTATGGAAAAACAAAAAAAGCAATGCTTTTTCCACACCAAACTTAGAATGTTTGCTCGTCCTCGAGCAAAAAAAGAAAGGAAGGATGAGAAAAAGAAGAGATGGAGGAGATGGAGGTGTGGGAAGGGTTCGGCCACTGGGGGTTTCAGGTGGTTATGATGTGTGAAAAGGAGGGAATGATGGTTTGAATTTTGAGTGGTTGGGTGTAGGTGGGTGTATAATGGTTTTGGAGGGGAATTAGAGGTGATTGGTGAAAGGTTCTTGGGAAAGGGTGATATACGATTATGAGGAGGTAAGGTGAGTGGAGGTATGTGGGGATCCTGTGGTATCCACAGATCCTGAGGTGTCAATGATTTACATCTCTGCACCAATTAGGCATGTGAAATGCCTTTGCATGCATTTCTGGCGTTTAAACGCCGAAGTGATGCTTATTCTGGGCGTTCAACGCCCATGTGTAGCATGTTTCTAGTGTTGAACGCCAGCTTCATGCTTGTTTCTGGCGTTCAGCGCCAGCTCTTCTCAGGGTGTATTCCTAGCGTTTAAACGCCAGAATGCTGCTTGTTTCTGGCGTTTAACGCCAATTTCATGCTCTGTTCTGGCGTTAAACGCCAGCCAGATGCTCCTTACTGGCGTTTAAACACCAGTAAGTCCTTCCTCCAGGGTGTTCTATTTTCAAAGCTGTTTTTCATTCTGTTTTCGATTTTCAGTAGTTTTTGTGACTCCACATGATTATCAACCTAATAAGACATGAAATAACAAAGACAAAATAAAATAAAAATGATTAAATAACATTGGGTTGCCTCCCAATAAGCGCTTCTTTAATGTCAATAGCTTGACAATGAGCTCTCATGGAGCCTCACAGATAATCAGAGCATGGTTGGGACCTCCCAACACCAAACTTAGAGTTTGGTTGTGGGGGTTCAACACCAAACTTAGAGTTTGACTGTGGGGGCTTTGGTTGACTCTGCAGTGAGAGAAGCTTTTCATGCTTCCTCTCCATGGTTACAGAAGGAGATTCTTGAGTTTTAAACACAAGGTTGTCCTCATTCAGTTGAAGGATCAATTCTCCTCTGTCTACAACAATCACAGCTCTTGCTGTGGCTAGGAAGGGTCTTCCAAGGATGATGGATTCATCCTCATCCTCCCCAGTGTCTAGGATTATGAAATCAGCAGGGATGTAAAGGCCTTCAACCTTAACTAACACATCCTCTATTAGTCCATAAGCCTGTTTTCTGGAGTTGTCTGCCATCTCTAATGAGATTCTGGCAGCTTGCACCTCAAAGATTCCCAATTTCTCCATTACAGAGAGTGGCATGAGGTTTATCCCTGACCCAAGGTCACATACAGCCTTCTCAAAAGTCATGGTGCCTATGGTACAAGGTATTAAGAACATTCCAGGATCTTGTTTCTTCTGAGGCAATCTCAGTTGATCCAGATCACTCAGTTCATTGGTGAGCAAGGGAGGTTCATCTTCCCAAGTCTCATTGCCAAATAATTTGGCATTCAGCTTCATGATTGCACCAATGTACTTGGCAACTTGCTCTTCAGTAACATCCTCATTCTCTTCAGAAGAAGAATACTCATCAAAGCTCATGAAGGGCATAAGGAGGTTCAATGGAATTTCTATGGTCTCTAGATGAGCCTCAGATTCCTTTGGTTCCTCAAAGGGAAACTCCTTGTTGATCATTGGACGTCCTAGGAGGTCTTCCTCACTGGGATTCACGTCCTTTTCCACCCCTGTAGGTTCGGCCATGATGGTTATATCAATGGCCTTGCACTCTCTCTTTGGATTCTCTTCTGTATTGCTTGGGAGAGTACTAGGAGGTGTTTCAGTGATTTTCTTACTTAGCTGGCCCACTTATGCCTCCAAATTTTTTATGGAGGACCTTGTTTCACTCATGAAACTTAGAGTAGCTTGGACAGATCAGAGACTAAGTTTGATAAATTAGAGGTATTTTGTTCAGAGTTCTCTGTCTGTTGCTGAGAAGATGATGGAAAAGGCTTGCTATTGTTAAACCTGTTTCTTCCACCATTATTAAAGCCTTGTTGAGGCTTTTGTTGATCCTTCCATGAGAGATTTGGATGATTTCTCCATGAGGGATTATAAGTATTTCCATAAGGTTCACCCATGTAATTCACCTCTGCTATTGCAGGGTTCTCAGGATCATAGGCTTCTTCCTCAGAAGATGCCTCTTGAGTACTGTTGGATGATTCCTTCAATCCATTCAGACTCTGAGAGATCATGTTGACTTGCTGAGTCAATATTTCATTCTGAGCCAATATGGCATTCAGAGTATCAATTTCAAGAACTACCTTTTTCTGAGGCGTCCCATTATCACAGAATTTCTCTCAAAAGTATATATGAATTGATTATTTGCAACCATGTCAATATGTTCTTGAGCTTCTGCAGGCGTTTTCTTTAGGTGAATGGATCCACCTGCAGAATGGTCCAGTGAAATCCTGGAGAACTCAGACAGACCATAGTAGAAGATATCCAGAATGGTCCATTCTGAAAGTATGTCAGGAGGACACCTTTTGGTCATCTGCTTGTATCTTTCCCAAGCTTCATAGAGGGATTCACCATCTTTTTGCTTGAAGGTCTGAACATCCACTCTAAGCTTGCTCAGCTTTTGAGGAGGAAAGAACTTAGCCAAGAAGGCCGTGACCAGCTTATCCCAAGAGTTCAGGCTATCTTTAGGTTGTGAGTCCAACCATGTTCTAGCTCTGTCTCTTACAGCAAAAGGGAAAAGCATGAGCCTGTAGACTTCATGATCTACTCCATTAGTCTTAACAGTCTCACAGATCTGCAGGAACTCAGTTAAAAACTGGTAGGGATCTTCTGATGAAAGTCCATGGAATTTGCAGTTCTGTTGCATTAGAGCAACTAATTGAGGTTTCAGCCAAAAATTGTTTGCAACAATGATAGGGATTGAGATGCTTCTTCCATCAAACTTGGAAGTAGGTGTAGTATAATCACCAAGCATCCTCCTTGAATTATTATTATTTTTGGCTGCCATCACCTCTTTCTTTCCTGAGAGAGAGGGAATTTCGAAAATTAATTAAAATAAAAATTAAAAAATAAAGTTAAATTTCAAAAATTAAAGTTTGAAATTAAATTAAATTAAAATTTAAAGCAATTAGTTAATTAAAAAGGAATTTTGAAAAAGAGGGAAGGAATTTTCGAAAATTAAAGGTAAAAAGTTAGTTGGGCAGTTTTACTAAAGATAAGCATCAAATAAAAAGTTAAGTGGTTAATGGAAAGAGATTTTGAAAGTCAAATTTTGAAAAGATAAGATTGAAATTTGAAAAAGATATGATTGAAATTTAAAAAGATATGATTGAAATTTAAAAAGATATCATTGATTGAAACTTATTTTGAAAAAGATTTGAAAAAGAGATTTAAAAAGATTTGATTTTTAAAATTAAAGTTGATTACTTGACTAACAAGAAACAAAAAGATAAGATTTTAAAATCTAAAGATTGAACCTTTCTTACTAGGCAAGTAACAAACTTAACATTTTTTGAATCAATCATATTAAATGTTAGTATTAATTTCGAAAATATGAAATAAAGATAAGAAAAAGATTTTTGAAAATTAATTTTAAAAATTTCGAAATTATAAAGAAAATTTGAAAAATATTTGATTTTTGAGAAAGTTTTTGAAAAGATAAGAATTTTTTTAATTGAAAATTTGACTTGACTCATAAGAAACAACTAGATTTTAAAAATTTTTGAAAAATTCAATCCAAATTTTCGAAATTTTAAGAGAGAAAAAGGGAAAGATATTTCTTTTTTTTATTTTTGAATTTTTAATGAAGAAAAAGAAAAACATGAAAAAGACTCATAACATAAAAATTATGAATCAAAACACACAATGCATGCAAGAACACTATGAATGTCAAGATGAACACCAAGAACACTTTGAAGATCAAGATGAACCTCAAGACTTATTTTTGAAAATTTTTAATGAAAGAAAAATATGCAAGACACCAAACTTAGGAATTTTCAAACCTTAGAAACTAACAAATTAAAAATGCATATGAAAAACAAGAAAAGACACAAAACAAGAAAATATGAAGATCAAACAAGAAGACATACCAAGAACAACTTGAAGATCATGAAGAACACTGTGAATGCATAAATTTTCGAAAATTTTTAGAAAAATAAAAGTATGCAATTGACACCAAACTTAAAAATTGACTCAAGACTCAAACAAACAACATAAAATATTTTTTTATGATTTTCTATATATATATTTTTTGTATTTTACTTTACTTTTTTCGAAAACATATAGGAAAAAGGAAGCAATGAATTCAAAGTCCTCAATCAAGATTCCAGGAATCATACCAGGTTAGTCTAAAGCTTGATGGCCAGCCAAACTTCAGCATACCATTTTGAAACTTTAGAATTCATTCTTAAAAATTTTAAAATAATTTTCGAAAACAAAAGGAAAAGAATTTTTTTTGAAAGATTTTCGAAAAAAAAATTTTGAAAATAAAACGAAAAAGAAAATTACCTAATCTGAGCAACAAGATGAACCGTCAGTTGTTCAAACTCGAACAATCCCCGGCAACGGCGCCAAAAACTTGGTGTCCGAAATCGTGATCATTCCATTCCTTGGTAACGGTGCTAAAAACTCAGTAAGCACGTTCATGATCTTATATCTGTTTCACAACTTCGTACAACTAACCAGCAAGTGCACTGGGTCGTCCAAGTAATAAACCTTACGTGAGTAAGGGTCGATCCCACGGAGATTGTCGGCTTAAAGCAAGCTATGGTCACCTTGTAAATCTCAGTCAGGCAGATTATATTGTATTAAGAAATTATAGTGGATGAAAATAAATAAAATATAAAATAGGATAGTGGTACTTATGTAATTCATTGGTGAGAATTTCAGATAAGCGTATAGAGATGCTTTCATTCCTATGATCTCTGCTTTCCTGCTGTCTTCATCCAATCAATCCTACTCCTTTCCATGGCAAGCTTTATGTAGGGCATCACCGTTGTCAATGGCTACATCCCATCCTCCTGTGAAAATGGTCCAATGCGCTGTCACTGCATGGCTAATCATCTGTCGGTTCTCAATCATACTGGAATAGGATTTACTATCCTTTTGCGTCTGTCACTACACCCAGCACTCGCGAGTTTGAAGCTCGTCACAGCCATCCCTTCCCAGATCCTACTCGGAATACCACAGACAAGGTTTAGACTTTCCGGATCTCAGGAATGGCATCCATGGGTTCTAACTTATACCACGAAGACATTAAAAACTCGGACTCGGTCCCCTGTATTATATATCCAAGAGATATCCATTCAATCTAAGGTAGAACGGAAGTGGTTGTCAGGCACGCGTTCATAAGTTGAGAATGATGATGACTGTCACGATCATCACATCCATCATATTGAAGTGCGAATGAATATCTTAGAAGCGGAATAAGTTGAATTGAATAGAAAAACAGTAGTACTTTGCATTAATCCTTGAGGAATAGCAGAGCTCCACACCTTAATCTATGGTGTGTAGAAACTCTACCGTTGAAAATACATAAGTGATAAGGTCCAGGCATGATCAAAGGACAAAAAGATAATCCAAAGATGTTCCGAAGATGTAAATAGAATAGTAAAAAGTCCTATTTATATTAGACTAGCTACTAGGGTTTACAGAAATAAGCAATTGATGCAGAAATCCACTTCCGGGACCCACTTGGTGTGTGCTTGGGCTGATCTTGAAGTTTACACGTGGAGAGGTCATTCTTGGAGTTGAACGCCAGTTTGTAACGTGTTTCTGGCGTTGAACTCCACTTTGCAACTTGTTTTTGGCGCTGAACGCCAGACTGCAACATGGAACTAGCATTCAACGCCAGTTTGCGTCATTTAAATTCAGGCAAAGTATAAATTATTATATATTGCTGGAAAGCCCTGGATGTCTACTTTCCAACGCAATTGGAAGCGCGCCATTTGAAGTTCTGTAGCTCCAAAAAATCTACTTTGAGTGCAGGAAGGTCAGAATCCATCAGCATCTGCAGTCCTTCTTCAACCTCTGAATCTGATTTTTGCTCAGGCCCCTCAATTTCAGCCAGAAATTACTTGAAATCACAGAAAAACACAAAAACTCATAGTAAAGTCCAGAAATATAAATTTTGATTAAAAACTAATAAAAATATAATGAAAACTAATTAAATCATACTAAAAAGTGACCATAGCTTGCTTCAAGCCGACAATCTCTGTGGGATCAACCCTTACTCACGTAAGGTATTACTTGGACGACCCAGTGCACTTGCTGGTCAGTTACGCGGAGTTGTGAAGAAGTGTTGAGATCACGATTCTGTGTACCACTTAGAATCCAGGTGATGTTATTGGCTCCCTTAGTTAGCTTATTTTGATTATTCAACATAGCTTTCAGAGTCTTGGCCGTGATCCTAAGCACCTTGTTTTCCAGTATTACCACCGGATACAATAATGCCATAGACACTTTAACTGGGTGAACCTTTTCAGATTGTGACTCAGATTTGCTAGAGTCTGCAGGTAGAGGTGTCCAGAGTTCTTAAGCACACTCTTTTTTCTTTGGACCACGACTTTAACCACTCAGTCTCAAGCTTTTCCCTTGACACCATCACGCTACAAGCACATGGCTTGGGACAACTTGGATTATCCACTTAGGCCAGAATTTTATTTCCTTTGGGCCCTCCTAACCATTAATGCTCAAAGCCTTGGGTTCTTTTACCCTTGCCTTTTGGTTTAAAGGGTTACTTGCTTTTTCAATCTGCCTTCCTTTTGCTGCATTTATGGGCAGTAATGGATTTTTCTACTTTTTATTTTTTTTTCTTTTGGCCATTTTTTTCCTTTTTTTTCTCACATGCATAATAATTTTTTTTCTTTTGCAACATGCTTTTTCTTTTGCTTTTTGCTGCTTTTTCTTGCTTCAAGAATCAATTTTCAGATTTTTCAGATTATCAATAATATTTTTCCTTTTTTCTTATTCTTTCAAGAGCCAACATTCTAAAATTTCAACTTCAAACATAAGTATTGTTTATTTCATACATTCAGAAAACAAAAGCAAATGACACCACATCAACATAATTAAACTAATCTTATTTTAAACTTGAAATTCATGCATCTCTCGATTCTTTTCAATAAAATTTTTTTATTTAAGCAAGGTGAGAGATATATAGAACATTTTACAATTTTAAGACATCAATGCAAATGATCATGCAACTAGAACTAGAGAACAGATAAATAAACAGAGAAAAAATAGAAAAATAACAGGAAAGGGGTGTAAAGAGAACGAATCCACCTGAATGATGGTGGCTAGTGCTCCTCCTTGAAGATCCAATGTATTGCTTGATCTCTTCAATGTCACTCCTTCATCTTTTGAGCGGCTTCACAGGCTCTTGTAACACCAAACTTAGGAATGGTAGAAGTCAAAAAGCAAAGCTTTTGCAACACCAAACTTAAGACTTTTGCTCATCCTCGAGCAAAGTAGAGTAGAAGAAGGTGGGGTAGGTTGATGAAAGGAAAATTCGTTGGTAAATAATTTCACAAATAAAATCTTGTTGCAAGTATAGTTTCTAAACCAACAAATAATCCTCTCATGTAAAAATTTGGTTGTCACAAGTAACAGACCCCAATAAAAATAACTAAAGTATTCAAATCTCGGGTCGTCTCTTAAAGGAATTGCAGGGAAGTGTTCTTGCTATTAATTATGGGACATGTATTTTCGGGTTTTGAATAAGGAACATGAAAGATAAATGGCAAGAAAGTAAATGGAAACTCTAATGATAAAAAGGTCTTGGTAAGGAATGATGGTCAAGGATCTTTATCCTTGTCACTAACCACAACATGATAATTGCAAGGATCAATCCCATTAAGTCATCCTCTAACGAGTAAAAGAAAGTCAAATGAGCTACACTAATCCTAATCCATTAATTAAATTAGGGAAAGCTAGATTTAATGGACACCAATTATCAACCCTTGGACATTAGCAACTCAAGTTCACCTAAGTTACCATCCCAAGCTAAGAACACAAAAATCTACTCTAACATCCTTCCAAGTATTTAATCAAACACTTGGAATGCATAAAAGGAATGAAAAATAAGATTGCAAGAAAAGTAAATCTAGAACTACCAATTGCAAGGAAATTAACATCGACAATTCAAATCAACAATAAAAGAAATCAAACTCAAATTGCATTAAAGGAAAATAAGAGAAACAAAAGTGCATCAACAACAAGGTAAAGAATTACAAGAATTAAAATGCTAAACAAAGAAAGAAAAGGTAGAAGAACAAGGAATTACAAAGGAAAAGTAAATCAAAGCATGAATTAAATCTAGATCTAAGAAATCCTAATCTACATCTAACCTAATTCTAGAGAGAAAAGAGAGCTTCTCTCTCTAGAAACTAACTAAAGCATTCTCCCCAAAACTAAACTATGTGTTCTCTCCCCTTGACTCCTCTTAATTTCTACATGTAATAGGCTCAGAAACCGAGTTGGATTTGGGCCTGGGAAGCCCAGAAATCGCCCCCAGTGTTTTCACTTTAATGAAGTCATGTGCGAGCATCGACGCGTACGCGTGGGTCATGCGTACGCAAGAGTCCCTTCATTTCTTGTCTTCTGTCTGTTTATGAGCAGGAACAGGGACAAGAAACCTCTTGTAGATTTTGATCCTGAGCTTGAAAAGAATTTGAGGCGGCGTTTGCAACAAGCTAGACTTTACAAGACTAATGAAAATCTGAGCATGGATCAAAATCGTGATGTGAATGCCAACATGGCAAATCTGAATGAGAATGAGCAGCCTAGAAGAGTGATTGGCTCTTACACTGCTCCCAATGTAGATCTTTATGGAAAAAGCATTGTGGTGCCTCCTATAGCTACAAACAATTTTGAACTGAAGCCTCAGCTTGTCACTCTTGTGCAACAAAATTGCCAGTATCATGGACTTTTTCATGAAGACCGAAATCAATTTATCTCTGATTTCCTATAGATTTGTCATACTGTGAAGACCAATGGAGTGAATCCTATGGTGTAGAAACTCATGCTCTTCCCATTTGCTGTGAGGGATAGAGCAAAGTTGTGGTTAGATTCTCAACCGAAGGAGAGTCTGGATACTTGGGACAAGGTGGTCACCAGATTTTTGACTAGATTTTTCCCACCACAAAAGCTGACTATGCTGAGGGTGGAGGTTCAGACTTTAAGACAGAAAGATGGTGATACCCTTTATGAAGCTTGGAAGAGATTCAAGCTACTGACTAGGCAATGCCCTCTAGACATATTCTCTAAGTGGACTCAGCTGGATATCTTTTATGAGGGCTTAGGTGAAATGTCCAAGATGTGTTTTGATAATTCTGCAGGTATGAGGAATTTTGATAATATGCCCTCTAGACATATTCCTCTAAGCAAAAGGCAAACATATTCACAATATTCACAATAGCTAATAATGTAACACCATTGCAACTCCCCGGCAACGGCGCCATTTTGATTAATGAGGAATTTGTCGTGTCGGTATACAATTTCACAAATAAATTCTCGTTGCAAGTATAGTTGTACACCAACAAACAATCCTCCCAATAAAAAAATTGAGTTGTCACAAGTACAAACCCCAAATGAAAATTAACCGGAGTATTTAGACTCTGGGTCGTCTCACGAGGAATTGTAATGAAGTGTATGATTATTGGGTATGAGGGGACAAGGGAGTTTTGATTTATATAGGGACAATAAAATATAAAGGGGCAAGAATTTAAATGACAAGAAGAGTAAATCAAACAAGTAAATAAGAGAAAGCAAGTAATAAAGAGAGAGACATTCATGGCAAGGGTTGAGAACATAGGCTTTCTATCCTAGTAATGCAATGATTAATTCATCTTATCTAGTCAACTCCAACAAATGAAAGAAGGTATCATGTCATCTTCACATAGGGAGAAAGTCAAACAAGACCAATTAATCATGTCACAAATATAAACAAGAATTTATCTTATTATGTCATCTCCAACATTGGAAGAAGGTATCATATTATCTTCCATGAGAGAAAGTCTAATAAGACTAGCTAATCTCAATCCAAAAGTCCTAATCAACTTACTAATTAAATTACCAAAAGATTAGCGTCAATGAAAACAATATTATCTAACAACTCTAGATCACCAACATAAGTTGAGTTTTCATGACTCAAGATCACGGATGAGCGGATAATTTATACGCTTTTTGGCATTGTTTTTAGTATGTTTTTAGTATATTTTAGTTAGTTTTTATTATGTTTTTATTAGTTTTTAAATAAAAATCACTCTTCTGGACTTTACTATGAGTTTGTGCGTTTTTCTGTGATTTCATGTATTTTCTGGCTGAAATTGAGGGAGCTGAGAAAAAATCTGATTCAGAGGCTGAAAAAGGACTGCAGATGCTGTTGGATTCTGACCTCCCTGCACTCGAAGTGGATTTTCTAGAGCTACAGATACTCAATTGGCGTGCTCTCAATTGCGTTGGAAAGTAGACATCCAGAAATATATAATAGTCCATACTTTGCCCGAGATTTAATGGCCCAAATAGGCGTTCCAAGTCAGCTCAAGAATTCTGGCGTTTAACGCCAGAACTGGCACAAAAGCTGGAGTTAAACGCCCAAACTGGCATAAAAGCTGGCGTTTAACTCCAAGAAAAGTCTCAACACATGGAAGCTTCAATGCTCAGCCCAAGCACACACGAAGTGGGCTCAGAAGAAGATTTATGCATTAATTACTCATTTCTGTAACCCTAGGCTACTAGTTTTCTATAAATAGGACCTTTTGCTATTGTATTTTGATCTTTGGACGTTTAGTCCCTAGACCTTGGAGGCTGGCCATTCGGCCATGCTTACACCATTATCACTTTTGTATTTTCAACGGTGGAGTTTCTACACACCATAGATTAAGGTGTGGAGCTCTACTGTTCTTCATGAATTAATACAAGTACTATTGTTTTTCTATTCAACTCAAGTCTATTTCTTCTCCAAGATATTCATTCGCACCCAAGAACATGATGAATGTGATGATTATGTGATACGCATCACCATTCTCACCTATGAACGAGTGACTGACAACCACTTCCGTTCTACATGCAAACAAGCTTGAATGTTTATCTCTTGGGTTTCTAATCTAATATTGGAACCTTCGTGGTATAGGCTAGAATTATTGGCGGTCATTCTTGAGATCCAAAAAGTCTAAACCTTGTCTGTGTTATTCCGAGTAGGATCTGGGAAGGGATGACTGTGACAAGCTTCAAACTCACGATTGTTGGGCGTGTGACAGACGCAAAAGGATCAATGGATCCTATTCCAACATAATCGAGAACCGACAGATGATTTGCCGTGCGGTGACAGTGCATTTGGAACATTTTCATTGAGAGGATGGGAAGTATCCATTGACAACGGTGATGCCCAACATAAAGCTTGCCATGGAAAGGAGTATGAATGATTGGAAGAAGGCAATAGGAAAGCAGAGGTTCAAGAGGAACAAAGCATCTTCATACGCTTATCTGAAATTCCTACCAATGAATTACATAAGTATCTCTATCTTTACTTTATGTTTTATTTATCTTTTAATTATCAATCCTCCATAACCATTTGAATCCGCCTGACTGAGATTTACAAGATGACCATAGCTTGCTTCAAGCCGACAGTCTCCGTGGGATCGACCCTTACTCACGTAAGGTATTACTTGGACGACCCAGTGCACTTGCTGGTTAGTTGTGCGGAATTGTGACAAAGTGTGATTCACGTTTGTGCGGAATTGTGATCATAATTTCGTGCACCAAGTTTTTGGCGCCGTTGCCGGGGATTGTTTGAGTTTGAACAACTGACGGTTCATCTTGTTGCTTAGATTAGGTAATTTTACTTTTTATTTTCGAAATTTTTTTATATAAAAAAGAATTTTTTTTTATTTTGTTCTTCAGAATTTTTAAGAATGAATTCTAGAGTTTCATGATGATCTGTTGAAGTCTGGCTGGCTGTGAAGCCATGTCTAATCTTATTGGACCGAGGTTTCAACTTATCATCACAAGAGCTTGTTGATTTCTATCAATTTTGCTATTGTTAGCAATGATCTGCTAAAGCTTGGCTGGCCATTGGCCATGTCTAGTGTTTTGGACCGGAGCTTTCATTGAAAGCTTGGCTGGCTAGTAAGCCATGTCTAATTCCTGGACCGGAGTCTTAGACTAACATTTCAATGATTCCTGGAATTCTTATTAAAAATTTTGTATCCCTTTATTTTCTTTTCCACTCAATTTTCGAAAAACCACAAAAAATTTTATAAAATCATAAAAATAAAAAATATTTTATGTTTCTTGTTTGAGTCTAGTGTCTAATTTTAAGTTTGGTGTCAATTGCATGCCTCTAATTTTCGAAAATTACATGAATTATGTTCTTCATTAATCTTCAAGTTGTTCTTGATGATTTCATTGTTTTGATCTTTGAATTCTCTTGTTTTGTGTGTTTTGTTGTTTCTCATATGCATTCTCAATTTGTTAGTGTCTCTTATATGAAAATTTTTAAGTTTGGTGTCCTGCATGCATTGTTTATTTGATTTGAGTTTCCTAAGATTAGTTGTATTTTGATTGTTTCTCATCATTGAAAAATTCAAAAAAATTTTCAAAACTATGTCTTTTCAAGTCAATAATAAAGAGAATTGAAGATTCAGAACATTCAGCAGAGAAATCAAACAGAAAAAGCTGGGCGTTCAAAACGCCCAGTGAAGAAGGAAAACTAGCGTTTAAACGCCAGCCAGGGTACCTGGCTGGGCATTAAACGCCCAAAAAGGTAGGATTTTGGGCGTTAAACGCCAGAATGGATGCCATTCTGGGCGTTTAACACCAGAAGGACACTAGAGGGAAGATTTTGTTTTTAATTCAAATCTTTTTCAAATTTTCATAATTTTTCAAAATCAAATCTTTTTCAAATCATATCTTTTCAATCATATCTCTTCAAAATCAATTTCTTTTCAATTTGTTTTATTTATTACTATTTTCAAAAATCCTTGCTACAATTAATGATTTACTTCAAAATTTTCAAGTTGTTACTTGCTTATTAAGAAAGGATCAAATTTTAAATTTTAGAATCATATCTTTTAATTTCTTGTTAGTCAAGTAATCAACTTTAATTTTAAAACTTTCTTTTTTTTTAAAATTGATTTTCAATCATATCTTCTCAATCATATCTTTTCAATCACATCTTTTTCAAAATTAACTCTCAATCATTTCTTTTTGATTTCTGATTTCAAAATCCTTTTCAAAAATCACTTAATTTCTT
The DNA here is from genome assembly GCF_059453495.1 of Arachis ipaensis. NCBI lineage: Eukaryota > Viridiplantae > Streptophyta > Magnoliopsida > Fabales > Fabaceae > Arachis > Arachis ipaensis. The sequence continues at coordinate 61,445,578 of NC_142441.1, forward strand.
TCCCAATCTTAATTTTCGAAAATCTCAATCAAATTTTCAAATTTCTTTTTATTATTTCAAAATCTTTTCAATTTATTTTTAAAAATTCTTCCCCTCTTCTCACATCCTTCTATTTAAGGGACTAACACTCCTCCTCAAGGTGCAATTTGAACTCTATCCCTCTTGATAAGTTTGAATTCTCTTCTATCTACCTCCTCCTTCTATTCTTCTTTTCCTTTGACACCTCAAGGAATCTCTATACTGTGACATAGAGGATTCCCTACTTTCTTGTTCTCTTCTTTTTCATATGAGCAGGAGAAAAGATAAAGGCATACTTGTTCAAGCTGATCCTGAACCTGAAAGGACCTTGAAGAAAAAGCTAAGAGAAGCTAAAGCACAATTCTCTCTAGAGGGCCTAATAGAGCTTTTCAAAGAAGAAGAAACAATGGCAGCTAAAAACAACAATGCCAACAATGCAAGGAAGGTGCTGGGTGACTTTACTGCACCTACTCCCGACTTCTATGGGAGAAGCATCTCAATCCCTGCCATTGGAGCAAACAACTTTGAGCTTAAGCCTCAATTAGTTTTTCTAATGCAACAGAACTGCAAGTTTCATGGACTTCCATTGGAAGATCCTCATCAGTTTTTAGCTGAATTCTTGCAAATCTGTGACACTGTCAAGACCAATGGGGTTGATCCTGAGGTCTACAGACTTATGCTCTTCCCTTTTGCTGTAAGAGACAGAGCTAGGACATGGTTAGACTCACAACCTAGAGAAAACCTGAACTATTGGGAAAAGCTAGTCAATGCCTTCTTGGCAAAGTTCTTTCCACCTCAAAAATTGAGTAAGCTTAGAGTGGAAGTCCAAACCTTCAGACAAAGGGAAGGTGAATCCCTCTATGAAGCTTGGGAAAGATACAAGCAATTGATCAGAAGGTGTCCTTCTGACATGCTTTCAGAATGGAGTATCATAGGTATATTCTATGATGGTCTGTCTGAACTATCCAAGATGTCATTGGATAGCTCTGCTGGAGGATCTCTTCATCTGAAGAAGACGCCTGCAGAAGCTCAGGAACTCATTGAAATGGTTGCAAATAACCGATTCATGTACACTTCTGAAAGGAATCCTGTGAATAATGGTCATACTCTAAATGCCATATTGCCTCAGAATAAGATATTGACTCAACAAGTCAATATGATTTTTCAGAGTCTGTCTAGAATGCAAACAGCAACAGGTGGTACTAAGGAAGCTTCCTCTGAAGAAGAAGCTTATGATCCTAAGAACCCAGCAATGGAAGAGGTGAATTACATGGGAGAACCCTATGGAAACACCTATAATCCTTCATGGAGAAATCATCCAAATCTCTCATGGAAGGATCAACAGAGACCTCAATAAGGTTTCAACAACAATAATGGTGGAAGAAACAGATTTAGCAACAGCAAGCCTTTTCCATCATCTTCTAAGTAACAGACAGAGAATTCTAAGCAGAGCCACTCTGACTTAGCAACTATTGTCTCTGATCTAATCAAAACCACTCAAAGTTTCATGACTGAAACAAGGTCTTCCATTAGAAATTTGGAGGCACAAGTGGGTTAGCTGAGTAAGAAAATTATTGAACTCCCTCCTAGTACTCTCCCAAGCAATACAGAAGAGAATCCAAAAAGAGAGTGCAAGGCCATAACCACAACCCACACGGCCGAACCTGGAGAGGAGGAAGAGGTAGTGATCTCCACTGAGGAAGACCTCAATGGACGTCCACTGGTCTTTATGGAGTTCCCTGATGAGGAAGCATGGGAATCTGAGGCTCACACAGAGACCATAGAGATTCTATTGAATTTACTTCTTCCATTCATGAGCTCTGATGAGTATTCTTCCTCTGAAGAGGATGAAGATGTTACTGAAGAGCAAGTCGCTAAGTACCTTGGAGCAATCATGAAGCTAAACGCCAAGTTATTTTGTAATGAGACTTGGGAGAATGAACCTCCATTGCTCATCAAAGAACTGGATGACTTGACTAGGCAGAAATTACCTCTAAAGAGACAAGACCCTGGAAAATTCTCAATCCCTTGTACCATAGGCACCATGACCTTTGAGAAGGCTCTGTGTGACCTAGGGTCAAGTATAAACCTCATGCCTCTCTCTATAATGGAGAAGCTAGAGACCATTGAGGTACAAGCTGCTAGAATCTCACTAGAAATGGCAGACAATTCAAAGGAACAGGCTTATAGACTTGTAGAGGATGTCTTAGTAAAGGTTGAAGGCCACTACATCCCTGCTGACTTCATAATCCTAGAGACTGGCAAGTGTATGGATGAATTCATCATCCTTGGCAGACTCTTCCTATCCACAGCAAAAGCTGTGATTGATGTTGATAGAGGAGAATTTATCATTCAAGTGAATGAAGACCCCCTTGTGTTTTAAGCTCAAGGATATCCCTCTGTAACCATGGAGAGGAAGCATGAAGAGCTTCTCTCAAAACAGAGACAAACAGAGCCCCCACAGTCAAACTCTAAGTTTCGTGTTAGGAGGCCACAACCAAACTTTCAGTTTGCTGTTGAACCCCCACATTCAAACTCTAAGTTTGGTGTTGGGAGGTTCCAATATTGCTCTGAACATCTGTGAGACTTCATGAGAGCCACTGTCAAGCTATTGACATTAAAGAAGTGCTTGTTGGGAGGCAACCCAATCTTTAATTATCTATGTTAAATTTCTATTTTCTTTTGTTATTTTATGTTTTCTGTAGCTTGATGATCATGTAAAGTCACAAAAACAATTGAAAAAGAAAAAACAGAAGGAAAAATAGTATTAAAAATAGAACACCCTGGAGGAGAAACTTACTGGCATTTAAACGCCAGTAAGGGTAGCAGAATGGGCGTTAAACGCCCAGTCTGGCACCATTCTGGGTGTTTAGCGCCAAAAATGGGCACCAGACTGGCGTTTAATGCCAGAAAAGGGCAAGAAGCTGGCGTTAAACGCTAGAAATGGGCAGCAGCCTGGCGTTTAACACCAGGATTGGCAGAAAGGGGCATTTTTGCACGCCACTTGGTGCAGGGATGAGATATCCTTGACACCTCAGGATCTATGGACCCCACAGGATTCCCACCTACCTCATCTCTCTCTCTCTCTTCTTCATCCATTCACCAATCACCTCAATACCTCTTCCCCAAAAACCCCTTACATATCAAATTCTACCCTCTTCTCCATAATCTCTTTACCACTCACATCCATCCTTCATAAAACCCCACCTACCTCACCATTCAAATTCAAACCACTTTCCCTCCTAAACCCACCCATAATGGCCGAACCATACCCCCCTCTCCACTCCTATATAAACCCATCTTCACTCCTTCATTTTCCCACAACCTAAACACTACTTCTCCCCCTTGGCCGAAAAACAAAGCCCCTTCCATCTCCTCTATTTCTTCTTCTTCTGCTCTCTTCTTTCTTCTTTTGCTGGAGGACGAGCAAACCTTCTAAGTTTGGTGTGGTAAAAGCTAAAGCTTTTTGTTTTTCCATAACCATTTATGGCACCAAAGGCCGGAGAAACCTCTAGAAAGAGGAAAGGGAAGGCAAAAGCTTCCACCTCTGAGTCATGGGAGATGGAGAGATTCCTCTCAAGGGTGCATCAAGACCACTTCTATAAAGTTGTGGCCAAGAAGAAGGTGATCCCCGAGGTTCCTTTCAAGCTCAAAAAGGGTGAATATCCAGATATCCGACATGAGATTCGAAGAAGAGGTTGGGAAATTCTCACCAACCCCATTCAACAAGTCAGAATCTTAATGGTTCAAGAGTTCTATGCCAATGCATATATCACCAAGAACCATGATCAAAGTGTGAACCCAGACCCTAAGAATTGGCTTACAATGGTTCGGGGGAAATACTTACATTTTAGTCCGAAAAATGTAAGGTTGGCATTCAACTTGCCCATGATGCAAGGAGATGCACACCCCTACACTAGAAGGGTCAACTTTGATCAAAGGTTGGACCAAGTCCTCATGGACATCTGTGAAGAGGGCGCTCAATGGAAGAGAGATTCAAGAGGGAAGCTGGTTCAACTAAGAAGGCATGACCTCAAGCCCGTGGCTAGGGGATGGTTGGAGTTCATCCAACGCTCGATCATTCCCACTAGCAACCGGTCTGAAGTTACTATAGATAGGGCTATCATGATTCATAGCATCATGATTAGAGAGGAAGTAGAAGTTCATGAGGTTATATCCCAAGAACTCTACAAGGTGGCGGACAAGTCCTCTACTTTGGCAAGGTTAGCCTTCCTCATCTCATTTGTCACCTCTGCAATTCGGTTGGAATTGACATAGAGGGAGACATTCTCATTGATGAAGACAAGCCCATCACAAAGAAAATGATGGAGCAAATAAGAGAACCTCACCAAGAGCATGAGGAATTTCCTCATCATGAAATCCCTGAGATGCCTCAAGGAATGCATTTTCCTCCACAAAATTAGTGGGAGCAAATTAACACTGATGAGCGGATAATTTATACGCTTTTTGGCATTGTTTTTAGTATGTTTTTAGTATGATCTAGTTACTTTTAGGGATGTTTTTATTAGTTTTTATGTTAAATTCACATTTCAGGACTTTACTATGAGTTTGTGTATTTTTCTATGATTTCAGGTATTTTCTGACTGAAATTGAGGGACTTGAGCAAAAATCAGAATCAGAGGTTGAAGAAGGACTGCTGATGCTGTTGGATTCTGACCTCCCTGCACTCAAAGTGGATTTTCTGGAGCTACAGAACTCAAAATAGGCCATACTTTGGCCGAGTTTAGATGACGCAAAAGGGCGTTGAACACTAGTTCTACGCTGTAGTCTGGAGTTAAACGCCAGAAACACGTCACGAACCAGAGTTGAATGCCAGAAACACGTTACAACCTGGCGTTCAACTCCAGAAAGAGCCTCTGCACGTGTAAACTTCAAGCTCAGCCCAAGCACACACCAAGTGGGCCCCGAAAGTGGATTTATGCATCAATTACTTACTTCTGTAAACCCTAGTAACTAGTTTAATATAAATAGGACTTTTTACTATTGTATTGACATCTTCGGATCATCTTGGGACGTCTAGTTCTTAGATCATGCGGGCTGGCCATTTGGCCATGCCTGAACCTTTCACTTATGTATTTTTAAACGGTAGAGTTTCTGCACTCCATAGATTAAGGTGTGGAGCTCTGCTGTTCCTCATGAATTAATGCAAAGTACTACTGTTTTTCTATTCAATTCAACTTATTCCGCTTCTAAGATATTCATTCGCACTTCAATATGAATGTGATGAACGTAACAATCATCATCATTCCCCCACAAACGCGTGCTTGACAACCACTTCCGTTCCATCTTAGATTGGATGATTATCTCTTGGATCTCTGAATCAGAATCTTCGTGGTATAAGCTAGATTGATGGCAGCATTCATGAGAATCCGGAAAGTCTAAACCATGTCTGTGGTATTCCGAGTAGGATTCTGGGATTGAATGACTGTGACGAACTTCAAACTCACGAGTGCTGGGCGTAGTGACAGACGCAAAATGAGGGTGAATCCAATTCCAGTATGATCGAGAACCTCAGATGATTAGCCATGTCGTGACAGAGCATTTGGACCTTTTTCACAATAGGATGGGATGTAGCCATTGACAACGGTGATGCCCTTACATAAAGCCAGCCATGGAAAGGAGTAGGATTGATTGGATGAAGATAGTAGGAAAGCAGAAGTTCAGAGGAACCAATGCATCTCTATACGCTTATCTGAAATTCTCACCAATGATTTACATAAGTATTTCTACCTTTATTTTCTGTTTATTTATTATTATTCGAAAACTCCATAACCATTTGATATCCGCCTGACTGAGATTTACAAGATGACCACAGCTTGCTTCATACCAACAATCTCCGTGGGATCGACCCTTATTCACGTAAGGTTTTATTACTTGGACGACCCAGTGCACTTCCTGGTTAGTTGCGCGAAGTTGTGAAGTTATGTCTGGACAATGGTATTGTGCATACGTTTTTGGAGCCATTACCAGGGAATCAATTTCGAACAACAACTTAAGTATAAATCACAATTTCGAGCACCAAGTTTTTGGCGCCGTTGCTGGGGATTATTCGAGTGTGGACAACTGACGGTTTATCTTATTGCTCAGATTGGGTAATTTTCTTCTTATTTTATTTTCAAAAAGTTTTCAAAAAAATTTTACAAAAAAAAAATATTTTAAAAAAAAAAATATATATTTTTTCTTCAAAATTTTTAAGAATGAATTCTAGAGTTTCATAAAGCATGTGAAGCCTAGCTGGCTACAAAGCCATGTCTAAATTCATTTGGACTGGGGCTTTGATGAGCGGATAATTTATACGCTTTTTGGCATTATTTTTAGTATATTTTTAGTAGGATCTAGTTACTTTTAGGGATGTTTTTATTAGTTTTTATGTTAAATTCGCATTTCTGGACTTTACTATGAGTTTGTGTGTTTTTCTGTGATTTCAGGTATTTTCTGGCTGAAATTGAGGGACTTGAGCAAAAATCAGATTCAGAGGTTGAAGAAGGACTGCTGATGCTGTTGGATTCTGACCTCCCTGCACTCAAAGTGGATTTTCTGGAGCTACAAAACTCAAAATGGCACGCTTTTAATTTCGTTAGAAAGTAGACATCCAGGGCTTTCCAGCAATATATAATAGTCCATACTTTGGCCGAGTTTAGATGACGAAAAAGGGCGTTAAACGCCAGTTCTACGCTGCAGTCTGGAGTTAAACGCCAGAAACACGTCATGAACCAGAGTTGAACGCCAAAAACACGTTACAACCTGGCGTTCAACTCCAGAAAGAGCCTCTGCACGTGTAACATTCAAGCTCAGCCCAAGCACACACCAAGTGGGCCTCGGAAGTGGATTTATGCATCAATTACTTACTTCTGTAAATCCTAGTAACTAGTTTAGTATAAATAGAACTTTTTACTATTGTATTTGACATCTTTTGTAAGATTCTGGATTGTATTTTTGATCCTGTGATCACGTTTTGGGGGTGGCCATTCGGCCATGCCTGAACCTTCATCACTTTTGTATTTTCAACGGTAGAGTTTCTACACTCCATAGATTAAGGTGTGGAGCTCTGCTGTTCCTCATGAATTAATGCAAAGTACTACTATTTTTCTATTCAATTCAACTTATTCCGCTTCTACGATATTCATTCGCACTTCAATATGAATGTGATGAACGTGACAATCATCATCATTCCCCCACGAACGCATGCCTGACAACCACTTCCGTTCCACCTTAGATTCGATGATTATCTCTTGGATCTCTTAATCAGAATCTTCGTGGTATAAGCTAGATTGATGGCAGCATTCATGAGAGTCCGGAAAGTCTAAACCTTGTCTGTGGTATTCCGAGTAGGGCTCTGGGATTGAATAACTGTGACAAACTTCAAACTCGCGAGTGCTGGGCGTAGTGACAGACGCAAAAGGAGGGTGAATCCTATTCCATTATGATCAAGAACCTCAGATGATTAGCCGTGCTGTGACAGAGCATTTGGACCATTTTCACAAGAGGATAGGATGCAGCCATTGACCACGGTGATGCCTCCAGATGATTAGTCATGCAGTGACAGCGCATCGGACCATTTTCCAGAGAGGATGAAAAGTAGCCATTAACAATGGTGATGTCCTTAAATAAAGCCAGCCATAGAAAGGAGTAGGATTGATTGGATGAAGACAGTAGGAAAGCAGAAGTTCAAAGGAACAAAAGCATCTCTATACGTTTATCTGAAATTCTCACCAATGATTTACATAAGTATTTCTATCCTTATTTTATGTTTAATTATTATATATTTTCGAAAATTCCATAACCTTTTTATATCCGCCTGATTAAGATTTACAAGGTGACCATAGCTTGCTTCATACCAACAATCTCCGTGGGATCGACCCTTACTCACGTAAGGTTTTATTACTTGGACGACCCAGTGCACTTGCTAGTTAGTTGTATCGAAGTTGTGAATGAAAAACGATTTATTAAGACGTGCGTATAGAGTTTTTGGCACTGTTGCCGGGGATTGTTCGAGTTTAGACAACTGACGGTTCATCCTGTTGCTCAGATTAGGTAATTTTCTTCTTATTTTGTTTTCAAAATTTTTTCAAAAATCTTTCAAAAATTTCTCATCTGTTTTCGAAAATTATTCTAAAATTTTTTAAGAATGAATTCTAGTGTTTCATGAAGCATGTTGAAGCCTGACTGGCTGTAAAGCCATGTCTAAATTCATTTGGACTGGGGCTTCCAACCCAACATTATCAAGAGCAAGCTAGTTGTTGCTAATCCACCTGCGGCTGTTCCAGATCCAAAAGATTTACATGCTAAAGCTTGACTGGCTATTAAGCCATGTCTAACCCTCAGATTGGAGCTTTAGACTAAGAGTGCAAGATTCCTGGAATTCATATTAAAAATTTTGGAATCCTTATTTTTCTTTTTCACATTAATTTTCAAAAAATCCAAAAAAAAATTTATAAAATCATAAAAATTAAAAATATTTTATGTTTCTTGTTTGAGTCTTGAGTCAATTTTAAGTTTGGTGTCAATTGCATGTTTTAAAGTTTGCATAAAATTTTCGAAAAATTCATGCATTCATAGTGTTCTTCATGATCTTCAAGTTGTTCTTAGTAAGTCTTCTTGTTTGATCTTGATGTTTTCTTGTTTTATGTCTTTTCTTGTTTTTCATGTGCATTTTTGCATTCATAGTGTCTGAACATGAAAGATTTCTAAGTTTGGTGTCTTGCATGTCTTCTTTGCATTAAAAATTTGTTCTTGATGTTCATCATGATGTTCATAGTGTTCTTGGTGTTCATCTTGACATTTATAGCATTCTTGCATGCATTCATTGTTTTGATCCATAACTTTCATGCATTAAGTCTTTTTCATGTTTTTCTCTCTCATCTTTAAAAATTCAAAAATCAAAAAAATATCTTTCCTTTTTTCTCTCATAAATTTCGAAAATTTGAGTTGACTTTTTAAAAAATTTTTAAAATTCAATTGTTTCTTATGAGTCAAATCAAATTTTCAATTTAAAAATCTTATCTTTTTCAAAATCTTTTTCAAAAATTAAATCTTTTTCATTTTCTTAATCTTATCTCATAATTTTCGAAAATATCATCAACAATTAATGTTTTGATTCAAAAATTTCAAGTTTGTTACTTACTTGTTAAGAAAGATTCAAACTTTAAGTTCTAGAATCATATCTTGTGATTTCTTGTGAGTCAAGTCATTAATTGTGATTTTAAAATTCAAATCTTTTTCAAAACTAATTTCAATCATATCTTTTCAAAAATATCTTTCTATCTTATCTTTTTCAAAATTATATCTTTTTAAAAAATTTGATTTTAAAATACCCCTTCTAACTTCTTATCTTCTTATCTTTTCAAAATTGATTTTCAAAATTTGTTTTAACTAACTAACAAACTTTTTGTTTTTTCTTATCTTTTTCAAAACTACCTAACTAACTCTCTCTCTCTCTAATTTTCGAAAATATCTCCCTCTTTTTCAAAAATTCTTTTTTATTAACTAATTGTTTCAAAATTCAATTTTAATTTATTTCTTCTTTTAATTTTCGAAAATCACTAACCATTTTTCTAAAATAATTTTCGAAAATCCTTCTCTCTCATCTCCTTTGATTTATTTATTCATCTACTAACATCCCTCCCTCACTCACCAAAAATCCGAACCCTCTCTCTCTCTGAGTTCAGATTTTCTCTTCTTCTTTTCTTCTACTCACATAAGGGAACCTCTATACATGGGTAAAAAGGATCCCTATTATTATTATTTTTCTGTTCCCTCTTTTTCATATGAGCAGGAGCAAGGACAAGAACATTCTTGTTGAAGCAGACCCTGAACCAGAAAGACTCTGAAGAGAAAACTAAGAGAAGCTAAATTACAACAATCCAGAGACAACCTTACTGAAAAATTCGAACAAGAAAAGGAGATGGCAGCCGAAAATAATAATAATGCAAGGAGGATACTTGGTGACTTCACTACACCTAATTTCAATTTACATGGAAGAAACATCTGCATCCCCACCATTGGAGCAAACAATTTTGAGCTAAAACCTCAATTAGTTTCTCTGATGCAGCAGAACTGCAAGTTTTATGGACTTCCATCTGAAGATCCTTTTCAGTTCTTAACTGAATTCTTGTAGATCTGTGATACTGTTAAGACTAATGGAGTAGATCCTGAAGTCTACAGGCTCATGCTTTTCCCCTTTGCTGTAAGAGACAGAGCTAGAGTGTGGTTGGACTCTCAACCCAAGGATAGCTTGAACTCTTGGGATAAGCTGGTCACGGCTTTCTTAGCCAAGTTTTTTCCTCCTCAAAAGCTGAGTAAGCGTAGAGTGGATGTTCAAACCTTCAGACAGAAGGAAGGTGAATCCCTCTATGAAGCTTGGGAGAGATACAAGCAACTGACCAAAAAGTGTCCTTCTGACATGCTTTCAGAATGGACCATCCTGGATATATTCTATGATGGTCTGTCTGAATTAGCTAAGATGTCATTGGATACTTCTGCAGGTGGATCCATTCTCCTAAAGAAAACGCCTGCAGAAGCTCAAGAACTTATTGACATGGTTGCTAACAACCAATTTATGTACACTTTTGAGAGGAATCCTGTGAGTAATGGGACGCCTCAGAAGAAGGGATTTCTTGAAATTAATACTCTGAATGCCATATTGGCTCAGAATAAAATATTGACTCAGCAAGTCAATATGATTTCTCAGAGTCTGAATGGAATGCAAGCTGCATCCAACAGTACTCAAGAGGCATCTTCTGAAGAAGAAGCTTATGATCCTGAGAACCCTGCAATAGCAGAGGTAAATTATATGGGTGAACCTTATGGAAACACCTATAACCCCTCATGGAGAAATCACACAAATCTCTCATGGAAGGATCAACAAAAGCCTCAACAAGGCTTTAATAATGGTGGAAGAAATAGGTTTAACAATGGTAAACCTTTTCCATCATCCACTCAGCAACAGATAGAGAACTCTGAACAAAATAACTCTAACTTAGCAAACTTAGTCTCTGATCTGTCCAAGGCCACTGTAAGTTTCATGAATGAAACAAGGTCCTCAATTAGAAATTTGGAGGCACAAGTAGGCTAGCTGAGTAAAAGGATCACTGAAATCCCTCCTAGTACTCTCCCAAGCAATACAGAAGAAAATCCAAAAGGAGAGTGCAAGGCCATTGATATAACCATCATGGCCGAATCCAAAGAGGAAGGGGAGGACGTGAATCCCAAGGAGGAAGACCTCCTGGGACGCCCAGTGATCAATAAGGAGTTTCCCTCTGAGGAACAAAAGGACTCTGAAGCTCATCTAGAGACCATAGAGATTGCATTGAACCTCCTTATGCCATTCATCAGCTCTGATGAGTATTCCTCTTCTGAAGAGAATGAGGATGTTACTGAGGAGCAAGTTACCAAGTACCTTGGTGCAATCATGAAGCTGAATGCCAAATTATTTGGTATTGAGACTTGGGAAGATGAACCTCCCTTGTTCACTAATGAACTGAGTGATCTGGATCAACTGACATTGCCTCAGAAGAAACAGGATCCTGGAAAGTTCGTAATACCTTGTACCATAGGCAACATGATCTTTGAAAAGGCTCTGTGTGACCTTGGTTCAGGGATAAACCTCATGCCCCTCTCTGTAATAGAGAAACTGGGAATCTTTGGGGTGCAAGATACTAAAATCTCATTAGAAATGGCAGACAATTCAAGAAAACAGGCTTATGGACAAGTATAAGACATATTAGTAAAGGTTGAAGGCCTTTACATCCCTGCTGATTTCATAATCCTAGATACTGGGAAGGATGAGGATGAATCCATCATCCTTGGAAGACCCTTCCTAGCCACAGCAAGAGCTGTGATTGATGTTAACAGAGGTGAACTAGTCCTTCAATTGAATGAGGACTCCCTTGAGTTTAAAACTCAAGGACATCCTTCTATAAACATGGAAAAGAGGCACAGTAAGCTTCTCTCAAAACTGAGTCAACCAGAGCCCCCACAGTCAAACTCTAAGTTTGGTGTTGGGAGGCCACAACCAAACTCTAAGTTTGATGTTGAACTCCCATATCCAAACTCTAAGTTTGGTGATGGGGAGTCTCAACAATGCTCTGAACATCTGTGAGGCTCCATGAGAGCCCACTGTCAAGCTATTGACATTAAAGAAGCACTTGTTGGGAGGCAACCCAATTTTTATTTAATTATATTTTTATTAGTTATATGTCTTCATAGGTTCGTGATCTTGTGGAGTCACAAAAACAACTGAAAAAATTGAAGAAAAATCAAAAACAGCATTAAAAACAGCGCACTCTGGAAGAGGAGTTCACTGGCGTTCAAACGCCAGTAACGCCAGAACAGAGCATGGAGCTGGCGCTGAACGCCAGAAACAAGCATGAAGCTGGCGTTTAACGCCAGAAACATGCTGCATCTGGGCGTTGAACGCCCAGAACAAGCATCAGTTCGGCGTTTAAATGCCAGAATTGCATGCAAAGGCATTTTACATGCCTAATTGGTGTAGGGATGTAAATCCTTGACACCTCAAGATCTGTGGACCTCACAGGATCATCTCAGGATCTGTGGACCCCATAGGATCCCCACCTTCCCTCCTCATAATCCTAGTTTTTCTTCTACATCTTCTTCTTCATCTATTCTTTCTTCTCCTGCTCGAGGGCGAGCAACATTCTAAGTTTGGTGTGGTAAAAGTATTGCTTATTTTGCTTTTCCATAACCATTGATGGCACCCAAGGCCAGAGAAACCTCAAAAAAAAAAAAAAGAAAGAAGAGAAAAGGGAAGACAAAAGCTTCCACCTCCAAGTCATGGGAGATGGAGAGATTCATGTAAAGGATCTATAGCTCAGTGGTAGAACATTTGACTGCAAAATCAAAAGATCCCTGAGATACCTCAGGGGATACATTTTTTCCCACACAATTATTGGGAGCAACTAAGGATAGGAGCACCAAAATCACTAGGGATCAAGCAACAGAGACAAGGAAGAGACATAGAAGAGCTCAAGGACATCATTGGTTCCTCAAGAAGGAAACGCCATCATCACTAAGGTGGATTCATTCCTTGTTCTTAAATTTTCTATTTTTCGTTTTCTTTATGTTAAGTGCTTATCTATGTTAGTGTCTTATTACATGATCATTAATATTTAGTAACTTTGTCTTAAAGTTATGAATGTCCTATGAATCCATCACCTCCCTTAAATGAAAAATGCTTTAATTCAAAAGAATAAGAAGTACATGAGTTTCGAATTTATCCTTGAACTTAGTTTAATTATATTGATGTGGTGACAATGCTTCTTGTTTTCTGAATGAATGCTTGAACAGTGCATATGTCTTTTGAAGTTGTTGTTCATGAATGTTAAATATGTTGGCTCTTGAAAGAATGATGACAAGGAGACATGTTATTTGATAATCTAAAAAATCATAAAAATGATTCTTGAAGCAAGAAAAAGCAGTGAATACAAAAGCTTGCAGAAAAAAAAATAGAAAAAAAAAAGAAAAAAAGCAAGCAGAAAAAGCCAAAAGCTCTTAAAACAAAGAGGCAAGAGCAAAAAGCCAATAACCCTTAAAACCAAAAGGCAAGGGTAAATAAAAAGGATCCCAAGGCTTTGAGCATCAGTGGATAGGAAGGCCAAAAGGAATAAAATCCTGCCCTAATGATGAGCAGATAATTTATACGCTTTTTGGCATTGTTTTTAGTATGTTTTTAGTAGAATCTAGTTACTTTTAGGGATCTTTTCATTAGTTTTTATGTTAAATTCACATTTTTGGAATTTACTATGAGTTTGTGTATTTTTCTGTGATTTCAGGTATTTTCTCTGAAATTGAGGGACTTGAGCAAAAATCAGATTCAGAGGTTGAAGAAGGACTGCTGATGCTGTTGGATTCTGACCTCCCTGCAGTCAAAGTGGATTTTCTGGAGCTACAGAACTCAAAATGGCGCGCTTCTAATTTCGTTGGAAGGTAGCCATCCAGGGCTTTCCAGCAATATATAATAGTCCATACTTTGGCTAAGTTTAGATGATGTAAAAGGGCGTTGAACGCCAGTTCTACGCTGCTGTCTGGAGTTAAACGCCAGAAACACGTCACAAGCCAGAGTTGAACGCCAGAAATACGTTATAAACTGGCGTTCAACTCCAAGATTGACCTCTACACGTGTAACATTTAAGCTCAGCCCAAGCACACACCAAGTGGGCCCCGGAAGTGGATTTATGCATCAATTACTTACTTCTCTGTAAACCCTAGTAACTAGTTTATTATAAATAGGACTTTTTACTATTGTATTAGACATCTTTGATCAGTTTTATGCTATCTTAGACTTTCATGGGGGCTGGCCATTCGGCCATGACTGAACCATTATCACTTATGTATTGTCATACGGTAGAGTTTCTGCACTCCATAGATTAAGGTGTGGAGCTCTGCTGTTCCTCAAAGATTAATGCAAAGTACTACTGTTTTTCTATTCAATTCAACTTATTCCGCTTCTAAGATATTCATTCGCACTTCAACCTGAATGTGATGAACGTGACAATCATCATCATTCCCCCACGAACGCGTGCCTGACAACCACTTCCGTTCCACCTTAGACTGAATGAGTATCTCTTGCATCTCTTAATCAGAACCTTCGTGGCATAAGCTAGATTGATGGTGGCATTCATGAAAGTCCGGAAAGTCTAAACCTTGTCTGTGGTATTCCGAGTAGGACTCTGGGATTGAATGACTGTGACGAACTTCAAACTCACGAGTGCTGGGCGTAGTGACAGACGCAAAAGGAAGGTGAATCCTATTCCAGTATGATCGAGAACCTCAGATGATTAGCCGTGCTATGACAGAGCATTTGGACCATTTTCACAAGAGGATGGGATGCAGCTATTGACAAGGGTGACGCCTCCAGATGATTAGCCATGCAGTGACAGCGCATCGGAGCATTTTCCAGAGAGGATAAAAAGTAGCCATTGACAACGGTGATGTCCTTACATAAAGCCAGCCATGGAAAGGAGTAAGACTGATTGGATGAAGACAGCAGGAAAGCAGAGGTTCAGAGGAATGAAAGCATCTCTATACACTTATCTGAAATTCTCACCAATGATATACATAAGTGTTTCTATCCTTATTTTATGTTTACTTATTATTAAATTTCGAAAACTCCATAACCTTTTGATATCCTCCTGACTGAGATTTACAAGGTGACCATAGCTTGCTTCATACCAACAATCTCCGTGGGATCGACCCTTACTCATGTAAGGTTTATTACTTGGATGACCCAGTGCACTTGCTGGTTAGTTGTATCAAAGTTGTGAATGAAAAACGATTTATTAAGACGTGCGTACAGAGTTTTTGGCGCCGTTGCCTGAGATCACAATTTCGTAAACCAAGTTTTTGGCGCCGTTGCCAGGGATTGTTCGAGTTTGAACAACTGACGGTTCATCTTGTTGCTCAGATTAGGTAATTTTCTTTTTGTTTTATTTTTAAAAAGTTTTCAAAAACCTTTCAAAAATTTCTCATCTGTTTTCGAAAAAAAAAAAACTGTTTTCAAAAAATATATTTTTCTTCATAATTTTTAAGAATGAATTCTAGTGTTTCATGATGATTTGTTGAATCCTGGCTGGCTGTGAAGCCATGTCCAAATTCCTTTGGACTGAGGATTCAACTAATCACTTCAATGCATGTAAATATGTAATAGCATACTAAAGCTTGGCTGGCTATTAAGCCATGCCTAACCCTCAGATTGGAGCTTTAGACAAAGAATACAAGATTCCTGGAATTCATGTTAAAAATTTTGGAATCCTTATTTTTCTTTTTCTAAATAATTTTCGAAAAATATAAAATAAAAATACAAAAAAAATAAAAAAAATAAAAAAATCATAAAAATAAAAAAATATTTCATGTTTCTTGTTTGAGTCTTGAGTCAAGTTGAAAGTTTGGTGTCAATTGCATATTCATCTTGCATTTTTCGAAAAATTCATGCATTCATAGTGTTCTTCATCACCTTCAAGTTGTTCTTGGTAAGTCTTCTTGTTTGATCTTGATGTTTTCATGTTTTGTGTCTTTTCTTGTTTTTCATATGCATTCTTGCATTCATAGTGTCTATACATGAAAAATTTTTAAGTTTGGTGTCTTGCATGTTTTCTTTGCATTAAAAATTTTTCAAAAATAAGTTCTTGATGTTCATCTTGACATTCAAAGTGTTCTTGGTATTCATCTTGACATTCATAGCATTCTTGCATGCATTCATTGTTTTGATCCAAAATTTTCATGCATTGAGTCTTTTTCATGTTTTTCCCTCTCATCATTAAAAATTCAAAAATAAAAAAAAATATCTTTCCCTTTTTCACTCATAAATTTCGAAAATTTGAGTTGTCTTTTTCAAAACTTTTTAAAATCTAGTTGTTTTTATGAGTCAAATCAAATTTTCAATTTAAAAATCTTATCTTTTTCAAAATCTTTTTCAAAAATCAAATCTTTTTCATTTTTCTTAGTTATTTTCGAAAATTTTAAAAATATTTTTTAAAAAATCTTTTTCTTATCTTTATCACATAATTTTCGAAAATAACACCATCAATTAATGTTTTGATTCAAAAATTTCAAGTTTGTTACTTACTTGTTAAGAAAGATTCAAACTTTAAGTTCTAGAATCATATTTTGTGATTTCTTGTGAATCAAGTCATTAATTGTGGTTTTAAAAATCAAATCTTTTTCAAAACTAATTTCAATCATATCTTTTCAAAAATATCTTTTTATTTCATCTTTTTCAAAATCATATCTTTTTCAAAAATTTGATTTTAAAATATCTTTTCTAACTTCTTATATTCTTATCTTTTCAAAATTGATTTTCAAATTTGTTTCAACTAACTAACTAACTTTTTGTTTGTTTCTTATCTTTTTCAAAACTACCTAACTATTCTCTAATTTTCGAAAATATCTCCCTCTTTTTCAAAATTTCTTTTAATTAACTAATTATTTTAATTTTTGATTTTAATTCTCGAAAATTACTAACCTTTTTCAAAAACTATTTTCGAAAATCACTAACTCTTTTTCAAAAATTATTTTCGAAAAATTCTCTCTCTCTCTTATCTCCTTCTATTTATTTATTCATCTACTAACACTTCATCTCACCCAAATTCGAACCCCCTCTTCCATTTGTGTTCGGATTTTTTTTCTTCTTCTTTTCTTCTACTCACATAGGGACCTCTATACTGTGGTAAAAAGGACCCCTATTATTATTATTTTTCTGTCCCTCTTTTTCATATGAGAAGGAGCAAGGACAAGAATATTCTTGTTGAAGCAGATCCAGAACCTGAAAGGACTCTGAAGAGAAAACTAAGAGAAGCTAAATTACAACAATCCAGCAAGCACCTTTCAGAAATTTTCGAACAGGAAGAGGAGATGGCAGCCGAAAATAATAATAATGCAAGGAGGATGCTTTGTGACTTTACTGCACCTAATTCCAATTTACATGGAAGAAGCATCTCCATTCCTGCCATTGGAGCAAACAATTTTGAGCTGAAACCTCAATTAGTTTCTCTGATGCAGCAGAACTGCAAGTTTCATGGACTTCCATCTGAAGATCCTTTTCAGTTCTTAACTGAATTCTTGCAGATCTGTGATACTGTTAAGTTTAACGGAGTAGATCCTGAAGTCTACAGGCTCATGCTTTTCCCTTTTGCTGTGAGAGACAAAGCTAGAATATGGTTGGACTCTCAACCTAAGGATAGCCTGAACTCTTGGGATAAGCTGGTCAAGGCTTTCTTAGCCAAGTTCTTTCCTCCTCAAAAGCTGAGTAAGCTTAGAGTGGATGTCCAGACCTTCAGACAGAAAGAAGGTGAATCCCTCTATGAAGCTTGGGAGAGATGCAAAGAACTGACCAAAAAGTGTCCTTCTGACATGCTTTCAGAATGGACCATCCTGGACATATTCTATGATGGTCTATCTGAATTGGCTAAAATGTCATTGGATACTTCTGCAGGTGGATCCATTCACCTAAAGAAAACGCCTGCAGAAGCTCAAGAACTCATTGACATGGTTGCTAATAACCAGTTCATATACACTTCTGAGAGGAATCCTGTGCGTAATGGGACGCCTCAGAAGAAGGGAGTTCTTGAAATTTATACTTTGAATGCCATATTGGCTTAGAATAAAATATTGACTCAGTAAGTCAATATGATTTCTCAGAGTCTGAATGGAATGCAAGTGATGAGCGGATAATTTATACGCTTTTTGACATTGTTTTTAGTATGTTTTTAGTAGGATCTAGTTACTTTTAGGGATGTTTTTAATAGATTTTGTGTTAAATTCACATTTCTGGACTTTACTATGAGTTTGTGTGTTTTTCTGTGATTTCAGGTATTTTCTAGCTGAAATTGAGGGACTTGAGCAGAAATCAGATTCAGAGGTTGAAAAAGGACTGCTGATGCTGTTGGATTCTGACCTCCCTGCACTCAAAGTGGATTTTCTGGAGCTACAGAACTCGAAATGGCGCGCTTCCAATTGCGTTGGAAAGTAGACATCCAGGGCTTTCCAGAAATATATAATAGTCCATACTTTGGCCAAGAATTGATGACGTAAACTGGCGTTCAACGCCAGCTTTCTACCCAAATCTGGCGTCCAGCGCCAGAAAAGGATCCAAAACCAGAGTTGAACGCCCAAACTGGCACAAAAACTGGCGTTCAACTCCACAATTGGCCTCTGTACATTCAACACTTAAGCTCAGCCCAAACACACACCAAGTGGGCCCCGGAAGTGGATTTATACATCAAATACTTACTCATGTAAACCCTAGTAGCTAGTTTATTATAAATAGGACCTCTTACTATTGTATTAGGCATCTTTGGATTACCTTATGATCGTTTGATCACGTTTTAGGGGGCTGGCCATCTCGGCCATGCCTGGACCTTCACTTATGTATTTTTAACGGTAGAGTTTCTACACTCCATAGATTAAGGTGTGGAGCTCTGCTGTTCCTCAAAGATTAATGCAAAGTACTACTGTTTTCTATTCAATTCTTCTTATTTCGCTTCTAAGATATCCATTCGCACCCAAGAACGTGATGAAGGTGATGATTATGTGTGACGCTCATCATCCTTCTCCCTTATGAACGCGTGCCTGACAAACACTTCCGTTCTACATGAATTAAGCTAGAATGAATATCTCTTAGATCTCCTAACCAGAATCTTCGTGGCATAAGCTAGAATGATGGCGGCATTCAAGAGAATCCAGAAGGTCTAAACCTTGTCTGTGGTATTCCGAGTAGGATTCAATGATTGAATGACTGTGACGAGCTCCTAACTCGCGATTGCAGGGCGTTAGTGACAGACGCAAAAGGATAGTAAATCCTATTCCAGCATGATCGAGAACCGACAGATGAATAGCCGTGCCATGACAGGGTGCATGAGCATATTATTCACTGAGAGGATAAGATGAAGCCATTGACAAGGGTGATGCCTCCAGACGATTAGCCGTGCCGTGACAGGGCATTGGATCATTTTCCCGAGAGATGACCGAAAGTAGCCATTGACAGTGGTGATGTATCACATAAAGCCAGCCATGGAAAGGAGTAAGACTGATTGGATGAAGATAGCAGGAAAGCAGAGGTTCAGAGGAACGAAAAGCATCTCCATTCGCTTATCTGAAATTCCTACCAATGAATTACATAAGTATCTCTATCCCTATTTTATTATATAATATTCAAAAACACCATTATCACTTTATATCTACCTGACTAAGATTTACAAGGTGACCATAGCTTGCTTCATACCAACAATCTCCGTGGGATTCGACCCTTACTCACGTAAGGTATTACTTGGACGACCCAGTGCACTTGCTGGTTAGTTGTATCGAAGTTGTGACAATCATGAATTAAGATCAGAGCACCAAGCTTTGGACCCATTACCAGGATTTGTTCGAGCGTGGAGATCACAATTTCGTGCACCAAGTTTTTGGCGCCGTTGCCGGGGATTGTTCGAGTTTGGACAACTGACGGTTCATCTTGTTGCTCAGATTAGGTAATTTTCTTTTTGTTTTCTTTTCAAAAATTTTTCAAAAATATTTCAAAATTTTCTCACTTGTTTTCGAAAAAAAAAAATGTTTTCAAAAATATTATTTTTCTTCAGAATTTTTAAGAATGAATTCTAGTGTTTCATGAAGCATGTTGAAGCCTATCTGGCTATAAAGCCATCCCCAAACTACTTTGGGATTGGCATTCAACTAATCACTCCAGTCCATGTAATTATATACTAAAGCTTGGCTGGCTATTAAGCCATGCCTGACCCTTTGATTGGAGCTTTAAGACTAACATGGCGAGATTCCTGGAATTCATATTAAAAATTTTGAAATCCTTATTTTTGTTTTTCAAATAATTTTCGAAAAAAAAAATACAAAAAAAATTAGAAAATCATAAAAATCAAAAATATTTTGTGTTTCTTGTTTGAGTCTTGAGTCATATTATAAGTTTGGTGTCAATTGCATGTGCATCTTGCATTTTTTGAAAATTTCATGTATTCATAGTGTTCTTCATGATCTTCAAGTTGTTCTTTGTCAGTCTTCTTGTTTGATCTTGATGTTTTCCTTGTTTTGTGTCTTTTCTTGTTTTACATGTACATTTTTTATTTATTAGAGTCTAAACATGAAAGATTTCTAAGTTTGGTGTCTTGCATGTTTTCTTTGCATTAAAAAATCTTTTCAAAAATATGTTCTTGATGTTCATCATGATATTCACGGTGTTCTTGGTGTTCATCTTGACATTCATAGCATTCTTGCACACATTCATAGTTTTGATCTAAAATTGCCATGCATTGCATTATTTTTCTTGTTTTTCTCTCTCATCATAAAAATTCAAAAATAAAAAAAAATATCTTTCCCTTTTTCTCTCATCAAATTCGAAAATTTGGATTGACTTTTTCAAAAATTTTTAAAATCAAGTTGTTTCTTATGAGTCAAATCAAATTTTCAATTTGAAAATCTTATCTTTTTCAAAATCTTTTTCAAAAAAAATCAAATCTTTTTCAAAATTATTAGTTATTTCCGAAAATTCCAAAAATATTTTTCAAAAATCTTTTTCTTATTTTTATATAAAATTTTCGAAAATAACTAATCAATTAATGTTTTGATTCAAAAATTTCAAGTTTGTTACTTGCTTGTTAAGAAAGATTCAAACTTTGAGTTCTAGAATCATATCTTGTGATTTCTTGTGAATCAAGTCATTAATTGTGATTTTAAAAATCAAATCTTTTTCAAAAACTAATTTCTATCATATCTTTTCAAAAATATCTTCTTATCTTATCTTTTTCAAAAATATCTTTTCAAAATATCTTTTCTAACTTCCTAACTTCTTATCTTTTCAAAATTGGTTTTCAAAATTTGTTTCAACTAACTAACTAACTTTTTGTTTGTTTCTTAACTTTTTCAAAACCACCTAACTAATTCTCTCTTTCTAATTTTCGAAAATATATTCCCTCTTTTTCAAAATTTCTTTTTAATTAACTAATTATTTTTAATTTTTATTTTTGATTTCAAAAAAATTTTCGAAAAAAAAATACTAATCATTTTTCAAAAACTATTTTCAAAAATCACTAACTCTTTTTCAAAATAATTTTCGAAAAATTTCCCTCCCCCATCTTACTCTATTTATTCATTCATATCATAACATCTCATCTCACATCTCTAGCCTCCTCACAGTTGTGTTTCTTCCATTATATTACATTCTTTGTCTCCCCCTCTTCTTCTACTCACACAGGGATCCCTATACTGTGGAATAAAGGATCTCTATTATTATTATTAATTTTCTGTGCCTTCTTCTTTGTCATATGAGCAGGAGCAAGGATAAGAACATTCTTGTGGAAGCAGATCCAGAACCTGAAAGGACTCTGAAGAGAAAATTAAGAGAAGCTAAAATACAACAATCCAGAGATAACCTTTCAGAAATTTTCGAACAGGCAGAGGAGATGGCATCCAAAAATAATAATAATGTAAGGAAGATGCTTGGTGACTTTACTGCACCTAATTCCAATTTACATGGAAGAAGCATCTCCATTCCTGCCATTGGAGCAAACAACTTTGAGCTTAAACCTCAATTAGTTTCTCTGATGCAGCAGAACTGCAAGTTTCATGGACTTCCATCCGAAGATCCTTTTCAGTTCTTAACTGAATTCTTGCAGATATGTGATACTGTTAAGACTAATGGAGTAGATCCTGAAGTCTACAGACTCATGCTTTTCCCTTTTGCTGTAAGAGACAGAGCTAGATTATGGTTGGATTCTCAACCCAAAGACAGCCTGAACTCTTGGGATAAGCTGGTCACGGCTTTCTTAGCCAAGTACTTTCCTCCTCAAAAGCTGAGCAAGCTTAGAGCTGATGTTCAAACCTTCAGACAGAAAGAAGGTGAATCTCTCTATGAAGCTTGGGAAAGATACAAACAGTTGACCAAAAAGTGTCCTTCTGACATGCTTTCAGAATGGACCATCCTGGATATATTCTATGATGGTCTGTCTGAGTTATCTAAGATGTCATTGGATACTTCTGCAGGTGGATCCATTCACCTAAAGAAAACGCCTGCAGAAGCTCAACAACTCATTGACATGGTCGCTAATAACCAGTTCATGTACACTTCTGAAAGGAATCCTGTGAGTAATGGGACGCCTATGAAGAAGGGAGTTCTTGAGGTTGATACTCTGAATGCCATATTGGCTCAGAATAAAATATTGACTCAGCAAGTCAATATGATCTCTCAGAGTCTGCATGGAATGCAAGCTGCATCCAACAGTACTCAAGAGGCATCTTCTGAAGAAGAAGCTTACGATCCTGAAAACCCTGCAATAGCAGAGGTAAATTATTTAGGTGAACCTTATGGAAACACCTATAACTCATCATGGAGAAATCATCCAAATTTCTTATGGAAGGATCAAAAGCCTCAACAAGGCTTTAATAATGGTGGAAGAAACAGGTTTAGCAATAGCAAACCTTTTCCATCATCCACTTAGCAACAGACAGAGAACTTTGAACAAAATGCTTCTAATTTAGCAAATCTAGTCTCTGATCTATCTAAGGCCACTGTAAGTTTCATGAATGAAACAAGGTCTTCCATTAGAAATCTGGAAGCACAAGTGGGCCAGCTGAGTAAAAGGATCACTGAAATCCCTCCTAGTACTCTCCCAAGCAATACAGAAGAGAATCCAAAAGGAGAGTGCAAGGCCATTGACATAAGCATCATGGCCGAACCTGTGAGGAGAGGAGAGGACGTGAATCCCAAGGAGGAAGACCTCCTGGGACGTCCAGTGGTCAATAAGGAGCTTCCCTCTGAGGAACCAAAGGACTCTGGGGCCCATCTAGAGACCATAGAGATCCCATTGAACCTCCTTATGCCCTTCATGAGCTCTGATGAGTATTCCTCTTCTGAAGAGAATGAGGATGTTACTGAAGAGCAAACTGCCAAGTTTCTTGGAGCAATCATGAAGCTAAATGCCAAATTATTTGGCATTGATACTTGGGAAGTTGAACCTCCCTTGTTCATCAATGAACTAAGTGATCTGGATCAACTGACATTGCCTCAGAAGAGACAGGATCCTGGAAAGTTCATAATACCCTGTACCATAGGCACCATGATCTTTAAGGCTCTGTGTGACCTTGGTTCAGGAATAAACCTCATGCCCCTCTCTGTAATAGAGAAACTGGGAATCTATGGGGTGCAAGCTGCTAAAATCTCATTAGAGATGGCAGACAGCTTAAGAAAACAGGCTTATGGACAAGTAGAGGACGTGTTAGTAAAGGTTGAAGGCCTTTACATCCCTGCTGATTTCATAGTCCTGGATACTGGAAAGGAAGAGGATGAATCCATCATCCTAGGAAGACCTTTCCTGGCCACAGCAAGAGCTGTGATTGATGTTGACAGAGGTGAAATATTCCTTCAATGGAATGAGAACTCCCTTGTGTTTAAAACTCAAGGATCTCCCTCTGCAACCATGGAGAGGAAGCAGAAAAAGCTTCTCTCCAAGCAGAGTCAACCAGAGCCCCCACAGTCAAACTCCAAGTTTGGTGTTGGGAGGCCACAACCAAACTCTAAGTTTGGTGTTGAACTCCCATATCCAAACTCTAAGTTTGCTGTTGGAGAGTCTCAACAAAGCTCTGCACATCTGTGAGGCTCCATGAGAGCCCACTGTCAAGCTATTGACATTAAAGAAGCGCTTGTTGGGAGGCAACCCAATGTTTATTTATCTAACTATATTTTTCTTAGTTATGTGTCTTTATAGGTTCATGATCATGAGGAGTCACAAAATAAATATAAAAATTGAAAACAGAATCAAAAACAGCAGAAGAAAAATCACACCCTGGAGGAGCATCTGTCTGGCGTTCAAACGCCAGAACAGAGCATAGTTCTGGCGCTGAACGCCCAGAATGGGAGCATCCTGGCGCTGAACGCCCAGAACAAGCATGGTTCTGGCGTTCAACGCCAGAAATGGCAGCAAAGGGGCGTTGAACGCCCAAAATGGGCACCAACCTGGCGCTGAACGCCCAGAGTTGTGTGCAAGGGCATTTTACATGCCTAAATTGGTGTAGGGATGTAAATGCCTTGACACCTCAGGATCTGTGGACCCCACAGGATCATCTCAGGATATGTGGACCCCACAGGATCATCTCAGGATCTATGGACCCCACAGGATCCCCACCTACCTCATCATCTCTCTTTCCATTCATGATCATCCCTTCTTTTTTTCCATTTACCACTCACATCCATACACCCACTACCTTCAATAATTCAATATCTCTCTCCCACCCAATCCCATCCATATGGCCGAATACACACTCCCATCCATCTCCTCCATATCTTCTTCTTATTCTTCTATTCTTTCTTCTTTTGCTCGAGGGTGAGCAACATTCTAAGTTTGGTGTGGTAAAAGCATAGCTTTTTTGTTTTTTCCATAACCATTGATGGCACCTAAGGCCAGAAAAACCTCTAGAAAGAGGAAAGGGAAGACAAAAGCTTCCATCAAGGGTCTATAGCTCAGTGGTAGAACATTTGACTGCAAATCAAGAGATCCCTGAGATACCTCAAGGGATACATTTTCTTCCACACAATTATTGGAAGCAACTAAGGGTGGAACATCAAGAGCACTCCATCATCCTTCATGAAATCAGAGAAGATCTAAAAGCACTGAAGGAGGAGCAACAAAGGCAAGGAAGAGACATAGAAGAGCTCAAGGACATCATTGATTCCTCAAGAAGGAAATGCCACCATCACTAAGGTGGATTCATTCCTTGTTCTTAATTCTTCTGCTTTTCGTTTTCTATGTTGTGTGCTTATCTATGTTTGTGTCTTCATTACATGATCATTAGTAGTTAGTAACTTTGTCTTAAAGTTATAAATGTCCTATGAATCCATCACCTCTCTTAAATGAAAAATGTTTTAATTCAAAAGAACAAGAAGTACATGAGTTTCGAATTTATCCTTGAACTTAGTTTAATTATATTGATGTGGTGACAATGCTTCTTCTTTTCTGAATGTATGCTTGAACAGTGCATATGTCTTTTGAAGTTGTTGTTTAAGAATGTTAAATATGTTGGCTCTTGAAAGAATGATGACTAGGAGACATGTTATTTGATAATCTAAAAAATCATAAAAATGATTCTTGAAGCAAGAAAAAGCAGCAAAGAACAAAGCTTGCAGAAAAAAAAAAATAGGCAAAAAAAAAATAGAAAGAAAAAGAAAAAGCAAGCAGAAAAAGCCAAAGCTCTTAAAACCAAGAGGCAAGAGCAAAAAGCCAATAACCCTTAAAACCAAAAGGCAAGGGCAATTAAAAAGGACCCCAAGGCTTTGAGCATCGGTTGATAGGAGGGCCTAAAGGAATAAAATCCTGGTCTAAGCGGCTAAACCAAGCTGTCCCTAACCATGTGCTTGTGGCGTGTAGGTGTCAAGTGAAAACTTGAGACTGAGCGGTTAAAGTCAAGGTCCAAAGCAAAAACAGAGTGTGCTTAAGAACCCTGGACACCTCTAATTGGGGACTTTAGCAAAGCTGAGTCACAATCTGAAAAGGTTCACCCAATTATGCGTCTATGGCATTTATGTATCCGGTGGTAATATTGGAAAACAAAATGCTTAGGGCCACGGCCAAGACTCATAAAGAAGCTGTGTTCAAGAATCATCATACTGAACTAAGAGAGTCAATAACACTATTCGAAATCTGAAGTTCCTATAGATGCCAATCATTCTGAACCTCAATGGATAAAGTGAGATGCCAAAACTATTCAAGAGGCAAAAAGCTATAAGTCCCGCTCATATGATTGAAGCTCTGTTTCATTGATAGTTTGGAATTTATAGTATATTCTATTCTTTTTATCCTATTTTGATTTTCAGTTGCTTGGGGACAAGCAACAATTTAAGTTTGGTGTTGTGATGAGCGGATAATTTATACGCTTTTTGACATTGTTTTTAGTATGTTTTTAGTAGGATCTAGTTACTTTTAGGGATGTTTTTAATATATTTTGTGTTAAATTCACATTTCTGGACTTTACTATGAGTTTGTGTGTTTTTCTGTGATTTCAGGTATTTTCTGGCTGAAATTGAGGGACTTGAGCAGAAATCAGATTCAGAGGTTGAAAAAGGACTGCTGATGCTGTTGGATTCTGACCTCCCTGCACTCAAAGTGGCTTTTCTGGAGCTACAGAACTCGAAATGGCGCGCTTCCAATTGAGTTGGAAAGTAGACATCCAGGGTTTTCCAGCAATGTATAATAGTCCATACTTTGGCCAAGAATTGACGACGTAAACTGGCGTTCAACGCCAGCTTTCTACCCAAATCTGGCGTCCAGCGCCAAAAAAGGATCCAAAACCAGAGTTGAACGCCCAAACTGGCACAAAAACTGGCGTTCAACTCCACAATTGGCCTCTGCACGTGCAACACTTAAGCTCAGCCCAAACACACACCAAGTGGGCCCCGGAAGTGGATTTATACATCAAATACTTACTCATGTAAACCCTAGTAGCTAGTTTATTATAAATAGGACCTCTTACTATTGTATTAGGCATCTTTGGATTACCTTATGATCCTTTGATCACGTTTTAGGGGGCTGGCCATCTCGGCCATGCCTGGACCTTCACTTATGTATTTTTAACGGTAGAGTTTCTACACTCCATAGATTAAGGTGTGGAGCTCTGCTGTTCCTCAAAGATTAATGCAAAGTACTACTGTTTTCTATTCAATTCTTCTTATTTCGCTTCTAAGATATCCATTCGCACCCAAGAACGTGATGAAGGTGATGATTATGTGTGACGCTCATCATCCTTCTCCCTTATGAACGCGTGCCTGACAAACACTTCCGTTCTACATGAATTAAGCTAGAATGAATATCTCTTAGATCTCCTAACCAGAATCTTCGTGGCGTAAGCTAGAATGATGGCGGCATTCAAGAGAATCCAGAAGGTCTAAACCTTGTCTGTGGTATTCCGAGTAGGATTCAATGATTGAATGACTGTGACGAGCTCCTAACTCGCGATTGCAGGGCGTTAGTGACAGACGCAAAAGGATAGTAAATCCTATTCCAGCATGATCGAGAACCGACAGATGAATAGCCGTGCCGTGACAGGGTGCGTGAGCATATTATTCACTGAGAGGATAAGATGAAGCCATTGACAAGGGTGATGCCTCCAAACGATTAGCCGTGCCATGACAGGGCATTGGATCATTTTCCCGAGAGATGACCGAAAGTAGCCATTGACAGTGGTGATGTATCACATAAAGCCATCCATGGAAAGGAGTAAGACTGATTGGATGAAGATAGCAGGAAAGCAGAGGTTCAGAGGAACGAAAAGCATCTCCATTCGCTTATCTGAAATTCCTACCAATGAATTACATAAGTATCTCTATCCCTATTTTATTATATAATATTCGAAAACACCATTATCACTTTATATCTGCCTGACTGAGATTTACAAGGTGACCATAGCTTGCTTCATACCAACAATCTCCGTGGGATTCGACCCTTACTCACGTAAGGTATTACTTGGACGACCCAGTGCACTTGCTGGTTAGTTGTATCGAAGTTGTGACAATCTTGAATTAAGATCAGAGCACCAAGCTTTGGAGCCATTACCAGGATTTGTTCGAGCCTGGAGATCACAATTTCGTGCACCAGCAAGCTGCATCCAACAATACTCAAGAGGTATCTTCTGAAGAAGAAGCTTATGATCCTGAAAACCCTGCAATAGCAGAGGTGAATTACATGGGTGAACCTTATGGAAACACCTATAACCCCTCATGGAGAAATCACCCATATCTCTCATGGAAGGATAAATAAAAGCCTCAACAAGGCTTTAATAAAGGTGGAAGAAACAGGTTTAGTAATAGCAAGCCTTTTCCATCATCCACTCAGCAACAGACAGAGAACTCTGAACAAAATACCTCTAATTTAGCAAACTTAGTCTCTGATCTGTCCAAGGCCACTGTAAGTTTCATGAATGAAACAAGGTCCCCAATTAGAAATTTGGAGGCACAAGTGGGCCAGCTGAGTAAAAGGATCACTGAAATCCCTACTAGTACTCTCCCAAGCAATACAGAAGAAAATCCAAAAGGAGAGTGCAAGGCCATTGATATAACCATCATGGCCGAATCCAAAGAGGAAGGGGAGGACGTGAATCCCAAGGAGGAAGACCTCCTGGGACGCCCAGTGATCAATAAGGAGTTTCTCTCTGAGGAACCAAAGGACTCTAAAGCTCATCTAGAGACCATAGAGATTCCATTGAACCTCCTGATGCCATTCATGAGCTCTGATGAGTATTCCTCTTCTGAAGAGAATGAGGATGTTACTGATGAGCAAGTTACCAAGTACCTTGGTGCAATCATGAAGCTGAATGCCAAATTATTTGGTATTGAGACTTGGGAAGATGAACCTCCCTTGTTCACTAATGAACTGAGTGATCTGGATCCACTGACATTGCCTCAAAAGAAACAGGATCCTGGAAAGTTCGTAATACCTTGTACCATAGGCAACATGATCTTTGAAAAGGCTCTGTGTGACCTTGGTTCAGGGATAAACCTCATGCCCCTCTCTGTAATAGAGAAACTGGGAATC
Organism: Arachis ipaensis; assembly: GCF_059453495.1. NCBI lineage: Eukaryota > Viridiplantae > Streptophyta > Magnoliopsida > Fabales > Fabaceae > Arachis > Arachis ipaensis. The sequence continues at coordinate 61,474,653 of NC_142441.1, forward strand.
TTTGGGGTGCAAGCTACTAAAATCTCATTAGAGATGGCAGACAATTCAAGAAAATAGGCTTATGGACAAGTAGAGGACGTGTTAGTAAAGGTTGAAGGCCTTTACATCCCTGCTGATTTCATAATCCTTGATACTGGGAAGGATGAGGATGAATCCATCATCCTTGGAAGACCTTTCCTAGCCACAGCAAGAGCTGTGATTGATGTTGACAGAGGTGAATTAGTCCTTCAATTGAATGAGGACTCCCTTGTGTTTACAACTCAAAGTTACCCTTCTGTAAACATGGAAAAGAGGCACAGTAAGCTTCTCTCAAAACAGAGTCAACCAGAGCCCCCACAGTTAAACTCTAAGTTTGGTGTTAGGAGGCCACAACAAAACTCTAAGTTTGGTGTTGAACTCCCATATCCAAACTCTAAGTTTGGTGTTGCGAAGTCTCAACAATGCTCTGAATATCTGTGAGGCTCCATGAGAGCCCACTGCCAAGCTATTGACATTAAAGAAGCGCTTGTTGGGAGGCAACCCAATTTTTATTTATCTGATTTTATTTTTCTTGTTCTTTCATGATCATGTGGAGTAACAAACTAAATATAAAAATTGAAAATGGAATCAAAAACAGCAGAAGAAAAATCACACCCTGGAGGAAGACCTTACTGGCATTTAAACGCTAGTAAGAAGCATCTGGCTAGCGTTCAACGCCAGAACAGAGCATGGTTCTGGCGCTGAACGCCCAAAATGGGCAGCATCTGGGCATTTGAATGCCAGAATTGCACCCTGGAGAAGAGCTGGTGCTAAACGCCCAGAACAAGCATGATTCTGGCGTTCAACGCCAGAAATAGGCAACAAATGGGCGTTCAACGCCCAGAACAAGCACCAATCTGGCGCTGAACGCCCAGAGTTGTGTGCAAGGGCATTTTGCATGCCTAATTTGGTGCAAGGTTGTAAATCCTTGAACACCTCAGGATCTGTGGACCCTACAGGATCACCTCAGGATCTGTGGACCCCACAGGATCCCCACCTACCTCCACTCACTTCTTCTCACCCCTCTTTCACACAATCCCATAAATACTCTTCCCCAAAACTCTTCACCAATCACCTCAATCTCTCTTCCCTATAACCACTTCACCACTCACATCCATCCACTCTTCCCCATAAACCTACCTCATAAACCCCACCTACCTTCAAAATTCAAAATCAATTTCCCACCCAAAACCCACCCTTATGGCCGAACCTTACCCCCCCTGCCTTCCCTATATAAAGTCCTCCATTCTTCTTCATTTTCACACAACACAACCCTCTCTTCCCCTACTTGGCCGAATACACCCCTCCCCCCTCTCCTCCATATTTTCTTCTTCTTCTTCATCTATTCTTTCTTCTCTTGCTCGAGGGCGAGCAATATTCTAAGTTTGGTGTGGTAAAAGCATAAGCTTTTTGTTTTTCCATTACCATTGATGGCATCCAAGACCGGAGAATCCTCTAGAAAAGGGAAAGGGAAGACAAAAGCTTCCACCTCTGAGTCATGGGAGATGGAAAGATTCATCTCCAAAGCTCATCAAAACCACTTCTATGATGTTGTGGCCAAGAAGAAGGTGATCCCCGAGGTCCCTTTCAAGCTCAAGAAGAATGAGTATCCAGAGATCCGACATGAAATCCAAAGAAGAGGTTGCGAAGTTCTAACAAACCCCATCCAACAAGTCGGCATCCTAATGGTTCAAGAGTTCTATGCCAATGCATGGATCACTAGGAACCATGATCAAAGTAAGAATCCAAACCCAAAGAATTATATTACAATGGTTCGAGGGAAATACTTAGATTTTAGTCCGGAAAATGTGAGGTTGGCGTTTAACTTGCCTATGATGCAAGGAGATGCACGCCCCTACACTAGAAGGGTCAACTTTAATCAAAGGTTGGACCAAGTCCTCATGGACATATGTGTGGAAGGAGCTCAATGGAAGATTGACTCCAAAAGCAAGCCGGTTCAATTAAGAAGACTGGACCTCAAGCCTGTGGCTAGAGGATGGTTGGAGTTCATCCAACACTCCATCATCCCCACTAGCAACCGATCTGAAGTTACTGTGGATCGGGCCATCATGATCCATAGCATCATGATTGGAGAAGAAGTAGAAGTTCATGAAGTCATCTCCCTTGAACTCTACAAAATAGCCGAAAAGCCCTCTCCTGGGGCAAGGCTAGCTTTTCCTCATCTTATTTGCCATCTATGTTACTCAGCTAGAGCTTTCATAGAAGGAGACATTCCCATTGAGGAAGAGAAGCCCATCACTAAGAAAAGGATGGAGCAAGCAAGAGAACCCATTCATGGATCTCAAGAGACGCATGAAGCTCATCACCATGAGATCCCGGAGATGCCTCAAATGCAATTTCCTCCACAGAACTATTGGGAGCAAATCAACACCTCCCTAGGAGAATAAAGTTCCAACATGGGACAACTAAGGGTGGAACATCAAGAGCACTCCATCATCCTTCATGAAATAAGAGAAGATCAAAAAGCAATGAGGGAGGAGCAACAAAGACAAGGAAGAGACATAGAAGAGCTCAAGGACATCATTGGTTCCTCAAGAAGGAAACGCCACCATCACTAAGGTGGACTCATTCCTTGTTCTTACATTCTCTATTTTTCGTTTTCTCTATGTTAAGTACTTATCCATGTTTGTGTCTTCATTACATGATCATTAGTATTTAGTAACTTTGTCTTAAAGTTATGAATGTCCTATGAATCCATCACCTCTCTTAAATGAAAACTGATTTAATTCAAAAGAACAAGAAGTACATGAGTTTCGAATTTATCCTTGAACTTAGTTTAATTATATTGATGTGGTGACAATGCTTCTTGCTTTCTGAATGAATGCTTGAACAGTGCATATGTCTTTTGAAGTTGTTGTTTAAGAATGTTAAATATGTTGGCTCTTGAAAGAATGATGATAAGGAGACATGTTATTTGATAATCTGAAAAATCATAAAAATAATTCTTGAAGCAAGAAAAAGCAGCAAAGAACAAAGTTTGCAGAAAAAAAAATAGCGAAAAAATATAAAGAAAGAAAAAAAAGAGAAAAAGCAAGCAGAAAAAGCCAAAACCTCTTAAAACCAAGAGGCAAGAGCAAAAAGCCAATAACCCTTAAAACCAAAAGGTAAGGGTAAATAAAAAGGATCCCAAGGCTTTGAGCATCAGTGGATAGGAGGGCCTAAAGGAATAAAATCCTGGCCTAAGCGGCTAAACCAAGCTGTCCCTAACCATGTGCTTGTGGCGTGAAGGTGTCAAGTGAAAACTTGAGACTGAGCGGTTAAAGTCAAGGTCCAAAGCAAAAACAGAGTGTGCTTAAGAACCCTGGACACCTCTAATTGGGGACTTTAGCAAAGCTGAGTCACAATCTGAAAAAGTTCACCCAATTATGTGTCTGTGGCATTTATGTATCCGGCGGTAATACTGGAAAACAAAGTGCTTAGGGCCACGGCCAAGACTCCTAAAATAGCTGTGTTCAAGAATCATCATACTGAACTAGGAGAATCAATAACACTATCTGAACTCTGAGTTCCTATAGATGCCAATCATTCTGAACTTCAATGGATAAAGTGAGATGCCAAAACTATTCAAGAGGCAAAAAGCTACAAGTCCCGCTCATTTAATTGGAGCTATGTTTCATTGATAGTTTGGAATTTATAGTAAATTCTCTACTTTTTATCCTATTTGATTTTCAGTTGCTTGGGGACAAGCAACAATTTAAGTTTGGTGTTGTGATGAGCGGATAATTTATACGCTTTTTGGCATTGTTTTTAGTATGTTTTTAGTAGAATATAGTTGCTTTTAGGGATGTTTTCATTAGTTTTTATGTTAAATTCACATTTCTGGACTTTACTATGAGTTTGTGTGTTTTTCTGTGATTTCAGGTATTTTCTGGCTGAAATTGAGGGACTTGAGCACAAATCAGATTCAGAGGTTGAAGAAGGACTGCTGATGTTGTTGGATTCTGACCTCCCTGCACTCAATGTAGATTTTCTGGAGCTACAGAACTTAAAATGGCGCGCTTCCAATTGCGTTGGAAAGTAGACATCCAGGGCTTTTCAGAAATATATAATATTCTATACTTTGGTCGAGTTTAGACGACGTAAAAGGGCGTTGAACACCAGTTCTACGCTGCTGTCTGAAGTTAAACGCCAGAAACACGTCACAGGCCAGAGTTGAACGCCAGAAATACGTTACAAACTGGCGTTCAATTCCAAGATTGACCTCTACACGTGTAACATTCAAGCTCAGCCCAAGCACACACCAAGTGGGCCCCGGAAGTAGATTAATGCATCAATTACTTACTTCTGTAAACCCTAGTAACTAGTTTATTATAAATAGGACTTTTTACTATTGTATTAGACATCTTTGATCAGTTTTATGCTATCTTAGACTTTCATGGGGGCTGGCCATTCGGCCATGCCTGAACCATTATCACTTATGTATTTTCATACGGTAGAGTTTCTGCACTCCATAGATTAAGGTGTGGAGCTCTGCTGTTCCTCAAAGATTAATGCAAAGTACTACTGTTTTTTTCTATTCAATTCAACTTATTCCGCTTCTAAGATATTCATTCGCACTTCAACCTGAATGTGATGAACGTGACAATCATCATCATTCCCCCCACGAACGCGTGCCTGACAACCACTTCCGTTCCACCTTAGACTGAATGAGTATCTCTTGGATCTCTTAATCAGAATCTTCGTGGTATAAGCTAGATTGATGGCGGCATTCATGAGAGTCCGGAAAGTCTAAACCTTGTCTGTGGTATTCCAAGTAGGACTCTGGGATTGAATGACTGTGACGAACTTCAAACTCGCGAGTGCTGGGCGTAGTGACAGATGCAAAAGGAGGGTGAATCCTATTCCAGTATGATCGAGAACCTCAGATGATTAGCCGTGCTGTGACAGAGCATTTGGACCATTTTCACAAGAGGATGGGATGCAGCCATTGACAAGGGTGATGCCTCCAGACGATTAGCCATGCAGTGACAGTGCATCGGACCATTTTCCAGAGAGGATAAAATGTAGCCATTGACAACGATGATGTCCTTACATAAAGCCAGCCATGGAAATGAGTAAGACTGATTGGATGAAGACAGCAGGAAAGCAGAGGTTCAGAGGAACGAAAGCATCTCTATACACTTATCTGAAATTCTCAACAATGATATACATAAGTGTTTCTATCCTTTTTTTATGTTTACTTATTATTTAATTTCGAAAACTCCATAACCTTTTGATATCCGCCTGACTGAGATTTACAAGGTGACTATAGCTTGCTTCATACCAACAATCTCCGTGGGATCGACCCTTACTCACGTAAGGTTTATTACTTGGACGACCCAATGCACTTGCTGGTTAGTTGTATCGAAGTTGTGAATGAAAAACGATTTATTAAGACGTGCGTACAGAGTTTTCCCTGAAGTTGCCTGAGATCACAATTTCGTGCACCACCTAAGCGGCTAAACCAAGCTGTCCCTAACCATGTGCTTGTGGCGTGAAGGTGTCAAGTGAAAACTTGAGACTGAGTGGTTAAAGTCAAGGTCCAAAGCAAAATAAGAGTGTGCTTGAGAACCCTAGACACCTCTAATTGGGGACTTTAGCAAAGCTGAGTCACAATCTGAAAAGGTTCACCCAATTATGTGTCTGTGGCATTTATGTATCCGGTGGTAATACTGGAAAACAAAGTGCTTAGGACCATGGCCAAGTCTCTTAAAGTAGCTGTGTTCAAGAATCAACATACTGAACTAGGAGAATCAATAACACTATCTGAACTCTGAGTTCCTATAGATGCCAATCATTCTGAACCTCAATGGATAAAGTGAGATGCCAAAACTATTCAAGAGGCAAAAAGCTACAAGTCCCGCTCATCTGATTGGAGCTATGTTTCATTGATAGTTTGGAATTTATAGTATATTCTCTTCTTTTAATCCTATTTGATTTTTAGTTGCTTGGGGACAAGCAACAATTTAAGTTTGGTGTTGTGATGAGGGGATAATTTATACGCTTTTTGCCATTGTTTTTAGTATGTTTTTAGTAGGATCTAGTTACTTTTAGGGATGTTTTTATTAGTTTTTATGTTAAATTCACATTTCTGGACTTTACTATGAGTTTGTGTGTTTTTCTGTGATTTCAGGTATTTTCTGGCTGAAATTGAGGGACTTGAGCAAAAATCAGATTCAGAGGTTGATGAAGAACTGCGGATGCTATTGGATTCTGACCTCCTTTCACTCAAATTAGATTTTCTGGAGCTATAGAACTCAAACTGGCGCGCTTTTAATTGCGTTGGAAAGTAGACATCCAGGGATTTCCAGCAATATATAATAGTCCATACTTTGGCCGAGTTTAGATGACGCAAAAGGTCGTTGAACGCCAGTTCTACGCTGCAGTCTGGAGTTAGACGCCAGAAACACGTCACGAACCAGAGTTGAACGCCAAAAACACGTTACAACCTCGCGTTCAACTCCAGAAAGAGCCTCTGCACGTGTAACATTCAAGCTCAGCCCAAGCACACACCAAGTGGGCCCCAGAAGTGAATTTGTGCATCAATTACTTACTTTTGTAAACCCTAGTAACTAGTTTAGTATAAATAGGACTTTTTACTATTGTATTTGACATCTTTTGGAAGATCCTGGATTGTATTTTTGATCCTGTGATCACGTTTTGGGGGCTGGCCATTCGGCCAAGCCTGAACCTTCACCACTTATGTATTTTCAACGGTAGAGTTTCTACACTCCATAGATTAAGGTGTCGAGCTCTACTGTTCCTCATGAATTAATGCAAAGTACTACTGTTCTTCTCTTCAATTCAACTTATTCCGCTTCTAAGATATTCATTCACACTTCAATATGAATGTGATGAACGTGACAATCATCATCATTTCCCCACGAACGCGTGCCTGACAACCACTTCCGTTCCACCTTAGATTGGATGATTATCTCTTGGATCTCTTAATCAGAATCTTCGTGGTATAAGCTAGATTGATGGCGGCATTCATGAGAGTCCAGAAAGTCTAAACCTTGTCTGTGGTATTCCGAGTAGGGCTCTGGGATTGAATGACTGTGACGAACTTCAAACTCGCAAGTGGTGGGCGTAGTGACAGACGCAAAAGGAGGGTGAATCCTGTTCCAGTATGATCGTGAACCTCAGATGATTAGCCATGCTGTGACAGAGCATTTGGACCATTTTCACATGAGGATAGGATGCAGCCTTTGACCACGGTGATGCCTCCAGATGATTAGCCATGCAGTGACAATGCATCGGACCATTTTCCAGAGAGGATGAAAAGTAGCCATTGACAATGGTGATGTCCTTAAATAAAGCCAGCCATAGAAAGGAGTAGGATTGATTGGATGAAGACAGCAGGAAAGCAGAAGTTCAGAGGAACAAAAGCATCTCTATACGCTTATCTGAAATTCTCACCAATGATTTACATAAGTATTTCTATCCTTATTTTATGTTTAATTATTATATATTTTCGAAAACTCCATAACATTTTTATATCCGCCTGACTGAGATTTATAAGGTGACCATAGCATGCTTCATATCAATAATCTCCGTGGGATCGACCCTTACTCACGTAAGGTTTTATTACTTGGACGACCCATTGCACTTGCTGGTTAGTTGTATCGAAGTTGTGAATGAAAAACAATTTATTAAGACATGCGTACAGAGTTTTTGGCGCCATTGCCTGAGATCACAATTTCGAATAAAAAGAAAAAAAAAAGAAAAAAAGCAAGCAGAAAAAGCCAAAAGCTCTTAAAACCAAGAAGCAAGCAGAAAAAGCCAATAACCCTTAAAACCAAAAGGCAAGGGTAATAAAAAGGATCCAAGGCTTTGAGCATCGGTGGATAGGAGGACCTAAGGGAATCAAATCCTGGTCTAAGCGGCTAAACCAAGCTATCCCTAACCATGTGCTTGTGGCGTGAAAGTGTCAAGTGAAAACTTGAGACTGAGCGGTTAAAGTCAAGGTGCAAAGCAAAGAGAAGAGTGTGCTTAAGAACCCTGGACACCTCTAATTGGAGGCTTTAGTCAAAGGTTCACCCAATTATGTGTCTGTGGCATTTATGTATCCGGTGGTAATACTGGAAAACAAAGTGCTTAGGGCCACGGCCAAGACTCATAAAAGTAGCTGTGTTCAAGAATCAACATACTGAACTAGGAGAATCAATAACACTATCTGAATTTTAAGTTCCTATAGATGCCAATCATTCTGAGCTTCAATGGATAAAGTGGGATGCCAAAACTGTTCGGAAGCAAAAAGCTACTAGCCCCGCTCATTTAATTAGAATCTGAGCTTCACTCAAATACTCTGAGATATTATTGTTTCTTGACTCATTTGTATTCTATTTTATTTATCTAGTTGCTTGAGGACAAGCAACAGTTTAAGTTTGGTGTTGTGATGAGCGGATATTTTATACGCTTTTTGGGGTTAATTTCATATAGTTTTTAGTATGTTTTAGTTAGTTTTTAGTTTATTTTCATTAGTTTCTAGGCAAAATTCATATTTCTGGACTTTACTATGAGTTTGTGTATTTTCTGTAATTTCAGGTATTTTCTGGCTGAAATTGAGGGAGCTGAGCAAAAATCTGATTCAGGCTGAAAAAGGACTGCTAATGCTGTTGGATCCTGACCTCTCTGCACTCGGAATGGAATTTCTGGAGCTACAAGAGTCCAATTGATGCGCTTCTAATTGCGTTGGAAAGTAGACATCCAGGGATTTCCAGCAATATATAATAGTCTATACTTTGCTTAAGGATAGATGACATAAACTGGCGTTCAACGCCAGTTCCATGTTGCAGTCTGGCGTCCAGCGCCAGAAACACGTTACAAGTTGGAGTTCAACGCCAGAAACAGGTTACAGCCTGGCGTTGAACGCCCAAAACAGCCCAGGCACGTGAGAAGCTTTAGTCTCAGCCCCAGCACACACCAAGTGGGCCCCAGAAGTGGATTTCTGCACTATCTATCATAGTTTATTCATTTTCTGTAAACCTAGGTTACTAGTTTAGTATTTAAACAACTTTTAGAGATTTATTTTGTATCTCATGACATTTTAGATCTGAATTTTGTACTCTTTGACGGCATGAGTCTCTAAACTCCATTGTTGGGGGTGAGGAGCTCTGCTGTGTCCTGATGAATTAATGCAAGTATTTCTATTTTCTATTCAAACATGTGTATTCCTATCTAAGATATCCATTCGCACTTCAACATGAATGTGATGAACGTGACAATCATCATCATTCCCCCACTAACGCGTGCCTGACAACCACTCCTGTTCACCGTAGAATGAATGAATATCTCTTGGATCTCTTAATCAGAATCTTCGTGGTATAAGCTAGATTGATGGTAGCATTCAAGAGAATCCGGAAAGTCTAAACCTTGTCTGTGGTATTCCGAGTAGGATTCAGGGATTTTATGACTGTGACAAGCTTCAAACTCGGGAGTGCTGGGCGTAGTGACAGACGTAAAAGGATAGTAAATCCTATTCCGGTACGATTGAGAACCTGCAGATGATTAGCCGTGCGGTGACAGCGCACCTGGACCCTTTTATCTGGAAGGATGGATGGTAGCCATTGACAACGGTGGTCCACCAACACACATCTTGTTAGGAGGATGTGCGTGCGTGAATCAGAAATAGAGGAAAGCAGAATTTCAGAAGACAAAGCATCTCCGAAACTCCAACATATTCTCCATTACTGCATACAAGTATAATTTATGTTCTGCCCTTCTTACTTTTCACAATTCAAATTAAGAATTATTATTGATATTATATCCTGACTAAGAGTTACGAGATAACCATAGCTTGCTTCAAGCCAACAATCTCCGTGGGATCGACCCTTACTCACGTAAGGTATTACTTGGACGACCCAGTGCACTTGCTGGTTAGTTGTGCGAAATTGTAAGAGAGTAATGTGAACATTGACATCACGATTTCGTGCACCAAGTTTTTGGCGCCGTTGCCGGGGATTGTTTGAGTTTGAACAACTGACGGTGAATTCTGTTGCTTAGATTAGGAAAATTTTGTCTTTTGGGTCAGAGTCTTTTATATTCCTTTCAAAAAAAAATAAAAATAATATTTTTTCTTAGTTATTAAAAATATTTTTCAAAACAAGTGTTACATTTAATGCCCATTTGGCTAGAGCGTTGGTCTGTGTTCTTGGTAAATTGGGTACCTTCCTTTTAAAATTCTTTTTCAAAAATAATTTTTACATTAAATCTTGTGCCAAACTTTAAGTTTAGTGTTTTCTTGTTGAGTTTTCTTTGGTTTTCGAAAAATCTTATTTTGGTTTTCTAAAAATTTTAAGTTTGGTGTTCATTCTTCATGTTCTTGTGTTCTTGTGAATCTTCAAAGTGTTCTTGAGTTTTCCTTGTATCTTGATCTTAAAATTTTTAAGTTTAGTGTTCCTTGGTGTTTTCTCTCCAAAATTTTTGAAAACAAGGAGCATTAGATCTAAAAATTTTAAATCTTGTGCTATCTTATTATTTTTCTCTCTCCTCTTTGAATTCAAAAATATCTTTTCTCTCTATTTTAAAGCAAATTTTTGAAATTTACCTTTAAAATTCAGATTTTTATTTTAAAATTTAAAACCTTTTTCAAAAATCATCATATCCTTTTCAAAACTTCCTAACCACTTTCTCTCTCCTCATTTTTTCGAAAATCTTCACCCCTTTTTATTTATTTTATTTTAATTTATTTTATTTTTGAAATAAATAAATAAATAAAAATAATTTTTTTTATTACATCATCTCCCTTTCTCCATCATGGATCCAAGTGGAAATGAACAGTCCAGAAGGACTCTATGGTCATATGCTAACCCCTCTACTGCTTCATATGGGAGTAGTATCTGCATACCCTCCATTGGAGTCAGTAGCTTTGAGTTGAATCCTCAGCTCATTATCATGGTGTAGCAAAGCTGTCAGTATTCCGGTCTTCTACAGGAAGAACCAACAGAGTTTCTAGCACAGTTTTTACAAATTGCTGACACAGTACATGATAAGGAAGTAGATCAGGATGTCTACAGATTATTACTGTTTTCATTTGCTGTAAAAGACCAAGCCAAGAGGTGGTTAAATAACCAACCTAAGGCTAGCATAAGGACATGGAAACAGCTGACAGAAAAATTCCTGAATCAATACTTTCCTCCAAAACGGATGACACAGCTAAGGCTGGACATCCAAGGCTTTTAAACAAGGAGATAATGAATCTCTTTATGATGCCTGGGAGAGATACAGAGAGATGCTACGAAAATGCCCCTCTGAAATGTTTTCAGAGTGGGTTCAGTTAGACATCTTCTATTATGGGCTTACAGAAAGAGCTCAGATCTCTCTAGATTACTCAACTGGTGGATCAATCCACATGAGAAAGACAATTGAAGAAGCTAAGCAGTGACCCTTCCATGAAAGAAGAGGCTAAAACAGTAACTGCTGAACTCAGTCCTGTAGAACAAGCTGTTGAATTCAATTAGCAATTGGACTTTCTAACACAACAGTTAGCCGAATTCAAAGATAGACTACAAGAGACAAGGATGGCTAATATAAATATGGAAGAACAATTGAAGCAAACAAAACAGCAGCTGTCAAAACAAATAACAGAAGAATGCCAAGCAGTTCAATTAAGAAGTGGGAAAACATTAAATACCCCACCTCAAGGCAGCAGGAAGCTAAGAATTGATCAAACCACCCAAAATCCATCTGAGGACAGTAAGAGCCCAGGAAAAAATAATTCTGGCAGTAAAACACCAGAAATTGGGTGGAAGGCTGGCACTAAACGCCCAGACCATGCTCAGGACTGGCGTTCAACGCCAGAAACAAGCAAGGAACTGGCGTTGAATGCCCAAAGGAAGCACAGTTCTGGCATTCAGACGCTAGGAACAGCTGAGGAGTTGGCATCTAACGTCAGTCCAGCTTCCAACCCTGGCATTCAAATGCCAGTGAGGGATCAGACACACACAAGTACTGATGACAACCCCTCTAAAAAGGCTTCTTCAACCACTTCTGTAGGAAATAAACCTACAGCAACCAAGGTTGAGGAATATAAAGCCAAGATACCTTATCCTCAAAAACTCCGCCAAGAGGAGCAGGATAAGCAATTTGCTCGCTTTGCAGATTATCTCAGGACTCTTGAAATTAAAATTCCGTTTGCAGAGGCACTTGAGCAAATACCTTCTGATGCCAAGTTCATGAAAGAGATTTTGAGTCATAAGAAGGATTGGAGAGAAACTGAAAGAGTTTTCCTCACTGAAGAATGCAGTGCAGTCATTCTGAAAAGCTTTCCTGAAAAGCTTAAAGATCCCGGAAGCTTTCTAATACCATGCACATTAGAGGGAAATTGCACCAAGACAGCTTTATGCGATCTTGGGGCAAGGATCAACCTAATACCTGCATCCACTATCAGAAAGCATGGTTTAACTGAAGAAGTTAAACCAACCCGGATATGTCTCCAACTTGCTGATGGCTCCATTAAATACCCATCAGGCGTGATTGAGGACATGATTGTCAGGGTTGGGCCTTTCGCCTTTCCCACTGACTTCGTAGTGCTGGAAATGGAGGAGCACAAGAGTGCTACTCTCATTCTAGGAAGACCTTTCCTAGCAACTGGACGAACTCTCATTGATGTCCAAAAGGGGGAAGTCACCCTGAGAGTCAATGAAGATGAGTTTAAGTTGAATGCTGTCAATGCCATGCAGCACCCAGACACACCAAAAGACTGCATGAAAGTTGATCTTATTGACTCTTTGGTAGAAGAGATCAACATGGATGAAAGTCTCGAATCATAGCTGGAAAACATCTTTAAAGATGTTCCACCTGATCTAAAGGATTCAGAGGAATTGAAAGAGTCTCTGAAATTTCCTCAGGAAGAGGAAAAACCTCCTAAACCCGAGCTCAAATCATTACCACCATCACTGAAGTATGCATTTCTGGTAGAAGGTGACACTTTTCCAGTGATCATAAGCTCTGCTTTAAATCCACAGGAAGAGGAAGCACTAATTCAAGTGCTAAGGACACACAAGACAGCTCTTGGGTGGTCCATAAGTGACCTTAAAGGCATAAGCCCAGCTAGATGCATGCACAAGATCTTATTGGAGGACAATGCTAAGCCAGTGGTTCAACCACAGAGGCAGCTAAATCCAACCATGAAGGAAGTGGTGCAGAAAGAGGTCACTAAATTACTGGAGGCTGGGATTATTTATCCTATTTCAGATAGCCCCTGGGTGAGTCCTGTTCAAGTTGTCCCTAAAAAGGGAGGCATGACAGTGGTTCATAATGAAAAAAATGAACTGGTTCCTACAAGAATAGTTACAGGGTGGCGCATGTGTATTGATTACAGAAGGCTCAATATAGCCACCAGAAAGGATCATTTTCCTTTACCATTCATAGACCAGATGCTAGAAAGACTAGCAGGAAATAATTATTACTGCTTTTTGGATGGCTATTCAGGCTACAACCAAATTGCAGTAGATCCCCAGGATCAAGAGAAAACAGCATTCACATGTCCATCTTGAGTATTTGCTTACAGAAGGATGCCTTTTGGGCTGTGTATTGCGCCTGCAACCTTTCAGAGATGCATGCTCTCTATTTTCTCTGATATGGTGGAAAAATTTTTGGAAGTCTTCATGGATGACTTCTCAGTATATGGAGACTTATTCAGCTCCTGTCTTGATCACCTGACACTGGTTTTGAAAAGATGCCAAGAGACCAACCTGGTTTTAAACTGGGAAAAATGTCACTTTATGGTGACTGAAGGGATTGTCCTTGGGCATAAAATTTCAAACAAGGGAATAGAGGTGGATCAAGCTAAAATAGAGGTAATTGAAAAATTACCACCACCTGCCAATGTTAAGGCAATCAGAAGCTCTCTGGGGCATGCAGGATTCTATAGGAGGTTTATAAAGGATTTTTCAAAAATTGCAAAACCTCTAAGTAACCTGTTAGCTGCTGACACGCCATTTGTATTTGACACAGAATGCCTACAGGCGTTTAAAACTCTGAAAGCTAAGCTGGTCACAGCACCAGTTATCTCTGCACCAGACTGGACATTACCATTCGAATTAATGTGTGATGCCAGTGATCACGCCATTGGTGCAGTACTTGGGCAGAGGCATGACAAGCTTCTGCATGTCATTTATTATGCTAGCCGTGTTTTGAATGATGCCCAAAAAAATTACACAACCACAGAAAAAGAATTGCTTGTAGTGGTTTAGGCCATTGACAAGTTTAGATCACATTTAGTAGAATCAAAAGTGATTGTGTATATAGATCATGCTGCTCTTAAATATCTACTCACAAAGCAGGATTCAAAATCCAGACTCATAAGATGGGTGTTGCTTCTGCAAGAGTTTGATATAGAAATAAGAGACAGAAAAGGGACAGAGAACCAAGTGACTGACCATCTGTCCCGGATAGAACCAGTGGAAGGGGCGTCCTCCCCCTCTACAATATGGAGGTCATTTCGGAGGTGAGCGAACAGCCACCAAGGTCCTCCAATGTGGTTTCTACTGGCCTACACTTTACAGAGATTCCAGAGAGTTTGTACGTAACTGTGACAGTTGCCAGAGAGCTGGTAATTTTCCTTACAGTTACGCCATGCCTCAACAAGGAATCTTGGAGATTGAGTTGTTTGAAGTTTGGGGTATTGATTTCATGGTGCCTTTCCCACCATCATACTCAAACACTTATATTCTGGTGGCGGTTGACTATGTATCAAAGTGGGTAGAGGCCATTGCCACACCTACCAATGATACTAAAACAGTACTGAAATTCCTCCAGAAACATATATTCAGCAGGTTTGGTGTCCCTAGGGTACTAATCAGTGATGGGGGCTCTCACTTCTGCAACAAACAGCTTTACTCTGCCATGGTCCGGTATGGGATTCGCCATAAGGTGGCAACTCCATATCATCCACAGACAAATGGGCAAGCTGAAGTCTCTAATAGAGAACTAAAAAGAATCCTAGAACGGACTGTAAGTACCCGTAGAAAGGATTGGACACGAAGCTTGGATGATGCTCTGTGGGCTTACAGAACAGCATTCAAGACTCCCATAGGGACCTCTCCTTACCAACTTGTGTATGGTAAGGCTTGTTACCTGCCCATGGAACTGGAACTTAAGGCCTACTGGGCAACCAGATTCATTAACTTTGATGCCAAATTAGCTGGAGAGAAAAGATTGCTCCAGCTGAATAAGCTAGAGGAATTCAGATTCACTGCTTTCGAAAATGCCAAGCTTTACAAAGAGAAATCAAAAGGGTGGCATGACAGAAAGTTGTCATCTAGAATCTTTGAACCAGGACAAAAGGTTCTGTTGTTTAACTCTAGGCTCAAGCTATTTCCCAGGAAACTGACGTCCCGGTGGAGAGGACCATATGTGATTACAAGTGTATCACCATATGGTTATGTGGAGCTTCAAGATATTGATTCTGATAAGAAGTTCATTGTTAATGGACAGAGAATCAAGCACTATCTTGAAGGCAATGTTGAGCAAGAGTGCTCAAAGCTTAGGCTAGATTAAAAGCTAAGCAAGGTCCAGCTAAAGACAATAAAGAAGCGCTTGCTGGGAGGCAACCCAGCCAGGGGGCATCACTTCCTCTAAGCATTTTGCCCTATTCTTGATTTTATTTGTTTACAAAAACTTCATTGATACTAAGGTAAAGAGTCAATTGTATAAGTTTACAGGGTTACATAAGGATTCTACACACAAAACAGAGTAAAAGAGCTCACTGGCAAGAAAACGCCAGTAAGGATAGCCATCTGGGCGTTAAACGCCAGAAAGAAGCATTTTCTGGGTGTTGAACGCCAGAAAAAAGCTCCTTCTGGGCGTTTAACGCCAGATTTATAGCGTCCTGGACGTTCAGAAAAACGCCCAGTGACAAAGGAGTTCCTGGCGTTCAACGCCAGAAAGAAGCAACAGCTAGGCGTTGAACGCCCAGAAGAAGCAGCAGTTGGGCGATGAACGCCCAAAACATGCAGCGTTTGGGCGTTCAAACGCCAGGATGGTGGGGAGGAGGTAAATTCATTTTTTCTTCATATTTTTCATTTTAATCTTAATTTTCATGTTTTAATTCATGATTTCTTGCATAAACATGTTACAAACCCTGATTTCTAAAATCCCTAATTTCTAAAAACCCCACTTTCAAAATATCAAATGTATCTTAATCCATAAGCACAAATCCTTTTTTTATCCAATTCAACTCTTTTTCAAAATTTTCAAAACAAATCTATCTCTTTTCATTCAAAAATCTTTTCAACTAATCAATATCTTTTTCAAATCTCCATATTATCTTTTTCAAAAAAAAATATCCAAATTTATCTTTTTCAAATATCTTTCATATCTTTTCAATTTTAAATTATATCTTTTCTTATCATACTTATCTCTTTTTAAATCATATCTTCTATCTTATCTTTCTCCCTATTTTCGAAAAACCCACCTGCCCTCCCTTTTAAAAACACATTCGGCCTTCTTCCTCTCATCCACCATTCAACACTAGCTCTCCTTCTATCCCTCTCCTTTCTTTTCTTTTGCTTGAGGACAAGCAATCCTCTAAGTTTGGTGTGTTTATCCGTGATCACTAAACCATACCCACTAAAGATCATGGCTCCTAAAGGAAAACAACCCACTCCAAGAGGCAAGAAAGAGAGTGTTCCAAAACCACTTTGGAATCAAGGGAGGTTCTTAACCAAAGAACATTCAGACCATTACTACAAAATAATGGGTCTAAGATCTGTGATCCCGAAAGTCAAGTTCGATCTGAAAGAAGATGAATATCCGGAGATCCAAGAGCAGATTCGAAACAGGAACTGGGAAGTCCTAGCTAATCCTGAAACAAAAGTGGGAAGGAGTATGGTTCAAGAATTCTATGCTAATCTGTGGCAAACAGACAGGCAGAGAATATCTGGAGCTGCCCTCTATGACTACAGGACTGTGGTCAGAGGAAAGATTGTTCACATCCACCCTGACAAAATCAGGGAGATCTTTAAGCTACCTCAGCTGAAAGATGACCCAGACTCCTTCAATAGGAGAATGATGAGAACAAACAAGGGCCTGGATAAGATTCTAGAGGATATATGCATCCCTGGAGCTAGGTGGACCACCAGCACGAAGGGTGCCCCAAGTCAACTCAAGAGAGAAGATCTCAAACCAGTCGCCAGAGGATGGCTGGACTTCATTGGGCGTTCTATATTGCCCACCAGCAACCGTTCTGAAGTCAATATTAGAAGAGCAGTGATGATCCATTGCATTATGTTGGGAAAAGAAGTAGAAGTTCATCAACTGATCCCATCTGAATTCTACATACTTGCCAACAAGAACTCCAAGGATGCCAGGTTGGCTTATCCAAGCCTAATCTCTATGCTCTGCAAAGATGCTGGAGTAAAGATGGGAATAACAGAGTATATCTCAGTGGAGCAACCAATCACTAAAATCACAATGGAAAAACAACAAATGCAGGATGACCCCATCAAGAGGAGGGCACAAGAATTCCTACCAGAACTCCCTCAATTTGAATACTGGGAGCATCTTGAGGCATCTGTCACTAAGTTTCAAGAAACCATGGACCAATTGAAGGAAGAACAGCAAAATCAAAACAGCATGCTTTGCAAACTGCTCAGAGAACAAGAGGTGCAAGGGCGTGAATTAAGAGAACTAAAGCGTCAGAAACTATCCCTTGAAGGACCAAGCACCCCACAGACTAAAGAGGCATCCGCTTTCCAAAGTCAAGGTTGTTGAGTTCTGATCTTAACCTTAACCCTGTGATAACTTTTTTTCTGTTATTTGAGTTTCACCTTAGGAGTCATATAATGGCAATTAGTATTTATATTTTGATTTTATCCCCAATTATGCTATAGTTTATTTTTCTCATCATCATTAAACATGAATAAAATAGAAGATTTTCTTTAGAACAAGGAGGAAATAAATTTCGAGTTTTTAATAAAACAAATTCTAATTGTTTACATGTGGGGGAAATGCTTTCTGCCTTCTGAATGAATGCTTGAACAGTGCATATGTCTTTGGAATTTGATGTTCTTGAATGTTAAATTTGTTGGCTCTTGAAAGAATGATAAACATGAGACATGTTATTGGTAATCTGAAAAATTATAAAAATGATTCTTGAAGCAAGAAAAAGCAGTGAATACAAAAAAAAAGAGAGAGAGAAAGCAAGCAGAAAAAGCCAATAACCCTTAAAACCAAAAGGCAAGGGTAATAAAAAGGATCCAAGGCTTTGAGCATCAGTAGATAGGAGGACCTAAGGGAACCAAATCCTGGTCTAAGCGGCTAAACCAAGCTGTCCCTAACCATGTGCTTGTGGCGTGAAGGTGTCAAGTGAAAACTTGAGACTGAGCGGTTAAAGTCAAGGTCCAAAGCAAAGAGAAGAGTATGCTTAAGAACCCTGGACACCTCTAATAGGGGGCTTTAGCAAAGCTGAGTCACAATCTGAAAAGGTTCACCCAATTATGTGTCTGTGGTATTTATGTATCCGGTGGTAATACTGGAAAACAAAGTGCTTAGGGCGACGGCCAAGACTCATAAAAGTAGCTGTGTTCAAGAATTAACATACTGAACTAGGAGAATCAATAACACTATCTGAATTTTAAGTTCCTCTAAATGCCAATCATTCTGAGCTTCAATGGATAAAGTGAGATGCCAAAACTGTTCGGAAGCAAAAAGCTACTAGCCCCGCTCATTTAATTAGAATCTGAGCTTCACTCAAAAACTCTGAGATATTATTGTTTCTTGACTCATTTGTATTCTATTTTATTTATCTATTTGCTTGAGGACAAGCAACAGTTTAAGTTTGGTGTTATGATGAGCGGATATTTTATACGCTTTTTGGGGTTAATTTCATATAGTTTTTAGTATGTTTTAGTTAGTTTTAAGTTTATTTTCATTAGTTTCTAGGAAAAATTCATATTTCTGGACTTTACTATGATTTTGTGTGTTTTTCTGTAATTTCAGGTATTTTCTGGCTGAAATTGAGGGAGCTGAGCAAAAATCTGATTCAGGCTGAAAAAGGACTGCTGATGCTATTGGATCCTGACCTCTCTGCACTCGGAATGGAATTTCTGGAGCTACCGAATTCCAATTGACGCGCTTCTAATTGCGTTGGAAAGTAGACATTCAGGGCTTTCCAGAAATATATAATAGTCCATACTTTGCTTAAGGATAGATGACGTAAACTGGCGTTCAACCCCAGTTCCATGTTGCAGTCTGGCGTCCAGCGCCAGAAACACGTTACAAGTTGGAGTTCAACGCCAGAAACAGGTTACGGCCTGGCGTTGAACGCCCAAAACAGCCCAGGCACGTGAGAAGCTTTAGTCTCAGCCCCAGCACACACCAAGTGGGCCCCAGAAGTGGATTTTTGCACTATCTATCATAGTTTATTCATTTTCTGTAAACCTAGGTTACTAGTTTAGTATTTAAACAACTTTTAGAGATTTATTTTGTATCTCATGACATTTTAGATCTGAATTTTGTACTCTTTGACGGCATGAGTCTCTAAACTCCATTGTTGGGGGTGAGGAGCTCTGCTGTGTCCTGATGAATTAATGCAAGTATTTTTGTTTTCTATTCAAACATGTGTGTTCCTATCTAAGATATCCATTCGCACTTCAACATGAATGTGATGAACCTGACAATCATCATCATTCCCCCACGAACGTGTGCCTGACAACCACTCCCGTTCACCGTAGAATGAAGGAATATCTCTTGGATCTCTTAATCAGAATCTTCGTGGTATAAGCTAGATTGATGGCAGCATTCAAGAGAATCCAAAAAGTCTAAACCTTGTCTTTGGTATTCCGAGTAGGATTCAGGGATTGAATGACTGTGACAAGCTTCAAACTCGCGAGTACTGGGCATAGTGACAGATGCAAGAGGATAGTAAATCCTATTCCGGTACGATTGAGAACCTGCAGATGATTAGCCGTGCGGTGACAACGCACCTGGACCCTTTTCACTGGAAGGATGGATGGTAGCCATTGACAACGGTGATCCACCAACACACAGCTTGCCATAGGAGGACGTGCGTGCGTGAATCAGAAACAGAGGAAAGCAGAATTTCAGAAGACAAAGCATCTCTAAAACTCCAACATATTCTCCATTACTGCATAGAAGTATAATTTGTGTTCTGCCCTTCTTACTTTTCACAATTCAAATTAAGAATTATTATTGATATTATATCCTGACTAAGAGTTACGAGATAACCATAGCTTGCTTCAAGCCAACAATCTCCGTGGGATCGACCCTTACTCACGTAAGGTATTACTTGGACGACCCAGTGCACTTGCTGGTTAGTTGTGCAAAATTGTTAGAGAGTAATGTGAACATTGACATCACAATTTCGTGCACCAAGTTTTTGAAAAAAGCAAGCAGAAAAAGCCAAAAGCTCTTAAAACCAAGAGGCAAGAGCAAAAAGCCAATAACCCTTAAAACCAAAAGGCAAGGGTAAATAAAAAGGATCCCAAGGCTTTGAGCATCAGTGGATAGGAGGGCCTAAAGGAATAAAATCCTGGCCTAAGCGGCTAAACCAAGCTGTCCCTAACCATGTGCTTGTGGCGTGAAGGTGTCAAGTGAAAACTTGAGACTGAGCGGTTAAAGTCAAGGTCCAAAGCAAAAGAAGAGTGTGCTTAAGAACCCTGGACACCTCTAATTGGGGACTTTTGCAAAGCTGAGTCACAATCTGAAAAGGTTCACCCAATTATGTGTCTGTGGCATTTATGTATCCGGTGGTAATACTGGAAAACAAAGTGCTTAGGGCCACGACCAAGACTCATAAAGTAGCTGTGTTCAAGAATCAAAATACTGAACTAGGAGAATCAATAACACTATCTGAACTCTGAGTTCCTATTGATGCCAATCATTCTGAACCTAAATGGATAAAGTGAGATGCCAAAACTATTCAAGAGGCAAAAAGCTACAAGTCCCGCTCATCTGATTGGAGCTATGTTTCATTGATAGTTTGGAATTTATAGTATATTCTCTTCTTTTTATCCTATTTGATTTTCAGTTGCTTGGGGACAAGCAACAATTTAAGTTTGGTGTTGTGATGAGGGGATAATTTATACGCTTTTTGGCATTGTTTTAGTATGTTTTTAGTAGGATCTAGTTACTTTTAGGGATGTTTTTATTAGTTTTTATGTTAAATTCACATTTCTGGACTTTAATATGAGTTTGTGTATTTTTCTGTGATTTCAGGTATTTTCTGGCTGAAATTGAGGGACTTGAGCAAAAATCAGATTCAGAGGTTGAAGAAGGACTGCTGATGCTGTTGGATTCTGACCTCATTGCACTCAAAGTAGATTTTCTTGAGCTAAAGAACTCAAAATGGCACGCTTCTAATTGCGTTGGAAAGTAGACATCCAGGGCTTTCCAGCAATATATAATAGTTCATACTTTGGCCGAGTTTAGACGACGCAAAAGGGCGTTGAATGCCAGTTCTACGCTGCAGTCTGGAGTTAAACGCCAGAAACACGTCACGAACCAGAGTTGAATGCCAAAAACACGTTACAACCTGGCGTTCAACTGTAGAAAGAGCCTCTGCACGTGTAACATTCAAGCTCAGCCCAAGCACACAACAAGTGGGCCCCGGAAGTGGATTTATGCATCAATTACTTACTTCTGTAAACCCTAGTAACTAGTTTAGTATAAATAGGACTTTTTACTATTGTATTTGACATCTTTTGGAAGATCCTGGATTGTATTTTTGATCCTGTGATCACGTTTTGGGGGCTGGCCATTCGGCCATGCCTGAACCTTCATCACTTATGTATTTTCAATGGTAGAGTTTCTACACTCCATAGATTAAGGTGTGGAGCTCTGCTGTTCCTCATGAATTAATGCAAAGTACTACTGTTTTTCTATTCAATTCAACTTATTCTGCTTCTAAGATATTCATTCGCACTTCAATATGAATGTGATGAACGTGACAATCATCATCATTCCCCCACGAACACGTGCCTGACAACCACTTCCGTTCCACCTTAGATTGGATGATTATCTCTTGGATCTCTTAATCAGAATCTTCGTGGTATAAGCTAGATTGATGGCGGCATTCATGAGAGTCCAGAAAGTCTAAACCTTGTCTGTGGTATTCTGAATAGGGCTCTGGGATTGAATGACCGTGACGAACTTCAAACTCGCGAGTGCTGGGCGAAGTGACAGACGCATAAGGAGGGTGAATCCTATTCCAGTATGATCGAGAACCTCAGATGATTAGCCGTGCTGTGACAGAGCATTTGGACCATTTTCACAAGAGGATAGGATACAGCCATTGACCACGGTGATGCCTCCAAATGATTAGCCATGCAGTGACAGCGTATCGGACCATTTTCCAGAGAGGAAGAAAAGTAGCCATTGACAATGGTGATGTCCTTAAATAAAGCCAGCCATAGAAAGGAGTAGGATTGATTGGATGAAGACAGCAGAAAAGCAGAAGATCAGAGGAATGAAAGCATCTCTATACGCTTATCTAAAATTTTCACCAATGATTTACATAAGTATTTCTATCCTTATTTTATGTTTAATTATTATATATTTTCGAAAACTCCATAACCTTTTTATATCCGCCTGACTGAGATTTACTAGGTGACCATAACTTGCTTCATACCAATAATCTCCGTGGGATCGACCCTTACTCACGTAAGGTTTTATTACTTGGATGACCTAGTGCACTTGCTGGTTAGTTGTATCGAAGATGTGAATGAAAAATGATTTATTAAGATGTGCGTACAGAGTTTTTGGCGCCGTTGCCTGAGATCACAATTTCGTGCACCAGGCTTCCAACCCAACATTATCAAGAGCAAGCTAGTTGTTGCTAATCCACCTGCTGCTGTTCCTGATCCACCTGATTTACATGCTAAACCTTGACTGGCTATTAAACCATGTCTAACCCTCAGATTGGATCCTTAGACTAAGAGTGCAAGATTCCTGGAATTCATATTAAAAATTTTAGAATCCTTATTTTTCTTTTTCATAAATAATTTTCGAAAAATATAAAAAAAAAATTAGAAAATCATAAAAATAAAAAATATTTCATGTTTATTGATTGAGTCTTGAGTCAGATTTTAAGTTTGGTGTCAATTGCATATTCATCTTGCATTTTTCGAAAAAAATCATGCATTCATAGTGTTCTTCATGATCTTTAAGTTGTTCTTGGTAAGTCTTCTTGTTTGATCTTGATGTTTTCTTGTTTTATGTCTTTTCTTGTTTTTCATATGTATTTTTGCATTCATTGTGTCTAAACATGAAAGATTTCTAAGTTTGGTGTCTTGTATGTTTTCTTTGCATATAAAAATTTTCAAAAATAAGTTCTTGATGTTCATCATGATCTTCAAAGTGTTCTTGGTGTTCATCTTGACATTCATAGCATTCTTGCATGCATTCATTGTTTTGATCTAAAATTTCCATGCATTGAACATTTTTAGTGTTTTTCTCTCTCATCATAAAAATTCAAAAATAAAAAAAAAATATCTTTCCTTTTTTCTCTCATAAATTTCGAAAATTTGATTGACTTTTTCAAAAAAAATTTTAAAATATAGTTGTTTCTTATGAGTCAAATCAAATTTTCAATTTGAAAATCTTATCTTTTTCAAAATCTTTTTCAAAAATCATATCTTTTTCACTTTTCTTATTTATTTTCAAAAATTTTAAAATATTTTTCAAAAATCTTTTTCTTAATTTTATATCATAATTTTCAAAAATATCATCAACAATTAATGTTTTGATTCAAAAATTTCAAGTTTGTTACTTGCTTGTTAAGAAAGATTCAAACTTTAAGTTCTAGAATCATATCTTGTGATTTCTTGTGAATCAAGTCATTAATTGTGATTTTAAAAATCAAATCTTTTACAAAACTAACTTCAATCATATCTTTTCAAAAATATTTTTTTTATCTTATCTTTTTCAAAATTATATCTTTTTAAATCATACCTTTTTCAAAAATTTGATTTTAAAATATCTTTTCTAACTTCTTATCTTTTTATCTTTCCAAAATTGAATTTCAAATCTTTTTCAACTAACTAATTGACTTTTTGTTTGTTTCTTATCTTTTTCAAAACTACCTAACTAACTCTCTCTCTCTCATTTTCGAAAATCTCTTCCCTCTTTTTCAAAAATTCTTTTTAATTAACTAATTGTTTCAATTTTTAATTTGATTTTATTCCTAATTTTCGAAAATCACTAACCCCTTTTCAAAATTTTATTTATTTATTTATTCATCTACTAACACTTCATCTCACCCAAATTCGAACCCCCTCTTCCATATGTGTTTGAATTTTCTCTTCTTCCCTTCTTTACATTACATTCTTTTCTTCTTCTACTCACACAGGGGAACCTCTATACCTGGGTAAAATGGATCCCTATTATTATTATTTTTCTGTTCCCTCTTTTTCATATGAGCAGGAGCAAGGACAAGAACATTCTTGTTGAAGCAGACCCTGAACCTGAAAGGACTCTGAAGAGAAAACTAAGAGAAGCTAAAATACAACAATCCAGAGATAACCTTATAGAAATTTTCGAACAGGAAGAGGAGATGGCAGCCGAAAATAATAATAATACAAGGAGGATGCTTGGTGACTTTACTACACCTAATTCCAATTTACATGGAAGAAGCATCTCCATCCCTACCATTGGAGCAAACAATTTTGATCTTAAACCTCAACTAGTTTCTCTGATGCAACAAAACTGCAAGTTTCATGGACTTCCATCTGAAGATCCCTTTCAGTTCTTAACTAAATTCTTGCAAATCTGTGATACTGTTAAGACTAATGGAGTAGATCCTGAAGTCTACAGGCTCATGCTTTTCCCTTTTGCTGTAAGAGACAGAGCTAGAGTGTGGTTGGACTCTCAACCCAAAGATACCCTGAACTCTTGGGATAAGCTGGTCACGGCCTTCTTGGCCAAGTTCTTTCTTCCTCAAAAGCTGAGCAAGCTTAGAGTGGTTGTTCAAACCTTCAGACAGAAAGAAGGTGAATCCCTCTATGAAGCTTGGGAGAGATACAAGCAACTGACCAAAAAGTGTCATTCTAACATGCTTTCAGAATGGACCATCCTGGATATATTCTATGATGGTCTGTCTGAATTAGATAAGATGTCATTGGATACTTCTGCAGGTGGATCCATTCACCAAAAGAAAACGTTTGCAGAAGCTCAAGAACTTATTGACATAGTTGCTAATAACCAGTTCATGTACACTTCTGAGAGGAATCCTGTGAGTAATGGGATGCCTCAGAAGAAGGGAGTTCTTGAAATTGTTACTCTGAATGCCATATTGGCCCAGAATAAAATATTGACTCAGCAAGTCAATATGATTTCTCAGAGTCTGAATGGAATGCAAGTTGCATCCAACAATACTCAAGAGGCATCTTCTGAAGAAGAAGCTTATGATCCTGAGAACCCTGCAATAGCAGAGGTGAATTACATGGGTGAACCTTATGGAAACACCTATAACCCCTCATGGAGAAATCACCCAAATTTCTCATGGAAGGATCAACAAAAGCCTCAACAAGGCTTTAATAATGGTGGAAGAAATAGGTTTAACAATAGTAAACCTTTTCCATCATCCACTCAGCAACAGACAGAGAACTTTGAACAAATTACCTCTAATTTAGCAAACTTAGTCTCTGATCTATCTAAGGCCACTGTGAGTTTCATGAATGAAATAAGGTCCTCCATTAGAAATTTGGAAGCACAAGTGGGCCAGCTGAGTAAAAGGATCACTGAAATCCCTCCTATTACTCTCCCAAGCAATACAGAAGAAAATCCAAAAAGAGAGTGCAAGGCCATTGAATTAACCATCATGGCCGAACCTACAAGAGAGGAGAAGGATGTGAATCCCAGTGAGGAAGACATCCTGGGACGTCCAGTGATCAATAAGGAGTTTCCCTCTGAGGAACCAAAGGAATCTGAGACTCATCTAGAGACCATAGAGATTCTATTGAACCTCCTTATACCCTTCATGAGCTCTGATGAGTATTCTTCTTCTGAAGTGAATGAGGATGTTACTGAAGAGCAAGTTGCCAAGTACCTTGGTGCAATCATGAAGCTGAATGCCAATTTATTTGGTAATGAGACTTAGGGAGATAAACCTCCCCTGTTCACCAATGAACTAAATGCATTGGATCAACTGAGATTGCCTCAGAAGAAACAGGATCCTGGAAAGTTCCTAATACCTTGTACCATAGGCACCATGACCTTTGAGAAGGCTCTATGTGACCTTGGGTCAGGAATAAACCTCATGCCACTCTCTGTAATGGAGAAACTGGAAATCTTTGAGGTGCAAGCTGCTAAAATCTCATTAGAGATGGCAGACAACTCAAGAAAAGAGGCTTATGCACAAGTAGAGGACGTGTTAGTAAAGGTTGAAGGCCTTTACATCCCTGCTGATTTCATAATCCTGGATACTGGGAAGGATGAGGATGAATCCATCATTCTTGGAAGACCCTTCCCAGCCACAGTAAGAGCTGTGATTGATGTTAACAAAGGTGAACTAGTCCTTCAATTGAATGAGGACCCCTTTGAGTTTAAAACTCAAGGACATCCTTTTGTAAACATGAAAAAGAGGCACAGTAAGCTTCTCTCAAAACAGAGTCAACCAGAGCCCCCAAAGTCAAACTCTAAGTTTGGTGTTGGGATGCCACAACCAAGCTCTAAGTTTGGTGTTGAGCTCCCATATCCAAACTCTAAGTTTGGTGTTAGGGAGTCTCAACAATGCTCTGAACATCTGTTAGGCTCCATGAGAGCCCACTGTCAAGCTATTGACATTAAAGAAGCACTTGTTGGGAGGCAACCCAATTTTTATTTATCTAATTTTATTTTTATTGTTATTTCATGTTTTATTAGGTTCATGATCATGTGGAGTCACAAAATAAATATAAAAATTGAAAATGGAATCAAAAACATCCGAAGAAAAATCACACCCTAGAGGAGGATCTTACTGGCGTTTAAACGCCAGTAAGGAGCATTTGGCTGGCGTTCAACGCCAGAAATATGCTGCATCTGGGCGCTGAACGCCCAGAACAAGCATCAATTCGGTGTTTAAACGCCAGAATTGCATGCAAAGGCATTTTACATGCCTAATTGGTGCAGGGATGCAAATCCTTGACACCTCAGGATCTGTGGACCCCACAGGATCATCTCAGCATCTGTGGACCCCACAGGATCCCCACCTACCACTACTCACTCTCTTCCCTCTTCTCAATGTTCATTCTCTCTCCCCAATAAACACTCTTCCCCAAAACTCTTCACCAATCTGATGTGCGGAAAACGATCCGACACAAAACTCACCGGCAAGTGCACTGGGTCGCATCAAGTAATAATAACTCACGGGAGTGAGGTCGATCCCACAGGGATTGAAGGATTGAGCAATTTTAGTTTAGTGGTTGATTTAGTCAAGCGAATCAAGATTTGGTTGAGAGATTTGTGATTTGCAGAATTTAAATTGCATAGAAAGTAAAGGGAATGGGTAAATTGCATGAAATTAAAGAGAATTGAAATTTAAAGTGCTGAATCTTAAAGAACAAGAAATTAAATGGCAGAAACTTAGAACGCAAGAAATGTAAATTGCAGAATCTTAAAGTGCAAGAAATGTAAATGGCTTGAATTGTAAAGGGAATTAGGAATTGGATTTGCAGAAATTAAACAAGGAAAAAATTAAATTCAACAAACAGAGAAATATAAGATGACTTGGATTGAATCGGATCTAAAAACAGAATTGTAAATGAGCATGAAAAGCGTTAAATAGAGAAAGTAAAATGAGAATTCAGATCTCAGGACTCAAGAGACTAGATAACCAAGTCTAGGTCTCAATGCCTTCCTAGATCCAACAAGAACAATTGCAAAGGAATTGTAAATTGTAAATTGTAAATTGCAGAGAAAGTAGAAGAAGAAGCAATTAACAGAAATTTAAATTCAATTGTGCAGTAAAGAAACAGAGAGGTCTCAGGATGAGATTGAAACAGAATTCCTTCAATTCTCCAACCCAAGATCCAAGACAATTGTAATTGAAATTGAAAGCAAGAAAACTAAGAGGAAGGGAATTCAATTCTCCTTCCCCGAGACTTAGAAATTAAAATCCATTCCACACCAAAAGCTCTCCGAAAACTCTCTATGAAAACTAAAAGGAAAAGCTCCTCCAAAAACTTAAATTCTATGCTATTTATACACTTTCTTCAAATGGTCTTCAAGCCTTCAATTGGGCCTTTGCTCTTGATAGAATTAGGTTGATAGAGGCCTTGGTTGATTGCTCTTGGAGTTTGGAGAAGAACCGAAGTGAACTGGGTTTGGAATCATGTAAGCTTGAGTAAAAGTTTGAGTAAAAGTTTGAGGCAAACTTTTACTCAAACTTTTCATATCAGCCACCCCATCCTTGCTGCTACCAACGTTTGAGCCAAAGTTTGGGGTCAAACTTTTGCTCAAACGTTGGCTCCCCCTTGCACACTCATGGCGCCAACGTTTGCCAAAAAGTTTGAGGCAAACGTTGGTGCAAGCTTTTGCTCTCCAGGGTGTTGATTTGTGATGCCAAAAGTTTGCCAAAAAGTTTGAGGCAAACTTTTGCTCAAGCTTTTTGCCCAAAAGTTTGCCAAAAAGTTTGAGGCAAACTTTTGCTCAAGCTTTTTGCCCAAAAGTTTGCACAAAAGTTTGACGCAAACTTTTGGTCAAGCTTTTTGCTCCCTGGTTCGTTTTCACTTATTCCAAAAGTTTGAGCTAAAGTTTGAGGCAAACTTTTGCTCAAACTTTTTGTCCTCTCTTCCTCCTAGCCATTCCTTCTTGCTTCAACCTTTCTCCAAGCTTTCTTCACCTATCATTAATAAACCAAACATATCAAAGCTATGCTCAAAATCATGAGATATTCATTCTTCCATAATATGTGACAATTATAGCATAAAACCTCATGAAATTGCATTAATTCATCTATGGTTGATTAAATCAAAGGAAGCATGAAAATCTACCCAATTGGCTTGCTTATGGCTCAAGAAAGTGCATAATTCAATTGAAAACAAAAGAAAAAGGCTAGTGAAACTAAGCTAAGATGACTTGTCATCACAACACCAAACTTAAAGCTTGCTTGTCCCCAAGCAAGAAAAGATTTATGCTCAAAGGTTCTTTCAATCAGAATGGATTTGAAAAATTACATGTACTATTCTGTGAGTGAAGTGATCAAGTTACAGTGGGGTGAACTCTAAATTATATGCTCATGCAAGGGCTTCAGTGCTTACTAGTCCCTACATCTTGGAAGTCTTAGGTCTTAGGACTTTCATCCAAATGATATCATGGAGATCTCTCTATAGGTAATCACCTTGAAGCAGCTAATAGTTTCTGTGCTTTGGCTTTGACTCTAAGTGTCATGTCTCAAAGCGGCTCTTTAGATAAACTTTCAATCAATACTCCTAAACCAGTTGGTTTTAAGGTATTAGGTGTTAAAGCACCCCTAAGGATTTACTTGCTCAAGCCTCTTTCTTTGACACAATTCAACCACAAGCATTTACTAGGATAACAACTCTTTAAGTTTTTGTTTCTCTTTTCTTTTCTGCCTAGTAATTGATGCTCAGAGCCTTGGGCCATGTTCATTTTGTTTTTGTATTTTCTTTATTTTTTTTTGTTTTGTTTGCTGCTTCTTGGATCAATAAATGTTTGAGAATCTCCACAACACTTCTTTGAACTCTATGTCCCGCCTATGAGCTCCCATGCAAGTTTTCATAAGCATGCAACCTCAATACATAATTATACAACTAGAACCACCACTTCTCCTAATCTTTTGCTTGCCTCAAAATTGTTTAATTCCTCAATCCTTCTTTTCAAAGAACTTTCATGTCATGCATTTTTGAAATATTGAGTGCAAACAAGTGTGAAAAGTGTAGTGTTGTGAATAATCAAGCATCTTAATTATTGAATTACAGAAAAACTATACTATGCAGACAAGCAGGGGTATTATATCACTTTCAATCGAAGCAGTATTTGATATAAACAATCACTGAACAATGCAACCTTTTGGAATCTACTTGCTGTCCTCCTCCTCATCATCCTCATTGATCCACACATTCCTCTTTCATCTCTTTGGTTGATGATGCTTAATCCTTCCAAAAGCTTGTATGATGCTCTGCAATGATATTGAAAGTTGCTTGTTCCCTAAGCACTTAAAAACAATGGTTAGCATGCATGATTTATTTGTCGGCCTTTGAACTTACTTTGGTGTGGGAACACCAAACTTAGTACCTTGCCAATGGTTTTCATGCATCAAATTAACCATGTGTGATAATTTTTTTTTCTCTTTTTTTTTTTCAAAAGCAATAAAACTGAAAACTAGGAAACAGCAGAATAGTTAACTAGTTCATCCAACATGCTTGAAGCCAGCATTATGCAGAAAGTGAGAATGTGTTTTATGATGGGATTTTGGTGGAACACAAAACTTAGAATCCTTCATTCTCCCTTAGATTGTTTTGGTGTGCAACACCAAACTTAGCTTCTTGCAATATAGATAAAACTAATTAACCTTTTTATTGAAATAGATATGAAAAGATAGTTACCTCCGGTTGGGTTGCCTCCCAACAAGCGCTCTTTTATTGTCACTAGCTTGACATCCTCTGTGCTTGCTCAGTTCAGATTCTGAGCTTCCTTCTCCTTGTCCCCTTGTCCTCCTAAGTGAGGCTTTGCTTTGTGATGCTCATCCTGGATGAGTGATTCTTTTCCTTTAGCCCTCTTCTCACTCATTTCTGTGAGATTCTTAGCTAATTGTTCTATTTGCCTCTCAATTCTCTCGAGTGAGGCCTCCTGGTGTTTGCTTATCATCTCTTGATGTGTCATCATTCTCTCTACTAAGATCTCCAGATTGGTGATCCTCTGAGAGTCTTGTGAGATTGGTTGGTTGTGGCGTGTTGGGGGTTAGAAGGGTGGGTAGTGTGGTGGTATGTAGTGATTGTTTTTGGTATAGTGGTGTTTTTGCAGGTTTGGGAAATTGGGGTTGTTGTAGTTGAAGTCCCTTTGTTCCTGATGTTGAGATTCCCTCATTCTCAGATAGGAATGTGGTTTCCATGGTGGAAATTGTGCATTCAATGTAGTAGGATGTAGAAAATCAATCTGTCTAGCTATTGACTCCAATTGTTGCTGAG
Source organism: Arachis ipaensis (assembly GCF_059453495.1). Lineage (NCBI taxonomy): Eukaryota > Viridiplantae > Streptophyta > Magnoliopsida > Fabales > Fabaceae > Arachis > Arachis ipaensis. Next base: position 61,505,762 of record NC_142441.1, read on the forward strand.
TTTGCTGGTGTAGCTGTTTGTTTTGATTCATGACTGCCTTTATTCCTTCAAGATTTATTACTTCCTTTTCTGAAGTTGCATTCTGTGGTGTCTCAAATGAGTGTTGGTTATTGGCTCTCTTGTCATTGAATTCTGCAGTTCCTTGGCCAGTTGCTGTTGCTTTGAGTAGGTCATCTGAGAAGTAATCCACCGCTCTTCTTGTTTCTGGGGTTAGTCCTTCATAGAACGCTTGGAAACCCACTTTGTCACTTGCTTTCTTGTATCTTTCCCATGCTTTGAACAATGGTTCTTCCTCTCCTTGTATGAATGGATGTATTCCCTCTTTCGTCTTGATGTTTTGTTGGGATGAGGAGAATTTGGCTAGAAATTTGGCAACCAAATCATCCCAACTAGTGATACTTCCTTGGGGAAAAGTTTCAAGCCATTGTGCCGCTTCATCCTTCAGTGAGAAAGGAAACAGCAAGAGCTTATAGGCATCATGATTTACACTATCGAGGTTGACAACACCACAGGTCCTCAGAAAAATGGATAGGTGCTGTTTAGGATCCTCCAATGGATTTCCACCATAGGAACAATTGTTCTCGATTAGTGTAATGAGTTGCGGCTTCATGTTGTGGTGTTCTTCTTTCTCAGAAACTCCTTCTTCAATGATATCCTTCCCTCTGGCCGCTCTTCTTTCCTGTGACATATAAATCAACAACGGAACACACAGTGATACTCTTGAGAATTGAGTGTAGTCAGTTGAGACAAAACTTCAAACAGTTAGCGAGTTAGTCAAAAATTAAAGAAAAAGTTCTTGATCTAGATCTCCACTTCACTTAATCATTGTCAATCTAATCAATCCCCGGCAACGGCGCCAAAAACTTGATGTGCGGAAAACGATCCGACACAAAACTCACCGGCAAGTGCACCGGGTTGCATCAAGTAATAATAACTCACGGGAGTGAGGTCGATCCCACAGGGATTGAAGGATTGAGCAATTTTAGTTTAGTGGTTGATTTAGTCAAGCGAATCAAGATTTGGTTGAGAGATTTGTGATTTGCAGAATTTAAATTGCATAGAAAGTAAAGGGAATGGGTAAATTGCATGAAATTAAAGAGAACTGAAATTTAAAGTGCTGAATCTTAAAGAACAAGAAATTAAATGGCAGAAACTTAGAACGCAAGAAATGTAAATTGCATAATCTTAAAGTGCAAGAAATGTAAATGGCTTGAATTGTAAAGGGAATTGGGAATTGGATTTACAGAAATTAAACAAGGAAAAAATTAAATTCAACAAACAGAGAAATATAAGATGACTTGGATTGAATCGGATCTAAAAACAGAATTGTAAATGAGCATGAAAAGCATTAAACAGAGAAAGTAAAATGAGAATTCAGATCTCAAGACTCAAGAGACTAGATAACCAAGTCTAGGTCTCAATGCCTTCCTAGATCCAACAAGAACAATTGCAAAAGAATTTTAAATTGTAAATTGTAAATTGCAGAGAAAGTAGAAGAAGAAGCAATTAACAGAAATTTAAATTCAATTGTGCAGTAAAGAAACAGAGAGGTCTCAGGATGAGATTGAAATAGAATTCCTTCAATTCTCCAACCCAAGATCCAAGACAATTGTAATTGAAATTGAAAGCAAGAAAACTAAGAGGAAGGGAATTCAATTCTCCTTCCCCGAGACTTAGAAATTAAAATTCATTCCACACCAAAAGCTCTCTGAAAACTCTCTATGAAAACTAAAAGGAAAAGCTCCTCCAAAAACTTAAATTCTATGCTATTTATACACTTTCTTCAAATGGTCTTCAAGCCTTCAATTGGGCCTTTGCTCTTGATGGAATTGGGTTGATAGAGGCCTTGGTTGATTGCTCTTGGAGTTTGGAGAAGAACCGAAGTGAACTGGGTTTGGAATCATGTAAGCTTGAGTAAAAGTTTGAGTAAAAGTTTGAGGCAAACTTTTACTCAAACTTTTCATATCAGCCACCCCATCCTTGCTGCTACCAACGTTTGAGCCAAAGTTTGGGGTCAAACTTTTGCTCAAACTTTTCATATCAGCCACCCCATCCTTGCTGCTTCCAACGTTTGAGCCAAAGTTTGGGGTCAAACTTTTGCTCAAACGTTGGCTCCCCCTTGCACACTCATGGCGCCAACGTTTGCCAAAAAGTTTGAGGCAATCGTTGGCGCAAGCTTTTGCTCTCCAGGGTGTTGATTTTTGATGCCAAAAGTTTGCCAAAAAGTTTGAGGCAAACTTTTGCTCAAGCTTTTTGCCCAAAAGTTTGCACAAAAGTTTGAGGCAAACTTTTGGTCAAGCTTTTTGCTCCCTGGTTCGTTTTCACTTATTCCAAAAGTTTGAGCTAAAGTTTGAGGCAAACTTTTGCTCAAACTTTTTGTCCTCTCTTCCTCCTAGCCATTCCTTCTTGCTTCAACCTTTCTCCAAGCTTTCTTCACCTATCATTAATAAACCAAACATAAAAAAGCTATGCTCAAAATCATGAGATATTCATTCTTTCATAATATGTGACAATTATAGCATAAAACCTCATGAAATTGCATTAATTCATCTATGGTTGATTAAATCAAAGGAAGCATGAAAATCTACCCAATTGGCTTTCTTATGGCTCAAGAAAGTGCATAATTCAATTGAAAACAAAAGAAAAAGGCTAGTGAAACTAGGCTAAGATGACTTGTCATCACAATCACCTCAATCTCTCTTCCCTATCACCACTTCACCACTCACATCCATCCACTCTTCCCCATACACCTACCTCATAGACTCTACCTACCTTCAAAATTCAAAATCAATTTCCCACCCAAACCCACCCTATATGGCCGAAATTAACCCCCCTCCCCTCCCTATATAAAGCCCTCCATTCTTCCTCACTTTCACACAACACAACCCTCTCTTCCCCTTCTTGGCCGAATACACCTCTACCTCCTCTCCTCCATATTTTCTTCTTCTTCTTCATCTATTCTTTCTTCTCTTGCTCGAGGGCGAGCAATATTCTAAGTTTGGTGTGGTAAAAGCATAAGCTTTTTGTTTTTCCATTACAATTGATGGCACCTAAGACCGGAGAATCCTCTAGAAAAGGGAAAGGGAAGACAAAAGCTTCCACCTCCGAGTCATGGGAGATGGAAAGATTCATCTCCAAAGCTCAACAAGACCACTTCTATGATATTGTGGCAAAGAAGAAGGTGATCCCCGAGGTCCCTTTCAAACTCAAGAGAAATGAGTATCCGGAGATCCGACATGAGATCTATAGAAGAGGTTGGGAAGTTCTAACAAACCCCATCCAACAAGTCGAAATTCTAATGGTTCAAGAGTTCTATGCTAATGCATGGATCACAAGGAACCATGATCAAAGTAAGAACCCGAACCCAAAGAATTATCTCACTATGGTTTGGGGGAATTACTTAGATTTTAGTCCGAAAAATGTAAGGTTGGCGTTCAACTTGCCAATGATGGAAGAGAACGCACGCCCCTACACAAGGAGAGTCAACTTTGATCAAAGGTTAAACCAAGTCCTCATGGACATATGTGTGGAAGGAGCTCAATGGAAGATTTACTCAAAAGGCAAACCAGTTCAACTGAGAAGACTGAACCTTAAGCCTGTAGCTAGAGGATGGTTAGAGTTCATTCAACGCTCAATCATTCCCACTAGCAACCGGTCTGAAGTTACTATAGACCGGGCCATCATGATCCATAGCATCATGATTGGAGAAGAGGTGGAGGTTCATGAGATTATACCTCAAGAACTCTACAAGGTGGCTGACAAGTCCTCCACTATGGCAAGGTTAGCTTTTCCTCACCTCATTTGCTATCTATGCAATTCGGCTGGGATTGACATAGAAGGAGACATTCCCATTAAGGAAGAGAAACCCATCACTAAGAAAAGGATGGAGCAAACAAGAGAGTCCACTCATGGAGCTCAAGAAACACATGAGGAAGCTCATCATCAAGAAATCCCTGAGATACCTCAAGGGATGCACTTTCCTCCACAGAATTTTTGGGAGCAAATCAACACCTCCCTAGGAGAATTAAGTTCCAGCATGGGATAACAAAGGGTGGAACATCAAGAGCACTCCATCATCCTTCATGAAATTAGAGAAGATCAAAGAGCAATGAGGGAGGAGCAACAAAGACAAGGAAGAGACATAGAAGAGCTCAAGGACATCATTGGTTCCTCAAGGAGAAAACGCCACCATCACTAAGGTGGACTCATTCCTTGTTCTTACATTCTCTGTTTTTCGTTTTCTGCTTATCCATGTTTGTGTCTTATTACATGATCATTAGTATTTAACAACTTTGTCTTAAAGTTATGAATGTCCTATGAATCCATCACCTCTCTTAAATGAAAAGAGTTTTAATTCAAAAGAACAATAAGTACATGAGTTTCGAATTTATCCTTTAACTTAGTTTAATTATATTGATGTGGTGACAATGCTTCTTGTTTTCTGGATGAATGCCTGAACAGTGCATATGTCTTTTGAAGTTGTTGTTCATGAATGTTAAATATGTTGGCTCTTGAAAGAATGATGACAAGGAGACATGTTATTTGATAATCTGAAAAATCATAAAAATGATTCTTGAAGCAAGAAAAAGAAGTGAATACAAAAGCTTGCAAAAAAAAAGCAAAAAAAAAAAAAGAGAAAAAGCAAGCAGAAAAAGCCAAAAGTTCTTAAAACCAAAAGGCAAGAGCAAAAAGTCAATAACCGTTAAAACCAAAAGGCAAGGGTAAATAAAAAGGATCCCAAGGCTTTAAGCATTAGTGGATAGGAGGGCCTAAAGGAATAAAATCCTGGCCTAAGCGGCTAAACCAAGCTGTCCCTAACCATGTGCTTGTGGCGTGAAGGTGTCAAGTGAAAACTTGAGACTGAGCGGTTAAAGTCAAGGTCCAAAGCAAAAGAAGAGTGTGCTTAAGAACCCTGGACACCTCTAATTGGGGACTTTAGCAAAGCTGAGTCACAATCTGAAAAGGTTCACCCAATTATGTGTTTGTGGCATTTATGTATCCGGTGGTAATCCTGTTAAACAAAGTGCTTAGGGCCACGGCCAAGACTCAAAAAGTAGCTGTGTTCAAGAATCAACATACTGAACTAGGAGAATCAATAACACTATCTAAACTCTGAGTTCCTATAGATGCCAATTGGTGCACGAAATTGTGATTTCTGGTAATGGCTCCAAGATCTTGGTGCTCTAATCTCAATTCATAATTTGTCACAACTTCGATACAACTAACCAGCAAGTGCACTGGGTCGTCCAAGTAATAAATCTTACGTGAGTAAGGGTCGATCCCACGGAGATTGTTGGTATGAAGCAAGCTATGGTCACCTTGTAAATCTCAGTCAGGCGGATAATAATTGATTATGGAGTTTTCAAAAATAATACTAATTAAACAGAAAATAGGGATAGAAACACTTATGTAATTCATTGGTGAGAATTTTAGATAAGCGTGTACAGATGCTTTCGTTCCTCTGAATCTCTGCTTTCCCGCTGTCTTCATCCAATCAGTCTTACTCCTTTCCATGGCTGGCTTTATGCAAGGGCATCACCGTTGTCAATGGTTACATCCCCTCCTCTTGTGAAAATGGTCCAAATGCTCTGTCACAGCACGGCTAATCATCTGAGGTTCTCGATCATGTTGGAATAGGATTCACCCTCCTTTTGCGTCTGTCACTATGCCCAGCACTCGCGAGTTTGAAGCTCGTCACAGCCATTCAATCCAAGAATCCTACTCAGAATACCACAGACAAGGTTTAGACCTTCTGGATTCTCATGAATGCCACCATCAATCTAGCTTACACCACGAAGATTCTGATTAAGAGATCTAAGAGATAATCATTCAATCGAAGGTAGAACGGAAGTGGTTGTCAGGCACGCGTTCATGGGGAATGATGAAGATTGTCACATTCATCACATTCAGGTTGAAGTGCGAATGAATATCTTAGAAGCGGAATAAGTTGAATTGAATAGAAAACAGTAGTACTTTGCATTAATCTTTGAGGAACAGCAGAGCTCCACACCTTAATCTATGGAGTGTAGAAACTCTACCGTTGAAAATACATAAGTGAAAATGGGGTTCATTGGTCTCGGCCCCAGAGGGGAACCGGAGTAACCAAGACTCTATGATCCGAAGATAAAACTCACGATGTCTAATACAATAATAAAAAGTTCTATTTATAATAAACTAGCTACTAGGGTTTACAGAAGTAAGTAATTGATGCATAAATCCACTTCCGGGGCCCACTTGGTGTGTGCTTGGGCTGAGCTTGAATGGTACACGTGCAGAAGCTCTTTCTGGAGTTGAACGCCAGGTTGTAACGTATTTCTGGCGTTCAACTCTGGTTTGTGACTTGTTTCTGGCGTTTAACTCCAGACAGCAGCATAGAACTGGCGTTCAACGCCCTTTTACGTCATTTAAACTCCTTCAAAGTATGCACGATTATACATTCCTGGAAAGCCCTGGATGTATTCTTTCCAACGCAATTGGAAGCGCGCCATTTTGAGTTTTGTAGCTCTATAAAATCCAGTTTGAGTGCAGGGAGGTCAGAATCCAACAGCATCAGCAGTCCTTCTTCAACCTCTGAATCTGATTTTTGCTCAAGTCCCTCAATTTCAGCCAGAAAATACCTGAAATCACAGAAAAACACACAAACTCATAGTAAAGTCCAGAAATGTGAATTTAACATAAAAACTAATGAAAACATCCCTAAAAGTAACTAGATTCTACTAAAAACATACTAAAAACAATGCCGAAAAGCGTATAAATTATCCGCTCATCACAACACCAAACTTAAATTGTTGTCGTCCCCAAGCAACTGAAAAGCAAATAGGATGAAAAGAAGAGAATATAATATAAATTCCAAACTATCAATGAAACATATCACCAATCAGATGAGCGGGACTTATAGCTTTTTGCCTCTTGAATAGTTTTGGCATCTCACTTCATCCATTGAAGTTCAGAATGATTGGCATATATAGGAACTCAGAGTTCAGATAGTGTTATTGATTCTCCTAGTTCAGTATGATGATTCTTGAACACAGCTGTTTTATGAGTCTTGGCCGTGGCCCTAAGCACTTTGTGTTCCAGTATTACCACCGGATACATAAATGCCACAGACACATAATTGGGTGAACCTTTTCAGATTGTGACTCAGCTTTGCTAAAGTCCCCAATTAGAGGTGTCCAGGGTTCTTAAGCACACTCTTTTTTTGCTTTGGACCTTGACTTTAACCGCTCAGTCTCAAGTTTTCACTTGACACCTTCACGCCACAAGCACATGGTTAGGGACAGCTTGGTTTAGCCGCTTAGACCAGGATTTTATTCCTTTAGGCCCTCCTATCCACTGATGCTCAAAGCCTTGGGATCCTTTTTATTTGCCCTTGCCTTTTGGTTTTAAGGGTTATTGGCTTTTTGCTCTTGCCTCTTGGTTTTAAGAGCTTTTGGCTTTTTCTGCTTGCTTTTTATTTTTTTTCTATATTGTTTTTTCTGCAAGTTTTGTTCTTTGCTGCTTTTTCTTGCTTCAAGAATCATTTTTTATGATTTTTCAGATTATCAAATAACATGTCTCCTTGTCATCATTCTTTCAAGAGCCAACATATTTAACATTCATGAACAACAACTTCAAAAGACATATGCACTGTTCAAGAATTCATTCAGAAAACAAGAAGCATTGTCACCACATCAATATAATTAAACTAAGTTCAAGGTTAAATTCGAAACTCATGTACTTCTTATTCTTTTGAATTAAAACATTTTTCATTTTAAGAGAGGTGATGGAATAGGACATTCATAACTTTAAGACAAAGTTACTAACTACTAATGATCATGTAATGAAGACACAAACATAGATAAGCACTTAACATAGAGAAAACGAAAAACAGAAAGTGAGAACAAGGAATGAGTCCACCTTAGTGATGGTGGCATTTTCTTCTTGAGGAACCAATGATGTCCTTGAGCTCTTCTATGTCTCTTCCTTGTCTTTGTTTCTCCTCCCTCATTGCTTTTTGATCTTCTCTGATTTCATGAAGGATGATGGAGTGCTCTTGATGTTCCACCCTTAGTTGTCCCATGTTGGAACTTAATTCTCCTAGGGAGGTGTTGATTTGCTCCCAATAGTTTTGTGGAGGAAAATGCATTTAAGGCATCTCCGGGATCTCATGGTGATGAGCTTCCTGCGCCTCTTGAGCTCCATGAATGGGCTCTCTTGCTTGCTCCATCTTTTTCTTAGTGATGGGCTTCTCTTCCTCAATGTGAATGTCTCCTTCTACGAAAGCTCCAGCTGAGTAACATAGATGGCAAATAAGATGAGGAAAAGCTAGCCTTGCCCCAGGGGAGGGCTTTTCGGCTATTTTGTAGAGTTCAAGGGAGATGCCTTCATGAACTTCTACTTCCTCTCCAATCATGATGCTATGGATCATGATGGCCCGATCCACAGTAACTTTAGATCGGTTGCTAGTGGGGATGATGGAGCATTGGATGAACTCCAACCATCCTCTAGCCACAGGCTTGAGGTCCAGTCTTCTTAGTTGAACCGGCTTGCCTTTGGAGTCAATCTTCCATTGAGCTCCTTCCACACATATGTCCATGAGGACTTGGTCCAACCTTTGATTAAAGTTGACCCTTCCAGTGTAGGAGCGCTCATCTCCTTGCATCATAGGTAAGTTAAATGCCAACCTCACATTTTCCGGACTAAAATCTAAGTATTTCCCCTGAGCCATTGTAACATAATTCTTTGGATTCGGGTTCTTACTTTGATCATGGTTCCTAGTGATCCATGCATTGGCATAGAACTCTTGAACCATTAGGATGCCGACTTGTTGGATGGGATTTGTGAGAACTTCCCAACCTCTTCTTTGGATTTCATGTCGGATCTCCGGATACTCATTTTTCTTGAGTTTGAAAGGGACCTCGGGGATCACCTTCTTCTTGGCCACAACATCATAGAAGTGGTCTTGATGGGCTTTGGAGATGAATCTTTTCATCTCCCATGACTCGGAGGTGGAAGCTTTTGTCTTTCCTTACCCTTTTCTAGAGGATTCTCCAGTCTTAGGTGCCATCAATGGTAATGGAAAAACAAAAAGCTTATGCTTTTACCACACCAAACTTAGAATTTTTCTCGCCCTCGAGCAAGAGAAGAAAGAATTGATGAAGAAGAAGAAGAAAATATGGAGAGGAGGGGGGAGGTGTGTTTCGGCCAAGAAGAGAAAGGAGGGTTGTGTTGTGAGAAAATGAGGAAGAATGGAGGGGTATATATAGGGAAGGGAGGGGGGGTAAGTTCGGCCATTTAGGGTGGGTTTGGGTGGGAAATAGATTTTGAATTTTGAAGGTAGGTGGAGTTTATGAGGTAGGTTTATGGGGAAGAGTGAATGGATGTGAGTGGTGAAGAGGTGATGGGGAAGAGAGATTGAGGTGATTGGTGAAGGGTTTTGGGGAAGAGTGTTTATGGGATTGTGTGAAAGAGGGGTGAGAAGAAGTGAGTGGAGGTAGGTGGAGATCCTGTGGGGTCCACAGATCCTGAGGTGATCCTGTGGGGTCCACAGATCCTGAGGTGTTCAAGGATTTACAACCTTGCACCAAATTGGGCATGCAAAATGCCCTTGCACACAACTCTGGGCGTTCAGCGCCAGATTGGTGCTTGTTCTGGGCGTTGAACGCCCATTTGTAGCCTATTTCTGGCGTTGAACACCAGAACCATGCTTGTTCTGGGCGTTCAGCGCCAGCTCTTCTCCAGGGTGCATTTCTGGCGTTCAAACGCCCAGATGCTGCCCATTTCTGGCGTTCAGCGCCAGAACCATGCTCTGTTCTAGCGTTGAACGCCCAAAACATGCTTCTTACTGGCGTTTAAACGCCAGTAAGGTCTTCCTCCAGGGTGTGATTTTTCTTCTGCTATTTTTGATTCCGTTCTCAAATTTTTGATTTATTTTGTGACTCCACATGATCATGTACCTATAAAGACATATAACTAATAAAAATATAATTAAATAAAAATTGGGTTGCCTCCCAACAAGCGCTTCTTTAATGTCAATAGCTTGACAGTGGGCTCTCATGGAGCCTCACAGATGTGCAGAGCTTTGTTGAGACCTCCCAACACCAAACTTAGAGTTTGGATATGGGGGTTTGACACCAAACTTAGAGTTTGACTGTGGGGGCTTTGTTTGACTCTGCTTTGAGAGAAGCTTTTTATGCTTCCTCTCCATGGATGCAGAGAGAGATCCTTGAGTTGTAAACACAAGGTTGTCCTCATTTATTTGAAGGATCAATTCTCCTCTGTCCACATCAATCACAGCTCTTGCTGTGGCTAGGAAGGGTCTTCCAAGGATGATGAATTCATCCTCACACTTCCCAGTATCTAGGACTATGAAATCAGCAGGGATGTAAAGGCCTTCAACCTTTACTAACACGTCCTCTACTTGTCCATAAGCCTTTTTTCTTGAATTGTCTGCCATCTCTAGTGAGATTTTAGTGGCTTGCACCCCAAAGATTCCCAGTTTCCCTATTACAGAGAGGGGCATGAGGTTTATTCCTGAACCAAGGTCACACAGAGCCTTAAAGATCATGGTGCCTATGGTACAAGGTATTAAGAACTTTCCAGGATCCTGTTTCTTCTGAGGCAATGTCAGTTGATCCAGATCGCTTAGTTCATTGGTGAACAAGGGAGGTTCATCTTCCCAGGTTTCAATACCAAATAATTTGGCATTCAGCTTCATGATTGCACCAAGGAACTTGGCAGCTTGCTCTTCAGTAACATCCTCATTTTCTTCAGAAGAGGAATACTCATCAGAGCTCATGAATGGCATAAGGAGGTTTAATGGAATCTCTATGGTCTCTAGATGAGTCTCAGATTCCTTTGGTTCTTCAAAGGGAAGCTCCTTATTGATCACTGGACGTCCCAGAAGGTCTTCCTCGTTGGGATTCACGTCCTCTCCTTCCTTCACAGGTTCGGCCATGGTAATTAATTCAATGGCCTTGCACTCTCCTTTTGGATTCTCTTCTGTATTGCTTGGGAGAGTACTAGGAGGGATTTCAGTGATCCTTTTACTCAGCTGGCCCACTTGTGCCTCCAAATTTCTAATGGATTACCTTGTTTCATTCATGAAACTTACAGTGGCCTTAGATAGATCAGAGACTAAGTTTGCTAAATTAGAGGTATTTTGTTCAGAGTTCTCTGTCTGTTGCTGAGTGGATGATGGAAAAGGCTTGCTATTGCTAAACCTGTTTCTTCCACCATTATTAAAGCCTTGTTGAGGCTTTTGTTGATCCTTCCATGAGAAATTTGGATGATTTCTCCATGATGGATTATAGGTGTTTCCATAAGGTTCACCTATGTAATTCACCTCTGCTATTGCAGGGTTCTCAGGATCATAGGCCTCTTGAGAGTGCGCCTCTTGAGTACTGTTGGATGCAGCTTGCATTCCATTCAGACTCTGAGAAATCATATTGACTTGCTGAGTCAATATTTTGTTCTGAGCCAATATGGCATTCAGAGTATCAATTTCAAGAACTCCCTTCTTCATAGGCGTCCCATTATTCACAGGATTCCTCTTAGAAGTGTACATGAACTGGTTATTAGCAACCATGTCAATGAGTTCTTGAGCTTCTGCAGGCGTTTTCTTTAGGTGAATGGATCCACCTGCAGAAGTATCTAATGACATCTTTGATAGCTCAGATAAACCATCATAGAATATATCCCGGATGGTCCATTCTGAAAGCATGTCAGAAGGACACTTTTTGGTCAGCTGCTTGTATCTTTCCCAAGCTTCATAGAGGCATTCACCTTCTTTCTGTCTGAAGGTTTGAACATCCACTCTAAGCTTGCTCAGCTTTTGAGGAGGAAAGAACTTGGCTAAGAAAGCCGTGACCAGCTTGTCCCAAGAGTTTAGGCTATCTCTGGGTTGAGAATCCAACCACACTTTAGCTCTGTCTCTTACAGCAAAAGGGAAAAGCATGAGCCTGTAGACTTCAGGATCTACTCCATTAGTCTTAACAGTATCACATATCTGCAAGAATTCAGTTAAGAACTGAAAAGGATCTTCAGATGGAAGTCCATGAAACTTGCAGTTCTGCTGCATCAGAGAAACTAGCTGAGGTTTCAGCTCAAAGTTGTTTGCTCCAATGGCAGGAATAGAGATGCTTCTTCCATGTAAGTTAGAATTAGGTGCAGTAAAGTCACCAAGCATTCTCCTTGCATTATTATTATTTTCGGCTGCCATCTCCTCTTCCTGTTCGAAAATTTCTGAAAGGTTCTCTCTGGATTTTTGTAATTTAGCTTCTCTTAGTTTTCTTTTCAGAGTCCTTTCAGGTTCTGGATCTGCTTCAACAAGAATATTCTTGTCCTTGCTCCTGCTCATATGACAAAGAAGAGGGCACAGAAAAAATAATAATAATGGGGATCCTTTATACCACAGTATAGAGGTCCTTGTGTGAGTAGAAGAAAAGAAGAAAAAAATCTGAACTCAGAGAGAAAGAGGGAGTTTGGATTTTTGGTGAGTGATTTGAGGAAGAGATGTTAGTAGATGAATAAATAATTAGAAGGAGATGAGGGAGAAGAATTTTCAAAAATTATTTTTTGAAAAAAGGGTTAGAGATTTTCGAAAATAGTTTTTGAAAAAGGTTAGTAATTTTTGAAAATTAAAATCAAAAATTAAAATAATTAGTTAATTAAAAAGAATTTTTGAAAAAGAGGGAAGATATTTTCGAAAATTAGAGAGAGAGGGAGTTAGTTAGGTAGTTTTGAAAAAGATAAGAAACAAACAAAAAGTTAGTTAGTTAGTTGAAACAAATTTGAAAATCAATTTTGAAGAGATAAGAGGATAAGAAGTTAGAAAGGATATTTTAAAATCAAATTTTGAAAAAGATAAGATAAAGAGATATTTTTGAAAAGATATGATTGAAATTAGTTTTGAAAAAGATTTGATTTTTAAAATCACAATTAATGACTTGATTCATAAGATATCACAAGATATGATTCTAGAACTCAAAGTTTGAATCTTTCTTAACAAGTAAGTAATCAAACTTGAAATTTTTGAATCAAAACATTAATTGATGATGTTATTTTCGAAAATTATGATATAAAATTAAGAAAAAGATTTTTGAAAAATATTTTTGAAATTTTCGAAAATAGATAAGAATAATGAAAAAGATTTGATTTTTGAAAAAGATTTTGAAAAAAGATAAAATTTGAAATTTTGATTTGACTCATAGAAAACAACTAGATTTTAAAAATTTTTGAAAAAGTCAACTCAAATTTTTGAATTTTATTAGAGAAAAAGGGAAAGATATTTTTTTGATTTTTGAAATTTTTTATGATGAGAGGGAAAAACATGAAAAAGATGCAATGCATGAAATTTTTAGATCAAAACAATGAATGCATGCAAGAATGCTATGGATGTCAAGATGAACACCAAGAACGCTTTGAATGTCAAGATGAACATCAGGAACTTATTTTTGAAAATTTTTATATGCAAAGAAAACATGTAAGACACCAAACTTAGAAATCTTTCATGTTTAGACTCTATGAATGCAAAAATGCACATGTAAAACAAGAAAAGACACAAAACATGAAAACATCAAGATCAAACAAGAAGACTTACCAAGAACAACTTGAAGATCATGAAGAACACTATGAATGCATGAATTTTCGAAAAATGCAAGATGAATATGCAGTTGACACCAAACTTTAAATCTGACTCAAGACTCAAACAAGAAACATGAACTATTTTTTATTTTTATGATTTTATGATTTTTTTGTATTTTCTTTTAATTAAATTTTTTTTTTCGAAAATTATTTTGAAAAAGAAAAATAAGGATTCCAAAATTTTTAATATGAATTCCAGGAATCTTGTACTTTTGTTCTAAAGCTCCAATCAAAGGGTCAGGCATGGCTTAATAGCCAGCCAAGTTTTAGTATGTAACTCAGACATGACACGCCTGACATTCCCTACAGCCAGCCAGGCTTCAACATGCCTCATGAAACACTAGAATTCATTCTTAAAAATTCTGAAGAAAAATATATTTTTGAAAACATTTTTATTTTAAAATTTTTTCGAAAACAAAGGAGAAATTTTTGAAATTTTTTTTTTGAAAAATTTTTGAAAACTTTTTGAAAAGAAAACGAAAAGAAAGTTACCCAATCTGAGCAACAAGATGAACCGTCAGTTGTCCAAACTCGAATAATCCCCGGCAACGGCGCCAAAAACTTGGTGTTGTTGCCGGACCGAAAATTTGGCACTGATGTTACCGGACCAAAAGCTTGCCGAAAACTCGAACAATCCCCGGCAACAACGCCAAAAACTTGGTGTTGTTGCCGGACCGAAAATTTGGCACTGACGTTATCGGACCAAAAGCTTGCCAAAAACTCGAACAATCCCCGGCAACGGCACCAAAAACTTGGTGCACTAAATTGTGATCTCTGGTAATGGCTCCAAGAACTTGGTGCTCTAATCTCAATTCATAATTTGTCACAACTTCGATACAACTAACAAGCAAGTGCACTGGGTCGTCCAAGTAATAAACCTTACGTGAGTAAGGGTCGATCCCAAGGAGATTGTTGGTATGAAGCAGGCTATGGTCACCTTGTAAATCTCAATCAGGCGGATAATAATTGATTATGGAGTTTTCGAAAATAATACTAATTAAACAGAAAATAGGGATAGAAACACTTATGTAATTCATTGGTGAGAATTTCAGATAAGCGTGTAGAGATGCTTTCGTTCCTCTGAATCTCTGCTTTCCCGCTGTCTTCATCCAATCAGTCTTACTCCTTTCCATGGCTGGCTTTATGCAAGGGCATCACCGTTGTCAATGGTTACATCCCCTCCTCTTATGAAAATGGTCCAAATGCTCTGTCACAGCACGGCTAATCATCTGAGGTTCTCGATCATGCTGGAATAGGATTCACCCTCCTTTTGCGTCTGTCACTACGCCCAGCACTCGCTAGTTTGAAGCTCGTCACAGCCATTCAATCCCAGAATCCTACTCAGAATACCACAGACAAGGTTTAGACCTTCCAGATTCTCATGAATGCCGCCATCAATCTAGCTTACACCACGAAGATTCTGATTAAGAGATCTAAGAGATAATCATTCAATCGAAGGTAGAACGGAAGTGGTTGTCAGGCACGCGTTCATGGGGAATGATGATGATTGTCACGTTCATCACATTCAGGTTGAAGTGCAAATGAATATCTTAGAAGCGGAATAAGTTGAATTGAATAGAAAACAGTAGTACTTTGCATTAATCTTTGAGGAACAACAGAGCTCCACACCTTAATCTATGGAGTGTAGAAACTCTACCGTTGAAAATACATAAGTGAAAATGGGGTTCATTGGTCTCGGCCCCAGAGGGGAATCGGAGTAACTAAGACTCTATGAGCTGAAGATAAAACTCAGGATGTCTAATACAATAATAAAAAGTTCTATTTATAATAAACTAGCTACTAGGGTTTACAAAAGTAAGTAATTGATGCATAAATCCACTTCCGGGGCCCACTTGGTGTGTGCTTGGGCTGAGCTTGAATGTTACACGTGCAAAGGCTCTTTCTGGAGTTGAACGCCAGGTTGTTAACGTATTTCTGGCGTTCAACTCTAGTTTGTGACTTGTTTCTGGCGTTTATCTCCAGACAGCAGCGTAGAACTAGCGTTCAACGCCCTTTTACGTCATCTAAACCCGTTCAAAGTATGGAATATTTACTTTCCAACGCAATTGGAAGCGCGCCATTTTGAGTTCTGTAGCTCCAGAAAATCCACTTTGAGTGCAGGGAGGTCAGAATCCAACAGCATCAGCAGTCCCTCTTCAACCTCTGAATCTGATTTTTGCTTAAGTCCCTCAATTTCAGCCAGAAAATACCTGAAATCACAGAAAAACACACAAACTTATAGTAAAGTCCAGAAATGTGAATTTAACATAAAAACTAATGAAAACATCCCTAAAAGTAACTAGATTCTACTAAAAACATAATAAAAACAATGCCGAAAAGCGTATAAATTATCCGCTCATCACAACACCAAACTTAAATTGTTGCTTGTCCCCAAGCAACTGAAAAGAAAATAGGATGAAAAGAAGAGAATATACTATAAATTCCAAACTATCAATGAAACATAGCTCCAATCAGATGAGCGGGACTTGTAGCTTTTTGCCTCTTGAATAGTTTTGGCATCTCACTTCATCCATTGAAGTTCAGAATGATTGGAATCTATAGGAACTCAGAGTCCAGATAGTGTTATTGATTCTCCTATTTCAGTATGATGATTCTTGAACACAGCTGTTTTATGGGTCTTGGCCGTGGCCCTAAGCACTTTGTGTTCCAGTATTACCACCGGATACATAAATGCCGCAGACACATAATTGGGTGAAGCTTTTCAGATTGTGACTCAGCTTTGCTAAAGTCCCCAATTAGAGGTGTCCAGGGTTCTTAAGCACACTCTTTTTTTGCTTTGGACCTTGACTTTAACCGCTTAGTCTCAAGTTTTCACTTGACACCTTCACGCCACAAGCACATGGTTAGGGACAGCTTGGTTTAGCCGCTTAGACCAGGATTTTATTCCTTTAGGCCCTCCTATCCACTGATGCTCAAAGCCTTGGGATCCTTTTTATTTGCCCTTGCCTTTTGGTTTTAAGGGTTATTGGCTTTTTGCTTTTGCCTCTTGGTTTTAAGAGCTTTTGGCTTTTTCTGCTTGCTTTTTCTTTTTCTTTCTATATTTTTTTCTGCAAGCTTTGTTCTTTGCTGCTTTTTCTTGCTTCAAGAATCATTTTTTATGATTTTTCAGATTATCAAATAACATGTCTCCTTGTCATCATTCTTTCAAGAGCCAACATATTTAACATTCATGAACAACAACTTCAAACGACATATGCACTGTTCAAGCATTCATTCAGAAAACAAGAAGCATTGTCACCACATCAATATAATTAAACTAAGTTCAAGGATAAATTCGAAACTCATGTACTTCTTGTTCTTTTGAATTAAAACATTTTTCATTTTAAGAGAGGTGATGGATTCATAGGACATTCATAACTTTAAGACAAAGTTACTAACTACTAATGATCATGTAATGAAGACACAAACATAGATAAGCACTTAACATAGAGAAAACGAAAAACAAAAAGTGAGAACAAGGAATGAGTCCACCTTAGTGATGGTGGCGTTTTCTTCTTGAGGAACCAATGATGTCCTTAAGCTCTTCTATGTCTCTTCCTTGTCTTTGTTGCTCCTCCCTCATTGCTTTTTGATCTTCTCTGATTTCATGAAGGATGATGGAGTGCTCTTGATGTTCCACCCTTAGTTGTCCCATGTTGGAACTTAATTCTCCTAGGGAGGTGTTGATTTGCTCCCAATAGTTTTGTGGAGGAAAATGCATTTGAGGCATCTCCGGGATCTCATGGTGATGCGCTTCCTGCCCCTCTTGAGCTCCATGAATGGGCTCTCTTGCTTGCTCTATCTTTTTCTTAGTGATGGGCTTCTCTTTCTCAATGTGAATGTCTCCTTCTATGAAAGCTCCAGCTGAGTAACATAGATGGCAAATAAGATGAGGAAAAGCTAGCCTTGCCCCAGGGGAGGGCTTTTCTGCTATTTTGTAGAGTTCAAGGGAGATGACTTCATGAACTTCTACTTCCTCTCCAATCATGATGCTATGGATCATGATGGCCCGATCCACAGTAACTTCAGATCGGTTGCTAGTGGGGATGATGGAGCGTTGGATGAACTCCAACCATCCTCTAGCCACAGGCTTGAGGTCCAGTCTTCTTAGTTGAACCGGCTTGCCTTTGGAGTCAATCTTCCATTGAGCTCCTTCCACACATATGTCCATGAGGACTTGGTCCAAGCTTTGATTAAAGTTGACCCTTCTAGTGTAGGGGCGCTCATCTCCTTGCATCATAGGTAAGTTAAATGCCAACCTCACATGATCGAGAACCTCAGATGATTAGCCATGCCGTGACAGAGCATTTGGACCTTTTTCACGAGAGGATGGGATGTAGCCATTGACAACGGTGATGCCCTTACATAAAGCCAGCCATGGAAAGGAGTAGGATTGATTGGATGAAGATAGCAGGAAAGCAGAAGTTCAGAGGAACGAACGCATCTCTATACGCTTATCTGAAATTCTCACCAATGATTTACATAAGTATTTCTACCTTTATTTTTTGTTTATTTATTATTATTCGAAAACTCCATAACCATTTGATATCCGCCTGACTGAGATTTACAAGATGACCATAGCTTGCTTCATACCAACAATCTCCGTGGGATCGACCCTTATTCACGTAAGGTTTTATTACTTGGACGACCCAGTGCACTTGCTGGTTAGTTGCGCGAAGTTGTGAAGTTATGTCTGGACCATGGTATTGTGCATACGTTTTTGGAGCCATTACCAGGGAATCAATTTCAAACAACAATTTAAGTATGAATCACAATTTTGAGCACGAAACACCTCCCTAGGAGAATTAAGTTCCAATATGGGACAACTAAGGATGGAGCACCAAGAGCATTCCATCCTCCTCCATGAAATTAGAGAAGACCAAAGAACCATGAGAGAGGAGCAACAAAGGCAAGTAAGAGACATTGAGGAGCTCAAGCACTCCATAAGATCTTCAAGAGGAAGAACTAGCCGCCATAACTTAGGTGAACCCGTTCTTTAATTTCCTTGTTCTTTATTTCTCTGTTTTTTGAAAATTATGCTTTATGTTTATCTATGTTTGTGTCTTTATTACATGATCATTAGTGTCTTAGTGTCTATGCCTTGAAGCTATGAAAATGAATCCATCACCTTTCTTAAATGAAAAATGTTTTTAATTGAAAAAGAAAAAGAAGTGCATGAATTTCAAATTTTAAAAAAGTTTAGTTATTTTGATGTGGTGGCAATACTATTGTTTTTCTGAATGAATGCTTGAACAGTGCATATTTTTGAATTTGTTGATTCATGAATGTTAAAATTGTTGGCTCTTGAAAGAATGATAGAAAAAGGAGAAATGTTATTTGATAATCTGAAAAATCATAAAATTGATTCTTGAAGCAAGAAAAAGCAGTGAAAAGCTTGCAGAAAAAATATATATATGCGAAAAAAAAGAAAAAAAAAGAGAAAGAAAAAGCAAGCAGTAAAAGCCAATAGCCCTTTAAACCAAAACACAAGAGTAAAATAAAAAAGGGGATCCAAGGCTTTGAGCATCAGTGGATAGGAGGGCCCACAGGAATAAAATCCTGGCCTAAGCGGCTAAACCAAGTTGTCCCTAACCATGTGCTTGTGGCGTGAAGGTGTCAAGTGAAAACTTGAGATTGAGCGGTTAAAGTCGTGGTCCAAAGCAAAAAGAGTGTGCTTAAGAGCCCTGGACACCTCTCACTGGGGACTTTAGCAAAGCTGAGTCACAATCTGAAAAGGTTCACCTAGTTATGTGTCTGTGGCATTTATGTACTGGTAATACTGGAAAACAAAATGCTTAGGGTCATGGCCAAGACTCATAAAGTAGCTGTGTTCAAGAATCAACATATTTAACTAGAAGAATCAATAACACTATCTAGATTCTGAGTTCCTATAGATGCCAATCATTCTGAACTTCAAGGGATAAAGTGAGATGCCAAAACTGTTCAGAAGCAAAAAGCTAAAAGCCCCGCTCATCTAATTAATACTGATCTTCATAGATGTTTTTGGAATTCATTGTATATTCTCTTCTTTTTATCCTATTTGATTTTCAGTTGCTTGGGGACAAGCAACAATTTAAGTTTGGTGTTGTGATGAGCGGATAATTTATACACTTTTTGGCATTGTTTTTAGTATATTTTAGTTAGTTTTTATTATGTTTTTATTAGTTTTTAAATAAAAATCACTCTTCTGGACTTTACTATGAGTTTCTGCATTTTTCTGTGATTTCAGGTATTTTCTGGCTGAAATTGAGGGACCTAAGCAAAAATCTGATTCAGAGGCTGAAAAAGGACTACAGATGCTGTTGGATTCTAACCTCCCGGCACTCGAAGTCGATTTTCTGGAGCTACAGAAACCCAATTGGCGCGCTCTCAATTGCGTTGGAAATTAGCTATCCTGGGCTTTCCAGCAATATATAATAGTCCATACTTTGCCCGAGATTTGATGGCCCAAACAGGCGTTCCAAGTCAGCTCAAGAATTCTGGCGTTTAACGCCAAAACTGGCACTAAGACTGGAGTTAAACGCCCAAACTGGCACAAAAGCTGGTGTTTAACTCCAAGAAAAGTCTCTACACATGGAAGCTTCAATGCTCAGCCCATGCACACACCAAGTGGGCCCGGAAGAAGATTTATGCATTAATTACTCATTTCTGTAACCCTAGGCTACTAGTTTTCTATAAATAGGACCTTTTGCTATTGTATTTTGATCTTTGGACGTTTAGTCCCTAGGCCTTGGAGGCTGGCCATTTGGCCATGCTTACACCATTATCACTTTTGTATTTTCAACGGTGGAGTTTCTACACACCATAGATTAAGGTGTGGAGCTCTACTGTTCTTCATGAATTAATACAAGTACTATTGTTTTTCTATTCAACTCAAGTCTATTTCTTCCCCAAGATATTCATTCGCACCCAAGAACATGATGAATATGATGATTATGTGACATTCATCACCATTCTCACCTATGAACGAGTGACTGACAACCACTTTCGTTCTACATGCAAACAAGCTTGAATGTGTATCTCTTGGGTTTCTAATCTAAGATTGGAACCTTCGTGGTATAGGCTAGAATTATTGGCGGTCATTCTTGAGATCCAGAAATTCTAAACCTTGTCTGTGGTATTCCGAGTAGGATCTGGGAAGGGATGACTGTGACGAGCTTCAAACTCGTGATTGTTGGGCGTGTGACAGACGCAAAAGGATCAATGGATCCTATTCCAACATGATCGAGAACCGACAGATGATTAGCCGTGCGGTGATAGCGCATTTGGAACATTTTCACTGAGAGGACGGGAAGTAGCCATTGACAACGGTGATGCCCAACATAAAGCTTGCCATGGAAAGGAGTATGAATGATTGGAAGAAGGCAATAGGAAAGCAGAGGTTCAAGAGGAACAAAGCATCTTCATACGCTTATCTGAAATTCCTACCAATGAATTACATAAGTATCTCTATCTTTACTTTATGTTTTATTTATCTTTTAATTATCAATCCTCCATAACCATTTGAATCCGCCTGACTGAGATTTACAAGATGACCATAGCTTGCTTCAAGACGACAGTTTCCGTGGGATCGACCCTTTTCTCACGTAAGGTATTACTTGGACAACCCAGTGCACTTGCTGGTTAGTTATGCGGAATTGTGACAAAGTTTGATTCACGTTTGAGTGCTCTAAGTCTTTGGCGCCATTGTTGATGATCACAATTTCGTGCACCAATCACCTAATTACTCTTTCCAAGCCAAGAATGCTCAAAATCTACTCTAACATCCTTCCAAGCATTTTGTCAAACACTTGGAAGGCATACATGGAAAGCATAGTAAAATGTGCAAGAATAGTAAAATCTACCAACTACAAATTGCAAGGAAACAAGATCAACAACTCAATTCAACAATAAAGAAACAACAAACATTAAATTGCATTCAAAGAAAATCAAATCCAACAATAGCATCCATGAACATAAAAGAGAAATTAACATTACAAATCATGAGAATGAAAGAGTAGAAATAAGAAATCATAAAAGAAACAAGATAAAAACATGTAATTAAATCTAGATCTAAGATGGAAATTAACCTAACCTAATTCTAGAGAGAAGAGGGAGCTTCTCTCTCTAGAAACTAATCTACATGATGCTAATCCTACAACTAATTGCTCCCTTCTTGCCCAAGCTTGAATTCTGCATGAAAAAGCATTAGAAATGAGTTGGGATGGACCCAAAGTGCTTCAGAAATCGCTGGGGGCGATTTCACTTTAGTGGGCCATAGACAGCATCGGCATGCACGCGTACATGGCACGTGCGCGCCCTGAGCGCAAAGTAACATATGGCATATTTTATATCATTTCGAAGCCCCGGATGTTAGCTTTCCAACGCAACTTGAATCGCCTCATTTGGACCTCTGTAGCTCAAGTTATGGCCGATTGAGTGCCAGGAGGTCAGGCTTGACAGCTTTACAGTTCCTTCATTTCTTCATGAGTTCTCCCACTTGCATGCTTTTCTCCTCACTTCTTCCATCCAATACTTGCCTTATGAACCTGAAATCACTCAACAAGCATATCAAGGCATCGAATGGAATTAAAGTGAATTAAATTTAGCTATTTAAGGCCTAAAAAGCATGTTTTCACATTTAAGCACAAATCAAGGGAGAATTACAAAATCATGCTATTTCATTGAATAAATGTGAGAAAAGGTGATAAAATCCCCCAAATTAAGCACAAGATAAACCACAAAATCGGAGTTTATCACAGGGGAAGGATCTTCTCATGCTTCGCCCAAGCCGTCGGTACCGAGCTCTCCTGGACCGAGGAGGATGATTCCTACCCCTCGGGTTCATTTGGTCGATCTTCCACAGCCTTCTGCTGCTACCTCTTCTCCTACCGGCGCTCCTCCTCCGAAAAAGCAAAAAACAGCTGAGCCCTTTAACCTTGATGCCCCTGATTTTGATGCTGTCGAGTTTGTGGACCATCAAATTGGTCCTTATGGTACCATCCCTACTGACGATGTTTCTCTTCTTCACCATCTGGACTTTATTACTCGGAGCAGCATCAAGATGGCACACATGGGGGCGGCTTTATATCGGACTGCCCAGGATCTTCCTATTCATGCTACGAAGGCCTTTATGGAGGAGGCTAAGTTGGAGTTCGACCGGATGAAGGGTTTGAAGGAGGAGCTTGAGGTGAAGGTGACCAAGCTGGAGAAGGAGTTGGAGGGTGAAAAGACTAGTTCTATTGCCTTGGCGGCTTTTGCAAAGTTGGCTGAAGACACGGTGTTGAAGCACAAGGAGAGCTATGTCCCAACCTATAGGAAAATGATGCGTCTCAGGGAGGATTTGGAGGCTGCCCGAGCTAATTATGCCGAGCTCCAGGGTCACCTTTTAGGCAGCGTAAATGCTGCTTATGAGAACCTGAAGGAGCAGGTTCGAGTTCTTGCACCCGAACTCGACCTTACTCTCTTCAGCTTGGACAATATTGTAAAGGATGGTAAAATTATCCCAGATGACCCTAAAGATGATGACGACATCGAGCCCCCTCCTGTGCCTGCCGCCAAGGTCTCTGTTGCGCCGACTTCTTCAACCCCTGCAGTTGTTCATCCCGTGTCGGAACCCGATTGTCAGATCTTGAACCGGGATGATGGGACGGTAGATGCGGTGCCTCTTCAAACTCGTCCTCCTTTACCCTGTGATGATGTAGCTGAGAAGTCTTCGGATCCTCAATGATTATTTCTTTTAGTGTTTTTGTGTATAGCCCGGCTTGTGGGCTTTGAACTTTTTATTTTTTGTAATCTGCGGTAACTGTTGGATACTTTTTAGTTGCTTCTCTGTTAGAAACTTTATTTTTGAAAAAACAAAGGTAGCTTTTCAGGCTCTTTGAGGTTGAACTCAGGTGGCCTCTTGAGTCCTGTTTTT
Organism: Arachis ipaensis; assembly: GCF_059453495.1. Taxonomy (NCBI): domain Eukaryota; kingdom Viridiplantae; phylum Streptophyta; class Magnoliopsida; order Fabales; family Fabaceae; genus Arachis; species Arachis ipaensis. Next base: position 61,529,283 of record NC_142441.1, read on the forward strand.
GATATAACCTTGTTTCTTGTGTGATATGCTTGTCTGCACCTATCTGACACCTTTTAGGTTCTCAGGAGTGTTGGAGCCTTGTTGTCCGACCTCTTTTGATTGTCTTCGTACTTTCATACTTGTAGCTTGATTCTTTTGAGGTCGTGGATTTCTGGGTCCAACTTGTATGCCTTCTGTCGGCCGACTTCTTCATCACGGCCTGAAGTTATTTCTAGTAATCCATTTTGCTTGGACCTTTGTTAGGTTTCTTCCATGGATTTATCTTTAATTTTTTGGCATATTGGTCGGGCCGACTTCATCATGTCGGTCCCTTCTAAGTTATCTCTAGGAATCCTCTTTCTGGACCTTTGTCAGGTCTCTTTTAGGGATCACTTTTTTATAACTTTTTGGTTTTGGGCCGACTTCTTTACGTCGGTCCTTTCTAAGTTATTTCTAGTAATCCTCTTTTTTAGGGCTGGCCAGGCCTCTTTCTAGGGATCTACTTTTTATAACTTTGATTATTGTGGTCGACTGGTCCGACTTCTTTACGTCGGCCGGTCTTTAAGTTATTTTTAGCAATCCATTTTATTAAGACCTCGTCAGGTCCTTTCTATGGATCACTTTCGATAACTTCTTGCATTATTGTGTTTTCATCTTTGCTGATTTTGTAGAAATTGGGTTTGATCCCCGTTTGGTCGACCTTTTGATGAATTTGGTTTTCATCTTTGTTGGTCTTTATCGTGATCGTGCAGTAAATTTGATTTTCACTTTCTGCCGATCTATAGCTTTATAATCAGGCGATGAATTTTTAGCGTTTTAGATTAATGCGTCTTGAGAATTTGTAGAAATCTAAAAAACGTTTATTCAAAATAAAATGCAGATATATACATGTGGGAGTTTTATCCCTCTAAGTCGAGCAATTTGTAGATCTTGGCTTGGCACCTCATTCAAAAATCTTTTCAGGAAAAAGAGTATGCCTTATCCTAAGATCCTTTATCACCCTTAACTATAGTACCTTCTTAGGTTGCAGGCATGCCATGACCTAGGAAGCTCTCGCCCTTCGAGTTCGGACAGTCTGTAGTAGCCCTTTTCAAGTACTTCTATGACTCGGTAGGGTCCTTTCCAATTTGCTGCCAGCTTTCCTTCTCCAGATCAAGTTGTTCCGATATCATTTCGGATTAGGATAAGGTCATTCTCGGCAAAACCTCGCGGTACTACCTTTCGATTGTATCTTGAAGTCATTCGACGTTTTAATGCCTCTTCCCTGATCCGAGCTCTTTCTCAGATTTCTAGAAGTGGGTCGAGTTCTTTCCTTTGAAGTTGGGAGTTGGCTTCTTCATTGTAGTAGATCACTCTTGGCGACCCTTCTTCGACCTCTACTGGGGTCATTGCCTCCATTCCGTAAGCTAATCAGAAGGGTGATTCCTTTGTAGTGGACTGTGGGGTCGTCCAATATGCCCATAGGACTTGTGGGAGCTCTTCAGCCCTGGCTCCCTTTGCATCCTGTAATCTCCGTTTTAGCCCGGCTAATATGACTTTGTTAGCAGTTTCTGCTTGTCCATTGGCCTGGGGATGTTCTACGGATGTGAATTGGTGTTTTATGTTCAGATCGGCCACCAATTTTCTAAAGCCTGCATCTGTAAACTGAGTGCCATTGTCTGTGGTTATAGAGTATGGAACCCCAAACCTTGTGACAATGTTTCTATACAGGAATTTTCGACTTCTTTGAGCAGTGGCGTTAGCTAGGGGTTCCGCTTCGATCCATTTTCTGAAATAGTCTACTCCCACTATGAGGAATTTGACTTGCCCTGATCCTTGGGGGAAGGGTCCGAGAAGATTGAGTCCCCATTTTGCAAATGGCCAGGGTGAGGTTACGCTGATGAGCTCCTCTGGCGGGGCGATGTGAAAGTTGGCATGTTTTTGACATGGTGGACATGTCTTCACAAATTCTGTTGCTTCTTTTTGTAAGGTCGACCAATAGAATCCGGCTCGGAGTACATTTTTGATGAGTGCCTGTGCTCCGAGGTGGTTGTCACAGATCCCACTGTGTATTTCTCTTAAAATTTCTTTTGTATTAGAAGTCAGCACGAATTTTAATAGTGGTGTCGAAATCACTCTTTTGTATAGAGTATTATTTAAAATGGTGTAGTATTGTGCCTCCCGTTTTAACCCCTTTGCCTCCTTCTAATCTGTGGGGAGTGTTTTTGTTTTGAGGTAGTTAATTATGGGAGTCATCCATCCTTGATCCAAACCTGTTATGGCTAGGAATTTTTCTTCTTCCGAGATTGACGGGTTCTGCAGCATTTCCTGGATGAGGCTTCTATTGTTGCCCCCTGGTTTGGTGCTGGCTAGCTTTGAGAGTGCATCAGCTCGGGCATTCTGTTCTCGGGGTATATGGCGGATCTCATATTCCCCGAGCTGTCCGAGCTGTTCCTTGGTTTTGTCCAAGTACTTTGTCATGGTGGGATCCTTGGCTTGGTAACTCCCTGCTATTTGTGAAGTAACTACCTGTGAGTCACTGAAGATGATAAGCTTTTGAGTTCCAACCTCCTTAGCCAGCTTCAAACCAGCTAGTAGTACCTCATACTCAGCTTGGTTGTTTGAGGCAGGGAACCCAAATTTGAGGAAAAGTTCGATTTGGTTTCCCTGGTCACTTTCAATTATCACACCCGTGTCACTTCCAGTTTTGTTTGAGGAGCCATCTACATAGAGATTCCATTTTGTAGGGATTTTCGGGGTGTCTGTAAATTCTGCAATGAAGTCGGCCAAATATTGTGATTTGATGGCTGTCCGAGCTTCATATTAAAGGTCGAATTCAGACAACTCGACTGCCCATTGTAAAATTCTTCCTGCTAGATCTGTTTTCTGCAGAATGCCTTTTATTGGCTGGTTGGTCCGAACCCTAATAATGTGGGCTTGGAAATACGAACGAAGTCGACGAGATGTTAATATGAGAGCATAAGCGAATTTTTTTATTTTTTGGTAGTTCAGTTCGGATCCTTGTAGTGACTTGCTAATGAAGTATACAGGTCATTGCCTACTATCGTCTTCTCGGATCAGTGCTGAGGCTACTGCCCGACTTCCTACTGTGAGGTACAGTATAAGCGGTTCTCCTTCCCGTGGCCGAGTTAGGATGGGTGGTTGTCCCAGGAACCTTTTAAAATCTTGGAAGGTGTGCTCGCACTCCGTTGTCCATTCGAACTTCTTTCCCTTCCTTAGAGTGGCATAGAAGGGGAGGGACCTTATTGCTGATCCATTTAGAAATCTGGACTAGGCTGCCAATCTTTCATTGAGTTGTTGTACCTCTTTGACGCAAGACGGGCTCTTCATGTCAAGTATAGTCCGGCATTTATCCGGATATGCTTCAATTCCTCTTTGTGTGAGCATAAAGCCCAAGAATTCACCTGCTTCTACTGCGAAGGTGCATTTTGCCGGGTTAAGCCGCATGCCATGTCTTCTTAGAGTGTCGAATACTTGGGTGAGGTCGGACAGTAACGTCTCTTCACTTTGCGTCTTTACTAACATGTCGTCTACGTAGACCTCCATGATTTTTCCGACGTGGTCTACAAAGACCTTATTCATTAATCTTTGATAAGTAGCTCCTGTGTTTTTGAGTCCGAAAGGCATGACGATGTAGCAATAGTTTGCTTTTGGGGTTAGAAATGAAGTTTTTTCTTGATCAAGTGGGTTCATCGGAATTGAGGCATAAGGACATGGCATTTGTGCGGTTGGCCGAGGACACGGCATTGAGGCATAAGGACAGTTATGTTACATCTTATCGGGAGGTGGTGCGTCTGAGGGAGGAGCTGGAGTGTGCCCGAGTAGACTATTCCGAGCTTCAAGGTCAGCTTGTCGGCAGCGTGAACGTTGCCTATGATAATCTAAAAGAGCAAGTTCAAGTTCTTGCTCCTGAGGTTGACCTTACTCTCTTTAGCTTGGACAATGTTGTGAGGGATGGTAAGATTGTCCCCGACGACCAAGATGATGATGACACTGATCCTCCCCCTGTGCTTTCTGCCAAGGTGCCCGCTTCTACGATTCCTCCGGTTGAGGTTGGTCATTCTATTTCTGATCCGAACTGTCAGATCTTGAACCGGGATGATGGTACCGTGGATGCTGTGCCTCTCCAGGCTCGCCCTCCTTCACCCCAGACTGGTGCTGCTAAAAAGTCTTCTAATCTTTAGCTGAGTTTTCTTTGGATATTTGCGTAGTTGGCCCGGCTTGTGGGCTTCAAAACTCTTTATTTTGTATAGTTGAATATTTTGCTGACCGCTGGTACTCCTTTTGGTTGCTTGTTTAGCAACTTTTGTTTTGAAAAACAAGTAGCTTTCAAGCTTTTGGGCTTGACCCTAAAGCTTTATAATATTGTATTCTATAGCATGCTTGTTTGCACTTGTCTTGGCACCTTTCCGGGTTTTAGAATACTAGAGCCTTGCTGCTCGGCCTCTTTGAACTGCTTTGTACTTGGAGGTCATAGATTCGTGGATCCAATTCGTATTTGCTTGCTCTTACTTGTATTTTATCCATAACCGATTTCTTTGCGTCGTCCTTTTCCAAGTTATTTTTGTAGTGGACCGGCTTCGTCATGTCGATCTCTTCTAAGTTATTTCGTAATCCTCTTTCTTGGACCTTTGTTAGGTCTCTTTCTGGGGCTACTTTTATAACTTTTCGTAGGAGGTCGACTTCTTTACGTCGTCCTCTTTTTAAGTTATTTTTGTAATCATCTTTCTTGGACCTTTGTCAGGTCTCTTTCAGGGATTACTTCTATAACTTTTCGTAGGAGGTCGACTTCTTTACGTCGTCCTCTTTCTAAGTTATTTTTGTAATCCTCTTTCTTGGACCTTTGTCAGGTCTCTTTCAGGGATTACTTTTATAACTTTTCGTAGGAGGTCGACTTCTTTACGTCGTCCTCTTTCTAAGTTATTTTTGTAATCCTCTTTCTTGGACCCTTGTCAGGTCTCTTTCAGGGATTACTTCTATAACTTTTCGTAGGAGGTCGACTTCTTTACGTCGTCCTCTTTCTAAGTTATTTTGTAATCCTCTTTCTTGGACCTTTGTCAAGTCTCTTTCAGGGATTACTTTTATAACTTGTTTTTCGTAGGAGACCAACTTCTTTATGTCAGTCTCTTCTAAGTTATAGCAATTCCTCTTTTATAGGGTTGGCCAGACCTCTTTCCAGGGATTTGCTGATAACTTGGGTTGACTTGGTCCGACTTCTCAACGTCGGCCAGTCTTTAAGTTATTATTTAGCAATCCATAAGACCTCGTCAGGTTCTTTTTTTGGATCACTTTCGATAACTTCTTGCATTATTCTGTGTTCATCTTTGCCGATTTGTAGAAGGTGGTTTCTGTCTTTCTTTGGTCGACCTTTAGATGAATGGCGTTTTCATCTTTATTGGTCTTTTACGGTGATCGTGCAGTGAATCTGTTTTTCACTTTTTGCCGATCTGTTGCTTTATAAACGGACGATGAATGCTTCAGATTAATACGTCTTTAGAATTTGTAGAATATCTAAAATATTTTTTATTCAAAAGAAAGTGCAAATATATACATGTTGGAGTTTTTCGTTCTTTTAAGTCAGATAATATCTGGATCTCAACCTGGTGCCTCATTAAAAAACCTTTTCAGGAAAAAGAGTGCATCCTATGATGAGATCTTTTACCTTTTCTAGCTATAGTACCTTCTTAGGTTGCAGGCGTGCCACGATATGGGAAGCTCTCGTCCATCGAGTTCGGATAGTCTATTGTAGCCCTTCCTAAGTACTTCTATGACTCGGTAGGGTCCTTTCCAGTTTGCTGCCAACTTTCCTTCTCTGGGTCGAGTTGTTCCAATATCATTTCGGATTAGGATGAGATCATTCTCCGCAAAACCTCTTGGCACTACCTTTTGATTATATCATGAAGCCATTCGGCGCTTTAGCGCTTCTTCCCTGATCCGAGCTCTTTCTTGGATTTCCAGAAGTAGGTCAAGTTCTTCTCTTTGAAGTTGAGAGTTGGCTTCTTCATTATAGTGGACTACTCTAGGCGACCCTTCTTCGACCTCTACTGGGATTATTGCCTCCACGCCGTATGCTAATCGGAACGGTGATTCGTTTGTGGTGGAATGTGGCGTAGTTCGATATGCCCATAAGACCTGTGAAAGTTCTTCAGCCCAAGCTCCCTTCGCATCTTGCAGTCTCTGTTTCAACCCAACCAATACGACTTTGTTGGCAGCTTCGGCTTGCCCATTGGCTTGAGGATGTTCGACGGAGGTGAACTGGTGCTTTATGTTCAAGTCAGCTACTAATTTTCTGAAGCCTGCATCTGTGAATTGAGCGCCATTGTCTGTGGTGATGGAGTATGAAACTCCGAACCTCGTGACAATGTTCCTATATAGGAATTTCTGGCTTCTTTGAGCAGTGGCGTTGGCTAGGGGCTCTGCCTCAATCCACTTTGTGAAATAGTCTACTCCGACTATGAGGAATTTGACTTGTCCTGATCCCTGGGGAAAGGGTCCGAGAAGATCGAGTCCCCATTTTGCAAATGGCCAAGGCGAAGTTACGTTGATGAGCTCTTCTGGCGGGGCGATATGAAAGTTGGCATGTTTCTGGTATGGGGGACATGTCTTTACAAATTTTGTAGCTTCTTTTTGTAGAGTTGGCCAGTAAAATCCCGCCCGAAGTACCTTTTTGGTGAGGGCTTGTGCCCCGAGATGATTGCCACAAATACCGCTATGTACTTCCTCTAAAACTTCCCTTGTGTTAGAGGTTGGCACACATTTTAACAATGGTATTAAAATTCCTCTTTTGTATAGGGTGTTGTTTATGATGGTCTAGTACTGAGCCTCCCGTTTTAACCTCTTTGCTTCCTTCTCATTTGTGGGGAGTGTTTCTTTTTTGAGGTAATTAATTATGGAGGTCATCCATCCTTGATCCTGACTTTTTATAGCTAGGACTTTTTCTACTTCTGAGATTGACGGGTTCTGTAGCATTTCCTGGATGAGGCTTCTATTGTTGCCCCCTGGTTTGGTGCTGGCTAGCTTTGAGAGTGCATCAGCTCGGACATTTTGTTCGCAGGGTATGTGGTAGATCTTATATTCCCCGAGTTGTCCAAGCTGTTCCTTGGTTATATCCAAATACTTTTTCATTGTGGGATCTTTGGCTTGGTAACTCCTTGTTATCTGTGAGGTGACTACTTGTGAGTCGCTGAAGATGTTGAGTTTTTGAGCTCCAACCTCCTTAGCCAACTTCAAACCAGCTAGTAACGCTTCATATTCTGCCTGGTTGTTTGAGGCCGGGAACCCAAATTTGAGGGAAAGCTCAACTTGGGTTCCTTGGTTGCTTTCTATTATAATACCTGCGCTGCTTCCAGTCTTATTTGAAGACCCGTCCATGTAGAGATTCCATTATGTGGGGGTTTCCAGGGTATCTGTAAATTCTGCAATGAAGTCGGCCAAGTAATGTGAATTGATGGCTGTCCGAGCTTCATATTGGAGGTCGAACTCGGATAACTCGACTGCCCATTGTAAAATTCTGCCTGCTAGATCTGTTTTCTATAGTATCCCTTTTATGGGCTGGTCGGTCCGGACCTTAATGGTGTGAGCCTGGAAGTACGGGCGTAGTCGTCGAGATGCCAGTATGAGAGCATAGGCAAGCTTTTCTATTTTTTGGTAGTTCAGCTCGGATCCCTGCAGCACTTTACTAATGAAGTATACAGGTTGTTGCCCTTTTTCGTCCTCTTGAACTAGTGCTGAGGCTACTGCCTGACTTCCTACCGCAAGGTACAATATGAGTGGCTCTTCCTTTCGTGGTCGAGTTAGGATAGGTGGTCGTCCCAGGAAACTTTTGAAATCCTGGAAGGCTTGCTCGCATTCCATTGTCCACTCGAAGCTCTTTCCTTTCCTTAGAGTGGCATAGAAAGGAAGGGATCTTATCGCTGATCCCGCTAGGAACCTGGACAAGGCCGCTAACCTCCCGTTGAGTTGTTGTACTTCTTTGACACAAGTTGGGATTTTCATGTTGAGTATGGCCTGGCATTTATCCGGATTTGCCTCAATTCCTCTTTGTGTGAGCATAAAACCCAAGAACTTGCCTGCTTTTACTGCAAAAGTGCATTTTGCGGGATTGAGGCGCATGTCATGCTTCTTTATAGCGTCGAACACTTGGGCCAGGTCGGACAATAATGTCTCTTCACTGTGTCTTTATTAACATGTTGTCCACGTAGACTTCCATGATCTTTCCTATATGATCTGAAAATACTTTATTCATTAGCCTTTGATATGTAGCTCCCGCATTCTTGAGACCGAAAGGCATTACAATGTAGCAGTAATTTGCTTTTGGCGTCAAAAACGATGTCTTTTCTTGATCTGGTGGATACATGGGAATTTGGTTGTATCTGGAATATGCATCCATAAACTAGAGGTATCTATATCCGGATGAAGCATCTACCAGAGCGTCGATACTTGGGAGTGGGTAAGGATCTTTTGGGCAGGCTTTGTTGAGGTCGGTGTAGTCGGTGCACATTCGCCATTTCCCATTTGATTTTTTCACCAAGACGATGTTAGCTAGCCATAGTGGGTACTTGACTTCTCTTATGAATCCTGCCTCCAGTAATGCTTGTACCTGTTCTTCCACAGCTTGGGATCGTTCTGGCCCAAGTTTTCTTCGTCTCTACTGTATCGGCCAAGATCCTAGATAGACCGCCAACTTGTGACTCATTAGCTTGGGGTCTATGCTTGGCATGTGTGCAGCTTACCATGCGAAGAGATCGACATTATCTCGTAAGAACTGTACTAGTAATTCTTTTGCGTCTCCCTTCAGAATCATGCCAATATTAGTTGTTTTGTTCGAGGTATCTCCGATCTGAACTTTTTCTATTTCTCCTTCAGGTTGTGGACGGAGTTCTTCACATCTCTGAACTCCACCAAGCTCAATTGTAATGAATTCTTCTCCTCTACCTCTGAGGTTTAGACTTTCATTATAACAGCGGCGTGCCATCTTTTGATCTGCTTTTATCATGGCTATCCCTTCTGTAGTTGGGAATTTCATGCATAGATGTGGAGTCAAGACTATTGCACCGAGTTGATTTAGTGTTGTCCGACCTATTAGGGCATTGTAGGCTGAACTCACATCAACCACAATGTAGTCTATCTTGAGTGTTCTGGATTGGTTCCCTTTTTCGAAGGTTGTATGTAGCGACACATATCCCAGTGGTTGTACTGGGGTATCTCCCAGTCCGAACGGGCTGTTCGGGTATGCTCTAAGCTCCTTTTCTTCTAAGCCGAGTTTGTTGAAGGCAGTTTTGAATAAGATGTCGGCAGAACTCCCTTGGTCTATTAATATGTGGTGGAGATTGGCGTTTGCCAGTATGATAGTGATGACTATGGGATCGTCGTGTCCGGAGATGATACCGGATACGTCTTCTTTGGTGAACATGATTGCAGGGATGTCGGGTGCTTCCGCCTTCCCTTCGACATGATATACTTCTTTGAGGTATCTTTTGCAGGATGATTCGGAGATTCCACCTCCTGCAAATCCTCCGTGTATCATATGGACATGTTTTTCTGGCATACGAGGTGATCGCTCAGCTCGTCCGACACCTTTATCTCTTCGTCTTTTTCTTTGTTCATCATCTCGAGTGGCTAGATACCGATTTTTTTTTCCTTCCCTTACTAACTTTTCTATGATGTTTTTTAAGTCGAAGTACTCGTTGATGGAATGTCCTTGGACCCGATCATATTCACAGTATTCATTCCGATTTTCTCCTCCTCTTTTGCATTTGAGTGGTCGAGCTGGGGGTATCTTTTCTGTGTTACAGACTTCTTTGTAAATATCCACAAGGGACACCCGAAGAGGGGTGTAATTATGATACTTTTTTATTTTTTCGCCCGTTCGATCTTCCTTCTTCCTGGATTCTTTATCATTATCTCGGTAGGTGAAACCGGATTTCGAGGTTTCTCCAAGTCGGGAATTTTCTTCCATGTTGATGTACTTCTCTGCCTGCTCTTGTACCTCATCTAGGGATGTGGGATATTTCTTTGATATAAATTGGCTGAAAGGTCCTTCTCGTAGGCCGTTGATGAGGCCCATGACGGCAGCCTCTGTTGGTAAGCTTTGTATGTCTAGGCACGTTTTGTTGAATCTTTCCATGTAGTTGCGAAGACTTTTCCGATCTCTTTGCTTGATACCTAGTAGACTGGGGGCGTGCTTAGCCTTGTCTTTTTGGATGGAGAATTTGGCCAGGAATTTTTTGGTCAGGTTGCCAAAGTTGGAGATGGACTTTGGAGGTAGGTTGTCGAACCATCTAATTGTTGTCTTCGTGAGAGTCGTTGGAAAAGCTTTGCAGCAAATGGCGTCTGAGGCGTCGGTGAGGTACATTCTGCTTCTGAAGTTGCTGAGGTGATGGTTGGGATCTTTAGTGCCATCATACAAATTCATATCCGGAAGTTTGAAGTCTTTAGGGATTTTAGTCTTCATGATTTCCCTAGTGGCTGGATCTTGATCTTTGCGAGAGTTGTCTTCAAGGGTGGTCCGGGTAGTCTTTGCTTCGAGATCGGCTTCAAGTTGTAGAAGTTTATCTTCTAATTATCGACGTCGCCTTACCTCTCTTTGTAGATCCTTGCCGACTTCTTGCTGGTACTGGCTTTCTTTTTCGAGTTGCTTTAGGTGATCTTGAAGTGCATCTATTACTCCCAGATGTGATGAGTTTTTGTCTCTGTTAGATTCCGGAGTGTCCTTTGGTGTGGCACCCGTGTTTTTGTGCGGCGTTCTGTCCTCTAAATCTGAGTTGTGGTCGTTATCCTGTTCGTGCGCCATCGTGATGGGATGACTTCCAGGTCCCCGGCAACGGCGCCAATGTTCCGTGGGTTACCTGAAACTGTAGGTCGATCTCGGATGAGATCTTCTGTACTGGTCGGAGATGACGTGTCCGGCTGGCTGGTAGCGGCCGGAGCTATTGTGTCCGACTTGTTGGACTGGCTGCACTTCTGATCCTTGGTCACCGGAGGGTGGGGGTACCTATAAGAGACTCCGATGCTTAAGTTAGCATGGGTATTAAGCAGGTTTATTGTAGAATCAGAGTATGAGTTATACCTGGGTGCTCCAGTGTATTTGTAGTAGTGTGGGCTGACCTTTCTGATAAGATAAGTTAGTTATCTTATCTTATCTTATCTTATTTTGGGTGAAGTCAGCTTATCTTCAAGGGAACTGCCTTTATCTCTATAGGCTTGGATTGCCTTTGGATTTGGGTCGTGTTCCCCTACTTGGCCCCTTCATTAGGCTTTCCTGTTGATTTGGCCGATCTCTTTAAGAAGAGATCGGGTAGTCGGACCTGAAGAGGTCGGTCGCCATGTCGCTAAACATCCCAGGTCGGACAGCTCGACCCAGGGTATGAACACATACTTTATACAATTTCAAAATACTTTACCTAGCTACCCAAATTCTTCCCACTTTTGTATTACATGCTCATGTATCAAACTTATTTTTGAATTTTTGTCCCATGTGCATTGATTCTTTTTATTTTGCATTTGGGGTAATATTATTTTTCTTCTTTTCTTCTCTCTCTTTTTTTCTTTTTTTTTTGTATCCCCTTATTTAATTACTTAATATATTTTTTTTCTTTTTTTCTTTCAATGCACGTGGTAATTTAATTATTTTGATTTTACCTGAGCATGCTTCCCAAATTTTCAATTAATTTAATTCTCTACTTTTTCATATTATCCCATGTTCCCATAAAATTTCCCACACTTAAATTATACGCAATATCTATCTTAAGCTAACCAAGGATTCAACTTGAGATTTTTATTTTGTTTTTCTGCTTAAGGCTAGTAATGTGGTTACGAAATAGAAGGGGGTTAAAAAGTTCAAAGTGGCTAACAAGGGTGATGTAAAAGGTAGGCTTATTTGGGATAAGTTAGCTAATAACAAATAATGGCCTCAATCATATGCAAGCATGTAAATACACTAAATAATGGACATATAGAGTAGAAAAAAGCAAAGATTGCAATCATAGAAAAGAAAACATACAAGAATAAAATATTTATGTTTAAATAATGTAACCATATAAATAAGCTCAGAATCTCACAGGTTGTGTGTTCTTTGGCTCAAAAACCATGTTCCAAATACAACTTCAAACAAGTTTTAATAGAAAAGTTTTTAATTTAAATTAGTAAAATACTCTAAAAAAAATTCTTGAAAAAGAAAATATTATTTTAACTAAGCAGTGGTAAAATATGCACAAAATCAAGAAAATATGCAATCAAACATGAAAATGCAATAATGAACAAGCAAAGAAAATAAAATATTGGTGTTGAGACAAGAAGGTACTAACCCACGGAGATCGGTATCGACCTCTCCACACTTAAAGGTTGCACCGTCCTCAGTGCATGCTAAGATGTACAAGTGGACGGGGGTTGTGGTTCCTCAGCTGGGGCTCTTTTTTTTCCTTTCCTTGCCGGTGGTTTGGGAGTAGCTTTCTCTTTACCCTTCTTGGTGGCCATCCTGAAAAAGGGAAAAAGAAAGTAACTTTTAAAGCTTAGGGTTAGAGCAAGGAAGAGAGCGGGAAAGGTGGTAATCAATGCACAATAAAGAAGAATGACGTTAACACATGGTCATGACTACATGTGAAAAGTTCATTAATGAAAATATAGCAAGTGCATGTGATGACAATTAAATGCAAGATGTTTATTGGCATGCTGGCAAAGGCATGAGTAGCATAGATCAAGCATTCAATGTCCAAGTTAGATTACCAGGTCTTTCAAACTAACAACATATTTGTAATAACAATTATGTTTAAATAATATAATAGAAAAAGGGTTTTTTGAAAAGCAAGCAGTTAGAGTAGTAGAATAAAAGAAATCTAAAAATAGTACACAATGCCATATGGGCTTTTTCACAAACACATAGCAAGCATGGTAAATAAGCTATTGAAAGTATTAAATTGAACATGCAAGCAACCCTTTAAAAAGTAATATATAATTGTCAGACAATTCCTTTAATAATCCATAAAAATACAGAAAATAATGACCCAAATAAATTTTTAACACCAATGAAAATAATGCAATGAATGAAAGTATGCAAATAAATTAAAAAAAATAAAAAGAAAAATAAGAAGGATGAGAAAGTGAAAGAAATAAATTGAGAAAGAAAGAAGAAAAGATAAAAGAAATTAGGATTAGAAAAGAAAAGATAAGATAATTGGCGCTAATTTGGATAAGTTGTGCGGCGCAGGCGACGCGGACGCGTGAGAGACGTGGTCGAGTGGTGCGCGATAAGGTCAGGTGACGCAGACGCGTGGGTCACGTGATCGCGTGGCCTGATTTGTGCGATTGGCGCGAGTGCAGCCTCACGTTTGCACAACTCTCTGTTGGAAACACTTTTCGCCAAATTTTTTGGGTGACGCGGTCGCGTGGTTGAAGCGATCGCGCGGGTGGCCTTATTTCCAATATGACGCAGACGCGTGGGTGACGCGTTCACGTGGTGGGGCTTATGCTGCTAGTACCATTCCAGCCCCGCTCCATCATAACTCTCTGCCATGCACCCCTTTACGTTGATTTTTCAGAGCCACGCGTTCACGTTGGTTACGCGAACGCGTGGGGAGGCTATTTCGCTAATGACGCGAATGCGTCATCCACGCGGTCGCATGGATTAATTTGTGCCAAAGGCACGCCTCCAGCCACGCTTTCGCGTGACTCTCTGTTCACTTTCCTTTTCTTCCAAACGCACTGGTGAAACAGGAACGATCATACCATGGTGGGTTGTCTCCCACCTAGCACTTTTAGTTAAAGTCCTTAAGTTGGACATTTGGTGAGCTCCCTGTTGTGGTGGCTTATGCTTGTATTCATCCAGGAATCTCCACCAATGTTTATGATTCCAATGGCCTCCGGGGTCCCAAACTAGGTGCAGAAAGCCTTCAAGCAGGTTAAAGCAGGTGACAAGGCCCCAAGAGTGTTGATTTCTAGACTGAATTCCGGGGTCCCAGACCTTGCTTTTGCACCCGTCTTCTTGTTGACCATCTTTGTTCCAACCGGGTGGTAAGTAATCTGAATTCTCACTGAGGCATCCAAATAACTTCCTAGACCCATTCAGTTGAGCTTTACACCAACCCTTGCGTTTAAACTTTGAGCACACAACCATGTTGAACCTTGCTTGACAACTCCAACCACTAACCATCTTCCTCTTACTCTTAATGCCACAAAGAGCTCTAAGTTGACCATCCGTCTCCAGTAGCCCATATTCAAGTGGAATTAGAAAGCTGAGGGATATAAATTTTACCCACTTGAATGTTGTGAAGGATGATGGTAACTTAGGAGGAGGTATTTCTAATAAAATTGCAAGCTCCACTCCCTTGTGCTCTTCCCTGACAACTTCCACCTCTTTGCAAGTTTCTTCAATATCAACCTCTTCCTCTTGGTAGCTTTCTTCCAATTTGATCTCTTCTTCATTGCTCACCAAGGGCATGGGCTGTTGTGCTTCTTCTTCTTTAATCTCCATTTCTTGACCAACCTCTTCCAAGTCTTCAACTATGATATGCCTTGGAGGTTGTACACCCTCCTCAACATTAAATCCAGCCGTCTTCGGAAGAGGCTCTATGTCTTGACTTTCCCATGGAGGTTAAGCATCTACTTCTTCCTTTTTAATAATTGCTGCTTTGTCCAGTTGTTTAAATATAAAATCGTACTCATCCTCGATGATTTTCTTTCCATGACAACTCCTTTCAACTACTCTTTCATCTTTAAGGGTCTCTCCTACCTTTACCCGTAGGGCCTCCTCTAGTTCTTTATGAAGTATGGATTCACGAAGATGATTCCTTCTTTCCTGTTCCATATCAATAGCATAATTGGGATCATCTTGCTCTTGGATTAATGGATGTGGGTGCTCTTCCATGGAGGGTGGTGATGGGATGAAAAGATCATTATGTGGTTGAAAAGGAAGTGCACTAGAGCTTGAGGGTTGAATATTGGAGGTAGAGGGTTGGTTCATGTGGGATATAAGATTTTGGAGTGTAGAGGTAAGACCAATGATGTTAGAGATGAGTGTATTGTTATCCAATGGAGGTTGGGGTGGATCTATGTATGGTTCATTTAGTTTATAAGGTGGTTGGTATGGTGGATGTGGGTTAGGGTCATATGGAGGTAAATGGTGTAAAGGGGCTTGTGAGTTTGGTGGTTCAAATGTATGTTAGGGAGGTGGTTCATAAGCATATGATGGGGGTCCATCATATCTATCATCTTGGTATGCACCTCGGAATGGTTTTTGACCATAGTGATTTGGTGGGTGATGGTTGTCACGAAGGGGTCCACCATAACTATTGTCTTGACATGCATTATTGAATGGTCGTTGTCCATGGTATTTTGGAAGGTGTTATTGCCTAAAGGGTTGATCAGATCCTCGTGGCTCCTTCCATCTCTGATTGTTTTAACCTTGATGCATGTTCTTGTTATAATTTTTATTCCTTGCAACAGCATTGGAACCAAACTCAAACCGATAGGGGTGAGAACTCATAATAGCAAATAAAACTTAAAAATAAAAATAAAAACAAATTTAAATTAAAAGGTTATTGAAATTTAAATTTTGAAAATTAAATTTTGAATTTTAAAATTTGAAATTTTGAAATTTGAAATTTGAAATTTGAAATTTGAAATTTGAAATTTGAAATTTGAAAATTTTGAAATTTGAAACTTTTTAAATTTGAATTTTTAAATTTTGAAATTTAAATTTTGAAAAAGTCAACAATATAAGATAAAAATTTGAAAAAGATTTAAATTTTGAAAAGGTTTGAAGAGCAATAACCTCTTAATTTACGAAAAAGCAAAAATAAAAACAAATAAATAAGCAAAAAGCAAATATTTACAATAACCAATAATAAGGCACACGTTTGCAATTCCCCAGCAACGGCGCCATTTTGAAGAACTGGAGATTGATGGTTTAGAAGTTATAGTAAACTCTCGTTGCAAGTATAGTTACTAAACCAAGCAATCAACCTTTCTTACAAACGTTTTGGTTGTCACAAGTAACAAACCCCTTTAAAATTGATAACCGAGTATTTAAACCTCGGGTCGTCTTCTCAAGGAATTGCAGGGACTATGTTCTTATTATTGGTTATGAGTCTTGTAAATTGGAGATTTTGAAAGTAAGAAACCAGTATGTTAAATGATAAGAAAAATAAAATAGAAATAATAAAATAAACTCTTGGCAAGGTATAAGAACTGGAAGTCCTATCCTTATCAATTGTGATGAGAATTGGATTTTAATCCCACTTTGTTAACCTCTAACTATGAAGGTAAATCAAGTGGATTAATTAGCTTAATCCTCAGGTCCTAGTCAATTCCTATAAAAAGACTAGAGTTATTGGAGCAACTCCCAATTTCAACCACTGCTTTATTTGACAGCTCAAGCGTTACCAATTACTTAACCAAAGCCAAAAGGGAAGAGAATCTACTTGAATGAAAATAATTTGGATAAATCGAAATTATTCATAGCATAAATAAAACAATCATAAACTGAAATACCTCAAATAACATTAATTAAGAAAATCATATGTAACATGGAAGAGTTCATAAATTAAATTAGAAAAATAAATAAAAAAAAACATTGAACCTGAGAAGAAGTTGAAATCCTAAATCCTTTAAGTGGAATCCTAAAAGAGAGGAGAGAACCTCTCTCTTTAAGAACTACATCTAAAACTAAAATTGTGTATTGTGAGCTTGTTATTATGAATGAATGGATTTCCCCACTTTATAGCCTCTAATCTGTGTTTTCTGGGCCGCAAACTAGGTTGAAAACAGCCCAGAAATCGCTGGAGAAGAAATCTGCCACGCTGATTTTTGCCATTGCAATGCGTCCACGTGGAGCACGCGTTCGCGTTGCCTAGCGTCAAGGCAACTATGGCATATTCTATATAAAATCGAAGCCCTGGACGTTAGCTTTCCAACGCAACTGGAACCGCGTCATTTGGACCTCTTTAGCTAACGTTATAGCCGTTTGAGTGCAAAGAGGTCAGGCTGGACAGCTTAGCAATTTCTCCAACTTCTTGTATTCCTTCCACTTTTGCATGCTTTCTTTCCATTCTCTGAGCCATTCCTGTCCTGTAATCTCTGAAATCACTTAACACACATATCAAGGCATCTAATGGTAGTAAGAGAGGATTAAACATAGGGAACTTAAGGCCAAAGAAGCATGTTTTCAATCAAAGCACATAATTAGGAAGGCAAATGTAAAACCATGTAAATAGTATGAATAAGTGGGTAAAGAGTTGATAAAAACCACTCAATTGAGCACAAGATAAACCATGAAATAGTGGTTTATCAAGTAGGAGAATCCGGATTTTGAGGTCTCTCCTAGTCGAGAGTTTTCCTCCATGTTGATGTACTTTTCTGCTCGTTCTTGTACTTCGTTCAGAGATGTGGGGTATTTTTTCGATATAGATTGGCTAAAAGGTCCCTCTCGTAAGCCATTGAGGAGACCCATAATGGCGGTCTCTGTTGGTAGACTTTGTATGTCCAGACATGCTTTGTTGAATCTTTCCATGTAGCTGCAGAGACTTTCCCGATCTCCTTGCTTGATTCCTAATAGACTTGGGGCGTACTTAGCTTTGTCTTTTTGGATGGAGAATCTGGCCAGAAACTTCTTGGCTAAGTCGTCGAAGCTTGAGATGGACCTAGGGGGTAGATTGTCAAACCATTTAATTGCTGTCTTCATTAAAGTAGTTGGGAAGGCTTTGCAGTGAACTGCATCTGAGGCATTGGTGTGGTACATTCTACTTCTGAAATTACTGAGATGATGGTCGGGATCTGCTGTGCCATCGTATAAAGTCATGTTGAGAAGTTTGAAGTCCTTTGGGATTTTGGTGCACATGATCTCTTTGGTGAATGGGTCTTCGTCTTTATGGGAGTCATATTCGTGACCGGATCAGGTATTTTTGGCCTTGAGATCAATTTCGAGTTTTAGGAGTTTGTCCTCTAACTTGCGGTGTCGCCTAACTTCCCTTCGTAAGTCTCTCTCAGCTTCTCGTTGATGCTCCACTTCTTTTTTGATCTGTTTTAAGCGATCTTGAAGTGCCTCCATGGCTCACGTATTTGGTGAATTCTTGTCGTTGTTAGGTTGAGGAATATCTTTTGGCGTGGTGTCCACGTTTTTGTGTGGCGTCCGGTCTTCTAAATCAGAGTTGTGCTCCTTGTCATGGTCGTCTGCCATGGTGATGGGATGACTTCCAGGTTCCCCGGCAACGGCACCAATGTTCCGAGGGTTACCTGAAACTGTAGGTCGATCTCGGACGAGATCTTCTATTCTTGTTGGAGATGACGTGTCCAGCTGGTGGGTGGTGGCCGGAGCTGTCGTGTCTGACTTGTTGGACTGGCTACGCTGCTGATCCTTTATCACTAGAGGGTGGTACCTACAAAGGACTCCGATGCTAAAGTTAGCAAGGGTATTAAGCAGGTTTTTAGTAGAATCAGAGTATGAGTTATACCTGGGTGCTCCAGTGTATTTATAATAGTAGAAGATGACCTTTCTGTGGATAAGATAGTTATCTTATCTTATCTTATCTTTGAGTGAAGTCATCTTATCTCCAAGGGAACCGCTCTTATTTCTATAGGCTTGGGCTGCCTTTGGATTTGGGTCGTGTTCCTCTATCTGGGCCCTTGTTGGGCTTTCCTGGCAATTTGGCCGAGCTCTTTGAGAAAAGGTCGGATAGTCTGACCTGAAGAGGTCGGTCGCCTTGTGGCTAAACATCCCGGGTCGGACAGCTCGACCCAGGGTATGAACAGACATTAGTCCAGAAAGTGTGAGGTTGGCGTTCAACTTGCCTTTGATGCAAGGAGCACAGTGGAAAAGGGATTCCCAAGGCAAGCCTATTCAACTAAGAAGGCCTGACCTGAAGCCCATAGCTAGAGGATTATTGGAATTTATCCAAAGCTCTATAATCCCTACTAGCAACCGGTCCGAAGTGTCCATAAGCCGAGCCATCATGATCCATTGCTTCATGCTTGGAACTGAGGTGGAAGTACATGAGGTGATACCTCAAGAGTTATACAAAGTTGCGGACAAGCCCTTTGGTGCACGAATCCCCACACTCCATACAGCTGTACCAGCAAGTGCACTGGGTCGTTCAAGTAATACCAGAGTGAGTCAGGGTCGATCCCACAAGGATTGTGGTTTGAATCAACCTATGGTTATCTTGCAGTCTTATTCAGGCAAATCAGAAAGTTGTTTGATTGAAGCAAGGGAAATTAGTAATAGGAATATAAATTACATTTTATATTAAATGGAATTAGTAATAAGAATATAGTTGAGGATTGGAGTTGCTTTGTCTTTCTAAATTAACTTTGGTATTACTGTCTTCTTTGCTTGTGAATGATCTCTTCTATGGCAGGCTGTATGTGATCAATGCCATTGCCCGTGGCCATTGATCTCCTCTATTTCAGATCAAACGCCATTGGCCGTGGTCATCCAATCTGAACGAGGGTGATGCTTTAGCAGTTCATTCTCTTGGCGATCCTACTCAAAATGCCACAGATAAAGTCAAATCTTCTGGATCAGATAATGCTACTTCGTTGGGTTCTAGCCTCTACCACAGAGACCCTAATCTCCCCGGAAATTGGCTGAACTGGTGTCTCAAGAAGTCTCCAAGAAAGTCGTGAATTAGACGTCTAAGAGATTTATAATCAAGTTGGCGGTTCGCGCTTTCCAGCAATGTATTCACACGAACTCAATTAGACACGGGTGGTTGTCAAGCACGCGGTCCTAGTATGATGAACAGAGCTAATTGTCACTGATCATCCTATTCACTATGTTGAAGAACGAGTATACATCTTAGAATTGAATCAAACACGGATCAAAGGAAAACAGAAATACTTTTATTAATTCATAGGACTCAGTAGGGCTCCTCCCCTCAACCTAGGAGGTTTAGAAACTCATACTGAAAGGAAATACAATGGTAAAAATGAAAATACTGTGTAAAGTGGCTGAGGATGGTAAAGATGTTCGAATAACATAAATCAAATCCCTTAAGTACTAAACTCATGACTAGTAAGGGTAAAATAGTCTTTTTAGTGCTAAAATCCACTTCTGGAGCCCACTTGGTGAGTGTTTGGGTTGAGCTTTGATGAGATTCACGTGCTATGAGGCTTCTAGGGTGTGAAACGCTGGCTAGGGAGTCCTCTCTGGGCTTTTGGACGCTGGGCTCTGCTCCTTGGTCACTGGACGCCTGGAAGGGGGCAGGAGGCTGGCGTTGGATGCCAGTTTTGGGTCTTCGAATCTGAAGCAAAGTATTGACCATTATACATTGATGGAAAGCTATAGAAGTCAGCTTTCCATAGCCGTTGCAAATGCTCCAATTAGACTTCTGTAGCTCCAGAAAATCTCTTCCGAGTGCAGGGAGGTCAGATCCGGACAGCATCTGCAGTGCTTTCTCTGTCTCAGAATCAGACTTTTGCTCCAGCTCCTCAATTTTAGCTAGAAAATATATGTGATGCCAAGGAATCTTAGCCTAGTTTTACTAGTCTTTTTCTTTGTTTTTAATAGTTTTTATACAGTTTCTTGATCTACAAGTAAGCCATTTGGGTAGAAATTCATATGTATTTAGATTCAATCAACCATGAATAAATTGATGCATTTTCATGAAGCTTTGTGCTATAATTGCTTATATGACAAGGATGATAATAAATCTTATGATTTGAGCATAGCTTTGATGCATTTGTTGATTGATGATAGGTGACCAAAAGGCTTGGAGGAAGATTGAAGAAAGGGGATAACAGAAGGCAGCAAAACCACCCTGGAAAAAGTTGAAAACTAACCCTGGAGGAAGCCAACGTTTGCATCCAAGTTTGCCTCAAACATGGAGGCAAACGTTGGAGTAATTTATAGCGCTGGAGGAGGCCACATTTGCCTCCAAGTTTGCCTCAAACTTGGAGGCAAACTTTGGCATATAACGTGCATCAGGTGAGGCCACGTTTACGTCCAAGTTTGCCTCAAACTTGGAGGCAAATGTTGGCATATATAACGTGCACCAGGGGAGGCCAACGTTTGCGACTAAGTTTGCCTCAAACTTAGAGGCGAACGTTGGCACCAAATGTAATCTTGGAAGGAGCACGTTTGAGTTCAAGTTTGACCTCAAACTTGAACTCAAACGTGAATGACAGACAAAAATGTTTCTGCATAATTTTAGCAAACCAACGTTTGAGTTGAAGTTTGCCTCAAACTTCAACTCAAACTTAAAAGCTCAGAGTCCAAATTGCAAAAGGGTTTTTCTCTCAAGTCCAAGAACAACCAACCAAGGCTATCTTCAATCCAAGTCCATCAAGGCCAAGGCCCAAACTCAAGGCTCCAATACCATTAGAAGAAAGTGTATAAATAGAAGTTAGTTTGATTTAGGAAGGAAGTCGACTTTTACTTTTGAATTTACACCTCTTGGAGGATTTTACTTACTTTAACTTGGATCTGGGAGGAGAATTGAATTCTCTTCCTCTTCGATTTTTTGTTTTCTTTTTTGCAAAGTTTTACTGAGTCTTGGGTGTTGGGAATTGAGGAAATTCTATCTCAATCTCACCTTGAGATCTCTTTTTGTTTCTTTCACTGCACCATTGGAGAATTGAGATTTGAATTCAAGTTTTCTTACTGTTTTGATCTTTAATTTGTTGCAATTGATTTCTGATTTGGATCAAGGAAGGTAGTGAGATCTAGACTTGGTTTTCTAGTCTCTTGACCCATGAGATCTAAAATTTCCTTTTAATTCTTCTGTTGAACACTTCTTCAAGCCAATTTACATTTTCTGTTTGAGATCTACTGCAATTAAATTCATCTTTTACTTCCCTGCTTGTTGCAATTTACTTTTCCTTGTTTAATTTATGCGAATCCAATTCCCAATTCCTTTTATAATTCAAGAAATTTACATTTCTTTCACTTTAAGATTCAGCCTCTTTAATTTCTCTGCACTTTAAATTCTTGTCAATTATCCCTCTCCCTTTAAATTTCATGCAATTTAGCTTCTGTTGGATACAAATCACTCAACTCAACTCTTGTTCACTTGACTAAATCAACCACTAAACTAAAATTGCTCAATCCTTCAATCCCTGTGGGATCGACCTCACTCATGTGAGTTATTATTACTTGATGCGACCCGGTACACTTGCCGGTGATTTTTGTGTTGGATCATTTTCTACACATCAAGTTTTTGGCGCCGTTGCCGGGGATTGATTAGATTGACAATGATTAAGTAAGGTGGTGGTCTAGATTAAGCATTTTTTTATTATTTTTGACTAACACAGTAACTATTTGAATTTTTGCCTAAGCTAACCAAAACTTCACTCTAGCAATGGATTGAAGTGTTACTGTTTTTGTGGGTTTTGTGTGAATTTCTTTGTTTTAGTTGTATGTCAGGTACAAGGAGAGTTATACCCACTTTTTGTGAACAAGACGAAAGAACCCTCAGGAGATTAAGAAGAGCAAAAAGAGGGAAAGGCATTGTTGGAGAAGAGGATTCAGAAGAAAAATTCCAGGACATGGAGGAACACTTAACAAATCCACCAAATCCACTAGAAGGAGTAGCCAACAACAACAACAACCCACCTCAGAGAAGAGTTTTGGCTTCCTATACATTTGCAAATCCTAGACATTATGGGAGTAGCATCCTTACTCTAAATGTTAATGCAAACAATTTTGAATTGAAGCCACAACTCATCACCTTGGTTCGAAACAACTGTTCGTATGGAGGAGGGCCACTTGAAGATCCAAACCAACACTTATCCACTTTCCTGAGGATTTGTGATACTGTTAAAACCAATGGTGTGCACCCTGACATCTACAAGCTACTGTTATTTCCATTTTCTATCAGAGATAAGGCCACTCAATGGTTAAAGTCATTCCCAAGAGACAGCATGAACAACTGGGATGACCTAGTGACCAAGTTCCTTGCCAAATTTTATCCGCCTCAGAGGATTATTAGATTGAAGACTGAAGTACAAACATTCACACAAATGGATGCTAAACATTTGTATGAGGCATGGGAACGATACAAGGCTCTAATCAGGAAATGTCCTCCTGAAATGTTCAATGAGTGGGGCAGATTGCAGAATTTTTATGAAGGCTTGACATTGAAATCTCAAGAGGCTTTGGACCATTCAGCAGGAGGCTTGGTGCAACTCATGAAAATTGCAGAGGAGGCCCAAAATCTCATTGACATGGTGGCTAACAACCAGTATTTCTTTGCTCACCAAAGGCAACGCCAACCATCACAAAGGAAAGGAGTGATAGAGTTGGAAGGAGTGGACTCAATCTTAGCTCAAAACAAAATGATGCAGCAGCAAATTCAACAACAATTTGAGCAAATGGCCAAGAAGATTGATAACCTCCAAGTTGCAGCAGTCAACACAAGTCAACCATCAACCACATGGGGGACAAATGAAGAAACTCAAGAGGACCAACAACAGGAATAAGTCCAGTATATGCACAACCAAAATTCTGGATCAAATGAAGTTTATGGTGATACTTACAACTCCTCTTGGAAGAACCACCCCAACCTCAAATGGGGAGACAATCACACTCAAACTCAACAGCCATGGCAAAGAAATTCAAACCAAAACAGTTGGAAAAACACAAACCACAATAACCAGTAAAACAACAACCAAAATACATACAGAAAACCACAAAACACTTACTCCAACTCTAACCATCATCCATCTAATAACCAAACCACCAACCAAAACACTTACCATTAACCCTCAACAACCCACAACCAACCAATCTCACAAGACTCTCAGAGGATCACCAACTTGGAGATCTTAATGGAGAAAATGATGAAGCACTAAGAGATGACAACAAAGAACCAAGAAGCATCCATGAAGAATATGGAGAGGCAGATTGGACAGCTTTCCAAGCAAATTGCCATTGAAAGACCATCAAGCTCATTACCAAGCGACACCATTCCTAATCCAAAAGAAGAGTGCAAAGCTATACAGCTAAGGAGTGAAAAGATATTGGTGGACAACAAAGAAGCAACCAAAAAGCCTAAGGAAAGCAACAAAGAGCCAACAGAGAGAGAGGAAGCTAGCAACAAGGACATGACAACAAACAAAGCTGTCCTAGAGAAGCTCGAAAAGAAGGACAGCCAGCCACACAATTCAAGGGGAGAAAAGGAGGAACAAACTAAAGGACAGTAGCAAGTAGAGAAGAACTTCACACCTCCATTGCCATATCCCCAAAGATTCAACAAAGAAGCAAAGGATCAACACTTTCATATGTTTCTCAAGACTTTCAAGAAATTGGAGATCAACATTCCACTGGCTGAGGCATTAGAGCAAATGCCTCTATATGCCAAATTTCTGAAAGAGCTCATTAACAAGAAGAGGAGTTGGCTTGATAAGGAGACCGTGTTGCTCACCGAGGAATGTAGTGCTGTGATTCAAAGGGGTATTCCACCAAAGCTCAAAGATCCAGGGAGCTTTGTAGTCTCATGCACCATTGGCAAAATGGTTCTCAACAAAGCTCTTTGTGACCTTGGTGCCAGTATTAACCTAATGCCCTCCTCTTTGGTGAAAAAGCTTTGTATAGAGGAAGTGAAGCCAATACAAATATCTCTGGAACTGGTGGACAAGTCAGTGATATGTCCCAGGGGTATGATTGAAAACCTTCTAGTTAAGGTGGACAAATTCATATTCCGTGCAGACTTTGTGGTCTTAGACTCAGATAAGGATGTAAGTGATTCCATCATACTTGGAAGACCTTTCTTGGCCACAGCTAGGGCCATCATAGATGGGGAGCAAGGAGAGCTGACCCTCAGAATGCATGATGAAAGTATCACTCTGAATGTATTTTCAGAAACACAGTTCATTGATGAAAAAAAGAACTGCATGGAAATTGACAAGGGAGACTTGCAATGGAAGGAAGAAAGCAACATGACAACCAATAGTCACTTTCTAAAGCAAGAAACAAACAGCACAGCAAGAAGAAGAAGAAATGAGACAATGCAGAGTAGTGAAGGAACTCAAGAAGAAATTGAAGCATTGACCACTAAGAAGGAGAAGCCCAAAACAAAGTTCATTGTCAAAGAAGGAGGACCAACAAAAGGAAGAAAGAAAAGCAAGAAAAAGACTCGAAAGGGGTGGAAGAACAAGAAGATCCCAACTGAGGGGATTTCCAAAGGTGATAAAGTGCAATTAGTCTACCAACAGTTGGAAACAAGCCAACCATCTGATGACCACTATACTATCAACAAAATACTCTCACTTGAACATGCTGAAATTAAGCACCAAGGCACAAAAAGAAGGCTCACGGTGAGGGGAGACAAGCTGAGACACTGCAGTCACCAACCACCCTAAAAGGGGCCAATGTCAAGCTAGTGACAATAAACGAGCGCTCCATGGGAGGCAACGCATGATTTAGTTTTCTTGTTTTTCAATATTGCAATATGAATAATAATTGTTGAACTATCATGAATTCAATTTTTTAGACATAATTGACAACTATTCATGACAATGGAGAACATATGATCCAATTCTAAGTTTGGTGTGCCCATATGCACACCAAAATATATGTTCCTTAAAATATGTAGCCAAACATTCAAGCCGAGTGTTATACATATTACAAGAGCAAGTCATGAAAGTCAAGGGTCTTTTCAAAATTTTGAAGCTCATGGAAGTACAACACTAATTTCAAAAAAAAAAATTTATACATATATATATATATATATATATATGTACCTCCTATGAAGATTTAACCGAAAGTGGCATTGAAATTTTAAAAAGGCACTAGTTGGAGGAAGTATCATTTTTGGTCTATATAACCAAACATTAAGTTTGGTGTCCTCCAAAAATATATAAAAGGAAGCCACGGTTAAATAGGCACAAGGAATGATATTCAATAGTTTAGATAGGAAAAGTTCTCTTGTTGCAATTTGATAATGCTTATTCTGTTGTGATTATTAGGTAGTCAGGGAACTATTCAATGGAGGGGACACGACAAGGAAAGGCAAGCTAACATAAGGACAAAAATGGATCACATGGCTTGAAGGGAGAATCTGTACAACTCTGGAGAAAAGCTTTGATGACCGAGGAGATACACTTCATCAAGAGGAAAAATTTTGTCATCATTCAACTTTGCATGCAATCCCTTGATTTTGCAAGTTGTCCAATTAAATCCTAGCCATCCAATCCCTTATTTAAAGTAACCATAAAACAACTTCCCTTCATCCATGCACATGAACGAAAACACTACACACACTTTGCGTTCTTCATTTCCAAAGCCTTAACACCTTGGTCCATCATCATCTACCATACTACCTTAGCCTCAAAACACTTCTCCTCTAAGAACACAAACATATCCAATCTTCTCCACACACCCGTAACCTCAACAACATCAATCAATTAAAGGAGCATGGCTTCTTCTTCAAGGACCAAACGAAGAAGAGGAAAGGAACCCATGGTTGAAGAAAGTGAGCTTGAGTATGATCGATGGAAGCTTAAATCATGGTATCATCAAATGCAAATGGAATGGATGAATGGTAAAGATATATATCCAGAAGTCCCACTTTTATTACCGGATGAAGGATGCCAGGAAATGAAAGCCAAGATCAAAAAGAGGAGATGGGAAGAGCTCATTTCACCAATCACTAGGATTAATACAAAAATTATCAAGGATTTCTATGCTAATACCCCAAGGCTTAACGTGAATGAAGCCCCAACTTACAAGAGTTACGTACGGGGAATGGAAGTGGATTTTAGTTCAAAAGCTATCACGAAAGTCTTAGGACTAAAAATAGTCCATTCTGATGAGCCAGGGTAATACCAAAGAATAAATGAAGACCCTGACTATCTTGAAATTACTAGTGAAATCTGTGTGGTGAACATGGAATGGGTAGGAGATGCTGACAACAAGTACAAATACTTGAGAAGAGGAGATCTCACCCCTGAAGCAAAAGGGTGGTATGAGCTGATAAAGAGATCGATCTTAGGCACAATGAACACTTCAAAGGTCACAAAAGAATGAGCTATCATGTTATACTGTATAATAAGGGGAGGAGAAGTAAAGGTTCGGGAGCTCATTGCAAGTGATATTCAAAAGATTGCAGAGAAGAGCTCATCTAGAGCTTGGCTATACTACCCAAGTACCATTATGCGGCTATGCAGGAAAGCCAAAGTGCCAATGGAGGATGCAAACCCAACATGGTTAAATCCAGGCCTACCTGTAACCTTTGAGAGAATGATAATTGTCACAGAGGCACAACAGGGTCGCAGGCCACAAAAAGGGAGAAGAAGAGAAGAACCACAAGAAGAACCACAAGGAGAACAAGAAGAACATCAATAATATCAACCACAGAACAACATGGACATGGTTCAAATGAAAGAGGCAATTGAGAGGTTTTCACAACAATACATGGGGATTCAAGAGAAGCAGGAAGAATTTCATTCACAGTACATGAGGTCTCAACAAAGACAAGAGGAGCTTCAATTGAGAATGATGAGTCAACAAAGGGATTATGAGTCAAGATCCTTAGTGATGCAATAGGAACAAGCTTTTCAATTTCATGAATCATTTGACCAGTTGACCCAACTACAAACTGAGCATATGAGAGATTTCAAGGAATTCACAACCCTTCAAGAAGCAAGGTTTGGAGTTCAAGCTGACTATAACATAAACAGCCAAGTAAAGTTGAGCTACATTGGGGAACATCTACACAATATAGATCCAGCATTTCCAGCTTATGATGAATATTTCAAGGGAAGGAGTGAAAGCACTGTTCCTTGAAGACAGAGTAAAAGAGACAATGAAGAAAGCTGGATTCTGGCAAAAGTTAAATGGCAAAAACAAGGGAGAAACCAGTGAACAAGCAAGTGAGAAGAAAAAGAAATGAAAGGTGGAATCGCTCTTTGCTTATCACATTCAATAAAGAAAGAGCATGCTTGTTTAGTTGATATGTCTTTTTATTTTAATAGTTTTGCATCCTGTCTGTTCAACTCTGCAATAAGTAAGCTAGCCTAAGTGTGTTCTTGTGTTTATTCACTATCACTTGACTAAATGCATGCTTTGTCTCCTGTTTTCTTTAAATTCAATAAAAGAGAAATGTTTGAACTAAGAAGTAAATATCCAATGTTGCAAAAGTAAGAATGAAAGTCAGTGGTGGTATTTGTTGATTTAATGTATGGTTTATTAAATAAATGCTGCATAATGATATGTTCTTCTTTGAAGTGTGAACTAGTTTGTTGTTAAAAAGGCTTGTATCATTTGAGATCCCTTGAAAATGAAATACAATAGAAAGAAAAAGAAAGAGAAAAAGCCAAAAGTGGCAAAGAAAATAAACAATAAGGCTAGGCACCAATAACTTGGACCCTAGGACACATGCCTGTGGTGTTTTTGTATTAGGATATGCTTGGACAAGTAAGTTCTGAGGAGTGTTTCAAAACTTGGCCACTTAGATCAACTGATTTGGGATGGCCAACTGAAAGTCCACAATAAAGAGCAACCTAACTACAAAATACTTAGTTATCCAAAGAGATGCTGGGCATCAATGATCCTAGGAAGAAAAGGGTGAGCCATGTGTCTGTGGTGAAGAAATGTAGAGCAAAAATAAAGCCAAAGGCTGCTGCAACATTTGCCACCAAGCCTTCAAAAAATAATAAGCTCTCTGAGCAAAACAAAGAAGGAAAAGTTAGCAAGGGAACAAACCAAAGTAAAGCCTTATAGCAGCAAACTTAGTAAACCTTTGAGAAAACATCTCTTATGTAACAGCAAACAATAAATGAACCACCATTGTCTGCATATAAACCCCATGGACTTAATTCAACTATATGCTCAATAAGGATATGCACACTTCTCTGTCTCATGTCATTCTCTCTTATGTTTGATGCTTGCTTGGGGACAAGCAAGATTTAAGTTTGGTGTTGTGATGCCATGTCATCTTAGCCTAATTTTACTAGTCTTTTTCTTTGTTTTTAATAGTTTTTATACACTTTCTTGAGCTATAAGTAAGCCATTTGGGTAGAAATTCATATGTATTTAGATTCAATCAACCATGAATAAATTGATGCATTTTCATGAGGTTTTGTGCTATAATTGCTTATATGACAAGGATGATAACAAATCTTATGATTTGAGCATAGCTTTGATGCATTTGTTGATTGATGATAGGTGACCAAAAGGCTTGGAGGAAGATTGAAGAAACGGGATAACAGAAGGCAGCAAAACCACCCTGGAAAAAGTTGAAAACTAACCCTGGAGGAAGCCAATGTTTGCATCCAAATTTGCCTCAAACTTGGAGGCAAACGTTGGAGTAATTTGTGGCCCCGGAGGAGGCCACGTTTGCTTCCAAGTTTACCTCAAACTTGGAGGCAAACGTTGGCATATAACGTGCATCAGGGGAGGCCACATTTGCGTCCAAGTTTGCCTCAAACTTGGAGGCAAACGTTGGCATATATAACATGCACCAGGGGAGGCCAACTGATGAGCGAATATTTTATACGCTTTTTGGGGTTAATTTCATATAGTTTTTAGTATGATTTAGTTAGTTTTTAGTATATTTCCATTAGTTTTTAGGCAAAATTCATATTTCTGGACTTTACTATGAGTTTGTGTTTTTTTCTGTAATTTCAGGTATTTTCTGGCTAAAATTGAGGGAGCTGAGCAAAAATCTGATTCAGGCTGAAAAAACACTGCTGATGCTGTTGGATTCTGATCTCTCAGCACTCGGAATGGATTTTCTGGAGCTACAAGAGTCCAATTGGCGCGCTTCTAATTGCGTTGGAAAGTAGACATCTAGGGCTTTCCAGAAATATATAATAGTCCATACTTTGCTCAAGGATAGATGATGTAAATTGGCATTCAACGCCAGTTTCATGTTGTAGTCTGGCGTCTAGCGCCACAAACAAGTTACAAGTTGGAGTTCAATGCCAGAAACAGGTTACAACCTGGCGTTGAACGTCCAAAACAGCCCAGGCACGTGAAAAGCTTAAGTCTCAGCCCCAGCACACACCAAGTGGGCCCCAGAAGTGGATTTTTGCACTATCTATCTTAGTTTACTCATTTTCTGTAAACCTAAGTTACTAGCTTAGTATTTAAACAACTTTTAGAGATTTATTTTGCACCTCATGACATTTTAGATCTGAACTTTGTAATCTCTGACGGTATGAGTCTCTAAACTCCATTGTTGGGGGTGAGGAGCTCTGCTGTGTTTCGATGAATTAATGCAACTATTTCTGTTTTCTATTCAAACACGCTTGTTTCTATCTAAGATGTTTATTCGCACTTCAATATGATGGATGTGATGATCCGTGACACTCATCATCATCCTCAACCTATGAACGCGTGCTTGACAACCACTTCCATTCTACCTTCGATTGAATGAATATCTCTTGGATTCCTTAATCAGAATCTTCATGGCATAAGCTAGAATCCATTGGCAGCATTCTTGAGAATCCGGAAAGCCTAAACCTTGTCTATGGTATTCTGAGTAGGATTCAGGGATTGAATGACTGTGAAGAGCTTCAAACTCACAAGGGCTGGGCGTAGTGACAGACGCAAAAAGATCAATGGATCTTATTCTAGCATGAGTGGGAACCGACAGATGATTAGCCGTACGGTGACAGCGCACATGGACCTTTTTCACTGAGAGGATGGATGGTAGCCATTGACAACGGTGATCCACCAACACACAGCTTGCCATAGGAGGAACCTTGCGTGCGTGAAGAAGAAGACAAGGAGAAAGCAGAGTCTCAGAAGACAGAGCATCTCCAAAACTCCAACATATTCTCCATTACTGCATAACAAGTATCTATTTCATGCTCTCTTATTTTTCGCAATTCAAACTGATAAATATAATTGATATCCTGACTAAGAGTTACAAGATAACCATAGATTGCTTCAAGCCAACAATCTCCGTGGGATTCGACCCTTACTCACATAAGGTATTACTTGGACGACCCAGTGCACTTGCTAGTTAGTGGTACGAGTTGTGAAAAGTGTGATTCACAATTCGTGCACCAAGTTTTTGGCGCCGTTGCGGGGGATTGTTCGAGTTTGGACAACTGACGGTTTATTTTGTTGCTTAGATTAGGAAAAATGTTTCTTTTAAAATCCTTATTTCCTCTTTTTATATTTTTTTTGAAAATTTTATAAACTGATAATTGAGTTTTTCTGTTTGAGTTTAGTTTCATATTTTAAGTTTGGTGTCAATTGCATGTTTTTATATTCTTTTAAAATTTTTGTTCTTTGTTCTTTCTTCATCTTCAAGTTGTTCTTGTTTATTTTTCTTGTTTGATCTTTAGTTTTTCTTGTTCTGTTTCTTTTCTTGTTTTTCTTGTGCCTTTACAAAACATTAGTTTTCGAAAAAAATTCATTCTTAGTTATTTAAAAATACTTCTTCAAAACAAGTGTTACATTTACAGCCCAATTGGCTAGAGCGTTAGTCTATGTTCTTGGTAATTGGGTATATTCTTTTCAAAATCTTCTTTTTCAAAAATAATTTTTCTATTAAATCTTGTGCCAAACTTTAAGTTTGGTGTTTTCTTGTTGATTTTTCTTTAGTTTTTTTGAAAATTTTATTTTGGTTTTCTAAAAATTTTAATTTTGGTGTTCTACCTTCATGTTCTTGTGATTCTTCAAAGTGTTCTTGAGTCTTCATTGTGTTTTGATCTTAAAATTTTTAAGTTTGGTGTTCCTTGGTGTTTTCCCTCCAAAATTTTCTAAAACAAGGAGCATTAGATCTAAAAATTTTAAGTTGTGTGTCTTTTGTGTGTTTTTCTCTTTCATCATAAAATTCAAAAAAAAATATATCTTTTCTTCATTCCACTCATAATTTTCGAAAAATTAGCATTAAATTAGTCATCAAATTTAAAAATCATATCTTTTTCAAATCTTATCTTTTCCAATCAAATCCTTTCAATCATATCTTTTTCAAAACTTCATAACAATTTTTTTCTTTCTCTCTCTTCATATTTCGAAAATCTTCACCCATTTTTATTTATTTTATTTTAATTTATTTTATTTTTGAAATAAATAAATAAATAAATAAAGATATTTTTTCTCTATTTTACATCATCTCCCTTTCTCCATCATGGATCTAAGTGGAAATGAACAGTCCAGAAGGACTCTGGGGTCATATGCTAGCCCCACTACTGCTTCATATGGGAGTAGTATTAGTATACCCTCCATTGGAGTCAGTAGCTTTAAGTTGAATCCTCAGCTCATTATCATGGTGCAGCAAAATTGCCAGTATTCTGGTCTTCCACAAGAAGAACCTACAGAGTTTCTGGCACAGTTTTTACAAATTGCTGACACAATCCATGATAAGGAAGTAGATCAGGATATCTACAGACTATTACTGTTTCCATTTACTGTAAAAGACCAAGCTAAGTGGTGGTTAAATAAGCAACCTAAGGCTAGGATAAGGACATGGAAACATCTGTAAGAAAAATTCCTGAATCAATATTTCTCTCCAAAAAGGATGACACAGCTAAGGTTGGACATCCAAGACTTTAAGCAAGGAGATAATGAATCTCTTTATGATGCCTGGGAGAGATACAGAGAGATGCTAAGAAAATGCCCCTCTGAAATGTTTTCAGAGTGGGTTCAGTTAGACATCTTCTATTATGGGCTTGCAGAAAGAGCTCAGATTTCTCTAGATTACTCAGCTGGTGGATCTATCCACATGAGAAAGACAATTGAAGAAGCTCAAGAGCTCATTGATACAGTTGCCAGAAATCAGCATGTGTACCTAAGCAGTGAACCTTCCATGAAAGAAGAGGCTAGAATAGTGACTGCTGAATTGAGTCCTGCAGAACAAGCTACTAAATTCAATCAGCAATTGAATTTTCTAACAAAACAGTTAGCCGAATTCAAGGAGAGACTACAAGAGACAAGAATGGCAAATATAAATATGGAAGTACAATTAAAGCAAATAAAGCAGCAACTGTCAAAACAAATAACAGAAGAGTGCCAAGCAGTTCAATTGAGAAGTGGGAAAACATTAGATGCCCCACCTCAAGGTAGCAGGAAGCGAAGAAATGAGCAAACTACCGAAAATCCATCTGAGGACAGTAAGAGCCCGGAGAGGAATAATTCTGGCAATCAAACGCCAGAAATTGGGTGGAAAGCTGGCGTTCAACACCAGAAACAAGAAAGGAATTGGCGTTGAACGCCGAAAAGAAGCACAGTTCTGGCGTTCAGACGCCAGGAACAGGTGAGGAGTTGGCGTCCAACGTCACTCCAGCTTCTAACCCTGGCATTCAAATGCCAGTAAGGGATCAGACATACACAAGTGCTGATAACAACCCCTCTAAAAAGGCTTCTCCAACCACCTCTGTAGGAAATAAACCTGCAGCAACTAAGGTTGAGGAATATAAAGCCAAGATACCTTATCCTCAAAAGCTCCGCCAAGAGGAGCAGGATAAGCAATTTGCTCGCTTTGCAGATTATCTCAGGATTCTTGAAATAAAGATTCCGTTTGCAGAGGCACTTGAGCAAATACCTTCTTATGCCAAGTTCATGAAAGAGATCTTGAGTCATAAGAAGGATTGGAGAGAAACTGAAAGAGTTCGCCTCACTGAAGAATGCAGTGCAGTCATTCTAAAAAGCTTTCTTGAAAAGCTTAAAGACCCTGGGAGCTTTTTGATACCATGCATATTAGAAGGTAATTGCACCAAGACAGCTTTATGTGATCTTGGGGCAAGCATCAACTTAATACCTGCATCCACCATCAGAAAGCTTGGTTTAACTGAAGAAGTTAAACCAACCCGGATATGTCTCCAACTTGCTGATGTCTCCATTAAATATCCATCAGGCGTGATTGAGGACATGATTGATAGGGTTGGGCCATTCGCCTTTCCCACTGACTTTCTAGTGCTGGAAATGGAGGAGCACAAGAGTGCTACTCTCATCCTAGGAAGACCCTTCCTAGCAACTGGACGAACTCTCATTGATGTCCAACAGGGGGAAATAACCCTGAGAGTCAATGAGGATGAGTTTAAGTTGAATGTTGTCAAGGCCATGCAGCATCCAGACACACCAAAAGATTGCATGAAAGTTGATCTTATTGACTATTTGGTAGAGGAGATCAACATGGCTGAGAGTCTCGAATCAGAGCTGGAAGACATCTTTAAGAATGTTCAGCCTGATTTGGAGGATTCAGAAAAATTGAAAGAACTTCTGAAACTTCCTCAGGAAGAGGAAACACCTCCTAAACTTGAGCTCAAGCCATTACCACCATCCCTGAAATATGCATTTCTGGGAGAAGGTGACACTTTTCCAGTAATCATAAGCTCTGCTTTAAATCCACAGGAAGAGGAAGCACTAATTCAAGTGCTAAGGACACACAAGACAGCTCTTGGGTGGTCCATAGGTGACCTTAAGGGCATAAGCCTAGCTATATGCATGCACAAGATCTTATTGGAGGACAATGCTAAGCCAGTGGTTCAACCACAGAGGCGGCTTAATCCAGCCATGAAGGAAGTGGTGCAGAAAGAGGTCACCAAATTACTGGAGGTTGGGATTATTTATCCTATTTCTGATAG
Source organism: Arachis ipaensis (assembly GCF_059453495.1). Taxonomy (NCBI): domain Eukaryota; kingdom Viridiplantae; phylum Streptophyta; class Magnoliopsida; order Fabales; family Fabaceae; genus Arachis; species Arachis ipaensis. Next base: position 61,563,729 of record NC_142441.1, read on the forward strand.
CCCCTGGGTGAGCCCTGTCCAAGTTGTCCCCAAAAAGGGAGGCATGACAGTGGTTCATAATGAAAAAATGAACTGGTTCCTACAAGAACAGTTACAGGGTGGCGCATGTGTATTGACTATAGAAGGCTCAATACAGCCACCAGAAAGGACCATTTTCCTTTACCATTCATAGACCAGATGCTAGAAAGACTAGCAGGTCATGATTATTACTGCTTTTTGGATGGCTATTCAGGCTACAACCAAATTGCAGTAGATCCCCAGGATCAAGAGAAAACAGCATTCACATGTCCATCTGGAGTGTTTGCTTATAGAAGGATGCCATTTGGGCTGTGTAATGCGCCTGCAACCTTTCAGAGATGCATGCTCTCTATTTTCTCTGATATGGTAGAAAAATTTTTGGAAGTCTTCATGGATGACTTCTCAGTATATGGAGACTCATTCAGCTCCTGTCTTGATCACCTGACACTGGTTCTAAAAAGATGCCAAGAGACCAACCTGGTTTTAAACTGGGAAAAATGTAACTTTATGGTGACTGAAGGAATTGTCTTTGGGCATAAAATTTCGAACAAGGAAATAGAGGTGGATCAAGCTAAAGTGGAAGTAATTGAAAAATTACCACCACCTGCTAATGTTAAGGCAATCAGAAGCTTTCTGGGGCATGCAGGATTTTACAGGAGGTTTATAAAGGATTTTTCAAAAATCGCAAAACCCCTGAGCAATCTGCTAGCTGCTGACACGCCATTTGTGTTTGACACAGAGTGCCTGCAAGCGTTTGAAACTCTGAAAGCTAAGCTGGTCACACCACCAGTTATTTCTGCACCAGACTGGACATTACCATTTGAACTAATGTGTGATGCCAGTGACCATGCCATTGGTGCAGTACTGGGACAGAGGCATGACAAGCTTCTGCATGTCATTTATTATGCTAGCCACGTTTTTAATGATGCCCAGAAAAACTACACAACCACAGAAAAAGAATTGCTTGCAGTGGTTTATGCCATTGACAAGTTTAGATCATACTTAGTAGGATCCAAAGTGATTGTGTACACTGACCATGCTGCTCTTAAATATCTACTCACAAAGCAGGATTCAAAACCCAGGCTCATAAGATGGGTGTTGCTTCTGCAGGAGTTTGACATAGAAATAAGAGACACAAAAGGGACAGTAAACCAAGTGGCTGACCATCTGTCCCGGATAAAGCCAGTAGAAGGGGTGTCCTCTCCCTCTATTAAGATCTCTGAAACTTTTCCGGATGAGCATTTGTTTGCCATTCAAGAAACACCACGGTTTGCAGACATTGCAAACTATAAAGCTGCAAGGTTCATACCCAAGGAGTACAGCAGGCAACAAAAGAAAAAATTAATTACTGATGCAAAGTACTACTTGTGGGATGAACCCTATCTCTTTAAGAGATGTGCAGACGGAATAATCCGTGGGTGTATGCCTAGAGAAGAAGCACAGACGATCTTATGGCATTGCCATGGATCACAATATGGAGGCCATTTCGGAGGTGAGCGAACAGCCACCAAGGTCCTCCAATGTGGCTTCTACTGGCCTACACTCTATAGAGATTCCCGAGAGTTTGTACGTAACTGTGATAGTTGCCAGAGAGCTAGTAATTTGCCTCATAGTTACGCCATGCCTCAACAAGGAATCTTGGAGATTGAGTTGTTTGATGTATGGGGTATTAATTTCATGGGGCATTTCCCACCATCATACTCAAAAACTTATATTCTGGTGGCAGTTGACTATGTATCAAAATGGGTAGAGGCCATTGCCACACCCACCAATGATACTAAAACAGTGCTGAAGTTCCTCCAGAAATATATCTTCAGCAAGTTTGGTGGCCCTAGGGTACAAATCAGTGATGGGGGCACTCACTTCTGCAACAAACAGCTTTACTCTGCCATGGTCCGGTATGGGATTCACCACAAGGTGGCGACTCCATATCATCCACAGACAAATGGACAAGCTGAAGTTTCTAACAGAGAACTAAAAAGGATCCTGGAACGGACTGTAAGTACCCATAGAAAGGATTGGGCACGGAGCTTGGATGATGCTATGTGGGCTTACAGAACAGTATTCAAGACTCCTATAGGGACCTCTCCGTACCAACTAGTGTATGGTAAGGCTTGTCACCTGCCGTGGAACTGGAGCATAAGGCCTACTGGGCAACCAGATTCCTAAACTTTGATGCCAAATTAGCTGGAGAAAAAAGATTGCTCCAGCTGAATGAGCTAGAGGAATTCAGATTCACTGCTTTCGAAAATGCCAAGCTTTATAAAGAGAAATAAAAAAGGTGGCATAAATAGAAAGCTGTCATCTAGAATCTTTGAACCAGGACAAAAGGTTCTACTGTTTAACTCTAGGCTCAGGCTATTCCCCAGAAAACTAAAATCCCGGTGGAGGGGAGCATATATGATTACAAGTGTATCACCATATGGTTATGTGGAGCTTCAAGACATTGATTCTGATAAGAAGTTCATTGTTAATGGACAGAGAATCAGGCACTATCTTGAAGGCAATGTTGAGCAAGAGTGCTCAAGGCTGAAGCTAGATTAAAAGCTCAGCAAGGTCCAGCTAAAGACAATAAAGAAGCGCTTGCTGGGAGGCAACCCAGCCATTGGCAACACTTTTTCTGTTATTTTACCCTATTCTTGATTTTATTTATTTATTTTTAAAGCATATAAGTTCAATGTTAATAAGGTAAAGAGTCAATTGCATAGGTTCACAGGGTTACAGAAGGATTCAGCACACAAAACAGAAAAAAAGGCTCACTAGCAAGAAAACGCCAGTAAGAGGCACAATTGGGCATTCAACGCCCAAAAGAAGCATCCACTGGGCGTTGAACGCCAGTAAGGATAGCCATCTGGGCGTTAAACGCCAGAAAGAAGCACCTTCTGGGCGTTTAACGCCGGATTTACAGCATCCTGGGCGTTCAGAAAAACACACAGTGACAAAGGAGTTCCTGGCGTTCAACGCCAGAAAGAAGCAACAGCTAGGCGTTGAACGCCCAGGAGAAGCAGCATTTGGGCGTTAAACGCCCAAAACATGCAGCATTTGGGCGTTTAACGCTAGGATTGTGGGGAGGAGGTAAATTCGTTTTTATTTCACATTTTTTATTTTAATTTTCATTTTCATGTTTCAATTCATGATTTCTTGCATAAACATGTTACAAACCCTAATTTCTAAAAACCCTAATTTCTAAAAACCCTACTTTAAAAATATCAAATGTATCTTAATCCATAAACACATTCTTTTTCAATCCAATCCAAGTCTTTTTCAAATTTTCCAAAACAAATCTATCTCTTTTCCTTCTAAAATCTTTTCAACTCATCAATATCTTTTTCAAATCTCCACATTATCTTTTTCAAAATCCAAATTTATCTTTTTCAAATATCTTTCATATCTTTTCAATTTTAAATCACATCTTTTCATATCATACTTATTTTTTATAAATCATATCTTCTATCTTATCTTTTTTAAAATTTTCGAAAACCCACCCCCCTCCCTTTTAAATCCACGTTCGGCATCCCTCCTCTCATCCACCATTCGACACTAGCTCTCCTTCTATCCCTATCCTTTCTTTTCTTTTGCTTGAGGACAAGCAAACCTCTAAGTTTGGTGTGTTTATCCGTGATCACTAAACTATACCCACTAAGATCATGGCTCCTAAAGAAAAACAACCCACTCCAAGAGGCAAGAAAGAGAGTATTCCAAAACCACTTTGGAATCAAGGGAAGTTCTTAACCAAAGAACATTCAGACCATTACTACAAAATAATCTTTTTTAAAATTTTCGAAAACCCACCCCCCTCCCTTTTAAATCTACGTTCGGCATCCCTCCTCTCATCCACCATTCGACACTAGCTCTCCTTCTATCCCTCTCCTTTCTTTTCTTTTTCTTGAGGACAAGCAAACCTCTAAGTTTGGTGTGTTTATCCGTGATCACTAAACTATACCCACTAAGATCATGGCTCCTAAAGAAAAACAACCCACTCCAAGAGGCAAGAAAGAGAGTATTCCAAAACCACTTTGGAATTAAGGGAAGTTCTTAACCAAAGAACATTCAGACCATTACTACAAAATAATTTCGAAAACCCACCCCCCTCCCTTTTAAATCCACGTTCGGCATCCCTCCTCTCATCCACCATTCGACACTAGCTCTCCTTCTATCCCTCTCCTTTCTTTTCTTTTTCTTGAGGATAAGCAAACCTCTAAGTTTGGTGTGTTTATCCGTGATCACTAAACTATACCCACTAAGATCATGGCTCCTAAAGAAAAATAACCCACTCCAAGAGGCAAGAAAGAGAGTATTCCAAAACCACTTTGGAATCAAGGGAAGTTCTTAACCAAAGAACATTCAGACCATTACTACAAAATAATGGGTTTAAGATCAGTGATCCCGGAAGTCAAGTTCGATCTGAAAGAAGATGAATATCCGGAGATCCAAGTGCAAATTCGAAACAGGAACTGGGAAGTCCTAGCTAATCCTGAAACAAAAGTGGGAAGGAATATGGTTCAGGAGTTCTTCGCTAATCTGTGGCAAACAGACAGGCAGAGAATATCTGGAACTGCCCTCTATGACTATCAGACTGTGGTCAGAGGAAAGATTGTTCACATCCACCCTGACAAAATCAGGGAGATCTTTAAGCTACCTCAGCTGAAAGATGACCCAGACTCCTTCAATAGGAGAATGATGAGAACAAACAAGGGGCTGGATAAGATTCTAGAGGATATATGCATCCCTGGAGCCAGGTGGACCACCAGCAGCAAGGGTGTCCCAAATCAACTCAAGAGAGAAGATCTCAAACCAGTCGCCAGAGGATGGTTGGACTTCATTGGGCGTTCTATATTGCCCACTAGCAACCGTTCTAAAGTCACCGTTAAAAGAGCAGTGATGATCCATTGCATTATGTTGGAAAAAGAAGTGGAAGTTCATCAACTGATTCCATCTGAATTTTACATACTTGCAAACAAGAACTCCAAAGATGCCAGGTTGGCTTATCCAAGCCTAATCTCTATGCTCTACAAAGATGTTGGAGTAAGGATGGGAATAACAGAGTACATCTCAGTGGAGCAACCAATCACTAAAACCACAATGGAAAAACAACAAGTGAAGGATGACCCCATCAAGAGGAGGGCGCAAGAATTTCTCCTGGAAGTCCCTCAATTTGAATATTGGGAACAGCTTGAAGCATCTGTTACCAAGTTGCAAGAATCTATGGACCAAATAAAGGAAGAATAGTAAAATCAAAATAGTATGCTCTGCAAACTGCTCAGGGAACAAGAAGAGCAAGGGCATGACTTAAAGGAACTGAAGTGTCAGAAGTTATCTCTTGAAGGACCAAGCACCCCACAGACTAGAAGAACATCCAAATCCCAAACTCAAGGTTGTTGAGTTCTAATCTTAGCCTTAACTCTGTGATAATTGTTCTTATTTGAGTTTTACCTTAGAAGTTATAGTAGTAATTAGTAGTTATTTAATCTCCAATTAAGCTATAATTTATTTTTCTCATCATCATTAAACATGAATAAAATAGAAGATTTTCTTTAGAATAAGGAGGCAATATTTTTCGAATTTTTAATAAAAGAAATTTTAATTATTTACATGTGGTGGCAATGCTTTCTGCCTTCTGAATGAATGCCTGAATAGAGCATATGTCTTTGGAATTTGATGTTCTTGAATGTTAAATATGTTGGCTCTCGAAAGAATGATGAACATGAGACATGTTATTGATAATCTGAAAAATCATAAAAATGATTCTTGAAGCAAGAAAAAGCAGTGAATACAAAGCTTGCAAAAAGAAAAGAGAGAGAAAAAGCAAGTAGAAAAAGCCAATAGCCCTTAAAACCAAAAGGCAAGGGTAATAAAAAGGATCCAAGGCTTTGAGCATCAGTGGATAGGAGGGCCTAAGGGAATCAAATCCTGGTCTAAGCGGCTAAACCAAGTTGTCCCTAACCATGTGCTTGTGGCGTGAAGGTGTCAAGTGAAAACTTGAGACTGAGCGGTTAAATTCAAGGTCCAAAGCAAAAAGGAGAGTGTGCTTAAGAACCCTGGACACCTCTAATTGGGGACTTTAACAAAGTTGAGTCACAATCCGAAAAGGTTCACCCAATTATGTGTTTGTGGCATTTATGTATCCGGTGGTAATACTGGAAAACAAAGTGCTTAGGGCCACGGACAAGACTCATAAAGTAGCTGTGTTCAAGAATCAACATACTGAACTAGGAGAATCAATAACATTATCTGAATTCTAGGTTCCTATAGATGCCAATCATTCTGAGCTTCAATGGATAAAGTGAGATGCCAAAACTGTTCAGAAGCAAAAAGCTACTAGTCCCGCTCATCTAATTAGAATCTGAGCTTCACTCAAGAACTCTGAGATATTATTGCTTCGTGACTTATTTGTTTTCTATTTTATTTGTCTAGTTGCTTGGGGTCAAGCAACAGTTTAAGTTTGGTGTTGTGATGAGCGGATATTTTATACGCTTTTTGGGGTTAATTTCATATAGTTTTTAGTATGATTTGGTTAGTTTTTAGTATATTTCCATTAGTTTTTAGGCAAAATTCATATTTCTGGACTTTATTATAAGTTTGTGTATTTTTCTGTAATTTCAGGTACTTTCTGGCTGAAATTGAGGGAGCTGAGCAAAAATCTGATTCAGGCTGAAAAAGGACTGCTGATGCTGTTGGATTCTGACCTCTCAGCACTCGGAATGGATTTTCTGGAGCTACAGGAGTCCAATTGGCGCACTTCCATTTGCGTTGGAAAGTAGACATCCAGGGCTTTCCAGCAATATATATAATAGTCCATAATTTGCTCAAGGATAGACGATGTAAACTGGCGTTCAACGCCAGTTCCATGTTGCAGTCTGGCGTCCAGCGCTAGAAACAAGTTACAAGTTGGAGTTCAACGCAAGAAACAGGTTACAACCTGGCGTTGAACGCCCAAAACAGCCCAGACATGTGGGAAGCTTAAGTCTCAGCCCCAGCACACACCAAGTGGGCCCCAGAAGTGGATTTCTGCACTATCTATCATAGTTTACTCATTTTCTGTAAACCTAAGTTACTAGTTTAGTATTTAAACAACTTTTAGAGATTTATTTTGCACCTCATGACATTTTAGATCTGAACTTTGTAATCTCTGACTGCATGAGTCTCTAAACTCCATTGTTGGGGGTGAGGAGCTCTGCTGTGTTTCGATGAATTAATGCAACTATTTCTGTTTTCTATTCAAACACGCTTGTTTCTATATAAGATGTTTATTCGCACTTCAATATGATGGATGTGATGATCCGTGACACTCATCATCATCCTCAACCTATGAACGCATGCTTGACAACCACCTCCGTTCTACCTTCGATTGAATGAATATCTCTTGGATTCCTTAATCAGAATCTTCGTGGCATAAGCTAGAATCCATTGGCAGCATTCTTGAGAATCCAGAAAGTCTAAACCTTGTCTGTGGTATTCTGAGTAGGATTCAGGGATTGAATAACTGTGACGAGCTTCAAACTCACAAGGACTGGGCGTAGTGACAGACGTAAAAGGATCAATGGATCCTATTCCAGCATGAGTGGAAACCGACAGATGATTAGCCGTGCGGTGACAGCGCACATGGACCTTTTTCACTGAGAGGACGGATGGTAGCCATTGACAACGGTGATCCACCAACACACAGCTTGCCATAGGAGGAACCTTGCGTGCGTGAAGAAGAAGACAGGGAGAAAGCAGGGATTCAGAAGACAGAGCATCTCCAAAACTCCAACATATTCTCCATTACTGCATAACAAGTATCTATTTCATGCTCTCTTATTTTTCGCAATTCAAACTGATAAATATAATTGATATCCTGACTAAGAGTTACAAGATAACCATAGATTGCTTCGTGCCAACAATCTCCGTGGGATTCGACCCTTACTCACGTAAGGTATTACTTGGACGACCCAGTGCACTTGCTGGTTAGTGGTACGAGTTGTGAAAAGTGTGATTCACAATTCGTGCACCACCAACGTTTGCGACTAAGTTTGCCTCAAACTTAGAGGCAAACGTTCGCACCAAATGTAATCTTGGAAGGCGCACGTTTGAGTTCAAGTTTGACCCCAAACTTGTACTCAAACGTGAATGACAGGCAAAAACCTTTCTGCATAATTTTAGCAAACCAACGTTTGAGTTGAAGTTTGCCTCAAACTTCAACTCAAACTTAAAGGCTCAGAGTCCAAATTGCAAAAGGGTTTTTTCTCTCAAGTCCAAGAACAACCAACCAAGGCTATCTTCAATCCAAGTCCATCAAGGCCAAGGCCCAAACTCAAGGCTCCAAGACCATTAGAAGAAAGTGTATAAATAGAAGTTAGTTTGATTTAGGAGGGAGGTCGACTTTTACTTTTGAATTTACACCTCTTGGAGGATTTTACTTACTGTAACTTGGATCTAGGAGGAGAATTGAATTTTCTTCCTCTTCGGTTTCTTGTTTTCTTTTCTGCAAAGTTTTGCTGAGTCTTGGGTGTTAAGAATTGAGGAAATTCTGTCTCAATCTCACCTTGAGATCTCTTTTTGTTTCTTTCACTGCACCATTGGAGAATTGAGATTTGAATTCAAGTATTCTTACTGTTTTGATCTCTAATTTGTTACAATTGATTTTTGAATTGGATCAAGGAGGGTAGTGAGATCTAGACTTGGTTTTCTAGTCTCTTGACCCCTGAGATCTGAAATTTCCTTTTAATTCTTCTGTTGAACGCTTCTTCAAGCCAATTTACATTTTTTGTTTGAGATCTACTGCAATTAAATTCATCTTTTACTTCCCTGCTTGTTGCAATTTACTTTAACTTGTTTAATTTCTGCAAATCCAATTCCCAATTACTTTTATAATTCAAGCAATTTACATTTCTTGCACTTTAAGATTCAGTCATGTACATTTCTTGCAATTTAAGTTTTTGCAATTTATATTTCTTGCACTTTAAGATTCAGCCTCTTTAAGTTCTCTGCACTTTAAATTCTTGTCAATTATCCCTCTCCCTTTAAATTTCATGCAATTTAGCTTCTGTTGGATATAAATCACTCAACTCAACTTTTGTTTGCTTGACTAAATCAACCACTAAACTAAAATTGCTCAATCCTTCAATCCCTGTGGGATCGACCTCACTCATGTGAGTTATTATTACTTGATGCGACCCGGTACACTTGCCGGTGAGTTTTGTGTTGGATCATTTTCCACACATCAATATGAAATTGCAAAAAAACTCACAAACTCAAAGTAGAATCCAAAAATGTGAATTTAACACTAAAACTTATGAAAACTTTATAAAAATTAAATAAAACATAGAAAAAACAATATAAAAACAAAACCAAAAAGCGTATAAAATATCCGCTCATCACAACACCAAATTTAAACTGGATCGTTTTTATTTAGTTTTTATTAAGTTTTTATAGGTTTTAGTGTTAATTTCACACTTTTGGATTAAATTATGAGTTTTTGTGTTTTGTGCAATTTTAGGTATTTTCTGGCTGAAATTTAGGAGCTGGAGCAGAAGTCTAATTCAGAGACAGAGAAAGCACTACAGATTTGTCCAAATCTGACCTTCCTGCATTTGGAAAAGCATTTCTTGAGCTACAGAAGTCCCAATGAAGCGCTCTCAATGGCTATGGAAAGCTGACTTCCAGATCTTTCCAGCAATATATAATAGTCCATACTTTGCTTCAGATTCAAAAGCCCAAAACTGGCATCCAACGCCAGCTACCTGCCCCCCTTCCAGGCGTCCAGCGCCCAACAGAGCAGAGACCAATGTACAAACGCCCAGTAAAGACCCTCTAGCTGGCGTTCCATGCCCAAAGACATCAAGGAACGTGGATCTCGTCAAAGCTCAGCCCAAACACTCACCAAGTGGGCTCTAGAGGTGAATTTTAGCACTAGATAGACTGTTTTACCCTTACTAGTCATCTGTTTAATATTTAAAGTATATTTTACATAATCATTCGGAGAACATACATATAACATCAGGCCTTTTACACTATTTTCAAGTTTTACATAGTGTTTTACTTCAGTATGAGTTTCTAAACCTCCTAGGTTGAGGGGAGGAGCCCTGCTGAGTCCTATGAATTAATAAAAGTATTACTAATTCTTCTCCAATCCGTGTTTGATCTGTTTCTAAGATGTATATCTGATCTTCATTGTGGTGAATAGAATGATCTAACCAATTAGCTCTATTCATCACATTAAGACGAATGTGCCTGACAAACACCCGCGTCTACTTGGGTTCGTGTGAATACGTGACTGGAAAGCACGAGCCAACAGCTATGTTTATACATTTCTCAAATGGTTAATCCATGACTTCGTTGGGGACTTCTCGAGACACTAGTTTAGTAAATTTCCGGGGAGATTAGGGTCTCTGTGGTATAGGCTAGAATCCTAAGAAATAGCATCCTCTGATCCGGAAGATTCGACCTTGTTTGTGGCTTTTTGAGTAGGATCGCCAAGAGAATTGACTGCTATGCGCTCACCCTTCGTCAGATTGGATGACCACGGCTAATGGCGTTTAATCTGTAGCAGAGGAGATCAATGACCACAGCCCATGGCGTTGATCACATACAGCCTGCCATAGAAGAAGATCATTCACAAGCAGAAAAGACAGTAGTACCAGAGTTAATTTAGAAAGACAAAGAAACTCTAACTCTCAACTCTATTCCTATCCTTATTTCAACATAACATCCAAATGTTTGATATAAATAGTACCTATACAAAGTTCCATCAAATGACCTTCTGATTCCGCCTTACTAAGACCTGCAAGATAACCATAGCTTGCTTCAAGCCACAATCCTCGTGGGATCGACCCTGACTTGCTCAGGTATTACTTGGACGACCAAATTCACTTGCTGGTACTACTATACGAAAGTGTGGGGTTTGCGTACACGCTACCAAGTTTTTGGCGCCGTTGCTGGGGATTGTTGAGTTTGGACAAACTGATGGATTGTCTTGCTCCCTAGATCAGGTAATTTTTATTTTTGTTTGATCAAAAATATTTTTCTTTCCTTTGTTTAATTTATGTTCTTGTTGAGTCTCTGATTTTTGCATGAGTATAACTTTGATTTGAGTCTTTTATTTTTGTTTTTTTCTTCCTTAAATTTTTGAAAATTTTGAAACCCTTTTTTAAAATATTTGTCTTTTCTCTGTTTGAGTCTTTGTTTGTTTTCTTGCTTTGAGTCTTTGAGTCTTTTATTTTTATTTTACTCTTCTTCAAATTTTTGAAAGTCATAAAAACCTTTTCAAAAATATTTTTTATTTTTGTTGTTCAATTGGTTAGAGCGTTGTGTTCATGTTCTTGGTAATTGTTGTTTCTTTGAGTCTTTGAGTCTTTTATTTTTCCTTCAATTTTTCGAAAAAATCATACAACTTTTTCAAAAATACTTTTATTTTCTTTGTTTAATCTTTGTTCTTTGTTTGAGTCTTGTGTTCTTGTTCTTGCTTGAATTTTTCGTGTTCTTTGAGTCCTTCTTTCAAAAAAATTTTCAAAAATATTTTTCTTTAGTTTAATCTTGTGTCAAGTCTTTAAGTTTGGTGTTTTCTTGTTATTTTTCTTCAAATTTTGGAAAATTGTGTTTTGGTTTTCTAAAAATTTTAAGTTTGGTGTTCTTTTTATGTTCTTGTGTTCTTTGAGTCTTTAAATTTTGTTTTTTGTGTTCTTGTTAGTCTTCAAAGTGTTCTTGAATCGTGTATGTGTTTTGATCTTAAATTTTTTTAGTTTGGTGTCGCCTTGTGTTTCCCTCCAAATTTTTTAAAATAAAGTGGTGCTAGATCTAAAATTTTAAGTCTTGTGTCTTTTTTTGTGTTTTTTTCTTTCATCAATAAATTCAAAAATAAAAAAATATCTTTTCTAACTTAATTTTAGCATAATTTTCGAAAATAACAATAAAAATTCATATTTCAATTTTAAATTTTATTTTATCGTATCTTAGTTGTCAAGTTTTCAAAAATCAAATCTTTTTCAAAATTTAAAAATCTTATCTTATCTTTTTCAAATTTCAAATTTTCAAAATCATATCTTTTTCAAAATCAAATTTTAAAATCTTATGTCTTTAAAATCAATTTCAAATCTCTTTAATTTCATATCTTATCTTTTTCTAATTTCAAATTTTGATTTCAAATCTTTTCTTATCTTATCTTTTATTTTTATTTTTATTAGTTACCTTTTCTTTATTAATATCTTATCTTCTCTCTCTTATTTTTCAAAGCTTCCTAACTAACTCACCTCTTCTTAATTTTCGAAAATTACTTCTCTTCTTCTCTCTCATCTTTTTCAAAACTACCTAACTAACGCTTCTATTCTTAATTTTCGAAAATAATATCTTCTTCTCTCTCTCTTCTTTATCAAAACTACCTAACTAACTCTCTTCTCTGTTAATTTTTGAAAACTTCTCCCTCTTCTCTCTCTTCTATTTTCGAAAATTCACTAACCAATTTTAAAATATTTTTAAATTATTAACCATAATTTTCTAAAATTAATTAATTAAATAAAAAAAAATATTTTAATTCTTATTTACTTTTTTATTTATACTTTTTCTCATCTCCACTCATATCATTCGAACTCTATCTCTCTCTCCTCTTCTACCTACACTTTATCTTCTTTCCTTTCTTCTTTGCATTTAACTGGAAGCTCTTTGATCCAAGTGGCACAAAAATCTTTCTTATTTTCTCTTTTTCTATCTTCTCTTCTTTAATCTTATCTACTATTTCCAAGGTATTTTTCTGTTACTTCTTTTATGTCTTTTCTTTTTTCTTCTTCTTTCTTTACTTCTGACTTTAAGGAGGAGCTTCTTGTCTATTGGCATAGAAAGATTTCTTGTTTTCTTTCTTTTTCTTTTGTTCTTGTTTATGACCAGGAATAGGGATAAGGAACCCCTCTTGACTCCTAATCCTGAACCCAAGAAGACTTTAAGGAGGCGTTTACAACAAAAAGCACAACACTCCGGAAGAGACCTTTCAGAAAGTTTTGAACAAGAAACAGAAGACATGGCCGTACCACAAGAGAAGCCAAGAAAGGTCCTTGGTGATTTTACCATGCCTACCTCTGACTTTTATGGCAGAAGCATTGTTGTACCTGCAATTGGAGCTAACAATTTTGAGCTTAAGCCTCAGTTAGTCTCTCTTCTGTAGCAGTATTGCAAATTCCATGGACTTCCAATGGAAGATCCACATCAGTTCTTAGCAGAATTCTTACAGATCTTTGATACTGTAAAGACTAATGGAGTTAATCCTGAAATCTACAAGCTGATGTTTTTCCCTTTTGTTTTGAGAAACATAGCTAAGTTTTGGTTGGATGCCCAACCAAGAGCTAGTCTTCACTCTTGAGAAAAGTTGGTTAATGCTTTTCTAGCTAAGTTCTTTATTCCCCAATGGATGTGCAAAATTAGAGTGGAAGTTCAAACCTTTAGACAAAGAGAAGGTGAATCCCTCTATAAAGCTTGGGAAAGATACAAGCAATTGATCAGGAGATGTCCTCCTGAAATGCTCTCAGAGTGGTCCCTTATAGGCATGTTCTATGATGGCTTGTCTGAGATATCCAAGATTTCCTTGGATAGCTCTATAGGTGGATCTCTCTACTTGAAGAAAACACCTACTGAAGCAAGAGAACTCATTGACATGGTTGCTAACAACAAGTTCATGTACACTTTTGAAAGAAATCCTGTAAAATATGGAATCTCTCAAAAGAAAGGAGTTCATGAAGTTGAGACTCTGAATGCCATCCTGGCTCAGAATAAGATCCTGACCCAACAGGTCAACATGATATCTCAACATTTGACTGGGATGCAAACTGCAGCTGGCAGTAATCAGGAAGCTTCTCTTGAAGAAGAAGCTTATGATCCTGATCAACCCATCATGGAGCAGGTGAATTACATGGGAGAGCCCTATGGAAACACTTACAACCCTTCAAAAAGGAACCATCCCAATATTTCATGGAAAGATCAACAGAAACCTCAGTAAGGTTTCAATAACAACCAAGGTAGAAGGAACCAGAATAGGTTGAATAATAGACTACCATTCCCATCTTCTCAAGGGAATATGGAGACCTCTAAGCAGAGCTTTTCTGCCTTAGCCATTCTGGTCTCTAGCCTTACTAAGATCGCCCACAGTTTCATTAATGAAATAAGATCCTCCATTAGAAATTTGGAGGTACAGGTTAGTCAACTAAGCAAGAAGATCTCTGAGAGTCCTCCTGACACTCTTCCCAGTAACACTGAGGTCAATCCTAGAGAAGAGTGCAAGGCCAAAACCATGGAAGACATGGCCAAAACAGAGGAGATTGGGAAGGTGTTGAATGCCAGTGAAGAAGCCTTCACTGGGCGTTCAACGCCCACATTGGCAGCAAGCCTGGCGTTAAACACTAGTGAGGAAGCCCTCACTGGGCTTTTAATGCCCATCCTGGAAGAAAAGCTGGCATTGAACGCCAGCCAGCGAGCATTGGCTGGGTGTTTAAGGCCCAAACAAGAAGGCTTACTGGCATTGAACGCCAGTGAGGAACCCCTCACTGGCATTCAACGCCCAAACAGGCAGCTATTCTGGCACTGAACGCTAGTGACGAACCCCTCACTCGGTGTACAACGCCCACCAGCCTAGGGAAGCTGGCTTTGATCGCCAGCAAAGACATCCCGGCTAGGCGTTCAACACCCAGAATTCTAGAGGAACAAGCGTTTAACGCCATTCAGAGTGGACAGTAATGATGTTCAATGCCCAATAAGATAACGGAGGTTGCGTTGAATGCCAACCAAAGTACACCCTCTGAGTCATGATCATGTGCATTAGTCAAGAGACAGAATTCACAGCAGTGAAATCAGAACACTCTAAAAAGAGTGTCAAAGTTGAACACCAGTGAGGAAGCCCTCACTGGGCATTCAATGCCCCAAGAGGGGAGCATTGCTGGCGTTGAACGCCAGCCAGGGACCAGCCCCTGGGCGTTCAAGCGCCAGTACAAGAGAGAAGGGAATCTGGAATTCCCTAGCACAGTGAACTTTCTTCCTGTCCTTTCATGAATGAGCTCCACATGCTCTAGAGAAAAGACACGACTCACTGTCTGTGGTAAGACTGGGTTCTTAGTGAAGACAACTCTCATGCAAGGTAAGAGGCCTTCAGTTGGGACTTTCTTGTCCATCTAGCCTTTAGGTACTTTCTTCTTAGTACCTTTGTGCCTAGAGCTTATTGAAGGCTGCCCAACACCAAACTTAGAATTGATGTTTGGGGGCTCTGTAGAGCTTTGCACAGAAAGAGAGTATTGGACCACTAGGTGTTGCACAGTTATCTCTCTTTTAGTGGGAGAATTGGGATGAGGCATCTTGAACATGATGTGATCCTCCCCTAGTTGTAGAGTCAGTTCTCCCATAGACACATCAATGATAGCATTGGCAGTGGCTAGGAAAGGTCTTCCAAGGATGATAAAGTCATCCTCATCCTCTCCTAAGTCCAAGATTATGAAGTTTGTAGGGATGTAGTGGTTTTCAACCTTTAACAAGACATCCTCTACTAAGCCATATGGCTTTTTCATTGTCTTGTCAGCCACCTCTAATGAGATGTGTACAGTTTGTACCTCAAGGATTCCCAGTTTTTCCATTACAGAGAGTGGCATAAGGTTGATGCTTGATCCTAGGTCACACAGAGCCTTTTCAAAGGACATGGTGCCTATGGTGCAAGGAATCAGAAAGCGTCCAGGATCTGGAAACTTCTGAGGTAGCCACTGCTGAACCAAAGCATGGAGTTCTTTGGTAAGAAGTGCAGGTTCTTCCTCCGATGGCCTTGTACTAAATAACTTGGCATTCAGCTATATAAGAGCTCCTAGGTATGGAGCAACTTGCTCTTCCCTAGTGACTTCATCCTCATCTGAGGATGAGTAGCCATCAGAGCTCATGCACTGGAGAAGTGCATGCTAAGGAACCTCAATGGTCTTTATGGTTTCCTTTGGTTCTGGGCTAGAGGGTTCTTGAGTGGGATTTAAGCACTCAAGGGGTGTGCTTTGACTGGCATTCAATGCCAGATCTGTTAGCTCTTTGGGCGTTGAATGCCCTTGCTGTCCACCCTGACTGGCATTAAACGCCAGTCCCTCTAGCATTCCGGGGCTTAAACACCTAGCAGGGATGTCCTTGCTGGCGTTCAACGCCAGCTTCCCTGGGTCGGTGGGCGTTGAACGCCCAGTGAGGGGTTCCTCACTGGCGTTCAACGCTAGAGTGGCTGCATGGTTGCGTGTTGAACGCCCAGTGTTCCTCACTGGCATTCAATGCTAGAAAGCCTGGGTGTTTGGGCGTTGAACGCCCAGTCAGTTCTCCCTGGCTGGCGTTCAATGCTAGCTCTGCTGCTAGGATGGGCGTTGAATGCCCAATGACCTCACTGGCGTTCAGTGCCAGGCTTGCTGCCAGATTAGGCATTGAACGCCCAGTGATATGTCCTTCACTGGCGTTCAACGCCACCCCATCCTTCTCATGTTTGGACTCTGCCTCCATAGTTATGGCCTTGCACTCTTCTCTAGGATTTACCTCAGTATTACTGGGAAGAGTTTCAGGGGAAATCTCAGGGATCCTCTTGCTCAGTTGACCAACTTGCACCTCTAAATTTCTAATGGAGGACCTTGTTTCATTAATAAAACTAAGAGTGGTCTTAGAGAGGCTAAAAACCAGAGTAACTAAGTCATAGAGCCTCTGCTTAGAGATTTCCGTGTTCCCTTGAGAAGATGGGAATGGTGGTCTGTTATTGAACCTGTTCTGGTTCCTTCCACCTTGATTGTTATTGCAACCTTGCTGAGGTTTTTGTTGATCCTCCTATGAGAGGTTAGGATCTTACATGAAGGGTTGTAGGTGTTTTCATAGGGTTCTCCCATGTAATTCACCTCCTCCATGGTGGGTTGATCAGGATCATAAGCTTCTTCTTTAGGAGAAGCTTCCTAAGTACTGCCAGTTGCAATTTGTATTCCAGTCAGATGCTGGGAGATCATATTCACCTGTTGGGTCAAGATCCTTTTCTGAGATAATATGGCATTCATAGTTTTATCATCATAAACTCTTTTCTTCTGAGAGATTCCATGGTTAACAGGATTTCTTTCAGAAGTATACATAAATTGGTTGTTTGCAACCATCTCAATGAGTTCTCTTACTTCTGTAAGTGTTTTCTTCAAGTGGAGTGATCCACCTGCAGAGTTATCTAATGAAATTTTAGATATCTCAGACAAGCCATCATAGAACACGCCTATGATGGACCATTCTGAGAGCATGTCAGGAGGACATCTCCTGATCAGTTGCTTGTATCTTTCCCAAACTTCCTAGAGGGATTCACCTTCTCTTTGTCTGAAGGTTTGAACTTCCACTCTAATCTTGCTCATCCTTTGAGGAAGAAAGAATTTAACCAGAAAAGTATTAACCAGCTTTTTCCAAGAGTCAAGACTCTCTCTAGGTTGGACATCCAACCATAGCTTAGCTTTGTCTCTTACAGCAAAGGGAAAGAGCATCAGCTTGTAGACTTTAGGATCAACTCCATTAGTCTTTACAGTATCATAGATCTGTAAGAACTCATCTAAAAACAGATGTGGATCTTCCATTGAAAGTCCATAGAATTTGCAGTTCTGCTGCAGAAGAGAAACTAACTAAGGCTTTAGCTTAAAATTGTTAGCTCCAATGGCAGGTACAAAGATACTTCTGCCATAAAAGTCAGAGGTACGCATGGTGAAGTCACCAATAATCTTCCTTGGCTCCTCTTGAGGTTCGGACATATCTCATTTTTCTTGTTCAAAATTTTCTGAGAGGTTTCTTCTGGAGTGTTGTATTCTAGCTTGATGTAGACGACTCATTAGAGTTTTCTCAGGTTCAAGATCAGGAGTTAAGAGGGGTTCTTTATCCCTGTTCCTGGTCATAAACAAGAAAGGAAAAGAAAGAAAAGAAGAAAGCTTTTTGTGACACTTGGACCAAAGAGCGTCTAGTGAGATGTGGAGAAAGAAGAGAGAAATAAAAGTGAAGATGGAAGAGAAGAGAGGAGTAGAGTTTGAATAAATGGAAGTGAATAGGAGAAGAAGTATAAATAGAAAAGATAAATAAGAATTAAAATATTTTTTTATTTTATTTATTAATTAATTTCAAAAATTAAGTTAATTAATTTAAAAGGATTTAAAATTTAAGTGTTAAATTTTCGAAAATAGACGAGAGAGAAGAGGAAGAAGTTTTCAAAAATTGAGAGAGAGAAGAGTTAGTTAGGTAATTTTGAAAAGGAAGGGAGAGAAGATAAGATATTAATTAAGAAAAGATTTGAATTTAAAAAAGATAACAGATAAGATAAGAAAAGATTTAAAATTGAAATTTTAAATTAGAAAAAGATAAGATATGAAATTAAAAAGATTTGAAAATGATTTTAAAAAGATAAGATTTTAAAATTTGATATTAAAAAATATTTGATTTTTAAAATTTGAAATTTGAAAAAGATAAGATTTTTAATTTTGAAAAGATTTGATTTTTGAAATTTTAAAAACTAATATGAGATAAGATAAAAATTTTGAATTGAATAAAGATAGAAAAGATATTTTTTTTATTTTTAAATTTAATGATGAAGGAGAAAAACAAGTAAAAGACACAACTTAAAATTTTTAGATCTAATGCTCCTTGTTTTTGAAAATTTTGGAGGGAAACACAAAAGAACACCAAACTTAAAAAATTTTAAGATCAAAACACAAAAAAGACTCAAGAACAAAGGTTGAAGAAGGACTGCTGATTTTCTAGACTTTACTATGATTTTGTGTGTTTTTCTGTGATTTCAGGTATTTTCTGGCTGAAATTGAGGGACTTGAGCAAAAATCTGATTCAAAGGTTGAAGAAGGACTGCTGATGCTGTTGGATTCTGACCTCCCTGCACTCAAAGTGGATTTTCTGGAGCTACAGAACTCAAAATGGCGCGCTTCCAATTGCGTTGGAAGGTAGACATCCAGGGCTTTCCAGAAATATATAATTGTCCATACTTTTCCCGAGATTTGATGGTCCAAACCGGCGTTCCAAGTCAGCATAGAAATTCTGGCGTCAAAACGCCAGAACTGGCATGAAAGCTGGAGTTAAACGCCCAAACTGGCACAAAAGTTGGCGTTTAACTCCAAGAAAAGTCTCTACACATGAAAGCTTCAATGCTCAGCCCAAGCACACACCAAGTGGGCCCCAGAAGTGGATTT
Source organism: Arachis ipaensis (assembly GCF_059453495.1). Taxonomy (NCBI): domain Eukaryota; kingdom Viridiplantae; phylum Streptophyta; class Magnoliopsida; order Fabales; family Fabaceae; genus Arachis; species Arachis ipaensis. Next base: position 61,582,907 of record NC_142441.1, read on the forward strand.
TTACATTAACTATTCTAGCTTACTCATTTTCTATAACCCTAGGTCACTAGTTTATTATAAAAACTATTTTTAGTGATTCATCTTGTACTTCATGACACTCAACACGTTTCATATTGTATCTTCCATGGCATGAGTCTCTAAACCCCATGGTTGGGGGTGAGGAACTCTGCTATATTTTGATGAATTAATGCAATCACTACTATTTTCCATTCTATCACGCTTGCTTCCATTCTAAGATATTCACTCGTACTTCAATTTGATGAATGTGATGATCTGTGACACTCATCACCATTCTCAACCTATGAACACGTGCCTAACAACCACCTCCGTTCTACCTTAGACTGAGTGCTTATCTCTTAGCCTCCTGGTTCAGATCAGAGTCTTCGTGGTATAAGCTAGAATCAATTGGCAGCATTCTTGAGATCCGGAACGTCTAAACCTTGTCTGTGGTATTCTGAGTAGGATCTGGGATAGGATGACTGTGACGAGCTTCAAACTCACAAGTGCTGGGCGTAGTGACAGACAAAAAAAGGATCAATGGATACTATTCCAGCATGAGTGAAAACCGATAGATGATTAGCCGTGCGGTGACAGCGCATTTGGACCATTTTCACTGACAGGAAGGATGGTAGCCATTGACAACGGCGATCCACCAACATACAGGTTGCCATGGAAGGAACCTTGCGTGCATGAAGAAGAAGATAGTAGGAAAGCAGAAATTCAGAAGATAGAGCATCTCTAAAACCTCAACCTGTTCTCCGTTACTGCATAACAAGTATTTATTTCATGTTCTTTTACTTTTTACAATTAAATCTAAGAATTATTGATATCCTGACTAAGAGTTACAAGATAACCATAGCTTGCTTCAAGCCGACAATCTCTGTGGGATCGACCCTTACTCACGTAAGGTATTACTTGGACGACCCAGTGCACTTGCTGGTTAGTTGTGCGGAATTGCAAAAGTGTGATTGTGATTTCGTGCACCAAGTTTTTGGCGCCGTTGCTGGGGATTGTTCGAGTTTGGACAACTGACAGTTTATCTTGTTGCTTAGATTAGGAATAATTTATTTTTGTTGGTTTAGAGTCACTAAATTTGAGTCTTTTACTTCAGTTAGTTTCATATTTTAAGTTTGGTGTCAATTGCATGCTTTTATTTTCTTTTAATTTTTTGAATTTGCATATTCCTAGTTCTTTCTTGATCTTTAAAAATTCTAAGTTTGGTGACTTCTTTGTGTTTTCCTTTAAATTTTCGAAAATTTGTGTTTGATTTTCTAAAAATTTTAAGTTTGGTGTGTTTTTGTGCTTTTATTTACTTAAAATTTTTTCAAAAATTTGTTCTTGGTGTTCATCTTGATCTTCAAAGTGTTCTTGGTGTTCATCTTGACATTCAAAGTTTTCTTGTTTATTCTCTTTGTTTTGATCTAAAATTTCTAAGTTTAGTGTCATTTTGTTGTTTTTCTCTTTCCTCATTAAAATTCAAAAATTAAAAAAATATCTTTTCCTTATTTTACTCATAAATTTCGAAATTTTGCATTAAATTAGTCAAAGATTTTCAAAATCATATCTTTTTTTTAGTCAAGTCAAAATTCTAATTTCAAAAATTGATCTTTTCAAATCTTTTTCAAAAATCAAATCTTTTTAATTTCTTCAATCATATATTTTTTTAATAAATTGCAATCATATCTTCAAAATCATATCTTTTTCAAAATAATTTTAAATCATATCTTTTTTATTGCTATTTTCAAAATCTTTTTAATTAATTAATTAATTTAGTTTTCAATTTGCTTTTATTTCATTTTCTTCTAAATTTCGAACTTATATTCAATTTTTCAATTATTTTATTTTATTTTATTTTATTTTAATTTCGGTATTCAAAAAAAAACAAAAATATATTTTATTTGCAATCCACATCATCTCCCTTTCTCCGTCATGGACCTAAGTGAAATGAGCAGTCCAGAAGGACTTTGAGGTCATATGCTAACCCCATTACAGCTGCATATGGGAGTAGCATCTGTATACATCCTATCAAAGCAAGCAGTTTTGAGCTAAATCCTCAACTCATTTTCATGGTGCAGTAAAATTGCCAGTATTTCGGTCTTCCACAGGAAGAATCTACTGAGTTTCTGGCACAGTTCTTACAAATTACTGACACAGTACGTGATAAAGAAGTGGATCAGGATCTCTACAGATTGTTACTATTTCCATTTGCTGTAAAAGATCAAGCTAAAAGGTGGTTAAATAACCAACCCACAACAAGCATAAAAACATGGAGACAGCTATCAGACAAATTCCTGAATCAATTTTACCCTCCAAAAAGGATGACACAGCTGAGGCTGGACATCCAAGGCTTTAAACAAGAGGATCATGAATCCCTTTATAATGCCTGGGAGAGGTACATAGGGATGCTAAGAAAATGCCCCTCTAAAATGTTTTCAGAGTGGGTACAGTTAGACATCTTCTACTATGGGCTTACAGAAAGAGCTCAAATGTCTCTAGAATACTCAGCTGGTGGATCCATACACATGAGAAAAATGATTGAAAAAGCTCAAGAACTCATTGACACGGTTACTAGAAATCAACATCTGTACTCAAGCAGTGAGTTCTTTATAAAAGAAGAGGCTAGAACAGTAACTACTGATCCTAATCCTCAAGAACAGATTGTTGAACTTAATCAGCAATTACTCCTTATGACAAAACAATTAGCAGAATTTAAAGAGATGCTCCAAGATACTAAAAATGCTAATAAGAATATGGAAGCACAATTGAATCAGACAAGACAGCAGCTATCTAAACAGATAACAGAAGAATGCCAAGCTGTCCAACTAAGGAGCGGGAAGACATTGAATAATTTAGCTCAAAGTAGCAAAAAGCCAAGAAAGAAACAACTGACAGAGGATGACCAAACCACTGCCCAAAATCCCTCTGAGGACAGCAAGAGCCCAGAGAGGAATAATTCTGGCGTTCAAACGTCAGAAAAGGGAGAAAAGTTGGCGTTGATTGCCCATTCCTTGCCAGTTCTGGCGTTCAAAAGCCAGAAAAGGGTGGGAAGCTGGCGTTAAACGCCCATCCAGCACCCAATCCTGGCGTTCAAACGCCAATTTGGGATCAGACACCTGCAAGTGCTGGTAGTAACCCCTCTAAGAAGGCTTCTCCAACCACCTCTGTAGGGAATAAACCTGCAGCAACTAAGGTTGAATAATATAAAGCCAAGATGCGTTATCCTCAGAAACTCCACCAAGCGGAGCAAGATAAATAATTTACCCGCTTTGCAGACTATCTCAGGACTCTTGAGATAAAGATCCTATTTCCAGAGGCACTTGAGCAAATACCCTCTTATGCTAAGTTCATGAAAGAGATCTTAAGTCATAAGAAGGATTGGAGAGAAACTGAAAACGTGTTTTTCACTGAAAAATGCAGTGCAGTCATTCTGAAAAGTTTACCAGAGAAGCTTCAAGATCCAGGAAGCTTTATGATACCATGCACATTAGAGGGTGCTTGTATCAAGATAGCTCTATGTGACCTTAGAGCAAGTATCAACCTAATACCTGCATCCACTATTAGAAAGCTTGGCTTTACTGAAGAAGTCAAACCAACCCGAATATGTCTTCAACTTGCTGATGGCTCCATTAAATATTCATCAGGCATAATTGAGGACATGATTGTCAAGGTTGGGCCATTTGCCTTTCCCACTGACTTTGTAGTGCTGGAAATGGAGGAGCATAAGAGTGCAACTCTCATTCTAGGAAGACCTTTCCTGGCAACTGGACGAACTCTTATTGATGTACAAAAAGGGAAAGTGACCCTAAGAGTCAATAAGGATGAGTTCAAGTTAAATGCTGTCAAAGCTATGCAGCATCCAGACACATCAAATGACTGCATGAGCACTGATATTATTGACTCTTTGGTGGAAGAGATCAATATGACTGAAAGTCTCGAATCAGAGCTAGAGGACATATTGAAAGATGTTCAGCCTGATCTGGAGGAATCAGAGGAAATAAAAGAACCTCTGAAAATTCCTCAGGAAGAGGATAAGCCTCCTAAACCCGAGCTCAAACTACCACCACCATCCCTGAAATATGCATTTCTAGGAGAAGGTGACACTTTTCCAGTGATCATAAGCTCTGCTTTAAATCCACAGGAAGAGAAAGCACTAATTCAAGTGCTACGGACACACAAGACAGCTCTTGGGTGGTCCATAAGTGATCTTAAAGGCATTAGCCCAGCAAGATGCATGCACAAGATCCTATTGGATGATGATGCTAAGCCAATGGTTCAACCACAGAGGCGGCTAAATCCAGCCATGAAGGAGGTGGTGCAGAAAGAGGTCACTAAGTTACTAGAGGCTGGGATTATTTATCCTATTTCTGATAGCCCCTGGGTAAGCCTTGTCCAAGTTGTACCCAAAAAGGGAGGCATGACAGTGGTTCACAACGAAAAGAATGAACTGGTTCCCACAAGAACAGTTACAGGGTGACGTATGTGTATTGACTACAGAAGGCTCAATACAGCCACCAGAAAGGATCATTTTCCTTTTCCATTCATAGACCAGATGCTAGAGAGACTAGCAGGTCATGACTATTACTGCTTTTTAGATGGCTATTCAGGTTACAACCAAATTGCAGAAGATCCTCAAGACCAAGATAAAACAGCATTCACATGTCCATCTGGAGTATTTGCCTACAGAAGGACGCCTTTTAGTCTGTGCAATACACCTGCAACCTTTCAGAGGTGCATGCTCTCTATCTTTTTTGATATAGTAAAGAAATTTCAAGAAGTCTTCATGGATGACGTTTCAGTATTTGGAGACTCATTCAGCTCCTGTCTTGACCATTTAGCACTTGTTCTGAAAAGATGCCAAGAGACCAACCTAGTTTTAAACTGGGAAAAATGTCACTTTATGGTGACTGAAGGAATTGTCCTTGGGCATAAAATTTCAAACAGGGGAATAGAGGTGGATCAAGCTAAAGTGGAAGTAATTGAAAAATTACCAACACCTACCAATGTTAAGGCAATCAGAAGCTTTCTGGGACATGCAAGATTCTACAGGAGGTATATAAAGGATTTTCAAAAATCGCAAAATCTCTGAGTAATCTGCTAGCTGCTGATACAGCATTTGTCTTTGACACAGAGTGTCTGCAGGCGTTTGAAACTCTAAAAGCTAAGCTGGTCACAGCACCAGTGATTTCTGCACCAGACTGGACATTACCATTTGAACTAATGTGTGATGCCAGTGACCATGCCATTGGTGCAGTATTAGGACAGAGGTATAACAAACTTCTGCACGTCATTTACTATGTCAGCCGTGTTCTAAATGACGCACAAAAAAACTACACAACAACAGAAAAAGAGTTGCTTGCAGTGGTTTATGCCATTGATAAGTTTAGATCCTATTTAGTAGGTTCAAACGTGATTGTGTATACTGACCATGCTGCTCTTAAATATCTACTCACAAAGCAGGATTCAAAACCCAGGCTCATAAGATGGGTGTTGCTTCTGCAAGAGTTTGATATAGAAATAAGAAACAAAAAAGGGATAGAGAACCAAGTAGCTGATCACCTGTCCCGGATAGAACCAGTAGCAGGGGCGTCCCTCCCTCCTATTGAGATCTCTAAGACCTTTTCGGATGAGCAACTGGAAGCACCATGGTTTGCAGACATTGCAAATTATAAACCTGTGAGGTTCATACCCAAGGAGTACAGCAGAATGCAAACGAAAAAACTAATTTTTGATGCAAAGTACTACTTATGGGATGCAAAGTACTAATTTCTGATGTAAAGTACTACTTATTGGATGAACCATATCTCTTTAAGAAATGTGCAGATGGAATGATTCGCAGATGCGTACCCAGAGAAGAGGCACAAAAGATCCTATGGCACTGCCATGGATCACAATATGGAGGACATTTCGGAGGTGAGCGAACAGCCACTAAGGTCCTCCAATGTGGCTTCTACTGGCCTACTCTCTATAGAGTTGCCCGAGAGTTTGTGCGTAACTGTGACAGTTTCCAAAGAGCTGGCAACTTACCCCACGGTTATGCCATGCCTCAACAAGGGATCTTAGAGATTGAGTTGTTTGATGTATGGGGTATTGACTTCATGGGTCCTTTCCCACCATCATACTCAAACACTTACATTCTGGTGGTAGTAGACTATGTATCTAAATGGGTAGAAGCAATTGCCACACCCACTAAAATATCTAAAATATTTTTTATTCAAAAGAAAGTGCAAATATATACATGTTGGAGTTTTTCATTCTTTTAAGTCAGATAATATCTGGATCTCAACTTGGTGCCTCATTAAAAAACCTTTTCAGGAAAAATAGTGCATCCTATGATGAGATCTTTTACCTTTTCTAGCTATAGTACCTTCTTAGGTTGCAGGCGTGCCACGATTTGGGAAGCTCTCGTCCATCGAGTTCAGTCAGTCTGTAGTAGCCCTTCCCAAGTACTTTTATGACTCGCTAGGGTCTTTTCCAGTTTGCTGCCAACTTTCCTTCTCCGGGTCGAGTTGTTCCAATATCATTTCGGATTAGGATGAGATCATTCTCCGTGAAACCTCTTGGCACTACCTTTTGATTATATCTTGAAGCCATTCGGCGATTTAGCGCTTCTTCCCTGATCCAAGCTCTTTCTTGGATTTCCGGAAGTAGGTCGAGTTCTTCTCTTTGAAGTTGAGAGTTGGCTTCTTCATTGTAGTGGACTACTCTAGGCGACCCTTCCTCGACCTCTACTGGGATTATTGCCTCCACGCCGTACGCTAATCGGAATGGTGATTCGTTTATGGTGGAATGTGGCGTAGTTTGATATGCCCATAGGACCTGTGGAAGTTCTTCAGCCCAAGCTCCCTTCGCATCTTGTAGTCTCCGTTTCAACCCAGCCAATATGACTTTGTTGGCAGCTTCGGCTTGCCCATTGGCTTGAGGATGTTCGACGGAGGTGAACTGGTGCTTTATGTTCAAGTCGGCTACTAATTTCCTGACGCTTGCATCTGTGAATTGAGTGCCATTGTCTGTGGCGATGGAGTATGCAACCCCAAACCTCGTGATAATGTTCCTATATAGGAATTTTCGGCTTCTTTGAGCAGTGGCGTTGTCTAGGGGCTCTGCCTCAATCCACTTTGTGAAATAGTCTACTCCGACTATGAGGAATTTGACTTGTCCTGATCCCTGGGGAAAGTGTCCGAGAAGATCGAGTCCCCATTTTGCAAATGGCCAAGGCGAAGTTACGCTGATGAGCTCTTCTGGCAAGGCAATGTAAAAGTTGGCATGTTTCTGGCATGGGGGACATGTCTTTACAAATTCTGTAGCTTCCTTTTGTAGAGTTGGCCAGTAAAATCCCGCCCGAAGTACCTTTTTGGTGAGGGCTTGTGCCCCGAGATGATTGCCACAAATACCGCTGTGTACTTCCTCTAAAACTTCCCTTGTGTTAGAGGTCGGCACACATTTTAACAATGGTATTAAAATCCCTCTTTTGTATAGGGTGTTGTTTATGATGGTGTAGTACTGAGCCTCCCGTTTTAACCTCTTTGCTTCCTTCTCATTTGTGGGGAGTGTTTCTTTTTTGAGGTAATTAATTATGGGGGTCATCCATCCTTGATCCTGACTTGTTATAGCTAGGACTTTTTCTGCTTTCGAGATTGATGGGTTCTGTAGCATTTCCTGGATGAGGCTTCTATTGTTGCCCTCTGGTTTGGTGCTGGCTAGCTTTGAGAGTGCATCAGCTCGGGCATTTTGTTCGCGGGGTATGTGGCAGATCTTATATTCCCCGAGTTGTCCGAGCTGTTCCTTGGTTATATCCAAATACTTTTTCATGGTGGGATCTTTGGCTTGGTAACTCCCTATTATCTGTGAGGTGACTACCTGTGAGTCGCTGAAGATGTTGAGTTTTTGAGCTCCAACCTCCTTAGCCAGCTTCAAACCAGCTAGTAACGCTTCATATTCTGCCTGGTTGTTTGAGGCCGGGAACCCAAATTTGAGGGAAAGCTCAACTTGGGTTCCTTGGTTGCTTTTTATTATCACACATGCGCTGCTTCCAGTCTTATTTGAAGACCCGTCCATGTAGAGATTCCATTCTGTGGGGGTTTCCAGGGTATCTGTGAATTCTGCAATGAAGTCGGCCAAGTATTGTGATTTGATGGCTGTCCGAGCTTCATATTGGAGGTCGAACTCGGATAACTCGACTGCCCATTATAAAATTCTGCCTGCTAGATCTGTTTTCTGCAGTATCCCTTTTATGGGCTGGTCGGTCTGGACCTTAATGGTGTGAGCCTGGAAGTACGGGCATAGTCGTCGAGATGTCAGTATGAGAGCATAGGCAAACTTTTCTATTTTTTGGTAGTTCAGCTCGGATCCCTACTAATGAAGTATACAGGTTGTTGCCCTTTGTCGTCCTCTTGAACTAGTGCTGAGGCTACTGCCTGACTTCCTACCGCAAGGTACAATACGAGTGGCTCTTCCTTTCGTGGTCAAGTTAGGATAGGTGGTCATCCCAGGAAACTTTTGAAATCCTGGAAGGCTTGCTCGCATTCCATTGTCCACTCGAAGCTATTTCCTTTCTTTAGAGTGGCATAGAAAGGAAGGGATCTTATCGCTGATCCCGCTAGGAACCTAAACAAGGCCGCTAACCTCCCGTTGAGTTGTTGTACTTCTTTGACACAAGTTGGGCTTTTCATGTTGTGTATGGCCTGGCATTTATTCGGATTTGCCTCAATTCCTCTTTGTGTGAGCATAAAACCCAAGAACTTGCCTGCTTCTACAGCAAAAGTGCATTTTGCGGGATTGAGGCGCATGTCATGCTTCCTTATAGTGTCGAACACTTGGGCCAGGTCAGACAATAATATCTCTTCACTTTGTGTCTTTATTAACATGTCGTTCACGTAAACTTCCATGATCTTTCCGATATGATCTGAAAAGACTTTATTCATTAGCCTTTGATACGTAGCTACCGCATTCTTGAGACCGAAAGGCATTACAATGTAGCAGTAATTGGCTTTTGGCGTCAAAAACGAGGTCTTTTCTTGATCTGGTAGATACATGGGAATTTGGTTGTATCCAAAATATGCATCCATAAACGAGAGGTATCTATATCTGGATGAAGCATCTACCAGAGCGTCGATACTTGGGAGTGGGTAAGGATCTTTTGGGCAGGCTTTGTTGAGGTTGGTGTAGTCGGTGCACATTCGCCATTTCCCACTTGATTTTTTCACCAAGACGACGTTAGCTAGCCATAGTGGGTACTTGACTTCTCTTATGAATCCTGCCTCCAGTAGTGCTTGTACCTATTCTTCTACAGCTTGGGATCGTTCTGGCCCAAGTTTTCTTCGTCTCTGCTGTACCGGCTGAGATCCTGGATAGACCGCCAACTTGTGACTCGTTAGCTTGGGGTCTATGCCTGGCATGTCTGCGACTTTACATGCGAAGCGATCGACATTATCTCGTAAGAACTATACTAGTAGATTTGCGTCTCCCTTCAGGATCGTGCCAATATTAGTTGTTTTGTCTGAGGTATCTCCGATCTGAACTTTCTCTATTTCTCCTTCAGGTTGTGGATGGAGTTCTTCACGTCTCTGAACTCCACCAAGCTCAATTGTATGGTATTCTTCTCCTCTACCTCTGATGTTTAGACTTTCGTTATAACAGCAGCGTGCCATCTTTTGATCTACTTTTATCGTGGCTATCCCTTCTGTAGTTGGGAATTTCATGCATAGATATGGAGTCGAGACTATTACGCCGAGTTGATTTAGTGTTGTCCGACCTATTAGGGCATTGTAGGCTGAACTGACGTCGACCACAATGTAGTCTATCTTGAGTGTTCTAGATTGGTTCCCTTTTCCGAAGGTTGTATGTAGCGACACATATCCCAGTGGTTGTACTAGGGTATCTCCTAGTCCGAACAGGCTGTTTGGGTATGCTCTATGCTCCTTTTCTTCTAAGTCGAGTTTGTCGAAGGCAGTTTTGAATAAGATGTCAGCAGAACTCCCTTGGTCTATTAATGTACGGTGGAGATTGGCGTTTGCCAGTATGATGGTGATGACCATGGGACGTCGTGTCCGGAGATGATACCGGATGCGTCTTCTTTGGTGAACGTGATTGCAGGGATGTCGGGTGCTTCCTCCTTCCCTTTGACATGATATACTTCTTTGAGGTATCTTTTGTGGGATGATTTGGAGATTCCACCTCCTGCAAATCCTCCATGTATCATATGGACATGTTTTTCTGGCGTACGAGGTGATCGCTCAACTCGTCCGACATCTTGATCTCTTCGTCTTTTTCTTTGTTCATCATCTCGGGTGGCTAGATACCAATTTAGTTTTCCTTCCCTTACTAACTTTTCTATGATGTTTTTTAAGTCGAAGCACTCGTTGGTGGAATGTCCTCGGACCCGATGATATTCACAGTATTCGTTCCGATTTCCTCCTCCTCTTTTGCCTTTGAGTGGTCTAGCTGGTGGTATCTTTTCTGTGTTACAGACTTCTTTGTAAATATCCACAAGGGACACCCGAAGAGGGGTGTAATTATGATACTTTTTGATTTTTTCGCCCGTTCGATCTTCCTTCTTCTTGGATTCTTTATCTTTATCTCGGTAGGTGAAACCGGATTTCGAGGTTTCTCCAAGTCGGAAATTTTCTTCCATGTTGATGTACTTCTCTGTCCACTCTTGTACCTCATTTAGGGATGTGGGATATTTCTTTGATATAGATTAGCTGAAAGGTCCTTCTCGTAGGCCGTTGATGAGGCCCATGACGGCAGCCTCTGTTGGTAAGCTTTGTATGTCTAGGCACGTTTTGTTGAATCTTTCCATGTAGTTGCGAAGACTTTCCCGATCTCCTTACTTGATACCTAGTAGACTGGAGGCGTGCTTAGCCTTGTCTTTTTGGATGGAGAATCTGGCCAGGAATTTTTCAGCCAGGTCGTCAAAGTTGGAGATTGACTTTTGAGGTAGGTTGTCGATCCATCTAATTGTTGTCTTCGTGAGAGTCATTGGAAAAGCTTTGCAGCGAACGGCGTTTGAGGCGTCGGTGAGGTACATTCTGCTTCTGAAGTTGCTGAGGTAATGGTTGGGATCTGTAGTGCCATCATACAAAGTCATATCCGGAAGTTTGAAGTCTTTAGGGATTTTAGTCTTCATGATTTCCCTAGTGAATGGATCTTGATCTTTGCGAGAGTTGTCTTCAGAAGTGGTCCGGGTAGTCTTTTCTTTGAGATCGGCTTCAAGTTGTAGAAGTTTATCTTCTAATTCTCGACGTTGCCTTACCTCTCTTTGTAGATCCTTGCCGACTTCTTGCTGGTACTGGCTTTCTTTTTCGAGTTGCTTTAGGCGATCTTGAAGTGCTTCTATTACTCCCGGATGTGATGAGTTTTTGTCTCCGTTAGATTCTGGAGTGTCCTTTGGTGTGGCACCCGTGTTTTTGTGCGGCGTTCTGTCTTCTAAATCTGAGTTGTGGTCGTTATCCTGTTCGTCTGCCATGGTGATGGGATAACTTCCAGGTCCCAGGCAACGGCGCCAATGTTTTGTGGGTTACCTGAAACTGTAGGTCGATCTCGGATGAGATCTTCTGTACTGGTCGGAGATGACGTGTCCGGCTGGCTGGTAGCGGCCAGAGCTGTTGTGTCCGACTTGTTGGACTGGCTGCACTTCTGATCCTTGGTCACCGAAGGGTGGGGGGTACCTGCATGAGACTCCGATGCTTAAGTTAGCACGGGTATTAAGCAGGTTTATTGTAGAATCAGAGTATGAGTTATACCTGGGTGCTCCAGTGTATTTATAGTAGTGTGGGCTGACCTTTCTGATAAGATAAGTTAGTTATCTTATCTTATCTTATCTTATTTTGGGTGAAGTCAGCTTATCTTCAAGGGAACTGCCTTTATCTCTATAGGCTTGGATTGCCTTTGGATTTGGGTCGTGTTCCTCTACTTGGGCCCTTTACTGGGCTTTCCTGTTGATTTGGCCGATCTCTTTAAGAAGAGATCGGGTAGTCGGACCTGAAGAGGTCGGTCGCCATGTCGCTAAACATCCCGGGTCGGACAGCTCGACCCAGGGTATGATCACATACTTTATACAATTTCAAAATACTTTACCTAGCTACCCAAATTCTTCCCACTTTTGTATTACATGCTCATGTATCAAACTTATTTTTGAATTTTTGTCCCATGTGCATTGATTCTTTTTATTTTGCATTTGGGGTAATATTATTTTTCTTCTTTTCTTCTCTCTCTTTTTTTCTTTTTTTTTGTATCCCCTTATTTAATTACTTAATATATTTTTTCTTTTTTTCTTTCAATGCACGTGGTAATTTAATTATTTTGATTTCACCTGAGCATGCTTCCCAAATTTTCAAATAATTTAATTCTCTACTTTTTCATATCATCCCATGTTCCCATAAAATTCCCCACACTTAAATTATACACAATATCTATCTTAAGCTAACCAAGGATTCAACTTGGGATTTTTATTTTATTTTTCTGCTTAAGGCTAGTAATGTGGTTATGAAATTGAAGGGGGTTAAAATGTTCAAAGTGGCTAACAAGGGTGATGTAAAAGGTAGGCTTATTTGGGATAAGTGAGCTAATAAAAAATAATGGCCTCAATCATATGCAAGCATGTAAATACACTAAATAATGGACATATAGAGTGGAACAAAGCAAAGATTGTAATCATAGAAAAGAAAACACACAAGAATTAAATATTTATGGTTAAATAATGTAACCATATAAATAAGCTCAAAATCTCACAGGTTGTGTGTTCTTTGGCTCAAAAACCATGTTCCAAATACAACTTTAAACAAGTTTTAATAGAAAAGTTTTTAATTTAAATTAGTGAAATACTCTAAAAAAAATTTCTTGAAAAATAAAATATTACTTTAACCAAGCAATGGTAAAATATGCACAAAATCAAGAAAATATGCAATCAAACATGCAAATGCAATAATGAACAAGCAAAGAAAATAAAATATTGGTGTTGAGATGGGGGTTGTGGTTCCTTAGCTGGGGCTCTTTTTATTCCTTTCCTTGCCGGTGGTTTGGGAGTAGCTTTCTCTTTACCCTTCTTGGTGGCCATCTTGAAAAGGAAAAAAGAAAGTAACTTTTAAAGCTAAGGGTTAGAGCAAGGAAGAGAGCGGGAAAGGTGGTAATCAATGCACAATAAAGAAGAATGACGTTAACACATGGTCATGACTACATGTGAAAAGTTCATCAATGGAAATATAGCAAGTGCATGTGATGACAATTAAATGCAAGATGTTTATTGGCATGCTGGCAAAGGCATGAGTAGCATAGATCAAGCATTCAATATCCAAGTTAGATTACGAGGTCTTTCAAACTAACAACATGTTTGTAATAACAATTATGTTTAAATAATATAATAGAAAAAGGGTTTTGTGAAAAGCAAGCAGTTAGAGTAGTAGAATAAAAGAAATCTAAAAATAGTGCACAATGCCATATGGGCTTTTTCGCAAACACATAGCAAGCATGGTAAATAAGCTATTGAAAGTATTAAATTGAACATGCAAGCAACCCGTTAAAAAGTAATATATAATTGTCAGACAATTCCTTTAATAATCCACAAAAATACAGAAAATAATGACCCAAATAAATTTTTAACACCAATGAAAATAATGCAATGAATGAAAGTATGCAAATAAATTAAAAAAATAAAAAGAAAAATAAGAAGGATGAGAAATGAAAGAAATAAAGTGAGAAAGAAAGAAGAAAAGATAGAAGAAATTAGGATTAGAAAAGAAAAGATAAGATAATTGGCCCTGATTTGGATAAGTTGTGCGGCGCAGGCGACGCGGACGCGTGAGTGACGGGGTCGCGTGGTGCGCGATAAGGTCAGGTGACGCGGACGCATGGGTCGCGCGATTGCGTGGCCTGATTTGTGCGATTGGCACGAGTGCAGCCTCGCGTTCGCACAACTCTCTATTCGAAACTCTTTTCGCCAAATTTTTGGGTGACGCAGTCGCGTGGTTGATGCGATCGCGCGGGTTGCCTTATTTCCAATATGACGCGGACGCGTAGGTGCGCGTTCGCGTGGTGGGGCTTGTGCTGCTAGCACCATTCCAGCCCCGCTCCATCATAACTCTCTGCCATGCACCCCTTTACGTCGATTTTACTAAGCCACGCGTTCGCGTGGGTTACGCGGACGCGTGGGGAGGCTTTTTCGCTAATGACGCGAACGCGTCATCCAAGCGGTCGCGTGGATTAATTTGTGCCAAAGGCACGCCTCCAGCCACACTTTCGCGTGACTCTCTGTTCACTTTCCTTTTCTTCCAAACGCACTGGTGACGCGGACGCGTCGGCGACGCTGTCGCATCGCGTCGCGTGCGAATTTTTTTTTACAAAATGCAGTGCTAATACAAATGCTATGAATAGTATTTAGGTTCAATGAAAATAATATAATATAAAAACAGACAAAATAAAATAAAACTGAAACAGGAACGATCATACCATGGTGGGTTGTCTCCCACCTAGCACTTTTAGTTAAAGTCCTTAAGTTGGACATTTGGTGAGCTCCCTGTTATGGTAGCTTATGCTGGTATTCATCCAGGAATCTCCACCAATATTTGTGATTCCAATGGCCCCCGGGGTCCCAAACTAGGCACAGAAAGCCTTTAAGCAGGTTAAAGCAGGTGACAAGGCCCCAAGAGTGTTGATTTCTAGACTGAATTTTGGGGTCCCAGACCTTGCTTTTGCACCCATCTTCTTGTTGACCATCTTTGTTCCAACCGGGTGGCAAGTAATCTGAATTCTTACTGAGGCATCCAAATAACTTCCTAGACCCATTCAGTTGAGCTTTACACCAACCCTTGTGTTTAAACTTTGAGCACACAACCATGTTGAACCTTGCTTGGTAACTCCAAACACTAACCATCTTCCTCTTACTCTTAATGCCACAAAGAGCTCTAAGTTGACCATCCGTCTCCAGTAGCCCATATTCAAGTGGAATTAGAAGGCTGAGGGATATGAATTTTACCCACTTGAATGTTGTGAAGGATGATGGTAACTTAGGGGGAGGTATTTCTAATGAAATCGCAAGCTCCACTCCCTTGTGCTCTTCTTTGACAACTTCCACCTCTTTGCAAGTTTCTTCAATATCAACCTCTTCCTCTTGGTAGCTTTCTTCCAATTTGATCTCTTCTTCATTGCTCACTAATGGCATGGGCGGCTGTGCTTCTTCTTCTTTAATCTCCATTTCTTGACCAACCTTTTCCAAGTCTTCAACTATGATATGCCTTGGAGGTTGTACACCCTCCTCAACATCAAATGCAGCCGTCTTGGAAGGAGGCTCTATGTCTTGACTTTCCCATGGAGGTTCAGCATCCACTTCTTCCTTTTTAATAATTGCTGCTTTTGTCCAGTTGTTTAAGTATAAAATCGTACTCATCCTTGATGATTTTCTTTCCATGACAACTCCTTTCAACTACTCTTTCATCTTTAAGGGTCTCTCCTACCTTTACCTGTAGGGCCTCCTCTAGCTCTTTATGAAGTATGGATTCGCGAAGATGATTCCTTTTGTCCTGTTCCATATCAATAGCATAATTGGGATCATCTTGCTCTTGGATTGATGGATGTGGGTGCTCTTCCATGGAGGGTGGTGATGGGATGAAAAGATCATTATGTGGTTGAAAAGGAAGTGCACTAGAGCTTGAGAGGTTGAATATTGGAGGTAGAGGGTTGGTTCATGTGGGATATAAGATTTTGGAGTGTTTAGGTGAGACCAATGATGTTAGAGATGAGTGTATTGTTATCCAATGGAGGTTGGGATGGATCTATGTGTGGTTCATTTGGTTCATAGGGTAGTTGGTATAGTGGATGTGGGTTAGGGTCATATAGAGGTAAATGGTGTAAAGGGGCTTGTGAGTTTGGTGGTTCAAATGTATATTGGGGAGGTGGTTCATAAGCATATGATAGGGGTCCATCATATCTATCATCTTGGTATGCACCTCGGAATGGTTTTTGACCATAGTGATTTGGTGGGTGATGGTTGTCATGAAGGGATCCACCATAACTATTGTCTTGACATGCATTGTTGAATGGTCGTTGTCCATGGAATTTTGGAAGGTGTTGTTGCCTAAACGGTTGATCAGATCCTCGTGGCTCCTTCAATCTCTGATTGTTTTAACCTTGATGCATGTTCCTGTTATAATTTTCATTCCATGCAACAGCATTGGAACCAAACTCAAAGCGATAGGGGTGTGAACTCATAATAGCAAATAAAAATTAAAAATAAAAATAAAAACAAATTTAAATTAAAAGGTTATGGAAATTTAAATTTTGAAAATTAAATTTTGAATTTTAAAATTTGAAATTTTGAAATTTGAAATTTGAAATTTGAAATTTGAAATTTGAAATTTGAATTTTGAAATTTGAAATTTGAAAATTTTGAAATTTGAAAATTTTTAAATTTGAATTTTTAAATTTTGAAATTTAAATTTTGAAAAAGTCAACAATATAAGATAAAAATTTGAAAAATATTTAAATTTTGAAAAGGTTTGAAGAGCAATAACCTCTTAATTTACGAAGAAGCAAAAATAAAAACAAATAAATAAGCAAAAAGCAAATATTTACAATAACCAATAATAAGGCACACGTTTGCAATTCCTCGGCAACGGCGCCATTTTTGATGAACTGGAGATTGATGGTTTAGAAGTTATAGTAAACTCTAGTTGCAAGTATAGTTACTAAACCAAGCAATCAACCTTTCTTACAAACGTTTTGGTTGTCACAAGTAACAAACCCCTTTAAAATTGATAACCGAGTATTTAAACCTCGGGTCGTCTTCTCAAGGAATTGCAGGGACTACGTTCTTATTATTGGTTATGAGTCTTGTAAATTGGGGGTTTTGAAAGTAAGAAACCAATATGTTAAATGATAAGAAAAATAAAATAGAAATAATAAAATAAACTCTTGGCAAGGTATAAGAACTGGAAGTCCTATCCTTATCCATTGTGATGAGAATTAGATTTTAATCCCACTTTGTTAACCTCTAACTATGAAGGTAAATCAAGTGGATTAATTAGCTTAATCCTCAGGTCCTAGTCAATTCCTATAGAAAGACTAGAGTTATTGGAACAACTCCCAATTTCAACCACTGCTTTATTTGACAGCTCAAGCGTTACCAATTACTTAACCAAAGCCAAAAGGGAAGAGAATCTACTTGAATGAAAATAATTTGGATAAATCGAAAGTATTCATAGCATAAATAAAACAATCATAAACTGAAATACCTCAAATAACATTAATTAAGAAAATCATATGTAACATGGAAGAGTTCATAAATTAAATTGGGAAAATAAATAAAAAGAACATTGAATATGAGAAGAAGTTGAAATCCTAAATTCTTTAAGAGGAATTCTAAGAGAGAGGAGAGAACCTCTCTCTCTAAGAACTACATCTAAAACTAAAATTGTGTATTGTGAGCTTGTTATTATGAATGAATGGATTCCCCCACTTCACAGCCTCGAATCTGTGTTTTCTGGGCCGCAAACTGCGTCAAAAACAGCCCAGAAATCGCTGGAGAAGAAATCTGCCACGCTGATTTTTGCCACTGCAACGCGTCCACGTGGAGCACGCGTTCGCGTCGCCTAACGTCAGGGCAACTGATGAGCGGATAATTTATACGCTTTATGGCATTGTTTTTACATAGTTTTCAGTATGATTTAGTTACTTTTTAGTATATTTTTATTAGTTTTTAATTAAAAATCACATTTTTGGACTTTACTATGAGTTTGTGTATTTTTCTGTGATTTCAGGTATTTTCTGGCTGAAATTGAGGGACCTGAGCAAAAATCAAATTCAGAGGTTGAAGAATGACAGCAGATGTTGTTGGATTCTGACCTCCCTGCACTCAAAGTGGATTTTCTGGAGCTACAGAACTCCGAATAGTGCGCTTCCAATTGCGTTAGAAAGTAGACATCCAGGACTTTCCAGCAATATATAATAGTTCATACTTTGCCTGAGTAGATGACGCAAACTGGCGTTGAATGCCAGTTCTATGTTGCAGTCTGGCGTTTAGCGCCAGAAACAATTTGCAAAGTGGAGTTCAACACCAAAAACATGTTACAAACTAGCGTTCAACTCCAAGAATAGGACTTCAAGCTCAGCCCAAGCACACACCAAGTGGGCCCCGGAAGTAGATTTCTACATCAATTGCTTACTTCTGTAAACCCTAGTAGCTAGTCTAATATAAATAGGACTTTTTACTATTGTATTTACATCTTCGGAACATCTTGGGACGTTTAGTTCTTAGATCATGGGGGCTGGCCATTCGGCCATGCCTAAACCTTTCACTTATGTATTTTTCAACGGTAGAGTTTCTACACACCATAGATTAAGGTGTGGAGCTCTGTTGTTCCTCATGAATTAATACAAAGTACTACTGTTTTTCTATTCAATTCAACTTATTCCGCTTCTAAGATATCCATTCGCACCCAAGAACATAATGAATGTGATGATTATGTGATGCTCATCATCATTCTCACCTATGAACGCGTGCCTGACAAATACTTCCGTTCTACTTGCAACAAGCTAGAATGAATATCTCTTAGATATCTAATACAGAGGACCGAGTCCGAGATATTAGAGTCTTCGTGGTATAAGTTAGAACCCATGGATGGCCATTCCTGAGATCCGGAAAGTCTAAACCTTGTCTGTGGTATTCCAAGTAGGATCCGGAAAGGGATGGCTGTGACGAACTTCAAACTCGCGAGTACTGGGCGTAGTGACAGATGAAAAAGGAGGGTGATTCCTATTCCAGTATGATCGAGAACCTCTAGACGATTAGCCATGTAGTGACAGCGCATCGGACCATTTTCACAGAGAGGATGGGAAGTAGCCATTGACAACGGTGATGCCCTACATACAGCTTTCCATGGAAAGGAGTAGGAAGGATTGGATGAAGACAGCAGGAAAGCAGAGGTTAAGAGGGACGAAAGCATCTCTATACGCTTATTTGAAATTCTCACCAATGAATTACATAAGTACCACTATCCTATTTTATATTTTATTTATTTTCATCCACTATAATTTCTTAAAACAATTTAATCCGCCTGACTGAGATTTACAAGGTGACCATAGCTTGCTTCAAATCGACAATCTTCGTGGGATCAACCCTTACTCACGTAAGGTTTATTACTTGGAGGACCCAGTGCACTTGTGGTGCACAAAATTGTTACTCTCTTACAATTTCACACACATGACCAGCAAGTGCACTGGGTCGTCCAAGTAATACCTTACGTGAGTAAGGGTCGATCCCACGGAGATTGTTGGCTTGAAGCAAGCTATGGTTGTCTTGCAAATCTTAGTCAGGATATTAATTGGTGATTATCAATTGACTTGCAAATGAACAATAGAGCATGAAATAAAAGTTACTTGTTATGCAATAAATGAGAATGTATTGGAGTTTTGGAGATGCTTTGTCTTCTGAATCTCTGCTTTCCTCTGCCTTCTTGTTCACGCATGCAAATTCCTCCTATGGCAAGCTGTATGTTGGTGGATCACCGTTGTCAATGGCTACCATGCATCCTTCCAGTGAAAAGGGTCCAAGTGCGCTGTCACCGCACGGCTAATCATCTGCAGGTTCTCAATTGTACCGGAATAGGATTTACTATCCTTTTGCGTCTGTCACCACGCCCAGCACTCGTGAGTTTGAAGTTCGTCACAGCCATTCAATCCCAGAATCCTACTCGGAATACCACAGACAAGGTTTAGGCTTTTCGGATTCTCATGAATGCTGCCATCAATCTAGCTTATACCACGGAGATTCTGATTGAGGAATCTAAGAGATATTCATTCAATCTGATGTAGAACGGAGGTGATTGTCAGACACATGTTCGTGGGTTGAGGAAGGTGATGAGTGTCACGGATCATCACCTTCTCCATAATTAGGCGCGAATGGATATCTTAGATAGGAACACGCATGTGTGAACGGAAAACAGGAATACTTGCATTAATTCATCGAGACACAGCAGAGCTCCTCACCCCCAACAATGGAGTTTAGAGACTCATGCCGTCAGAGATTACAAAGTTCAGATCTAAAATGTCATGATATACAAAACAAGTCTCTAAAAGTTGTTTAAATACTAAACTAGTAACCTAGGTTTACAGAAAATGAGTAAACTATGATAGATAGTGCAGAAATCCACTTCTGGGGCCCACTTGGTGTGTGCTGGAGCTGAGACTAAAGCTTCTCACGTGCCTGGGTTGTTTTGGGCATTCAACGCCAGGTTGTAACCTGTTTCTGGCGTTGAACTCCTCTTTGTAACTTGTTTCTGGCGCTGGACGCCAGACAGCAGCATGGAACTGGCGTTGAACGCCAGTTTACGTCATCTATCCCTGTGTAAAGTATGGACTATTATATATTTCTGGAAAGCCCTGGATGTCTACTTTCAAACTCAATTGAAAGCGCGCCATTTGAAGTTCTGTAGCTCCAGAAAATCCATTTTGAGTTTAGGGAGGTCAGAATCCAGCAGCATCGGCAGTCCTTTTTCAGCCTGAATCAGATTTTTGCTCAGCTCCCTCAATTTCAGCCAGAAAATATCTGAAATTACAGAAAAACACACAAACTCATAGTAAAGTCCAGAAATATGAATTTTGTCTAGAAACTACTAAAGATAAACTAAAAACTAACTAAAACACACTAAAAACTATATGAAATTAACCCCAAAAAGCGTATAAAATATCCGCTCATCACAACACCAAACTTAAACTGTTGCTTGTCCTCAAGCAACTAGATAAATAAAATAGAATACAACTAATTTAAGAAGCAATAGTATCTCAGATTTTTTGGGTGAAGCTCAGATTCTAATTAGATGAGCGGGGCTAGTAGCTTTTTGCTTCTGAACAGTTTTGGCATCTCACTTTATCCATTGAAGCTCAGAGTGATTGGCATCTATAGGAACTCAGAATTCAGATAGTGATATTGATTCTCCTAGTTTAGTATGTTGATTCTTGAACACAGCTACTTTATGAGTCTTGGCCGTGGCCCTAAGCACTTTGTTTTCCAGTATTACCACCGGATACATAAATGCCACAGACACATAATTGGGTGAACCTTTTCAGATTGTGACTCAGCTTTGCTAAAGCCCCCAATTAGAGGTGTCCAGGGTTCTTAAGCACACTCTTCTCTTTGCTTTGGACCTTGACTTTAACCGCTCAGTCTCAAGTTTTCACTTAACACCTTCACGCCACAAGCACATGGTTAGGGACAACTTAGTTTAACCGTTTAGGCCGGGATTTTATTCCTTTAGGCCCTCCTATCCACTGATGCTCAAAGCCTTGGGATCCTTTTTATTTACCCTTGCCTTTTGGTTTTAAGGGTTATTGGCTTTTTCTGCTTGCTTTTTCTTTTTCTTTCTATATATTTTTTTTTTGCAAGCTTTTTTCTTTGCTGCTTTTTCTTGCTTCAAGAATCATTCTTATGATTTTTCAGATTATCAATAACATGTCTCATGTTCATCATTCTTTCAAGAGCCAACATATTTAACAGTCTTAAACATCAAATTCAAAAGACATATGCAATGTTCAAGCATTCATTCAGAAGACAGAAAGCATTGCCACCACATGTAAATAATTAGAATGTTCTTATTAAAAACTCGAAAATTATTGCCTCTTATTCTAAAGAAATTCTTCTATTTTATTCATGTTTGATGACGATGAGAAAATTAAATTATAGCTTAATTTGAGATAAAATCAAAAATATAGATACTAATTACTACTATATGACTCCTAAGGTAAACTAGAATAAGAACAGTTATCACAGAGTTAGGGCTAAGATTGGAATTTAACAACCTTTGTTCTGGGGAGTGGATGTTCCTCTAATCTGCGGGGTGCTTGGTCCTTCAAGAGATAATTTCTGGCGCTTCAATTCCCTTAAGTCGCGCCCTTGCTCCTCCTGTTCTTTAATCATATAGCAGAGAATGCTACTTTGTTCCTTCTGTTCTTTCATTATTTGTTCCATAGCTTCTTGCATCTTGGTAACTGATGTTTCAAGGTACTCCCAGTATTCAGATTGAGGGATTTTTGGGAGAAATTCCTGTTTTTTCTTCTTGATGGGGTCATCCTGTGCTTGTTGTTTTTCCATTGATGCTTTGGTGATTGGTCGCTCAATTGAGATATACTCAGTTATTCCCATCCTTACTCCAACGTCCTTGCAGAGCATAGAAATCAAGCTTGGATAAGCCAACCTAGCATCTTTGGAATTTTTGTTTGCAATTTTGTAAAATTCAGTTGAAATCAGTTGATGAACTTCCACTTCTTTTCCTATCATGATGCAATGGATCATCACTGCTCTTCTAATAGTGACTTCAGAACGGTTGCTAGTGGGCAGCAGAGAATGCCCAATGAAATCCAGCCATCCTCTGGCAACTGGTTTGGGATCTTCTCTTTTGAGTTGATTTGGAACACCCTTCATGCTGGTGGTCCACCTGGCTCCAGGGATACATATATCCTCTAGAATCTTATCCAGGCCCTTGTCTGTTCTCATCATTCTCCTATTGAAGGAGTCTGGATCATCTTTCAGCTGAGGTAGCTTTAAGATCTCTGTGATCTTGTCAGGGTGGGTATGAACAATCTTTCCTCTGACCACGGTCCGATAGTCATAGATATCAGATCCAGATAGTCTTTGCCTGTCTGTATGCCACATATTAGCATAGAACTCCTGGACCATATTCCTTCCCACTTTTGTTTCAGGATTGGCTAGGATCTCCCAGTTCCTGATTCGAATTTGCTCCTGGATCTCCGGATAGTCGTTTTCTTTCAGATCGAATCTGACTTCCGGGATCACTGATCTTAGACCCATTATTTTGTAATAATGGTCTGAATGTTCTTTAGTTAAGAACTTCCCTTGATTCCAAAGTGGTTTTGGAACACTCTCTTTCTTGCCTCTTGGAGTGGGTTGTTTTCCTTTAGGAGCCATGATCTTAGTGATCACGGATAAGCACACCAAACTTAGAGGTTTGCTTGTCCTCAAGCAAAAGAAAAGAAAGGAGAGGGAGAGAAGGAGAGCTAGGTGCAATGGTGGGTGGGAGGGGAGGGAGGCCGAACCCATATTTAAAGGGAGAGGGGGGGTGGGTTTTCGAAAAATAGGGAGAAAGATAAGATAGAAGATATGATTTTTAGAAAAAAAATGATAAGAAAAGATATGAAAGATATTTGAAAAAGATAGATTTGAACTTTTGAAAAAGATAGTATGGAGATTTGAAAAAGATATTGCTTAGTTGAAAAGATTTTTGAATGAAAAGAGAGAGATTTGTTTTGAACATTTTGAAAAAGAGTTGAGTTGGATTGAAAAAAGGATTTGTGCTTATGGATTATGATACATTTAATATTTTTAAAGAAGGGTTTTTAGAAATTAAGGATTTTAGAAATCAGGGTTCTTAACATGTTTATGCAAGAAATCATGAATTGGAACATGAAAATTAGGATTAAAATGAAAAATATGAAGAAAAAACAAATTTACCTCCCCCCCACCATCCTGGAGTTTGAACGCCCAAAGGCTGCATGTTTTGGGCATTCAACGCCCAAATGCTGCTTCTCCTGGGCGTTCAACGCCCAGCTGCTGCTTATTTCTGGCGTTGAACGCCAGGAAGTCCTTTGTTATTGGGCGTTTTTCTGAACGCCCAGAACGCTGTAAATCTGGCGTTAAACGCCCAGAAAGAGCTTCTTTCTGGCGTTCAATGCCCAGATGGCTATCCTTACTGGCGTTCAACGCCCAGTGGATGCTTCTGTTGGGCGTTGAACGCCCAAAACAGACTTTTATTGGCGTTTTCTTGCCAGTGAGCTCTTTTTCTCTGTTTTGCGTGCAGAATCCTTCTGTAACCCTGTGAACTTATACAATTGACTCTTTACCTTAGGATCAATGAACTTTATATAAACAAATAAAATCAAGAATAGGGCAAAATGCTTAGAGGAAGTGATGCCCCATGGCTGGGTTGCCTCCCAGTAAGCGCTTCTTTATTGTCTTTAGCTGGACCTTGCTGAGCTTTTAATCTAGCTTCAGCCTTGAGCACTCTTGCTCAACATTGCCTTCAAGATAGTGCTTGATTCTCTATCCATTAATAATAAACTTCTTATCAGAATCAATATCTTGAAGCTCCACATAACCATATGGTGATACACTTGTAATCACATATGGTCCCCTCCACTGGGACTTCAGTTTCCCGGTGAATAGCCTGAGCCTAGAGTTAAACAATAGAACTTTTTGTTCTGGTTCAAAGATTCTAGATGACAGCTTTCTGTCATGCCATTTTTTTTTATTTTTCTTTATAAAGCTTGGCATTTTCGAAAGCAGTGCATCTGAATTCCTCTAGTTTATTTAGCTAGAGCAATCTTTTTTCTCCAGCTAATTTGGCATCAAAGTTTAGGAATTTGGTTGCCCAGTAGGCTTTATGTTCCAGT
Organism: Arachis ipaensis; assembly: GCF_059453495.1. NCBI lineage: Eukaryota > Viridiplantae > Streptophyta > Magnoliopsida > Fabales > Fabaceae > Arachis > Arachis ipaensis. Next base: position 61,607,297 of record NC_142441.1, read on the forward strand.
TCCACGGGTATGTGACATGCCTTACCATACACAAGTTGGTATGGAGAGGTCCCTATAGGAGTCTTGAATGCTGTTCTGTATGCCCACAGAGCATCATCCAAGCTCCTTGCCCAATCCTTTCTACGGGTATTTACAGTCCGTTCTAGGATTCTTTTTAGCTCTCTGTTAGAGACTTCAGCTTGCCCATTAGTTTGTGGATGATATGGAGTTGCCACCTTGTGGCGAATCCCATACTGAACCATGGCAGAGTAAAGCTGTTTGTTGCAGAAGTGAGTGCCCCCATCATTGATTAGTACTCTAGGGACCCAAACCTGCTGAAGATATATTTCTGGAGGAACTTCAGCATTGTTTTAGTATCATTGGTGAGTGTGGCAACGGCCTCTACCCATTTTGATACATAGTCAACTGCCACCAGAATATAAGTGTTTGAGTATGATGGTGGGAAAGGTCCCATGAAGTCAATTCCCCATACGTCAAACAACTCAATCTCCAAGATTCCTTGCTAAGACATGGCGTAACCATGAGGCAGATTACCAGCTCTTTGGCAACTGTCATAGTTACGTACAAACTCTCGGGAATCTTTATAGAGTGTGGGGCAATAGAAGCCACATTGGAGGACCTTGGTGGCTGTTCGCTCACCTCCGAAATGGCCTCCATATTGTGATCCATGGCAATGCCATAGGATCCTTTGTGCTTCTTCTCTAGGCACACATCTCCGGATTATTCCGTCTGCACATCTCTTAAAGAGATAGGATTCATCCCACAAGTAGTACTTTGCAATAGTAATTAATTTTTTCTTTTGTTGCCTGTTGTACTCTTTGGGTATGAACCTTGCAGCTTTGTAGTTCGCAATGTCTGCAAACCATGGTGCTTCCTGAATGGCAAATAAGTGCTCATCTGGAAAAGTCTCAGAGATCTCAAGAGAGGAGAGGGACGTCCCTTCTACTGGCTCTATCTGGGATAGATGATCAGCCACTTGGTTCTCTGTCCCTTTTCTGTCTCTTATTTCTATATCAAACTCTTGCAGAAGCAACACCCATCTTATGAGCCTGGGTTTTGAATCTTGCTTTGTGAGTAGATATTTAAGAGCAGCATGGTCAGTATACACAATCACCTTTGATCCTACTAAGTATGATCTAAACTTGTCAATGGCATAAACCACTGCAAGCAATTCTTTTTCTGTGGTTGTGTAATTTTTCTGGGCATCATTTAAAATGCGGCTAGCATAATAAATGACATGCAGAAGATTGTTATGCCTCTGTCCCAGTACTGCACCAATGGCGTGTTCACTGGCATCACACATTAGCTCAAATGGTAATGTCCAGTCTGGTGCAGAAATAACTGGTGCTGTGACCAGCTTAGCTTTCAGCATTTCAAACGCCTGCAGACACTCTGTGTCAAACACAAATGGTGTGTCAGCACCTAGCAGATTGCTCAGAGGTTTTGCGATTTTTGAAGAATCCTTTATAAACCTCCTATAGAATCCTGCATGCCCCAGAAAGCTTCTGATTGCCTTAACATTGGCGGGTGGTGGTAATTTTTCAATTACCTCTATTTTTTATTGATCCACATCTATTCCCTTGTTTGAAATTTTATGCCCAAGGACAATCCCTTCAGTCACCATAAAGTGACATTTTTCCCACTTTAAAACCAAGTTGGTCTCTTGGCATCTTTTCAGAACTAGTTTCAGGTGATCAAGACAGGAGCTGAATGAGTCTCCATATACTGAGAAGTCATCCATGAAGACTTCCAGAAATTTTTCCACCATATCAGAGAAAATAGAGAGCATGCATCTCTGGAAGGTTGCAGGCACATTACACAGCCCAAATGGCATCCTTCTATAAGCAAACACTCCAGATGGACATGTGAATGCTGTTTTCTCTTGATCCTGGGGATCTACTGCAATCTGGTTATAGCTTGAGTAACCATCCAAAAAGCAGTAATAATCATGACCTGCCAGTCTTTCTAGCATCTGGTCTATGAATGGTAAAGGAAAATGATCCTTTCTGGTGGCTGTATTGAGCCTTCTTTAGTCAATACACATGCGCCACCCTGTAACTGTTCTTGTAGGAACCAGTTCATTTTTTTTCATTATGAACCACAGTCATGCCTCCCTTTTTGGGGATAACTTGGACAGGGCTCACTCAGGGGCTGTCAGAAATAGGATAAATAATCCCAGCCTCGAGTAATTTGGTGACCTCTTTCTGCACCACTTCCTTCATGGCAGGATTTAGCTGCCTCTGTGGTTGAACCACTGGTTTAGCATTATCCTCCAATAAGATTTTGTGCATGCATCTAGATGGGCTTATGCCCTTAAGGTCACCTATGGACCACCCAAGAGCTGTCTTGTGTGTCCTTAGCACTTGAATAAGTGCTTCCTCTTCCTGTGGATTTAAGGCAGAGCTTATGATCACTGGAAAAGTGTCACCTTCTCCCAGGAATGCATATTTCAGGGATGGTGGTAATGGTTTGAGCTCGGGTTTAGGAGGTTTTTCCTCTTCTAGAGGAAATTTCAGAGGCTCTTTCATTTCCTCTGAATCCTCCAAATCAGGCTGAACATCTTTAAAGATGTCTTCCAACTCTAATTCGAGACTCACAGCCATGTTGATTTCTTCTACCAAGGAGTCAATAAGATCAACTTTCATGCAGTCTTTTGATGTGTCTGGATGCTACATGGCTTTGACAACATTCAACTTAAACTCATCATCATTGACTCTCAGGGTTATTTCCCCCTGTTGGACATCAATGAGAGTTCGTCCAGTTGCTAGGAAGGGTCTTCCTAGAATGAGAGTAGCACTCTTGTGCTCCTCCATTTCCAGCACCACAAAGTCAGTGGGAAAGGCGAATGGCCCAACTCTGACAATCATGTCTTCAATCACGCCTGATGGGTATTTAATGGAGCCATCAGCAAGTTGGAGACATATCCGGGTTGGTTTAACTTCTTCAGTTAACCCAAGCTTTCTGATGGTGGAAGTAGGTATTAGATCGATGCTTGCCCCAAGATCGCATAAAGCTGTCTTAGTGAAATTCCCTTCTAATGTGTATGGTATCAGAAAACTCCCAGGATCTTTAAGCTTTTCCGGAAAGCTTTCCAGAATGACTGCACTGCATTCTTCAGTGAGGGGAACTCTTTCAGTTTCTCTCCAATCCTTCTTATGACTCAAGATCTCTTTCATGAACTTGGCATAAGAAGGTATTTGGTCAAGTGCCTCTGCAAATGGAATCTTTATTTCAAGAGTCCTGAGATAATCTGCAAAGCGAGCAAATTGCTTATCCTCTTCCTCTTGGCGGAGTTTTTGAGGATAAGGTATTTTGGCTTTATATTCTTCAACCTTAGTTGCTGTAAGTTTATTTCCTACAGAAGTAGTTGAAGAAGCCTTTTTAGATGGGTTGTTATCAGCACTTGTGTGTGTCTGATCCCTCAGTGGCAATTGAGTGCCAGAGTTAGAAGCTGGAGTGACGTTAGACGCCAGCTCCTCATCTGTTCCTGGCGTCTGAACGCCAGAACTGTGCCCCTTTTGGGCGTTCAACGCCAAATCCTTGCTTGTTTCTGGCATTGAACGCCAGTTATGAGCATGGTCTGGGCGTTCAGCGCCAGCCTTCCACCCAATTTCTGGCGTTTTAGCGCCAGAATTATTTTTCCCTGGGCATTCAGTGCTTTCCCACTTCTTAATTAAACTGCTTGGCATTCTTCTGTTATTTGTTTTGACAGCTGCTGCTTTGTTTGCTTTAATTCCACTTCCATGTTTATATTAGCCATCCTTGTTTCTTGTAGTTTATCCTTGAATTCAGCTAACTGCTTTGTTAGAAAATCCAATTGCTGATTGAATTCAGCAGCTTGCTCTGCAGGACTGAGTTCAGCAGTTACTGTTTTAGCTTCTTCTTTCATTGAAGAGTCATTGCTTATGTACAGATGCTGATTTCTGGCAACTATATCAATGAGCTCTTGAGCTTCTTCAATTGTCTTTCTCATGTGGATAGATCCACCAGCTAAGCAATCTAAAGAGATCTGAGCTCTTTCTGTAAGCCCATAATAGAAGATGTCTAACTGAACCCACTCTGAAAATATTTCAGAGGGGCATTTTCGTAGCATCTCTCTGTATCTCTCCCAGGCATCATAAAGAGATTCATTATCTCCTTGTTTAAAGCCTTAGATGTCCAGCCTTAGTTGTGTCATCCGTTTTGGAGGAAAGTATTGATTCAGGAATTTTTCTGTCAGCTGTTTCCATGTCCTCATGCTAGCCTTAGGTTGGTTATTTAACCACCTCTTGGCTTGGTCTTTTACAGCAAATGGGAACAGTAATAATCTGTAGACATCCTGATCTACTTCTTTATCATGTACTGTGTCAGCAATCTGTAAAAACTGTGCCAGAAACTCTGTAGGTTCTTCCTGTGGAAGACCGAAATACTGGCAACTTTGCTGCACCATGATAATGAGCTGAGGATTCAACTCAAAGCTACTGACTCCAATGGAGGGTATGCAGATACTGCTCCCATATGAAGCAGTAGAGGGGTTAGCATATGACCCCAGAGTCCTCCTGGACTGTTCACTTCCGCTTAGGTCCATGATGAAGAAAGGGAGATGATGTAAAATAGAAAAAAAATATTTTTATTTATTTAATTAATTTATTTTATTTTCGAAATAAATAAATTAAAATAAAATAAATAAAAATAGGTGAAGATTTTCGAAAAAATGAGGAAAGAGAAAGTGGTTAGGAAGTTTTGAAAAAGATATAAATTTTTTTTTTTTTTAAAAATCTGAACTTTAAAAATAGACTTTCAAAAATTTGTTTTAAAATAGAGAGGGAAGATATTTTTAAATTTAAGGAGGAGAGAGAAAAATAATAAAATAGCACAAGATTTAAAATTTTTAGATCTAATGCTCCTTGTTTTCGAAAATTTTGGAGGGAAAACACCAAGGAACACCAAACTTAAAAATTTTAATATCAAGACACAAGAAAAACTCAAGAACGCTTTGAAGACTCACAAGAACACAAGAACATGAAGAAAGAACATCAAACTTAAAGTTTGGCACAAGATTTAATAGAAAAATTACTTTTGAAAAATTTTTGAAAAGAAAATAAAAGACTCTGACCCAAAAGACAAAAATTTCCTAATCTAAGCAACAAGATTCACCGTCAGTTGTTCAAACTCAAACAATCCCCGGCAACGGCGCCAAAAACTTGGTGCACAAAATTGTTACTCTCTTACAATTTCGCACACATGACCAGCAAGTGCACTGGGTCGTCCAAGTATTACCTTACGTGAGTAAGGGTCGATCCCACGGAGATTGTTGGCTTGAAGCAAGCTATGGTTGTCTTGCAAATCTTAGTCAGGATATTAATTGGTGATTATCAATTGACTTGCAAATGAACAATAGAGCATGAATTAAAAGTTACTTGTTATGCAGTAAATGAGAATGTGTTGGAGTTTTGGAGATGCTTTGTCTTTTGAATCTCTGCTTTCCTATGCCTTCTTGTTCACGCACGCAAATTCCTCCTATGGCAAGCTGTATGTTGGTGGATCACCGTTGTCAATGGCTACCATCCATCCTTCCAGTGAAAAGGGTCCAAGTGCGCTATCACCGCACGGCTAATCATCTGCAGGTTCTCAATTGTGCCGGAATAGGATTTACTATCCTTTTGCATCTGTCACCACGCCCAGCACTCGTGAGTTTGAAGTTCGTCACAGCCATTCAATTCCAGAATCCTACTCAGAATACCACAGACAAGGTTTAGACATTCCGGATTCTCATGAATGCTGCCATCAATCTAGCTTATACCACGGAGATTCTGATTGAGGAATCTAAGAGATATTCATTCAATCTGATGTAGAATGGAGGTGATTATCAGACACGCGTTCGTGGGTTGAGGAAGGTGATGAGTTTCACGGATCATCACCTTCTCCATAATTAGGCGCGAATGGATATCTTAGATAGGAACACGCATGTTTGAACGGAAAACAGGAATACTTGCATTAATTCATCGAGACACAGCAGAGCTCCTCACCCCCAACAATGGAGTTTAGAGACTCATGCCATCAGAGATTACAAAGTTCAGATCTAAAATGTCATGAGATACAAAACAAGTCTCTAAAAGTTGTTTAAATACTAAACTAGTAACCTAGGTTTACAGAAAATGAGTAAACTATGATAGATAGTGCAGAAATCCACTTCTGGGGCCCACTTGGTGTGTGCTGGGGCTGAGAATAAAGCTTCTCACGTGCCTGGGCTATTTTGGGCGTTCAACGCCAGGTTGTAACCTGTTTCTGGCGTTGAACTCCACTTTGTAACTTGTTTCTGGCGCTGGACGTCAGACAGCAGCATGGAACTGGCGTTGAACGGCAGTTTACATCGTCTATCCTTGAGCAAAGTATGGACTATTATATATTGCTGGAAAGCCCTGGATGTCTACATTCCAACGCAATTAAAAGCGAGCCATTTGGAGTTCTGTAGCTTCTGAAAATCCATTTTGAGTGCAGGGAGGTCAGAATCCAACAGCATCAGCAGTCCTTTTTCAGCCTATATCAGATTTTTGCTCAGCTCCCTCAATTTTAGCCAGAAAATACCTGAAATCACAGAAAAATACATAAACTCATAGTAAAGGCCAGAAATATGAATTTTGCCTAGAAACTACTAAAGATAAACTAAAAACTAACTAAAACACACTAAAAACTATATGAAATTAACCCCAAAAAGCGTATCAAATATCCGCTCATCAACTTGCTGGTTAGTTGTATGAAGTTGTGAAACAGATATAAGATCATGAACGTGCGTATTGAGTTTTTAGCGCCGTTACCAAGGAATGGAATGATCACGATTTTGCACACCAAGTTTTTGGCGTCGTTGCCGGGGATTGTTCGAGTTTGGACAACTGACGATTCATCTTGTTGCTCAGATTTGGTAATTTTATTTTAATTTTAAGCTTTTTATTTCTTATTTTCGAAAAATACAAAAAAAATTTTCTTCTTTTTCGTTTTCCCAAATTAAATTTCGAAAATCCAAAAAAAAAAATATATATATATATATATAAAATCATAAAATAAAAAATTATTTTGTGTTTTTTGTTCGAGTCTTGAGTCAATTTTTAAGTTTGGTGTCAATTGCATTTTTTCTAAAAATTTATGCATTTTTCGAAAATTCATGCATTCATAGTGTTCTTCATGATCTTCAAGTTGTTCTTGGCCAGTCTTCTTGTTTGATCTTCATATTTTCTTGTTTTGTGTCTTTTCTTATTTTTCATATGCATTCTTGAATTCTTAGTGTCTAAAAATTAAAAATTTTTAAGTTTGGTGTCTTGCATGTTTTCTTTGCATAAAAAATTTTTCAAACATATGTTCTTGATGTTCATCATGATCTTCAAAGTGTTCTTGGTGTTCATCTTGACATTCATAGTATTCTTGCATGCATCACATGTTTTGATCCAAAATTTTCATGCATTGAGTCTTTTTGATGTTTTTCTCTTTCCTCATTAAAAATTCAAAAATCAAAAGTATATCTTTCCCTTTTTCTCTCATAAATTTTCAAAAATTTGAGTTGACTTTTTCAAATTTTTTAAAATCTAGTTGTTTCTTATGAGTCAAATCAAATTTTCAATTTGAAAATCTTATATTTTTCAAAATCTTTTTCAAAAATCAAATCTCTTTCATTTTTCTTATTTATTTTCAAAAATTTTAAAAATATTTTTCAAATTTTTTTTTTAATTTTATCTCATAATTTTCGAAAATATTATCAACAATTAATGTTTTGATTCAAAAATTTTAAGTTTGTTACTTGCTTGTTAAGAAAGATTCAAACTTTAAGTTCTAGAATCATATCTTGTGATTACTTGTGAGTCAAGTCATTAATTTTGATTTTAAAATTTCAATTCTTTTTCAAACAAATCTCTTTCAATCATATCTTTTCAAACTTTGATTTCAAAATCTTTTTCCAACTTCTTATCTTTTCAAAGTTTAATCTTTCTTATCTTTTTGTTTCAATCATATCTTTTTCAAAAACAAATTTCAAATCTTTTTCAATCAATCCCATCTTTTTGTTTCAATCATATCTTTTTCAAAACTACCTAACTAACTCTCTCTCTCTAATTTTCGAAAATACTTTCCTCTTTTTCAAATTTCTTTTTTTATTAACTAATTGTTTTAATTTTAATTTAATTTGATTTCAATTTCAATTTTCAACTTTAATTTTTAATTTTATTTTAATTAATTTTCGAAACTCCCTCTCTCTCATCTCTTTCTATTTATTTATTCATCTACTAACACTTCTTTTCATCTCATATCTCTGCTCCTATCCTCACCCTTGTGATTGGATTATCCATTCATCTTCACTCTTATTCCCTTTCTTCTTCTACTAATAATAAGGAACCTCTTTACTGTAACATAGAGGATTCCTCTTCTTTTCTTGTTCTCTTCTTTTTCATATGAGCAGGAACAAGGATAAGAACATTCTTGTTGAAGCTGATCCTGAACCTGAAAGAACTCTGAAGAGGAAGCTAAGGGAAGCTAAAGCACAACTCTCTGGAGACAATCTGACAGAAATTTTCGAAAAAGAAGACAATATGGCCGAAAATAATAACAATGCAAGGAGGATGCTTGGTGACTTCACTGCACCTAATTCCAATCTACATGGAAGAAGCATCTCAATCCCTGCCATTGGAGCAAACAATTTTGAGCTTAAACCTCAATTAGTTTCTCTGATGCAACAGAACTGCAAGTTTCATGGACTTCTATCTGAAGATCCTTTTCAGTTCTTGACTGAATTCTTGCAGATCTGTGATACTGTTAAGACCAATGGGGTTGATCCCGAGGTCTACAGGCTTATGCTTTTCCCGTTTGCTGTAAGAGACAGAGCTAGAGTGTGGTTAGACTCTCAACCCAAAGATAGCCTGAACTCCTGGGATAAGCTGGTCACGGCTTTCTTAGCCAAGTTCTTTCCTCCTCAAAAGCTTAGTAAGCTTAGAGTGGATGTTCAGACCTTTAAGCAAAAAGATGGTGAATCCCTCTATGAAGCTTGGGAAAGATACAAGCAGATGACCAAAAGGTGTCCTCCTGACATGCTTTCAGAATGGACCATTCTGGATATCTTCTATTATGGTCTGTCTGAGTTCTCCAAGATGTCACTGGACCATTCTGCAGGTGGATCCATTCACCTAGAGAAAATTCCTGCAGAAGCTCAAGAGCTTATTGACATGGTTGCAAATAATCAATTCATGTATACTTCTGAGAGAAATTCTGTGATAATGGGACGCCTCAGAAGAAGGGAGTTCTTGAAATTGATACTCTGAATGCCATATTGGCTCAGAATAAAATATTGACTCAGCAAGTCAATATGATCTCTCAAAGTCTGAATGGATTGAAGGAATCATCCAACAGTACTCAAGAGGCATCTTCTGAGGAAGAAGCTTATGATCCTAAGAACCCTGCAATAGCAGAGGTGAATTACATGGGTAAACCTTATGGAAACACCTATAATCCCTCATGGAGAAATCATCCAAATCTCTCATGGAAGGATCAACAAAAGCCTCAACAAGGCTTTAATAATGGTGTAAGAAACAGGTTTAGCAATAGCAAGCCTTTTCCATCATCTTCTCAGCAACAGATAGAGAACTCTGAACAAAATACCTCTAATTTAACAAACTTAGTCTCTGATCTGTCCAAGGCTACTCTAAGTTTCATGAGTGAAACAAGGTCTTCCATAAGAAATTTGGAGGCACAAGTGGGCCAGCTAAGTAAGAAAATCATTGAAACACCTTCTAGTACTTTCCCAAGCAATACAGAAGAGAATCCAAAGAGAGAGTGCAAGGCCATTGAGATATCAATCATGGCCGAACCCACAAAAGAGGAAGAGGACGTGAATACCAGTGAGGAAGACCTCCTGGGACGTCTAGTGATCAACAAGGAGTTTCCCTTTGAGGAACCAAAAGAATCTGAGGCTCATCTAGAGACCATAGAGATTCCATTAAACTTCCTTATGCCCTTCATGAGCTCTGATGAGTATTCTTCTTCTGAAGAGAATGAGGATGTTACTGAAGAGCAAGTTGCCAAGTACCTTGGTGCAATTATGAAGTTGAATGCCAAATTATTTGGTAATGAGACTTGGGAAGATGAACCTCCTTTGCTCATCAATGAACTGAGTGATCTGGATCGACTGACATTACCTCAGAAGAAACAGGATCCTGGAAAGTTCTTAATACCTTGTACCATAGGCACCATGACCTTTGAGAAGGCTCTATGTGACCTTGGGTCAGGAATAAACCTCATGCCACTCTCTGTAATAGAGAAATTGGGAATCTTTGAGGTACAGGATGCCCAATTCTCACTAGAGATGGCAGACAACTCAAGAAAACAGGCTTATGGACTAGTAGAGGACATGCTAGTAAAGGTTGCAGGCTTTTACATCCCTGCTGATTTCATAATCATAGACACTGGGAAGGATGAGGATGAATCCATCATCCTTGGAAGACCCTTCCTAGCCACAGCAAGAGCTGTGATTGATGTAGACAGAGGAGAATTGATCCTTCAACTGAATGAGGACAACCTTGTGTTTAAAACTCAAGAATCTCCTTCTGTAACAATGGAGAGGAAGCAGAGAAAGCTTCTCTCAGTACAGAGTCAACTAAAGCCCCCACCGTCAAACTCTAAGTTTGGTGTTGGGAGGCCTCAGCCAAACTCTAAGTTTGGTGTTGAACTCCCATATCCAAACTCTAAGTTTGGTGTTGGGAGTCTATAAAATTGACCTGATCACCTGTGTGGCTCCATGAGAGCCCACTGTGAAGCTATTGACATTAAAGAAGCGCTTGTTGGGAGGCAACCCAATTTTTATTTATCTAATTTTATTTTTTAGTGTTCTTTCATGTTTTATTAGGTTCATGATCATGTGGAGTCACAAAATAATTACAAAACTTAAAAACAGAATCAAAAACAGCAGAAGGAAAATCACACCCTGGAGGAAGGACTTACTGGCGTTTAAACGCTAGTAAGGAGCATCTGGCTGGCGTTCAACGCCAAAACAAAGCATAGAGCTGGCGCTGAACGCCAGAAACAAGCATAGAACTAGCGTTCAACGCCAGAAAGATGCTACATCTGGGCGTTGAATGCTTAGAACAAGCATCAATTCAGCGTTTAAACGCCAGAATTGCATGCAAAGGTGTTTTACATGCCTCATTGGTATACGGATGCAAATCCTTGACACCTCAGCATCTGTGGACCCCACAGGATCCCCACATACTTCCACTCACCTTCCCTCCTCATAATCTTATATCACCCTCTCTCTCTCCATTCACAGTCATCCCTTCTGTTTTCCATTCACCACTCACATCCATACACCCCACCTACCTTCAAAATTCAAAATCTCTTTCCCACCCAAGCCCACCGATATAGCCGAATACACACATCCCTCCATCTCCTCCATATCTTCCTCTTCTTCTTCTATTCTTTCTTCTTTTGCTCGAGGGTGAGCAACATTCTAAGTTTGGTGTGGTAAAAGCATAGCTTTTTTTTGTTTTCCCATAACCATTGATGGCACCTAAGGCCAGAGAAACCTCTAGAAAGAGGAAAGGGAAGACAAAAGCTTCCACCTCCGAGTCATAGGAGATGTAGAGATTCATCTCAAGGGTCTATAGCTCAGTGGTAGAACATTTGACTGCAAATCAAGAGATCCCTGAGATACCTCAGGGGATACATTTTCCTCCACACAATTATTGGGAGCAACTAAGGGTGGAACATCAAGAGCACTCCATCATCCTTCATGAAATTAGAGAAGATCAAAGAGCAATGAGGGAGGAGCAACAAAGACAAGGAAGAGACATAGAAGAGCTCAAGGACATCATTGGTTCCTCAAGAAGAAAACGCCACCATCACTAAGGTGTCCTCATTCCTTGTTCTTAAATTTTTTGTTTTTCGTCTTTTATGTTAAATGTTTATTTATGTTTATGTCTTATTACATGATCATTAGTATCTAAGTGTCTATGCCTTAAAGTAGTGAATATGAATCCATCACCTCTCTTAAATGAAAAATGTTTTAAAAACAAAAGAACAAGAAGTACATGGTTTCGAATTCATCCTTGAAACTAGTTTAATTATTTTGATGTGGTGACAATACTTTCTGTTTTCTGAATGAATGCTTGAACAGTGCATATGTCTTTTGAAGTTGTTGTTTATGAATGTTAAATATGTTGGCTCTTGAAAGAATGATGAAAAGGAGAAATGTTATTTGATAATCTGAAAAATAATAAAAATGATTCTTGAAGCAAAAAAAAGCAGTGAATACAAAAGCTTGCAGAAAAAATTATGCGAAAAAAAATGGCAAAAAAGGAGAAAAAGAAAAAGAAAAAGCAAGCAGAAAAAGCCAAAAGCTCTTTAAACCAAAAGGCAAGAGCAAAAAGCCAATAGCCCTTAAAACCAAAAGGCAAGGGTAATAAAAAGGATCCAAGGCCTTGAGCATCAGTGGATAGGAGGGCCTAAAGGAATAAAATCCTGGCCTAAGCGGCTAAACCAAGCTGTCCCTAACCATGTGCTTGTGGCGTGAAGGTGTCAAGTGAAAACTTAAGACTGAGCGGTTAAAGTCAAGGTCCAAAGCAAAAACAGAGTGTGCTTAAGAACCCTGGACACCTCTAATTGGGGACTTTAGCAAAGCTGAGTCACAATCTGAAAAGGTTCACCCAGTTATGTGTCTGTGGCATTTGTGTATCCGGTGGTAATACTGGAAAACAAAGTGCTTAGGGCCACGGCCAAGACTCATAAAGTAGCTGTGTTCAAGAATCAACATACTGAACTAGGAGAATCAATAACACTATTTGAACTCTGAGTTCCTATAGATGCCAATCATTCTGAACTTCAATGGATAAAGTGAGATGCCAAAACTATTCGAGAGACAAAAAGCTACAATTTAGAGTATATTCTCTTCTTTTTATCCTATTTGATTTTCAGTTGCTTGGGGACAAGCAACAATTTAAGTTTGGTGTTGTGATGAGCGGATAATTTATACGCTTTTTGGCATTATTTTTACATAGTTTTCAGTATGATTTAGTTAGTTTTTAGTATATTTTTATTATTTTTTAATTAAAAATTACATTTCTGGACTTTACTATGAGTTTATGTGTTTTTCTGTGATTTCAGGTATTTTTTAGCTGAAATTGAGGGACCTGAGCAAAAATCAGATTCAGAGGTTGAAGAAGGACTGCAGATGCTGTTGCATTCTGACCTCCCTGCACTCATAGTGGATTTTCTAGAGCTACAGAACTCCAAATGGCGCGCTTTTAATTGCATTGGAAAGTAGATATCTATGGTTTTCTAGCAATATATAATAGTCCATACTTTGCCCGAGTTTAGACGACGCAAACTGGCGTTGAACGCCAGTTCCATGTTGCAGTCTGGCGTTCAGTGCCAGAAACAAGTTGCAAAGTGGAGTTCAACGCCAGAAACACGTTACAAACTGGCGTTCAACTCCAAGAATGACCTCTCCACGTGTAAACTTCAAGCTCAGCCCAAGCACAAACCAAGTGGGCCCCGGAAGTAGATTTCTGCATCAATTGCTTACTTCTGTAAACCCTAGTAGCTAGTCTAATATAAATAGGACTTTTTACTATTGTATTTACATCTTCGGAACATCTTGGGACGTTTAGTTCTTAGATCATGGGGGCTGGCCATTCGGCCATGCCTGAACCTTTCACTTATGTATTTTTCAACGGTAGAGTTTCTACACACCATAGATTAAGGTGTGGAACTCTGCTATTCTTCATGAATTAATATAAAGTACTACTGTTTTTTATTCAATTCAACTTATTCCTCTTTTAAGATATCCATTCGCACCCAAGAACATGATGAATGTGATGATTACGTGACGCTCATCATCATTCTCACCTATGAACGCGTGCTTGACAAACACTTCCGTTCTACATGCAACAAGCTAGAATGAATATCTCTTAGATATCTAATACAGAGGACCGAGTCTGAGATATTAGAGTCTTCGTGGTATAAGTTAGAACCCATGGATGGCCATTCCTGAGATCCGGAAAATCTAAACCTTGTCTGTGGTATTCCGAGTAGGATCCGGGAAGGGATGGCTATGACGAACTTCAAACTCGCGAGTACTAGGCGTAGTGACAGACGCGAAAGGAGGGTGATTCCTATTCCAGTATGATCGAGAACCTCCAGATGATTAGCCATGCAGTGACAGCGCATTGGACCATTTTCACAGAGAGGATGGGAAGTAGCCATTGACAACGGTGATGCCCTACATACAGCTTGCCATGGAAAGGAGTTGGAAGGATTGGATGAAGACAAAAGGAAAGCAGAGGTTCAGAGGGACGAAAGCGTCTCTATACGCTTATCTAAAATTCTCACCAATGAATTACATAAGTACCACTATCCTATTTTATATTTTATTTATTTTTATCCACTATAATTTCTTAAAACAATTTAATCCGCCTGACTGAGATTTACAAGGTGACCATAGCTTGCTTCAAGCCGAAAATCTCCGTGGGATCGACCCTTACTCACGTAAGGTTTATTACTTGGATGACCCAGTGCACTTGCTGGTTAGTTGTACGAAGTTGTGAAACCGATATAAGATCATGAACGTGCGTATTGAGTTTTTAGCGCCGTTACCAAGGAATGGAATGATCACGATTTCGCACACCAGCAACTATGGCATATTATATATCAAATTGAGGCCCCAGATGTTAGGTTTCCAACGCAACTCGAACCGCGTCATTTGGACCTATGTAGCTAAAGTTATAGCCGTTTGAGTCCGAAGAGGTCAGGCTGGACAGCTTAGCAATTTCTCCAACTTCTTGTATTCTTTCCACTTTTGCATGCTTCCTTTCCATCCTCTGAGCCATTCCTTCTCTGTAATCTCTGAAATCACTTAACACACATATCAAGGTATCTAATGGTAGTAAGAGAGGATTAAACATAGGGAACATAAGGCCAAAGAAGCATGTTTTCAATCAAAGCACATAATTAGGAAGGCAAATGTAAAACCATGCAAATAGTATGAATAAGTGGGTAAAGAGTTGATAAAAACCACTCAATTGAGCACAAGATAAACCATGAAATAGTGGTTTATCAAGTAGGAGAATCCGGATTTTGAGGTCTCTCCCAGTCGAGAGTTTTCCTCCATGTTGATGTACTTTTCTACTCGTTCTTGTACTTCGTTCAGAGATGTGGGGTGTTTTTTCGATATAGATTGGCTAAAAGGTCCCTCTCGCAAGCCATTGAGGAGACCGATAATGGTGGCCTCTGTTGGTAGACTTTGTATGTCCAGACATACTTTGTTGAATCTTTCCATGTAGCTGCAGAGACTTTCCCGATCTCCTTGCTTGATTCCTAATAGACTTGGGGCGTCCTTAGCTTTGTCTTTTTGGATGGAGAATCTGGCTAGAAACTTCTTGGCTAAGTCGTCGAAGCTTGAGATGGACCTAGGGGGTAGATTGTCGAACCATTTAATTGCTGTCTTCGTTAAAGTAGTTGGGAAGGTTTTGCAGCGAACTGCATCTGAGGCGTCGGTGTGGTACATTCTACTTCTGAAATTACTGAGATGATGGCTGGGATCTTCTGTGCCATCGTATAAAGTCATGTCGAGAAGTTTGAAGTCCTTTGGGAATGGGTCTTGGTCTTTACGGGAGTCATATTCGTGACCGGATCAGGTATTTTTGGCCTTGAGATCTGTTTCAAGTTTTAGGAGTTTGTCCTCTAACTCGCGGCGTCGCCTAACTTCCCTTCGTAAGTCTCTCTCACCTTCTCGTTGATGCTCCACTTCTTTTTCGATCTGTTTTAAGCGATCTTGAAGTGCCTCCATGGCTCACGTATTTGGTGAATTCTTGTCGTTGTTAGGTTCAGGAATATCTTTTGGCGTGGTGTCCGCATTTTTGTGTGGCATTCGGTCTTCTAAATTAGAGTTGTGATCCTTGTCATGGTCGTCTGCCATGGTGATGGGATGACTTCCAGGTTCCCCGGCAACGGCGCCAATGTTCCGAGGGTTATATGAAACTGTAGGTCGATCTCGGACGAGATCTTCTGTTCTTGTTGGAGATGACATGTCCAGCTGGTGGGTGGTGGCCGGAGCTGTCGTGTCCGACTTATTGAACTGGCTACGCTGCTGATCCTTTGTCACCAGAGGGTGGTGGTACCTGCAAAAGACTCTGATGCTAAAGTTAGCAAGGGTATTAAGCAGGTTTTTAGTAGAATCAGAGTATGAGTTATACCTGGGTGCTCCAGTGTATTTATAATAGTAGAGGATGACCTTTTTGTGGATAAGATAGTTATCTTATCTTATCTTATCTTTGAGTGAAGTCATCTTATCTTCAAGGGAACCGCCCTTATTTCTATAGGCTTAGGCTACCTTTAGATTTGGGTCGTGTTCCTCTATCTGGGCCCTTATTGGGCTTTCCTGGCAATTTGGCCGAGCTCTTTGAGAAAAGGTCGGATAGTCTGACCTGAAGAGGTTGGTTGCCTTATTGCTAAATATCCCGGGTCGGATAGCTCGACCGAGGGTATGAACAGACATTAGTCTAGAAAGTGTGAGGTTAGCGTTCAACTTGCCTTTGATGCAAAGAGCACAGTGGAAAAGGGATTCCCAAGGCAAGCCTATTCAACTAAGAAGGCCTGACCTCAAACCCATAGCTAGAGGATGGTTGGAATTTATCCAACACTCTATAATCCCTACTAGCAACCGGTCCGAAGTGTCTATAGGCCGAGCCATCATGATCCATTGCTTCATGCTTGGAACTGAAGTGGAAGTACATGAGGTGATACCTCAAGAGTTATACAAAGTTGTGGACATGCCCTTTGGTGCACGAATCCCCACACTCCATACAGCTGTACCAGCAAGTGCACTGGATCGTTCAAGTAATACCAGAGCGAGTCAGGGTCGATCCCACGAGGATTGTGGTTTGAAGCAAGCTATGGTTATCTTGCAGGTCTTATTCAGGCAAATCAGAAAGTTGTTAGATTGAAGCAAGGGCAATTACTAATAGGAATATAAATTACATTTTATATTACATGGAATTAGTAATAAGAATATAGTTGAGGATTGGAGTTGCTTTGTCTTTCTAAATTAACTTTGGTATTACTATCTTCTTTTCTTGTGAATGATCTCTTCTATGGCAGGCTGTATGTGATCAATGCCATTGCCTGTGGCCATTGATCTCCTCTATTTCAGATCAAACGCCATTGGCCGTGGTCATCCAATCTGAACGAGGGTGATGCTTTAGCAGTTCATTCTCTTGGCGATCCTACTCAAAATGCCACAGATAAAGTCAAATCTTCTGGATCAGATAATGCTACTTCTTTGGGTTCTAGCCTCTACCACAGAGACCCTAATCTCCCCGGAAATTGGCTGAACTGGTGTCTCAAGAAGTCCCCAAGAAAGTCGTGAATTAGACGTCTGAGAGATTTATAATCAAGCTGGCGGTTCGCGCTTTCCAGCCATGTATTCATACGAACCCAATTAGACACGGGTGGTTGTCAAGCACGCGGTCCTAGTATGATGAACAGAGCTAATTTTCACTGATCATCCTATTCACTATGTTGAAGAACGAGTATACATCTTAGAATTGAATCAAACACGGATCAAAGGAAAACAAAAATACTTTTATTAATTCATAGGACTCAGTAGGGCTCCTCCCCTCAACCTAGGAGGTTTAGAAACTCATACTGAAAGGAAATACAATGGTAAAAATGAAAATACTGTGTAAAGTGGCTGAGGATGGTAAAGATGTTCGAATAACATAAATCAAATCCCTTAAGTACTAAACTCATGACTAGTAAGTGTAAAACAGTCTTTTTAGTGCTAAAATCCACTTTTGGGGTCCACTTGGTGAGTGTTTGGGCTGAGCATTGATGAGATTCACGTGCTATGAGGCTTCTAGGGTGTGAAATGCTGGCTAGGGAGTCCTCTCTGGGCTTTTGGACGCTGGGCTCTGCTCCTTGGGCACCGGACGCCTGGAAGGGGGCAGGAGGCTGGCATTGGACGACAGTTTTGGGCCTTCGAATCTGAAGCAAAGTATGGACCATTATACATTGATGGAAAGCTAGAGAAGTCAGCTTTCGATAGCCATTGCAAACGCTCCAATTAGACTTCTGTAGCTCCAGAAAATCTCTTTCGAGTGCAGGGAGGTCAGATCCAGACAGCATCTGCAGTGCTTTCTCTGTCTCATAATTAGACTTTTGCTCCAGCTCCTCAATTTCAGCTAGAAAATATATGTGATGCCAAGGCATCTTAGCCTAGTTTTACTAGTCTTTTTCTTTGTTTTTAATAGTTTTTATACACTTTCTTGAGCTACAAGTAAGCCATTTGGGTAGAAATTCATATGTATTTAGATTCAATCAACCATGAATAAATTGATGCATTTTCATGAAGTTTTGTGCTATAATTGCTTATATGTCAAGGATGATAATAAATCTTATGATTTGAGTATAGCTTTGATGCATTTGTTGATTGATGACAGGTGACCAAAAGGCTTGGAGGAAGATTGAAGAAAGCGGATAACAGAAGGCAGCAAAACCACCCTGGAAAAAGTTGAAAACTAACCCTGGAGGAAGCCAACGTTTGAATCCAAGTTTGCCTCAAACTTGGAGGCAAACGTTGGAGTAATTTGTAGCCCTGGAGGAGGCCACGTTTGCGTCCAATTTTACCTCAAACTTGGAGGCAAACGTTGGCATATAACGTGCATCAGGGGAGGCCACGTTTGCGTCCAAGTTTGCCTCAAACTTGGAGGCAAACGTTGGCATATATAACGTGCACCAGGGGAGGCCAACGTTTGCGACTAAGTTTGCCTCAAACTTAGAGGCAAACGTTGGCACCAAATGTAATCTTGCATAAAAACTTGGTTTTCTAGTCTCTTGACCCCTGAGATCTGAAATTTCCTTTTAATTCTTCTGTTGAACGCTTCTTCAAGCCAATTTACATTTTCTATTTGAGATCTACTGCAATTAAATTCATCTTTTACTTCCCTGCTTGTTGCAATTTACTTTTCCTTATTTAATTTTTGCAAATCCATTTCCCAATTCCTTTTATAATTCAAGCAATTTACATTTCTTGCACTTTAAGATTCAGTCATTTACATTTCTTGCAATTTAAGTTTCTGCAATTTATATTTCTTGCACTTTAAGATTCAGCCTCTTTAATTTCTCTGTACTTTAAATTCTTGTCAATTATCCCTCTCCCTTTTAAATTTCATGCAATTTAGCTTCTGTTGGATACAAATCACTCAACTCAACTCTTGTTCGCTTGACTAAATCAACCACTAAACTAAAATTGCTCAATCCTTCAATCCCTGTGGGATTGACCTCACTCATGTGAGTTATTATTACTTGATGCGACCCGGTACACTTGCCGGTGAGTTTTGTGTTGGATCATTTTCCACACATCAATATGAAATTGCAAAAAAAACTCAAACTCAAAGTAGAATCCAAAAATGTGAATTTAACACTAAAACTTATGAAAACTTAATAAAAATTAAATAAAACATACAAAAAACTATATAAAAACAAAACTAAAAAGCGTATAAAATATCCACTCATCACAACACCAAAGTTAAACTGTTGCTTGTCACCAAGCAACTAGAAACAAAATAGGATGAAAAGAAGAGTAGGATGCGATAAATCTCAAAGTTTCCAATAAAGTCCAGTTTCAATTAGATGAGCAAGATTTAGTAGCTTTTTGCTTCTGAATAGTCTTGGCATCTCACTATCCTACTATGTTTTTAGTTGCTTAGGGACAAGCAATGGTTTAAGTTTGGTGTTGGGATGAGCGGATATTTTATATGCTTTTTGACATCACTTTCATATAGTTTTTAGTAGTTTTTATTTAGTTTTTATTAAGTTTTTATAGGTTTTAGTGTTAATTTCACACTTTTGGATTATACTATGAGTTTTTGTGTTTTGTGCAATTTTAGGTATTTTCTGGCTGAAATTCAGGAGGTGGAGCAGAAGTCTAATTCAGAGACAGAGAAAGCACTGCAGATTTGTCCAGATCTGACCTTCCTGCATTCGGAAAAGCATTTCTTGAGCTACAGAAGTCCCAATGAAGCACTCTCAACGGCTATGGAAAGCTGACTTTCAGAGCTTTCCAGCAATATATAATAGTCTATACTTTGCTTCGGATTCAAAAGCCCAAAACTGGCGTCCAATGCCATCTACCTGCGCCCCTTCCAGGCGTCCAGCGCCCAACAGAGCAGAGACCAATGTACAAACGCCCAGTAAAGACCCTCTAGCTGGCGTTCCATGCCCAAAGACATCAAGGAACGTGGATCTCGTCAAAGCTCAGCCCAAACACTCACCAAGTGGGCTCTAGAGGTGAATTTTAGCACTAGATAGACTGTTTTACCCTTACTAGTCATCTGTTTAATATTTAAAGTATATTTTACATAATCATTCGGAGAACATACATATAACATCAGGCCTCTTACACTATTTTCGAGTTTTACATAGTGTTTTACTTCAGTATGAGTTTCTAAACCTCCTAGGTTGAGGGGAGGAGCCCTGCTGAGTCCTATGAATTAATAAAAGTATTACTAATTCTTCTCCAATCCGTGTTTGATCTGTTTCTAAGATGTATATCTAATCTTCATTGTGGTGAATAGAATGATCTAACCAATTAGCTCTATTCATCACATTAAGACGAATGTGCCTGACAAACACCCGCGTCTACTTGGGTTCATGTGAATACGTGACTGGAAAGCACGAGCCAACAGCTATGTTTATACATTTCTCAAATGGTTAATCCACGACTTCGTTGGGGACTTCTCGAGACACTAGTTCAGTAAATTTCCGGGGAGATTAGGGTCTCTGTGGTATAGGCTAGAATCCTAAGAAATAGCATCCTCTGATTCGGAAGATTCGACCTTGTTTGTGGCTTTTTGAGTAGGATCGCCAAGAGAATTGACTGCTATGCGCTCACCCTTCGTCAGATTGGATGACCACGACTAATGGCGTTTAATCTGTAGCAGAGGAGATCAATGACCACAACCCATGGCGTTGATCACATACAGCCTGCCATAGAAGAAGATCATTCACAAGCAGAAAAGACAGTAGTACCAGAGTTAATTTAGAAAGACAAAGAAACTCCAACTCTCAACTCTATTCCTATCCTTATTTCAACATAACATCCAAATATTTGATATAAATAGTACTTATACAAAGTTCCATCAAATGACCTTCTAATTCCGCCTTACTAAGACCTGCAAGATAACCATAGCTTGCTTCAAGCCACAATCCTCGTGGGATCGACCCTGACTTGCTCAGGTATTACTTGGACGACCCAGTTCACTTGCTGGTACTACTATACGAAAGTATGGGGTTTGCGTACACGCTACCAAGTTTTTGGCACCGTTGCCGGGGATTGTTGAGTTTGGACAAACTGATGGATTGTCTTGCTCCCTAGATTAGGTAATTTTTATTTTTGTTTGATCAAAAATATTTTTCTTTCCTTTGTTCAATTTATGTTCTCGTTGAGTCTCTGATTTTTGCATGAGTATAACTTTGATTTGAGTCTTTTATTTTTGTTTTTTTCTTCCTTAAATTTTTGAAAATTTTAAAACCCTTTTTTAAAATATTTGTCTTTTCTCTGTTTGAGTCTTTGTTTGTTTTCTTGCTTTGAGTCTTTGGGTCTTTTATTTTTATTTTACTCTTCTTCAAATTTTTGAATGTCATAAAAACCTTTTCAAAAATATTTTTTATTTTTGTTGTTCAATTGGTTAGAGCGTTGTGTTCATGTTCTTGGTAATTGTTGTTTCTTTGAGTCTTTTATTTTTTCTTCAAATTTTCGAAAAAATCATACAACTTTTTCGAAAATGCTTTTATTTTCTTTGTTTAATCTTTTTTCTTTGTTTGAGTCTTGTGTTCTTGTTCTTGCTTGAATTTTTCGTGTTCTTTGAGTCCTTCTTTCAAAAAAATTTTCAAAAATATTTTTCTTTAGTTTAATCTTGTGTCAAGTCTTTAAGTTTGGTGTTTTCTTGTTATTTTTCTTCAAATTTTGGAAAATTGTGTTTTGGTTTTCTAAAAATTTTAAGTTTGGTGTTCTTTTTATGTTCTTGTGTTCTTTGAGTCTTTAAATGTGGTTTTTTGTGTTCTTGTTAGTCTTCAAGGTGTTCTTGAATCGTGTATGTGTTTTGATCTTAAATTTTTTAAGTTTGGTGTCGCCTTGTGTTTCCCTCCAAATTTTCAAAAATAAAGTGGTTCTAGATCTAAAATTTTAAGTCTTGTGTCTCTTTTTGTGTTTTTTTCTTTCATCAATAAATTCAAAAATAAAAAATATCTTTTCTAACTTAATTTTAGCATAATTTTCGAAAATAACAATAAAAATTCATATTTCAATTTTAAATTTTATTTTATCGTATCTTAGTTGTCAAGTTTTCAAAAATCAAATCTTTTTCAAAATTTTAAAAATCTTATCTTATCTTTTTCAAATTTCAAATTTTCAAAATCATATCTTTTCAAAATCAAATTTTAAAATCTTATGTCTTTAAAATCAATTTCAAATCTCTTTAATTTCATATCTTATCTTTTTCTAATTTCAAATTTTGATTTCAAATCTTTTCTTATCTTATCTTTTATCTTTTATTTTTATTTGTTATCTTTTCTTAATTAATATCTTATCTTCTCTCTCTTATTTTTCAAAGCTTCCTAACTAACTCACCTCTTCTTAATTTTCGAAAATTACTTCTCTTCTTCTCTCTCATCTTTTTTAAAATTACCTAACTAACTCTTCTATTCTTAATTTTTGAAAATAATGTCTTCTTCTCTCTCTCTTCTTTATCAAAACTACCTAACTAACTCTCTTCTCTGTTAATTTTTGAAAACTTCTCCCTCTTCTCTCTCTTCTATTTTTGAAAATTCACTAACCAATTTTAAAATATTTTTAAATTATTAACCATAATTTTCTAAAATTAATTAATTAAATAAATAAAAACAAAAATATTTTAATTCTTATTTACTTTTTTTATTTATACTTCTTCTCATCTTCACTCATATCATTCAAACTCTATCTCTCTCTCCTCTTCTACCTACACTTCTTTATCTTCTTTCCTTTCTTCTTTGCATTTAACTGGAAGCTCTTTGATCCAAGTGGCACAAAAATCTTTCTTATTTTCTCTTTTTCTATCTTCTTTCTTTAATCTTATCTACTATTTTCAAGGTATTTTTCTGTTACTTCTTTTATGCCTTTTCTTTCTTCTTCTTCTTTCTTTACTTCTGACTTTAAGGAGGAGCTTCTTGTCTATTGGCATAGAAAGATTTCTTGTTTTCTTTCTTTTTCTTTTCTTCTTATTTATGACCAAGATTAGGGATAAAGAACCCCTCTTGACTCCTGATCCTGAACCTGAGAAGACATTAAGGAGGCGTTTACAATAAAAAGCACAACACTCCGGAAGAGACCTTTCAGAAAGTTTTGAACAAGAAACAGAAGACATGGCCGTACCACAAGAGAAGCCTAGAAAGGTCCTTGGTGATTTGACCATGCCTACCTCTGACTTTTATGGCAGAAGCATTGTTGTACCTGCCACTGGAGCTAACAATTTTGAGCTTAAGCCTCAGTTAGTCTCTCTTCTGCAGCAGAACTGCAAATTCCATGGACTTCCAATGGAAGATCCACATCAGTTCTTAGCAGAATTCTTACAGATCTTTGATATTGTAAAGACTAATGGAGTTAATCCTGAAATCTACAAGCTGATACTTTTCCCCTTTGCTTTGAGAGACAGAGCTAAGTTTTGGTTGGATGCCCAACCAAGAGAGAGTCTTCACTCTTGAGAAAAGTTGGTTAATGCTTTTCTAGCTAAGTTCTTTCTTCCCCAATAGATGTGCAAAATTAGAGTGGAAGTTCAAGCCTTCAGACAAAGAGAAGGTGAATCCCTCTATGAAGCTTGGGAAATATACAAGAAATTGATCAGGAGATGTTCTCCTGAAATGCTCTCAGAGTGGTCCCTCATAGGCATGTTCTATGATGGCTTGTCTGAGATATCCAAGATTTCCTTGGATAGCTCTATAGGTGGATCTCTCTACTTGAAGAAAACACCTACTGAAGCATGAGAACTCATTGACATGGTTGCTAACAACAAGTTCATGTACACTTTTGAAAGAAGTCCTGTAAAACATGGAATCTCTCAAAAGAAAGGAGTTCATGAAGTTGAGACTCTGAATGCCATCCTGGCTCAGAATAAGATCCTGACCCAACAGATCAACATGATATCTCAATATTTAACTGGGATGCAAACTGCAGTTGGCAGTAATCAGGAAGCTTCTCTTGAAGAAGAAGCTTATGATCTTGATCAACCCACCATGGAGCAGGTGAATTACATGGGAGAGCCTTATGGAAACACTTACAACCCTTCAAAAAGGAACCATCCCAATATTTCATGGAAATATCAACAGAAACCTCAGCAAGGTTTCAATAACAACCAAGGTAGAAGGAACCAGAATAGGTTCAATAATAGACTACCATTCCCATCTTCTGAAGGGAATATGGAGACCTCTAAGCAGAGCTTTTCTGCCTTAGCCATTCTGGTCTCTAGCCTTACTAAGATCGCCCACAGTTTCATTAATGAAACAAGATCCTCCATTAGAAATTTAGAGGTACAGGTTAGTCAACTAAGCAAGAAGATCCCTGAGAGTCCTCCTGACACTCTTCCCAGTAACACTGAGGTCAATCCTAGAGAAGAGTGCAAGGCCAAAACCATGGAAGACATGGCTGAAACAGAGGAGATTGGGAAGGTGTTGAATGCCAGTGAAGAAGCCTTCACTGGGCGTTCAACGGCCACATTGGCAGTAAGCCTGGCGTTAAACACCAGTGAGGAAGCCCTCTGGTCTTTTAACGCCTATCCTGGAAGAAAAGATGGCGTTGAACGCTAGCCAGCGAGCATTGGCTGGGCATTTACGGCCCAAACAAGAAGGCTTACTGGCATTGAACGCCAGTGAGGAACCCCTCACTGGCGTTCAATGACCAAACAGGCAGCTATTCTGGCACTGAACGCTAGTGACGAATCCCTCACTCGGTGTACAACGCCCACCAGCCCAGGGAAGCTGGCTTTGATTGTCAGCAAAGACATCCCTGCTAGGCATTCAACGCCTAAAATTCTAGAGGAACTAGCGTTTAACGCCAGTCAGAGTGGGCAATAATGATGTTCAATGCCCAATAAGCTAACAGAGGTTGCGTTGGATGCCAACCAAAGTACACCCTCTGAGTCATGATCATGTGCATTAGTCAAGAGACAGAATTCACAGCAGTGAAATCAGAACACTCTAAAAAGAGTGTCAAAGTTGAACACCAGTAAGGAAGCCCTCACTGGGCGTTCAACGCCCCAAGAGGGGAGCATTGCTGGCGTTGAACGCCAGCCAGGGACCAGCCCCTGGGCATTCAAACGCCAGTGCAAAAGAGAAAGGAATCTGGAATTTCCTAGCACAGTGAACTTTCTTCCTGTCCTTTCATGAATGAGTTCCACATGCTCTAGAGAAAAGACACGACTCACTGTCTGTGGTAAGACTGGCTTCTTAGTGAAGACAACTCTCATGCAAGGTGAGAGGCCTTCAGTTGGGACTTTCTTGTCCCTCCAGCCTTTAGGTACTTTCTTCTTAGTACCTTTGTGCCTAGAGCTTATTGAAGGCTGCCCAACACCAAACTTAGAATTGATGTTTGGGGGCTCTGCAGAGCTTTGTACAGAAAGAAAGTATTGGACCGCTAGGTGTTGCACAGTTATCTCTCTTTTAGAGGGAGAATTGGGATGGGCATCTTGAACATGATGTGATCCTCCCCTAGTTGTAGAGTCAGTTCTCCCATAGACACATCAATGATAGCATTGGTAGTGACTAGGAACGGTCTTCTAAGGATGATAAAGTCATCCTCATCCTCTCCTAAGTCCAAGACTATGAAGTTTGTAAGGATGTAGTGGTTTTCAACCTTTAACAAGACATCCTGTACTAAGCCATATGGCTTTTTCATTGTCTTGTCAGCCATCTCTAATGAGATGTGTACAGTTTGTACCTCAAGAACTCTCAGTTTTTCCATTACAGAGAGTGGCATAAGGTTGATGCTTGATCCTAGGTCACACAGAGCCTTTTCAAAGGACATGGTGCCTATGGTGCAAGGAATCGGAAAGCGTCCAGAATCTGGAAACTTCTGAGGTAGCCACTACTGAACCAAAGCATGGAGTTCTTTGGTAAGAAGTGGAGGTTCTTCCTCTGATGGCCTTGTACTAAATAACTTGGCATCCAGCTATATAAGAGCTCCTAGGTACCGAGCAACTTGCTCTTCCCTAGTGACTTCATCCTCATGCGAGGATGAGTAGCCATCAGAGCTCATGTACTGCAGAAGTGCATGCAAAGGAACCTCAATGGTCTTTATGATTTCCTTTGGTTCTGGGCTAGAGGGTTCTTGAGTGGGATTTAAGCACTCAAGGGGTGTGCTTTGACTGGCATTCAATGCCAGCTCTGTCAGCTCTTTGGGCATTGAATGCCCTTGCTGTCCACCCTGACTGGCATTAAACGCCAGTCCCTCTAACATTCTGGGGGTTGAACGCCCAGCAAGGATGTCCTTGCTGGCGTTCAATGCCAGCTTCCCTGGGTCGGTGGGCGTTGAACGCCCAGTGAGGGGTTCCTCACTGGCGTTCAGCGCTAGAGTGGCTGCATGGTTGCGTGTTGAACGCCCAGTGTTCCTCACTGGCGTTCAGCGCTAGAAAGCCTGGGTGTTTGGGCGTTGAACGCCCGGTCAGTTCTCCCTGGCTGGCGTTCAACGCTAGCTCTGCTGCCAGGATGGGCGTTGAACGCCCAGTGACCTCACTGGCATTCAGCGCCAGGCTTGCTGCCAAATTAGGCATTTAACGCCCAGTGATATGTCCTTCACTGGCGTTCAATGCCACCCCATCCTCCTCATGTTTGGACTCTGCCTCCATAGTTATGGCCTTGCACTCTTCTCTAGGATTTACCTCAGTATTACTGGGAAGAGTTTCAGGATAAATCTCAGGGATCCTCTTGCTCAGTTGACCAACTTGCACCTCTAAATTTCTAATAGAGGACCTTGTTTCATTAATGAAACTAAGAGTGGTCTTAGAGAGGCTAAAAACCAGAGTAACTAAGTCATAGATGCTCTGCTTAGAGATTTTCGTGTTCCCTTGAGAAGATGGGAATGGTGGTTTATTATTGAACCAATTATGGTTCCTTCCACCTTCATTGTTATTGCAACCTTGCTGAGGTTTCTGTTGATCCTCCTATGAGAGGTTCGGATCCTGCATGAAGGGTTGTAGGTGTTTTCATAGGGTTCTCCCATGTAATTCACCTCCTCCATGGTGGGTTGATCAGGATCATAAGCTTCTTCTTTAGGAGAAGCTTCCTAAGTACTGCCAGTTGCAATTTGTATTCCAGTCAGATGCTGGGAGATCATATTCACCTGTTGGGTCAAGATCCTTTTCTGAGATAATATGGCATTCAGAGTTTTATCGTCATAAACTCTTTTCTTCTCAGAGATTCCATGGTTAACAGGATTTCTTTCAGAAGTATACATAAATTGGTTATTTGCAACCATCTCAATGAGTTCTCTTACTTCTGTAAGTGTTTTCTTCAAGTAGAGTGATCCACCTGCAGAGTTATCTAATGAAATTTTGGATATCTCAGACAAGCCATCATAGAACACGCCTATGATGGACCATTCTGAGAGCATGTTAGGAGGACATCTCCGGATCAGTTGCTTGTATCTTTTCCAAACTTCCTAGAGGGATTCACCTTCTCTTTGTCTGAAGGTTTGAACTTCCACTCTAATCTTACTCATCCTTTGAGGAGGAAAGAATTTAGCCAGAAAAGCATTAACCAGCTTTTCCCAAGAGTCAAGACTCTCTCTAGGTTGGACATCCAACCATAGCTTAACTCTGTCTCTTACAGCAAAGGGAAAGAGCATCAGCTTGTAGACTTTAGGATCAACTCCATTAGTCTTTATAGTATCATAGATCTGTAAGAACTCAGCTAAAAACAGATGTGGATCTTCCATTGAAAGTCCATAGAATTTGCAGTTCTACTACAGAAGAGAGACTAGCTAAGGCTTTAGCTCAAAATTGTTAGCTCCAATGGCAGGTACAGAGATACTTCTGCCATAAAAGTCAGAGGTACGCATGGTGAAGTCACCAAAAATCTTCCTTGGCTCCTCTTGAGGTTCGGACATATCTCATGTTTCTTGTTCAAAATTTTCTGAGAGGTTTCTTCTGGAGTGTTGTATTCTAGCTTGATGTAGACGACTCCTTAGAGTTTTCTCAGGTTCAGGATCAGGAGTTAAGAGGGGTTCTTTATCCCTATTCTTGGTCATAAACAAGAAAGGAAAAGAAAGAAAAGAAGAAAGCTTTTTGTGACACTTGGACCAAAGAGCGTCCAGTGAGATGTGAAGAAAGAAGAGAGAAATAAAAGTGAAGATGGAAGAGAAGAGAGGAGTAGAGTTTGAATAAATGGAAGTGAATAGGAGAAGAAGTATAAATAGAAAAGATAAATAAGAATTAAAATATTTTTTTATTTTATTTATTAATTAATTTCGAAAATTAAGTTAATTAATTTAAAAGGATTTAAAATTTAAGTGTTAAATTTTCGAAAATAGATGAGAGAGAAGAGGAAGAAGTTTTCAAAAATTGATAGAGAGAAGAGTTAGTTAGGTAATTTTGAAAAGGAAGGGAGAGAAGATAAGATATTAATTAAGAAAAGATTTGAATTTAAAATAAGATAACAGATAGGATAAGAAAAGATTTGAAATTGAAATTTGAAATTAGAAAAAGATAAGATATGAAATTAAAAAGATTTGAAAATAATTTTAAAAAGATAAGATTTTAAAATTTAATTTTAACAAAGATCTGATTTTTAAAATTTGAAATTTGAAAAAGATAAGATTTTTAATTTTGAAAAGATTTGATTTTTGAAATTTTAAAAACTAAGATGAGATAAGATAAAAATTTTGAATTGAATAAAGATAGAAAAGATATTTTTTTATTTTTGAATTTAATGATGAAGGAGAAAAACAAGTAAAAGACACAAAACTTAAAATTTTTAGATCTAATGCTCCTTGTTTTTGAAAATTTTGGAGGGAAACACAAAGGAACACCAAACTTAAAAAATTTTAAGATCAAAACACAAAAAAGACTCAAGAACACTTTGAAGACTAAGAAGAACACAAAGAAAAGACTCAAGAACTTTAAAGAACACAAGAACAAACAAAGAACACCAAACTTAAAATATTTAGAAAACTGATGAGCGGATAATTTATACGCTTTTTGGCATTATTTTTAGTATATTTTTAGTATATTTTAGTTAGTTTTTATTATGTTTTTATTATTTTTTATTTAAAAATCATATTTCTGGACTTTACTATTATTTTCTGTGTTTTTCTGTGATTTTAGGTATTTTCTGGCTGAAATTGAGGGACCTGAGCAAAAATCTGATTTAGAGGCTGAAAAAGGACTACAGATGCTGTTGGATTCTGACCTCCTTGCACTTAAAGTAGATTTTCTGGAGCACGCTCTCAATTGCATTGAAAGGTAGACATCCTGGGCTTTCCAGCAATATATAATAGTCCATACTTTGCCCGAGATTTGATGGCCCAAACCGGTGTTCCAAGTCAGCATAGAAATTCTGGCGTCAAAACGCCAGAACTGGCATGAAAGCTGGAGTTAAACGCCCAAACTGGCACAAAAGCTGGCGTTTAACTCCAAGAAAAGTCTCTACACGTGAAAGCTTCAATGCTCAGCCCAAGCACACACTACGTGGGCCCCGGAAGTGGATTTTTACACTAACTATTCTAGCTTACTCATTTTCTGTAACCCTAGGTCACTAGTTTATTATAAACACTACTTTTAGTGGTTCATCTTGTACCTCATGACACTCTACACGTTTCATATTGTATCTTCTATGGCATGAGTCTCTAAACCCCATGGTTGGGGGTGAGGAGCTCTGCTGTGTTTTGATGAATTAATGCAATCACTACTATTTTCCATTCTATCACGCTTGCTTCCATTCTAAGATATTCACTCGTACTTCAATTTGATGAATGTGATGATTTGTGACACTCATCACCATTCTCACCCTATGAAAGTGTTCCTGACAACCACCTCCGTTCTACCTTAGACTGAGTGCTTATCTCTTAGCCTCCTGGTTCAAATCAGAGTCTTTGTGGTATAAGCTAGAATCAATTGGCAGCATTCTTGAGATCCGGAACGTCTAAACCTTGTCTGTGGTATTCTGAGTAGGATCTGGGATAGGATGACTGTGACGAGCTTCAAACTCACAAGTGCTGGGCGTACTGACAGATGCAAAAGGATCAATGGATCCTATTCCAGCATGAGTGAGAACCGACAGATGATTAGCGTGCGGTGACAGCGCATTTGGACCATTTTCACTGAGAGGAAGGATGGTAGCCATTGACAATGGTGATCCACCAACATACAGCTTGCCATGGAAGGAACCTTACGTGCATGAAGAAGAAGACAGTAGGAAAGCAGAAATTCAGAAGACAGAGCATCTCCAAAACCTCAACCTGTTCTCCATTACTGCATAACAAGTATTTATTTCATGTTCTTTTACTTTTTACAATTAAATCTAAGAATTATTGATATCCTGACTAAGAGTTACAAGATAACCATAGCTTGCTTCAAGCCGACAATCTCCGTGGGATCGACCCTTACTCACGTAAGGTATTACTTCGACGACCCAGTGCACTTGCTGGTTAGTTGTGCGGAATTGCAAAAGTGTGATTGTGATTTCGTGCACCAAGTTTTTGACGCCGTTGCCGGGGATTGTTCGAGTTTGGACAACTGACGGTTTATCTTGTTGTTTAGATTAGGAATAATTTATTTTTGTTGGTTTAGAGTCACTAAATTTGAGTCTTTTACTTGAGTTAGTTAAATATTTTATGTTTGGTGTCAATTGCATGCTTTTATTTTCTTTTAATTTTTCGAATTTGCATGTTCTTAGTTCTTTCTTGATTTTTAAAAATTCTAAGTTTGGTGTCTTCTTTGTGTTTTCCTTTAAATTTTCGAAAATTTGTGTTTGATTTTCTAAAAATTTTAAGTTTGGTGTGTTATTGTGATTTTATTTACTTAAAAATTTTTCAAAAATTTGTTCTTGGTGTTCATCTTGATCTTCAAAGTGTTCTTGGTGTTCATCTTGACATTCAAAGTTTTCTTGTTTATTATCTTTGTTTTGATCTAAAATTTCTAAGTTTAGTGTCATTTTGTTGTTTTCCTCTTTCCTCATTAAAATTCAAAAATTAAAAAAATATCTTTTCCTTATTTTACTCATAAATATCGAAATTTTGCATTAAATTAGTCAAAGATTTTCAAAATCATATCTTTTTTTTAGTCAAGTCAAAATTCTAATTTCAAAAATTGATCTTTTCAAATCTTTTTCAAAAATCAAATCTTTTTAATTTCTTCAATCATATCTTTTTTTAGTAAATTGCAATCATATCTTCTCAATCATATCTTTTTCAAAATAATTTTAAATCATATCTTTTTGATTGCTAATTTCAAAATCTTTTTAATTAATTAATTAATTTAGTTTTCAATTTGCTTTTATTTCATTTTCTTCTAAATTTTGAACTTATATTCAATTTTTTAATTATTTTATTTTATTTTAATTTCGGTATTCAAAAAAAATAAAAATATATTTTATTTGCAATCCACATCATCTCCCTTTCTCCATCATGGACCTAAGTGAAATGAGCAGTCCAGAAGGACTCTGGGATCATATGCTAACCCCATTACAGCTGCATATGGGAGTAGCATCTGTATACCTCCTATCAAAGTAAGCAGTTTTGAGATAAATCCTCAGCTCATTATCATGGTGCAGTAAAATTGGCAGTATTTCGGTCTTCCACAAGAAGAACCTACTGAGTTTCTAGCACAGTTCTTACAAATTTCTGACATAGTACGTGATAAAGAAGTGGATCAGGATGTCTACAGATTGTTACTGTTTCCATTTGCTGTAAAAGATCAAGCTAAAAGGTGGTTAAATAACCAACCCACAGCAAGCATAAAAACATGGAGACAGCTATCAGACAAATTCCTCAATCAATTTTACCCTCCAAAAAGGATGACACAGCTGAGGCTGGACATCCAAGGCTTTTAACAAGAGGATCATGAATCCCTTTATAATGCCTGGGAGAGGTACAGAGGGATGATAAGGAAATGCCCCTCTGAAATGTTTTCAGAGTGGGTACAGTTAGACATCTTCTACTATGGGCTTATAGAAAGAGCTCAAATGTCTCTAGACTACTCAGCTGGTGGATCCATACACATGAGAAAGACGATTGAAGAAGCTCAAGAACTCATTGACACGGTTGCTAGAAATCAACATCTGTACTCAAGCAGTGAGTTCTTTATAAAAGAAGTGGCTAGGACAGTAACTACTGATCCTAATCCTCAAGAACAGATTGTTGAACTTAATCAGCATTTACTCCTTATGACAAAACAATTAGCAGAATTTAAAGAGATGCTCCAAGACACTAAAAATGCTAACAAGAATATGGAAGCACAATTGAATCAGACAAGACAACAGCTATCTAAACAAATAACAGAAGAATGCCAAGCTGTCCAACTAAGGAGCAGGAAGACATTGAATAATTCAGCTCAAAGTAGCAAAAAGCCAAGAAAGGAACAACTGACAGAGGATGACCAAACCACTGCCCAAAATCCCTCTGAGGATAGCAAGAGCCCAAAGAGGAATAATTCTGGCGTTCAAACGCCAGAAAAGGGTGAAAGATTGGCATCAAACACCCAGTGGTTGCCCACTTCTGGCGTTCAAACGCCAAAAAAGGGAGAGAAGTTGGCATTGAACGCCCATTCCTTGCCCAGTTCTGGCGTTCAAACGCCAGAAAAGGGTGGGAAGCTGGCGTTAAACGCCCATCCAGCACCCAATCCTGGCGTTCAAACGCCAATGAGGGATCAGACACCTGCAAGTGCTGGTAGTAACCCCTCTAAGAAGGCTTCTCCAACCACCTTTGTAGGGAATAAACCTGTAGCAACTAAGGTTGAATAATATAAAGCCAAGATGCCTTATCCTCAGAAACTCCGCCAAGCGGAGCAGGATAAACAATTTACCCTCTTTGCAGACTATCTCAGGACTCTTGAGATAAAGATCCCATTTGCAGAGGCACTTGAGTAAATACCCTCTTATGCTAAGTTCATGAAAGAGATCTTAAGTCATAAGAAGGATTGGAGAGAAACTGAAAAGGTGTTTCTCACTGAAGAATACAGTAAAGTCATTCTGAAAAGCTTACCAGAGAAGCATCAAGATCTAGGAAGCTTTATGATACCATGCACATTAGAGGGTGCTTGTACCAAGACAGCTCTATGTGACCTTGGAGCAAGTATCAACCTAATACTTGCATCCACTATTAGAAAGCTTGGCTTGACTGAAGAAGTCAAACCAACCCGGATATGTCTTCAACTTGCTGATGGCTCCATTAAATATCCATCAGGCATAATTGAGGCTTGGCTTGACTGAAGAAGTCAAACCAACCCGGATATGTCTTCAACTTGCTGATGGCTCCATTAAATATCCATCAGGCATAATTGAGGACATGATTGTCAAGGTTGGGCCATTTGCCTTTCCCACTGACTTTGTAGTGCTGGAAATGGAGGAGCATAAGAGTGCAACTATCATTCTAGGAAGACTTTTCCTAGCAACTGGATGAACTCTTATTGATGTACAAAAAGGGAAAGTGACCCTGAGAGTCAATGAGGATGAGTTCAAGTTAAATGCTGTCAAAGCTATGCAGCATCCAGACACATCAAATGACTGCATGAGCACTGATATTATTGACTCTTTGGTGGAAGAGATCAATATGACTGAAAGTCTCGAATCAGAGCTAGAGGACATCTTTAAAGATGTTCAGCCTGATCTGGAGGAATCAGAGGAAATAAAAAAACCTCTGAAAATTCCTCAGGAAGAGGATAAGCCTCCTAAACCCGAGCTCAAACCACTACCACCATCCCCAAATTAAGCATTTCTGGGAGAAAGGTAACACTTTTCCAGTGATCATAAGCTCTGCTTTAAATCCACAGGAATAGAAAGCACTATTTCAAGTGCTAAGGACACACAAGACAGCTCTTGGGTGGTCCATAAGTGATCTTAAAGGCATTAGCCCAGCAAGATGCATGCACAAGATCCTATTGGAGGATGATGCTAAGCCAGTGGTTCAACCACAGAGGCGGCTAAATCCAGCCATGAAGGAGGTGGTGGAGAAAGAGGTCACTAAGTTACTAGAGGCTGGGATTATTTATCCTATTTCTGATAGCCCCTGGGTAAGCCCTGTCCAAGTTGTACCCAAAAAGGGAGGCATGACAGTGGTTCACAACGAAAAGAATGAACTGGTTCCCACAAGAACAGTTACAGGGTGGCGTATGTGTATTGACTACAGAAGGCTCAATACAGCCACCAGAAAGGATCATTTTACTTTACCATGCTCTCTATCTTCTCTGATATGGTAGAGAAATTTCTAGAAGTCTTCATGGATGACTTTTCAGTATTTGAAGACTCATTCAGCTCCTGTGTTGACCATTTAGCACTTGTTTTGAAAAGATGCTAAGAGACCAACCTAGTTTTAAACTGGGAAAAATGTCACCTTATGGTGACTAAAGGAATTGTCCTTGGGCATAAAATTTCAAACAGGGGAATAGAGGTGGATCAAGCTAAAGTGGAAGTAATTGAAAAATTACCACCACCTGCCAATGTTAAGGCAATCAGAAGCTTTTTGGGACATGCAGGATTCTACAGGAGGTTTATGAAGGATTTTTCATAAATCGCAAAACCTCTGAGTAATCTGCTAGCTGCTGATACACCATTT
Organism: Arachis ipaensis; assembly: GCF_059453495.1. Taxonomy (NCBI): domain Eukaryota; kingdom Viridiplantae; phylum Streptophyta; class Magnoliopsida; order Fabales; family Fabaceae; genus Arachis; species Arachis ipaensis. Next base: position 61,642,095 of record NC_142441.1, read on the forward strand.
GTCTTTGACACAGAGTGTCTGCAGGCGTTTGAAACTCTGAAAGCTAAGCTGGTCACAGCACCAGTGATTTCTATACCAGACTGGACATTACCATTTGAACTAATGTGTGATGCCAGTGACAATGCCATTGGTGCAGTATTAGGACAGAGGTATAACAAACTTCTGCACGTCATTTACTATGCCAGTCGTGTTCTAAATGACGCACAGAAAAATTACACAACCACAGAAAAAGAGTTGCTTGCAGTGGTTTATGCCATTGACAAGTTTAGATCCTATTTAGTAGGTTCAAAAGTGATTGTGTATACTGACCATGCTGCTCTTAAATATCTACTCACAAAGCAGGATTCAAAACCCAGGCTCATAAGATGGGTGTTGCTTCTGCAAGAGTTTGATATAGAAATAAGAAACAGAAAAGGGACAGAGAACCAGGTGGCTGATCACCTGTCCCGGATAGAACCAGTAGCAGGGGCGTCCCTCCCTCCTACTGAGATCTCTGAGACCTTTCCGGATGAGCAACTCTTCGCCATTCAGGAAGCACCATGGTTTGCAGACATTGCAAATTATAAAGCCATGAGGTTCATACCCAAGGAGTACAGCAGAGTGCAAACGAAAAAACTAATTTCCGATGCAAAGTACTAATTTCTTATGTAAGGTACTACTTATATGATGAACCATATCTCTTTAAGAGATGTGCAGACGGAATGATCCACAGATGCGTACCCAGAGAAGAGGCACAAAAGATCCTATGGCACTGCCATGGATCACAATATGGAGGATATTTCGGAGGTGAGCGAACAGCCACTAAGGTCCTCCAATGTGGCTTCTACTGGCCTACTCTCTATAGAGTTGCCCAAGAGTTTGTGCATAACTGTGACAGTTGCCAAAGAGCTGGCAACTTGCCCCGTGGTTATGCCATGCCTCAACAAGAAATCTTAGAGATTGAGTTGTTTGATCTATGGGGTATTGACTTCATGGGTCCTTTCCCACCATCATACTCAAATATTTACATTCTGGTGGCAGTAGACTATGTATCTAAATGGGTAGAAGCAATTGCCACACCCACTAACGATACTAAGACCGTGCTGAAATTCCTTTAGAAACATATCGTCAGTAGATTTGGCGTCCCCAGACTATTAATCAGTGACAGGGGCACTCATTTCTGCAATAAATAGCTATACTCTGCTATGGTCCGATATAGAATTAGCCACAAAGTAGCAACTTCATATCACCCACAGACAAATGGGCAGGCTGAAGTCTCTAATAGAGAACTAAAAATAATCCTGGAACGAGCTGTAATTTCCTGTAGAAAGGATTGGGAAAAAAGCTTGGATGATGCTTTGTGGGCATACAGAACAGCATTCAAGAATCCTACAGGAACCTCTCCCTACTAGTTTGTGTATGGCAAGGCCTGTCATCTGCCCATGGAACTGGAACGTAAGGCCTATTGGGCAACCAGATTCCTAAACCTGGACGCCAAGTTAGCTAGAGAGAAAAGATTGCTCCAGCTGAATGAGCTAGAGGAATTCAGACTCAATGCTTTTAAAAATGCTAAAATTTATAAGGAGAAAGCAAAAAAGTGGCATGACAAGAAACTGTCATCTAGAGTCTTTGAACCAGGACAGAAGGTTCTGCTATTTAACTCTAGGCTCAGACTATTCCCCGGGAAATTGAAATCCCGGTAGAGGGGACCATATGTGATTACAAGTGTATCACCATATAGATATGTTGAGCTTCAGGATTTTGACTCTGACAAAAAGTTCATTGTTAATGGACAGCGAATCAAACATTATCTTGAAAGCAATTTTGAGCAAGAATGCTCAAAACTGAGGCTTGAATAAAGCTCAGTCAAGGTGCAGCTAAAGACAATAAAGAAGCGCTTGCTGGGAGGCAACCCAGCCATTAGCAAGTCATTTGTTTTACTTAATACTTAGAGAAGTTTAATATAAATTCTCTTTAAGATTAATCATCAAATTGTAGGAATTCACAGAGTTACAGAAGGATTCAGCACAAAAAGCAGAGAAAAGGAGCTCACTGGCAAGAAAATGCGAGTAAGGGGCATTTTGGGCATTCAGAAAAATGCCCAATAATAAAAGATTTCTGGCGTTTAACGCCCACAATGGCCAACATATGGGCGTTAAACGCCAGAATGGATACTATTCTGGGCGTTTAACGCCAGAAAGACAGGGGGAGGATTTTGTTTTCCACTTCAAAATTTTTCAAATTTTCATGTTTTGACTCATAATTTTTTGCATAAACATGTTTCAAACTTTCATCATTCACCCTCAATTTTCAAAAATTCAACAATTTTCTAAATCTCTTTTCAAATTTCTTTCAAATTCTTCCCAAATTTTCTTCAAAAACTCAAGTATCTTTTCAATTTCTTTCCAAATATTTTCCAACTCATCATATCATCTCTTAATTCTTAGATGCATAAACAAATTTTCAGATTTAACCTTTTTATATCTTTTCCATTTAAAAATCTCGTCTTTTTCATATCATGACTCTATTTTCTTACACCAATCATATCTTTATGTCATCTCTTTTTCAAAATTTTTGAAATCCCTCCCCTCCACTTATAAATACACATTCGGACATCCCCATCTCTCCACCATTCGAATTTGCCTCTCCTCCTCTCTCTCCCCTTTCCTTTCTCTTGCTTGAGGGCAAGAAAACCTCTAAGTTTGGTGTGTTTTTCCATGATCACCGAGCTAAGACTCATCAAGATCATGGCTCCTAAGGGAAAACAAACCAATTCAAGAGGCAAGAAAGAGAATACTCCAAAGAGTCTTTGGAATCAAGAGAGGTTCTTCACCAAAGAACATGCAGACCATTTCCATAAAATAATGAGTCTAAGATCAGTGATCCCGGAAGTTAAATTCGATCTGAAAGAAGACGAATATACGGAGATCCAAGAGCAAATTCGAAACAGAGGATGGGAAATTCTAACTAATCCTGAAACAAGGGTGATGAGCGGATATTTTATACGCTTTTTGGGGTTAATTTCATATAGTTTTGAGTATGTTTTAGTTAGTTTTTAGTCCATTTCTATTAGTTTTTAGGAAAAATTCATGTTTCTGGACTTTACTATGAGTTTTGTGTTTTTCTATAATTTCAGGTATTTTTCTGGCTGAAATTGAAGGAGCTGAGCAAAAATCTGATTCAGGCTGAAAAAGGACTGCTGATGCTGTTGGATTCTGACCTCCCTGCACTCAAAGTGGATTTTCTGGAGCTACAGAACTCGAAATGGCGTGCTTCAAATTGCGTTGCAAAGTAGACATCCAGGGCTTTCCAGCAATATATAAGAGTCTATACTTTGCACAAGAATAGACGACGTAAACTGGCGTTCAACGCCAGTCCTCTGCCCAATTCTGGCGTCCAGCGCCAGAAAAGGATCAAAAACTGGAGTTGAACGCCCAAACTGGCACAAAAACTGGCGTTCAACTCCACAAATGGCCTCTGCACGTGAATTGCTTAAGTCTCAGCCCCAGCACACACCAAGTGGGCCCCAGCACACAGAAGTGGGCCCCAGAAGTGAATTTCTGCATCATCCATCATAGTTTATCCAATTTTTGTAAACCTAGGCTACTAGTTTAGTATTTAAACAACTTTTAGAGATTGATTTTGTATCTCATGACATTTCAGATCTAAACTTTGTATTCTCTGACGGCATGAGTCTCTAAACCCAATTGTTGGGGGTGAGGAGCTCTGCTGTGTCTCGATGAATTAATGCAAGTATTTCTGTTTTCCATTCAAACACGCTTGTTCCTATCTAAGATGTTCATTCGCGCTTAACTGTGATGGAGGTGATGAGCTGTGACACTCATCACCTTCCTCAAATCATGAACGTGTGCCTGACAACCACCTCCGTTCTATATACGATTGAATGAGTATCTCTTAGATTCCTTAATCAGAATCTCCGTGGTATAAGCTAGAACTGATGGCAGCATTCATGAGAATCCGGAAAGTCTAAACCTTGTCTGTGGTATTCTGAGTAGGATTCAAGGATTGAATGACTGTGATGAGCTTTAAACTCTTGAAGGCTGGGCGTTAGTGACAGATGCAAAAGGATAGTAAATCCTATTCCAACCGGATCGAGAACCAACCGGTGATTAGCCGTGCTGTGACAGAGCGCGTGAGCGTAGTTTTCACTAGGAGGACGGAAGGTAGCCATTGACAACGGTGATCCACCAACACACAGCTTGCCATAGGAGGGCGTGCATGCGTGAATCAGAAGACAGAGGAAAGCAGAGATTCAGAAGACAAAGCATCTCCAAAACCCCAACATATTCTCCATTACTGCACAACAAGTAATCTTTAATTTATGTTCTCTTGGTTATTCACAATTCAACTGATAAACATAATTGACTTCCTGACTAAGATTTACAAGATAACCATAGATTGCTTCAAACCAACAATCTCCGTGGGATTCGACCCTTACTCACGTGAGGTATTACTTGGACGACCCAGTGCACTTGCTGGTTAGTGGTACGCGTTGTGAAAAGTGTGATTCGCAATTCGTGCACCAAGTTTTTGGCGCCGTTGCCGGGGATTGTTCGTGTTTGGAAAACTAACGGTTTATTTTGTTGCTTAGATTAGTAAAAATTTTCTCTTTTTGGTTTAGAGTCTTTTATTATTTATCCCTTGTTAAAACACTTTAAATTTATAGCTCAGTTATTTAGAACGTGGTGTTTATGTTCATGGTAATTGGCTATCATATTTTTTAAAACCTTTTTCAAAAATAATTTTTCTGTTAAATCCTGTGCCAAACTTTAAGTTTGGTGTTTTCAAAAATAATCTTTCTTAAAATTTTCGAAAATTTTCATAACTCATTTGGCTAGAGCGTTAATCTGTGTTCTTGGTAATTGGGTTAGAGTCTTTTGTATTCTTTTCAAAACCTTCTTTTTCATAAATAATATTTTTTCTATTAAATCTTGTGCCAAACTTTAAGTTTGGTGTTTTCTTGTTGATTTCCCTTTGGTTTTCGAAAATTTTGGTTTGGTTTTCTAAAAATTTTAAGTTTGGTGTTCTTTCTTCATGTTCTTGTGTTCTTGTGAATCTTCAAAGTGTTCTTGAGTTCTCCTTGTGTCTTGATCTTAAAATTTTTAAGTTTGGTGTTCCTTGGTGTTTTCCCTCCAAAATTTTCAAAAACAAGGAGCATTAGATCTAAAAATTTTAAATCTTGTACTATCTTATTGTTTTTCTCTCTCCTCACTAAATTCAAAAATATCTTTTCAAAATATCTTTTCTAACTTCCTAACTTCTTATCTTTTCAAAATTTGTTTCAACTAACCAACTAACTTTTTGTTTGTTTCTTAACTTTTTCAAAACCACCTAACTAACTCTTTCTCTCTAATTTTCGAAAATATCTTCCCTCTTCTTCAAAAATTTCTTTTTTTTTTTTTAACTAATTAATTCTTATTTTCTTTTACGAAAAAAAAAATATTTTTAATTTCAAAATTCAAATTCTTTTTGGTTATTTTATTTTATTTAAGTATTTACTTCTTATAAAATAAAATAAATAAAAAGATAAATCAGTCCAAGTTATATCCATATATCCATCATGGACATAAGTGGAAATGAACAGTCCAGGAAGACTCTGGGGTCATATTCTAACCCCTCTACTGCTTCATATGGGAGTAGCATATGCATACCCTCCATTGGAGTTAGTAGCTTTGAGTTGAATCCTCAGCTCATTATCATGGTGCAGCAAAGTTGCCAGTATTCCGGTCTTCCACAGGAAGAACCTACAGAGTTTCTGGCGCAGTTTTTACAAATTGCTGACACAGTACATGATAAAGAAATAGATCAGGATGTCTACAGACTATTACTGTTTCCATTTGCTGTAAAAGATCAAGCTAAGAGGTGGTTGAATAACCAACCTAAGGCCAGCATAAGGACATGGAAACAGCTGACAGAAAAATTCCTGAATCAATATTTCCCTCCAAAAAGGATGACACAGCTAAGGCTGGACATCCAAGGCTTCAAGCAAGGAGATAATGAATCTCTTTATGATGCCTGGGAGAGATACAGAGAGATGCTACGAAAATGCCCCTCTGAAATGTTTTCAGAGTGGGTTCAGTTAGACATCTTCTACTATGGGCTTGCAAAAGGAGCTCAGATGTCTCTAGATTACTCAGCTGGTGGATCTATCCATATGAGAAAGACAATTGAAGAGGCTCAAGAGCTCATTGATACAGTTGCCAGGAATCAGCATCTGTATCTAAGCAGTAACCCTTCCATGAATGAAGAGGTTAAAACAGTAACTGCTGAATTCAGTACTGTAAAACAAGCTGCTGAATTCAATCAGCAATTGGATTTTCTAACAAAGCAGCTAGCTGAATTCAAGGACAGGCTACAGGAGACAAGGATAGCTAATATACATATGGACGAACAGTTTAAGCAAACAAAGCAGCAGCTATCAAGGCAAATAGCAGAAGAATGTCAAGCAGTTCAATTAAGAAGTGGGAAAACATTAAATACCCCACCTCAAGGCATCAAAAATTCAAGAAATGAGCAACCCACCAAAGATTCACCTGAGGACAGTAAGAGCCCAGGGAAAAATAATTCTGGCACTAAAACGCCAGAAAATGGGTGGAAGGCTGGCGCTGAACGCTCAGACCATGCCCAAAACTGGCGTTCAGCGCCAGAAACAAGGCAGGATTGGTGTTCAACGCCAGAAATGGGCAAGAATCTGGCGTTGAACGCCCAAATGGGGCAGAATCCAGCGTTGAACGCCCAAAATGGGTACATTTCTGGCGTTAAGGCGCCAGGAACAGACAGTGAGCTGGCGTCTAACGTCACTCCAGCTTCTGACTCTGGCACTCAATTGCCAGTGAGGGATCAGACACACACAAGTGCTGATAACAACCCCTCTAAAAAGGCTTCTTTAACCACTAAGGTTGAGGAATATAAAGCCAAGATACCTTATCCTCAAAAACTCCGGAAAGAGGAGCAGGATAAGCAATTTGCTCGCTTTGCAGATTATCTAAGGACTCTTGAAATAAAGATTCCATTTGCAGAGGCACTTGAGCAAATACCTTCTTATGCCAAGTTCATGAAAGAGATCTTGAGTCATAAAAAGGAGTGGAGAGAATCAGAAAGAGTTCTCCTCACTGAAGAATGCAGTGCAGTCATTCTGAAAAGCTTTCCTGAAAAGCTTAAAGACCCTGGGAGTTTTCTGATACCATGCATATTAGAAGGTGATTGCACCAAGACAGCTTTATGCGATCTTGGGGCGAGCATCAACCTGATACCTGCATCCACTATCAGGAAGCTTGGCTTAACTGAAGAAGTTAAACCAACCCGGATATGTCTCCAACTTGCTGATGGTTCCACTAAATACCCATCAGGCGTGATTGAGGACATGATTGTCAGAGTTGGGCCATTCGCCTTTCCCACTGACTTTGTTGTGCTGGAAATGGAGGAGCACAAAAGTGCCACTCTCATTCTAGGAAGACCCTTCCTAGCAACTGGACGATCCCTCATTGACGTCCAACAGGGGGAAATAACCCTGAGAGTCAACGATGACGAGTTCAAGTTGAACGCTGTCAAAGCCATGCAGCATCGAGACACATCAACAGACTGCATGAAAGTTGACCTTATTGACTCTTTGGTAGAAGAGATCAACATGGCTGAGAGTCTCGAATCAGAGTTGGAAGACATCTTTAAAGATGTTCAGCCTGATTTGGAGGATTCAGGGGACATGAAAGAGCCTCTGAACTTTCTTCTGAAAGAGGAAAAACCTCCTAAACCAGAGCTCAAGCCACTGCCACCATCCTTGAAATATGCATTTCTAGGAGAAGGTGACACTTTTCCAGTGATCATAAGCTCTGCTTTAAATTCACAGGAAGAGGAAGCACTTATTCAAGTGCTAAGGACACACAAGACAGCTCTTGGGTGGTCCATAGGTGACCTTAAGGGCATAAGCCCAGCTAGATGCATGCACAAAATCCTATTGGAGGATAATGCCAAACCAGTGGTTCAACCACAGAGGCGTCTAAATCCAGCCATGAAGGAAGTGGTGCAGAAAGAGGTCACCAAATTACTAGAGGCTGGGATTATTTATCCCATTTCTGATAGCCCCTGGGTGAGCCCTGTTCAAGTCGTCCCAAAAAAGGGAGGCATGACAGTGATTCATAATGAAAAAAATGAACTGGTTCCTACAAGAACAGTTACAGGGTGGCGCATGTGTATTGACTACAGAAGGCTCAATACAACCACCAGAAAGGATCATTTTCCTTTACCATTCATAGACCAGAAGCTAGAGAGACTAGCAGGTCATGATTATTACTGCTTTTTGGATGGCTACTCAGGCTATAACCAGATTGCAGTAGATCCCCAGGATCAAGAGAAAACAGCATTCACATGTCCATCTGGAGTGTTTGCTTATAGAAGGATGCCCTTTGGGCTATGCAATGCACCTGCAACCTTCCAGAGATGCATGCTCTCTATTTTCTCTGATATGGTGGAAAAATTTCTGGAAGTCTTCATGGATGACTTCTCAGTATATGGATACTCATTCAGCTCCTGTCTTGATCACCTAAAACTTGTTCTGAAAAGATGCCAAGAAACCAACCTAGTTTTAAATTGGGAAAAGTGTCACTTCATGGTGACTGAAGGAATTGTTCTTGGGCATAAAATCTCAAACAAGGGAATAGAGGTGGATCAAGCAAAAATAGAGGTAATTGAAAAATTACCACCACCTGCCAATGTTAAGGCAATCAGAAGCTTTCTGGGGCATGCAGGATTCTATAGGAGGTTTATAAAGGATTTTTCAAAAATCGCAAAACCTCTGAGCAATCTGCTAGCTGCTGACACGCCATTTGTGTTTGACACAGAGTGCCTGCAGGCGTTTGAAACGCTGAAAGCTAAGCTGGTCACAGCACCAGTCATTTCTGCACCAGACTGGACATTACCATTTGAGCTAATGTGTGATGCCAGTGATCATGCCATTGGTGCAGTATTGGGACAGAGGCATGACAAGCTTCTGCATGTCATTTATTATGCCAGTCGCATTTTAAATGATGCCCAGAAAAATTACACAACCATAGAAAAGGAATTACTTGCAGTGGTTTACGCCATTGACAAGTTCAGATCCTACTTAGTAGGATCAAAGGTGATTGTGTACACTGACCATGCTGCTCTTAAGTATCTACTCACAAAGCAGGATTCAAAACCCAGGCTCATCAGATGGGTATTGCTTCTGCAAGAGTTTGATATAGAAATAAGAGACAGAAAAGGGACAGAGAACCAAGTAGCTGATCATCTGTCCCGGATAGAGCCAGTGGAAGGGACGTCCCTCCCCTTCCTTGAGATCTCTGGGACATTCCCTGATGAGCATCTATTTGCCATTCAGGAAGCACCATGGTTTGCCGATATTGCAAACTATAAAGCTGCAAGGTTCATACCCAAGGAGTACAATAGAATACAAAAAAAGAAACTAATTACTGATGCAAAGTACTACTTGTGGGATGAGCCCTATCTCTTTAAGAGATGTGCAGACGGAATTATCCGTAGGTGTGTCCCCAGAGAGGAAGCACAGAGAATCCTATGGCATTGCCATGGATCTCAATATGGAGGCCATTTCGGAGGTGAGCGAACAGCCACCAAGGTCCTCTAATGTGGCTTCTATTGGCCCACACTCTATAAAGATTCCCGAGAGTTTGTACGTAATTGTGACAGTTGCCAAAGAGCTGGTAATCTGCCTCATGGTTACGCCATGCCTCAACAAGGAATCTTGGAAATAGAGTTGTTTGATGTATGGGGAATTGACTTCATGGGACCTTTCCCACCATCATACTCAAACACTTATATTCTGGTGGCAGTTGACTATGTATCAAAATGGGTTGAGGCTATTGCCACACCCACCAATAATACTAAAACAGTGTTGAAGTTCCTCCAGAAATATATCTTTAGCAGGTTTGGTGTCCCTAGAGTGTTAATCAGTGATGGGGGCACTCACTTCTGCAATAAACAGCTTTACTCTGCCATGGTTCGGTATGGAATTCGCCACAAAGTGGCCACTCCATATCATCCACAAACCAACGGCCAAGCTGAAGTCTCTAACAGAGAATTAAAGAGAATCCTGGAACGGACAGTAAATACCTGTAGAAAGGATTGGGCAAGGAGCTTGGATGATGCTATGTGGGCTTACAGAACAGCATTCAAGACCCCTATAGGGACCTCTCCATACCAACTCGTGTATGGTAAGGCATGCCACTTGCCCGTGGAACTGGAACATAAGGCCTACTGGGCAACCAGATTCCTAAACTTAGATGCCAAATTAGCAGGAGAAAAATGATTGCTCCAGCTAAATGAGCTAGAGGAATTTAGATTCACAGCTTTCGAAAATGCCAAGCTTTATAAAGAAAAATAAAAAAAATGGCATGACAGAAAGCTGTCATCTAGAATCTTTGAACCAGGACAGAAGGTCCTGTTGTTTAACTCTAGACTCAGGCTATTCCCCGGGAAACTGAAATCCCGGTGGAGGGGACCATACGTGATTACAAGTGTGTCACCATATGGTTACGTGGAGCTTCAAGATATTGATTCTGATAAGAAGTTCATTGTCAATGGACAAAGAATCAAGCATTATCTTGAAGGCAACATTGAGCAAGAATGCTCAAGGCTGAAGCTAGATTAAAAGCTCAGCAAGGTCCAGCTAAAGACAATAAAGAAGCGCTTTCTGGGAGGCAACCCAGCCATGGGGCATTAATCCTCTAAGCATTTTGCCCTATTTTTCTTTTTTATTTGTTTATATAAAGTTTACTGACACTAAGGTAAAGGATCAATTGCATAAGTTTACAGGGTTACAGAAGGAATTTGCACACAAAACAGAGATTGGAAGCTCAATGGTAAGAAAACGCCAGTAAAGGGGCATTTTGGGCGTTCAGCGCCCAAAATGGGCATCCACTGGGCGCTGAACACCAGTAATGGCAGCAATTGGGCGTTCAACGCCAGAAATGGCCACCCACTGGGCGTTGAACGCCAGGAATGGCAGCAACTGGGCGCTGAACGCCTAGGAGATCAGCATTTGGGCGCTGAACGCCCAAAACAGGCAGTGTTTGGGCGTTCAAACGCCAGGAGGATAGGGAGGAGCCAAATCCAGTAATCCCACACGTATTTCCATTTTAATTTCAAATTTTATGCTTCAATGCATGATTTTTACATGAACATATCAAGAACCCTGATTTCTAAAATCCTTAATTTCTAAAAATCCATCTTTCCAAATTCAATCCAACTCTTTTTAAAATCTTTTCTGAAAACAAATCTATCTTTTTCACTCAAAAATCTTTTCAACTAATCCATATCTTTTTCAAATATCCATATTATCTTTTTCAAAATTCAGAGTTATCTTTTTCAAAAAAATCTATCATATCTTTTCAAAATTAAACTCTATCTTCTATCTTATCTTTTTCAACTCAATCTTTTTATCTTATCTCTTCCAATTTTTCGAAAACCCACCCCCCCACCCCTTTAAATTAGGCTCGGCCTCCCCCCTCCTTCATCAACAAGTGCTACTCAATCTCCTTCTATCCCTCTCCTTTCTTTTCTTTTGCTTGAGGACAAGCAAACCTCTAAGTTTGGTGTGTTTATCCGAGATCACTACTAAGATTATGGCTCTCAAAGGAAAACAATCCACTCCAAGAGGCAAGAAAGAGAGCGTTCCAAAATCACTTTGGAATCAAGGGAAATTCTTATCTAAAGAACATTCAGACCATTATCTTAAAGTAATGGGTCTGAGATCAGTGATCCCGGAAGTGAGATTCGATCTGAAAGAAGATGAATATCCGGAGATCCAGGAGCAAATTCAAACCAGGAACTGGGAAGTCTTAGCTAATCCTGAAACGAAAGTAGGAAGGAACATGGTCCAGGAGTTCTATGCTAATATGTGGCAGACTGACAAGCAAAGACTATCTGGAACAGCCTGTTACAAATTTCGGACCATGGTCAGGGGAAAGATTGTTCATACCACCCCTGACAAGATCAGAGAGATATTAAAGCTACCTCAGCTAAAGAATGATCCAGATTCCTTCAACAGAAGGATGATGAGAGTAGACATTGGCCTGGATAAGATTCTAGAGGACATATGTATCCCTGGAGCCAGGTGGACCACCAACACAAAGGGCGTCCCAAATCAACTCAAGAGAGAGGATCTCAAACCAGTTGCCAGAGGATGGCTGGACTTCATTGGGCGTTCTCTGTTGCCCACTAGCAACCGTTCTGAAGTCACAGTTAAAAGAGCAGTGATGATTCATTGCATCATGATGGGAAAAGAAGTGGAGGTTCATCAGCTGATTTCAACTGAGCTCTATAAGATTGCTAACAAAAATTCAAAAGAGGCCAGGTTGGCTTATCCAAGTGTGATTTCTCTGCTCTACAAGGACGCTGGAGTCAAGTTGGGAATAACTGAATATATCCTAATTGAAAAGTCAATCACCAAAGCATCAATGGAGAGACAACAAGCACAGGAGGATCTTATCAAGAAGAGAGCACAGGAATTCCTCCCAGAGATTCCTCAAGCGGAATATTGGGAATATCTTGAGACGTCTGTCACCAAGATACAGGAAGCTATGGAGCAAATAATAAAACAACAGAAGGAACACAGTCAAATGCTGACCCAGATGTTTAAAGAACAAGAGGAGCAGGGACGTGACTTAAGGGAACTGAAGCGCCAAAAGTCTTCTGTAATACCAAGCCTCCCAAGGATCAGAGGAACCCCCATACCCCCAGAATAAAGGTTGTTAATTTCCAATTTCTGCCTTAACTCTGTGACAGTGTCCTTATAAAAAGTTTACCTTAGAAGTCATATAATAGTAATTAGTATCTATTTGATTTTATCTCCAATTAAGCTGTAGTTTATTTTTCTCATCATCATTAAACATGAATAAAATAGTAGATCTTTTGAATAAGAAGCAATAAAATTTCGAGTTTAATAAAAGAAATTCTAATTGGTTAAATGTGGTGACAATGCTTTCTGTCTTCTGAATGAATGCTTGAACAGTGCATATGTCTTTTGAATTTGTTGTTTAAGACTGTTAAATATGTTGGCTCTTGAAAGAATGATGAACATGAGACATGTTATTGATAATCTGAAAATCATAAAAATGATTCTTAAAGCAAGAAAAAGCAGCAAAGAACAAAGCTTGCAGAAAAAAAAAAAAGAGAGAAGCAAGTAGAAAAAGCCAAAAGCTCTTAAAACCAAAAGGCAAGGGCAAATAAAAAGGATCCCAAGGCTTTGAGCATCAGTGGATAGGAGGGCCTAAAGGAATAAAATCCTGGTCTAAGCGGCTAAACCAAGCTGTCCCTAACCATATGCTTGTGGCGTGAAGGTGTCAAGTGAAAACTTGAGACTGAGCGGTTAAAGTCAAGGTCCAAGCGAAAAAAAAAAAAAAGAGTGTGCTTAAGAACTCTGGACACCTCTAATTGGGGACTTTAGCAAAGCTGAGTCACAATCTGAAAAGGTTCACCCAGTTATGTGTCTGTGGCATTTATGTATCCGGTGGTAATACTGGAAAACAAAGTGCTTAGGGCCACGGCCAAGACTCATAAAGAAGCTGTGTTCAAGAATCATCACACTGAACTAAGAAAATCAATAACACTATCTGAATTCTGAGTTCCTATAGATGCCAATCACTCTGAGCTTCAATGGATAAAGTGAGATGCCAAAACTGTTCAGAAGCAAAAAGCTACTAGTCCCGCTCATCTAATTAGAATCTGAGCTTCATTCAAAAAACTCTGAGATATTATTGCTTCTCAACCTATTAGTCTTCTATTTTATTTGTCTAGTTGCTTGAGGACAAGCAACAGTTTAAGTTTGGTGTTATGATGAGCGGATATTTTATACGCTTTTTGGGGTTAATTTCATATAGTTTTGAGTATGTTTTAGTTAGTTTTTAGTCCATTTCTATTAGTTTTTAGGAAAAATTCATGTTTCTGGACTTTACTATGAGTTGTGTGTTTTTCTGTAATTTCAGGTATTTTTCTGGCTGAAATTGAAGGAGCTGAGCAAAAATCTGATTCAGGCTGAAAAAGGACTGCTGATGCTGTTGGATTCTGACCTCCCTGCACTCAAAGTGGATTTTCTGGAGCTACAGAACTCGAAATGGCGTGCTTCCAATTGCGTTGGAAAGTAGACATCCAGGGCTTTCCAGAAATATATAATAGTCCATACTTTGCACAAGAATAGATGACGTAAACTGGCGTTCAACTCCAGTCCTCTGCCCAATTCTGGCGTCCAGCGCCAGAAAAGGATCAAAAACTGGAGTTGAACGCCCAAACTGGCACAAAAACTGGCGTTCAATTCCACTAATGGCCTCTGCACGTGAATTGCTTAAGTCTCAGCCCCAGCACACACCAAGTAGGCCCCAGCACACAGAAGTGGGCCCCAGAAGTGAATTTCTGCATCATCCATCATAGTTTATCCAATTTTTGTAAACCTAGGCTACTAGTTTAGTATTTAAACAACTTTTAGAGATTGATTTTGTATCTCATGACATTTCATATCTAAACTTTGTATTCTCTGATGGCATGAGTCTCTAAACCCCATTGTTGGCGGTGAGGAGCTCTGCTGTGTCTCGATGAATTAATGCAAATATTTCTGTTTTCCATTCAAACACGCTTGTTCCTATCTAAGATGTTCATTCGCGCTTAACTGTGATGGAGGTGATGAGCTGTGACACTCATCACCTTCCTCAAATCATGAACGTGTGCCTGACAACCACCTCCGTTCTATATACGATTGAATGAGTATCTCTTAGATTCCTTAATCAGAATCTCCGTGGTATAAGCTAGAACTGATGGCAGCATTCATGAGAATCCGGAAAGTCTAAACCTTGTCTGTGGTATTCCGAGTAGGATTCAAGGATTGAATAACTGTGACGAGCTTCAAACTCTTGAAGGCTGGGCGTTAGTGACAGACGCAAAAGGATAGTAAATCCTATTCCAACCGGATCGAGAACCAACCGGTGATTAGCCGTGCTGTGACAGAGCGCGTGAGCGTAGTTTTCACTGGGAGGACGGAAGGTAGCCATTGACAACGGTGATCCACCAACACACAGCTTGCCATAGGAGGGCGTGCGTGCGTGAATCAGAAGACAGAGGAAAGCAGAGATTCAGAAGACAAAGCATCTCCAAAACCCCAACATATTCTCCATTACTGCACAACAAGTAATCTTTAATTTATGTTCTCTTGGTTATTCACAATTCAACTGATAAACATAATTGACTTCCTGACTAAGATTTACAAGATAACCATAGATTGCTTCAAACTAACAATCTCCGTGGGATTCGACCCTTACTCACGTGAGGTATTACTTGGACGACCCAGTGCACTTGCTGGTTAGTGGTACGCGTTGTGAAAAGTGTGATTCGCAATTCGTGCACCAAAGGGTTGGAAGAAACATGGTTCAGGAATTCTATTCAAATCTGTGGCTGACAGATAAGCAGAGAATAACTGGAACCGCCTTTCATACCTACCAAACCATGGTCAGAGGGAGGATTATTTACTTCCATTTGGACAAAATAAGAGAGGTCTTCAAACTGCCTCAACTACAAGATGATCTAGAATCCTTTTATAGGAGAATGGTGAGAGAGGATAAGGGGTTGGACCAAGTTCTAGAGGACATATGCCTCCCTGGAACTAAGTGGATAACCAATTCAAAAGGTGTCCCAAACCAACTCAAGAGAGGAGATCTCAAACCAGTCGCAAGAGGCTGGTTGGACTTCATTGGGCATTCTATACTGCCCACTAGCAACCGTTCTGAGGTCAGGTCAAAAGAGCAGTGATGATTCATTGTATTATGCTGGGAAACGAAGCGGAGATTTATCATCTGATTTCTTGTGAGATTTACACAATTGCAAAAAAGAACTCCACTGAAGCCAAATTGGCATACCCAAGCTTAATTTCTCTGTTATGTAAAGATGCTGGGGTAAGGATGGGAGTAGATGAATTCATCCCAATCGAACACCCAATCACCAAGAAGTCAATGAAAGGATAACAAGTGCAAGACAACTCCATCAAAAGGAGGGCGCAGGAGTTCCTCCCAGAAATCCTTGAAATTGACTACTGGACTCGCCTAGAAGCATCTGTCGCCAAGTTGCAAAAAGCTATGAATCAACTTAAGAAAGAATCGCAGAATCAAAACTGCATGCTCTGCAAGCTGCTTAAGGAACAGGAGAAGCAGGGGCATGAGCTACAGGAGCTGAAGCGCCAGAAGCTCTCCCTTGAAGGATTAAACACCCCACAGATTGAAGGAGCATCCACTTCTCAAAATCAAGATTGTTGAGTCCTAATTCTGTGATAACCTTTATTATTAGGAATCTATTTTAAGAGTCATTTATTTTTCTGTTTTTAATTTCTGTCTTCTACTATTATTGGTCTGCTCTTATATTTATTTTTGAGTTTTATTTTTTTCCATAATTAATAAAAAAATTTAAAGTTTATGTCTTAAAGCTATGAATGTCAAAACTGTTCAGAAGCAAAAAGCTAATAGCCCCGCTCATCTAATTAAGACTGATCTTCATAGATGTTTTTGGAATTCATTGTATATTCTCTTCTTTTTATCCTATTTGATTTTCAGTTTCTTGGGGACAAGCAACAATTTAAGTTTGATGTTGTGATGAGCGGATAATTTATACGCTTTTTGGCATTGTTTTTAATATATTTTTAGTATATTTTAGTTAGTTTTTATTATGTTTTTTTTAGCTTTTATTCAAAAATCATATTTCTAGACTTTACTATGAGTTTGTGTGTTTTTCTATGATTTTAGGTATTTTCTGGCTGAAATTGAGGGACCTGAGCAAAAATCTGATTCAGAGGCTGAAAAAGGACTACAGATGATGTTGGATTCTGACCTCCCTGCACTCCAAGTGGATTTTCTGGAGCTACAGAAGCTCAATTAGCGCGCTCTCAATTGCGTTGGAAAGTAGACATCCTGGGCTTTCCAGCAATACATAAAACCGGCGATCCAACTCAGCGTAAAAATTCTGGCATCAAAACGCCAGAACTGACATAAAAGCTGGAGTTAAACGCCCAAACTGGCACAAAAGCTGGCGTTTAACTCCAAAAAAAGTCTCTACATGTGAAAGCTTCAATGCTCAGCCCAAGCACACACCAAGTGGGCCCGGAAGTGAATCTCTGCATTAATTACTTATTTTTGTGACCCTAGGCTACTAGTTTTTTATAAATAGGACCTTTCGCTATTGTATTTTCATCCTTTAATCATCCATTTAATCATCTTTTAATTATGTTTTGATGATTGAACACTCTTTGGGAGGCTAGCCATTCGGCTATGCCTGGACCTTTTGTTCTTATGTATTTTCAACGGTGGAGTTTCTACACCCCATAGATTAAGGTGTGGAGCTCTGCTGTTCCTCATGAATTAATGGAAAGTACTATTGTTTTTCTATTCAACTCAAGCCTATTTCTTCTCCAAGATATTCCTTCGCACTCAAGAACATGATGAATCTGATGATTATGTGACACTCATCTCCATTCTCACCTATGAACGTGTGCCTGACAACCACTTCCGTTCTACATGTAAACAAGCTTGAATGTGTCTCTCTTGGGTTTCTAATCTAAGATTAGAACCTTCGTGGTATAGGCTAGAATTATTGGCGGCCATTCCTGAGATCCAGAAAGTCTAAACCTTGTCTGTGGTATTCCGAGTAGGATCTGGGAAGGGGTGACTGTGACGAGCTTTAAACTTGCTAGTGTTGGGCGTAGTGACAGATGCAAAAGGATCAATGGATCCTATTCCAACATGATCGAGAACCGACAGATGAGTAGCCGTGCGGTGACAGCGCATTTGGACCATTTTCACTGAGAGGACGGGAGGTAGCCATTGACAATTGTGAAACTCAACATACAGCTTGCCATGGAAAGGAGTATGAATGATTGGATGAAGACGATAGGAAAGCAGAAGTTCAGGAGGAACAAAGCATCTTCATACGCTTATTTGAAATTCTCACCAATGAATTACATAAGTATCTCTATCCTATTATATATTTTATTCATCTTTTAATTATCAATTTTCCATAACCATTTAAATCCGCCTGACTGAGATTTACAAGATGACCATAGCTTGCTTCAAGCCAACAATCTCCGTGGGATCGACCCTTACTCACGTAAGGTTTATTACTTGGACGACCCAGTACACTTGCTGGTTAGTTGTGCGGAATTGTGAAAAAGAGTTGAGATTACAATTGTGCGTACCAAGTTGTTGGCGCCATTGATGATCACAATTTCGTGCACGAAGTTTTTGACGCCGTTGCCAGGGATTGTTCGAGTTTGGACTACTAATGGTTCATCTTGTTGCTTAGATTAGGTAACTTTATTTTATTTTTATTCGTCAGAATTTTTAAGAATGAATTCTAGAGTTTCAGATGATGTTTTTATCATCACAAAAGCTGATTGATTCTCATTAATTTGGCTGTTGTATGTAATGTCCTGCTGAAACTTGGCTAGCCATGTCTAATCTTTTTAGACTGAAGCTTTAGACTAACATTGCATGATTCCTGGAATTCTTTTTAAGAATTTTGAAATCTTTATTTTCTTTTCCAAATAATTTTCAAAAAATAAAAAATAATTATAAAATCTTAAAACCAAAAATATTTCGTGTTTCTTGTTTGAGTCTAGTGTCAATTTTTATGTTTGGTGTCCTGCATATTTTATTTAATTTCTTGCAATTTTCGAATATATGCATTATGTTCTTCATTAATCTTCAAGTTATTCTTGATGATTTCCTTACTCTGATCTTCAAATTCTCTTGTCTTGTGTGTTTTGTTGCTTTTCATATGCATTCTCAATTTGTTAATGTCTCTAATATGAAAATTTCTAATTTTGGTGTCTTGCATGCATTGTTTATTTGATCTTAGCTTTCCATGATTAGTTGCATTTTGATTGTTTCTAATCATTAAAAATTCAAAAAAAAAATTTCAAAATTATGTCTTTTCAAGTCAATAATACAGAGAATTGAAGATTCAGAACATGCAGCAGAGGAATTACACAGAAAAAGCTGGGCGTTCAATCATATCTTTTTAAAACCATATTTTCTCAATCATATCTTCTCAACCACATCTTTTTCAAAATCACTTAACTACTTTCTCAATCTTAATTTTCGAAAATCATCAACCAAATTTTCAAAATTTTTTTCAATTACTTTAAAATCTTTTTAAATTAAATTTCGAAAATTCTTTCCCCCCTCTCACATTTTTCTATTTAAGGGACTAACATTCCTCCTCACTATGCAATTCGGATTCCCTCTTTTTACAAGTTCGAATTCTCTCCTCTCTACCTCCTCCTTCTATTCTTCTTTTCCTCTGACATCTCAAGGAATCTCTATACTGTGACATAGATGATTCCATACTTTCTTCTCTTCTCTTTCATATGAGCAGGAGCAAGGACAAAGGCATTATTGTTGAAGCTGATCCTGAACCTGAAAGGACCTTGAAGAGAAAGCTAAGAGAAGCTAAAGCACAACTCTCTGTAGAGGACCTAACAGAAATTTTCAAACAAGAAAAAGACATGAAAATAACAATAATGCCAGCAATGCAAGGAAGGTGCTTGGTGACTTTACTGCACCTACTCCCGACTTCTATAAGAGAAGTATATCTATCCCTGCCATTGGAGCAAACAACTTTGAGCTTAAGCCTCAATTAGTTTCTCTAATGCAACAAAATTGCAAGTTTCATGGACTTCCATTGGAAGATCCTCATCAGTTCTTAGCTGAATTCTTGCAAATCTGTGACATGGTCAAGACCAATAGGGTTGACCCTGAGGTCTACAGACTTATGATCTTCCCTTTTGATGTAAGAGACAGAGCTAGGATATGGTTGGATTCACAACCTAAGGAAAGCTTGAACTCTTGGGAAAAGCTAGTCAGTGCTTTTCTGGCCAAATTCTTTCCACCTCAAAAATTGAGTAAGCTAAGAGTGGAGGTCCAGACCTTCAGACAGAAGGAAGTGAATCCCATTATGAAGCTTGGGAAAGATACAAGCAATTGATCAGATGGTGTCCTTCTAACATGCTTTCTGAATGGAGCATCATAGGTATCTTCTATGATGGTCTGTCTGAACTGTCCAAGATGTCATTGGACAGCTCTGCTGGAGGATCTCTTCATCTGAAGAAGATGCCTGCAGAAGCTCAAAAACTTATTGAGATGGTTACAAATAACCAATTCATGTACACTTCTGAAAGGAATGCTGTGAATAATGGGACAAATCAGAAGAAAGGAGTTCTTGAGATTGATACTCTGAATGCCATATTGGCTCAGAACAAAATATTGACTCAGCAAGTCAATATGATTTCTCAGAGTCTGTCTGGAATGCAAGCAGCAACAGGCAGTACCAAAGAAGCTTCATCTGAAGAAGAAGCTTATGATCCTGAGAACCCAACAATGGAAGAGGTGAATTACATGGGAGAACCCTATGGAAACACCTATAATCCTTCATGGAGAAATCACCCAAATCTCTCATGGAAGGACCGACAGGGGCCTCAACAAGGCTTCAACAACAGTAATGGTGGAAGAAATAGGTTTAGCAATAGCAAGCCTTTTCCATCATCTTCTCAGCAACAGACAGAGAATTCTAAGCAGAGCCAATCTGACTTAGCAACCATAATCTCTGATCTAACTAAAACCACTCAAAGTTTCATGACTGAAACAAGGTCCTCCATTAGAAATTTAGAGGCACAAGTGGGTCAGTTGAGTAAGAGGACTACTGAACTCCCTCCAAGTACTCTCCCAAGCAATACAGAAGAGAACCCAAAGAGAGAATGCAAGGCCATAAACACGTCCCACATGGCCGAATGCATAGAGGAGGGAAAGGCAGTGATTTCCACTGAGGAAGACCTCAATGGACGTCCACTAGCCTCCAAGGAGTTCCCTAATGAGGAATGATAAACCACTATTTTATGGTTTATCTTGTGCTCAATTGAGTGGATTTTATCAACTCTTTACCCACTTATTCATACTATTCGCATGTTTTACGTTTTCCTTCCTGATTTTGTGCTATGATTGAAAACATGTTTCTTTGGCCTTTAAATTGCTAATTATTAATCCTCTCCTATTACCATTCGATGTCTTGATATGTGTGTTAAGTGATTACAGAGATTATAGGGCAGGAATGGCTTGGAGGATGGAAAGGAAGCATCCAAAAGTGGAAGGAATACAAGAAGTTCCAGCCTGACCTATTCGTATTCAAACAATCATAACTTGAGCTATAGAGGTCCAAATGATGCGGTTCCAATTGCGTTGGAAAGCTTACGTCCGGGGCTTCGATTTGTTATATAATATGCCATAGTTGCTCTAACGCTAGGTGACGTGAACGCGTGCTCCACGCGAACGCATCGAAGTGACAAAAATCAGCGTGGCAGATTTCTTCTCCAGCGATTTTTGGGCTGTTTTTGACCCAGTTTTTGGCCCAGAAAACACAGATCAGAGGCTATAAAGTGGGGGAATCCATTCATTCATAATCATCAGCTCATAATTCATTTTTCATAATTTTAGATGTAGTCTTTAGAGAGAGAGGTTATCTCCTCTCTCTTAGGATTTAGGATTAGGATTCCTCTTAAAGGAATTAGGATTTCAACTTTATTATTTCAACTTATTATTTCAACTTCTTCTCAAGTTCAATGTTCCTTTAATTTATGTTTCCCTTTTACTTTTATATACTCTAACGCTTTTATTTGTATTTGACTTATGTTGCCCAATTGGCTTATAAACCCTTCATGTTAGGATTTTCATAATTAATAATTTGAGGTATTTCAGATTTATAATTCTTATTTAGCTTTTCTTATATTCTTGGCTTTAATTGATTAACTGGAAGCTCTTGAGTTATCAACTATCCGTGATTGGTTGTTATGTCAGCTAAATTGACTGGTATTCCACTAACTCTAGTCTTTCCTTAGGAGTTGGCTAGGACTTGGGAATCTAACTAATTAGTTCACTTGACTTTCCCTTGCTTTCATAAGGGTTAACTAAGTGGGATTAACTTCCATTCTCATAGGAGTAACTAGGATAGGACTTCCGAATTTTTATACCTTGCCAAGAGTCTATTTTACAGTTATTTATTTATTTTATTTGTCATTTAAATTACTTGTTCCTTACTTTCAAAACCCCCAATTTACAAAACTCATAACCAATAATAAGAACACCTCCCTGCAGTTCCTTGAGAAGACAACCCGAGGTTTAAATACTTCGGTTATCAATTTTAAAGGGGTTTGTTACTTGTGACAACAAAAACTTTTGTAAGAAAGGACTTCTCTTGGTTTAGAAGCTATACCTACAACGAGGACTTATCTGCGAATTTCTAGACCACGTAAAAGTTCCTTCTTCAAGGAACCATGGGAATTTGACTCTCACACTGAGACTATAGAGATTCAATCGAATTTACTTCTGCCATTCATGAGCTCTGATGAGTATTCTTCCTCTGAAGAGGATGAATTTGTTACTGAAGAGCAAGTTGCTAAGTACCTTGGAGCAATCATGAAGCTAAATGCCAAGTTATTTGGTAATGAGACTTGGGAGGATGAACCCCCCTTGCTCACCAAAGAACTGGATTACTTGACTAGGCAGAGATTACCTCAGAAGAGACAGGATCCTGGAAAGTTCTCAATACCTTGTATCATAGGTACCATGACCTTTGAGAAGGTTCTGTGTGACTTGGGGTCAAGTATAAACCTCATGCCACTCTCTGTGATGGAGAAGCTAGGGATCCGTGAGGTACAAGCTGCAAGAATCTCACTAGAGATGGCAGGCAATTCAAGGAAACAGGCATATGGACTTGTAGAGGATGTCTTGGTAAAGGTTGAAGGCCATTACATCCCTGCTGATTTCATAATCCTATACACTGGGAAGTGTATGGATGAATCCATCATTCTTGGCAGACCCTTCCTTGCCACAGCAAAAGCTGTGATTGATGTTGACAAAGGAGAATTGGTCCTTCAAGTGAATGAGGACTCCCTTGTGTTTAAAGCTCAAGGATCTCCCTCTGTAACCATGGAGAGGAAGCATGAAAGGCTTCTCTCAATGCAGAGTCAAATAGAGGCCCCACATTCAAAGTCTAAATTTGGTGTTGGGAGGCCATCATCATGCTTTGAGTATCTGTGAGGCTCCATGAGAGCCTACTGTCAAGCTATTGACATTAAAGAAGCGCTTGTTGGGAGGCAACTCAATTTTATTTAATCATATCTATTTATTTTCCATTGTTATTTTATGTTTTATGTAGGTTGATGATCATGTGAAGTCACAAAAACAACTGAAAAAGCAAAAACAGAATGAAAAATAGTATTAAAAATAGCACACCCTGAAGGAGAAGCTTACTGGCGTTTAAACGCCAGTAAGGGTAGCAGAATGGGCATTAAACGCCAAGTCTGGCACCATTCTGGGCGTTTAACGCCAGAAATGGGCACCAGACTGGCGTTTAATGCCAGAAAGGGGGCACAGAGCTGGCGTTTAACGTTAGAAATGGGCAGTAACCTGGCGTTTAACGCCAGGATTGGCAAGCAAGGGGCGTTTACATGCCAACATGGTGCAGGGATGGAAAATCCTTGACACCTCAGGATCTGTGGACCCCACAGGATCCCCACCTATCTCATCTCTCTTTCTCTTCTTCACACCTTCCCATTACACCCTTCCCCAAATACCCTTCACCAATCACCTCAATACCTTTTCCCCAATTACCCCTCACCTATCAAATCCTACCCTCTTCTCCATAATGTCTTCACCAATCCACATCCATCCATCATAAAACCCCACTTACCTCACCATTCAAATTCAAACCACTTTCCCTCCCAAACCCACCCATAAATGGCCGAACCCTACCCCTCTCTCCACTCCTATATAAACCCATCTTCCCTCCTTCATTTTCACACATCTTACACACTACTTACCCCCCTTGGCCGAACCACTATACCCCCCTCCATCTCCTCTATTTCTTCTTCTTCTACTCTTTTTTTTCTTCTTTTGCTCGAGGATGAGCAAACCTTCTAAGTTTGGTATGGTAAAAGCTAAAGCCTTTTGTTTTTCCATAACCATTTATGGAACCAAAGGCCGGAGAAACCTCTAGAAAGAGGAAAGGGAAGGCAAAAGCTTCCGCCTCCGAGTCATGGGAGATGGAGAGATTCATCTCAAGGGTGCATCAAGACCACTTCTATGAAGTTGTGCCAAGAAGAAGGTGATCCCCGTGGTCCCCTTGACAAGCGGATAATTTATATGCTTTTTGGCATTATTTTTAGTATGTTTTTAGTATATTTTAATTAGTTTTTATTATATTTTTCTGTGATTTCAGGTATTTTCTGGCTGAAATTGAGGGACCTGAGCAAAAATCTGATTCAGAGGCTGAAAAAGGACTGCAGATGCTGTTGGATTTTGACCACCCTGCATTCAAAGTAGATTTTCTGGAGCTACAAAAGCCTAATTGGCGCGTTCTCAATTGAGTTGGAAAGTAGACATCCTGGGCTTTCCAGCAATATATAATAGTTTATACTTTGCTCGAGATTTAATGGCCTAAATAGGCGTTCCAAGTCAGCTAAAGAATTCTGGCGTTTAACACCAGAACTGGCATAAAAACTGGAGTTAAACGCCCAAACTGGCACAAAAGCTGGCGTTTAACTCCAAGAAAGGTCTCTACACATGAAATCTTTAATGCTCAGCCTAAGCACACACCAAGTGGGCCTCGGAAGTGGATTTTTACACTAAACACCCTAGCTTACTCATTTTCTGTAACCCTAGGTCACCAGTTTACTATAAAAACTACTTTTAGTGATTCATCTTGTACCTCATGACACTTTACACGTTTCATATTGTATCTTCTACGGCATGAGTCTCTAAACCCCATTGTTGGGGGAGAGGAGCTCTGCTGTTCTTCATGAATTAATGCAATTACTACTGTTTTCCATTCTATCACGCTTGCTTCTATTCTAAGATATTCATTCGCACTTCAACCTGATGAATGTGATGATCCGTGACAATCATCATCATTCTCACCTATGAACGCATGTCTGACAACCACCTCCGTTCTACATGCAATCAAGCTTTAATGTGTATCTCTTGGGTTTCTAATCTAAGATTGGAACCTTCGTGGTATAGGCTAGAATTATTGGCAGCCATTTCTGAGATCCGGAACGTCTAAACCTTGTCTGTGGTATTCTGAGTAGGATCTGGGAAGGGATGACGGTGATGAGCTTCAAACTCGCGGTTGTTGGGCGTAGTGACAGACGCTAAAGGATCAATGGATCCTATTCCAACATGATCGAGAACCGACAAATGATTAGCCGTGCGGTGACAGCGAACTTGGAACATTTTCACTGAGAGGACGGGAAGTAGCCATTGACAACGGTGATGCCCAACATAAAGCTTGCCATGGAAGGAGCCTTTAGTGCATGAAGAAGAATATAGTAGGAAAGCAGAGATTTAGAAGACAAAGCATATCCAAAGCCTCAATCTGTTCTTCATTACTGCATAACAAGTATTTATTTCATGTTCTTTTACTTTTTACAATTAAATCTGAGAATTATTGATATCCTGACTAAGAGTTACAAGATAACCATAGCTTGCTTCAAGCCGACAATCTCCATGGGATCGACTCTTACTCACGTAAGGTATTACTTGGACGACCCAATGCACTTGCTGGTTAGTTGTGCGGAATTGCAAAAGTGTGATTGTGATTTCGTGCACCAAGTTTTTGGCACCGTTGCCGGGGATTGTTCGAGTTTGGACAACTGATGGTTTATCTTGTTTCTTAGATTAGGAATATTTTATTTTTGTTGGTTTAGAGTCTTTTATTTGAGTTTAGTTTCATATTTTAAGTTTGGTGTCAATTGCATGCTTTTACTCTCTTTTAATTTTTTCGAATTTGCATGTTCTTAGTCTTTCTTGATCTTTAAAAAGTCTAAGTTTGGTGTCTTCTTTGTTTTTCCTTTAATTTTTCGAAAATATTGTGCTTGATTTTCTAAAAAATTTTAAGTTTGGTGTCCCTTGTGCTTTTATTTACTTAAATATTTTTCGAAAATTGTTCTTGGTGTTCATCTTGATCTTCAAAGTGTTCTTGGTGTTCATCTTGACATTCAAAGTTTTCTTGTTTGTTTTCTGTGTTTTGATCTAAAATTTCTAACTTTAGTGTCGTTTTGTTGTTTTTCTCTTTCCATATTAAAATTCAAAAAATCAAAAAAAATATCCTTTCCTTATGTTACTCATAAATTTCAAAATTTTGCATTAATTTAGTCAAAGGTTTTCAAAATCATATCTTTTTTTTAGTCAAGTCAATATTCTAATTTGAAAAATCAAATCTTTTTAATTTCTTCAATCATATCTTCTCAATCATATCTTTTTTTTTTAATTTGCAATCATATCTTCTAAATCATATCTTTTTCAAAATAATTTTCAATCATATCTTTTTTATTGCTAATTTCAAAATCTTTTTAATTAATTAATTAATTTAGTTTTCAATTTGCTTTGATTTTATTTTCTTTTAGTTTTCGAAATTTTATTTTATTTTCCTTTTATTTTATTTTATTATTTTCAGTCACTTTTAATTAAATAAAAAAATAAAAATATAATTTAATTGCAATTCATATCAATTCCCTTTTCTCCATCATGGACATAAGTGAAAACGAACAGTCCAGAAGGACTCTGGGGTCATATGCTAACCCCATTACAGCTGCATATGGGAGTAGCATCTGTATACCCCCCATCAAAGCAAGCAGCTTTGAGCTAAATCCTCAGCTCATTATCATGGTGCAGCAAAATTGCCAGTATTTCGGTCTTTCACAGGAAGAACCTACTGAGTTTTTGACACAGTTCTTACAAATTACTGACACAGTACGTGATAAAGAAGTGGATCAGGATGTCTACAGATTATTATTGTTTCCATTTGCTGTAAAAGATCAAGCTAAGAGGTGGTTAAATAACCAACCCACATCAAGCATAAAAACATGGAGATAATTAACAGACAAATTCCTGAATCAATTTTACCCTCTAAGAAGGATGACATAGCTAAGGCTGGACATCCAAGAATTCAAACAAGAGGATCATGAATCCCTTTATAATGCCTGGGAGA
The DNA here is from genome assembly GCF_059453495.1 of Arachis ipaensis. Classification (NCBI taxonomy): domain Eukaryota; kingdom Viridiplantae; phylum Streptophyta; class Magnoliopsida; order Fabales; family Fabaceae; genus Arachis; species Arachis ipaensis. Next base: position 61,669,152 of record NC_142441.1, read on the forward strand.
GGTACATAGGGATGCTGAGAAAATGCCCCTCTGAAATGTTTTTGGAGTGGGTACAGTTAGACATCTTCTACTATGGGCTTACAGAAAAGGCTCAGATGTCCCTAGACCACTCAGTTGGTGGATCTATACACATGAGAAAAATAATTGAAGAAGCTTAAGAGCTCATAGATATAGTTGCTAGAAATCAACATCTGTACTCAAATAGTGAGTCCTCCATAAAAGAAGAGGCTATGGCAGTAACTACTGATCCCAATCCTCAAGAACAGATTGTTGAACTTAATTAGCAATTACTCCTTATGACAAAACAATTAGTAGGATTCAAAGAGATGCTTCAAGACACTAAAAATGCTAACAAGAAAATAGAAGCACAATTGAATCAGACAAGACAGTAGCTATCTAAACAGATAATAGAAGAATGCCAAGCTGTCCAACTAAGGAGCGGGAAGACATTGAATAACTCAGCTTAAAGTAGCAAAAAGTCAAGAAAGGAACAAATGATAGAGGATGCCTAAACCACTGCCCAAAATCCCTCTAAGGACATCAAGAGCCCGAAAGGAATAACTATGGCATTCAAACGCCAGAAAAGGGGGAAAAACTGGCGTTAAACGCCCAATAGATGCCCAAATCTGGCGTTCAAACACCAGAAAAGGGTGGGAACCTAGCGTTAAATGCCCATTCAGCCCCCATTCCTGGCATTCAAACGCCAATAAGGGATCAGGCACCTGCAAATGCTGATAGTAACCCCTCTAAGAAGGCTTCTCCAACCACTTCTGTAGGGAATAAACCTGCAGCAACTAAGGTTGAAGAATATAAAGCCAAGATGCCTTATCCTCAGAAGCTCTGCCAAGCGGAACAGGATAAATAATTTGCCCGCTTTGCAGACTATCTCAGGACTCTTGAAATAAAGATCTCGTTTGTAGAGGCACTTGAGCAAATACCCTCTTATGCTAAGTTCATGAAAGAGATCTTAAGTCATAAAAAGGATTGGAGAGAAACTGAAAGAGTGTTTCTCACTGAAGAATGCAGTGCAGTCATTCTAAAAAGCTTACCAGAAAAGCTTCAAGATCCAGGAAGCTTTATGATACCATGCACATTAGAGGGTGCTTGCACCAAGACAGCTCTATGTGACCTTGGAGCAAGTATCAACCTAATACCTGCATCCACTATCAGAAAGCTTGGGTTGACTGAAGAAGTCAAACCAACCCAGATATGTCTTCAACTTGCTAATGGCTCCATTAAATATCCATCAGGCATCATTGAGGACATGATTGTCAAGGTTGGGCCATTTGCCTTTCCCACTGACTTTGTAGTGCTGGAAATGGAGGAGCACAAGAGTGCAACTCTCATTCTAGGAAGACCTTTCCTAGCAACTGGACGAACTCTTATTGATGTACAAAAAGGGGAAGTGACCCTGAGAGTCAATGAGGATGAGTTCAAGTTAAATGCTGTCAAAGCTATGCAGCATCCAGACACATCAAATGACTGCATGAGCACTGATATTATTGACTCTTTGGTGGAAGAGATCAATATGACTGAGAGTCTTGAATCAGAGCTAGAGGACATATTTAAAGATGTTCAGCCTGATTTGGAGGAACCAGAGGAAATAAAAGAACCTCTAAAAATCCCTCAAGAAGAGGAGAAACCTCCTAAACCAGAGCTCAAACCACACCACCATCCCTGAAATATGCATTTCTGGGAGAGGGTGACACTTTTCCAGTGATCATAAGCTCTGCTTTAAATCCACAGGAAGAGAAAGCACTAATTCAAGTGCTAAGGACACATAAGACAGCTCTTGGGTGGTCTATAAGGAAGCATTTGGTGGAGAGACAGAGACGGAAAGACTAAGACTGAAAGACTGAGACTAAGAGACAGGGATTGAAATAAATCTCAGTATTCTGTTTGGTGCAAAATGGGAGACAGGAATTGAAATAAAAATGAAACTCTAATTTAATTTGTACAAAAGGTAAAATTAGAATTAATTAATTGGAATGAAAGTATTTTAGGTATAAAATATTATTAAAGTTTCAGTCTCCATCTCTAAAAATTTCAGTCCCCGGTGTCCCTACTTTTTGGAGGTACTGAAATACTGAAATTTTAGAGACAGAGACAGAAATTTTAGTACCAGTCTCTGAACTAACAAACACGATACTGAGTCTCAGTCTCTCAGTCTCTGTCTCAGTACCTCAAAACAAACGCTACCTAAGTGACCTAAAGGGCATTAGCCCAACAAGATGCATGCACAAAATCCTATTGGAGGATGATGCCAAGCCAGTGGTTCAACCACAGAGGCGGCTAAATTCAGCCATGAAGGAAGTGGTGCAGAAAGAGGTCACTAAGTTACTAGAGGTTGGGATTATTTATCCCATTTCTGATAGCCCTTGGGTGAGCCCTGTCCAAGTTGTCCCCAAGAAGGGAGGCATGACAGTGGTTCATAATGAAAAAAATGAACTGGTTCCCACAAGAACAGTTACAGGGTGGGGTATGTGTATTGACTACAGAAGGCTCAATACAGCCACCAAAAAGGATCATTTTCCTTTACCATTCATAGACCAGATGCTAGAAAGACTAGCAGGTCATGAATACTACTACTTTTTGGATGGCTATTCAGGCCACAACCAAATTGCAGTGGATCCTCAAGACCAAGAGAAAACAGCATTCACATGTCCATATGGAGTATTTGCTTACAGAAGAATGCCTTTTGGTCTATGCAATGCACCTGCAACCTTTCAGAGGTGCATGCTCTCTATCTTCTCTGATATGGTAGAGAAGTTACTGGAAGTCTTCATGGATGACTTCTCAGTATTTGGAGACTCATTCAGCTCCTGTCTTGATCATCTAGCACTTGTCCTGAAAAGGTGCCAAGAGACTAACCTGGTCTTAAACTGGGAAAAATGTTACTTTATGGTGACTGAAGGAATTGTCCTTGGACACAAAATTTCAAGCAAGGGGATAGAGGTGGATCAAGCCAAGGTAGAGGTAATTGAGAAATTACCACCACCTGCCAATGTTAGGGCAATCAGAACCTTTCTGGGGCATGCAGGATTCTATAGGAGGTTCATAAAGGATTTTTCAAAAATTGCAAAACCTCTAAGCAACCTGCTAGCTGCTGACACGCCATTTGTGTTTGACACAGAGTGTCTGCAGGTGTTTGAGACCCTAAAAGCCAAGCTGGTCACAGCACCAGTCATCTCTGCACCTGACTGGACATTACCATTCGAATTAATGTGTGATGCCAGTGACCATGCCATTGGTGCAGTGTTGGGACAAAGGCACAACAAGCTTCTGCACGTCATTTACTATGCCAGTCGTGTTCTAAATGACGCACAGAAGAACTACACAACCACAGAAAAGGAGTTACTTGCAGTGGTTTATGCCATTGACAAGTTTAGATCCTATTTAGTAGGTTCAAAAGTGATTTTGTATACTGACCATGCTGCTCTTAAATATCTACTCACAAAGCAGGATTCAAAACTCAGGCTCATAAGATGGGTGTTGCTTCTGCAAGAGTTTGATATAGAAATAAGAGACAGAAAAGGGACAGAGAACCAGGTAGCTGATCACCTGTCCCGGATAAAACTAGTAGCAGGGGCATCCCTCCCTCCTACTGAGATCTCTGAGACCTTTCCGGATGAGTAACTTTTTGCCTTTCAGGAAGCACTATGGTTTGCAGACATTGCAAATTATAAAGCTGTGAGGTTCATACCCCAGGAGTACAGCAGGTTGCAAAAGAAAAAACTAATTTCTGATGCAAAGTACTACTTATGGGATGAACCATATCTCTTTAAGAGATGCGCAGACGGAATGATCCGTAGATGCATCCCTAGAGAGGAGGCACAGAAGATCCTGTTGCATTGCCATGGATCACAGTATGGAGGACATTTCGGAAGTGAGCGAATAGCCACTAAAGTCCTCCAATGTGGCTTCTATTGGCCTACTCTCTATAGAGATGCCCGAGAGTTTGTGCGTAACTGTGACAGTTGCCAAAGAGCTGGTAACTTGCCTCATGGTTATGCCATGCCTCAACAAAGGATCTTAGAGATTGAGTTGTTTGATGTATGGGGTATTGACTTCATGGGTCCTTTCCCACCATCATACTCAATCACTTACATTCTTGTGGCAGTAGACTACGTATCTAAATGGGTGGAAGCAATTGCCACACCCACTAATAATACCAAGACTGTGCTAAAGTTCCTCCAGAAACATATTTTCAGCAGATTCGGTGTTCCCAGAGTACTAATCAGTGATGGGGGCACCCATTTCTGCAATAAATAGCTTTACTCTGCTATGGTTCGATATGGAATTAACAACAAAGTAGCAACTCCGTATCATCCACAGACAAATGGGCAGGCTGAAGTCTCTAATAGAGAACTAAAGAGAATCCTGGAACGGACTGTAATTGCCCGTAGAAAGGATTGGGCAAAGAGCTTGGATGATGCTCTGTGGGCATACAGAACAGCATTCAAGACTCCTATAGGAACCTCTCCATACCAGCTTGTGTATGGCAAGGCCTGTCATCTGCCCGTGGAACTGGAACATAAAGCCTACTGGGCAACTAGATTCCTAAACATGGATACTAAGTTAGCTGGTGAGAAAAGATTGCTCCAGCTAAATGAGCTAGAGGAGTTCAGACTCAATGCTTTTGAAAATGCAAAAATTTATAAGGAAAAAGCAAAAAAATGGCATGACAAGAAATTGTCATCCAGAGTCTTTGAGCCAGGACAAAAAGTTCTGCTGTTCAACTCTAGGCTCAGATTATTCCCCGGGAAATTAAAATCCCGGTAGAGGGGACCATATGTGATTACAAGAGTGTCACCATATGGTTATGTTGAGCTTCAAGATATTTATTCTGACAGAAAGTTCATTGTTAATGGACATAGAATCAAACATTATCATGAAAGTAATTTTGAGCAAGAATGCTCAAAACTGAGGCTTGAATGAAGCTCAGTAAAGGTCCAGCTAAAGACAATAAAGAAGCACTTGCTGGGAGGCACCCCAGCCATTAGCAAGTTATTTGTCTTAATTAATACTTGTAGAAGTTGATATACATTTTTCTTCAAAGGTTAATCATCAAAATTGAAGGAATTAACAGAGTTACAGAAGGATTCAGTGCAAAAAGCAGAGAAAAGGAGCTTGCTGGCAAGAAAATGCCAATAAAGGGCATTTTGGGCGTTAAACGCCAGAATGGGTACCATTCTGGGCGTTTAACACCAGAATTGCAGCATCCTGGGCGTTCAGCAAAACGCCCAGTGATAAAGTGGTTTCTGGCGTTTAACGCCAGTCAGGGTACCTGGCTGGGCGTTAAACGCCCATAATGGCCAACAATTGGGCTTTAAACGCCAGAATGGATACCATTCTGGGCGTTTAACTCCAGAAAGGCAGGGGAAGGAGATTTTGTTTCAACTTTAAATTTTTTCAAATTTTCATGTTTTGATTCATACTTTTCTGCATAAACATGTTTCAAACTTTCATCATTCACCCTCAATTTTCAAAAATTCAAACATTTTCTAAATCTCTTTTCAATTTTCTTTCAAATCCTTCCTAAATCTTCTTCAAAAACTCAATTATCTTCTTAATTTCTTTCCAAATCTTTTTCAACTCATCATATCATCTTTTAATTCTTAGATGCATAACCAAATTTTCAGATTTAACATCTTTATATCTTTTTCAATTACAAATCTCATCTTTTTCATATCATGATTTTATTTTCTTCCAACAATCATATCTCTATGTCATATCTTTCAAATTTTTCGAAATCCCTCCCCTCCTCCTATAAATATACATTTGGCCATCCCTTCCTCTACACCATTCGAATTTGCCTCTTCTCCTCTCTCTCCCCTTTCCTTTCTTTTGCTTGAAGGCAAGCAAACCTCTAAGTTTGGTGTGTTTTTCCATGATCAATGAGCTAAAACTCATCAAGATCATGTCACCTAAGGGAAAACAAACCAAATCAAGAGGCAAGAAAGAGAATACTCCAAAGAGTCTTTGGAATCAAGAGAGGTTATTAACCAAAGAACATGCAGACCATTACCACAAAATAATGGGTCTGAGGTCAGTGATCCCAGAAGTTAAATTCAATCTAAAAGAGGATGAATATCCGGAGATCCAAAAGCAAATTCGAAACAGAGGATGGGAAATTCTAGCCAATCCTGAGACAAAGGTTGGAAGAAACATGGTTCAGGAATTCTACTCAAATCTGTGGCTGACAGATAAGCAGAGAATAACTGGAACCGCCTTTCATATCTACCGAACCATGGTCAGAGGGAGGCTTATTTACTTCCATCTGGACAAAATAAGAGAGATCTTCAAATTGCCTCAACTACAAAATGATCCAGAATCCTTTAATAGGAGAATGGTGAGAGTAGATAAGGGGTTGGATCAAGTTCTAGAGGACATATGCCTCCCTAGAACTAAGTGGATAACCAATTCAAAAGGTGTCCCAAACCAACTCAAGAGGGGAGATCTCAAACCAGTTGCAAGAGGCTGGTTGGACTTTATTGGGCGTTCTATATTGCCCACTAGCAACCGCTCTGAGGTCACTGTCAAAAGAGCAATGATGATTCATTGTATTATGCTTGGAAAAGAAGTGGAGATTCATCATCTAATTTCTTGTGAGATTTACACAATTGCAAACAAGAACTCCACTGAAGCCAAACTGGCCTACCCAAGCTTAATTTCTCTGCTATGTAAAGATGCTGGGGTGAGGATGGGAGTAGATGAATTCATCCCAATCGAACACCCAATCACCAAGAAGTCAATGGAAGGACAAGTGCAAGACAACTCCATCAAAAGGAGGGCACAGGAGTTCCTCCCAGAAATTCCTGAAATTGACTACTGGACCCGCCTAGAAGCATCTGTTACCAAGCTGCAAGAAGCTATGGAAAAACTTAAGGAAGAACAGCAGAATCAAAACTGCATGCTCTACAAACTGCTGAAGGAACAGGAGAAGCAGGGGCGTGAGCTACAGGAGCTGAAGCGCCAGAAGCTCTCCCTTGAAGGACCAAGCACCCCACAGATTGAGGGAGCATCAACTCCTCAAAATCAAGGTTGTTGAGTCCTAACTCTGTGATAACCTTTATTATTAAGAGTCTATTTTAAGAGTCATTTATTCTTCTGCTTTTAATTTTCTGTCTTCTATTATTATGGGTCTGTGCTTATATTTATTTTTGAGTCTTATTTTTTTTTTCTATAATCAATAAAAATTTAAAGTTTATGTCTTAAAGCTATGAATGTTCTATGAATCCATCACCTTTCTTAAATAAAAAGTATTTTTAATTGAAAAAGAAAAAGAAGTACATGAATTTCAAATTTTAAAACAGTTTCATTATTTTGACGTGGTGGAATGCTTAAACAGTGCATATTTTTGAATTTGATTGTTTATGAATGTTAAAATTGTTGACTCTTGAAAGAATGATGGGAAAAGGAGAAATGTTATCTGATGATCTGAAAAATCATAAAATTGATTCTTGAAGAAAGAAAAAGTAGTGAAAAGCTTGCAGAAAAAAAAAAGAATAGGCGAAAAAAAAAGAGAAAAGAAAAAGAAAGAAAAAGAAAAGCAAGAAGAAAAAGCCAATACCCCTTTAAACCAAAAGGCAAGGGTGGTGAAAAGGATCAAAGGCTTTGAGCATCAGTGGATAGGAGGGCCCACAAGAATAAAATCCTGGCCTAAGCGGCTAAACCAAGTTGTCCCTAACCATGTGATTGTGGCGTGAAGGTGTCAAGTGAAAACTTGAGACTGAGCGGTTAAAGTCGAGGTCCAAAGCAAAAAGAAGAGTGTGCTTAAGAACCCTGGACACCTCTAATTGGGGACTCTAGCAAAGCTGAGTCACAATCTGAAAAGGTTCACCAAGTTATGTGTCTGTGGCATTTATGTATCCGGTGGTAATACTGGAAAACAAAGTGCTTAGGGCCACAGCCAAGACTCATAAAGTAGCTGTATTCAAGAATCAACATACTTAACTAGGAGAATCAATAACACTATCTGGATTCTGAGTTCCTATAGATGCCATTCATTCTGAACTTTAAGGAATAAAGTGAGATGCCAAAACTGTTCAGAAGCAAAAAGCTAAAAGCCCCGCTCATCTAATTAATACTGATCTTCATAGATGTTTTTGGAATTCAATGTATATTCTCTTCTTTTTATCCTATTTGATTTTCAGTTGCTTGGGGACAAGCAACAATTTAAGTTTGGTGTTGTGATGAGCGGATAATTTATACGCATTATGGCATTGTTTTTAGTATATTTTAATTAGTTTTTATCATATTTTTATTAGTTTTTATTTAAAATTCACTTTTCTGGAATTTACTATGAGATTGTGTGTTTTTCTGTGATTTCAGGTATTTTCTGGCTGAAATTGAGGGACCTGAGCAAAAATCTGATTCAGAGGCTGAAAAAGGACTGCAGATGCTGTTGGATTCTGACCTCCCTGCACTCAAAGTAGATTTTCTGGAGCTACAGAAGCCCAATTGGAGCGCTCTCAATTGTGTTGAAAGTAGACATCCTGGGCTTTCCAGCAATATATAATAGTCCATACTTTGCCCGAGATTTGATGGCCCAAACAGGCGTTCCAAGTCAGCTCAAGAATTCTGGTGTTTAACGCCGGAACTGTCATAAAAACTGGAGTTAAACGCCCAAACTGGCACAAAAGCTGGCGTTTAACTCCAAGAAAAGTCTCTACACATGAAAGCTTCAATGCTCAGCCCAAGCACACACCAAGTGGGCCCCGAAAGTGGATTTTTACACTAAACATCCTAGCTTACTCATTTTCTGTAACCTTAGGTCACCAGTTTACTATAAAAACTACTTTTAGTGATTCATCTTGTACCTCATGACACTTTACACATTTCATATTGTATCTTCTACGGCATGAGTCTCTAAACCCCATTGTTGGGGGTGAGGAGCTCTGCTGTTCTTCATGAATTAATGCAATTACTACTGTTTTCCATTCTATCATGCTTGCTTCTATTCTAAGATATTCATTTGCACTTCAACCTGATGAATGTGATGATCCGTGACAATCATCATCATTCTCACCTATGAACGCATGCCTGACAACCACCTACGTTCTACATGTAATCAAGCTTGAATGTGTATCTCTTGGGTTTCTAATCTAAGATTGGAACCTTCGTGGTATAGGCTAGAATTATTGGCAGCCATTCCTGAGATCCAGAATGTCTAAACCTTGTCTGTGGTATTCTGAGTAGGATCTGGGAAGGGATGACTGTGACAAGCTTCAAACTCACGATTGTTGGGCGTAGTAAGAGACGCTAAAGGATCAATGGATCCTATTCCGACATGATCGAGAACCGACAGATGATTAGCCGTGCGATGACAGCGTATTTTGAACATTTTCACTGAGAGGACGGGAAGTAGCCATTGACAACGGTGATGCCCAACATAAAGCTTGCCATGGAAGGAGCCTTGCATGCATGAAGAAGAAGATAGTAGGAAAGCAGAGATTCAGAAGACAAAGCATCTCCAAAGCCTCAACCTGTTCTTCATTACTGCATAACAAGTATTTATTTCATGTTCTTTTACTTTTTACAATTAAATCTGAGAATTATTGATATCCTGACTAAGAGTTACAAGATAACCATAGCTTGCTTCAAGCCGATAATCTCCGTGGGATCGACCCTTACTAACGTAAGGTATTACTTGGACGACCCAGTGCACTTGCTGGTTAGTTGTACGGAATTGCAAAAGTGTGATTGTGATTTCGTGCACCACCTCTTCAAGCTCAAAAAGGGTGAATATCCGGAGATCCGACATGAGATCCGAAGAAGAGGTTGGGAAATTCTCACCAACTCCATTCAACAAGTTGGGATCTTAATGGTTCAAGAGTTCTATGCCAATGCATGGATCACCATAATGCCCATAATGCAAGGAGATGCACGCCCCTACACTAGAAGGGTCAACTTTGATCAAAGGTTGGACCAAGTCCTCATAAACATTTGTGAAGAGGGCGCTCAATAGAAGAGAGATTCAAGAGGGAAGCCGGTTCAACTAAGAAGGCATGACCTCAAGTCCGTGGCTAGGGGATGGTTGGAGTTCATCCAACGCTCAATCATTCCTACTAGCAGCCGGTCTGAAGTTACTATAGACCGGGCTATCATGATCCATAGCATCATGATTAGAGAGGAAGTAGAAGTTCATGAGGTTATATCCCTAGAACTCTATAAGGTGGCAGACAAGTCTTCTACTTTGGCAAGGTTAGCCTTCCCTCATCTCATTTGTCACCTCTGTAATTCAGCTGGAATTGACATAGAGGAAGACATCCTCATTGATGAGGACAAGTCCATTACTAAGAAAAGGATGGAGCAAACAAGAGAGCCCACTCATGAACCTCACCAAGAGAATGAGGAAATTCCTCATTATGAAATTCCTGAGATGCCTCAAGGGATGTATTTTCCTCCACAAAAATATTGGGAGCAAATCAACACCTCCGTAGGAGAATTAAGTTCCAATATGGGACAACTAAGGGTGGAGCACCAAGAGCATTCTATCCTCCTCCATGAAATTAGAGAAGACCAAAGAGTCATGAGGGAGGAGCAACAAAGGCAAGGAAGAGACATTGAGGAGCTCAAGCACTCCATAAGATCTTCATGAGGAAGAACAAGCCGCCATCACTAAGGTGGACCCGTTCTTTATCTCCTTGTTCTTATTTTTCTATTTTTCGAAAATTATGCTTTATATTTTATTTATGTTTGTGTCTTATTACATGATCACTAGTGTCTAAGTGTCTATGCCTTAAAGCTATGAATGTCCTATGAATCCATCACCTTTCTTAAATGAAAAATGTTTTCTGAAAAAGAAAAAGAAGTACATGAATTTAAATTTTAAAACAGATTAATTATTTTGATGTGGTGGCAATACTTTTTGTTTTTCTGAATAAATGCTTGAACAGTGCATATTTTTGAATTTCTTGTCTATGAATGTTAAAATTGTTGGCTCTTGAAAGAATAATGGAAAAGGAGAAATATTATTTGATAATCTGAAAAATCATAAAATTGATTCTTGAAGCAAGAAAAAGTAGTGAAAAGCTTGTGGAAAAAAATGGCGAAAAAAAAGAAAAGAAAAAGAAAAAGCAAGCAGAAAAAGCCAATAGCCCTTTAAACCAAAAGGCAAGGGTAAAATAAAAAGGATCCAAGGCTTTGAGCATCAGTGGATAGGAGGGCCCACAGGAAATCCTGCCCTAAGCGGCTAAACCAAGCTGTCCCTAACCATGTGCTTGTGGCGTGAAGGTGTCAAGTGAAAGGCTTGAGACTGAGCGGTTAAAGTCGTGGTCCAAAGCAAAAAGAGTGTGCTTAAGAGCTCTGGACACCTCTAATTGGGGACTTTAGCAAAGCTAAGTCATAATCTGAAAAGGTTCACCCAGTTATGTGTCTGTGGCATTTATGTATCCGGTGGTAATACTGGAAAACAAAATGCTTAGGGTCACGGCCAAGACTCATGAAGTAACTGTGTTCAAGAATCAACATACTAAACTAGGAGAATCAATAACACTATCTAAATTCTGAGTTCCTATAGATGCCAATCATTCTGAACTTCAAAGGATAAAGTGAGATGCCAAAACTGTTCAGAAGCAAAAAGCTAATAGCCCCGCTCATCTAATTAAGATTGATCTTCATAGATATTTTTGGAATTTATTGTATATTCTCTTCTTTTTATCCTATTTGATTTTCAGTTTCTCGGGGACAAGTAACAATTTAAGTTTGGTGTTGTGATGAACGGATAATTTATACGCTTTTTGGCATTGTTTTTAGGTAGTTTTTAGTATATCTTAGTTAGTTTTTATTATATTTTTATTTGTTTTTAAATAAAAATCATATTTCTGGACTTTACTATGAGTTTTTGTGTTTTTCTGTGATTTCAGTTATTTTCTGGCTGAAATTGAGGTACCTGAGCAAAAATCTGATTCAGAGGCTGAAAAAGGACTGCAGATGCTGTTGGATTCTGACCTCCCTGCACTCGAAGTGGATTTTCTAGAACTATGGAAGCCCAATTGGCACACTCTCAATTGCGTTGGAAAGTAGACATCCTGGGCTTTCCATCAATATATAATAGTTCATACTTCACCCGAGATTTGATGGCCCAAACTGGCATTCCATGTCAGTAAAAAAATTCTAGCATCAAAACGCCAGAACTGGCATAAAAGCTGGAGTAAAACGCCCAAACTGGCACAAAAGCTGGCGATTAACTCCAAGAAAAGTCACTACATGTGAAAGCTTCAATGCTTAACCCAAGCACACACCAAGTGGGCCCGGAAGTGAATCTCTGCATTAATTACTTATTTCTGTAACCCTAGGCTACTATTTTTCTATAAATAGGACCTTTTGCTATTGTATTTTCATCCTTTAATCATCTTTTAATCATGTTTTGATGATTGAACCTTCTTTGGGAGGTTGGCCTTTCGGCCATGCCTGGACCTTTTGTTCTTATATATTTTCAATGGTGGAGTTTCTACACCCCATAGATTAAGGTGTGGAGCTCTGTTGTTCGTCATGAATTAATGCAAAGTACTATTGTTTTTCTATTCAACTCAAGCCTATTTTTTCTCCAAGATATTCATTCACACTCAAGAACATGATAAATGTGATGATTATGTGACACTCATCACCATTCTCACCTATGAACGCGTGCCTGACAACCACTTCGGTTCTACATGCAAACAAGCTTGAATGTGTATCTCTTGGGTTTCTAATCTAAGATTAGAACCTTCGTGGTATAGGCTAGAATTATTGGCGGCCATTCCTGAGATCCGAAAAGTCTAAACCTTGTCTGTGGTATTTCGAGTAGGATCTGGGAAGGGATGACTGTGACGAGCTTCAAACTCGCGAGTGTTGGGCGTAGTGACAGACGCAAAAGGATCAATGGATCCTATTCCAAAAAGATTGAGAACTGACAGATGATTAGCCATGTGGTGACAGCGCATTTGGACCATTTTCACTGAGAGGACGGGAGGTAGCCATTGACAACGGTGAAACCCAACATACAGCTTGCCATGGAAAGGAGTATGGATGATTGGATGAAGACAATAGGAAAGCAGAAGTTCAGGAGGAACAAAGCATCTTCATACGCTTATCTGAAATTCTCACCAATGAATTACATAACTATCTCTATCCTATTATATATTTTATTCATCTTCTAATTATCAATTCTTCATAACTATTTGAATCCGCCTGACTGAGATTTACAAGATGACCATAGCTTGCTTCAAGCCGACAATCTCCGTGGGATCGACCCTTACTCACGTAAGGTTTATTACTTGGACAACCCTGTACACTTGCTGGTTAGTTATGCAGAATTGTGAAAAAGAGTTGAGATTACAATTGTGCATACCAAGTTGTTGGCGCCATTGATGATCACAATTTCGTGCACCAACGCGTGACCCCCGAAAAACCACCATGTGAGAATGGTGCAGGGGGGTGCTGCTGCATGGTTTCAGACAGAGAGTTATGCTAGAGCCATGCAAGTGGGGTGGAAGGCACACAACCCGCCCCACCGTGCACATAGCTGATGCGTACGCGTCATCTGACTTTTTTTCCACCCGCGCATGTGCGTGACCGATGCATACGCGTCGCACTGGTTTCATGAATTGTGAATTTTTTATGCTATAATGCTACTGCTGCATGGTGCCCAAACAGAGAGTTGTGATGGAACCATGCGGGTATTGTGCACTGGGCGCAATATGCTATCACGCATATGCATGACGGACGCGTTCGCGTCCCCCACCTTTTCCTGCTACTCACGCTTATGCATGACTGACGCGTTTGCGTCACCTGCCTTTTTCTGTTTTTGCGCGCACGCATGATCCACGCGTGCGCGTCGCCTTCGCGACCTGTTGCCCTGTTCTTCGTCCTTCCCTCTTCTTCTTTCTTTCTTTCTTACTTCTTCTACTTCCTTCCTTCCTTTCTTCTTCTTCTTTTCTCCTTTCACCCCGTTTGTTCTCTTTTCTTTCCCTCTTCTCACCTCTCATATTTTCCTTTTCTCATTTACATTCTCCATTTCTTCTTCTCTATCTTTTCAAGGTTTTACCTCTCCACTTCTCTTACTTTTTAATTTTCTTTTACTTGTGGTACTTGATTAGCTTTTTTCTTGTTGATTGCAATTTAATTTTTCTATATGTAATTAGTTCTTCCATCTTATTTTCTAAACTTGTTATTTTTGTATTGGTGTTAGTTTTTTTCCATGTTCAAATTTTGTGAATTTAATAGATTGTCTTGGTACCTCTTACTTTGTTTTATCTTGTTTGATAATGCTATAGTTGTTGCCTTTCATTTTGAGTATGTTACTTACTTGATTTTATTAATTTGCTTGTTAATTCTTACTATCCACACCAAGTGTTTGTGTAAAAGAATCAATAAAATCTTGCCTCAATTTTGGCTTTATTCTTGCAACTCGTTTCTATTTTTTCACAACACTTGCATTCTTTGTGCATCACTATACTCATTTTCATGATTAATTCTTCTTGTTCATGGATTGTTATTCCTTTGACATCATGCATGAATTAGTGGTTTAACTCCATACCATTCTTTTTGTGCCTCATTGTTGTGGAGTTTTTGTGAGTCACTCCTCTTTTCTTATCATCACTATTCTTGCATATGTTTTACATTGTTGATATCGATGCTTGGGTGTGCTCTTGTCATGCTTTATGCTTACATGCTTTCTTCATCCTTGCATCATGTGCTTGTGATATGCCTCATTGTTTTAGTTGATTTCTCACTTACATGTTGTCGCGACCATGTACGTGAGGCACCTTATTCTTATTTGGCATTCTCTTTCACTTGCACTTTTTTAACTTTTATCTTTCTCTCTTAGCTTAATATTTATCCCTTCTCCTCCTTTTTAGGACGGTCTCTAAGAGAGAAAGGAACAAGCTCCTAGGAAGGTAACCAACCAGCAATTCCAACATCATCAACTTCACCACAAGCACCTCAGCATCTACCCACCTTTGTAGGAGACCGATACCTGGAGTCCACTTCAAATTTTGGCAAATAGTGCAATCGAGTGGTGGACATGGAGGCGCCCCTGTCCCAACATCCTTAGGCCATTGAGAGTGGCGATTTAGTACCCACTGTGCTCATCTTTGAATGCACTGAGGGCGGTGCAATCTTTAAGTGCGGGGAGGTCGATAACCGACTTCTGTGGCTAATAACTCCACTTTCCAACACCTATGCCTTAGTTTTCTTTATTAGTTAGTATAATTTGTTTTTGTAGTTGGTTATTTGCAAGATAGTTTGAATGATAGTTGCTTGTGAATAGTTAGAATTTGTACATATTATACCCATCATTCTACTAGGACGACTTGGTTGAAGTGATGACTTTTTTCCCAAGAAAACTATTCTAGGACATTCTACCGATTTGAATAAAATTTTTTTTGTTGAACTTGCTTGAAGGAATTAATTTTGGGACATGGTTTTAGAGCTAGAACACACGAGCCTAGTGAGATTTTGAGCCTAATTGATTAGTTGCATCTTATCAACCAATATTTTTCTGGTGTGTGTAGTTCTCTCTAAGATTCTGATCTTTGTCTTGCTTGATTCTATATGCCCATTATTCAATGTATGCATGCACTTACGTGATTGAGACTTTTGTTTCACTAAAGCTTACATACCGAAATGGCCTTACCTTTTCATCCTCCTTTGCAAACCAATGTTGAGCCTATTTGACCCCTTTTGTTCTCTATTCTAGCGCATCACTTACTCTAATCCGAAAATAATAAATGTCCTTAATTTGAATCTTTGGTTAGCTTAGACTAGTGAGTGTGTGCACAATTTAAGTGGGGAAAAATTGGGTTTGGAAATATTTGGTTGGGAATTGGGTATTTTATACTTTGTTGTGAAAATGTGAAAAATGTTGGGCACATATTCATGCATTCAATACTTTAATCATTTGCATTAATCTCTTTTATGTATTCTCTACTATATATATATATATATATATATATATATATATATATATATATATATATATATATATATATATATATATATATATATATATATACATGTATAAAAATAGAAAAAACAAAAAAAGGAGAAAAAGAAAAAGAGAAAAATAAAGTAATAAAAAGGGGACAAAAATGCCCCAAGCTAAATAGTGATAGCAATGCATATGAATTGTGTTTAAAATTGGGATGCATGAATATGTAGGAAAAATAGATAATGAGTAGTTAGCCTTGTGTTTTGATTACATTGATTGTTTTAGGTTAGGTGGGAAAGTTTTGGTTGATCAAGGATTCAAATTTTAGTCCACTTGACCTAATACAATCCTACCTTGATCCTAACCCTATTACAACCCTTAGAAAGACCTCTTGATATATGTATCCATGCATTAAATATATGTTGATTGGTAGAAGAAGAGCAAGCCTTAGAAAGCAAGATTAGTAGAGAATTGAGAGAATCGACCCTTAAACACTAGAGAGATTAGAGTGTAAACACTTCTGGTGAGGGTTCGATGCTCAATCCCTTGTTTCCTGCTTTCACGAATTTTTTTCTTGCAAGTTTGTTTATACTTCATTTTGATATTTGAATTGGTGGAATTCACGAATCATCATACTATCTTAGCCCTATCTGTTCATATATATTCTTGGAGATTGATTCATTTTTAACCGAGTAGGTAGAAGCATTTTGAATTTAGTTGCATTCATGTAGATACGTTGCATTTCATAAGTCCTACCATTCCCCTTCACCCCTTGTGGTTTTCTTGAGCTTAGCATGAGGACATGCTAATGTGTAAGTGTGGGGAGGTTGATAAACCACAATTTTATGGTTTATTTTGGATTGAATTGAGTGGATTTTGTTAACTTTTGTCACACTTATTCATGTAAATTGCATGTTTTTAAGATTCCTTCCTCATTTTGTGCTATGATTGAAAACATGCTTCCTAGGCCTTAAAATTACTAATTTTTAAATCTTTCTTATTACCATTCGATGTCGTGATGCGTTCACTGAGTTATCTTAGGGTTATAGGGTAGGAATGGCATGGAAAATGAAGAAGAAGCATGCTAAAGTGGAAGAAACACAAGAAATTGAAGATTGGGGAAACTGGTCCCGACGCGTATGTGTGGCTGAAGCATGCGAGTGACCAGGAGCATCATCCACCGACGCATAAGCGTGACTGACGCATACCCGTGACTGACGTGTACGCGTGACCTTGTGCAAAGTTTGACTACGCGTCGCGTGGCTGACACGTACGCATGACAAGCGTCACGTGCCTCACTAAAGGAAAAATGCTGGGGCACAACACATTCTATTAGCTAGTTTTAAATAGATGTAGAATTCTAGAGAGAGAGAAGTTCTCTCCTCTCTCTAGGTTTTAGGGTTCTTATTTCAATTTCTTCTTAGACCTAGATTTTATTCTTGCTTCAATTTAGTTTTCCTTCACTTTTATATATTCTAGTATCTTAGTTTATCTACTTCTCTTGTTAATTTCCTTATTTTGCCAATTTTATTTCATGAACTCTCTTATCAATTTCAATTCTCTTTTAATGCAATTTTATATTTTCATGTCTTTTAATGTTTACCTTAGTTACTACTGTTGATTTCTTGCTTATGTTAGTTATGGCTTTTATTGATTCTTGCATTTTATGATATTTGCCTTTATTGCATTCTAGGTGTTTGTTGAAATGTCTCTTTTAGTTATGAGCTAGATTTTTCTCCTCTTGGCTTTGGTTGGTTACTTGGGTGACCTTGAATTACTAATGTCCAAGTGATTGATAATTGGTGTCCATTTGCACTAGCTTTCACTAATTCAATTAGTGAGTGACTAGGACTTATGGATTAGGATTGATGAAACTCATTTGACTTTCCTTTAATTGTTAGAGGATGAATAAATGGGATTGATCCTTGCCATTGTCATATTGTGGTTAGTAACAAGGATAGTGATCCTTAACCCTCAATCCTTGCCAAGACCCTTTCTATCATTTGAATTTCCTTTACTTTCTTGTAATTTACTTTCTTGCTCATCACTACTTCAACCCCAAATTTTTCCTCATAGCCAATAATTGAGCACTTCATTGCAATTCTTAGGAAGAACGACCCGGGATTAATACTCCCGGTTATTTAGATTTGTATTATGACAAACCTTTTAAACTTTGATTGGTGGATTAATTGTTGGTTTAGACTATACTTGCAACAAAATTTCTTTGTGAAATTCTTAACCAACGATTTTCCTACATCATGTAATATGGTAAAAAGAATGGAAAAGTAGGGTATATATAGAGAGAGGGAGGGAGGGTTGGCACGGTTATCATGAGGAAGGGTGAGGGTGAAATGAAATTAAATGGGGTTAAATGGGGAAGGGGGTATGACCATTAGAGAAAGGAGAAGAGAGAGTTGGTGGGTTTGATGGGAGATGATTGGGTGATGTGTAGGGTGGTTGGTATATAGGTGCATGAATAGGGATAGGAAAGTGGGTAGGGGGTGAGAGAGGGGGGTGTTGGGTTGAATGGTCAAAGGGGAGGCGGTGGGGAATTTACTGTTGGTAACGGTTAAACCCCTTCTTCAAATTTGAAATCTGTGTTGTTGGCGCTAAATGCCAGCCTTGGCGTTTACCGCCACAACGCTGCGTAACTTGTACCATCTGGTGCGTTAAACGGCCTGCCTAAGGTTTAACGCCAGTATTGAATTTTTTTTATGGCGAGGGTCTGAGGTGGCATTTAACGCCCTATCAGGCATATAGGGTCTTAAAATTTGTGCCATCTAGGGCATTAAATGCCCTCTCTTCCGTTTAACGTCAGCACCCATGCTGCCAATTCTGTCGCTAAACGCCCAGGTCCACATTTAGTGCCCAACATGACGTAAATCCACCTTGATTAGTGTGCTCCTTGCTGCTAAACACCCAGCCTGGCTTTTGGTGCCACCTATCAGAGAGCTCCTTGAGATCAGTGCCTTTCCTAGCGCTGAACACCCATCCTAGCATTTAGCGCCAAAGCACTCGAATTGAAATCCTCTCCAAGGTGTTCGGTTCTTCCTCTATATTCCTCCTTCTTCTGTTCTAAACACTTTGCTTGACCACAAACATAAGTAAACTAAGGAAAACAATGAATAAAAGTCATTCAAATAGAAAGTAAACTAAAAATAAAACCAAAAGATACTCAGGGTAGGGTTGCCTCCCGACGAGCACTTCTTTACCGTCACTAGCTTGATGGTCAACTCTGCTAATGTAAGGGTTGGTCATGGTGCTTAAGCTCCTCACCTCTCACTGTAAATCTTTTTCCTGTGCTTTCATGAAATTAACTCAATATGCTCAAGGGATAGGATCCTGTTCACTGTATAAGGTAAGATTGGACTTTCAGTCAACACAACTTTCATTCCAGGTAAGAAATCTTCATTGGGGATCTTCTTGTTTCTCCATCCCTTGGGTACTTTTTTCTTCGGACTTTCCTCCTTGGAGGATGATGTACACCCAACACCAAACTTATGTTTGATGTCAGGCGGAATTGTATTCGTTCCCACCAAAGGAGTCTTGAGCTGTAAACTCTGCCTTACATCAGTCAGGGGTCTTTGGAGACTTGGCTTAGTGAATTCACTCTTAATGCAAGTGCCTCTTTCACCTGAGTGATGTCTGGGTATAAAAACCTTGAAGACCAGATAATCATCATGCATCCTCAAAACCAATTCCCCATTTTCAACATCGATAAGAGCTCTCCCAGTGGCTAGGAATGATTTTTCCAGGATTATAGAGTCATTTTCATCCTCCTCCATATTAAGAATAAAAAAATCTATAGGGAGGAAGAATTTTCCAACCTTAACCAAGACATTTTACACCATTCCATGTGTGTGTTTTAGAGACTTGTCTGCCATTTGTAAGGCTATCCTTGTTGGTTGTGCCACTTGGATTTACAGTTTCTTCATCACAGACAAGGACTTTAAATTAATGCTTGCACCAAGATCACATAGGGCTTTGTCAAAGGTGGTACTCCTAATAGTGCATAGAATCTGAAAGCTCCCTGTAACTGGCATCTTACTTGGCAATTTTCCTGAATTATTGCACTACATTCCTTGGTTAGGACCACTATTTCATCTCCCTTTAAGGTCTTCTTCTTAGAGAGTAAGCTTTTTATGAACTTGACTTAGGGAGGAATTTGCTCCAGAACCTCAGCAAAAGGAATATTGATTTGTAACTTTCTAAAGATTTCCAAGAACTTTGAAAACTCCTTGTCCTTGGTCTCTTTTTGGAGCTTCTGAGGGTATGGCATCTTCGTCTTGTGCTTAGGTGCCTTGGGTGGGGCGTGTACTATGGTACACTCAGTCTTTTCTGGAGCTTCTATTTTCTCTGATCCCTCAGCAGCTTGTACTTCCTCCTCTATCACTGGTTCACTTACCAATGTGATGACCTTACACTCTTCTCTAGGATTAGGCATTGTGTCACTGGAAAGAATGTTAGGAGGCCTCTAGGGTACTTGCTTGCTCAACTGACCCACCTAAATCTCCAAGTTTTTTAGCGAGGCTCTGGTTTTCTGCATGAAGCTGTGTTGATTCTTGGAGAGTTCTCCAACAATAGACCACAGGTCAGGAGTACTCTGAGACTGAGAGGGTGCTTGTTGTGACTGAGAGGCTTGAAATTGATGATTGTTGAAATTATTTTGATTAAAACTTGATGAATCCATATTTCATGATATTTATCTGCTTTAATTCAGTGGATTTTATTGACTTTTATCACATTTATTCATTGAAATAGCATAGTTTCATGATTTCTTCCTAAATTGTGCTTGAAAGTAAAAACATGCTTTTTAAGCCTTATAATTGCTAAATTTTATTCAATTTTAATCCCATTTGATTCCTTGATGTGACTTACAAGGCAAGTATGGATTGAAGAAGTTAAGAAAAAGCATGTAAAAGTGTAGAATTCATGAAGAAATAAAGTTTGAAAATCTACCCAGTTCCGCATACGCGTGACCCACACATACTTGTGACCAGAGATTTTATTAAGCAACGCGTACGCGTGTTTCATGCGTATGCATGGGAGGAGATTTCATTAGTCTGACGCGTACGCGTGACCCACGCGTATGCGTGACACTCCACACGTGATCTCATTTAATGCGAAATGCTGGCAGCGATTTTTAGGCTTCCAGAGCCCAATCCAACTCATTTCTGAAGCTATTTTAAGCCTAATTCAACAGGAACAAAGAGAAGGGCAATTAGGTTTAGTTTAGTAACATGCTTTAGGTTATTCTGGAGAGAGATGCTCTGTCTTCTCTTTAGAATTAGGTCAGATTTAGTTATTTCATCTTAGATTTAGGTCTTAATTCTTGTCTTGATTTAGTTTCTTTACTATTTCTTGTTCTAGCATCTTACTTCTTTTAGTTTTACTTGTTATTTCTTTTATTTAGTTATTTTATTGTTGATGAACTCTTGTTAATTTTGATTTCTATTTATGTAATTTGATGTTTTTATGTTTGTTATTGTTTAATTGAGTTGTTATTATTAATTTCTTGCATTTGGTAGCTTTAGATTTTATTTTTATTGTAATTTAATATGCTTTTATTTTCATGCACACCAACTGTTTGATAAAATGCTTAGCTTAGTTTTAGTATAGTTTTTCGCACTCTTGACTTGGAATTGAGGACTTAGGTGACCTTAAGTCATTGATGGCCATTCTTGATTTATAGATTAGGGTAGTTAATTGATTTGGTTTCTACTAACGCTAGTCTTTCACTAAGCTAATTAGTGAGTTGGCTAGGACTTGTGGATTGAGATCAATTATGTCTATTTGTCTTATCGTCGATGTTAGGGATGACTAAGTAGGATTAACTCTTCATAATCATCTATGTTTGTGGTCAATGGCTAGGATAGGTAATCTTAACTCTCAATCGTTGCCAAGAGGTTTCTTAGCATTTGAATTTCCCCTTCTTTTGATTAATTCCCTTGAGTTTGATCCCTTTTGATATTTAGTTATTGTTTATTTCTTTCATTCATTGCTTTTTACATTACTTGTCTCTTGTCATCAAACCTCGCGTACCTCATAGCCAATAATTGAGCACTTCATTACAATTCTTAGGGAGAACGACCCGGAACTTAAAACTCCCAGTTATTTTTTTTATTGTGACACCTTTGAATTAAACTTTGATTTGGGAATTCCATTGCCGGCTTGGACTATGCTATCAATGAAGAAGCTCTTTTCTAGTGTGACATTCGAAATCGGCATAAATCTTCATATCAAAACCGCCCTGAGAATTATTGATGTTCAGTTGCCTCTAAGATTGGTCTCTCCACCCTAAGTTGGGGTGATTCCTCCAATCCTGATTATATGTCTTAGAATAGGGATCATTATTGGGATTTCTGGAAGAGTTGCCCACGAAATTAACCTACTCAGGACTAAAATGGCTATAATCATAAGTTTCACCTTGAGGGAAGCCACTACTCATATCATGAGAAGTATCTTGTATACTGATAGCTGAGACTTGCATTCCACTCAAGTATTGTGTAATGGCATTAATTTGCTGAGACATAGCCTTATTTTGGGAAAGAATAGCATCCAAGATATCCGACTCCATGACTCCCTTCTTTGCTGAGGTCTTTTTAGAAGAGTATAGATATTGGTTGTTGGGAACCATCTCAATCAACTCCATAGCCTCATTAGGGGTCTTCTTCATGTGGAGTAACACTCCTGTAGAATTATCCAGGGACATTAGGGCTGTCTCAGAAACTCCATCATAAAATATCTACAACTGTATCCAGTCAGCAAACAAATTAGGGGGACACTTCTTGAGCATCAAATTCTATCTCTCCCAGGCTTCATAGAGAGACTCACCCTCTCTCTACCTAAAGGTATAAATATTCATCCTCAGCTTCTGAGGTGGAAAGAACTTGTTCAAAAACCTGTTTCCACCTTATCCCAAGTGTCAAAGCTCTCTTTGGGCTGAGTATCAAGCCACTGTTTAGCCCAGTCCTGTACAACAAAGGGGAAGAAAAGTAGCTCGTAGACATTGAGATGGACTCCATTAGTTTTTATAGTATCACAGATATGCAGGAAATTAGAAATAAACAAGTTGGGATCTTCCTACGAGAGTCCATGAAACTGGAAATTTTGCTGCACCAAAGAAATAAACTGAGACTTTAGCTCAAAGTTGTTTGCAGTAATAGGGGGTACAATAATGCTATTCCCATAGAAATCCAGGCTAGGAGTAGTATAAGAGCCAAGTATTCTCCTAGGTTATGTGGTGCGAGATTTAGAATTCCCATAACCTAACCGGCAAGTGCACTGAGTCATCCAAGTAATACCTCAGCTGAGTGAGGGTCGATCCCACAAGGATTGTCGGACTAAGAAACAATGGTTATCAAATTGGCTAAGTTAGGCGAATAAAAGGGGTTTTGATTGTTGAAATTCACATAAAACAGTAGATACAAGAATAAAAAAAAGCAAATAAAAGGTTTGGTAAAACAGTGAGATGAAACTGTTAAGGCTTCGGAGATGTTTACTTTTCCAAATTTAAAGTTCTTATCAACTATTATAAAAATGCATGATTCATTACATGGAAACCTGTAAATGTCTAAACCCTAATCTCTTGATGATTTAGCCTCTTTTAACCTTTATCAACCGCCACTCTCGTGGCCACTTAATTCCGATTAGAGGGTTAAGTTCAAAAACTAGTTCATGGCCACAAAAACCCTAATTACCCAAAGCTAACAGGATTATATGTCACATATCCAATTAGTTCATGTAATTAGCAATTTAGGAGGAATTTGTTTCTAAGCTATTGTTCAAGCGAGATAACTCTCTCGAGAATTACAAGAACTCATGTAGAATAAGGGTCATACTCTCATTACATCCAAATTCATAAGATTAAGAACGAAAATAATCCTTGGAACTGAATCGGTACATTAATTAAAATAGAAAAGCAATAGTATTAATCCATAAAATTAAACAGAGCTCATAACCTTAACCGAAGAGGAACTCCTTGAGTTCTAATTTTTTTTCTTTTTATTCTTCCCAGATAGTGGTGCTCAAAGTTTTAGGCATACTCTGTAACAGTAATGGGTCACAACTTTAGGTGCTCAGTCTCAAGGGTTACTTGACACTTTCACACCACAAGCATATGGTTAGTAAAAACTACTCTTTTGAGCCTTAGATAAGTTTTGACCCTCCTAACCATTGATGCTCAAAGCCTTGGACCTTTTTCTTTTGATTTTTTCTTTTCTTTTCAACTCTTTTCGCTATTTATGTTGCTTCAAGAATCAATGTCTTTTTCTTATTTCGAAGAATCAATAATACTTCTCTAAGTTCCTGTTCCTCAAGAACCAATATTCTTGATGAGTGGATATTTTATACACTTTTTGACATCATTTTCATATAGTTTTTAGTAGTTTTTATTTAGTTTTTATTGAGTTTTTATAGGTTTTAGTGTTAAATTCACATTTTTGGATTCTACTATGAGTTTTCGTGTTTTTGGACAATTTCAGGTATTTTCTGGCTAAAATTGAGGTTTTAGTGTTTATTTCACATTTTTTGGATTCTGCAGATGCTGTAAAGATCTGACCTGCCTGAATTCGAAGGAGTTTTTCTAGAGCTACAGAAGTCCAAATGGAGCGCTCTTAAAATCTATTGAAATCGGACTTCCAGAGCCTTCTAGCAATATATAATAGTCCATACTTTGCTTCGGATTAGAAGGCCCAAAATTGGCGTCCAACGTTAGCTTCCTACCCCCTTCCAGGCGTCCAGCGCCAAAAGAGCAGATCCCAGTGTCCAAAGGTCTAGAGAGGACCCCCTAGCTGGTATTCCATGCCCAAGGAGCCTCATAGCACGTGGATCTCATCAAAGCTCAGCCAAAAGACTAACCAAGTGGGCCCCAAAAGTGGATTTTAGCACTAAATAGACTGTTTTACACATACTAGTCATCTGTTTAGTATTTAAAGTGTATTTTTCATCATCATTCGAACAGATCATACACCATACACATTTTTACCATTGTTTTCACATCAGTATGAGTTTCTGAACCTCCTAGGTTGAGGGGAGGAGCCCTGCTGAGTCATATGAATTATTAAAAGTATTATTGTTTCTCTTCGATCCGTGTTTGATTAATTCTAAGATGTGTATTTGTTCTTCATCACTATGAATGCGATGAACCGGCATAAGTTTATCACATTCTACATGGGTTCAGAGTATGTCTTTCATCGGACAATGATGAACCACCAGCTTGAATGCACGTCTCTCAGACGGCTAATCCACGACTTCGTTGGGGACTTCTCGAGACATCAGTTTAGCCGATTTATGGGGAGATTGGAGTCTTTGTTGTAGAGGCTAGAACCAAAGGCGCAGCATTCCTCCGATCTGGAAGATTTGACCTTATCTGTGACGTTTTGAGTAGGATCATCAAGGAGACTGAACTATATGAGCTTTATCCTCAAGTAGAGATGGATCCGCACTAAACCCAGGGTTCAGATCTGGAGGAATATTAGCAGCTGCTCAAACCAGTGTCAATCACATACAGCCTGCCATTGAAGAAATCACTCACAAGCATGGAGAGCAATAGTACCAGAGTTAATCCAAGAAGAGAAAACAACTCTAACTCTCAACTTTATTACCAGCATATAATTCTTAATAGCTAATCCAATTGGTTTTACCATTTTCAATATTTATGACTGGTGCACAGAATTGTGATCACACTTTTCACAACTCCGCACAACTAACCAGCAAGTGCACTGAGTCGTCCAAGTAATACCTTACATGAGTAAGGGTCGATCCCACGGAGATTGTCGGCTTGAAGCAAGCTATGGTTATCTTGTATCTCTTAGTCAGGAGATTAATAATAAAAATGATTTTTGTTATGAAAGGTAAATAACATGAAATAAATGATACTTGTGATTCAGTAATGAGGAACAGGTTGAGGTTCCGGAGATGCTCTGTCCTTTAAATCTCTGCTTTCCTACTGTCTTCTTCTCCAAACACGCATGGCTTCCATCAATGGCAAGCTGTATGTTGGTGGATCATCGTTATGAATGGCTACCATCCGTCCTCTCGGATGAAAAATACCAGGCACGGTTTCTGCACGGCTAATCAACTATCGGATCTCTTATCTCGGATGAAAAATACCAGGTACAGCTACCGCACAGCTAATCATCTGTCGGTTCTCACTGGTGTCAGAATAGGATCTCCCTATCCTTTTGCACACTGTCACTGCACCCAACATTCGTGAGTTTGAAGCTCGTCATAGTCATCCCTTCCCAGATCCTACTCGGAAAACCACAGACAAGGTTTAGACTTTCCGAATCCCAGGGATGCTGCCAATTGGTTCTAGCCTCTACCACGAAGGTTCTAATCTCACGGACTCCGTGGATCAGAGACCCAAGAGATACGCACTCAAGCTGTCGCCCAATGACTATGTTGAGCTCAGATAGAATAGGAGTGGTTTTCAGGCATGCGTTCATAGATTAGAGAATGATGATGAGTGTCACGGATCATCATATTCTCTATATTGAAGTACGAGTGAGTATCTTAGAACAGAATCAAGCGTGATTGAATAGAAAACAATAATAATTGCATTAATCCATTGAGACACAGTAGAGCTCCTCACCCCCACCTATGGGGTTTAGAGACTCATGCCGTAATAGATACAATATCAAATGTAAAATGTCATGAGTTATTGAATGAATCTCTAAAAGTAGCTTTTATACTAAACTAGTAACTTAGGTTTTTAGAAAAATGAGTAACTAAGTGCAGATAGTGTAGAAATCCACTTTCGGGGCCCACTTGGTGAATGTTTAGGCTGAGCGTTGAAGTTTTCACATGCATAGGCCATTCTTGGAGTTAAACTCTAGCTTGGGTGCCAGTTTGGGCGTTTAACTCCAGTTCTGGTGCCAGTTCTGGCGTTTTACGCCAAAAAAGGGTCTCTGGCTGGCGTTTAATGCCATTTTGGGCCTTCAAATCTCGGAAAAAGTATGGACTATTATATATTTCTGGAAAGCCCAAGATGTCTACTTTCTAACGCTATTAAGAGCGTGCAAATTGGGCTTCTCTACCTCTAGAAAATCCACTTCGAGTGCAGGAGGGTCAGAATCCAACAGCATCTGCAGTCGTTTCTCAGCCTCTGAATCAGATTTTTGCTCAGGTCCCTCAATTTCAGCCAAGAAATACCTGAAATTACAGAAAAACACACAAACTCATAGTAAAGTCTAGAAATGTGATTTTTGCATAAAAACTAATAAAAATATAATAAAAAGTAACTAAAACATACTAAAAACTATGTAAAAACAATGTCAAAAAGCGTATAAATTATCCGCTCATCACAACACGAAAAACAAAATAGGATAAAAAGAAGAGAATGTACAATAAATTTCAAAATATCAATGAAGCTTAGTTCCAATTAGATGAGCGGGACTAGTAGTTTTTTGCTTCTGAACAGTTTTGGCATCTCACTTTATCCTTTGTTCAGAATGATTGGCATCCATAGGAACTCAGAATTCAGATAGTGTTATTGATTCTCCTAGTTTAGTATGTTGATTCTCGAACAAAGCTACTTTATGAGTCTTGGCCGTGACCCTAAGCATCTTGTTTTCCAGTATTACCACCGGATTCATAAATGCCACAGACACATAACTGGGTGAACCTTTTCAGATTGTGAGTTAGCTTTGCTGAAGTCCCCAGTTAGAGGTGCCCAGAGTTCTTAAAGCACACTCTTTTTGCTTTGGATGACGACTTTAACCACTCAGTCTCAAGCTTTTCACTTGGACCTTCATGACACAAGCACGTGGTTTGGGACAGCTTGATTTAGCCACTTAGGCCAGGATTTTATTCTTTTGGACCCTCCTATCCATTAATGCTTAAAGCCTTGGATCCTTTTTACCCTTGCCTTTTGGTTTAAAGAGCTATTGGCTTTTTTTGCTTGCTTTTTCTTTTTCTCTCTCTTTTTTTTCGCAAGCTTTGTGTTTTTCACTACTTTTTCTTGCTTCAAGAATCAATTTTATGATTTTTCAGATTATCAATAACATTTCTCTTTTTTCATTATTTTTTCAAGAGCCAACAATTTTAACATTCATAAACTTCACTATAAAAAAAATGCACTGTTCAAGCATTCATTCAGAAGACAAAAAGTATTGCCACCACATCAAATTAATTAAACTAATTTCAAGATAAATTTCGAAATTATGCACTTCTTGTTCTTTTGTAAATAAAAACACTTTTTATTTAAGAAAGGTGAGAGATTCATGGAATCATTCATAGCTTTAAGATATAGACTCTAAACGCTGATGATCATGTGATAAAGATAACAACATAGACAAAACATAAAGCATAAAAACCAAAAATAGAAAAATAGAAAAACAAACAAGGAAATTAAAGAACGGGTCCACCTTAGTGACGGCGGTTAGTTCTTCCTCTTGAAGATCCTATGGAGTGCTTGAGCTCTTCAATATCTCTTCCTTGCCTTTGTTGCTCTTCCCTCATGGCTCTTTGGTCCTCTTTGATTTCATGGAGGATAATGGAGTGCTCTTGGTGATCCATCCTTAGTTGCTCCATGTTAGAACTCAAATCTCCTAAAGAAGTGTTGAGTTGCTCCCAATATTTTTTGTGGAGGAAAGTGCATCCCTTGGGGCATCTTAGGGATTTCTTGATGAGGAATTTCCTCGTGCTCTTGTTGAGGTCCATGAGCGGGCTTTCTTGTTTGCTCTATCCTCTTCTTATTGATGGGCTTGTCCCCTTCAATGAGGATGTCTTCCTCTATGACAATTCCGGCTGAATTGCATAGGTGATAGATGAAATGAGGAATGGCTAACCTTGCCAAAGTGGAGGGCTTGTCAGCCAACTTGTATAGTTCTAGAGGTATGATCTCATGAACTTCTACTTCCTCCCCAATCATGATACTATGGATCATGATAACCCGGTTCACAGTAACTTCAGACCGGTTGCTAGTAGGGATGATAGAGCGTTGGATGAACTCTAACCATCCTCTAGCCACGGGCTTGAGGTCAAGCTTTCTCAATTGAACCGGCTTGCCTTTGGAGTCCCTCTTCCATTGAGCTCTTTCCATACAGATGTCCATGAGGACTTCGTCCAACCTTTGATCGAAGTTGACTCTTCTAGTTAAAATATGACGATCTTCTCTCATTATCGGCAAGTTGAATGCCAACCTCAGTTTTCGGACTGAAATCCAAGTATTTCCCCTGAACCATTGTGAGCCAATTCTTTGGGTTTAGGTTCACACTTTGAGCATTGTTCTTAGTGATCCATGCGTTAGCATAGAACTCTTGAACTATTAAGATTCTAACTTGTTGGATAGGATTGGTGAGACTTTCCCAACCTCTTCTCCGAACCTCACGTCGGATCTCCGGATACTCATTCTTTTTTAGCATGAAGGGAACCTCAGAGATCACCTTTTTCTTGGCGACAACTTCATAGAAGTGGTCTTGATGGACCTTTGAGATGAATCTTTCCATCTCCCATGACTCAGATGTGGAAGCACTTGCCTTCCCTTTCTTCTTCCTAGAGGTTTCTCCGGTCTTAGGTGCCATTAATGGTTATAGAAGAATAACAAGCAAAGCTTATTCCACACCAAACTTAAGAGAGTTGCTCGTCCTCGAGCAAAATAAGAAAGAAGGGAGTAGAAGAAGAAAAAATGGAGGATATTGAAGGGTATATGTAATTCGGCCAAGGGGGGTATGAAGTATTTGTGATGTATAAAAGTGGAGGAAGAAGGAGGGGTATTTATAGGATAAGGGAGAGGGGGAATTCGTGTGACAGGGGATGGGTTTGGGAAGGAAATAGTTTGAATTTTCAAGGTGGGGGTAGGTGGGGTATTATGATGGTTTTGGAGAAGAGGAATTGATTTGATTGGTGAGGGGTGTTGGGGAAGAGAAATGGATGTGATAGGTGAATGGTATATGGGGAAGAGTGTATTGGAATGTGTGAAAAGAAGAGAGAAATAGTTGGGGTAGGTGGGATCCTGTGGGGTCCACAGATCCTGAGTTGTCAAGGATTTCTCATCCCTGCGCATTTCTGCCGTTCAAACGCCCTCTGTGTGCCATTTTTGGCGTTTAACGCCAGCTCTGCTGCCTTTCCTGGCGTTAAACGCCAGGTGATAAACCACTATTTTATAGTTTATCTTGTACTCAATTGAGTGGTTTTTATTAACTCTTTACCCACTTATTCATACTATTTGCATGGTTTTATATTTCCTTCCTAATTATGTGTTTTGATTGAAAACATGCTTCTTTGATCTTATATTTGCTTATTATTAATCCTCTCTTATTACCATTAGATGCCTTGATATGTGTGTTAAGTGTTTTTAGAGATTATAGGGCAGGAATGGCTTGGAGGATGGAAAGGAAGCATGCAAAAGTGGAAGGAATACAAGAAGTTGGAGAAATTGCTAAGCTGTCCAGCCTGACCTCTTCGCACTCAAACGGCTATAACTTTAGCTACAGAGGTCCAAATGATGCGGTTTCAGTTGCTTGGGAAGCTAACATCCGGGGCTTCGATTTGATATATAATTTGCCATAGCTGCCCCGACACCAGGTGACTCGAACGCGTGGATCACACGGACACATGACCTGGTAGGAAAGCAATCCGCGCGGCCGCGTGGACAACGCCTCTGCGTCACTTGTCCACGACCTGAACGTACCAGAATACGCAGAGAGCGATTTCTGGGCTGTTTTTGACCCAATTTTTGGCCCAGAAAACACAGATTAGAGGCTATAAAGTGAGGGAATGCATCCATTCAGAGGGAGCTCGCCAATTTTCACTTTCCATGATTTAGATTTAGTTTGAGAGAGGTTCTCTCCTCTCTCTCTCTCTTAGGATTAGGATTAGGATTTAGGACTTCTCTTAGTTTGTAAGAGTGACTTTCGATCCAGGATTAATATTTACTTTAATGCTTTTATTCGTATCTATAAATGTTGCCAACTTGGCTTATGAATCCTTCCCATGTTATGATATGAATTAATGATTATTTGAGGTATTTCAGTTATTGATTGCTTTCTCTTTAATTTGTGTTACCATTGCTTCCCATCTAAGGACATTTTTATTCCAATAATTTTACTTTTTTCCCTTTTTTTCTTGGTTAAGAAATCAGTAACTCAACATTATTAAACTCAGCATAATTGATAACCGTTATCTTGCTAATTGAACTGAACTTCAATAATCCCAACCCTTTCTTAGGAAAATAAATAGGATTCGAAGGTCAAACTAATTAGTCCCTTGACTTTCCTTTACTTTAGTAACGGTTAACTAAGTGGAATTTAGATTCAACTTTCATTATTGTTGAGGGAGATAACCAAGTTGGACTTCCAATTTCTCTTACCTTGCCAAAAGTTGCTTTACAGTGTTTATTTATTTCATTTGCCATCTACTTTACTTGTCATTTAAATCACTTGCTTCTCACCTTCTAAACCCCGATTACAACCTTTATAGCCAGTAATAAGAACATACTTCCTTGCAGTTCCTTGAGAAGACGACCCGAGGTTTGAATACTCGGTTAACAATTTTTAAAGGGGTTTGTTACTTGTGACACCCAAAACATTTGTAAGAAAGGTTGATTGCTTGGTTTAGTAACTATACTTACAACATGAGTTTTTATAACCTCTGAACCATCAATCTTCGGTTCTTCAAAATGGCACCGTTGCCGGGGAACTGCTATTGTGTGCCTTATTATTGGTTATTGTAAATATTTTTCTTTTGCTCGTTTCTTTATTTTTGTTTTTTTCTTTTTATCTTTATTTGCTACCTTGAACTCTCACCCCTCTCGCTTTGAGTTTGGTTCTAACTTTGTTGAAGGAAATAGAGGTTACAGCAGGAATATGCATCAAGGTCGGACCAATCAAGGATGGATGGAGCCAAGAGGATCTAATCAACCCTTTAGGCAGCAACACCCTCCGAGATATCCTGGACAAAGACCATTCTACCGTGCATACCCAGCTGAAAGATATGGTGGACAACCTTGTAACTACCAACAAGCCCCACCCCGTGCATATAAATCATCCTTTCAACATAACCTCGAACCACCACACTCACAAGCTTCTCTTCACCATTCGCCACCATATGATCCTTCCTTACCCCAGTACCAATCCAATCACTCCCAATCACCACCACTTTCCTATGTATCATGCCCAAGTCTGGCAACCCGAGAAGCAGAGGTTCGCCTAAAGGAAACAGTAAATAAACTTCAAACAACCATTTAACAACTGGAGCAAACAATAATTCAATGGGTTTCTGGGCGCTCAAATACACAAAGATCAGCCACAGCCCCATGTGAACAGTCTGACGAAGAGCGTAGCAGAAAGGAGATACCAGAAACTCCAGTGGACAAGACAAATAATGAATTCGTACTAGAACAGGTAGAAGAAGCTGTCATTGTTCAAGAAGAAGAGTTGGTTGAAGATCTAGGAGATGCTGAACCTCCATGGGAATCCAAAACTGAGAACTCAGTCAAGGACGTTATGGTTGATGCTAAGGAGGATAGTGCACAATCCCCAAGGCAAGTCATTTATGAAGAATTAGACAGAATAACCCAGGACACAAATTCCCTTGATAGTGATAGTCACAAGTCTAGCTCTCTTAGTAATGAACTTGCATCCACAAGTGAATTCTCTAAGATCGAAGAATCTTCCCCAGATGAATACGAAGATGATGCAGAGGTAGATTTCTCTCAACCTCCAATCTACGACTCGAGTGATGAGGAAGAATAGAAGACTTTGACCAGGACACAGATACAATTGTAGAGCCTTGCAAGGAAGTGGAGAAATTCACAGAAGAACCCAAGGGAGAAGAACTTACAGAACCACCAGAAACACCTACCCCAAGGCCATTACCACCTAATACAAGCTTCAAGTGGGTACAATCCTTAACCTATAACTTTACTTATTCACTTGAATATGGTTTGCTTGAAACAGATGGCCAGTTTAGAGCTCTTTGCAGCTTTAAGAGTAAGAGGAAAATGGCTCGTACTCAGAGCTGGTGTACAAGGTTCAATAAGGTTCCACACTTCAACTTGAAGTGCACGGATTGGTATCAAGCTCAATTGAATGGATCTCGGAAAACGTTTGGTCACTATGGTGAGAATCTACTTTCTAAACCGCCCGGATGGAAAAATATGGATCAAAACGAAGGCGGATTTAGAACTAAGGATTGGGATCCTGGAAAATATTCTGATATTCATCACCCTGGGAGCCTGAAAATCTGTTTGAAGCTGCTCAGAAGCTTCACATGCCTAGTTTGGGACCCCGGAGGCTGCTGGCATTCCAAACATTGGTGGAAATTTCTGGATGAATTTTAACACAAGCCACCATAGCAGGAAGCTCTTCCAATGTCCAACTTAAGGACTTTAACTAAAAGTGCTAGGTGGGAGACAACCCACCATGGTATGATCGTTCCTTTTGCAATTTTAATTTTATTTAGCCTTGTTTGTTTTTGAATTTTATTTCATTTTATTGAACTTGGAATCATGCATAGCATTCATATTAAGCATTGCATTCTGCATTCATCAAAAAAAAAAAAAACTCCACGCGACACGACCGCATCAATGACGCGTCCGCGTCGCAAGGAGAGGGGAGAAAATAAAAACGAATAGAGAGTCACGCTGGAGCGTGGCTGGAGGCGTGCCCGTGGCACAAATCGTCCCACGCGACCGCGTCGCTGACGCGTCCGCGTCGAGTGGGAATACTGGCCTCCCACGCGACCGCGTGCCCCAGGCGGCCGCGTGACTAGGATTTCGACGTAATAATGATGCATAGCCGAAAGTTGTGCTAGAGTGGTGCTGGACTGGCGCTGGACGCGCAGTCCATCTCACACGACCGCGTGCCCCACGCGGCCGCGTCACATCCTATTAAGTGCCCAGTCACGCGATCGCGTGCCCCACACGATCGCGTCACCCAATATTTGGCAATTAATGATTTTTGAACAGAGAGTTGTGCAAGAGCGAGGCTGCCCTCGCGCCAGTAGCATAAAACGGGTCACGCGACCACGTGACCGATGCGACCACGTCAATCAGTTTAAGCGCAAGCCGCGCGACCGCGTGCCCCACGCGACTGCGTCACTTGCGCCGCACAGCTTATCCTAATTTGCCAAATATCTTATCTTTTCTCTCCCAATCCTAATTTTTCCTCCCTCCTTTCTTACTTACTTCTTCTTCCCTTCTTTCCCTTCTCATTCTTCGTATCTTTTATTTTATTTTATTTAATTTTTTTGCATACTTTCATTGATTATGTATTTTTGTTTTTATATTGGTGTTAAAAACTTTTTATTCAACTGTTGCATCTTTTCTTGAATTTATTTTGGTAACTTGTTTTACACTGTGGGATGATATTAATTATCTGCTGATGAGAGAACTTTTGCGTGGTCTAGAAATTTGCAGATAAATCCTCGTTGCAAGTATAGTTTCTAAACCTTCAAAAGTCTTTTCATACAAACGTTTTGGTTGTCAAAATAACAAACCCCTTTAAAATTGATAACCAAGTATTTGAACCTCGGGTCGTCTTCTGAAGGAATTGCAGGGAGGTATGTTCTTATTATTGGTTATGGAAAAAAAGTATGTTTTGGGGTTTTATTAATGTATAAGATAAGAAGCAACAATAGTAAATGGCAGAGGAAATAAAATAATAACAATAAAAATGAACTCTTGGCAAGGTATTAGAAATTAGAAGTCCGGACTTAGTTATCCTGAGTTACTAATTTCTTAACCAAAGCCAAGAATGTAGAAAGCTAAATTAAAATCACAAATATCTGGAATACCTCAGATAAAATACATTCAAAGTAGTAAAATCTAACATGGAAAAGTTTATAAGCCAATTGGGCAACAAAAGTCAAATACAAATAAAAGCATTAGAGTATCTGAAAGTAAAAGAGGAATATAAAGTAAAAGGAATATTAAACCTGGGATTGAGAGTCACTCCTAAAACAAAGAGAAATCCTAAATCCTAATCCTAAGAGAGAGGAGAGAACCTCTCTCTCTAAACACTACATCTACTCCTAATATTATGAATTCTGAGAGCCTCTTATGAATGGATGCAGTCCCCCACTTTATAGCCTCTAATCTGTGTTTTCTGGGCCGCAAACTTGGTCAGAAACAGTCCAGAATTCGCTGGTTTCGAATTTTGCCACGCTGGATTTCTGTCATTGCGACGTGGCCGCATGGATCACGTGGTCGCGTCACCTAGCGTCAAGGAAACTATAATATATTATATATCAAATCGAAGCCCCAGACGTTAGCTTTCTAACGCAACTAGAACCGCGTCATTTAGACCTCTGTAACTAAAGTTATAGCCATTTGAGTGCGAAGAGGCCAGGCTGGACAGCTTAGCAGTTTCTCCAACTTCTTGTATTC
Organism: Arachis ipaensis; assembly: GCF_059453495.1. Classification (NCBI taxonomy): domain Eukaryota; kingdom Viridiplantae; phylum Streptophyta; class Magnoliopsida; order Fabales; family Fabaceae; genus Arachis; species Arachis ipaensis. Next base: position 61,704,401 of record NC_142441.1, read on the forward strand.
CTTCCACTTTTGCATGCTTCCTTTCCATCCTCTGAGCCATTCCTGCCTTGTAATCTCTGAAATCACTTAACACACATATCAAGGCATCTAATGATAATAAGAGAGGCTTAATAATAAGCAAATATAAGATCAAAGAAGTATGTTTTCAATCAAAGCACATAATTAGGAAGGCAAATGTAAAACCATGCAAATAGTATGAATAAATGGGTAAAGAGTTGATAAAAACCACTCAATTGAGCACAAGATAAACCATGAAATAGTGGTTTATCATCTGCCAATGCCAATCTTTTATGATACTTGCACTCCATTTGCATTGACATGAGCTTGTATTGATACTTCCATTACCCACACTCATCCCCTATACAAATTTTATACCACTGGCATGCCATGGCTTCTACTGTTTTCTCATTTGCATGTTGTAGCTACCATGTAATTGAGACCTTTATTATCTGGCATTAACACCCATATTTTATTTATTTTCTATCTTTATTTTTGGGTTACTCTTTCTTTTCCCTCTTCTTTCAGGATGGCCACCACGAAGGGAGCGAAAAAAAAAAACTTCTAAAGGGGAGACAAACAAATCCATCTGCACAATCCTTGAAGAAAAGCATCAGCTAGAACAACCTGTCCGCCTGCACATCTCCGCATGCACCGAGGATGGTACAATCTTTAAGTGTGGAGAGGTCGATACCGACTTCCATGGGTTAGTCACTTCATATTTTAGCACCAATGTTTAATTTTCTTTGTTAAATTAGTCATTGCATTTGCATATTTGTTTGATTTTATGCATCTAGTTACTATTTGGTTAAAGTAATAAAATTCTTCTAAAGACCCTATTTTTGAAAAATTTCACTAATTTAAATTAAAAATTTTTTTGTTAAATTTGTTTGAAGTTGTATTTGGAACATGGTTTTTGAGCCAAAGAACACACAACCTGTGAGATTTTGAGCTTATTTACATGGTTACATTATTTAACCATAAATATTTTATTCTTGTGTGTTTACTTCTCTATAATTGTGATCTTTACTTTGTTTCAGTCTATATGTCCAATATTTAGTGTATTTACACGCTTGCATATGATTGAGGCCATTATTTGATTTTAGCTCACTTATCCCAAATAAGCCTACCCTTTAAATCACCCTTGTCAGCCACTTTGAGCCTTAAAATCCCCATTTGTTCTATCTCTTACCACATCACTAGCCTTAAGCGGAAAACAAATTAATTATCCCAATTGAATCTTTGGTTAGCTTAAGATAGTGTGTTAATTAAGTGTGGGGAAACTGTGGGAACATGGGTTAGTAAAGGAAAAGTATAATGTTTCTAATTTATTTGAATATCAGAAATTTGGGAACCTACTCATGAAAAACCAAAATAGAAAAATAATAGAAAATCCATGTGCATTGATAAGTTATGTTTGTTTCTCTACAAAAAAAAAAGAGAAAAAAAGAGAAAAAAGAAAAAAAATCCAAAAATACTCAATAAATAAGTAAATAAGGGGACAAAATTACCCCAATATTAAGTTTAATAAAAGATCAATGCACATGTGATAAAAATTAAAGAAAAAAATTTTGGTACATGAGTATGGGAATTATACAAAAGTGGGAATTATGGGTAGCTAGGCATGAATTTAAAAGTATATAGAGTATATGTATATTAGGTGAGAGCTTAGGTTAATTAAAGATTCAATTTATAAAGCTCACTTAGCCATATATATACCTTTACCCTTACCTTAGCCCCATTACAACCTTGAAAAAGACCTCATGATGTTTGTATTGGTATATTAAAAATTGTTGATTGGTTAGATGAAGAACAAGGTTTAGAAAGCATGACTAGAGAAGAGTAGAGTGAATAACCCTATACACTTGAGAGATTAGAGTGATATACACTACCAGTGAGGGTTCAACGCTTGATTCTATGTTCCCTGCTTTCATGAGCTGTCTTCTTACAAGTTTACTTGCTTTTTATTGTATGATTTGAATTAGTGGAAATTGATTTTATTTGTCTTGGAGAACTTATTTACTCTTAACCAAGTAAGTAAAAGCATTTAGCATGTAGTTGCATTCATAGGTTGCATTTCATACCATTCCTCTTCATCTTTATAGCTTCTCTTGAGCTTAGCATGAGGACATGCTAGTGTTTAAGTGTGGAGAGGATGATAAACCACTATTTTATGGTTTATCTTGTACTCAATTGAGTGGTTTTTATTAACTCTTTACCCACTTATTCATACTATTTGCATGGTTTTATATTTCCTTCCTAATTATGTGTTTTGATTGAAAACATGCTTCTTTGATCTTATATTTGCTTATTATTAATCCTCTCTTATTACCATTAGATGCCTTGATATGTGTGTTAAGTGTTTTCAGAGATTATAGGGCAGGAATGGCTTGGAGGATGGAAAGGAAGCATGCAAAAGTGGAAGGAATACAAGAAGTTGGAGAAATTGCTAAGCTGTCCAGCCTGACCTCTTTGCACTCAAACGGCTATAACTTTAGCTACAGATGTCCAAATGACGCGGTTCCAGTTGCGTTGGGAAGCTAACGTCTGGGGCTTCAATTTGATATATAATTTGCCATAGCTGCCCCAACGCCAGGCGATGCGAACGCATGGATCACGCAGACGTGTGACCTGGCAGGAAAGCAATCCGCGCGGCCGCGTGGACGACGCCTCCGCATCACTTGTCCGCGACCTGAACGTACCAGAATATACAGGGGGCGATTTCTGGGCTGTTTTTGACCCAGTTTTTGGCCCGAAAAACACAGATTAGAGGCTATAAAGTGAGGGAATGCATCCATTCAGAGGGAGCTCGCCAATTTTCACTTTTCATTATTTAGATTTAGTTTGAGAGAGGTTCTCTCCTCTCTCTTTTAGGATTAGGATTAGGATTTAGGACTTCTCTTAGTTTGTAAGAGTGACTCTCGATCCAGGTTTAATCGTTACTTTAATGCTTTTATTCGTATCTATAAATGTTGCCAACTTGACTTATGAATCTTTCCCATGTTATGATTTGAATTAATGATTATTTGAGGTATTTCAGTTATTGATTGCTTTTTCCTTAATTTGTGTTACCATTGCTTCCCATCTAAGGACATTTTTATTCCAACAATTTTACTTTTTTTCCTTTTGGTCTTGGTTAAGAAATCCGTAACTCAACATTATTAAACTCAGCATAATTGATAATCGTTATCTTGCTAATTGAACTAAAATTCAATAATCCCAACTCTTTCATAGGAAAATAAATAGGATTCGAAGGTCAAACTAATTAGTCCCTTGACTTTCCTTTACTTTAGTAAAGGTTAACTAAGTGGAATTTAGATTCAACTTTCATTATTGTTGAGGGAGATAACTGAGTTGGACTTCCAATTTCTCTTACCTTGCCAAAAGTTGCTTTACGGTGTTTATTTATTTCTATTGCCATCTACTTTACTTGTCATTTAAATCACTTGCTTCTCGCCTTCTAAACCCCGATTACAACCTTTATAGCCAGTAATAAGAACATACTTCCTTGCAGTTCCTTTAGAAGACGACCCGAGGTTTGAATACTCGGTTAACAATTTTTAAAGGGGTTTGTTACTTGTGACACCCAAAACGTTTGTAAGAAAGGTTGATTGCTTGGTTTAGTAACTATACTTACAACGAGAGTTTTTATAACCTCTGATCCATCAATCTTCAGTTCTTCACCAGGCTGATGCCCCTTTCTGGCGTTGAACGCCAGCCAGACACCCTTTTCTGGTGTTAAACGCCAATCTGTCTGCCAATTCTGGCGTTTAACGCCCAGAATGCTGCCAGACTGGGCGTTAAATGCCCATTCTGCTATCCTTACTGGTGTTTAAATGCCAGTAGGCCTGTCCTCTAGGGTGTGCTATTTTTGATCCTATTTTTTATTTTGCTTTAATTCTGCAGCTGTTTTTGTGACTCCACATGATCATCAACCTAAAGAAAACATAAACTAACAATGGAAAATGAAATGAAAAATTAATTATCATAGATAAATAAGATTGGGTTCCCTCCCAATAAGCGCTTCTTTACTGTCTTTAGCTGGACTTTTACTGAGCTTTTAATTTAGTCTCAGTTTTAAGCATTCTTCTTCAACATTGCCTTCAAGATAATGTTTGACTCTCTATCCGTTAATAATGAACCTTTTATCAGAATCAATATCCTGATGCTCTATATAACCTTATGGTGACACACTTGTAATCACATATGGTCCCTTCCACCGAGTTTTCAATTTCCCAGGGAACAATCTGAGCCTGGAGTTAACCAGTAGGACCTTCTGTCCTGGCTCAAAGACTCTAGATGACAGCTTTCTGTCATGCTACTTTTTTGCTTTCTCCTTGTAAATTTTTGCATTTTCGAAAGCATTGAGTCTGAACTCCTCCAGCTCATTCAACTGGAGTAATCTCTTCTCTTCAGCTACCTTAGCATCAAGGTTTAGGAACCTGGTTGCCCAGTAGGCCTTGTGTTCCAGTTCCACTGGCAGATGATAGGCTTTTCCATACACAAGCTGGTATGGAGAGGTCCCTATAGGAGTCTTGAATGCGGTTCTATATGCCCACAGAGCATCATCCAGACTTCTTGCCCAATCCCTTCTACGGGTACTTACAGTCCGTTCCAAGATTCGTTTTGAGACTTTCGCCTGCCCATTTGTCTGTGGATGATATGGAGTTGCCACTTTATGGTTAATTCCATATCGGACCAGAGCAGAGTCAAGCTGTTTGTTGTAGAAATGAGTGCCTCCATCACTGATCAGTATCCTAGGGACACCGAACCTGCTGAAGATATGCTTCTGGAGGAACTTCATCACTCTCTTAGTATCATTAGTGGGTGTTACAATTCCTCTACCCGTTTAGATATATAGTCTACTGCCACCAGAATATAAGTGTTTGAGTATGATGGTGGGAAAGGCCCCATAAAGTCAATACCCCATACATCAAACAACTCAATCTCTAAGATCCCTTGCTGAGGCATGGCATAACCGTGAGGCAGATTACCAGCTCTCTTGTAACTGTCACAGTTACGTATAAACTCTCGGGAGTATCTATAGAGAGTGGGCCAGTAGAAGCCGCATTGGAGAACCTTTGTGGCTGTTCGCTCACCTCCGAAATGTCCTCCATATTGTGATCCATGGCAATGCCATAGGATCTTCTGTGCCTCTTCTCTAGGCACACATCTACGGATTACTTTGTCTGCACACCTCTTAAAGAGATATGGTTCATCCCACAAGTAGTACTTTGCATCAGAAATCATTTTTTTTTGCTGCTTACTGTACTCTTTGGATATGAATCTTACAGCTTTATAGTTTGCAATGTCTGCAAACCACAGTACTTCTTGAATGGCAAAGAGTTGCTCATCCGGGAAGGTTTCAGAGATCTCAGTAGGAGGAGGGCGCTCCTACTACTGGTTCTATCCGGGACAGATGATCAGCTACTTGGTTCTCTGTCCCTTTTCTGTCTCTTATTTCTATATCAAACTCTTGCAGAAGCAACACCCATCTTATGAGTCTAGGTTTTGAATCCTGCTTTGTGAGGAGATATTTTAGAGTAGCATGGTCAGTGTACACAATCACTTTTGATCCTACTAAATAAGATCTGAACTTGTCAATGGCATAAACCACTGCAAGCAACTCCTTTTCTGTGGTTGTGTACTTTTTTTATGCGTCATTCAAAACATGGCTAGCATAATAAATGACATGTAGAAGCTTGTCATGCCTCTGTCCCGATGCTGCACCAATGGCATGGTCACTGGCATCACACATTAGTTCAAATGGTAATGTCCAGTCCGGTGCAGAAATGACTGGTGCTGTGACCAGCTTAGCTTTCAGTGTCTCAAACACCTGCAGACACTCTGTGTCAAAGACAAATGGTGTATCAGTAGCTAGCAGATTGTTCAGAGGTTTTGCAATTTTTGAAAAATCCTTTATAAACCTCCTATAGAATCCTGCATGTCCCAGAAAGCTTCTAATTACCTTAACATTGGCAGGTGGTGGTAATTTTTCAATTACCTCTACCTTAGCTTGATCCACCTCTATTCCCTTGTTCAAAATTTTGTGTCTAAGGACAATTCCTTCAGTCACCATAAAGTGACATTTCTCCCAGTTTAAAACCACGTTAGTCTCTTGGCACCTTTTCAGAACAAGTGCTAGATGGTCAAGACAGGAACTGAATGAGTCTCCAAATACTGAGAAGTTGTCCATGAAGACTTCCAGAAACTTCTCTACTATATCAGAGAAGATAGAGAGCATGCACCTCTAAAAGGTTGCAGGTGCATTGCACAGACCAAATGGCATCCTTCTGTAGGCAAATACTCCAGATGGACATGTGAAAGCTATTTTCTCTTGGTCCTGAGGATCTACTGCAATTTGGTTGTAACCAGAATAGCCATCCAAAAAGTAGTAGTATTCATAGCCTGCTAGTCTCTCTAGCATCTGGTCTATGAATGGTAAAGGAAAATGTTCCTTCCTGGTGGCTGTATTGAGCCTTCTGTAGTCAATACACATACGCCACCCTGTAACTGTTCTCATAGGAACCAGTTCATTCTTTTCATTATGAACCACTGTCATTCCTCCCTTCTTGGGGACAACTTGGACAGGGCTCACCCAGGGGCTATCAGAAATAGGATAAATAATCCCAGCCTCTAGTAACTTAGTGACCTTTTTCTGCACCACCTCCTTCATGGCGGGATTTAGCCGCCTCTGTGGTTGAACCACTGGCTTACCATTGATGGGAAAATTTGGAAAATGAATTCCAAACACCCAAAACTCATCGGAAAGTGTACCGGATCATATCAAGTAGTAAAACTCACTTAGAGTGAGGTCGATCCCACAGGGATTGATGGATCAAGCAACTTTAGTGGGTGATTAGTTTAGTCAAGCTAACATTGAGTGAATTGTGTGAAATATAGCCAATAGAAAGTAAATTGCAAGGAATTTAAAAGATGCAGAAAGTAAAATTGCAAGTAACTTAAAGAACAAGAAAGTAAAATAGCTGAAATTTGAATTGCAAGAAATGTAAATTGCATTAAATGTAAAGGGGGTTGGGTGCTGGAAATTTAAGAAAGCAATATAACAAGCAATTGAGGATATCTTGAGAACAAGTAACAGGAAATTTAAAGTGCAGGAAGAATAAATTGGGAACAATGTAAGCAGAGAAGCAAAATTGTAGTGAATAAGAATTTAGAGCAATTGCAGGAAATGTAAATTGGAAGCAATGCAACAGAGAGTAAAAATGCTTGAAAAATTAAAAACAGAAAATGACTGATGCTAAATTGCAGCAATTAAAAGGATGTTGTAGATCTCAGGGGTGGAGGAGACTAGAAAACAACTCTAGATCTCAAGTCCTTCCTTGATCCAACAAGAGAAAGGTTGCAGAGAATTAAAAGAAAGATTGCAGAAGAAGTAAAGAGAAGTTACAGATAGAGAATGAAAACAGAATTTATTCCACTCTCAATCCAAGATTTAAAATAGAAATGAAAATCAAAGAGAGAGTTTTCTAATCCTACTACTCCCTAGTGGAGCTCTTCTTTTGAAAATGAGAATGATGCCTTTATATAGGCTTTTTACAAAATGAAAATAAAATGAAATTGAAATGAAAAACAAATTAAATGAAAATCCTAATTCTATCTTGTTCTTGTGTCTTTGGGTGATGATGTGGGCTTTGCTTGCTTTGGATTTGAAGAGAGATGGGTTTGGTTGGCCTTGATTCAATTTGGTGAAGAATTGAATTTAAATGGAATTTTGGTTGAATTTTGGCCCAAAAATATGCCATGAGACACTCCCAGGGCACGGCTCAGTTCAAATACCAAACTGAGCGCCCAATATTGCCTTGTGTTGCCCAATTTGGTGCACACCCAGCCTCCTTGGTGTGCTTCCTAGCGTGCCAAAGTGTGGAGAGTGGGGGGAAGATAGCGCTCAGTTGGGAGAATGAACTGAGCTCCCCTTCTTTCCTTATGTAGCGCCTTGCTTTGGACTTCATATTTTCAAGTTCGAACCTTGGTGGAAACACTTTTGTGAGCCTTTTTCTTACATTTTCATGAGTGGGAGCCCGATAAAGCTCAGTTGGGAAAGTGAACTGAGCACTCTTTCCTTGCTTTCCTTGTTTTCCTTGTGTCTCCCCCTTCGAGCCTTGGTGGAAGCATTGGCTGATTTTTTTGCTTATTTTTGGCCCTTAGAGATGCATTTTACTTGTGCCTCAATTTCATGCGAAATATGGACTATTATATATCGTTGGAAAGCTCTGAATGTCAGCTTTCCAATGCAACTGGAAGCACATTAATTCGACGTTTGTAGCTCAAGTTATGGCCCTTTGAAGGAGGCATTGTCATGCTTTAAACGCCCAAGTTTTAAGTTAGCGAAAATTCTTGCTTCCAAGCTAAGTCTCATGTACGGCAAAGCTAAGTTCACTTAGTGAACTGAGCTTTGAGTGTTGGTTGTGATGCTTCCTTGATTTGGTCATAGGCCACGCTTTTAAAAGCGTGGCCTAAGGCTCCAAAGTGTGCTCCAACTTCAAAGTGTGCCCTAAAACTCTTTTTTTCTTCTTTTTAGCTTATTTTGTGCTTTTTGCTTCTTTTTCTTCTTATTTCCTACAAAATTTTTCAAATCAAAAGATCAAAGAAATATAACATTTAAGCACAAAAGCATTCAATATTTAAGCACAAATCATCAATTTCTTATATGAAAAAGCATAGAAAAACATGACATGGTGACATGTCATCACAACACCAAACTTAAACCTTGCTTGTCCCCAAGCAAGAAAAAAATCATGTAATAAAGATTGACAATCCAAGGTAAGAAGAATAGCAACTCAATATTCATGGTAGGCTAGTTTTCTATGCATGCTATAATCACAAAAGAAATGTAAATGATTGATGCTTCTATCTAGCTCATTTTATGAAATCTTTTCCTTATATTTCTTCCTTGAAACAAGCTTTTGATTTTCTTATTAGCTTCTCCTTTTGGGTGCTTTGCCCCATGAGTTGATAACAAAGCTACGACTTCTAAATGCTTTGTTTTCAAGTATTACCACTTGATACATAAGCACCACAAGCATTTAATTAGAGGACTTCATTAAGTTCATTTTTCTTTTCTTTTCTTGACTCTCTAATCATTGATGCTCAAAACCTTGAGCTTTGAGGGAGTGCTTTTGCACTTGAGCCTAGCCTTGACTTCTAAGTGTTTTGTTTTCAAGCATTTGGCTTGATACATAAACACCACAAGTACTTAACAAATAAATTGCCATTGGTACTCAGAGCCTTCAGCTTTCTCATTCTTTCCCTTTTTCTTTTTTTGCTTTATTTGCAATTGCTTCTTCAAGGTTTTCATGTTTTCAAAAGATTTCACAAAATATACTAGATAAAAACTTCAATTAAATAAAATCCAATGCAATTTAGCAACATTTAATCATACTAGCTTTCCAATACTTGTATGCACATGCTAAGATCTTCTTTAATTTCTTGTTTGTTTATGATCATGATGCTTTATTGCTTTTGAACTCACAAAACTCAAGTTGGTAGTCATAATGCCACACCAACATGTTACAAATCAAGATTCAAGCTATGCTTTATTCATACACACATGCATACAGAGAAGATAATAAGACAATCATGTAATTTAAAGTGCTAGAAACAAATGAGAGGAAAAGGAACTTTACAACCTTGTAGTTCATCTTCATTATTGTTGTCCTTTTTCCTCTATTCTTCCTCTTTCCCTTGCCAAACTCAGAATGCTTGCTCATCCTCAAGCAACATTTAGAACAATGGCTATGGGGCTAAGATGGATCATGAATGTCTTACACAATGAAAAGTTAGTAGTACATGTGTTCTAAGCAAGCATAATTAAAGATAATAATCAAGGCACAAGAGACAGAGACATTTTGATTGCATATATAAGAAGGTGTGCACAATACATTGCATAAAAGATAAGTGGCACACCAAACTTAGTGTGACACTTTTACTTGGAATTAATGCAAGTATCTTGTAAGAATTGGAACCAAATTTTGTTGCATAGCAACACCAAACTTAGAATGCAATCATATGTCAATTTATTTGAATTAAAACTAAGCAAGTGAAACTGTTATTTGTTAAGTACAATCACCAAGCTAAGAATCTGTCATGTATAAAGCTCTCTTGGTAATGTATTAACAAACACAGTAAATAAGCAAACTAAAATAAAAGCATTTAAAAACAGAAAAATGACTAAAGAAAGTGGAATGAAAAAGTATCAAATTAAAAGAGAAAAAAAAAACTGCAGAAGCATTATGATTATGCAGACAAGTAGTGTTGCTTGAATGAATTACATAGAAAATAAGTAGCACACCAAACTTAGAATCTTAGTGTTACACTTTCATTTTTGAATTGATGCAATCATCCAAAAAGATTAAAAATAATTTATTGCAAGGCAACACCAAACTTAGAATGTAACCATATGCCTATTTATTGAATTTAAACAAAGCAAAGAAAGAAATGTACCTACGGTGTACCTGTTCTTCACTTTCTTCCTCTTCTTCCAATTTGTTAAGAGGAATGACTTCAAGGGAGGAGAGGTTTCAGCTATTGTCCCTTATCTTGGCCTTTCCTCAGTAAGCTTCCTTTTGCAAATGGCTTGATTGGTCTTGCTTGCTGGATTAGGGATAGAATTTATGTTCTTGCTAGTTGCCTTCACTTCTTTAGATTCAAGACTTGGTTGCTGTGTGATTATTGGAGTTTTGTCTTCATCAAGAGTCCCTTGCAATGGTGGTTCCGTGAGCTTTTCTTCTATGTACTTATCTACTTCACTTGAGTATGACTTCTCTTGAGTGTCTTCTTCACTTTCTTGCTCCTTCACTCCTTCCCTTGTACTCAACATTTGACTTAATAGATTTTTCATGGAAGAGGTTTGTTATTTTTCCCAAGATTTCTTCATTTCCTCTTCATATTTTTCGATCACAGATGCAAGGGAAGTCTGTGAGGGTTGTGAGTGTTCATGTTTCTTTGTCACCTCAAGTGGAGTTTCATCTTCAACCACCTCATTTTTCATTGGAAGTTCACTTGATGCAGTAGCCTCCTCATCTTGCTCTTCCACTTTATCCTTCAAATCCATCAATTGGTCTTCATTTTCCTTGCTTAGTAGTTCTAAGTGTTTATCTGTGTCCTCCAATTGCTCATCCGTCTCCTGAGAAAGGATTTATAGTTCTCTCCGAGATTGTTGCTGTTCCTCCACAATCCTGTTGAACATGGACTCAAGCTTTGAGAGTCTTTGGCTCGTGAAAGTTTGTGTTGAGGCATATTTAGATGATGATGAATTTTCAAATATAGAAGTGGGAGGTGAGGTTGGACAATCTCTCATGTGAGTTGACTGCTCAGAATTTGCAGTTTCTTGGTAATACTCCCAACCACCATTGGAATAATGACTTGAATCATCTTGTGATGGAGGGAAATATCCCATATGATTTTCTTTCTCATCTTGTGGTTCTGAAGCATAGCTCCATGAATTGGAGTGCCCAGAATTTGAAGTTTCTTGGTGATATTCCCAACCACCATTAGAGATTGGTGATGGTGGATAATATCCCATAAAATTTGCTTGATCATAAGATGAGTTGAACTCCATTTGAATTTTGGAAAACACAACACCAAGAAAAATTGTAATTACTCATATCAGAGATGAGAATTTCTTAGTAAGGCAAAAACTCAAACACCTTGGTTTCAATTTAAAACAGAAAACAAAAATAAAGAAAATGCTTGATCTAGACTTCTCACCCACTTAATCATTGTTGATCTAAATCAATCCCCGGCAACAGCGCCAAAAACTTGATGGGAAAATTTGGAAAACGAATTCCAAACGCCCAAAACTCACCGGCAAGTGTATCGGGTCGTATCAAGTAGTAAAACTCACTTAGAGTGAGGTCGATCCCACAGGGATTGATGGATCAAGCAACTTTAGTGTGTGATTAGTTTAGTCAAGCTAACATTGAGTGAATTGTGTGAAATATAGCCAACAGAAAGTAAATTACAAGGAATTTAAAAGATGCAAAAAGTAAAATTGCAAGTAACTTAAAGAACAAGAAAGTAAAATAGCTGAAATTTGAATTCCAAGAAATGTAAATTGCATTAAATGTAAAGGGGGCTGGGTGCTGGAAATTTAAGAAAGCAATATAGCAAGCAATTGAAGATATCTTGAGAACAAGTAATAGGAAATTTAAAGTGCAGGAAGAATAAATTGGGAACAATGTAAGCAGAGAAGCAAAATTGTAGTGAATAAGAATTTAAAGCAATTGCAGGAAATGTAAACTGGAAGCAATGCAACAGAAAGTAAAAATGCTTGAAAGATTAAAATCAAAAAATGACTGATGCTAAATTGCAGCAATTAAAAGGATGTTGAAGATCTCAGGGGTGGAGGAGACTAGAAAACAAGTCTAGATCTCAAGTCCTTCCTTGATCCAACAAGAGAAATGTTGCAGAGAATTAAAAGAAAGATTGCAAAAGAAGTAAAGAGAAGTTGCAGATAGAGAATGAAAACAGAATTCCTTCCTCTCTCAATCCAAGATTTAAAACAGAAATGAAAATTAAAGAGAGGGTTTTCTAATCCTACTACTCCCTAGTGGAGCTCTTTTTTTGAAAATGAGAATGATGCCTTTATATAGGCTTTTTATAAAATTAAAATAAAATGAAATTGAAATGAAAAACAAATTAAATGAAAATCCAAATTCTATCTTGTTCTTGTGCCTTTGGGTGATGATGTGGGCTGTGCTTGCTTTGGATTTGAAGAGAGATGGGTTTGGTTGGCCTTGATTCAATTTGGTGAAGAATTGAATTTAAATGGAATTTTGGTTGAATTTTGGCCCAAGAATATGCCATGAGACACTCCCAGGGCACGACTCAGTTCAAATACCAAACTGAGCGCCCAATATTGCCTTGTGTTGCCCAATTTGGTGCGCGCCCAGCCTCCTTGGTGTGCTTCCTAGCGTGCCAAAGTGTGGAGAGTGGGGGGAAGATAGCGCTCAGTTGGGAGAATGAACTGAGCTCCCCTTCTTTCCTTATGTAGCGCCTTGCTTTGGACTTCATATTTCCAAGTTCGAACCTTGGTGGAAACACTTTTGTGAGTCTTTTTCTTGCATTTTCATGAGTGGGAGCCCGATAAAGCTCAGTTGGGAAAGTGAACTGAGCACTCTTTCCTTGCTTTCCTTGTTTTCCTTGTGTCTCTCCCTTCGAGCCTTGGTGGAAGCATTGGCTGATTTTTTTGCTTATTTTTGGCCCTTAAAGATACATTTCACTTGTACCTCAATTTCATGCCAAATATGGACTATTATACATCGTTGGAAAGCTCTGAATGTCAACTTTCCAAAGCAACTGGAAGCACATCAATTGGACGTTTGTAGCTCAAGTTATGGCCCTTTGAAAGTGGCATGGTCATGCTGTAAACGCCCAAGTTTTAACTTAGCGAAAATTCTTGCTTCCAAGCTAAGTCTCTTGTACGGCAAAGCTAAGTTCACTTAGTAAACTGAGCTTTGAGTGCTAGTTGTGATGCTTCCTTGATTTGGTCATGGGCCACGCTTTTAAAAGCATTCAATATTTAAGCACAAAAGCATTCAATATTTAAGCACAAATCATCAATTTCTTATATGAAAAAGCATAGAAAAACATGACCTGGTGACATGTCATCAAGCGTCATCCTCCAATAGGATCTTGTGCATGCATCTGGCTGGACTAATGCCTTTAAGATCACTTATGGACCACCCAAGAGCTATCTTGTGTGTCCTTAGCACCTGAATTAGTGCGTTCTCTTCCTGTGGCTCTAAAGTAGAGCTTATGATCACGGGAAAAGTGTTATTTTCTCCCAGAAATGCATATTTTAGGGATGGTGGTAGTGGTTTGAGCTCGGGTTTAGGAGGCTTCTCCTCTTCCTGAGGAGTCCTCAGAGGTTCTTTTGTTTTCTCTAGTTCCTTCATATCAGGCTGAACATCTTTAAAAATGTCCTCTAGCTCTGATTCGAGACTCTTAGTCATATTGACCTCTTCCACCAGGGAGTCAATAATATCAACGCTCATGCAGTCGTTTGGTGTGTCTGGATGCTGCATAGCTTTGACAGCATTCAACTTAAACTCATCCTCATTGACTCTTGATGAGCGAATAATTCATACGCTTTTTGGCATTGTTTTTAGTATGTTTTTAGTAGGATCGAGTTACTTTTAGGGATGTTTTTATTAGTTTTTATGTTAAATTCACATTTCTGGACTTTACTATGAGTTTGTGTGTTTTTCTGTGATTTCAGGTATTTTCTGGCTGAAATTGAGGGACTTGAGCAAAAAATCAGATTCAGAGGTTGAAGAAGGACTGCCGATGCTGTTGGATTCTGACCTCCCTGCACTCAAAGTGAATTTTCTGGAGCTACAGAACTCCAAATGGCGCGCTCTCAATGACATTTGAAATTAGACATCCAGGGCTTTCCAGCAATATATAATACTCTATACTTTGCTCGAGATTAGACGACGCAAAAGGGCATTGAACGCCAGTTCTACGCTGCAGTCTGGAGTTAAACGCCAGAAACATGTCACAAACCAGAGTTGAACGCCAGAAACACGTTACAAACTGGCGTTCAACTCCAAGAATGACCTCTCCACGTGTAAACTTCAAGCTCAGCCCAAGCACACACCAAGTGGGCCCCGGAAGTGGATTTATGCATCAATTACTTACTTCTGTAAACCCTAGTATAGTATAAATAGGAATTTTTACTATTGTATTAGACATCTTGGGACGATTAGTTCTTAGATCATGGGGGCTGGCCATTCGGCCATGCCTGGACTTTCATCACTTATGTATTTTCAACGGTAGAGTTTCTGCACTCCATGGATTAAGGTGTGGAGCTCTGCTGTTCCTCATGATTTAATGCAAAGTACTACTATTTTTCTATTCAATTCAACTTATTCCGCTTCTAAGATATCCATTCGCACCCAAGAACATGATGAATGTGATGATTATGTGACACTCATCATCATTCTCACTTATGAACGCGTACCTGACAAACACTTCCGTTCTACATGCAAACAAGCTAGAATGAGTATCTCTTAGATATCTAATACAGAGGACCGAGTCCGAGATATTAGAATCTTCGTGGTATAAGTTAGAACCCATAGATGGCCATTCTTGAGATCCGAAAAGTCTAAACCTTGTCTGTGGTATTCCGAGTAGGATCTAGGAAGGGATGGCTGTGATGAACTTCAAACTCGCGAGTGCTGGGCGTAGTGGCAGACGCAAAAGGAGGGTGAATCCTATTCCAGTATGATCGAGAACCTCAGATGATTAGTCGTGCCGTGACAGAGCATTTGTACCTTTTTCACAGAGAGGATGGGATGTAGCCATTGACAACGGTGATGCCCTATATAAAGCTTGCCATGGAAAGGAGTAGGAATGATTGGATGAAGATAGCAGGAAAGCAGATGTTTAGAGGAATGAAAGCATCTCTATACGCTTATCTGAAATTCTTACCAATGAATTACATAACTATTTGTATCTTTATTTTTTGTTTATTTACTATTATTATTCAAAAACTCCATAACCATTTAATATCCACCTGACTGAGATTTACAAGATGACCATAGCTTGCTTCATACCAACAATCCCCGTGGGATCGACCCTTACTCACGTAAGGTTTTATTACTTGGATGACCCAGTACACTTGCTGGTTAGTTGTATCGAAGTTGTGACAAATTATGAATTAAGATTAGAGCACTAAATTTTTGGAGCCATTATCAGGGATCACAATTTCGTGCACCAACTCTCAAGGTCACCTCCCCTTTTTGGACATCAATGAGGGTTCGTCCAGTTTCTAGGAAAGGTCTTCCTAGAATGAGAGTTACACTCTTGTACTCCTCCATTTCCAGCACCACAAAGTCAGTGGGAAAGGCAAATGGCCCAACCTTGACAATCATGTCCTCAATTACGCTTGATGGAATTTTAGTGGAGCCATCAGCAAGTTGGAGGCATATCCGGGTTGGTTTAACCTCATCAGTCAAACCAAGCTTTTTGATAGTGGATGCAGGTATCAGGTTGATACTTGCCCCAAGATCACATAGAGTTGTCTTGGTACAAGCGTCCTCTAATGTGCATGGTATCATAAAGCTTCCGGGATCTTTAAGCTTCTCTGGTAAGCTTTTCCGAATGACTGCACTACATTCTTCAGTGAGGAAAACTTTTTCAGTTTCTCTCCAATCCTTCTTATGACTTAAGATATCTTTCATGAACTTAGCATAAGAGGGTATTTGCTCAAGTGCCTCTGCAAACGGAATCTTTATTTCAAGAGTCCTGAGATAGTCTGGAAAGCGGGCAAATTATTTATCCTGTTCCGCTTGGCAAAGTTTCTGAGGATAAGGCATCTTGGCTTTATATTCTTCAACCTTAGTTGCTGCAGGTTTACTTCCTACAGAAGTGGTTGGAGAGGCCTGCCTAAGGGGGTTATTATCAGCACTTGCAGGTGCCTGATCCCCCATTGGCGTTTGAACGCCAGAATTGAATGCTTTTTGGGTGTTTAACGCAAGATTGCCACCCTTTTCTGGCATTTGGACGCCAAAATTGGCCATCCACTGGGCGTTTAACGCCAGTTTTTCACCCTTTTCTGGCATTTGAACGTCAGAATCATTCTTCTCTGGGCTGTTACTGTTCTCAGAGGGATTTTGGGCAGTGGCTTGGTCATCCTCTATCAGTTGTTCCTTTCTTGGCTTTCTGCTGCCTTGAGTTGAGATATTCAATGTCCTTCCACTCCTTAAATGAACAGCTTGTCACTCTTCTGCTATCTGTTTAGATAGCTACTGTCTTGTCTGATCTAATTGTGCTTCCATTTTCTTGTTAGCATTTTTAGTGTCTTGAGCATCTCTTTAAATTCTCCTAACTATTTTGTTATAAGAAGCAATTGCTGATTGAGTTCAACAACTTGTTCTGGAGGACTAAGTTCAGTGGATACTGCTTTAGCCTCTTCTTTCATGGAGGACTCACTGCTTAAGTACAGATGTTGATTTCTAGTAACTGTATCAATGAGCTCTTGAGCCTCTTCAATTATCTTTCTCATGTGTATAGATCCATCAGCTGAGTGGTCTAGAGACATCTGGGCCTTTTTTGTAAGTCCACAGTAGAAGATGCCTAACTGCACCCATTCTAAAAATATTTTAGAGGGGCATTTCCTTAGCATCTCTCTGTACCTCTCCCAGGCATTATAAAGAGATTCATTATCCTCTTGTTTAAAGCCTTGGATATCCGGCCTTAGCTGTGTCATCCTTTTTGGAGGGAAATATTGATTCAGAAATTTGTCTGATAACTGTTTCCATGTTCTTATGCTTGCTGTGGGTTGGTTATTTAACCATCTCTTAGCTTGATCTTTTACAGCAAATGGAAAGAGTAATAATCTGTAGACATCCTGATCTACTTTCTTATCATGTACTGT
Organism: Arachis ipaensis; assembly: GCF_059453495.1. Lineage (NCBI taxonomy): Eukaryota > Viridiplantae > Streptophyta > Magnoliopsida > Fabales > Fabaceae > Arachis > Arachis ipaensis. Next base: position 61,721,802 of record NC_142441.1, read on the forward strand.
GTTAGCAATTTGTAAGAACTGTGCTAGAAACTCAGTAGGTTCTTCCTGTCGAAGACCGGAATACTGGTAATTTTGCTGCACCATGATAATGAGCTGAGAATTTAGCTCAAAGTTGCTGGCTTTGATGGGGGGTATACAGATACTACTCCCATATGAGGCAGTAGTGGGGTTAGCATATGACCTCAGAGTCCTTCTGGACTATTCAATTCCACTTAGGTCCATGATGGAGAAAGGGAGATGATGTGGATTGTGAATAAAAATTTTATTCCCCCCTTCTTTTTTTTAATTTAACGAAATTAAAATAAAGTAAATAAATAAAATGATGCAAGTTTCGAAAATTAAGAAAAGAAAAAGAAATAAACGAAATTAGAAAACTAAATTAATTAATTAACTAAAAAGATTTGAAAATTTTTGGGTGAGGATTTTCGAAAATTGAAGAGAGAGAAAGTGGTTAGGAAGTTTTAAAAAAGATATGTCTTAAAGTTAAAGATACTTGTAAGAAAATAAATAAAAGAAAAGATATATGATTTTAAAATTTTAAAGATTGAAATTTTCTTAACAAGGAAACACCAAACTTAAAATTTTTCAATTAAAATAATAAAATAGGACAAGTAATTCGAAAATTATAAAGAAAAAGAAAAATATTTTGAAAAATTTTATAAAAGATTTTTGAAAAATATAAAAAGCAAATTGAAAAAGAATTTGTTTTGAAAAAGATTTAAAAAGATAAATTTTTTAAATTGAAATTTTAACTTGACTAACAAGAAACTACCAAATTTTTAAAATTTTGACTAAGTCAACCTAAGGAATTCGAAAATGATGAGTAAATAAAGGAAAACATATTTTTTTGAATTAAATGAGAAAAGAGAAAAACAATAAAATGACACCAAACTTAGAATTTTTAGATCAAAACAAAGAAAACAAACAAGAAAACTTTGAATGTCAAGATGAACACCAAGAACACTTTGAAGATCAAGATGAACATCAAGAACAAATTTTGGAAGTCTTTAGGAAAATAAAAACACAAAGGACACCAAACTTAAAAATTTTTATACTTTGGACACTAATAATTCGAAAATGCACAAGAAAAACAAGGAAAGACACAAAACAAGAAAAACTAAAGATCAAACATGGAAAATAAACAAGAACAACTTGAGGATCAAGAAAGAACAAGGAACATAAAATTAAAAATATGAAGAAAAATAAAAATATGCAATTGACACCAAACTTAAAACATGAAACTAAACTCAAAGAGAAGACTCAAATTTAATACCAAAAAGATAAATTTTTCCTAATCTAAGCAATAAGATGCACCGTCAGTTGTCCAAACTCAAACAATCCCCGGCAACGGTGCCAAAAACATGGTGCACTGAATTGTGATCACACTTTTCACAACTCCGCACAACTAACCAACAAGTGCACTAAGTCATCCAAGTAATACCTTACGTGAGTAAGGGTCGATCCCACGGAGATTGTCGGCTTGAAGCAAGCTATGGTTATCTTGTAAATCTTAGTCAAGAGATTAATGATAAAAATGATTTTTGTTATGAAAGGTAAATAACATGAAATAAATGATACTTGTGATTCAGTAATGAGGAACAGGTGGAGGTTCCGGAGATGCTCTGTCATCTAAATCTCTGCTATCCTACTGTCTTCTTCTCCAAACACACATGGCTTCCTTCAATGGCAAGCTGTATATTGGTGGATCACCGTTGTCAATGGCTACCATCCATCCTCTCGGATGAAAAATACCAGGCACGGTTTCTGCACGACTAATCAACTGTCGAATCTCTCATCTCGGATGAAAAATACCAGGTACAGCTACCGCACGGCTAATCATCTGTCGGTTCTCACGGGTGTCGGAATAGGATCTCTCTATCCTTTTGCACACTGTCACTGCGCCCAACATTCGTGAGTTTGAAGCTCGTCACAGTCATCCCTTCCCAGATTCTACTCAGAATACCACAGACAAGGTTTAGATCCGGATCCCAGGGATACTGCCAATTGGTTCTAGCCTCTACCACGAAGGTTCTAATCTCACGGACTCGGTTCGTGGATCAGAGACCCAAGAGATACACACTCAAGCGGTCGCCCAATGACTATGTCGAGCTCAGATAGAACAGGAGTGGTTGTCAGGCACGCCTTCATAGATTTGAGAATGATGATGAGTGTCACGGATCATCATATTCTCTATATTGAAGTACGAGTGAGTATCTTAGAACAAAATCAAGCGTGATTGAATATAAAACAATAATAATTGCATTAATCCATTGAGACACAGCAGAGCTCCTCACCCCCACCTATGGGGTTTAGAGACTCATGCCGTAAAAGATACAATATCAAATGTAAAATGTCATGAGTTGCTGAATGAATCTCTAAAAGTAGTTTTTATTCTAAACTAGTAACTTAGGTTTACATAAAAATGAGTAACTAAGTGCAGATAGTGCAGAAATCCACTTCTGGGGCCCACTTGGTGAGTGTTTAGGCTGAGCTTTGAAGCTTTCACGTGCATAGCCAATTCTTGGAGTTAAACGCCAGCTTGGGTGCTAGTTTGGGTGTTTAACTCCAGTTTTGGCATTTTTATGCCAAAAAAGGGTCTATGGCTGGTGTTTAACGCCAGTTTGGGCCATCAAATCTCGGGCAAAGTATGGACAATTATATATTGCTGGAAAGCCCAACATGTATACCTTTCAACGCAATTGAGATCGCACCAATTGGGCTTCTGTAGCTCCAGAAAACCCACTTCGAGTGCAGGAGGGTCAGAATCCAACAGCATCTGCAGTCCTTTCTCAGCGTCTGAATCAGATTTTTGCTCAGGTCCCTCAATTTCAGCCAGAAAATACATGAAATTATAGAAAAACACACAAACTCATAGTAAAGTCCAGAAATATGATTTTTGCATAAAAACTAATAAAAATATAATAAAAAGTAACTAAAATATACTAAAAACTATGTAAAAACCATGCCAAAAAGCGTATAAATTATCCGCTCATCAATGACATATAATCATTCAAGGTTTACATAATACAACTCCTTCTAATTCCACCTGACTAAGACCTGCAAGAAAACCACAGCTTGCTTTAAGCCACAATCCTCGTGGGATCGACCCTGACTCGCTTAGGTATTACTTGGACGACCCAGTGTACTTACTGGTTCAGTTGTACGAAGCGTGGGAATTCGTGCTACCAAGTTTTTGGTGCCATTGCCGGGGATTGTTGAGTTTGGACAAGTTGCCGGATTGTTTTGCTCGTTAGATCAGGTAAGTTTATTTTACATTATTTTAATTGAGTCCTTAATTTTTGTTTTCTTCTTCTTCAATTTTTGAAAATTCTTAAAACTTTTTAAAAAATATTTTTCTTTTCTTTGTTCAACTTGTGTTATTAGTTAAAGTCTTTGTTATGTTCTTGTTGAGTCACTTATTTTCGCAAGGGTATAATTTTGATTTGAGTCTTTTATTTTTAATTTCTTATTCTTCAAAATTTTTGAAAATCACAAAAGCTTTTTCAAAAATATTTTTATTTTCTTTGTTTAATCTTTGTTCTTTGAATGTGTTTATGTTCTTGGTAATTTTGTGGTCTTGAGTCCTATTTTCTAAAAATTTTCAAAAATAATTTTTCTTTCGTTTAATCTTGTGTCATGTCTTTAATTTTAGTGTTTTCTTGTCTCTTTCCTTGTGTTTTTCGAAAATTGTATTTTGGTTTTCTAAAAATTTTAAGTTTAGTGTTCTTGTTTTGTTCTTGTGTTCTTTGAGTCTTTAAAATTTGTTCTTTGTGTTCTTGTGAGTCTTTAAGGTGTTCTTGAGTCTTGCATATCTTTTGATCTTAAAATTTTTAAGTATGGTGTGCCTTGGTGTTTGCCTCCAAATTTTCGAAAATAAACGGGTGCTAGATCTAAAAATTTTAAGTCTTGAGTCTTTTTTGTGTTTTTCTCTTTCATCATAAAATTTAAAAATAAAAAAAATATCTTTTGTAACTTAATTTTAACCAATTTTTTCGAAACTTTTTCAAAAAAATTCAGATTTCAATTTTAAAATTTTATCTTATCATATCTTAGTTGTAAAGTTTTCAAAAATCTTATCTTCTCTCTCTTATTTTTTAAAACCTCCTAACTAACTCTTCTCTTCATTAATTTTCGAAAATATCTCTCTTCTTCTCTCTCATCTTTTTCAAAACCTCCTAGCTAACTCCTTCTATCCTTAATTTTCGAAAATATCTCATGTTCTCTCTCTCTCTTCTTTTTTAAAACCACCTAACTAACTCTCATCTCTCTCAATTTTTGAAAATCTCTTCTTCTCTTCCCTCCTCTATTTTTGAAAATTGAACAATTAGAATTAAATTTTTTTAAACTAATTTAATATAATTTTTGAAAAATTAATTAATTAATTAATTAATTAAATAAAAATAAAAATATTTTAATCCTTATTTACTTTTTCTATTTATACTTCTTCTTTTCTCATCTCTATTCATTCAACTCTACTTTAATTGACTCTTTTGCCAACAATTTTTTATCCTCTTCCCTTTCTTCTTTACATCTCACTTGGAGCTTCTTGCCAATTGGTACAAAAAGCTCTCTTGTGATTTCTCTTCCATCATCACTTCTTCTATCTTCTTTTATTTACTCTCATATACTATTTCTAAGGTATTTTTATTTTTATTTTTATTTTTTTTTATTTTTTATCTTCTTCTTTCTTCTCTACTTCTGGCTTTAAGGAGAAGCTTCTTGCCTATTGGCATAGTCTCTCTTCTTATTTTTCTTTTCTTCTTGTTTATGACTAGTTACAGGGATAAAGAAACCCTCTTGACTCCTGATCCTGAACCTGAGAAGACTCTAAGGAGGCGTTTACAACTAGCTAACGCATAACACTCCAGAAAAGACCTTTCAGAAAGTTTTGAACAAGAACTGGAGGGCATGGCCAAACCACAAGAGGAGCCTAGAAAGGTTCTTGGTGACTTCACCATGCCTACTTCTGACTTTTATGGCAGAAGCATTGCTGTACCTACCATTGGAGCAAACAATTTTGAGCTTAAGCCTCAGTTAGTATCTCTTTTGCAGCAGAACTGCAAGTTTCATGGACTTCCAATGGAAGATCCACATTAGTTCTTAGCAGAGTTCTTACAGATCTGTGATACTATAAAGACTAATGGAGTTGATCCTAAAGTCTACAAGCTGATGCTTTTTCCCTTCGCTTTAAGAGACAGAGCTAAGTTTTGGTTGGATGCCCAACCAAGAGAGAGTCTAGACTCTTGGGAAAAGCTAGTTAATGATTTTCTGGCTAAGTTCTTTCCTCCTCAAAGGATGAGCAAGATTAGAGTGGAAGTACAAACCTTCAGACGAAGAGAAGGTGAATCCCTCTATGAAGTTTGGAAAGGATACAAGCAGCTGATCAGGAGATGTCCTCCTGACATGCTCTTAGAATGGTCTCTCATAGGCATGTTCTATGATGGATTATCTGAGATGTCCAAAATTTCATTGAATAGCTCTGCAGGTGGACCTTTCCACTTGAAGAAAACACCTGCAGAAGCAAGAGAGCTCATTGAGATGGTTGCAAACAACCAATTTGTAACACCCTAATTATCCTAAGCCTTACCTCATGCCGTAAAGCAAAGGTTAGTCAAAGGTTACGACAGCTCTAAGGTCATATGTATAATATAAAGAAGAAATAACATAACCTATAAGCCCGATGAAGAATATAGCTCAAAAACAGGATTTCCAAAATCGCAAAACGCTCTATCTTAAGGCATAAGAAACAGATGAGATACAACAAAATATAAGTATATAATATCACAGGAAACTAGTTTATACCTTTTTTAGCATTATTTCAACATAGTTTTTAGTATGATTTAATTACTTTTTATTATATTTTTATTAGTTTTTATTCAAAAATCACATTTCTGGACTTTACTATGAGTTTGTGTGTTTTTCTGTAATTTCAGGTACTTTTTGGTTGAAATTGAGGGACCTGAGCAAAAATCTGATTCAGAGGCTGAGAAAGGACTGCAGATGCTGTTGGATTCTGACCCTCCTGCACTCGAAGAGGATTTTCTCGAGCTATAGAAGCCTAATTGGCACGCTCTCAATTTCATTGGAAAGTAGACATCTTGGGCTTTCCAGCAATATATAATAGTTCATACTTTGTCCTAGATTTGATGGCCCAAACTAACGTTCAAAGCCAGCCAAAAACTTTCTAGCATAAAACGCCAGAACTGGCATAATTCTTGGCGTTAAACGCCCATTTTGGCACCCAAGGTGGCGTCTAATGCCAGCTTTGGGCATATGCACGTGAAAGCATGGAAGCTCAGCCAAAACACTCACCAAGTGGGTCCCAGAAGTGGATTTATGCACTATCTGCACTTAGTTAATCATTTTTCTGTAAACCAAAGTTACTTGTTTAGTATAAAAACTACTTTTAGAGATTTATTTTGGTACCTTATGACATTTTACACTTGATTTTGTATCTTCTATGGCATGAGTCTCTAAACCCCATTGCTGGGGGTAAGGAGCTCTGCTGTGTTTCAATGGATTAATGCAATTACTACTATTTTCTATTCAATCACGCTTGATTCTATTATAAGATACTCACTTGTACTTCAATCTGGAGGATGATATGATCCGTGACACTCATTATTATTCTCAATTCTATGAACGCGTTCCTGACAACCACTTTTATTCTATCTGAGCTCAACGTAGTCATTGGGTGACAGCTTGAGTGCGTATCTCTTGCATATCTAATACACGGACCGAGTCCGTGAGATTAGTATCTTTGTGGTATAGGCTAGAACCAATTGGCAGCATTCTTGGGATCCGAAAAGTCTAAACCTTGTCTGTGGTTTTCCGAGTAGGATCCGGGAAGGGTGACTGTGACGAGCTTCAAACCTGCGAATGTTGGGCGCAGTGACAGTGTACAGAAGGACAAGGATCCTATTCTGACGCTAGTGGGAACTGACAGATGATTAGCCGTGCGGTAGTCGTACATGGTATTTTTCATCCGAGACGAGAAATCCAACAGTTGATTAGCCGTGCAGAGATTGTACCTGGTATTTTTCATCCGAGAGGATTGGTGCACGAAATTGTGATCATCAACAATGGCGCCAAATACTTCGAGCTCTCAAACGTGAATCACACTTTGTCACAATTCCGCACAACTAACAAGCAAGTGCACTGGGTCATCCAAGTAATACCTTACGTGAGTAAGGGTCGATCCCACGGAGACTGTCGGCTTGAAGCAAGCTATGGTCATCTTATAAATCTCAGTCAGGCAGATTCAAATGGTTATGGAGGATTGATAATTAAAGATAAATAAAACATAAAATAAAGATAAAGATAGAGATACTTATGTAATTTATTGGTAGGAATTTCAGATAAGCGTATGAAGATGCTTTGTTCCTCCTGAACCTCTGCTTTCTTATTGCCTTCTTCCAATTACTCATACTCCTTTCCATGGCAAGCTTTATGTTGGGCATCACCATTGTCAATGGCTACTTCCCGTCCTCTCAGTGAAAATATTCTACGCACGCTGCCACCGCACGGCTAATCATCTATCGGTTCTTGATCATGTTGGAATAGGATCCATTGATCCTTTTGCGTCTGTCACATGCCCAACACTCGTGAGTTTGAAGATCGTCACAGTCATCCCTTCCCAAATCCTACTCAGAATACCACGGACAAGGTTTAGACGTTCCGGATCTTAGGAATGGCCGCCAATAATTCTAGCCTATACCACGAAGGTTCAAATCTTAGATTAGAAACCCAAGAGATACACATTCAAGCTTGTTTGCATGTAGAACAGAGGTGGTTGTCAGTCACGCGTTCATAGGTGAGAATGGTGATGAGTGTCACATATTCATCACGTTCATCATGTTCTTGGGTATGAATGAATATCCTGGAGAAGAAATAGACTTGAGTTGAATAGAAAAACAATAGTACTTTGCATTAATTCATGAAGAACATAAGAGCTCCACACCTTAATCTATGGTGTGTAGAAACTCCACCGTTGAAAATACTTAAGAACAAGGTCTAGGCATGGCCGTGAGACCAGCCTCCAAAAGTATCTAAGATAGCATAAGACTTATTAAAGATTTTTAAAATACAATAGTAAAAGGTCCTATTTTTGGAGAACTAGTAGCCTAGGGTTTACAGAAATAAGGAATTAATGCTGAAATCTTCTTCTGGGCCCACTTGGTGTGTGCTTGGGCTGAGCATTGAAGCTTCCATGTGTAGAGACTTTTCTTGGAGTTAAACGCCAGCTTTTGTGCCAGTTTGGGCGTTTAACTCCAGCTTTTGTGCCAGTTCTGGCGTTTTGACGCCAAAATTCTTAAGATGACTTGGAACGCCGGTTTGGGCCATCAAATCTTGGGCAAAGCATAGACTATTATATATTGCTGGAAAACCCAGGATGTCTACTTTCCAACGAAATTGAGAGCGCCAATTAGGCTTCTGTAGCTCCAAAAAATCCACTTCGAGTGCAGGGAGGTCAGAATCCAACAGCATCTGCAGTTCTTTTTCAGCCTCAGAATCAGATTATTGCTCAGGTCCCTCAATTTCAGCCAGAAAATACCTGAAATCACAGAAAAACACACAAACTCTTAGTAAAGTCCAGAAATGTGATTTTTATTTAAAAACTAATAAAAACTAACTAAAATATACTAAAAACATACTAAAAACAATGCCAAAAAGCGTATAAATTATCCGCTCATCACAACACCAAACTTAAATTGTTGCTTGTCCCCAAGCAACTGAAAATCAAATAGGATAAAAAGAAGAGAATATACAATGAATTCCAAAAACATCTATAAAGATCAGTATTAATTAGATGAGCGGGGCTTTTAGCTTTTTGCTTCTGAACAGTTTTGGCATCTCACTTTATCCTTTTGAAGTTCAGAATGATTGGCTTCTATAGGAACTCAGAATCCATATAGTGTTATTGATTCTCCTAGTTAAGTATGTTGATTCTTAAACTCAGCTACTTTATGAGTTTTGGCCGTGACCCAAAGCATTTTGTTTTCTAGTATTACCACCGGATACGTAAATGCCACAGACACATAACTGGGTGAACCTTTTTAGATTGTGACTCAGCTTTGCTAGAGTCTCCAATTAGAGGTGTCCAGAGCTCTTAAGCACACTCTTTTTGCTTTTGGACCACGACTTTAACCGCTCAGTCTCAAGTTTTCACTTGACACCTTCACGCCACAAGCACATGGTTAGGGACAGCTTGGTTTAACTGCTTAGGCCATGATTTTATTCCTGTGGGCCCTCCTATCCACTGATGCTCAAAGACTTGGATCCTTTTTATTTTACCCTTGCCTTTTGGTTTAAAGGGTTACTAGCTTTTTCTACTTGCTTTTCTTTCTTTTTCTCTTTTTATTTTCTTTTTTTGCATTTTTTTCGCATATATATATTTTTTTCTGCAAGCTTTTCATTGCTTTTTCTTGCTTCAAGAATCAATTTTATGATTTTTCAGATTATCAAATAACATTTTTCCTTTTCCATCATTCTTTCAAGAGCCAACAATTTTAACATTCATGAATCAACAAATTCAAAAAATATGCACTGTTCAAGCATTCATTCAGAAAAACAATAGTATTGCCACCACATCAAAATAACTAAACTGTTTTAAAATTTGAAATTCATGCACTTCTTTTTCTTTTTCAATTAAAAACATTTTTCTTTTAAGAAAGGTGATGGATTCATTTTCATAGCTTCAAGGCATAGACACTAAGACACTAATGATCATGTAATAAAGACACAAACATAGATAAACATAAAGCATAATTTTCGAAAAACAGAGAAATAAAGAACAAGGAAATTAAAGAATAGGTCCACCTTAGTGATGGCGGCTAGTTCTTCCTCTTGAAGATCTTATGGAGTGCTTGAGCTCCTCAATGTCTCTTCCTTGCCTTTGTTGCTCCTCTCTCATGACTCTTTGGTCTTCTCTAATTTCATGAAGGAGGATGGAATGCTCTTGGTGCTCCACCCTTAGTTGTCCCATGTTGGAACTTAATTCTCCTAGGGAGGTGTTGATTTGCTCCCAATAGTTTTGTGGAGGAAAATGCATCCCTTGAGGCATCTCAGGGATTTCATGGTGAGGAATTTCTTCATGTCCATGAGTGGGATCTTTTGTTTGCTCCATCCTTTTCTTAGTGATGGACTTATCCTCATCAATGAGGATGTCTTCCTCTATGTCAATTCCAGCTGAATTGCAGAGGTGACAAATGAGATGAGGGAAGGCTAACCTTGCCAAAGTATAGGACTTGGCCGCCACCTTGTAGAGTTCTTGGAATATAACTTCATGAACTTCTACTTCCTCCCTAATCATGATGCTATGGATCAGGATATCCTTGTCTATAGTAACTTCAGACCAGTTGCTAGTGGGAATGATTGAGCGTTGGATGAACTCCAACCATCCCCTAGCCACGGGATTGAGGTCATGCCTTCTTAGTTGAACTGGCTTTCCTCTTGAATCTCTCTTCCATCGAGCGCCCTCTTCACAGATGTCTATGAGGACTTGGTCCAACCTTTGATCAAAGTTGACCCTTCTAGTGTAGGGGTGTGCATCTCCTTGCATCATGGGCAAGTTGAATGCCAACCTTACATTCTCCGGACTAAAATCTAAGCATTTCCCCCGAACCATTGTAAGCCAATTCTTTGGGTCCGGGTTCACACTTTGATCATGGTTCTTGGTGATCCATGCATTGGCATAGAACTCTTGAACCATTAAGATTCTGACTTGTTGAATGGGGTTGGTGAGAACTTCCCAACCTCTTCTTCGAATCTCATGTCGGATCTCTGGATATTCACCCTTTTTGAGTTTGAAAGGGACCTCGAGGATCACCTTCTTCTTCGCCACAACTTCATAGAAGTGGTCTTGGTGCACCCTTGAGAAGAATCTCTCCATCTCTCATGACTCGGAGGTAGAAGATTTTGCCTTCCCTTTTCTCTTTCTAGAGGTTTCTCCGGCCTTAGGTGCCATAAATGGTTATGGAAAAATAAAAAGCAACGCTTTTACCACACCAAACTTAGAAGGTTTGCTCGTCCTCGAGCAAAAGAAGAAAGAAGAGAGTAGAAGAAGAAGAAATATAGGAGATGGAGGGGGCTTAGTGTTTCGGCCAAGGGGGAGAAGTAGTGTGTATGTTATGTGAAAATGAAGGAGTGAAGATGGGTTTATATAGGAGTGGAGAGGGGGGCATGGTTCGGCCATTATGGGTGGGTTTGGGTGGGAAAGTGGTTTGAATTTGAATGGTGAGGTAGGTGGGGTTTTATGAAGGATGGATGTGAGTGGTGAAGAGAATGGTGGGATTTGATAGGTGAGGGGTTTTTTGGGGAAGAGGGATTGAGGTTATTGGTGAATGGGTGAAGAAGAGAGAGAGAGGTGGGGTAGGTGGGGATCCTGTGGGATCCACAGATCCTGAGGTGTCAAGAATATCTCATCCCTGCACCAAGTGGCGTGAAAAAATGCCCCTTTCTGCCAATCCTGGCGTTAAACGCCAGGTTGCTGCCCATTTCTGGCGTTTAACGTCAGTTTCTTGCCTTTTTCTGGTGTTAAACGCCAGTCTGGTGCCCATTTCTGGCGTTAAACGCCCAGAATGGTGCCAGACTGGGCGTTTAACGCCCATTCTGCTACCCTTACTGGTGTTTAAACGCCAGTAAGTGTCTCTTCCAGGGTGTTCTGTTTTTTATTCTGTTTTTCAGTCTGTTTTTACTTTTTCAATTGTTTTTGTGACTTCATATGATCATCAACCTATAGAAAACATAAAATAACAATGGAAAATTACATAGATAAGTAAAATTGGGTTGCCTCCCAACAAGCGCTTCTTTAATGTCAATAGCTTGACAGTGGGCTCTCATGGAGCCTCACAGATGTTTAGAGCAATGTTGGAACCTCCCAACACCAAACTTTAGAGTTTGAATGTGGGGTTTCAACACCAAACTTAAAGCTTGGTTATGGCCTCCCAACACCAAACTTAGAGTTTGACTGTGGGGCTCTGTTTGTCTCTGTATTGAGAGAAGCTCTTCATGCTTCCTCTCCATGGTTACAGAGGGATATCCTTGAGCTTTAAACAGAAGGGAGTCTTCATTCACTTGAATGATCAATTCTCCTCTGTCAACATCAATTACAGCTTTTGCTGTGGCTAGGAAGGGTCTGCCAAGGATGATGGATTCATCCATACACTTCCCAGTCTCTAGTATTATGAAATCAGCAGGGATGTAGTGGCCTTCAACCTTTACCATGACATCCTCTACAAGTTCATAAGCCTATTTCTTTGAATTGTCTGCCATCTCCAGTGAGATTCTTGCAGCTTGTACCTTAATGATCCCTAGCTTCTCCATTACAGAGAGAGGCATGAGGTTTATGCTTGACCCTAGGTCACACAGAGTCTTCTCAAAGGTCATGGTGCCTATGGTACAAGGTATTGAGAACTTTCCAGGATCTTGTCTCTTCAGAGGTAATTTCTGCCTAGTCAAGTCATCCAATTCTTTAGTGAGCAATGGAGGTTCATTCTCCCAAGTCTCATTACCAAATAACTTGGCGTTTAGCTTCATGATTGCTCTAAGGTACTTAGCAACTTGCTCTTCAATAACATCTTCATCCTCTTCAGAGGAAGAATACTCATCAGAGCTCATGAATGGCAGGAGTAAATTCAATGGAATCTCTATGGTCTCTGTGTGAGCCTCAGATTCCCATGGTTTCTCATCAGGGAATTCCATGGAGGCCAGTGGACGTCCATTGAGGTCTTCCTCAGTGGAGATCACTGCCTCTTCCTCCTTTCCAGGTTCGGCCATGTGAGACGTGTTTATGGCCTTGCACTCTCTCTTTGGATTCTCTTCTGTATTGCTTGGGAGAGTACTAGGAGGGAGTTCGGTAACTTTCTTACTCAGCTGACCCACTTGTGCCTCCAAATTTCTAATGGAGGACCTTGTTTCAGTCATGAAACATTGAGTGGTTTTAATTAGATCAGAGACTATAGTTGCTAAGTCAGAGTGGCTCTGCTTAGAATCCTCTGTCTGTTGCTGGGAAGATGATGGAAAAGGCTTGCTATTGCTAAACCTATTTCTTCCACCATTACTGTTGTTGAAACCTTGTTGAGGTCTCTATTGATCCTTCCATGAGAGATTTGGATGATTTCTCCATGAAGGATTATATGTGTTTCCATAGGGTTCTCCCATGTAATTCACCTCTTCCATTGCTGGGTTCTCAGGATCATAAGCTTCTTCTTCAGGGGAAGCTTCTTTAGTACTGCCTGGTGCAGCTTGCATTCCAGACAGACTTTGAGAAATCATATTGACTTGCTGAGTCAATATTTTATTCTGAGCCAGTATGGCATTCAAAGTATCAATCTCAAGAACTTATTTCTTCTGATTTGTCCCATTATTCACAGGGTTCCTTTCAGAAGTGTACATGAATTGGTTATTTGCAACCATCTCAATGAGTTCCTGAGCTTCTGCAGGCGTCTTCTTCAGATGAAGAGATTCTCCAGCAGAGCTGTCCAATGACATCTTGGACAGTTCAGACAGACCATCATAGAAGATACCTATGATGCTCCATTTCGAAAGCATGTCAGAAGGACACCTTCTGATCAATTGCTTGTATCTTTCCCAAGCTTCATAGAGGGATTCTCCTTCCTTCTGTCTGAAGGTTTGGACTTCCACTCTAAGCTTGCTCAATTTTTGAGGTGGAAAGAACTTTGCCAAGAAGGCATTGACTAGCTTTTCCCAAGAGTTCAAGCTTTCTTTGGGTTGTGAATCCAACCATGTCCTAGCTCTGTCTCTTACAGCAAAAGGGAAGAGCATAAGTCTGTAGACCTCAGGATCAACCCTATTGGTCTTGACAGTGTCACAGATTTGCAAGAATTCAGCTAAGAACTGATGAGGATCTTCCAATGGAAGTCTATGAAACTTGCAATTCTGTTGCATTAGAGAAACTAATTGAGGCTTAAGCTCAAAGTTGTTTGCTCTAATGGCAGGGATTGAGATGCTTCTCCCATAGAAGTCGGGAGTAGGTGCAGTAAAGTGACCAAGCACCTTCCTTGCATTGTTGGCATTGTTGTTATTTTCGGCTGCCATGGCTTCTTCTTGTTTGAAAAGCTCTGTTAGGTCCTCTATAGAGAGTTGTACTTTAGCTTCTCTTAGCTTTCGCTTCAAGGTCCTTTCAGGTTCAAGATCAGCCTCAACAAGAATGCTTTTATCCTTGCTCCTGCTCATATGAAAGAGAAGAGAACAAGAAAGTATAGAATCCTCTATGTTACAGTATAGAGATTCCTTGAAGTGTCAGAAGAAAAGGAGAATAGAAGGAGAAGGTAGAAAGAGAAGAATTTGAACTTATCAAGAGGGATAGAGTTCGAATTGTTGATAGTGGAGGAGTGTTAGTCCTTAAATAGAAGGATGTGAGAAGAGGGGAAGAATTTTCAAAATTGAAGTAAAAGATTTTGAAATAATTAAAAGAAATTTTGAAAATTTGATTGATGATTTTCGAAAACTAAGATTGGGAAAGAAATTAAGTGATTTTTGAAAAGATTTTGAAATTAGAAATCAAAAAGATATGATTGAAAATTAATTTTGAAAAAGATGTGATTGAAAAGATATGATTGAGAAGATATGATTGAAAATCAAATTGAAAAGAGAAAGTTTTAAAATTAAAGTTGATTACTTGACTAATAAGAAATTAAAAGATATGATTCTAAAATTTAAAATTTGATCCTTCCTTAATAGGCAAGTAACAACTTGAAAATTTTGAATTAAATTACTAATTGTAGCAAGGATTTTCAAAAATAGTAAAAAAAATAAAAAATGGAAAGAAATTGATTTTGAAGAGATATGATTGAAAAGATATGATTTGAAAAAGATTTGATTTTGAAAAATTATGAAGATTTGAAAAAAATTTGGATTAAAAACAAAATCTTCCCTCTAGTGTCATCCTGGCGTTAAACGCCCAGAATGGCATCCATTCTGGCGTTTAACGCCCAAAATGCTACCTTTTTGGGTGTTAAACGCCCAGCCAGGTATCCTGGCTGGCGTTTAAACGCCCAGTCAGGTACCTTGGCTGGCGTTTAAACCCCAGTTTTCCTTCTTCACTGGGTGTTTTGAACACCCAGCTTTTTCTGTTTAATTCCTCTGCTGAATGTTCTGAATCTTTAATTCTTTGTATTATTGACTTGAAAAGACACAATTTTAAAAATATTTTTCTATTTTTAATGATGAGAAACAATAAAAATGCAACTATGATCAAATAAACAATGCATGCAAGACGTCATACTTAGAAATTTTCTTATTAGAGACACTAACAAATTGAAAATTCATATGAGAAACAACAAAACACACAAAACAAGAGAGATTGAAGATCAGAGCTAGAAAATCATCAAGAACAACTTGAAGATCAATGAAGAACATATTACATATATTCGAAAAAATGCAAGAAGAAGAAAGTCATGCAATTGACACCAAAATTAAAAATTGACACTAAGATACATAAAATATTTTTGATTTTTATGATTTTATAAATTTTTTTGTGATTTTTCGAAAATTATATGGAAAAGAGAATAAAGAGATTCAAAACTTTTAATAAGAATTCCAGGAATCATGAATGTTAGTCTAAATCTTCAGTCTAAAAAGATTAGACATGGCTAGCCAAGCTTCAGCAGGACATTACATTCAGCAGCTAAATTGATGAGAATCAATCAGATTTTGTGATGATAAGAACATTACCTTGAAACTCTAGAATTCATTCTTTAAAATTCTGAAAAATAAAAAAAAAGTACCTAATCTAAGCAACAAGATGAACCGTCAGTTGTCCAAACTCGAAGAATCCCCGGCAACGGCACCAAAAACTTGGTGCATAAAATTATGATCATCAACAATGGCGCCAAAGACTTGGAGCTCTCAAACGTGAATCACACTTTGTCACAATTCCGCACAACTAACCAGCAAGTGCACTGGGTCGTCCAAGTAATACCTTACGTGAGTAAGGGTCGATCCCACGGAGACTGTCGGCTTGAAGCAAGCTATGGTCATCTTATAAATCTCAGTCAGGAAGATTCAAATGGTTATGGAGGATTGATAATTAAAGATAAATAAAACATAAAATAAAGATAGAGATAGAGATACTTATGTAATTCATTGGTAGGAATTTCAGATAAGTGTATGAAGATGCTTTGTTCCTCCTGAACCTCTGCTTTCCTATTGCCTTCTTCCAACCATTCATACTCCTTTCCATGGCAAGCTTTATATTGGGCATCACCGTTGTCAATGGCTACTTCTTGTCCTCTCAGTGAAAATGTTCTACGCACAATGTCACCGCACGGCTAATCATCTGTCGGTTCTCGATCATGTTGGAATAGGATCCATTGATCCTTTTGCGTCTGTCACACGCCCAACAATCGCGAGTTTGAAGCTCGTCACAGTCATCCCTTCCCAGATCCTACTCAGAATACCACAGACAAGGTTTAGACATTTCGGGTCTCAAGAATGGCCGCCAATAATTCTAGCCTATACCACGAAGGTTCTAATCTTAGATTAGAAACCCAAGTGATACACATTCAAGCTTGTTTGCATGTAGAATGGAAGTGGTTGTCAGTCACGCATTCATAGGTGAGAATGGTGATGAGTGTCACATAATCATCACATTCATCATGTTCTTGGGTGCGAATGAATATCTTGGAGAAGAAATAGACTTGAGTTGAATAGAAAAACAATAGTACTTTGCATTAATTCATGAAGAACAGTAGAGCTCCACACCTTAATCTATGGTGTGTAGAAACTCCACCGTTGAAAATATATAAGAACAAGGTCTAGGTATGGCTGTGAGGCCAGCTTCCAAAAGTGTCTAAGATAGAATAAGCCTTATCAAAGATTTTTTAAAATACAATAATAAAAGGTCCTATTTATAGAGAACTAGTAGCCTAGGGTTTATAGAAATAAGTAATTAATGCAGAAAGGGACTTTTCTTGGAGTTAAATGCCAGCTTTTGTGCTAGTTCTGGCGTTTAACTCCAGCTTTTGTGCCAGTTCTGGCGTTTTGACGCCAGAATTCTTAAGCTAATTTGGAACGCCGGTTTGGGCCATCAAATCTTGGGCAAAGTATGGACTATTATATATTGCTGGAAAGCCCAGGATGTCTAATTTCCGACGCAATTGAGAGCGCACCAATTGAGCTTCTGTAGCTCCAGAAAATCTACTTCGAGTGCAAAGAGGTCAGAATCCAACAGCATCTGCAGTCCTTTTTCAGCCTCTGAATCAGATTTTTGCTCAAGTCCCTCAATTTTAGCCAGAAAATACCTGAAATCACAGAAAAACATACAAACTCATAGTAAAGTCCAGAAATGTGATTTTTATTTAAAAACTAATAAAAACATAATAAAAACTAACTAAAATATACTAAAAACATACTAAAAACAATGCCAAAAAGCATATAAATTATCCGCTCATCAAGGATCATACAGCTTGCCATTGAAGGAAGCCATGTGTGTTTGGAGAAGAAGACAGTAGAAAAGCAGAGATTCAGAGGACAGAGCATCTCCAGAACCTCAGCCTGTTTCTCATTACTGAATCACAAGTACCATTTATTTCATGTTATTTATGTTTCATAGACAAAAATCATCTTTATCATCAATCTCCTGACTAAGATTTACAAAATAACCATAGCTTGCTTCAAACCGATGATCTCCGTGGGATCGACCCTTACTCACGTAAAGTATTATTTGGACGACCCAGTGCACTTGCTGGTTAGTTGTGCGGAGTTATGAAAAGTGTAATCACAATTTTGTGCACCATGTTTTTGGCGCCGTTGCCGGGGATTGTTCGAGTTTAGACAACTGACGGTTTATTTTGTTGCTTAGAATAGGAAAAGTTTATCTTTTTGGTTTAGAGTCACTAAATTTGAGTCTTTTATTAATGTTTTTGTTAAAATTTTTAAAATCCTTATTTCTTTTTTCTAGATTGTTTTCGAAAATTTTTAATAAATAATTAAAAACCAATAAACTAATAATTGAGTTTAGTTTCATGTTTTAGGTTTGGTGTCAATTGCATGTTTTTATTTTTCTTTCAATTTTTCGAATTACATGATCTTAGTTCTTTATTAATTTTCAAGTTGTTCTTGTTTATTTTCCTTGTTTGATCTTTAGTCTTTCTTGTTTTGTGTCTGTCCTTATTTTTCTTGTGCATTTTCGAATTATTAGTCTCCAAAATATAAAAAATTTTTAAGTTTGGTGTCCTTTTTGTCCTTATTTCCTTAAAAATTTTCAAAATTTGTTCTTGGTGTTCATCTTGATCTTCAAAGTGTTCCTGGTGTTCATCTTGACATTCAAAGTTTTCTTGTTTGTTTTCTTTGTTTTGATCTAAAAATTCGAAGTTTGGTGTCTTTTTATTGTTTTCTCTTTCCTCATCAAATTCAAAATATTTTTTCCCTTTATTTTAATTGAATTTTCGATTTTTACTTTTAAAAATTCAGATTTTTATTTTAAATTTTTTATTCTATCTTATCTTAGTTTTAAAATTTCAAAATTCAAATCTCTTTCAAAAAAAAAAATCATATCTTTTTTTTCAAATGTTCTCTTTTATTTATTTATCTTTTTACAAGTATCTTTAATTTTAAGACATATCTTTTTCAAAACTCCCTAACCACTTTCTCTCTCTCCAATTTTCGAAAATTATATCCAAAATTTTTCAAATTTTTTTAATTAATTAGCCATTTTAGTATTCGACTTTTTTTGTTATTTATTTTAATCTATTTTATTTTATTTTCTTTTAGTTTTCGAAAACTTATTTTCTAGTTCCAATTATTTTATTTTATTTTCTTTTCTTTTGAATTCGGTTATCCTTAATTAAATAAAATAAAAACAAAAATATTTTTGATTTTCCTTTACTTTATTTCTATTTTACAATCCACATCATCTTCCTTTCTCCATCATGGACCTAAGTGGAATTGAACAGTTCAGAAGGACTCTGGGGTCTTATGCTAACCCCATTAATGCTTCCTATGGGAGTAGTATCTGTATACCTCCCATCAAAGCTAGTAGTTTTGAGCTAAACCCCCAGCTCATTATCATGGTGCAGCAAAATTGCCAGTATTTCGATCTTCCACAGGAAGAACCTACTGAGTTTCTGGCATAGTTCTTACAAATTGCTGACACAGTACGTGATAAAGAAGTAGATCAGGATGTCTACAGATTATTACTGTTTCCATTTGCTGTAAAAGATCAAGCTAAGAGGTGGTTAAACAACCAACCCACAGCAAGCATAAGAACATGGAAACAGTTATCAGACAAATTCCTGAATTAATATTTCCCTCCAAAAAGGATGACACAACTAAGGTTGGACATCCAAGGCTTTAAACAAGAGGATAATGAATCCCTTTATAATTCCTGGGAGAGGTATAGAGGGATGCTAAGGAAATGCCCCTCTGAAATATTTTCAAAATGGGTACAGTTAGACATCTTTTACTATGGGCTTACAGAAAAGGCCCAAATGTCTCTAGACCATTCAGTTGGTGGATCTATACATATGAGAAAGACAATTGAAGAGGCTCAAGAGCTTATTGATACAGTTGCTAGAAATCAATATCTATACTTAAGTAGGGGGTCCTCCATGAAAGAAGAAGCTAATGCAGTATCCAATGAACTTAGTCCTCAAGAACAAGTTGCTGAACTCAATCAGCAATTGCTTAGTATAACAAAACAGTTAGCAGAATTTAAAGAGATGCTACAAGAAACCAAAGATGCTAATGAGAATATGGAAAAACATTTGAATCAGACAAGACAGCAGCTATCTAGACAGATAACAGAAGAATGCCAAGCTGTTCAATTAAGGAGTGAGAAGACATTGAATATCTCAATTCAAAGCAGTAGAAAGTCAAGAAATGAATAACTAACAGAAAATAACCAAGCCACTGCTCAAAATCCCTCTGAGGACAGTAAGAGACCAGAGAGGAATGATTCTGGCTTTCAAATGCCAGAAAGGGGTGAAGACTTGGCGTTAAACGCCGAAAGGATAGCCAATTCTGGCGTTCAAACGCCAAAAAAGGGTGGCAACATGGCGTTAAACACCCAAAAAGCACCCAATTTTGGCGTTCAAATGCCAATAAGGGATCAGATACCTGCAAGTGCTGATAACAACACCCTTAAGCATGCTTCTCCAACCACTTTGGTAGGAAATAAACCTGCAGCAACTAAGGTTGAAGAATACAAAGCCAAGTTGCCTTATCCTCAAAAACTCTGCCAAGCGGAACATGATAAACAATTTGCCCGCTTTTCAGACTATCTTAGGACTCTTGAAATAAAGCTTCCTTTTGCAGAGGCACTTGAGCAAATACCCTTTTATGCTAAGTTCATGAAAGAGATCTTAAATCATAAGAAGGATTGGAAAGAAACTGAAAAAGTTTTCCTCACTGAAGAATGCAGTGCAGTCATCCTGAAAAGCTTACCAGAGAAGCTTAAAGATCCCGGAAGCTTTATGATACCATGCACATTAGAAGGTGCTTGTACTAAGACAGCTCTATGTGATCTTGGGACAAGTATCAACCTAATACCTGCATCCACTATCAAAAAGCTTGGTTTGACTGATGAGGTTAAACCAACCTGGATATGTCTCCAACTTGCTGATGGCTCCATTAAAATCCCATCAGGCATAATTGAGGACATGATTGTCAAGGTTGGGCCATTTGCCTTTCCTACGGACTTTGTAGTGCTGGAAATGGAGGAGCACAAGAGTGCAACTCTCATTCTAGGAAGACCTTTCCTAGAAACTGGACGAACCCTCATTAATGTCCAAAGAGGGGAGATAACCCTGAGAGTCAATGAGGATGAGTTTAAGTTGAATGCTGTCAAAGCTATGCAGCATCCAGACACACCAAAAGACTGCCTGAGCGCTGACATCATTGACTCACTGGTAGTAGAGGTCAATATGACTAAAAGTCTAGAATCAGACCTAGAGGACATTTTTAAAGATGTTCGGCTTGATCTGGAGGAACCAGAGAAAACAGAAGAATCTTTGAAAGCTCCTCAGGAAGAGTAGAAGCCTCCTAAACCCGAGCTCAAACCACTACCACCATCCCTGAAATATGCATTTTTGGGAGAAGATGACATTTTTCTTGTGATCATAAGTTCTACTTTAGAGCCAAGGGAAGAGGAAGCACTACTTCAGGTGCTAAGGACATACAAGACAGCTCTTGGGTGGTCCATAAGTGATCTTAAGGGCATTAGCCCAGCCAGATGCATGCACAAGATCCTATTCGAGGAAGATGCTAAGCCAGTGGTTTAACCACAGAGGCGGCTAAATCCAGCCCTAAAGGAGGTGGTGCAGAAAGAGGTCACTAAGTTACTAGAGGCTGTGATTATTTATCCTATTTCTGATAGTCCCTGGGTGAGCCCTGTCCAAGTTGTCCCCAAGAAGGGAGGCATGACAATAGTTCATAATGAAAAAAATGAACTAGTTCCTACAAGAACAGTTAAAGGGTGGCATATGTGTATTTACTATAGAAGACTCAATACAACCACCAGAAAGGATCATTTTCCTTTACCATTCATAGACCAGATGCTAGAGAAACTAGCAGGTCATGAATACTATTACTTTTTAGATGGCTATTCAGGTTACAACCAAATTGCAGTAGATCCTCAAGACCAAGAGAAAACAACATTCACATGTCCTTCTGGAGTATTTGCCTACAGAAGGATGCCATTTGGTCTGTGCAATGCACCTGTAACTTTTTAGAGGTGCATGCTCTCTATCTTCTATAATATGGTAGAAAAATTTTTGGAAGTCTTTATGGATGACTTCTCAGTATTTGGAGACTCATTCAGCTCATGTCTTGACCATCTAGCACTAGTTTTGAAAAGGTGCCAAGAGACTAACCTGTCTCTAAACTGGGAAAAATGTCACTTTATGGTGACTAAAGGAATTGTCCTTGGGCACAAAATTTCAAACAAGGGAATAGAGATAGACCAAGCTAAAGTAGAGGTAATTAAAAAATTAGCACCACCTACCAATGTTAAGGCAATCAGAAACTTTTTGGGGCATGCAGGATTCTATAGGAGGTTTATAAAGGATTTTTCAAAAATTGCAAAATCTCTGAGCAATCTGCTAGCTGCTGACATGACATTTGTCTTTGACACTGA
Organism: Arachis ipaensis; assembly: GCF_059453495.1. NCBI lineage: Eukaryota > Viridiplantae > Streptophyta > Magnoliopsida > Fabales > Fabaceae > Arachis > Arachis ipaensis. Next base: position 61,743,898 of record NC_142441.1, read on the forward strand.
GTGTCTGCAGGCGTTTGAAACTCTGGAAGCTAAGTTGGTCACAACACCAGTCATTTCTGCACCAGACTGGACAATACCATTCGAACTAATGTGTGATGCCAGTGACCATGCCATTGGTGCAGTGTTGGGACAGAGGCATAACAAGCTTCTGCACGTCATTTACTATGCTAGCCGTGTTTTGAATGACGCACAGAAGAATTACGCAACCACAGAAAAAGAGTTGCTTGCAGTGGTTTATGCCATTGATAAGTTTAGATCTTATTTAGTGGGATCAAAAGTGATTGTGTACACTGACCATGCTACTCTAAAATATCTCCTCACAAAGCAGGATTCAAAACCCAGACTCATAAGATGGGTGTTGCTTCTGCAAGAGTTCGATATAGAAATAAGAGATAGAAAAGGGACGGAGAACCAAGTATCAGATCACCTGTCCCGGATAGAACCAGTAGAAGGGGTGTCCCTCCCTCCTACTGAGATCTCTGAAACCTTTCCGGATGAGCAACTATTTGCCATTCAGGAATTACCATGGTTTGCAGACATTGCAAACTATAAATCTGTGAGATTCATACCCAAACAGTACAGTTAGCAACAAATGAAAAAATTGATTTCTGATGCAAAGTACTACTTGTGGGATGAACCATATCTCTTTAAGAGGTGTGCAGATGGAGTAATCCGCAGATGTGTGCCTATAGAAGAGGCACAGAAGATCCTATGGCATTGCCATGTATCACAATATGGAGGATATTTTGGAGGTGACCAAACAGCCACCAAGGTTCTCCAATGTGGTTTCCACTGGCCCACTCTCTATAGAGACTCCCGAGAGTTTGTACGTAACTGTGACAGTTGTCAGAGAGCTGGTAATCTGCCTTACGGTTATGTCGTGCCTCAGTAAGGGATCCTAGAGATTGAGTTGTTTGATGTATAGGGTATTAACTTCATGGGGCCTTTCCCACCATTATATTCAAATACTTATATTCTGGTGGCAGTAGACTATGTATCTAAATGGGTAGAACCAATTGCAACACCCACTAATGATACTAAGACAGTGATAAAGTTCCTCCAGAAGCATATCTTCACCAGGTTTGGTGTTCCTAGGATACTGATCAGTGATGGAGGCACTCATTTCTGCAATAAACAACTTGACTCTGATCTGGTACGATATGGAATTAACCATAAAGTGGCGACTCCATATCATCCACAGACAAATGGGCAGGCTGAAGTCTCGAATAGAGAACTAAAACGAATCCTGGAACAGACTGTAAGTACCCGTAGAAGGGATTGGGCAAGAAGTCTGGATGATGCTCTGTGGGCATACAAAACAGCATTCAAGACTCCTATAGGGACCTCTCCATACCAACTTGTGTATGGAAAAGCCTGTCATCTGCCAGTGGAACTGGAACACAAGTCCTATTGGGCAACCAGGTTTCTAAACCTTGATGCTAAGATAGCTGGAGAGAAAAGATTACTCCAGTTGAATGAGCTAGAGGAGTTTAGACTCAATGCTTTCGAAAATGCTAAAATCTATAAAGAAAAAGCAAAAAGATGGCTTCACAAAAGGCTGTCATCTAGAGTTTTTAAGCCAGGACAGAAGGTCCTGCTGTTTAACTCTAGGCTCAGATTGTTCCCTGGGAAATTGAAATCCCGGTGGAGGGGACCGTATGTGATTACAAGTGTGTCACCATATGGTTATGTAGAGCTTCAAGATGTTGATTGTGACAAAAAGTTCATTGTTAATGGACACAGAATCAAACATTATCTTGAAGGCAATGTTGAGCAAGAATGCTCAAAACTGAGACTAAATTAAAAAGCTTAATGAAGTCCAGCTAAAGACAGTAAAGAAGCGCTTATTGGGAGGCAACCCAGCTATTATCAAATCAAATTAGATGTTTATAACAATTATATAAATCCATTTAATTTTGTTGTCCATGTTTATTGATGCTTCTTCAGTGAACAAGTCAAGGGTATGAAGGTTCAGAACATAAAGCAGAAGAATCACAGAGTAAAAGAGCTCACTGGCATCAAAATGCGAGTAAAGAGGAAATCTGGGCGTTTAACGCCAAACTTGGCAGCATTCTGGGCGTTTAGAAAAATGCCCAGTTAGGAAGGATTTCTGGCATTTAACGCCAGCCAGGATACCTGGCTGGGCGTTAAACGCCCAAAATGATCACCTGATGGGCATTAAACGCCAGAACAGCTAGGGGAGAGGTAATTTTGTTTCAAATTCAATTTCTTTCGAATTTTCATGTTTTAAATAAAAATTTTCTGCATCCAAACATTACAAACATTCATTTTTTTTATTTCCATTCACAAAAATTTATAATCTTATAAATTCTTCTTGATTCTTTTTCAATTCTTCTCAATTCTTTTTCAAAAGTCATTCATCTTTCTAATTTCTTTTCAAATCTTTTTCATCCATTCATATCATCTTTTATTTCTTAGATGTATAAACAAAATAATTCAGATTTAACTTCCTCGTATTTTTTTCATATCTTTTAAATTTTTGAAAAGAATCTCATCTTTTTCATATCATCTTTATCTTTTATAAATCATATCCTTCAATCATATCTTGTTTCCAAGATTTCGAACCCATTCCCACCCTCCCCTCTATTTATACATTCGGCCATCCCCCTTCCTCCATCATTTGAATCCTTCTCTCCACCTATTCATCTTCTTTCCTTACTTTTGCTTGAGGACAAGCAAACCTCTAAGTTTAGTGTGATTTTCCGTGATCACTGACCAAGATCATGGCCCCTAAAGGAAAACAAACCACTCCAAGAGGCAAAAAAGAAAACAATCCAAAACCACATTAGATGCATGAGAGGTTCTGCACCAAAGAACATGCAGATCACTACTTCAAAATAGTGTGTGGAAAATCAGTGATCTCGGAAGTCAAGTTCGATCTGAAAGAAGACGAATATCCGGAGATCCAAGAGCAGATTCAAAATAGAGGATGGGAAATCCTAGCTAATCCTGAGATGAATATGGGAAGAAACTTAGTCTAGGAATTCTATGCAAATCTATGGCTGACAGATAAGCAAAGAATGGAGGGAACTGCCTTCCACACTTTTTGAACCATGGTTAGAGGAAGGATTATCTACTTCCATCTTGACAAAGTGAGAGAAGTCCTCAAACTTCCTCAACTGCAAGATGATCCAGAATCTTTTAATAGGAAAATGGCTAAAGATAAAAAGCTGGATCAAGTTCTAGAGGACATATGCCTCCCTGGAACCAAGTGGATAACCAATGCAAAAGGTGTTCCAAACCAATTGAAGAGAGGAGACCTCAAGCCAGTTGCTAGGGGCTGGCTGGATTTCATTGGGTAATCTATACTTCCCACCAGTAACCGTTCTGAAGTCACTGTCAAAAGAGCAGTGATGATTCACTGTATTATGCTGGGAAAAGAAGTGGAGGTTCATTATCTATACTTACCCAAGCTTGATCAGTCTGTTATGTAAAGATGCGAGAGTACAGATAGGTGTGGATGAGTATATCCGAGTTGAACAACCAATCACTAAAAGGGTAATAGATGGACCTCAAGTTCAAGACAACCTCACCAAGAGGAGGGCGCATGAACTTCCTCAATTTGACTATTGGGCCCGCTTAGAAGCATCTGTCAACAAGCTGCAAGAATCTATGAATCAACTCAAAGAAAAGTAGCAGAATCAGAATAACATGCTTTACAAACTGCTCAGAGAACAAGAGGAGCAAGGGCGTGAGCTACAGGAACTAAAGCACCAGAAGCTGATCCTTGAAGAGTCGGACATCCCACAGATTGAAGGAGCACCTATCTCTCAAAATAAAGGTTGTTGAGTCCTAACTCTGTGATAACTTTTATTATTATTAGAAACCTATTTTAAGAGTTATATAAGCATCGGTATTAGAGTCGTTTAATTTTATGTCTTTAATTTCCTTTCTTTTATTATTATTTATCTATTTTCATGTTTATTTTATGTCTTATTCCATGATCAATAAAGTTTAGAGTCTATGTCTTAAAGCTATGAATGATTCCATGAATCCCTTACCTTTCTTAATTGAATAATATTTTTATTTGCAAAAGTAAAAGAAGCACATGGATTTCGAATTTTATCTTGAAATTAGCTTAATTATTTTGATGTGGTGGCAATACGTTTTGTTTTCTCAATGAATGCTTGAACAGTGCATATTTTTTAATTTTTTGTTTATGAATGTTAAAATTGTTGGCTCTTGAAAGAATAAAGAAAAGGAGAAATGTTATTTGATAATCTGAAAAATCATAAAATTGATTCTTGAAGCAAGAAAAAGCAGTGAACACAAAGCTTGCCAAAAAATGGCAAAAAAAAAGAAAGAAAAAGAAAAAGCAAGCAGAAAAAGCCAAAAGCCCTTTAAACACAAAGGCAAGGGTAAAAAGGATCCAAGGCTTTGAGAATTAATGGATAGGAGGGCCTAAAGGAATAAAATCCTGGCCTAAGCGGCTAAACCAAGCTGTCCCTAACCATGTGCTTGTGGCGTGAAGGTGTCAAGTGAAAAGCTTGAGACTGAGCGGTTAAAGTCGTGGTCCAAAGCAAAAAGAGTGTGCTTAAGAGCTCTGGACACCTCTACCTGGGGACTCTAGCAAAGCTGAGTCACAATCTGAAAAGGTTCACCCAGTTATGTGTCTGTGGCATTTATGTATCCTGTGGTAAAACTGGAAAATAAAATGCTTAGGGTCACGGCCAAGACGCATAAAGTAGCTGTGTTCAAGAATCAACATACTGAACTAAGATAATCAATAACACTATCTGAATTCTGAGTTCCTATGGATGCCAATCATTCTGAACTTCAAAGGATAAAGTGGGATGCCAAAACTGATCAGAAGCAAAAAGGCTATAAGTCCCGCTCATCTAATTGAAGCTAATCTTCATTGATATTTTTGAGATTTATTATATTTTCTCTTCTTTTTATCCTATTTTGTTTTTAGTTGCTTGGGGACAAGCAACAATTTAAGTTTGGTGTTGTGATGAGCGGATAATTTATACCCTTTTTGGCATTGTTTTTACATTATTTTTAGTATGATTTAATTACTTTTTATTATATTTTTATTAGTTTTTATTCAAAAATCATATTTCTGGACTTTACTATGAGTTTATATGTTTTCTGTAATTTCAGGTACTTTCTGGATGAAATTGAGGGACCTGAGCAAAAATCTAATTCAGAGGCTGAGAAAGGACTGCATATGCTGTTGGATTCTGACCCTCCTACACTCGAAGAGAATTTCTGGAGCAATAGAAGCCCAATTGGCGCACTCTCAATTGCATTCGAAAGTAGACATCTTGGGCTTTCAATTAATATATAATAGTCCATAATTTGCCTGAGATTTGATGGCCATAACTGACGTTCAAAGCCAGCCTAAAACTTTCTAGCGTAAAATGCCAGAACTGGCATAATTCTTGGCGTTAAACACCCATTTTGGCACCAAGGGTGGCCTTTAATGCCAGCTTTGGGCATATGCACGTGAAAGCATGAAAGCTCAGCCCAAACACTCACCAAGTGGGTCCTGGAAGGTGGATTTCTGCACTATCTGCACTTAGTTACTCATTTTTCTGTAAACCTAAGTTACTTGTTTAGTATAAAAACTACTTTTAGAGATTCATTTTGGTACCTTTTGACATTTTACACTTTATTTTGTATCTTTTACGGCATGAGTCTCTGAATTCCATTGCTGGGGGTGAGGAGCTCTGCTGTGTTTCAATGGATTAATGCAATTACTACTGTTTTCTATTCAATCACGCTTGATTCTATTCTAAGATACTCACTCGTACTTCAATCTGGAGGATGATATGATCCGTGACACTCATTATTATTCTCAATTCTATGAACGCGTGCCTGACAACCACTTCCGTTCTATCTGAGCTTAACGTAGTCATTGGGTGACAACTTGAGTGCGTATCTCTTGGATATCTAATACACAGACCGAGTCCGTGAGATTAATATCTTCGTGGTATAGGCTAACACCTTGTCTAAACCTTGTCTGTGGTATTCCGAGTAGGATTCGGGAAGGGATGACTGTGACGAGCTTCAACCCTGCGAATGTTGGGCGCAGTGACAGTGTGCAAAAGGACAAGGGTCTTATTCTGACGTTAGTGGGAACCGACAGATGATTAGCCGTGCGGTAGATGTACATGGTATTTTTCATCTGAGACGAGAAATCTGACAGTTGATTAGCTGTGCAGAGATCGTACCTGGTATTTTTCATTCGAGAGGATCATACAGCTTGCCATTGAAGGAAGCCATGCGTGTTTTGAGAAGAAGACAGTAGGAAAGCAGAGATTCAGAGGACAGAGCATCTCCAGAACCTCAGCCTGTTTCTCATTACTGAATCACAGGTACCATTTATTTCATGTTATTTACATTTCATAGACAAAAATCGTCTTTATCATCAATCTCCTGACTAAGATTTACAAAAAAACCATAGCTTGCTTCAAGCCGACAATCTCCGTGGGATCGACCTTTACTCACGTAAGGTATTACTTGGACGACCCAGTGCACTTGCTGGTTAGTTGTGCGGAGTTGTGAAAAGCGTAATCACAATTTCGTGCACCAGCTAGCCATACATAAGTATACATAATTATACAGAAAACTGACAGTTTTAAAACAACTTATACAAGTTTTTGTCTCATAATACAAGCCTCTAGGCTAAACAAAATACAAAAGAGAGATGTATAAACAGATAAACCAAAAAGACTCCAAAAGAATTCAGGATCCTCCGCTCCTGTCACCATCCACAGCAACTCACCGAGGTGGGTTGTGACCTGCATCTGAAAAACACAACAAAGATATGGTATGAGAATCGGAGGTTCTCAGTATGGTAACAGTTCCAAGTGATGTAGGATATAAGACCTCGGGACATCAAAGGCAATCCTAAGCTCCATATCCATCACAAGATTCAACTTAAAGCATACTAAAACAATTAAGCATGAATATATCCACCTTAACTTAATAAATAAGGTAGTCTATCTTAGGGGTGTCTACTCTAACCAAACACCGTTGTCCCACAGCCTTCACCAACCGATCCTCCTTGCGATCCCATCGCCACCGCCTTCCGAACCTCCTCAATCCCAGTAGAAAGCACAAGTAATATACAATGCAAGTAACACACAAGTAGAAGCATATAAGGCATATAATTCAAATAGCAATTAGGCATGTTATTCAATTAGGCAAACCATTACAAGTAAACAAAGCATACAAACAGGTAGAAGATGCATATGATGAATGCCTGCCCTACTGGCTGTGATATCACATTGTCGGTTCAACTGCCAACCCGACACATCTCCATCGAGACGTCGCCCTTCAGATTTCTCATATGGGAACCCCCAAGATATAGTGCCCGGATCACTATCCAGGTATCAGCGCCTGCTCGCCCTATAAATCCGAAGGGATGTGAGCGGGATACTCTTGCCACAGACCTCACATCTCAACGTAAGTGGGATTAACCACCGTACTTACGCCGCCGCCGCTACCTTGACAGGCTGGATTAACCACCGTCCCTGCTAGGCACATAGCATCTCATAATATCATATAAAAATATTATCTCAGTGGTTTTCAAAAACATTTTCAGTATACATAGATCCATCACTTCAATCCGAGTCCCCGACTCATCTCAACCACTGTCCCTTCATAACTCAGTATCCAAATGTCAATAATTCATCATTCCTCATCTCATATATCATTCATCCTTTACCTAACGTCAAACCCCTTATCAGCACACCAGAATCCTAGGCCTCCGTTTTCTAATTTATCACAAAACCATGTTCTAGAACCCTTAAGTTATATCCCATGTTCTAATACTCAAAACTAAGCCCAAAACTCTTAAAATGGTGTTTTAGAAGCTTACAACCTTGTTGGGAAGGTAGAATAGTTGAAAAACAAGAAAAATTTAGGGAAAAGGATGTGTGCGGCCGCACAGAGGTGTGTGCGTGCGCATGCCCAGAAAGTTTTAAAATGTGTGTGTACCCGCACAGGGGTGTGCGTACACACAGGTGACAAAATTTTTAGAATCTGTTCACCTGCACGACCCGTGCCAGCACCCCCAACAGACTGACCTTCCCGACGTGTGCGTCCGCACAGACCTGTGTGTCTGCACAGGTTGAAGTTTTTCCTTGGATATGTGCGCGCACAAGCTGTTCTAGTGCTGCGAACAGAGCGCACTTCCCTGCCTGTGCGTGCGCACAGGTGTGTATGCGTCTGCACAGGTTGAAATTCTTGCAGGGTGTGCGACCGCACGAGAGTGTGCGCCCGCACATATCAGTAATCATGAAATTCCGCAACTTTGCAGAATTTCAGATTTTTAACACCAACTTTGAAGGATCATAACTTCCTCTACAAAATTCCAATTTTCACAAACTTTATATCGATTTAAAGGGTTTTAAAAGATCTTTAATTAGAAATATTTTTCAATCAATTTCAAAAACCGAGACAAAAGTTATGATCATACAAAGTTCATCAAAAATCTAATTTTTTTACCTAAATTCACAACTTACACAATTTCTTACGATACACATTCCAAACTATACCATACCATTCCAAACCCCCTCCTCTCATCATATATATATATATTCACCAATCATCATCATCTCATTACCACTTCTCATCACCAACTCAACCAAGATTCATATTCATAATCAACAATACTCATGCATCTAATCCATCATATTTTAACTTCATCATGTAATCACAACAACACATCAATACATTATACCTCATTAACACAACCAATCATCAACAACATACAATTTCCAAACCTATCCTATAGGTCACTAGCCTAAGTGTCCATGAATATTATATACTGCATAAAGGAAACTGGTGCACGAAATTGTGATCATCAACAATGGCGCCAAAGACTTGGAGCTCTCAAACATGAATCACACTTTGTCACAATTCCGCACAACTAAGCAGCAAGTGCACTGGGTCGTCCAAGTAATAAACCTTACGTGAGTAAGGGTCGATCCCACGGAGACTGTCGGCTTGAAGCAAGCAATGATCATCTTGTAAATCTCAGTCAGGAGGATTCAAATGGTTATGGAGGATTAATAATTAAAAGATAAATAAAACATAAAACAAAGATAGAGATACTTATGTAATTCATTGATAGGAATTTCAGATAAGCGTATGAAGATGCTTTGTTCCTCCTGAATCTCTGCTTTCCTATTGCCTTCTTCCAATCATTCATACTCCTTTCCATGGCAAGCTTTATTTTGGACATCACCGTTGTCAATGGCTACTTTCCGTCCTCTCAGTAAAAATGTTCTACGCACGCTGTCACCGCATGGCTAATCATCTGTCGGTTCTCGATCATGTTGGAATAGGATCCATTGATCCTTTTGCATCTGTCACATGCCCAACAATCGCGAGTTTGAAGCTCGTCACAGTCATCCCTTCCCAGATCCTACTCATAATACCACAGACAAGGTTTAGATGTTCCGGATCTCAGGAATGGCCGCCAATAATTCTAGCCTATACCACGAAGGTTCCAATCTTAGATTAGAAACCCAAGAGATACACATTCAAACTTGTTTGCATGTAGAACGGAAGTGGTTGTCAGTCACTTGTTCATAGGTGAGAATGGTGATGAGTGTCACATAATCATCACATTCATCATGTTCTTGGGTGCGAATGAATATCTTGGAGAAGAAATAGACTTGAGTTGAATAGAAAAACAATAGTACTTGTATTAATTCATGAAGAACAGCAGAGCTCCACACCTTAATCTATGGTGTGTAGAAACTCCACCGTTGAAAATACAAAAGTGATAATGGTGTAAGCATGGCCGAATGGCCAGCCTCCAAGTTCTAGGGACTAAACGTCCAAGGATGAAAATACAATAGCAAAAGGTCCTATTTATAGAAAACTAGTAGCCTAGAGTTACAGAAATGAGTAATTAATGCATAAATCTTCTTCCGGGCCCACTTGGTGTCTGCTTGGGCTGAGCATTGAAGATTCCATGTGTAGAGACTTTTCTTGGAGTTAAACGCCAGCTTTTGTGCCAGTTTGGGCGTTTAACTCCAGCTTTTGTGCCAGTTCTGGCGTTAAACGCCAGAATTCTTGAGCTGACTTGGAATGCCTATTTGGGCCATCAAATATCGAGCAAAGTATAAACTATTATATATTGCTAGAAAGCCCAAGATGTGTACTTTCCAACGCATTAGAGAGTGCGCCAATTGGGCTTCTGTAGCTCCAAAAAATCCACTTTGAGTGCAGGGAGGTCAGAATCCAACAGCATCTGCAGTCCTTTTTCAGCCTCTGAATCAGATTTTTGCTCAGGTCCCTCAATTTCAGCCAGAAAATACCTGAAATCATAGAAAAATGCACAAACTCATAGTAAAGTCCAGAAGAGTGATTTTTATTTAAAAACTAATAAAAACATAATAAAAACTAACTAAAATATACTAAAAACAATGCCAAAAAGCGTATAGATTATCCGTTCATCACAACACCAAACTTAAATTGTTGCTTGTCCCCAAGCAATTGAAAATCAAATAGGATAAAAAGAAGAGAATATACAATGAATTCCAAAAACATCTATGAAGATCAGTATTAATTAGATGAGCGGGGCTTTTAGCTTTTTGCTTCTGAACAGTTTTGGCATCTCACTTTATCCCTTGAAGTTCAGAATGATTGGCATCTAAAGGAACTCAGAATCCAGATAGTGTTATTGATTCTCCTAGTTAAGCATGTTGATTCTTGAACACAACTACTTTATGAGTCTTGGCCGTGACCCTAAGCATTTTGTTTTCCAGTATTACCACCGGATACATAAATGCCACATACACATGACTGGGTGAACCTTTTCAAATTGTGACTCAGCTTTGCTAAAGTCCCCAGTGAGAGGTGTCCAGGGCTCTTAAGCACACTCTTTTTGCTTTGGACCACAACTTTAATCGCTCAGTCTCAAGTTTTCACTTGACACGTTCACGCCACAAGCACATGGTTAGGGACAGCTTGGTTTAGCCGCTTAGGCTAGGATTTTATTCCTATGGGCCCTCCTATCTACTGATGCTCAAAGCCTTGGATCCCTTTTTCTATTTTACCCTTGGATCCCTTAACACATATATCAAGGCATCTAATGGTAATAAGAGAGGATTTAATAAGCAAATATAAGATCAAAGAAGCATATTTTCAATCATAGCACAAAATCAGGAAGAAAACGTAAAACCATGCAAATAGTATGGACAAGTGGGTAAAGAGTTGATAAAATCCACTCAATTAAGCACAAGATGAACCATAAAATAGTGGTTTATCATAGGCCAAGAGTGAAAAAGACTACTCCATGATCAAAGTAAACAATTCATGAAACACTTGGTAAGCATTAACAAAAGACATGTTCAAAATGGCAATTAAATTGAATTCTACAAGTACCCACTAACAATTATCAACATATGATCATCCAAACAACAAAGCTAAACATAGAAATCATCAATGCAACATATCACAAGTCAAGATTCATAACATTCATGAAATGGGTATAAAATGATAATTGACAAGAATTCATAACTATCATAAGACAAATTGTAACAAGGAATTCAAATTGAACAATTAAAACTAGTATTTAACAAGATCCAAGTCACAAATCAACAAGGGAAGATCAAATTAAAACTAGATCTAGAGAAGAACAAGGGTTTCTCTCTCTAGAACAACAAAAGAACCAAAAAACTAGCTAAAATTGTGTCCTTGTGTATAAGGAGTGATCTCTCCCTTTCCCCTAGCATCCTTGGTTCTTTTTCCACGTAGAAACAGCTTGAAATTGGGCCTAATGAGCCTCAGAAATCACCAGGTATGATTTCCTTTAATGAGGTCACGTGCAGCTTTCCACGCGTGTGCGCCATGCGTGCGTGCACGCCGATTGCTTTTGCGATCCACGCGTACGCGCCAAGTGCACGTGCGCGTAGATATAAATTTCCTGATCTGCGCAGAGGCATCCCTCCTTGCGCGCCGCTTCCAGCCAATCCCATCCACGCGTGCGCGTGGAGTGCGCGGGCGTGCCGATGCTGCTTCTCCCAAGATTTCAATTCTTCATCTTCCTCCCTTTTTGTACATGCTTTCTTCCTCTCTTCTAAGTCATTCCTACCCTATAATTCCTGAAATTACTCAACAAATACATCACGGCATCGAATGGCAATAGAAGAGAATTAAAATATGGCAATTTTGAGGCAAAATAAGCATGTTTTCCATTATAGAGCAATATTGGAAGGTAAACACAAAACTATGCATTTCTTGCGAATAAGTGTGAGAAATATTGATAAAATCCCCCAAAATAAGCACAAGATAAACCACAAAATCGGGGTTTATCAAATCTCCCCACACTTAAACCAAGCATGTCCTCATGCTTAAAATAAAAAGACCAAAGATCATGGTGAGAAAAGGGTTTATGAAATGCAAACTATCTAAGTGGATAAATGCAACTAATGTAAAATCATCTACCTACTTGGTCAAGAGTAAATCTATCCTCCAAGAATACACGTGAGCATGTAGGGTGAAAATAGTATGTGATTCATGAATCCTACGAATCCTAACAAATTGAACATCACTATGGAATGCATATGACTTGCTAAACGAACGCTTGTGAAAGACGGGAACAAGCATTGAGCATCGAACCCTCACCGGAAGTGTATCCACTTTAATCATGCTTTCCAAGATTTGTTTTTCATCTAACAATCAACAATTACTTAATGCATGCTTACAAGTATCATGAGGTCTTATTCATGGGTTGCAACGGGGCTAGGGTGAAGGCAAGGATGTATATGGCCAAGTGGGTTCAAAATTTGAGTCCTTGATCAACCTAGGATCCACTAGACACATAGAACAACCTATAAAACTACAATACATTCCTAGCTACCCTTGAATTTTACCCTTTTTGCATACTCATGCATTCTTTTCAATTCACGCCCATATGCATTGTTTTTATTACTTTATCTTGGGGCGTCTTTGTCCCCTTTCATTGCTTTCTTTCTTTTTTTTTTCTTCTTATACATCCCCTTTTCTTGGGGTTTCTTTGTGAACCAAAATGTCAATGCATATGGTTTAATTATTCACTACATGAGTATGTTCCCAAAATCCTAGAATTTTCAATTACACTACAATTACATGCCTATATATCTACCCGAATTTCCCAAGTATACCCTCCTATTTGAATGATACACATCCTAACTTACCTAAGCTAATCAAGGATTCAAATTTAGGGACATTCATGGTTTTTCGCTTAGGGTTGTTGATGTGCTATTTTCAAGAACAAAGGGGGTTTACCATAGGCTCAAAATTAGTTAGCAATGGTAGATAAAAGGGTTAAGGCCATTTGGGAAAAGTGACTATTGAAAATTGATGGCCTCAATCATGTAAATGCATTCATACACAAAGCAATGGACATATAGAATCAGACAAAGGAAGGATCACAATCGTAGAGAGAGATATGCACACAAGAGTGGAAATAATGGTTAAAAGATGTAACCATGCAATAGGCTCAAAACTTTCATGCTTGTGTTCTTAGCTCAATCACTATGTTCCAAAATACATTCTTAAAGCAAGTTTACTGCAAATTTTTTTTTTTTTAAGAATTTTGGTAGGTCACCCAAAACACAGTTTCTTGGAAAGGAAGTTATTATTTTGACCAAGTAAATCTATAGAAACTAACCATCATGCAAAGGTATTTACAAGAAAAACTAACTACACATGCACTATACTAATTTCTAAGCAAAAGATAAATCCATGGGTATTGAGGGGAAGAGAATGTTACCCATGGAGATCGGTCGAACGACCTCCCCACACTTTAGAAATTAGCACGGTCCTCCGTGCTACGAATAATACGCAAGGGACGGTCAGGACCGGAACCTTCATTATCCCCTTCATCAGAACTCCCATCGCTTGGGTTTGAGGTGGATGTGAATATTTCGGGTTCCTCTATGCTAGGGGCAACACAATGCAGAAGTTTCTTGATGTAGGTATATCGGCGGTGGTTGCGCCACTCATATCTATCAAGCTTCTGGTGAAGATCTTCTATCCTTTGATGTGTGGATCTCAGTGGTGGTGATGATGAGCTAGAAGGAAAAAGAAGTGGCGGGGCCATGTCGAGGCTTGGTTTGCTCATGGGAAGGTGTAGGTATTTCCCGCTTGGGACCACATCGCTCTTAGCTGGAACTATAATCTTCTTATCCTTGGCTTCCCAAGAAACACCCGCAGCAGCAACTAAGTCAGATACCAATGCTGGAAAAGGCAAATTACCCCGGTCGTGAACGTGACTCATCACTTGCTTGACAAGAAGCGGAATGTTCACCGGCTTCTCCGTGAGAACACACCAAACAAGCAAGGCGAGGTCTGCCGTGAAGGACGACTTGTGGGTGCTAGGAATCACATAGTGAGATAGGATCTGGGCCCAAACTCTAGCTTCCACAGTGAGGAAGAGAGCGTCAATGGACTTAGGCCTCATCCGGAGCTGACCTTGGATCCAAAATGCCTCTGGCTCAGCAATGACTTGGAGAATCGAGTCCCAATTATATCCATACTTTCCTCGCTTACGTAAGACTTCTTGGTAGCCATCCATGTCACTTGGCACTGGTAGAACATTAAGCACTTGCTGAATAGCCTCTTCTGAAACTGAGACTTGCTTCCGGCGCATGTATACTGATTGAAGAGAGGACAGGTGGTAATTAGTGTAGAATTCTTCCACCCAAGAGAGGTTGATTTCCTTTGGTTTCCTCAAGAGAAACTCCCATCCTCGCTGTTCAATGCGGGGCAAAATATAAGGAGCAACCTTGTCCGGCGGAGCTAGTAGATGCTCAGGGTGATAGTTCCTTACAGCTATGGAAGGGAACATAAGTTCACAGAAGCGGTTGGGGAACCTTGAAGAATCTTTTGCCGATTTGCCCTTGTCATTCTCATCAAGAGGAGCGGGTGTCATCCCTTTCTTAGATGGGGGTTTGGCTCCTAATGAAGAGCGCACCTTAGAGTTTGATTTTTGGGGTGCCCTTTTTGCGGCTGGTTTCCTTAGAGCTATCTCCTTGCCTTTCTTGGTGGCCATCCTAAAAAGGGAGAGAATGAAGGAAAACATTAAACCCAAGAATCAATTTAGCAAAAACATGCAAGTGACTTGTGGTGCCCATAGTGAATGTAAAGGCAAGGGTCACAATACTTGACATGGGATGCAAGAGGAAGTAAAGCATGCAATGGCATGAGAAGAGTAGTCTCAAGCATCCATAATAAAGAGCAAGTCATGTTCAACGAATGTTTAATTGGTAAGTATCAACTATAAGCATATAAATTAGACTCAGTGCATTTAAGAGAAAGCAAGTTGATGAGCGGATAAGTTATACGCTTTTTGGCATTATTTTTAGTATGTTTTTAGTATATTTTAGTTAGTTTTTATTAAGTTTTTATTAGTTTTTAAATAAAAATCACTTTTCTGTGATTTCAGGTATTTTCTTGCTGAAATTGAGGGACCTGAGCAAAAATCTGATTCAGATGCTGAAAAAGGACTGCAGATGCTGTTGGATTCTGACCTTCCTGCACTCAAAGTGGATTTTCTGGAGGTACAGAAGACCAATTGGCGCGCTCTCAATTGCGTTGGAAAGTAGACATCCTGGGCTTTCCAGCAATATATAATAGTTTATACTTTATCCGATATTTGATGGCCCAAACAGGCATTCCAAGTCAGCTTAAGAATTCTGGCATTTAACGCCAGAACTGGCATAAAAACTGGAGTTAAACGCCCAAACTGGCACAAAAGCTGGTGTTTAACTCCAAGAAAAGTTTCTACACATGAAAGCTTCAATGCTCAGCCCAAGCACACACCAAGTGGGCCCCGGAAGTGGATTTTTACACTAAACACCCTAGCTTACTCATTTTCTGTAACCCTAGGTCACCAGTTTACTATAAAAACTACTTTTAGTGATTCATCTTGTACCTCATGACACTTTAGACGTTTCATATTGTATTCTCTACGGCATGAGTCTCTAAACTCCATTGTTGGGGGTGAGGAGCTCTGCTGTTCTTCATGAATTAATGCAATTACTACTGTTTTCCATTCTATCACGCTTACTTCTATTCTAAGATATTCATTCGGACTTCAACCTGATGAATGTGATGATTCATGACAATCATCATCATTCTCACCTATGAACGCATGCCTGACAACCACCTCCGTTCAACATGCAATCAAGCTTGAATGTGTATCTCTTGGGTTTCTAATCTAAGATTGGGACCTTTGTGGTATAAGCTAAAATTATTGGCGGTCATTCCTGAGAGCCAGAACGTCTAAACCTTGTCTGTGGTATTCTGAGTAGGATCTGGGAAGGGATGACTGTGACGAGCTTCAAACTCGCGAGTGTTGGGCGTAGTGACAGACGCAAAAGGATCAATGGATCCTATTTCGACATGATCGAGAACCGACAGATGATTAGCCGTGCGGTGACAGCAGAGATTGCCATGGAAGGAGCCTTGCGTGTATGAAGAAGAAGATAGTAGGAAAGCAGAGATTCAGAAGACAAAGCATCTCCAAAGCCTCAACTTGTTCTCCATTTCTGCATAACAAGTATTTATTTCTTGTTCTTTTACTTTTTACAATCAAATTTGAGAATTATTGATATCCTGACTAAGAGTTACAAGATAACCATAGCTTGCTTCAAGCCGACAATCTCCGTGGGATCGACCCTTACTCACGTAAGGTATTACTTGGACGACCCAGTGCACTTGCTGGTTAGTTGTGCGGAGTTGCAAAATTGTGATTGTAATTTCGTGCACCAAGTTTTTGGTGCCGTTGCCGGGGATCGTTCGAGTTTGGACAACTGACGGTTTATCTTGTTGCTTAGATTAGGAATATTTTATTTTTGTTGGTTTAGAGTCTTTTATTTGAGTTTAGTTTCATATTTTAAGTTTGGTGTCAATTGCATGCTTTTACTCTCTTTTAATTTTTTCGAATTTGCATGTTCTTAGTCTTTCTTGATCTTTAAAAATTCTAGGTTTGGTGTCTTCTTTGTTTTTCCTTTAATTTTTCGAAAATATTGTGCTTGATTTTCTAAAAATTTTAAGTTTGGTGTCCCTTGTGCTTTTATCTACTTAAAAATTTTTCAAAAATTGTTCTTAGTGTTCATCTTGATCTTCAAAGTGTTCTTGGTGTTCATCTTGATATTCAAAGTTTTCTTGTTTGTTCTCTGTGTTTTGATCTAAAATTTCTAAGTTTAGTGTCATTTTGTTGTTTTTCTCTTTCCGCATTAAAATTCAAAAATAAAAAAAATATCCTTTCCTTATTTTACTCATAAATTTCGAAATTTTGCATTAATTTAGTCAAAGATTTTCAAAATCATATCTTTCTTTTTAGTCAAGTAAATATTCTAATTTCAAAAATTGATCTTTTCAAATCTTTTTCAAAAATTAAATCTTTTTAATTTCTTCAATCATATCTTTTCAATCATATCTTTTTTTTATTTGCAATCATATCTTCTCAATCATATCTTTTTCAAAATAATTTTCAATCATATCTTTTTAATTGATAATTTCAAAATCTTTTTAATTAATTAATTAATTTAGTTTTTAATTTGATTTTATTTTATTTCCTCTTTGTTTTCGAAACTTTATTTTATTTTCCATTTATTTTACTTTATTTTATTTGGTTAATTTTAAATAAAATAAAATAAAAACAAAAATATATTTTATTTGCAATCCACATCATCTCCCTTTCTCCATTATGGACCTAAGTGGAAGTGAACAGTCCAGAAGGACTCTGGGGTCATATGCTAACCCCATTACAGCTGCATGTGGGAGTAGTATCTGTATACCTCCCATCAAAGCAAGCAGCTTTGAGCTAAATCCTCAACTCATTATCATGGTGCAGCATAATTGCCAGTATTCCGGTCTTCCACAGGAAGAACCCACTGAGTTTCTGGCACAATTCTTACAAATTGCTGACACAGTACGTGATAAAGAAGTAAATCAGGATGTCTACAGATTATTATTGTTTCCATTTGCTGTAAAAGATCAAGCTAAGAGGTGGTTAAATAACCAACCCACATCAAGCATAAAAACATGGAGACAATTAACAGACAAATTCCTGAATCAATTTTACCCTCCAAAAAGGATGACACAGCTAAGGCTGGACATCCAAGGCTTTAAATAAGAGGATTATGAATCTCTTTATAATGCCTGGGAAAGGTACAGAGGGATGCTAAGAAAATACCCCTCTGAAATGTTTTCAGAGTGGGTACAGTTAGACATCTTCTACTATGGACTTACAGAAAAAGCTCAGATGTCTCTAGACCACTCAGCTGGTGGATCTATACACATGAGAAAAATAATTGAAGAGGCTCAAGAACTCATAGATACAGTTGCTAAAAATCAACATCTGTACTCAAACAGTGAGCCCTCCATAAAAGAAGAGGCTATGGCAGTAACTACTGATCCCAATCCTCAAGAACAGATTGTTCAACTTAATCAGCAATTACTCCTTATGACAAAATAATTAGCAGAATTCAAAGAGATGCTCCAAGACACTAAAAATGCTAACAAGAATATAGAAGCACAATTGAATCAGACAAGACAGCAGCTATCTAAACAGATAATAGAAGAATGCCAAGCTGTCCAACTAAGGAGCGGAAAGACATTGAATAACTCAGATCAGGTCAAAATAGCAAAAAGTCAAGAAGGGAACAAATGACAGAGGATGACCAAACCACTACCCAAGATCCCTCTGAGGACATCAAGAGCCCAGAGAGGAATAACTCTGGCATTCAAACGCCAGAAAAGGGGGAAAAATTGGCGTTAAACGCCCATTCCTTGCCCAGTTCTGGCGTTTAAACGCCAGAAAAGGGTGGAAAGCTGGCGTTAAATGCCCATCCAGCACCCAATCCTAGCGTTCAAACGCCAATGAAGGATCAGACACCTGCAAGTGCTGATAGTAACCCCTCTAAGAAGGCTTCTCCAACCACTTCTGTAGGGAATAAACCTGCAGCAACTAAGGTTGAAGAATATAAAGCCAATATGCCTTATCCTCAGAAGCTCCGCCAAGCGGAACAGGATAAACAATTTGCCCGCTTTGCAGACTATATCAGGACTCTTAAAATAAAGATCCTGTTTGCAGAGGCACTTGAGCAAATACCCTCTTATGCTAAGTTCATGAAAGAGATCTTAAGTCATAAGAAGGATTGGAGAGAAACTGAAAAAGTGTTTCTCACTGAAGAATGCAGTGCAGTCATTCTGAAAAGCTTACCAGAGAAGCTTCAATATCCAGGGAGCTTTATGATACCATGCACAATAGAGGGTGCTTGTACTAAGACAGCTCTATGTGACCTAGGAGCAAGTATTAATCTAATACCTGCATCCACCATCAGAAAGCTTGGCTTAACTGAAGAGGTCAAACCAACCCGGATATGTCTTCAACTTGCTGATGGCTCCATTAAATACCCATTAGGCATAATTGAGGACATGATTGTCAAGGTTGGGCCATTTGCCTTTCCCACTGACTTTGTTGTGCTAGAAATGGAAGAGCACAAGAGTGCAACTCTGGTTCTAGGAAGACCTTTCCTAGCAACTGGACGAACTCTCATTGATGTCCAAAAAGGGGAAGTGACCCTGAGAGTCAATGAGGATGAGTTCAAGTTAAATGTTGTCAAAGCTATGCAGCATCCAGACACGTCAAATGACTGCATGAGCGTTGATATTATTGACTCCCTGGTGGAAGAGGTCAATATGACTGAAAATCTTGAATCAGAGCTAGAGGAATCAAAGGAAATAAAAGAACCTCTGAAAATCCCTCAGGAAGAGGAGAAACCTCCTAAACCCGAGCTTAAACCACTACCACCATCCCTGAAATATGCATTTCTAGAAGAGGGTGACACTTTTCTAATGATCATAAGCTCTGCTTTAAATCCACAGGAAGAGAAAGCACTAATTCAAGTGCTAAGGACACACAAGACAGCTCTTGGGTGGTCCATAAGTGACCTTAAGGGAATTAGCCCAGCAAGATGCATGCACAAGATCCTATTGGAGGATGATGCTAAGCCAGTGGTTCAACCACAGAGGCGGCTAAATCCAGCCATAAAGGAAGTGGTGCAGAAAGAGGTCACTAAGTTACTAGAGGCTGGGATTATTTATCCTATTTCTGATAGCCCCTGGGTGAGCCCTGTCCACGTTGTCCCCAAGAAGGGAGGCATGACAGTGGTTCATAATGAAAAGAATGAACTGGTTCCTACAAGAACAGTTACAGGGTGGCGTATGTGTATTGACTACAGAAGGCTCAATACAGCCACCCAAAAGGATCACTTTCCTTTACCATTCATAGACCAGATACTAGAGAGACTAGCAGGTCATGAATATTACTGCTTTTTGGATGGCTATTCAGGTTACAACCAAATTGCAGTAGAGTCTCAGGACCAAGAGAAAATAGCATTCACATGTCCTTCTGGAGTATTTGCCTACAGAAGGATGCTTTTTGGTCTGTTCAATGCACCTGCGACCTTTCAGAGATGCATGCTCTCTATTTTCTCTGATATGGTGGAAAAATTCCTGGAAGTCTTCATGGATGACTTTTCAGTATTTGGAGACTCATTCAGCTCCTGTCTTGACCATTTAGCACTTGTTCTGAAAAGATGCCAAGAGACCAACCTAGTTTTAAACTGGGAAAAATGTCACTTCATGGTGACTGAAGGAATTGTCCTTGGGCATAAAATTTCAAACAAGGGAATAGAGGTGGATCAAGCTAAAGTGGAAGTAATTGAAAAATTACCACCACCTGCCAATGTAAAGGTAATCAGAAGCTTTCTGCGACATGCAGGATTCTATATAAGGTTCATAAAGGATTTTTCAAAAATTGTGAAACCTCTAAGCAACCTGCTAATTGCTGACACGCCATTTGTGTTTGACACAGAGTGTCTGCAGGCATTTGAAACCCTGAGAGCCAAGCTGGTCACAGCACCAGTCATCTCTGCACCTGACTGGACATTACCATTCAAACTAATGTGTGATGCCAGTGACCATGGCATCGGTGCAATATTGGGACAGAGGCATAACAAGCTTTTGCACGTCATTTACTATGCTAGCCATGTTTTAAATGATGCACAGAAGAATTACACAACCACAGAAAAAGAGTTACTTGCAGTGGTTTATTCCATTGAGAAGTTTAGATCCTATTTAGTCGGTTCAAAAGTGATTGTGTATACTGACCATGCTGCTCTTAAATACCTACTCACAAAGCAGGATTCAAAACCCAGGCTCATAACATGGGTGTTGCTTCTGCAAGAGTTTAATATAGGAATAAGAGACAGAAAATGGATAGAGAACCAGGTAGCTAATCACTTGTCCCGAATAGAACCAGTAGCAGGGGCATCCCACCCTCCTACTGAGATCTCTGAAACCTTTTCGGATGAGCAACTCTTCGCCATTCAGGAAGCACTATGGTTTGCAGACAAGAAAAGGAAGAAGCATGAAAGGCTTCT
The DNA here is from genome assembly GCF_059453495.1 of Arachis ipaensis. Taxonomy (NCBI): domain Eukaryota; kingdom Viridiplantae; phylum Streptophyta; class Magnoliopsida; order Fabales; family Fabaceae; genus Arachis; species Arachis ipaensis. Next base: position 61,765,323 of record NC_142441.1, read on the forward strand.
CTCAATACAGAGTCAAATAAAACCCCCACATTCAAACTCTAAGTTTGGTGTTAAGAGGCCATCATCATGCTCTGAGTATCTGTGAGGCTCCATGAGAGCCCACTGTCAAGCTACTGACATTAAAGAAGCGCTTGTTGGGAGGCAACCCAATTTTACTTATCTATGTTAATTTCTATTTTCCATTGTTATTTTATATTTTCTATAGGTTCATGATCATGTGAAGTCACAAAAACAATTGAAAAAGCAAAAACAAACTGAAAAATAGAATGAAAAACAGCACACCCTGGAGGAAAAGCCTACTGGCGTTTAAACACCAGTAAAGGCAGCAGAATGGGCGTTAAACGCCCAGTCTGGCACCATTCTGGGCGTTTAATGCCAGAAATGGGCACCAGACTGGCGTTTAACGCCAGAAAAGGGCAAGAAGCTGGCGTTAAACGCTAGAAATGGGCAGCAACCTGGCGTTTAACACTAGGATTGGCAGCAAAGGGCGTTTTGCAAGCCAAATTGGTGCAGGGATGGGAAATCCTTGACACCTCAGGATCTGTGGACCCCACAGGATCCCCACCAACCTCAACTCACTCTCTCACTTCTTCACACCTTCTCATAATACTCTTCCCCAAATAACCTCCACCAATCACCTCCATTACTCATCTAAAACCATCATACAAACCACCTACACCCACCCACTCAAATTCAAACCATCACTCCTTCCTTTTCCAAATCATAACCACCTAAAACCCCCCTTGGCCGAATAATTCACACACCTCCATCTCATCCATCTCTTCTTCTTCTCCTTCTTTCTTTATTCTTTTGCTCGAAGACGAGCAAACCTTTTAAGTTTGGTGTTGAGGAAAAGCTCAGTTTTTTTATTTTTCCATAACCATTTATGGCACCTAAGGCTAGAGAAACCTCTAGAAAGAGGAATAGAAAGGCAATTGCTTCCACCTTCAAGTCATGAGAGATGGAGAGATTTATCTCAAAGGTCCATCAAGACCACTTCTATGAAGTTGTGGCCAAGACTCCTCATTGAAGAGGACAAGCCCATCACTAAGAAAAGGATGGAGCAAACAAGAGAGCCCACTCATGGACCTCAACAAGAGCATGAGGAAAATCATCATCATGAAATCCCTAAGATGCCTCAAGGGACGCATTTTCCTCCACAAAACTATTGGGAGCAAATTAACACCTCCCTAGGAGAATTAAGTTCCAACATGGGACAACTAATGGTGGAGCACCAAGAGCATTCCATCCTCCTCCATGAAATTAGAGAAGACCAAAGAACCATGAGAGAGGAACAACAAAGGCAAGGAAGAGACATTGAGGAGCCTAAGCACTCCATAAGATCTTCAAGAGGAAGAACAAGCCACCATCACTAAGGTGGACCCGTTCTTTAATTTCCTTGTTCTTTATTTTCTATTTTTCAAAAATTATGCCTTATGTTTATTTATGTTTGTGTGTTTATTACATGATCATTAGTGTCTTAGTGTCTATGCCTTGAAGCTATGAAAATGAATCCATCACCTTTCTTAAATGAAAAATGTTTTTAAGTGAAAAAGAAAAAGAAGTGCATGAATTTCAAATTTTAAACAGTTTAATTATTTTGATGTGGTGGCAATACTATTGTTTTTCTGAATGAATGCCTGAACAGTGCATATTTTTGAATTTGATTATTTATGAATGTTAAAATTGTTGGCTCTTGAAAGAATGATGGGAAAAGGAGAAATGTTATCTGATGATCTAAAAAATCATAAAATTGATTCTTGAAGAAAGAAAAAGCAGTGAAAAGCTTGCAGAAAAAAAGGATATATGCGGAAAAAAAAGAGGCGAAAAAAAAAGAGAAAAGAAAAAGAAAGAAAAAGAAAAGCAAGCAGAAAAAGCCAATACCCCTTTAAACCAAAAGGCAAGGGTGATAAAAAGGATCCAAGGCTTTGAGCATCAGTGGATAGGAGGGCCCACAGGAATAAAATCCTGGCCTAAGCGGCTAAACCAAGCTGTCCCTAACCATGTGCTTGTGGCGTGAAGGTGTCAAGTGAAAACTTGAGACTGAGCTGTTAAAGTCGTGGTCCAAAAGCAAAAAGAGTGTGCTTAAGAGCTCTGGACACCTCTAATTGGGGACTCTAGCAAAGCTGAGTCACAATCTGAAAAGGTTCACCCAGTTATGTATCTGTGGAATTTATGTATCCGGTGGTAATACTGAAAAACAAAATGCTTAGGGTCACGGACAAGACTCATAAAGTAGCTGTGTTCAAGAATCAACATATTTAACAAGGAGAATCAATAACACTATCTGGATTCTGAGTTCCTATAGAAGCCAATCATTCTAAACTTCAAAGGATAATGTGAGATGCCAAAACTATTCAGAGGCAAAAAGCTAAAAGCCCCGCTCATCTAATTAATACTGATCTTCATAGATATATTTGGAATTCATTGTATATTCTCTTCTTTTTATCCTATTTGATTTTTAGTTGCTTAGGGACAAGCAACAATTTAAGTTTGGTGTTGTGATGAGCGGATAATTTATACGCTTTTTGGCATTGTTTTTAGTATATTTTTAGTATATTTTAGTCAGTTTTGATTATGTTTTTGTTAGTTTTTAAACAAAAATCACTTTTCTGGACTTTACTATGAGTTTGTGTGTTGGATTCTGTTGGATTCTGACCTCCCTGCACTCAAAGTGGATTTTCTGGAGCTACAGAAACCCAATTAGCGCGCTCTCAATTGCGTTGGAAATTAGACATCCTGGGCTTTCCAGCAATATATAATAGTCTATACTTTGCCCGAGATTTGATGGCCCAAACAGGCATTCCAAGTCAGCTCAAGAATTCTAGCGTTTAACGCCAGAACTGGCATAAAAACTGGAGTTAAACGCCCAAACTGGCACAAAAGATGGCGTTTAACTCCAAGAAAAGTCTCTACACATGAAAGCTTCAATGCTCAGCCCAAGCACACACCAAGTGGTCCCCGAAAGTGGATTTTTACACTAAACACCCTAGCTTACTCATTTTCTGTAACCCTAGGTCACCAGTTTACTATAAAAACTACTTTTAGTGATTCATCTTGTACCTCATGATACTTTACGCGTTTCATATTGTATTCTCTACGGCATGAGTCTCTAAACTCCATTGTTGGGGGGTGAGGAGCTCTGCTGTTCTTCATGAATTAATGCAATTACTACTGTTTTCCATTCTATCACGCTTACTTCTATTCTAAGATATTCATTCGCACTTCAACCTGATGAATGTGATGATCCGTGACAATCATCATCATTCTCACCTATGAACGCGTGCCTAACAACCACCTCCATTCTACATGCAATCAAGCTTGAATGTGTATCTCTTGGGTTTCTAATCTAAGATTGGAACCTTCGTGGTATAAGCTAGAATTATTGGCGGTCATTCCTGAGATCCGGAACGTCTAAACCTTGTCTGTGGTATTCTGAGTAGGATCTGGGAAGGGATGACTGTGACGAGCTTCAAACTCGCGAGTGTTGGGCGTAGTGACAGACGCAAAAGGATCAATGGATCCTATTCCGACATGATCGAGAACCGACAGATGATTAGCCGTGCGATGACAGCGCATTTGGAACATTTTCACTGAGAGGACGGGAAGTAGCCGTTGACAACGGTGATGCCCAACATAAAGCTTGCGATGGAAGGAGCCTTGCGTGCATGAAGAAGAAGATAGTAAGAAAGTAGAGATTCAGAAGACAAAGCATCTCCAAAGCCTCATCCTGTTCTTCATTACTGCATAACAAGTATTTATTTCATGTTCTTTTACTTTTTACAATCAAATCTGAGAATTATTGATATCCTGACTAAAAGTTACAAGATAACCATAGCTTGCTTCAAGCCGACAATCTCCGTGGGATCGACCCTTACTCACGTAAGGTATTACTTGGATGACCCAGTGCACTTGCTGGTTAGTTGTGCGGAGTTGCAAAAGTGTGATTGTAATTTCGTGCACCACAAGTGAATGAGGAGGGAGCACAAATCGGAAAGTACATGGCTAAATTGAGCCAAAATGATATATGTGCATTTCCTCGAACACTTGGTGTGCAATAATCAAGCAATGAGCAATTATGAGATACTAAACCAATTCAAAGCCCAAAATGGAACATTAATCATCACATAAACATCACACAACGATAAAGGTAAGAGAAAGAATGACAAAAGATCTATGGATGCACATTAAGCTCAAATTCAATATCCATGGAAAAATAAGGAAAAAGCAAGCAAACAAAAGCAAGAAACATCATCATGCAAGTAAAATGGAAACTAAGTAAAACAATAAGAAGCATCTAATTAGAAGAAACAATGCAAGGAAAAATGGAAGTAAAGGAATGGAAGAAGCTAAACCTTGATGAGTATGAAAAAGCAAGGTTGAATCTTCTTTTGTGAAGATGAGAGAGAAGATAGGAGAACTGTAGTGCCACCGTGAAAGAGGGGTTGTCACCAGTGAGTGGCCGGAGACAATGGTGGTGGATTGTGGAAGAACAAGAAGAAGAAAAGAGAAGTGATGGATGAAAAGAAAAAGAAAATAAGGAAGAGAAAGGGTTGAGGGAAAGAAAAGCAGGGCAGGGCGCGAAGGTATTAAACTGACTCGCGCAACCGGCGCGCGTGCGTAAGGTGCGCTGGCGCGTCGGTGAAGGTGCTAGAAGATGGCGCGTGCGCGTCAGTGGTGCGCGCGCACGAGGGAAGTTGTGCCTCAGGCACAAAAGTGGCACAAACTTGGCTTATGTCTCTGGTTTTTGTACCAGAATGAATGTGTGAGGCAAGCGCGCAGATGCGCACCTTGCGCGAACGCGTGCTTGAGGTGTTTCACAACTGGCGCGGACACGCACAACACGCGGACGCGTGAGTTTTGGCACAAAGTTGGCCCAATTATGGCACAACTCTCTGGTTTTTATACCAGAGAGTCCACATATCTCCATCGGCGCGGGTGCGCATCGTTCGCTAGCGCGTCGATCGTTAAATTGCCAGAGTGCGCACAGGCGGCATCTACACGAACGTGCGAGTGCCTGGTGCGAGTTGGGCACGAAGTGGGCATAACTCTCGGGTTTTTGGCCCAAGGTTGAAATTTCGCTAACGGCGCGCGCGCGCACTGTGCGCTGGCGCGTCGGTGCCCTTCTGCAAAGAGAATTTTTGTTTTTCTTTGTCATTTTCACATCCTATCTACATAAACATCGTTGGGAGACGACCTGGGATTCATACTCCCAGTATTTTAAATTCAATTTTCTGTGACACCTTTCTAAATTGATAGGCGGATTTCTGGCGAATTAAGAACTATACTTGCAACGTATATATTTTAATAATTTTTAATTCACTAATTTCTGCCCGCATCAATTTTTGGCGCCGTTGCCGGGGAGTTACAATAGAGTGCTAAAGTTATTAATTAGAATTTATTTATTTGCATTTTATTTTATTTTGCTACTATGAGCTGCCTGTTTCTTTCGTCAAATGACACGTTCCCTTCCTGATCCGTGCTTGCTAATAGTCGATCCTGAAATTGAAAAGACTATTTCACGAATAAGGCGAGCTCGGCGTCGGTTAGTCCGCTCTGAGGGCGGATCTGAAAGTGAACTTGAGGAAGAAACCTGCTCCCGTTCTACTGATTCGGTTAATTCACGTGCAGAAGACATGGCAGAACCTAGGAGAGTTACCATCTAGGAGGAAGGAGCCCCTAATTTTACAATGCAACCGTTTCAAGCGCATCACCTAGCGGTGGCTACAGATTTCGAAATAATGACCGCACTGCTCAATTTGATGCCCAAGTTTCATGGCTTACCTGCTCAAGAGCCTATCAAGCACCTGAGAGATTTCCAGGCAGCCTGTTCTACTGTCAGGCGAGATGGTACAGATGAAACTTTGATTTTGCTGAAAGTTTTCCCGTTTTCTCTTGAGGGAAAAGCAAGAGAGTGGTACTACACTCAACCCATAGCAAATGTATCCAACTGGGATATGCTCAGAAAAGAGTTTTTGGAGAAATTCTTTCCATCTGAAGTTACTGATAAACTGAGGAAAGACATTTCCACGATTGTTCAAGATGACAACGAGACTCTCTTTGAATACTAGGAGCGCTTCAATAGTCTTCTGGAAGCATGTCCCCACCACATGATCGACAAGATAGTGTTGCTCAGCTACATCACACAGGGTATGAGGCCCCAAGATAAGAGCACATTGGAAAGTGCTAGCAATGGGTCTATGAAAAAGTACAAGACCACTGATGAGGCATGTCAATTGATCAGCGACCTAGCTGAATCTACTAGGAACCACAGACAGAAGCAAGGCCGTTCAAAAGTCGTTGCAGAAGTATCCTCTAGAAGAGAGACTGCTGCTCTGACTCAAAGTATCTGTGAAATGACCAACTTGCTGAAGCAAATGCAATTGAATCAACAACAAGTTCAGCAAGCTCAACCTCCTTCACCACAGCAAAACTAACAGTTAGTCCCACAGAGAGTTTGCGGAATTTATGCTGATTATAGCCATTATACTGATGAATGCCCACAACTCCAATAGGAAGACAACATGGTGGCATCCAATCATAACTTCTATGATTGCCCCAACCAAGGGTACAATCAAGGTGGAAACAATAACCATGGATGGCAGGACAATTCTAACCAGAATTGGAGGGACAAAAATAACAGAAGAGGCAGAGATAATCAGGAAAATCAGAGGTGGAATAATAACAACAACAGGCAGCAGAACCAACCTTACAGAGCACCTCACCTGAGGCAGTCCCAAGGACCACGGAATATCCAACAGCAGACCTCTCAATTTACTCACCCTTCTTCATCTCCTAATGAAGAGTTACTAAAATTTTTTGAGCGAAGTCAACAGACCATGGAAAATAACATTAATGCTAGTCTGAATGGTCTGACCGCTACTATGCAAGCTCTTGTCTCACAGATTGGATCAATGCAAAATTCCAATAACCAACCTTCAAGTTCCACTGGAATTCCCTCTCAACCATTACCCAATCTGAAGGGGGGCATTAATGCCGTCACCCTAAGGTCCGGAACCACACTGCAGGAGAGGAATCAGGAGGAGCCAAGCCCACCAGAACACGCCTCAGCTGAAGAGGTCGTAGAAATAGAAGATGTTGAAGAGGAAGAGGACATACAGGACATAACTGAAAAAGAATAAGCCCAGCCATAGAAGGAAGAACCAAGAGGTGCAGACACTGCAAAAAACACCACTCCCATTCCATTTCCACAACTTGCAAGGAAGCCCAGGAAGCAACTGGAAACCCGATCCCAAAATGGTAGAAATATTCAAAAAGGTTGAGGTAACCGTTCCTCTTTTTGATGTTATTCAACAAGTACCTAAATATGCAAAGTTTCTAAAAGATTTATGTATACATAAGGACAAAATTCATGAATTAGAAACTATTCCTTTAGGTAGTTCTATATCTGCTTTAATGGGAGGATTACCTAAGAAGTGTAGTGACCCAGGTCCTTGTATAGTTAGTTGTACTATTGGTGGAGTAGTAATTTATGATTGCATGTGTGATTTAGGAGCCCGTGTTAGTATAATGCCTTTATCTATATATGATATTTTGAGACTCCCTTCCTTAAAAAGGTCAGTAGCTCATTTTGTGTTAGCAGATAAAAGCATTATTACAGTGGCTGGAGTTGCTGAAGATGTTTTAGTGAACATTAAAGGGCTTACATTTTCCACTGATTTTTATATCTTGGAGATGCCCCACAATGACTCAGATAAGCCATCATCAATCCTACTTGGAAGACCATTCCTGAAGACATCAAAATTCAAATTGGATGCTTTTTCAGGAACATACTCTTTTGAAATAGATGGCTGCATAGTAATCTTCAATCTGAATGGAGTCATAAACAACCCTCCAGAAGATCATTCTATCTTCCAGTGTGATGTCATAGATGAAACTGTAGCTGAAGTTCACAAAGAAGAGTTTGAAGAGAGGCACACTGGACAAGGTCCAAGTGTGGGGACCCTCTTAACTGACAATAAGGGCACTTCGCCATTTTCACAAGCTCCAGATAATCCAGAACCTGCCCATGATCAGAAGTTAGAGTTGAAATCCCTTCCTCCACATCTAAAATATGCTTATCTTGAAGATGAGCAGAAGTTTCCGGTTATCATTACAAGGGAACTTACTTCTCAACAAGAAGAGCAGTTACTTGATGTACTGAGGAGGCACAAGAAGGCAATTGGGTGGAGTTTGGCAGACATAGTAGGCATCAACCCTCAAGTATGTGAGCAGAGAATATTTTTAGAAGAGGGAGCAAGACCTGTCCGTCAACCCCAAAGAAGATTGAATCCCACTATCTTGGAAGTTGTCAAAAAGGAAGTGACTAGACTATTGGAAGCAGGTATCATCTATCCCATTTCAGACAGTGAATGGGTTAGCCCAGTACAAGTGGTGCCCAAGAAGTCTGGAGTCACTACAGTGAAGAATGAGCATGGAAAGCTCATGGCAACTAGAGTTCAGAATGCTTGGAGAGTCTGCATTGATTACAGGCGTCTCAACTAAGCTACCCGTAAGGATCACTACCCACTTCCATTTATTGATCAAATGCTGGATCGCCTGTCAGGTAAATCACATTATTGCTTTTTAGATGGTTACACAGGTTATTTCCAGATTCATATAGCTCCTGAGGATCAGGAAAAGACCACTTTTACATGTCCTTTTGGGACTTATGCTTACAAGAGAATGCCCTTTGGCTTATGCAATGCACCAGCTACTTTCCAAAGGTGTATGATGAGTCTTTTCTCTGATCTTATTGACGACTGTATGGAGGTTTTTATGGATGATTTTTAGGGTTTATGGTGATTCTTTTAGCCTTTGCTTAGATGGATTATCTAGAGTATTAGATAGATGTGTTAATACAAACCTTGTATTGAATTTTGAAAAATGTCATTTTATGCTGAAACAAGGGATTGTATTAGGACATGTGGTATCTAATAATGGCATTTCTGTAGACCCAGCAAAGGTGAGTGTTATTTCTAGTTTACCTCACCCCTCTTCTGTGAGGGAAGTCCGTTCGTTCCTTGGCCATGCAGGTTTTTACAGATTACTACAAAAGGATATTGAGTTCGAGTTCAGTGAGGATTGCAAGCAAGCGTTTGATAAGCTGAAGGCCGCCCTGACTCAAGCTCCAATTGTGAGAGGACCAGATTGGAGCCAGCCGTTTGAAATCATGTGCGATGCTTCCAACCATACAGTAGGAGCAGCGCTGGCTCAGCGCAAAGGTAAGGATCCTTTTGTTATTGCTTACGCGTCTAAGACTTTAGACGCTGCCCAGTCCAATTATACTACTCCTGAAAAAGAGCTTCTTGCTATTGTTTTTGCTCTGGATAAATTCCGAGCTTATTTACTTGGTACTAGAGTAGTAGTGTATTCGGACTATGCAGCTTTAAAGTATCTATTATCTAAAAAGGAGTCCAAACCAAGGCTTATACGTTGGATACTACTATTACAAGAATTTGATTTAGAAATAAAGGATAGGAGTGGTAACGAGAATTTAGTGGCAGACCACTTGAGTCGCCTTGAGCACATTAAGGATGATTCTGCTCCTATAGATGACAATTTTCCATTTGATAACCTGCAAGCAGTATCTGAGGTATCTCCCTGGTATGCACTTGTAGCTAATTATCTAGTTAGCCACACATTTCCTCCTAACTTTTCTAAGCATCAAAGAGACAAGTTGAAAAGCGAGTCTAAATATTATATATGGGATGACCCATATTTATGGAGATGTGGCGCTGATCAGGTAATTAGACGGTGTGTGCCTCAATTAGAATTCCAGTCCATCTTAGAGGCCTGTCACTCATCTGAGAGTGGAGGACATTTTGGCCCTTAAAGAGCTGCTAGAAAAATCTTGGACTGTGGATTCTGGTGGCCTACTCTTTTTAGAGACGTTGCTGAATTTTGTAAATCTTGCCCCCCATGCCAAAAATTTGGTAATATATCCAGGAAGGATGAGATGCCTCAACAAATTATGCTTTTCTGTGAAATTTTTTATGTTTGGGGCATTGACTTCATGGGTCAATTTCCAAATTCTAATGGTTATTTTTATATATTATTAGCTATGGACTACGTTTCCAAATGGGTGGAAGCAATTCCTACCCGCACTAACGATGCTAACACTGTTGTTTCCTTTGTGAGAAACCATATTATCTGTCGCTTTGGATCTCCACGAGCAATCGTGAGCGATCAAGGCACCCATTTTTGTAACAGGAGACTAATAGGATTAATGAAGAGGCATGGGATAATTCATAAGGTTACAACAGCATACCATCCTCAGACCAATGGGCAAGCTGAGGTGTCGAACAGAGAGATAAAGCATATCTTGCAGAAGATAGTCAAACCTCATAGAAAGGACTGGAGCACCAGGCTATAAGATGCACTCTGGGCATATAGAACAGCATACAAAACACCCATTGGGATGAGTCCGTTCCGCTTAGTTTATGGGAAAGCTTGTCATCTCCCTGTTGAGGTAGAGCATAAAGCCTTTTGGGCAGTCAAGGAGTGCAACATGGGGATGGAGAACGCCGGAGCTGAAAGTAAGTTACAATTGCAAGAACTGGAAAGCCTTCGCCTAGAAGCTTATGAGAACTCAAGACTATACAAGGAAAAGATGAAGGTTGTACATGATCAGCACATCAAGAGGAAAGAGTTCCAACCTGGGGATTTAGTCCTCCTTTTCAAATCTCGTCTGAGACTCATGCCAGGCAAGTTGAAATCCATATGGGAAGGTCCATACAGAGTAGAGAAGGCCGAACCGTACGGAGTTTATCACCTAAGTCATCCTTCAAGTTCTGAACTTATCAAAGTTAATGGACAACACCTAAAGCTATACCATGGTGAGAAGATGCAGAAAAATAAGGAGCTTGAGATCTTCCTCTTGGAAGATCCCCACATAGCAGAAGATTGAGCTAGTGGAGCGTCCAACTTACGGACGTTAAAGCAAAGTGCTAAGTGGGAGACAACCCACCATGGTATGATCGTTCTTTTCTCTATTTTTAGTTTTCTTATCCAATAACTCTTCTCTTTATTAGTATATTTCGTGCATTTGCATTTATTTAAAAAAAAATGGCACGCGACGCAACCGCATCAGCAACGCGTCCGCGTCGCAAGGAGAAGGGAGAAAAATAAAAAACGAACAGAGAGTCATGCTGGAGCGTGGCTGGAGGAGTGCTAGTGGCACAAATCAGCCCACGTGACCGCGTCGCCGACGCATCCGCGTCGTATGGGCATAATGGCCTCCCACGTGACCGCGTCCCCCACGCGGCCGCGTGCCCTAATTTGCGACGTAAAACGGGTGCACAGATGAAAGTTATGCTAGAGTGGTGCTGGACTCGCGCTGGACGCGCAGTCCCCCTCACACGACTGCGTGCCCCATGCGGCCGCGTCGTACCCCATAAACTGCCCACTCACGCGATCGCATGCCCCACGCGATCGCGTCACCTAAAATTTGGCATTTAATGATTTTGAACAGAGAGTTGTGCGAGTGCGAGGCAACCCTCGCGCCACTGGCACAAACTGGGTCACGCAACCGCGTGACCGACGCGACCGCGTCCCTCACCTTAAGCGCAAGTCGCACGACCGCGTGCCCCATGCGATCGCGTCGCTTGCGCCGCACAGCTCAACCTAATTTTGCCAATTATCATATCTTTTTCTTCCCCAAATCCTACTTTTTTCTTTTCCCTCCTTATCTCTTCCTCCTCCCCTCTTCCTTCTATCTCACCTTTCACTCTCTCTCCCTCACCTCCATTAACAAGGTTTTATTTTCTTCTTCATCCTTTTCTTTTCTATCATTCTTCTTATTTTATATGTTTTTTCTTTCCTTTTCTTTTTCTTTTCATTATTCATATTTTCTTCCTTCTTCTTTCCTTTTTACATGGTGTTAGAATTTTATTTGAGTCATTATTTTTCATTATATGCTTGTGGATTGTTGCAAATTATTTGACAATTATATATTATTTTCTTTAAAGGGTTGCTTGCATGTTCACTTTAATACTTTCTATACCTTCTTCACCATGCATGCTATGTGTTTGTGAAAAAGCCCATATGGCATTATGCACTTCTCTATGTTATTCCACTATGCAATGCTTGCTTTTCACAAATTCCCTTTACTATTATATTAATTGAATTTAATTCTCAATACAAACGTGATGGTTTGTTACAAAGTAATGCTTGGTCTATGCTACTCATGCCCTTTGCCGGCATGCCAATAAACACCTTGCATTCACTTGTCATCATATGCACTAACTATTTTCCATTAATGATCTTTCACATGTAATCATGAGCGTGTGTTGACATCATTTACCTTTTAATGTGCATCTATCACCACCTTTTCCGTTCTCTTCCTTGCTATATATCTCTTTGAATTCAATTTACTCTCTCTTCCCTTTTCAGGATGGCCACCAAGAAAGGAAAAGAGAAAGCTACTCCCAAACCTCCGGCAAGAAGAGGAACTAAAAGAGCACTAGTGGCAGAGCCTTCTTCAACTGCAGTCAAGCCCTCAACAAAAAGAGTTAAGAGGATTATCAAGGTTGATGAAAAGGAGAAAGCCTTTCCAGCAAAGGACACTGCGCGATTTTCCAATCGCTACTGTGAACATATGTTCCCCATCCTGGCTGAAAGGAGTTACAACAACGAACACCTTCTTATCCTCCCACCCAATATTGCTACTTTTGTTGAGCCACAAATTGAACGAAGACAATGGGGTTTCCTACAGCGACAACAGAAGCAGGTCAATCTTTCTTGGGTAGTCGAGTTCTACTCTAACTTCTACCTGCCTACCCTGCAGTCTGTCTTTGTCCGTCAGAAGTAAGTCCCCATTACAGAAGAGGCTATTCAACAAACTTTGAGTCTTCCCCCTATTCTAGAAGGATTGGACGCTTTTCAAGAAGCCGCACTCAAGCGCCAGATGTACCAATTTGACTGGGAAGCTGTTTTCAGAGTTATCGCACTACCTGGCAGCCGTTGGATCTACGGATACCATCGTACCCGCCCTAAGGGAATATCAGCTTCAGCACTTACCTTGGAGGATCGCGTATGGGCACAGATCATGTCCCATTACGAGCACTCACGAGTCCTCCTTCACTGCAGACATGGCCGTTCTACTATGGTGCATCCTTACAGACCAGCCTCTGAATCTACCAAGACATATCCGGAATGCCATGGGACACGTACAAATTGCGGGCAACTTACCTTTTCCCGCCTTGGTCTCAGATCTTGTCTCAGCAGCCGGAGTTTCCTACAGAGCTAGAGACACCAAAGCCATGCTTCCATGGGATAATCAGTATGTCCCCAATGGGAAGTACCTCAGACTTTCAGCAGCCACTACAAGCCTTTCCACTACTCCGGTTGAAGATATCCCTTCTTCAACACCACAAGCACCTACAACAGATGAACTGCTCCAGCAGATAATCAAAAGATTGGATCGGCAAGAACAAAAAAGCAAAGTTAAGAGAGCGCCGTAACGAGCGCCGATTCAAACACCTCAAGGAGCTACTCAAGGGACACTTCAAGGACTCAGACACCCCGGACTCCACTTCCTTTACCAGCACAGGGAGCCATGATGGTCCCAACTGTGGAGATACTACAACTAGCCCACCCCTGTTCCTGACAGATGGCACCGAGGACGGTGCAAAGCCTTAAGTGTGGGGAGGTCAGTCAGTACCTGACTTCCGGAGGTAATTTCTCTTTCCTAGCACCAATAAATTAGGATATTTTAGTTAGTTTTTCTTTCTTTTATAGAATAGGATAAATTGCATAGTAATAGGTTAGTTGCATGCATGCTCTACTTGATTGAAAAGACAATAAGTTTCTTCTAAGACTCTATCTTTGGAACAAAATTTCACTAATTTTTAAAATTTTTATGATAAATTTGCTTGAAGTTGTATTTAGAACATGATGTTTGAGCTAAAGAACACACAACCTGTGAAGATTTGAGCCTTTATGCATGGTTACATTATTTAACCATAATTATTTTATTCTTGTGTGTTTACTTCCCTATGATTGTAATCTATATTTTGTTTTATCTTATATGTCCAATATTTATTATATTTGTATGCTTGCATATGATTGAGGCCATTATTTGTTTAAACTCACTTATCCAAATTTAGCCTACCCTTTTCAATTACCTTTGTTAACCACCTTGAGCCTTTAAATCCCATTTGTTCTATATTTCACCACATTACTAGCCTTAAGCGGAAAAACAATTGTATATCCCAAATTGAATCTTTGGTTAGCTTAAGATAGAATTGTGTGTGCTAGTTAAGTATGGGAAATTGTGGAAACAAAAGTTATTAAGGGAATGTGTCATGATAATTTAATGGGAATTTGGATACCTACTCATGAAAAACTATAAGAATTAAAAATCTATGTGCATTGATAAGCTATGTTTATTTTTGCCTCTAAAAAAATAAATAAAAATTTAATTAATAAATAAATGAATAAGGGGACAAAATTACCCCAATGTTGAATTGAGAATTCAAAGATCAATGCACATATGATAAAAAATAAAAAATAAAAAGTTGATACATGAGTATGGAATGTAAAAGGGGAATTCTGGGTAGCTAGGTATGAATTCTAAGGTTATGCAAGTTATATAGGTTAGGTTGAAGCTTGGGTTAATTAAAGATTCAATTTATAAGCTCACTTGACCATACATGTATCCCTACCTACCTTGGCCCCATTACAACCTTGAAAAGACCTCATGATGTTTGCATTGGTATATTAACTGTTGTTGATTGGTTAGGAGAAGAAAAAAAGTTAGAGAGCATGATTAGAGAAGGATAGAGTGATTACCCTATACACTAGAGAGATTAGAGCGTACATACATCATCAGTGAGGGTTCAATGCTTGAATTTTCATGTTCCCTGCTTTCATAAGCTATCTTTTTGCACTTTTATCTATCTTTCTATATAATGATAGAATTAGTGGAATTTTATTTGTAATTGTTTTGAAGAGCTTCTTTACTTTTGATCAAGTGGACAGGAATCATATAGTTGCATTCATATATATAGGATTGCATTGCATTGCATGAGTTTCTGCATGTTCATACTTGTTTACTTTATCTCTTTCAATTAAGCATGAGGACATGCTAATGTTTAAGTGTGGGGAGGTTGATAAACCACTATTTTATGATTTATATTGTGTTTAATTGTGTGGTTTTATCATGATCCTTACCCACTTATTCATTAAAATAGCATGCATTTATATTTCCTTCCTGAAATTATTGTGAAAACTGCTTCCTAGAGACGATTAATTATACATTTTACATCTCCTTTATTCCATTCGATGCCGTGATCTGTGTGTTAAGCGTTTCAGGCTTTATAGGGCAAGAATGAGTTGGAGATTGGAAAGGAAGCTAGCAAAAATGGAAGGAACACAAGAAATTGAGGAGATGACCAGCGAGAAGCGACGCAGCCGCATGGACGATGCGACCGCGGGGAGAAGATCAAATCGCAGTGACGCGGCCGCATGGATGATGCGACCGCGCGAAATGGAAAAGCACGAGCGACGTGGAGGTGTGGACGACGCGCCCGCGTGGTGAAGCAAAACGCGAATGACGCGTCCGCATGAGCGACGCGATCGCGTGGCATGCGCGATCTGCATAATTTGCAGAATTGCTGGGGGCGATTTTGGACCCTATTTTGACCCAAGTTTTGGCCCAAAACAGCAGACTAGAGCCAGAGAACATGCAGAAACCAAAGACAACATTCATTCTACACAGTTTTAGTTTTTAGGTCTAGTTTTTACTCCTCCTCTAGGTTTTCTCTGTACACATTCATAGTTCTTAGGATTTTAGTTTCTCTTACTTTTTTTGGCATTGGAACACTGAGAAGAGTTATTACCTCATCAAGACTTCGTCATTTTAGTTCGTTTTCTTTACTTGGTTTACTCTTCCATGTTCTTTGCTTTGTTAATTTTACCATTGGAATATTCTTAGGATTATTTAATACAAGGATCACTTTTATTTTTAATTGATGACTATTTTAATTTTTATTTACAATGTCTTTCTTTAATTCATTTTCATATGCTATGAATTTTACCTTTATAATGAGTGAGTAGTTCCCTAACTTGATGGGGAATTGATTGAAAGGAACCCTTGAGTTGGAAGGCTTGAAAGAAAAATTGTAATTGGGTTTATAGTTGGATTGCCTCCTAATTACTAACACCAATCCCTTTTAATTAAGTGGATTGCAACTTCTGAACGGACGTAGCATTCCAACTTGTTTGACTTTCCTTCACCTAGTGAAGAATAACTAAACAGGATAACCTTTAATTGTTAATTAATCCTGAGAGCATTCCAACAATAATAGGGATTCCAACTAATCAATTCCCAGTCAAGGTTTTTATTTACATTATTCAAATTCATCAATTTAAATTCCTGTTTGCCCAATTCAAATCTTTTTGAAAACCTCTGATTAATAGAATAGCACACTTTTCTACAACTCGTTGGGAGACGACCTGGGATTCATACTCCCAGTATTTTAAATTCAATTTTCTGTGACACCTTTCTAAATTGATAGGCAGATTTCCGGAGAATTAAGAACTATACTTGCAACGTATATATTTTAATAATTTTTAATTTGCTAATTTCTGCCTGCATCACTCGTTCCTCAAACACTAAAGCTCTTCTAGTTGTAACTTCCTAGCTTCACCCGCCTTGGCTAAATCCATGTGGCACTGCTTGACCGCCCAATAGGCTCGATGCTCAATCTCCACCGGAAGGTGGCATGCCTTACCATAGACAATCCGGAAGGGACTCATCCCTATTGGAGTCTTGTAGGCTATTCTATACGCCCATAGTGCATTTCCTAGCCGGATGCTCCAATCCTTTCTTTGTGGATTGACCACTTTCTCCAAGATTCTCTTGATTTCCCGGTTGGACACTTCCGCTTGACCATTTTTTTGCGGATGGTAAGCAGTAGCAACCTTATGCGACACTCCATAGCGGTTGAGCAATGCTTCTACCTTCCTGTTACAAAAGTGGGATCCTTGGTCGCTCACGATTGCTCGTGGCGACCCATAACGGCATACAATGTGATTCCTAATGAAAGAAACAATGGTGTTGGCGTCGTCAAGGCGGGTAGGTATGGCCTCCACCCACTTTGACACGTAGTCAACCGCTAACAGAATATACAGATACCCACTAGAGTTAGGAAACGGTCCCATAAAGCCAATGTCCCATACATCAAATATCTCACAGAACAACATAGGTTGCTGAGGCATTTCATCCCTTCGGGATGTGTTTCTTGACTTCTGACATTGATGGCAAGACATACACAACCAGTTAGCATCCTTGAATAAGGTTGGCCACCAGAATCCGCAATCCAACACTTTTTTAGTGGTCCTTTGTGGGCCAAAGTGGCCACCACGTTCGGACGAGTGACAAGCATCAAGAATTGGTTGGAATTCAGACTCCGGGACACATCTTCGAATTACTTGGTCCACGCCCCTCTTCCACAAGTGAGGGTCATCCCAAATATAGTATTTGGAATCACTCCTCAACTTGTCCCTTTGATTTTTCAAAAAGTTGGGAGGGAAGATTTTCGCAACCAAGTAGTTCGCCATTGGGGCAAACCAAGGAAAGCTATCCGACACAGAATGCAAACTATCCAATGGGAATGAGTCATTGATCGGAAATGGATCGAATTTTAAATTCTCAATGCGGCTTAAGTGATCCGCAACCAGGTTTTGAGATCCACTCCGGTCCCTAATCTCAATGTCGAATTCTTGCAAAAGCAAGATCCAACGTATGAGTCTAGGTTTTGACTCATTCTTTGTCAATAAGTACTTTAAAGCCGCATGATCCGTGTATACCACTATCTTTGAACCTAGCAAATAAGATCTGAATTTATCTAAAGCATGAACAAGGGCTAGGAGTTCTTTTTCAGTAGTGGTATAGTTGGATTGTGCTGCGTCTAGTGTCTTAGAAGAATAAGCAATGACAAAGGGGAGTTTACCATCGCGCTGTGCAAGCGCGGCACCTACAGCATGGTTTGACGCATCGCACATTATCTCAAATGGCAACGTCCAGTTGGGGCCTCGCACAATGGGTGCTGTGGTAATAACTCTCTTTAGCTCTTCAAAGGCTTTCACACATTCACTATCAAACTCAAAATCCACATCTTTTTGGAGTAGGCGCGACAATGGCAAAGCAATCTTGCTGAAGTCCTTGATAAAGCGCCTGTAAAATCCTGCATGT
The DNA here is from genome assembly GCF_059453495.1 of Arachis ipaensis. Classification (NCBI taxonomy): domain Eukaryota; kingdom Viridiplantae; phylum Streptophyta; class Magnoliopsida; order Fabales; family Fabaceae; genus Arachis; species Arachis ipaensis. The sequence continues at coordinate 61,783,522 of NC_142441.1, forward strand.
CCCAAAAACGAGCGGACCTCCCTCACGGATGAGGGGTGAGGCAAAGTGGTGATAACATCGACCTTGGCCGGGTCTACAGAAATGCCTTCATGAGATACTACATGTCCTAACACTATAACTTGTCGTACCATAAAGTGACAGTTTTCAAAATTTAAGACAAGGTTAGTGTCAACACATCTAGCTAAGACCTTGGCCAAGCTCTCTAAACAACAATCAAATGAGATACCATAAACGCTGAAGTCGTCCATAAAAACTTCCAAGCAATCCTCCACTAGATCGGAGAAGACACTCGTCATGCACCGCTGAAAAGTAGCAAGTGCGTTACATAGTCCAAATGGCATTCTTTTATAGGCAAAGGTGCTAAACGGACAAGTAAACGTGGTCTTCTCCTGATCTTCAGGAGCAATATGTATCTAAAAGTAGCCAGTAAATCCATCAAGAAAACAGTAGTGAGATTTACCTGCCAAGCGGTCTGGCATCTGATCGATGAAGGGTAAGGGGTAATGGTCTTTCCGTGTGGTGGCGTTCAGTCTTCTGTAGTCAATACATACTCGCCACGCATTTTGTACCCTTTTAGTGACCAATTCACCGTCGTCCTTCTTGACCGTTGTGATGCCGAGACTTCTTGGGAACAACTTGAACTGGGCTCACCCATTCACTGTCAGAAATTGGGTATATGATATCCGCATCCAGTAATCGGGTGACCTCTTTCTTCACTACATCGAGGATGGTTGGGTTGAGCCTCCTTTGCGGTTGCCTAACCGGCTTAGCTCCATCTTGGAGAAATATCCTATGCATGCACTTGCGGGGGTCAATTCCCACAATATCCGCTAGGCTCCATCCAATTGCTTTCTTGTACTTTCTTAGAACATCTAGGAGTTTTCCCTCTTCTTCACTTGAGAGCTCAGTAGCAATAATGACCGGAAACCTTTGGTTATCCTCTAAGAAAGCATACTTCAGATGAGATGGAAGGGGCTTCAATTCACTTTTTGTCTCAAGATGAGGTTCCTTTTCATCAAGATCATGGGACTCATTCTTGACAACTTCCTCTTGTTTATCCTCTTGGTCATTCGTCTCCTCAACAACGGGGTATCACAACTTGCCATGATCTTCTTCTTGCACTTCCGCTACCACTTATTCATATTAATTGCATGGTTTTACTTTCCCTTCCTTATTATGTGATGTATGTGAAAAACATCTTTCCTAAGCTTTAAAATTAATTATTTTAATTACCTTTACTTCCATTCGATGCCGTGATTAGTGTGTTGAGTAGCTTCATATTTTCTAAGGCAGAATGACTTAAAGGATGGAAAAGGAAACGTACAAAAATGGAAGGAAAGTGCAAAAAGGAGTTTTGAAGAAACTGGCATCCACGCGATCGCATGGACGACGCGATCGCGTGCCAGGCGCGAAGAAGCAGCGACGCGGCCGCATGACTGACGCGGCCGCGCGACTTGAGCATAGCGCATTCGATGCGAACGCGTGACCGACGCGACCGCGCCACAAGGAAAACTACAGATGACGCGACTGCGTGACCCACGCAGACGCGTGACAGAGGCCACGTATCAGAATTTACAGAATACGCCCCCAGCGATTTCTGAAGCCCTTTTGGCCGAGATCCAAGTACAGAACACACAAATTATAGGCTATAAAGTGTAGGAATGCATCCATTTAAAGGAGAGCTCGCATTTTTACTACTTTCCATGATTTAGATTTAGTTTGAGAGAGGTTCTCTCCTCTCTCTCTTAGGATTAGGATTTAGGACTTCTCTTAGTTTTTAAGAGTGACTCTCGATCCAGGTTTTATGTTTCTTTGTTTAAAGCTTCCCTTTTCACTTTTATTTATTTATTCCAGCACTTGAGTTGATTAATTACTTTTATAATTGAATTTATGAATTATTCCATGTTACAGATTGTTATTTGAATTAATGATATTTGAAGTATTTCAGTTATTGATTGCTTTCTCTTTAATTTGTGTTACCGTTGCTTTTCATCTAAGGACATTTTTATTCCAGCAAGTTTACTTTTTCCCCTTTTGGTCTTGGTTAAGAAATCAGTAACTCAACATTATCAAACTCAACATAACTGATAATCGCTATCTTGCTAATTGAACTGAACTTCAATAATCCCAACTTTTTCTTAGGAAATAAATAGGATTCGAAGGTCAAACTAATTAGTCATTCGACTTTCCTTTGCTTTAGTAAAGGTTAACTAAGTGGAATTTAGATTTTCAACTTTCATTATTGTTGAGAGAGATAATTAAGTTGGACTTCCAATTTCTTTTACCTTGTCAGAAGTTTGCTTATAGTATTTATTTATTTTAATTGCCATCTACTTTACTTGTCATTTAAATCACTTGCTTCTCACTTTCTAAACCCCGAATACAACCTCCATAACTAATAATAAGAACATACTTCCCTGCAGTTCCTTGAGAAGACGACCCGAGGTTTAAATACTCGGTTATCAATTTTAAAGGGGTTTGTTACTTGTGACAACCAAAACGTTTGTACGAAGGGATTTCTGTCGGTTTAGAGACTATATCTACAACGCGACTGTTTTTATGAACTTCTTTACTGGCAAAAATCCCGACGTCAAAATGGCGCCGTTGCCGGGGAACTGCTAACGTGTGCCTTATTATTGGTTATTGTAAATATTCTTCTTTTGCTTGTTTATTTATTCTTGTTTTTCCTTTTTATCTTTATTTGCTACCATGAACTCTCACCCCTCTCGCTTTGAGTTTGGTTCTAACATTGTGGAAGGAAATAGAAGTTACAGCAGGAATATGCATCAAGGTCGGACCAATCCAGGATGGATGGAGCCAAGAGGATCTAATCAACCCTTTAGGCAGCAACACCCTCCGAGATATCCTGGACAAAGACCACTCTACCGTGCATACCCAGCTGAAAGATGTGGTGGACAGCCTTGTAACCACCAACAAGCCCCACCCCGTGCATATAAACCATCCTTTCAACATAACCTCGAACCACCACACTCACAAGCTTCTCTTCACCATTCGCCACCATATGATCCTTCCTTACCCCAGTACCAATCGAATCACTCCCAATCACCACCACTTTCTTATGTATCATGCCCAAGTCCGGTAACCTGAGAAGCAGAGGTTCGCCTAAAGGAAACAGTAAATAAACTTCAAACAACCATTCGACAACTGGAGCAAACAATAATTCAATGGGTTTCTAGGCGCTCAAATACACAAGGATCAGCCACAGCCCCATGTGAACAGTCTAACAAAGAGCGTAGCATGAAGGAGATACCAGAAACTCCAGTGGACAAGACAGAGAATGAATTCGTACTAGAATAGGTAGAAAAAGCTGTCATTGTTCAGGAAGAAGAGTTGGTTGAAGATCTAGGAGATGCTGAACCTCCATGGGGATCTAGAACTGAGGAGAACTCCGTCAAGGACGCTACAATCAATGCTAAGGAGGATATTGTACAATCTCCTAGGCAAGTTGTTTATGAAGAATCAGACGGAATAAACCAGGACACAAATTCCCTTGATGATGATAGTCACAAGTCAAATTCTCTTAGTAATGAACTGGCATCCGCAAGTGAATTCTCTGAGGTTGAAGAATCTTCCCCAAGTGAATATGAAGACGATACGGAGGTAGATTTCTCTCAACCTCCAATCTATGACTCAAGTGATGAGGAAGACATAGAAGACTTTGACCAGGACACAGATACAATTGTAGAGCCTTGCAAGGAAGTGGAGGAATTCACAGAAGAGCACAAGGGAGTATAACTTACAAAACCACCAGAAACACCTACCCCAAGGCCATTACCACCTAATACAAGCTTCAAGTGGGTACAATCATTAACCTATAACTTTACTTATTCACTTGAATATGGTTTGCTTGAAACAGATGGCCAGCTTAGAGCTCTTTGCGGCTTTAAGAGTAAGAGGGAAATGGCTCATACTCAGAGCTGGTGCACAAGGTTCAATAAGGTTCCATGCTTCACCTCGAAGTACATGGATTGGTATCATGCTCAATTGCATGGATCACAGAGAACGTTTGGTCACCATGGAGAGATTCTACTTTTTAAACCACCCGGATGGAAACATATTGATCAAGATGGAGGCGGATTTAAAAGTAAGGCTCGGGACCCTGGAGTTTATTCTGACGTTTGTCACCCCGGGAGCTAACAATCTGTTTGAAGCTGCTCAGAAGCTTTACATGCCTAGTATGGGACCCCGGAGGCTATTGGCATTCCAAGCACTGGTGGAGATTTTTGGACGAATTTAAACATAAGCCACCATAGCAGGAAGCTCCTACAATGTCCAACTTAAGGACTTTAACTAAAAGTGCTAGGTGGGAGACAACCCACCATGGTATAGTCGCTTCTTTTTCAATTTAATTCTTGTTAATTGCTTTCATTTTTATTTCCTTTTCATTTTACTTCATTGAACCTGGAATCATGCATAGCATTCATGTTAATCATTGCATTCTGCATTTATCATACATATAAAAAAATGGGATGCGCGACACGACCGCATCATGCATGCGATCGCGTCAAATGGCGAACTACACTTCCCACGTGACCGCGTCATCCACGCGGCCGCGTGACTTGGAAATCGGCGTACATATCCAACGTCCAGGAAGTTAGGCTGGAATCGTGCGGCCCTTGTGCGTTTTGCACAAATTGGTGCACGCGATCGCATGCCCCACGCTATCGCGTCACTTACACAATACCAATCCCACGCGACCACGTGAGCGACGCGATCGCGTCGCATGGATTACACATCACCCCAGAAGGAGACAGAGAGTTGTGCTGAAACGGTGCTGGAGTCGTGCATTTAGCACAATTTCCAGTGACGCGATCGCGCGACCCACGCGATCGCGTCATCCCTTCTTTTACCCATTCCATGCGATCGCGCACCCCACGCGATCGCGTCACTCCCATTTTCACCCCCACCACGCGACCGCGTCCCCCACGCGATCGCGTGGATTTGAAAATATAACACCCCAGCCACGCGAACCTTATCAGTCGCGTAGCCCCCCAACCCTCTTCTCCCTCTCTTCTTTTTCTACTCTCAACCACCACCCAGCCACCATTGCCGCTGCCCCGACCACCACCCAGACGCCGCCGCCGCCCAGACGCCGCCGCCACATACCCCCTTCCTCCCTCCCCTTCTTCTTTCTTCTTTCTTCCCCTCTTCCCACCCTTCCCGCCACTGCCCTCCGCAAACCACCACCCACCACCGCCGGCCATCCCAGCCACGCCACCCCCTCCCCTATTTCACCCACTACCCTTCCCGTTCCCCTGACCGAACTGCCACGCAAGCAACCACCGCGCCGCTGTTCCCGCCACCGTGCCGGACGCTGCCGCCGTCACCACCCAGCCGCTTTTCTGCCCCATTCTACTTCTTACACTTTCCAGGTTCCGCAGCACGCAAGCCCTTTTTTCTGTTCGTAGTTTTTCTTATTTTTCCCGTTTATGTTCATGTTTAGGATAGCTAGAAATGTATGTTGTAGTGGATTTTAGCTTGTTAGGTAGATTAGGCTGTGGTTAGTGGATTTAGGTCTGTTTACTTTCACTGTTCATGTTTCTGTTTTTTCAAAACTGCGATTCTGCTGTTCCTGTGACCTTGTTCATATGCGGTGATTTCCTGCATTTGCTGCTTGTTACTCTAAATTTTCATGTTTCTATTAATTATAGGTAACTGTAGCAAGTTTTTTTAATTCATAGGAACTGCCTTGTTTTGCTGTTTATTTTCCGGGACATTCCAATTTTAGCCGGAATGCTGCCCAAATTTTTTGTGAATTGTTTTCATTCATGTTTTGGTTTGGCAATCTGAACTCTGTTGTCCTCTGCTCTACCCAGACCATTTCATGAATGCTACGACAGACTTTCTTATCCTCTTTGATTTCCTGGTTTATAAACTGCATTTGTGATATTCTGATTCCAGTTCTTGCTTTCTTTATATCTATTTGAATCAACATCACCCTGTTTTCCTTGTTCAGTTATGAGTTATTTCTAGTCATAATTGTGAATCCTTGTTACAAGGACTATTTTCTTTATGCCACTTACTTTAACCCGCATTTTACTGACTCACTAATTTTAATTTACTAACTTCTTTTTCAAATTCTAACCATACTAATATTTTAAAATTTCTTTTCTGATTTTTCACTTTCCTCCAACTTTCTAACCATGGCATAATGACAATTTTTCTATTTAACTTGAATTCTGATACATTTTGGATTGTAAATTCTTCCTTTCAACTTTTAAACTACTATACAATCCTTAATACGCCATTACTTAACTCATTTACCTACTTCCCATTCTCCTTTGCCGCTTTGAGTTTTCTTTGTTTAATTGCCTATTTGCTTCCCTATTTTTATCCATATCTTGGTTTCCCATTTTTTCAGGATGTCTGCCTCACAAAGGAAAGGAAAAGGCAAGGCTACTGGCAAGCGCAAGAGAGGAGATTCCTCCCAGTCCATCATTGACCTAATGCATGATTCCTCATGGTGGGAGAAGAACTTTACACAGCAGGAAAAAGCTGACCAGCTGCTCCCTACAAATGATCCAATAAAATTTGCAAACCGGTACTATGAGCTGAAGTATCCGACATTTTCAAACTCCAGGAATCTATACCTGGAGAGAACTCTGAGGATTCCAGAAGCACTCCAGCAGTACACCACTGAGCAAATCAAGCAAAGAGGCTGGTTCTTTCTGGAGAGAGCACAGACAGAGGTCAATGCATCGTGGGTCAGGGAATTCTACTGCAACTACTACATCACCACCCTCGATGCAGTGAACCTGCGAGGAAAGCATATTCTGGTCAATGAGGAGGCCATAGAGGACATTCTCCGGCTCCCAGCCAAGTCCGATCAGCCTGATGGTTATCAAAAGGCTGAGGAGGACATGCGCCTGATGCAGTTTGATTGGGATGCTGTGAAGGCACGGATAGCTCTCGACCTGACTGTTCCTTGGAAGATAGGTCAGGACACCACCATGCCTAGAGGGATCAAGAGGGCGTACTTAAATGATGAGGCTCGGTTATGGCACCAGATCTTGAGCAACTATGTGATGCCGAGTACTCATGAGACGGAGATCCTGGCTACTATGATCACCCTCCTATGGTGTGTGATGGAGGGTAAGGACTTTTATCTGCCACGCTTTATCCGGCATTATATGGCCAGGGTCCACGTCCAAGGCACCCTCCCTTTTCCGTATCTGGTTACACAGCTAGGCCGTCGAGCTGACGTGCCATGGGAGGATGCCGATGAGAGACCACCAGCGGCGGACTGCAGGAAGATCATTCTTCACAGCAGGAACTTCCTAGCTTTGGGCTCCAGACCACCACCCTTCCCTGCTACTAATGAAACAGCCCCACCGTCTGCTGGACCCTCTTCATCCACGGCTGTCCCTGCTGCCCCTGCTGCCACCACTGCACCTCCACCTGCCTCTGAGCCCGTATACCGCCTCGTGCACCGCCTATTCCGACAGCTTGATCAGATGGAGCACCGTAACCGACGCCGGTATGAGAGATTGGAGCGTCGCAGCCAGCGACGCTATTCACATCTGAAGCTAATGATCCGACAGGGTGGTGACATCCCCTCCGAGCCTGACACACCGTCAGAGCCTTTAGAGGAGGAGGAGGATGAGCCCCAGGAGGAGACCCATCCGCAGGCAGACACCGAGCAGGCTGCACCACATCAGGAGGTTACGCATCAGATCGAGGCTGCAGATCCGGAGATCCCGATCCAGTCAGCACCGCCTCTACAGCAGCCAGACGCTCAGCCCACCACCACCACAGAGCCTCCAGCTACCATCCATACCAGTGATGACACCCCTTCACACCCGGCTTGACTGAGCATCAGGGACAATGCTTCATTTTAAGTGTGGAGAGGTCAGCATCTCTGGCGTTTTATTTTGGTGAACCACTACATCTCTTTTTTTCTTTTATCTTGGATATTTTTCTGTATTTTTCTTTTTACTGTTATTTTCTGAGTACTTATACATTGCTACTTTTATCTATTTTTACTCTATTTCCGCATTTTGTATTTTTAGTTCATATTTTTAGTTATTTAGTTTAGTTTGCAATTCTGACTTATTAGTGGATTAATTAGTATAGTTTACCCTTTTTAGCATAAGATAGCATAGTTTAAATTGAAAAATATAAAAAGGAAGTAAGCTAGGAAATTGAACATAACAGATTTAAATCCATAAACCTTGTATATATAGCATTACATCATATAGTTAAGTTGACAACATTTCATCAAGGAGGAATATTAAAACTTTAAAGGCTACCCTAAATAATTTTTTTATGAGAATAATGGGAATTTTTAACTACACTTGCATAACATATATGAATGATATATGATGCTTGAGTTAGAGAACACACAGCCTGTGAGTATTGAGCTTCATTTTATGGTTGCATTCAAACCATAATTTCATTCCTGTGTGTTTCACTTCTTTTTATTCTGATGTTCTTTACTTTGCTTTAATCTATATGTCCAATTATAGAATATAGAATATAGAATATAGATACATACCAAAAGAATGATTGAGGCCATCATTTGATTTTAGCTCACTTACCCCGAAATAACCTACCTTTCACCTCACCCTTGTTAGCCCCCTTGAGCCTTTAAAATCCCTTTTATTCTATTTAGCCACACTACTAGCCTTAAGCAGAAAAACAAAATAAAATCCCAAGTTGAATCCTTGGTTAGCTTAAGATAGAAAATTATGAATAGATTAAAATGTGGGAAACCTATTGGAAACATGGATGATAGAAACAAAAGGTAGAAAAGTTGAAAGAAATAAAATAACTCAGAAAATTTGGGAAGCATGCTCATGAGAAATCAAAGTGATTTAATTATCATGTGCATTAAAAAAAGTTATTTTTCAGCATTTAATAAAAAGGGGATACAAAAGAATTCCCCAATGCAAAATAAAAGCAATGCACATGGGATAAAAAAAATTGAAACATGAGCATGTAACAACAAGTGGGATAATGTGGGATAATTGGTAAAGAAGCTTGTTCTACTAAATACGTATGTTAGGTGAGATCTTAGTCTAATTAAGGATTCACTTATTAGCTCACTTAGCCTTATACATATATCCTTACCTTTACCTTGGCCCCATTAGAACCTTAATTAAAGACCTCATGATTTTTGGTATGATTGTACTCTATAATTGTTGATTGGTTAGATGAAGAACAAAGTTATATAAAGTAAGAATAAAAAGAAAAGTAGAGTGAATAAACCCAATAAACACTAAGTGACTAGAGGGTAAACACAAAATCCAATGAGGGTTCAATAACTCATCAACATATATCTGTGCTTAATTTACTAATTGTTTTGCAAGTTTGTACAATATTTTTATTTCCCATCTCATTTGCTAAAATGCTTTATTATTTAAGGGTTGGCTATATATATATATATATGACTATATATATATATGACTCCTTGAGAATGTGAATTAATTTGACTACATGTAAGCTTTATATATGAGTGGATAAATTGGAATTGCATGACTCATTTAGGTAGATGCATTTAGAATAGGTTGCATTGCATAACATTCCACCACTTTAACCTTACCTTATTCTTTACCTTGGATTTAGCATGAGGACATGCTATTGTTAAGTGTGGGGAGGTTGATAAACCCATATTTCATGAGTTATTTTGTGCTTAGTTTGAGTGATTTATTCAATCCTTCACCCACTTATTCATATTAATTGCATGGTTTTACTTTCCCTTCCTTATTATGTGATGTATGTGAAAAACATGTTTCCTAAGCTTTAAAATTAATTATTTTAATTACCTTTACTTCCCTTCGATGCCGTGATTAGTGTGTTGAGTAGTTTCAGATTTTCTAAGGCAGAATGACTTAAAGGATGGAAAAGGAAACGTATAAAAATGGAAGGAAACTGCGAAATGGAATTTTGAAGAAACTGGCATCCACGCGATCGCATGGACGACGCGATCGCGTGCCAGGCGCGAAGAAGCAGCGACGCGGCCGCATGACTGACGCGGCCGCGCGACTTGAGCACAGCGCATTCAATGCGAACGCGTGACCGACGCGATCGCGCCACAAGGAAAACTCCAGATGACGCGACCGCGTGACCCACGCAGACGCGTGACAGAGGCCACGTATCAGAATTTACAGAATAATCCCCCAGCGATTTCTGAAGCCCTTTTGGCCCAGATCCAAGTACAGAACACACAGATTAGAGGCTATAAAGTGTAGGAATGCATCCATTCAAAGGAGAGCTCACATTTTTACTACTTTCCATGATTTAGATTTAGTTTGAGAGAGGTTCTCTCCTCTCTCTCTTAGGATTAAGATTTAAGACTTCTCTTAGTTTTGAAGAGTGACTCTCGATCCAGGTTTTATGTTTCTTTGTTTTAAGCTTCCCTTTTCACTTTTATTTATTTATTCCAGCACTTGAGTTGATTAATTACTTTTATAATTGAATTTATGAATTATTCCGTGTTACAGATTGTTATTTGAATTAATGATATTTGAGGTATTTCAGTTATTGATTGCTTTCTCTTTAATTTGTGTTACCGTTGCTTTTCATTTAAGGACATTTTTATTCCAGCAAGTTTACTTTTTCCCCTTTTGGTCTTGGTTAAGAAATCAGTAACTCAACATTATCAAACTCAACATAACTGATAATCGCTATCTTGCTAATTGAACTGAACTTCAATAATCCCAACTTTTTCTTAGGAAATAAATAGGATTCGAAGGTCAAACTAATTAGTCCCTTGACTTTCCTTTGCTTTAGTAAAGCTTAACTAAGTGGAATTTAGATTCAACTTTCATTATTGTTGAGAGAGATAATTAAGTTGGACTTCCAATTTCTTTTACCCTGTCAGAAGTTTGCTTACAGTATTTATTTATTTTAATTGCCATCTACTTTACTTGTCATTTAAATCACTTGCTTCTCACCTTCTAAACCCCGATTACAACCTCCATAACCAATAATAAGAACATACTTCCCTGCAGTTCCTTGAGAAGACAATCCGAGGTTTAAATACTCGGTTATCAATTTTAAAGGGGTTTGTTACTTGTGACAACCAAAACGTTTGTACGAAGGGATTTCTGTCGGTTTAGAGACTATATCTACAACGCGAATGTTTTTATGGTACTTCTTTATTGGCAAAAATCCCGACGTCAGAGGGTGTTTCATGGCTTCCTCTAAATTGAACTTGATAGTCTTATCTCCAACCCCAAAGGAATATACACTGGTGAAGGCATCTAACTTGAATCTTGAGGTTTTGAGGAAGGGTCTACCAAGTAGAACGGAGGATGAACTTCTATTTTCTGCTGGAGGCATTTCAAGGATGTAAAAGTCAACCAGAAAAACCAAATCTTTAATTGCGACGAGTACATCTTCTGATATTCCCATCATTGTGATCACACTTTTATTGGCTAAGGCAAACTTCGCCGCCGACTTCTTCAATGGAGCTAAATTCAACCGCACATAAATAGAAAGCAGCATGATGCTAACACAGGCTCCCAAGTCGCACATACAATTATGAAAAGTGTATCCACCAATACAACAAGACACTAAGCACGGTCCAGGATCACCACATTTTCTTGGAATAGGTTTCATCAAGGAAGAAATTGAACTACCCAAGGATAATGTCTCCAATTCTCCTATCTTATCCTTGTGTGTACACAAGTCTTTCAAAAATTTTGCATACTTTCGAATTTGTTAAATAACATCAAGGAGTGGTATGGTTACCTCAACCTTTTTGAACACTTGAAGCATGTTCAGATCAAATTCAGGTGTCTTCTTCTCTTTTTCACCATGGAAAGAAATGGGATAGGAATTGACTCATCCACTATAGCTTTCCTCTTGGGTTCCTTGAGGTTTACTCCTTCTTCCTCATGCCTTTTGTGTACCACCTCTTCTTCATGTTGAGCTTCAACAACTACCTCTTCCTCATGAATATCCTCCATGACCCTCGGAGGTATCACCTCTAATGTAGTCCCTGACCTTAGAGTGATGGCGTTAAGACCGCCCTTTGGGTTTGGTTGGGGTTGGTATGGGAGGTTAGAAGAACTTGAGGGTTGGTTAGTGTTGTTATTGGGGTTTGGTGGTTAGTTTGTCATGTTTATCCTTGAAAGCAAGTTGGTGAGGTTAGCCAATTGGGTACTCAAGGCATCAAATTGAGCCTTGTTACTCTCATCTCATTTTTCCATAGCGGCTCTAAGCTCTTCAACTTGATTGTTGGAAGATGGAGGAGTTTGGTTTTGTTGTCTATGGTGTGGTGCTTGGTACTTGGTGTAGTTGTTTTGGTTTTGGTTGGAGTGGCTTTGGTTGGCTTGGTAGTTGGTGTTGTTGTGATGGTATTGGGATGAAGATTGGTTAGTGTTGTGATGAGAAGGAGAGTTGTTCCATCTTTGGTTTTGATTGCTTCCTTGCGCATTATTCCTCCACCCTTGATGTTGATTACCGCCTTGATGGTAATTGTTTTGACCTTGAGGAGGGTAGGGTGGACGGTTATTGTAATTCACATTGGCTACCACAAGGGCATGTTCCTCTTGAATTTGATGGCATTGGTCGGTGTAATGTGTGGTGCTTGAGCACAAACCACAAATTCTAGGAGGACCTTCAAGTTGAGCAGCTGGAGGTGGGGCTTGGACGGCCTTGATGGAGTAATACTCCCTTTGATCCCTTTGGATTTGTGTAAGGATGGTGGCCATATCCCCAAGTGCCTTGGTTAGACTTGCTTCGGAAGGGGATGGTTCCACCACACCCTTGAGAGGATTACTTCTCACCCTTGTGCGTTGTGTAGATTCAGCGACATCCTTTATCAAATCCCAAGCTTCTCCCTCCGTCTTGTTTTTCGAAAGGGAACCGCCACTAGAGGCAATAAGCAATCTTCTATCTTCAGCACAAAGACCTCCAGTAAAGTAGCTAATGAGCAAATTAGTGGTCATTCCGTGGTGTGGACATGACTCCAATAGCCTCTTGAAGCGAGACCAATACTCGTACAAACTCTCTTGGTCTCTTTGCATTATGCCCGAAATCTCTTTCAGGATGTATTCGGTCTTCTCCGGTGGGAAGAACTTATGAAGAAACTCTCTTCTCAAGAAATCCCAATTAGTCACAATCTCATCCGATAGCGAATAGAACCATGTTTTTGCTTGTGCTTCAAGAGAGAAAGGGAAGGTAAAAACCATGATAGCTACCTCATCGGCTCCATGCCTTCGAGCTGTAGAACAAGCAACATGAAAATCCTTCAAATGTCGGATGGGGTCTTAACCCGGCAACCCATGATACTTAGGAAGTAGATTTATCAAGCTACTCTTCAACTTAAAGTTTGAAACAAGGTTAGGATACCTTGCTTGCGACGGTTGAAGTATGATATCCAGAGCTCCTTGCTCATAAAAAGTGATCCGGTGTTGCTCCGCCATGTGTGGCTCACCTGTAGGATGCAAAGATGTATCAGTAGTGCCAACAGAAGAATAGGAAGTAGCGGACTCCAAGTCACTTTCGGTAATGTCTAGTGATTTGGTATTTTCCTCAAGAGAGGCCGAAGTACTAGGCATATAGTCCAACCACCGTCTAGCTTGCCGAGTGTGTAACAAAGTTCTTTCAATCTCGGGATCAAAATTGGCTAAGCTAGAATTCGGTTGATACCGAGTCATCAAACTTGAAAGACATAGCACAAATGTAAAAGAAATCTAAACTATAGCTAGGTATTGAAAGAAGTAAAATATCTACAATATTCACATATTCACATAACCAATATCAAGGCATACGTTGCAACCATTCCCCAGCAACGGCGCCAGAAATTTGATAGAGTGGCCCAAGGGGTGTGTATTGGCAAAGGTTCTCTTCAATAAAACCTCGTTGCAAGTATAGCTCTACCAACAACAATCCGCGGGTCGTATCAAATTTAGAAGAGGGATTTGGTTGTCACAAGTTTAACCTCAATAGAAATAACTGAAGTATTCAAACCTCGGGTCGTCTCACAAGGAATGGGCAAACATGTGCTTCGACATTGCTTAGAAATTCGGGGTTGTGAGTTATGAGCATGAAAATAAATGGGAATCTTAACAAGCAAGTAATCTTAAAATGCAACGACTAATTCAATTAACTAAACAAAACATGAGTGCTTTCAATGAATAAACAACATTCCACTTAATTCTATTATAACCCAAACAAGAAACTACAACTAAAGCAATTGGTTGAAAACGTTGATTTTCAAATATGAATAATAAAAGCAAGTCTTGGCTAGGCTAGGGAATTGGGGTCACCATCCTTGTCTAACAACTATATCTTGACAAATATAAGTAACCAAGCTCATTAAGTCTACCCTCAAAGTCTTAGGTACGTAATATCTACCCCTAGACTTGAAGTACGTCAAATGGCTTTGGTCACATCAACCCATAAGTCCCAACCTACCTACTGATTAAATTAGTAGTGGGTTGGCATCAATGAGTATCAAATTGACCACCTAAGGCTCCCAAATCATCAAATCCATTAGACCCAATGACTCAAGTTTACCCAATTCCCTTGACCTAGGCTGACATTAGGATTTTTGCTAGTAAAGAATTTTAATAAAACAGTCGCGTTGTAGATATAGTTTCTAAACCAACAAAAATCCCTTCGTACGAACGTTTTGGTTGTCACAAGTAACAAACCCCTTTGAAATTCATAACCGAGTATTTAAACCTCGGGTCGTCTTCTCAATAAATTACAGGGATGTGTTCTTTTTATTGGTTATGAAAAAGTGTGTTTTGGGGTTTTGGATTAAGGTAAAAAGTTAGTTGAATGACGAGAAAGATAAAATAATAATAAAAATAAACTCTTGGCAAGGTATGAAGAACTGGAAGTCATATCCTAGTTATTCTTATCAATTGTGATGAGAATTGGATTTTTCTCCCACTTTGTTAACCTCTAACTATGAAGGTAAGTTAAGTAGATGAATTAATTTCGATTCCTCGAGTCCTAGTCTTTCCTTGGGAAAGGCTAGAGTTATTGGAACTCGAATTAATTCTTGAAGAATTCCAATTTTCAATCAACAATGAGTTTGATAACTCAAGAGTCACCAATTAATCAACCAAAGCCAAAATAGAAAAATCTAAATTATTTATATAAATAAAAGAAAGCAATCAAAAATCTGAAATACCTCAAATAATATTAATTAAGAAAATCATAACATGAATGTAGCATAAGCCAAATAGGCAACATAACTAATATAAGCATTAAAATATCTGAAAATAAGAGATAAATATAAAGTAAAAGAACATTGAACCTGGGATTGAGAGTCACTCCTAAAACTAAGAGAAGTCCTAAATCCTAATCCTAAGAGAGAGGAGAGAACCTCTCTCTCTAGAAACTACATCTAAATCCTAAAATTGTGAATTTGAGAGCCTCCAATGAATGGATGTATTTCCCCACTTTATAGCCTCTAATCTGTATTTTTTGGGCCGCAAAATGGGTCAAAAATAGCCCAAAAATCGTTCTCAGTGTATTCTGGTACGTACAGGTCGCGGAAAAGTGACGCGGAGGCATCGTCCATGCGTCCGCGCGGGTTGCGTTCTTGCCAAGTCATGTGTCCGTGTGATCCACGCGTTCACGTCTCCTAGCGTTGGGGCAGCTATAGTAAATTATATATCAACTCGAAGCCCCAGACGTTATCTTTCCAACGCAACTGGAACCACATCGTTTGGACCTCTGTAGCTAAAGTTATAGCCGTTTGAGTGCGAAGAGGTCAGGCTGGATAGCTTAGCAGTTTCTCCAACTTTTTGTATTCCTTCCACTTTTGCATGCTTCCTTTCCATCCTCTGAGCTATTCCTGCCCTGTAATCTCTGAAAACACTTAACACATATATCAAGGTATCTAATGGTAATAAGAGAGGATTAATAATAAGCAAATATAAGATCAAAGAAGCATATTTTCAATCATAGCACAAAATCAGGAAGAAAACGTAAAACCATGCAAATAGTATGGACAAGTGGGTAAAGAGTTGATAAAATCAACTCGATTAAGCACAAGATGAACCATAAAATAGTGGTTTATCATAGGCCAAGAGTGAAAAAGACTACTCCATAATCAAAGTAAATAATTCATCAAACACTTGGTAAGCATTAACAAAAGACATGTTCAAAATGGCAATTAAATTGAATTCTAAAAGTACCCACTAACAATTATAAACATATGATCATCCAAACAACAAAGCTAAACATAGAAATAATCAATGCAACATTTCATAACATTCATGAAATGGGTATAAAATGATAATTGACAAGAATTCATAACTATCACAAGATATGAGCAAATTGTAACAAGGAATTCAAATTGAACAATTAAAACTAGCATTTAACAAGATCCATGTCACAAATCAACAAGGGAAGATCAAATTAAAACTAGATCTAGAGAAGAACAAGGGTTTCTCTCTCTAGAACAACAAAAGAACTAAAGCGTAGATATAAAGAAGAACAAGGATTTCTCTCTCTAGAACAACAAAGCGTAGATATAAATTTCCTGATCCGCGCGGAGGCATCCCTCCTTGCGCGCCGCTTCCAGCCAATCCCATCCACGCGTGCGCGTGGAGTGCGCGGGCGCACCGATGCTGCTTCTCCCAAGATTTCAATTCTTCATGTTCCTCCCTTTTTGTACATGCTTTCTTCCTCTCTTCTAAGTAATTCCTACCCTATAATTTCTGAAATTACTCAACAAATACATCACGGCATTGAATGGCAATAGAAGAGAATTAAAATATGGCAATTTTGAGGCAAAATAAGCATGTTTTCCATTATAGAGCAATATTGGAAGGTAAACACAAAACTATGCATTTCTTGTGAATAAGTGTGAGAAATATTGATAAAATCCCCTAAAATAAGCACAAGATAAACCATAAAATCGGGGTTTATCAATCTTCCTCAGTGGAGATCACTGCCTCTTCCTCCTCTCCAAGTTTGGCTGTGTGGGTTGTGGTTATGGCCTTGCACTCTCTTTTTGGATTCTCTTCTGTATTGCTTGGGAGAGTACTAAGAGGGAGTTCAGTAATTTTCTTACTCAGCTGACCTACTTGTGCCTCCAAATTTCTAATGGAGGACCTTGTTTCAGTCATGAAACTTTGAGTGGTTTTGATTAGATCAGAGACAATAGTTGCTAAGTCAGAGTGGCTTTACTTAGAATTCTCTGTCTATTGCTGAGAAGATGATGGAAAAGGCTTGCTATTGCTAAACCTGTTTCTTCCACCATTGTTGTTGTTGAAACCTTGTTGAGGTCTCTGTTGATCCTTCCATGAGAGATTTGGATGATTTCTCCATGAAGGATTATAGGTGTTTCCATAGGGTTCTCCCATGTAATTCACCTCTTCCATTGCTGGGTTCTCAGGATCATAAGGTTCTTCTTCAGAGGAAGCTTCCTTAGTATTGCCTGTTGCTGCTTGCATTCCAGACAGACTCTGAAAAATTATATTGACTTGTTGGGTCAATATTTTATTCTGAGCCAATATGGCATTCAAAGTATCAATCTTAAGAACTCATTTCTTCTGAGTTGTCCCATTATTCATAGAATTTCTTTCAGAAGTGTACATGAATTGGTTATTTGCAACCATCTCAATGAGTTCCTGAGCTTCTGCAGGCGTCTTGTTCAGATGAAGAGATCCTCCAGCAGAGCTGTCCAATGACATCTTGGACAGTTCAGACAGACCATCATTGAAGATTCCTATGATACTCCATTCTGAAAGCATGTTAGAAGAGCACCTTCTGATCAATTGCTTGTATCTTTCCCAAGCTTCATAAAGGGATTCACCTTCCTTCTGTCTGAAGGTTTGGACTTTCACTCTAAGCTTACTCAATTTTTGAGGTGGAAAGAACTTTGCGAAGAAGGCATTGACTAGCTTTTCCCAAGAGTTCAGGCTTTCTTTAGGTTGTGAGTCCAACCATGTCCTAGCTCTGTCTCTTACAGCAAAAGGGAAGAGCATAAGTCCGTAGACTTCAGGGTCAACCCCATTGGTCTTGATAGTGTCACAGATTTGCAAGAATTCAGCTAAGAACTAATGAGGATCTTCCAATAGAAGTCCATGAAACTTGCAATTCTGTTGCATTAGAGAAACTAATTGAGGCTTAAGCTCAAAGTTGTTTGCTCCAATGGCAAGGATTGAGATGCTTCTCCCATAGAAGTCGGGAGTAGGTGCAGTAAAGTCACCAAGCACCTTCCTTGCATTGTTGGCATTGTTGTTTTCGGTTGCCATGGCTTCTTCCTCCTTGAAGAGCTCTGTTAGGCCCTCTAGAGAGAGTTGTGCTTTAGCTTCTCTTAGCTTTCTCTTCAAGGTCCTTTCAGGTTCAGGATTAGCTTGAACAAGTATGCCTTTATCTTTGCTCCTGCTCATATGAAAGAGAAGAGAACAAGAAAGTAGGGAATCCTCTATGTCACAGTATAGAGATTCCTTGAGGTGTTAGAGGAAAGAAGAATAGAAGGAGGAGGTAGATAGAAGAGAATTCAAACTTATCGAGAGGGATAGAGTTCGAATTGCACCTTGAGGAGGAGTGTTAGTCCCTTAAATAGAAGGATGTGAGAAGAGGGGAAGAAATTTTCGAAATTAAGGTAAGAAATTTTGAAAATTTGGTAATTGATTTTCAAAAGCTAAGATTGGGAAAGAAATTAAGTGATTTTGAAAAAGATTTTGAAATTAGAAATTAAAAAGATATGATTAAAAATTAATTTTTAAAAAGATGTGGTTGAAAAGATATGATTGAGAAGATATGATTGAAAATCAATTTAGAAAAAGAAAGTTTTTAAAATTAAAGTTGATTACTTGACTAACAAGAAATTAAAAGATATGATTCTAAAATTCAAAATTTGATCCTTTCTTAATAGGCAAGTAACAACCTGAAAATTTTGAAGTAAATCATTAATTATAGCAAGGATTTTCGAAAATAATAATAATAAAAAAAATGGAAAGAAATTGATTTTAAAGAGATATGATTGAAAAGATATGATTTGAAAAAGATTTGATTTTGAAAAATTATGAAAATTTGAAATAGATTTGAATTAAAAACCAAATCTTCCCTCTAGTGTCCTCCTTGCGTTAAACGCCCAGAATGGCATCCATTCCTGGAGTTTAACGCCCAAAATCCTATATTTTTGGGTGTTTAACGCCCAGCCAGGTACCCTGGCTAGCATTTAAATGCCAGTTTTCCTTCTTCAGTGGGCGTTTTGAATGCCCAGCTTTTTCTGTTTGATTCCTCTGCTCAATGTTCTGAATCTTCAATTTTCTGTATTATTGACTTGAAAAAACATAGTTTTGAAAATTTTTTTGACTTTTTCAATGATGAGAAACAATCAAAATACAACTGATAGCACGGAAACTTGTCTCTCAACAATTTTCCTTCGGCAAGTATACCGAATTGTCGTGAAGTAAAAACTCACAATAGAGTGAGGTCGAATCCCACAGGGATTGATTGGTCAAGCAACTTTAATTAGAGGAATGTTCTAGTTGAGTGAAGCAGAATTTGGTTTGAGAGTTGCAGGAAATTAAATGGCGGGAAAGTAAATAGCAGAAAATGTAAATGCTGGAAGTAAAGAGTTGAAAGTAAATGACGGAAAGTAAATTGCAGAATTGTAAATGGGAATGGGGAAGATGCTCATGAAAGTAAATTGCAGAAATTAAAGAGAATGGGTAGATCAGAAATGGGGATTCATTGGGCTTAGGAGATGTTGCATTCTCCAGATCAAGTTCATTTTCATCTCTTCCTCAATAAATGCATTCATTGATCTCCTTGGCAATCTTAAGTGATCGAATTCCAATTCCTTGGTAATTCAATCTCTCAAATCTTGATTAATAGCCAATTCCTTGGTCAATTGCTCATGAGAAGAGATGAAGTATGGTCACTGATTATACCACATGCATTCCTAAATCAAGTGTTGGTAGGATTGTAGTCACCATACCCAACCAAACCCAATTTGGTCCAACATGAGAAAGCATTTCTAGCATGATCTCTTCATTCCTCTTCCAAGGTTCAGAAGAGATCCAAGTATGAATAGCTTCTTTTCCAAGATAACTACCCAATTGGATGAAGATTGAAAGCTTTCTAGTAAAATCAAGAGAAAAGATAGAAGAAGAGTAATGAAAATTAGTATTAATCCATCAAATTACAACAGAGCTCCCTAACCCAATGAAAGGGGTTTAGTTGTTCATAGCTCTGAAAATGGAAAACAAAGATGGAGAATACATCATGAAAACTAGAACTAGAAGTACAGAGAAAGTAAATTATACAGAGAGTAATTCTCAATTTCCCCTCACTCCCCCAAAAGTTGTTTCCTGATTCAAAACTACCCCTATATATACTACTCTTCTGATCTTCTAGTTGATTCTTCAAGTCTTGGATATGGGCCTTTGGAAGCAGTTATCTTCTGCAGTGGGCTTAGCTTTACTTGCAAAGAGAAAGTGTGAAGTAGGAAGGGTCTTTAGCTCAGGACGTTAGTGGCGTTAACGTTAAGTGAGAGTGTGGGTTCGAGAACGTTAGTGTCAATCACCTTTTTCACTAACGTTCTTCACCCAGGGATGATCCACATTAACTTCAACGTTAGTGGCACCAACGTGACCACTAACGTTGCCTCTTGGTCCTTCGCACACGTTATTGGGACTCACCTTTTCCAATAACGTTGAGAGTCCTCCCTCCCTACGTTAGAGTTCACGTTAACTTAGTTAACGTGGCTCTTAACGTAGGCTTGCC
The DNA here is from genome assembly GCF_059453495.1 of Arachis ipaensis. NCBI lineage: Eukaryota > Viridiplantae > Streptophyta > Magnoliopsida > Fabales > Fabaceae > Arachis > Arachis ipaensis. The sequence continues at coordinate 61,804,201 of NC_142441.1, forward strand.
AATTCTTCGAGAACGTTAGTGACACTTACCTTTGTCACTGGTGCACAAAATTGTGATCCCTGGTAATGGCTCCAAAAACTTGGTGCTCTAATCTTAATTCATAATTTGTCACAACTTCGATACAACTAACCAGCAAGTGCACTGGGTCGTCCAAGTAATAAAACCTTACGTGAGTAAGGGTCGATCCCACGGAGATTGTCGGCTTGAAGCAAGCTATGGTCACCTTGTAAATCTCAGTCAGGCAGATTCAAATGGTTGTAGAGCTTTCATAATTAAAAGATAAATAAAACATAAAATAGGATATAGATACTTATGTAATTCATTGGTGAGAATTTCAGATAAGCGTATAGAGATGCTTTCGTTCCTCTGAACCTCTGCTTTTCTACTGTCTTCATCCAACCAATCCTACTCCTTTCCATGACAAGCTGTACGTCAGGCATCACCGTTGTCAATGGCTACATCCTGTCCTCTCAGTGAAAATGGTCCAATGCGCTGTCACTGCATGGCTAATCATCTGTCGGTTCTCGATCATACTGGAATAGGATCCATTGATCCTTTTACATCTGTCACTATGCCCAGTGATGTGTGGAAAATGATCCAACACAAAACTCACCGGCAAGTGTACCGGGTCGTATCAAGTAATAATAACTCACATGAGTGAGGTCGATCCCACAGGGATTGAAGGATTGAGCAATTTTAGTTTAGTGGTTGATTTAGTCAAGCGAATCAAGTATTGGTTGAGTTGTTTGCAATTGGCGGAAACTAAATTGCTTGAAATGTAAAAGGAGAGGGGTAAAATACAGTAAATTAAAGAACAGGAAAGTAAAAGTGCTGAAGCTTAAAGAACAAGTAAAGTAAATTACAGAAACTTAGATTGTAAGAAATGTAAATAACTGAAGCTTAAAGTGCAAGAATTATAAATTTCATGAATTATAAAAGGAATTGGGAATTGGGATTGCAGAATTTAAACAAGAACAAGTAAAGTGCATTAAACAGGAAGGTAGAAAATTTAATTGTAGTGGAGTAGATCTTAAACAGAAAAGTAAAATGCCCTGAAGGATTAAAAAAATAGAAAAGCAATGCTTAATTTGCAGCAATTTAAAAGTGGTTCAAGATTTCAGGAGTGGAAGAGACTAGATAACAAGTCTAGATCTCAAATCCTTCCTTAATCCAACAAGAACAATTGCAAAAGAAATAAAGAAAAGTAAATTGCAGAAAGAGTAGAAGAAGAAGCAATGAACAGAAAATGAAATTCAATTATGCAAAAAGTTTAAGAAGAGATCTCAAGGTGAGATTGAAACAGAAGTTCTTCAATACTTCACCCAAAATCCAAAGCAAGAAAATTAAAGAGTGCTCAAGCAAGAACAAGGAAGAAGAGAGATCAATTCTCCTTCCCAATTCTCTGAAATCTAAATTCAAAAACAAAAAGCTTAAAAATGAAAATGAGAGTTCAAAGAAAAATCAAAAGTAAAGTCTAAAAAAAAAGAAGAAGGTAAAAGTCCTAATTACATCAAACTAACTCCTATTTATACACTTTCTATTCTTGGATATTGGAATTTGGATGGGCTTTTAATTTGGTGAAGATTTGAATTTAATTGGATTTTTGGTTGATTTTTCAGCCCATGAGTAATTTGCTTCCAGGGGGATGCTCAGCTCACAAAGTGAGCTGAGCTTTGAGACTTAGTGTGGGGAGGCCTTGCGTAGCGTGCTGTTGCTTGGGGGAGGCATCAGGGGAAAGCTCAGCTCACAAAGCGAGCTGAGCATTGGTGTCTTGGTGCCAAATTTGTTGCGCGCCTTGTGTTGTTGGACCGTGCCAATTTTGTTGCGCACTCCACTCCCCCTGGCCGTGTCAAGATGCGCTATTGTGATGCCCATGGGTAGTGCTCAGTTCTCCAAGTGAGCTGAGCCTTGGGGTATCCAAGGGAAGGTCTTTGGTTCGAAACTTGCTGAGTGCATGCGCTGCCCATTTCTTTGGTTTTCTTGTGGTGCCTTACTTCCTTGCTTCCTCAAGGTGTGGAGTTCGAACCTTGGGGGATGCATTTGGCCATTTTTTTTCTTATTTTTCCTTGTGAGTAGCGCTCCCCCCATCCCCCTTTGGTCATGGGTTTAACTCTTGGAGAATGTGGTGCGCAGAAATTGTGATTACACTTTAATTATGTAAAGTTCATCGCTCTTTCTTTCCCTGGTAATGGCGCCAAAAACATGATGCCAATACCATGGTTCACAACTTCGCACAACTAACCAGCAAGTGCACTGGGTCGTCCAAGTAATACCTTACGTGAGTAAGGGTCGAATCCCACGGAGATTGTTGGTATGAAGCAAGCTATGGTCACCTTGTAAATCTCAGTCAGGCAGATATAAAATAGTAATGGGGTTTTCGAAAATAATTAATAAAATAGGGATAGAAATACTTATGTAAATCATTGGTGAGAATTTCAGATAAGCGAATAGAGATGCTTTCGTTCCTCTGAACCTCTGCTTTCCTGCTATCTTCATCCAATCAGTCTTACTCCTTTCCATGGCTGGCTTTATGTGATACATCACCACTGTCAATGGCTACTTTCGGTCTTCTCTCGGGAAAATGATCCAAATGCCCTGTCACGGCACGGCTAATCGTCTGGAGGCATCACCCTTGTCAATGGTTTCATCCTATCCTCTCAGTGAAAATGGTCAACGCACCCTGTCACGGCACGGCAATTCATCTGTCGGTTCTCGATCATGCTGAAATAGGATTTACTTTCCTTTTGCATCTGTCACTACGCCCGTCAATCGCAAGTTTGAAGCTTGTCACAGTCATCAAATCATTGAATCCTACTCGGAATACCACAGACAAGGTTTAGACTTTCCGGATTCTCTTGAATGCCGCCATCATTCTAGCTTACACCACGAAGATTCCGATTAAGAGATCTAAGAGATACTCATTCAATCTAATGTAGAACGGAAGTGGTTGCCAGACACGCATTCATAGGGAATGATGATGATTGTCACGTTCATCACATTCAGGTTGAAGTGCGAATGAATATCTTAGAAGCGAAATAAGATGAATTGAATAGAAAATAGTAGTACTTTGCATTAATCTTTGAGGAATAGCAGAGCTCCACACCTTAATCTATGGAGTGTAGAAACTCTACCGTTAAAAGTACATAAGTGAATGGAGGGTAGGCATGGCCGAGTGGCCAGCCTCCCATGGAGGTCTAGAGATCTAAAAATGATCAAAAGATGTCTAATACAATAGTAAAACGTCCTATTTATAATAAACTAGCTACTAGGGTTTACAGAAGTAAGTAATTGATGCATAAATCCACTTCCGGGGCCCACTTGGTGTGTGCTTGGGCTGAGCTTGAAGTCTACACGTGGAGAGGTCATTCTTGGAGTTGAACGCCAACAATTGTGCCAGTTTGGGCGTTCAACTCTGGTTTTGGATCCTTTTCTGGCGCTGGACGCCAGAATTGGGCAGAGAGCTGGCGTTGAACGCCAGTTTGCGTCATCCATTCTTGGCCAAAGTATGGATTATTATATATTTCTGGAAAGCCCTGGATGTCTACTTTCCAAGGCAATTGGAAGCGCGCCATTTCGAGTTTTGTAGCTCCAGAAAATCCACTTTGAGTGCAGGGAGGTCAGAATCCAACAGCATCAGCAGTCCTTCTGCAACCTCTGAATCTGATTTTTGCTCAAGTCCCTCAATTTCAGCCAGAAAATACCTGAAATCAAAGAAAAATACACAAACTCATAGTAAAGTCCAGAAATGTGAATTTAACATGAAAACTAATGAAAACATCCCTAAAAGTAACCAGATTCTACTAAAAACATACTAAAAATAATGTCAAAAAGTGTATAAATTATCCGGTCATCACAACAGCAAACTTAAATTGTTGCTTGTCCCCAAGCAACTGAAAATCAAATAGGATAAAAAAAAGTGAATATACTATAAATTCCAAACTATCAATGAAACAGAGCTTCAATCATATGAGCGGGACTTATAGCTTTTTGCCTCTTGAATAGTTTTGGCATCTCACTTTATCCATTGAGGTTCAGAATGATTGGCATCTATAGGAACTCAGAGTTCAGATAGTGTTATTGATTCTCCTAGTTCAGTATGATGATTCTTGAACACAGCTATTTTATGAGTCTTGGCCGTGGCCCTAAGCACTTTGTTTTCAAGTATTACCACCGGATACATAAATGCCACAGACACATAATTGGGTGAACCTTTTCAGATTGTGACTCAGCTTTGCTAAAGTCCCCAATTAGAGGTGTCCAGGGTTCTTAAGCACACTCTTTTTTTGCTTTGGACCTTGACTTTAACCGCTCAGTCTCAAGTTTTCACTTGACACCTTCATGCCACAAGCACATGGTTAGGGACAGCTTGGTTTAGCCGCTTAGGCCAGGATTTTATTCCTTTAGGCCCTCCTATCCACTGATGCTCAAAGCCTTGGGATCCTTTTTATTACCCTTGCCTTTTGGTTTTAAGGGCTATTGGCTTTTTTTGCTCTTGCCTCTTGGTTTTAAGAGCTTTTGGCTTTTTCTGCTTGCTTTTTCTTTTTCTTTCTATTTTTTTTCGCCTATTTTTTTTTCTGCAAGCTTTGTTCTTTGCTGCTTTTTCTTACTTCAAGAATCATTTTTATGATTTTTCAGATTATCAAATAACATGTCTCCTAGTCATCATTCTTTCAAGAGCCAACATATTTAACATTCTTAAACAACAACTTCAAAAGACATATGCACTGTTCAAGCATACATTCAGAAAACAAGACGCATTGTCACCACATCAATATAATTAAGCTAAGTTCAAGGATAAATTCAAAACTCATGTACTTCTTGTTCTTTTGAATTAAAACATTTTTCATTTAAGAGAGGTGATGGATTCATAGGACATTTATAACTTTAAGACATAGTTACTAACTACTAATGATCATGTAATGAAGACACAAACACAGATAAGCACTTAACATAGAAAACCAAAAACAGAAGAAATAAGAACAAGGAATGAATCCACCTTAGTGATGGTGGCGTTTCCTTCTTGAGGAACCAATGATGTCCTTGAGCTCTTCTATGTCTCTTCCTTGTCTTTGTTGCTCCTCCCTCATTGCTTTTTGATCTTCTCTTATTTCATGGAGCATGATGGGGTGCTCTTGATGTTCCACCCTTAATTGTCCCATGTTAGCACTTAATTCTCCTAGGGAGGTGTTGATTTGCTCCCAATAGTTTTGTGGAGGAAAATGCATTTGAGGCATCTCCGGGATCTCATGGTGATGAGATTCCTACGCCTCTTGAGCTCCATGAATGGGCTCTATTGCTTGCTCCATCTTTTTCTTAGTGATGGGCTTCTCTTCGTTAATAGGAATGTCTCCTTCTATGAAAGCTCCAGCTGAGTAGCATAGATGGCAGATAAGATGAGGAAAAGCTAGCCTTGCCATGGGGGATGACTTTTCAGCTATTTTGTAGAATTCATTAGAGATGACTTCATGAACTTCTATTTCCTCTCCAATCATGATGCTATGAATCATGATGGCCCGATCCACAGTAACTTCAGATCGGTTGCTAGTGGGAATGATTGAGCATTGAATGAACTCCAACCATCCTCTAGCCACAGGCTTGAGGTCCAATCTTCTTAGTTGAACCGGCTTGCCTTTGGAGTCAATCTTCCATTGAGCTCCTTCCACACATATGTCCATAAGGACTTGGTCCAACCTTTGATTAAAGTTGACCCTTCTAGTGTAAGGGCGTTCATCTCCTTGCATCATGGGCAAGTTGAACGCCAACCTCACATTCTCCGAACTAAAATCTAAGTATTTCCCCCGAACCATTGTAACATAGTTCTTTGGATCCAGGTTCTTACTTTGATCATGGTTCTTGGTGATCCATGCATTGGCATAGAACTCTTGAACCATTAGGATGCTGACTTGTTGGATGGGATTTGTTAGAACTTCCCAACCTCTTCTTTGAATTTCATGTCGGATCTCCGGATACTCATTTTTTTTGAGTTTGAAAGGGACCTCGGGGATCACCTTCTTCTTGGCCACAACATCATAGAAGTGGTCTTGATGGGCTTTGGAGATGAACTTTTCCATCTCCCATGACTCGGAGGTGGAAGCTTTTGTCTTCCCTTTCCCCTTTCTAGAGGATTCTCCGGTCTTAGGTGCCATCAATGGTAATGGAAAAACAAAAAGCTTATGCTTTTACCACACCAAACTTAGAATATTGCTCGCCCTCGAGCAATAAAAGAAAGAATAGAGGAAGAAGAAGAAGAAAATATGGAGAAGAGGGGTGAAGTGTGTTTCGGCCAAGTAGAGATGAGAGGGTTGTGTTGTGTGAAAATGAGGAAGAATGGAGGGCTATATATAGGGGAGGGAGGGGAGTTAAGGTTCGGCCATTTAGGGTGGGTTTGGGTGGAAAATTGGTTTTGAATTTTGAAGGTAGGTGGAGTTTATGAGGTAGGTTTATGGGAAAGAGTGGATGGATGTGAGTGGTGAAGAGGTGATGGGGAAGAGAGATTGAGGTGATTGGTGAAGGGTTTTTGGGGAAGGGTGTTTATGGGATTGTGTGAAAGAGAGGTGAGAAGAAGTGAGTGGAGGTAGGTGGGGATTTTGTGGGGTCCACAGATCCTGAGATGATCCTGTGGGGTCCATAGATCCTAAGATGATCCTGTGGGGTCCACAGATCCTGAGATGATCTTGTGGGGTCCACAGATCCTGAGGTGTTCAAGGATTTACACCCTTGCACCAAATTAGGCATGCAAAATGCCCTTGCACGCAACTCTGGGCGTTCAATGCCCATTTACTGGCCATTTCTGGCGTTGAACGCCAGAACCATGCTTGTTCTGGGCGTTCAGCGCCCAGATACTGCCCATTTTGGGCGTTCAGCGCCAGAACCATGCTCTGTTCTGGCGTTGAACGCCAGACAGATGCTTCCTCCAGGGTGTGATTTTTCTTCTGCTGCTTTTGATTCCGTTTTTAATTTTTTTGTTTATTTTGTGACTCCACATGATGATGAACCTATAAAGACATATAACTAAGAAAAATATAGTTAGATAAATAAAAATTGGGTTGCCTCCCAACAAGCGCTTCTTTAATGTCAATAGCTTGACAGTGGGCTCTCATAGAGCCTCACAGATGTTCAGAGCATTGTTGAAACTCTCCAACACCAAACTTAGAGTTTGGATATGGGAGTTCAACACCAAACTTAGAGTTTGGTTGTGGCCTCCCAACACCAAACTTAGAGTTTGACTGTGGGGGCTTTGTTTGACTCTGCTTTGAGAGAAGCTTTTTATGCTTCCTCTCCATGGATGCAGAGAGAGATCCTTGAGTTGTAAACACACGGTTGTCCTCATTCAATTGAAGGATTAATTCTCCTCTGTCCACATCAATCACAGCTCTTGCTGTGGCTAGGAAAGGTCTTCCTAGGATGATGGATTCATCCTCTTCCTTTCCAGTATCCAGGACTATGAAATCAGCAGGGATGTAAAGGCCTTCAACCTTTACTAACACATCCTCTACTTGTCCATAAGCCTATTTTTTGAATTATTTTCCATCTCTAATGAGATTTTAGCAGCTTGCACCCCATAGATTCCCAGTTTCTCTATTACAAAGAGTGGCATGAGGTTTATTCCTAAACCAAGGTCACACAGAGCCTTAAAGATCATGGTGCCTATGGTACAAGGTATTATGAACTTTCCAGGACCCTGTTTCTTCTGAGGCAATGTCAGTTGATCCAGATCACTTAGTTCATTGGTGAACAAGGGAGGTTCATCTTCCCAAGTCTCAATACCAAATAATTTGGCATTCAGCTTCATGATTGCACCATGAAACTTGGTAGTTTGCTCTTCAATAACATCCTCATTCTCTTCAGAAGAGGAATACTCATCAGAGCTCATGAAGGGCATAAGGAGGTTCAATGGAATCTCTATGGTCTCTAGATGAGCCTCAGAGTCCTTTGGTTCCTCAGAGGGAAGCTCCTTATTGATCACTGGACGTCCCAGGAGGTCTTCCTCCTTGGGATTCACGTCCTCCTCTCCCTCATTGGGTTCGGCCATTTTGATTATGTCAATGGCCTTGCACTCTCCTTTTGGATTCTCTTCTGTATTGCTTGGGAGAGTACTAGGAGGGATTTCAGTGATCCTCTTACTCAGCTGGCCCATTTGTGCTTCCAAATTTCTAATGGAAGACCTTGTTTCATTCATGAAACTTACAGTGGCCTTGGACAGATCAGAGACTAAGTTTGCAAATGAGAGGTATTTTGTTCAGAATTCTCTGTCTGTTGCTGAGTGGATGATGGAAAAGGCTTGCTATTGCTAAACCTGTTTCTTCCACCATTATTAAAGCCTTGTTGAGGCTTTTGATCCTTCCATGAAAAATTTGGATGATTTCTCCATGATGAGTAATAGGTGTTTCCATAAGGTTCACCTAAGTAATTCACCTCTGCTATTGTAGGGTTCTCAGGATCATAAGCTTCTTCTTCAGGAGAAGCCTCTTGAGTACTGTTGGATGCAGCTTGCATTCCATTCAGACTCTGAGAAATCATATTGACTTGCTGAGTCAATATTTTGTTCTGAGCCAATATGGCATTCAGAGTATCAACTTCAAGAACTCCCTTCTTCATAGGCGTCCCATTACTGACAGGATTCCTCTCAGAAGTGTACATAAATAGGTTATTAGCAACCATGTCAATGAGTTCTTGAGCTTCTGCAGGCGTTTTCTTTAGGTGAATGGATCCACCTGTAGAAGTATCCAATGACATCTTTGATATCTCAGATAAACCATCATAGAAGATATCCAGGATGGTCCATTCTGAAAGAATGTCAGAAGGACAATTTTTGGTCAGCTGCTTGTATCTTTCCCAGGCTTCATAGAGGGATTCACCTTCTTTCTGTCTGAAGGTTTGAACATCCACTCTAAGCTTGCTCAGCTTTTGAGGAGGAAAGAACTTGGCTAAGAAAGTCGTGACCAGCTTATCCCAAGAGTTCAGGCTGTCACTAGGTTGAGAGTCCAACCAGATTCTAGCTCTGTCTCTTATAGCAAATGGGAAAAGCAGAGCCTGTAGACTTCAGGATCTACTCCATTAGTCTTAACAGTATCACAGATCTGCAAGAATTCAGTTAAGAACTGAAAAGGATCTTCAGATGAAAGTCCATGAAACTTGCAGTTCTGCTGCATCAGAGAAACTAATTGAGGTTTCAGCTCGAAGTTGTTTGCTCCAATGGCAAGAATGGAGATGCTTCTTCCATGTAAATTGGAATTAGGTGCAGTAAAGTCACCAAGCATTCTCCTTTCATTATTATTATTTTCGGCTGCCATCTCTTCTTCCTGTTCAAAAATTTCTGAAAGGTTATCTCTGGATTGTTGTATTTAGCTTCTCTTAGTTTCCTTCTCAGAGTCCTTTCAGGTTCTGGATCTGCTTCCACAAGAATGTTCTTGTCCTTGTTCCTGCTCATATGACAAAGAAGAGGGCACAGAAAAATAATAATAGGGATCCTTTTTACCACAGTATAGAGGTTCCCTTATGTGAGTAGAAGAAAAGAAGAAGAAATTCGAATACAGATAGAAGAGGGGGTTCGAATTTGGTGAGTGATGTGAGGAAGAGATGTTAGTAGATGAATAAATAAATAGAATAAGATGAGAGAGAGAGAGGATTTTCGAAAATAATTTTTTTGAAAAAGAGTTAGTTGATTTTTGAAAATAGTTTTTGAAAAAAGGTTAGTGGTTGTTCGAAAATTAAAATGAAAAAATTAAAATTTTAGTTAATTAAAAAGAAATTTTTGAAAAAGGGGGAAGATATTTTCGAAAATTAGAGAGAGAGAGTTAGTTAGGTGGTTTTGAAAAAGATAAGAAACAAACAAAAAGTTAGTTAGTTAGTTGAAACAAATTTTGAAAAGATAAGGAGTTAGGAAGTTAGAGAAGATATTTTGAAATCAAGTTTTTGAAAAAGATAAGATAAGAAGATATTTTTGAAAAGATATAATTGAAATTAGTTTTTGAAAAAGATTTGATTTTTAAAATCACAATTAATGACTTGATTCACAAGAAATCACAAGATATGATTCTAGAACTTAAAGTTTGAATCTTTCTTAACAAGCAAGTAACAAACTTGAAATTTTTGAATCAAAACATTAACTGGTGATGTTATTTTCGAAAATTTGATATAAAAATAAGAAAAATATTTTTGAAAAATGTTTTTAGAATTTTCAAAAATAACTAAGAAAGTTGAAAAAGATTTGATTTTTGAAAAAGATTTTGAAAAAGATAAGATTTTTAAATTAAAAATTTGATTTGACTCATAAAAACAACTAGATTTTAAAAATTTTTGAAAAAGTCAAATCTAATTTTCGAATTTATGAGAGAGAAAAAGGGACAGATATTTTTTTTTATTTTTGAATTTTTAATGAAGAGAGAGAAAAACAAGACAAATGATGCAATGCATGAGAATTTTAGATCAAAACATGTGATGCATGCAAGAATGCTATGAATGTCAAGATGAATACCAAGAACACTATGAATGTTAAGATGATCACCAAGAACATATTTTTAAAAAAATTTTTATGCAAGGAAAACATGCAAGACACCAAACTTAGAATTCTTTAATGCTTAGACACTAAGAATTCAAGAATGCATATGAAAAACAAGAAAAGACACAAAACATGCAAATGCAAAGATCAAACAAGAAGACTTACCAAGAACAACTTGAAGATCATGAAGAACACTATGAATGCATGAAAATTTTCAAAAAATGCAAGATGCACATGCAATTGACACCAAACTTATAACATGACTCAAGACTCAAACAAGAAACATGAAAAATATTTTTGATTTTTATGATTTTCTAATTTTTTTGTATTTTTTTTTTCATTCGAAAATTAGTGTGAAAAAGAAAAATAAGGATTCCAAAATTTTTAATATGAATTCCAGGAATCTTATGCTCTTTAATCTAAAGCTCCAGTCTAGGAATTAGACATGGCTCACTAGCCAGCCAAGCTTTCAATGAAAGCTCCGGTCCAAAACACTAGACATGGCCAATGGCCAGCCAAGCTTCAGCAAACATAGATACCTCTCATGTATACAACAGCTGATATTTCATCCAACTTCATATACTTATGAGTAGAAGCCTCAGTCCAAAAGAATTTAGACATGGCATTACAGCCAGCCAGGCTTCACATGCTTCATGAAACACTAGAATTCATTCTTTAAAAATTTTGAATAACAAATATATATTTTTTTTTTACAAAACATTTTTATTTTTTTGAAAACAAAAGAAAAATTTTTGAAAGATTTTTTTGAAAACTTTTTGAAAACAAAACAAAAAGAAAATTACCTAATCTGAGCAACAGTATGAACCGTCAGTTGTCCAAACTCGAACAATCCCCGGCAACGGCGCCAAAAACTTGGTGCGCAGAAATTGTGATTACACTTTAATTATGTAAAATTCATCTAAATTTCTTTCCCTGGTAATGGTACCAAAAACATGATGCCAATACCATGGTTCACAACTTCGCACAACTAACCAGCAAGTGCACTGGGTCGTCCAAGTAATACCTTACGTGAGTAAGGGTCGAATCCCACGGAGATTGTTGGTATGAAGCAAGCTATGGTCACCTTGTAAATCTCAGTCAGGCGGATATAAAATAGTAATGGGGTTTTCGAAAATAATTAATAAAATAGGGATAGAAATACTTATGTAAATCATTGGTGAGAATTTCAGATAAGCGAATAGAGATGCTTTCGTTCCTCTGAACCTCTGCTTTCCTGCTATCTTCATCCAATCAGTCTTACTCCTTTCCATGGCTGGCTTTATGTGATACATCACCACTGTCAATGGCTACTTTCGGTCTTCTCTCGGGAAAATGATCCAAATGCCCTGTCACGGCACGGCTAATCGTCTGGAGGCATCACCCTTGTCAATGGTTTCATCCTATCCTCTCAGTGAAAATGGTCAACGCACCCTGTCACGGCACGGCTATTCATCTGTCGGTTCTCGATCATGCTGGAATAGGATTTACTATCCTTTTGCGTCTGTCACTACGCCCGGCAATCGCGAGTTTGAAGCTTGTCACAGTCATCAAATCATTGAATCCTACTCGGAATACCACAGACAAGGTTTAGACTTTCCGGATTCTCTTGAATGCCGCCATCATTCTAGCTTACACCACGAAGATTCCGATTAAGAGATCTAAGAGATACTCATTCAATCTAATGTAGAACGGAAGTGGTTGCCAGGCACGCGTTCATAGGGAATGATGATGATTGTCACGTTCATCACATTCAGGTTGAAGTGCGAATGAATATCTTAGAAGCGAAATAAGATGAATTGAATAGAAAATAGTAGTACTTTGCATTAATCTTTGAGGAACAGCAGAGCTCCACACCTTAACCTATGGAGTGTAGAAACTCTACCGTTAAAAGTACATAAGTGAATGGAGGGTAGGCATGGCCGAGTGGCCAGCCTCCCATGGAGGTCTAGAGATCTAAAAATGATCAAAAGATGTCTAATACAATAGTAAAAAGTCCTATTTATAATAAACTAGCTACTAGGGTTTACAGAAGTAAGTAATTGATGCATAAATCCACTTCCGGGGCCCACTTGGTGTGTGCTTGGGCTGAGCTTGAAGTCTACACGTGGAGAGGTCATTCTTGGAGTTGAACGCCAACAATTGTGCCAGTTTGGGCGTTCAACTCTGGTTTTGGATCCTTTTCTGGCGCTGGACGCCAGAATTGGGCAGAGAGCTGGTGTTGAACGCCAGTTTGTGTCATCTATTATTGGCCAAAGTATGGACTATTATATATTGCTGGAAAGCTCTGGATGTCTACTTTCCAACGCAATTAAAAGCGCGCCATTTCGAGTTCTGTAGCTCTAGAAAATCCACTTTGAGTGCAGGGAGGTCAGAATCCAACAGCATCAGCAGTCCTTCTTCAACCTCTGAATCTGATTTTTGCTCAAGTCCCTCAATTTCAGCTAGAAAATACCTGAAATCACAGAAAAACACACAAACTCATAGTAAAGTCCAGAAATGTGAATTTAACATGAAAACTAATGAAAACATCCCTAAAAGTAACCAGATTCTACTAAAAACATACTAAAAACAATGTCAAAAAGCGTATACATTATCCGCTCATCAGAATGCACTTGCAACTCTTTTTCTTTGAATTATTCCTTGTGGGCTCTCGATACTGCTCACTTTGTGAGCTGAGCTTGGTGTTTCCTTTCCTTGTTTCTTGGTCTTGTGTTGTGCTCAGCTCACTAAGTGAGCAGAGCTTTGTGCCTTGGTCCCTTGAGAGAGAGTGTAGCGCTCCCTTGGTGAGCTTGGTGCTCTTGGAGAGAGCTGATGCCAAGGCATCTTAGGCTAGTTTCACTAGCATTTTTCTGTTAGTTTTAGTTGTTTTATGCATTTTCTTGAGCTTAAAGTAACCAAGAATGGTTAAATGAATAACAAAGCAATGAACCATCCAAACAGTATGATTTTGATGCAAATTCCATGAGTTTTTAGTTATATTACTTGAATGCTATGAATGGAAGATTTCTCATGAAATTTTGCAAGACTTTGATGCAATTGTTTGGATGATTTCAGGGAAGAAGAGGCTAGGCAAGGAAGCAACAAAATCAATAAAGGAAGCTTGAATATCACATGTGGAGTTTAAGTTCCAGTTTAAGCTTAAACTGGAACTTAAACTACCAAGCCATATAATGCTGGAAATGGCGTTTAAGTTCCAGTTTAAGCCTAAACTGGAGCTTAAACGCCAGAATCATGAAGGCTAAGAAATGCTGGAACTGGCGTTTAACCTCCAGTTTAACCTTAAACTGGAAGTTAAACGCCAGAATGAGAATTTCACCAAGGGAGTATTTCCACGTTTAAGCTCCAGTTTAACCTTAAACTGGAGCTTAAACGTGTTCGACACAATTTCTCACCAGGAAGCATTTCCACGTTTAACCTCCAGTTTAACCTTAAACTGGAGGTTAAACGCCAGAAGTAAGAAAGGCACCAGGAGCATTTCCACGTTTAAGCTCCAGTTTAACCTTAAACTGGAGCGTAAACGTGTTCGACTATTTCTCTCCTCCAGGGTTGCCTTCTCATTTCCACGTTTAAGCTTCAGTTTAACCTTAAACTGAAGCTTAAACGTGTTCGACCCAATTGCTCCTCCAGGGTTGCTTTCTTCATTTCCACGTTTAAGCTTCAGTTTAACCTTAAACTGAAACTTAAACTTCAACTTAAACGCCACTTTTTGAAAGGGGTTTCTGGGCCAAATATATTGAAGTTTAAGTTAGCATTTGAGCACAAACATTAACTTAAACGTATTATGGTATGAAACCCAATTGAATATCATGGTTTATGGGATTGGGCCTGAAGAATTGATGAGTCTGGAGCTTCAATTTGTTGAGTCTTGTGTCATTACTTGTTTATCACTAAGTTTGCTCAATGAATGTTACAGAATTGGATCACAGCCTCATCAGGATTATGGACCATAAACCCAAAGCAAAAGGAAATCAGGGAAAGGCCTCAAAGCCCAAGAAACACAACAGAAGCTCAATTTAGAAAGTGTATAAATAGGATAGAATTTAAGTCAGTGGGGACTTTTTGGGGACACAGAGAACTTTGGATCATTTTCTTTTAGTTTTGTAATTGAATTCAGAGCTATGACTCACTAAACCCCTTTCATTGGGTTAGGGAGCTTTATTGTAATTCAATGAATCAATAATAGTTTTATCTTCTTCTTCAATCTTTTCTCTTGAATTTTGTTAGAAAGCTTCTCGATCTAATTCCATTGGGTAGTTGTCTTGGGAAAGAAACTACCCATAATTGGAATCCTTCGGAACCTTGGGAAAGGAATGGAGGATTCATGCTAGAGAAGCTTTCTCACAGTGAATTGGATTGGGGTTTGGATGGATATTGTGACATGTAATCCTACCAAATTGTGGTTCATGAAACTGTGTGGTATAATCAGTGATCGAGCATCATCTCTTCTTATGAACATTTAAACCAAGGGATTGGGAATTTGTTTGTTTTTAGAGAGAATTAGTGAGCCAAGGGATTGGGATCCAATCATATAAGATTGCCAAGCAAAATTCAATGAATGCATTGGTTGAGGAAGGGATAAAAGTTGTTTTGATTCGGAGATCTCAATATCTCCTAACACCCAATGAACTCCCCATTTCTGATTTACCACTTTCTCTTTACATTCTGCAATTAAATTCATGCAATCACCCCCATCCCTTTTAATTTCAGCAATTTAGCTTCTCGCTCTTTAATTCATGCAATTTTACATTCCGCAATTTTCATCTAAATCTTGATTCCGCTCAACTAGAACATACTTCTAATCCGAATTGCTCACTCAACCAATCCTTGTGGGATTCGACCTCACTCTATTGTGAGTTTTTACTTGACGATAACCGGTGCACTTGCCGGAAGGAATTTTGCCGATCGTGCAATTTCCTAAATCGTAGCATATCAAGTTTATGCACATAAAGTTTATGGCGCCGTTGCCGGGGATTGGTTTTCGATTGACAATTCTCAAATTGGAAGTTAACTAGATTGAGCATTTTTTTTTTGTTTGATAATTTAGTTCAAGTTACTTGTTGAATTTTAACTTCTGCACTCTGTTACTTGTTTTCTTTCTTTATGCCTTTAAATTCAAGCAACTAACTCACTGACCCACTAACTATTTGAATTAATTCCTCAACTGCTCTAACCATACTCTTCCATTAACCAAGAGTATTTCACTTGTTTGGTGCCTGTGCTGTGTTCTTGTATGACAGGTAGGAGAGGAGAGACATCAACTCCTCCATATACCGAACCAGAGAGGACCCTTCATAGACTTAGAAGGGAAGCAAGAGGGAAGAGAGTACTGAGAGAAGAGGAATCTGAAGGAGAATCTGAGGACAATTTTGAGGAAGCTTTAGATCTCAACATGGATAGAGAAGTTCACAACCATGAGAGGGCTGATGGAAACAATGCCATTCCTGAGAGGAGGGTTCTTGGTTCATACATAAACCCAACCTCTGGGAATTGTGGTAGCAGCATTCAGAAACCACCCATTCAGGCCAACAATTTTGAACTCAAACCACAGCTAATATCACTTGTGGAGGATCATTGTTCATTTGGTGGGAGTGCTAATGAAGATCCAAACCAACATCTCACAAAATTCCTGAGAATTTGTGACACTGTGAAGTCCAATGGAGTCCAGGAAGATACCTATAAACTGCTCTTGTTCCCATTTTCACTTAGGGACAAGGCAGCTAAGTGGCTGGAATCATTCCCAAGGGGGAGCCTAACAACCTGGGATGAGGTGGAAAGCAAGTTTCTGGCACGTTTCTACCCCCCACAAAAGGTCAATAGGCTTCGATCTGAGGTTCAGACTTTTAGACAACAAGATGGTGAAACTCTCTACGAGGCATGGGAGAGATTCAAGGATTTGACAAGGAAATGCCCACCAGACATGTTCCATGACTGGGTGCAATTGCATATTTTCTATGATGGACTTTCTTGTGAATCAAGGAAGGCTGTAGACCATTCATCAGGAGGTTCATTGAACAGGAAAAAGACTGTGGAAGAAGCCATTGAAGTGATTGAGACAGTGGCTGAGAATGAGTACTACTATGCTTCAGAGAGACACAACACTAAGGGAGTCATGGAGCTGAACCATGTTGATACAATTTTAGCCCAAAACAAGGTGTTTGCCAAGCAACTAGCAGAGCTCACCAGGAAATTAGAAACAAAGCAAGTGGCTGCAATACACACACAAGATCAAGAGGAAGTAAGCACTGAAGGAGGTGATTGGGAAGAGGCCAATTATGTAGGAAATCAACAAAGGCAACCATATGATCCACATTCCAACACTTACAACCCAGGCTGGAAAAACCACCCAAACTTTGGGTGGGGAAACCAGCAAAACCAACATAACAAGTCCACATACCAAAACTCCAACCAAAGATCATACCAAGCCACACAAAACACTTAATCCCAACCATCATATCATGGCCAAAATAATCAACCTACCCAACCTAATCCGAACCAACAATTTCAAGATCAATTAAACAGGATAGAAGGAATGCTGGCAAACATGGGTCAGGACATAAGTGAGTTGAAAAGCTTTAGGGATGATGTGAGATCTACCTTAAGGAACCATGGTGAAAAACTCAAGAGGATGGAGTCTCAAGTAGGAGAGCTATCTCAACAGGCCCCCAAGTCAACTGCAGTGTTCCCTAGTGACACAGAAAAGAATCCTAAAGGGGAACAAAAGGGAGTGAGATGGGAAGAATGCAAGGCCATCACCATATTGAAGGAAGTCTCAGAAGAAGAAGGAATCAGACCCTCAGAACAGGAGCCAGAAATCTTGAAGGAAGGTGTGGAAGAAGCTAAGCAGGAAAGTGAAACTGAGCAAGCCAAGGAACTGCAAAAAGGCATGCTGGAAACATACCAACCAAAAGCACCATTTCCTCAGAGGTTAGGAGGAGGTGAAAAAGGGAAAACCTATTCAAGGTTTTTAGAGACATTTAAGTCTCTCCATATCAATATTCCCTTTCTTGAGATTCTCCAGCAGATGCCTACACATATCAAGTATTTAAAGGAATTGCTGAGCAAGAAAAGAGTTTTGAAGGGAGGACAAACTGTAATAATGTACAAAGAATGCAGTGCCCTCATCAAGAAGGACATAGTCTCTAAGAAAACAGACCCAGGAAGTTTTCATATCCCCTGCATCATAGGGGAAACAAAAATTGACAGAGGATTCTGTGATCTAGGAGCTAGCATAAATGTGATGCCTCTGACTCTTATGAAGAGGCTACAACTGAATGAGGTGAGATCCACTGATGTAATCATACAACTGGCTGACAAAACTCAGAAGCAAGCTGAAGGGGTAGTTGAAAATGTGCTGGTGAAAGTGGGAAATTATTTCTTCCCCACAGACTTTGTCATTTTGGACATGGAGGAAAGCTACCTACACCCTATCATTCTGGGAAGGCCATTTCTAGCCACTGCTAGAGCGCTCATAGATGTAGAACAAGGAGAGCTAATCTTGAGAATACATGATGAACAGCTCATTTTCAATGTTTTCAAACCTGCATCTGAGCCTGAACCAGAACCTGAAAAGCCTAAGGATGATAGTAGCCATCTGTGTTTGGAGGAAAGCAATCCAGCAGCTGAAACTCTGAAACAGTCCTTGGAAGGCAAACAAGAATTGCAAGAGTTAAAGCCACAAGAATCAATAGAAACAGATCAGAAGGATCCTCCTCGCATAAGGGTCAATGAAGAAATTCTCAAGAGAAAGGGAAGAATTGTAAAGAAATTGCCAAGAGGGTGGAGAAACAAGAAAATTCCCACTGAAGGTTTCTCTCCGGGAGATAAAGTGATATCAAGTCATTATCTGCCAATCCCACCTGGCCTCAAAACCATTCCTTCCCAGCTCCCTCAAGTGTTCACAATCAGGAAAGTTCTTTCTATGGAACATTTGGAAATCATGAAGGAATCAAATGGGGACATTTTCATAGTGAGAGGAGAGGACATCAAGCACTACAATCCACACTAACAAGGGGCAACCGTCAAGCTAATGACGTTAAAGAAGCGCTTGTTGGGAGGCAACCCAACCTGAGGTAATACTCCCTTGTTGTTCCTTTTATTTGTTTCAATAAAAAGGTGAAGTAGTTTCTGTGCATTGCAAAGAATTAAGTTTGGTGTTTCACACCAAACAATGAATTCGTGGATCAATAATTCAAAGGGGAATGTGTGACTCTAAGTTTGGTGTTCCACCACACAGATCAACTGAACACAACAACCTTTGAATTATATGAAAGGAACAACCATTCTAAGCAATCACAGAAATGCTTAAAATCCTTAGCAGCAACTTCATTCCAAGGAGAACTCAAGGATTCAAAGAACAGAGAAGTAAGTAGGAGACTAAGTTTGGTGTTCACACACCAACTTAAGACTCAGACACTTACCCATACATAGTTGAGCTAACCACTCAAGTGCTTGAGAAGCAAGCAACTTCATCACTCTTTGCAGGAAAGGAAACAAGGATCTTAAAGCATGAAGCAACAACTAGGAGAAGAAGGAGAAGAAGAGCAAGAAGAGCAAGGAATTCCAGAAAGAAGACAACAAATTCCCAGAGACCCCATGGATATGAGCAGAATGCAGGAAATCATAGAAGGAATGTCTCAACAATACATGAGGTCTCAGGAGAGACAAGAGGACTTTCACCTAAAAATGATGGATATGCAAAGGAACTTTGAATCAAGATTCTTAGATCTGCAAAGGGAATAGAATTTACAATTACAGGAATCCCTCAGCCACATATGCCAACACCAAGATGCCAATATCTTGGCAATCAAGGAAGCCACCACTTTGCAGAATGCAAGATACTCAGTTCAAGCTGATTACAACATCAGTTCTCAAATCAAGCTTAACTACATAGGGGAACATCTACACAAGATGGACCCAGCATTCCCAGCTTTTGATGAGTATTTCAAAGGGAGGAAAGAAGGAGAAATAAACAAGGCAATGATCCTTGAAAAAGGAGTGGAAGAAACAATGAAAAAGGCTGGATTCTGGAAAAAGCTCATAAGAAAAGACAAAGGAAGTACAAGTGGTCAAAAAGAGGTAAGAAGCAAGAAGAAGCAGGATCCCAAGAATCAAGAAGAACCAAGCAATAAATGAGAGGTGGTCTCGTTCCTGAATAATCAAATGATAATTGGTGAATTGTCTTTATGAGCTTTCTTTCATTATAAGTCATTTAAGTTTTATGTGAAAGTTCTAGTATGTTTGTCTGTTTATTGCTTTGAATAAAGTGAATGCCTAGATGTTTGGATATAACTTCACCTTCTTAAACAAATGCTTGCCATGCTTGTTCTGTTTCCAAAAATAAAAGAAAAGTTTGAACAAAAGTAACTTGGCTCAATTAGTGACAAATCAAGTAGAATTAAGTGGTGGTATGCATGCTTGATTGTTTAGTCAGATCACTGGAAATAGAGTGTAGAATTATCATTTTTTGTGTAGAAATTGAAAACTGTCTATGGATCTTGATGAATAAATGTCTTTGGCCATGAAAAAGAAAGAAAAAGAAGAAGAAAAAGCCACTGAAAAAGGGCAACCAAAAAGCAAAAAAATTGAGAAAATAAGCTAGGCACCAATGGTTTGAACTTCTGAGACAAATGCCTGTGGTGTTTATGTATTAAGGATATGCTTGGATGAATAGGTTCTGAGGAGTGTTTCAACACTTGGTAACTTGGGTTAACTAACCCGGGATTATCAACCAAAAGTCCATTATCAAGAGCAACCTAAATACAAAACATTTAGTCACACAAAGAGGTGCTGGGCACCAATGTCTCAAGAAGAAATGTGAACTAAAATGCCTGTAGTGGATATGTGTAGTGCACTGATAAGAAAAAGAAAATGCCAAAGGCTTGTGCAACACATGACACTAAGCAAACAAGGAGCAAAGGAGCTCTAAGAAAAAGAAAAGAAAAACAAAGAAGAGAAAAGTGCCAAGGACATAAGAATAACAAGAGGCCATAGCAGTGTTTGATGGATGCAATGAAAAAGTGATAATCTTACCTGATAAGAATGAAAAAGTGATGCTGCAACTTTCTGCATAAAACCCTTTTGATGAACTTCAAATGCTTGCTAATATAGCCAATGTAATTGCTTGCTGTTTCATACTTTCTTCTCAAATAACTCAGGACTTGCTTAGGGACAAGCAAGTATTAAGTTTGGTGTTGTGATGCCAAGGCATCTTAGGCTAGTTTCACTAGCATTTTTCTGTTAGTTTTAGTTGTTTTATGCATTTTCTTGAGCTTAAAGTAACCAAGAATGGTTAAATGAATAACAAAGCAATGAACCATCCAAACAGTATGATTTTGATGCAAATTCCATGAGTTTTTAGTTATATTACTTGAATGCTATGAATGGAAGATTTCTCATGAAATTTTGTAAGACTTTGATGCAATTGTTTGGATGATTTCAGGGAAGAAGAGGCTAGGCAAGGAAGCAACAAAATCAATAAAGGAAGCTTGAATATCACATGTGGAGTTTAAGTTCCAGTTTAAGCTTAAACTGGAACTTAAACTACCAAGCCATATAATGCTGGAAATGGCGTTTAAGTTCCAGTTTAAGCCTAAACTGGAGCTTAAACGCCAGAATCATGAAGGCTAAGAAATGCTGGAACTGGCGTTTAACCTCCAGTTTAACATTAAACTGGAAGTTAAACGCCAGAATGAGAATTTCACCAAGGGAGCATTTCCACGTTTAAGCTCCAGTTTAACCTTAAACTGGAGCTTAAACGTGTTCGACACAATTTCTCACCAGGAAGCATTTCCACGTTTAACCTCCAGTTTAACCTTAAACTGGAGGTTAAACGCCAGAAGTAAGAAAGGCACCAGGAGCATTTCCACGTTTAAGCTCCAGTTTAACCTTAAACTGGAGCTTAAACGTGTTCGACTATTTCTCTCCTCCAGGGTTGCTTTCTCATTTCCACGTTTAAGCTTCAGTTTAACCTTAAACTGAAGCTTAAACGTGTTCGACTATTTCTCTCCTCCAGGGTTGCCTTCTCATTTCCACGTTTAAGCTTCAGTTTAACCTTAAACTGAAGCTTAAACGTGTTCGACCCAATTGCTCCTCCAGGGTTGCTTTCTTCATTTCCACGTTTAAGCTTCAGTTTAACCTTAAACTGAAACTTAAACTTCAACTTAAACGCCACTTTTTGAAAGGGGTTTCTGGGCCAAATATATTGAAGTTTAAGTTAGCATTTGAGCACAAACATTAACTTAAACGTATTATGGTATGAAACCCAATTGAATATCATGGTTTATGGGATTGGGCCTGAAGAATTGATGAGTCTGGAGCTTCAATTTGTTGAGTCTTGTGTCATTACTTGTTTATCACTAAGTTTGCTCAATGAATGTTATAGAATTGGATCACAGCCTCATCAGAATTATGGACCATAAACCCAAAGCAAAAGGAAATCAGGGAAAGGCCTCAAAGCCCAAGAAACACAACAGAAGCTCAATTTAGAAAGTGTATAAATAGGATAGAATTTAAGTTAGTGGGGACTTTTTGGGGACACGGAAAACTTTGGATCATTTTCTTTTAGTTTTGTAATTGAATTCAGAGCTATGACTCACTAAACCCCTTTCATTGGGTTAGGGAGCTCTATTGTAATTCAATGAATCAATAATAGTTTTATCTTCTTCTTCAATCTTTTCTCTTGAATTTTGTTAGAAAGCTTCTCGATCTAATTCCATTGGGTAGTTGTCTTGGGAAAGAAACTACCCATAATTGGAATCCTTCGGAACCTTGGGAAAGGAATGGAGGATTCATGCTAGAGAAGCTTTCTCACAGTGAATTGGATTGGGGTTTGGATGGATATTGTGACATGTAATCCTACCAAATTGTGGTTCATGAAACTGTGTGGTATAATCAGTGATCGAGCATCATCTCTTCTTATGAACATTTAAACCAAGGGATTGGGAATTTGTTTGTTTTTAGAGAGAATTGGTGAGCCAAGGGATTGGGATCCAATCATATAAGATTGCCAAGCAAAATTCAATGAATGCATTGGTTGAGGAAGGGATAAAAGTTGTTTTGATTCGGAGATCTCAATATCTCCTAACACCCAATGAACTCCCCATTTCTGATTTACCACTTTCTCTTTACATTCTGCAATTAAATTCATGCAATCACCCCCATCCCTTTTAATTTCAGCAATTTAGCTTCTCGCTCTATAATTCATGCAATTTTACATTCCGCAATTTTCATCTAAATCTTGATTCCGCTCAACTAGAACATACTTCTAATCCGAATTGCTCACTCAACCAATCCTTGTGGGATTCGACCTCACTCTTTTGTGAGTTTTTACTTGACGATAACCGGTGCACTTGCCGGAAGGAATTTTGCTGATCGTGCAATTTCCTAAATCGTAGCATATCAAGTTTATGCACATCAAGAGCTTCATGGTTTGTTGCGCCACACTTCCTCCTTTCTTGGCCACACTTTTTCTTCCTTGGGCCACACTTCTTAGGCTACGCTTTCTTCTTTTCTTCTTTTCTTCACCTATAATTAATCAAAACAACCAATCAAAGTATCACCAAATTCACAAGGTTTATAAATCATTAAAAATCAATTAAATTTAGCCTAAACCTCATGATTTAGCATCAATTATATGGTAGTTGTTTGATTCAAAGAAGTCATACATTTTCATTCCAAATTACTTACTTAGAATGCAAGAAAGTGCATAAAACCAAATAAAAATAAAGAAAAGGGCTAGTAAAACTAGGCTAAGATGACTTGTCATCACAACACCAAACTTAAAACTTGCTTGTCCCCAAGCAAGCATCAAACATAAGAGAAGATAGAATGAGATAGATAAGTATATATGTTCTTATTAAGCAGATAATTGAATTTGGTCTATGGGGTTTTATGCAGATCTAAAGTAGCTCATTTATTACTTGCTGTCAAAACAAACAATGTTTCTTTAAGGGTTCACCAAGGTTGCTGCTATAACTCCTTACTTTTTGCTCATTTCCCTTGTTAGCTTTTCTTCTTTCTTTTGCATAAAGAGCTTATTACTTATTAAAGGCTTGGTGGCAAATGTTGCAGTGGCCTTTGGCTTATTTTCACTCAATATTTCTTCACCACAGACACATGGGTCACCTTTTTCTTCCTAGGATCATTGATGCCCAGCATCTCTTTGGATCACTAAATGTTTTGTAGCTAGGTTGCTCTTTATTGTGGACTTTCAGTTGGCAATCCCAAATCAGTTGATCTAAGTTGCCAAGTTTTAAAATACTCCTTAGAACCTACTTGTCCAAGCATATCCTAGTACACAAACACCACAGGCATATGTCCTAGGGTCCAAGCTATTGGTGTCTAGCCTTATTGTTTGTTTCTTTTGCAAACTTTTGGCTTTTCTTCTTTCTTTTTCTTTTTGTTTTGGTTTATTTTCAAGGGGCTTTCAATAATTGAGAGATCATAGTAGCAGACTAGCTTAGGCTTCAACTACAAAGTCATTTTGCAGCATTTATTCTATGAGCTAACAATTGAATCAAACACACACCACCACTAACTTCCATCCTAACTTTTGCAACATTGAACAATTACTTTTCTAAATCAAACATCTTTCTTTTATTCAAACAGCAAGGGGAACAAGACAAAGTATTCAAGTCAATGAATGATGACAATTATTATGCAGATAGTTTATTCTTAGCTGACTACTAATGTAAACAAAAGGAATAGTAGAACATAAAGTAATTGGAGGCATGTCATGTTTCAGATATGCATCTTCCTTATTTAAGTACGAATAAGAAGAAAAACTTCACCACTTCTATTTGTCAGGCATTTCCATTCTTTTGGATTTACTGGATTCTCCCTTCTTCTTCTTCCTCTTCTGTCCATAATTACGAAGTTTGCTGGGAAGATAAACTTTCCAACCTTTACTAACAGATTTTCCACAATGCCATTGGGTGTCTTGATTGATCTGTCAGCCATCACCAAAGACATCCTGGTAGGTTTGAGTTCCTCTATGGCAAGCTTTTTCATCATTGATAACAGTATCAGATTGATGCTAGCACCAAGGTCACAGAGAGCTTTGTCTAGGGTCATTTTGCATATGGTGCATGAAACTACAAAGCTCCCTGGATCTTTGATCTTTGGTGGGATAACTCCTTGAATCACAGCACTACATTCTTCAGTGAGAAGTATAGTTTCCTTCTCTTGCCAACTTCTCTTCTTGTTGATGAGTTCTTTTAGGAACTTTGCATACAGGGGCATTTGTTCCAATGCTTCAGCCAATGGAATGTTTATCTCCAATTTCTTGAAGATTTCAAGAAATTTTGGAAAATGTTGGTCCTTAGTCTCCTTGTTGAACCTTTGAGGATATGGCAAGGGTGGTGTGAAGTTCATTCCCTGCCTTTGTTCCTTGGTTGGCTCTCTCATTGCTTCCTTCTCTTTCCTTGATTTTTGTGGCTGATCTTCCCTTTCTTTGAGTTCCTCTGAGGTCTACTTGCTTGCTGTCTCCTCCTTGTCATTGGTTGCTTCTTCTTCAGCTTGTTTCTTGTCACTTTCTTTTGGCTTCTTGGTTGCTTCTTCATTTTTCACCAGGATTTTTCCACTCCTCAATTGTATTGCCTTGCACTCCTCTTTTGGATTAGGGATGGTGTCACTTGGTAGTGAGCTTGATGGCCTTTCAATGGTAATTTGCTTGGAGAGTTGTCCAATTTGCCTTTTCATATTTTTCATGGAGGCTTCCTGGTTCCTTAATGTCATCTCTTGGTGCTTCATCATCTTTTCCATTAAGAGCCCCAAGTTGTTAATCCTTTGAGAGTCTTGTGAGATTGGTTGATTGTGGGGTGTTGAAGGTTGAGGGTAAGTGTTTTGATTTGAGGCTTGGTTATTGGATGGATGATGGTTAGAATTGGGGTAGGTGTTTTGTGGTTTTCTGTATGTGGCTGGGCTATTATTTTGTTGGTTGTTTTGGTTCATGTTTTTCCAATTGTTTTGGTTTGAGTTTCTCTGCCATGGCTGTTGAGTTTGATTGTGGTTGTCTCCCCATCTGAGGTTGGGATGGTTCTTCCATGAAGGGTTGTAAGTATCACCATAGACTTTATTTGGCCCAAAATTTTGGTTGTGCATGTACTGGACTTGTTCTTGCTGTTGCTCCTCTTGAGTTTCTTCATTTTGTCCCCATGTGGATGATGGTTGGCTTGTGTTGACTGCTGCAACTTGGAGGCTATCAATCCTCTTGGCCATTTGCTCAAATTGTTGTTGAATTTGCTGCTGCATCATTTTGTTTTGAGCTATGATTGAGTCCACTCCTTCCAACTCCATCACTCCCTTCCTTTGTGATGGTTGGCATTGCCTTTGGTGAGCAAAGAAATATTGGTTGTTGGCCACCATATCAATGAGATTTTGGGCTTCCTCTGCCGTTTTCATTAGTTGTAAAGAGCCTCCTGCTGAATGATCCAAAGCCTCTTGAGATTTCAGTGTCAGGCCTTCATAGAAATTCTGCAATCTGTCCCACTCACTGAACATTCCCGGTGGACACTTCCTGATTAGAGCTTTGTATCGTTCCCATGCCTCATACAAGGGTTCAGCATCCATTTGTGTGAATGTTTTCACTTCAGTCTTCAATCTAATAACTCTTTGTGGTGGGTAAAATTTTGCAAGGAACTTAGTTACTAGATCATCCCAATTGTTGATGCTGTCTCTTAGGAAGGATTCCAACCATTGAGTGGCTTTATCTCTGAGAGAAAAAGGAAATAACAGTAGCTTGTAACTGTCAGGGTGCACACCATTGGTTTTGATAGTGTCACAAATCCTTAAGAAGGTGGACAAGTGTTGGTTAGGGTCTTCAAGTGGTCCTCCTCCATAAGAACAATTGTTTTGAACCAAGGTGATGAGTTGTGGCTTTAGTTCAAAGTTATTTGCATTAACATTTGGGGTGAGAATGCTACTCCCACAATGTCTAGGATCTGCACATGTGTAGGAAGCCAAAACTCTCCTTTGGGGCTGACCATTGTCGTTGGCCACTCCCACTTTTGGATTTGTTGGATTTTCCTCCATTTCTTGGTTCTCTTCTCAACCTCCAAAGTGTTTCAGGATCAAAAGGTATGGATTCATCGCTTCTTCCTCCTGACATAAACACAGAACCAGGAACCAAAATTAAGCACTCTATTGCTAGAGTGAAGTTAGTGTTAACTTAAGCAAAACTTCAAACAGTTAGTATGCTTAGTAAAAAGAAAAAGAAAAAGTGCTTAATCTAGACCACCACCTCACTTAATCATTGTCAACCTAATCAATCCCCGGCAACAGCCCCAAAAACTTGATGTGTGAAATACGATCCAACACAAAACTCACCGGCAAGTGTACCGGGTCGCATCAAGTAATAATAACTCACATGAGTGAGGTCGATCCCACAGGGATTGAAGGATTGAGCAATTTTATTTTAGTGGTTGATTTAGTCAAGCGAATCAAGTATTGGTTGAGTTGTTTGCAATTGGCAGAAACTAAATTGCTTGAAATGTAAAGGGAGAGGGGTAAAATGCAGTAAATTAAAGAACAAGAAAGTAAAAGTGCTGAAGCTTAAAGAACAAGTAAAGTAAATTGCAGAAACTTAGATTGCAAGAAATGTAAATAACTGAAGCTTAAAGTGCAAGAATTGTAAATTGCTTGAATTATAAAAGGAACTGGGAATTGGGATTGTAGAATTTAAACAAGAACAAGTAAAGTGCATTAAACAAGAAGGTAGAAAATTTAATTGCAGTGGAGTAGATCTTAAACAGAAAAGTAAAATGCCCTGAAAGATTAAGAAAACAAAAAAGCAATGCTTAATTTGCAGCAATTTAAAAGTGGTTCAAGATTTCAGGAGTGGAAGAGACTAGATAACAAGTCTAGATCTCAAATCCTTCCTTGATCTGACAAGAACAATTGCAAAAGAAATAAAGAAAGGTAAATTGCAGAAAGAGTAGAAGAAGAAGCAATGAACAGAAAATGAAATTCAATTATGCAGAAAGTTTAAGAAGAGATCTCAAGGTGAGATTGAAACAGAAGTTCTTCAATTCTTCACCCAAAATCCAAAGCAAGAAAATTAAAGAGTGCTCAAGTAAGAACAAGGAAGAAGAGAGATCAATTCTCCTTCCCAATTCTCTGAAATCTAAATTCAAAAACAAAAAGCTTAAAAATGAAAATGAGAGTTCAAAGAAAAATCAAAAGTAAAGTCTAAAAAAAAGAAGAAGGTAAAAGTCCTAATTACATCAAACTAACTCCTATTTATACACTTTCTATTCTTGGATATGGGAATTTGGATGGGCTTTTAATTTGGTGAAGATTTGAATTTAATTGGATTTTTGGTTGATTTTTCAGCCCATGAGTAATTTGCTTCCAGGGGGATGCTCAGCTCACAAAGTGAGCTGAGCTTTGAGACTTAGTGTGGGGAGGCCTTGCGTAGCGTGCTGTTGCTTGGGGGAGGCATCAGGGGAAAGCTCAGCTCACAAAGTGAGCTGAGCATTGGTGTCTTGGTGCCAAATTTGTTGCGCGCCTTGTGTTGCTGGACCGTGCCAATTTTGTTGTGCACTCCACTCCCCCTGGCCATGTCAAGATGCGCTAGTGTGATGCCCATGGGTAGTGCTCAGCTCTCCAAGTGAGCTGAGCCTTGGGGTATTCAAGGGAAGGTCCTTGGTTCGAGACTTGCTGAGTGCATGCGCTGCCCATTTCTTTGGTTTTCTTGTGGTGCCTTACTTTCTTGCTTCCTCAAGGTGTGGAGTTCGAACCTTGGGGGATGCATTTGGCCATTTTTTGCTTATTTTTCCTTGTGAGTAGCGCTCCCCCCATCCCCCTTTGGTCATGGGTTCAACTCTTGGAGAATGCACTTACAACTCATTTTCTTTGAATTATTCCTTGTGGGCTCTCGATACTGCTCACTTTGTGAGCTGAGCTTGGTCTTTCCTTTCCTTGTTTCTTGGTCTTGTGTTGTGCTCAGCTCACTAAGTGAGCAGAGCTTTGTGCCTTGGACCCTTGAGAGAGAGTGTAGCGCTCCCTTGGCGAGCTTGGTGCTCTTGGAGAGAGCTTCATGGTTTGTTGCGCCACACTTCCTCCTTTCTTGGCCACACTTTTTCTTCCATGGGCCACACTTCTTAGGCTACGCTTTCTTTTTTTCTTCTTTTCTTCACCTATAATTAATCAAAACAACCAATCAAAGTATCACCAAATTCACAAGGTTTATAAATTATTAAAAATCAATTAATTTTAGCCTAAACCTCATGATTTAACATCAATTATATGGTAGTTGTTTGATTCAAAGAAGTCATGCATTTCCATTCCAAATTACTTACTTAGAATGCAAGAAAGTGCATAAAACCAAATAAAAATAAAGAAAAGGGCTAGTAAAACTAGGCTAAGATGACTTGTCATCACCCAGCACTCGCGAGTTTGAAGCTCGTCACAGCCATCCCTTCCCAGATCCTACTCGGAATACCACAGACAAGGTTTAGATTTTCCAAATCTCAGGAATGGCCATCCATGGGTTCTAACTTATACCACGAAGATTCTGATTAAGGAATCCAAGAGATACTCATTCAATCTAAGGTAGAACGGAAGTCGTTGTCAGGCACGTGTTCATAGGGAATGATGATGACTGTCACGATCACCACATTCATGTTGAAGTGCGAATGGATATCTTAGAAGCGGAATAAGTTGAATTGAATAGAAAAACAGTAGTACTTTGTATTAATTCATGAGGAACAGCAGAGCTCCACACCTTAATCTATGGTGTGTAGAAACTCTACTGTTGAAAATACATAAGTGATGAAGGTCCAGGCATGGCTGAATGGCCAGCCCCCATATGTGATCAATATGATCCAAAGTTCAACTAAAAATCATAAGATGTAAATACAATAGTAAAAAGTCCTATTTATACTAAACTAGCTACAAGGGTTTACAAAAGTAAGTAATTGATGCATGAATCCACTTTCGGGGCCCACTTGGTGTGTGCTTGGGCCGAGATTGAAGTTTACACGTGCAGAGGATTCTTTTGGAGTTGAACACCAAGTTGTAACGTGTTTTTGGCGTTCAACTCTGGTTCGTGACGTGTTTCTGGCGTTTAACTCCAGACTGCAGCGTAGAACTGGCGTTCAATGCCCTTTTGCGTCATCTAAACTCGGCCAAAGTATGGACTATTATATATTGCTGAAAAGCCCTGGCTGTCTACTTTCCAACGCAATTACAAGCGCGCCATTTTGAGTTCTGTAGCTCCAGAAAATCCACTTTGAGTGCAGGGAGGTCAGAATCCAACAGCAACAGCAGTCCTTCTTCTACCTCTGAATATGATTTTTGCTCAAGTCCCTCATTTTCAGCCAGTAAATACCTGAAATCACAGAAAAATACACAAACTCACAGTAAAGTCCAGAAATGTGAATTTAACATAAAAACTAATAAAAACATCCCTAAAAGTAACTAGATCCTACTAAAATCATACTAAAAACAATGCCAAAAAGCGTATAAATTATCCGCTCATCACAACACCAAACTTAAATTGTTGCTTGTCCCCAAGCAACTAAAAATCAAATACGATAAAAAGAAGAGAATATACTATAAATTCTAAAATATCAATGAAACATAGCTCCAATCAGATGAGCGGGACTTGTAGCTTTTTGCCTCTTGAATAGTTTTGGCATCTCACTTTATCCATTGAAGTTCAGAATGATTGGCATCTATAGGAACTTAGAATTCAGATAGTGTTATTGATTCTCCTGGTTCAGTATGTTGATTCTTGAACACAGCTACTTTATGAGTCTTGGCCGTGGCCCTAAGCACTTTGTTTTTCAGTATTACCACCGGATACATAAATGCCACAGACACATAATTGGGTGAACCTTTTCAGATTGTGACTCAGCTTTGCTAAAGTCCCCAATTAGAGGTATCAGGGTTCGTAAGCACACTCTTCTTTTGCTTTGGACCTTGACTTTAACCGCTCAGTCTCAAGTTTTCACTTGACACCTTCACGCCACAAGCATATGGTAGAGACAGCATGGTTTAGCCGCTTAGGCCAGGATTTTATTCCTTTAGGCCCTCCTATCCACTGATGCTCAAAGCCTTGGATCCTTTTTATTTACCCTTGCCTTTTGGTTTTAAGGGTTATTGGCTTTTTGCTCTTGCCTTTTGGTTTTAAGAGCTTTTGGCTTTTTCTGCTTGCTTTTTCTTTTTCTATTTTTTTTCGCCATTTTTTTTCTACAAGCTTTTGTATTCACTGCTTTTTCTTGCTTCAAGAATCATTTTGATGATTTTTCAGATTATCAAATAACATGTCTCCTTGTCATCATTCTTTCAAGAGCCAACATATTTAACATTCTAAAACACCAATTTCAAAAAGACATATGCACTGTTCAAGCATTCATTCAGAAAACAAAAAGTATTGTCTCCACATCAATATAATTAAACTAAGTTCAAGGATAAATTCGAAACTCATGTACTTCTTGTTCTTTTGAATTAAAAACATTTTTCATTTAAGAGAGGTGATGGATTCATAGGACATTCATAACTTTAAGACAAAGTTGCTAAATACTAATGATCATGTAATAAGACACTAACATAGATAAGCACTTAACATAAAGAAAATAAAAAATAGAAAATTTGATAACAAGGAATGAGTCTACCTTAGTGATGGTGGCGTTTTCTTCTTGAGGAACCAATGATGTCCTTGAGCTCTTCTATGTCTTTTCCTTGTCTTTGATGCTCCTCCCTCATAGCTCTTTGATCTTCTCTAATTTCATGGAGGATGATTGAGTGCTCTTGATGTTCCATCCTTAGTTGTCCCATGTTGGAACTCAGTTCTCCTAGGGAGGTGTTGATTTTCTCCCAAAAGTTCTGTGGAGGAAAGTGCATTCCTTGAGGCGTCTCAGGGATTTCTTGGTGATGAGCTTGTTCATGCGTCTCTTGAGATCCATGAATAGGCTCTCTTGTTTGCTCCATCCTTTTCTTAGTAATGGGCTTGTCCTCATTAATGAGGATATCTCCCTCTATGTCAATCCTAGCCGAATTGCATAGATGGCAAATGAGGTGAGGAAAGGCTAACCTTGCCACAGTGGAGGTCTTGTCAGCCACCTTGTAGAGTTCTTGAGGTATAATCTCATGAACCTCCACCTCTTCTCCAATCATGATGCTATGGATCATGATGGCCCGGTCTATAGTAACTTCAGACCGGTTGCTAGTGGGAATGATTGAGCGTTGAATGAACTCCAACCAGCCTCTAGCTACAGGCTTAGGGTCCAGTCTTCTCAGTTGAACCGATTTGCCCTTTGAGTCAATCTTCCATTGAGCTCCTTCCAAACATATGTCCATGAGGACTTGGTCCAACCTTTGATCAAAGTTGACTCTCCTTGTGTAGGGGCGTGCGTTCTCTTCCATCATTGGCAAGTTGAACGCCAACCTCACATTTTCCGGACTAAAATCGAAGTAATTCCCCCGAACCATGGTGAGATAATTCTTTGGGTTCGGGTTCTTACTTTGATCATGGTTCCTAGTGATCCATGCATTAGCATAGAACTCTTGAACCATTAGAATTCCGACTTGTTGGATGGGGTTTGTTAGAACTTCCAAACCTCTTCTTTGGATCTCATGTCGGATCTCCGGATACTCATTTTTCTTGAGTTTGAAAGGGACCTCGGGGATCACCTTCTTCTTGGCCACAACATCATAGACATGGTATTGATGGGCTTTGGAGATGAATCTTTCCATCACCCATGACTCAGAGGTGGAAGCTTTTGTCTTCCCTTTCCCTTTTCTAGAGGATTCTCTGGTCTTAGGTGCCATCAATGGTAATGGAAAAACGAAAAGCTTTATGCTTTTACCACACCAAACTTAGAATTTTTGCTCACCCTCGAGCAAGAGAAGAAAGAATAGTAGAAGAAGAAGAAGATATGAAGGAGAGGGAGAGAGAGTTGTGTTTTGGCCAAGAAGGGGAAGAGAGGGATGTGTTGTGTGAAAATGAAGAAGAATGGAGAGGTTTATATAGTGGAGGGAGAGGGGTTAATGTTCGGCCATATGGGGTGGGTTTGGGTGGGAAAGTGATTTTGAATTTTGAAGGTAGGTGGGGTTTATGAGGTAGGTTTATGGGGAAGAGTGGATGGACATGAGTGGTGAATGGGTAATAGGGAAGAGAGCTTTGAGGTGATTGGTGAAGGGTTTTGGGGAAGGGTGTTTATTGGGAAGAGAGAATGAACATTGAGAAGAGGGAAGAATATGAGTGGAGGTAGTTGGGGATCCTGTGGGGTTCACAGATGCTGAGATGATCCTGTGGGGTCCACAGATCCTGAGGTGTCAAGGATTTGCATCCCTGCACCAATTAGGCATGTAAAAGGCCTTTGCACGCAATTTTGGCGTTTAAACGCCGAATTGGTGCTTGTTCTAGGCGTTCAGCGCCCAGATGCAGCATGTTTCTGGCGTTGAACGCCAGTTCTATGCTTGTTTCTGGCGTTCAGCGCCAGCTTTCCTCAGTGTGCATTTCTGGTGTCTGAATGCCAGAATGCTGCTTGTTTCTGGCGTTCAAAGCCAGATCCATGCTCTGTTCTGGCGTTGAACGCCAGCCAGATGCTCCTTACTGGCGTTTAAACGCCAGTAAGCCCTTCGTCCAGGGTATGATTTTTCTTCTACTGTTTTTGATTCTGTTTTTTATTTTTCTATTTATTTTGTGACTCCACATGATCATGAACCTAATAAATCATGAAAGAACAACAAAAATAAAAATAAAATTAGATAAATAAAGATTGGGTTGCCTCCCAACAAGCGCTTCTTTAATGTCAGTAGCTTGATAGTGGGCTCTCATAGAGCCTCACAGATGTTCAGAGCATTGTTGAAACTTCCCAACACCAAACTTAGAGTTTGGATATGGGAGTTCAACACCAAACTTAGAGTTTGGTTGTGGCTTCCAAACACCAAACTTAGAGTTTGACTGTGGGGGCTCTGGTTGACTCTGTTTTGAGAGAAGCTTACTGTGCCTCTTTTCCATATTTACAGAAGGGTGACCTTGAGTTTTAAACACAAGGGAGTCCTCATTCAATTAAAGGACTAGTTCACCTCTGTCAACATCAATCACAGATCTTGCTGTGGCTAGGAAGGGTCTTCCAAGGATGATGGATTCATCCTCATCCTTCCCAGTATCTAGGATTATGAAATCAGCAGGGATGTAAAGACCTTTAACCTTTACTAACACGTCCTCTGCTTGTCCATAAGCCTCTTTTCTTGAGTTGTCTGCCATCTCTAATGAGATTCTGGCAGCTTGCACCTCAAAGATTCCAAGTTTCTCCATTACAGAGAGTGGCATGAAGTTTATTCTTGACCCAAGGTCACATAAAGCCTTCTCAAAGGTCATGGTGCCTATGGTACAGGGTATTTGGAACTTTCCAGGATCCTGTTCCTTCTGAGGCAATCTCAGTTGATCCAATGCATTTAGTTCATTGGTGAACAGGGAAGGTTCATCTCCCCAAGTCTCTTTACCAAATAAATTGGCATTCAGCTTCATGATTGCACCAAGGAACTTGGCAACTTGCTCTTCAGTAACATCATTCTCTTCAGATGAGGAATACTCATCAGAGCTCATGAATGGCATAAGGAGGTTCAATAGAATCTTCATGGTCTCTAGATGAGTCTCAGATTCCTTTGGTTCCTCAGAGGGGAACTCCTTATTGATCACTGGACGTCCCAAGAGGTCTTCCTCCTTGGGATTCATGTCCTCCCTTTCCTCCTTGGATTCGGCCATGATTGTTATATCAATGGCCTTGCACTCTCTCTTTGGATTCTCTTCTATATTACTTGGGAGAGTACTAGGAGGAGTTTCAGTGATCTTCTTACTCAGCTGGCCCACTTGTGCCTCCAAATTTCTAATGGAGGACCTTGTTTCATTCATAAAACTCAAAGTGGCCTTAGATAGATCAGAGACTAAATTTGCCAAGCTAGATGGATTCTGCTCAGAATTCTCTGTCTGTTGCTGAGTGGATGATGGAAAAGGTTTACTATTGTTAAACCTGTTTCTTCCACCATTAGTAAAGCCTAGTTGAGGCTTTTGTTGATCCTTCCATGAGAAATTTGGGTGATTTCTCCATGAGGGGTTATAGGTGTTTCCATAAGGTTCACCCATATAATTTACCTCTGCTATTGCAGGGTTCTCAAGATCGTAAGCCTCTTCTTCAGAAGATGCCACTTGAGTACTGTTGGATGCAGCCTACATTCCATTCAGACTATGAGAAATCATATTGACTTGCTGAGTTAATATTTTATTCTGGGCTAATATGGCATTCATAGTATCAATTTCAATAACTCCTTTCTTCTGAGGCGTCCCATTACTCACAGGATTCCTCTCAGAAGTGTACATGAACTGGTTATTAGCAACCATGTCAATAAGTTCTTGAGCTTCTGTAGGTGTTTTCTTTAGGTGAATGGATCTACCTGCAGAAGTATCCAATGACATCTTAGCTAATTCAGACAGACCATCATAGAATATATCCAAAATGGTCCATTCTGAAAGCATGTCAGAAGGACACTTTTTGGTCAGTTGCTTGTATCTCTCCCAAGCTTCATAGAGGGATTCACCTTCTTTCTGTCTGAAGATTTGAACATCCACTCTAAGCTTACTAAGCTTTTGAAGAGGAAAGAACTTGGCTAAGAAAGCCGTGACCAGCTTATCCCAAGAGTTCAGGCTATCCTTGGGTTGAGAGTCCAACCACACTCTAGCTCTGTCTCTTACAGCAAAAGGGAAAAGCATGAGCCTGTAGACTTCAAGATCTACTCCATTAGTCTTAACAATATCACAGATCTGCAAGAATTCAGTTAAGAATTGAAAGAGATCTTCAGATGGAAGTCTATGAAACTTGCGTTGCATCAGAGAAACTAGTTGAGGCTTAAGCTCAAAATTGTTTGCTCCAATGGTAGGGATGGAGATGCTTCTTCCATGTGAATTGGAATTTGGTGCAGTAAAGTCACCAAGCATCTTCCTTGCATTATTATTATTTTCGGCTGCCATCTCCTCTTCCTTTTCGAAAATTTCTGTAAGGTTGTCTCTGGATTGTTGTAATTTAGCTTCTCTTAGTTTCCTCTTCAGAGACCTTTCAGTTTCAGGGTCTACTTCAACAAGAATGTTCTTGTCCTTGCTCCTGCTCATGTGAAAAAAAGAGGACTAAAGATACCGGGGATCCTCTTTACCACAGTATAGAGGTTCCCTTGTGTGAGTAGAAGAAAAGAAGAATAAGAATGTAGAAGAGAAGAATTTGAACTCAGAGGAGAGGAAGGGGTTCGAATTTTGGGGTGAAGAGAAGTGTTAGTAGATGAATAAATAAATAGAAGGAGATGGGAGAGAGGGAATTTTGAAAACTAAATTTTGAAAAAGAGTTAATGATTTTCGAAAATTAAGATAAAATTGAAATTAAAATTAAAAATTGAAACAATTAATTAATTAAAAAGAATTTTTGAAAAAGAGGGAGGTATTTTCGAAAATTAGAGAGGGATAGTTAGTTAGGTAGTTTTGAAAGAGATAAGAAACAAATAAAAAGTCAATTAGTTAGTTGAAAAAGATTTGAAATTCAATTTTGAAAAGATAAGAAGCTAAGAAGTTAGAAAAGATATTTGAAAAAGATATGATATGAAAAGTATGATTAAAAAGATATGATTTTGAAAAAGATAAGATAAAAAGATATTTTTGAAAAGATATGATTGAAATTAGTTTTGAAAAAGATTTGATTTTTAAAATCACAATTAATGACTTGATTCACAAGAAATCACAAAATATGATTCTAGAACTTAAAGTTTGAATCTTTCTTAACAAGCAAGTAACAAGCTTGAAATTTTTGAATCAAAACATTAATTGTTGATAATATTTTCGAAAATTATGAGATAAAATTAAGAAAAATATTTTTGAAAAATATTTTTTTAAAATTTTCGAAAATAAATTAGAAAAAATGAAAAAGATATGATTTTTGAAAAAGATAAGATTTTTAAATTGAAAATTTGATTTGACTCATAAGAAACAACTAAAATTTTTTTTTAAAAAGTTTTGAAAAAGTCAACTCAAATTTCGAAAATTTATGAGTGAAAAAGGGAAAGATATTTTTTTATTTTTGAATTTTTAATGTTGAAAGAGGAAAACATCAAAAAGACTCAATGCATGAGGTTTTTTAGATCAAAACAATGAATGCATGCAAGAACACTATGAATGTCAAGATGAATACCAAGAACACTTTGAATGTCAAGATGAACATCAAGAACATATTTTTGAAAAATTTTTTATGCAAAGAAAACATGCAAGACACCCAACTTAGAAATCTTTAATGCTTAGACATTAAGAATTCAAGAATGCATATGAAAAACACCATGCAACACAAAACAATATAATATGAAGATCAATCAAGAAGGTTTATCAAGAACAACTTGAAAATCATGATGAATGCAATACATGAATGCAATTTTCAAAAAAAAAATGCAAGATGAGTATGCAATTGACACCAAACTTAAAATTTGACACAAGACTCAAACAAACAGCATAAAATATTTTTGGTTCTTATGATTTTATGATTTTTTTTTTGTATTTTCTTTTAAATTTTTTTTCAAAAAACATATAAGAAAAAGAAAATAAGAAATTCAAAATTTTTAATAAGAATCCCAGGAATCTTTCAATGTTGGCCTAAAGCTCCAATCCAAGGCTTAGGCATGGCTTAATAGCCAGCCAGATTTAGGATATAAATCAGGCATGCAACAGCTGATATTCCAATTAACTTGCCTCTATGCTGATGGTTGGAAGCCACAGTCCAAAAGAATTAGACGTGGCTTCACAGCTAGCCAGGCTTCAACATGCTTCATGAAACACTAGAATTCATTCTTAAAAATTTAGAATAATTTTCGAAAACAGATGAGAAATTTTTGAAAGATTTTTGAAAAATTTTTGAAAATAAAACAAAAAGAAAATTACCTAATCTGAGCAACAAGATGAACCGTCAGTTGTCCAAATTCGAACAATCCCCAGCAACGGTGCCAAAAACTTGGTGCACGAAATTGTGATCCCTAGTAATGGCTCCAAAAACTTGGTGCTCTAATCTTAATTCATAATTTGTCACAACTTCGATACAACTAATCAGCAAGTGCACTGGGTCGTCCAAGTAATAAAACCTTACGTGAGTAAGGGTCGATCCCACGGAGATTGTCGGCTTGAAGCAAGCTATTGTCACCTTGTAAATCTCAGTCAGGCGGATTCAAAGGGTTGTAGAGTTTTCATAATTAAAAGATAAATAAAACATAAAATAGGATAGAGATACTTATGTAATTCATTGGTGAGAATTTCAGATAAGCGTATAGAGATGCTTTCGTTCCTCTGAACCTCTGCTTTCCTGCTGTCTTCATCCAACCAATCCTACTCCTTTCTATGGCAAGCTATATGTCAGGCATCACCGTTGTCAATGGCTACATCCTGTCCTCTCAGTGAAAATGGTCCAATGCGCTGTCACTGCATGGCTAATCGTCTGTCGGTTCTCGATCATACTGGAATAGGATCCATTGATCCTTTTGCATCTGTCACTACGCCCAGCACTTGCGAGTTTGAAGCTCGTCACAGCCATCCCTTCCCAGATCCTATTCGGAATACCATAGACAAGGTTTAGACTTTCCGGATCTCAAGAATGGCCATCCATGGGTTCTAACTTATACCACGAAGATTCTGATTAAGGAATCCAAGAGATACTCATTCAATCTAAGGTAGAACGGAAGTGGTTGTCAGGCACGTGTTCATAGGGAATGATGATGACTGTCACGATCACCACATTCATGTTGAAGTGCGAATGGATATCTTAGAAGCGGAATAAGTTGAATTGAATAGAAAAATAGTAGTACTTTGTATTAATTCATGAGGAACAGCAGAGCTCCACACCTTAATCTATGGAGTGTAGAAACTCTACCGTTGAAAATACATAAGTGATGAAGGTCCAGGTATGGCCGAATGGCCAGCCCCCATACGTGATCAATATGATCCAAAGTTCAACTAAAAATCATAAGATGTAAATACAATAGTAAAAAGTCCTATTTATACTAAACTAGCTACTAGGGTTTACAAAAGTAAGTAATTGATGCATAAATCCACTTCCGGGACCCACTTGGTGTGTGCTTGGGCTGAGCTTAAAGTTTACACGTGTATAGGCTTCTTTTGGATTTGAACGCCAAGTTGTAACGTGTTTTTGGCGTTCAACTCTGGTTCGTGACGTGTTTCTGGCGTTCAACGCCCTTTTGCGTCGTCTAAACTCGGCCAAAGTATGGACTATTATATATTGCTGGAAAGCCCTGGATGTCTACTTTCCAACACAATTAAAAGCGTGCCATGTTGAGTTCTGTAGCTCCAGAAAATTCACTTTGAGTGCAGGGAGGTCAGAATCCAATAGCATCAGCAGTGCTTCTTCTACCTCTGAATCTGATTTTTGCTCAAGTCCCTCAATTTCAGCCAGAAAATACTTGAAATCATAGAAAAACACATAAACTCATAGTAAAGTCCAGAAATGTGAATTTAAGATAAAAACTAATAAAAACATCCCTAAAAGTAACTATATCCTACTAAAATCATACTAAAAACAATGCCAAAAAGCGTATAAATTATCCGCTCATCAGTCACTAACGTTCCAAGGTGCCCCTACTTCCCTCGTTAGAGTCCACGTTAACTAAGTTAACGTGGCTTCTAACAAGGTAATGATAGCCATCTCCAATGTTAGTGACAAAGGTGAGGGTTACTAACGTTGGCTCATCATCCTATCCTCAACGTTAGCTTCACGTGGCTCATAGTGGCTCATTGTGGCTCATTCCAACGTTAGTGACAAAGGTGAGTGTCACTAACATTGGCGATTGTTTGCTTTCTCCACGTTAGCTTCCACGTTAACTAAGTTAACGTGGCAACTAACGTGGCTCATTGTAGCCTGGCCAACGTTAGTGACAAAGGTGAGTGTCACTAACGTTGGCTTCTCTTTTGCTTCCTAACGTTAGAATCCACGTTAACTGAGTTAACGTGGCTCTTAACGTGGCCACTTATGAGCTTGGTCCAACGTTAGTGACAAAGGTGAGTGTCACTAACGTTGGCCTTATTTCTTTCTTCCACGTTAGAGTTTACGTTAACTTAGTTAACGTGACTCTTAACGTGGGTATGATAGCTTTCGAGGACGTTATTGGCGATTACTTTTCTCATTAACGTTGCAAGATAGCTCCCATTCCACATTGGTGGTCACGTTAGTTAGACTAACGTGGCTGCTATTCGTGGCTCTTTCTTGCTTCCTTTGTCCTGAAATCAAGCAATAAAGTGCATCAAAGTTCTAATCCACATCCTTAGACATGCATCATCCAATTTGTCATCTAATTCATGAAAAATTCTCATGAAATCATGTAAAGTGCACAATGTATGCTTAAATCAAGATGTAAGTGAAATTCTACCCAAAACTTGCTTATTTTCTAAGAAAATGCATGAAACTACCCTAAAACAGTAAAGAAAAGGTCAGTGAAACTGGCCAAAATGCCCTGGCATTACAACACCAAACTTAAAGCTTGCTTGTCCCTAAGCAAGTACTGGAACAAGAGAATGATGAATGGAATGCCAAGAGGAATGAGTCATTATTGTGGAGGTCATATCCTTAGTTTTATGGTGGTTTCATGCATAGCAACTTAGGTTCATTCCTTCACTGGCTTTCAGACCTTTATCATGTCCTGGAATACTCACTTGATTGCACCCTATGAGACTCTTATTCATTGATCCTTTTATTGTTTTCAGGGCTTATTTGTGTTCTTAGGCTAAGTGCTTTGTGAGGGGGCGACTCTTTAAGATAAGCTTTTAGCCAGCACTCCCGAACCAGTTGGTTCAAGGTGCTAGGTGTTGAGACACCCCTAAGGACTTACTCCCTCAAGTCTCTTTCCCCCATACATACACACCACAGACACATGGTTTGTTATTTCCTTTCTTGAGACCTTGCTGTCCAGCACATCTTTGGGTTACTAAATGTTCTGTAGCAAGGTTACTCTTGATAGTGGATTTTCAGTTGATAATCCCGGGTTAGTTAACCCAAGTTACCAAGTGATGAAGCACTCCTACGAACTTATTCATCCAAGTAGATCCTTGGTACAGGAGCACCACAGACACATCTCTCAAGTTTCAAACCCTTGGTGCCTAGCCTTATTCTTTATTAACTTTTCTTTCTTTTTCAACTCTTATTGTTCTTTTCCCCTTTTTCTTATTAGGATATTGTTATTTAGCTAGTCTCATGGGGGATGTTTCAAGCATATGATTCAGGACAGATAGTTGTCTTCCCACCCTTGTTGGTGAATCAACTTAGCTAACTTATGACCACATCACACACTAAGGAACTTACTCCACAATATGAACTCCACTTTGGTCTTTGATAACAATCATTCTCTTTTTATTTGATTCAAAAGGAGACAAGCAACCCAATAAGCAGGATGAAATTGAAAATAGGCAACTTGACTAGTAATCATAGACCTAGGCAAGTAGAATACTAAAAACATAATTGAAAATCCTAAACTATCATGGAAGCATGTCCTATTTCATACATTATTTTCCTTATTTAATGCTTGAAAAAGATGGAACAAAGAGGGAACTCCACGACCTTTTACTCATGGGATTGCCCATTCTCTTCCTCTTGCTTGTCCTCTTTGTGTTTCTCTTGAGTGCTTGTACTCTCACTTCCCTTGCCTTTTCCAATCAACTTCTTCCAAAAACCAGCATCTTCCATCTTCTTTTTTAGTATTTCCTTCTGCTATTTCACCTTCCTTTCTTCTTGTTCTACAAAATCTTTTTGGACCTCATCATATGTAGGGATGGCATAGTGTAGATTATGCATATGACTAGACATGTAGTTCAACTTGGCTTGAGTGTTTGTGTTGAACTCCTCCCTATGTAGTTGCAGTCCTTCATTAAGTATACTGAACTCATTGAATGCCTTCGTCTGAGCTAGCTGGCGTTGGTTGAGTTCTTGAAGGCGCTTATCTTGACGCTCTTGCCTTTCAGACACTTGATTGATGGCTTGAGTGAGCTGGGAATAATGTTCCATTTGCTGTTTCTGCCACTCCCCTTGTTGATTCATCCAATTAGAAAGGAGCTCTTCTTGACGATCCATCCTTTGAGCTTGAACATGCAGTTGTTGTTCTTGTCCCTCCATATAACTCCTTGCTAGTTCCTCAATGGCTCCATGAATGTGATTCAGGTTTATGTTGGTTGGGTCATAATATTCTCTTTGTTGGTGTTCTTCCTGATGATATTCTTCTTGGTGGGCTCCTTCTTTTAGTTTTCACTTTCCTATTTGAGGTCTTCTTTGTTGTTGGGCGGGCGTAGTATAGATCAGACGCTGAAGTGTAACTAGCCTCCCAGGGCTCACCCAATCTGGATTGCTATCCTCGAAGACTACCTTGGCCTTTGTACACAATCTGAGAATGGTGCTGGGGTACCAAAGCCTGGCACTCGAATTAACCTTCTCAGCTGACTCTTGAATCCCCTCAGCTATGAGTTCATGCACATTGATTTCTCCACCTTGTACTAGGCAATGTACCATAGTCGCTCGATTAATATTGACCTCTGAATTATTTGCAGCTGGGAGGATAGACCTCCTCACGAGTTCAAACCATCCCTTGGCTTCCGGGCTAAGGTCTGCCCTCTTGATGAACCGGGGTCTCTTATCCGCATACCTTTCCCAGTCAGCTCCTATGACACATATGTCAGTCACTATTTCTTCGAGTTCATCATTGTCAGGGCTCTTACTTATCCTTGCATGATAACTAAGCTCATCAAAATGTGGTGATTTCAGCTGAAGAGTTCTTGTTATAGCATTTGGGCTGAAGTCCACCTCTCTTCCTCTTATGTAACTTTTGAAGGTTAGGGCCTTGGTTTTGTCTTCTCTAACCACATTTGCATAGAACTCTTTGATGAGGTTTTCATTGATCTTCCCCTCTGGGTTCGTGAGCCTTTGCCACCCTCTTTGTTCAATTTTCTCTCGAATCTGTGGGCATTCATCCTCGTTGATTTGGAATGTTAACTCAGGCAGTATCTTTTTGAGCTTTATCCGCTCAAATTCGAGTTCATGGAATACAGTTTTGAATCTCTTCTCATCGAAAGGAATGCTCTCCACTGGTTCCTTCCTCTTTGGCCTCTTGGAGCTTGATGATGCCATGTGTTTGAGTTGATGTGTGAAGAGGGTGGAAGGTACGGATAGATGAGGAATTCGGTTGGTTAGGATAAGGTGTGATGAAGGGGAAGAGTGTTTGGTTTCGAGAATGAGAAGTATGGGGAGTGAAATTGGAATGTTAAGGGTGTACTTAGTGCGAATCACTTATATAGGGAAGTGGCGTGCGGATGAAATGTGTGGATTGATGGGGTTGGTGTATGATGAACGGATGAGGTTCTGCAGGGGATGAGCACAAGGATCATCATCTTTATGAGGGAGATTGGTTCGGTCTTCAAGGGTCTCATTCTTTCAATGTTGCATGGCACATTTTCCAATGTATTCCCCTTGAAGACAAGTGTGTATTTTCCCTTCATGAAGTGGCCGAACCCTCCTCATTTAATTGTCCACTCAATCCATTTCAATACCCCTTTCTCTCTCCTACAAAATAAAAGAATTGTGATTAAAAAAATATGTGTGGAAAGTGGCGGCAAAATTAAAAGAATAACTACTTTTTAAAGTTTTTGTTTTAACTAACTAAGTGCCATTCATTAGAGCAAACCAACTGACTAACTCAACATCCATGTGTGCGACATTGGCAACACCAAACTTAGTTTGGTGCCGTGTGGTGTAAAAGATTTGTTCAAGGCCCCTAAGAGTGACATGATATGGGTTACATTAATGTTCTCTTAGTGTGCCTTAAACACCAAACTTGTTCTTCACTATATCTTGCACACAAGGTTTCATTCAAGTCATTGTCAAGTTGATTTGAAATCCCTGAACCTTGCATTATTAACTACTTTTAAAAGCATGTAAAATATGGGTTGCCTCCCATGAAGCGCTTCTTTAGCATCACTAGCTTGACGTTTTGCATTTGTCATGGCGGTTGGTAATGCTTCAGATCTTCCCCTCTTGCAGTAGACCTATATCCATTGGCTTCATCAAGGATCTCTACATGTTCTAGAGAGAGAACTCTGTTGATGGTAAAGACCTTAGGTAGCTGA
The DNA here is from genome assembly GCF_059453495.1 of Arachis ipaensis. Taxonomy (NCBI): domain Eukaryota; kingdom Viridiplantae; phylum Streptophyta; class Magnoliopsida; order Fabales; family Fabaceae; genus Arachis; species Arachis ipaensis. Next base: position 61,847,841 of record NC_142441.1, read on the forward strand.
GATGGGATGGTGGGGAGATCGGGGGGAATAGCTGGGAAGTAAGCTGAGATTACTTTATCCCCTGGAGAGAAGTCCTCTGTAGGGATCTTCTTGTTTCTCCACCCCCTTGGTGCCTTCTTCTTTGTCCCTTTTAATGTTGCCTTGCTCTTTGTGACCTCCTCTTCTAAGGGAATTTTGTTACTGGTCTCATATGACTCTGGTGGTTTAGGTTCTTCCTTATTTTCCTTGAGCTGTGACAGTTGCTGATTGCCTTGTTCTTCAACCAAGTGGTTTCCCAGTGGTGTTAGTTGTGCTTCAGTGCTTGCCTCCTCCCTCAGTATCTCATTATGATCTATTTCTTGTGAGAGTTTGAAGACATTGAAGGGGATCGGAGTTGTTCATCATGGATCCTCAAAATTAGCTCCCCTCGCTCCACATCTATGAGTGCTCTGGCTGTAGCTAAGAACGGTCTTTCCAATATGATTGGGTGAGTGTGACTTTCTTCCATGTCCAAGATGACAAAGTCTGTGGAAGGAAGTATTTTCCCACCTTCACCAGCATATTTTTAACCACTCCTACTGCTTGTTTTTGAGTTTTGTCAGCTAGCCTGATAACTACATCTGTGGGTATTATCTCATTGATCTGCAGCCTTTTCATAAGGGATAAAGGCATTAAGTTGATGCTTGCTCCCAAATCGCAGAGTGCTTTATAAAACATTTTTTCTCCTATGGCACAGGGGATGTGAAAACTCCCTGGGTCCTTCGTTTTTATAGGCAACTCTGGTTGAATGAGAGCACTGCACTCCTTATTCATCACTATTGTTTGTCCTCCCTTGAGTGAGCTTTTCCTGGTCAGCAGCTCCTTCATATACTTAATATATGAGGGCATTTGTTGGTGGGCCTTGATGAATGGTATGTTTACATGGAGGGATGCAAACAGGTCAAAAAACCTTGAGTATATTCTCTTCTCTACAGCACCATTGAGTAATTGGGGAAAAGGTGCATAGAGTTTCAACAGCTCCTTCTATGTCAGCTCTTTTTGTGAAATTTTGGGTTCTTGGTGATCCTTTTCCTGTTTCTCTGCCGATGTCTCTCCAAGTTGTTCTAATAGCTTGTTTTGCTTTTCCTCAGTCTCCTTATTACTTATAGTAACCATCTTGCAATCTTCCCATCTGACTTTCTTTGCTTCACCTCTCGGATTTTTCTCTGTGTCACTTGGGAAGCTATCAGTAGGTTTTGGAATCTTTTCAGATAAGTATCCCACTTGAAATTCCAGCCTCTTGATGGTGTCCCACTGGTTCTTGATACTAGCTCGCACCTCCTCTTTGAATACCTTATTATCTTGAATCTCTTTGCCCTCAAGCAGAGTCTCAATTTTGGAGAGTCTATCTTCAGATGATGGTGAGTTGAGAGTGGATAGGTGAGATTTTGGTTTTGGTATGGATGTGGAGAGGTGTTGTTAGGGTGGTGTTGATATGATCTCTGTGTGGAATGTTGGTGAGCTACATGGTTGTTGGGGTTGTGACGTCTCTGATCTTGGCTTTGATCTTGTTGATTTCCCCACCCAAAGTTTGGGTGATTCCTCCAACCAGGGTTGTACGTTTTGGAGTAAGGATCATGGGTCTGCCTGGGTGAGTTTCCAATGTAGTTGGCTTGTTCTTGCTCCTCTTCTGCCTCAGCATTCACTCCCTCTTGGGTTGCTGAGGAGGTGGTGATTGCTGCCACTTGGTTCTTTTCCATCTTCTTGGTGAGGTCAGGCAGCTGCTTGGTAATAAGCTTGTTTTGGGCCAGCAGTGCATCCACATTGTTTAGCTCCATTACTCCTCTAGTGTTGCCTCTTTCAGAAGAATAGAAGTAGTCATTCTCCGCTATAGTCTCAATGACATCTATGGCTTCTTCAATGGTCTTTTTCTTGTTTAGAGATCCCCCGGATGAATGGTCTACTGCCTTCTTTGATTCATAAGAGAGGCCTTCATAGAAAGTGTGTAGTTGCACCCATTCATTGAACATATCTGGTGGACACCTTCTTGTCAGGTCCTTAAACCTCTCCCATGCTTCATATAGAGTCTCACCATCCTGCTGCCTGAATGTTTGCACCTCAGCTCTCAGCCTGTTGATCCGTTGAGGAGGATAGAATCTTGCCAAGAATTTGTTCACCACATCTTCCCAGGTTGCTAAACTCTCCTTTGGGAAGGATTCCAGCCATTTAGATGCCTTGTCCTTAAGTGAGAAAGGGAACAGATGTAGTCCATAGGTGTTAGAATGAACACCATTAGACTTCACAGTATCACATATCCTCAGGAAGGTGGTTAGATGTTGATTGGGGTCTTCTTGGACACCTCCTCCGAATGAACAATTGTTCTGAACAAGGGTGATGAGTTGTGGTTTTAGTTCAAAGTTGTTTGCATGTATGGTTGGCCTTTAGATGCTGCTTCCACAGTTTCCTGGGTTTGGGTTGATGTAAGAACCCAGAACACTTCTCTCTTGTCCAGCCTGATGCGTTGGACCTTCTCTGCCATGGTTGTGAGCCTCTTCTTCATGATGGTTCTCCATGTTTTCATCCATGTCCGATTCAAAGTACTCCTCCTCTTTCTCAGCACCAACTACTCTCTTTCCTCTTGCTTCCCTCCTTAATCTAAGGAAGGTCCTCTCAGGTTCAGAATCAAAGGAAGTTGAAGCCCCGCTTCTTCTTCCTGTCATACAACCAACAAGGCACAAGCAAGGAAATAGATGCAGAAAGTACTCTTGTTAAAATTGCTGTTAGTGTGAGTGATGTAATATATCAAACAGTTAGTGGGTTAGTGAACTGAATGGTAAATAACTAAGAAAAAGGAGTAGGGGGAAGGGAGGAAAATAACTAAAACTGAAAGTAATTAACTCAAACAGAAATTTAAATCAAACAAAAGAAAAATGCTCAATCTAGTTATCCTCCAATTTAGTCATTGTTGATACAAAATCAATCCCCGGCAACGGCGCCGTAAACTTGATAGCACAGAAACTTGTCTCTCAACAATTTTCCTTTGGCAAGTATACCGAATTGTCGTCAAGTAAAAACTCACAATAGAGTGAGGTCGAATCCCACAGGGATTGATTGTTCAAGCAACTTAAATTAGAGGAATGTTCTAGTTGAGCGAAGCAGAATTTGGTTTGAGGGTTGCAGGAAATTAAATGGCGGGAAAGTAAATAGCAGAAAATATAAATGCTGGAAGTAAAGAGCTGAAAGTAAATGACGGAAAGTAAATTGCAGAATTGTAAATGGGAATGGGGAAGATGCTCATGAAAGTAAATTACAGAAATTAAAGAGAATGGGTAGATCAGAAATGGGGATTCATTGGGCTTAGGAGATGTTGCATTCTCTGAATCAATGCATTCATTGATCTCCTTGGCAATCTTAAGTGATCAAATTCCAATTTCTTGGTAATTCAATCTCTCAAATCTTGATCAATAGCCAATTCCTTGGTCAATTGCTCATGAGAAGAGATGAAGTATGGTCACTGATTATACCACATACATTCCCAAATCAAGTGTTGGTAGGATTATAGTCACCATACCCAACCAAACCCAATTTGGTCCAACATGAGAAAGCATTTCTAGCATGATCTCTTCATTCCTCTTCCAAGGTTTAGAAGAGATCCAAGTATGAATAGCTTCTTTTCCAAGATAACTACCCAATTGGATGAAGATTGAAAGCTTTCTAGTAAAATCAAGAGAAAAGATAGAAGAAGAGTAATGAAAATTAGTATTGATCCATCAAATTACAACAGAGCTCCCTAACCCAATGAAAGGGGTTTAGTTGTTCATAGCTCTGAAAATGGAAAACAAAGATGGAGAATACATCATGAAAACTAGAACTAGAAGTGCAGAGAAAGTAAATTATACAGAGAGTAATTCTCAATTTCCCCTCACTCCCCCAAAAGTTGTTTCCTGATTCGAAACTACCCCTATATATACTACTCTTCTGATCTTCTAGTTGATTCTTCAAGTCTTAGATATGGGCCTTTGGAAGCAGTTATCTTCTGCAGTGGGCTTAGCTTTACTTGCAGAGAAAAAGTGTGAAGTAGGAAGGGTCTTTAGCTCAGGACGTTAGTGGCGTTAACGTTAAGTGAGAGCGTGGGTTCGAGAACGTTAGTGTCAATCACCTTTTTCACTAACGTTCTTCACCCAGGGATGATCCACGTTAACTTCAACGTTAGTGGCACCAACATGACCACTAACTTTGCCTCTTGGTCCTTCGCACACGTTATTGGGACTCACCTTTTCCAATAATGTTGAGAGTCCTCCCTCCCTACGTTAGAGTTCATGTTAACTTAGTTAACGTGGCTCTTAACGTAGGCTTGCCAATTCTTCGGGAACGTTAGTGACACTTACCTTTGTCACTAACGTTCCAAGGTGCCCCTACTTCCCTCGTTAGAGTCCACGTTAACTAAGTTAACGTGGCTTCTAACGTGGTAATGATAGCCATCTCCAACGTTAGTGACAAAGGTGAGTGTCACTAACGTTGGCTCATCATCCTATCCTCAACGTTAGCTTCCACGTTAACTAAGTTAACGTGGAAGTTAACGTGGCTCATAGTGGCTCATTGTGGCTCATTCCAACGTTAGTGACAAAGGTGAGTGTCACTAACGTTGGCAATTGTTTGCTTTCTCCACATTAGCTTCCACGTTAACTAAGTTAACGTGGCAACTAACGTGGCTCATTGTAGCTTAGCCAACGTTAGTGACAAAGGTGAATGTCACTAACGTTGGCTTCTCTTTTGCTTCCCAACGTTAGAGTCCACGTTAACTGAGTTAATGTGGCTCTTAATGTGGCCACTTATGAGCTTGGTCCAACGTTGGTGACAAAGGTGAGTGTCACTAACGTTGGCCTTATTTCTTTCTTCCACATTAGAGTTCACATTAACTTAGTTAACGTGACTCTTAACGTGGGCTATGATGGCTTTCGAGGACATTTTTGGCGATTACTTTTCTCATTAACGTTGCAAGCTAGCTCCCATTCCACGTTGGTGGTCACGTTAGTTAGACTAACGTGGCTGCTAATCGTGGCTCTTTCTTGCTTCCTTTGTCCTGAAATCAAGTAATAAAGTGCATCAAAGTTCTAATCCACATCCTAAGACATGCATCATCCAATTTGTCATCTAATTCATGCAAAATTCTCATGAAATCATGTAAAGTGCACAATGTATGCTTAAATCAAGATGTAAGTGAAATTCTACCCAAAACTTGCTTATTTCCTAAGAAAATGCATGAAACTACCCTAAAACGGTAAAGAAAAGGTCAGTGAAACTGGCCAAAATGTCCTGGCATCAACAACTAATCTTAGGAAACTCAAATCAAATAAACAATGCATCCAGGACACCAAACTTAAAAATTTTCCTATAAGAGACACTAACAAAATGAGAATGCATATGAGAAACAACAAAACACACAAAACAAGAGAATTTAAAGATCAGAGCAATGAAATCATCAAGAACAACTTGAAGATTAATGAAGAACATAATGCATGTAATTTTCGAAAATTAGAGGCATGCAATTGACGCCAAACTTAAAATTAGACACTAGACTCAAACAAGAAACATAAAATATTTTTTATTTTTATGATTTTATAAATTTTTTTGTGGTTTTTCAAAAATTGAGTGGAAAATAAAATAAAGGGATTCAAAATTTTTAATAAGAATTCCAGGAATCATTGCAATGTTAGTCTAAGACTCCGGTCCAGGAATTAGACATGGCTTACTAGCCAGCCAAGCTTTCAATGAAAGCTCCGGTCCAAAACACTAGACATGGCCAATGGCCAGCCAAGCTTTAGCAGATCATTGCTAACAACAGCAAAATTGATAGAAATCAACAAGCTCTTGTGATGATAAGTTGAAACCTCGATCCAATAAGATTAGACATGGCTTCACAACCAACTAGACTTCAACAGATCATCATGAAACTCTAGAATTCATTCTTCAAAACTCTGAAGAACAAAATAGAAAAAAAAAATTTCCCTTTTTTTATATAAAAAAAATTTCGAAAATAAAAAGTAAAATTACCTAATATAAGCAACAAGATGAATCGTCAGTTGTCCAAACTCGAACAATCCCCGGCAACGGCGCCAAAAACTTGGTGCACGAAATTGTGATCATCAACAATGGCGCCAAAAACTTGGAGCTCTCAAACGTGAATCACACTTTGTCACAATTCCGCACAACTAACCAGCAAGTGCACTGGGTCGTCCAAGTAATAAACCTTACGTGAGTAAGGGTCGATCCCACGGAGACTGTCGGCTTGAAGCAAGCTATGGCATCTTGTAAATCTCAGTCAGGCGGATTCAAATGGTTATGGAGGAATGATAATTAAAAGATAAATAAAACATAAAATAAAGATAGAGATACTTATGTAATTCATTGGTAGGAATTTCAGATAAGCGTATGAAGATGCTTTGTTCCTCCTGAACTTCTGCTTTCCTATTGCCTTCTTCCAATCATTCATACTCCTTTCCATGGCAAGCTTTATGTTGGGCATCACCATTGTCAATGGCTACTTCCCTTCCTCTCAGTGAAAATGTTCTACGCACGCTGTCACCGCACGGCTAATCATCTGTCGGTTCTCGATCATGTTGGAATAGGATCCATTGATCCTTTTGCGTCTGTCACACGCCCAACAATCGCGAGTTTGAAGCTCGTCACAGTCATCCCTTCCCAGATCCTACTCAGAATGCCACAGACAAGGTTTAGACGTTCCGGATCTCAGGAATGGCCGCCAATAGTTCTAGCCTATACCACGAAGGTTCCAATCTTAGATTAGAAACCCAAGAGATACACATTCAAGCTTGTTTGCATGTAGAACAGAAGTGGTTGTCAGTCACTCGTTCATAGGTGAGAATGGTGATGAGTGCACATAATCATCACATTCATCATGTTCTTGGGTGCGAATGAATATCTTGGAGAAGAAATAGACTTTAGTTGAATAGAAAAACAAGAGTACTTGTATTAATTCATGAAGAACAGCAGAGCTCCACACCTTAATCTATGGTGTGTAGAAACTCCACCGTTGAAAATATAAAAGTGATAATGGTGTAAGCATGGCCGAATGGCTAGCCTCTAAGGTCTAGGGACTAATGTCCAAAGATGAAAATACAATAGCAAAAGGTCTTATTTATAGAAAACTAGTAGCCTAGGGTTACAGAAATGAGTAATTAATGCATAAATCTTCTTCCGGGTCCACTTGGTGTGTGCTTGGGCTGAGCATTGAAACTTCCATGTGTAGAGACTTTTCTTGGAGTTAAACGCCAGCTTTTGTGCCAGTTTGGGCGTTTAACTCCAGCTTTTGTGCCAGTTCTGGCGTTAAACGCCAGAATTCTTGAGCTGACTTGGAACGCCTGTTTGGGCCATCAAATCTCGGGCAAAGTATGAACTATTATATATTGCTGGAAAGCACAGAATGTCTACTTTCTAACGCAATTGAGAGCGCGCCAATTGGGCTTCTGTAGCTCCAGAAAACCCACTTCTAGTGTAGGGAGGTCAGAATCCAACAGCATCTGCAGTCCTTTTTCAGCCTCTGAATCAGATTTTTGCTCAGGTCCCTCAATTTCAGCCAGAAAATACCTGAAATCACAGAAAAAAGCACAAACTCATAGTAAAGTCCAGAAGAGTGATTTTTATTTAAAAACTAAAAAAAATAATAAAAACTAACTAAAATATACTAAAAACATACTAAAAACAATGCCAAAAAGGGTATAAATTATCCGCTCATCAGAAACCGAAACCATAGCTTGGCTGATTCTCTTTTATGCACCAAGACTCAAATTGATCACCAAATAGCTTTCAACCAAAATTCCAAGCTTTCACTTCCACTCCACTAAGCACAATTAAGTTCCAAGAGCTCCCAAAGCCACAATAATCAAACTATATACATATAAATCACCTCAAATCAAACTAGGGTTCCAATTAAACATAATTTTGTAAATCATGTTGCTTGTATGCAAAGTTTGTATTCGTAGGTTTTGATGAATGACAAACCAACAAAAGACATGAAAGACAAACCAACAAACAACTTGAATGAACAAGCATGTTGAAAGATCAACCAACATTCAACGTTGAGGAATGAAGAGTTGAAAGCAACACAACAACAACAAGAAACTCAAGTCCACAACATTTGAAGACAAGTATAGTGTCTTAGGACTTAGGTAACTTCTTGTTAAGAACCAATTGCTAAATCTCTCAACACACACTCACAAAATGTTTTGATGCACATCTTGCAATTCGATGCTAGCCAAATGGTTTAAAAAGTTGTTTTCAAAGGTACAAAAGCATAGGAATTGACTCCAACAAGTTTGAGATCAATCCTAAGCATTTTGAAGTGATTTTAAGCCATTCTTTAAGGTTTGCATCGATGCACACTCATCTTGCATCGATGCAAAACATGCAACGACTTGTTGCATCGATGCAAAGATGTTTGCATCGATGCAACCTAGCTGAAAATTCAAATTTCAGCTTCAAAGACACATTTGCATCGATGCAAAGTGTTATGCATCGATGCAAATGATTCAAAAACATAAAAAACGGCTAGTTTTATCAAAACGGCTCCATCCCATTAACTCCCCAACGTTTCTAAGGTTTGGGGAGTCTATAAATAGATGGATTGAAGCCTTATTTCAAACATGTGAGTATTTGCAAACTATCTTGTTCATATTCTTTCATTCTACACATTTTTAAGGTGTTATAATACACAATTTGAGAGAGCAATATCAATTGGTTCAATAGTGCTAAACTTGTAATCATACACTCTTCTAGAGAGTACTCATTTCATCTCAACAATTCTTTGAGAATTGTTTTCTTGTAACACTTTGTAAATTGGAGTGTGATCTCCAAGGTTGAGTCAAGAGTTATAAACACTATAGTCGGTGAGGATACCAAAGAAGTATACTAAGTACTCAAGGCAAATCTTAGAGAAGGTATCTCTAAGTGGAGTAGGTTAGTATACGAGTGGTGATCATATACCGTGAGGTGTTAGAAACTAAGGACTCGGATTGTAAAAGGTTTTGCGCGAGCACCTTGAAGCTTGGCAATAGTGGAACTTCTCAATAGCGATTGAGAAAGAAAGTGGACGTAGGACAAGGATTGTGCCGAACCACTCTAAATAGCGTTTGCATCTCTCCAAACTCATCTCTTCAATATTATTGTCTTTTACCTTTGAGCAAATAAATTGTGATCGAAAAGTAGCTTCGTAAGTACTTAAGGAATAGCTTAAGTCCGATTGGTGAAAAGCTTGATCAATTTATTTGAGTTGGTGTCTATTGGAAAGTAAAAGCTCCTTATAAATGCTTAGCAATTGAGTTAAGCTCTTGGAAAAATACTAGTACAATAACACTTTTGTATATTGTCTTTAACTTTCGCAAAAAGATTCATTGTTGTTGCTATACTCAATTCACCCCCCCCCCCTCTTGAGTAATTGTGCATAGGTTCTACAAGTGGCATCAGAGCTTAACCCTTTGAAAGACTTAACCGTTTAAGGGAAAAGATCATGGCAAGCACAAGCTTTAACAACAACAACACTAGTGAAGGTAACTCAACCGCTAGACCTCCTCTTTTTAGCGGAACAAATTACTCTTATTGGAAAAATAAGATGAGAATTTGGATCCGTTCTCAAGATGTGAGAATTTGGAAAGTGATTGAGAATGGAAATCACATTCCAACAAAGACAACAAGCGCTAAAGAAGGAGAAGTCTCCGTCTTAAAGCAAGTACCGAAAGGAGAAAATGAAGACAATGATTGGAAGAAAGTGGCAATGAATGATAAAGCCATCAACTTCATTCATTGTGCACTTAACGAGCATGATTATATGAAGATCTCTACATGTGAAACCGCTAAAGAGATTTGGGATAAACTCCAAATCACTTACGAAGGAACCGACCATGTTAAAGAATCAAAGGTATTTATGTTGGTTCATGAATGGGAAAATTTTAAAATGAAAGATGAAGAGAGCATTGAAGAAGCTCTTGAAAGACTCTCCAAGATCTTCAACAACCTAAGCATGCTTGGCACAAAATACAATGATAAACAAATTGTGACCAAGGTGCTTACAAGCCTTACACCAAAATGGAACTCCAAAGTGAACGCCATTGTGGAAGGAAGGCTCTATGATCAACTTACATTTGATCAACTACGAGGTAATCTTCTCACCTATGAAATGACTATGCTAAATAGACAAAAAGGTGAAGAAAGCAAGAAGAAAAGTCTCGCCCTTAAAACAACATCACTACAAGAAGAGAGTGATGATAATGAAGAAGAAGGAGATGAAGAATTTGCACTCTTATTAAAAAGATTCAATAAGTTTGCAATGAAGAAAAACTTCAAGAGCAAAACAAAGGTACCAAAATGCTATGAGTGTGGAGAAGTTGGACACATTAAACCCAATTGTCCAAAACTTCAAAAGGAGGACAAAAACAAGAAATTTAAGAAGAAGGAGAAAGCATACATATCATGGGAGAACGAGGATGAATCCGACTCCGATGACGACGAGGTTGCAAATCTTTGCTTAATGGCAAGCGAAGAAAAGGTTAGTAATGACAACTCCACTTCTTTTAATTTACAAGATGAATATGATTCCTTACTTGAGGTGTACACAAAACTTATCCAAGATTATTCTCTCCTAAAGAAAAAGAATATGGATCTTTTAAAACAAAATGAGATGTTGAAAAACGAGAATATCAATCTTGGAAAAGATAAGTGTAGCACAAGTAGTGATCCATACAAATCCTGTAAAATGCATGAAAATGAAATTACAAATCTTAAGAACACTTTAGCTAAGTTCAATGAATCTTCAAAGAACTTAGATAAAATGTTGAAAAACCAAAAGAATGTTCATAATAAGGAAGGTTTAGGTTTTGAAAAAGGAAAATTTAAAAATACTAAAACTCCTATTAGGCAACCGCAAGCCCAAAAGGCAAGCATGCCTAAAAGGAATGAAGCCTTTAAACATCCTCCTCAACATGCTTCATTTAGAAATTATAATCACAATGCATATAGATCAAAAGATGTTGCATTTAGGAAACAACCTAGGCAACCATTTAGAAACATGCATAGGATGCATAATCCAAATGTCATATGTCATTATTGTAATAAAGTAGGTCATATAGCACCCGTATGCTTTACTAGAATTAAACATATAAACTTTCGTAGTCAAGATACGAGATGGGCACCTTATGGGCATTATGCTCATACTAACCATCAAGGACCCAAATTCACTTGGGTACCTAAATCCCAATTTTAATTGTTTTGTAGGTACGTGTTGGAGCTAAGGATACAAATTGGTATGTTGATAGTGGATGCTCCAAACACATGACCGGCGATGAATCAAAGTTCTCCGCAATAGAGCCTACAAACGGAGGAAACGTGATCTATGGAGACAACAACACCGGCAAAGTAATCGGCGTTGAAAAAAAAACTTTGATTCACTAAATTTGAATGGTGAAGACAAAGAAAAAGATTTAAATGAAGCCTCTACAAGCTCAACAAAGGATAGTGTTCAAGTTGAAGAAATTGAACCATCACAAGCACAAATAAATGCACTTCCAAAGGACTGGCGTACTTCAAAGGATCATCCTCTAGACAACGTCATTGGTAATGTTTCGAAAGGGGTAACAACTCGATCTACTTTTAGAAATTTATTTATATATAGTGCTTTTGTTTCTCAAATTGAACCATCTACCATTGAGTCCGCAATTGATGATGAACATTGGGCTATGGCAATGCAAGAGGAGCTTAACCAATTCAAACGAAATGACGTTTGGGAATTGGTGCCTAAACCAAGTAATCAAACAATTGTAGGAACAAAATGGGTTTTTAGAAATAAACTCGATGAAAATGGTACAATTGTTAGAAACAAAGCTAGATTGGTAGCTAAAGGTTATAATCAAGAGGAAGGCATTGATTATGACGAAACTTATGCTCCCGTAGCTAGATTAGAAGCTATTAGGATGTTACTTGCTTTTGCATCCTCTTATAACTTCAAACTTTATCAAATGGATGTTAAGAGTGCCTTTCTTAATGGTTTCATTCAAGAAGAAGTATATGTTGAACAACCTCCCGGTTTTGAGGATTATGAAAATCCTAATCATGTTTTTAAACTCAAGAAAGCTCTTTATGGTCTTAAACAAGCTCCAAGAGCTTGGTATGAACGTTTGAGCAAGTTTTTAATAGAAAAGGGTTTTAGAAGAGGGAAGGTTGATACAACTTTATTTATCATGATTGAAAACAAAAATATCCTTTTGGTACAAGTTTACGTCGATGACATAATATTTGGTTCAACTAACGAATCACTTTGCAAGTTTTTCTCAAACCTCATGCAAAGTGAATTTGAAATGTCCATGATGGGCGAACTCAACTTCTTCCTTGGTCTTCAAATCAAACAAGGAAAAGAAGAAACTTTCATTGGCCAAACCAAATATTGCAAGGAATTGCTCAAAAGATTTGGAATGGACAATGCTAAGGCAATGGACACACCAATGAGCACTACTTGCTACCTTGACAAAGATGAACAAGGTAAAAACATAGATGTAAAGAAGTATAGAGGCATGATAGGATCATTGCTTTATCTAACGGCAAGTAGGCCAGATATCATGTTTAGTGTATGCATGTGTGCGAGATACCAAACTAATCCTAAGGAATCTCACTTAAGTGCGGTGAAAAGGATTATGAAGTATCTCCTAGGAACATTAAATGTTGGATTGTGGTATCCGAAAGGATCCACTTGTGATTTGATTGGTTATTCCGATTCCGATTTTGCCGGTTGCAAATTGGATAGGAAAAGCACTAGCGGCACTTGTCACTTGCTAGGAAACTCTCTTGTTTCATGGCATAGTAAGAAACAAGTAAGTGTAGCCTTGTCTACCGCCGAAGCCGAGTATGTAGCCGCCGGTAGTTGTTGCGCCCAAATTTTATGGATGAAACAACAACTTGTGGACTATGGACTCATGCTTGATCACATTCCTATCAAATGTGATAATACTAGTGCAATAAATTTAACCAAGAATCCGGTTCAACATTCAAGAACCAAGCATATTGAGATTAGACATCACTTCATAAGAGACCATGTTGAAAAGGGTGATGTGGTTATTGAATTTGTCGAAACTAGTAAACAACTAGCGGACATCTTCACTAAACCTTTATGTAAAGAAAGTTTTTTTAACATCCGAAATGAACTTGGTATCTTGGATTCTAATCTAATATGATTTGTTTGAATTCATTGCATTGATATTACTATTTTTGTATCTCTTACTAACTTAAGCATTGGAGATATCCAATTAGCCATTGTTTTGTAGGTTTATGAGTTGATCTTGAGGTAGATTGAAAAATTTGAAGATTATAAACAATGGAGGATCAACAAATTGAAGTTTATAATGGTTTAATTGATATTTCCTTCATAATTTTGTTTAATGATTAATGCTTGTATGCTTATTTGGTGAATAACTCAAAATAGGCTTGGTACCCCTATTTTAAGTTAATGTGCATGCTTTAATATATTTCACTTCTTTAGGGGGAATTATGCATGCTTGTTATATATATATATAAAGAGGAAATCAAATTCTTTTTGAAAGGGGGAATATCTCATCCTTGAGATTAATAGAGAAATTGAACTTAAAAAAAAAAAAATAAAAATTCATTGTTTTATGCATGCTTCTATGACACATTTCAAACTCCTTTCTTTTTGATAATGTCAAAAGGGGGAAGAGAAGTTTGAGGATATTTGAAATTTTGAACTCTTGAAAAAGAAGAAGTTTGAGGATTTGAAAAGAAGAAATAAGTTTGCAAAACAATGATTTCAAAAAGACTTCCGCTAAGCAAAAGCTTTTTGATATCTAAATCGTTTTCTTTGATAAACGCCCTTTAAGGGAACAAATGCACATATTTAGGGGGAACTCCTGCAAAATTTTTGAAAGAAGTCTTCTCCAATGTTTTCTATAAAACAAAGTGCATTATTGTTGCTTTCAAAATCATTTATAAATGCATATCCTCAAAATTGGTTTGTCATCATCAAAAAGGGGGAAATTGTAAATCATGTTGCTTGTATGCGAAGTTTGTATTCGTAGGTTTTGATGAATGACAAACCAACAAAAGACATGAAAGACAAACCAACAAACAACTTGAATGAACAAGCATGTTGAAAGATCAACCAACATTCAACGTTGAGGAATGAAGAGTTGAAAGCAACACAACAACAACAAGAAACTCAAGTCCACAACATTTGAAGACAAGTATAGTGTCTTAGGACTTAGGTAACTTCTTGTTAAGAACCAATTGCTAAATCTCTCAACACACACTCACAAAATGTTTTGATGCACATCTTGCAATTCGATGCTAGCCAAATGGTTTAAAAACTTGTTTTCAAAGGTACAAAAGCATAGGAATTGACTCCAACAAGTTTGAGATCAATCCTAAGCATTTTGAAGTGATTTTAAGCCATTCTTTAAGGTTTGCATCGATGCACACTCATCTTGCATCGATGCAAAACATGCAACGACTTGTTGCATCGATGCAAAGATGTTTGCATCGATGCAACCTAGCTGAAAATTCAAATTTCAGCTTCAAAGACACATTTGCATCGATGCAAAGTGTTATGCATCGATGCAAATGATTCAAAAACATAAAAAACGGCTAGTTTTATCAAAACGGCTAGTTTTATCAAAACGGCTCCATCCCATTAACTCCCCAACGTTTCTATGGTTTGGGGAGTCTATAAATAGATGGATTGAAGCCTTATTTCAAACATGTGAGTATTTGCAAACTATCTTGTTCATATTCTTTCATTCTACACATTTTTAAGGTGTTATAATACAAAATTTGAGAGAGCAATATCAATTGGTTCAATAGTGCTAAACTTGTAATCATACACTCTTCTAGAGAGTACTCATTTCATCTCAACAATTCTTTGAGAATTGTTTTCTTGTAACACTTTGTAAATTGGAGTGTGATCTCCAAGGTTGAGTTAAGAGTTATAAACACTATAGTCGGTGAGGATACCAAAGAAGTATACTAAGTACTCAAGGCAAATCTTAGAGAAGGTATCTCTAAGTGGAGTAGGTTAGTATACGAGTGGTGATCATATACCGTGAGGTGTTAGAAACTAAGGACTCGGATTGTAAAAGGTTTTGCGCGAGCACCTTGAAGCTTGGCAATAGTGGAACTTCTCAATAGCGATTGAGAAAGAAAGTGGACGTAGGACAAGGATTGTGCCGAACCACTCTAAATAGCGTTTGCATCTCTCCAAACTCATCTCTTCAATATTATTGTCTTTTACCTTTGAGCAAATAAATTGTGATCGAAAAGTAGCTTCGTAAGTACTTAAGGAATAGCTTAAGTCCGATTGGTGAAAAGCTTGATCAATTTATTTGAGTTGGTGTCTATTGGAAAGTAAAAGCTCCTTATAAATGCTTAGCAATTGAGTTAAGCTCTTGGAAAAATACTAGTACAATAACACTTTTGTATATTGTCTTTAACTTTCGCAAAAAGATTCATTGTTGTTGCTATACTCAATTCACCCCCCCGTCTTGAGTAATTGTGCATAGGTTCTACAAATTTTACAAGGGTTTAGTATCTCTTACCTTCTCCAATAGATTTACTAGCAAGAATCTAAGGCTAAGCAAGGATTAGAGCAAACCTAAATACCAAGAATCACAAAAACTCATTTAATCCAAAACCCTATATACCCGAAATTTTGACGAGAGAAACTGAGAAGGATTCGAGCTTTTCTTACCAGTTTCTTATATGGGTTTTGTAGAGCTCTCCACGAGGAACGCGTAGCCACAAACGGTGCGGCGATCGGAGCTCTCTAGCTCATGATATGAGCTTTAGAAGAAGATGATGATTAGTAACCAAAAGGGTTTCTCTCTTCTTCTCTTTTCAGCATGTATGAGTGTGTTTGTTTAGTGTTGTGGCTGGTTTGGTTCATTTAATGAGCCTTTTGTGTGTTGGGCTTGGGCCCAACTTGGGCCCGGTCCAACTCGTTAGCATTTTTAGCCCGTTCGGCCTAACTTCGGGTCAAACCTTTTAAAATTAACGCCCGGTTTTCTATTTCTAATATTTTTCTAAGGTTTTCGCCGGTTTTCACTTTTTCTCATGCGGTACTAGGCAGACTTGAACCTGTTCAACCGGTTAAACTATCGGTTCATGGTTTTTTACGGTTTTTCGTAGAAAGCACATTTTCTGACTCAGAAAGACCTACTGAGTCCAAAAATCACCGTTAAATCCTCAAATTCTCACTCTAACTTTTTGGAATCTAATTTAGGCAACATTAATTACTTAATTAACCGGTTGATTAATTGCGGTTCTTACACAATTCATGTACACCTCTGAGATGAATCTTGTAAACCATGGAATCTCTTATAAGAAAGGAGTTCATGAAGTTGAGACTCTAAATGTCATCTTGGCTCAGAATAAGATCTTGACCCAACAGGTCAACATGATCTCTCAACATCTCACTAGGATGTAAATTGCAGCTGGCAGTGCTCAGGAGGCTTCTCTTGAGAAGAAGCCTATGATCCTGATCAACCTACCATGGAGGAGGTGAATTACATGGGAGAACCCTATGGAAACACTTACAACCCTTCATGGGGGAGCCAACCTAACCTTTCATGGAAGGAACTTCAGAAACCTCAGTAAGGTTTCAACAACCAAGGTGGTAGGAACCAGAATAGGTTCAATAACAGACCACCATTCCCATCTTCTCAAGGGAATATGGAGACCTCTAAGCAGAGCCTCTCTGAATTAGCCACTCTAGTCTCCAATCCCACTAAAACCACCCATAGTTTATTTAATGAAACAAGGTCTTCCATTAGAAACTTGGAGGTGCAAGTTGGTTAACTGAGCAAGAGGATCCCTGAGATCCCTTCAGACACTCTTTTTAGTAATACTGAGGTTAATCCTAGAGAAGAGTGCAAGGCCATAACCATGGAGGTTGAGGCTGAATTAGAGGAGAATGAGAAGGCATTGAATGCCAGTGGAGAAGCCTTCACTGGGTGTTCAACACCCACCATCCCAGGGAAGCTGGCGTTGAACGCCAGCAAGGATAGAGGAATTGGCATTTAATGCCAGTTAGGGTGGACAGCAAGGGCATTCAACACCCAATAAGCTGACAGAGCTAGCATTGAATGCCAACCCAAGCAGACCCTTTAAGTGCCTGAATCCCACTCAAGAACCCTCTAGCCCAGAACTAAAGGAAACCATAAAGACTATAGAGGTTCCTTTGAATGCACTTCTGCAGTGCAAAAGTTCTGATGACTACTCATCCTCATGTGAGGATGAAGACACTAGGGAAGAGCAAGTTGCTCGTTTCCTAGGAGCTCTAATGAAGCTGAATGCCAAGCTATTTGGTACAAAGCCTCTGGAGGAAGAACCTCCACTGCTTACCAAAGAACTCCATGCTTTAGTTCAGCAAGAGCTACCTCAGAAGCTTCCAGACCCTGGACGATTTCTGATTCCTTGCACCATAGGAACTATGACCTTTGAAAAGGCTCTGTGTGACCTATGGTCAAGTATTAACCTCATGCCACTCTCTGTAATGGAGAAGCTGGGAACCCTTGAGGTACAAGCTGCACATGCCTCTTTAGAGATGGCAGACAAGACCATGAAGAAGCCATATGGCTTAGTAGAGGATGTGTTGGTTAAAGTTGAAAACCACTACATTCCTACAAACTTCATTGTCTTGGACATAGGAGAGGATGAGGATGACTGTGTCATCCTTGGAAGACCTTTCCTAGCCACAGCCAATGCTATCATTGATGTGGCTAAGGGAGAACTAACCTTAAAGATAGGGGAGGACCATATCTTATTCAAGATGCCTCATCCTAATTCTCCCTCTAAAAGAGAGATAACAATGCAACACCTAGTGTGCCAACCCTCTCTTTCTGTGCAGAGTTCTACAGAGCCCCTAGACATCAATTCTAAGTTTGGTGTTGGGCAGCCCTCAATAAGCTCTAAGCACAGAGGTACTAAAAAGAAAGTACCTAAAGGTTGGAGGGACAAGAAAGTTCCAACTGAGGGCCTCTCACCTGGCATGAGAGTTGTCTTCACTAAGAATCTAGTCCTACCACATACAGTGAGTTGTGTCCTATCTCTAAAGCATGTAGAGCTCATTCATGAGAGGACAGGAAGAAAATTCATTGTCAGGGGCAAAAATCTGAGCCCATACTCACTTTCGTAAGGAGCTAAAGGTCAAGCTAGTGACTTTAAAAGAGCGCTTGTTGGGAGGCAACCCAACTTTACTCAACCATTTATTTTCATTTTGTTTTTCCTTTCAGTTGTCATAGTCATGATCATATGCATCAGTCAAGAGACAGATTTCACAGCAGTGAAAACAGAACACTCCAAGTGGAGTGTTAAAGTTGAACTCCAGTGAGGAAGCCTTCCTGGGCTTTCAACACCCCAAAAGGGGAGCATTGCTAGCATTGAACGCTAGCCAGAGAGCAGCCCCTGGGCGTTCAAACGCCAGTGCAGAGAAACAAGGAATCTGTGATTCCCTAGCCTCTCAAGACCAAGAGGTCCCACAGAAGCTCCTCCTACCCCACCTTCTTCCTTATTGATAATATTTGCTCGAGGACAAGAAAAACTCTTAAGTATGAGGTTGCAAAAGCTTTGCTTTATGACTTCTACCACTCTTAAGTATAGAAGAAGAGGATGGAGCAAACTAGAGAGCATGCACATAAAATTGTGCAGCCACCTCAACAGAGACAAAGGTGTAACATAGAAGAGATAAAGCATGACATTGGATCCTTAAGGAGGAGTAGTAGCCATCATCATCTAGGTGGATTCCTTCTCTTTATCTCCTTGTCAGTTATTTTTCTGATTTCTATCTATTTTATTTTCTGTTTTCTTGCTCTAGTTACATAATAATTTGCATTGATGTCTTTAAGTTGTAAAATGTACCATATATCTCTCACCTTGCTTTAATAGAAATTTTTTTTGAAAATAATTGAGAGATGCATGAATTTCAAGTTTAAAATAAGATTAGTTTAATTAGTTTGATGTGGTGTCATTTGCTTTTGTTTTCTAGATGTATGAATTAAACAGTGCATATTTGAAGTTAAAATTTAGGAATGTTGGCTCCAAATAAGATATTTTATACGCTTTTTGACATCGTTTTCATATAGATTTTAGTAGTTTTTATTTAGTTTTTATTGAGTTTTTATAGGTTTTAGTGTTAAATTCACATTTTTGGATTCCACTATGAGTTTTTGTATTTTTGGACAATTTCAGGTATTTTTTATCTGAAATTGAGGAGCTGGAGTAGAAGTATGATTTAGAGACAGAGAAAGCACTGCAGATGCTATCAAGATCTGACCTGCCTGAATTCAAAAGAGATTTTCTAGAGCTACAGAAGTCCAAATGGAGCGCTCTTAATGGCTATGGAAAGCTAACTTCTAGAGCTTTCCAGAATTATATAATAGTTCATACTTTGCTTCGAATTAGAAGGCCCAAAACTGGCGTCCATCGCTAGCTTCCTGCCCCCTTCCAGGCGTCCAGCGCCCAAAGAGCAGAGCCCAGTGTCCAAAGTCCCAGAGAGGACCCCCAGCTGGCATTCCACGCCCAAGGAGCCTCATAGCACATAGATCTCATCAAAGCTCAGCCTAAACACTCACCAAGTGGGCCCCAAAAGTGGATTTTAGCACTAAATAGATTATTTTACACTTACTAGTCATCTGTTTAGTATTTAAAGTGTATTTTACATAATCATTCGAATAAGTCATACACCATACACATTTTTACCATTGTTTTCACATCAGTATGAGTTTCTAAACCTCCTAGGTTGAGGGGAGGAGCCCTGTTGAGTAATATTAATTAATAAAAGTATTACGGTTTCTCTTCGGTCCATGTTTGATTAATTCTAAGATGTGTTTTCATTCTTCAACACTATGAATGCATTGAACCGGCATAAGGTTATCACATTCTACATGGGTTCAAAGTGCATCTTTCATCGGACAATGATGAACCACCAGCTTGAATACACCTCTCTTAGACGGTTAATCCATGACTTCGTTAGGAACTTCTCGAGACATCAGTTCAGCCGATTTACGGGGAGATTAGGGTCTCTATGGTAGAGGCTAGAACCAAAGGCACAGCATTCCTCCGATCCGGAAGATTCAACCTTGTCTGTGGCATTTTGAGTAGGATCATCAAGGAGAATGAACTGTACGAGCTTCACCCTCAAGTAGAGATGGATGTGCACTAAACCTGGGGTTCAGATCCAGAGGAGTATTGGCAGCTGCTCAAACCAGTGTCAATCACATACAGCCTGCCATTGAAGAAATCACTCACAAGTAAGGAGAGCAGTAGTACCAGAGTTAATCCAGAAAGACAAAGCAACTCCAACTCTTAACTCTATTCCCAGCATATTATTCTTAATAGCTAATCGAATTGTTTTACCCATTTCAACATTTATGACATATAATCATTCAAGGTTTGCATAATACAAGTCCTTCTGATTCTACCTGACTAAGACCTGCAAGACAACCATAGCTTGCTTCAAGCCACAATCCTCATGGGATCGACCCTGACTCGCTCAGGTATTACTTGGGTGACCTAGTATACTTGCTGGTTCAGTACAAAGCATGGGGATTCGTGCTACCAAGTTTTTGGCGCCCTTTCCGGGGATTGTTGAGTTTGGACAAACTGCCGGATTGTTTTGCTCCTTAAATCAGGTAAGTTTATTTTACATTATTTTAATTGAGTCCTTAATTTTTGTGTTTTTTCTTCTTCAATTTTCAAAAATTCTTAAAACTTTTTCAAAAATATTTTTCTTTACTTTGTTCAATTCATGTTATTGGTTAAAGTCTTTGTTATGTTCTTGTTGAGTGGTGCACGAAATTACAATCACACTTTTGCAATACCGCACAACTAACCAACAAGTGCACTGGGTCGTCCAAGTAATACCTTACGTGAGTAAGGGTTGATCCCACGAAGATTGTCGGCTTGAAGCAAGCTATGGTTATCTTGTAATTCTTAGTAAGGATATCAGTGATGATTCTTAGTTTTAATTGTAAAAAGTAAAAGAACATGAAATAAATACTTGTTATGTAGTAATGGAGAACAGGTTGAGGTTTTGGAGATGCTCTGTCTTCTGAATCTCTGCTTTTCTACTGTCTTCTTCTTCACACACGCAAGGCTCCTTCCATGGCAAGTTGTATGTTGGTGGATTACCGTTGTCAATGGCTACCATCCGTCCTCTCAGTGAAAATGGTCCAAATGCGCTGTCACCGTATGGCTAATCATCTATCGGTTCTCACTCATGTTGGAATAGGATCCATTGATCCTTTTGCGTCTGTCACTACGCCCAGCACTCGTGAGTTTGAAGCTCGTCACAGTCATCCCTTCCCAGATCCTACTCGAAATACCATAGACAAGATTTAGACTTTCCGGATCTCAGGAATAGCCACCAATAATTCTAGCCTATACCACGAAGGATCTAATCTTAGATTAGAAACCCAAGAGATATGCACTCAAGCTATTGTAGATAGAACGGAGGTGGTTGTCAGGCATGCGTTCATAGGTGAGAATAATGATGAGTGTCACGGATCATCACATTCATCAGGTTGAAGTGCGAGTGAATATCTTAGAATAGAAACAAGCGTAATAGAATAGAAAATAGTAGTAATTGTATTAATTCATCGAGACACAGCAGAGCTCCTCACCCCCAACCATGGAGTTTAGAGACTCATGCCGTAGAGAATACAATATGAAACGTGTAAAGTGTTATGAGGTGTGTAAATACAATAGCAAAAGGTCCTATTTATAGAAAACTAGTAGCCTAGGGTTTACAGAAATGAGTAAATGATGCAGAATCCACTTCCGGGCCCACTTGGTGTGTGCTTGGGCTGAGCATTGAAGATTTCACATGTAGAGACTTTTCTTGGAGTTAAACGCCAGCTTTTGTGCCAGTTTGGGCGTTTAACTACAGCTTTTATGCCAGTTTTGGCGTTTTGACGCCAAAATTTTTATGCTGACTTGGAACGCCGCTTTGGGCCATCAAATCTGAGGCAAAGTATGGACTATTATATATTTCTGGAAAGCCCAGGATGTCTACTTTCTAATGCAATTGAGAGCGCGACAATTGGATTTCTGTAGCTCCAGAAAATCCACTTCGAGTGCAGGGAGGTCAGAATCCAATAGCATCTGTAGTTCTTTTTCAGCCTCTGAATCAGATTTTTGCTCAGGTCCCTCAATTTCAGCCAGAAAATACCTAAAATCACAGAAAAGTACACAAATTCATAGTAAAGTCCAGAAATGTGATTTTTGAATAAAAACTAATAAAAACATAATAAAAACTAACTAAAATATACTAAAAACATACTAAAAACAATGCCAAAAAGCGTATAAATTATCCGCTCATCATTGAGTCTCTGATTTTTGCAAGAGTATAATTTTGATTTGAGTCTTTTATTTTTATTTTCTTCTTCTTCAAAATTTTCAAAAATCACAAAAAGTTTTTCAAAAATATTTTTATTTTCTTTGTTTAATCTTTGTTCTTTGAATGTGTCTATGTTCTTCGTAACTTCATGGTCTTGAGTCCTATTTCCTAAAAATTTTCAAAAATAATTGTTCTTTGGTTTAATCTTGTGTTAAGTTTTTAATTTTAGTGTTTTCTTGTGTCTTTCTTTGTGTTTCTCGAAAATTGTATTTTGGGTTTTCTAAAAATTTTAAGTTTAGTGTTCTTGTTTTGTTCTTGTGTTCTTTGAGTCTTTAAATTTTTTTCTTTGTGTTCTTGTGAGTCTTCAAGGTGTTCTTGAGTCTTGCATGTGTTTTGATCTTAAAATTTTTAAGTTTGGTGTCCCTTGGTGTTTCCCTCCAAATTTTCGAAAATAAAGGGGTTCTACATCTAAAAATTTTAAATTTTGAGTCTTTTTTGTGTTTTTCTCTTTCATCATAAAATTCCTAATAGCTAATCCAATTAGTTTTACCCTTTTCAACATTTATGACACATAATCATTCAAGGTTTACATAATACAACTCCTTCTGATTCCACCTGACTAAGACCTACAAGACAACCATAGCTTGGTTCAAGCCACAATCCTCGTGGGATCGACCCTGACTCGCTCAGGTATTACTTAGATGACCCGGTGCACTTGATGGTTCAGTTGTACGAAGTGTGGGGATTTGTGCTACCAATTCTCAACTCCAAAATCAAACATGCACAGTTAATTCATATATTTAGAAATTGAGATAGTGCTACCACATCAAAGTAACTAGAAAACTCAACATATATAACTCAAAATCTCATGCATTTTATTATTTCTTTTCTTTTAGAATTTTATTTAAGCTTATTAAGCAATTGATACGCGGAAACTTACCTCTCAACAAATTTCCTTCCGATAAGTGCACCGGATTGTCGTCAAGTAAAAACTCACGAGTAAATAGCCAAATTGGTCCCCGAAAGATAGCACATTCTTCAAACGAGTCCCCGTAAGAAAAAGATAATAAAATTTGTCCCCGAAAAATTTAAAATTGGTAACGTTTGTCCTTCCGTCAGTTGGATGATGACGTGTCACATTAAGTGCCACGTGGCATATGATGATGTGGAGGGCTAATGCCACGTGTCACAATATGATTGGTTGACATTTCAGGTCCGTGACACGTGGCATGCCACATGTCAGGTCCGTGACACGTGGCAGTTGACATGTAAAAAAGTTATTTATAATCAAAATAGTCCTTGAAAGTTCAGACGTAAGTCATTTTCATCCCTGAAATTTTAAAAATTAATCAAATTAGTCCTTATATATATTTTTTTATTTTTTCTTGATAATATTAAATTTAAAATATTTTTTGATACTACTAATTTTAATAGAAATGTAATTGACAATCAAAAAATTAGTAATTGTATCTTTTCTTCTTAAAAATTTGTTCAATAAAATTATATCTCTCCTTTAATTCTTGTCAAAATCTCTCTATTCTTTTCTATTATAAAACCTTTTTCTTACATTATTACATTTTGTTGGAATATATATATATATATATATATATATATATATATATATATATATATAACCTAAACAAAGTTATATGCTCAAAATCAAAATTTATGTATGTTAATCTAAATGAAAGTAATAACGTAATGAAAAAAAAGATGTATAAATTTTTATTAAATTTGTTTAGGTTAACATACATAAATTTTTATTTTGAGCATATAACTTTATTTAGAGTAACAAATACATACATTTCAATTTTGAGTATATATATATATATATAGAAAAGGTTTTAGAATAGAAAAGAATAAGAGAGATTTTGACAAGAATTAGAGGAGAGAGATAATTTTATTGAACAAATTTTTAAGAAGAAAAGATACAATTACTAATTTTTTTATTGTCAATTACATTTCTATTAAAATTAGTAGTATCAAAAAATATTTTAAATTTAATATTATCAAGAAAAAATAAAAAAAATTATATAAGGACTAATTTGATTAATTTTTAAAGTTTTAGGGATGAAAATGACTTACGTCTGAACTTTCAAGGACTATTTTGATTATAAATAACTTTTTTACATGTCAAGTGCCACGTGGCATGCCACGTGTCACTGACCTGACGCGTGGCATGCCACGTGTCACCGATCTGACATGTCAACCAATCATATTGTGACACGTGGCATTAGCCCTCCACGTCATCATATGCCACGTGGCACTTAACGTGACACGTCATCATCCAACTGACGGAAGGACTAACGTTACCAATTTTAAATTTTTCGGGGACAAATTTTATTATCTTTTTCTTACGGGGACTCGTTTGAAGAATGGGCTATCTTTCGGGGACCAATTTGGCTATTTACTCAAAAACTCACAAAAGATTGAGGTCAAATTCCACAGGGATTGGTTGGTTGATCAATGTTAATTGGAGAATTATACTAGTTGAGCAGAATCAGAAGTGAAATTGGGATTGCAGAGAATAAAATTGGCGGAAAACTTAAATTGCAAGAAATTAAAGAAAAAGAAAATTAAATTGCAGGGAATTAAAGTACAGAAGCTTAAATTGCAAGAAATTAAATGGGAATGGGGAACTAGCATGAAGTTAAAGAATAGGAAGTAAATAGAATGGGTAAGATCAGAGAAGGGGATTCATTGGATTTTGGGAGATATTGAACTCTCCGGATCAAATCATTTTCATCTCTTCCTCAATCAATGCATTCATTGACATTGCTTGGCAATCTTAGATGATCGGATCCCAATGTTTTGGCTCACCGATCTCTCTAAGCATGAACAATTGCCCAATGTCCTAATTTAATTACTCATGGGAAGAGTTAAAGTTTAGTCACTGACTATACACACAAATTCATAGATCAAAGTATTGGTAGGATTACATGTCACTATATCCATCCAAACCCCAATCTAATCCAATATGAGAAAGCAATTCTAGCATGAATTCTCCTTTCCTCTCTCAAGGATCCAAAGAATTCCAATTATGGATAGCTTCTCTCTCAAGATAACTATCGAATTAAATTAAGACTGAAAGCTTTCTAACAAAAATCAAGAGAAAAGAAAGAAGAAGAAGATGAAAACTACTATTGATCCATTGAATTACAATAGAGCTCCCTAACCCAATGAAATGGGATTAGTTGTTTATGGCTCAATTCAATTTTACAAAAAAGGAAAATGCAGAAAAGTAAAGAAGTACAAAAGGAAAAATTGCAGAAAAAGAAAGTACATCAAACTAAAGGAAAAATTGCAGAGTAAAATGAAAATCAGGGTCTGAACCCCTAGAGCCCCTTCAGGGCCTCCCGAGAGCTCCTTCAATCTTCAATAATTCTTCTATTTATAACCCTCTTCTCATTTTCAATTGGATCAAGTATTTGGATGTGGGCCTTGGCCTTGATTGAAGCAATGAGGAATGATTCTTAGTGATGGGAATTGGCTTTAACGTTGGTGATCACGTTTGAAGGCAAACGTTAATACAAACATCCTTTGAAAAATGGTTTCTGGTTTGCTGTCATTGACATTTGACTCAACCTTGGAGGGCCAACATACGCGTGAATGGTCAAATTTTCCATTTCACGCGTGCGCGTGCCGTACACGTGCGCGTGGTTGGGCTGAAAAAGTATGTTCACGCGCACGCGTCATTAACGCGTACAATGACGCGTATGTGTCGTTGCAAAATTCCCAACTCCCATTTTTGAATTTTTAATGCGGACATTGGAGGTATCATTTGAGGTAACGTTGGACCTCCAATGTTCACACATCCACGCGTGCGCGTTACTGACGCATGCGCGTGGATGCTAAATTTTCAAATTCTAAACTGAATGTTGCACATCAAGCCTTGGACGTTACTTTGTCCTCTTGTCAACATTGCAAATTTCATTCCCACTATAGACTATTATATGTGGTTGGAAAGATCTGAATGTCAGTGTTCCAACCCAACTGAAATTACCTCAATTGGACATCTGAAACTCAGGTTATGCTCCTTTGAAGGGGACAGGGTTGTTGGCGTCGGAGTGCAACGTGTGAGGCAACATTGGACCTCCAACGTTTACACCAACGTCAGGAACATTGCCAGATTCAGAAGCTGAAACGTGCTGTCCACCCCATACTATTAAATATTGATGTAAATTCGTGAATGTCTACTTTCCAATGCCGTTGAAAGCGTATCATTTGGAGCTCTAAACCTCGAGTTATAATCCATCGAATGTGCAGAGGTCAGCTGGCCTTACTACAGGTTGGTGCTATGTTCGTTTATGCACTTTTCGGGGCAGTTTTCTCCTTCAATTTTAGTGTCCACCATGTAGTGACATATATGCTTAGAAAGCTCTTGATTCCTACTTTCCAATGTTTTTGAAATCACCTCATTTGGAGCTCTGTAGCTCAAGTTATTCTTGTTGGAAGTATACTCCTTCAGGCTGTGGGGAGTGGCGTTTCCAGCAACGTTGAAGCACCAACTTTGGCTCTAATGTTGCTTCCCATTTCCTCCTTTCATGGCCTTCTTGTTGCCTCTTTGCCTTTCCTTTTCTTAGCTTCCTTTACACCTATCATCAACCAAACAAATACATCAAAGCTTTGCTATAGTCAGAAGAATTTGCCTCATTCTTAGCACACAAGTAATTATGGCATAAATCTCATGAAAATGCACAAAATTAACAGTGGTTGATTGAATCAAGACAAGCATGAATTTCTCATCCAAATACTTACTTATTGCCTAAGAAATGCATGAAACTACTCTAAAACAAACTAAAAATGGCTTGTGAAACTAGCCAAGATGCCCTGGCATCACAACACCAAACTTAAATCTTGCTTGTTCTCAAGCAAGTGATAAAACATGAAAATACAAGAGATACAAGTCCTTATTCAGAGAATTCAAATCCTTGGTTCATGGAGTTTCATGTATGGCAACTTAGGTTCATGTTCATGATGGTTTCTAGGCTCTCATATGCTCTTGAACTCTCACTCTATTGCCTTCTATGAAACTTTTATTCTTGATCCTTAACTTCTCTGTTTTTGTTTTCTCTTCTTCTTTAGAGCTTATTACTTTCTATATTTAAGTGTTCTGTGTTGAGACAACTCTTTAGGATAGGCTTTCAGCCAACACTCCCGAACTAGTTGGTTCAAGGTGCTAGGTGTTGAAACATCCTTAAGGACTTAATTACCCAAGTCTCTCTTCAGCACATACACACCACAGGCACATGGTTTGTTATTTTCATTCCTTAGACCTTAGTGTCCAGCACCTCTTTGGGTTGCTAAATATTTTAAGACAAGGTTGCTCTTGATAGTGGACTTTCAGTTGACAATCCCGGGTTAGTTAACCCAAGTTATCAGGTGATAAAGCACTCCTAAGAACTTACTCATCCAAGCAGATCCTTACACAGAAACACCACAGACACATGCCTTAAGGTTCAAACTATTGCTGCCTAGCTTCATTTGCTCTTTTCTTTCTTTTTCATTCTTTCTTTTCTTTTTAGGATCTTTATTAATTCATTTAAGTCTTATGAAAAGCACTTCAAGCTCATATTCTGCACATTGGATTTCACTCTTGTCTTTGACAGTAAATTCTCATAAACTCTTTTATTGAGCTCAAGGACACAGCATACAATTCAAGTAGGACGACAATGAAATAGGCACTTAGACTAGCAGCCCCAAAACGTAAATAAAGAGAAATAAGCAGAATATGAATGTTCATGAGAACAGGATTAAATCATAGTTCCAATATAAGTACTACAAATCAGAGACAGTTAAGTACAATACAACCTCTTGTTATTTTCTTGTTTCTTCCTTGTCATCATCATCCATAGCTTTTGCATCCTTCTTTGTCTCCTTGGATGATGGTGTATAGTCATTCCAAGAGATTGATTAAATTCCTGTAAAAATGATTGGAAGTTGCTTGTTCCCCAAGCACTTGAAAAACAGTTAGCATGCATGTATGCTTATGAATTTCTGAACTTAATTTGGTTTGCAAACACCAAACTTAGTTCCTTGCCTAATGCAGCAGATTCAATACATGCAGAAAATATCATGTGCTTTTATTAAGAAAACAACTATGAACTAGAAAAACAAACTATGAACTAGAAATTAAACTATTGTTAAGTAGTTTCCCTGATTGGTTTGAGCTAGTGACTAGTCATGCTGAGGATTACAATGTGTTTTTTAATGAAATCTTTGGTGGAAAACCAAACTTAAAATTACACATTCACCCTTGGATTATTTTGGTGTGGAACACCAAACTTAGCTCCTTGCAATACAGAGAATCTACTTAACTCTTTTATTGAATTAACTAGGAAAAAAAACTACCTTTGGTTGGGTTGCCTCCCAACAAGCGCTCTTTTAAGGTCATTAGCTTGACATTTTGGTCATGAATTTCTTCCTCTTCTTCCAATTTGTTAAGAGGAATAACCTCAAGTGGAAAAAGGAGCCAGTTAGTGCCCCTTGCTTTGAGTGACCCCTTCCAGCAAGCTTTCTTTTATGATTGGCTTGAGTGAACTTGCTTGTTGGATCAGGAGTTGGATTGTTCTTTGACCTTCTCCTCTTCATATATATAGTTCTTTGTTTCTCGGTCACAATCCTCATTTTGGTGCTTGTTTCTACTGCTTTCACATCTTTGATCTCAGAACTTGGGTGTTGTTGGACAATTGGAGCATCTTTTTCATCAAGAGTTTCTTGAATTGGTGGCTCACTTAGTACAAGGATCTCTTTCACTTGCTCTACCAATTCCTCAATTTCACGCTCATTAAGCACTTCTCCACTCCTTAGATTGATAGCATGGTATTCTTCCCCTAGCCAAGGGAGGACATTGGTTAATTCCTCAGCAAAATGTTGTGCCAATTGTCTCATTTGCTCTTCCTGATTTCTCCTTGAGATCTCCACATCTTCAATCACCTCTCTTATATTTTACCCTAAAAACTCACTGAGTTGGGCAATGAAGTGGTATCTCTTTGAGAGTTCTTCTATTGCAACTTCTAGGAGATTTTGTGGAGGTGCATTGGTTGGACAATTACGGGATGTTAGTCCTTGATACATGGGGTATGCAACATTAAAATCCCTTCCCAAGTCAAAATATCTGCAGTTGTCATAATCATATGAACCATGTTGTGGCTCTGGGAAGTACCTCATTTCATGTTCTTGATTTTTCCATCCACCATGAGCATAATGATGTGAATCATTATGTAGTGGTGGAAAGTCTCTCATGAATTTTGATTGACCAGAATATGATCGATGCTTCCTTCTTTCTTGCAAGATGCCCTATCTCAAATAATAGTCACCAAAAGACATTGGATGCTCCTTTCTTTCTTGCAAAAGGCTCTGTCTCAAACAATAATCACCAAAAGACATTGGAATTTTCATAGTGAGGCAATATCACAAATAGCTAATGGTTAGTGTGCTAACAAGTGAATGAACAAAGAAAACCGACTAAAATTGTAGAAATCAGCAGTAATCAAATTGAAACAAAAACTATTAACAAAAGAAAAGAAAAATTGCTCAATCTAGTTATCCTCCAATTTAATAATTTTCAATACAAAACCAATCCCCGGCAACGGCGCCATAAACTTGATACGCAGGAATTTGCATCTCAACAAATTTCCTTCCGGCAAGTGCACCAGATTGTCGTCAAGTAAAAACTCACAAAAGAGTGAGTCGAATCCCACAGGGATTGGTTGGTTGATCAATGTTAATTGGAGAATAATACTAGTTGAGCAGAATCGGAAGCGAAATTGGGATTGCAGAGAATAAAATTGGCAGGAAACTTAAATTGTAAGAAATTAAAGAAACAGAAAATTAAATTGCAAGGAATTAAAGTGCAGAAGATTAAGTTGCAAGAAATTAAATGGGAATGGGGAATTAGCATGAAGTTAAGTAATAGGAAGTAAATAGAATGGGTAATGATCGGATCCCAATGTCTTGGCTCACCAATCTTTATAAGCATGAACAATTGCCCAATGTCTTGATTTAATTGCTCATGGGAAGAGTTGAAGTTCGGTCACTGACTATACCACACAAATTCATAGATCAAATTATTGGTAGGATTACATGTCACTATATCAATCCAAACCCCAATCTAATCCAATGTGAGAAAGCATTTCTAGCATGAATTTTTCATTCCTCTCTCAAGGCTACGAAGAATTACAATTATGGATAGCTTCTCTCTCAAGACAACTATCCAATTAAGTTAAGACCGAAAGCTTTCTAACAAAAATCAAGAGAAAAGAAAGAGGAAGAAGATGAAAATTACTATTGATCTATTGAATTACAATAGAGCTCCCTAACACAATGAAAAGGGGTTAGTTGTTCACGGCTCAATTCAATTTTACAGAAAAAGAAAATGCAGAAAATTAAAGAAGTACAAAAGGAAAAAATGCAGAAAACGAAAGTACATCAAACTAAAGGAAAAATTGTAGAGGAAAATGAAAAATCAGGGTCTGAACCCCCAGAGCCCCTTCAGGGCCTCCCGAGAGCTCCTTCAATCTTCAACAATTCTTCTATTTATAACCCTCTTCTCATCTTCAATTGGATCAAGTATTTGAATGTGGGTTTTGGCCTTGATTGAAGCAATGAGGAATGATTCTTAGTGTTGGGCATTAGCAACTAACTTTCATATTCTGTATAGGTGCAATTTGGAATTGAATTGGCTTTAACGTTGTCGATCATGTTTGAGGTCAAACATTGAGCCAAACGTCCTTTGAAAAATGGTTTCTGGTTTGCTATCATTGACGTTTGACTCAATGCTGGAGGGCCAACGTTCTGCTATTCACGCGTACGCGTGACCTACGTGTACGCGTGTGCGTGGTTGGGTTGAAAAAGTATGTTCACGCGTACGCGTCATTGGCGCGTATGCGTCGATGCAAAATTTCCAACTCCCATTTCTAAAATTTTATCGTAGACATTGGAGGCAGCGTTTGAGGTAACCTTGGACCTCCAACATTCGCACATCCATGCGTGCGCGTCACTGACGGGTGCGCCTGGATGCTAAATTTTCAAATTCCAAACTGAATGTTGCACATCAAGCCTTGGGACGTTACTTTGTCCTCTTGTCAACGTTGCAAATTTCATGCTCACTATAGACTATTATATATGATTGGAAAGATCAGAGTGTCAGCTTTCCAACCCAACAGGAATCACCTCAATTGAACATCTGCAATTCAAGTTATGCTCCTTTGAAGGGGACAGGGTTGCTGGCGTCGGAGTGCAACGTTGGAGGCAACGTTTGACCTCCAACGTTTACACCAACGTCGGGAACATTGCCAGATTCAGAAGCTCAGACGTGTTGTCCACCCCATACTATTATATATTGATGGAAAGCCCAGATAGTCTACTTTTCAATGCCGTTAAAAGTGCATCATTTGGAGCTCCACAGCTCGAGTTATTCTCCGTCGAAGGTGCAGAGGTCATCTGGCCTTACTACAGGTTGGTGCCATGTTTGTTTATGCACTTTTCGGGACAGTTTTCTCCCTTATTTTTAGTGTCTACCATGTAGTGACGTATATGCTTGGAAATCTCTTGATTCCTACTTTCCAATGCTTTTAGAATCACTTCATTTGGAGCTCTGTAGCTCAAGTTATTCTTGTTGGGAAGTATACCCCTTCAGGCTGTGGGGAGTGACGTTTCTAGCAATGTTGAAGCACCAACTTTGGCTACAACGTTGCTTCCCTTTGCCTCATTTCATGGCCTTCTTATTGCCTCTTTGCCTTTCCTTTTCTTAGCTTCCTTTTCACCTATCATTAACCAAACAAATACATCAAAGCTTTGCTATAGTCACAAGAATTTGCCTCATTCTTAGCACACAAGTAATTATGGCATAAATCTCATGTAAATGCACAAAATTAACAATGTTTGATTGAATCAAGATAAGCATAAATTTCTCATCCTAAAACTTACTTATTGCTTAAGAAATGCATGAAACTACTCTAAAACAAACTAAAAATGGCTTGTGAAACTAGCCAAGATGCCCTGGCATCAGTAATACACTAGACATCTTTCAAAATACGCATAGAATAACTAAATAAATAACTTAATTGGGAAGCAACAAGAGACTCTAACAAGCATAAGGTAAATGACTCAAACAAGTAAATGACAGCAAACAGGATAGAAGTATAGGCATTAGGTAACGGAACTCAACCACCTTAGTCCTGGTGGTTGCTGCTTCCTCCGGTGGATCCACTCCAGCGCTTAAGCTCTTCCAACTCAAGTCCTTATTTCTGTTGCTCCTTTGTTAGCTTATAGTGGATGGTAGACTGGCTCTTATGCTCCTGTTTTAGCTGATCTATAGTAGATATCAGTTGCCCGATGGATACTACCAGCTGAGTCCAATACTCACACGGAGAAAGATCTTGTCCCTGAGGTAGTTTAGGCCTCTCCTTCTGAGGAGAGGGAACCGACTCCTAAGGTGGTGCTTGTCCAAGTTCTCGAGTGTACTCCATATCCTTCTTAGTGATTGGTTTGTCCACTGTAATAAGCATATCTCTATCAATCTGGACATTGGAAGCTTCACATAAGCGGGAGATGAGATGAGGAAAGGCTAATCTAGAAAGGGTGGAAGTCTTTACTGCGATATTGTATATCTCCAGAGGGATCACTTGATGAACTTCCACCTCATTGCCAAGCATAATGCAGTGAATTATCATGGCTCGGGCTATAGTGAGCTCGGACCAGTTACTAGTGAGGAGGATGGAACGTTGAATAGACTCCAGCCATCCTCTAACAACCAGCTTCAGATCATTCCTTCTCAGTTGGTATAGCTAACCCTTGCCATCCTTCCTCCACTGCGCTCCGGGTAAGCATATATCTTTGAGGACTTGATCCAACCTCTAATAAGCTCTGACTCTCCCATTATAGGAGTAAGGGTTATCGTTGGATGGGGGCAGCTGAAGTACCTCTCTCACTCTCTCCTCCAAACTGTAGGGTCTTTCCTTAGACCATGGGGTGCCAAGTTTTGAACTTTGGATGCTCATTCTTGTGCTTGTCAATCATCTACAGATTTGAAAAGATATGAGTAAGATATAGGGAGATATGGTGTGAAAATAAGGATGAGTAGTCAGGGACGATAGAGGAGAGACAATTAAAAAGATGTTATATAAAAAGATATAAGTAGGATATAGTGAGGTATGGTATAGAATTGAGCCCCTTGGTGGCGCTAAATGCAACCTTCGGCATTCAACGCCCAAATGGGAAAGGATCTACCCCCTTGTGGCGTGAAACGCCACTACTGGTGTTAAATGCCAAACCCTTTTTTTCTTTTTTCTTTTTCTCTGAATGGTGGCGTTAAAAGCCCATTATGAGGTATGTTTTAGGGTTTTTGATAAGAGGCATGAAATATAAATGGCAAAGAAAGAAAACTAATGGCTAAAAAAGGAAAGTCAAATGAGCTATGTCATCCTCTAACTAATAAAGGAAAGTCAAATGAGCTATGTCAATCCAAGTCCATAAGTCCTAGTTCTCCACTAATTCAATTAGTGAGATCTAGAGTAAATAGCTCCCAATCGTCAATCACTTGGACATTAGTAACTCAAGAGTTCCTAAGTTACCTTCCCAAGCCAAGAACATAAAATTCTACTCTAAAATCCAACCAAGCATTTTATCAAACACTTGGAAGTCATAGAAGGAAAGCATAGTAAATTGCAAGAATTTAAGGAATCTACAACTACAAAGGTAAGAGATTAACAATAGAAAGGCAAAATAATAGAAAAGTAAACTCATAATGAAAGAAGCATTTTAACAAATACATAGAAGATAATAAAAGTAAACAACATGAATTGTAAGAATTAAAGAGAGATCTAACTAGAATAGCAAGAGATCAACAATAGAAAAGGAAGACAATTATGAAACAACAAAGAACTTACCAATTGCATTGAAGAAGAAATGTAGATCTACAAAAGAAAGTTCATAAACTACAACTAACAATACAAAGAAATTACAAGAGAAGAAGAATTCTACAATCTACAAGAGAACAATTGAAGATGAAAGAGGAAAATTAAGAGAGAAGAAGAAGAAGTAGATCTAGATCTAAAACCTAATCCTAATTCTAGAGAGAAGTGAGAGCTTCTCTCTCTAAAACTAACTAAAATCATGATAAAACTAAAATAAAACTAAACTAATGACTAGGTGTCTCATCCCTCTTCAATCATTGGGTTAAATAGCACTAGAAATGAGTTGGATTGGGCCCACAAGGCTTTAGAATTCGCTGGCCACGTATTATTTTAAGTGGATCATATGGCAGCAACGAGGTGTGCACGTACAATGCGCGTACGTGTCACCATAAGTGTAGAAACTATGGAAAATCTTATATCATTTTGAAGTCTCGAATGTTAGCTTTCAAACGCAACTAGAACTACATCATTTGGACCTCTATAGCTCAAGTTATGGTCGATTAAGTGCGAAGTGGTCGGCTTGACAGCTTTTGCAATTCCTTCATTTCTTCATGAGTTCTCCATTTTTACATGCTTTTCCTTCATTCCCTTGATCCAATCTTTGCCTCCTAAATCTAAAATCACTTAACAAACGTATCAAGGCATCTAATGGAATCAAGGTGAATTAAATTTAGCTATTTTAAGACCTCAAAAGCATGTTTTCACTCTTAAGCACAATTAAAGGATAAGTTATAAAACTATGCTATTTCATTGGATAAATGTGGGTAAAAGGTTATAAAATCTCCTAAATCAAGCATAAGATAAACCCTACAAATGTGGTTTATCAACCTCCCCACACTTAAACCAAGCATGTCCTTAAGCTTAAACCAAGAGAGAACTAAGGGTATCAACATTTATTCAATGAAATCTAACTAAATGCACCCTACCTATATGCAACTATCTACATGAATGAAATTGCTTGGTCAAAATAAATCAATTCCCAAGGATACATATAAGCACAAGGGCCAAAGGTATTAACAACCATGCCAAACCACAATCGAATTGAGCTATTAAGTATTTTTATAAACTTGCATGAAGAATGATGATCATAGGTGAAAACATGTAATTGAGCATCAAACCCTCACCGGATGTGTTTGCACTCTATTCGCTCAAGTGTTTAGGCTTGATTCACTCAATTATCCCCTAATCATGCTTTCCAAGATTTATTTTTCTTCTAACAATCAACATTTATTTCATCCATGCATACACCTATCATGAGGTCTTTTCATTGGTTGTAATGGGGCTAGTGTCAAGGTAGGATGCATATTTGGTCAAGTGAGCTTGAAATTTGAATCTTTGATAAGCTTAGACTTTCCACCTAACCTATGACCTCCTATACAATTCAAACTAACCTAACTACCCATTTTTCACTTTTTTAACATACTCATGCATTTTCTTTTCATTTCACAACTCATATGAATTGATCTTTATTGAACTTTACTTTGCTTTGGGGAATTTTGTTCCCTTTTTATTTCTTTCTTTTTATTTGTTTCTTTCTTTTTCTATTTTTTTCTTTTCTTTTCCATGCTCTTTTTTTGTTTTTTTTTTCTTTTTCTTTTGTTTTTCTCATCATTTTTTTCTTTCTTTCAAACTATATACAAGAACATCAATGCATAAGGTCTATACATTTTAATTAACACATGAGCATGTACCTAATTCCCAATATTTACAATAAAAATACAAGACTACCCTTTTATTCACCTAACGTCCCAAGTTTTCC
Organism: Arachis ipaensis; assembly: GCF_059453495.1. Lineage (NCBI taxonomy): Eukaryota > Viridiplantae > Streptophyta > Magnoliopsida > Fabales > Fabaceae > Arachis > Arachis ipaensis. The sequence goes on from NC_142441.1 coordinate 61,883,878, forward strand.
CACACTTGAATGTTACACACGCTAGCCTAAGCTAATCAAAGATCCAAATTAAGGACATTTATTGTTTTTCACTTTAGACTTGTAATGTGCTAAATTAAGAACAAGTGGGTTAAGCGTAGGCTCAAATCGGCTAACAATGGAAGATAAAAGGTAAGGCTATTTGGGTAAGTGAGCTAAATAAAACGATGGCCTCAATCATATAAATGCATGAATACACAAAATAATGGACATAAAGAATCAAACAAATCAAAGATTATAATCATAGAAAGAGAATAATGCACACAAGAAGCAAAATAAGTGGTTATAAGATGTAACCACACCATTAGGCTCAAATCTCACAAGCTTGTGTTCTTAGCTCAAAAATCATGTTCCACAATATATATAATTCAAGCAAGTTCTATGAAAAGTTTTCACTCAAATCAATTGGTGCCCTATAGAAAGAAATCTTGAAAAATCTCATTATTTTGACTAATCTTATTATGTATATATATACAAAATTAAGAAAATGCAAGTAAAAATCCTAAGAACCTAAAATGAATGCAAAAGTGTTGGAATTAGAAACTTGTCACCCAAAATCGCCAATCGATCGGACGACCTCCCCACACATAAAAGTTTGCCCCGTCCTCGATGCACTCAAAGATGAACAAAGGGGTACGACGACTCTCCGGATTGCCACCTTTTACTGGTAGGTCAACCGGTTACTGCGTGTTATTTCTTCCGCTTCCAATTTTGCTTGCTGTGCATCATTCATGAAAAACAAAAATATAACACCATAAGATGAGAAAACAAAAGCAAGGAAGCATACCTTGTTGGAATGAGGTACTAATCACTAGAATTGAGTGAGTGAATTAGTGTGACATTAGGAAAATAGGGATGTGAGTTCTAAATTAGGCGCCTTTTAGAACACACTAGCATAAAAAGTTATGTCACAAAAGAAGCATGTACATCACTCATCCTAGTGTGCTTGAGATGCTTTAAGTAAACTTGTAAGGTAAAACAAGCATTAAAGAAGCATGAAAGCATTCAAGCTAAAAGCATATGGATGCATATGATCATGAAGCACAATGCATTAAGATAAATGCTCAACATCCAATATCAAGAGATTGCCTAATCAAAGAATAGGGTTCAAATCAATTGGTGGCCAAATCATGCAATTCAAAAAGAGTTACAAGCTCGAAGGAGATTCTCATCACTTGGTATTCTTAAAAGGTAAGCATGAAAAACTCAAAACCAAGTAGCAAAATATAACCTCAACAATAGAATCCAACAAAGGTTATAAGCATAATGATGTTAATATAACATCCCTTTTTAATACTCAGCAGCAATTAATGGTAAACAAGAATAACAATCCAACACTTACAATGAAAAAAAGAAAAATAAATGAAAATTAAACTAACTAACTAATCAACTAACTAACTAACTAAATAACTAACTAAAATAAATGGTTATCAATGGTGTTTGGGAGTGTTGGATGAAGGGTAGGAGAAGGGAAGAAGAAAGGAGAAGGAAAAATGGAAAGATGGGAAGAAAAGAGATGTGTTGAAGGAAGGACATCCGCGTGTATGCGTGCATGGCGCGCGCGCGCGGATGGTGGTGCAATGGACGCGACGCGTACGCGTACATGGCGCGTGTGCGTCAATGGCATATTTTGAGAGTGACGCGTACGCACGAGTTGGTTTGTGCGAAAGGCACAATGCAACTACAAAAAGATGGCAGTTAAGTACTATGCTCTTAGAGGACAAAGCAATCCGCTCCTCAAACAAGTATTCCTTGTCTCACTTCCAGAAGAACTCCAACCAGAAATTCAGAGAATGATGGTTACACTCCGAAAAAAAATTCCTACAACAACTCTTGGAGAAATTTATTAGCTGGCTTTGGCAGCCCTTGATAAGCTTTGTGAACAGTAACAGATGATCAAATAACTAACAAAAAATTTTCAAAAGCTTAAAGGAGTCTGTAGTAAATTCTATCTGAAGATCAAGTACAAAGATACTAACTCTCGTGACTATCAGACAACAAAAAGACACCACTTTAGACGGACTCAAAACTTCCTCACGCAACATTCGCACAACTCTCGGGTTTTTGGCTTGGGGGTGGAATTTCTCAGTCCACGCATATGCGTACATAGCGCGCGCGCGGATAGGTGAAAATGCTTGATGCACACGTACGCACGCAGTGCGCCTATGCGCGGATGGTGCTCTATTTTTTTTTGCACCAATCCAAGCATTCCAAACCTCCAAACAGCTACCAAAACACCATAAAATCTTATTTAACATACTAAACTACCAATTATACTCAACAAATCAACCAAAAACATGAATTTAAACTAATTACCAATATGTAGAAAAAAAGAGAAAATGAAAAGAAGTTACCATGGTGGGGTGTCTCCCACCTAGCACTTTTGTTTATTATCCTTAAGTTGGACTTATGGGGAGCTCCTCTCAAGGTGGCTTGTGCTTGAATTCATCTTGGAACATCCACCAAAGCTTGGTTCTCCATTGTGCCCCAAGATTCCTTATTTGTTGCACCAAGTGTTGATGGAGTTCTTCACAAGCTTGGGGCTCCCAAAGTTGATCCTCATCTTGTGATCCAGGATCCCACACTTTATTTTCACACCCGTCTTCTAATTGATCCTCATGAGTCCAATTTGGTGGCATGACCTTAGAATTCTCAATAAAGTGACCAAACATTCTCCTAGACCCAAACAATCTAGCTCTACACCAAACCTTGCAATTAAACTTTGAACATGCAACCATAATGAGCCTAGAATAATGTTTCCAACCACTAGCCATCTCTCTTTTACTCTTAAAGCTACAAATATGTCTAAGTTGACCATCCGTCTCTAGCAAATCATATTTAAGGGGAATAATAAAGCTTAAGTATAGGGAATTTACCCACTTGAATGAAAGAATGGATGGTGGTGGCTTGGGGAGAGGCATCTCCAATGTGCTAGCAAGCTTTACTCCCTTGTGTTTTTCCTTGATTGTCTCCACCTCTTCACAAACTTCTTCACTTTCAATCCTTTGTTCATCATTTTCATCCAACTCTTCTCCATCACTCAAATAATAAATGGGAGGAAGGGAAAAATCTACCTCCACATTGCTTTCCATCTCATTGGGAGAAAGTTCTTCACATTCAAAGGATTCACCACCAAAATGGTTGGATGCATGGTCTTCATCACCAAGGGAACTCAATTCTCACTTTACTCTTTCCAAGTATTCACTCAAAAATTGTTTTGGAGGTTATGCACTTTCCTTCTCAACATCAAATTCAATCTTCTTGGAGAGGTTCTCTTCAACTCTAGGTTCCAAAGGAGGTTCCGCATCTCCTAAGTCTTCGACCACTTCTTCCTCATCTTCAATGATCATAGGCTCCTCCAATTATTCTAACACAAAATAACATCCCTCATTCTCCACCGGAGTTTCCAATCTCTCCTTCATGCTATGCTTTTCAATTGATTCTCCACATGTGACCATGGGAGTGCTTTGAGTGCTCAAGTGTTGGGAGGCTAAGATGCTTACTACCTTGGTCATGGTAGCCACAAATTCTAGTGTCTCCCTTTGCATTTCTCCTTGCCCTTGAAGTATAAGGCTAAGGATTTCATCCATTGAGGATTGGAGTGGGTAGGAGGGTTCATTGTCTTGGAGAAATGGTTCATAATAGGGAAGTGGTTCTTCTTGGTAAAGTGGTGGTGCGTATTGAGGTGGTTCTTGGGAGTAGTAATGTTGGAATGGAGGTTCCATGTATGGCTCATATGGTTCAAAAGGTGGTTGGTAGGATGGATATAGATTAGGGTCATATGGAAGTGCTTGGTGAAAAGAGGCTTGTGAGTATGGTTCATGTTGAGGATATGACTCATAGGCATATGGTGGTGGTTCTTGAAAGTCACAAGGAGATTCACCATAGCCATTGGATTGGTGTGCATCAAAGAATGGCTCTTGTTCATATTCTATTGGTGGAGGTTGTTGCCATGAAGATTGATCATATGCATATGGCTCCTCCCACCTTTGATTATCCCATCCTTGATACACATCCTCATTGAAGCTCTCATTGCCTATAACATGGTTAGAACAAAACTCATAGCCAATGTGAGAATTCATGATAGCAAGAGAAAAGGAAAATAAACTCAAATAAGAAATAAAGAAAACCAAATCCTCAAACTAGCACGAGCTAACAAAAGCAAACATATTCACACTATTTACATATATACAATAACCAATAACATAACACCATTGTAATTCCCCGGCAACGGCGCCATTTTGATGAGAGGACTTTTGTGTGGTCTAGAATTCAAAAATAAATTCTCGTTGCAAGTATAGTTTCTAAACCAACAACAATCCTTTCATACAAAAGATTGTTTGTCACTAAAACAAACCCCTAAATTTGTAAACCGAAGTATTGAACCTCGAGTCGTTCTCCCTAGGAATTGCAACAAAGTGTCTTGTTATTGGTTATGAGGTATGTTTTGGGGTTTTTGATAAGAGGCATGAAATATAAATGGAAAAGAAAGTAAACTAATGGCTAAAAAAGGAAAGTCAAATGAGCTATGTCATCGTCTAACTAATAAAGGAAAGTCAAATGAGCTATGTCAATCTAAGTCCATAAGTCCTAGTTCTCCACCAATTCAATTAGTGAGATCTAGAGTTAATGGCTCTCAATCGTCAATCACTTGGACATTAGTAACTCAAGAGTTCCTAAGTTACCTTCCCAACCCAAGAACATAAAATTCTACTCTAAAATCCAACCAAGTATTTTATCAAACACTAGGAAGGCATGGAAGGAAAGCATAGTAAATTACAAGAATTAAAGGAATCTACAACTACAAAGGTAGGAGATTAACAATAGAAAGGCAAAACAATAGAAAAGTAAACTCATAATGAAAGAAGAATTTTAACAAACACATAGAAGGCAATAAAAGTAAACAACATGAATTGTAAGAATTAAAGAGAGATCTAACTAGAATAGCAAGAGATCAACAATAGAAAAGGAAGACAATTATGAAACAACAAAGAACTTACCAATTGCATTGAAGAATAAATGTAGATCTACAAAAGAAAGTTCATAAACTACAACTAACAATACAAAGAAATTACAAGAGAAGAAGAATTCTACAATCTACAAGAGAACAATTGAAGATGAAAGAGGAAAATTAAGAGAGAAGAAGAAGAAGTAGATCTAGATCTAAAACCTAATCCTAATTCTAGAGAGAAGTGAGAGCTTCTCACTATAAAACTAACTAAAAGCATGATAAAACTAAAAAAAACTAAACTAATGACTAGATGTCTCATCCCTCTTCAATCCTTGGGTTAAATAGCATTAGAAATGAGTTAGATTGGGCCCACAAGGCTTTAGATTTCGCTGGCCACGTATTGCTTTAAGTGGATCATATGGCAGCAACGATGCATACGCGTACAATGAGCTTACGCGTCACCATACGTGTAGAAACTATGTTAAATATTATATCTTTTCGAAGCCCAAGATGTTAGCTTTCTAACGCAACTAGAACCGCATCGTTTGGACCTCTGTAGCTCATGTTATGGTCGATTAAGTGCGAAGAGGTCGGCTTGACAGCTTTTGCGATTCCTTCATTTCTTCATGAGTTCTCCCATTTTACATGCTTTTCCTTCATTCCCTTGATCCAATCTTTGCCTCCTAATTCTAAAATCACTTAGCAAACATATCAAGGCATCTAATGGAATAAAGGTGAATTAAATTTAGCTATTTCAAGACCTCAAAAGCATGCTTTCACTCTTAAGTACAATTAAAGGTGAAGTTATAAAACCATGCTATTTCATTGGATAAATGTGGGTAAAAGTTTATAAAATCCCCTAAATCAAGCATAAGATAAACCCTACAAATATGGTTTATCAGACACCAAACCTGCTGATGATGTATCTTTGCAAGAAGTTTAGCGCGACTACGGTGTCATTAGTGGGTGATACTATTGCTTCCATCCATTTGGACACATAATCCACTACCACCAAGATGTATGTGTTTGAGTATGAGGGTGCGAAAGGTCCCATGAAATCAATCCTTCACACGTCAAATAACTCTATCTCTAGAATCCCTTGCTATTGCATTTCATGATTGTGAGGGAGATTCTCAGCTCTTTGACACTTGTCACAGTTTCTTACAAATTCCCGTGAATTTCTGAAGAGGGTTGGCCAGTGGAACCCACTCTGAAGGACCTTGGTGGTTGTTGTTTTGCCCCCAAAGTGGCCTCCATACTCATAACCGTGACAATTCTAGAGGATCTACTGTATTTCCTCATCTGAGATACAACGCCTGATCATCCCATCCGAGCATCTCTTGAAAAGGTAGGGTTCATCCCACAAGTAATACTTAGCATCATGTAAAAGCTTTCTGACTTGTGGCTTAGTGTACTCCTTGGGGATGAACCTCATGGCCTTATAGTTTGCAATGTCTGCAAACCATGGAGCCCTCTGAATCATAAAGAGCTGCTCATCCGGGAAGGTCTCAGTCACAGTAGTGGGGAGTGGTGTCCTTTGTTCAGGCTCAATCTTGGACAGATAATCAGCTACTTGATTCTCTGACCCTTTCCTATCTCAAATCTCAATGTCAAACTCCTGAAGAAGTAGTATCACCTAATCAATCTTGGTTTAGAATCGTGCTTGGTTAGAAGGAACTTAACAGTAGCATGGTCAGTATAGAAAATAATCTTGGAACCAATTAAGTAAGATCTAAACTTATCAATTGTATAGATAACAGTCAGTAATTCCTTCTCTGTAGTAGTGTAACTCTTTTGCATGTCATTCCAAACATGACTGGCATAAGAAATAACGTGCATAAGCTTGTGTTGCCTCTGTCCCAAGACAGCTCATATAGCATAATCACTGGCATCACACATTAGCTCAAATGGCAATTTCCAGTTCAGAAGGGCAACGATGGGTGCAGAAACAAGCTTTGCTTTTAAAGTTTCAAAGGCATGTAGGCTTTCTTTGTCAAAAACAAAAGGAGTGTCAGCAACCAAAAGGTTGCTTAGAGGTTTAGCAATCTCAAAAAAATCTTTTATAAACCTCCTGTAAAATTTTGCATGTCCTAAGAAACTTCTTATTGCCTTAAAATTAGTGGCTGGTGGTAATTTTTCAATTACTTCCACCTTTTCTTTGTCCACCTCTATTCCTTTTTCTAAAATTCGATGACCAAGAACAATTCCCTCAGTTACCATAAAGTGACATTTTTCCCAGTTTAAAATAAGGTTTGTTTCTCGACACTATTTCAAGACCAAGGATAGATGCTTAAGGCAAGAATTAAAAGAATTACCAAAAACAGAGAAATCATCCATGAATACCTCAATGAACTTTTCAACCATGTCTGAGAAAATAGAGAGCATACACCTCTGAAATGTTGTTGGGGCATTACAAAGTCCAAACGGCATCCTCCGATAAGCAAATACTCCAAAGGGACAAGTGAACGATGTCTTCTCTTGGTTTTGAGGGTCTATTGCAATCTAATTATAGCCAGAGTATCCATCTAAGAAGCAATAGAAATCATGGCCAGCTAGCCTCTGCAGCATCTGATCAATGAAAGGTAGGGGGAAGTGATCCTTCTTTGTAGCATTATTGAGCCTCCTGTAGTCAATACACATGCGCAATCACGTGATAGTTCTTAAGCTCATTCCTTTCATTCTGAATCATGTCATCCCCCCTTTCTTGGGAACTACTTGTACTGGACTTACCCATGGGCTATCAGAAATAAGGTAAATAATTCTGGCTTCCTAGAGCTTCATGACTTCCTTCTGGACCACCTCTTTCATGGTTGGATTCAGTCGCCTCTGTGGTTGCACAACTGGTTTAGCATCATCCTCAAGCAAGATCTTATGTATACACTTGGTTGAACTGATCCCTTTTAAGTCTCTAATGGTCTATTCAAGAGCTGTTTTGTCACTCTTGAGCATGATGCCAGGGCATCTTAGGCTAGTTTCACTAGCCTTTTTCTTTGTTTTTAATATGTTTTATGCACTTTCTTAAGTTATAAGTAAGCAATTGGGTTAGAAATTCATGTATGCCTAGATTCATTCAATCATGGTTAATTTGATGCAATTTTATGAGAATTATGCTATAATTACTTGTGTACTGAGAATGATGAGAATTCTCATGACTTTAGCAAGGCTTTGATGCATGTATTGGTTGATGACAGGTGAAGAAAATCATGGGAGGAAGTTGAAGAAGGAGCATGGAAAGGATGAACAAGAAGCAACGTTGATGGCCAAGTTAGACTACCAACGTTGCCTCAAACGTTGAGAAGGAGGTAGACTAAGTTTCTTTTTTTCTTTGCATAATTTTTGGGTGCCCATGTTGGAGGGAACGTTGGCTAGCATTGTGATAAAATGTGTTCTCTGGAGATTTGGAAAATCTGTAGCGATGCGCACGCGTGCTATACGCGTATGCGTGGATTGGAAATTCTGACAATCCACGCGCACGCGTAGCTGACGCGTACGCGTGGATGGGTAACGTTGGACCAACAACACTGCCTCAAACTTTGGTGGCCAACGTGCACAATCTTGATCTCAAAATCCTGAATTTGAAAAAGCGCAACGACGCGCACGCCTCTATAGCTGATGAGCGGATAATTTATACCCTTTTTGGCATTGTTTTTAGGTAGTTTTTAGTATATTTTAGTTACTTTTTATTATATTTTTATTAGTTTTTATTCAAAAATCACATTTCTGGACTTTACTCTGAGTTTGTGTGTCTTTCTGTAATTTCAGGTATTTTCTGGCTGAAATTGAGAGACCTGAGCAAAAATCTGATTCAGAGGCTGAAAAAGGACTGCAAATGCTGTTGGATTCTGACCCTCCTTCACTGGAAATGGATTTTCTCGAGCTATAGAAGTCCCATTGACGCGCTCTTAATTGCGTTGGAAAGTAGACATCTTGGGCTTTCCAGCAATATATAATAGTTTATACTTGGCTTGAGATTTGGCAGGGCAAACTGGCGTTTAAACGCCGGCTCCTTACCCTTTTCTGGCGTTAAACGCCAGAACTGGCATAAAAGTTGGAGTTAAACGCCCAAACTGGCAAAGTTGGAGTTCAACGCCAGGAATAGCCTATGCACGTGAAAGCTTCAGTGCTCAGCCCAAACACACACCAAGTGGGCCTCGGAAGTGGATTTCTGCACTATCTATCTTAGCTTACTCATTTTCTGTAAACCTAGGTTACTAGTTGAGTATAAAAATTACTTTTAGAGATTCGTTTTGTACCTTGATGACTTGCATCATCTACCCTTCTTTCTTGCATAAATAAGACCATAAAAGAGCATAAATCTTATTTGATCAGTACAATTCATGAATTATTTGATGAATATTATGGTACACCACTTTGAGATGAGTTGTGCTGAATTTCAGGTGAGAAAAGCATCAAAAATTGGGTGGAAGACAAACAAGAAGCTGGGCGTGTTAAACTGGCGTGCCACTTGAAGCAAACGCCACAAAAATGCACTGGCGTGGCGCGCCAGGAGCTGGGCGTGGCACGGCAGTACTGAAGTCCAGAGAAGAAGTCCAAGCATGCATGTGGGCATGGCACGCCAGAGACTGCGTGTGGTACGCTAGTACAAAATTTCAAAGAGCTACAATGGAGGACACAAAAGGGGCGTGGCACGCCAAGCTGGGCGTGGCATGCCTGACCCATCAACTACTATGGGCGTGCCACTTGAGCAAAGGGGCGTGGCACGCCAACTCACTATTCCAAGAAGAACCTTCACTATGGCATGCCACTTGGTATCGAAGGCGTGGCACACCAGCCCCAAGAAGTCACTTGGGCGTGCCACTTGAGAACCCAGGCGTGGCACACCAAGCTTGAAGAGTTCACAAATCCATGGGCGTGCCACTTGAGCAGCATGGCATGGCACACTGGTACAATAATCCAGAGAAGGGGCTAAAGGCAATTGAAGACTAGGCGTGCCACTTCAGCAACCAGGCGTGGCACGCCAATGCACAAAGGACCAAAAGCAAGGACTGGATGTGCCACTTGGTATCGAAGGCATGGCACGCCAACCTTAGCATTTCACAACGGCGTGCCACTTGAAGACTGAGGCGTGGCATGCCAACTATTGGAACCAAGACAAGATCATGGGTGTGGCACGCCAACCTCTAGGCGTGGCACGCTGGTATAAGTTTCCCGAGAGGATGAAGGAGGCCAATTACATGGGCGTGCCACTTGATATCAAAGGCGTGGCACACCATTCACTATTCGTCATTTAAGCGTGCCACTTGAGCAACCAGGCGTGGCAGGCCAGTGTCATTCAAGAGAGAAGCATTGGGGTGTGCCACTTGAGCTCGTGGTGTGGCACGCCAAACAGAGGACCCACTCACTCACAAAAGGGGCGTGGAACGCCAGACCCTGGGCGTGCCACGCTAGTTTAACTTTCCAGAGAAGCCTAGTCAAGCATGAAGCAAGGGCGTGACACGCCAGACCTTGGGCGTAGCACGTTAGTACAAGTTTCCAGAGGCAAAGAGAAGTGAGAAAGGCAAGGGGCATGCCTCTTGAGGTCGAAGGCGTGGTACGCCAACACAAGAAATCCACTATGGCGTGCCACTTGAGTTTGAAGGCGTGGCACGCCAAGGTTGAGAGAGGGACGAGCGTGCCACTTGAAGGAGTAGGCGTGGCACGCCAAGCAGGAAATGAAGGGCACGTGACACGCTAGAGAAGCGCCAGCCACACGCCAGCTAAGAAGTCATGCTTATTGAGTGTTTTCTTTTCCCTCCAAAATGTAATTTTCCTTTTTCCCTTTTGTAATTCTTTTATTTTACTAGGAGTAGTATAAATACCCCCAAGGAGTACTGAAGAAGGGGGTTAAGCAGTCAGTTTTAGATCCACTTTTACACTTCACTTTTGAGTACTTTTTGAGCTATGAGTAGCTAAGTTCCCTCTCATTGAGAGCGGGAGCTCTGTTGTACTTGATGGATTGATAATAGTGAAATTCTTCTTCTCTTCATCTTCTCTTTGATTTGCTAGAAGGAATTTTGTTCTTAGTGGATTGAATGCAATTGGGTTTCATGGGAACCTTGGGAAAGGAAACATGAAACCATGCTTGAAATCCCTTCTCACACTAGAGTAGAATTTGGGTTTTGGTGTTTGGATATGTGACATATAATTCTCCCTATACTTGGACCTATAATGGTGTGTGCTATAATCAGGGACCAAGCATATCTCTTTTCATGAGCAATTAGACCAAGGAATTGGCTATTGTTCAAGATCTGAGAGATTGAGTCACCAAGAGATTGGGGCTCAATCAATCATAATTGCCAAGAAGTCAATGAGTTGCATGATTGAAGAGGATATAAGCTAGATCTGATCCAAAGAGACAACATCTCCTAATCTCAATGAATTTTCCCTATTCTTATCTATCCATTTCTTTACTGCTTATTTTTATATTCAGCAATTCCCCATTCCCATTTACATTCAAGTCATTTATGATTCTGCCCTTTACTTTCTACCATTTATATTTCTGCACTTTATTGCTTTTCTTTATATTCTAGTCATTTACATTTATGTCATTTACATTTATGTCATTTACAATTCTGCACTCTACAATCCTATTGATCCGCTTGACTAATCCATCAATTGATTGAAACTGCTCGAATTTGCCAATCTCTGTGGATACGATCCCACTCCACTGTGGGTTATTACTTGACGATAATTTTGGTGCACTTTCCAAAAGGACTAATTCACCAATGTTGAATGGGGTGTGAATTCCGGTTATTAAGTTTTATGGCACCGTTGTCAGGGATTGGCTTAAATTTGACAGTGATTAAATCAATTGGAGAGCTAGATTAAGCAATTTAAATTCCTTGTTATTTTATTTTATTTAGCACCTTTTATTTTCCTTTATTTTGAGTTTTATTTCGTTCTTATTTGAGTATTTTTTTTACATATTTCCACTCTTCTAATTGTTTGATTAATTGCACCACTCACACTAACATCCACTCTAACAAGAGTAACTTCTTCATTCAATTTTTCTTTTTCTTCCCTTGTTTTTTCCTTGTTGGTTGTATGACAGGTAGAAGAAGCGATGCTTCAACTTCTTTTGATTCTGAACCTGAGAGGACCTTCCTTAGATTAAGGAGGGAAGCAAGAGGGAAAGGAGTCGTTGGTGCTGAGGAAGAGGAAGAGTATTTTGAAACAAACATGGAGGAGAACATGGAGTACCACCATGAAGAAGAAGCTCACAATGCTAGAGGAGGCCCAGTAAATCATGATGGGCAAGAAAGGAGAGTCTTAGGCTCCTATATCAACCTAAACCTAGGAAATTGTGGCAGCAGCATCCTCAAGCCAACAATTCATGCCAATAATTTTGAGCTGAAACCTCAGCTCATCACACTTGTTCAGAATAATTGCTCATATAGAGGAAGTGCCCAAGAAGACCCTAATCAACATCTCAGTACATTCTTGAGGATATGTGATACTGTAAAGTCCAACGGGGTACACCCTGACATCTACAAACTACTCTTGTTCCCTTTCTCACTTAGAGATAAGGCAGCAAAGTGGTTGGAATCATTCCCCAAGGATAGCCTAACTACATGGGAGGAGGTTGTGAACAGATTCCTTGCAAGATTTTACCCCCCATAAAGAATCAATAGGCTGAGAGCTGAGGTGAAAACTTTCAGACAACAAGATGGAGAAACACTCTATGAGGCCTGGGAGAGATTCAAAGATTTGACAAGAAGATGCCCACCAGAAATGTTCAATGAATGGATACAATTACACATCTTTTATGAGGGACTATCCTATGAAGCAAAGAAGGATGTGGACCATTCTGCAGGAGGCTCACTCAATAAGAAGAAAACCATTGAAGAGGCCATAGATGTCATTGAGACTGTAGCTGAAAATGAGTATTTCTATGCTTCAAAGAGGACTCAGAAGAAGGGAGTGCTAGAGCTCAACTATGTAGATGCTTTGTTAGCTCAGAACAAAGCAATTGCAGCTCAAATAGCAGCTCTAACCAAAAGGATGGAGGCCAACCAAGCCTCAGTCATTCAAGACCAAACTCCTCAACAAAAAGGGAGTGCACAAGAATCTGAAGGTGACTGGAAACAAGCCAATTATGTGAACAATTCATCCAGACCACCATATGACCCACACTCTAAGACATATAACCCAGGTTGGAAGAACCACCCAAACTTTGGGTGGGGAAATCAACAAAACCACAACCAGGACCACAACAAGCCTTATTCATCAAATCAGCATTTCAACCACCACCCCAAACATCAAATAGGGAACCATAGACCCTACCACAACTCACAAAACACATCATACCATAGTAACCAACCCACACACAACAACCTCAATCAAGATACACCATCCTCAACTATGCAACCATGTGAGACCAAGAGCAACTTTGAGAGAATAGAAGCTGCAATAGCACAGCTATCCTCACAAATTACAGGAGCAGTCTCCACCCTCATGGATAGACAAGCACAAATTGACAGAAGGATAGATGCTAATCAAGAGGAATACAGGTCAAATCTGAAAAATCAAGGCGCAACAATCTCAAAGTTGGAAGCACAAGTGGGAATTTTGTCCAAGCAAATCCCACTTCCCACACACACATTTCCTAGTGATACCATGGCTAACCCAAGAGGGGAATGCAAAATCATTACTCTAAGAAGTGGGAAAGTTGTAGAAGATGGAACCCCAAGCAAAGACAAGCATGAAGAAGTTGTAGTAAAGCATGAGAACAAGGATGAAGAAGAAATCCCTGCTCCACCAAAACCAGTCTTGAAGCCTTATGTGCCAAGGGCACCATACCCATAAAGACTGGGAAAAGATGGGAAGGATGGCCAGTTTTCTAAGTTCCTAGAGATCTTCAAGAGGCTCCAAATCAACATACCATTTGCTAAGGCATTAGAACAAATGCCACTCTATGCTAAATTTTTGAAGGAGCTTATAACCAAAAAGAGGAACTGGGAAGCAAAAGAAACCATAATCTTGACTGAAGAATGCATTGCCATCATACAAAAGAAGCTGCCTCAAAAGCTGAAAGACCCAGGGAGTTTCCAAATTCCCTGCATCATAGGAGACATCACCATTGAGAAAGCTTTGTGTGATTTGTGAGCTAGCATAAATCTTATGTACATGGCCATGATGAGAAGGATGAAGATTGAGAAAGCCAAGCCAACAAGAATGACACTCCAATTAGCTGACAGAACTTTTAAGGTTCCACATGGGGTGGTGGAAGACTTGCTAGTGAAAGTAGGAGAGTTCATCTTCCCTGCTGATTTTGTTGTGCTGGACATGGAAGAAGAGGCCAACACATCAATTATTTTAGGAAGACCATTCCTAGCTACTACTGGAGCCATCATCAATGTGCAAAAAGAGGAACTAGTCTTGAGGTTGCATGAAGAGAAAATGGTCTTCAATGTCTTCAAGGCAATGAGTTACCGCAAGGAATCCATAGGAGAATGCATGCTGGTAGACACCATGGAACAAATAGTTGAAGAAGTCTTGGTAGAAGAATAATGTGGAGGAACTATTGAGCTGGAACAAGCACCAGATGGAGGATCACCACAAGCAACCATGGGAAACTCAATCATGCCAACCATTACAAGCAACAAAGATGAAGAGCCACCTAAACTAGAGCTGAAAGCATTACCACCCAGCCTGAAATATGCCTATCTAGGTGCCAACAACACCCAACCAGTGATCATAAATTCAAGTCTGAGTAAGGAACAAGAAGAGGAGCTCACCCAAGTCCTGAGACAACACAAGGATGCCATAGGCTGGACACTTGCAAATTTTAAAGGGATTAGTCCTTCAATGTGCATGCATAAGATCTTACTTGAAGAAGATGCCAAACCTTCAAGACAACAACAAAGGAGGCTGAACCCAACTTTGAATGAAGTGGGTCAGAAAGAAGTGTTGAAATTATGGCAAGCAGGGGTGATCTACCCCATCTCAGACAGCCCTTGGGTAAGCCCGGTGCAAGTAGTCCCTAAGAAAGGAGGGATCACTGTTGTGGCAAATGAGAAGAATGAATTGATACCCACAAGGACAGTGACCGGATGGCGTATGTGCATTGACTACCGGAAACTCAATGAAGCCACCCGGAAGGACCACTTTCGCTTACCTTTCATGGACCAGATGCTTGAAAGATTGGCAGGTCATGAGTACTATTGCTTCCTAGATGGGTATTCGGGCTACAATCAAATTGTTGTAGACCCCAAGGATCAGGAAAAAACTTCATTTACTTGTCCAGATGGTGTCTTTGCTTATAGGAGAATGCCCTTTGGATTGTGCAATGCACCTGCAACATTCCAAAGGCGCATGCTCTCTATTTTTCAGACATGATTGAGAAGTTCATAGAAATATTCATGGATGACTTCTCTGTATTTGGGAACTCATATTCTGATTGCCTATACCATCTTGCTCTTGTGCTAAAATGGTGTCAAGAAACCAACCTAGTTTTAAACTAGGAGAAGTGCCATTTTATAGTGACTGAAGGGGTGGTTCTTGGTCACAAGATTTCAAAAGATGGTTTAGAAGTGGACAAGGCAAAAGTGGAAGTAATTGAAAAATTACCCCCACCTTGCAATATCAAAGCAATCAGAAGTTTTTTGGGACACGCTGGGTTCTATAGGAGGTTTATCAAAGATTTTTCAAAGATTGCAAAACCTCTTAGCAACCTGCTTGTCTCAAATACTCCCTTTTTTTTGATAGAAAGTGCATGGTAGACTTTGATGAACTTAAGAAGAAACTCTCCTCTACACCTATTATAGCACCACTAAGCTGGGATCTTCCCTTTGAACTAATGTGTGATGCATCTGATTTTGCTGTTGGTGCTGTTCTAGGACAGAGGAAAGACAAGCTAGTACATGTTATTTACTATGCTAGCAAGGTTCTTAATGAGAATCAAAGGAACTATACCACCACAGAGAAAGAACTTTTAGCCATAGTTTTTGCTTTTGACAAGTTTAGATCATATCTTATTGGCTCAAAAGTAATTGTGTTCACTGATCATGCAGCACTCAAATACTTGCTTACCAAACAAGAATCTAAGCCCAGATTAATAAGGTGGATTTTGCTGATCCAAGAATTTGATATTGAGATTAAAGATAGGAGCGTTGCAGAGAACAAGGTAGCTGACCACCTCTCAAGGATCCCACAAGAAGAAGAGATGCAACAAGTAGCAGTCAATGAAAGCTTCCCTGATGAGCAATTGATGATGATTCGAATAGCTCCTTAGTTTGCAGACGTAGTCAACTTCAAGGCTATTGGGGAACTACCAACCAACATCAATAGGCACATGAGGAGGAAGCTAATTAAGGATGCCAAACACTACATCTGGGACGATCGTTATTTGTTCAAAAAGTGTGCTGATGGAATCCTAAGAAGGTGTATACCCTATGAAGAAGGGCAGGAAGTATTATGGCAGTGCCATGGATCTGCATATGGAGGTCATTTCAGTAGAGAAAGGACAGCAGCAAAAGTGCTTCAATCTGGATTTTACTAGCCAAGAATGTTTAAGGATGCCAAGAAAATTGTGTCAAGGTGTGATGAATGCCAAAGAGGTGGTAATCAAACCAAGAGAAATGAGATGCCACAATAATTCATAGTAGAGTTAGAGCTATTTGATGTATAGGGGATTAATTTCATGGGACCCTTCCCAACCTCCTACTCTAATAGCTACATATTGGTGGCTGTTGATTATGTCTCAAGATGGGTAGAAGCCATAGCCACTACAACAAATGACAACAAGGTTGTGATAAGCTTCTTGAGAAGAAACATTTTCAGTAGATTTGGAGTCCCCATAGCTCTCATTAGTGATGGAGGGACACACTTCTGCAACAAACAACTCGGGACACTCCTTCTCAGATATGGAGTAAAGCACAAAGTGGCAACTCTATACCACCCACAGACCAACGGGCAAGCTGAAATTTCCAACAGAGAGCTAAAAAGAATCCTTGAAAAAACTGTTGGAAGCTCAAGAAAGGATTGGTCTAAGAAGCTGGATGATGCATTATGGGCCTACAGAACAGCCTATAAGACTCCCATTGGGATGTCTCTATACCAACTGGTATATGGCAAGGCTTGTCACTTGCCAGTTGAACTTGAGCATAGAGCATTCTAGGCTCTAAAGATGTTAAACTATGATGAGCAAGCTGCTGGAAAAAAGAGATTAATGCAACTCAATGAGATGGATGAGTTTAGGAATCAAGCATATGAGAATGCAAAAATCTACAAAGAGAACACAAAAAGGTGGCATGACCAAAAGATAGCAAGAAGGGAGTTCACTGAAGGACAGAAGGTGTTACTCTACAACTCAAGACTCAAGTTCTTCCCTGGAAAACTGAAGTCTAGATTGTCAGGACCTTTCACCATACTCAAGGTGTTTCCCTATGGTCATGTGGAGCTCATGGAGGACAAGACTCAGAGAACTTTTACTGTCAATGACCATAAACTCAAACACTACTTGGGAGGCTCCTTAGAGGAGCAGGGAGTGAGCTACAAGCTCAGCTGAAGATGAAGAAATGTCAAGCTAATGACAATAAGGAAGCGCTAGTTGGGAGCACCCCAACACTTTATCCTTTTTAATTTAGTTACTTTTCTTAGAAGTAGTTTAAAAATTCGTTGCGTTAGGTAGTTTAATTTTCAGTCTCCCATTTATTTTACATTACCATATTAGGATTAGTTTACAATTGCAGATTAAAAAGTTTATTTTAACTTTGGTAGCTAGAGTTTCTTTATATTTTTCCGGAATTGCAACTTGATGAAGGCATAAATCATGATGAGTGATTGGGCTGAGGACTAGCTAAATTGCTAAGTTTGGTGTGGCCACCACCAAGAATCATCTAGTAGCCCAAGTCACCCAATTTGAAAGCACTTAATGCTTTGGGTAAGAACATGAATGTGGATTAATGAGTTCAGAAGAATTGGAATCAAAAGAAAATGAAAAGATTGATGTTATTCCACTCTTATGAACACATTAAATACACAATGATGAGACCAATTTATTAAGATGCCAAAGAATTAAGTTTCGTGTCCCAAGGGACACCCATCAGTTGCAATCCAATTCACTTTTAATGAGAAGGAATGTGAAAGGGTTCTTTTGTCATTACTAATGGGTTCAGTTTTATTTCAGGAGAGAAGATGGGGCCCACATGGTAAATAACTCACAAAGCAAGGAAGTCAAAGTGTACTTACACTTTGGAACTCAACACACGCAGAAGACACAGTGAGAAAAGAGTTGGCGCCTCTTCCCACGCTAGGCGCCACTCCCCAAGTGGGAAAACATTTAACCCTTTTTATTTCCCACCCTTCCCACCACATCATTCACCCATTATAAAAGCCTCACTTCACCAGCTCGTATTCCACTTCAACAACCCCAATCACACACGAAGAGCATACAGCCCTCACCTTCCTTTCTCTGTTCATCTTTTACCATCTCTTTCCATACCTCCTTTCTTTCATTTTTTTTTCTTGATTGGGACAATCAAGTCCTAAGTTTGGTGTTGGAGCAAAACCTTATTTTTCTTTACTCTTTCTTGCAACCTGCAACCCCCATTTTACTCTCAAACACACTCTCTCAACCTCATGGCACCACCAAAAAGCTCAGCCTCAAAGAAAAGAAAAGTCAAGGAACCAACTTCTGGATCCTCAAGTTCCTTCAATGACTACAGGTTCCTCTCCGCATTCAACCAAAATCAATTCTATGGTTGGGTGAGTGAGAGAGAGATCATTCCAGAAGTTCGGTTCCAATTATGGAGGAACGAGCACATTGAAATCAACATTAAGATCAACAATAGAGGATGGTCACTTCTTGATGCCAGGGCATTTTGGCCAGTTTCACTGACCTTTTCTTTACTGTTTTAGGGTAGTTTCATGCATTTTCTTAGGAAATAAGCAAGTTTTGGGCAGAATTTCACTTACATCTTGATTTAAGCATACATTGTGCACTTTATATGATTTCATGAGAATTTTGCATGAATTAGATGACAAATTGGATGATGCATGTCTCATGATGTGGATTAGAACTTTGATGCACTTTATTGCTTGATTTCAGGACAAAGGAAGCAAGAAAGAGCCACTTTAGCAGCCACGTTAGTCTAACTAACGTGACCACCAACGTGGAGTGGGAGCTAGCTTGCAACGTTAATGAGAAAAGTAATCGCCAATAACATCCTCGAAAGCCATCATAGCCCACGTTAAGAGTCACGTTAACTAAGTTAACGTGAACTCTAACGTGGAAGAAAGAAATAAGGCCAACGTTAGTGACACTCACCTTTGTCACTAACGTTGGACCAAGCTCATAAGTGGCCACATTAAGAGCCACGTTAACTCAGTTAACGTGGACTCTAATGTTGGAAAGCAAAAGAGAAGCCAACGTTAGTGACACTCACCTTTGTCACTAACGTTGGCCAAGCTACAGTGAGCCACGTTAGTTGCCACGTTAACTTAGTTAACGTGGAAGCTAACGTGGAGAAAGCAAACAATCGCCAACGTTAGTAACACTCACCTTTGTCACTAACGTTGGAATGAGCCATAATGAGCCACTATGAGCCACGTTAACTTCCACGTTAACTTAGTTAACGTTGAAGCTAACGTTGAGGATAGGATGATGAGCCAACGTTAGTGACACTCACCTTTGTCACTAACGTTGGAGATGGCTATCATTACCACGTTAGAAGCCACGTTAACTTAGTTAACGTGGACTCTAACGTGGGAAGTAGGGGCACCTTGGAACGTTAGTGACAAAGGTAAGTGTCACTAACGTTCTCGAAGAATTGGCAAGCCTACGTTAAGAGCCACGTTAACTAAGTTAACGTGAACTCTAACGTAGGGAGGGAGGACTCTCAACGTTATTGGAAAAGGTGAGTCCCAATAACGTGTGCGAAGAACCAAGAGGCAACGTTAGTGGTCACGTTGGTGCCACTAACGTTGAAGTTAACTTGGATCATTCCTGGGTAAGGAACGTTAGTGAAAAAGGTGATTGTCACTAACGTTCTCGAACCGACACTCTCACTTAACGTTAACGTCACTAACGTCCTGAGCTAAAGACCCTTCCTACTTCACACTTTCTCTCTGCAAGTAAAGCTAAGCCCACTGCAGAAGATAACTGCTTCAAACTCAAGATCCAAAGGCCCATATCCAAGACTTGACGAATCAACTAGAAGATCAGAAGAGTAGTATATATACGGGTAGTTTTGAATCAGGAAATAGCTTTTGGGGGATAGGAAATTGAGAACTACTCTCTGTATATTTACTTTCTCTGTACTTCTAGTTCTAGTTTTCATGATGTATTCTCCGTCTTTGTTTTCCATTTCCAGAGCTATGAACAACTAAACCCCTTTCATTGGGTTAGGGAGCTCTGTTATAATTTGATGGATCAATACTAATTTTCATTACTCTTCTTCTATCTTTTCTCTTGATTTTACTAGAAAGCTTTCAATCTTCATCCAATTGGGTATTTATCTTGGAAAATAAGCTATTCATACTTGGATCTCTTCTGAACCTTGGAAGAGGAATGAAGAGATCATGCTAGAAATGCTTTCTCATGTTGGACCAAATTGGGTTTGGTTGGGTATGGTGACTAGAATCCTACCAACACTTGATTTGGGAATGCATGTGGTATAATCAGTGACCATACTTCATCTCTTCTCATGAGCAATTGACCAAGGAATTGGCTATTGATCAAGATTTGAGAGATTGAATTACCAAGGAATTGGAATTCAATCACTTAAGATTGCCAAGGAGATCAATGAATGCATTGATTGAGGAAGAGATGAAAATGAACTTGATCCGGAGAATGCAACATCTCCTAAGCCCAATGAATCCCCATTTCTGATCTTACCCATTCTCTTTAATTTCTGCAATTTACTTTCATGAGCATCTTCCCCATTCCCATTTACAATTCTGCAATTTACTTTCTGTCATTTACTTTCAGCTCTTTACTTCCAGCATTTACATTTTCTGCTATTTACTTTCCCGCCATTTAATTTCCTGTAACTCTCAAACCAAATTCTGCTTCGCTCAACTAGAACATTCCTCTAATTAAAGTTGCTTGACCAATCAATCCCTGTGGGATTCGACCTCACTCTATTGTGAGTTTTTACTTGACGACAATTCGGTATACTTGCCGAAGGAAAATTGTTGAGAGACAAGTTTTCGTGCTATCAAGTTTATGGCGCCGTTGCCGGGGATTGATTTTGTATCAACAATGACTAAATTGGAGGATAACTAGATTGAGCATTTTTCTTTTGTTTGATTTAAATTTCTGTTTGAGTTAATTACTTTCAGTTTTAGTTATTTTCCTCCCTTCCCCCTACTCCTTTTTCTTAGTTATTTACCATTCAGTTCACTAACCCACTAACTGTTTGATATATTGCATCACTCACACTAACAGCAATTTTAACAAGAGTACTTTCTGCATCTATTTCCTTGCTTGTGCCTTGTTGGTTGTATGACAGGGAGAAGAAGCGGGGCTTCGACTTCCTTTGATTCTAAACCTGAGAGGACCTTCCTTAGATTAAGGAGGGAAGCAAGAGGAAAGAGAGTAGTTGGTGCTGAGGAAGAGGAGTAGTACTTTGAACCGGACATGGATGAAAACATGGAGAACCATCATGAAGAAGAGGCTCACAACCATGGCATAGAAGGTCCAGCACATCAAGCTGGACAAGAGAGAAGAGTTCTGGGTTCTTACATCAACCCAAACCCAGGAAACTGTGGAAGCAGCATCCAAAGGACAACCATACATGCCAACAACTTTGAACTAAAGCCACAACTTATCACCCTTGTTCAGAACAATTGTTCACTCGGAGGAGGTGTCCAAGAAGACCCCAATCAACATCTAACCACCTTCTTGAGGATATGTGATACTGTGAAGTCTAATGGTGTTCATCCTGACACCTATAGACTACTTCTGTTCCCTTTCTCACTTAAGGACAAGGCATCTAAATGGCTAGAATCCTTCCCAAAGGAGAGTTTAGCAACCTGGGAAGATATGGTGAACAAATTCTTAGCAAGATTCTATCCTCCTCAATGGATCAACAGGCTAAGAGCTGAGGTGCAAACATTCAGGCAGAAGGATGGTGAGACTCTATATGAAGCATGGGAGAGGTTTAAGGACCTGACAAGAAGGTGTCCACCAGATATGTTCAATGAATGGGTGCAACTACACATTTTCTATGAAGGCCTCTCTTATGAATCAAAGAAGGCAGTAGACCATTCTTCCGGGGGATCTCTGAACAAGAAAAAGACCATTCAAGAAGCCATAGATGTCATTGAGATAGTAGTGGAGAATGACTACTTCTATGCTTCTGAAAGAGGCAACACTAGAGGAGTAATGGAGCTAAACAATGTGGATGCACTGCTAGCCCAAAACAAGCTTATTACCAAGCATCTGGCTGACCTCACCAAGAAGATGGAGAGGAACCAAGTGGCAGCAATCACCACCTCATCAGCAACCCAAGAGGGAGAGAATGCTGAGGCAGAGGAGGATACACTTGTAATCACATATGGTCCTCTCCACTGGGACTTCAGTTTCCCGGGGAATAGCCTGAGCCTAGAGTTAAATAACAGAACTTTTTGTCCTGGTTCAAAGATTCTAGATGACAGCTTTTTGTCATGCCACCTTTTTGATTTCTCTTTGTAAAGCTTGGCATTTTCGAAAGCAGTGACTCTGAATTCCTCTAGCTCATTCAGCTGGAGCAATCTTTTTTCTCCAGCTAATTTGGCATCAAAGTTTAGGAATCTGGTTGCCCAGTAGGCTTTATGTTCCAGTTCCACGGGCAGGTGGCATGCCTTACCATACACAAGTTGGTATGGAGAGGTCCCTATAGGAGTCTTGAATGCTGTTTTATAAGCCCACAGAGCATCATCCAAGCTTCGTGCCCAATCCTTTCTATGGGTACTCATAGTCCGTTCCAGGATTCTTTTTAGTTCTCTGTTAGAAACTTCAGCTTGTCCATTTGTCTGCAGATGATATGGAGTTGCCACCTTATGCCGAATCCCATACCGGACCATGGCAGAGTAAAGCTGTTTGTTCCAGAAGTGAGTGCCCCCATCACTGATTAGTACCCTAGGGACACCAAATCTACTGAATATATGTTTCTGGAGGAACTTTAGTACTGTTTTAGTATCATTGGTGGGTGTGGCAATGGCCTCTACCCATTTTGATACATAGTCAACTGCCACCAGAATATAAGTGTTTGAGTATGATGGTGGAAAAGGCCCATAAAATCAATTCCCCATACATCAAGCAACTCAATCTCCAAGATTCCTTGTTGAGGCATGGCATAACTATGAGGCAAATTACCAGCTCTCTGGCAACTGTCACAGTTACGTACAAACTCTCGGGAATCTCTGTAGAGTGTAGGCCAGTAGAAACCACATTGGAGGACCTTGTGGCTATTCGCTCACCTCCGAAATGGCCTCCATATTGTGATCCATGGCAATGCCATAGGATCCTCTGCGCTTCTTCTCTAGGCACACACCTACGGATTATTCCGTCTGCACATCTCTTAAAGAGATAGGGTTCATCCCACAAGTAGTACTTTGCATCAGTAATTAATTTTTTCTTTTGTTGCCTGCTGTACTCCTTGGGAATGAACCTTGCAGCTTTGTAGTTTGCAATGTCTGCAAACCATGGTAATTCCTGAATGGCGAACAAATGCTCATCCGGAAAGGTTTCAGAGATCTCAATAGAGGGGGAGGTCGCCCCTTCCACTGGTTCTATTCGGGACAGATGGTCAGCCACTTGGTTTTCTGTCCCTTTTCTGTCTCTTATTTCTATATCAAACTCTTGCAGAAGTAACACCCATCTTATGAGTCTGGGTTTTGAATCCTGCTTTGTGAGTAGATATTTAAGAGCTGCATGATCTGTGTACACAATCACCTTTGATCCTACTAAGTATGATCTAAACTTGTCAATGGCATAAACCACTGCAAGCAATTCTTTTTCTGTGGTTGTGTAATTTTTCTGGGCATCATTCAGAACATGGCTAGCGTAATAAATGACATGCAGAAGCTTGTCATGCCTCTGCCCCAGTACTACACCAATGGCGTGATCACTGGCATCACACATTAATTCGAATGGCAATGTCCAGTCTGGTGCAGAGATAACTGGTGCTGTGACCAGCTTAGCTTTCAGAGTTTCAAACGCCTGTAGGCATTCTGTGTCAAACACAAATGGCGTGTCAGCAGCTAGCAGGTTGCTTAGAGGTTTTGCAATTTTTGAAAAATCCTTTATAAACTTCCTATAGAATCCTGCATGCCCCAGAAAGCTTCTGATTGCCTTAACATTGGCAGGTGGTGGTAATTTTTTAATTACCTCTATTTTAGCTTGATCCACCTCTATTCCCTTGTTTGAAATTTTATGCCCAAGGACAATTCCTTCAGTCACCATAAAGTGACATTTTTCCCAGTTTAAAACCAGGTTGGTCTCTTGGCATCTTTTCAAAACCAGTGTCAGGTGATCAAGACAGGAGCTGAATGAGTCTCCATATACTGAGAAGTCATCCATGAAGACTTCCAGAAATTTTTCCACCATATCAGAGAAAATAGAGAGCATGCATCTCTGAAAGGTTGCAGGCGCATTATACAGCCCAAAAGGCATCCTTCTGTAAGCAAATATTCCAGATGGACATGTGAATGCTGTTTTCTCTTGATCCTGGGGATCTACTGCAATTTGGTTGTAGCCTGAATAGCCATCCAAAAAGTAGTAGTAATTATGACCTGCTAGTCTTTCTAGCATCTGGTCTATGAATGGTAAAGGAAAATGATCCTTTCTGGTGGCTGTATTGAGCCTTCTGTAATCAATACACATGCGCCACCCTGTAACTGTTCTTGTAGGAACCAGTTCATTTTTTTCATTATGAATCACTGTCATGCCTCCCTTTTTAGGGACAACTTGAACAGTACTCACCCAGGGGCTATCAGAAATAGGATAAATAATCCCAGCCTCCAGTAATTTAGTGACCTCTTTCTGCACCACTTCATTCATGGATGGATTTAGCCGCCTCTGTGGTTGAACCACTGGCTTAGCATCATCCTTCAATAGGATTTTGTGCATGCATCTAGCTGGGCTTATGCCCCTAAGGTCACTTATGGACCACCCAAGAGCTGCCTTGTGTGTCCTTAGCACTTGGATTAGTGCTTCCTATTCCTGTGGATTTAAAGCAGAGCTTATGATCACTGGAAAAGTATCACCTTCTCCCAGAAATGCATATTTCAGGGATGGTGGTAATGGTTTGAGCTTGGGTTTAGGAGGTTTTTCCTCTCCCTGAGGAAATTTCAGAGGCTTTTTCAATTCCTCTGCTCTAGATCAGGTGGAACAACTTTAAAGATGTCTTCCAGCTCTGATTCGAGACTCTCAGCCATGTTGATCTCCTCCACCAGAGAGTCAATAAGATCAACTTTCATGCAGTCCCATTTCTAAGCCCAATGAATCCCCATTTCGGATCTTACCCATTCTCTTTAATTTCTGCATTTTACTTTCATGAGCATCTTCCCCATTCCCATTTACAATTATGCAATTTACTTTCCGTCATTTACTTTCATCTCTTTACTTCCAGCATTTACATTTTCTGCTATTTACTTTCCCGCCATTTAATTTCCTACAACTCTCAAACCAAATTCTGCTTCGCTTAACTAGAACATTCCTCAAATTAAAGTTGCTTGACCAATCAATCCCTGTGGGATTCGACCTCACTCTATTGTGAGTTTTTACTTGACGACAATTCGGTATACTTGCCGAAGGAAAATTGTTGAGAGACAAGTTTCCGTGCTATCAGTATTCCAAGTAGGATCTGGGATGGAATGACTGTGACGAGCTTTTAACTTGCGAGTGTTGGGCGTAGTGACAGACACAAAAGGATCAATGGATCCTATTCCAACATGAGTGAGAACCGACAGATGATTAGCCGTGCGGTAACAGTGCATTTGGACCATTTTCACTGAGAGGACGGATGGTAGCCATTGACAACGGTGATCCACCAACATACAGCTTGCCATGGAAGGAGCCTCGCGTGCATGAAGAAAAAGACAGTAGGAAAGCAGAGATTCAGAAGACAGAGCATCTCCAAAACCTCAACCTGTTCTCAATTACTGCATAACAAGTATTATTTATTTTATGTTATTTACTCTTTATAAACCCAACCATTTTTATTACTAATTTCCTGACTAAGTTACAAGATAACCATAGCTTGCTTCAAGCCGACAATCTCCGTGGGATTGACCCTTACTCACGTAAGGTATTACTTGGATGATCCAGTGCACTTGCTGGTTAGTGGTACGAGTTGTGAAAAGTGTGATTTACAATTTCGTGCACCAAGTTTTTGGCGCCGTTGTCGGGGATTGTTCGAGTTTGGACAACTGACGGTTTATTTTGTTGCTTAGATTAGGAAAAATTTTTCTTTTTGGTTTAGAGTCTTTCGTTTGAGTTTAGTTTTATATTTTAAGTTTGGTTTCAATTGCATAAGTTTATTTTTCTTTCAATTTTTTTTGAATTATTAGTGCTCAGAGTATAAAAATTTTTAAGTTTGGTGTCCTTTGTGTTTCTGTTTTCTTAAAAATTTTTCAAAGTTTTCCTGTTTGTTTTCTTTGTTTTGATCAAAAAATTCTAAATTTGGTGTCATTTCATTATTTTTCTCTTTCCTCATTTAATTCAAAATCCCTTTAAAAAATCATATCCAAAGAGTACTAATCAGTGATGGGAGCACCCATTTCTACAATAAACAGTTTTACTCTGCTATGGTTCGATATGGAATTAGCCACAAAGTAGCAACTCTGTATCATCCACAGACAAATGGGCAGGCTGAAATCTCTAACAGAGAACTAAAGAGAATCTTGGAATGGACTGTAATTGCCCGTAGAAAGGATTGGGCAAAGAGCTTGGATGATGCTCTGTGGGCATACAGAACAGCATTCAAGACTCCTATAGGAACCTTTCCATACCAGCTTGTGTATGGCAAGGCCTGTCATCTGCCTGTGGAACTGGAACATAAAGCCTACTGGGCAACCAGATTCCTAAACCTGGATGCTAAGTTAGCTGGTGAGAAAAGATTGCTCCAGCTAAATGAGCTAGAGGATTTCAGACTCAATGCTTTTGAAAATGCAAAAATTTATAAGGAAAAAGCAAAAAAGTGGCATGACAAGAATTTGTCATCCAGAGTCTTTGAGCCAGGACAAAAAGTTCTGTTGTTCAACTCTAGTCTCAGATTATTCCCCGGGAAATTAAAATCCTGGTGGAGGGGACCATATGTGATTACAGGAGTGTCACCATATGGATATGTTGAGCTTCAAGATATTGATTCTGACAAAAAGTTCATTGTTAATGGACAGAGAATCAAACATTATCTTGAAAGTAATTTTGAGCAAGAATGCTCAAAACTGAGGCTTGAATGAAGCTCAGTAAAGGTCCAGCTAAAGACAATAAAGAAGCGCTTGCTGGGAGGCAACCCAGCCATTAGCAAGTTATTTGTTTTAATTAATACTTGTAGAAGTTTGATATACATTTTTCTTCAAAGGTTAATCACCAAAACTGAAGGAATTGATAGAGTTACAGAAGGATTCAGTGCAAAAAGCAGAGAAAAGGAGCTTGCTGACAAGAAAATGCCAGTAAAGGGCATTTTGGGCGTTAAATGCCAGAATGGGTACCATTCTGGGTGTTTAACGCCAGAATTGCAGCATCCTGGGCATTCAGCAAAACGCCCAGTGATAAAGGGGTTTCTGGTGTTTAACGCCAGCCAGTTTACCTGGCTGGGCGTTAAACGCCCATAATGGCCAACAATTGGGCGTTAAACGCCAGAATGGATAGACGTTTAACGCCAGAAAGGCAGGGGGAGGAGATTTTGTTTCCAACTTCAAATTTTTTCAAATTTTCATGTTTTGATTCATACTTTTCTACATAAACATGTTTCAAACTTTCATCATTCACCATCAATTTTCAAAAATTCAAACATTTTCTAAATCTCTTTTCAATTTTCTTCCAAATCCTTCCCAAATCTTCTTCAAAAACTCAATTATCTTCTCAATTTCTTTCCAAATCTTTTTCAACTCATCATATCATCTCTTAATTCTTAGATGCATAACCAAATTTTCAGATTTAACATCTTTATATCTTTTTGAATTACAAATCTCATCTTTTTCATATCATTATTTTATTTTCTTCCATCAATCATATCTCTATGTCATATCTCTTTCAAATTTTTTGAATCCCTCCCCTCCTCCTATAAATATACATTCGGCCATCCCCTCCTCTTCACCATTTGAATTTGCCTCTTCTCCTCTCTCTCCCCTTTTCTTTCTTTTGCTTGAGGGCAAGCAAACCTCTAAGTTTCGTGTTTTTTTTCGTGATCACTGAGCTAAGACTCATCAAGATCATGGCACCTAAGGGAAAACAAACCAAATCAAGAGGCAATAAAGAGAATACTCCAAAGAGTCTTTGGAATCAAGAGAGGTTCCTAACCAAAGAACATGCAGACCATTACCACAAAATAATGGGTCTGAGGTCAGTGATCCCAGAAGTTAAATTCAATCTGAAAGAAGATGAATATTCGGAGATCCAAGAGCAAATTTGAAACAGAGGATGGGAAATTCTAGCTAATCCTGAAACAAAGGTTGGAAGAAACATGGTTTAGAAATTCTACTCGAATCTGTGGCTAACAGATAAGCAGAGAATAACTGGAACCGCCTTTCATACCTACCGAACCATGGTCAGAGGGAGGCTTATTTACTTCCATCTGGACAAAATAAGAGAGGTCTTCAAATTGCCTCAACTACAAGATGACCCAGAATCCTTTAATAGGAGAATGGTGAGAGTAGATAAGGGGTTGGATCAAGTTCTAGAGGACATATGCCTCCTTGGAACTAAGTGGATAACCAATTCAAAAGGTGTCCCAAACCAACTCAAGCGGGGAGATCTCAAACCAGTTGCAAGAGGCTGGTTGGACTTCATTGGGCATTCTATATTACCCACTAGCAACTGCTCTAAGGTCACTGTCAAAAGAGCAGTGATGATTCATTTTATTATGCTTGGAAAAGAAGTGGAGATTCATCATCTGATTTCTTGTGAAATTTACACAATTGCAAACAAGAACTCCACTGAAGCCAAACTGGCCTACCCAAGCTTAATTTCTCTGCTATGTAAAGATGCTGGGGTAAGGATGGGAGTAGATGAATTCATCCCAATCGAACACCCAATCAGCAAGAAGTCAATGGAAGGACAAGTTCAAGACAACTCCATAAAAAAGAGGGCGCAGGAGTTCCTCCCAGAAATTCCTGAAATTGACTACTGGACCCGCCTAGAAGCATCTGCTACCAAGCTGCAAGAAGCTATGGAACAACTTAAGGAAGAACAGCAGAATCAAAACTGCATGCTCTACAAACTGCTGAAGGAACAGGAGAAGCAGGGGCGTGAGCTAAAGGAGCTGAAGCGCTAGAAGCTCTCCCTTGAAGGACCAAGCACCCCACAGATTAAGGGAGCATCCACTTCTCAAAATCAAGGTTGTTGAGTCCTAACTCTGTGATAACCTTTATTATTAATAGTCTATTTTAAGAGTCATTTATTTTTCTAGTTTTTTATTTTCTGCCTTCTATTATTATTGGTTTGCTACTATATTTATTTTTGAGTCTTATTGTCATTCCATGATTAATAAAATTTAAAGTTTATGTCTTAAAGCTATGAATGTCCCATGAATCCATCACCTTCTTAAATAAAAAGTGTTTTTAATTGAAAAAAATGAAAAAGAAGTACATGAATTTCAAATTTTAAAACAGTTTAATTATTTTGATGTGGTGGCAATACTCTTGTTTTCTGAATGAATGCTTGAACAGTGCATATGTTTGAATTTGATGTTTATGAATGTTAAAATTATTGGCTCTTGAAAGAATGATGGAAAAGGAGAAATGTTATTGATAATCTGAAAAATCATAAAATTCATTCTTGAAGCAAGAAAAAACAGTGAATAAAAAAAAGAGAGGATGATATGCGAAAAAAAAAAGCCAACATCCCTTTAAACCAAAAGGCAAGGGTAATAAAAAGGATTCAAGGCTTTGAGCATCAGTGGATAGGAGGGCCCACAAGAATAAAATCCTGGTCTAAGCGGCTAAACCCAGTTGTCCCTAACCATGTGCTTGTGGCGTGAAGGTGTCAAGTGAAGACTTGAGACTGAGCGGTTAAAGTCGTGGTCCAAAAGCAAAAAGAGTGTGCTTAAGAGCTCTGAACACCTCTAATTGGGGACTCTAGCAAAGCTGAGTCACAATCTAAAAATGTTCACCTAGTTATGTGTCTGTGGCATTTATGTATCCGATGGTAATACTGGAAAACTAAATGCTTTGGGTCACGGCCAAGACTCATAAAGAAGTTGTGTTCAAGAATCAACATACTTAACTAGGAGAATCAATAACACTATCTGGATTCTAAGTTCCTATAGAAGCCAATCATTCTGAACTTCAAAGGATAAAGGGGGATGCCAAAACTGTTCAGAAGCAAAAAGCTAAAAGTCCCGCTCATCTAATTAATACTGATCTTCATAGATGTTTTTGGAATTCATTGTATATTCTATTCTTTTTATCCTATATGATTTTCAGTTTCTTGGGGACAAGCAACAATTTATGTTTGGTGTTGTGATGAGCGGATAATTTATACGCTTTTTGGCATTGTTTTTAGTATGTTTTTAGTATATTTTTATTAGTTTTATTATATTTTTATTAGTTTTTATTTAAAATTCACTTTTATGGACTTTACTATGAGTTTGTGTGTTTTTCTGTGATTTCAGGTATTTTCTGGCTGAAATTGAGGGACCTGAGCAAAAATCTGATTCAGAGGCTGAAAAAGGACTGCAGATGCTGTTGGATTCTGACCTCCCTGCACTCAAAGTGGATTTTCTGGAGCTACAAAAACCCAATTGATGTGCTCTCAATTGCGTTGGAAAGTAGACGTCCTGGGCTTTCCAGCAATATATAATAATCCATACTTTTCCAGAGATTTGATGGCCCAAATAGGCGTTCCAAGTCAGCTCAAGAATTCTGGCATTTAACGCCAGAACTGGCATAAAAACTGGAGTTAAACGCCCAAACTGGCACAAAAGCTGGCGTTTAACTCCAAGAAAAGTCTCTACACATGAAAGCTTCAATGCTCAGCCCAAGAACACACCAAGTGGGCCCCGAAAGTAGATTTTTACACTAACCACCCTAGCTTACTCATTTTCTGTAACCCTAGGTCACTAGTTTACTATAAAAACTACTTTTAGTGATTCATTTTGTACCTCATGACACTTTACACGTTTTATATTGTATTCTCTATGGCATGAGTCTCTAAACCCCATTGTTGGGGGTGAGGAGCTCTGCTGTTCTTCATGAATTAATGCAATTACTACTGTTTTCCATTCTATCACGCTTGCTTTTATTCTAAGATATTCATTCACACTTCAACCTGATGAATGTGATGATCCGTGACATTCATCATCATTCTCACCTATGAACGCGTGCCTGACAACCACCTCCGTTCTACCTTAGATTGAATGCATATCTCTTAGCCTCATGATTCAGATCAGAGTCTTCGTGGTATAAGCTAGAATTATTAGTGGCCATTCCTGAGATCCGGAACGTCTAAACCTTGTCTGTGGTATTCTGAGTAGGATCTGAGAAGGGATGACTGTGACGAGCTTCAAACTCGCGAGTGTTGGGCGTAGTGACAGACGCAAAAGGATCAATGGATCTTATTCCGACATGATCGAGAACCGACAGATGATTAGTCGTGCGGTGACAGCGCATTTGGAACATTTTCACTGAGAGGACGGGAAGTAGCCATTGACAACGGTGATGCCCAACATAAAGCTTGCCATGGAAAGAGCATTGCGTGTTTGAAGAAGAAGATAGTAGGAAAGCAGAGATTCAGAAGACAAAGCATCTCCAAAGCCTCAACCTGTTCTTCATTACTGCATAACAAGTATTTATTTCATGTTCTTTTACTTTTTACAATTAAATCTGAGAATTATTGATATCCTGACTAAGAGTTACAAGATAACCATAGCTTTCTTCAAGCCGACAATCTCCGTGGGATCGATCCTTACTCACCTAAGGTATTACTTGGACGACCCAGTGCACTTGCTGGTTAGTTGTGCGGAATTGCAAAAGTGTGATTGGGATTTCGTGCACCAGTTTTAAACTGGAAAAAATGTCATTTTATGGTGACTGAAGGAATTGTCCTTGGGCATAAAATTTCGAACAAAGGAATAGAGGTGGATTAAGCTAAGGTAGAGGTAATTGAAAATTTACCACCACCCACCAATGTTAAGGCAATCGGAAGCTTTCTGGGACAGGCAAGATTCTACAAGAGGTTTATAAAGGATTTTTCAAAAATTGCAAAACCTCTGAGTAATCTGCTAGCTGCTTATATACCATTTGTCTTTGACACAGAGTGTTTGCAGACCTTTGAGACTCTGAAGGCTAAGCTGGTCACAGCACCTATCATTTCTGCACCAGACTGGACATTACCATTCAAATTAATGTGTGATGCCAGTGACCACGCTATTGGTGCAGTATTGGGATAAAGGCATAACAAGCTTCTGCACGTCATTTACTATGCCAGCCGTGTTCTAAATGACGCACAGAAGAACTACACAACCACAGAAAAAGAGCTGCTTGCAGTGGTTTATGCCATTGACAAGTTTAGATCCTATTTAGTAGGAACCAAAGTGATTGTGTACACTGACCATGCTGCTCTTAAATATCTACTCACAAAGCAGGATTCAAAACCCAGGCTCATACGATGGTTGTTGCTTCTGCAAGAGTTTGATATAGAAATAAGAGACAGAAAAGGGACAGAGAACCAGGTAGCTGATCACCTGTCCCGTATAGAACCAGTAACAGGGGCATCCCTCTCTCCTACTGAGATCTCTAAAACCTTTCCGGATGAGCAACTCTTTGCCATTCAGGAAGTACCATGGTTTGCAGACATTGCAAACTATAAAGCTGTGAGATTCATACCCAAGGAGTATAGTAGATAGCAAATAAAAAAATTAATTTCTGATGCAAAGTACTACTTGTGGGATGAACTATATCTTTTAAGAGATGTGCAGACGAAATGATCCGCAGATGCGTGCCTAGAGAAGAGGCACAGAAGATCCTATGGAACTGACATGGATCACAATATGGAGGATATTTTGGAGGTGAGCGAACAGTCACTAAGATCTTCCAATGTGGCTTCTACTGGCCTACCCTCTATAGAGAATCCCGAGAGTTTGTACGTAACTGTGACAGTTGCCACAGAGCTAGCAATCTGCCTCATGGTTACGCCATGCCTCAGCAAGGGATCTTAGAGTTTGAATTATTTGATGTATGGGGTATTGACTTCATGGGGCCTTTCCCTCCATCAGACTCAAACACTTACATTCTAGTGGCAGTAGACTATATATCAAAATGGGTAGAGGCAATTGCCACACCCACTAATGATACTAAGATAGTGCAGAAGTTCCTCCAGAAGCACATCTTCAGTAGATTTGGTGTCCCTAGAATACTAATCAGTGATGGAGGGACTCATTTCTACAATAAACAGCTTGATTCTGCTCTGATCCGATATAGAATTAACCACAAAGTGGCAACTACATATCATCCACAGATAAATGGGCAGGCTGAAGTCTCAAATAGAGAACTAAAACGAATCCTGGAATGGACTGTAAGTACCCGTAGAAAGGATTGGGCAAGGAGTCTGGATGACGCTCTATGGGCATACAGAACTGCATTCAAAACTCCTATAGGGACCTCTCCATACCAGCTTGTGTATGGAAAAGCTTGTCACCTGCCAGTGGAACTGGAACACAAGGCCTACTGGGCAACCAGATTCCTAAACCTTGATGCCAAGTTAGCTGGGGAGAAAAGATTGCTCCAGTTGAATGAGCTAGAGCAATTCAGACTCAATGCTTTTGAAAATACAAAAATTTACAAGGAGAAAGCAAAAAGGTGGCATGACAAGAAACTGTCATCCAGAGTCTTTGAGCCAGGACAGAAGGTTCTTCTCTTTAACTCTAGGCTCAGATTATTCCCTGAGAAATTAAAATCCCGGTGGAGGGGACCATATGTGATTACAAGTGTGTCACCATATAGATATGTAGAGCTTCAGGATATTGACTCTGACAAAATGTTCATTGTTAAGCAAGAATGATGAGCAAGAACACCCAAGGCATTATCATGAAAGCAATGTTGAGAAAGAATGCTCAAAACTGAGACTAGATTAAAGCTCAGTAAAGTCCAGCTAAAGACAATAAAGAAGCGCTTGCTGGGAGGCAACCCAGCCATTAGCAAGGTTTATTTGTTATCTAAATAATAATTATAGGAGTTTGATATAAATTATCTTCAAGGTTAATTATCAATTGCAGGAGTTCACAGAGTTATAGAAGGATTCAGAGCTTAAAGCAGAGAAAAGGAGCTCACTGGCACGAAAATGCCAGTAAGGGGTATTTTGGGTGTTAAACGCCAGAATGGGTACCATTCTGGGCATTTAATGCCAGAATTGCAGCATCTTGGGCATTAAAAAAAATGCCCAGTGACAAAGGATTTCTGGCGTTTAACACCATCCAGGGTACCTGGCTGGGCGTTAAACGCCCACAATGGCCAACATATGGAAGTTAAATGCTAGAATGGATACCATTCTAGGCGTTTGACGCCAGAAAAGGCAGGGGGAGGAGATTTTGTTTCCATTTCAAATTTTTTCAAACTTTCATGTTTTAATTCATAATTTTCTGCATAAAAATGTTACAAATTTTTATCACTCACACTTAATTTTCAAAAATGTAATAATCTTCTAAATCCCTTTTCAATTTTCTTTCAAATCCTTTTCAAATCTTTTTCAAAAACTCATTTATCTTTTTAAATCCTTTCCAAATCTTTTCCAACTCATAATATCTTCTCTTAATTCTTAGATGCATCAACAAATTTTTAGATTTAACTTTTTTATATCTTTTTCATATCTCTTGAATTTTAAAATCTCATCTTTTTCATATCATGATTCATTTTTTTTTACCAATCATATCTTTCTATCATATCCTTTTCAAAATTTTTGAAACCCCACCCCACCACTTTTAAATACACATTCGGCCATCCCCTCTCCTCCACAACTCGAATTTGACTCTCCTCCTATTCTTCTCCTATCCTTTCTTTTGCTTCAGGACAAGCAAACCTCGAAGTTTGGTGTGTTTTTCCGTGATCACCAAGCTAAGACTCATTAAGATCATGGCCCCTAAGGAAAAATAAACCACTTCAAGAGGCAAGAAAGAGAATACTCCAAAGCCACTTTGGAATCAAGAGAGATTCTTACCCAAAGAACATGCAGACTATTACCACAAAATAATGGGTCCGAGGTCAGTGATCCCTGAAGTTAAATTCAATCTGAAAGAAGACGAATATCCGGAGATCCAAGAGTAGATTCGAAATAGAGGCTGGGAAATTCTAGCTAATCCTGAGACAAAAGTGGGAAGAAACATGGTTCTGGAATTCTACTCAAATCTGTGGTTGACAGATAAGCAGAGAATGACTGGAACTGCCTTCCATACCTTTCGAACTATGGTCAGAGGGGGGATTATTTACTTCCACCTTGACAAAATAAGAGAGGTCTTCAAGCTGCCTCAACTGCAAGATGATCCATAATCCTTTAATAGGAGAATGGTGAGAGTAGATAAGCGATTGGACCAAGTTCTAGAGGACATATGCCTCCCTAGAACTAAGTGGATAACCAACTCAAAAGGTGTCCCAAACCAACTCAAGAGAGGAGATCTCAAACCAGTCGCTAGGTGATGGTTAGACTTCATTAGGCATTCTATACTTCCCACTAGGAACCGCTCTGAGGTCACTGTCAAAAGAGTAGTGATGATTCATTGCATTATGCTGGGAAACGAAGTAGAGATTCATCATCTGATTTCTTGTGAGATCTACACAATTGCAAATAAGAACTCCACTGAAGCCAAATTGGCTTACCCAAGCTTAACCTCTCTGCTATGTAAAGATGCTGGGGTGAAGATAGGAGTAGATGAGTTTATCCCAGTTGAGCACCCAATTACCAAGAAGTCAATGGAAGGACAACAAGTGCAAGATAACTCCATCAAAAGGAGGGCGCAGGAGTTCCTCCTAGAAATTGCTCAGACTGACTACTGGACCCGCCTAGAAGCATCTGTCACCAAGCTGCAAGAAGCTATGGATCAACTTAAGGAAGAACAGCAAAATCAAAATAGCATGCTCTGTAAACTGCTTAAGGAGCAAGAAAAGCAAGGGCGTGAGCTACAGGAGCTAAAGTGCCAAAGGCTCTCCCTTGAGGGACCAGACACCCCTCAAAATCAAGGTTGTTGAGTCCTAACTCTGTGATAACTTTTGTTATTAGAGATCTATTTTAAGAGTCATTTAAATTTATGTTTTTCAATTTCTTGATTTTATTATTATTGGTCTGCTTTTATGTTTATTTTACGCCTTATTTTTTTTATTTTATGATTAATAAAATTTAGAGTCTATGCCTTAAAGCTATGAATGTCCTATGAATCCATCACCTTTCTTAAATGAAAAATGTTTTTAATTGCAAAAGAACAAGAAATACATGGTTTCATATTCTATCTTGAAATTAGTTTAATTATTTTGATGTGGTAACAATACCTTTTATTTTCTGAATGAATGCTTGAACAGTGCATATTTTTGAATTTGTTATTTATGAATGTTAAAATTGTTGGCTCTTGAAAGAATAAGGAAAAAGCAGAAATGTTACTTGATAATCTGAAAAATCATAAAATTGATTCTTGGAGCAAGAAAAAGCAGTTAATACAAAGCTTGCGGAAAAAAAATGGCAAAAAATAAAAGAAAAAGAAAGAAAAAGAGAAAGCAAGCAGAAAAAGCCAATAACCCTTTAAACTAAAAGGCAAGGGTAAAGAGGATCCAAGGCTTTGAGCATTAATGGATAGAAGGGTCTAAAGGAATAAAATTCTGGCCTAAGCGGCTAAATCAAGCTGTCCCTAAACATGTGCTTGTGGCATGAAGGTCCAAGTGAAGAGCTTGAGACTGAGTGGTTAAAGTCGTGGTCCAAAGGAAAAAGAGTACGCCAGCTCCTTACTCTTTTCTGGCGTTAAACGCTAGAACTGGCATAAAAGTTGGAGTTAAACGCCCAAACTGGCACAAAAGCTGGTGTTCAATGCCAGGAATAGCCTATGCACGTAAAAGCTTCAGTGCTCAGCCCAAACACACACCAAGTGGGCCCCGGAAGTGGATTTCTGCACTATCTATCTTAGCTTACTCATTTTCTATAAACCTAGGTTACTAGTTGAGTATAAAAGCTACTTTTAGAGATTCATTTTGTACCTCATGAAATTTTACATCAGAACTTGTATTTTCTATGGCATGAGTCTCTAAACCCCATGGTTGGGGGTGAGGAGCTCTACTGTGTCTCGATGGATTAATGCAATTACTATTATTTTCCATTCAATCATGCTTGTTTCCATTCTAAGATATTCACTTGAACTTCAACATGATGAATGTGATGATCCGTGACACTTATCACCATTCTCAACCTATGAATGCGTGCCTGACAACCACTTATGTTCTACCTTGGATTGAGTGTATCTCTTTGGTTCCTGGTTCACGAGTTTGATTGCTGGTGCACGAAATTGTGATCTCTGGTAATGGCTCCAAAAACTTGGTGCTCTAATCTCAATTCATAATTTGTCATAACTTCGATACAACTAACCAGCAAGTGCACTGGGTCGTCCAAGTAATAAACCTTACGTGAGTAAGGGTCGATCCCACGGAGATTGTTGGTATGAAGCAAGATATGGTCACCTTGTAAATCTCAGTCAGGCGGATAATAATTGATTATGGAGTTTTCAAAAATAATACTAATTAAACAGAAAATAGGGATAGAAACACTTATGTAATTCATTGGTGAGAATTTCAGATAAGCGTGTAGAGATGCTTTCGTTCCTCTGAATCTCTGCTTTCCCGTTGTCTTCATCCAATCAGTCTTACTCCTTTCCATGGCTGGCTTTATGCAAGGGCATTACCGTTGTCAATGGTTACATCCCCTCCTCTTGTGAAAATGGTCCAAATGCTCTGTCACAACACGGCTAATCATCTGAGGTTCTCGATCATGCTAGAATAGGATTCACCCTCCTTTTGTGTCTGTCACTACGCCCAGCACTCGCGAGTTTGAAGCTCGTCACAACCATTCAATCCCAGAATCCTACTCAGAATACCACAGACAAGGTTTAGACCTTCCGGATTCTCATGAATGCCGCCATCAATCTAGCTTACACCACGAAGATTCTTATTAAGAGATATAAGAGATAATCGTTCAATCGAAGGTAGAACGGAAGTGGTTGTCAGGCACGCGTTCATGGGGAATGATGATGATTGTCACGTTCATCACATTCAGGTTGAAGTGCGAATGAATATCTTAGAAGCGGAATAAGTTGAATTCAATAGAAAACAGTAGTACTTTGCATTAATCTTTGAGGAACAGCAGAGCTCCACACCTTAATCTATGAGTGTAGAAACTCTACCGTTGAAAATACATAAGTGAAAATGGGGTTCATTGGTCTCGGCCCCAGAGGGGAACCGGAGTAACCAAGACTCTATGATCCGAAGATAAAACTCAGGATGTCTAATACAATAATAAAAAGTTCTATTTATAATAAACTAGCTACTAGGGTTTACAGAAGTACGTAATTGATGCATAAATCCACTTCCGGGGCCCACTTGGTGTGTGCTTGGGCTGAGCTTGAATGCTGGAGTTGAACGCCAGGTTGTAACGTATTTCTGGCGTTCAACTCTGGTTTGTGACTTGTTTCTGGCGTTTAACTCCAGACAGCAGCGTAGAACTGGCGTTCAACGCCCTTTTACGTTATCTAAACTCGTTGAAAGTATGGACTATCATACATTGCTGGAAAGCCCTGCATGTCTACTTTCCAACGCAGTTGGAAGCGCGCCATTTTGAGTTCGGTAGCTCTAGAAAATCCACTTTGAGTGCAGGGAGGTCAGAATCCAACAGCATCAGCAGTCCTTCTTCAACCTCTGAATTTGATTTTTGCTCAAGTCCCTCATTTCAGCCAGAAAATACCTGAAATTACAGAAAAACACACAAACTCATAGTAAAGTCCAGAAATGTGAATTTACCATAAAAACTAATGAAAACATCCCTAAAAGCAACTAGATTCTACTAAAAACATACTAAAAGCAATGCCGAAAAGCGTATAAATTATCCACTCATCACAACACCAAACTTAAATTGTTGCTTGTCCCCAAGCAACTGAAAAGAAAATAGGATGAAAAGAAGAGAATATACTATAAATTCCAAACTATCAATGAAACATAGCTCCAATCAGATGAGCGGGACTTGTAGCTTTTTGCCTCTTGAATAGTTTTGGCATCTCACTTCATCCATTGAAGTTCAGAATGATTGGCATCTATAGGAACTCAGGGTTCAGATAGTGTTATTGATTCTCCTAGTTCAGTATGATGATTCTTGAACACAGCTGTTTTATGAGTCTTGGCCGTGGCCCTAAGCACTTTGTGTTCCAGTATTACCACCGGATACATAAATGCCACAGATATATAATTGGGTGAATCATTTCAGATTGTGACTCAGCTTTGCTAAAGTCCCTAATTAGAGGTGTCCAAGGTTCTTAAGCACACTCTTTTTTTGCTTTGGACCTTGACTTTAACCGCTCAGTCTCAAGTTTTCACTTGACACCTTCATGCCACAAGCACATGGTTAGGGATAGCTTGGTTTAGCCGCTTAGACCAGGATTTTATTCCTTTAGACCCTCCTATCCACTGATGCTCAAAGCCTTGGGATCCTTTTTATTTGCCCTTGCCTTTTGGTTTTAAGGGTTATTGGCTTTTTGCTCTTGCCTCTTGGTTTTAAGAGCTTTTGGCTTTTTTTGCTTGCTTTTTCTTTTTCTTTCTATATTTTTTTTCTGCAAGCTTTGTTCTTTGCTGCTTTTTCTTGCTTCAAGAATCATTTTTTATGATTTTTCAGATTATCAAATAACATATCTCCTTGTCATCATTCTTTCAAGAGCCAACATATTTAACATTCATAAACAACAACTTCAAAAGACATATGCACTGTTCAAGCATTCATTCAGAAAACAAGAAGCATTGTCACCACATCAATATAATTAAACTAAGTTCAAGGATAAATTCGAAACTCATGTACTTCTTGTTCTTTTGAATTAAAACATTTTTCATTTTAAGAGAGGTGATGGATTCATAGAACATTCATAACTTTAAGACAAAGTTACTAACTACTAATGATCATGTAATGAATACACAAACATAGATAAGCACTTAACATAGAGAAAAAGAAAAATAGAAAGTGAGAACAAGGAATGAGTCCACCTTAGTGATGGTGGTGTTTTCTTCTTGAGGAACCAATGATGTCCTTGAGCTCTTCTATGTCTCTTCCTTGTCTTTGTTGCTCCTCCCTCATTGCTTTTTGATCTTCTCTGATTTCATGAAGGATGATGGAGTGCTCTTGATGTTCCACCCTTAGTTGTCCCATGTTGGAACTTAATTCTCCTAGGGAGGTGTTGATTTGCTCCCAATAATTTTGTGGAGGAAAATGCATTTGAGGCATCTCTGGGATCTCATGATGATGAGCTTCCTGCGCCTCTTGAGCTCCATGAATGGGCTCTCTTACTTGCTCCATCTTTTTCTTAGTGATGGGCTTCTCTTCCTCAATGTGAATGTCTCCTTCTATGAAAGCTCCAGCTGAGTAACATAGATGGCAAATAAGATGAGGAAAAGCTAGCCTTGCCCCAGGGGAGGGCTTTTCGGCTATTTTATAGAGTTCAAGGGAGATGACTTGATGAACTTCTACTTCCTCTCCAATCATGATACTCTGGATCATGATGGCCCGATCCACAGTAACTTCAGATCGGTTGCTAGTGGGGATGATGGAGCGTTGGATGAACTCCAACCATCCTCTAGCCACAGGCTTGAGGTCCAGTCTTCTTAGTTGAACCGGCTTGCCTTTGGAGTCAATCTTCCATTGAGCTCCTTCCACACATATGTCCATGAGGACTTGGTCCAACCTTTGATTAAAGTTGACCCTTCTAGTGTAGGGGCGCTCATCTCCTTGCATCATAGGCAAGTTAAACGCCAACCTCACATTTTCCGGACTAAAATCCAAGTATTTCCCCTGAACCATTGTAACATAATTCTTTGGATTCGGGTTCTTACTTTGATCATGGTTCCTAGTGATCCATGCATTGGCATAGAACTCTTGAACCATTAGGATGCCGACTTGTTGGATGGGGTTTGTTAGAACTTCCCAACCTCTTCTTTGGATTTCATGTCGGATCTCCGGATATTCATTTTTCTTGAGTTTGAAAGGGACCTTGGGGATCACCTTCTTCTTGGCCACAACATCATAGAAGTGGTCTTGATGGGCTTTGGAGATGAATCTTTCCATCTCCCATGACTCGGAGGTGGAAGCTTTTGTCTTCCCTTTCCCTTTTCTAGAGGATTCTCCGGTCTTAGGTGCCATTAATGGTAATGGAAAAACAAAAAGCTTATGCTTTTACCACACCAAACTTAGAATTTTGCTCGCCCTCGAGCAAGAGAAGAAAGAATAGATGAAGAAGAAGAAGAAAATATGGAGAGGAGGGGGGAGGTGTGTTTCGGCCAAGAAGAGAAAGGAGGGTTGTGTTGTGAGAAAATGAGGAAGAATGGAGGGGTATATATAGGGAAGGGAGGGTGGGTAAGTTCGGCCATTTAGGGTGGGTTTGGGTGGGAAATTGATTTTGAATTTTGAAGGTATGTGGAGTTTATGAGGTAGGTTTATGGGGAAGAGTGGATGGATGTGAGTGGTGAAGAGGTGATGGGGAAGAGAGATTGAGGTGATTGGTGAAGGGTTTTGGGGAAGAGTGTTTATGGGATTGTGTGAAAGAGGGGTGAGAAGAAGTGAGTGGAGGTAGGTGGGGATCCTGTGGGGTCCACAGATCCTGAGGTGATCCTGTGTGGTCTACAGATCCTGAGGTGTTCAAGGATTTACAATCTTGCACCAAATTGGGCATGCAAAATGCCCTTGCACACAACTCTGGGCGTTCAGCGCCAGATTGGTGCTTGTTCTGGGCATTGAACGCCCATTTGTAGCCTATTTCTGGCGTTGAATGCCAGAACCATGCTTGTTCTGGGCGTTCAGCGCCAGCTCTTCTCCAGGGTGCATTTCTGGCGTTCAAACGCCCAGATGCTGCCCATTTCTGGCGTTCAGAGCCAGAACCATGCTCTATTCTGGCGTTGAACGCCCAAAACATGCTTCTTACTGGCGTTTAAACGCAAGTAAGGTCTTCCTCCAGGGTGTGATTTTTCTTCTGCTATTTTTGATTCCGTTCTCAAATTTTTTATTTATTTTGTGACTCCACATGATCATGTACCTATAAAGACATATAACTAATAAAAATATAATTGAATAAAAATTGGGTTGCCTCCCAACAAGCGCTTCTTTAATGTCAATAGCTTGACAGTGGGCTCTCATGGAGCCTCACAGATGTGCAGAGCTTTGTTGAGACCTCCCAACACCAAACTTAGAGTTTGGATATGGGGGTTTGACACCAAACTTAGAGTTTGGTTGTGGCCTCCCAACACCAAACTTAGAGTTTGACTGTGGGGGCTTTGTTTGACTCTGCTTTGAGAGAAACTTTTTATGCTTCCTCTCCATGGATGCAGAGAGAGATCCTTGAGTTGTAAACACAAGGTTGTCCTCATTTATTTGAAGGATCAATTCTCCTCTGTCCACATCAATCACAGCTCTTGCTGTGGCTAGGAAGGTTCTTCCAAGGATGATGAATTCATCCTCATACTTCCCAGTATCTAGGACTATGAAATCAGCAGGGATGTAAAGGCCTTCAACCTTTACTAACACGTCCTCTTCTTGCCTATAAGCCTGTTTTCTTGAATTGTCTGCCATCTCTAGTGAGATTTTAGTGGCTTGCACCCCAAAGATTCCCAGTTTCTCTATTACAGAGAGGGGCATTAGGTTTATTCCTAAACCAAGGTCACACAGAGCCTTAAAGATCATGGTGCCTATGGTACAAGGTATTAAGAACTTTCCAGGATCCTGTTTCTTCTGAGGCAATGTCAGTTGATCCAGATCACTTAGTTCATTGGTGAACAAGGGAGGTTCATCTTCCCAGGTTTCAATACCAAATAATTTGGCATTCAGCTTCATGATTGCACCAAGGAACTTGGCAGCTTGCTCTTCAGTAACATCCTCATTCTCTTCAGAAGAGGAATACTCATCAGAGCTCATGAAGGGCATAAGGAGGTTTAATGGAATCTCTATGGTCTCTAGATGAGTCTCAGATTCCTTTGGTTCCTCAGAGGGAAACTCCTTATTGATCACTGGACGTCCCAGGAGGTCTTCCTCACTGAGATTCACGTCCTCAACCTCCCTTACAGGTTCGGCCATGGTGGTTATGTCAATGGCCTTGCACTCTCCTTTTGGATTTTCTTCTGTATTGCTTGGGAGAGTACTAGGAGGGATTTCAGTGATCCTTTTACTCAGCTGGCCCACTTGTGCTTCCAAATTTCTAATGGAGGATCTTGTTTCATTCATGAAACTCACAGTGGCCTTAGATAGATCAGAGACTAAATTTGCTAAGCTAGATGGATTCTACTCAGAATTCTCTGTCTGTTGCTGAGTGGATGATGGAAAAGGTTTACTATTGTTAAACCTATTTCTTCCACCATTATTAAAGCCTTGTTGAGGCTTTTGTTGATCCTTCCATGAGAAATTTGGATGATTTCTCCATGATGGATTATAGGTGTTTCCATAGGGTTCACCCATATAATTTACCTCTGCTATTGCAGGGTTCTCAGGATCATAGGTCTCTTCTTCAGAAGGCGCCTCTTGAGTACTGTTGGATGCAGCTTGCATTCCATTCAGACTCTGAGAAATCATATTGACTTGCTGAGTCAATATTTTATTCTGAGCCAATATGGCATTCAGAGTATCAATTTCAAGAACTCCCTTCTTCATAGGCACCCCATTACTCACAGGATTCCTCTCAGAAGTGTACATGAACTGGTTATTAGCAGCCATGTCAATGAGTTTTTGAGCTTCTGCAGGCGTTTTATTTAAGTGAATGGATCCACCTGCGGAAGTATCCAATGACATTTTAGCCAATTCAGATAGACCATCATAGAATATATCCAGGATGGTCCATTCTGAAAGCATGTCAGAAGGACACTTTTTGGTCAGTTCTTTGTACCTCTCCCAAGCTTCATAGAGGGATTCACCTTCTTTCTGTCTGAAGATCTGAACATCCACTCTAAGCTTACTCAGCTTTTGAGGAGGAAAGAACTTGGCTAAGAAAGTCTTGACCAGCTTATCCCAAGAGTTCAGGCTATCCTTAGGTTGAGAGTCCAACCATACTCTAGCTCTGTCTCTTACAGCAAAAGGGAAAAGCATGAGCCTGTAGACTTCAGGATCTATTCCATTAGTCTTAACCGTATCACATATCTGTAAGAATTCAGTTAAGAACTGAAAAGGATCTTCAGATGGAAGTCCATGAAACTTGCAGTTTTGCTGCATCAGAGAAATTAATTGAGGTTTAAGCTCAAAATTGTTTGCTCCAATGTTAGGGATGGAGATGCTTCTTCCATGTAAATTAGAATTAGGTGCAGTAAAGTCACCAAGCATCCTCCTTGCATTATTATTATTTTCGGCTGCCATCTCCTCTTCTTGTTCGAAAATTTCTGAAAGGTGCTTGCTGGATTGTTGTAATTTAGCTTCTCTTAGTTTCCTCTTCAGAGTCCTTTCAGGTTCTGGATCTGCTTCAACAAGAATATTCTTGTCTTTGCTCCTGCTCATATGAAAAAGAGGGAACAGAAAAAAAATAATAATAATAATAATAGGGATCCTTTTTACCCAGGTATAGAGGTCCCTGTGTGAGTAGAAGAAAAGAAGAAGAGAAAATCTGAACTCAGAGAGAGAGAGG
The DNA here is from genome assembly GCF_059453495.1 of Arachis ipaensis. Classification (NCBI taxonomy): domain Eukaryota; kingdom Viridiplantae; phylum Streptophyta; class Magnoliopsida; order Fabales; family Fabaceae; genus Arachis; species Arachis ipaensis. The sequence continues at coordinate 61,928,806 of NC_142441.1, forward strand.
GGGGTTCAGATTTTTGGTGAGTGAGGAAGAGGATTTTCGAAAATTATTTTTGAAAAATGGTTAGTGATTTTCGAAAATTTTTTTTTTGAAAAAGGTTAGTAATTTTCGAAAATAAAAATAAAAAATTATAATAATTAGTTAATTAAAAAGAAATTTTGAAAAAGAGGGAAGATATTTTCGAAAATTAGAGAGAGAGAGGTAGTTAGGTAGTTGAAAAAGATAAGAAACAAACAAAAAGTTAGTTAGTTAGTTGAAACAAATTTGAAAATCAATTTTGAAGAGATAAGAAGATAGGAAGTTAGAAAAGATATTTTAAAATCAAATTTTTGAAAAAGATAAGATAAGAAGATATTTTTGAAAAGATATGATTGAAATTAGTTTTGAAAAAGATTTTATTTTTAAAATCACAATTAATGACTTGATTCACAAGAAATCACAAGATATGATTCTAGAACTTAAAGTTTGAATCTTTCTTAACAAGTAAGTAAGAAACTTGAAATTTTTGAATCAAAACATTAATTGTTGAGGATATTTTCGAAAATTATGAGATAAATTAAGAAAAAGATTTTTGAAAAATATTTTTATAATTTTCGAAAATAAATAATAAAAAAAATGAAAAAGATTTGATTTTTGAAAAAGATTTTGAAAAAGATAAGATATTTAAATGGAAAATTTGATTTGACTCATAAAAACAACTAGATTTTAAAAATTTTTTAAAAAGTCAAATCTAGTTTTCGAAATTTTAAGAGAGTAAAAAGGAGAAAATATTTTTTTTTTGATTTTTTGAATTTTTAATGATGAGAGAGAAAAAACTAAAACATCATTTTCATGTTTTTCTCTTTCTTTTTGGATCAAAACAAGGAATGCATGCAAGAACACTATGATTGTCAAGATGAGCACCAAGAACACTTTGAAGATCAAGATGAACATCAAGACTTATTTTTGAAAATTTTTATATGCAAAGAAAACATGCAAGACACCAAACTTAGAAATCTTTCATGTTTAGACTCTATGGATGCAAAAATGCATATGAGAAACAAGAAAAGATGCCAAACAAGAAAACATCAAGATCAAACAAGAAGACTTACCAAGAACAACTTGAAGATCATGAAGAACACTATGAATGCATGAATTTTTCGAAAAATGCAAGATGAACATGCAATTGACACCAAACTTTAAAATCTGACTCAAGACTCAAACAAGAAACACAAAATATTTTTGATTTTTTTTTATGATTTTCTAATTTTATTTTTGGTTTTTTTGAAAATTATATGAAAAAGAAAAATAAGGATTCCAAAATTTTTAATATGAATTCCAGGAATCTTGCCATGTTAGTCTAAAGCTCCAATCTGAGGGTTAGACATGGCTTAATAGCCAGTCAAGCTTTAGCATGTAACATCAGAATATATTGCTCATTACTTATCAAATTAACTTGCCTCTATGTTGATGGCTGGAAGCCCCTATCCAAAAGAATTAGACATGGCTTTACAGCCAGCCAGGCTTCAACATGCTTCATGAAACTCTAGAATTCATTCTTAAAAATTCTGAAGAAAAATATATTTTTGAAAAGATTTATTTTTTTTTTCGAAAACATATGAGAAATTTTTGAAAGGTTTTTGAAAAATTTTTGAAAATAAAATAAAAAGAAAATTACCTAATCTGAGCAATGATGACATGTCACCATGTCATGTTTTTCTATGCTTTTTCCTTTGTTTTCAATAGGTTTTATGCACTTTCTTGAGCCATAAGTAAGCCAATTGGGTGAAATTTCATATTTTCTTTGATTCAATCAACCATAGATGAATTAATGCAATTTCATGAGATTTTAGGCTATAATTGTCATATATTATGAAAGAATAACAAACTCATGATTTTGAGCATAGCTTTGATGTGTTTGGTTGATTGATGATAGGTGAAAAGAGTTTTGAAGAAGGTTGAAGGAAGAAGGAATGGCTAGGAGCAAGAGAGAACAAAAAGTTTGAGCCAAAGTTTGCCTCAAACCTTAGCTCAAACTTTTGGAAGAGTTGAAAACATCCTAGAGGAAAAAAGTTTGAGCCAAAGTTTGCCTCAAACTTTAGCTCAAACTTTTGGAAGAATTGAAAACACCCTGGAGGAAAAAGCTTGAGCCAACGTTTGCCTCAAACTTTTTGGAAAACGTTGGCATCACAAAAACAACACCCTGGAGCAAAAGCTTGCGCCAACGTTTGTCTCAAACGTTTTGGCAAACGTTGGTGCCACACACCACAACAGCCTGAAGGGGTATACTTCGAACAAGAATAACTTGAGCTACAAAGCTCCAAATGAGGTGATTCAAAAAGCAATGGAAAGTAGGAATCGAGAGCTTTTCAAGAATATATGGCACTGCATGGTGGACACTAAAATTGAGGGAGAAAACTGCCCCGCAATGTGCATAAACGAACATGGTGGCAACCTGCAGTGAGGCCAACTGACCTCTGCACCTTCGACGGAGTATAACTCGAGCTGTAGAGCTCCAAATGATGCGCTTCCAACAGCATTGGAAAGTAGACATTCAGGGCTTTCCAACAATATATAATAGTATTGGGTGGACAATACGTTTGAGCCTCCAGAACTGGCGTTTTCGACCACGTTTGAGGCAAACTTTACCTCAAACGCTGCACACCAAAGCCAGCGACCCTGCCCTCTTCAAATGCGCATAACTTGAGTTGTAGATGTCCAATTGAAGTGATTCTAATTGGGTTAGAAAGCTGACATTCAGAGCTTTCCAACCATATATAATAGTCTATAGTGGGCATGAAATTGGCAATTTTGACAAGAGGACAAAGTAGCGCCAAACGTGGATGACAGCAAAAAGAGCAAGCTGCTACAAAAAGCTTGAGTCAAAGTTTGCCTCAAACTTTGACTCAAACTTTTTTTGGTTAATGGTCCGGTTCAAAGCTTAAATATTTCCCAAGGTCAAGAGCAATCAACAGAGGCTATTTTCAACCCAATTCCATCAAGGCCAAAAGCCCAATTGACATCACTCAAAGGCACAAGAAACAATTTGATTAGGAATTTCATTTTCTTTGTAATTTGCTTTTCAATTTCATTTTCATTTGTCATGTTTGTAAAAGCCTATAAAAAGGCATCATTTTTATTTTAGAGAGGAGAGTCCCATCAGAGAGTACAGGGGAGCTCCATTAGAGAGCTCTCTCTTAGTTTTCATTCTTGTCTTGAATCTTGGGTTGAGAATTGAAGAAATTCTGTTTCAATCTCACCTTGAGAATTTTCTTGTTTACTTTCTCTGCACAATTGAATTTCCATTCCTGTTCACTGCTTCACCTTCTCTTGGCTTCTGCAATTTACTTTTCTTTAATTTCTCTTGCAATTGTTCTTGTTGGATCAAGGAAGGATTTGAGATCTAGACTTGTTTTCTAGTCTCTTCCACTCCTGAGATCTTCAATCTTCTTTTAAATTGCTGCAAATTAAGCATAGTCTTTCTGTCTTTAAAGTCTTTAAGAAATTCTACTTTCTGTTGCATTGTTTCCAATTTGCTTCTCTGTTTATATTGCTCCCAGCACCTAGTTCGATTTATTCTTCCTGCAATTTACATTTCCAGTTGCTTGATCTATTGCTTTCTTTAATTTCCAGCACCCACTCCCCTTTAATTTAATGCAATTTATATTTCTTGTCATTTAAGATTTTGCCAATTTACATTTCTTGCTCTTTAAGTTTCTGTCCAATTTTACTTTCTGCAACTTTATAATTCCTGCAATTTACTTTCTGTTGGCTACCTCTCATCCAATTTCACTTAAATGTTAGCTTGACTAAACTAATCACCCACTAAAGTTGCTTGATCCATCAGTCCCTGTGGGATCGACCTCACTCACGTGAGTTTTACTACTTGATACGACCCGGTATACTTGCCGGTTAGATTTGGGTGTTTTGGAAATTCGTTTTTCCACAAATTTTCCCATCAAGTTTTTGGCGCCATTGCTGGAGATTGATTTGGATCAACAATGATTAAGTGGGTGAGAAGTCTAGATCAAGCATTTTCTTTATTTTTGTTTTCTATTTTAGATTGAAACCAAGGTGTTTGGGTTTTTGCCTCACTAAGAAATTCTCATCTCTGATATGAGTAATTTCAATTTTCATTGATGTTTGCAAAATACAAATGGAGTTCAACTCATCATTTGGTCAAAAAAAATTTTTTGGGATATTACCCACCATCATCAATCTCTAATGATGGCTGGGAATATCACCAAGAAACTTCAAATTCTGGGCACTCCAATTCATGGAGCTATGCCTCAGAACCACAAGATGAGAAAGAAAATCATATGGGATATTTCCCTCCACCACAAAATGCTGCAAGTCATGATTTTAATGGTGGATGGGAAGGGAATTCTAATGCTCCATTTGATATTCATCCGAAGATATCATCACTTGACCACGCTTCAACAGAAAGCCTCTGTCAAAACTCACCACCCACACAAACTTCCATGAACCAAAGACTCTCAAAGCTTGAGTCCATGCTCAAAAGAATTGCGGAGGAGAAAGAGAAATACCAGAAAGAACAAGAGAACTCCCTCAAAAACATGGAAGTGTAGTTAGGCAAATTGTTGAATGCAAGGAAGGAGGAAATGGAAAAACAAGAACACAAAGTCCCTATGTCAAGTGAAATTGCAAAAAAGGAAGAGGTGGTGAAAGTATTGGAACCTGAAACTGCACTTGAGATGACAAGAGGACCTGAACACTCACAACCTCCTCAAACTCCCCTGGACCAAAAAGTCTCAACAATTGACTCTGAGATTGAAAGGTATGAAGAGGAGATGAAGAAAGCTTGGGAAGATCAACAAACCTCCTCCATGAAAGAGCTATTAAAGCAAATGTTGAGTGCAAAGAAAGGAGTGGAGGAGCAAGAAAGTGAGGAAGTCATTCCAGAAAATTTACACTCAAGTGAGGAAGAGTTCATGGAACCACTGATTCAAAAGACTCTGGATGAATACAAAACTCCAATAATCACACAGCAACCAAGACTTGGATTCAAAGAAGTGAAGGCAACTAACAAGAGCACCAATCCTGTCCCTAATCCAGCAAGCAAGATCAATCAAGCCATTTGCAAAAGGAAGCTTGCTGAGGAAAGGCCAAGGCAAGGGACAGTAGCTGAAACTTCTCCTCCTTTGAAGTCATTTCTCTTAACAAATTGGAAGAAGAGGAAGAAAGTAAAGAACAGGTAGACAGTAGGTACGTTTCTTCTCCTTGCTTTGTTTAAATTTCAATAAATTGGCATATGGTTACATTCTAAGTTTGGTGTTGCCTTGCAACAAATTGTTTTCAATCTTTTTGGATGATTGCATCAAATCAAAAAATGAAAGTGACACACCAAGATTCTAAGTTTGGTGTGCCACTTCTTTTCTATGCAATTCATTCAAGCAACACTACTTGTCTGCATAATCATAATGCCCTTTGCAGTGTCATTTTGGATAATTTAGTTTCTCTCTCTACTCTATTCATTTACTTGTTTTTAGTGCTTTCTTTTATTAACTGTTTTTGTTAATACATCACCAAGAGACCCTTATTCATGACATATTCTTTACTTGGTGATTGTATTTAACATATAACAGTTTCTTTCATTTAGTTTTATTTCAAATAAATTGACATGTGGTTGCATTCTAAGTTTGGTGTTGCTATGCAACAAAATTTGGTTCTAATCCTTACAAGATACTTGCATCAATTCTAAGTGAAAGTGTCACACTAAGTTTGGTGTGCCACTTATTCTTTATGCAAAGTATTATGCTCACCTTCTTATGTTTGCAATCACAGGGTCTCTATCTCCTGTGCCTTGATTACTATCTTCAATTTTGGTTGCTTAGAACACATGTACTACTAACTTTTCATTGTGTAAGACACTCATGATCCATCTTAGCCCCATAGCCATTGTTCTAATTATTGCTTGAGGATGAGCAAGCATTCTGAGTTTGGCAAGGGAAGGAGGAAGAATAGAGGAAAAAGGACAACAATAATGAAGATGAACTACAAGGTTGTAGAGTTCCCTTTCTCCTCATTTGTTTCCAGCACTTAAATTGCATGATTGTCTTCATCCTTTCTGTTTACATGTGTGTATGAATAAAGCATAACTTGAATCTTGATTTGCAACATGGTGCTATGTCATTATGATTACCAACTTGAGTTTTGTGAATTCAAAAGCAACAAAGTATCATGATCATAAACAAACAAGGCATTAAAGAAGATTTTAGCATGTGCATAAAAGTATTGGAAAGCTAGTATGTTTGATTGTTGCTTAATTACATTGGATTTTATTTAATTGAAGTTTTCATCTAGGACATTTTGTGAAATCTTTTGAAAATCATGAAAACCTTGAAGAGGCAAATACAATTAAAGCAAGAAAAGAAAAAGGGAAAGAATGAGAAAGCTGAAGGCTCTGAGTACCAATGGCAATTTATTTGTTAAGTACTTGTGGTGTTTATGTATCAAGCCAAATGCTTGAAAACAAAACACTTAGAAGTCAAGGTTAGGCTCAAAGTGCAAAAGCATTCCCTCAAAGCTCAAGGTTCTGAGCATCAATGATTAGAGAGTCAAGAAAAGAAAAGAAAAACGAGCTTAATGAAGTCCTCTAATCAAATGCTTGTGGTGCTTATGTATCAAGTGGTAAAACTTGAAAACAAAGCATTTAGAAGTCGTAGCTTTGTTATCAACTCATGGGGCAAAGCACCCAAAAGGAGAAGCTAAATAAGAAAATCAAAAGCTTGTTTCAAGGAAGAAATATAAAAGAAAGATTTCATAAATTGAGTTAGAGAGAAGCATCAATCATTTACATCTCTTTTGTAATTGTAGCATGCATAGAAAACTAGCTTGCCATGAACATTGAGTTGCTATTCTTCTTACCTTGGATTGTCAATCTCTATTGCATGATTCTTTTCTTGCTTGGGGACAAGCAAGGTTTAAGTTTGGTGTTGTGATGACATGTCACCATGTCATGTTTTTCTATGCTTTTTCCTTTGTTTTCAATAGGTTTTATGCACTTTCTTGAGCCATAAGTAAGCCAATTGGGTGAAATTTCATATTTCCTTTGATTCAATCAACCATAGATGAATTAATGCAATTTCATGAGATTTTATGCTATAATTGTCATATATTATGAAAGAATAACAAACTCATGATTTTGAGCATAGCTTTGATGTGTTTGGTTGATTGATGATAGGTGAAAAGAGTTTTGAAGAAGGTTGAAGGAAGAAGGAATGGCTAGGAGCAAGAGAGAACAAAAAGTTTGAGCCAAAGTTTGCCTCAAACTTTAGCTCAAACTTTTGCAAGAATTGAAAACACCCTGGAGGAAAAAGTTTGAGCCAACGTTTGCCTCAAACATTTTGGCAAACGTTGGCATCACAAAAACAACACCTTGGAGCAAAAGCTTGCGCCAACGTTTGCCTGCCAACGTTTGTCTCAAACTTTTTGGCAAACGTTGGCGCCACACACCACAACAGCCTGAAGGGGTATACTTCCAACAAGAATAACTTGAGCTACAGAGCTCCAAATGAGGTGATTCAAAAAGCAATGGAAAGTAGGAATCGAGAGCTTTCCAAGAATATATGGCACTGCATGGTGGACACTAAAATTGAGGGAGAAAACTGCCCCGCAATGTGCATAAACGAACATGGTGGCAACCTGCAGTGAGGCCAACTGACCTCTGCACCTTCGACGGAGTATAACTCGAGCTGTAGAGCTCCAAATGATGCGCTTCCAATGGCATTGGAAAGTAGACATTCAGGGCTTTCCAACAATATATAATAGTATTGGGTGGACAATACGTTTGAGCCTCCAGAACTGGCGTTTTCGACCACGTTTGAGGCAAACTTTACCTCAAACGCTGCACACCAAAGCCAGCGACCCTGCCCTCTTCAAATGAGCATAACTTGAGTTGTAGATGTCCAATTGAAGTGATTCTAATTGGGTTAGAAAGCTGACATTCAGAGCTTTCCAACCATATATAATAGTTTATAGTGGGCATGAAATTGGCAATTTTGACAAGAGGACAAAGTACCGCCACAAGATATGCAAGGGAGGATCCACGTTTGAGCTAAAGTTTGACCTCAAACTTTAAGCCAAACGTGGATGACAGCAAAAAGAGCAAGCTGCAACAAAAAGCTTGAGTCAAAGTTTGCCTCAAACTTTGTTTTTTGGTTAATGGTCCGGTTCAAAGCTTAAATATTTCCCAAGGTCAAGAGCAATCAACAGAGGCTATTTTCAACCCAATTCCATCAAGGCCAAAAGCCCAATTGACATCACTCAAAGGCACAAGAAACAATTTGATTAGGAATTTCATTTTCTTTGTAATTTGCTTTTCAATTTCATTTTCATTTGTCATGTTTGTAAAAGCCTATAAAAAGGCATCATTTTTATTTTAGAGAGGAGAGTCCCATCAGAGAGTACAGGGGAGCTCCATTAGAGAGCTCTCTCTTAGTTTTCATTCTTGTCTTGAATCTTGGGTTGAGAATTGAAAAAATTCTGTTTCAATCTCACCTTGAGAATTTTCTTGTTTACTTTCTCTGCACAATTGAATTTCCATTCCTGTTCACTGCTTCACCTTCTCTTGGCTTCTGCAATTTACTTTTCTTTAATTTCTCTTGCAATTGTTCTTGTTGGATCAAGGAAGGATTTGAGATCTAGACTTGTTTTCTAGTCTCTTCCACTCCTAAGATCTTCAATCTTCTTTTAAATTGCTGCAAATTAAGCATAGTCTTTCTGTCTTTAAAGTCTTTAAGAAATTCTACTTTCTGTTGCATTGCTTCCAATTTGCTTCTCTATTTATATTGCTCCCAGCACCTAGTTCGATTTATTCTTCCTGCAATTTACATTTCCAGTTGCTTGATCTATTGCTTTCTTTAATTTCCAGCACCCACTCCCCTTTAATTTCATGCAATTTACATTTCTTGTCATTTAAGATTTTGCCAATTTACATTTCTTGCTCTTTAAGTTTCTATCCAATTTTACTTTCTGCAACTTTATAATCCCTGCAATTTACTTTCTGTTGGCTACCTCTCATCCAATTTCACTTAAATGTTAGCTTGACTAAACTAATCACCCACTAAAGTTGCTTGATCCATCAATCCCTGTGGGATCGACCTCACTCACGTGAGTTTTACTACTTGATGCGACTCGGTATACTTGCCGGTTAGATTTGGGTGTTTTGGAAATTTGTTTTTCCACAAATTTTCCCATCAAGCAACAAGATGAACCGTCAGTTGTCCAAACTCGAACAATCCCCGGCAATGGCGCCAAAAACTTGGTGTTGTTGCCAGACCGAAAATTTGGCACTGATGTTACCGAACCAAAAGCTTGCCGAAAACTCGAACAATCCCCGGCAACGGCGCCAAAAACTTGGTGCACGAATTTGTGAGCTCTGGTAATGGCTCCAAAAACTTGGTGCTCTAATCTCAATTCATAATTTGTCACAACTTCGATACAACTAACCAGCAAGTGCACTGGGTCGTCCAAGTAATAAACCTTACGTGAGTAAGGGTCGATCCCACGGAGATTGTTGGTATGAAGCAAGCTATGGTCACCTTGTAAATCTCAGTCAGGCGGATAATAATTGATTATGGAGTTTTCAAAAATAATACTAATTAAACAGAAAATAGGGATAGAAACACTTATGTAATTCATTGGTGAGAATTTCAGATAAGCGTGTAGAGATGCTTTCGTTCCTCTGAATCTCTGCTTTCCCGCTGTCTTCATCCAATCAGTCTTACTCCTTTCCATGGCTGGCTTTATGCAAGGGCATCACTATTGTCAATGGTTACATCCCCTCCTCTTGTCAAAATGGTCCAAATGCTCTGTCACAACACGGCTAATCATCTGAGGTTCTCGATCATGCTGGAATAGGATTCACCCTCCTTTTGCATCTGTCACTACGCCCAGCACTCGCGAGTTTGAAGCTCGTCACAGCCATTCAATCCCATAATCCAACTCAGAATACCACAGACAAGGTTTAGACCTTCCGGATTCTCATGAATGCCGCCATCAATCTAGCTTACACCACGAAGATTCTGATTAAGAGATCTAAGAGATAATCATTCAATCGAAGGTAGAACGGAAGTGGTTGTCAGGCACGCGTTCATGGGGAATGATGATGATTGTCACGTTCATCACATTCAGGTTGAAGTGCGAATGAATATCTTAGAAGCGGAATAAGTTGAATTGAATAGAAAACAGTAGTAAGATATTTTCGAAAATTAAAATGAAAAAATTAAAATTTTAGTTAATTAAAAAGAAATTTTTAAAAAAGGGGGAAGATATTTTTGAAAATTAGAGAGAGAGAGTTAGTTAGGTGGTTTTGAAAAAGATAAGAAACAAACAAAAAGTTAATTAGTTAGTTGAAACAAATTTTGAAAAGATAAGGAGTTAGGAAGTTAGAGAAGATATTTTGAAATCAAGTTTTTGAAAAAGATAAGATAAGAAGATATTTTTGAAAAGATATAATTGAAATTAGTTTTTGAAAAAGATTTGATTTTTAAAATCACAATTAATGACTTGATTCACAAGAAATCACAAGATATGATTCTAGAACTTAAAGTTTGAATCTTTCTTAACAAGCAAGTAACAAACTTGAAATTTTTTAATCAAAACATTAATTGGTGATGTTATTTTCGAAAATTTGATATAAAAATAAGAAAAATATTTTTGAAAAATGTTTTTAGAATTTTTGAAAATAACTAAGAAAGTTGAAAAAGATTTGATTTTTGAAAAAGATTTTGAAAAAGATAAGATTTTTAAATTGAAAATTTGATTTGACTCATAAAAACAACTAGATTTTAAAAATTTTTGAAAAAGTCAAATCTAATTTTCGAATTTATGAGAGAGAAAAAGGGACAGATATTTTTTTTTATGTTTGAATTTTTAATGAAGAGAGAGAAAAATAAGACAAATGATGCAATGCATGAGAATTTTAGATCAAAACATGTGATGCATGCAAGAATGCTATGAATGTCAAGATGAACACCAAGAACACTATGAATGTTAAGATGAACACCAAGAACATATTTTCAAAAAAATTTTTATGCAAGGAAAACATGCAAGACACCAAACTTAGAATTCTTTAATGCTTAGACACTAAGAATTCAAGAATGCATATGAAAAACAAGAAAAGACACAAAACATGCAAATGCAAAGATCAAACAAGAAGACTTGCCAAGAACAACTTGAAGATCATGAAGAACACTATGAATGCATGAAAATTTTCGAAAAATGCAAGATGCACATGCAATTGACACCAAACTTAAAACATGACTCAAGACTCAAACAAGAAACATGAAAAATATTTTTGATTTTTATGATTTTCTAATTTTTTTGTATTTTTTTTTTCATTCGAAAATTAGTGTGAAAAAGAAAAATAAGGATTCCAAAATTTTTAATATGAATTCCAGGAATCTTATGCTCTTTAATCTAAAGCTCCAGTCTAGGAATTAGACATGGCTCACTAGCCAGCCAAGCTTTCAATGAAAGCTCCGGTCTAAAACACTAGACATGGCCAATGGCCAGCCAAGCTTCAGCAAACATAGATACCTCTCATGTATACAACAGCTGATATTTCATCCAACTTCATATACTTATGAGTAGAAGCCTCAGTCCAAAAGAATTTAGACATGGCATTACAGCCGGCCAGGCTTCACATGCTTCATGAAACACTAGAATTCATTCTTTAAAAATTTTGAATAACAAATATATTTTTTTTACAAAACATTTTTATTTTTTCGAAAACAAAAGAAAAACTTTTGAAAGATTTTTTTGAAAACTTTTTGAAAACAAAACAAAAAGAAAATTACCTAATCTGAGCAACAGTATGAACCGTCAGTTGTCCAAACTCAAACAATCCCCGGCAACGGCGCCAAAAACGTGGTGTGCAGAAATTGTGATTACACTTTAATTATGTAAAATTCATCGCTCTTTCTTTCCCTGGTAATGGTGCCAAAAACATGATGCCAATACCATGGTTCACAACTTCGCACAACTAACCAGCAAGTGCACTGGGTCGTCCAAGTAATACCTTACGTGAGTAAGGGTCGAATCCCACGGAGATTGTTGGTATGAAGCAAGCTATGGTCACCTTTTAAATCTCAGTCAGGCGGATATAAAATAGTAATGGGGTTTTCGAAAATAATTAATAAAATAGGGATAGAAATACTTATGTAAATCATTGGTGAGAATTTCAGATAAGCGAATAGAGATGCTTTCGTTCCTCTGAACCTCTGCTTTCCTGCTATCTTCATCCAATCAGTCTTACTCCTTTCCATGGCTGGCTTTATGTGATACATCACTACTGTCAATGGCTAATTTCGGTCTTCTCTCGGGAAAATGATCCAAATGCCCTGTCACGACACGGCTAATCGTCTGGAGGCATCACCCTTGTCAATGGTTTCATCCTATCCTCTCAGTGAAAATGGTCAACGCACCCTGTCACGGCACGGCTATTCATCTGTCGGTTCTCGATCATGCTGGAATATGATTTACTATCCTTTTGCGTCTGTCACTACGCCCGGCAATCGTGAGTTTGAAGTTCGTCACAGTCATCCAATCATTGAATCCTACTCGGAATACCACAGACAAGGTTTAGACTTTCCGGATTCTCTTGAATGCCGCCATCATTCTAGCTTACACCACGAAGATTCCGATTAAGAGATCTAAGAGATACTCATTCAATCTAATGTAGAACGGAAGTGGTTGTCAGGCACGCGTTCATAGGGAATGATGATGATTGTCACGTTCATCACATTCAGGTTGAAGTGCGAATGAATATCTTAGAAGCGAAATAAGATGAATTGAATAGAAAACAGTAGTACTTTGCATTAATCTTTGAGGAACAGCAGAGCTCCACACCTTAACCTATGGAGTGTAGAAACTCTACCGTTAAAAGTACATAAGTGAATGGAGGGTAGGCATGGCCGAGTGGCCAGCCTCCCATGGAGGTCTAGAGATCTAAAAATGATCAAAAGATGTCTAATACAATAGTAAAAAGTCCTATTTATAATAAACTAGCTACTAGGGTTTACAGAAGTAAGTAATTGATGCATAAATCCACTTCCGGGGCCCACTTGGTGTGTGCTTGGGCTGAGCTTGAAGTCTACACGTGGAGAGGTCATTCTTGGAGTTGAACGCCAGCATTTGTGCCAGTTTGGGCGTTCAACTCTGGTTTTGGATCCTTTTCTGGCGCTGGACGCCAGAATTGGGCAGAGAGCTGGCGTTGAACGCCAGTTTGCGTCCTCTATTCTTGGCCAAAGCATAGACTATTATATATTTCTGGAAAGCTCTGGATGTCTACTTTCCAACGCAACTGGAAGCGCACCATTTCGAGTTCTGTAGCTCCAGAAAATCCACTTTGAGTGCAGGGAGGTCAGAATCCAACAGCATCAGCAGTCCTTCTTCAACCTCTGAATCTGATTTTTGCTCAAGTCCCTGAATTTCCGCCAGAGAATACCTGAATTCACAGAAAAACACACAAACTCATAATAAAGTCCAGAAATGTGGATTTAACATGAAAACTAATGAAAACATCCCTAAAAGTAACCAGATTCTACTAAAAACATAATAAAAACAATGTTAAAAAGCGTATACATTATCCGCTCATCAGAATGCACTTGCAACTCTTTTTCTTTGAATTATTCCTTGTGAGCTCTTGATACTGCTCACTTTGTGAGCTGAGCTTGGTCTTTCCTTTCCTTGTTTCTTGGTCTTGTGTTGTGCTCAGCTCACTAAGTGAGCAGAGCTTTGTGCCTTGGTCCCTTGAGAGAGAGTGTAGCGCTCCCTTGGTGAGCTTGGTGCTCTTGGAGAGAGCTTCATGGTTTGTTGCGCCACAGTTCCTCCTTTCTTGGCCACACTTTTTCTTCCTTGGGCTATACTTCTTAGGCTACGCTTTCTTCTTTTCTTCTTTTCTTCACCTATAATTAATCAAAACAACCAATCAAAGTATCACCAAATTCACAAGGTTTATAAATCATTAAAAATCAATTAAATTTAGCCTAAACCTCATGATTTAGCATCAATTATATGGTAGTTGTTTGATTCAAAGAAGTCATACATTTTCATTCCAAATTACTTACTTAGAATGCAAGAAAGTGCATAAAACCAAATAAAAATAAAGAAAAGGGCTAGTAAAACTAGGCTAAGATGACTTGTCATCACAACACCAAACTTAAAACTTGCTTGTCCCCAAGCAAGCATCAAACATAAGAGAAGATAGAATGAGATAGATAAGTATATATGTTCTTATTAAACAGATAATTGAATTTGGTCTATGGGGTTTTATGCAGATCTAAAGTAGCTCATTTATTACTTGCTGTCAAAACAAACAATGTTTCTTTAAGGGTTCACCAAGGTTGCTGCTATAACTCCTTACTTTTTGCTCATTTCCCTTGTTAGCTTTTCTTGTTTCTTTTGCATAAAGAGCTTATTACTTATTAAAGGCTTGGTGGCAAATGTTGCAGTGGCCTTTGGCTTATTTTCACTCAATATTTCTTCACCACAGACACATGGGTCACCTTTTTCTTCCTAGGATCATTGATGCCCAGCATCTCTTTGGATCACTAAATGTTTTGTAGCTAGGTTGCTCTTTATTGTGGACTTTCAGTTGGCAATCCCAAATCAGTTGATCTAAGTTGCCAAGTTTTAAAATACTCCTTAGAACCTACTTGTCCAAGCATATCCTAGTACACAAACACCACAGGCATATGTCCTAGGGTCCAAGCTATTGGTGTCTAGCCTTATTGTTTGTTTCTTTTGCAAACTTTTGGCTTTTCTTCTTTCTTTTTCTTTTTGTTTTGGTTTATTTTCAAGGGGCTTTCAATAATTGAGAGATCATAGTAGCAGACTAGCTTAGGCTTCAAGTACAAAGTCATTTTGCAGCATTTATTCTATGAGCTAACAATTGAATCAAACACACACCACCACTAACTTCCATCCTAACTTTTGCAACATTGAACAATTACTTTTCTAAATCAAACATCTTTCTTTTATTCAAACAGCAAGGGGAACAAGACAAAGTATTCAAGTCAATGAATGATGACAATTATTATGCAGATAGTTTATTCTTAGCTGACTACTAATGTAAGCAAAAGGAATAGTAGAACATAAAGTAATTGGAGGCATGTCATGTTTCAGATATGCATCTTCCTTATTTAAGTACGAATAAGAAGAAAAACTTCACCACTTTTATTTGTCAGGCATTTCCATTCTTTTGGATTTACTGGATTCTCCCTTCTTCTTCTTCCTCTTCTGTCCATAATTACGAAGTCTGTTGGGAAGATAAACTTCCCAACCTTTACTAACAGATTTTCCACAATGCCATTGGGTGTCTTGATTGATCTGTTAGCCATCACCAAAGACATCCTGGTAGGTTTGAGTTCCTCTATGGCAAGCTTTTTCATCATTGATAACGGCATCAGATTGATGCTAGCACCAAGGTCACAGAGAGCTTTGTCTAGGGTCATTTTGCATACGGTGCATGAAACTACAAAGCTCCCTGGATCTTTGAGCTTTGGTGCAATAACTCCTTGAATCACAGCACTACATTCTTCAGTGAGAAGTATAGTTTCCTTCTCTTGCCAACTTCTCTTCTTGTTGATGAGTTCTTTTAGGAACTTTGCATACAGGGGCATTTGTTCCAATGCTTCAGCCAATGGAATGTTTATCTCCAATTTCTTGAAGATTTCAAGAAATTTTGGAAAATGTTGGTCCTTAGTCTCCTTGTTGAACCTTTGAGGATATGGCAAGGGTGGTGTGAAGTTCATTCCCTGCCTTTGTTCCTTAGTTGGCTCTCTCATTGCTTCCTTCTCTTTCCTTGATTTTTGTGGCTGATCTTCCCTTTCTTTGAGTTCCTCTGAGGTCTACTTGCTTGCTGTCTCCTCCTTGTCATTGGTTGCTTCTTCTTCAGCTTGTTTCTTGTCACTTTCTTTTGGCTTCTTGGTTGCTTCTTCATTTTTCACCAGGATTTTTCCACTCCACAGTTGTATTGCCTTGCACTCCTCTTTTGGATTAGGGATGGTGTCACTTGGTAGTGAGCTTGATGGCCTTTCAATGGTAATTTGCTTGGAGAGTTGTCCAATTTGCCTTTTCATATTTTTCATGGAGGCTTCCTGGTTCCTTAATGTCATCTCTTGGTGCTTCATCATCTTTTCCATTAAGAGCCCCAAGTTGTTAATCCTTTGAGAGTCTTGTGAGATTGGTTGATTGTGGGGTGTTGAAGGTTGAGGGTAAGTATTTTGATTTGAGGCTTGGTTATTGGATGGATGATGGTTAGAATTGGGGTAGGTGTTTTGTGGTTTTCTGTATGTGGCTGGGCTATTATTTTGTTGGTTGTTTTGGTTCGTGTTTTTCCAATTGTTTTGGTTTAAGTTTCTCTGCCATGGCTATTGAGTTTGATTGTGGTTGTCTCCCCATCTGAGGTTGGGATGGTTCTTCCATGAAGGGTTGTAAGTATCACCATAGACTTTATTTGGCCCAGAATTTCGGTTGTGCATGTACTGGACTTGTTCTTGCTGTTGCTCCTCTTGAGTTTCTTCATTTTGCCCCCATGTGGATGATGGTTGGCTTGTGTTGACTGCTGCAACTTGGAGGCTATCAATCCTCTTGGCCATTTGCTCAAATTATTGTTGAATTTGCTGCTGCATCATTTTGTTTTGAGCTATGATTGAGTCCACTCCTTCCAACTCCATCACTCCCTTCCTTTGTGATGGTTGGCATTGCCTTTGGTGAGCAAAGAAATATTGGTTGTTGGCCACCATATCAATGAGATTTTGGGCTTCCTCTGCCGTTTTCATTAGTTGTAAAGAGCCTCCTGCTGAATAATCCAAAGCCTCTTGAGATTTCAGTGTCAGGCCTTCATATAAATTCTGCAATCTGTCCCACTCACTGAACATTCCCGGTGGACACTTCCTGATTAGAGCTTTGTATCGTTTCCATGCCTCATACAAGGGTTCAGCATCCATTTGTGTGAATGTTTGCACTTCAGTCTTCAATCTAATAACTCTTTGAGGTGGGTAAAATTTTGCAAGGAACTTGGTTACTAGATCATCCCAATTGTTGATGCTGTCTCTTGGGAAGGATTCCAACCATTGAGTGGCTTTATCTATGAGAGAAAAAGGAAATAACAGTAGCTTGTAACTGTCAGGGTGCACACCATTGGTTTTGATAGTGTCACAAATCCTTAAGAAGTTGGACAAGTGTTGGTTAGGGTCTTCAAGTGGTCCTCCTCCATAAGAACAATTGTTTTGAACCAAGGTGATGAGTTGTGGCTTTAGTTCAAAGTTATTTGCATTAACATTTGGGGTGAGAATGCTACTCCCACAATGTCTAGGATCTGCACATGTGTAGGAAGCCAAAACTCTCCTTTGGGGCTGACCATTGTCGTTGGCCACTCCCACTTGTGGATTTGTTGGATTTTCCTCCATTTCTTGGTTCTCTTCTCAACCTCCAAAGTGTTTCAGGATCAAAAGGTATGGATTCATCGCTTCTTCCTCCTGACATAAACACAGAACCAGGAACCAAAATTAAGCACTCTATTGCTAGAGTGAAGTTAGTGTTAACTTAAGCAAAAATTCAAACAGTTAGTATGCTTAGTAAAAAGAAAAATAAAAAGTGCTTAATCTAGACCACCACCTCACTTAATCATTGTCAACCTAATCAATCCCCGGCAACAGCCCCAAAAACTTGATGTGTGGAATACGATCCAACACAAAACTCACCGGCAAGTGTACCGGGTCGCATCAAGTAATAATAACTCACATGAGTGAGGTCGATCCCACAGGGATTGAAGGATTAAGCAATTTTATTTTAGTGGTTGATTTAGTCAAGCGAATCAAGTATTGGTTGAGTTGTTTGCAATTGGCAGAAACTAAATTGCTTGAAATGTAAAGGGAGAGGGGTAAAATGCAGTAAATTAAAGAACAAGAAAGTAAAAGTGCTGAAGCTTAAAGAACAAGTAAAGTAAATTGCAGAAACTTAGATTGCAAGAAATGTAAATAACTGAAGCTTAAAGTGCAAGAATTGTAAATTGCTTGAATTATAAAAGGAATTGGGAATTAGGATTGCATAATTTAAACAAGAACAAGTAAAGTGCATTAAACAAGAAGGTAGAAAATTTAATTGCAGTGGAGTAGATCTTAAACAGAAAAGTAAAATGCCCTGAAAGATTAAGAAAACAAAAAAGCAATGCTTAATTTGCAGCAATTTAAAAGTGGTTCAAGATTTCAGGAGTGGAAGAGACTAGATAACAAGTCTAGATCTCAAATCCTTCCTTGATCCAACAAGAACAATTGCAAAAGAAATAAAGAAAAGTAAATTGCAGAAAGAGTAGAAGAAGAAGCAATGAACAGAAAATGAAATTCAATTATGCAGAAAGTTTAAGAAGAGATCTCAAGGTGAGATTATAACAGAAGTTCTTCAATTCTTCACCCAAAATCCAAAGCAAGAAAATTAAAGAGTGCTCAAGTAAGAACAAGGAAGAAGAGAGATCAATTCTCCTTCCCAATTCTCTGAAATCTAAATTCAAAAACAAAAAGCTTAAAAATGAAAATGAGAGTTCAAAGAAAAATCAAAAGTAAAGTCTAAAAAAAGAAGAAGGTAAAAGTCCTAATTACATCAAACTAACTCCTATTTATACACTTTCTATTCTTGGATATGGGAATTTGGATGGCCTTTTAATTTGGTGAAGATTTGAATTTAATTGGATTTTTGGTTGATTTTTCAGCCCATGAGTAATTTGCTTCCAGGGGGATGCTCAGCTCACAAAGTGAGCTGAGCTTTGAGACTTAGTGTGGGGAGGCCTTGCGTAGCGTGCTGTTGCTTGGGAGAGGCATCAGGGGAAAGCTCAGCCCACAAAGTGAGCTGAGCATTGGTGTCTTGGTGCCAAATTTGTTCGCGCCTTGTGTTGCTGGACCGTGCCAATTTTGTTGTGCACTCCACTCCCCCTGGCCATGTCAAGATGCGCTAGTGTGATGCCCATGGGTAGTGCTCAGCTCTCCAAATGAGCTAAGCCTTGGGGTATTCAAGGGAAGGTCCTTGGTTCGAGACTTGCTGAGTGCATGCGCTGCCCATTTCTTTGGTTTTCTTGTGGTGCCTTACTTCCTTGCTTCCTCAAGGTGTGGAGTTCGAACCTTGGGGCATGCATTTGGCCATTTTTTGCTTATTTTTCCTTGTGAGTAGCGCTCCCCCATCCCCCTTTGGTCATGTGTTCAACTCTTGGAGAATGCACTTACAACTCATTTTCTTTGAATTATTCCTTGTGGGCTCTCGATACTGCTCACTTTGTGAGCTGAGCTTGGTCTTTCCTTTCCTTGTTTCTTGGTCTTGTGTTGTGCTCAGCTCACTAAGTGAGCAGAGCTTTGTGCCTTGGACCCTTGAGAGAGAGTGTAGCGCTCCCTTGGGGAGCTTGGTGCTCTTGGAGAGAGCTTCATGGTTTGTTGCGCCACACTTCTTCCTTTCTTGGCCACACTTTTTCTTCCATGGGCCACACTTCTTAGGCTACGCTTTCTTCTTTTCTTCTTTTCTTCACCTATAATTAATTAAAACAACCAATCAAAGTATCACCAAATTCACAAGGTTTATAAATCATTAAAAATCAATTAAATTTAGCCTAAACCTCATGATTTAGCATCAATTATATGGTAGTTGTTTGATTCAAAGAAGTCATGCATTTCCATTCCAAATTACTTACTTAGAATGCAAGAAAGTGCATAAAACCAAATAAAAATAAAGAAAAGGGCTAGTAAAACTAGGCTAAGATGACTTGTCATCACCCAGCACTCGCGAGTTTGAAGCTCGTCACAGCCATCCCTTCCCAGATCCTACTCGGAATACCACAGACAAGGTTTAGACTTTCCAAATCTCAGGAATGGCCATCCATGGGTTCTAACTTATACCACGAAGATTCTGATTAAGGAATCCAAGAGATACTCATTCAATCTAAGGTAGAACGGAAGTCGTTGTCAGGCACGTGTTCATAGGGAATGATGATGACTGTCACGATCACCACATTCATGTTGAAGTGCGAATGGATATCTTAGAAGCGGAATAAGTTGAATTGAATAGAAAAACAGTAGTACTTTGTATTAATTCATGAGGAACAGCAGAGCTCCACACCTTAATCTATGGTGTGTAGAAACTCTACTGTTGAAAATACATAAGTGATGAAGGTCCAGGTATGGCCGAATGGCCAGCCCCCATACGTGATCAATATGATCCAAAGTTCAACTTAAAATCATAAGATGTAAATACAATAGTAAAAAGTCATATTTATACTAAACTAGCTACTAGGGTTTACAAAAGTAAGTAATTGATGTATAAATCCACTTCCAGGGCCCACTTGGTGTGTGCTTGGGCCGAGCTTGAAGTTTACACGTGCAGAGGCTTCTTTTGGAGTTGAACACCAAGTTGTAACGTGTTTTTGGCGTTCAACTCTGGTTCGTGACGTGTTTCTGGCGTTTAACTCCAGACTACGGCATAGAACTGGCGTTCAATGCCCTTTTGTGTCATCTAAACTCGGCCAAAGTATGGACTATTATATATTGCTGAAAAGCCCTGGCTGTCTACTTTCCAACGCAATTAAAAGCGCGCCATTGTGAGTTCTGTAGCTCCAGAAAATCCACTTTGAGTGCAAGGAGGTCAGAATCCAACAGCATCAGCAGTCCTTCTTCTACCTCTGAATATGATTTTTGCTCAAGTCCCTCATTTTCAGCCAGGAAATACCTGAAATCACAGAAAAACACACAAACTCACAGTAAAGTCCATAAATGTGAATTTAACATAAAAACTAATAAAAACATCCCTAAAAGTAACTAGATCCTACTAAAATCATACTAAAAATAATGCCAAAAAGCATATAAATTATCCGCTCATCACAACACCAAACTTAAATTGTTGCTTGTCCCCAAGCAACTGAAAATCAAATAGGATAAAAAGAAGAGAATATACTATAAATTCTAAAATATCAATGAAACATAGCTCCAATCAGATGAGCGGGACTTGTAGCTTTTTGCCTCTTAAATAGTTTTGGCATCTCACTTTATCCATTGAAGTTCAGAATGATTGGCATCTATAGGAACTTAGAATTCAGATAGTGTTATTGATTCTCCTGGTTCAGTATGTTGATTCTTGAACACAGCTACTTTATGAGTCTTGGCCGTGGCCCTAAGCACTTTGTTTTTCAGTATTACCACCGGATACATAAATGCCACAGACACATAATTGGGTGAACCTTTTCAGATTGTGACTCAGCTTTGCTAAAGTCCCCAATTAGAGGTATCCATGGTTCTTAAGCACACTCTTCTTTTGCTTTGGACCTTGACTTTAACCGCTCAGTCTCAAGTTTTCACTTGACACCTTCACGCCATAAGCATATGGTAAGGACAGCATGGTTTAGCCGCTTAGGCCAGGATTTTATTCCTTTAGGCCCTCCTATCCACTGATGCTCAAAGCCTTGGATCCTTTTTATTTACCCTTGCCTTTTGGTTTTAAGGGTTATTAGCTTTTTGCTCTTGCCTTTTGGTTTTAAGAGCTTTTGGCTTTTTCTGCTTGCTTTTTCTTTTTCTATTTTTTTTTCGCCATTTTTTTTTCTACAAGCTTTTGTATTCACTGCTTTTTCTTGCTTCAAGAATCATTTTGATGATTTTTCAGATTATCAAATAACATGTCTCCTTGTCATCATTCTTTCAAGAGCCAACATATTTAACATTCTAAAACACCAATTTCAAAAAGACATATGCACTGTTCAAGCATTCATTCAGAAAACAAAAAGTGTTGTCTCCACATCAATATAATTAAACTAAGTTCAAGGATAAATTCGAAACTCATGTACTTCTTGTTCTTTTGAATTAAAAACATTTTTCATTTAAGACAGGTGATGGATTCATAGGACATTCATAACTTTAAGACAAAGTTGCTAAATACTAATGATCATGTAATAAGACACTAACATAGATAAGCACTTAACATAAAGAAAATGAAAAATAGAAAATTTGAGAACAAGGAATGAGTCTACCTTAGTGATGGTGGCGTTTTCTTCTTGAGGAAGCAATGATGTCCTTGAGCTCTTCTATGTCTTTTCCTTGTCTTTGTTGCTCCTCCCTCATAGCTCTTTGATCTTCTCTAATTTCATGGAGGATGATTGAGTGCTCTTGATGTTCCACCCTTAGTTGTCCCATGTTGGAACTCAGTTCTCCTAGGGAGGTGTTGATTTGCTCCCAAAAGTTCTGTGGAGGAAAGTGCATTCCTTGAGGCGTCTCAGGGATTTCTTGGTGATGAGCTTGTTCATGCATCTCTTGAGATCCATGAATAGGCTCTCTTGTTTGCTCCATCCTTTTCTTAGTAATGGGCTTGTCCTCATTAATGAGGATATCTCCCTCTATGTCAATCCTAGCCGAATTGCATAGATGGCAAATGAGGTGAGGAAAGGCTAACCTTGCCACAGTGGAAGTCTTGTCAGCCACCTTGTAGAGTTCTTGAGGTATAATCTCATGAACCTCCACCTCTTCTCCAATCATGATGCTATGGATCATGATGGCCCGGTCTATAGTAACTTCAGACCGGTTGCTAGTAGGAATGATTGAGCGTTGAATGAACTCCAACCATCCTCTAGCTACAGGCTTAAGGTCCAGTCTTCTCAGTTGAATCGGTTTGCCCTTTGAGTCAATCTTCCATTGAGCTCCTTCCAAACATATGTCCATGAGGACTTGGTCCAACCTTTGATCAAAGTTGAACGCCAACCTCACATTTTCCGGACTAAAATCGAAGTAATTCCCCCAAACCATGGTGAGATAATTCTTTGGGTTCGGGTTCTTACTTTGATCATGGTTCCTAGTGATCCATGCATTAGCATAGAACTCTTGAACCATTAGAATTCCGACTTGTTAGATGGGGTTTGTTAGAACTTTCCAACCTCTTCTTTGGATCTCATGTCAGATCTCCGGATACTCATTTTTCTTGAGTTTGAAAGGGACCTCAGGGATCACCTTCTTCTTGGCCACAACATCATAGAAGTGGTCTTGATGGGCTTTGGAGATGAATCTTTCCATCTCCCATGACTCGGAGGTGGAAGCTTTTGTCTTCCCTTTCCCTTTTCTAGAGGATTCTCCGGTCTTAGGTGCCATCAATGGTAATGGAAAAATGAAAAGCTTTATGCTTTTACCACACCAAACTTAGAATTTTTGCTCACCCTCGAGCAAGAGAAGAAAGAATAGTAGAAGAAGAAGAAGATATGAAGGAGAGGGAGAGAGAGTTGTGTTTCGGCCAAGAAGGGGAAGAGAGGGATGTGTTGTGTGAAAATGAAGAAGAATGGAGAGGTTTACATAGTGGAGGGAGAGGGGTTAATGTTCGGCCATATGGGGTGGGTTTGGGTGGGAAAGTGATATTGAATTTTGAAGGTAGGTGGGGTTTATGAGGTAGGTTTATGGGGAAGAGTGGATGGACATGAGTGGTGAATGGGTAATAGGGAAGAGAGCTTTGAGGTGATTGGTGAAGGGTTTTGGGGAAGGGTGTTTATTGGGAAGAGAGAATGAACATTGAGAAGAGGGAAGAATATGAGTGGAGGTAGGTGGGGATCCTGTGGGGTCCACAGATGCTGAGATGATCCTGTGGGGTTCACAGATCCTGAGGTGTCAAGGATTTGCATCCCTGTACCAATTAGGCATGTAAAAGGCCTTTGCATGCAATTCTGGCGTTTAAACGCCGAATTGGTGCTTGTTCTGGGCGTTCAGCGCCCAGATGCAGCATGTTTCTGGCGTTGAACGCCAGTTCTATGCTTGTTTCTGGCGTTCAGCGCCAGCTTTCCTCAGTGTGCATTTCTGGTGTCTGAATGCCAGAATGCTGCTTGTTTCTGGCGTTCAAAGCCAGATCCATGCTCTGTCCTGGCGTTGAACGCCAGCCAGATGCTCCTTACTGGCGTTTAAACGCCAGTAAGCCCTTCGTCCAGGGTATGATTTTTCTTCTACTGTTTTTGATTCTATTTTTTATTTTTCTATTTATTTTGTGACTCCACATGACCATGAACCTAATAAATCATGAAAGAACAACAAAAATAAAAATAAAATTAGATAAATAAAGATTGGGTTGCCTCCCAACAAGCGCTTCTTTAATGTCAATAGCTTGATAGTGGGCTCTCATGGAGCCTCACAGATGTTCAGAGCATTGTTGAGACTTCCCAACACCAAACTTAGAGTTTGGATATGGGAGTTCAACACCAAACTTAGAGTTTGGTTGTGGCTTCCAAACACCAAACTTAGAGTTTGACTGTGGGGGCTCTGGTTGACTCTGTTTTGAGAAAAGCTTACTGTGCCTCTTTTCCATGTTTACAGAAGGGTGACCTTGAGTTTTAAACACAAGGGAGTCCTCATTCAATTAAAGGACTAGTTCACCTCTGTCAACATCAATCACAGATCTTGCTGTGGCTAGGAAGGGTCTTCCAAGGATGATGGATTCATCCTCATCCTTCCCAGTATCTAGGATTATGAAATCAGCAGGGATGTAAAGACCTTTAACCTTTACTAACACGTCCTCTGCTTGTCCATAAGCCTCTTTTCTTGAGTTGTCTGCCATCTTTAATGAGATTCTGGCAGCTTGCACCTCAAAGATTCCAAGTTTCTCTATTACAGAGAGTGGCATGAGGTTTATTCTTGACCCAAGGTCACATAAAGCCTTCTCAAAGGTCATGGTGCCTATGGTACATGGTATTTGGAACTTTCCAGGATCCTGTTCCTTCTGAGGCAATCTCAGTTGATCCAATGCATTTAGTTCATTGGTGAACAGGGGAGGTTCATCTCCCCAAGTCTCTTTACCAAATAAATTGGCATTCAGCTTCATGATTGCACCAAGGAACTTGGCAACTTGCTCTTCAGTAACATCATTCTCTTCAGATGAGAAATACTCATCAGAGCTCATGAATGGCATAAGGAGGTTCAATGGAATCTTCATGGTCTCTAGATGAGTCTCAGATTCCTTTGGTTCCTCAGAGGGGAACTCCTTATTGATCACTGGACGTCCCAGGAGGTCTTCCTCCTTGGGATTCATGTCCTCCCTTCCTCCTTGGATTCGGCCATGATTGTTATATCAATGGCCTTGCACTCTCTCTTTGGATTCTCTTCTGTATTACTTGGGAGAGTACTAGGAGGAGTTTCAGTGATCTTCTTACTCAGCTGGCCCACTTGTGCCTCCAAATTTCTAATGGAGGACCTTGTTTCATTCATGAAACTCAAAGTGGCCTTAGATAGATCAGAGACTAAATTTGCCAAACTAGATGGATTCTGCTCAGAATTCTCTGTCTGTTGCTGAGTGGATGATGGAAAAGGTTTACTATTGTTAAACCTGTTTCTTCCACCATTAGTAAAGCCTAGTTGAGGCTTTTGTTGATCCTTCCATGAGAAATTTGGGTGATTTCTCCATGAGGGATTATAGGTGTTTCCATAAGGTTCACCCATATAATTTACCTCTGCTATTGCAGGGTTCTCAGGATCGTAAGCCTCTTCTTCAGAAGATGCCTCTTGAGTACTGTTGGATGCAGCCTGCATTCCATTCAGACTATGAGAAATCATATTGACTTGCTGAGTTAATATTTTATTCTGGGCTAATATGGCATTCAGAGTATCAATTTCAATAACTCCTTTCTTCTGAGGCGTCCCATTACTCACAGGATTCCTCTCAGAGGTGTACATGAACTGGTTATTAGCAACCATGTCAATAAGTTCTTGAGCTTCTGTAGGCGTTTTCTTTAGGTGAATGGATCCACCTGCAGAAGTATCTAATGACATCTTAGCTAATTCAGACAGACTATCATAGAATATATCCAAAATGGTCCATTCTGAAAGCATGTCAGAAGGACACTTTTTGGTCAGTTGCTTGTATCTCTCCCAAGCTTCATAGAGGGATTCACCTTCTTTCTGTCTAAAGATTTGAACATCCACTCTAAGCTTACTAAGCTTTTGAAGAGGAAAGAACTTGGCTAAGAAAGTCGTGACCAGCTTATCCCAAGAGTTCAGGCTATCCTTGGATTGAGAGTCCAACCACACTCTAGCTCTGTCTCTTACAGCAAAAGGAAAAAGCATGAGCCTGTAGACTTCAGGATCTACTCCATTAGTCTTAATAGTATCACAGATCTGCAAGAATTCAGTTAAGAACTGAAAGAGATCTTCAGATGGAAGTCTATGAAACTTGCGTTGCATCAGAGAAACTAGTTAAGGCTTAAGCTCAAAATTGTTTGCTCCAATGGTAGGGATGGAGATGCTTCTTCCATGTGAATTGGAATTTGGTGCAGTAAAGTCACCAAGCATCTTCCTTGCATTATTATTATTTTCGGCTGCCATCTCCTCTTCCTTTTTGAAAATTTCTGTAAGGTTGTCTCTGGATTGTTGTAATTTAGCTTCTCTTAGTTTCCTCTTCAGAGACCTTTCAGGTTCAGGGTCTACTTCAACAAGAATGTTCTTGTCCTTGCTCCTGCTCATGTGAAAAAAAGAGGACTAAAGATACCGGGGATCCTCTTTACCACAGTATAGAGGTTCCCTTGTGTGAGTAGAAGAAAAGAAGAATAAGAATGTAGAAGAGAAGAATTCGAACTCAGAGGAGAGGAAGGGGTTCGAATTTTGGGATGAAGAGAAGTGTTAGTAGATGAATAAATAAATAGAAGGAGATGGGAGAGCGGGAATTTTGAAAACTAAATTTTGAAAAAGAGTTAATGATTTTCGAAAATTAAGATAAAATTAAAATTAAAATTAAAAATTGAAACAATTAATTAATTAAAAAGAATTTTTGAAAAAGAGGGAGGTATTTTCGAAAATTAGAGAGGGATAGTTAGTTAGGTAGTTTTGAAAGAGATAAGAAACAAATAAAAAGTCAATTAGTTAGTTGAAAAAGATTTGAAATTCAATTTTGAAAAGATAAGAAGCTAAGAAGTTAGAAAAGATATTTGAAAAAGATATGATATGAAAAGTATGATTAAAAAGATATGATTTTGAAAAAGATAAGATAAAAAGATATTTTTGAAAAGATATGATTGAAATTAGTTTTGAAAAAGATTTGATTTTTAAAATCACAATTAATGACTTGATTCACAAGAAATCACAAGATATGATTCTAGAACTTAAAGTTTGAATCTTTCTTAACAAGCAAGTAACAAGCTTGAAATTTTTTAATCAAAACATTAATTGTTGATAATATTTTCGAAAATTATGAGATAAAATTAAGAAAAAGATTTTTGAAAAATATTTTTTTTAAATTTTCGAAAATATATAAGAAAAAATGAAAAAGATATGATTTTTGAAAAAGATAAGATTTTTAAATTGAAAATTTGATTTGACTCATAAGAAACAACTAAAATATTTTTTTTAAAAAGTTTTGAAAAAGTCAACTCAAATTTCGAAAATTTATGAGTGAAAAAGGGAAAGATATTTTTTTGATTTTTGAATTTTTAATGTTGAAAGAGGAAAACATCAAAAAGACTCAATGCATGAGGTTTTTTAGATCAAAACAATGAATGCATGCAAGAACACTATGAATGTCAAGATGAATACCAAGAACACTTTGAATGTCAAGATGAACATCAAGAACATATTTTTGAAAAATTTTTTATGCAAAGAAAACATGCAAGACACCCAACTTAGAAATCTTTAATGCTTAGACATTAAGAATTCAAGAATGCATATGAAAAACACCATGCAACACAAAACAATATAATATGAAGATCAATCAAGAAGGTTTATCAAGAAAAACTTGAAGATCATGATGAATGCAATACATGAATGCAATTTTCAAAAAAAAAATGCAAGATGAGTATGCAATTGACACCAAACTTAAAATTTGACACAAGACTCAAACAAACAGCATAAAATATTTTTGGTTCTTATGATTTTATGATTTTTTTTTGTATTTTCTTTTAAATTTTTTTTTTCGAAAAACATATAAGAAAAAGAAAATAAGAAATTCAAAATTTTTAATAAGAATCCCAGGAATCTTTCAATGTTGGCCTAAAGCTCCAATCCAAGGCTTGGGCATGGCTTAATAGCCAGCCAAATTTAGGATATAAATCAGGCATGCAACAGCTGATATTCCAATTAACTTGCCTCTATGCTGATGGTTGGAAGCCACAGTCCAAAAGAATTAGACATGGCTTCATAGCTAGCCAGGCTTCAACATGCTTCATGAAACACTAGAATTCATTCTTAAAAATTTAGAATAATTTTCGAAAACAGATGAGAAATTTTTGAAAGATTTTTGAAAAATTTTTGAAAATAAAACAAAAAGAAATTTACCTAATCTGAGCAACAAGATGAACCGTCAGTTGTCCAAATTCGAACAATCCCCAGCAATGGCGCCAAAAACTTGGTGCACGAAATTGTGATCCCTGGTAATGGCTCCAAAAACTTGGTGCTCTAATCTTAATTCATAATTTGTCACAACTTCGATACAACTAATCAGCAAGTGCACTGGGTCGTCCAAGTAATAAAACCTTACGTGAGTAAGGGTCGATCCCACGGAGATTGTCGGCTTGAAGCAAGCTATTGTCACCTTGTAAATCTCAGTCAGGCGGATTCAAAGGGTTGTAGAGTTTTCATAATTAAAAGATAAATAAAACATAAAATAGGACAGAGATACTTATGTAATTCATTGGTGAGAATTTCAGATAAGCATATAGAGATGCTTTCGTTCTTCTGAACCTCTGCTTTCCTGCTGTCTTCATCCAACCAATCCTACTCCTTTCTATGGCAAGCTGTATGTCAGGCATCACCGTTGTCAATGGCTACATCCTGTCCTCTCAGTGAAAATGGTCCAATGCGCTGTCACTGCATGGCTAATCATCCGTCGGTTCTCGATCATACTGGAATAGGATCCATTGATCCTTTTGCATCTGTCACTACGCCCAGCACTTGCGAGTTTGAAGCTCGTCACAGCCATCCCTTCCCAGATCCTATTCGGAATACCATAGACAATGTTTAGACTTTCCGGATCTCAAGAATGGCCATCCATGGGTTCTAACTTATACCACGATGATTCTGATTAAGGAATCCAAGAGATACTCATTCAATCTAAGGTAGAATGGAAGTGGTTGTCAGGCACGTGTTCATAGGGAATGATGATGACTGTCACGATCACCACATTCATGTTGAAGTGCGAATGGATATCTTAGAAGCGAAATAAGTTGAATTGAATAGAAAACTAGTAGTACTTTGTATTAATTCATGAGGAACAGCAGAGCTCCACACCTTAATCTATGGAGTGTAGAAACTCTACCGTTGAAAATACATAAGTGATGAAGGTCCAGGTATGGCCGAATGGCCAGCCCCCATACGTGATCAATATGATCCAAAGTTCAACTAAAAATCATAAGATGTAAATACAATAGTAAAAAGTCCTATTTATACTAAACTAGCTACTAGGGTTTACAAAAGTAAGTAATTGATGCATAAATCCACTTCCGGGGCCCACGTGGTGTGTGCTTGGGCTGAGCATAAAGTTTACACGTGTATAGGCTTCTTTTGGAGTTGAACGCCAAGTTGTAACGTGTTTTTGGCGTTCAACTTTGGTTCGTGACGTGTTTCTGGCGTTTAACTCCAGACTACAGCGTAGAACTGGCGTTCAACGCCCTTTTGCGTCCTCTAAACTCGGCCAAAGTATGGACTATTATATATTGCTGGAAAGCCCTGGATGTCTACTTTCCAACGCAATTAGAAGCGCGACATTTTGAGTTCTGTAGCTCCAGAAAAGTCACTTTGAGTGCAGGGAGGTCAGAATCCAACAGCATCAGCAGTCCTTCTTCTACCTCTGAATCTGATTTTTGCTCAAGTCCCTCAATTTCAGCCAGAAAATACCTGAAATCACAGAAAAACACACAAACTCATAGTAAAGTCCAGAAATGTGAATTTAAGATAAAAACTAATAAAAACATCCCTAAAAGTAACTAGATCCTACTAAAATCATACTAAAAACAATGCCAAAAAGCGTATAAATTATCCGCTCATCAGTCACTAACGTTCCAAGGTGCCCCTACTTCCCTCGTTAGAGTCCACATTAACTAAGTTAACGTGGCTTCTAACATGGTAATGATAGCCATCTCCAATGTTAGTGACAAAGGTGAGGGTTACTAACGTTGGCTCATCATCCTATCCTCAACGTTAGCTTCCACGTTAACTAAGTTAACGTGGCTCATAGTGGCTCATTGTGGCTCATTCCAACGTTAGTGACAAAGGTGAGTGTCACTAACATTGGCGATTGTTTGCTTTCTCCACGTTAGCTTCCACGTTAACTAAGTTAACATGGCAACTAACGTGGCTCATTGTAGCTTGGCCAACGTTAGTGACAAAGGTGAGTGTCACTAACGTTGGCTTCTCTTTTGCTTCCCAACGTTAGAATCCACGTTAACTGAGTTAACGTGGCTCTTAACGTGGCCACTTATGAGCTTGGTCCAACGTTAGTGACAAAGGTGAGTGTCACTAACGTTGGCCTTATTTCTTTCTTCCACGTTAGAGTTTACGTTAACTTAGTTAACGTGACTCTTAACGTGGGTATGATGGCTTTCGAGGACGTTATTGGCGATTACTTTTCTCATTAACGTTGCAAGATAGCTCCCATTCCACATTGGTGGTCACGTTAGTTAGACTAACGTGGCTGCTATTCGTGGCTCTTTCTTGCTTCCTTTGTCCTGAAATCAAGCAATAAAGTGCATCAAAGTTCTAATCCACATCATGAGACATGCATCATCTAATTTGTCATCTAATTCATGAAAAATTCTCATGAAATCATGTAAAGTGCACAATGTATGCTTAAATCAAGATGTAAGTGAAATTCTACCCAAAACTTGCTTATTTTCTAAGAAAATGCATGAAACTACCCTAAAACAGTAAAGAAAAGGTCAGTGAAACTGGCCAAAATGCCCTGGCATTACAACACCAAACTTAAAGCTTGCTTGTCCCTAAGCAAGTACTGGAATAAGAGAATGATGAATGGAATGCCAAGAGGAATGAGTCATTATTGTGGAGGTCATATCCTTTGTTTTAGGGTGGTTTCATGCATAGCAACTTAGGTTCATTCCTTCACTGGCTTTCAGACCTTTATCATGTCCTGGAATACTCACTTGATTGCACCCTATGAGACTCTTATTCATTGATCCTTTTATTGTTTTCAGGGCTTATTTGTGTTCTTAGGCTAAGTGCTTTGTGAGGGGGCGACTCTTTAAGATAAGCTTTTAGCCAGCACTCCCGAACCAGTTGGTTCAAGGTGCTAGGTGTTGAGACACCCCTAAGGACTTACTCCCTCAAGTCTCTTTCCCTCATACATACACACCACAGGCACATGGTTTGTTATTTCCTTTCTTGAGACCTTGGTGTCCAGCACCTCTTTGGGTTACTAAATGTTCTGTAGCAAGGTTGCTCTTGATAGTGGATTTTCAGTTGATAATCTCGGGTTAGTTAACCCAAGTTACCAAGTGATGAAGCACTCCTACGAACTTATTCATCCAAGTAGATCCTTGGTACAGGAGCACCACAGACACATCTCTCAAGTTTCAAACCCTTGGTGCCTAGCCTTATTCTTTATTAACTTTTCTTTCTTTTTCAACTCTTATTGTTCTTTTCCCCTTTTTCTTATTAGGATCTTGTTATTTAGCTAGTCTCATGGGGGATGTTTCAAGCATATGATTCAGGACAGATAGTTGTCTTCCCACCCTTGTTGGTGAATTAACTTAGCTAACTTATGACCATATCACACACTAAGGAACTTACTTCACAATATGAACTCCACTTTGGTCTTTGATAACAATCATTCTCTTTTTATTTGATTCAAAAGGAGACAAGCAACCCAATAAGCAGGATGAAATTGAAAATAGGTAACTTGACTAGTAATCATAGACCTAGGCAAGTAGAATACTAAAAACATAATTGAAAATCCTAAACTATCATGGAAGCATGTCCTATTTCATACATTATTTTCCTTATTTAATGCTTGAAAAAGATGGAACAAAGAGGGAACTCCACGACCTTTTACTCATGGGATTGCCCATGCTCTTCCTCTTGCTTGTCCTCTTTGTGTTTCTCTTGAGTGCTTGTACTCTCACTTCCCTTGCCTTTTCCAATCAACTTCTTCCAAAAACCAGCATCTTCCATCTTCTTTTTCAGTGTTTCCTTCTGCTATTTCACCTTCCTTTCTTCTTGTTCTACAAAATCTTTTTGGACCTCATCATATGTAGGGATGGCATAGTGTAGATTATGCATATGACTAGACATGTAGTTCAACGTGGCTTGAGTGTTTGTGTTGAACTCCTCCCTATGTAGTTGCAGTCCTTCATTAAGTATACTGAACTCATTGAATGCCTTCGTCTGAGCTAGCTGGCGTTGGTTGAGTTCTTGAAGGCGCTTATCTTGACGCTCTTGCCTTTCAGACACTTGATTGATGGCTTGAGTGAGCTGGGAATAATGTTCCATTTGCTGTTTCTGCCACTCCCCTTGTTGATTCATCCAATTAGAAAGGAGCTCTTCTTGACGATCCATCCTTTGAGCTTGAACATGCAGTTGTTGTTCTTGTCCCTCCATATAACTCCTTGCTAGTTCCTCAATGGCTCCATGAATGTGATTCAGGTTTATGTTGGTTGGGTCATAATATTCTCTTTGTTGGTGTTCTTCCTGATGATATTCTTCTTGGTGGGCTCCTTCTTTTAGTTTTCGCTTTCCTATTTGAGGTCTTCTTTGTTGTTGGGCGAGCGTAGTATATATCAGACGCTGAAGTGTAACTAGCCTCCCAGGGCTCACCCAATCTGGATTGCTATCCTCGAAGACTACCTTGGCCTTTGTACACAATCTGAGAATGGTGCTGGGGTACCAAAGCCTGGCACCCGAATTAACCTTCTCAGCTGACTCTTGAATCCCCTCAGCTATGAGTTCATGCACATTGATTTCTCCACCCTGTACTAGGCAATGTACCATAGTCGCTCGATTAATATTGACCTCTGAATTATTTGCAGCTGGGAGGATAGACCTCCTCACGAGTTCAAACCATCCCTTGGCTTCCGGGCTAAGGTCTGCCCTCTTGATGAACCGGGGTCTCTTATCCGCATACCTTTCCCAGTCAGCTCCTATGACACATATGTCAGTCACTATTTCTTCGAGTTCATCATTGTCAGGGCTCTTACTTATCCTTGCATGATAACTAAGCTCATCAAAATGTGGTGATTTCAGCTGAAGAGTTCTTGTTATAGCATTTGGGCTGAAGTCCACCTCTCTTCCTCTTACGTAACTTTTGAAGGTTGGGGCCTTGGTTTTGTCTTCTCTAACCACATTTGCATAGAACTCTTTGATGAGGTTTGCATTGATCTTCCCCTCTGGGTTCGTGAGCCTTTGCCACCCTCTTTGTTCAATTTTCTCTCGAATCTGTGGGCATTCATCCTCGTTGATTTGGAATGTTAACTCAGGCAGTATCTTTTTGAGCTTTATCCGCTCAAATTCGAGTTCATGGAATACAGTTTTGAATCTCTTCTCATCGAAAGGAATGCTCTCCACTGGTTCCTTCCTCTTTTGCCTCTTGGAGCTTGATGATGCCATGAGTTTGAGTTGATGTGTGAAGAGGGTGGAAGGTACGGATAGATAAGGAATTCGGTTGGTTAGGACAAGGTGTGATGAAGGGGAAGAGTGTTTGGTTTCGAGAATGAGAAGTGTAGGGAGTGAAATTGGAATGTTAAGGGTGTACTTAGTGCGAATCACTTATATAGGGAAGTGGTGTGCGGATGAAAGGTGTGGATTGATGGGGTTGGTGTATGATGAACGGATGAGGTTCTGCAAGGGATGAGCACAAGGATCATCATCTTTATGAGGGAGATTGGTTCGGTCTTCAAGGGTCTCATTCTTTCAATGTTGCATGGCACATTTTCCAATGTATTCCCCTTGAAGACAAGTGTGTATTTTCCCTTCATGAAGTGGCCGAACCCTCCTCATTTAATTGTCCACTCAATCCATTTCAATACCCCTTTCTCTCTCCTACCAAATAAAAGAATTGTGATTAAAAAAATATGTGTGGAAAGTGGCGGCAAAATTAAAAGAATAACTACTTTTTAAAGTTTTTGTTTTAACTAACTAAGTGCCATTCATTAGAGCAAACCAACTGACTAACTCAACATCCATGTGTGCGACATTGGCAACACCAAACTTAGTTTGGTGCCGTGTGGTGTAAAAGATTTGTTCAAGGCCCCTAAGAGTGACATGATATGGGTTACATTGATGTTCTCTTAGTGTGCCTTGAACACCAAACTTGTTCTTCACTATATCTTGCACACAAGGATTCATTCAAGTCATTGTGAAGTTGATTTGAAATCCCTGAACCTTGCATTATTAACTACTTTTAAAAGCATGTAAAACATGGGTTGCCTCCCATGAAGCGCTTCTTTAGCGTCACTAGCTTGACGTTTTGCATTTGTCATGGCGGTTGGTAATGCTTCAGATCTTCCCCTCTTGCAGTAGACCTATATCCATTGGCTTCATCAAGGATCTCTACATGTTCTAGAGAGAGAACTCTGTTGATGGTAAAGACCTTAGGTAGCTGAGATGGGATGGTGGGGAGATTGGGGGGAATAGCTGGGAAGTAAGCTGAGATTACTTTATCCCCTGGAGAGAAGTCCTCTGTAGGGATCTTCTTGTTTCTCCACCCCCTTGGTGCCTTCTTCTTTGTCCCTTTTGATGTTGCCTTGCTCTTTGTGACCTCCTCTTCTAAAGGAATTTTGTTACTGGTCTCATATGACTCTGGTGGTTTAGGTTCTTCCTTATTTTTCTTGAGCTGTGACAGTTGCTGATTGCCTTGTTCTTCAACCAAGTGGTTTCCCAGAGGTGTTGGTTGTGCTTCAGTGCTTGCCTCCTCCCTCAGTATCTCATTATGATCTATTTCTTGTGAGAGTTTGAAGACATTGAAGGGGATCGGAGTTGTTCATCATGGATCCTCAAAATTAGCTCCCCTCGCTCCACATCTATGAGTGCTCTGGCTGTAGCTAAGAACGGTCTTTCCAATATGATTGGGTGAGTGTGACTTTCTTCCATGTCCAAGATGACAAAGTCTGTGGGAAGGAAGTATTTTCCCACCTTCACCAGCATATTTTTAACCACTCCTACTGCTTGTTTTTGAGTTTTGTCAGCTAGCCTGATAACTACATCTGTGGGTATTATCTCATTGATCTGCAGCCTTTTCATAAGGGATAAAGACATTAAGTTGATGCTTGCTCCCAAATCGCAGAGTGCTTTATCAAACATTTTTTCTCCTATGGCACAGGGGACGTGAAAACTCCCTGGGTCCTTCGTTTTTATAGGCAACTCCGGTTGAATGAGAGCACTGCACTCCTTATTCATCACTATTGTTTGTCCTCCCTTGAGTGAGCTTTTCCTGGTCAGCAGCTCCTTCATATACTTAATATATGAGGGCATTTGTTGGTGGGCCTTGATGAATGGTATGTTTACATGGAGGGATGCAAACAGGTCAAAAAACCTTGAGTATATTCTCTTCTCTACAGCACCATTGAGTAATTGGGGAAAAGGTGCATAGAGTTTCAACAGCTCCTTCTATGTCAGCTCTTTTTGTGAAATTTTGGGTTCTTGGTGATCCTTTTCCTGTTTCTCTGCCGATGTCTCTCCAAGTTGTTCTAATAGCTTGTTTTGCTTTTCCTCAGTCTCCTTATTACTTATAGTAACCATCTTGCAATCTTCCCATCTGACTTTCTTTGCTTCACCTCTCAGATTTTTCTCTGTGTCACTTGGGAAGCTATCAGTAGGTTTGGGAATCTTTTCAGATAAGTATCCCACTTGAAATTCCAGCCTCTTGATGGTGTCCCCCTGGTTCTTGATACTAGCTCGCACCTCCTCTTTGAATACCTTATTATTTTGAATCTCTTTGCCCTCAAGCAGAGTCTCAATTTTGGAGAGTCTATCTTCAGATGATGGTCAGTTGAGAGTGGATAGGTGAGATTTTGGTTTTGGTATGGATGTGGAGAGGTGTTGTTAGGGTGGTGTTGATATGATCTCTGTGTGGAATGTTGGTGAGCTACATAGTTGTTGGGGTTGTGACGTCTCTGATCTTGGCTTTGATCTTGTTGATTTCCCCACCCAAAGTTTGGGTGATTCCTCCAACCAGGGTTGTACGTTTTGGAGTAAGGATCATGGGTCTGCCTGGGTGAGTTTCCAATGTAGTTGGCTTGTTCTTGCTCCTCTTCTGCCTCAGCATTCACTCCCTCTTGGGTTGCTGTGGAGGTGGTGATTACTGCCACTTGGTTCTTTTCTATCTTCTTGGTGAGGTCAGGCAGCTGCTTGGTAATAAGCTTGTTTTGGACCAGCAGTGCATCCACATTGTTTAGCTCCATTACTCCTCTAGTGTTGCCTCTTTCAGAAGAATAGAAGTAGTCATTCTCCGCTACAGTCTCAATGACATCTATGGCTTCTTCGATGGTCTTTTTCTTGTTTAGAGATCCCCCGGATGAATGGTCTACTGCCTTCTTTGATTCATAAGAGAGGCCTTCATAGAAAATGTGTAGTTGCACCCATTCATTGAACATATCTGGTGGACACCTTCTTGTCAGGTCCTTAAACCTCTCCTATGCTTCATATAGAGTCTCACCATCCTGCTGCCTGAATGTTTGCACCTCAGCTCTCAGCCTGTTGATCCGTTGAGGAGGATAGAATCTTGCCAAGAATTTGTTCACCACATCTTCCCAGGTTGCTAAACTCTCCTTTGGGAAGGATTCCAGCCATTTAGATGCCTTGTCCTTAAGTGAGAAAGGGAACAGATGTAGTCCATAGGTGTTAGAATGAACACCATTAGACTTCACAGTATCACATATCCTCAGGAAGGTGGTTAGATGTTGATTGGGGTATTCTTGGACACCTCCTCCGAATGAACAATTGTTCTGAACAAGGGTGATGAGTTGTGGTTTTAGTTCAAAGTTGTTGGCATGTATGGTTGGCCTTTGGATGTTGCTTCCACAGTTTCCTGGGTTTGGGTTGATGTAAGAACCCAGAACACTTCTCTCTTGTCCAGCCTGATGCGTTGGACCTTCTCTGCCATGGTCGTGAGCCTCTTCTTCATGATGGTTCTCCATGTTTTCATCCATGTCCGATTCAAAGTACTCCTCCTCTTTCTCAGCACCAACTACTCTCTTTCCTCTTGCTGCCCTCCTTAATCTAAGGAAGGTCCTCTCAGGTTCAGAATCAAAGGAAGTTGAAGCCTCGCTTCTTCTCCCTGTCATACAACCAACAAGGCACAAGCAAGGAAATAGATGCAGAAAGTACTCTTGTTAAAATTGCTGTTAGTGTGAGTGATGTAATATATCAAACAGTTAGTGGGTTAGTGAACTGAATGGTAAATAACTAAGAAAAAGGAGTAGGGGGAAGGGAGGAAAATAACTAAAACTAAAAGTAATTAACTCAAACAGAAATTTAAATCAAACAAAAGAAAAATGCTCAATCTAGTTATCCTCCAATTTAGTCATTGTTGATACAAAATCAATCCCCGGCAACGGCGCCGTAAACTTGATAGCACGGAAACTTGTCTCTCAACAATTTTCCTTCGGCAAGTATACCGAATTGTCGTCA
This sequence comes from Arachis ipaensis, assembly GCF_059453495.1. Taxonomy (NCBI): domain Eukaryota; kingdom Viridiplantae; phylum Streptophyta; class Magnoliopsida; order Fabales; family Fabaceae; genus Arachis; species Arachis ipaensis. The sequence goes on from NC_142441.1 coordinate 61,966,356, forward strand.
AGTAAAAACTCACAATAGAGTGAGGTCGAATCCCACAGGGATTGATTGTTCAAGCAACTTAAATTAGAGGAATGTTCTAGTTGAGCGAAGCAGAATTTGGTTTGAGGGTTGCAGGAAATTAAATGGCGGGAAAGTAAATAGCAGAAAATATAAATGCTGGAAGTAAAGAGCTGAAAGTAAATGACGGAAAGTAAATTGCAGAATTGTAAATGGGAATGGGGAAGATGCTCATGAAAGTAAATTACAGAAATTAAAGAGAATGGGTAGATCAGAAATGGGGATTCATTGGGCTTAGGAGATGTTGCATTCTCTGAATCAATGCATTCATTGATCTCCTTGGCAATCTTAAGTGATCAAATTCCAATTTCTTGGTAATTCAATCTCTCAAATCTTGATCAATAGCCAATTCCTTGGTCAATTGCTCATGAGAAGAGATGAAGTATGGTCACTGATTATACCACATACCTTCCCAAATCAAGTGTTGGTAGGATTATAGTCACCATACCCAACCAAACCCAATTTGGTCCAACATGAGAAAGCATTTCTAGCATGATCTCTTCATTCCTCTTCCAAGGTTCAGAAGAGATCCAAGTATGAATAGCTTCTTTTCCAAGATAACTACCCAATTGGATGTAGATTGAAAGCTTTCTAGTAAAATCAAGAGAAAAGATAGAAGAAGAGTAATGAAAATTAGTATTGATCCATCAAATTACAACAGAGCTCCCTAACCCAATGAAAGGGGTTTAGTTGTTCATAGCTCTGAAAATGGAAAACAAAGATGGAGAATACATCATGAAAACTAAAACTAGAAGTGCAGAGAAAGTAAATTATACAGAGAGTAATTCTCAATTTCCCCTCACTCCCCCAAAAGTTGTTTCCTGATTCGAAACTACCCCTATATATACTACTCTTCTGATCTTCTAGTTGATTCTTCAAGTCTTAGATATGGGCCTTTGGAAGCAGCTATCTTCTGCAGTGGGCTTAGCTTTACTTGCAGAGAGAAAGTGTGAAGTAGGAAGGGTCTTTAGCTCAGGACGTTAGTGGCGTTAACGTTAAGTGAGAGCGTGGGTTCGAGAACGTTAGTGTCAATCACCTTTTTCACTAACGTTCTTCACCCAGGGATGATCCACGTTAACTTCAACGTTAGTGGCACCAACATGACCACTAACTTTGCCTCTTGGTCCTTCGCACACGTTATTGGGACTCACCTTTTCCAATAATGTTGAGAGTCCTCCCTCCCTACGTTAGAGTTCATGTTAACTTAGTTAACGTGGCTCTTAATGTAGGCTTGCCAATTCTTCGAGAACGTTAGTGACACTTACCTTTGTCACTAACGTTCCAAGGTGCCCATACTTCCCTCGTTAGAGTCCACGTTAACTAAGTTAACGTGGCTTCTAACCTGGTAATGATAGCCATCTCCAACGTTAGTGACAAAGGTGAGTGTCACTAACGTTGGCTCATCATCCTATCCTCAACGTTAGCTTCCACGTTAACTAAGTTAACGTGGAAGTTAATGTGGCTCATAGTGGCTCATTGTGGCTCATTCCAACATTAGTGACAAAGGTGAGTGTCACTAACGTTGGCGATTGTTTGCTTTTTCCACGTTAGCTTCCACGTTAACTAAGTTAACGTGGCAACTAATGTGGCTCATTGTAGCTTAGCCAACGTTAGTGACAAAGGTGAGTGTCACTAACGTTGGCTTCTCTTTTGCTTCCTAACGTTAGAGTCCACGTTAACTGAGTTAACGTGGCTCTTAATGTGGCCACTTATGAGCTTGGTCCAACGTTGGTGACAAAGGTGAGCGTCACTAACGTTGGCCTTATTTCTTTCTTCCACGTTAGAGTTCACATTAACTTAGTTAACGTGACTCTTAACGTGGGCTATGATGGCTTTCGAGGACGTTTTTGGCGATTACTTTTCTCATTAACGTTGCAAGCTAGCTCCCATTCCACGTTGGTGGTCACGTTAGTTAGACTAACGTGGCTGCTAATCGTGGCTCTTTCTTGCTTCCTTTGTCCTGAAATCAAGTAATAAAGTGCATCAAAGTTCTAATCCACATCCTAAGACATGCATCATCCAATTTGTCATCTAATTCATGCAAAATTCTCATGAAATCATGTAAAGTGCACAATGTATGCTTAAATCAAGATGTAAGTGAAATTCTACCCAAAACTTGCTTATTTCCTAAGAAAATGCATGAAACTACCCTAAAACGGTAAAGAAAAGGTCAGTGAAACTGGTCAAAATGTCCTGGCATCAACAACTAATCTTAGGAAACTCAAATCAAATAAACAATGCATCCAGGACACCAAACTTAAAAATTTTCCTATAAGAGACACTAACAAATTGAGAATGCATATGAGAAACAACAAAACACACAAAACAAGAGAATTTAATGATCAGAGCAATGAAATCATCAAGAACAACTTGAAGATTAATGAAGAACATAATGCATGTAATTTTCAAAAATTAGAGGCATGCAATTGACGCCAAACTTAAAATTAGACACTAGACACAAACAAGAAACATAAAATATTTTTGATTTTTATGATTTTATAAAATTTTTTGTGGTTTCACAAAAATTGAGTGGAAAAGAAAATAAAGGGATTCAAAATTTTTAATAAGAATTCCAGGAATCATTGCAATGTTAGTCTAAGACTCCGGTCCAGGAATTAGACATGGCTTACTAGCCAGCCAAGCTTTCAATGAAAGCTCCGGTCCAAAACACTAGACATGGCCAATGGCCAGCCAAGCTTTAGCAGATCATTGCTAACAACAGCAAAATTGATAGAAATCAACAAGCTCTTGTGATGATAAGTTGAAACCTCGGTCCAATAAGATTAGACATGGCTTCACAGCCAACCAGACTTCAACAAATCATCATGAAACTCTAGAATTCATTCTTCAAAACTCTGAAGAACAAAATAGAAAAAAAAAATTTCCCTTTTTTTTATATAAAAAAAATTTCGAAAATAAAAAGTAAAATTACCTAATCTAAGCAACAAGATGAACCGTCAGTTGTCCAAACTCGAACAATCCCCGGCAACGGCGCCAAAAACTTGGTGCACGAAATTGTGATCATCAACAATGGCGCCAAAAACTTGGAGCTCTCAAACGTGAATCACACTTTGTCACAATTCCGCACAACTAACCAGCAAGTGCACTGGGTCGTCCAAGTAATAAACCTTACGTGAGTAAGGGTCGATCCCACGGAGACTGTCGGCTTGAAGCAAGCTATGGCATCTTGTAAATCTCAGTCAGGCGGATTCAAATGGTTATGGAGGAATGATAATTAAAAGATAAATAAAACATAAAATAAAGATAGAGATACTTATGTAATTCATTGGTAGGAATTTCAGATAAGCATATGAAGATGCTTTGTTCCTCCTGAACCTCTGCTTTCCTATTGCCTTCTTCCAATCATTCATACTCCTTTCCATGGCAAGCTTTATGTTGGGCATCACCATTGTCAATGGCTACTTCCCTTCCTCTCAGTGAAAATGTTCTACGCACGCTGTCACCGCACGACTAATCATCTGTCGGTTCTCGATCATGTTGGAATAGGATCCATTGATCCTTTTGCGTCTATCACACGCCCAACAATCGTGAGTTTGAAGCTCGTCATAGTCTCTCAGGAATGGCCGCCAATAGTTCTAGCCTATACCACGAAGGTTCCAATCTTAGATTAGAAACCCAAGAGATACACATTCAAGCTTGTTTGCATGTAGAACAGAAGTGGTTGTCAGTCACTCGTTCATAGGTGAGAATGGTGATGAGTGCACATAATCATCACATTCATCATGTTCTTGGGTGCGAATGAATATCTTGGAGAAGAAATAGACTTTAGTTGAATAGAAAAACAAGAGTACTTGTATTAATTCATGAAGAACAGCAGAGCTCCACACCTTAATCTATGGTGTGTAGAAACTCCACCGTTGAAAATATAAAAGTGATAATGGTGTAAGCATGGCCGAATGGCTAGCCTCTAAGGTCTAGGGACTAATGTCCAAAGATGAAAATACAATAGCAAAAGGTCTTATTTATAGAAAACTAGTAGCCTAGGGTTACAGAAATGAGTAATTAATGCATAAATCTTCTTCCGGGCCCACTTGGTGTGTGCTTGGGGTGAGCATTGAAACTTCCATGTGTAGAGACTTTTCTTGGAGTTAAACGCCAGCTTTTGTGCCAGTTTAGGCGTTTAACTCCAGCTTTTGTGCCAGTTCTGGCGTTAAACGCCAGAATTCTTGAGCTGACTTGGAACGCCTGTTTGGGCCATCAAATCTCGGGCAAAGTATGAACTATTATATAATGCTGGAAAGCCCAGGATGTCTACTTTCCAACGCAATTAAGAGCGTGCCAATTGGGCTTCTGTAGCTCCAGAAAACCCACTTCTAGTGTAGGGAGGTCAGAATCCAACAGCATCTGTAGTCCTTTTTCAGCCTCTGAATCAGATTTTTGCTCAGGTCCCTCAATTTCAGCCAGAAAATACCTGAAATCACAGAAAAATACACAAACTCATAGTAAAGTCCAGAAGAGTGATTTTTATTTAAAAACTAAAAAAAATAATAAAAACTAACTAAAATATACTAAAAACATACTAAAAACAATGCCAAAAAGGGTATAAATTATCCGCTCATCAGAAACCGAAACCATAGCTTGGCTGATTCTCTTTTATGCACCAAGACTCAAATTGATCACCAAATAGCTTTCAACCAAAATTCCAAGCTTTCACGTCCACTCCACTAAGCAAAATTAAGTTCCAAGAGCTCCCAAAGCCACAATAATCAAACTATATACATATAAATCACCTCAAATCAAACTAGGGTTCCAATTAAACATAATTTTACAAGGGTTTAGTATCTCTTACCTTCTCCAATAGATTTACTAGCAAGAATCTAAGGCTAAGCAAGGATTAGAGCAAACCTAAATACCAAGAATCACAAAAACTCATTTAATCCAAAACCCTATATACCTGAAATTTTGAAGAGAGAAACTGAGAAGGATTCGAGCTTTTCATACCATTTTCTTATATGGGTTTTGTAGAGCTCTTCACGAGGAACGCGTAGCCACAAACGGTGCGGTGATCGGAGCTCTCTAGCTCAAGATATGAGCTTTAGAAGAAGATGATGATTAGTAACCAAAAGGGTTTCTCTCTTCTTCTCTTTTCAGCATGTATGAGTGTGTTTGTTTAGTGTTGTGGCTGGTTTGGTTCATTTAATGAGCCTTTTATGTGTTGGGCTTGGGCCCAACTTGGGCCCGGTCCAACTCGTTAGCATTTTTAGCCCGTTTGGCCTAACTTCGGTTCAAACCTTTTAAAATTAACGCCCGGTTTTCCATTTCTAATATTTTTCTAAGGTTTTCGCCGGTTTTCACTTTTTCTCATGCGGTACCAGGCAGACTTGAACCGGTTCAACCGGTTTAACTACCGGTTCATGGTTTTTCACGGTTTTTCGTAGAAAGCACATTTTCTGACTCAGAAAGACCTACTGAGTCCAAAAATCACCTTTAAATCCTCAAATTCTCACTCTAACTTTTTGGAATCTAATTTGGGCAACATTAATTACTTAATTAACTGGTTGATTAATTGCGGTTCTTACATAATTCATGTACACCTCTGAGAGGAATCTTGTAAACCATGGAATCTCTTATAAGAAAGGAGTTCATGAAGTTGAGACTCTAAATGCCATCTTGGCTCAGAATAAGATCTTGACCCAACAGGTCAACATGATCTCTCAATATCTCACTAGGATGTAAATTGCAGCTGGCAGTGCTCAGGAGGCTTCTCTTGAGAAGAAGCCTATGATCCTGATCAACCTACCATGGAGGAGGTGAATTACATGGGAGAACCCTATGGAAACACTTACAACCCTTCATGGGGGAGCCAACCTAACCTTTCATGGAAGGATCTTCAGAAACCTCAGTAAGGTTTCAACAACCAAGGTGGTAGGAACCAGAATAGGTTCAATAACAGACCACCATTCCCATCTTCTCAAGGGAATATGGAGACCTCTAAGCAGAGCCTCTCTGAATTAGCCACTCTAGTCTCCAATCCCACTAAAACCACCCATAGTTTATTTAATGAAACAAGGTCTTCCATTAGAAACTTGGAGGTGCAAGTTGGTTAACTGAGCAAGAGGATCCCTGAGATCCCTTCAGACACTCTTTCTAGTAATACTGAGGTTAATCCTAGAGAAGAGTGCAAGGCCATAACCATGGAGGTTGAGGCTGAATTAGAGGAGAATGGGAAGGCATTGAATGCCAGTGGAGAAGCCTTCACTGGGTGTTCAACACCCACCATCCCAGGGAAGCTGGCGTTTAACGCCAGCAAGGATAGAGGAACTGGCATTTAATGCTAGTTAGGGTGGACAGCAAGGGCATTCAACACCCAATAAGCTGACAGAGCTAGCATTGAATGCCAACCCAAGCAGACCCTTTAAGTGCCTGAATCCCACTCAAGAACCCTCTAGCCCAGAACTAAAGGAAACCATAAAGACTATAGAGGTTCCTTTGAATGCACTTCTGTAGTGCAAAAGTTCTGATGACTACTCATCCTCATGTGAGGATGAAGACACTAGGGAAGAGCAAGTTGCTCGTTTCCTAGGAGATCTAATGAAGCTGAATGCCAAGCTATTTGGTACAAAGCCTTTGGAGGAAGAACCTCCACTGCTTACGAAAGAACTCCATGCTTTGGTTCAGCAAGAGCTACCTCAGAAGCTTCCAGACCCTGGACGATTTCTGATTCCTTGCACCATAGGAACTATGACCTTTGAAAAGGCTCTGTGTGACCTATGGTCAAGTATTAACCTCATGCCACTCTCTGTAATGGAGAAGCTGGGAACCCTTGAGGTACAAGCTGCACATGCCTCTTTAGAGATGGCAGACAAGACCATGAAGAAGCCATATGGCTTAGTAGAGGATGTGTTGGTTAAAGTTGAAAACCACTACATCCCTACAAACTTCATTGTCTTGGACATAGGAGAGGATGAGGATGACTGTGTCATCCTTGGAAGACCTTTCCTAGCCACAGCCAATGCTATCATTGATGTGGCTAAGGGAGAACTAACCTTAAAGATAGGGGAGGACCACATGTTATTCAAGATGCCTCATCCCAATTCTCCCTCTAAAAGAGAGATAACAATGCAACACCTAGTGTGCCAACCCTCTCTTTCTGTGCAGAGTTCTACAGAGCCCCTAGACATCAATTCTAAGTTTGGTGTTGGGCAGCCCTCAATAAGCTCTAAGCACAGAGGTACTAAAAAGAAAGTACCTAAAGGTTGGAGGGACAAGAAAGTTCCAACTGAAGGCCTCTCACCTGGCATGAGAGTTGTCTTCACTAAGAATCTAGTCCTACCACATACAGTGAGTTGTGTCCTATCTCTAGAGCATGTAGAGCTCATTCATGAGAGGACAGGAAGAAAATTCATTGTCAGGGGCGAAAATCTGAGCCCATACTCACTTTCGTAAGGAGCTAAAGGTCAAGCTAGTGACTTTAAAAGAGCGCTTGTTGGGAGGCAACCCAACTTTACTCAACCATTTATTTTCATTTTGTTTTTCCTTTCAGTTGTCATAGTCATGATCATATGCATCAGTCAAGAGACAGATTTCACAGCAGTGAAAATAGAACACTCCAAGTGGAGTGTTAAAGTTGAACGCCAGTGAGGAAGCCCTCCTGGGCTTTCAACACCCCAAAAGGGGAGCATTGCTAGCATTGAACGCTAGCCAGAGAGCAGCCCCTGGGCGTTCAAACGCCAGTGCAGAGAAACAAGGAATCTGTGATTCCCTAGCCTCTCAAGACCAAGAGGTCCCACAGAAGCTCCTCCTACCCCACCTTCTTCCTTATTGATAATATTTGCTCGAGGACAAGAAAAACTCTTAAGTATGGGGTTGCAAAAGCTTTGCTTTATGACTTCTACCACTCTTAAGTATAGAAGAAGAGGATGGAGCAAACTAGAGAGCATGCACATAAAATTGTGCAGCCACCTCAACAGAGACAAAGGAGTAACATAGAAGAGATAAAGCATGACATTGGATCCTTAAGGAGGAGTAGTAGCCATCATCATCTAGGTGGATTCGTTCTCTTTATCTCCTTGTCAGTTATTTTTCTGATTTCTATCTATTTTATTTTCTGTTTTCTTGCTCTAGTTACATGATAAATTGCATTGATGTCTTTAAGTTGTAAAATGTACCATATATCTCTCACCTTGCTTAACTAAAAATTTTTATTGAAAATAATTGAGAGATGCATGAATTTCAAGTTTAAAATAAGATTAGTTTAATTAGTTTGATGTGGTGTCATTTGCTTTTGTTTTCTAGATGTATGAATTAAACAGTGCATATTTGAAGTTGAAATTTAGGAATGTTGGCTCCAAATAAGATATTTTATACGCTTTTTGACATCGTTTTCATATAGTTTTTAGTAGTTTTTATTTAGTTTTTATTGAGTTTTTATAGGTTTTAGTGTTAAATTCACATTTTTGGATTCCACTATGAGTTTTTGTGTTTTTGGACAATTTCAGGTATTTTTTGGCTGAAATTGAGGAGCTGGAGTAGAAGTATGATTTAGAGACAGAGAAAGCACTGCAGATGCTATCAAGATCTGACCTGCCTGAATACGAAAGAGATTTTCTAGAGCTATAGAAGTCCAAATGGAGCGCTCTTAATGGCTATGGAAAGCTGACTTCTAGAGCTTTCCAGAATTATATAATAGTTCATACTTTGCTTCGAATTAGAAGGCCCAAAACTGGCGTCCATCGCTAGCTTCCTGCCCCCTTCCAGGCGTCCAGCGCCCAAAGAGCAGAGCCCAGTGTCCAAAGTCCCAGAGAGGACCCCCAGCTGGCATTCCACGCCCAAGGAGCCTCATAGCACATAGATCTCATCAAAGCTCAGCCCAAACACTCACCAAGTGGGCCCCAAAAGTGGATTTTAGCACTAAATAGACTATTTTACAATTACTAGTCATCTGTTTAGTATTTAAAGTGTATTTTACATAATCATTCGAATAAGTCATACACCATACACGTTTTTACCATTGTTTTCACATCAGTATGAGTTTCTAAACCTCCTAGGTTGAGGGGAGGAGCCCTGTTGAGTAATATTAATTAATAAAAGTATTACGGTTTCTCTTCGATCTGTGTTTGATTAATTCTAAGATGTGTTTTCGTTCTTCAACACTATGAATGCATTGAACCGGCATAAGGTTATCACATTCTACATGGGTTCAAAGTGCATCTTTCATCGGACAATGATGAACCACCAGCTTGATTACACCTCTCTTAGACGGTTAATCCATGACTTCGTTAGGAACTTCTCGAGACATCAGTTCAGCCGATTTATGGGGAGATTAGGGTCTCTATGGTAGAGGCTAGAACCAAAGGCGCAGCATTCCTCCGATCCGGAAGATTCAACCTTGTTTGTGGCATTTTGAGTAGGATCATCAAGGAGAATGAACTGTACGAGCTTCACCCTCAAGTAGAGATGGATGTGCACTAAACCTGGGGTTCAGATCCGGAGGAGTATTGGCAGTTGCTCAAACCAGTGTCAATCACATACAGCCTGCCATTGAAGAAATCACTCACAAGTAAGGAGAGCAGTAGTACCAGAGTTAATCCAGAAAGACAAAGCAACTCCAACTCTTAACTCTATTCCCGGCATATTATTCTTAATAGCTAATCGAATTGTTTTACCCTTTTCAACATTTATGACATATAATCATTCAAGGTTTACATAATACAAGTCCTTCTGATTCTACCTGACTAAGACCTGCAAGACAACCATAGCTTGCTTCAAGCCACAATCCTCATGGGATCGACCCTGACTCGGTCAGGTATTACTTGGGTGACCTAATATACTTGCTGGTTCAGTACAAAGCATGGGGATTCGTGCTACCAAGTTTTTGGCGCCCTTTCCGGGGATTGTTGAGTTTGGACAAACTGCCGGATTGTTTTGCTCCTTAAATCAGGTAAGTTTATTTTACATTATTTTAATTGAGTCCTTAATTTTTGTGTTTTTTCTTCTTCAATTTTCAAAAATTCTTAAAACTTTTTCAAAAATATTTTTCTTTACTTTGTTCAATTCATGTTATTAGTTAAAGTCTTTGTTATGTTCTTGTTGAGTGGTGCACGAAATTACAATCACACTTTTGCAATACCGCACAACTAACCAGCAAGTGCACTGGGTCGTCCAAGTAATACCTTACGTGAGTAAGGGTCGATCCCACGGAGATTGTCGGCTTGAAGCAAGCTATGGTTATCTTGTAATTCTTAGTCAGGATATCAGTGATGATTCTTAGTTTTAATTGTAAAAAGTAAAAGAACATGAAATAAATACTTGTTATGCAGTAATGGAGAACAGGTTGAGGTTTTGGAGATGCTCTGTCTTCTGAATCTCTGCTTTCCTACTGTCTTCTTCTTCACACACGCAAGGCTCCTTCCATGGCAAGTTGTATGTTGGTGGATTACCGTTGTCAATGGCTACCATCCGTCCTCTCAGTGAAAATGGTCCAAATGCGCTGTCACCGTACGGCTAATCATCTGTCGGTTCTCACTCATGTTGGAATAGGATCCATTGATCCTTTTGCGTCTGTCACTACGCCCAGCACTCGTGAGTTTGAAGCTCGTCACAGTCATCCCTTCCCAGATCCTACTCGAAATACCACAGACAAGATTTAGACTTTCCGGATCTCAGGAATAGCCACCAATAATTCTAGCCTATACCACGAAGGATCTAATCTTAGATTAGAAACCCAAGAGATATGCACTCAAGCTATTGTAGATAGAACGGAGGTGGTTGTCAGGCATGCATTCATAGATGAGAATAATGATGAGTGTCACGGATCATCACATTCATCAGGTTGAAGTGCGAGTGAATATCTTAGAATAGAAACAAGCGTGATAGAATAGAAAACAGTAGTAATTGTATTAATTCATCGAGACATAGCAGAGCTCCTCACCCCCAACCATGGAGTTTAGAGACTCATGCCGTAGAGAATACAATATGAAACGTGTAAAGTGTTATGAGGTGTGTAAATACAATAGCAAAAGGTCCTATTTATAGAAAACTATTAGCCTAGGGTTTACAGAAATGAGTAAATGATGCAGAATCCACTTCCAGGCCCACTTGGTGTGTGCTTGGGCTGAGCATTGAAGATTTCACATGTAGAGACTTTTCTTGGAGTTAAACGCCAACTTTTGTGCTAGTTTGGGCGTTTAACTACAGCTTTTATGCCAGTTTTGGCGTTTTGACTCCAAAATTTTTATGCTAACTTGGAACGCCGCTTTGGGCCATCAAATCTGAGGCAAAGTATGGACTATTATATATTTCTGGAAAGCCCAGGATGTCTACTTTCTAACGCAATTGAGAGCGCAACAATTGGATTTCTGTAGCTCCATAAAATCCACTTCGAGTGCAGGGAGGTCAGAATCCAATAGCATCTACAGTTCTTTTTCAGCCTCTGAATCAAATTTTTGCTCAGGTCCCTCAATATTAGCCAGAAAATACCTGAAATCACAGAAAAGTACACAAATTCATAGTAAAGTCCAGAAATGTGATTTTTGAATAGAAACTAATAAAAACATAATAAAAACTAACTAAAATATACTAAAAACATACTAAAAACAATGCCAAAAAGCGTATAAATTATCCGCTCATCATTGAGTCTCTGATTTTTGCAAGAGTATAATTTTGATTTGAGTCTTTTATTTTTATTTTCTTCTTCTTCAAAATTTTCAAAAATCACAAAAAGTTTTTCAAAAATATTTTTATTTTCTTTGTTTAATCTTTGTTCTTTGAATGTGTCTATGTTCTTGGTAATTTCGTGGTCTTGAGTCCTATTTCCTAAAAATTTTCAAAAATAATTGTTCTTTGGTTTAATCTTGTGTTAAGTTTTTAATTTTAGTGTTTTCTTGTGTCTTTCTTTGTGTTTCTCGAAAATTGTATTTTGGGTTTTCTAAAAATTTTAAGTTTAGTGTTCTTGTTTTGTTCTTGTGTTCTTTGAGTCTTTAAATTTTTTTCTTTGTGTTCTTGTGAGTCTTCAAGGTGTTCTTGAGTCTTGCATGTGTTTTGATCTTAAAATTTTTAAGTTTGGTGTCCCTTGGTGTTTCCCTCCAAATTTTCGAAAATAAAGGGGTTCTACATCTAAAAATTTTAAATTTTGAGTCTTTTTTGTGTTTTTCTCTTTCATCATAAAATTCCTAATAGATAATCCAATTAGTTTTACCCTTTTCAACATTTATGACACATAATCATTCAAGGTTTACATAATACAACTCCTTCTGATTCCACCTGACTAAGACCTGCAAGACAACCATAGCTTGGTTCAAGCCACAATCCTCGTGGGATCGACCCTGACTCGCTCAGGTATTACTTAGATGACCCAGTGCACTTGATGGTTCAGTTGTACGAAGCGTGGGGATTTGTGCTACCAATTCTCAACACCAAAATCAAACATGCACAGTTAATTCATATATTTAGAAATTGAGATAGTGCTACCACATCAAAGTAACTAGAAAACTCAACATATATAACTCAAAATCTCATGCATTTTATTATTTCTTTTCTTTTAGAATTTTATTTAAGCTTATTGAGAAATTGATACGCGGAAACTTACCTCTCAACAAATTTCCTTCCGATAAGTGCACCGGATTGTCGTCAAGTAAAAACTCACAAAAGATTGAGGTCAAATTCCACAGGGATTGGTTGGTTGATCAATGTTAATTGGAGAATTATACTAGTTGAGCGGAATCAGAAGCGAAATTGGGATTGCAGAGAATAAAATTGGCAGAAAACTTAAATTTCAAGAAATTAAAGAAAAAGAAAATTAAATTGCAGGGAATTAAAGTACAAAAGCTTAAATTGCAAGAAATTAAATGGGAATGGGGAATTAGCATGATGTTAAAGAATAGGAAGTAAATAGAATGGGTAAGATCAGAGAAGGGGATTCATTGGATTTTGGGAGATATTGAACTCTCCGGATCAAATCATTTTCATCTCTTCCTCAATCAATGCATTCATTGACATTGCTTGGCAATCTTAGATGATCGGATCCCAATGTCTTGGCTCACCGATCTCTCTAAGCATGAACAATTGCCCAATGTCCTAATTTAATTACTCATGGGAAGAGTTAAAGTTTAGTCACTGACTATACACACAAATTCATAGATCAAATATTGGTAGGATTACATGTCACTATATACATCCAAACCCCAATCTAATCCAATATGAGAAAGCAATTCTAGCATGAATTCTCCTTTCCTCTCTCAAGGATCCAAAGAATTCCAATTATGGATAGCTTCTCTCTCAAGATAACTATCGAATTAAATTAAGACCGAAAGCTTTCTAACAAAAATCAAGAGAAAAGAAAGAAGAAGAAGATGAAAACTACTATTGATCCATTGAATTACAATAGAGCTCCCTAACCCAATGAAATGGGATTAGTTGTTTATGGCTCAATTCAATTTTACAAAAAAAGAAAATGCAGAAAAGTAAAGAAGTACAAAAGGAAAAATTGCAGAAAAAGAAAGTACATCAAACTAAAGGAAAAATTGCAGAGTAAAATGAAAATCAGGGTCTGAACCCCTAGAGCCCCTTCAGGGCCTCCCGAGAGCTCCTTCAATCTTCAATAATTCTTCTATTTATAACCCTCTTCCAATTTTCAATTGGATCAAGTATTTGGATGTGGGCCTTGGCCTTGATTGAAGCAATGAGGAATGATTCTTAGTGATGGGCATTGGCAACAAACTTTCATATTCTGTATAGGTGTAGTTTGGAATTGAATTGGCTTTAACGTTGGTGATCACGTTTGAAGGCAAACGTTGATCCAAACATCCTTTGAAAAATGGTTTCTGGTTTGCTGTCATTGACGTTTGACTCAACCTTGGAGGGCCAACATACGCGTGAATGGTCAAATTTTCCATTTCACGCGTGCGCGTGCCGTACACGTGCGCGTGGTTGGGCTGAAAAAGTATGTTCACGCGTACGCGTCATTAACGCGTACAATGACGCGTATGTGTCGTTGCAAAATTCCCAACTCCCATTTTTGAAATTTTAATGCGGACATTGGAGGTAGCATTTGAGGTAACGTTGGACCTCCAATGTTCACACATCCACGCGTGCGCGTTACTGACGCATGCGCGTGGATGCTAAATTTTCAAATTCTAAACTGAATGTTGCACATCAAGCCTTGGACGTTACTTTGTCCTCTTGTCAACATTGCAAATTTTATTCCCACTATAGACTATTATATGTGGTTGGAAAGATCTGAATGTCAGTGTTCCAACCCAACTGAAATTACCTCAATTGGACATCTGCAACTCAGGTTATGCTCCTTTGAAGGGGACAGGGTCGTTGGCGTCGGAGTGCAACGTTGGAGGCAACATTGGACCTCCAACGTTTACACCAACGTCAGGAACATTGCAAGATTCAGAAGCTCAAACGTGCTGTCCACCCCATACTATTAAATATTGATGTAAATTCGTGAATGTCTACTTTCCAATGCCGTTGAAAGCGTATCATTTGGAGCTTTAAACCTCGAGTTATACTCCATCGAATGTGCAGAGGTCAGCTGGCCTTACTACAGGTTGGTGCTATGTTCGTTTATGCACTTTTCGGGGCAGTTTTCTCCTTCAATTTTAGTGTCCACCATGTAGTGACATATATGCTTGGAAAGCTCTTGATTCCTACTTTCCAATGTTTTTGAAATCACCTCATTTGGAGCTCTGTAGCTCAAGTTATTCTTGTTGGAAGTATATTCCTTCAAGCTGTGGGGAGTGGCGTTTCCAGCAACGTTGAAGCACCAACTTTGGCTCTAATGTTGCTTCCCATTTCCTCCTTTCATGGCCTTCATGTTGCCTCTTTGTCTTTCCTTTTCTTATATTCCTTTACACCTATCATCAACCAAACAAATACATCAAAGCTTTGCTATAGTCAGAAGAATTTGCCTCATTCTTAGCACACAAGTAATTATGGCATAAATCTCATGAAAATGCACAAAATTAACAGTGGTTGATTGAATCAAGACAAGCATGAATTTCTCATCCAAATACTTAATTATTGCCTAAGAAATGCATGAAACTACTCTAAAACAAACTAAAAATGGCTTGTGAAACTAGCCAAGATGCCCTGGCATCACAACACCAAACTTAAATCTTGCTTGTTCTCAAGCAAGTGATAAAACATGAAAATACAAGAGATACAAGTCCTTATTCAGAGAATTCAAATCCTTGGTTCATGGAGTTTCATGTATGGCAACTTAGGTTCATGTTCATGATGGTTTCTAGGCTCTCATATGCTCTTGAACTCTCACTCTATTGCCTTCTATGAAACTTTTATTCTTGATCCTTAACTTCTCTGTTTTTGTTTTCTCTTCTTCTTTAGAGCTTATTACTTTCTATATTTAAGTGTTCTGTGTTGAGACAACTCTTTAGGATAGGCTTTCAGCCAACACTCCCGAACTAGTTGGTTCAAGGTGCTAGGTGTTGAAACATCCCTAAGGACTTAATTACCCAAGTCTCTCTTCAGCACATACACACCACAGGCACATGGTTTGTTATTTTCATTCCTTAGACCTTAGTGTCCAGCACCTCTTTGGGTTGCTAAATATTTTAAGACAAGGTTGCTCTTGATAGTGGACTTTCAGTTGACAATCCCGGGTTAGTTAACCCAAGTTATCAGGTGATAAAGCACTCCTAAGAACTTACTCATCCAAGCAGATCCTTACACAGAAACACCACAGACACATGCCTTAAGGTTCAAACTATTGCTGCCTAGCTTCATTTGCTCTTTTATTTCTTTTTCATTCTTTCTTTTCTTTTTAGGATCTTTATTAATTCATTTATGTCTTATAAAAAGCACTTCAAGCTCATAATTCAAGAGATATCTTAGCCCTTTTACCTTATTGATGAACCAACTTAGCTAACAAATACCACCACAACACTAGGACTTAATTCTGCACATTGGATTTCACTCTTGTCTTTGACAGTAAATTCTCATAAACTCTTTTATTGAGCTCAAGGACACAGCATACAATTCAAGTAGGACGACAATGAAATAGGCACTTAGACTAGCAGCCCCAAAACGTAAATAAAGAGAAATAAGCAGAATATGAATGTTCATGAGAACAGGATTAAATCATAGTTCCAATATAAGCACTATAAATCAGAGACAGTTAAGTACAATACAACCTCTTGTTATTTTCTTGTTTCTTCCTTGTCATCATCATCCATATCTTTTGCATCCTTCTTTGTCTCCTTGGATGATGGTGTATAGTCATTCCAAGAGATTGATTAAATTCCTGTAAAAATGATTGGAAGTTGCTTGTTCCCCAAGCACTTGAAAAATAGTTAGCATGCATGTATGCTTATGAATTTCTGAACTTAATTTGGTTTGCAAACACCAAACTTAGTTCCTTGCCTAATGCAGCAGATTCAATACATGCAGAAAATCTCATGTGCTTTTATTAAGAAAACAACTATGAACTAGAAAAACAAACTATGAACTAGAAATTAAACTATTGTTAAGTAGTTTCCCTGATTGGTTGGAGCTAGTGACTAGTCATGCTGAGGATTACAATGTGTTTTTTAATGAAATCTTTGGTGGAAAACCAAACTTAGAATTACACATTCACCCTTGGATTGTTTTGGTGTGGAACACCAAACTTAGCTCCTTGCAATACAGAGAATCTACTTAACTCTTTTATTGAATTAACTAGGAAAAAAAAACTACCTTTGGTTGGGTTGCCTCCCAACAAGCGCTCTTTTAAGGTCATTAGCTTGACATTTTGGTCATGAATTTCTTCCTCTTCTTCCAATTTGTTAAGAGGAATAACCTCAAGTGGAAAAAGGAGCCAGTTAGTGCCCCTTGCTTTGAGTGACCCCTTCCAGCAAGCTTTCTTTTATGATTGGCTTGAGTGAACTTGCTTGTTGGATGAGGAGTTGGATTGTTCTTTGACCTTCTCCTCTTCATATATATAGTTCTTTGTTTCTCGGTCACATTCCTCATTTTGGTGCTTGTTTCTACTGCCTTCACATCTTTGATCTCAGAACTTGGGTGTTGTTGGACAATTGGAGCATCTTTTTCATCAAGAGTTTCTTGAATTGGTGGCTCACTTAGTACAAGGATCTCTTTCACTTGCTCTAATAATTCCTAAATTTCACGCTCATTAAGCACTTCTCCACTCCTTAGATTGATAGCATGATATTCTTCCCCTAGCCAAGGGAGGACATTGGTTAATTCCTCAATAAAATGTTGTGCCAATTGTCTTATTTGCTCTTCCTGATTTCTCCTTGAGATCTCCACATCTTCCATCACCTCTCTTATATTTTACCCTAAAAACTCACTGAGTTGGGCAATGAAGTGGTATCTCTTTGAGAGTTCTTCTATTGCAACTTCTAGGAGATTTTGTGGAGGTGCATTGGTTGGACAATTACGGGATGTTAGTCCTTGATACATGGGGTATGCAACATTAAAATCCCTTCCCAAGTCAAAATATCTGCAGTTGTCATAATCATATGAACCATGTTGTGGCTCTGGGAAGTACCTCATTTCATGTTCTTGATTTTTCCATCCACCATGAGCATAATGATGTGAATCATTATGTAGTGGTGGAAAGTCTCTCATGAATTTTGATTGACCAGAATATGATCGATGCTTTCTTCTTTCTTGCAAGATGCCCTATCTCAAACAATAGTCACCAAAAGACATTGGATGCTCCTTTCTTTCTTGCAAAAGGCTCTGTCTCAAACAATAATCACCAAAAAAGACATTGGAATTTTCATAGTGAGGCAATATCACAAACAGCTAGTGGTTAGTGTGCTAACAAGTGAATGAACAAAGAAAACCGACTAAAATTGTAGAAATCAGCAATAATCAAATTGAAACAAAAACTATTAACAAAAGAAAAGAAAAATTGCTAAATCTAGTTATCCTCCAATTTAATAATTTTCAATACAAAACCAATCCCCGGCAACGGCGCCATAAACTTGATACGCAGGAATTTGCATCTCAACAAATTTCCTTCCGGCAAGTGCACCAGATTGTCGTCAAGTAAAAACTCACAAAAGAGTGAGGTCGAATCCCACAGGGATTGGTTGGTTGATCAACGTTAATTGGAGAATAATACTAGTTGAGCAGAATCGGAAGCGAAATTGGGATTGCAGAGAATAAAATTGGCAGGAAACTTAAATTGTAAGAAATTAAAGAAACAGAAAATTAAATTGCAGGGAATTAAAGTGCAGAAGATTAAGTTGCAAGAAATTAAATGGGAATGGGGAATTAGCATGAAGTTAAAGAATAGGAAGTAAATAGAATGGGTAATGATCGGATCCCAATGTCTTGGCTCACCAATCTTTCTAAGCATGAACAATTGCCCAATGTCTTGATTTAATTGCTCATGGGAAGAGTTGAAGTTCGGTCACTGACTATACCACACAAATTCATAGATCAAATTATTGGTAGGATTACATGTCACTATATCCATCCAAACCCCAATCTAATCCAATGTGAGAAAGCATTTCTAGCATGAATTTTTCATTCCTCTCTCAAGGCTCCGAAGAATTACAATTATGGATAGCTTCTCTCTCAAGACAACTATCCAATTAAGTTAAGACCGAAAGCTTTCTAACAAAAATCAAGAGAAAAGAAAGAGGAAGAAGATGAAAACTACTATTGATCTATTGAATTACAATAGAGCTCCCTAACCCAATGAAAAGGGGTTAGTTGTTCATGGCTCAATTCAATTTTATAGAAAAAGAAAATGCAGAAAATTAAAGAAGTACAAAAGGAAAAATTGCAGAAAAAGAAAATACATCAAACTAAAGGAAAAATTGTAGAGGAAAATGAAAAATCAGGGTCTGAACCCCCAGAGCCCCTTCAGGGCCTCCCGAGAGCTCCTTCAATCTTCAACAATTCTTCTATTTATAACCCTCTTCTCATCTTCAATTGGATCAAGTATTTGAATGTGGGTTTTGGCCTTGATTGAAGAAATGAGGAATGATTCTTAGTGTTGAGCATTGGCAACTAACTTTCATATTCTGTATAGGTGCAATTTGGAATTGAATTGGCTTTAACGTTGTCGATCATGTTTGAGGTCAAACATTGAGCCAAACGTCCTTTGAAAAATGGTTTCTGGTTTGCTGTCATTGACGTTTGACTCAATGCTGGAGGGCCAACGTTCTGCTATTCACGCGTACGCGTGACCTACGTTTACGCGTGCGCGTGGTTGGGCTGAAAAAGTATGTTCACGCGTACGCGTCATTGGCGCGTATGCGTCGATGCAAAATTTCCAACTCCCATTTCTAAAATTTTATCGCAGACATTGGAGGCAGCGTTTGAGGTAACCTTGGACCTCCAACGTTCGCACTTCCACGCGTGCGCATCACTGACGGGTCCGCCTGGATGCTAAATTTTCAAATTCCAAACTGAATGTTGCACATCAAGCCTTGGGACGTTACTTTGTCCTCTTGTCAACGTTGGAAATTTCATGCTCACTATAAACTATTATATATGGTTGGAAAGATCAGAGTGTCAGCTTTCCAACCCAACAGGAATCACCTCAATTGAACATCTGCAATTCAAGTTATGCTCCTTTGAAGGGGACAGGGTCGCTGGCATCGGAGTGCAACGTTGGAGGCAACGTTGGACCTCCAACGTTTACACCAACGTCGGGAACATTGCCAGATTTGGAAGCTCAGACGTGCTGTCCACCCCATACTATTATATATTGATGGAAAGCCCTGATAGTCTACTTTCCAATGCCGTTAAAAGTGCATCATTTGGAGCTCCACAGCTCGAGTTATTCTCCGTCGAAGGTGCAGAGGTCATCTGGCCTTACTACAGGTTGGTGCCATGTTTGTTTATGCACTTTTCGGGACAGTTTTCTCCCTTAATTTTAGTGTCTACCATGTAGTGACGTATATGCTTGGAAATCTCTTGATTCCTACTTTCCAATGCTTTTAGAATCACCTCATTTGGAGCTCTGTAGCTCAAGTTATTCTTGTTGGAAGTACACCCCTTCAGGCTATGGGGAGTGACGTTTCCAGCAATGTTGGAGCACCAACTTTGGCTACAACGTTGCTTCCCTTTGCCTCCTTTCATGGCCTTCATATTGCCTCTTTGCCTTTCCTTTTCTTAGCTTCCTTTTCACCTATCATCAACCAAACAAATACATCAAAGCTTTGCTATAGTCACAAGAATTTGCCTCATTCTTAGCACACAAGTAATTATGGCATAAATCTCATGTAAATGCACAAAATTAACAATGTTTGATTGAATCAAGATAAGCATAAATTTCTCATCCTAATACTTACTTATTGCTTAAGAAATGCATGAAACTACTCTAAAACAAACTAAAAATGGCTTGTGAAACTAGCCAAGATGCCTTGGCATCAGTAATACACTAGACATCTTTCAAAATACGCATAGAATAACTAAATAAATAACATAATTGGGAAGCAACAAGAGACTCTAACAAGCATAAGGTAAATGACTCAAAGAAGTAAATAACAGCAAATAGGATAGAAGTATAGGCATTAGGTAACGGAACTCAACCACCTTAGTCCTGGTGGTTGCTGCTTCCTCCGGTGGATCCACTCCAGCGCTTAAGCTCTTCCAACTCAAGTCCTTATTTCTGTTGCTCCTTTGTTAGCTTATAGTGGATGGTAGACTGGCTCTTATGCTCCTGTTTTAGCTGATCTATAGTAGATATCAGTTGCCCGATGGATACTACCAGCTGAGTCCAATACTCGCACGGAGAAAGATCTTGTCCCTGAGGTAGTTTAGGCCTCTCCTTCTGAGGAGAGGGAACCGACTCCTAAGGTGGTGCTTGTCCAAGTTCCCGAGTGTACTCCATATCCTTCTTAGTGATTGGTTTGTCCACTGGACATTGGAAGCTTCACATAAGCGGGAGATGAGATGAGGAAAGGCTAATCTAGAAAGGGTGGAAGTCTTTACTGCGATGTTGTATATCTCCAGAGGGATCACTTGATGAACTTCCACCTCATTGCCAAGCATAATGCAGTGAATTATCATGGCTCGGGCTATAGTGAGCTTGGACCAGTTACTAGTGAGGAGGATGGAACGTTGAATAAACTCCAGCCATCCTCTAACAACCAGCTTCAGATCATTCCTTCTCAGTTGGTATAGCTAACCCTTGCCATCCTTCCTCCACTGCGCTCCGGGTAAGCATATATCCTTGAGGACTTGATCCAACCTCTAATCAGCTCTGACTCTCCCATTATAGGAGTAAGGGTCATCGTTGGATGGGGGCAGCTGAAGTACCTCTCTCACTCTCTCCTCCAAACTGTAGGGTCTTTCCTTAGACCATGGGGTGCCAAGTTTTGAACTTTGGATGCTCATTCTTGTGCTTGTCAATCATCTACAGATTTGAAAAGATATGAGTAAGATATAGGAAGATATGGTGTGAAAATAAGGATAAGTAGTGAGGGAGGATAGAGGAGAGACAATTAAAAAGATGTTATATAAAAAGATATAAGTAGGATATAGTGAGGTATGGTATAGAATTGAGCCCCTTGGTGGCGCTAAATGCAACCTTCGGCATTCAACGCCCAAATGGGAAAGGATCTACCCCCTTGTGGCGTGAAACGCCACTACTGGCGTTAAACGCCAAACCCTTTTTTTCTTTTTTCTTTTTCTCTGAATGGTGGCGTTAAAAGCCCATTATGAGGTATGTTTTAGGGTTTTTGATAAGAGGCATGAAATATAAATGGCAAAGAAAGAAAACTAATGGCTAAAAAAGGAAAGTCAAATGAGCTATGTCATCCTCTAACTAATAAAGGAAAGTCAAATGAGCTATGTCAATCCAAGTCCATAAGTCCTAGTTCTCCACCAATTCAATTAGTGAGATCTAGAGTAAATAGCTCCCAATCGTCAATCACTTGGACATTAGTAACTCAAGAGTTCCTAAGTTACCTTCCCAAGCCAAGAACATAAAATTCTACTCTAAAATCCAACCAAGCATTTTATCAAACACTTGGAAGTCATAGAAGGAAAGCATAGTAAATTGCAAGAATTAAAGGAATCTACAACTACAAAGGTAAGAGATTAACAATAGAAAGGCAAAACAATAGAAAAGTAAACTCATAATGAAAGAAGCATTTTAACAAATATATAGAAGGCAATAAAAGTAAACAACATGAGTTGTAAGAATTAAAGAGAGATCTAACTAGAATAGCAAGAGATCAACAATAGAAAAGGAAGACAATTATGAAATAACAAAGAACTTACCAATTGCATTGAAGAAGAAATGTAGATCTACAAAAGAAAGTTCATAAACTACAACTAACAATACAAATAAATTACAAGAGAAGAAGAATTCTACAATCTACAAGAGAACAATTGAAGATGAAAGAGGAAAATTAAGAGAGAAGAAGAAGAAGTAGATCTAGATCTAAAACCTAATCCTAATTCTAGAGAGAAGTGAGAGCTTCTCTCTCTAAAACTAACTAAAAGCATGATAAAACTAAAATAAAACTAAACTAATGACTAGGTGTCTCATCCCTCTTTAATCATTGGGTTAAATAGCACTAGAAATGAGTTGGATTGGGCCCACAAGGCTTTAGAATTCGCTGGCCACGTATTATTTTAAGTGGATCATATGGCAGCAACGAGGTGTGCACGTACAATGCGCATACGTGTCACCATAAGTGTAGCAACTATGGAAAATCTTATATCATTTTGAAGTCTCGGATGTTAGCTTTCAAACGCAACTAGAACTGCATCATTTGGACCTCTGTAGCTCAAGTTATGGTCAATTAAGTGCGAAGTGGTCGGCTTGACAGCTTTTGCGATTCCTTCATTTCTTCATGAGTTCTCCATTTTTACATGCTTTTCCTTCATTCCCTTGATCCAATCTTTGCCTCCTAAATCTAAAATCACTTAACAAACATATCAAGGCATCTAATGGAATCAAGGTGAATTAAATTTAGCTATTTTAAGACCTCAAAAGCATGTTTTCACTCTTAAGCACAATTAAAGGATAAGTTATAAAACTATGCTATTTCATTGGATAAATGTGGGTAAAAGGATATAAAATCTCCTAAATCAAGCATAAGATAAACCCTACAAATGTGGTTTATCAACCTCCCCACACTTAAACCAAGCATGTCCTTAAGCTTAAACCAAGAGAGAACTAAGGGTATCAACATTTATTCAATGAAATCTAACTAAATGCACCCTACCTATATGCAACTATCTACATGAATGAAATTGCTTAGTCAAAATAAATCAATTTCCAAGGATACATATAAGCACAAGGGCCAAAGGTATTAACAACCATGCCAAACCACAATCGAATTGAGCTATTAAGTATTTTTATAAACTTGCATGAAGAATGATGATCATAGGTGAAAACATGTAATTGAGCATCAAACCCTCACCGGATGTGTTTGCACTCTATTCGCTCAAGTGTTTAGGGTTGATTCACTCAATTATCCCCTAATCATGCTTTCCAAGATTTATTTTTCTTCTAACAATCAACATTTATTTCATGCATGCATACACCTATCATGAGGTCTTTTCATTGGTTGTAATGGGGCTAGTGTCAAGGTAGGATGCATATTTGGTCAAGTGAGCTTGAAATTTGAATCTTTGATAAGCTTAGACTTTCCACCTAACCTATGACCTCCTATACAATTCAAACTAACCTAACTACCCATTTTTCACTTTTTTAACATACTCATGCATTTTCTTTTCATTTCACAACTCATATGCATTGATCTTTATTGAACTTTACTTTGCTTTGGGGCATTTTGTTTCCTTTTTATTTATTTCTTTTTATTTGTTTCTTTCTTTTTCTATTTTTTTCTTTTCTTTTCCATGCTCTTTTTTTGTTTTTTTTTTTCTTTTTCTTTTGTTTTTTTCATCATTTTTTTCTTTCTTTCAAACTATATACAAGAACATCAATGCATAAGGTCTATACATTTTAATTAACACATGAGCATGTACCTAATTCCCAATATTTACAATAAAAATACAAGACTACCCTTTTATTCACCTAATGTCCCAAGTTTTCCCACACTTGAATGTTACACACGCTAGCCTAAGCTAATCAAAGATCCAAATTAAGGACATTTATTGTTTTTTGCTTTAGACTTGTAATGTGCTAAATTAAGAACAAGTGGGTTAAGCATAGGCTCAAATCGGCTAACAATGGAAGATAAAAGGTAAGGCTATTTGGGTAAGTGAGCTAAATAAAACGATGGCCTCAATCATATAAATGCATGAATACACAAAATAATGGACATAAAGAATCAAACAAATCAAAGATTACAATCATAGAAAGAAAATAATGCACACAAGAAGCAAAATAAGTGGTTATAAGATGTAACCACACCATTAGGCTCAAATCTCACAAGCTTGTGTTCTTAGCTAAAAAATCATGTTCCATAATATATATAATTCAAGCAAGTTCTATGAAAAGTTTTCACTCAAATCAATTGGTGCCCTATAGATAGAAATCTTGAAAAATCTCATTATTTTGACTAATCGTATTATGTATATATATGCAAAATTAAGAAAATAAAAGTAAAAATCCTAAGAACCTAAAATGAATGCAAAAGTGTTGGAATTAGAAACTTGTCACCCAAAATCGCCGATCGATCGGACGACCTCCCCACACTTAAAAGTTTGCCCCGTCCTCGATGCACTCAAAGATGAACAAAGGGGTACGACGACTCTCCGGATTGCCACCTTTTACTGGTAGGTCAACCGGTTACTGCGTGTTCTTTCTTCCGCTTCCAATTTTGCTTGCTGTGCATCATTCATGAAAAACAAAAATATAACACCATAAGATGAGAAAACAAAAGCAAGGAAGCATACCTTGTTGGAATGAGGTACTAATCACTAGAATTGAGTGAGTGAATTAGTGTGACATTAGGAAAATAGGGATGTGAGTTCTAAATTAGGCGCCTTTTAGAACACACTAGCATAAAAAGTTATGTCACAAAAGAAGCATGTACATCACTCATCCTAGTGTGCTTGAGATGCTTTAAGTAAACTTGTAAGGTAAAACAAGCATTAAAGAAGCATGAAAGCATTCAAGCTAAAAGCATATGGATGCATATGATCATGAAGCACAATGCATTAAGATAAATGCTCAACATCCAATATCAAGAGATTGCCTAATCGAAGAATAGTGTTCAAATCAATTTGTGGCCAAATCATGCAATTCAAAAAGAGTTACAAGCTCGAAGGAGATTCTCATCACTTGGTATTCTTAAAAGGTAAG
Source organism: Arachis ipaensis (assembly GCF_059453495.1). NCBI lineage: Eukaryota > Viridiplantae > Streptophyta > Magnoliopsida > Fabales > Fabaceae > Arachis > Arachis ipaensis. The sequence goes on from NC_142441.1 coordinate 61,991,590, forward strand.
CATGAAAAACTCAAAACCAAGTAGCAAAATATAACCTCAACAATAGAATCCAACAAAGGTTATAAGCATAATGATGTTAATATAACATCCCTTTTTAATACTCAGCAGCAATTAATGGTAAACAAGAATAACAATCCAACACTTACAATGAAAAAAAGAAAAATAAATGAAAATTAAATTAATTAACTAATCAACTAACTAACTAACTAATTAACTAACTAAAATAAATGGTTATCAATGGTGTTTGGGAGTGTTGGATGAAGGGTGGGAGAAGGGAAGAAGAAAGGAGAAGGAAAAAATGGAAAGAGGGGAAGAAAAGAGATGTGTTGAAGGAAGGACATCCGCGTGTATGCGTGCATGGCGCGCGCGCGGATGGTGGTGCAATGGACGCGAAGCGTACGCGTACATGGCGCGTGTGCGTCGATGGCTTATTTCGAGAGTGACGCGTACGCGTCATGTGCGCGTACGCGCGAGTTGGTTTGTGCGAAAGGCACAATGCAACTACAAAAAGATGGCAGTTAAGTACTATGCTCTTAGAGGACAAAGCAATCCGCTCCTCAAACAAGTATTCCTTGTCTCACTTCCAGAAGAACTCCAACCAGAAATTCAGAGAATGATGGTTACACTCCGAAAAAAAATTCCTACAACAACTCTTGGAGAAATTTATTAGCTGGCTTTGGCAGCCGTTGATAAGCTTTGTGAACAGTAACAGATGATCAAATAACTAACAAAAAATTTTCAAAAGCTTAAAGGAGTCTGTAGTAAATTCTATCTGAAGATCAAGTACAAAGATACTAACTCTTGTGACTATCAGACAACAAAAAGACACCACTTTAGACGGACTCAAAACTTCCTCGTGCAACATTCGCACAACTCTCGGGTTTTTGGCTTGGGGGTGGAATTTCTCAGTCCACGCATATGCGTACATAGCGCGCGCGCGGATAGGTGAAAATGCTTGATGCACAGGTACGCACGCAGTGCGCCTATGCGCGGATGGTGCTCTATTTTTTTTTTGCACCAATCCAAGCATTCCAAACCCCCAAACGGCTACCAAAACACCATAAAATCTTATTTAACATACTAAACTACCAATTATACTCAACAAATCAACCAAAAACATGAATTTAAACTAATTACTAATATGTAGAAAAAAAGAGAAAATGAAAAGAAGTTACCATGGTGGGGTGTCTCCCACCTAGCACTTTTGTTTATTATCCTTAAGTTGGACTTATGGGGAGCTCCTCTCAAGGTGGCTTGTGCTTGAATTCATCTTGGAACATCCACCAAAGCTTGGTTCTCCATTGTGTCCCAAGATTCCTTATTTGTTGCACCAAGTGTTGATGGAGTTCTTCACAAGCTTGGGGCTCCCAAAGTTGATCCTCGTCTTGTGATCCAGGATCCCACACTTTATTTTCACACCCGTCTTCTAATTGATCCTCATGAGTCCAATTTGGTGGCATGACCTTAGAATTCTCAATAAAGTGACCAAACATTCTCCTAGACCCAAACAATCTAGCTCTACACCAAACCTTGCAATTAAACTTTGAACATGCAACCATAATGAGCCTAGAATAATGTTTCTAACCACTAGCCATCTCTCTTTTACTCTTAAAGCTACAAATATGTCTAAGTTGACCATCCGTCTCTAGCAAATCATATTTAAGGGGAATAATAAAGCTTAAGTATATGGAATTTACCTACTTGAATAAAAGAATGGATGGTGGTGGCTTGGGGAGAGGCATCTCCAATGTGCTAGCAAGCTTTACTCCCTTGTGTTTTTCCTTGATTGTCTCCACCTCTTCACAAACTTCTTCACTTTCAATCCTTTGTTCATCATTTTCATCCAACTCTTCTCCATCACTCAAATAATAAATGGGAGGAGGGGAAAAATCTACCTCCACATTACTTTCCATCTCATTGGGAGAAAGTTCTTCAAATTCAAAGGATTCACCAGCAAAATGGTTGGATGCATGGTCTTCATCACCAAGGGAACTCAATTCTCACTTCACTCCTTCCAAGTATTCACTCAAAAATTGTTTTGGAGGTTGTGCACTTTCCTTCTCAACATCAAATTCAATCTTTTTGGAGAGGTTCTCTTCAACTCTAGGTTCCAAAGGAGGTTCTGCATCTCCTAAGTCTTCGACCACTTCTTCCTCATCTTCAATGATCATAGGCTCCTCCAATTATTCTAACACAAAATAACATCCCTCATTCTCCACCGGTGTTTCCAATCTCTCCTTCATGCTATGCTTTTCAATTGATTTTCCACATGTGACCATGGGAGTGCTTTGAGTGCTCAAGTGTTGGGAGGCTAAGATGCTTACTACCTTGGTCATGGTAGCCACAAATTCTAGTGTCTCCCTTTGCATTTCTCCTTGCCCTTGAAGTATAAGGCTAAGGATTTCATCCATTGAGGATTGGAGTGGGTAGGAGGGTTCATTGTCTTGGAGAAATGGTTCATAATAGGGAAGTGGTTCTTCTTGGTAAAGTGGTGGTGCGTATTGAGGTGGTTCTTGGGAGTAGTAATGTTGGAATGGAGGTTCCATGTATGGCTCATATGGTTCAAAAGGTGGTTGGTAGGATGGATATGGATTAAGGTCATATGGAAGTGTTTGGTGAAAAGAGGCTTGTGAGTATGGTTCATGTTGAGGATATGACTCATAGGCATATGGTGGTGGTTCTTGAAAGTCACAAGGAGATTCACCATAGCCATTGGATTGGTGTGCATCAAAGAATGGCTCTTGTTCATATTCTATTGGTGGAGGTTGTTGCCATGAAGATTGATCATATGCATATGGCTCCTCCCACCTTTGATTATCCCATCCTTGATACACATCCTCATTGAAGCTCTCATTGCCTATAACATGGTTAGAACAAAACTCATAGCCAATGTGAGAATTCATGATAGCAAGAGAAAAGGAAAATAAACTCAAATAAGAAATAAAGAAAACCAAATCCTAAAACTAGCACGAGCTAACAAAAGCAAACATATTCACACTATTTACATATATACAATAACCAATAACACAACACCATTGTAATTCCCCGGCAACGGCGCGATTTTGATGAGAGGACTTTTGTGTGGTCTAGAATTCAAAAATAAATTCTCGTTGCAAGTATAGTTTCTAAACCAACAACAATCCTTTCATACAAAAGATTGTTTGTCACTAAAACAAACCCCTAAATTTGTAAACCGAAGTATTGAACCTCGAGTCGTTCTCCCTAGGAATTGCAACAAAGTGTCTTGTTATTGGTTATGAGTTATGTTTTGGGGTTTTTGATAGGAGGCATGAAATATAAATGGAAAAGAAAGTAAACTAATGGCTAAAAATGGAAAGTCAAATGAGCTATGTCATCGTCTAACTAATAAAGGAAAGTCAAATGAGCTATGTCAATCCAAGTCCATAAGTCCTAGTTCTCCACCAATTCAATTAGTGAGACCTAGAGTTAATGGCTCCCAATCGTCAATCACTTGGACATTAGTAACTCAAGAGTTCCTAAGTTACCTTCCCAAGCCAAAAACATAAAATTCTACTCTAAAATCCAACCAAGTATTTTATCAAACACTAGGAAGGCATAGAAGGAAAGCATAGTAAATTACAAGAATTAAAGGAATCTACAACTACAAAGGTAGGAGATTAACAATAGAAAGGCAAAACAATAGAAAAGTAAACTCATAATGAAAGAAGAATTTTAACAAACACATAGAAGGCAATAAAAGTAAACAAAATGAATTGTAAGAATTAAAGAGAGATCTAACTAGAATAGCAAGAGATCAACAATAGAAAAGGAAGACAATTATGAAATAACAAAGAACTTACCAATTGCATTGAAGAATAAATGTAGATCTACAAAAGAAAGTTCATAAACTACAACTAACAATACAAAGAAATTACAAGAGAAGAAGAATTCTACAATCTACAAGAGAACAATTGAAGATGAAAGAGGAAAATTAAGAGAGAAGAAGAAGCAGTAGATCTAGATCTAAAACCTAATCCTAATTCTAGAGAGAAGTGAGAGCTTCTCACTATAAAACTAACTAAAAGCATGATAAAACTAAAATAAAACTAAACTAATGACTAGATGTCTCATCCCTCTTCAATCCTTGGGTTAAATAGCATTAGAAATGAGTTAGATTGGGCCCACAAGGCTTTAGAATTCGCTGGCCACGTATTGCTTTAAGTGGAACATATGGCAGCAACGATGCATACGCGTACAATGAGCTTACGCATCACCATACGTGTAGAAACTATGTCAAATATTATATCTTTTCGAAGCTCCAGATGTTAGCTTTCCAACGCAACTAGAACCGCATCGTTTGGACCTCTGTAGCTCATGTTATGGTCGATTAAGTGCGAAGAGGTCGGCTTGACAGCTTTTGCGATTCCTTCATTTCTTCATGAGTTCTCCATTTTTACATGCTTTTCCTTCATTCCCTTGATCCAATCTTTGCCTCCTAAATCTGAAATCACTTAACAAACATATCAAGGCATCTAATGGAATCAAGGTGAATTAAATTTAGCTAATTCAAGACCTCAAAAGCATGTTTTCACTCTTAAGAACAATTAAAGGTGAAGTTATAAAACCATGCTATTTCATTGGATAAATGTGGGTAAAAGTTTATAAAATCTCCTAAATCAAGCATAAGATAAACCCTACAAATATGGTTTATCAGACACCAAACCTGCTGATGACGTATCTTTGCAAGAAGTTTAGCGCGTCTACGGTGTCATTAGTGGGTGATACTATTGCTTCCATCCATTTGGACACATAATCCACTACCACCAAGATGTATGTGTTTGAGTATGAGGGTGCGAAAGGTCCCATGAAATCAATCCTTCACACGTCAAATAACTCTATCTCTAGAATCCATTGCTATTGCATTTCATGATTGTGAGGGAGATTCTCAGCTCTTTGACACTTGTCACAGTTTCTTACAAATTCCCGTGAATTTCTGAAGAGGGTTGGCCAGTGGAACCCACTATGAAGGACCTTGGTGGTTGTTGTTTTGCCCCCAAAGTGGCCTCCATACTCAGAACCGTGACAATTCTAGAGGATCTACTGTGTTTCCTCATCTGAGATACAACGCCTGATCATCCCATCCGAGCATCTCTTGAAAAGGTAGGGTTCATCCCACAAATAATACTTAGCATCATGTAAAAGCTTTCTGACTTGTGGCTTAGTGTACTCCTTGGGGATGAACCTCATGGCCTTATAGTTTGCAATGTCTGCAAACCACGAAGCCCTCTGAATCATAAAGAGCTGCTCATCCGGGAAGGTCTCAGTCACAGTAGTGGGGAGTGGTGTCCTTTGTTCAGGCTCAATCTTGGACAGATAATCAGCTACTTGATTCTCTGACCCTTTCCTGTCTCAAATCTCAATGTCAAACTCCTGAAGAAGTAATATCCACCTAATCAATCTTGGTTTCGAATCGTGCTTGGTTAGAAGGAACTTAACAGTAGCATGGTCAGTATAGAAAATAATCTTGGAACCAATTAAGTAAGATCTAAACTTATCAATTGTATAGATAACAGCCAGTAATTCCTTCTCTGTAGTAGTGTAACTCTTTTGCAAGTCATTCCAAACACGACTGGCATAAGAAATGACGTGCATAAGCTTGTGTTGCCTCTGTCCCAAGACAGCTCATATAGCATAATCACTGGCATCACACATTAGCTCAAATGGCAATTTCCAGTTCAAAAGGGCAATGATGGGTGCAGAAACAAGCTTTGCTTTTAAAGTTTCAAAGGCATGTAGGCTTTCTTTGTCAAAAACAAAAGGAGTGTCAGCAACCAAAAGGTTGCTTAGAGGTTTAGCAATCTCAAAAAAATCTTTTATAAACCTCCTGTAAAATTTTGCATGTCCTAAGAAACTTCTTATTGCCTTAAAATTAGTGGCTGGTGGTAATTTTTCAATTACTTCCACCTTTTCTTTGTCCACCTCTATTCCTTTTTCTAAAATCCGATGACCAAGAACAATTCCCTCAGTTACCATAAAGTGACATTTTTCCCAGTTTAAAATAAGGTTTGTTTCTCGACACTATTTCAAGACCAAGGATAGATGCTTAAGGCAAGAATTAAAAGAATTACCAAAAACAGAGAAATCATCCATGAATACCTCAATGAACTTTTCAACCATGTCTGAGAAAATAGAGAGCATACACCTCTGAAATGTTGTTGGGGCATTACAAAGTCCAAACGGCATCCTCCGATAAGCAAATACTCCAAAGGGACAAGTGAACGATGTCTTCTCTTGGTTTTGAGGGTCTATTGCAATCTAATTATAGCCAGAGTATCCATCTAAGAAGCAATAGAAAGCATGGCCAGCTAGCCTCTGCAGCATCTGATCAATGAAAGGTAGGGGGAAGTGATCATTCTTTGTAGCATTATTGAGCCTCCTGTAGTCAATACACATGCGCAATCACGTGATAGTTCTTAAGCTCATTCCTTTCATTCTGAATCATGTCATCCCCCCTTTCTTGGGAACTACTTGTACTGGACTTACCCATGGGCTATCAGAAATAAGGTAAATAATTATGGCTTCCTAGAGCTTCATGACTTCCTTCTGGACCACCTCTTTCATGGTTGGATTCAGTCGCCTCTGTGGTTGCACAACTGGTTTAGCATCATCCTCAAGCAAGATCTTATGTATACACTTGGTTGAACTGATCCCTTTTAAGTCTCTAATGGTATATTCAAGAGCTGTTTTGTCACTCTTGAGCATGATGCCAGGGCATCTTAGGCTAGTTTCACTAGCCTTTTTCTTTGTTTTTAATATGTTTTATGCACTTTCTTAAGTTATAAGTAAGCAATTGGGTTAGAAATTCATGTATGCCTAGATTCATTCAATCATGGTTAATTTGATGCAATTTTATGAGAATTATGCTATAATTACTTGTGTACTGAGAATGATGAGAATTCTCATGACTTTAGCAAGGCTTTGATGCATGTATTGGTTGATGACAGGTGAAGAAAATCATGGGAGGATGTTGAAGAAGGAGCATGGAAAGGATGAACAAGAAGCAACGTTGATGGCCAAGTTAGACCACCAACGTTGCCTCAAACGTTGAGAAGGAGGTAGACTAAGTTTCTTTTTTTCTTTGCATAATTTTCTGGTGCCTATGTTGGAGGGAACATTGGCTAGCATTGTGATAAAATGTGCTCTCTGGAGATTTGGAAAATCTGTAGCGATGCGCACACGTGCTATACGCGTATGCGTGGATTGGAAATTCTGACAATCCACGCGCACGCGTAGCTGACGCGTACGCGTGGATGGGTAATGTTGGACCAACAACACTGCCTCAAACTTTGGTGGCCAACGTGCACGATCTTGATCTCAAAATTCTGAATTTGAAAAAGCGCAACGACGCGCACGCCTCTATAGCTGATGAGCGGATAATTTATACCCTTTTTGGCATTGTTTTTAGGTAGTTTTTAGTATATTTTAGTTACTTTTTATTATATTTTATTAGTTTTTATTCAAAAATCACATTTCTGGACTTTACTATGAGTTTGTGTGTCTTTCTGTAATTTCAGGTATTTTCTGGCTGAAATTGAGAGACCTGAGCAAAAATCTGATTCAGAGGCTGAAAAAGGACTACAGATGCTGTTGGATTCTGACCCTCCTTCACTGGAAATGGATTTTTTCGAGCTACACAAGTCCCATTGATGCGCTCTTAATTGCGTTGGAAAGTAGACATCTTGGGCTTTCCAGCAATATATAATAGTTTATACTTGGCTCGAGATTTGGTAGCGCAAACTGGCGTTTAAACACCGGCTCCTTACCCTTTTCTGGCGTTAAACGCCAGAACTGGCATAAAAGTTGGAGTTAAACGCCCAAACTGGCAAAGTTGGAGTTCAACGCCAGGAATAGCCTATGCACGTGAAAGCTTCAGTGCTCAGCCCAAACACACACCAAGTGGGCCTCGGAAGTGGATTTCTGCACCATCTATCTTAGCTTACTCATTTTCTGTAAACCTAGGTTACTAGTTGAGTATAAAAATTACTTTTAGAGATTCGTTTTGTACCTTGATGACATGCATCATCTACCCTTCTTTCTTGCAAAAATAAGACCATAAAAGAGCATAAATCTCATTTGATCAGTACAATTCATGCATTATTTGATGAATATTATGGTACACCACTTTGAGATGAGTTGTGCTGAATTTCAGGTGAGAAAAGCATCAAAAATTGGGTGGAAGACAAACAAGAAGCTGGGCGTGTTAAACTGGCATGCCACTTGAAGCAAACGCCACAAAAATGCACTGGCGTGGCGCACCAGGAGCTGGGCGTGGCACGGCAGTACTGAAGTCCAGAGAAGAAGTCCAAGCATGCATGTGGGCGTGGCACGCCAGAGACTGCGCGTGGTACGCTAGTACAAAATTCCAAAGAGCTACAATGGAGGACACAAAAGGGGCGTGGCACGCCAAGCTGGGCGTGGCATGCCTGACCCATCAACTACTATGGGCGTGCCACTTGAGCAAAGGGGCGTGGCACGCCAACTCACTATTCCAAGAAGAACCTTCACTATGGCATGCCACTTGGTGTCGAAGGCGTGGCACACCAGCCCCAAGAAGTCACTTGGGCGTGCCACTTGAGAACCCAGGCGTGGCACGCCAAGCTTGAAGAGTTCACAAATCCATGGGCGTGCCACTTGAGCAGCATGGCATGGCACACTGGTACAATAATCCAGAGAAGGGGCTAAAGGCAATTGAAGACTAGGCGTGCCACTTCAGCAACCAGGCGTGGCACGCCAATGCACAAAGGACCAAAAGCAAGGACTGGACGTGCCACTTGGTATCGAAGGCGTGGCATGCCAACCTTAGCATTTCACTACGGCGTGCCACTTGAAAACTGAGGCGTGGCACGCCAACTATTGGAACCAAGACAAGATCATGGGTGTGGCACGCCAGCCTCTAGGCGTGGCACGCTGGTATAAGTTTCCAGAGAGGATGAAGGAGGCCAATTACATGGGCGTGCCACTTGATATCAAAGGCGTGGCACACCATTCACTATTCGTCATTTAAGCGTGCCACTTGAGCAACCAGGCGTGGCACGCCAGTGTCATTCAAGAGAGAAGCATTGGGGCGTGCCACTTGAGCTCGTGGTGTGGCACGCCAAACAGAGGACCCACTCACTCACAAAAGGGGCGTGGCACGCCAGACCCTGGGCGTGCCACGCTAGTTCAACTTTCTAGAGAAGCCTAGTCAAGCATGAAGCAAGGGCGTGACATGCCAGACCTTGGGCGTAGCACGTCAGTACAAGTTTCTAGAGGCAAAGAGAAGTGAGAAAGGCAAGGGGCATGCCTCTTGAGCTCGAAGGCGTGGCACGCCAACACAAGAAATCCACTATGGCGTGCCACTTGAGTTTGAAGGCGTGGCACGCCAAGGTTGAGAGAGGGACGAGCGTGCCACTTGAAGGAGTAGGCGTGGCACGCCAAGCAGGAAATGAAGGGCACGTGACACGCTAGAGAAGCGCCAGCCACACGCCAGCTAAGAAGTCATGCTTATTGAGTGTTTTCTTTTCCCTCCAAAATGTAATTTTCCTTTTTCCCTTTTGTAATTCTTTTATTTTACTAGGAGTAGTATAAATACCCCCAAGGAGTACTGAAGAAGGGGGTTAAGCAGTCAGTTTTAGATCCACTTTTACACTTCACTTTTGAGTACTTTTTGAGCTATGAGTAGCTAAGTTCCCTCTCATTGAGAGCGGGAGCTCTGTTGTACTTGATGGATTGATAATAGTGAAATTCTTCTTCTCTTCATCTTCTCTTTGATTTGCTAGAAGGAATTTCGTTCTTAATGGATTGAATGCAATTGGGTTTCATGGGAACCTTGGGAAAGGAAACATGAAACCATGCTTGAAATCCCTTCTCACACTAGAGTAGAATATGGGTTTTGGTGTTTGGATATGTGACATATAATCCTCCCTATACTTAGACCTATAATGGTGTGTGCTATAATCAGGGACCAAGCATATCTCTTTTCATGAGCAATTAGACCAAGGAATTGGCTATTGTTCAAGATCTGAGAGATTGAGTCACCAAGAGATTGGGGCTCAATCAATCATAATTGCCAAGAAGTCAATGAGTTGCATGATTGAAGAGGATATAAGCTAGATCTGATCCAAAGAGACAACATCTCCTAATCTCAATGAATTTTCCCCATTCTTATCTATCCATTTCTTTACTGCTTATTTTTATATTCAGCAATTCCCCATTCCCATTTACATTCAAGTCATTTATGATTCTGCCCTTTACTTTCTACCATTTATATTTCTGCACTTTATTGCTTTTCTTTATATTCTAGTCATTTACATTTATGTCATTTACAATTCTGCACTCTACAATCCTATTGATCCGCTTGACTAATCAATCAATTGATTGAAACTGCTCGAATTTGCCAATCTCTGTGGATACGATCCCACTCCACTGTGGGTTATTACTTGACGATAATTTTGGTGCACTTGCCAAAAGGACTAATTCACCAATGTTGAATGGGATGTGAATTCCGGTTATTAAGTTTTATGGCGCCGTTGTCGGGGATTGGCTTAAATTTGACAGTGATTAAATCAATTGGAGAGCTAGATTAAGCAATTTAAATTCCTTGTTATTTTATTTTATTTAGCACCTTTTATTTTCCTTTATTTTGAGTTTTATTTCGTTCTTATTTGAGTATTTTTTTTACATATTTCCACTCTTCTAACTGTTTGATTAATTGCACCACTCACACTAACATCCACTCTAACAAGAGTAACTTCTTCATTCAATTTTTCTTTTTCTTCCCTTGTTTTTTCCTTGTTGGTTATATGATAGGTAGAAGAAGCGATGCTTCAACTTCCTTTGATTCTGAACCTGAGAGGACCTTCCTTAGATTAAGGAGGGAAGCAAAAGGGAAAGGAGTCGTTGGTGCTGAGGAAGAGGAAGAGTATTTTGAAACAAACATGGAGGAGAACATGGAGTACCACCATGAAGAAGAAGCTCACAATGCTAGAGGAGGCCCAGTAAATCATGATGGGCAAGAAAGGAGAGTCTTAGGCTCCTATATCAACCTAAACCTAGGAAATTGTGGCAGCAGCATCCTCAAGCCAACAATTCATGCCAATAATTTTGAGCTGAAACCTCAGCTCATCACACTTGTTCAGAATAATTGCTCATATAGAGGAAGTGCCCAAGAAGACCCTAATCAACATCTCAGTACATTCTTGAGGATATGTGATACTGTAAAGTCCAACGGGGTACACCCTGACATCTACAAACTACTCTTGTTCCCTTTCTCACTTAGATATAAGGCAGCAAAGTGGTTGGAATCATTCCCCAAGGATAGCCTAACTACATGGGAGGAGGTTGTGAATAGATTCCTTGCAAGATTTTACCCCCCATAAAGAATCAATAGGCTGAGAGCTGAGGTGAAAACTTTCAGACAACAAGATGGAGAAACACTCTACGAGGCCTGGGAGAGATTCAAAGATTTGACAAGAAGATGCCCACCAGAAATGTTCAATGAATGGGTACAATTACACATCTTTTATGAGGGACTATCCTATGAAGCAAAGAAGGATGTGGACCATTCTGCAGGAGGCTCACTCAATAAGAAGAAAACCATTGAAGAGGCTATAGATGTCATTGAGAGTGTAGCTGAAAATGAGTATTTCTATGCTTCAAAGAGGACTCAGAAGAAGGGAGTGCTAGAGCTCAACTATGTAGATGCTTTGTTAGCTCAGAACAAAGCAATTGTAGCTCAAATAGCAGCTCTAACCAAAAGGATGGAGGCCATCCAAGCCTCAGTCATTCAAGACCAAACTCCTCAACAAGAAGGGAGTGCACAAGAATCTGAAGGTGACTGGAAACAAGCCAATTATGTGAACAATTCATCCAGACCACCATATGACCCACACTCTAAGACATATAACCCAGGTTGGAAGAACCACCCAAACTTTGGGTGGGGAAATCAACAAAACCACAACCAGGACCACAACAAGCCTTATTCATCAAATCAGCATTTCAACCACCACCCCAACCATCAAATAGGGAACCATAGACCCTACCACAACTCACAAAACACATCATACCATAGTAACCAACCCACACACAACAACCTCAATCAAGATACACCATCCTCAACTATGCAACCATGTGAGACCAAGAGCAACTTTGAGAGAATAGAAGCTGCAATAGCACAGCTATCCTCACAAATTACAGGAGCAGTCTCCACCCTCATGGATAGACAAGCACAAACTGACAGAAGGATAGATGCTAATCAAGAGGAATACAGGTCAAATCTGAAAAATCAAGGCGCAGCAATCTCAAAGTTAGAAGCACAAGTGGGGATTTTGTCCAAGCAAATCCTACTTCCCACACACACATTTCCTAGTGATACCATGGCTAACCCGAGAGGGGAATGCAAAATCATTACTCTAAGAAGTGGGAAAGTTGTAGAAGATGGAACCCCAAGCAAAGACAAGCATGAAGAAGTTGTAGTAAAGCATGAGAACAAGGATGAAGAAGAAATCCCTACTCCACCAAAACCAGTCTTGAAGCCTTATGTGCCAAGGGCACCATACCCACAAAGACTAGGAAAAGATGGGAAGGATGGCCAGTTTTCTAAGTTCCTAGAGATCTTCAAGAGGCTCCAAATCAACATACCATTTGCTAAGGCATTAGAACAAATGCCACTCTATGCTAAATTTTTGAAGGAGCTTATAACCAAAAAGAGGAACTGGGAAGTAAAAGAAACCATAATCTTGACTGAAGAATGCAGTGCCATCATACAAAAGAAGCTGCCTCAAAAGCTGAAAGACCCAGGGAGTTTCCAAATTCCCTGCATCATAGGAGACATCACCATTGAGAAAGCTTTGTGTGATTTGTGAGCTAGCATAAATCTTATGTACATGACCATGATGAGAAGGATGAAGATTGAGAAAGCCAAGCCAACAAGAATGGCACTCCAATTGGCTGACAGAACATTTAAGGTTCCACATGGGATGGTGGAAGACTTGCTAGTGAAAGTAGGAGAGTTCATCTTCCTTCTTGATTTTGTTGTGCTGGACATGGAAGAAGAGGCCAACACGTCAATTATTTTAGGAAGACCATTCCTAGCTACTACTGGAGCCATCATCAATGTGCAAAAAGAGGAACTAGTCTTGAGGTTGCATGAAGAGAAAATGGTCTTCAATGTCTTCAAGGCAATGAGTTACCCCAAGGAATCCATAGGAGAATGCATGCTGGTAGACACCATGAAATAAATAGTTGAAGAAGTCTTGGTAGAAGAATAATGTGGAGGAACCATTGAGCTGGAACAAGCACCAGATGGAGGATCACCACAAGCAACCATGGGAAACTCAATCATGCCAACCATTACAAGCAACAAAGATGAAGAGCCACCTAAACTAGAGCTGAAAGCATTACCACCCAGCCTGAAATATGCTTATCTAGGTGCCAACAACACCCAACCAGTGATCATAAATTCAAGTCTGAGTAAGGAACAAGAAGAGGAGCTCACCCAAGTCCTGAGACAACACAAGGATGCCATAGGCTGGACACTTGTAGATTTTAAAGGGATTAGTCCTTCAATGTGCATGCGTAAGATCTTACTTGAAGAAGATGCCAAACCTTCAAGACAACAACAAAGGAGGCTGAACCCAACTATGAATGAAGTGGGTCAGAAAGAAGTGTTGAAATTATGGCAAGCAGGGGTGATCTACCCCATCTCAGACAGCCCTTGGGTAAGCCCGGTGCAAGTAGTCCCTAAGAAAGGAGGGATCACTATTGTGGCAAATGAGAAGAATGAATTGATACCCACAAGGACAGTGACCGGATGGCGTATGTGCATTGACTACCGGAAACTCAATGAAGCCACCCGGAAGGACCACTTTCGCTTACCTTTCATGGACCAGATGCTTGAAAGATTGGCAGGTCATGAGTACTATTGCTTCCTAGATGGGTATTCGGGCTACAATCAAATTGTTGTAGACCCCAAGGATCAGGAAAAAACTTCATTTACTTGTCCATATGGTGTCTTTGCTTATAGGAGAATGCCCTTTGGATTGTGCAATGCACCTGCAACATTCCAAAGGTGCATGCTCTCTATTTTTCAGACATGATTGAGAAGTTCATAGAAATATTCATGGATGACTTCTCTGTATTTGGGAACTCATATTCTGATTGCCTATACCATCTTGCTCTTGTGCTAAAATGGTGTCAAGAAACCAACCTAGTTTTAAACTAGGAGAAGTGGCATTTTATAGTGACTGAAGGGGTGGTTCTTGGTCACAAGATTTCAAAAGATGGTATAGAAGTAGACAAGGCAAAAGTGGAAGTAATTGAAAAATTACCCCCACCTTGCAATGTCAAAGCAATCAGAAGTTTTTTGGGACACGCTGGGTTCTATAGGAGGTTTATCAAAGATTTTTCAAAGATTGCAAAACCTCTTAGCAACCTGCTTGTCTCAAATACTCCCTTTTTTTTGATAGAGAGTGCATGGTAGCCTTTGATGAACTTAAGAAGAAACTCTCCTCTACACCTATTATAGCACCACTAAGCTGGGATCTTCCCTTTGAACTAATGTGTGATGCATCTGATTTTGCTGTTGGTGTTGTTCTAGGACAGAGGAAAGACAAGCTAGTACATGTTATTTACTATGCTAGCAAGGTTCTTAATGAGAATCAAAGGAACTATACCACCACAGAGAAAGAACTTTTAGCCATAGTTTTTGCTTTTGACAAGTTTAGATCATATCTTATTGGCTCAAAAGTAATTGTGTTCACTGATCATGCAGCACTCAAATACTTGCTTACCAAACAAGAATCTAAGCCCAGATTAATAAGGTGGATTTTGCTGATCCAAGAATTTGATATTAAGATTAAAGATAGGAGCGTAGTAGAGAACAAGGTAGCTGACCACCTCTAAAGGATCCCACAAGAAGAAGAGATGCAACAAGTAGCAGTCAATGAAAGCTTCCCTGATGAGCAATTGATGATGATTCGAATAGCTCCTTAGTTTGCAGACATAGCCAACTTCAAGGCTATTGGGGAACTACCAACCAACATCAATAGGCACATGAGGAGGAAGCTAATTAAGGATGCCAAACACTACATCTGGGACGATCATTATTTGTTCAAAAAGTGTGCTGATGGAATCCTAAGAAGGTGTATACCCTATGAAGAAGGGCAGGAAGTATTATGGCAGTGCCATGGATCTGCATATGGAGGTCATTTCAGTAGAGAAAGGACAGCAGCAAAAGTGCTTCAATCTGGATTTTACTAGCCAAGAATGTTTAAGGATGCCAAGGAAATTGTGTCAAGGTGTGATGAATGCCAAAGAGGTGGTAATCAAACCAAGAGAAATGAGATGCCACAATAATTCATAGTAGAGTTGGAGCTATTTGATGTATAGGGGATTAATTTCATGGGACCCTTCCCAACCTCCTACTCTAATAGCTACATATTGGTGGCTGTTGATTATGTCTCAAGATGGGTAGAAGCCATAGCCACTACAACAAATGACAACAAGGTTGTGATAAGCTTCTTGAGAAGAAACATTTTCAATAAATTTGGAGTCCCCATAGCTCTCATTAGTGATGGAGGGACACACTTCTGCAACAAATAACTCGGGACACTCCTTCTCAGATATGGAGTAAAGCACAAAGTGGCAACTCTATACCACCCACAGACCAACGGGCAAGCTGAAATTTCCAACAGAGAGCTAAAAAGAATCCATGAAAAAACTGTTGGAAACTCAAGAATGGATTGGTCTAAGAAGCTGGATGATGCATTATGGGCCTACAGAACAGCCTATAAGACTCCCATTGGGATGTCTCTATACCAACTGGTATATGGCAAGGCTTGTCACTTGCCAGTTGAACTTGAGCATAGAGCATTCTAGGCTCTAAAGATGTTAAACTATGATGAGCAAGCTGCTGGAAAAAAGAGATTAATGCAACTCAATGAGATGGATGAGTTTAGGAATCAAGCATATGAGAATGCAAAAATCTACAAAGAGAACACAAAAAGGTGGCATGACCAAAAGATAGCAAGAAGGGAGTTCACAGAAGGACAGAAGGTGTTACTCTACAACTCAAGACTCAAGTTCTTCCCTGGAAATCTGAAGTCTAGATTGTCAGGACCTTTCACCATACTCAAGGTGTTTCCCTATGGTCATGTGGAGCTCATGGAGGACAAGACTCAGAGAACTTTTACTGTCAATGACCATAAACTCAAACACTACTTGGGAGGCTCCTTAGAGGAGCAGGGAGTGAGCTACAAGCTCAGCTGAAGATGAAGAAATGTCAAGCTAATGACAATAAAGAAGCGCTAGTTGGGAGCACCCCAACACTTTATCCTTTTTAATTTAGTTACTTTTCTTAGAAGTAGTTTAAAAATTCGTTGCGTTAGGTAGTTTAATTTTCAGTCTCCCATTTATTTTACATTACCATATTAGGATTAGTTTACAATTGCAGATTAAAAAGTTTATTTTAACTTTGGTAGCTAGAGTTTCTTTATATTTTTTCGGAATTGCAACTTGATGAAGGCATAAATCATGATGAGTGATTGGGCTGAGGACTAGCTAAATTGCTAAGTTTGGTGTGGCCACCACCAAGAATCATCTAGTAGCCCAAGTCACCCAATTTGAAAGCACTTAAAGCTTTGGGTAAGAACATGAATGTGGATTAATGAGTTCAGAAGAATTGGAATCAAAAGAAAATGAAAAGATTGATGTTATTCCACTCTTATGAACACATTAAATACACAATGATGAGACCAATTTATTAAGATGCCAAAGAATTAAGTTTCGTGTCCCAAGGGACACCCATCAGTTGCAATCCAATTCACTCTTGATGAGAAGGAATGTGAAAGGGTTCTTTTGTCATAACTAATGGGTTCAGTTTTATTTCAGGAGAGAAGATGGGGCCCACATGGTAAATAACTCACAAAGCAAGGAAGTCAAAGTGTACTTACACTTTGGAACTCAACACACGCAGAAGACACAGTGAGAAAAGAGTTGGCGCCTCTTCCCACGCTAGGCGCCACTCCCCAAGTGGGAAAACATTTAACCCTTTTTATTTCCCACCCTTCCCACCATAACATTCACCAATTATAAAAGCCTCACTTCACCAGCTCGTATTCCACTTCAACAACCCCAATCACACACGAAGAGCATACAGCCCTCACCTTCCTTTCTCTGTTCATCTTTTACCATCTCTTTCCATACCTCCTTTCTTTCATTTTTTTTCTTGATTGGGACAATCAAGTCCTAAGTTTGGTGTTGGAGCAAAACCTTATTTTGCTTTGCTCTTTCTTGCAACCTGCAACCCCCATTTTACTCTCAAACACACTCTCTCAACCTCATGGCACCACCAAAAAGCTCAGCCTCAAAGAAAAGAAAAGTCATGGAACCAACCTCTGGATCCTCAAGTTCCTTCAATGACTACAGGTTCCTCTCCGCATTCAACCAAAAACAATTCTACGGTTGGGTGAGTGAGAGAGAGATCATTCCAGAAGTTCGGTTCCAATTATGGAGGAACGAGCACATTGAAATCAACATTAAGATCAACAATAGAGGATGGTCACTTCTTGATGCCAGGGCATTTTGGCCAGTTTCACTGACCTTTTCTTTACTGTTTTAGGGTAGTTTCATGCATTTTCTTAGGAAATAAGCAAGTTTTGGACAGAATTTCACTTACATCTTGATTTAAGCATACATTGTGCACTTTATATGATTTCATGAGAATTTTGTATGAATTAGATGACAAATTGGATGATGCATGTCTCATGATGTGGATTAGAACTTTGATGCACTTTATTGCTTGATTTTAGGACAAAGGAAGCAAGAAAGAGCCACGTTAGTCTAACTAACGTGACCACCAACGTGGAGTGGGAGCTAGCTTGCAACGTTAATGAGAAAAGTAATCGCCAATAATGTCCTCGAAAGCCATCATAGCCCACGTTAAGAGTCACGTTAACTAAGTTAACGTGAACTCTAACGTGGAAGAAAGAAATAAGGCCAACGTTAGTGACACTCACCTTTGTCACTAACGTTGGACCAAGCTCATAAGTGGCCACATTAAGAGCCACATTAACTCAGTTAACGTGGACTCTAATGTTGGAAAGCAAAAGAGAAGCCAACGTTAGTGACACTCACCTTTGTCACTAACGTTGGCCAAGCTACAATGAGCCACGTTAGTTGCCACGTTAACTTAGTTAACGTGGAAGCTAACATGGAGAAAGCAAACAATCGCCAACGTTAGTAACACTCACCTTTGTCACTAACGTTGGAATGAGCCATAATGAGCCACTATGAGCCACGTTAACTTCCACGTTAACTTAGTTAACGTGGAAGCTAACGTTGAGGATAGGATGATGAGCCAACGTTAGTGACACTCACCTTTGTCACTAACGTTGGAGATGGCTATCATTACCACGTTAGAAGCCACGTTAACTTAGTTAACGTGGACTCTAATGTGGGAAGTAGGGGCACCTTGGAACGTTAGTGACAAAGGTAAGTGTCACTAACATTCTCGAAGAATTGGCAAGCCTACGTTAAGAGCCACGTTAACTAAGTTAACGTGAACTCTAACGTAGGGAGGGAGGACTCTCAACGTTATTGGAAAAGGTGAGTCCCAATAACGTGTGCGAAGGACCAAGAGGCAACGTTAGTGGTCACGTTGGTGCCACTAACGTTGAAGTTAACTTGGATCATCCCTGGGTGAGGAACGTTAGTGAAAAAGGTTATTGTCACTAACGTTCTCGAACCCACACTCTCACTTAACGTTAACGTCACTAACGTCCTGAGCTAAAGACCCTTCCTACTTCACACTTTCTCTCTGCAAGTAAAGCTAAGCCCACTGCAGAAGATAACTGCTTCAAACTCAAGATCCAAAGGCCCATATCCAAGACTTGAAGAATCAACTAGAAGATCAGAAGAGTAGTATATATAGGGGTAGTTTTGAATCAGGAAATAGCTTTTGGGGGATAGGAAATTGAGAACTACTCTCAGTATAATTTACTTTCTCTGTACTTCTAGTTCTAGTTTTCATGATGTATTCTCCATCTTTGTTTTCCATTTCCAGAGCTATGAACAACTAAACCCCTTTCATTGGGTTAGGGAGCTCTGTTGTAATTTGATGGATCAATACTAATTTTCATTACTCTTCTTCTATCTTTTCTCTTGATTTTACTGGAAAGCTTTCAATCTTCATCCAATTGGGTAGTTATCTTGGAAAATAAGCTATTCATACTTGGATCTCTTCTGAACCTTGGAAGAGGAATGAAGAGATCATGCTAGAAATGCTTTCTCATGTTGGACCAAATTGGGTTTGGTTGGGTATGGTGACTAGAATCCTACCAACACTTGATTTGGGAATGCATGTGGTATAATCAGTGACCATACTTCATCTCTTCTCATGAGCAATTGACCAAGGAATTGGCTATTGATCAAGATTTGAGAGATTGAATTACCAAGGAATTGGAATTCGATCACTTAAGATTGCCAAGGAGATCAATGAATGCATTGATTGAGGAAGAGATGAAAATGAACTTGATCCGGAGAATGAAACATCTCCTAAGCCCAATGAATCCCCATCTCTGATCTTACCCATTCTCTTTAATTTCTGCAATTTACTTTCATGAGCATCTTCCCCATTCCCATTTACAATTCTGCAATTTACTTTCTGTCATTTACTTTCAGCTCTTTACTTCCAGCATTTACATTTTCTGCTATTTACTTTCCCGCCATTTAATTTCCTGCAACTCTCAAACCAAATTCTGCTTCGCTCAACTAGAACATTCCTCTAATTAAAGTTGCTTGACCAATCAATCCCTGTGGGATTCGACCTCACCCTATTGTGAGTTTTTACTTGACGACAATTCGGTATACTTGCCGAAGGAAAATTGTTGAGAGACAAGTTTCCGTGCTATCAAGTTTATGGCGCCGTTGCCGGGGATTGATTTTGTATCAACAATGACTAAATTGGAGGATAACTAGATTGAGCATTTTTCTTTTGTTTGATTTAAATTTCTGTTTGAGTTAATTACTTTTAGTTTTAGTTATTTTCCTCCCTTCCCCCTACTCCTTTTTCTTAGTTATTTACCATTCAGTTCACTAACCCACTAACTATTTGATATATTGCATCACTCACACTAACAGCAATTTTAACAAGAGTACTTTCTGCATCTATTTCCTTGCTTGTGCCTTGTTGGTTGTATGACAGGGAGAAGAAGCGGGGCTTTGACTACCTTTGATTCTAAACCTGAGAGGACCTTCCTTAGATTAAGGAGGGAAGCAAGAGGAAAGAGAGTAGTTGGTGCTGAGGAAGAGGAGGAGTACTTTGAACCGGACATGGATGAAAACATGGAGAACCATCATGAAGAAGAGGCTCACAACCATGGCAGAGAAGGTCTAGCGCATCAAGCTGGACAAGAGAGAAGAGTTTTGGGTTCTTACATCAACCCAAACCCAGGAAACTGTGGAAGCAGCATCCAAAGGACAACCATACATGCCAACAACTTTGAACTAAAGCCACAACTTATCACCCTTGTTCAGAACAATTGTTCATTCGGAGGAGGTGTCCAAGAAGACCCCAATCAACATCTAACCACCTTCTTGAGGATATGTGATACTGTGAAGTCTAATGGTGTTCATCCTGACACCTATAGACTACTTCTGTTCCCTTTCTCACTTAAGGACAAGGCATCTAAATGGCTAGAATCCTTCCCAAAGGAGAGTTTAGCAACCTGGGAAGATGTGGTGAACAAATTCTTAGCAAGATTCTATCCTCCTCAATGGATCAACAGGCTAAGAGCTGAGGTGCAAACATTCAGGCAGAAGGATGGTGAGACTCTATATGAAGCATGGGAGAGGTTTAAGGACCTGACAAGAAGGTGTCCACCAGATATGTTCAATGAATGGGTGCAACTACACATTTTCTATGAAGGCCTCTCTTATGAATCAAAGAAGGCAGTAGACCATTCATCCGGGGGATCTCTGAACAAGAAAAAGACCATTGAAGAAGCCATAGATGTCATTGAGACAGTAGCGGAGAATGACTACTTCTATGCTTCTGAAAGAGGCAACACTAGAGGAGTAGTGGAGCTAAACAATGTGGATGCACTGCTGTCCCAAAACAAGCTTATTACCAAGCATCTGGCTGACCTCACCAAGAAGATGGAGAGGAACCAAGTGGCAGCAATCACCACCTCATCAGCAACCCAAGAGGGAGCGAATGCTGAGGCAGAGGAGGAGCAAGAACAAGCCAACTACATTGGAAACTCACCCAGGCAGACCCATGATCCTTACTCCAAAATGTACAACCCTGGTTGGAGGAATCACCCAAACTTTGGGTGGGGAAATCAACAAGATCAAAGCCAAGATCAGAGACATCACAACCCCAACAACCATGCAGCTCACCAACATTCCACACAGAGATCATATCAACACCACCCTAACAACACCTCTCCACATCCATACCATAACCAAAAGGACCCAAATCACCCATCCACTCTCAACTCACCATCATCTGAAGATAGACTCTCCAAAATTGAGACTCTGCTTGAGGACATATGCAAAGAGATTCAAGATAATAAGGTATTCAAAGAGGAGGTGCGAGCTAGTATCAAGAACCAGGGAGACACCATCAAGAGGCTGGAATTTCAAGTGGGATACTTATCTGAAAAGATTCCCAAACCTACTGATAGCTTCCCAAGTAACACAGAGAAAAATCTGAGAGGTGAAGCAAAGAAAGTCAGATGGGAAGATTGCAAGATGGTTACTATAAGTAATAAGGAGACTGAGGAAAAGCAAAACAAGCCATTAGAATAACTTGGAGAGACATCAGCAGAGAAACAGGAAAAGGATCACCAAGAACCCAAAATTTCACAAAAAGAGCTGACACAGAAGGAGCTGCTGAAACTCTATGCACCTTTTCCCCAATTACTCAATGGTGCTATAGAAAAGAGAATATACTCAAGGTTTCTTGACCTGTTTACATCCCTCCATGTAAACATGCCATTCATCAAGGCCCTCTAACAAATGCCCTCATATATTAAGTATATGAAGGAGCTGCTGACCAGGAAAAGCTCACTCAAAGGAGGACAAACAATAGTGATGAATAAGGAGTGCAGTGCTCTCATTCAACCAGAGTTGCCTATAAAAAGGAAGGACCCAGGGAGTTTTCACATCCCCTGTGCCATAGGAGAAACAATGTTTGATAAAGCACTCTGCGATTTGGGAGCAAGCATTAACTTAATGCCTTTATCCCTTATGAAAAGGCTGCAGATCAACGAGATAATACCCACAGATGTAGTTATTTGGCTGGCTGACAAAACTCAAAAACAAGTAGTAGGAGTGGTTGAAAATGTGCTGGTGAAGGTGGGAAAATACTTCTTTCCCACAGACTTTGTCATCTTGGACATGGAAGAAAGTCACACTCACCCAATCATATTGGGAAGACTGTTCTTAGCTACAGCCAGAGCACTCATAGATGTGGAGCGAAGGGAGCTAATTTTGAGGATCCATGATGAACAACTCTGATTCAATGTCTTCAAACTCTCACAAGAAACAGATCATAATGAGATACTGAGGGAGGAGGCAAGCACTGAAGCACAACCAACACCTCTGGGAAACCACTTGGTTGAAGAACAAGGCAATCAGTAGCTGTCACAGCTCAAGGAAAATAAGGAGGAACCTAAACCACCAGAGTCATATGAGACCAGTAACAAAATTCCCTTAGAAGAGGAGGTCACAAAGAGCAACGCAACATCAAAAGGGACAAAGAAGAAGGCACCAAGGAGGTGGAGGAACAAGAAGATCCCTACAGAGGACTTCTCTCCAGGGGATAAAGTAATCTCAGCTTACTTTCCAGATATTCCACCTCATCTCCCCACTATCTGGTGCACGAAATTGTAATGTCAATGTTCACATTACTCTCTTACAACTTCGCACAACTAACTAGCAAGTGCACTGGGTCGTCCAAGTAATACCTTACGTGAGTAAGGGTCGAATCCCACGGAGATTGTTGTTTTGAAGCAAGCTATGGTTATCTTATTATTCTTAGTCGGGATGCCAACAACAGTGTTTTTCAAGTTCAATTGTAAAAAAAATGAGAGGGCATAAATATAAATACTTATTGTGCAATGATGGAGAATATGTTGGAGTTTTGGAGATGTTTTGTCTTCTGAAATTCTGCTTTCCTCTGTTTTCTGATTCACGCACGCAAGTCCTCCTATGGCAAGCTGTGTGTTGGTGGATCACCGTTGTCAATGGCTACCATCCATCCTTTCAGTGAAAAGGGTCCAGGTGCACTGTCACCACACGGCTAATCATCTGCAGGTTCTCAATCGTACCGGAATAAGATTTACTATCCTTTTGCGTCTGTCACTACGCCCAGCACTCGTGAGTTTGAAGCTCATCACAGTCATTCAATCCCTGAATCCTACTCAGAATACCACAGACAAGGTTTAGACTTTCCGGATTCTCTTGAATGCTGCTATCAATCTAGCTTATACCACGAAGATTCTGATTAAGAGATCCAAGAGATATTCATTCATTATACGGTGAACGGGAGTGGTTTTTAGGCACGCGTTCGTGGGTGAATAATGATGATTGTCATGTTCATCACATTCATGTTGAAGTGCGAATGGATATCTTAGATAGGAACACGCATGTTTGAATAGAAAACAGAAACACTTGCATTAATTCATCGAGACACAGCAGAGCTCCTCACCCCCAACAATGGAGTTTAGAAACTCATGCTGTCAAAGAGTACAAAATTCAGATCTAAAAATGTCATGAGATACAAAATAAATCTCTAAAAGTTGTTTAAATATTAAACTAGTAACCTAGGTTTACAGAAAATGAGTAAACTATGATAGATAGTGCAGAAATCTACTTCTGGGGCCCACTTGGTGTGTGTTGGGACTGAGACTAAAGCTTCTCACGTGCGTGGGCTGTTTTGGGCATTCAACACTGTAACGACCCAACTTCCAATACGTCATAATTGTACCAAAAGTAAGGCGTTACTGACCTGTTTTCCTTATTAACTATTTACTATTAAGCCTTTAGTTCGATATTGCGATTCAATTTTAGTAAAAATACCAGAAATTTTTGTTTTTATTAATTAAAATCATATAGCAAACATCACCAAGTAATAATAATCACATAATTATTAATAATAGTAATATTATACAAAAGAATTTAAATAAATTTCAGGTACAACTCCTATCCCTCTGCATAAAATAAAAACTAAAGCTACAAAGGCGAGGGAATTCTATGAAAGAAACTCAAGTTATAAACTTAACTCATAAGTAAATTCTAGAATCGCCCGCAGCTTCAAACTGAATCTTCAAACCTGTGTCACTGAAAGGGTGGAAGATTTTGGGGTGAGAACAAACCACACGTTCTCAGTAGGGAATGGGAATGCCGTAAAAGTAATGATTGACATGCAAATAATTAACTTTGCTTAATAAACCCTCTTCGTCAAACCCTTTGAAATACTTTTTAATCTTACTTTAGATAAATAGTTACTTTCTTTAGATTTCTAAACCCAAAACAGATCTCAATCACAATTTGTCATATTAAATATCTTTTAGCCACATAATTGATTCTCAGTCACAATTGATTCTCAGTCACAACAAACAGTTATTAATCAGTTCTATATATTCATAGACTACTAGCACAAGTAAGAAACTCAATTCAACAGACAAACAAATCACAATAAAACAAACAACACAATCGCAAAGAAGTAATACAAGCAAACACAACCAAAAGCAAATGCACAACCAATATGATGCATGTCTGTCCTAAGCAGGCCATGAGCTCACGTGTCGGTTTACACCCTGCAGCCCGACATTACCTAGGAACAAGTCCCAGCTATGGCTTCCCTTTGTGTCCTTTGTGCATATGTGTCGGTGGTAAGAATACCGCTCCTTCGTGACTACCGGCAGTCGGCGCAAAGCCCGACCCCATAATATACGCACAAGGGGAAACAGTGATCCTCAGTTCGTGGGCGTCCCCGAGATCATTTCACAAACAAAACAGAGATCTTCAGTTCGTCGGTTATACCCGAGATCAATACACAATAACATAGCGATCTTCAGTTCGTGGGTTATACCCGAGATCAATACACAGCAAACATTGATCTTCAGTTCATGGGCTATACCCGAGATCAACATAGAACAATTCATGGGTTATTCCCGTAATCAATGATTATCAGTCTGTGGGTTTTTCCCGCATATAAAACAAATAACAATCTATAGGTTTTCCCCGAGATCAATGATCATTCAGTTCGTGGGTACTTCCCGTATTTTACCACTTTTCATTTTCCTTTCTAAAACTCAACAATCCATATATCAGTTCCCAATTCTCTTTTCCCTTTGAATCCTTAACATATTTTCTTAAACCTTTCTTAACTTTCTCAAGCATTCGTTTGCAAAAATCTCAATCATCAATTCAGTTCATAATCTCTGCTTTAGCAACCTTGAGTCAAGCCAACTTTAAAACTATTTTTCAGTTTAGTCCTCTATCAAAAGACTCAAGAAAATCATTTATTTTAATTTCATTAAACACCTTTCAAAACATAGCCTCTCATTAGAAGTAATCAAATAAAACTTAAATAATCATTTTTCAAATCCAAATCTTCTAAAATAACTTCTCAAATAAAACCTCAAATTTTATAAAATTTCGGCAGCACCTCCCCTAAAACTCGGACTTAGCAACCCCTTACGGGTTCCCTCTTTCTCAACAAGTCTTCCCCTTTCCTCAACAACTACCAAATAAGAGGTTCTCAAATCAGTCAGAAAATTCACAATTTACAATAGCCAACAGTTCGTTCATAACCCACAATTCCCACATAACCCATCAATTCAACTTTCATCTCATCAATTCGTAACTAACTTTCACTTATCATAGGATTCTTTCAAAATTAAACTCAATAAACTAGTATTCCAAGAAACTTGGTGTTGAGGTAATTTGGTCACAATAAAAACTTGTACCATCTCTCTTAAAATTCTGTTATTGTTTCCTAAGAAAATGCAGAAAAACAGCAGCAAGTAGTAAGTTTGATAAATTCCTTAAAAATCCAGTTTTCACCCAATGCCATTCAAAATTCACGACCTCAAACAAGGCTCTTTTAGCTTTTTATTGAATCAAATTCCAGATTAATACCATGTCATATGAAAAAGTGATGAAGTGAGAAACACAGCCAGGCCTTTTAGAATTCGGTTTCCAAAATCCAGTGAGTTATCCATACTCTTTTCAACATATCTACTTGGTCAAATAGGATATTGACATGAAATTTAAAATGAAGATTGTGGACACAGGAAACTTGAAAATGCCGTTGGTTTCAGCTCAAATACTTTCCAGAATTAAAAATTAAGTGAGTTAGAAATTGGTGCTTCTGCAGTAAAGAAACAGAATTTTCTGCAGAAACCATCAATCTTCAAAAATTCATTTCTCCCAAAATACTCATCAATAAATTCTGAATTTTTTATGAGATGCTCAAAACACAGTTATGTTTCATGAAAAAATAGTTTCATTCAAGTATATGACCTGGGATGCTCCCAGAAATTGATTCTTTCTACTGTCATGTATGCAGAAATTCTGCCTTAAGCATTTTCAACAACCTTACTTATCAAAAACCACATTTGAACTTATAACCCTTCCAAAATCACACGTTTAACCTCTTTCCAGTTATTCAAAATTGTCTTCATTGCCAACACAGCCCAAGAACCCAGAATCAATAATTCACACGATGTCAAGTACTTAAGCATCATCAAACCTTTTCTTTTCTACACTATGCCAAGCATAATTTTCCATATACACTCATCATCATTCAAACACACAATAACTCATCAATTCACACCAGCAAGCTCAGCAACAAAAGTAACACCATTTATTCTATCCCTTACAACATTTAGTACGCACAATCATCAAATCAATCACCAACTACAGTTATAATTCAACTCAATTCCATCCATATCAGAGAAAACAATATCAATTACAACTTCAAACACTCACAACAAAGCCCAAAGACATTCGCAGCCTTAACCTGAATTCAATAATCCAATTGAAGCACTAACACATCATCAAACTTACTCCAAATTTCACAACCTCAACCATCATCACAATAATCCCAAACGAAACACAAATCTAACTCAGCTCATCAATTACCATTACGACAACTCTTCAATTGTTAACTCTTCAAATTTCAATTTAACAAGTATTATCAAATGAATCACCATTCACAGCTCAAAATGTTCACAACTAACTAACTAATTTCAAATGCATTTCAAGTCATTCATGACAATTAAGAAATTCTAAACCATTGTTATCCATTTGCACTTATTCAAATAACTTGGTGGGCATTCTAAATTAAAAACGTTAAATCCCCTACCTCAATGTCGCGTTAACAATGCAATCAAACCAAACATCAGCCTCAATAACATTTTTCTGATGAGTTCCCTTCCTCCGGCAACAACACAGCAGCTCCGAACCTATGTAGCAGCATCAGAATCATCAAGGGCAGCTCCAACGTTGGTTTCCAGCAGCTCCAACGGCAATACCGACGGCGGAGAGATTCAGGTAACTGCGAAAATCAAAAGCAGAGGAAGAACAGAGGACAACCGTGAGCAGGGACAAGGATGAATTACATCAGAGTCAAAATAGCAACTTCGGTGACCCTCACCGGCATGAACAGAACCAACGTAACTTTAAGGGGCTGAGATAGCAAACCCTAAGAAACAGAAACAGAATTTTGGGGTAGCAGCAGCGGTGCTAGTGGCTCAAAGCAGCAAGAACGCGATGCCGGATCACCTCCCGTGACGACAAGGATCGCCGACGGCAGAGGCGCAACCAGAAGCTTCGGCAGCGGCGGATCTGGTGGTGATTCAAACGAAGACAACGCCGGCGACTGGGAGAAACTAGCTCCGACGGCGCACGGGTTTCCTTCCTCCTCCTCTCTTTAATCGCGTCACTCCCTCTCTCCGCGGCGGTGGCACGGCAGCAGTGACGAGCTTCAGCGGTGGCGAATCACTGGCGACGGAGGTTTGGCAGTGGTGAACGGCTTCTTTTCCTCTGTGCGCACTCTGCTCCTCCCTTCCACCAATCAGCGACAGCAACGCAGATAGGGTGTGGCGTGACGGCAACGGAACGGCGGCGCGATGGTGGCGGCTGCGCGCGGGCAAGGCTGGGCGACGCTGGCGATGGTGGCGTGGGATCCTTGCGTGCGGCAGTCCGGCGTTCATGGCGGCGCGGCAGCAGCTCTTTCCTCTCTCTTTGCTCTCTGTTTCCGTTTCTACGTTAGGTTTAGGAAGAAAAGGGGGTATGGTGCGGCTGAAGGGAGAAGAAAAGGTAGGTTAGGGTTTCTCATTAGGAACTTAGGGTTTTCAATTTGGGAAATTAGGGTTTCTGAGTTTGATTTGGGAATTAGGGTTAGAAATTAGGATTTTATAAAAGAATATGGATAGATATGAATAGATATTTTGATAAAATTGAATAGTAGAGTAATTTTAGAATCAAATATACTCTATTAAAAATATTTAGGAACATTATTTATCAAGATATTGCTAAGTTCAATCAATTATTTCTAATTTACATTATAAAATGAACAAGTTAATTATATTTTGTAAAGTACAATTTAAATTCAAATATCAATTTTCTAGATTAAATCATACAAGTCTCTATTATTTTTCTATCTCCGAAACTTTAATTTCAATTTATAAAATCATTAATTATAATAAAAATTGTACATAAATATGAATTGACTTAAACTTAAAGTATTTATAAATATCAATCTAATCATTTCTAATAAAATAATTTCTAGGAGTTCAAGTTAATAATATAATTTATTCAAAATAGAATTTCTTTAAATTAAATTATACAATTTTTTTTTATTTTTCAATTACCAAAATTATAATTTCATTTATACCAAATATCTAATAAAGATTATACAAAAATTCTAATTAATTTAAACTCCAATTATTATGAAACTCCATTTAATTACCTTTAGTAAAATAATTTTCTTAAAATAAATCACAAATAACTAATTATTTAATTTTCAAAAACTAGGGTTGTTACAAACGCCAGGCTGTAACCTGTTTCTGGCATTGAACTCCAACTTGTAACGTGTTTCTGGCGCTGGACGCCAGACTACAACATGGAACTGGCGTTGGACGCCAGTTTACGTCATCTATCCTAGAGCAAAGTATGGACTATTATATATTGATGGAAAGCCCTGGATGTCTACTTTCTAACACAATTGGAAGCATGTCAATTGAACTCTTGTAGCTCCAGAAATTCCATTCCGAGTGCAGAGAGGTCAGGATCCAACAGCATCAGCAGTCCTTTTTCAGCTTGAATCAGATTTTTGCTCAGCTCCCTCAATTTTAGCCAGAAATTACCTGAAATTACAGAAAAATACACAAAATCATAATTAAGTCCAGAAATATGAATTTTTCCTAGAAACTAATGAAAATAAACTAAAAACTAACTAAAACACACTAAAAACTATATGAAATTAACCCCAAAAAGCGTATAAAATATCCGCTCATCACAACACCAAACTTAAACTGTTGCTTGTCCTTAAGCAACTAGATAAATAATATAGAACACAAATGAGTCAAGAAACAATAATATCTCAGAGTTTTGAGTGAAGCTCAGATTCTAATTAAATGAACGAGGCTAGTAGCTTTTTGCTTCCGAACAGTTTTGGCATCTCACTTTATCCATTGAAGCTCAGAATGATTGGCATCTATAGGAACATAAAATTCAGATAGTGTTATTGATTCTCCTAGTTCAATATGTTGATTCTTGAACACAGCTACATTTATGAGTCTTAGCCGTGGCCCTAAGCACTTTGTTTTCCAGTATTACCACTGGATACATCAATGCCACAGACACATGATTGGGTGAACCTTTTCAGATTGTGACTCAGCTTTGCTAAAGCCCCCAATTAGAGGTGTCCAGGGCTCTTAAGCACACTCTTTTCTTTGCTTTGTACCTTGACTTTAACCGCTCAGTCTCAAGTTTTCACTTGACACCTTCACGCCACAAGCACATGGTTAGGGACAGCTTGGTTTAGCCGCTTAGACCAAGATTTGATTTCCTTAGGCCCTCCTATCCACTGATGCTCAAAGTCTTGGATCCTTTTTATTACCATTTCCTTTTGATTTTAAGGGTTATTGTCTTTTTCTGCTTGTTTTTTTTTTTTTTTTTTTGCAAGCTTTGTATTCACTGCTTTTTCTTGCTTCAAGAATCATTTTTATGATTTTTCAGATTACCAATAACATGTCTCATGTTTATCATTCTTTCAAGAGCCAACATATTTAACATTCAAGAACATCAAATTCCAAAGACATATGCACTGTTCAAGCATTCATTCAGAAGGCAGAAAGCATTGCCACCACATGTAAACAATTAGAATTTGTTTTATTAAAAACTCGAAAATTATTGCCTCCTTGTTCTAAAGAAAATCTTCTATTTTATTCATGTTTAATGATGATGAGAAAAATAAATTATAGCTTAATGGGGGATGAAATCAAAATATAAATACTAATTACCATTATATGACTCCTAAGAGGAAACTCAAATAATAGAAAAAAAGTTATCACAGGGTTAATGTTAAGATCAGAACTCAACAAACTTGACTTTGGGAAGCAGATGCCTCTTTAGTCTGTGGGGTGCTTGGCCCTTCAAGAGATAGTTTCTGACGCTTTAGTTCTCTTAATTCACGCCCTTGCACCTCTTGTTCTCTAAGCATTTTGCAAAGCATGCTGTTTTGATTTTGCTGTTCTTCCTTCAATTGGTCTATGGTTTCTTGCAACTTAGTGACAGATGCCTCAAGATGCTCCCAGTATTCAAATTGAGGGAGTTCTGGTAGGAATTCTTGCGCCCTCCTCTTGATGGGGTCATCTTGCATTTGTTTTTTTTTTCATTGTGATTTTAGTGATTGGTTGCTCCACTGAGATATACTCTGTTATTCCCATCTTTACTCCAGCATCTTTGCAGAGCATAGAGATTAGGCTTGGATAAGCCAACCTGGCATCCTTGGAGTTCTTGTTGGCAAGTATGTAGAATTCAGATGGGATCAGTTGATGAACTTCTACTTCTTTTTCCAATATAATGCAATGGATCATCACTGCTCTTCTAATATTGACTTCAGAACGGTTGCTGGTGGACAATATAGAACGCCCAATGAAGTCCAGCCATCCTCTGGCGACTGGTTTGAGATCTTCTCTCTTGAGTTGATTTGGGGCACCCTTCGTGCTGGTGGTCCACCTGGCTCCAGGGATGCATATATCCTCTAGAATCTTATCCAGGCCCTTGTTTGTTCTCATCATTCTCTTATTGAAGGAGTCTGGGTCATCTTTCAGCTGAGGTAGCTTAAAGATCTCCCTGATTTTGTTAGGGTGGATGTGAACAATCTTTCCTCTGACCACAGTCCTATAGTCATAGAGGGCAGCTCCAGATATTCTCTGCCTGTCTGTTTGCCACATATTAGCGTAGAATTCTTGAACCATATTCCTTCCCACTTTTGTTTCAGAATTAGCTAGGACTTCCCAGTTCCTGTTTCGAATCTGCTCTTGGATCTCCGGATATTCATCTTCTTTTAGATCGAACTTGACTTTCGGGATCATAGATCTTAGACCCATTATTTTGTAGTAATGGTCTGAATGTTCTTTGGTTAAGAACCTCCCTTGATTCCAAAGTGGTTTTGGAACACTCTCTTTCTTGCCTTTTGGAGTGGGTTATTTTCCTTTAGGAGCCATGATCTTAGTGGGTATGGTTTAGTGATCACGGATAAACACACCAAAATTAGAGGATTGCTTGTCCTCAAGCAAAAGAAAAGAAAGGAGAGGGATAGAAGGAGAGCTAGTGTTGAATGGTGGATGAGAGGAAGGAGGCCGAATGTGTTTTTAAAAGGGAGGGGGGTGGGTTTTCGAAAATAGGGAGAAAGATAAGATAGAAGATATGATTTAAAAAGATATAAGTATGATAAGAAAATATGTAATTTAAAATTGAAAAGATATGAAAGATATTTGAAAAAGATAAATTTGGATTTTTGAAAAACATAATATGGAGATTTGAAAAAGATATTGATTAGTTGAAAAGATTTTTGAATGAAAAGAGATGGATTTGTTTTGAAAATTTGAAAAAGAGTTGAATTGGATTGAAAAAAAAAGGATTTGTGCTTATGGATTGAGATACATTTGATATATTTTTATTTTTTTAGTAGGTTTTTTAGAAATTAGGGATTTTAGAAATCAGGGTTTGTAACATGTTTATGCAAGAAATCATGAATTGAAACATGAAAATTAAGATTAAAATGAAAAATATGAAGAAAAAACGAATTTACCTCCTCCCCACCATTCTGGCGTTTGAACGCCCAAACGCTGCATGTTTTGGGCGTTCAACGCCCAAATGCTGCTTCTCCTGGGCGTTCAACACCCAGCTGTTGCTTCTTTCTGGCGTTGAACGCCAGGAACTCCTTTGTCACTGGGCATTTTTCTGAACGCCCAGGACGCTGTAAATCTGGCGTTAAATGCCCAGAAGGAGCTTCTTTCTGGCGTTTAACGCCCAGATGGCTATCCTTACTGGCGTTCTAATGCCCAGTGGATGCTTATTTTGGGCATTGAACGCCCAAAACAGACTTTTACTAGCGTTTTCTTGCCAGTGAGCTCTTTTTCTCTGTTTTGTGTGAAGAATCCTTCTGTAATCCTGTAAACTTATACAATTGACTCTTTACCTTAGTATCAATGAACTTTATATAAACAAATAAAATCAAGAATAGGGCAAAATGCTTAGAGGAAGTGATGCCCCATGGCTGGGTTGCCTCCCAGCAAGCGCTTCTTTATTGTCTTTAGCTGGACTTTGCTGAGTTTTTAATCTAGCCTCAGCCTTGAGCACTCTTACTCAACATTGCCTCCAAGATAGTGCTTGATTCTCTGTCCATTAACAATGAAATTCTTATCAGAATCAATATCTTGAAGCTCCACATAATCATATGGCGATACACTTGTAATCACATATGGTCCTCTCCACCGGGACTTCAGTTTCCCAGGGAATAGCCTGAGCCTAGAGTTAAATAACAGAACTTTTTGTCCTGGTTCAAAGATTCCAGATGACAGCTTTCTGTCATGCCACCTTTTTTATTTCTCTTTGTAAAGCTTGGCATCTTCAAAAGCAGTGACTCTGAATTCCTCTAGCTCATTCAGCTGGAGCAATCTTTTTTCTCCAGCTAATTTGGCATCAAAGTTTAGGAATCTGGTTGCCCAGTAGGCTTTATGTTCCAGTTCCACGGGCAGGTGGCATGCCTTACCATACACAAGTTGGTATGGAGAGGTCCCTATAGGAGTCTTGAATGCTGTTCTATAAGCCCACAGAGCATCATCCAAGCTTCGTGCCCAATCCTTTCTACGGGTACTCACAGTTCGTTCCAGGATTCTTTTTAGTTCTCTGTTAGAAACTTCAGCTTGTCAATTTGTCTGCGGATGATATGGAGTTGCCACCTTATGGCGAATCCCATACCGGACCATGGCAGAGTAAAGCTGTTTGTTGCAGAAGTGAGTGCCCCCATCACTGATTAGTATCCTAGGGACACCATATCTACTGAATATATGTTTCTGGAGGAACTTTAGTACTATTTTAGTATCATTGGTGGGTGTGGCAATGGCCTCTACCCATTTTGATACATAGTCAACTGCCACCAGAATATAAGTGTTTGAGTATGATGGTGGAAAAGGCCCCATGAAATCAATTCCCCATACATCAAGCAACTCAATCTCCAAGATTCCTTGTTGAGGCATGGCATAACTATGAGGCAAATTACCAGCTCTCTGGCAACTGTCACAGTTACGTACAAACTCTTGGGAATCTCTATAGAGTGTAGGCCAGTAGAAACCACATTGGAGGACCTTGTGGCTGTTCGCTCACCTCCGAAATGGCCTCCATATTGTGATCCATGGCAATGCCATAGGATCCTCTGTGCTTCTTCTCTAGGCACACACCTACAGATTATTCTGTCTGCACATCTCTTAAAGAGATAGGGTTCATCCCACAAGTAGTACTTTGCATTAGTAATTAATTTTTTCTTTTGTTGCCTGCTGTACTCCTTGGGAATGAACCTTGCAGCTTTGTAGTTTGCAATGTCTGCAAACCATGGTAATTCCTGAATGGCGAACAAATGCTCATCCGGAAAGGTTTCAGAGATCTCAATAGAGGGGGAGGTCGCCCCTTCCACTGGTTCTATTCAGGACAGATGGTCAGCCACTTGGTTTTCTGTCCCTTTTCTGTCTCTTATTTCTATATCAAACTCTTGCAGAAGTAACACCCATCTTATGAGTCTGGGTTTTGAATCCTGCTTTGTGAGTAGATATTTAAGAGCAGCATGATCTGTGTACACAATCACCTTTGATCCTACTAAGTATGATCTAAACTTGTCAATGGCATAAACCACTGCAAGCAATTCTTTTTCTGTGGTTATGTAATTTTTCTGGGCATCATTCAGAACATGGCTAGCGTAATAAATGACATGCAGAAGCTTGTCATGCCTCTGCCCCAGTACTGCACCAATGGCGTGATCACTGGCATCACACATTAATTCGAATGGCAATGTCCAGTCTGGTGCAGAGATAACTAGTGCTGTGACCAGCTTAGCTTTCAGAGTTTCAAATGCCTGTAGGCATTCTGTGTCAAACACAAATGGCGTGTCAGCAGCTAGCAGGTTGCTTAGAGGTTTTGCAATTTTTGAAAAATCCTTTATAAACCTCCTATAGAATCCTGCATGCCCCAGAAAGCTTCTGATTGCCTTAACATTGGCAGGTGGTGGTAATTTTTCAATTACCTCTATTTTAGCTTGATCCACCTCTATTCCCTTGTTTGAAATTTTATGCCCAAGGACAATTCCTTCAGTCACCATAAAGTGACATTTTCCCAGTTTAAAACCAGGTTGGTCTCTTGGCATCTTTTCAAAACCAGTGTCAGGTGATCAAGACAGGAGCTGAATGAGTCTCCATATACTGAGAAGTCATCCATGAAGACTTCCAGAAATTTTTCCACCATATCAGAGAAAATAGAGAGCATGCATCTCTGAAAGGTTGCAGGCGCATTACACAGCCCAAAAGGCATCCTTCTGTAAACAAATATTCCAGATGGACATGTGAATGCTGTTTTCTCTTGATCTTGGGGATCTACTGCAATTTGGTTGTAGCCTGAATAGCCATCCAAAAAGTAGTAGTAATTATGACCTGCTAGTCTTTCTAGCATCTGGTCTATGAATGGTAAAGGAAAATGATCCTTTCTGGTGGCTGTATTGAGCCTTCTGTAATCAATACACATGCGCTACCCTGTAACTGTTCTTGTAGGAACCAGTTCATTTTTTTCATTATGAATCACTGTCATGCCTCCCTTTTTAGGGACAACTTGAACAGTACTCACCCATGGGCTATCAGAAATAGGATAAATAATCCCAGCCTCCAGTAATTTAGTGACCTCTTTCTGCACCACTTCCTTCATGGATGGATTTAGCCGCCTCTGTGGTTGAACCACTGGCTTAGCATCATCCTCCAATACGATTTTGTGCATGTATCTAGCTGGGCTTATGCCCCTAAGGTCACTTATGGACCACCCAAGAGCTGCCTTGTGTGTCCTTAGCACTTGGATTAGTGCTTCCTCTTCCTGTGGATTTAAAGCAGAGCTTATGATCACTGGAAAAGTATCACTTTCTCCCAGAAATGCATATTTCAGGGATGGTGGTAATGGTTTGAGCTTGGGTTTAGGAGGTTTTTCCTCTCCCTGAGGAAATTTCAGAGGCTTTCTCAATTCCTCTGAATCCTCTAGATCAGGTGGAACATCTTTAAAGATGTCTTCCAGCTCTGATTCGAGACTCTCAGCCATGTTGATCTCCTCCACCAGAGAGTCAATAAGATTAACTTTCATGCAGTCCCATTTCTAAGCCCAATGAATCCCCATTTCTGATCTTACCCATTCTCTTTAATTTCTGCATTTTACTTTCATGAGCATCTTCCCCATTCCCATTTACAATTCGCAATTTACTTTCCGTCATTTACTTTCATCTCTTTACTTCCAGCATTTACATTTTCTGCTATTTACTTTCCCGCCATTTAATTTCCTACAACTCTCAAACCAAATTCTGCTTCGCTCAAGTAGAACATTCCTCTAATTAAAGTTGCTTGACCAATCAATCCCTGTGGGATTCGACCTCACTCTATTGTGAGTTTTTACTTGACGATAATTCGGTATACTTGCCGAAGGAAAATTGTTGAGAGACAAGTTTCCGTGCTATCAGTATTCCAAGTAGGATCTGGGATGGAATGACTGTGACGAGCTTTTAACTTGCGAGTGTTGGGCGTAGTGACAGACACAAAAGGATCAATGGATCCTATTCCAACATGAGTGAGAACCGACAGATGATTAGCCGTGCGGTAACAGTGCATTTGGACCATTTTCACTGAGAGGACGGATGGTAGCCATTGACAACGGTGATCCACCAACATACAGCTTGCCATGGAAGGAGCCTCGCGTGCATGAAGAAAAAGACAGTAGGAAAGCAGAGATTCAGAAGACAGAACATCTCCAAAACCTCAACCTGTTCTCAATTACTGCATAACAAGTATTATTTATTTTATGTTATTTACTCTTTATTAACCCAACCATTTTTATTACTAATTTCCTGACTAAGTTACAAGATAACCATAGCTTGCTTCAAGCCGACAATCTCCGTGGGATTGACCCTTACTCACGTAAGGTATTACTTGGATGACCCAGTGCACTTGCTGGTTAGTGGTACGAGTTGTGAAAAGTGTGATTTACAATTTCGTGCACCAAGTTTTTGGCGCCGTTGCCGGGGATTGTTCGAGTTTGGACAACTGACGGTTTATTTTGTTGCTTAGATTAGGAAAAATTTTTCTTTTTGGTTTAGAGTCTTTCGTTTGAGTTTAGTTTTATATTTTAAGTTTGGTTTCAATTGCATAAGTTTATGTTTTCTTTCAATTTTTTTCGAATTATTAGTGCTCAGAGTATAAAAATTTTTAAGTTTGGTGTCCTTTGTGTTTCTGTTTTCTTAAAAATTTTTCAAAAGTTGCTATCAGTGTTCATCTTGATATTCAAAGTTTTCCTGTTTGTTTTCTTTGTTTTGATAAAAAAATTCTAAATTTGGTGTCATTTCATTATTTTTCTCTTTCCTCATTAAATTCAAAATCCCTTTCAAAAATCATATCCAAAGAGTACTAATCAGTGATGGGAGCACCCATTTCTGCAATAAACAATTTTACTTTGCTATGGTTCGATATGGAATTAGCCACAAAGTAGCAACTCTGTATCATCCACAGACAAATGGGCAAGCTGAAGTCTCTAACAGAGAACTAAAGAGAATCTTGGAACGGACTGTAATTGCCCATAGAAAGGATTGGGCAAAGAGCTTGGATGATGCTCTGTGGCATACAGAACAGCATTCAAGACTCCTATAGGAACCTTTCCATACAAGCTTGTGTATGGCAAGGCCTGTCATCTGCCTGTGGAACTGGAACATAAAGCCTACTGGGCAACCAGATTCCTAAACCTGGATGCTAAGTTAGCTGGTGAGAAAAGATTGCTCCAGCTAAATGAGCTAGAGGATTTCAGACTCAATGCTTTTGAAAATGCAAAAATTTATAAGGAAAAA
This sequence comes from Arachis ipaensis, assembly GCF_059453495.1. Taxonomy (NCBI): domain Eukaryota; kingdom Viridiplantae; phylum Streptophyta; class Magnoliopsida; order Fabales; family Fabaceae; genus Arachis; species Arachis ipaensis. Next base: position 62,029,250 of record NC_142441.1, read on the forward strand.
GCAAAAAAGTGGCATGACAAGAAATTGTCATCCAGAGTCTTTGAGCCAGGACAAAAAGTTCTGTTGTTCAACTCTAGGCTCAGATTATTCCCCAGGAAATTAAAATCCTGGTGGAGGGGACCATATGTGATTACAGGAGTGTCACCATATGGATATGTTGAGCTTCAAGATATTGATTCTGACAAAAAGTTCATTGTTAATGGACAGAGAATCAAACATTATCTTGAAAGAAATTTTGAGCAAGAATGCTCAAAACTGAGGCTTGAATGAAGCTCAGTAAAGGTCCAGCTAAAGACAATAAAGAAGCGCTTGTTGGGAGGCAACCCAGCCATTAGCAAGTTATTTGTTTTAATTAATACTTGTAGAAGTTTGATATACATTTTTCTTCAAAGGTTAATCACCAAAACTGAAGGAATTGACAGAGTTACAGAAGGATTCAGTGCAAAAAGCAGAGAAAAGGAGCTTGCTGACAAGAAAATGCCAGTAAAGGGCATTTTGGGCGTTAAACGCCAGAATGGGTACCATTCTGGGTGTTTAACGCCAGTATTGCAGCATCCTGGGCGTTCAGCAAAACGCCCAGTGATAAAGGGGTTTTTGGTGTTTAACGCCAGCCAGTGTACCTAGCTGGGCGATAAACGCCCATAATGGCCAATAATTGGGCGTTAAACGCCAGAATGGATAGACGTTTAACGCCAGAAAGGCAGGGGGAGGAGATTTTGTTTCCAACTTCAAATTTTTTCAAATTTTCATGTTTTGATTCATACTTTTCTACATAAACATGTTTCAAACTTTCATCATTCACCCTCAATTTTAAAAAATTCAAACATTTTCTAAATCTCTTTTCAATTTTCTTCCAAATCCTTCCCAAATCTTCTTCAAAAACTCAATTATCTTCTCAATTTCTTTCCAAATCTTTTTCAACTCGTCATATCATCTCTTAATTCTTAGATGCATAACCAAATTTTTAGATTTAACATCTTTATATCTTTTTGAATTACAGATCTCATCTTTTTCATATCATTATTTTATTTTCTTCCATCAATCATATCTCTATGTCATATCTCTTTCAAATTTTTTGAATCCCTCCCCTCCTCCTATAAATATACATTCGGCCATCCCCTCCTCTCCACCATTTGAATTTGCCTCTTCTCCTCTCTCTCCCCTTTCCTTTCTTTTGCTTGAGGGCAAGCAAACCTCTAAGTTTCGTGTTTTTTTTCGTGATCACTGAGCTAAGACTCATCAAGATCATGGCACCTAAGGAAAAACAAACCAAATCAAGAGGCAATAAAGAGAATACTCCAAAGAGTCTTTGGAATCAAGAGAGGTTCCTAACCAAAGAACATGCAGACCATTACCACAAAATAATAGGTCTGAGGTCAGTGATCCCAGAAGTTAAATTCAATCTGAAAGAAGATGAATATTCGGAGATCCAAGAGCAAATTTGAAACAGAGGATGGGAAATTCTAGCTAATCCTGAAACAAAGGTTGGAAGAAACATGGTTCAGAAATTCTACTCGAATCTGTGGCTAACAGATAAGCAGAGAATAACTGGAACCGCCTTTCATACCTACCGAACCATGGTCAGAGGGAGGCTTATTTACTTCCATCTGGACAAAATAAGAGAGGTCTTCAAATTGCCTCAACTACAAGATGACCCAGAATCCTTTAATAGGAGAATGGTGAGAGTAGATAAGCGATTGGACCAAGTTCTAGAGGATATATGCCTCCCTAGAACTAAGTGGATAACCAACTCAAAAGGTGTCCCAAACCAACTCAAGAGAGGAGATCTCAAACCAGTCGCTAGGTGATGGTTAGATTTCATTAGGCATTCTATACTTCCCACTAGGAACCGCTCTGAGGTCACTGTCAAAAGAGTAGTGATGATTCATTGTATTATGCTGGGAAACGAAGTGGAGATTCATCATCTGATTTCTTGTGAGATCTACACAATTGCAAATAAGAACTCCACTGAAGCCAAATTGGCTTACCCAAGCTTAACCTCTCTGCTATGTAAAGATGCTGGGGTGAAGATAGGAGTAGATGAGTTTATCCCAGTTGAGCACCCAATTACCAAGAAGTCAATGGAAGGACAACAAGTGCAAGATAACTCCATCAAAAGAAGGGCGCAGGAGTTCCTCCTAGAAATTCCTCAGATTGACTACTGGACCCGCCTAGAAGCATCTGTCACCAAGCTGCAAGAAGCTATGGATCAACTTAAGGAAGAACAGCAAAATCAAAATAGCATGCTCTGTAAACTGCTTAAGGAGCAAGAAAAGCAAGGGCGTGAGCTACAGGAGCTAAAGTGCCAAAGGCTCTCCCTTGAGGGACCAGACACCCCTCAAAATCAAGGTTGTTGAGTCCTAACTCTGTGATAACTTTTGTTATTAGAGATCTATTTTAAGAGTCATTTAAATTTATGTTTTTCAATTTCTTGATTTTATTATTATTGGTCTGCTTTTATGTTTATTTTACGCCTTATTTTTTTTATTTTATGATTAATAAAATTTAGAGTCTATGCCTTAAAGCTATGAATGTCCTATGAATCCATCACCTTTCTTAAATGAAAAATGTTTTTAATTGCAAAAGAACAAGAAATACATGGTTTCATATTCTATCTTGAAATTAGTTTAATTATTTTGATGTGGTAACAATACCTTTTATTTTCTAAATGAATGCTTGAACAGTGCATATTTTTGAATTTGTTATTTATGAATGTTAAAATTGTTGGCTCTTGAAAGAATAAGGAAAAAGCAGAAATGTTACTTGATAATCTGAAAAATCATAAAATTGATTCTTGGAGCAAGAAAAAGCAGTGGATACAAAGCTTGCGAAAAAAAATGGCAAAAAAATAAAAGAAAAAGAAAGAAAAAGAGAAAGCAAGCAGAAAAAGCCAATAACCCTTTAAACTAAAAGGCAAGGGTAAAGAGGATCCAAGGCTTTGAGCATTAATGGATAGAAGGGTCTAAAGGAATAAAATTCTGGCCTAAGCGGCTAAATTACGTTGTCCCTAAACATGTGCTTGTGGCATGAAGGTCCAAGTGAAGAGCTTGAGACTGAGTGGTTAAAGTCGTGGTCCAAAGGAAAAAGAGTACGCCAGCTCCTTACTCTTTTCTGGCGTTAAATGCCAGAACTGGCATAAAAGTTGGAGTTAAACGCCCAAACTGGCACAAAAGCTGGTGTTCAATGCCAGGAATAGCCTATGCACGTAAAAGCTTCAGTGCTCAGCCCAAACACACACCAAATGGGCCCCGGAAATGGATTTCTGCACTATCTATCTTAGCTTACTCATTTTCTATAAACCTAGGTTACTAATTGAGTATAAAAGCTACTTTTAGAGATTCATTTTGTACCTCATGAAATTTTACATCAGAACTTGTATTTTCTATGGCATGAGTCTCTAAACCCCATGGTTGAGGGTGAGGAGCTCTGCTGTGTCTCGATGGATTAATGCAATTACTATTATTTTCCATTCAATCATGCTTGTTTCCATTCTAAGATATTCACTTGAACTTCAACATGATGAATGTGATGATCCGTGACACTTATCACCATTCTCAACCTATGAATGCGTGCCTGACAACCACTTCTGTTCTACCTTGGATTGAGTGTATCTCTTTGGTTCCTGGTTCACGAGTTTGATTGCTGGTGCACGAAATTGTGATCTCTGGTAATGGTTCCAAAAACTTGTTGCTCTAATCTCAATTCATAATTTGTCATAACTTCGATACAACTAACCAGCAAGTGCACTAGGTCGTCCAAGTAATAAACCTTACGTGAGTAAGGGTCGATCCCACGGAGATTGTTGGTATGAAGCAAGATATGGTCACCTTGTAAATCTCAGTCAGGCGGATAATAATTGATTATGGAGTTTTCAAAAATAATACTAATTAAACAGAAAGTAGGGATAGAAACACTTATGTAATTCATTGGTGAGAATTTCAGATAAGCGTGTAGAGATGCTTTCGTTCCTCTGAATCTCTGCTTTCCCGTTGTCTTCATCCAATCAGTCTTACTCCTTTCCATGGCTGGCTTTATGCAAGGGCATTACCGTTGTCAATGGTTACATCCTCTCCTCTTGTGAAAATGGTCCAAATGCTCTGTCACAACACGGCTAATCATCTGAGGTTCTCGATCATGCTGGAATAGGATTCACCCTCTTTTTGTGTCTGTCACTACGCCCAGCACTCGCGAGTTTGAAGCTCGTCACAGCCATTCAATCCCAGAATCCTACTCAGAATACCACAGACAAGGTTTAGACCTTCTGGATTCTCATGAATGCCGCCATCAATCTAGCTTACACCACGAAGATTCTTATTAAGAGATATAAGAGATAATCATTCAATCGAAGGTAGAACGGAAGTGGTTGTCAGGCACGCGTTCATGGGGAATGATGATGATTGTCACGTTCATCACATTCAGGTTGAAGTGCGAATGAATATCTTAGAAGTGGAATAAGTTGAATTGAATAGAAAACAGTAGTACTTTGTATTAATCTTTGAGGAACAGCAGAGCTCCACACCTTAATCTATGGAGTGTAGAAACTCTACCGTTGAAAATACATAAGTGAAAATGGGGTTCATTGGTCTCGGCCCCAGAGGGGAACCGGAGTAACCAAGACTCTATGATCCGAAGATAAAACTCAGGATGTCTAATATAATAATAAAAAGTTCTATTTATAATAAACTAGCTACTAGGGTTTACAAAAGTAAGTAATTGATGCATAAATCCACTTCCGGGGCCCACTTGGTGTGTGCTTGGGCTGAGCTTGAATGTTACACGTGCAGAGGCTCTTTCTGGAGTTGAACGCCAGGTTGTAACGTATTTCTGGCGTTCAACTCTGGTTTGTGACTTGTTTCTGGCGTTTAACTCCAGACAACAGCGTAGAACTGGCGTTCAACGCCCTTTTACATCATCTAAACTCGTTCAAAGTATGGACTATCATACATTGCTGGAAAGCCCTGCATGTCTACTTTCCAACGCAATTAGAAGCGTGCCATTTTGAGTTCTGTAGCTCCAGAAAATCCACTTTGAGTGCAGGGAGGTCAGAATCCAACAGCATCAGCAGTCCTTCTTCAACCTCTGAATTTGATTTTTGCTCAAGTCCCTCAATTTCAGCCAGAAAATATCTAAAATCACAGAAAAACACAAAAACTCATAGTAAAGTCCAAAAGTGTGAATTTAACATAAAAACTAATGAAAACATCCCTAAAAGTAACTAGATTCTACTAAAAACATACTAAAAACAATGCCGAAAAGCGTATAAATTATCCACTCATCACAACACCAAACTTAAATTGTTGCTTGTCCCCAAGCAACTGAAAAGAAAATAGGATGAAAAGAAGAGAATATACTATAAATTCCAAACTATCAATGAAACATAGCTCCAATCAGAGGAGCGGGACTTGTAGCTTTTTGCCTCTTGAATAGTTTTGGCATCTCACTTCATCCATTGAAGTTCAGAATGATTGGCATCTATAGGAACTCAGGGTTCAGATAGTGTTATTGATTCTCCTAGTTCAGTATGATGATTGTTGAACACAGCTGTTTTATGAGTCTTGGCCGTGGCCCTAAGCACTTTGTGTTCCAGTATTACCACCGGATACATAAATGCCATAGACACATAATTGGGTGAATCATTTCAGATTGTGACTCAGCTTTGCTAAAGTCCCTAATTAGAGGTGTCCAGGGTTCTTAAACACACTCTTTTTTTGCTTTGGACCTTGACTTTAACCGCTCAGTCTCAAGTTTTCACTTGACACCACGCCACAAGCACATGGTTAGGGACAGCTTGGTTTAGCCGCTTAGACCAGGATTTTATTCCTTTAGGCCCTCCTATCCACTGATGCTCAAAGCCTTGGGATCCTTTTTATTTGCCCTTGCCTTTTGGTTTTAAGGGTTATTGGCTTTTTGCTCTTGCCTCTTGGTTTTAAGAGCTTTTGGCTTTTTTTGCTTGCTTTTTCTTTTTCTTTCTATATTTTTTTTTCTGCAAGCTTTGTTCTTTGCTGCTTTTTCTTGCTTCAAGAATCATTTTTTATGATTTTTCAGATTATCAAATAACATGTCTCCTTGTCATCATTCTTTCAAGAGCCAACATATTTAACATTCATAAACAACAACTTCAAAAGAAAACAAGAAGCATTGTCACCACATCAATATAATTAAACTAAGTTCAAGGATAAATTCAAAACTCATGTACTTCTTGTTCTTTTGAATTAAAACATTTTTCATTTTAAGAGAGGTGATGGATTCATAGAACATTCATAACTTTAAGACAAAGTTACTAACTACTAATGATCATGTAATGAAGACACAAACATAGATAAGCACTTAACATAGAGAAAAAGAAAAATAGAAAGTGAGAACAAGGAATGAGTCCACCTTAGTGATGGTGGCATTTTCTTCTTGAGGAACCAATGATGTCCTTGAGCTCTTCTATGTCTCTTCCTTGTCTTTGTTGCTCCTCCCTCATTGCTTTTTGATCTTCTCTGATTTCATGAAGGATGATGGAGTGCTCTTGATGTTCCACTCTTAGTTGTCCCATGTTGGAACTTAATTCTCCTAGGGAGGTGTTGATTTGCTCCCAATAGTTTTGTGGAGGAAAATGCATTTGAGGCATCTCCGGGATCTCATGGTGATGAACTTCCTGCGCCTCTTGAGCTCCATGAATGGGCTCTCTTACTTGCTCCATCTTTTTCTTAGTGATGGGCTTCTCTTCCTCAATGTGAATGTCTCCTTCTATGAAAGCTCCAGCTGAGTAACATAGATGGCAAATAAGATGAGGAAAAGCTAGCCTTGCCCCAGGGGAGGGCTTTTCGGCTATTTTGTAGAGTTCAAGGGAGATGACTTCATGAACTTCTACTTCCTCTCCAATCATGATGCTCTGGATCATGATGGCCCGATCCACACTAACTTTAGATCGGTTGCTAGTGGGGATGATGGAGCGTTGGATGAACTCCAACCATCCTCTAGCCACAGACTTGAGGTCCAGTCTTCTTAGTTGAACCGGCTTGCCTTTGGAGTCAATCTTCCATTGAGCTCCTTCCACACATATGTCCATGAGGACTTGGTCCAACCTTTGATTAAAGTTGACCCTTCTAGTGTAGGGGCGCTCATCTCCTTGCATCATAGGCAAGTTAAACGCCAACCTCACATTTTCCGGCCTAAAATCTAAGTATTTCCCCCGAACCATTGTAACATAATTCTTTGGATTCGGGTTCTTACTTTGATCATGGTTCCTAGTGATCCATGCATTGGCATAGAACTCTTGAACCATTAGGATGCCGACTTGTTGGATGGGGTTTGTTAGAACTTCCCAACCTCTTCTTTGGATTTCATGTCGGATCTCCGGATATTCATTTTTCTTGAGTTTGAAAGGGGCCTCGGGGATCACCTTCTTCTTGGCCACAACATCATAGAAGTGGTCTTGATGGGCTTTGGAGATGAATCTTTCCATCTCTCATGACTCGGAGGTGGAAGCTTTTGTCTTCCCTTTCCCTTTTCTAAAGGATTCTCCGGTCTTAGGTACCATCAATGGTAATGGAAAAACAAAAAGCTTATGCTTTTACCATACCAAACTTAGAATTTTGCTCGCCCTCGAGCTAGAGAAGAAAGAATAGATGAAGAAGAAGAAGAAAATATGGAGAGGAGGGGGGAGGTGTGTTTCGGCCAAGAAGAGAAAGGAGGGTTGTGTTGTGAGAAAATGAGGAAGAATGGAGGGGTATATATAGGGAAGGGAGGGTGGGTAAGTTCGGCCATTTAGGGTGGGTTTGGGTGGGAAATTGATTTTGAATTTTGAAGGTAGGTGGAGTTTATGAGGTAGGTTTATGGGGAAGAGTGGATGGATGTGAGTGGTGAAGAGGTGATGGAGAAGAGAGATTGAGGTGATTGGTGAAGGGTTTTGGGGAAGAGTGTTTATGGGATTGTGTGAAAGTGGGGTGAGAAGAAGTGAGTGGAGGTAGGTGAGGATCCTATGGGGTCCACAGATCCTGAGGTGATCCTGTGGGGTCTACAGATCCTAAGGTGTTCAAGGATTTACAATCTTGCACCAAATTGGGCATGCAAAATGCCCTTGCACACAACTCTGGGCGTTCAGCGCCAGATTGGTGCTTGTTCTAGGCATTGAACGCCCATTTGTAGCCTATTTCTGGCGTTGAATGCCAGAACCATGCTTGTTCTGGGCGTTCAGCGCCAGCTCTTCTCCAGGGTGCATTTCTGGCGTTCAAACGCCCAGATGCTGCCCATTTCTGGCGTTCAGCGCCAGAACCATGCTCTATTCTGGCGTTGAACACCCAAAACATGCTTTTTACTGGCGTTTAAATGCAAGTAAGGTCTTCCTCCAGGGTGTGATTTTTCTTCTGCTATTTTTGATTCCGTTCTCAAATTTTTTATTTATTTTGTGACTCCACATGATCATGTACCTATAAAGACATATAACTAATAAAAATATAATTGAATAAAAATTGGGTTGCCTCCCAACAAGCGCTTCTTTAATGTCAATAGCTTGACAGTGGGCTCTCATGGAGCCTCACAGATGTGCAGAGCTTTGTTGAGACCTCCCAACACCAAACCTAGAGTTTGGATATGGGGGTTTGACACCAAACTTAGAGTTTGGTTGTGGCCTCCCAACACCAAACTTAGAGTTTGACTGTGGGGGCTTTGTTTGACTCTACTTTGAGAGAAACTTTTTATGCTTCCTCTCCATGGATGCAGAGAGAGATCCTTGAGTTGTAAACACAAGGTTGTCCTCATTTATTTGAAGGATCAATTCTCTTCTGTCCACATCAATAACAGCTCTTGCTGTGGCTAGGAAGGTTCTTCCAAGGATGATGAATTCATCCTCATACTTCCCAGTATCTAGGACTATGAAATCAGCAGGTGATGCCAAGGCATCTTAGGCTAGTTTCACTAGCATTTTTTATGTTATTTTTAGTTGTTTTATGCATTTTCTTGAGCCTTAAGTAATCATTTGGGCCAAATAGTCATGCTTGTCTTAAATCATTCAAACATGAAGATTTTTATGCAAATTCCATGAGTTTTTAGTTATATTCCTTGAATGCTATGAATGGAAGAATTCTCATGAATTTTAGCAAGACTTTGATGCAACTGTTTGGATGATTTCAGGGAAGAAGAGGTTAGGCAAGGAAGCAACAAAATCAATAAAGGAAGCTTGAATATCACATGTGGAGTTTAAGTTCCAGTTTAAGCCTAAACTGGAGCTTAAACGCCAAAAATCATGAAGGATAAGAAATGCTGGAAATGAAGTTTAACCTCCAGTTTGACCTCAAACTGGAGGTTAAACGCCAGAATGGAAGGTCTCACCAAAGAAGCATTTCCACGTTTAACCTCCAGTTTGACCTCAAACTGGAGGTTAAACGCCAGAATGATAATGCCACTCAGGAAGGAGTTCCACGTTTAACCTCCAGTTTGACCTTAAACTGGAGGTTAAACGCCAGAATGGGAAAAGCACCAGGGAGCCATTTCCACGTTTAAGCTCCAGTTTGACCTCAAACTGGAGCTTAAACGTGTTCGACCAAGAACTTTCCTCCAGGGTTGCTTTCTCCATTTCCACGTTTAACCTCCAGTTTGACCTCAAACTGGAGGTTAAACGTGTTCGACACCTCCAGGGCTACCATTCTAAGCTTCCACGTTTAACCTCCAGTTTGACCTCAAACTGGAGGTTAAACGTGTTCGACCTCCAGGGCTACCTCTTCCATTTCCACGTTTAAGCTTCAGTTTAACCTTAAACTGAAGCTTAAACGTGTTATATGGAACAGCTTGACCATGCCTTCTTCAAACATAAATAACTTGAGCTACAAAACTCCAAATGAGGTGATTCAAAATGCATTGGAAAGAAGACATCTAGAGCTTTCCAAGCATATATGGCATGCATGGTGGATACTAAAAATTGAGGGAGAAAACAGCCCCGTAATGTGCATAGAAGAGCATAGTACCAACATGCAATCAGGCCAGCTGACCTCTTCACCTTCCATGGAGTATAACTCGAGTTGTAGAGATCCAATTGAGGTGCTTCCAGTTGCGTTAGAAATCTGACATCCATAGCTTTCCAACGAGGTATAATAGTCTATATTTGGCATCAAATTGGCAAGGTTGACAAGAGAACAAAGTGACGACTCAAGAAAGGGGGTGCAACATTTGAGTGTAGTTTAATGGATCATTATCCTTTTTGGATCAATTATGTCACTCAGCCCTTCAAGCAAGCAAGGCCCATCAACAACACCAAATCAAGGCCACAAGAATCATCTAGAATAGTTTATTTTCATTTGATTGTAATTTGCTTTGAATTTCATTTTCATTTTGTAATTTAGGGAGCCTATTTAAAGGCCTTAGTTTTTGCATTTGAGAAACACGGGGGGATTGAAGGGGAATCCAGCCCCTGATGGGGACCTTAAACCTTTACTTTCACTTTTAGCTAGTTTTCCTTTTCTTTGTAATTGAATTCAGAGCTATGATTCACTAAACCCCCTTTCATTGGGTTAGGGAGCTCTATTGTAATTCAATGAATCAATAATAGTTTATCTTCTTCTTCAATCTTTTCTCTTGAATTTTGTTAGAAAGCTTCTCGATCTAATTCCATTGAGTAGTTGTCTTGGGAAAGAAACTACTCATACTTGGAATCTTTCGGAGCCTTGGGAAAGGAATGGAGGATTCATGCTAGAGAAGCTTTCTCACAGTGGATTGGATTGGGGTTTGGATGGATATTGTGACATGTAATCCTACCAAATTGTGGTTCATGAAATTGTGTGGTATAATCAGTGATCAAGCATCATCTCTTCTTATGAACATTTAAACCAAGGGATTGGGAATTTGTTTGTTTTTAGAGAGCATTGGTGAGCCAAGGAATTGGGATCCAATCATATAAGATTGCCAAGCAAAATTTAATGAATGCATTGGTTGAGGAAGAGATATACATGTTTTGATTCGGAGATTTCAATATCTCCTAAACCCAATGAATTCCCCATTTCTGATTTCCACTTTCTCTTTACATTCTGCAATTCAATTCTTGCAATCATCCCCACTCCCTTTTAATTTCAGCAATTTACATTCTGCTCTTTAATTCATGCAATTTAAGATTCAGCCATTTAATTTTCTTGTCATTTACTTTTCCCGCCAATTTTACATTCCGCAATTCTCATCTCAATCGTGATTCCGCTCAACTAGAACAAACTTCTAATTCGAATTGCTCACTCAACCAATCCTTGTGGGATTCGACCTCACTCTATTGTGAGTTTTTACTTGACGATAACCGGTGCACTTGCCGGAAGGAATTTTGCCGATCGTGCAATTTCCTAAATCGTAGCATAACTAGTTTATGCGCATCAAGTTTATGGCGCCGTTGCCGGGGATTGGTTTTCGATTGACAATTCTCAAATTGGAAGTTAACTAGATTGAGCAATTTTTCTTTTCTTTTGTTAATAGTTTTTGTTTCAGTTTATTACTGCTAATTTCTGCAAATTTTAATTTGTTTTCTTTGCTTATTCACTTGTTAGCATACTAACCACCAGTTGTTTATGATATTGCCTCACTATGGGATTTCCACTATCTTTGGATGAGTATTGTTTGAGACTGAGCACATTGCAAAAAAGAAAGGAGTATCCATCATCTTTTGGTCAATCAAAATTCATGAGAAACTCTCCACCACCACAGAATGATTCATGTTATTATGCTCATGGTGGGTGGGAGTATCAGGAACAGGAAACGGGGTACTTCCCAGAGCCACAAAATGGTCCATGTTTTGGTGAATTTGATCACTACTCAAGTTGTGGCTGGGAAGATCAAAACCAAAGAGATTTCACTTATTCACACCCCATTCATCAAGAGCCATCACCTCTGAATTATCCAACCTCACCTCCTAGTTTTACATATCCAAATTCTTCATCACTTGAGCATTTCTCAGCACAAAATTCCTTCTCAAATTCATACAATTCAATTCACTATCCACAAGAGTCATACCACTACCAACACGCCAACCAAAGACTCTATCAACCCACACAAAACACATACTCCCAGCCACCATATCACAGCCAAGATAATCAACCTCATCAACCTAATCCGAACCAACAATTTCAAGATCAATTAAACAGGATAGAAGGAATGCTTGCAATCATGAGTCAAGACATAACCGATTTGAAAGGCTTTAAGGAAGAATTGATATCCAACTTACAAAATCAAGGTGCTGCCATTCAAAAGCTAGAAGCACAAATTGAATATCTATCAAAGCAAATCCCTACCCACAATTCTTCTAGTGAGACCATGGCAAACCCAAGGGAGGAATCAGAAGAACAAGAAATGGAGAAGGTTAATCAAGGGAGATCACACTCCAATGAAACAGAGAGTTGCAAAGAGGAAGGGTTCATTGAACCACAAATTCAGGAAGATTTTGATGAACAGGATACTCCAACTGTCCAACAACAACCAAGTTCTGAGATCAAGGATGTGAAGGCAGTAGAAACAAGCACCAAAATGAGGATTGTGACCGAGAAACAAAGGACCATATCCATGAAGAAGAGAAGGTCGAAGAACAATCCAACTCCTGAGCCAACAAGCAAGTTCACTCAAGCCAATCACAAGGGAAAGCTTGCTGGAAAGAAGCATTCACAACAAGGGGCACTAACTAGCTCCTTTATCCACTTGAAGTCATTCCTCTTAACAAACTGGAGGAAGAGGAAGAAAGTCAGGAACAGCATGTCAAGCTAATGACGTTAAAGAAGCGCTTGTTGGGAGGCAACCCAACCAAAGGTAGTTTTTCTTTTCTAGTTATTTCAATAAAAGAGTTAAGTAGATTTATCTGTATTGCAAGGAGCTAAGTTTGGTGTTGCACACCAAAACAATTCAAGGGTGAATGTGAGATTCTAAGTTTGGTGTTCCACCAAAAACTTCATTAAAAGCACATTTCTACCTCAGCATGACTAGTCACTAGCTCCAACCAATCAGGGAAACTACTTAACCAACAGTTTAATTTCTAGTTCATAGTTTCTTTTTCTAGTTCATAGTTATTTTCTTAATAAAAGCACATGAGGTTTTCTGCATATGATCCAAATTGCTGCATATGGCAAGGAACTAAGTTTGGTGTTCACACACCAATCTAAGTTCAGAGGCCTACAAACATACATGCATGCTAACCAATTCTCAAAGTGCTTGGGGAACAAGCAACTTCTAATAGCTTTGCAGGAAGACAATCAATCTCATGGAAGGAATATACATCATCATCAAAGAGAACACCAAGGCTAGGAAGGATGATGAACAACAAAGAAGATGCTAAAAGGTTGTATTGTCACTTAATTGCTTGTACTTTGAATTGCTGATATTGGAAGTTTGCATGCACCCCTGCTTTAAGTTTGAGTCATTGCAGTTTTTGTTTGTGTGTTTGTTTAATTTCCAAATAAGTGATAGTCTAAGTGTTTGGATAAACTTCACTTGCTTAAATGTATGCTTGCCATGCTTGTTCTGTTTCCAAAAAAATAAAAGAAAAGTTTGAACAAAAGTAACTCAATTCCATTTAGTAAGAAATCAAATAAGATTAAGTGGTGGTATGCATGTTTGATTGAATAGTCAGCTCACTAAGAAATAAAGTTAGAATTGTCACTTTTAGTGGAAATTAGGATGCTGTCTATGGATCTTGATGAATAAATGTCTTTGGCCATGAAAAAGAAAGAAGAAGAAGAAGAAAAAGCCACTGAAAAAGGGCAACCAAAAAGCAAAAAAAAAAATTGAGAAAATAAGCTAGGCACCAATGGTTTGAACTTCTGAGACAAATGCCTGTGGTGTTTATGTATTAAGGATATGCTTGGATGAATAGGTTCTGAGGAGTGTTTCAACACTTGGTAACTTGGGTTAACTAACCCGGGATTATCAACCAAAAGTCCATTATCAAGAGCAACCTAAATACAAAACATTTAGTCACACAAAGAGGTGCTGGGTACCAATGTCTCAAGAAGAAATGTGAACTAAAATGCCTGTAGTGGATATGTGTCGTGCACTGATAAGAAAAGAAAATGCCAAAGGCTTGTGCAACACATGACACTGAGCAACAAGGAGCAAATAAGCTCAAAGAAAAAGAAAAACAAAGAAAAGAAACTTGCCAAGGATATGTGAATAACAAGAGGCCATAGCAGTGTTTTAGTGGAAACATAAAAAGTGACATTCTTACCTAAGAAACAATAAAGTGATGCTGCAACAACTTTCTGCATGAACACCCCATTAATCAATGTCAATTACTTACTGATATGGCTAATGAATTTACCTTCTGTTTCATTCTTTCTTCTCAATAATTCAGAACTTGCTTAGGGACAAGCAAGTATTAAGTTTGGTGTTGTGATGCCAAGGCATCTTAGGCTAGTTTCACTAGCATTTTTTATGTTATTTTTAGTTGTTTTATGCATTTTCTTGAGCCTTAAGTAATCATTTGGGCCAAATAGTCATGCTTGTCTTAAATCATTCAAACATGAAGATTTTTATGCAAATTCCATGAGTTTTTAGTTATATTCCTTGAATGCTATGAATGGAAGAATTCTCATGAATTTTAGCAAGACTTTGATGCAACTGTTTGGATGATTTCAGGGAAGAAGAGGTTAGGCAAGGAAGCAACAAAATCAATAAAGGAAGCTTGAATATCACATGTGGAGTTTAAGTTCCAGTTTAAGCCTAAACTGGAGCTTAAACGCCAAAAATCATGAAGGATAAGAAATGCTGGAAATGAAGTTTAACCTCCAGTTTGACCTCAAACTGGAGGTTAAACGCCAGAATGGAAGGTCTCACCAAAGAAGCATTTCCACGTTTAACCTCCAGTTTGACCTCAAACTGGAGGTTAAACGCCAGAATGATAATGCCACTCAGGAAGGAGTTCCACGTTTAACCTCCAGTTTGACCTTAAACTGGAGGTTAAACGCCAGAATGGGAAAAGCACCAGGGAGCCATTTCCACGTTTAAGCTCCAGTTTGACCTCAAACTGGAGCTTAAACGTGTTCGACCAAGAACTTTCCTCCAGGGTTGCTTTCTCCATTTCCACGTTTAACCTCCAGTTTGACCTCAAACTGGAGGTTAAACGTGTTCGACACCTCCAGGGCTACCATTCTAAGCTTCCACGTTTAACCTCCAGTTTGACCTCAAACTGGAGGTTAAACGTGTTCGACCTCCAGGGCTACCTCTTCCATTTCCACGTTTAAGCTTCAGTTTAACCTTAAACTGAAGCTTAAACGTGTTATATGGAACAGCTTGACCATGCCTTCTTCAAACATAAATAACTTGAGCTACAAAACTCCAAATGAGGTGATTCAAAATGCATTGGAATGAAGACATCTAGAGCTTTCCAAGCATATATGGCATGCATGGTGGATACTAAAAATTGAGGGAGAAAACAGCCCCGTAATGTGCATAGAAGAGCATAGTACCAACATGCAATCAGGCCAGCTGACCTCTTCACCTTCCATGGAGTATAACTCGAGTTGTAGAGATCCAATTGAGGTGCTTCCAGTTGCGTTAGAAAGCTGACATCCATAGCTTTCCAACGAGGTATAATAGTCTATATTTGGCATCAAATTGGCAAGGTTGACAAGAGAACAAAGTGACGACTCAAGAAAGGGGGTGCAACATTTGAGTGTAGTTTAATGGATCATTATCCTTTTTGGATCAATTATGTCACTCAGCCCTTCAAGCAAGCAAGGCCCATCAACAACACCAAATCAAGGCCACAAGAATCATCTAGAATAGTTTATTTTCATTTGATTGTAATTTGCTTTGAATTTCATTTTCATTTTGTAATTTAGGGAGCCTATTTAAAGGCCTTAGTTTTTGCATTTGAGAAACACGGGGGGATTGAAGGGGAATCCAGCCCCTGATGGGGACCTTAAACCTTTACTTTCACTTTTAGCTAGTTTTCCTTTTCTTTGTAATTGAATTCAGAGCTATGATTCACTAAACCCCCTTTCATTGGGTTAGGGAGCTCTATTGTAATTCAATGAATCAATAATAGTTTATCTTCTTCTTCAATCTTTTCTCTTGAATTTTGTTAGAAAGCTTCTCGATCTAATTCCATTGAGTAGTTGTCTTGGGAAAGAAACTACTCATACTTGGAATCCTTCGGAGCCTTGGGAAAGGAATGGAGGATTCATGCTAGAGAAGCTTTCTCACAGTGGATTGGATTGGGGTTTGGATGGATATTGTGACATGTAATCCTACCAAATTGTGGTTCATGAAATTGTGTGGTATAATCAGTGATCAAGCATCATCTCTTCTTATGAACATTTAAACCAAGGGATTGGGAATTTGTTTGTTTTTAGAGAGCATTGGTGAGCCAAGGAATTGGGATCCAATCATATAAGATTGCCAAGCAAAATTTAATGAATGCATTGGTTGAGGAAGAGATATACATGTTTTGATTCGGAGATTTCAATATCTCCTAAACCCAATGAATTCCCCATTTCTGATTTCCACTTTCTCTTTACATTCTGCAATTCAATTCTTGCAATCATCCCCATTCCCTTTTAATTTCAGCAATTTACATTCTGCTCTTTAATTCATGCAATTTAAGATTCAGCCATTTAATTTTCTTGTCATTTACTTTTCCCGCCAATTTTACATTCCGCAATTCTCATCTCAATCTTGATTCCGCTCAACTAGAACAAACTTCTAATTCGAATTGCTCACTCAACCAATCCTTATGGGATTCGACCTCACTCTATTGTGAGTTTTTACTTGACGATAACCGGTGCACTTGCCGGAAGGAATTTTGCCGATCGTGCAATTTCCTAAATCGTAGCATAACTAGTTTATGCGCATCAGCAGGGATGTAAAGGCCTTCAACCTTTACTAACACGTCCTCTACTTGTCTATAAGCCTGTTTTCTTGAATTGTCTGCCATCTCTAGTGAGATTTTAGTGGCTTGCACCCCAAAGATTCCCAGTTTCTCTATTACAGAGAGGGGCATTAGGTTTATTCCTGAACCAAGGTCACACAGAGCCTTAAAGATCATGGTGCCTATGGTATAAGGTATTAAGAACTTTCCAGGATCCTGTTTCTTCTGAGGCAATGTCAGTTGATCCAGATCACTTAGTTCATTGGTGAACAAGGGAGGTTCATCTTCCCAGGTTTCAATACCAAATAATTTGGCATTCAGCTTCATGATTGCACCAAAGAACTTGGCAGCTTGCTCTTCAGTAACATCCTCATTCTCTTCAGAAGAGGAATACTCATCAGAGCTCATGAATGGCATAAGGAGGTTTAATGGAATCTCTATGGTCTCTAGATGAGTCTCAGATTCCTTTGGTTCCTCAGAGGGAAACTCCTTATTGATCACTGGACGTCCCAGGAGGTCTTCCTCACTGAGATTCACGTCCTCAACCTCCCTTACAGGTTCGGCCATGGTGGTTATGTCAATGGCCTTGCACTCTCCTTTTGGATTTTCTTCTGTATTGCTTGGGAGAGTACTAGGAGGGATTTCAGTGATCCTTTTACTCAGCTGGCCCACTTGTGCTTCCAAATTTCTAACGGAGGATCTTGTTTCATTCATGAAACTCACAGTGGCCTTAGATAGATCAGAGACTAAATTTGCTAAGCTAGATGGATTCTGCTCAGAATTCTCTGTCTGTTGCTAAGTGGATGATGGAAAAGGTTTACTATTGTTAAACCTATTTCTTCCACCATTATTAAAGCCTTGTTGAGGCTTTTGTTGATCCTTCCATGAGAAATTTGGATGATTTCTCCATGATGGATTATAGGTGTTTCCATCGGGTTCACCCATATAATTTACCTCTACTATTGCAGGGTTCTCAGGATCATAGGCCTCTTCTTCAGAAGGCGCCTCTTGAGTACTGTTGGATGCAGCTTGCATTCCATTCAGACTCTGAGAAATCATATTGACTTGCTGAGTCAATATTTTATTCTGAGCCAATATGGCATTCAGAGTATCAATTTCAAGAACTCCCTTCTTCATAGGCACCCCATTACTCACTGGATTCCTCTCAGAAGTGTACATGAACTGGTTATTAGCAGCCATGTCAATGAGTTTTTGAGCTTCTGCAGGCGTTTTCTTTAAGTGAATGGGTCCACCTGCGGAAGTATCCAATGACATTTTAGCCAATTCAGATAGACCATCATAGAATATATCCAGGATGGTCCATTCTGAAAGCATGTCAGAAGGACACTTTTTGGTCAGTTCTTTGTATCTCTCCCAAGCTTCATAGAGGGATTCACCTTCTTTCTGTCTGAAGATCTGAACATCCACTCTAAGCTTACTCAGCTTTTGAGGAGGAAAGAACTTGGCTAAGAAAGTCTTGACCAGCTTATCCCAAGAGTTCAGGCTATCCTTAGGTTGAGAGTCCAACCATACTCTAGCTCTGTCTCTTACAGGAAAAGGGAAAAGCATGAGCCTGTAGACTTCAGGATCTACTCCATTAGTCTTAACAGTATCACATATCTGTAAGAATTCAGTTAAGAACTAAAAAGGATCTTCAGATGGAAGTCCATAAAACTTGCAGTTCTGCTGCATCAGAGAAACTAATTGAGGTTTAAGCTCAAAATTGTTTGCTCCAATGGTAGGGATGGAGATGCTTCTTCCATGTAAATTGGAATTAGGTGCAGTAAAGTCACCAAGCATCCTCCTTGCATTATTATTATTTTCGGCTGCCATCTCCTCTTCTTGTTCGAAAATTTCTGAAAGGTGCTTGCTGGATTGTTGTAATTTAGCTTCTCTTAGTTTCCTCTTCAGAGTCCTTTCAGGTTCTGGATCTGCTTCAACAAGAATATTCTTGTCTTTGCTCCTGCTCATATGAAAAAGAGGGAACAGAAAAATAATAATAATAATAATAATAGGGATCCTTTTTACCCAGGTATAGAGGTCCCTGTGTGAGTAGAAGAAAAGAGGAAGAGAAAATCTGAACTCAGAGAGAGAGAGAGGGGGGTTCGGATTTTTGGTGAGTGAGGAAGAGGATTTTCGAAAATTATTTTTGAAAAATGGTTAGTGATTTTCGAAAATTTTTTTTGAAAAAGGTTAGTAATTTTCGAAAATAAAAATAAAAAATTATAATAATTAGTTAATTAAAAAGAAATTTTGAAAAAGAGGGAAGATATTTTCGAAAATTAGAGAGAGAGAGGTAGTTAGGTAGTTGAAAAAGATAAGAAACAAACAAAAAGTTAGTTAGTTAGTTGAAACAAATTTGAAAATCAATTTTGAAGAGATAAGAAGATAGGAAGTTAGAAAAGATATTTTAAAATCAAATTTTATAAAAAGATAAGATAAGAAGATATTTTTGAAAAGATATGATTGAAATTAGTTTTGAAAAAGATTTTATTTTTAAAATCACAATTAATGACTTGATTCACAAGAAATCACAAGATATGATTTTAGAACTTAAAGTTTGAATCTTTCTTAACAAGTAAGTAACAAACTTGAAATTTTTGAATCAAAACATTAATTGTTGAGGATATTTTCGAAAATTATGAGATAAATTAAGAAAAAGATTTTTGAAAAATATTTTTATAATTTTCGAAAATAAATAATAAAAAAATGAAAAACATTTGATTTTTGAAAAAGATTTTGAAAAAGATAAGATTTTTAAATTGAAAATATGATTTGACTCATAAAAACAACTAGATTTTAAAATTTTTTGAAAAAGTCAAATCTAATTTTCAAAATTTTAAGAGAGTAAAAAGGAGAAAATATTTTTTTTTGATTTTTTGAATTTTTAATGATGAGAGAGAAAAAATTAAAACATCATTTTCATGTTTTTCTCTTTTCTTTTTGGATCAAAACAAGGAATGCATGCAAGAACACTATTATTGTCAAGATGAGCACCAAGAACACTTTGAAGATCAAGATGAACATGAAGACTTATTTTTGAAAATTTTTATATGCAAAGAAAACATGCAAGACACCAAACTTAGAAATCTTTCATGTTTAGACTCTATGGATGCAAAAATGCATATGAGAAACAAGAAAAGATGCCAAACAAGAAAACATCAAGATCAAACAAGAAGACTTACCAAGAACAACTTGAAGATCATGAAGAACACTACGAATGCATGAATTTTTCGAAAAATGCAAGATGAACATGCAATTGACACCAAACTTTAAAATCTGACTCAAGACTCAAACAAGAAACACAAAATATTTTTGATTTTTTTTATGATTTTCTAATTTTTTTTTTTGGTTTTTTCGAAAATTATATGAAAAAGAAAAATAAGGATTCCAAAATTTTTAATATGAATTCCAGGAATCTTGCCATGTTAGTCTAAAGCTCCAATCTGAGGGTTAGACATGGCTTAATAGCCAGTCAAGCTTTAGCATGTAACATCAGAATATATTGCTCATTACTTATCAAATTAACTTGCCTCTATGCTGATGGCTGGAAGCCCCTATCCAAAAGAATTAGACATGGCTTTACAGCCAGCCACGCTTCAACATGCTTCATGAAACTCTAGAATTCATTCTTAAAAATTCTGAAGAAAAATATATTTTTGAAAAGATTTATTTTTTTTTTCGAAAACAGATGAGAAATTTTTGAAAGGTTTTTGAAAAATTTTTGAAAATAAAACAAAAAGAAAATTACCTAATCTGAGCAATGATGACATGTCACCATGTCATGTTTTTCTATGCTTTTTCCTTTGTTTTCAATAGGTTTTATGCACTTTCTTGAGCCATAAGTAAGCCAATTGGGTGAAATTTCATATTTCCTTTGATTCAATCAACCATAGATGAATTAATGCAATTTCATGAGATTTTATGCTATAATCGTCATATATTATGAAAGAATAACAAACTCATGATTTTGAGTATAGCTTTGATGTGTTTGGTTGATTGATGATAGGTGAAAAGAGTTTTGAAGAAGGTTGAAGGAAGAAGGAATGGCTAGGAGCAAGAGAGAACAAAAAGTTTGAGCCAAAGTTTGCCTCAAACTTTAGCTCAAACTTTTGGAAGAGTTGAAAACATCCTAGAGGAAAAAAGTTTGAGCCAAAGTTTGCCTCAAACTTTAGCTCAAACTTTTGGAAGAATTGAAAACACCCTGGAGGAAAAAGCTTGAGCCAACGTTTGCCTCAAACTTTTTGGCAAACGTTGGCATCACAAAAACAACACCCTGGAGCAAAAGCTTGCGCCAACGTTTGTCTCAAACTTTTTGGCAAACGGTGGCGCCACACACCACAACAGCCTGAAGGGGTATACTTCCAACAAGAATAACTTGAGCTACAGAGCTCCAAATGAGGTGATTCAAAAAGCAATGGAAAGTAGGAATCGAGAGATTTTCAAGCATATATGGCATTGCATGGTGGACACTAAAATTGAGGGAGAAAACTGCCCCGCAATGTGCATAAACGAACATGGTGGCAACCTGCAGTGAGGCCAACTGACCTCTGCACCTTCGACGGAGTATAACTCGAGCTGTAGAGCTCCAAATGATGCGCTTTCAACGGCATTGGAAAGTAGACATTCAGAGATTTCCAACAATATATAATAGTATGGGGTGGACAATACGTTTGAGCCTCCAGAACTGGCGTTTTCGACCACGTTTGAGGCAAACTTTACCTCAAACGCTGCACACCAAAGCCAGCGACCCTGCCCTCTTCAAATGAGCATAACTTGAGTTGTAGATGTCCAATTGAGGTGATTCCAATTGGGTTAGAAAGCTGACATTCAGAGCTTTCTAACCATATATAATAGTCTATAGTGGGCATGAAATTGGCAATTTTGACAAGAGGTCAAAGTAGCGCCACAAGACATGCAAGGGAGGATCCACGTTTGAGCTAAAGTTTGACCTCAAACTTTAAGCCAAACGTGGATGATAGCAAAAAGAGCAAGCTGCTACAAAAAGCTTGAGTCAAAGTTTGCCTCAAACTTTGACTCAAACTATTTTTGGTTAATGGTCCGGTTCAAAGCTTAAATATTTCCCAAGGTCAAGAGCAATCAACAGAGGCTATTTTCAACCCAATTCCATCAAGGCCAAAAGCCCAATTGACATCACTCAAAGGCACAAGAAACAATTTGATTAGGAATTTCATTTTCTTTGTAATTTGCTTTTCAATTTCATTTTCATTTGTCATGTTTGTAAAAGCCTATAAAAAGGCATCATTTTTATTTTAGAGAGGAGAGTCCCATCAGAGAGTACAGGGGAGCTCCATTAGAGAGCTCTCTCTTAGTTTTCATTCTTGTCTTGAATCTTGGGTTGAGAATTGAAGAAATTCTGTTTCAACCTCACCTTGAGAATTTTCTTGTTTACTTTCTCTGCACAATTGAATTTCCATTCCTGTTCACTGCTTCACCTTCTCTTGGCTTCTGCAATTTACTTTTCTTTAATTTCTCTTGCAATTGTTCTTGTTGGATCAAGGAAGGATTTGAGATCTAGACTTGTTTTCTAGTCTCTTCCACTCCTGAGATCTTTAATCTTCTTTTAAATTGCTACAAATTAAGCATAGTCTTTCTGTCTTTAAAGTCTTTAAGAAATTCTACTTTCTGTTGCATTGATTCCAATTTGCTTCTCTATTTATATTGCTCCCAACACCTAGTTCGATTTATTCTTCCTGCAATTTACATTTCCAGTTGCTTGATCTATTGCTTTCTTTAATTTCCAGCACCCACTCCCCTTTAATTTCATGCAATTTACATTTCTTGTCATTTAAGATTTTGCCAATTTACATTTCTTGCTCTTTAAGTTTTTGTCCAATTTTACTTTCTGCAACTTTATAATCCCTGCAATTTACTTTCTGTTGGCTACCTCTCATCCAATTTCACTTAAATGTTAGCTTGACTAAACTAATCACCCACTAAAGTTGCTTGATCTATCAATCCCTGTGGGATCGACCTCACTCACGTGAGTTTTACTACTTGATGCGACCCGGTATACTTGCTGGTTAGATTTGGGTGTTTTGGAAATTCGTTTTTCCACAAATTTTCCCATCAAGTTTTTGGCGCCGTTGCCGGGGATTGATTTAGATCAACAATGATTAAGTGGGTGAGAAGTCTAGATCAAGCATTTTCTTTATTTTTGTTTTCTATTTTAGATTGAAACCAAGGTGTTTATGTTTTTGCCTCACTAAGAAATTCTCATCTCTGATATGAGTAATTTCAATTTTCATTGATGTTTGCAAAATACAAATGGAGTTCAACTCATCATTTGGTCAAAAAAATTTTTTTGGGATATTACCCACCATCATCAATCTCTAATGATGGCTGGGAATATCACCAAGAAACTTCAAATTCTGGGCACTCCAATTCATGGAGCTATGCCTCAGAACCACAAGATGAGAAAGAAAATCATATGGGATATTTCCCTCCACCACAAAAGGCTTCAAGTCATGATTTTAATGGTGGATGGGAAGGGAATTCTAATGCTCTATATGATATTCATCCGAAGATATCATCACTTGACCACGCTTCAACAGAAAGCCTCTGTCAAAACTCACCACCCACACAAACTTCCATGAACCAAAGACTCTCAAAGCTTGAGTCCATGCTCAAAAGAATTGCGGAGGAGAAAGAGAAATACCAGAAAGAACAAGAGAACTCCCTCAAAAACATGGAAGTGTAGTTAGGCAAATTGTTGAATGCAAGGAAGGAGGAAATGGAAAAACAAGAACACAAA
Organism: Arachis ipaensis; assembly: GCF_059453495.1. Lineage (NCBI taxonomy): Eukaryota > Viridiplantae > Streptophyta > Magnoliopsida > Fabales > Fabaceae > Arachis > Arachis ipaensis. The sequence continues at coordinate 62,052,835 of NC_142441.1, forward strand.
GTCCCTGTGTCAAGTGAAATTGCAAAAAAGGAAGAGGTGGTGAAAGTATTGGAACCTGAAACTGCACTTGAGATGACAAGAGGACCTGAACACTCACAACCTCCTCAAACTCCCCTGGACCAAAAAGTCTCAACAATTGACTCTGAGATTGAAAGGTATGAAGAGGAGATGAAGAAAGCTTGGGAAGATCAACAAACCTCCTCCATGAAAGAGCTATTAAAGCAAATGTTGAGTGCAAAGAAAGGAGTGGAGGAGCAAGAAAGTGAGGAAGTCATTCCAGAAAATTTACACTCAACTGAGGAAGAGTTCATGGAACCACCGATTCAAAAGACTTTGGATGAATACAAAACTCCAATAATCACACAGCAACCAAGACTTGGATTCAAAGAAGTGAAGGCAACTAACAAGAGCACCAATCCTGTCCCTGATCCAGCAAGCAAGATCAATCAAGCCATTTGCAAAAGGAAGCTTGCTGAGGAAAGGCCAAGGCAAGGGACAGTAGCTGAAACTTCTCCTCCTTTGAAGTCATTTCTCTTAACAAATTGGAAGAAGAGGAAGAAAGTAAAGAACAGGTAGACAGTAGGTACATTTCTTCTCCTTGCTTTGTTTAAATTTCAATAAATTGGTATATGGTTACATTCTAAGTTTGGTGTTGCCTTGCAACAAATTGTTTTCAATCATTTTGGATGATTGAATCAAATCAAAAAATGAAAGTGACACACCAAGATTCTAAGTTTGGTGTGCCACTTATTTTCTATGCAATTCATTCAAGCAACACTACTTGTCTGCATAATCATAATGCCCCTTGCAGTGTCATTTTGGATAATTTAGTTTCTCTCTCTACTCTATTCATTTACTTATTTTTAGTGCTTTCTTTTATTAACTGTTTTTGTTAATACATCACCAAGAGACCCTTATTCATGACATATTCTTTACTTGGTGATTGTATTTAACATATAACAGTTTCTTTCATTTAGTTTTATTTCAAATAAATTGACATGTGGTTGCATTCTAAGTTTGGTGTTTCTATGCAACAAAATTTGGTTCTAATCCTTACAAGATACTTGCATCAATTCTAAGTGAAAGTGTCACACTAAGTTTGGTGTGCCACTTATTCTTTATGCAAAGTATTATGCTCACCTTTTTAAGTTTGCAATCACAAGGTCTCTATCTCCTGTGCCTTAATTACTATCTTCAATTTTGGTTGCTTAGAACACATGTACTACTAACTTTTCATTGTGTAAGACACTCATGATCCATCTTAGCCCCATAGCCATTGTTCTAATTGTTGCTTGAGAATGAGCAAGCATTCTGAGTTTGGCAAGGGAAGGAGGAAGAATAGAGGAAAAAGGACAACAATAATGAAGATGAACTACAAGGTTGTAGAGTTCCCTTTCTCCTCATTTGTTTCCAGCACTTAAATTGCATGATTGTCTTCATCCTTTCTGTTTACATGTGTGTATGAATAAAGCATAACTTGAATCTTGATTTGCAACATGGTGCTGTGTCATTATGATTACCAACTTGAGTTTTGTGAATTCAAAAGCAACAAAGTATCATGATCATAAATAAACAAGGCATTAAAGAAGATTTTAGCATGTGCATAAAAGTATTGGAAAGCTAGTATGTTTGATTGTTGCTTAATTACATTGGATTTTATTTAATTGAAGTTTTCATCTAGGACATTTTGTGAAATCTTTTGAAAATCATGAAAACCTTGAAGAGGCAAATACAATTAAAGCAAGAAAAGAAAAAGGGAAAGAATGAGAAAGCTGAAGGCTCTGAGTACCAATGGCAATTTATTTGTTAAGTACTTGTGGTGTTTATGTATCAAGCTAAATGCTTGAAAACAAAACACTTAGAAGTCAAGGTTAGGCTCAAAGTGCAAAAGCATTCCCTCAAAGCTCAAGTCTCTGAGCATCAATGATTAGAGAGTCAAGAAAAGAAAAGAAAAATGAGCTTAATGAAGTCCTCTAATCAAATGCTTGTGGTGCTTATGTATCAAGTGGTAAAATTTGAAAACAAAGCATTTAGAAGTCGTAGCTTTGTTATCAACTCATGGGGCAAAGCACCCAAAAGGAGAAGCTAAATAAGAAAATCAAAAGCTTGTTTCAAGGAAGAAATATAAAAGAAAGATTTCATAAATTGAGTTAGAGAGAAGCATCAATCATTTACATCTCTTTTGTAATTGTAGCATGCATAGAAAACTAGCTTGCCATGAACATTGAGTTGCTATTCTTCTTACCTTGGATTGTCAATCTCTATTGCATGATTCTTTTCTTGCTTGGGGACAAGCAAGGTTTAAGTTTGGTGTTGTGATGACATGTCACCATGTCATGTTTTTCTATGCTTTTTCCTTTGTTTTCAATAGGTTTTATGCACTTTCTTGAGCCATAAGTAAGCCAATTGGGTGAAATTTCATATTTCCTTTGATTCAATCAACCATAGATGAATTAATGCAATTTCATGAGATTTTATGCTATAATTGTCATATATTATGAAAGAATAACAAACTCATGATTTTGAGCATAGCTTTGATGTGTTTGGTTGATTGATGATAGGTGAAAAGAGTTTTGAAGAAGGTTGAAGGAAGAAGGAATGGCTAGGAGCAAGAGAGAACAAAAAGTTTGAGCCAAAGTTTGCCTCAAACTTTAGCTCAAATTTTGCAAGAATTGAAAACACCCTGGAAGAAAAAGGTTGAGCCAACGTTTGCCTCAAACTTTTTGGCAAACGTTGGCATCACAAAAATAACACCCTGGAGCAAAAGCTTGCGCCAACGTTTGTCTCAAACTTTTTGGCAAACGTTGGCGCCACACACCACAACAGCCTGAAGGGGTATACTTCCAACAAGAATAACTTGAGATACAGAGCTCCAAATGAGGTGATTCAAAAAGCAATGGAAAGTAGAAATCGAGAGCTTTCCAAGAATATATGGCACTGCATGGTGGACACTAAAATTGAGGGAGAAAACTGCCCCGCAATGTGCATAAACGAACATGGTGGCAACCTGCAGTGAGGCCAACTGACCTCTGCACCTTCGACGGAGCATAACTCGAGCTGTAGAGCTCCAAATGATGCGCTTCCAACGGCATTGGAAAGTAGACATTCAGGGCTTTCCAACAATATATAATAGTATTGGATGGACAATGCGTTTGAGCCTCCAGAACTGGCGTTTTTGACCACGTTTGAGGCAAACTTTACCTCAAACGCTGCACACCAAAGCCAGCGACCCTGCCCTCTTCAAATGAGCATAACTTGAGTTGTAGATGTCCAATTGAAGTGATTCCAATTGGGTTAGAAAGCTGACATCCACGTTTGAGCTAAAGTTTGACCTCAAACTTTAAGCGAAACGTGGATGACAGCAAAAAGAGCAAGCTGCTACAAAAAGCTTGAGTCAAAGTTTGCCTCAAACTTTGACTCAAACTTGTTTTGGTTAATGGTCCGGTTCAAAGCTTAAATATTTCCCAAGGTCAAGAGCAATCAACAGAGGCTATTTTCAATCCAATTCCATCAAGGCCAAAAGCCCAATTGACATCACTCAAAGGCACAAGAAACAATTTGATTAGGAATTTCATTTTCTTTGTAATTTGCTTTTCAATTTCATTTTCATTTGTCATGTTTGTAAAAGCCTATAAAAAGGCATCATTTTTATTTTAGAGAGGAGAGTCCCATCAGAGAGTACAGGGGAGCTCCATTAGAGAGCTCTCTCTTAGTTTTCATTCTTGTCTTGAATCTTGGGTTGAGAATTGAAGAAATTCTGTTTCAATCTCACCTTGAGAATTTTCTTGTTTACTTTCTCTACACAATTGAATTTCCATTCCTGTTCACTGCTTCACCTTCTCTTGGCTTCTGCAATTTACTTTTCTTTAATTTCTCTTGCAATTGTTCTTGTTGGATCAAGGAAGGATTTGAGATCTAGACTTGTTTTCTAGTCTCTTCCACTCCTGAGATCTTCAATCTTCTTTTATATTGCTGCAAATTAAGCATAGTCTTTCTGTCTTTAAAGTCTTTAAGAAATTCTACTTTCTGTTGCATTGCTTCCAATTTGCTTCTCTATTTATATTGCTCCCAGCACCTAGTTCGATTTATTCTTCCTGCAATTTACATTTCCAGTTGCTTGATCTATTGCTTTCTTTAATTTTCAGCACCCACTCCCCTTTAATTTCATGCAATTTACATTTCTTGTCATTTAAGATTTTGCCAATTTACATTTCTTGCTCTTTAAGTTTCTATCCAATTTTACTTTCTGCAACTTTATAATCCCTGCAATTTACTTTCTGTTGGCTACCTCTCATCCAATTTCACTTAAATGTTAGCTTGACTAAACTAATCAACCACTAAAGTTGCTTGATCCATCAATCCCTGTGGGATCTACCTCACTCACGTGAGTTTTACTACTTGATGCGACCCGGTATACTTGCCGGTTAGATTTGGGTGTTTTGGAAATTCATTTTTCCACAAATTTTCCCATCAAGCAACAAGATGAACCGTCAGTTGTCCAAACTCGAACAATCCCCGGCAATGGCGCCAAAAACTTGGTGTTGTTGCCAGACCAAAAATTTGGCACTGATGTTACCGGACCAAAAGCTTGCCGAAAACTCGAACAATCCCCGGCAACGGCGCCAAAAACTTGGTGCACGAAATTGTGATCTCTGGTAATGGCTCCAAAAACTTGGTGCTCTAATCTCAATTCATAATTTGTCACAACTTCGATACAACTAACCAGCAAGTGCACTGGGTCGTCCAAGCAATAAACCTTACGTGAGTAAGGGTCGATCCCACGGAGATTGTTGGTATGAAGCAAGCTATGGTCACCTTGTAAATCTCAGTCAGGCGGATAATAATTGATTATGGAGTTTTCGAAAATAATACTAATTAAACAGAAAATAGGGATAGAAACACTTATGTAATTCATTGGTGAGAATTTCAGATAAGCGTGTAGAGATGCTTTCGTTCCTCTGAATCTCTGCTTTCCCCCTGTCTTCATCCAATCAGTCTTACTCCTTTCCATGGCTGGCTTTATGCAAGGGCATCACCATTGTCAATGGTTACATCCCCTCCTCTTGTCAAAATGGTCCAAATGCTCTGTCACAACACGGCTAATCATCTGAGGTTCTCGATCATGCTGGAATAGGATTCACCCTCCTTTTGCATCTGTCACTACGCCCAGCACTCGCGAGTTTGAAGCTCGTCACAGCCATTCAATCCCAGAATCCTACTCAGAATACCACAGACAAGGTTTAGACCTTCCGGATTCTCATGAATGCCGCCATCAATCTAGCTTACACCACGAAGATTCTGATTAAGAGATCTAAGAGATAATCATTCAATCGAAGGTAGAACGGAAGTGGTTGTCAGGCACGCGTTCATGGGGAATGATGATGATTGTCACGTTCATCACATTCAGGTTGAAGTGCGAATGAATATCTTAGAAGCAGAATAAGTTGAATTGAATAGAAAACAGTAGTAAGATATTTTCGAAAATTAAAATTAAAAAATTAAAATTTTAGTTAATTAAAAAGAAATTTTTGAAAAAGGGGGAAGATATTTTCGAAAATTAGAGAGAGAGAGTTAGTTAGGTGGTTTTGAAAAAGATAAGAAACAAACAAAAAGTTAGTTAGTTAGTTGAAACAAATTTTGAAAAGATAAGGAGTTAGGAAGTTAGAGAAGATATTTTGAAATCAAGTTTTTGAAAAAGATAAGATAAGAAGATATTTTTGAAAAGATATAATTGAAATTAGTTTTTGAAAAAGATTTGATTTTTAAAATCACAATTAAATGACTTGATTCACAAGAAATCACAAGATATGATTCTAGAACTTAAAGTTTGAATCTTTCTTAACAAGCAAGTAACAAAATTGAAATTTTTGAATCAAAACATTAATTGGTGATGTTATTTTCGAAAATTTGATATAAAAATAAGAAAAATATTTTTGAAAAATTTTTTTAGAATTTTTGAAAATAACTAAGAAAGTTGAAAAAGATTTGATTTTTGAAAAAGATTTTGAAAAAGATAAGATTTTTAAATTGAAAATTTGATTTGACTAATAAAAACAACTAGATTTTAAAAATTTTTGAAAAAGTCAAATCTAATTTTCGAATTTATGAGAGAGAAAAAAGGACAGATATTTTTTTTTATTTTTGAATTTTTAATGAAGAGAGAGAAAAACAAGACAAATGATGCAATGCATGAGAATTTTAGATCAAAACATGTGATGCATGCAAGAATGCTATGAATGTCAAGATGAACACCAAGAACACTATGAATGTTAAGATGAACACCAAGAACATATTTTTAAAAAAATTTTTATGCAAGGAAAACATGCAAGACACCAAACTTAGAATTCTTTAATGCTTAGACACTAAGAATTCAAGAATGCATATGAAAAATAAGAAAAGACACAAAACATGCAAATGCAAAGATCAAACAAGAAGACTTACCAAGAACAACTTGAAGATCATGAAGAACACTATGAATGCATGAAAATTTTCGAAAAATGCAAGATGCACATGCAATTGACACCAAACTTATAACATGACTCAAGACTCAAACAAGAAACATGAAAAATATTTTTGATTTTTATGATTTTCTAATTTTTTTGTATTTTTTTTTATTCGAAAATTAGTGTGAAAAAGAAAAATAAGGATTCCAAAATTTTTAATATGAATTCCAGGAATCTTATGCTCCAGTCTAGGAATTAGACATGGCTCACTAGCCAGCCAAGCTTTCAATGAAAGCTCTGGTCCAAAACACTAGACATGGCCAATGGCCAGCCAAGCTTCAGCAAACATAGATACCTCTCATGTATACAACAGCTGATATTTCATCCAACTTCATATATTTATGAGTAGAAGCCTCAGTCCAAAAGAATTTAGACATGGCATTACAGCCAGCCAGGCTTCACATGCTTCATGAAACACTAGAATTCATTCTTTAAAAATTTTGAATAACAAATATATTTTTTTTTTACAAAACATTTTTATTTTTTCGAAAACAAAAGAAAAATTTTTGAAAGATTTTTTTGAAAACTTTTTGAAAACAAAACAAAAAGAAAATTACCTAATCTGAGCAACAGTATGAACCGTCAGTTGTCCAAACTCGAACAATCCCCGGCAACGAAGCCAAAAACTTGGTGCGCAGAAATTGTGATTACACTTTAATTATGTAAAATTCATCGCTCTTTCTTTCCCTGGTAATGGTGCCAAAAACATGATGCCAATACCATGGTTCACAACTTCGCACAACTAACCAGCAAGTGCACTGGGTCGTCCAAGTAATACCTTACGTGAGTAAGGGTCGAATCCCACGAAGATTGTTGGTATGAAGCAAGCTATGGTCACCTTGTAAATCTCAGTCAGGCGGATATAAAATAGTAATGGGGTTTTCAAAAATAATTAAAAAAATAGGGATAGAAATACTTATGTAAATCATTGGTGAGAATTTCAGATAAGCGAATAGAGATGCTTTCGTTCCTCTGAACCTCTGCTTTCCTGCTATCTTCATCCAATCAGTCTTACTCCTTTCCATGGCTGGCTTTATGTGATACATCACCACTGTCAATGGCTACTTTCGGTCTTCTCTCGGGAAAATGATCCAAATGCCCTGTCACGGCACGGCTAATCGTCTGGAGGCATCACCCTTGTCAATGGTTTCATCCTATCCTCTCAGTGAAAATGGTCAACGCACCCTGTCACGGCACGGCTATTCATCTGTCGGTTCTCGATCATGCTGGAATAGGATTTACTATCCTTTTGCGTCTGTCACTACGCCCGGCAATCGCGAGTTTGAAGTTCGTCACAGTCATCCAATCATTGAATCCTACTCGCAATACCACAGACAAGGTTTAGACTTTCCGGATTCTCTTGAATGCCGCCATCATTCTAGCTTACACCACGAAGATTCCGATTAAGAGATCTAAGAGATACTCATTCAATCTAATGTAGAATGGAAGTGGTTGTCAGGCACGCGTTCATAGGGAATGATGATGATTGTCACGTTCATCACATTCAGGTTGAAGTGCGAATGAATATCTTCGAAGCGAAATAAGATGAATTGAATAGAAAACAGTAGTACTTTGCATTAATCTTTGAGGAACAGCAGAGCTCCACACCTTAACCTATGGAGTGTAGAAACTCTACCGTTAAAAGTACATAAGTGAATGGAGGGTAGGCATGGCCGAGTGGCCAGCCTCCCATGGAGGTCTAGAGATCTAAAAATGATCAAAAGATGTCTAATACAATAGTAAAAAGTCCTATTTATAATAAACTAGCTACTAGGATTTACAGAAGTAAGTAATTGATGCATAAATCCACTTCCGGGGCCCACTTGGTGTGTGCTTGGGCTGAGCTTGAAGTCTACACGTGGAGAGGTCATTCTTGGAGTTGAACGCTAGCATTTGTGCTAGTTTGGGCGTTCAACTCTGGTTTTGGATCCTTTTCTGGCGCTGGACGCCAGATTTGGGCAGAGAGCTGGCGTTGAACGCCAGTTTGCGTCGTCTATTCTTGGCCAAAGTATGGATTATTATATATTGCTGGAAAGCTCTAGATGTCTACTTTCCAACGCAATTCGAAGCGTGCCATTTCGAGTTCTGTAGCTCCAGAAAATCCACTTTGAGTGTAGGGAGGTCAGAATCCAACAGCATCAGCAGTCCTTCTTCAACCTCTGAATCTGATTTTTGCTCAAGTCCCTCAATTTCAGCCAGAAAATACCTGAAATCACAGAAAAATACACAAACTCATAGTAAAGTCCAGAAATGTGAATTTAACATGAAAACTAATGAAAACATCCCTAAAAGTAACCAGATTCTACTAAAAACATACTAAAAACAATGTCAAAAAGCGTATACATTATCCGCTCATCAGAATGCACTTGCAACTCTTTTTCTTTGAATTATTCCTTGTGGGCTCTCGATACTGCTCACTTTGTGAGCTGAGCTTGGTCTTTCCTTTCCTTGTTTCTTGGTCTTGTGTTGTGCTCAGCTCACTAAGTGAGCAGAGCTTTGTGCCTTGGTCCCTTGAGAGAGAGTATAGCGCTCCCTTGGTGAGCTTGGTGCTCTTGGAGAGAGCTTCATGGTTTGTTGCGCCACACTTTCTCCTTTCTTGGCCACACTTTTTCTTCCTTGGGCCACACTTCTTAGGCTACGCTTTCTTCTTTTCTTCTTTTCTTCACCTATAATTAATCAAAACAACCAATCAAAGTATCACCAAATTCACAAGATTAAATTTAGCCTAAACCTCATGATTTAGCATCAATTATATGGTAGTTGTTTGATTCAAAGAAGTCATACATTTTCATTCCAAATTACTTACTTAGAATGCAAGAAAGTGCATAAAACCAAATAAAAATAAAGAAAAGGGCTAGTAAAACTAGGCTAAGATGACTTGTCATCACAACACCAAACTTAAAACTTGCTTGTCCCCAAGCAAGCATCAAACATAAGAGAAGATAGAATGAGATAGATAAGTATATATGTTCTTATTAAGCAGATAATTGAATTTGGTCTATGGGGTTTTATGCAGATCTAAAGTAGCTCATTTATTACTTGCTGTCAAAACACACAATGTTTCTTTAAGGGTTCACCAAGGTTGCTGCTATAACTCCTTACTTTTTGCTCATTTCCATTGTTAGCTTTTCTTCTTTCTTTTGCATAAAGAGCTTATTACTTATTAAAGGCTTGGTGGCAAATGTTGCAGTGGCCTTTGGCTTATTTTCACTCAATATTTCTTCACCACAGACACATGGGTCACCTTTTTCTTCCTAGGATCATTGATGCCCAGCATCTCTTTGGATCACTAAATGTTTTGTAGCTAGGTTGCTCTTTATTGTGGACTTTCAGTTGGCAATCCCAAATCAGTTGATCTAAGTTGCCAAGTTTTAAAATACTCCTTAGAACCTACTTGTCCAAGCATATCCTAGTACACAAACACCACAGGCATATGTCCTAGGGTCCAAGCTATTGGTGTCTAGCCTTATTGTTTGTTTCTTTTGCAAACTTTTGGCTTTTCTTCTTTCTTTTTCTTTTTGTTTTGGTTTATTTTCAAGGGGCTTTCAATAATTGAGAGATCATAGCAGCAGACTAGCTTAGGCTTCAAGTACAAAGTCATTTTGCAGCATTTATTCTATGAGCTAACAATTGAATCAAACACACACCACCACTAACTTCCATCCTAACTTTTGTAACATTGAACAATTACTTTTCTAAATGAAACATCTTTCTTTTATTCAAACAGCAAAGGGAACAAGACAAAGTATTCAAGTCAATGAATGATGACAATTATTATGCAGATAGTTTATTTTTAGCTTACTACTAATGTAAACAAAAGGAATAGTAGAACATAAAGTAATTGGAGGCATGTCATGTTTCAGATATGCATCTTCCTTATTTAAGTATGAATAAGAAGAAAAACTTTACCACTTCTATTTGTCAGGCATTTCCATTCTTTTAGATTTACTGGATTCTCCCTTCTTCTTCTTCCTCTTCTGTCCATAATTACGAAGTCTGCTGGGAAGATAAACTTCCCAACCTTTACTAACAGATTTTCCACAATGCCATTGGGTGTCTTGATTGATCTGTCAGCCATCACCAAAGACATCCTGGTAGGTTTGAGTTCCTCTATGGCAAGCTTTTTCATCATTGATAACGGCATCAGATTGATGCTAGCACCAAGGTCACAGAGAGCTTTGTCTAGGGTCATTTTGCATATGGTGCATAAAACTACAAAGCTCCCTGGATCTTTGAGCTTTGGTGGGATAACTCCTTGAATCACAGCACTACATTCTTTAGTGAGAAGTATAGTTTCCTTCTCTTGCCAACTTCTCTTCTTGTTGATGAGTTCTTTTAGGAACTTTGCATACAGGGGCATTTGTTCCAATGCTTCAGCCAATGGAATTTTTATCTCCAATTTCTTGAAGATTTCAAGAAATTTTGGAAAATGTTGGTCCTTAGTCTCCTTGTTGAACCTTTGAGGATATGGCAAGGGTGGTGTGAAGTTCATTCCCTGCCTTTGTTCCTTGGTTGGCTCTCTCATTGCTTCCTTCTCTTTCCTTGATTTTTGTGGCTGATCTTCCCTTTCTTTGAGTTCCTCTGAGGTCTACTTGCTTGCTGTCTCCTCCTTGTCATTGGTTGCTTCTTCTTCAGCTTGTTTCTTGTCACTTTCTTTTGGCTTCTTGGTTGCTTCTTCATTTTTCACCAGGATTTTTCCACTCCTCAGTTGTATTGCCTTGCACTCCTCTTTTGGATTAGGGATGGTGTCACTTGGTAGTGAGCTTGATGGCCTTTCAATGGTAATTTGCTTGGAGAGTTGTCCAATTTGCCTTTTCATATTTTTCATGGAGGCTTCCTGGTTCCTTAATGTCATCTCTTAGTGCTTCATCATCTTTTCCATTAAGAGCCCCAAGTTGTTAATCCTTTGAGAGTCTTGTGAGATTGGTTGATTGTGGGGTGTTGAAGGTTGAGGGTAAGTGTTTTGATTTGAGGCTTGGTTATTGGATGGATGATGGTTAGAATTGGGGTAGGTGTTTTGTGGTTTTCTGTATGTGGCTGGGCTATTATTTTGTTGGTTGTTTCGGTTCGTGTTTTTCCAATTGTTTTGGTTTAAGTTTCTCTGCCATGGCTGTTGAGTTTGATTGTGGTTGTCTCCCCATCTGAGGTTGGGATGGTTCTTCTATGAAGGGTTGTAAGTATCACCATAGACTTTATTTGGCCCAGAATTTTGGTTGTGCATGTACTGGACTTGTTCTTGCTGTTGCTCCTCTTGAGTTTCTTCATTTTGCCCCCATGTGGTTGATGGTTGGCTTGTGTTGACTGCTGCAACTTGGAGGCTATCAATCCTCTTGGCCATTTGCTCAAATTGTTGTTGAATTTGCTGCTGCATCATTTTGTTTTGAGCTATGATTGAGTCCACTCCTTCCAACTCCATCACTCCCTTCCTTTGTGATGGTTGGCATTGCCTTTGGTGAGCAAAGAAATATTGGTTGTTGACCACCATATCAATGAGATTTTGGGCTTCCTCTGCCGTTTTCATTAGTTGTAAAGAGCCTCCTGCTGAATAATCAAAAGCCTCTTGAGATTTCAGTGTCAGGCCTTCATAGAAATTCTGCAATCTGTCCCACTCACTGAACATTCCCGGTGGACACTTCCTGATTAGAGCTTTGTATCGTTCCCATGCCTCATACAAGGGTTCAGCATCCATTTGTGTGAATGTTTGCACTTCAGTCTTCAATCTAATAACTCTTTGAGGTGGGTAAAATTTTGCAAGGAACTTGGTTACTAGATCATCCCAATTGTTGATGCTGTCTCTTGGGAAGGATTCTAACCATTGAGTGGCTTTATCTATGAGAAAAAAAGGAAATAACAGTAGCTTGTAACTGTCAGGGTGCACACCATTGGTTTTGATAGTGTCACAAATCCTTAAGAAGGTGGACAAGTGTTGGTTAGGGTCTTCAAGTGGTCCTCCTCCATAAGAACAATTGTTTTGAACCAAGGTGATGAGTTGTGGCTTTAGTTCAAAGTTATTTGCATTAACATTTGGGGTGAGAATGCTACTCCCACAATGTCTAGGATCTGCACATGTGTAGGAAGCCAAAACTCTCCTTTGGGGCTGACCATTGTCGTTGGCCACTCCCACTTGTGGATTTGTTGGATTTTCCTCCATTTCTTGGTTCTCTTCTCAACCTCCAAAGTGTTTCAGGATCAAAAGGTATGGATTCATCGCTTCTTCCTCCTGACATAAACACAGAACCAGGAACCAAAATTAAGCACTCTATTGCTAGAGTGAAGTTAGTGTTAACTTAAGCAAAAATTCAAACAGTTAGTATGCTTAGTAAAAAGAAAAAGAAAAAGTGCTTAATCTAGACCACCACCTCACTTAATCATTGTCAACCTAATCAATCCCCGGCAACAGCCCCAAAAACTTGATGTGTGGAATACGATCCAACACAAAACTCACCGGCAAGTGTACCGGGTCGCATCAAGTAATAATAACTCACATGAGTGAGGTCGATCCCACAGGGATTGAAGGATTGAGCAATTTTATTTTAGTGGTTGATTTAGTCAAGCGAATCAAGTATTGGTTGAGTTGTTTGCAATTGGCAGAAACTAAATTGCTTGAAATGTAAAGGGAGAAGGGTAAAATGCAGTAAATTAAAGAACAGGAAAGTAAAAGTGCTGAAGCTTAAAGAACAAGTAAAGTAAATTGCAGAAACTTAGATTGCAAGAAATGTAAATAACTGAAGCTTAAAGTGCAAGAATTGTAAATTGCTTGAATTATAAAAGGAATTGGGAATTGGGATTGTAGAATTTAAACAAGAACAAGTAAAGTGCATTAAACAAGAAGGTAGAAAATTTAATTGCAGTGGAGTAGATCTTAAACAGAAAAGTAAAATGCCCTAAAAGATTAAGAAAACAAAAAAGCAATGCTTAATTTGCAGCAATTTAAAAGTGGTTCAAGATTTCAGGAGTGGAAGAGACTAGATAACAAGTCTAGATCTCAAATCCTTCCTTGATCCGACAAGAACAATTGCAAAAGAAATAAAGAAAAGTAAATTGCAGAAAGAGTAGAAGAAGAAGCAATGAACAGAAAATGAAATTCAATTATGCAGAAAGTTTAAGAAGAGATCTCAAGGTGAGATTGAAACAGAAGTTCTTCAATTCTTCACCCAAAATCCAAAGCAAGAAAATTAAAGAGTGCTCAAGTAAGAACAAGGAAGAAGAGAGATCAATTCTCCTTCCCAATTCTCTGAAATCTAAATTCAAAAACAAAAAGCTTAAAAATGAAAATGAGAGTTCAAAGAAAAATCAAAAGTAATGTCTAAAAAAAAGAAGAAGGTAAAAGTCCTAATTACATCAAACTAACTCCTATTTATACACTTTCTATTCTTGGATATGGGAATTTGGATGGGCTTTTAATTTGGTGAATATTTGAATTTAATTGGATTTTTGGTTGATTTTTCAGCCCATGAGTAATTTGCTTCCAGGGCGATGCTCAGCTCACAAAGTGAGCTGAGCTTTGAGACTTAGTGTGGGGAGGCCTTGCGTAGCGTGCTGTTGCTTGGGGGAGGCATCAGGGGAAAGCTCAGCTCACAAAGTGAGCTGAGCATTGGTGTCTTGGTGCCAAATTTGTTGCGCGCCTTGTGTTGCTGGACCGTGCCAATTTTGTTGCGCACTCCACTCCCCCTGGCCATGTCAAGATGCGCTAGTGTGATGCCCATGGGTAGTGCTCAGCTCTCCAAGTGAGCTGAGCCTTGGGGTATTCAAGGGAAGGTCCTTGGTTCGAGACTTGCTGAGTGCATGCGCTGCCCATTTCTTTGGTTTTCTTGTGGTGCCTTACTTCCTTGCTTCCTCAAGGTGTGGAGTTCGAACCTTAGGGGATGCATTTGGACATTTTTTGCTTATTTTTCCTTGTGAGTAGCGCTCCCCCCATCCCCCTTTGGTCATGGGTTCAACTCTTGGAGAATGCACTTACAACTCATTTTCTTTGAATTATTCCTTGTGGGCTCTCGATACTGCTCACTTTGTGAGCTGAGCTTGGTCTTTCCTTTCCTTGTTTCTTGGTCTTGTGTTGTGCTCAACTCACTAAGTGAGCAGAGCTTTGTGCCTTGGACCCTTGAGAGAGAGTGTAGCGCTCCCTTGGTGAGCTTGGTGCTCTTGGAGAGAGCTTCATGGTTTGTTGCACCACACTTCCTCCTTTCTTGGCCACACTTTTTCTTCCATGGGCCACACTTCTTAGGCTACACTTTCTTCTTTTCTTCTTTTCTTCACCTATAATTAATCAAAACAACCAATCAAAGTATCACCAAATTCACAAGGTTTATAAATCATTAAAAATCAATTAAATTTAGCCTAAACCTCATGATTTAGCATCAATTATATGGTAGTTGTTTGATTCAAAGAAGTCATGCATTTACATTCCAAATTACTTACTTAGAATGCAAGAAAGTGCATAAAACCAAATAAAAATAAAGAAAAGGGCTAGTAAAACTAGGCTAAGATGACTTGTCATCACCCAGCATTCGCGAGTTTGAAGCTCGTCACAGCCATCCCTTCCCAGATCCTACTCGGAATACCACAGACAAGGTTTAGACTTTCCAAATCTCAGGAATGGCCATCCATGGGTTCTAACTTATACCACGAAGATTCTGATTAAGGAATCCAAGAGATACTCATTCAATCTAAGGTAGAACGGAAGTCGTTGTCAGGCACGTGTTCATAGGGAATGATGATGACTGTCACGATCACCACATTCATGTTGAAGTGCGAATGGATATCTTAGAAGCGGAATAAGTTGAATTGAATAGAAAAACAGTAGTACTTTGTATTAATTCATGAGGAACAGCAGAGCTCCACACCTTAATCTATGGTGTGTAGAAACTCTACTGTTGAAAATACATTAGTGATGAAGGTCCAGGCATCGCTGAATGGCCAGCCCCCATATGTGATCAATATGATCCAAAGTTCAACTAAAAATCATAAAATGTAAATACAATAGTAAAAAGTCCTATTTATACTAAACTAGCTACTAGGGTTTACAAAAGTAAGTAATTGATGCATAAATCCATTTCCGGGGCCCACTTGGTGTGTGCTTGGGCCGAGCTTGAAGTTTACACGTGCAGAGGCTTCTTTTGGAGTTGAACACCAAGTTGTAACGTGTTTTTGGCGTTCAACTCTGGTTCGTGACGTGTTTCTGGCGTTTAACTCCAGACTGCAGCGTAGAACTGGCGTTCAATGCCCTTTTGCGTCATCTAAACTCGGCCAAAGTATGGACTATTATATATTTCTGGAAAGCCCTGGCTGTCTACTTTCCAACGCAATTAAAAGCGCGCCATTTTGAGTTCTGTAGCTCCAGAAAATCCACTTCGAGTGTAGGGAGGTCAGAATCCAACAGCATCAGCAGTCCTTCTTCTACCTCTGAATCTGATTTTTGCTCAAGTCCCTCATTTTCAGCCAGAAAATACCTGAAATCACAGAAAAACACACAAACTCACAGTAAAGTCCAGAAATGTGAATTTAACATAAAAACTAATAAAAACATCCCTAAAAGTAACTAGATCCTACTAAAATCATACTAAAAACAATGCCGAAAAGCGTATAAATTATCCGCTCATCACAACACCAAACTTAAATTGTTGCTTATCCCCAAGCAACTGAAAATCAAATAGGATAAAAAGAAGAGAATATACTATAAATTCTAAAATATCAATGAAACCTAGCTCCAATCAGATGAGCGGGACTTGTAGCTTTTTGCCTCTTGAATAGTTTTGGCATCTCACTTTATCCATTGAAGTTCAGAATGATTGGCATCTATAGGAACTTAGAATTCAGATAGTGTTATTGATTCTCCTGGTTCAGTATGTTGATTCTTGAACACAGCTACTTTATGAGTCTTGGCCGTGGCCCTAAGCACTTTGTTTTTCAGTATTACCACCGGATACATAAATGCCACAGACACATAATTGGGTGAACCTTTTCAGATTGTGACTCAGCTTTGCTAAAGTCCCCAATTAGAGGTATCCAGGGTTCTTAAGCACACTCTTCTTTTGCTTTGGACCTTGACTTTAACCGCTCAGTCTCAAGTTTTCACTTGACACCTTCACGCCACAAGCATATGGTAGGGACAGCATGGTTTAGCCGCTTAGGCCAGGATTTTATTCCTTTAGGCCCTCCTATCCACTGATGCTCAAAGCCTTGGATCCTTTTTATTTACCCTTGCCTTTTGGTTTTAAGGGTTATTGGCTTTTTTCTCTTGCCTTTTGGTTTTAAGAGCTTTTGGCTTTTTCTGCTTGCTTTTTCTTTTTCTATTTTTTTTTCGCCATTTTTTTTCTACAAGCTTTTGTATTCACTGCTTTTTCTTGCTTCAAGAATCATTTTGATGATTTTTCAGATTATCAAATAACATGTCTCCTTGTCATCATTCTTTCAAGAGCCAACATATTTAACATTCTAAAACACCAATTTCAAAAAGACATATGCACTGTTCAAGCATTCATTCAGAAAACAAAAAGTATTGTCTCCACATCAATATAATTAAACTAAGTTCAAGGATAAATTCGAAACTCATGTACTTCTTGTTCTTTTAAATTAAAAACATTTTTCATTTAAGAGAGGTGATGGATTCATAGGACATTCATAACTTTAAGACAAAGTTTCTAAATACTAATGATCATGTAATAAGACACTAACATAGATAAGCACTTAACATAAAGAAAATGAAAAATAGAAAATTTGAGAACAAGGAATGAGTCTACCTTAGTGATGGTGGCGTTTTCTTCTTGAGGAACCAATGATGTCCTTGAGCTCTTCTATGTCTTTTCCTTGTCTTTGTTGCTCCTCCCTCATAGCTCTTTGATCTTCTCTAATTTCATGGAGGATGATTGAGTGCTCTTGATGTTCCACCCTTAGTTGTCCCATGTTAGAACTCAGTTCTCCTAGGGAGGTGTTGATTTGCTCCCAAAAGTTCTGTGGAGGAAAGTGCATTCCTTGAGGCGTCTCAGGGATTTCTTGGTGATGAGCTTGTTCATGCGTCTCTTGAGATCCATGAATAGGCTCTCTTGTTTGCTCCATCCTTTTCTTAGTAATGGGCTTGTCCTCATTAATGAGGATATCTCCCTCTATGTCAATCCTAGCCGAATTGCATAGATGGCAAATGAGGTGAGGAAAGGCTAACCTTGCCATAGTGGAGGTCTTGTCAGCCACCTTGTAGAGTTCTTGAGGTATAATCTCATGAACCTCCACCTCTTCTCCAATCATGATGCTATGGATCATGATGGCCCGGTCTATAGTAACTTCAGACCGGTTGCTAGTGGGAATGATTGAGCGTTGAATGAACTCCAACCATCCTCTAGCTATAGGCTTAAGGTCCAGTCTTCTCAGTTGAACCGGTTTGCCCTTTGAGTCAATCTTCCATTGAGCTCCTTCCAAACATATGTCCATGAGGACTTGGTCCAACCTTTGATCAAAGTTGACTCTCCTTGTGTAGGGGCGTGCGTTCTCTTCCATCATTGGCAAGTTGAATGCCAACCTAACATTTTCTGGACTAAAATCGAAGTAATTCCCCCGAACCATGGTGAGATAATTCTTTGGGTTCGGGTTCTTACTTTGATCATGGTTCCTAGTGATCCATGCATTAGCATAGAACTCTTGAACCATTAGAATTCTGACTTGTTGGATGGGGTTTGTTAGAACTTCCCAACCTCTTCTTTGGATCTCATGTCGGATCTCCGGATACTCATTTTTCTTGAGTTTGAAAGGGACCTCGGGGATCACCTTCTTCTTGGCCACAACATCATAGAAGTGGTCTTGATGGGCTTTGGAGATGAATCTTTCCATCTCCCATGACTCGGAGGTGAAAGCTTTTGTCTTCCCTTTCCCTTTTCTAGAGGATTCTCCGGTCTTAGGTGCCATCAATGGTAATGGGAAACGAAAAGCTTTATGCTTTTACCACACCAAACTTAGAATTTTTGCTCACCCTCGAGCAAGAGAAGAAAGAATAGTAGAAGAAGAAGAAGAAGATATGAAGGAGAAGGAGAGAGAGTTGTGTTTCGGCCAAGAAGGGGAAGAGAGGGATGTGTTGTGTAAAAATGAAGAAGAATGGAGAGGTTTATATAGTGGAGGGAGAGGGGTTAATGTTCGGCCATATGGGGGGGTTTGGGTGGGAAAGTGATTTTGAATTTTGAAGGTAGGTGGGGTTTATGAGGTAGGTTTATGGGGAAGAGTGGATGGACATGAGTGGTGAATGGGTAATAGGGAAGAGAGCTTTGAGGTGATTGGTGAAGGGTTTTGGGGAAGGGTGTTTATTGGGAAGAGAGAATGAACATTGAGAAGAGGGAAGAATATGCGTGGAGGTAGGTGGGGATCCTGTGGGGTCCACAGATGCTGAGATGATCCTGTGGGGTCCACAGATTCTGAGGTGTCAAGGATTTGCATCCCTGCACCAATTAGGCATGTAAAAGGCTTTTGCATGCAATTCTGGCGTTTAAACGCCGAATTGGTGCTTGTTCTGGGCGTTCAGCGCCCAGATGCAGCATGTTTCTGGCGTTGAATGCCAGTTCTATGCTTGTTTCTGGCGTTCAGCGCCAGCTTTCCTCAGTGTGTATTTCTGGTGTCTGAATGCTAGAATGCTGCTTGTTTCTGGCGTTCAAAGCCAGATCCATGCTCTGTTCTGGCGTTGAACGCCAGCCAGATGCTCCTTACTGGCGTTTAAACGCCAGTAAGCCCTTCGTCCAGGGTATGATTTTTCTTCTACTGTTTTTGATTCTGTTTTTTATTTTTCTATTTATTTTGTGACTCCACATGATCATGAACCTAATAAATCATGAAAGAACAACAAAAATAAAAATAAAATTAGATAAATAAAGATTGGGTTGCCTCCCAACAAGCGCTTCTTTAATGTCAATAGCTTGATAGTGGGCTCTCATGGAGCCTCACAGATGTTCAGAGCATTGTTGAGACTTCCCAACACCAAACTTAGAATTTGGATATGGGAGTTCAACACCAAACTTAGAGTTTGGTTGTGGCTTCCAAACACCAAACTTAGAGTTTGACTGTGGGGGCTCTGGTTGACTCTGTTTTGAGAGAAGCTTACTGTGCCTCTTTTCCATGTTTACAGAAGGGTGACCTTGAGTTTTAAACACAAGGGAGTCCTCATTCAATTAAAGGACTAGTTCACCTCTGTCAACATCAATCACAGCTCTTGCTGTGGCTAGGAAGGGTCTTCCAAGGATGATGGATTCATCCTCATCCTTCCCAGTATCTAGGATTATGAAATCAGCAGGGATGTAAAGACCTTTAACCTTTACTAACACGTCCTCTACTTGTCCATAAGCCTCTTTTCTTGAGTTGTCTGCCATCTCTAATGAGATTCTGGCAGCTTGCACCTCAAAGATTCCAAGTTTCTCCATTACAGAGAGTGGCATGAGGTTTATTCTTGACCCAAGGTCACATAAAGCCTTCTCAAAGGTCATGGTGCCTATGGTACAGGGTATTTGGAACTTTCCAGGATCCTGTTCCTTCTGAGGCAATCTCAGTTGATCCAATGCATTTAGTTCATTGGGGAACAGGGGAGGTTCATCTCCCCAAGTCTTTTTACCAAATAAATTGGCATTCAGCTTCATGATTGCACCAAGGAACTTGGCAACTTGCTCTTCAGTAACATCATTCTCTTCAGATGAGGAATACTCATCAGAGCTCATGAATGGCATAAGGAGGTTCAATGGAATCTTCATGGTCTCTAGATGAGTCTCAGATTCCTTTGGTTCCTCAGAGGGGAACTCCTTATTGATCACTGGACATCCCAGGAGGTCTTCCTCTTTGGGATTCATGTCCTCCCCTTCCTCCTTGGATTCGGCCATGATTGTTATATCAATGGCCTTGCACTCTCTCTTTGGATTCTCTTCTGTATTACTTGGGAGAGTACTAGGAGGAGTTTCAGTGATCTTCTTACTCAGCTGGCCCACTTGTGCCTCCAAATTTCTAATGGAGGACCTTGTTTCATTCATGAAACTCAAAGTGGCCTTAGATAGATCAAAGACTAAATTTGCCAAGCTAGATGGATTCTGCTCAGAATTCTCTGTCTGTTGCTGAGTGGATGATGGAAAAGGTTTACTATTGTTAAACCTGTTTCTTCCACCATTAGTAAAGCCTAGTTGAGGCTTTTGTTGATCCTTCCATGAGAAATTTGGGTGATTTCTCCATGAGGGGTTATAGGTGTTTCCATAAGGTTCACCCATATAATTTACCTCTGCTATTGCAAGGTTCTCAGGATCGTAAGCCTCTTCTTCAGAAGATGCCTCTTGAGTACTGTTGGATGCAGCCTGCATTCCATTCAGACTATGAGAAATCATATTGACTTGCTGAGTTAATATTTTATTCTGGGCTAATATGGCATTCAGAGTATCAATTTCAATAACTCCTTTCTTCTGAGGCGTCCCATTACTCACAGGATTCCTCTCAGAAGTGTACATGAACTGGTTATTAGCAACCATGTCAATAAGTTCTTGAGCTTCTGTAGGCATTTTCTTTAGGTGAATGGATCCACCTGCAGAAGTATCCAATGACATCTTAGCTAATTCAGACAGACCATCATAGAATATATCCAAAATGGTCCATTCTGAAAGCATGTCAGAAGGACACTTTTTGGTCAATTGCTTGTATCTCTCCCAAGCTTCATAGAGGGATTCACCTTCTTTTTGTCTGAAGATTTGAACATCCACTCTAAGCTTACTAAGCTTTTGAAGAGGAAAGAACTTGGCTAAGAAAGCCGTGACCAGCTTATCCCAAGAGTTCAGGCTATCCTTGGGTTGAGAGTCCAACCACACTCTAGCTCTGTCTCTTACAGCAAAAGGGAAAAGCATGAGCCTGTAGACTTCAGGATCTACTCCATTAGTCTTAACAGTATCACAGATCTGCAAGAATTCAGTTAAGAACTGAAAGAGATCTTCAGATGGAAGTCTATGAAACTTGCGTTGCATCAGAGAAACTAGTTGAGGCTTAAGCTCAAAATTGTTTGCTCCAATGGTAGGGATGGAGATGCTTCTTCCATGTGAATTGGAATTTGGTGCAGTAAAGTCACCAAGCATCTTCCTTGCATTATTATTATTTTCGGCTGCCATCTCCTCTTCCTTTTTGAAAATTTCTGTAAGGTTGTCTCTGGATTGTTGTAATTTAGCTTCTCTTAGTTTCCTCTTCAGAGACCTTTCAGGTTCAGGGTCTACTTCAACAAGAATGTTCTTGTCCTTGCTCCTGCTCATGTGAAAAAAAGAGGACTAAAGATACCGGGGATCCTCTTTACCACAGTATAGAGGTTCCCTTGTGTGAGTAGAAGAAAAGAAGAATAAGAATGTAGAAGAGAAGAATTCGAACTCAGAGGAGAGGAAGGGGTTAGAATTTTGGGGTGAAGAGAAGTGTTAGTAGATGAATAAATAAATAGAAGGAGATGGGAGAGAGGGAATTTTGAAAACTAAATTTTGAAAAAGAGTTAATAATTTTCGAAGATTAAGATAAAATTAAAATTAAAATTAAAAATCGAAACAATTAATTAATTAAAAAGAATTTTTGAAAAAGAGGGAGGTATTTTCAAAAATTAGAGAGGGATAGTTAGTTAGGTAGTTTTAAAAGAGATAAGAAACAAATAAAAAGTCAATTAGTTAGTTGAAAAAGATTTGAAATTCAATTTTGAAAAGATAAGAAGCTAAGAAGTTAGAAAAGATATTTGAAAAAGATATGATATGAAAAGTATGATTAAAAAGATATGATTTTGAAAAAGATAAGATAAAAAGATATTTTTGAAAAGATATGATTGAAATTAGTTTTGAAAAAGATTTGATTTTTAAAATCACAATTAATGACTTGATTCACAAGAAATCACAAGATATGATTCTAGAACTTAAAGTTTGAATCTTTCTTAACAAGCAAGTAACAAGCTTGAAATTTTTGAATCAAAACATTAATTGTTGATAATATTTTCGAAAATTATGAGATAAAATTAAGAAAAAGATTTTTGAAAAATATTTTTTTAAAATTTTCGAAAATAAATAAGAAAAAATGAAAAAGATATGATTTTTGAAAAAGATAAGATTTTTAAATTGAAAATTTGATTTGACTCATAAGAAATAACTAAAATTTTTTTTTAAAAAGTTTTGAAAAAGTCAACTCAAATTTCGAAAATTTATGAGTGAAAAAGGGAAAGATATTTTTTTGATTTTTGAATTTTTAATGTTGAAAGAGGAAAACATCAAAAAGACTCAATGCATGAGCTTTTTTAGATCAAAACAATGAATGCATGCAAGAACACTATGAATGTCAAGATGAATACCAAGAACACTTTGAATGTCAAGATGAACATCAAGAACATATTTTTGAAAAATTTTTTATGCAAAGAAAACATGCAAGACACCCAACTTAGAAATCTTTAATGCTTAGACATTAAGAATTCAAGAATGCATATGAAAAACACCATGCAACACAAAACAATATAATATGAAGATCAATCAAGAAGGTTTATCAAGAACAACTTGAAGATCATGATGAATGCAATACATGAATGCAATTTTCAAAAAAAAAATGCAAGATGAGTATGCAATTGACACCAAACTTAAAATTTGACACAAGACTCAAACAAACAGCATAAAATATTTTTGGTTCTTATGATTTTAGGATTTTTTTTTGTATTTTCTTTTAAATTTTTTTTTCCGAAAAACATATAAGAAAAAGAAAATAAGAAATTCAAAATTTTTAATAAGAATCCCAAGAATCTTTCAATGTTGGCCTAAGGCTCCAATCCAAGGCTTGGGATATAAATCAGGCATGCAACATCTGATATTCCAATTAACTTGCCTCTATGCTGATGGTTGGAAGCCACAGTCCAAAAGAATTAGACATGGCTTCACAGCTAGCCAGGCTTCAACATGCTTCATGAAACACTAGAATTCATTCTTAAAAATTTAGAATAATTTTCGAAAACAGATGAGAAATTTTTGAAAGATTTTTGAAAAATTTTTGAAAATAAAACAAAAAGAAAATTACCTAATCTGAGCAACAAGATGAACCGTCAGTTGTCCAAATTCGAACAATCCCCAGCAACGGCGCCAAAAATCTGGTGCACGAAATTGTGATCCCTGGTAATGGCTCCAAAAACTTGGTGCTCTAATCTTAATTCATAATTTGTCACAACTTCGATACAACTAATCAGCAAGTGCACTGGGTCGTCCAGGTAATAAAACCTTACGTGAGTAAGGGTCGATCCCACGGAGATTGTCGGCTTGAAGTAAGCTATTGTCACCTTGTAAATCTCAGTCAGGCGGATTCAAAGGGTCGTAGAGTTTTCATAATTAAAAGATAAATAAAACATAAAATAGGATAGAGATACTTATGTAATTCATTGGTGAGAATTTCAGATAAGCGTATAGAGATGCTTTCGTTCCTCTGAACCTCTGCTTTCCTGCTGTCTTCATCCAACCAATCCTACTCCTTTCTAAGGCAAGCTGTATGTCAGGCATCACCGTTGTCAATGGCTACATCCTGTCCTCTCAGTGAAAATGGTCCAATGCGCTATCACTGCATGGCTAATCATCTGTCGGTTCTCGATCATACTGGAATAGGATCCATTGATCCTTTTGCATCTGTCACTACGCCCAGCACTTGCGAGTTTGAAGCTCGTCACAGCCATCCCTTCCCAGATCCTATTCGGAATACCATAGACAAGGTTTAGACTTTCCGGATCTCAAGAATGGCCATCCATGGGTTCTAACTTATACCACGAAGATTCTGATTAAGGAATCCAAGAGATACTCATTCAATCTAAGGTAGAACGGAAGTGATTGTCAGGCACGTGTTCATAGGGAATGATGATGACTGTCACGATCACCACATTCATGTTGAAGTGCGAATGGATATCTTAGAAGCGGAATAAGTTGAATTGAATAGAAAAATAGTAGTACTTTGTATTAATTCATGAGGAACAGCAGAGCTCCACACCTTAATCTATAGAGTGTAGAAACTCTACCGTTGAAAATACATAAGTGATGAAGGTCCAGGTATGGCCGAATGGCCAGCCCCCATACGTGATCAATATGATCCAAAGTTCAACTAAAAATCATAAGATGTAAATACAATAGTAAAAAGTCCTATTTATACTAAACTAGCTACTAGGGTTTACAAAAGTAAGTAATTGATGCATAAATCCACTTCCGGGGTCCACTTGGTGTGTGCTTGGGCTGAGCTTAAAGTTTACACGTGTATAGGCTTCTTTTGGAGTTGAACGCCAAGTTGTAACGTGTTTTTGGCGTTCAACTCTGGTTCGTGACGTGTTTCTGGCGTTTAACCCCAGACTGCAGCGTAGAACTGGCGTTCAACGCCCTTTTGCGTCATCTAAACTCGGCCAAAGTATGGACTATTAAATATTGCTGGAAAGCCCTGGATGTCTACTTTCCAACGCAATTGAAGGCGCGCCATTTTGAGTTCTGTAGCTCCAGAAAATTCACTTTGAGTGCAGGGAGGTCAGAATCCAACAGCATCAGCAGTCCTTCTTCTACCTCTGAATCTGATTTTTGCTCAAGTCCCTCAATTTCAGCCAGAAAATACCTGAAATCACAGAAAAACACACAAACTCATAGTAAAGTCCAGAAATGTGAATTTAAGATAAAAACTAATAAAAACATCCCTAAAAGTGACTAGATCCTACTAAAATCATACTAAAAACAATGCCAAAAAGCGTATAAATTATCCGCTCATCAGTCACTAAAGTTCCAAGGTGCCCCTACTTCCCTCGTTAGAGTCCACGTTAACTAAGTTAACGTGGCTTCTAACATGGTAATGATAGCTATCTCCAATGTTAGTGACAAAGGTGAGGGTTACTAACGTTGGCTCATCATCCTATCCTCAACGTTAGCTTCCACGTTAACTAAGTTAACGTGGCTCATAGTGGCTCATTCTGGCTCATTCCAACGTTAGTGACAAAGGTGAGTGTCACTAACATTGGCGATTGTTTGCTTTCTCCACGTTAGCTTCCACGTTAACTAAGTTAACGTGGCAACTAACGTGGCTCATTGTAGCTTGGCCAACGTTAGTGACAAAGGTGAGTGTCACTAACGTTGGCTTCTCTTTTGCTTCCCAACGTTAGAATCCACGTTAACTGAGTTAACGTGGCTCTTAACGTGGCCACTTATGAGCTTGGTCCAACGTTAGTGACAAAGGTGAGTGTCACTAACGTTGGCCTTATTTGTTTCTTCCACGTTAGAGTTTACGTTAACTTAGTTAACGTGACTCTTAACGTGGGTATGATGGCTTTCGAGGACGTTATTGGCGATTACTTTTCTCATTAACGTTGCAAGATAGCTCCCATTCCACGTTGGTGGTCACGTTAGTTAGACTAACGTGGCTGCTATTCGTGGCTCTTTCTTGCTTCCTTTGTCCTGAAATCAAGCAATAAAGTGCATCAAAGTTCTAATCCACATCTTGAGACATGCATCATCCAATTTGTCATCTAATTCATGAAAAATTCTCATGAAATCATGTAAAGTGCACAATGTATGCTTAAATCAAGATGTAAGTGAAATTCTACCAAAAACTTGCTTATTTCCTAAGAAAATGCATGAAACTACCCTAAAATAGTAAAGAAAAGGTCAGTGAAACTGGCCAAAATGCCCTGGCATTACAACACCAAACTTAAAGCTTGCTTGTCCCTAAGCAAGTACTGGAACAAGAGAATGATGAATGGAATGCCAAGAGGAATGAGTCATTATTGTGGAGGTCATATCCTTAGTTTTATGGTGGTTTCATGCATAGCAACTTAGGTTCATTCCTTCACTGGCTTTCAGACCTTTATCATGTCCTGGAATACTCACTTGATTGCACCCTATGAGACTCTTATTCATTGATCCTTTTATTGTTTTTCAGGGCTTATTTGTGTTCTTAGGCTAAGTGCTTTGTGAGGGGGCAACTCTTTAAGATAAGCTTTTAGCCAGCACTCCCGAACCAGTTGGTTCAAGGTGCTAGGTGTTGAGACACCCCTAAGGATTTACTCCCTCAAGTCTCTTTCCCCCATACATACACACCACAGGCACATGGTTTGTTATTTCCTTTCTTGAGACCTTGGTGTCCAGCACCTCTTTGGGTTACTAAATGTTCTGTAGCAAGGTTGCTCTTGATAGTGGATTTTCAGTTGATAATCCTGGGTTAGTTAACCCAAGTTACCAAGTGATGAAGCACTCCTACGAACTTATTCATCCAAGTAGATCCTTGGTACAGGAGCACCACAGACACATCTCTCAAGTTTCAAACCCTTGGTGCCTAGCCTTATTCTTTATTAACTTTTCTTTCTTTTTCAACTCTTATTGTTCTTTTCCCCTTTTTCTTATTAGGATCTTGTTATTTAGCTAGTCTCATGGGGGATGTTTCAAGCATATGATTCAGGACAGATAGTTGTCTTCCCACCCTTGTTGGTGAATCAACTTAGCTAACTTATGACCACATCACACACTAAGGAACTTACTCCACAATATGAACTCCACTTTGGTCTTTGATAACAATCATTCTCTTTTTATTTGATTCAAAAGGAGACAAGCAACCCAATAAGTAGGATGAAGTTGAAAATAGGCAACTTGACTAGTAATCATAGACCTAGGCAAGTAGAATACTAAAAACATAATTGAAAATCCTAAACTATCATGGAAGCATGTCCTGTTTCATACATTATTTTCCTTATTTAATGCTTGAAAAAGATGGAACAAAGAGGGAACTCCACGACCTTTTACTCATGGGATTGCCCATGCTCTTCCTCTTGCTTGTCCTCTTTGTGTTTCTCTTGAGTGCTTGTACTCTCACTTCCCTTGCCTTTTCCAATCAACTTCTTCCAAAAACCAGCATCTTCCATCTTCTTTTTCAGTGTTTCCTTCTGCTATTTCACCTTCCTTTCTTCTTGTTCTACAAAATCTTTTTGGACCTCATCATATGTAGGGATGGCATAGTGTAGATTATGCATATGACTAGACATGTAGTTCAACTTGGCTTGAGTGTTTGTGTTGAACTCCTCCCTATGTAGTTGCAGTCCTTCATTAAGTATACTGAACTCATTGAATGCCTTCGTCTGAGCTAGCTGGCATTGGTTGAGTTCTTGAAGGCGCTTATCTTGACGCTCTTGCCTTTCAGACACTTGATTGATGGCTTGAGTGAGCTGGGAATAATGTTCCATTTGCTATTTCTGCCACTCCCCTTGTTGATTCATCCAATTAGAAAGGAGCTCTTCTTGACGATCCATCCTTTGAGCTTGAACATGCAGTTGTTGTTCTTATCCCTCCATATAACTCCTTGCTAGTTCCTCAATGGCTCCATGAATGTGATTCAGGTTTATGTTGGTTGGGTCATAATATTCTCTTTGTTGGTGTTCTTCCTGATGATATTCTTCTTGGTGGGCTCCTTCTTTTAGTTTTCGCTTTCCTATTTGAGGTCTTCTTTGTTGTTGGGCGGGCATAGTATAGATCAGACGCTGAAGTGTAACTAGCCTCCCAGGGCTCACCCAATCTGGATTGCTATCCTCGAAGACTACCTTGGCCTTTGTACACAATCTGAGAATGGTGCTGGGGTACCAAAGCCTGGCACCCGAATTAACCTTCTCAGCTGACTCTTGAATCCCCTCAGCTATGAGTTCATGCACATTGATTTCTCCACCCTATACTAGGCAATGTACCATAGTCGCTCGATTAATATTGACCTCTGAATTATTTGCAGCTGGGAGGATAGACCTCTTCATGAGTTCAAACCATCCCTTGGCTTCTGGGCTAAGGTCTGCCCTCTTGATGAACCGGGGTCTCTTATCCGCATACCTTTCCCAGTCAGCTCCTGTGACACATATGTCAGTCACTATTTCTTCGAGTTCATCATTGTCAGGGCTCTTACTTATCCTTGCATGATAACTAAGCTCATCAAAATGTGGTGATTTCAGCTGAGGAGTTCTTGTTATAGCATTTGGGCTGAAGTCCACCTCTCTTCCTCTTACGTAACTTTTGAAGATTGGGTCCTTGGTTTTGTCTTCTCTAACCACATTTGCATAGAACTCTTTGATAAGGTTTGCATTGATCTTCCCCTCTGGGTTCGTGAGCCTTTGCCACCCTCTTTGTTCAATTTTCTCTCGAATCTGTGGGCATTCATCCTCGTTGATTTGGAATGTTAACTCAGGCAGTATCTTGTTGAGCTTTATCCGCTCAAATTCAAGTTCATGGAATACAGTTTTGAATCTCTTCTCATCGAAAGGAATGCTCTCCACTGGTTCCTTCCTCTTTTGCCTCTTGGAGCTTGATGATGCCATGAGTTTGAGTTGATGTGTGAAGAGGGTGGAAGGTACGGATAGATGAGGAATTCGGTTGGTTAGGACAAGGTGTGATGAAGGGGAAGAGTGTTTGGTTTCGAGAATAAGAAGTGTGGGGAGTGAAATTGGAATGTTAAGGGTGTACTTAGTGCGAATCACTTATATAGGGAAGTGGTGTGCGGATGAAAGGTGTGGATTGATGGGGTTGGTGTATGATGAACGGATGAGGTTCTGCAGGGGATGAGCACAAGGATCATCATCTTTATGAGGGAGATTGGTTCGGTCTTCAAGGGTCTCATTCTTTCAATGTTGCATGGCACATTTTCCAATGTATTCCCCTTGAAGAAAAGTGTGTATTTTCCCTTCATGAAGTGGCCGAACCCTCCTCATTTAATTGTTCACTCAATCCATTTCAATACCCCTTTCTCTCTCCTACAAAATAAAAGAATTGTGATTAAAAAAATATGTGTGGAAAGTGGCAGCAAAATTAAAAGAATAACTACTTTTTAAAGTTTTTGTTTTAACTAACTAAGTGCCATTCATTAGAGCAAACCAACTGACTAACTCAACATCCATGTGTGCGACATTGGCAACACCAAACTTAATTTGGTGCCGTGTGGTGTAAAAGATTTGTTCAAGGCCCCTAAGAGTGACATGATATGGGTTACATTGATGTTCTCTTAGTGTGCCTTAAACACCAAACTTGTTCTTCACTATATCTTGCACACAAGGATTCATTCAAGTCATTGTCAAGTTGATTTGAAATCCCTGAACCTTGCATTATTAACTACTTTTAAAAGCATGTAAAACATGGGTTGCCTCCTGTGAAGCGCTTCTTTAGAGTCACTAGCTTGACGTTTTGCATTTGTCATGGCGGTTGGTAATGCTTCAGATCTTCCCCTCTTGCAGTAGACCTATTGATGAGTATTTTGGTGAAAAATAAATTTCTCCCAAAACACACAAATCTAACCGGCAAGTGCACCGGGTCGCATCAAGTAATAATAACTCACGGGAGTGAGGTCGATCCCACAGGGATTGATGGATCAAGCAACTTTAGTGGGTGATTAGTTTAGTCAAGCTAACATTGATGTGAATTGTGTGAAATTGTAACCAACAGAAAGTAAATGACAATGAATTTAAAGTTGCAGAATGTAAATTGGAAAGTAACTTAAAGAGCAAGAAATGTAAATTGCAAGAATCTTAAATGACAAGAAATATAAATTGCATCAAATGTAAAGAGAATTGGGAATTGGATTTGCAGAAATTAAACAAGGAAAAGTTAAATTGCAACAAGCAGAGAAGTAAAAGATGGATTTGATTGATTCGGAACCAAAACAGAAATGTAAATAAACATGAAAAGCAATAAACAGAGAATGTAAAATTGGAATTAAGATCTCAGGACCCAAGAGACTAGATAACCAAGTCTAGATCTCAATGCCTTCCTAGATCCAACAAGAACAATTGCAAGAGAAATTAAAAAAAAGTAAATTGCAGAAGCCAAGAGAAGGTGAAGTAGTAAACAGGAATGGAAATTCAATTGTGCAGAGAAAGTAAACAAGAAAATTCTCAAGGTGAGATTGAAACAGAATTTCTTCAATTCTCAACCCAAGATTCAAAACGAAATTGAAAACTAAGAGAGAGCTCTCAAATCCTAATGCTCCCTAGTGGAGCCAGCCTCCTTACAAATATGAAGATGATGCCTTATATAGGCTTTACAAAATGGAAATGAAAATAAAATTAAAAACAAATTACAATTAAATGAAATTCCTATTTTATCTATTTCTTGTGCCTTTGAGTGATGATCATTTGGGCCCTTGCTCTTGATGGAATTGGGTTGATAAAGGCCTTGGTTGATTGCTCTTGGAGTTTGAGGTAGAACCAAAGTGAACCAATTGAACCGGGTTTGAGGTTAGCCAAAGTTGGACCTAAAGTTTGAGCCAAAGTTAGGGGCTCCAACTTTTCACATCAGCAAACACAATCTGCTGGTATGGACGTTGGTGCCAACGTTAGGGGTCTAACTTTGACCCTAACGTTGGCAATGCCTTGTGCACATTTATGGCGCCAACTTTGTCCTCTTGTCATGTTGCCAATTTTATGCCCAATATAGACTATCATATATGGTTGGAAAGCTCTGATTGTCAGCTTTCTAACCCACTTGGAATCACTTCAATTGGACATCTACAACTCAAGTTATGATCATTTGAAGAGGGCATGGTCGCTGGCTTTGGTGTGCAGCGTTTGAGGTAACGTTAGCCCTCAAACGTTGGCGAAAACGCCAGTTCTGGAGGCTCAAATGTATTGTCCACCCCATACTATTATACATTGTTGGAAAGCCCTGGATGTCTACTTTCCAGTGTTGTTGGGAGCACATTATTTGGAGCTCTACAGCTCGAGTAATACTCCCTTGAAGGTGCAGAGGTCAGTTGGCCTCACTGCAGGTTGCCACCATGTTCGTTTATGCACATTGCGGGGCAGTTTTCTCCCTCAATTTTAGTGTCCACCATGCAGTGCCATATATGCTTGGAAAGCTCTTGATTCCTACTTTCCAATGCTTCTTGAATCACCTCATTTGGAGCTCTGTAGCTCAGGTTATTCTTGTTGGAAGTATACCCCTTGTATGCCTTGTGGTGTGTGGCGCCAACGTTAGCCTCCAAGTTAGGGGGCTAACGTTGGCGCAAACGTTGGCCCCTCTCCCTTATGTCTTAATGTGCCAACGTTAGCCTCCAAGTTAGGGGGCTAACGTTGGCGCAAACGTTGGATGGCCAGGGAGGAATTCATGTGCCAACGTTAGCCTCCAAGTTAGGGGGCTAACGTTAGCTCAAACGTGGGGAGCCCAGGGAGTAATCTTCATGCCCAACGTTAGCCTCCAAGTTAGGGGGCTAACGTTGGGGCTAACTTCATGCCTCCAGGTTCAATTTCACTTATTCCATTCTTCACTTCTAGCCATTCCTCTTTGCTTCAACCTTTCTCCAAGCTTTCTTCACCTATCATTAATCAACCAAACACATCAAAGCTATGCTCAAAATCATGAGATATTCATTCTTTCATAATATGTGACAATTTTAGCATAAAACCTCATGAAATAGCATGAATTCATACATGGTTGATTAAATCAAAGAAAACATGAAAATCTACCCAATTGGCTTGCTTATGGCTCAAGAAAGTTCATAATTCAATTGAAAACAAAAGAAAAAGGCTAGTTAAAATAGGCTAAGATGACTTGTCATCACAACACCAAACTTAAAGCTTGCTTGTCCCCAAGCAAGAAAAGAATCATGCAATAAAGATTGACAATCTAAGGCAAGAAGAATAGAAACTCAATGTTCATGGTAAGCTAGTTTTCTAAGCATACTATAATCACAAAAGAAATGTAAATGATTGATGCTTCCATCTAGCTCAATTTATGAAATCTTTTTCTTATATTTCTTCCTTGAAACAAGCTTTTGATTTTCTTATTAGCTTCTCCTTTTTGGGTGCTTTGCCCCATGAGTTGATAACAAAGCTACGACTTCTAAATGCTTTGTTTTCAAGTATTACCACTTGATACATAAGCACCACAAGCATTTGATTAGAGGACTTCATTAAGCTCATTTTTCTTTTCTTTTCTTGACTCTCTAATCATTGATGCTCAGAGCCTTGAGCTTTGAGGGAGTGCTTTTGCACTTTGAGCCTAACCTTGACTTCTAAGTGTTTTGTTTTCAAGCATTTGGCTTGATACATAAACACCACAAGTACTTAACAAATGAATTGCCATTGGTACTCAGAGCCTTCAGCTTTCTCATTCTTTCCCTTTTTCTTTTCTTGCTTTATTTTGCATTTGCTTCTTCAAGGTTTTCATGATTTTAAAAGATTTCACAAAATGTCCTAGATGAAAACTTCAATTAAATAAAATCTAATGCAATTAAGCAACAATCAAACATACTAGCTTACCAATACTTTTATGCACATGCTAAAATCTTCTTTAATGCCTTGTTTGTTTATGATCATGATACTTTTGTTGCTTTTGAATTCACAAAACTCAAGTTGGAAATCATAATGACATAGCACCATGTTGCAATTTAGAAATCAAACTATGCCTTTTCATACACACATGCATACAGAGAAGGTAAAGACAATCATGCAGGTTATAGTGCTTGAAACAAATGAGAGGAAAAGGGACTTTACAACCTTGTAGTTCATCTTCTCTATTGTTGTCATTTTCCTCCCATTCTCCTCCTTCCCTTGCCAAACGTAGAATGCTTGCTCATCCTCAAGCAACAATTAGAACAATGGCTATGGGGCTAAGATGGATCATGAGTGTCTTATACAAGAAATGTTAGTAGTACATGTGTTTCAAGCAAGCAAAATTAAAGATAATAATCAAGGCACAAGAGAAAGAGACATTGTGATTGCAAACTTAAGAAGGTGAGCATAATACTTTGCATAAAGAATAAGTGGCACACCAAACTTAATGTGACACTTTCACTTGGAATCAATGCAAGTATCCAGTAAAGATTTGAAGCAAACTGTGTTGCATAGCAACACCAAACTTAGAATGCAATCCTATGTCAATTTATTTAAACTAAAACTAAACAAAAGAAACTGTTATATGTTAAATACAATCACCAAATGAAGAGTCTGTTATGAATAAGGATGTCTTGGTGATGTATTAACAAAAACAGTTAATGAAGGAAAGCATTAAAAACAAGTAAATAAATGAAACAAAGGGAAAACAAAAATTATCCAACTAAGAAGAAAAATAACACTGTAAAAGGCAATATGATTATGCAGACAAGTGATGTTGCTGGATTGAATTGCATAGAAAAATAGGTGGCACACCAAACTTAGAATCTTGGTGTGTCACTTTCATGTAAAATTGATGCAATCATCCATGAAAATGGAAAACAGTTTGTTGCAGGGTAACACCAAACTTAGAATGTAATCATATGCCAATTTATTGAAATTTAAACAAAGCAAGGAGAAGAATTGTACCTACTGTCTACCTGTTCTTTACTTTCTTCCTTTTCTTCCAATTTGTTAAGAGAAATGACTTCAAAGGAGGAGAAGTTTCAGCTAGTGCCCCCTGTCTTGGTCTCTCCTCAGCAAGCTTCCTTGTGAAATTGGCTTGATTGATCTTGCTTGCTGGATCAGGGGGAGGATTGTTTGCAGTTGACCTTCTCATGAATGTTGTCCTTGGTGTCTTGGTCACAATCCTCTTCTTGGTGCTTTTGTTAATTGCCTTCACTTCTTGGATGTCAAGACATGGTTGCTGTGTGATTATTGGAGTGATTTCTTCATTCAGGGCCTCTTGTATTGGTGGTTCCATGAACTCCTCCTTTATGTACTTTTCTGCCTCACTTGAGTTTGGAATGACTTCTTCACTTTCTTGCTCCTCCACTTCCTCTTTTACACTCATCAATTGGCCTTCATTTTTCTTGCTCAGTGGTTCTAAGCTCCTCCTTATTTTCTCTACTTCTCCATTCATATTTTTGAAGACAGCCTCTTGCCTTTTTTCGAATATTTGTGCTTCTTTCGCATATTTTTCGAGCTTGGACTCAAGCTCTAAAAGCCTTGAGTGGTTCATGGAAGTTTGTGGAGGTTGTGAGTGTTCAGGTTCTTTTGTCACCTCAAGTGTAGTTTCATTTTCAACCTCCTCATTCTTTATTGAAAGTTCACTTGATGCAGTAGCCTCCTCATCTTGTTTTTCCACTTCCTCACTCACAAATTGGTCTTCATCTTCACTGTTTGATGGTTCTAAGTCCCCCCTTGATTGCTCTGAGGACTCATTCATCTTCTTGAATACGAATTCTTTCCAAGATGGGGATTTTGTGTGTATTTCCACTAGTTTTCTCTGTATTTCAATGGCTTCAAGGTATTCCTCATCTGTAAATCCAAGGGATGAAGGTTGAGAGTAATTCTGGTGACGTGAATGTGTTGTGGTGAAGTTGTGTTGAGGGGTGTGGAATGAGTTGTGTGATTGATGGGATGACTGGTATGGACTTTGGAGGAAACTTTGTGTTGAGGCATAATTAAGTGATGAAGAACTTTCAAATGAGAAACTGGGACGTGAGGGTGGATGCTTTTCCATTCTTTGGCGATGCTTCCATCTTCCATGAGGATAATGATATGAATCATTTTGTGGTGGTGGTTGGTATCCCATATGATTTTCTTTCTCATCTTGTGGTTCTGAAGCATGGCTCCATGAATTGGAGAGCCCAGAATTTGAAGTTTCTTGGTGATATTCCCATCCATCATTAGAGATTGGTGATGGTGGGTGATATCCCATGGAATTTGTTTGATCATAAGATGAGTTGAACTCCATTTGAGTTTTGTAAAACACACAACCAAGGAAAATTGAAATTACTCATATCAGAGATAAGAATTTCTTAGTGAGGCAAAAACTCAAACACCTTGGTTTCACTTTGAAACAGAAAACAAAAATAAAGAAAATGCTTGATCTAGACTTCTCACCCACATAATCATTGTTGATCTAATCAATCCCCGGCAACGGCGCCAAAAATTTGATGAGTATTTTGGTGAAAAATAAATTTCTCCCAAAACACACAAATCTAACCGGCAAGTGCACCGGGTCGCATCAAGTAATAATAACTCACGGGAGTGAGGTCGATCCCACAGGGATTGATGGATCAAGCAACTTTAGTGAGTGATTAGTTTAGTCAAGCTAACATTGATGTGAATTGTGTGAAATTGTAACCAACAGAAAGTAAATGACAATGAATTTAAAGTTGCAGAATGTAAATTGGCAAGTAACTTAAAGAGCAAGAAATGTAAATTGCAAGAATCTTAAATGACAAGAAATATAAATTGCATCAAATGTAAAGAGAATTGGGAATTGGATTTGCAGAAATTAAACAAGGAAAAGTTAAATTGCAACAAGCAGAGAAGTAAAAGATGGATTTGATTGATTCGGAACCAAAACAGAAATGTAAATAAACATGAAAAGCAATAAACAGAGAATGTAAAATTGGAATTAAGATCTCAGGACCCAAGAGACTAGATAACCAAGTCTAGATCTCAATGCCTTCCTAGATCCAACAAGAACAATTGCAAGAGAAATTAAAGAAAAATAAATTACAGAAGCCAAGAGAAGGTGAAGTAGTAAACAGGAATGGAAATTCAATTGTGCAGAGAAAGTAAACAAGAAAATTCTCAAGGTTAGATTGAAACAGAATTTCTTCAATTCTCAACCCAAGATTCAAAACGAAATTGAAAACTAAGAGAGAGCTCTCAAATCCTAATGCTCCCTAGTGGAGCCAGCCTCCTTACAAATATGAAGATGATGCCTTATATAGGCTTTACAAAATGGAAATGAAAATGAAATTAAAAACAAATTACAATTAAATGAAATTCCTATTTTATCTTTTTCTTGTGCCTTTGAGTGATGATCATTTGGGCCCTTGCTCTTGATGGAATTGGGTTGATAAAGGCCTTGGTTGATTGCTCTTGGAGTTTGAGGTAGAACCAAAGTGAACCAATTGAACCGGGTTTGAGGTTAGCCAAAGTTGGACCTAAAGTTTGAGCCAAAGTTTGGCTCCAACTTTTCACATCAGCAAACACAATCTGCTGGTATGGACGTTGGTGCCAACGTTAGGGGTCTAACTTTGACTCTAACGTTGGCAATGCCTTGTGCACATTTATGGCGCCAACTTTGTCCTCTTGTCATGTTGCCAATTTTATGCCCAATATAGACTATCATATATGGTTGGAAAGCACTGAATGTCAGCTTTCTAACCCACTTGGAATCACTTCAATTGGACATCTACAACTCAAGTTATGATCATTTGAAGAGGGCATGGTCGCTGGCTTTGGTGTGCAGCGTTTGAGGTAACGTTAGCCCTCAAACGTTGGCGAAAACGCCAGTTCTGGAGGCTCAAATGTATTGTCCACCCCATACTATTATACATTGTTGGAAAGCCCTGGATGTCTACTTTCCAGTGTTGTTGGGAGCACATTATTTGGAGCTCTACAGCTCGAGTTATACTCCCTTGAAGGTGCAGAGGTCAGTTGGCCTCACTGCAGGTTGCCACCATGTTCGTTTATGCACATTGCGGGGCAGTTTTCTCCCTCAATTTTAGTGTCCACCATGCAGTGTCATATATGCTTGGAAAGCTCTTGATTCCTACTTTCCAATTCTTCTTGAATCACCTCATTTGGAGCTCTGTAGCTCAAGTTATTCTTGTTGGAAGTATACCCCTTGTATGCCTTGTGGTGTGTGGCGCCAACGTTAGCCTCCAAGTTAGGGGGCTAACGTTGGCGCAAACGTTGGACCCTCTCACTTATGTCTTCATGTGCCAACGTTAGCCTCCAAGTTAGGGAGCTAATGTTAGCGCAAACGTTGGATGGCCAGGGAGGAATTCATGTGCCAACGTTAGCCTCCAAGTTAGGGGGCTAACGTTGGCTCAAACGTGGGGAGCCCAGGGAGTAATCTTCATGCCCAACGTTAGCCTCCAAGTTAGGGGGCTAACGTTGGGGCTAACTTCATGCCTCCATGTTCAATTTCACTTATTCCATTCTTCACTTCTAGCCATTCCTCTTTGCTTCAACCTTTCTCCAAGCTTTCTTCACCTATCATTAATCAACCAAACACATCAAAGCTATGCTCAAAATCATGAGATATTCATTCTTTCATAATATGTGACAATTTTAGCATAAAACCTCATGAAATAGCATGAATTCATACATGGTTGATTAAATCAAAGGAAACATGAAAATCTACCCAATTGGCTTGCTTATGGCTCAAGAAAGTTCATAATTCAATTGAAAACAAAAGAAAAAGGCTAGTTAAAATAGGCTAAGATGACTTGTCATCACCTATATCCATTGGCTTCATCAAGGATCTCTACATGTTCTAGAGAGAGAACTCTGTTGATGGTAAAGACCTTAGGTAGCTGAGATGGGATGGTGGGGAGATCGGGGGGAATAGTTGGGAAGTAAGCTGAGATTACTTTATCCCCTGGAGAGAAGTCCTCTGTAGGGATCTTCTTGTTTCTCCACCCCCTTGGTGCCTTCTTCTTTGTCCCTTTTGATGTTGCCTTGCTCTTTGTGACCTCCTCTTCTAAGGGAATTTTGTTACTGGTCTCATATGACTCTGGTGGTTTAGGTTCTTCCTTATTTTCCTTGAGCTGTGACAGTTGCTGATTGCCTTGTTCTTCAACCAAGTGGTTTCCCAGAGGTGTTGGTTGTGCTTCAGTGCTTGCCTCCTCCCTCAGTATCTCATTATGATCTATTTCTTGTGAGAGTTTGAAGACATTGAAGGGGATCGGAGTTGTTCATCATGGATCCTCAAAATTAGCTCCCCTCGCTCCACATCTATGAGTGCTCTGGCTGTAGCTAAGAACGGTCTTTCCAATATGATTGGGTGAGTGTGACTTTCTTCCATGTCCAAGATGACAAAGTCTGTGGGAAGGAAGTATTTTCCCACCTTCACCAGCATATTTTTAACCACTCCTACTGCTTGTTTTTGAGTTTTGTCAGCTAGCCTGATAACTACATCTGTGGGTATTATCTCATTGATCTGCAGCCTTTTCATAAGGGATAAAGGCATTAAGTTGATGCTTGCTCCCAAATCGCAGAGTGCTTTATCAAACATTTTTTCTCCTATGGCACAGGGGATGTGAAAACTCCCTGGGTCCTTCGTTTTTATAGGCAACTCTGGTTGAATGAGAGCACTGCACTCCTTATTCATCACTATTGTTTGTCCTCCCTTGAGTGAGCTTTTCCTGGTCAGCAGCTCCTTCATATACTTAATATATGAGGGCATTTGTTGGTGGGCCTTGATGAATGGTATGTTTACATGGAGGGATGCAAATAGGTCAAGAAACCTTGAGTATATTCTCTTCTCTACAGCACCATTGAGTAATTGGGGAAAAGGTGCATAGAGTTTCAACAGCTCCTTCTATGTCAGCTCTTTTTGTGAAATTTTGGGTTCTTGGTGATCCTTTTCCTGTTTCTCTGCCGATGTCTCTCCAAGTTGTTCTAATAGCTTGTTTTGCTTTTCCTCAGTCTCCTTATTACTTATAGTAACCATCTTGCAATCTTCCCATCTGACTTTCTTTGCTTCACCTCTCGGATTTTTCTCTGTGTCACTTGGGAAGCTATCAGTAGGTTTGGGAATCTTTTCAGATAAGTATCCCACTTGAAATTCCAGCCTCTTGATGGTGTCCCCCTGGTTCTTGATACTAGCTCGCACCTCCTCTTTGAATACCTTATTATCTTGAATCTCTTTGCCCTCAAGCAGAGTCTCAATTTTGGAGAGTCTATCTTCAGATGATGGTGAGTTGAGAGTGGATAGGTGAGATTTTGGTTTTGGTATGGATGTGGAGAGGTGTTGTTAGGGTGGTGTTGATATGATCTCTGTGTGGAATATTGGTGAGCTACATGGTTGTTGGGGTTGTGACGTCTCTGATCTTGGCTTTGATCTTGTTGATTTCCCCACCCAATGTTTGGGTGATTCCTCCAACCAGGGTTGTACGTTTTGGAGTAAGGATCATGGGTCTGCCTGGGTGAGTTTCCAATGTAGTTGGCTTGTTCTTGCTCCTCTTCTACCTCAGCATTCACTCCCTCTTGGGTTGCTGAGGAGGTGGTGATTGCTGCCACTTGGTTCTTTTCCATCTTCTTGGTGAGGTCAGGCAGCTGCTTGGTAATAAGCTTGTTTTGGGCCAGCAGTGCATCGACATTGTTTAGCTCCATTACTCCTCTAGTGTTGCCTCTTTCAGAAGAATAGAAGTAGTCATTCTCCGCTACAGTCTCAATGACATCTATGGCTTCTTCAATGGTCTTTTTCTTGTTTAGAGATCCCCCGGATGAATGGTC
Source organism: Arachis ipaensis (assembly GCF_059453495.1). Classification (NCBI taxonomy): domain Eukaryota; kingdom Viridiplantae; phylum Streptophyta; class Magnoliopsida; order Fabales; family Fabaceae; genus Arachis; species Arachis ipaensis. Next base: position 62,092,441 of record NC_142441.1, read on the forward strand.
TATTGCCTTCTTTGATTCATAAGAGAGGCCTTCATAGAAAATGTGTAGTTGCACCCATTCATTGAACATATCTGGTGGACACCTTCTTGTCAGGTCCTTAAACCTCTCCCATGCTTCATATAGAGTCTCACCATCCTGCTGCTTGAATGTTTGCACCTCAGCTCTCAGCCTGTTGATCCGTTGAGGAGGATAGAATCTTGCCAAGAATTTGTTCACCACATCTTCCCAGGTTGCTAAACTCTCCTTTGGGAAGGATTCCAGCCATTTAGATGCCTTGTCCTTAAGTGAGAAAGGGAACAGATGTAGTCCATAGGTGTTAGAATGAACACCATTAGACTTCATAGTATCACATATCCTCAGGAAGGTGGTTAGATGTTGATTGGGGTCTTCTTGGACACCTCCTCCGAATGAACAATTGTTCTGAACAAGGGTGATGAGTTGTGGTTTTAGTTCAAAGTTGTTGGCATGTATGGTCGGCCTTTGGATGCTGCTTCCACAGTTTCCTGGGTTTGGGTTGATGTAAGAACCCAGAACACTTCTCTCTTGTCCAGCCTGATGCGTTGGACCTTCTCTACCATGGTTGTGAGCCTCTTCTTCATGATGGTTCTCCATGTTTTCATCCATGTCCAATTCAAAGTACCCCTCTTCTCTCTCAGCACCAACTGCTCTCTTTCCTCTTGCTGCCCTCCTTAATCTAAGGAAGGTCCTCTCAGGTTCAGAATCAAAGGAAGTTGAAGCCCCGCTTCTTCTCCCTGTCATACAACCAACAAGGCACAAGCAAGGAAATAGATGCAGAAAGTACTCTTGTTAAAATTGCTGTTAGTGTGAGTGATGTAATATATCAAACAGTTAGTGGGTTAGTGAACTGAATGGTAAATAACTAAGAAAAAGGAGTAGGGGGAAGGGAGGAAAATAACCAAAACTGAAAGTAATTAACTCAAACAGAAATTTAAATCAAACAAAAGAAAAATGCTCAATCTAGTTATCCTCCAATTTAGTCATTGTTGATACAAAATCAATCCCCGGCAACGGCGCCGTAAACTTGATAGCACGGAAACTTGTCTCTCAACAATTTTCCTTCGGCAAGTATACCGAATTATCGTCAAGTAAAAACTCACAATAGAGTAAGGTCGAATCCCACAGGGATTGATTGTTCAAGCAACTTAAATTAGAGGAATGTTCTAGTTGAGCGAAGCAGAATTTGGTTTGAGGGTTGCAGGAAATTAAATGGCGGGAAAGTAAATAGCAGAAAATATAAATGCTGGAAGTAAAGAGCTGAAAGTAAATGAGGGAAAGTAAATTGCAGAATTGTAAATAGGAATGGGGAAGATGCTCATGAAAGTAAATTACAGAAATTAAAGAGAATGAGTAGATCAGAAATGGGGATTCATTGGGTTTAGGAGATGTTGCATTCTCTGAATCAATGCATTCATTGATCTCCTTGGCAATCTTAAGTGATGAAATTCCAATTTCTTGGTAATTCAATCTCTCAAATCTTGATCAATAGCCAATTCCTTGGTCAATTGCTCATGAGAAGAGATGAAGTATGGTCACTGATTATACCACATACATTCCCAAATCAAGTGTTGGTAGGATTACAGTCACCATACCCAACCAAACCCAATTTGGTCCAACATGAGAAAGCATTTCTAGCATGATCTCTTCATTCCTCTTCCAAGGTTCAGAAGAGATCCAAGTATGAATAGCTTCTTTTCCAAGATAACTACCCAATTGGACGAAGATTGAAAGCTTTCTAGTAAAATCAAGAGAAAAGATAGAAGAAGAGTAATGAAAATTAGTATTGATCCATCAAATTACAACAGAGCTCCCTAACCCAATGAAAGGGGTTTAGTTATTCATAGCTCTGAAAATGGAAAACAAAGATGGAGAATACATCATGAAAACTAGAACTAGAAGTGCAGAGAAAGTAAATTATAGAGAGAGTAATTCTCAATTTTCCCTCACTCCCCCAAAAGTTGTTTCCTGATTCAAAACTACCCCTATATATACTACTCTTCTGATCTTCTAGTTGATTCTTCAAGTCTTAGATATGGGCCTTTGGAAGCAGTTATCTTCTGCAGTCGGCTTAGCTTTACTTGCAGAGAGAAAGTGTGAAGTAGGAAGGGTCTTTAGCTCAGGACGTTAGTGGCGTTAACGTTAAGTGAGAGCGTGGGTTCGAGAACGTTAGTGTCAATCACCTTTTTCACTAACGTTCTTCACCCAGGGATGATCCACGTTAACTTCAACGTTAGTGGCACCAACATGACCACTAACTTTGCCTCTTGGTCCTTCGAACACATTATTGGGACTCACCTTTTCCAATAATGTTGAGAGTCCTCCCTCCCTACGTTAGAGTTCATGTTAACTTAGTTAACGTGGCTCTTAACGTAGGGTTGCCAATTCTTCGAGAACGTTAGTGACACTTACCTTTGTCACTAACGTTCCAAGGTGCCCCTACTTCCCTCGTTAGAGTCCACGTTAACTAAGTTAACATGGCTTCTAACGTGGTAATGATAGCCATCTCCAACGTTAGTGACAAAGGTGAGTGTCACTAACGTTGGCTCATCATCCTATCCTCAACGTTAGCTTCCACGTTAACTAAGTTAACGTGGAAGTTAACGTGGCTCATAGTGGCTCATTGTGGCTCATTCCAACGTTAGTGACAAAGGTAAGTGTCACTAACGTTGGCGATTGTTTGCTTTCTCCACGTTAGCTTCCACGTTAACTAAGTTAACGTGGCAACTAACGTGGCTCATTGTAGCTTAGCCAACGTTAGTGACAAAGGTGAGTGTCACTAACGTTGGCTTCTCTTTTGCTTCCCAACGTTAGAGTCCATGTTAACTGAGTTAACGTGGCTCTTAATGTGGCCACTTATGAGCTTGGTCCAACATTGGTGACAAAGGTGAGTGTCACTAACGTTGGCCTTATTTCTTTCTTCCACGTTAGAGTTCACATTAACTTAGTTAACGTGACTCTTAACGTGGGCTATGATGGCTTTCGAGGACGTTTTTGGCGATTACTTTTCTCATTAACGTTGCAAGCTAGCTCCCATTCCACGTTGGTGGTCACGTTAGTTAGACTAACGTGGCTGCTAATCGTGGCTCTCTCTTGCTTCCTTTGTCCTGAAATCAAGTAATAAAGTGCATCAAAGTTCTAATCCACATCCTAAGACATGCATCATCCAATTTGTCATCTAATTCATGCAAAATTCTCATGAAATCATGTAAAGTGCACAATATATGCTTAAATCAAGATGTAAGTGAAATTCTACCCAAAACTTGCTTATTTCCTAAGAAAATGCATGAAACTATCCTAAAACGGTAAAGAAAAGGTCAGTGAAACTGGCCAAAATGTCCTGGCATCAACAACTAATCTTAGGAAACTCAAATCAAATAAACAATGCATCCAGGACACCAAACTTAAAAATTTTCCTATAAGAGACACTAACAAATTGAGAATGCATATGAGAAACAACAAAACACACAAAACAAGAGAATTTAAAGATCAGAGCAATGAAATCATCAAGAACAACTTGAAGATTAATGAAGAACACAATGCATGTAATTTTCGAAAATTAGAGGCATGCAATTGACGCCAAACTTAAAATTAGACACTAGACTCAAACAAGAAACATAAAATATTTTTGATTTTTATGATTTTATAAATTTTTTTGTGGTTTTTCAAAAATTGAGTGGAAAAGAAAATAAAGGGATTCAAAATTTTTAATAAGAATTCCAAGAATCATTGCAATGTTAGTCTAAGACTCCGGTCCAGGAATTAGACATGGCTTACTAGCCAGCCAAGCTTTCAATGAAAGCTCCGGTCCAAAACACTAGACATGGCCAATGGCCAGCCAAGCTTTAGCAGATTATTGCTAACAACAGCAAAATTGATAGAAATCAACAAGCTCTTGTGATGATAAGTTGAAACCTTGGTCCAATAAGATTAGACATGGCTTCACAGCCAACCAGACTTCAACAGATCATCATGAAACTCTAGAATTCATTCTTCAAAACTCTGAAGAACAAAATAGAAAAAAAAATTTTCCCTTTTTTTTATATAAAAAAAATTTCGAAAATAAAAAGTAAAATTACCTAATCTAAGCAACAAGATGAACCGTCAGTTGTCCAAACTCGAACAATCCCCGGCAACGGCGCCAAAAACTTGGTGCACGAAATTGTGATCATCAACAATGGCGCCAAAAACTTGGAGCTCTCAAACGTGAATCACACTTTGTCACAATTCCGCACAACTAACCAGCAAGTGCACTAGGTCGTCCAAGTAATAAACCTTACGTGAGTAAGGGTCGATCCCACAGAGACTGTCGGCTTGAAGCAAGCTATGGCATCTTGTAAATCTCAGTCAGGCGGATTCAAATGGTTATGGAGGAATGATAATTAAAAGATAAATAAAACATAAAATAAAGATAGAGATACTTATGTAATTCATTGGTAGGAATTTCAGATAAGCGTATGAAGATGCTTTGTTCCTCCTGAACCTCTGCTTTCCTATTGCCTTCTTCCAATCATTCATACTCCTTTCCATGGCAAGCTTTATGTTGGGCATCACCGTTGTCAATGGCTTACTTCCTTTCCTCTCAGTGACAATGTTCTACGCACGCTGTCACCGCACGGCTAATCATCTGTCGATTCTCGATCATGTTGGAATAGGATCCATTGATCCTTTTGCGTCTGTCACACGCCAAACAATCGCGAGTTTGAAGCTCGTCACAGTCATCCCTTCCCAGATCCTACTTAGAATGCCACAGACAAGGTTTAGACGTTCCGAATCTCAGGAATGGCCGCCAATAGTTCTAGCCTATACCACGAAGGTTCCAATCTTAGATTAGAAACCTAAGAGATACACAATCAAGCTTGTTTACATGTAGAACAGAAGTGGTTGTCAGTGACTCATTCATAGGTGAGAATGGTGATGAGTGCACATAATCATCACATTCATCATGTTCTTGGGTGTGAATGAATATCTTGGAGAAGAAATAGACTTTAGTTGAATAGAAAAACAAGAGTACTTGTATTAATTCATGAAGAACAGCAGAGCTCCACACCTTAATCTATGGTGTGTAGAAACTCCACCGTTGAAAATATAAAAGTGATAATGGTGTAAGCATGGCCGAATGGCTAGCCTCTAAGGTCTAGGGACTAATGTCCAAAGATGAAAATACAATAGCAAAAGGTCTTATTTATAGAAAACTAGTAGCCTAGGGTTACAGAAATGAGTAATTAATGCATAAATCTTCTTCCAGGCCCACTTGGTGTGTGCTTGGGCTGAGCATTGAAACTTCTATGTGTAGAGACTTTTCTTGGAGTTAAACGCCAGCTTTTGTGCCAGTTTGGGCGTTTAACTCCAGCTTTTGTGCGAGTTCTGGCGTTATACGCCAGAATTCTTGAGCTGACTTGGAACGCCTGTTTGGGCCATCAAATCTCGGGCAAAGTATGAACTATTATATATTGCTGGAAAGCCCAGGATGTCTACTTTCCAACGCAATTGAGAGCGCGCCAATTGGGCTTCTATAGCTCCAGAAAACCCACTTCTAGTGTAGGGAGGTCAGAATCCAACAGCATCTGCAGTCCTTTTTCAGCCTCTGAATCAGATTTTTGCTCAGGTCCCTCAATTTCAGCCAGAAAATACCTGAAATCACAGAAAAAAGCACAAACTCATAGTAAAGTCCAGAAGAGTGATTTTTATTTAAAAACTAAAAAAAAATAATAAAAACTAACTAAAATATACTAAAAACATACTAAAAACAATGCCAAAAAGGGTATAAATTATCCGCTCATCAGAAACCAAAACCATAGCTTGGCTGATTCTCTTTTATGCACCAAGACTCAAATTGATCACCAAATAGCTTTCAACCAAAATTTCAAGCTTTCACTTCCACTCCACTAAGCACAATTAAGTTCCAAGAGCTCCCAAAGCCACAATAATCAAACTATATACATATAAATCACCTCAAATCAAACTAGGGTTCCAATTAAACATAATTTTACAAGGGTTTAGTATCTCTTACCTTCTCCAATAGATTTACTAGCAAGAATCTAAGGCTAAGCAAGGATTAGAGCAAACCTAAATACCAAGAATCACAAAAACTCATTTAATCCAAAACCCTATATACCCAAAATTTTGACGAGAGAAACTGAGAAGGATTCGAGATTTTCTTACCAGTTTCTTATATAGGTTTTGTAGAGCTCTCCACGAGGAACGCGTAGCCACAAACGGTGCGGCGATCGGAGCTCTCTAGCTCAAGATATGAGCTTTAGAAGAAGATGATGATTAGTAACCAAAAGGGTTTCTCTCTTCTTCTCTTTTCAGCATGTATGAGTGTGTTTGTTTAGTGTTGTGGCTGGTTTGGTTCATTTAATGAGCCTTTTATGTGTTGGGCTTGGGCCCAACTTGGGCCCGGTCCAACTTGTTAGCATTTTTAGCCCGTTTGGCCTAACTTCGGGTCAAACCTTTTAAAATTAACGCCCGGTTTTCCATTTCTAATATTTTTCTAAGGTTTTCGCCGGTTTTCACTTTTTCTCATGCGGTACCAGGCAGACTTGAACCGGTTCAACCGGTTTAACTACCGGTTCATGGTTTTTCACGGTTTTTCGCAGAAAGCACATTTTCTGACTCATAAAGACCTACTGAGTCCAAAAATCACCTTTAAATCCTCAAATTCTCACTCTAACTTTTTGGAATCTAATTTGGGCAACATTAATTACTTAATTAACCGGTTGATTAATTGCGGTTCTTACACAATTCATGTACACCTCTGAGAGGAATCTTGTAAACCATGGAATCTCTTATAAGAAAGGAGTTCATGAAGTTGAGACTCTAAATGCCATCTTGGCTCAGAATAAGATCTTGACCCAACAGGTCAACATGATCTCTCAACATCTCACTTGGATGTAAATTGCAGCTGGCAGTGCTCAGGAGGCTTCTCTTGAGAAGAAGCCTATGATCCTGATCAACCTACCATGGAGGAGGTGAATTACATGGGAGAACCCTATGGAAACACTTACAACCCTTCATGGGGGAGCCAACCTAACCTTTCATGGAAGGATCTTCAGAAACCTCAGTAAGGTTTCAACAACCAAGGTGGTAGGAACCAGAATAGGTTCAATAATAGACCACCATTCCCATCTTCTCAAGGGAATATGGAGACCTCTAAGCAGAGCCTCTCTGAATTAGCCACTCTAGTCTCCAATCCCAGTAAAACCACCCATAGTTTATTTAATGAAACAAGGTCTTCCATTAGAAACTTGGAGGTGCAAGTTGGTTAACTGAGCAAGAGGATCCCTGAGATCCCTTCAGACACTCTTTCTAGTAATACTGAGGTTAATCCTAGAGAAGAGTGCAAGGCCATAACCATGGAGGTTGAGGCTGAATTAGAGGAGAATGGGAAGGCATTGAATGCCAGTGGAGAAGCCTTCACTGGGTGTTCAACACCCACCATCCCAGGGAAGCTGGCGTTGAACGCCAGCAAGGATAGAGGAACTGGCATTTAATGCCAGTTAGGGTGGACAGCAAGGGCATTCAACACCCAATAAGCTGACAGAGCTAGCATTGAATGCCAACCCAAGCAGACCCTTTAAGTGCCTGAATCCCACTCAAGAACCCTCTAGCCCAGAACTAAAGGAAACCATAAAGACTATAGAGGTTCCTTTGAATGCACTTCTGCAGTGCAAAAGTTCTGATGACTACTCATCCTCATGTGAGGATGAAGACACTAGGGAAGAGCAAGTTGCTCGTTTCCTAGGAGCTCTAATGAAGCTGAATGCCAAGCTACAAAGCCTCTGGAGGAAGAACCTCCACTGCTTACCAAAGAACTCCATGCTTTGGTTCAGCAAGAGCTACCTCAGAAGCTTCCAGACCCTGGACGATTTCTGATTCCTTGCACCATAGGAACTATGACCTTTGAAAAGGCTCTGTGTGACCTATGGTCAAGTATTAACCTCATGCCACTCTCTGTAATGGAGAAGCTGGGAACCCTTGAGGTACAAGCTGCACATGCCTCTTTAGAGATGGCAGACAAGACCATGAAGAAGCCATATGGCTTAGTAGAGGATGTGTTGGTTAAAGTTGAAAACCACTACATCCCTACAAACTTCATTGTCTTGGACATAGGAGAGGATGAGGATGACTGTGTCATCCTTGGAAGACCTTTCCTAGCCACAGCCAATGCTATCATTGATGTGGCTAAGGGAGAACTAACCTTAAAGATAGGGGAGGACCACATCTTATTCAAGATGCCTCATCCCAATTCTCCCTCTAAAAGAGAGATAACAATGCAACACCTAGTGTGCCAACCCTCTCTTTCTGTGCAGAGTTCTACAGAGCCCCTAGACATCAATTCTAAGTTTGGTGTTGGGCAGCCCTCAATAAGCTCTAAGCACAGAGGTACTAAAAAGAAAGTACCTAAAGGTTGGAGGGACAAGAAAGTTCCAACTGAAGGCCTCTCACCTGGCATGAGAGTTGTCTTCACTAAGAATCTAGTCCTACCACATACAGTGAGTTGTGTCCTATCTCTAGAGCATGTAGAGCTCATTCATGAGAGGACAGGAAGAAAATTCATTGTCAGGGGCGAAAATCTGAGCCCATACTCACTTTCGTAAGGAGCTAAAGGTCAAGCTAGTGACTTTAAAAGAGCGCTTGTTGGGAGGCAACCCAACTTTACTCAACCATTTATTTTCATTTTGTTTTTCCTTTCAGTTGTCATAGTCATGATCATATGCATCAGTCAAGAGACAGATTTCACAGCAGTGAAAACAGAACACTCCAAGTGGAGTGTTAAAGTTGAACGCCAGTGAGGAAGCCCTCCTGGGCTTTCAACACCCCAAAAGGGGAGCATTGCTAGCATTGAACGCTAGTCAGAGAGCAGCCCCTGGGCGTTCAAACGCCAGTGCAAAGAAACAAGGAATCTGTGATTCCCTAGCCTCTCAAGACCAAGAGGTCCCACAGAAGCTCCTCCTACCCCACCTTCTTCCTTATTGATAATATTTGCTCGAGGACAAGAAAAACTCTTAAGTATAGGGTTGCAAAAGCTTTGCTTTATGACTTCTACCACTCTTAAGTATAGAAGAAGAGGATGGAGCAAACTAGAGAGCATGCACATAAAATTGTGCAGCCACCTCAACAGAGACAAAGGAGTAACATAGAAGAGATAAAGCATGACATTGGATCCTTAAGGAGGAGTAGTAGCCATCATCATCTAGGTGGATTTGTTCTCTTTATCTCCTTGTCAGTTATTTTTCTGATTTCTATCTATTTTATTTTCTATTTTCTTGCTCTAGTTACATGATAATTTGCATTGATGTCTTTAAGTTGTAAAATGTACCATATATCTCTCACCTTGCTTAAATAAAAATTTTTATTGAAAATAATTGAGAGATGCATGAATTTCAAGTTTAAAATAAGATTAGTTTAATTAGTTTGATGTGGTGTCATTTGCTTTTGTTTTCTAGATGTATGAATTAAACAGTGCATATTTGAAGTTGAAATTTAGGAATGTTGGCTCCAAATAAGATATTTTATATGCTTTTTGACATCGTTTTCGTATAGTTTTTGGTAGTTTTTATTTAGTTTTTATTGAGTTTTTATAGGTTTTAGTGTTAAATTCACATTTTTGGATTCCACTATGAGTTTTTGTGTTTTTGGACAATTTCAGGTATTTTTTGGCTAAAATTGAGGAGTTGGCGTAGAAGTATGATTTAGAGACAGAGAAAGCACTGCAGATGCTATCAAGATCTGACCTGCCTGAATTCGAAAGAGATTTTCTAGAGCTACAGAAGTCCAAATGGAGCGCTCTTAATGGCTATGGAAAGCTGACTTCTAGAGCTTTCCAGAATTATATAATAGTTCATACTTTGCTTCGAATTAGAAGGCCCAAAACTGGCGTCCATCGCTAGCTTCCTGCCCCCTTCCAGGCGTCCAGCACCCAAAGAGCAGAGCCCAGTGTCCAAAGTCCCAGAGAGGACCCCCAGCTGGCATTCCACGCCCAAGGAGCCTCATAGCACATGGATCTCATCAAAGCTCAGCCCAAACACTCACCAAGTGGGCCCCAAAAGTGGATTTTAGCACTAAATAGACTATTTTACACTTACTAGTCATCTGTTTAGTATTTAAAGTGTATTTTACATAATCATTCGAATAAGTCATACACCATACACGTTTTTACCATTGTTTTCACATAAGTATGAGTTTCTAAACCTCCTAGGTTGAGGGGAGGAGCCCTGTTGAGTAATATTAATTAATAAAAGTATTACGGTTTCTCTTCGATCTGTGTTTGATTAATTCTAAGATGTGTTTTCGTTCTTCAACACTATGAATGCATTGAACCGGCATAAGGTTATCACATTCTACATGGGTTCAAAGTGCATCTTTCATCGGACAATGATGAACCACCAGCTTGAATACACCTCTCTTAGACGGTTAATCCATGACTTCGTTAGGAACTTCTCGAGACATCAGTTCAGCCGATTTACGGGGAGATTAGGGTCTCTATGGTAGAGGCTAGAACCAAAGGTGCATCATTCCTCCGATCCGGAAGATTCAACCTTGTCTGTGGCATTTTGAGTAGGATCATCAAGGAGAATGAACTGTATGAGCTTCACCCTCAAGTAGAGATGGATGTGCACTAAACCTGGGGTTTAGATCCGGAGGAGTATTGGCAGCTGCTCAAACCAGTGTCAATCACATACAGCCTGCCATTGAAGAAATCACTCACAAGTAAAGAGAGCAGTAGTACCAGAGTTAATCCAGAAAGACAAAGCAACTCCAACTCTTAACTCTATTCCCAGCATATTATTCTTAATAGCTAATCGAATTGTTTTACCCTTTTCAACATTTATGACATATAATCATTCAAGGTTTACATAATACAAGTCCTTCTGATTCTACCTGACTAAGACCTGCAAGACAACCATAGCTTGCTTCAAGCCACAATCCTCATGGGATCGACCCTGACTCGTTCAGGTATTACTTGGGTGACCTAGTATACTTGCTGGTTCAGTACAAAGCATGGGGATTCGTGCTACCAAGTTTTTGGCGCCCTTTCCGGGGATTGTTGAGTTTGGACAAACTGCCGGATTGTTTTGCTCCTTAAATCAGGTAAGTTTATTTTACATTATTTTAATTGAGTCCTTAATTTTTGTGTTTTTTCTTCTTCAATTTTCAAAAATTCTTAAAACTTTTTCAAAAATATTTTTCTTTACTTTGTTCAATTCATGTTATTAGTTAAAGTCTTTGTTATGTTCTTGTTGAGTGGTGCACGAAATTACAATCACACTTTTGCAATACCGCACAACTAACCAGCAAGTGCACTGGGTCGTCCAAGTAATACCTTACGTGAGTAAGGGTCGATCCCACGGAGATTGTCGGCTTGAAGCAAGCTATGGTTATCTTGTAATTCTTAGTCAGGATATCAGTGATGATTCTTAGTTTTAATTGTAAAAAGTAAAAGAACATGAAATAAATACTTGTTATGCAGTAATGGAGAACATGTTGAGGTTTTGGAGATGCTCTGTCTTCTGAATCTCTGCTTTCCTACTGTCTTCTTCTTCACATACGCAAGGCTCCTTCCATGGCAAGTTGTATGTTGGTGGATTACCGTTGTCAATGGCTACCATCCGTCCTCTCAGTGAAAATGGTCCAAATGCGCTGTCACCGTACGGCTAATCATCTGTCGGTTCTCACTCATGTTGGAATAGGATCCATTGATCCTTTTGCGTCTGTCACTACGCCCAGCACTCGTGAGTTTGAAGCTCGTCACAGTCATCCCTTCCCAGATCCTACTCGAAATACCACAGACAAGGTTTAAACTTTCCGGATCTCAGGAATAGCCACCAATAATTCTAGCCTATACCACGAAGGATCTAATCTTAGATTAGAAACCCAAGAGATATGCACTCAAGCTATTGTAGATAGAACGGAGGTGGTTGTCAGGCATGCGTTCATTGGGGAGAATAATGATGAGTGTCACGGATCATCACATTCATCAGGTTGAAGTGCGAGTGAATATCTTAGAATAGAAACAAGCGTGATAGAATAGAAAACAGTAGTAATTGTATTAATTCATCGAGACACAGCAGAGCTCCTCACCCCCAACCATGGAGTTTAGAGACTCATGCCGTAGAGAATACAATATGAAACGTGTAAAGTGTTATGAGGTGTGTAAATACAATAGCAAAAGGTCCTATTTATAGAAAACTAGTAGCCTAGGGTTTACAGAAATGAGTAAATGATGCAGAATCCACTTCCGGGCCCACTTGGTGTGTGCTTGGGCTGAGCATTGAAGATTTCACATGTAGAGACTTTTCTTGGAGTTAAACGCCAGCTTTTGTGCCAGTTTGGGCGTTTAACTACAGCTTTTATGCCAATTTTGGCGTTTTGACGCCAAAATTTTTATGCTGACTTTGAACGCCGCTTTGGGCCATCAAATCTGAGGCAAAGTATAGACTATTATATATTTCTGGAAAGCCCAGGATGTCTACTTTCTAAAGCGATTGAGAGCGCGACAATTGGATTTCTGTAGCTCCAGAAAATCCACTTCGAGTGCAGGGAGGTCAGAATCCAATAGCATCTGCAGTTCTTTTTCAGCCTCTGAATCAGATTTTTGCTCAGGTCCCTCAATTTCAGCCAGAAAATACCTGAAATCACAGAAAAGTACACAAATTCATAGTAAAGTCCAGAAATGTGATTTTTGAATAAAAACTAATAAAACATAATAAAAACTAACTAAAATATACTAAAAACATACTAAAAACAATGCCAAAAAGCGTATAAATTATCCGCTCATCATTGAGTTTCTGATTTTTGCAAGAGAATAATTTTGATTTGAGTCTTTTATTTTTATTTTCTTCTTCTTCAAAATTTTCAAAAATCACAAAAAGTTTTTCAAAAATATTTTTATTTTCTTTGTTTAATCTTTGTTCTTTGAATGTGTCTATGTTCTTGGTAATTTCGTGGTCTTGAGTCCTATTTCCTAAAAATTTTCAAAAATAATTGTTCCTTGGTTTAATCTTGTGTTAAGTTTTTAATTTTAGTGTTTTCTTGTGTCTTTCTTTGTGTTTCTCGAAAATTGTATTTTGGGCTTTCTAAAAATTTTAAGTTTAGTGTTCTTGTTTTGTTCTTGTGTTCTTTGAGTCTTTAAATTTTTTTCTTTGTGTTCTTGTGAGTCTTAAAGGTGTTCTTGAGTCTTGCATGTGTTTTGATCTTAAAATTTTTAAGTTTGGTGTCCCTTGGTGTTTCCCTCCAAATTTTCGAAAATAAAGGGGTTCTACATCTAAAAATTTTAAATTTTGAGTCTTTTTTGTGTTTTTCTCTTTCATCATAAAATTCCTAATAGCTAATCCAATTAGTTTTACCCTTTTCAACATTTATGACACATAATCATTCAAGGTTTACATAATACAACTCTTTCTGATTCCACCTGACTAAGACCTGCAAGACAACCATAGCTTTGTTCAAGCCACAATCCTCGTGGGATCGACCCTGACTCGCTCAGGTATTACTTAGATGACCCAGTGCACTTGATGGTTCAGTTGTACGAAGCGTGGGGATTTGTGCTACCAATTCTCAACTCCAAAATCAAACATGCACAGTTAATTCATATATTTAGAAATTGAGATAGTGCTACCACATCAAAGTAACTAGAAAACTCAACATATATAACTCAAAATCTCATGCGTTTTATTATTTCTTTTCTTTTAGAATTTTATTTAAGCTTATTGAGCAATTGATACGCGGAAACTTACCTCTCAACAAATTTCCTTCCGATAAGTGCACCGGATTGTCGTCAAGTAAAAACTCACAAAAGATTGAGGTCAAATTCCACAGGGATTGGTTGGTTGATCAATGTTAATTGGAGAATTATACTAGTTGAGCGGAATCAGAAGCGAAATTGGGATTGCAGAGAATAAAATTGGCGGAAAACTTAAATTGCAAGAAATTAAAGAAAAAGAAAATTAAATTGCAGGGAATTAAAGTACAGAAGCTTAAATTGCAAGAAATTAAATTGGAATGGGGAATTAGCATGAAGTTAAAGAATAAGAAGTAAATAGAATGGGTAAGATCAGAGAAGGGGATTCATTGGATTTTGGGAGATATTGAACTCTCCGGATCAAATCATTTTCATCTCTTCCTCAATCAATGCATTCATTGACATTGCTTGGCAATCTTAGATGATCGGATCCCAATGTCTTGGCTCACCGATCTCTCTAAGCATGAACAATTGCCCAATGTCCTAATTTAATTACTCATGGGAAGAGTTAAAGTTTAGTCACTGACTATACACACAAATTCATAGATCAACGTATTGGTAGGATTACATGTCACTATATCCATCCAAACCCCAATCTAATCCAATATGAGAAAGCAATTCTAGCATGAATTCTCCTTTCCTCTCTCAAGGATCCAAAGAATTCCAATTATGGATAGCTTGTCTCTCAAGATAACTATCGAATTAAATTAAGACCGAAAGCTTTCAAACAAAAATCAAGAGAAAAGAAAGAAGAAGAAGATGAAAACTACTATTGATCCATTGAATTACAATAGAGCTCCCTAACCCAATGAAATGGGATTAGTTGTTTATGGCTCAATTCAATTTTACAAAAAAAGAAAATGCAGAAAAGTAAAGAAGTACAAAAGGAAAAATTGCAGAAAAAGAAAGTACATCAAACTAAAGGAAAAATTGCAGAGTAAAATGAAAATCAGGGTCTGAACCCCTAGAGCCCCTTCAGGGCCTCCCGAGAGCTCCTTCAATCTTCAATAATTCTTCTATTTATTACCCTCTTCTCATTTTCAATTGGATCAAGTATTTGGATGTGGGCCTTGGCCTTGATTGAAGCAATGAGGAATGATTCTTAGTGATGGGCATTGGCAACAAACTTTCATATTCTGTATAGGTGCAATTTGGAATTGAATTGGCTTTAACGTTGGTGATCACGTTTGAAGGCAAACGTTGATCCAAACATCCTTTGAAAAATGGTTTCTGGTTTGCTGTCATTGACGTTTGACTCAACCTTGGAGGGCCAACATACGCGTGAATGGTCAAATTTTCCATTTCATGCGTGCGCGTGCCGTATACGTGCGCGTGGTTGGGCTGAAAAAGTATGTTCACGCGTACACGTCATTAACGCGTACAATGACGCGTATGTGTCGTTGCAAAATTCCCAACTCCCATTTTTGAAATTTTAATGCGGACATTGGAGGTAGCATTTGAGGTAACGTTGGACCTCAAATGTTCACACATCCACACGTGCGCGTTACTGACGTATGCGCGTGGATGCTAAATTTTCAAATTCTAAACTGAATGTTGCACATCAAGCCTTGGACGTTACTTTGTCCTCTTGTCAACATTGCAAATTTCATTCCCACTATAGACTATTATATGTGGTTGGAAAGATCTGAATGTCAATGTTCCAACCCAACTGAAATTACCTCAATTGGACATCTGCAACTCAGGTTATGCTCCTTTGAAGGGGACAGGGTCGTTGTCGTCGGAGTGCAGCGTTGGAGGCAACATTGGACCTCCAACGTTTACACCAACGTCAGGAACATTGCCAGATTCAGAAGCTCAAACGTGCTGTCCACCCCATACTATTAAATATTGATGTAAATTCGTGAATGTCTACTTTCCAATGCCGTTGAAAGCGTATCATTTGGAGCTCTAAACCTCGAGTTATACTCCATCGAATGTGCAGAGGTCAGCTGGCCTTACTACAGGTTGGTGCTATGTTCGTTTATGCACTTTTCGGGGCAGTTTTCTCCTTCAATTTTAGTGTCCACCATGTAGTGACATATATGCTTGGAAAGCTCTTGATTCCTACTTTCCAATGTT
This sequence comes from Arachis ipaensis, assembly GCF_059453495.1. Taxonomy (NCBI): domain Eukaryota; kingdom Viridiplantae; phylum Streptophyta; class Magnoliopsida; order Fabales; family Fabaceae; genus Arachis; species Arachis ipaensis. The sequence continues at coordinate 62,108,282 of NC_142441.1, forward strand.
TTTGAAATCACCTCATTTGGAGCTCTGTAGCTCAATTTATTCTTGTTGGAAGTATACTCCTTCAGGCTGTGGGGAGTGGCGTTTCCAGCAACGTTGAAGCACCAACTTTGGCTCTAATGTTGCTTCCCATTTCCTCCTTTCATGGCCTTCTTGTTGCCTCTTTGCCTTTCCTTTTCTTAGCTTCCTTTACACCTATCATCAACCAAACAAATACATCAAAGCTTTGCTATAGTCAGAAGAATTTGCCTCATTCTTAGCACATAAGTAATTATGGCATAAATCTCATGAAAATGCACAAAATTAACAGTGGTTGATTGAATCAAGACAAGCATGAATTTCTCATCCAAATACTTACTTATTGCCTAAGAAATGCATGAAACTACTCTAAAACAAACTAAAAATGGCTTGTGAAACTAGCCAAGATGCCCTGGCATCACAACACCAAACTTAAATCTTGCTTGTTCTCAAGCAAGTGATAAAACATGAAAATACAAGAGATACAAGTCCTTATTCAGAGAATTCAAATCCTTGGTTCATGGAGTTTCATGTATGGCAACTTAGGTTCATGTTCATTATGGTTTCTAGGCTCTCATATGCTCTTGAACTCTCACTCTATTGCCTTCTATGAAACTTTTATTCTTGATCCTTAACTTCTCTGTTTTTGTTTTCTCTTCTTCTTTAGAGCTTATTACTTTCTATATTTAAGTGTTCTGTGTTGAGACAACTCTTTAGGATAGGCTTTCAGCCAACACTCCCGAACTAGTTGGTTCAAGGTGCTAGGTGTTGAAACATCCCTAAGGACTTAATTACCCAAGTCTCTCCTCAGCACATACACACCACAGGCACATGGTTTGTTATTTTCATTCCTTAGACCTTAGTGTCCAGCACCTCTTTGGGTTGCTAAATATTTTAAGACAAGGTTGCTCTTGATAGTGGACTTTCAGTTGACAATCCCGGGTTAGTTAACCCAAGTTATCAGGTGATAAAGCACTCCTAAGAACTTACTCATCCAAGCAGATCCTTACACAGAAACACCACAGACACATGCCTTAAGGTTCAAACTATTGCTGCCTAGCTTCATTTGCTCTTTTCTTTCTTTTTCATTCGTTCTTTTCTTTTTAGGATCTTTATTAATTCATTTAAGTCTTATAAAAAGCACTTCAAGCTCATAATTCAAGAGATATCTTAGCCCTTTTACCTTATTGATGAACCAACTTAGCTAACAAATACCACCACAACACTAGGACTTAATTCTGCACATTGGATTTCACTCTTGTCTTTGACAGTAAATTCTCATAAACTCTTTTATTGAGCTCAAGGACACAGCATACAATTCAAGTAGGACGACAATGAAATAGGCACTTAGACTAGCAGCCCTAAAACGTAAATAAAGAGAAATAAGCAGAATATGAATGTTCATGAGAACAAGATTAAATCATAGTTCCAATATAAGCACTACATATCAGAGACAGTTAAGTACAATACAACCTCTTGTTATTTTCTTGTTTCTTCCTTGTCATCATCATCCATAGCTTTTGCATCCTTCTTTGTCTCCTTGGATGATGGTGTATAGTCATTCCAAGAGATTGATTAAATTCCTGTAAAAATGATTGGAAGTTGCTTGTTCCCCAAGCACTTGAAAAACAGTTAGCATGCATGTATGCTTATGAATTTCTGAACTTAATTTGGTTTGCAAACACCAAACTTAGTTCCTTGCCTAATGCAGCAGATTCAATACATGCAGAAAATCTCATGTGCTTTTATTAAGAAAACAACTATGAACTAGAAAAACAAACTATGAACTAGAAATTAAACTATTGTTAAGTAGTTTCCCTGATTGGTTGGAGCTAGTGACTAGTCATGCTGAGGATTACAATGTGTTTTTTAATGAAATCTTTGGTGGAAAACCAAACTTAGAATTACACATTCACCCTTGGATTGTTTTGGTGTGGAACACCAAACTTAGCTCCTTGCAATACAGAGAATCTACTTAACTCTTTTATTGAATTAACTAGGAAAAAAAACTACCTTTGGTTGGGTTGCCTCCCAACAAGTGCTCTTTTAAGGTCATTAGCTTGACATTTTGGTCATGAATTTCTTCCTCTTCTTCCAATTTGTTAAGAGGAATAACCTCAAGTGGAAAAAGGAGCCAGTTAGTGCCCCTTGCTTTGAGTGACCCCTTCCAGCAAGCTTTCTTTTATGATTGGCTTGATTGAACTTGCTTGTTGGATCAGGAGTTGGATTGTTCTTTGACCTTCTCCTCTTCATATATATAGTTCTTTATTTCTCGGTCACAATCCTCATTTTGGTGCTTGTTTCTACTGCCTTCACATCTTTGATCTCAGAACTTGGGTGTTGTTGGACAATTGGAGCATCTTTTTCATCAAGAGTTTCTTGAATTGGTGGCTCACTTAGTACAAGGATCTCTTTCACTTGCTCTACCAATTCCTCAATTTCACGCTCATTAAGCACTTCTCCACTCCTTAGATTGATAGCATGATATTCTTCCCCTAGCCAAGGGAGGACATTGGTTAATTCCTCAACAAAATGTTGTGCCAATTGTCTCATTTGCTCTTCTTGATTTCTCCTTGAGATCTCCACATCTTCAATCACCTCTCTTATATTTTACCCTAAAAACTCACTGAGTTGGGCAATGAAGTGGTATCTCTTTGAGAGTTCTTCTATTGCAACTTCTAGGAGATTTTGTGGAGGTGCATTGGTTGGACAATTACGGGATGTTAGTCCTTGATACATGGGGTATGCAACATTAAAATCCCTTCCCAAGTCAAAATATCTGCAGTTGTCATAATCATATGAACCATGTTGTGGCTCTGGGAAGTACCTCATTTCATGTTCTTGATTTTTCCATCCACCATGAGCATAATGATGTGAATCATTATGTAGTGGTGGAAAGTCTTTCATGAATTTTGATTGACCAGAATATGATCGATGCTTCCTTCTTTCTTGCAAGATGCCATATCTCAAACAATAGTCACCAAAAGACATTGGATGCTCCTTTCTTTCTTGCAAAAGGCTTTGTCTCAAACAATAATCACCAAAAGACGTTAGAATTTTCATAGTGAGGCAATATCACAAACAGCTAGTGGTTAGTGTGCTAACAAGTGAATGAACAAAGAAAACCGACTAAAATTGTAGAAATTAGCAGTAATCAAATTGAAACAAAAACTATTAACAAAAGAAAAGAAAAATTGCTCAATCTAGTTATCCTCCAATTTAATAATTTTCAATACAAAACCAATCCCCGGCAACGGCGCCATAAACTTGATACGCAGGAATTTGCATCTCAACAAATTTCCTTCTGGCAAGTGCACCAGATTGTCGTCAAGTAAAAACTCACAAAAGAGTGAGGTCGAATCCCACAGGGATTGGTTGGTTGATCAATGTTAATTGGAGAATAATACTAGTTGAGCAGAATCGGAAGCGAAATTGGGATTGCAGAGAATAAAATTGGCAGGAAACTTAAATTGTAAGAAATTAAAGAAACAGAAAATTAAATTGCAGGGAATTAAAGTGCAGAAGATTAAGTTGCAAGAAATTAAATGGGAATGGGGAATTAGCATGAAGTTAAAGAATAGGAAGTAAATAGAATGGGTAATGATCGGATCCCAATGTCTTAGCTCACCGATCTTTCTAAGCATGAACAATTGCCCAATGTCTTGATTTAATTGCTCATGGGAAGAGTTGAAGTTCGGTCACTGACTATACCACACAAATTCATAGATCAAATTATTGGTAGGATTACATGTCACTATATCCATCCAAACCCCAATCTAATCCAATGTGAGAAAGCATTTCTAGCATGAATTTTTCATTCCTCTCTCAAGGCTCCGAAGAATTACAATTATGGATAGCTTCTCTCTCAAGACAACTATCCAATTAAGTTAAGACCGAAAGCTTTCTAACAAAAATCAAGAGAAAAGAAAGAGGAAGAAGATGAAAACTACTATTGATCTATTGAATTACAATAGAGCTCCCTAACCCAATGAAAAGGGGTTAGTTGTTCATGGCTCAATTCAATTTTACAGAAAAAGAAAATGCAGAAAATTAAAGAAGTACAAAAGGAAAAATTGCAGAAAAAGAAAGTACATCAAACTAAAGGAAAAATTGTAGAGGAAAATGAAAAATCAGGGTCTGAACCCCCAGAGCCCCTTCAGGGCCTCCCGAGAGCTCCTTCAATCTTCAACAATTCTTCTATTTATAACCCTCTTCTCATCTTCAATTGGATCAAGTATTTGAATGTGGGTTTTGGCCTTGATTGAAGCAATGAGGAATGATTCTTAGTGCTGGGCATTGGCAACTAACTTTCATATTCTGTATAGGTGCAATTTGGAATTGAATTGGCATTAACGTTGTCGATCATGTTTGAGGTCAAACATTGAGCCAAACGTCCTTTAAAAAATGGTTTCTGGTTTGCTGTCATTGACGTTTGACTCAATGCTGGAGGGCCAGTGTTCTGCTATTCACGAGTACGCGTGACCTATGTGTACACGTGCGCGTGGTTGGGCTGAAAAAGTATGTTCACGCGTACGCATCATTGGCGCGTATGCGTCGATGCAAAATTTCCAACTCCCATTTCTAAAATTTTATCGCAGACATTGGAGGCAGTGTTTGAGGTAACCTTGGACCTCCAACGTTCGCACATCCACGCGTGCGCGTCACTGACGGGTGCGCCTGGATGCTAAATTTTCAAATTCCAAACTGAATGTTGCACATCAAGCCTTGGGACGTTACTTTGTCCTCTTGTCAACGTTGCAAATTTCATGCTCACTATAGACTATTATATATGGTTGGAAAGATCAGAGTGTCAGCTTTCCAACCCAACAGGAATCACCTCAATTGAACATCTGCAATTCAAGTTATGCTCCTTTGAAGGGGAATGGGTCGCTGGCGTCGGAGTGCAACGTTGGAGGCAACATTGGACCTCCAACGTTTACACCAACGTCGGGAACATTGCCAGATTCGGAAGCTCAGACGTGCTGTCCACCCGATACTATTATATATTGATGGAAAGCCCTGATAGTCTACTTTCTAATGCCGTTAAAAGTGCATCATTTAGAGCTCCACAGCTCGAGTTATTCTTCGTCGAAGGTGCAGAGGTCATCTGGCCTTACTACAGGTTGGTGCCATGTTTGTTTATGCACTTTTCGGGACAGTTTTCTCCCTTAATTTTAGTGTCTACCATGTAGTGATGTATATGCTTGGAAATCTCTTGATTCTTACTTTCCAATGCTTTTAGAATCACCTCATTTGGAGCTCTGTAGCTCAAGTTATTCTTGTTGGAAGTATACCCCTTCAGGCTGTGGGGAGTGACGTTTCCAGCAATGTTGGAGCACCAACTTTGGCTACAACGTTGCTTCCTTTTGCCTCCTTTCATGGCCTTCTTATTGCCTCTTTGCCTTTCCTTTTCATCTATCATCAACCAAACAAATACATCAAAGCTTTGTTATAGTCACAAGAATTTGCCTCATTCTTAGCACACAAGTAATTATGGCATAAATCTCATGTAAATGCACAAAATTAACAATGTTTGATTGAATCAAGATAAGCATAAATTTCTCATCCTAATACTTACTTATTGCTTAAGAAATGCATGAAACTACTCTAAAACAAACTAAAAATGGCTTGTGAAACTAGCCAAGATGTCCTGGCATCAGTAATACACTAGACATCTTTCAAAATACGCATAGAATAACTAAATAAATAACTTAATTGGGAAGCAACAAGAGACTCTAACAAGCATAAGGTAAATGACTCAAACAAGTAAATGACAGCAAACAGGATAGAAGTATAGGCATTAGGTAACGGAACTCAACCACCTTAGTCCTGGTGGTTGCTGCTTCCTCCGGTGGATCCACTCCAGCACTTAAGCTCTTCCAACTCAAGTCCTTATTTCTGTTGCTCCTTTGTTAGCTTATAGTGGATGGTAGACTGGCTCTTATGCTCCTGTTTTAGCTGATCTATAGTAGATATCAGTTGCCCGATGGATACTACCAGCTGAGTCCAATACTTGCACGGAGAAAGATCTTGTCCCTGAGGTAGTTTAGGCCTCTCCTTCTGAGGAGAGGGAACCGACTCCTAAGGTGGTGCTTGTCCAAGTTCCCGAGTGTACTCCATATCCTTCTTAGTGATTGGTTTGTCCACTGTAATAAGCATATCTCTATCAATCTGGACATTGGAAGCTTCACATAAGCGGGAGATGAGATGAGGAAAGGCTAATCTAGAAAGGGTGGAAGTCTTTACTGCGATGTTGTATATCTCCAGAGGGATCACTTGATGAACTTCCACCTCATTGCCAAGCATAATGCAGTGAATTATCATGGCTCGGGCTATAGTGAGCTCGGACCAGTTACTAGTGAGGAGGATGGAACGTTGAATAAACTCCAGCCATCCTCTAACAACCAGCTTCAGATCATTCCTTCTCAGTTGGTATAGCTAACCCTTGCCATCCTTCCTCCACTGCGCTCCGGGTAAGCATATATCCTTGAGGACTTGATCCAACCTCTAATCAGCTCTGACTCTCCCATTATAGGAGTAAGGGTCATCGTTGGATGGGGGCAGCTGAAGTACCTCTCTCACTCTCTCCTCCAAACTGTAGGGTCTTTCCTTAGACCATGGGGTGCCAAGTTTTGAACTTTGGATGCTCATTCTTGTGCTTGTCAATCATCTACAGATTTGAAAAGATATGAGTAAGATATGGGGAGATATGGTGTGAAAATAAGGATGAGTAGTGAGGGAGGATAGAGGAGAGACAATTAAAAAGATGTTATATAAAATGATATAAGTAGGATATAGTGAGGTATGGTATAGAATTGAGCCCCTTGGTGGCGCTAAATGCAACCTTCGGCATTCAACGCCCAAATGGGAAAGGATCTACCCCCTTGTGGCGTGAAATGCCACTACTGGCATTAAACGCCAAACCCTTTTTTTCTTTTTTCTTTTTCTCTGAATGGTGGCATTAGAAGCCCATTATGAGGTATGTTTTAGGGTTTTTGATAAGAGGCATGAAATATAAATGGCAAAGAAAGAAAACTAATGGCTAAAAAAGGAAAGTCAAATGAGCTATGTCATCCTCTAACTAATAAAGGAAAGTCAAATGAGCTATGTCAATCTAAGTCCATAAGTCCTAGTTCTCCACCAATTCAATTAGTGAGATCTAGAGTAAATAGCTCCCAATCGTCAATCACTTGGACATTAGTAACTCAAGAGTTCCTAAGTTACCTTCCCAAGCCAAGAACATAAAATTCTACTCTAAAATCCAACCAAGCATTTTATCAAACACTTGGAGGTCATAGAAGGAAAGCATAGTAAATTGCAAGAATTAAAGGAATCTACAACTACAAAGGTAAGAGATTAACAATAGAAAGGCAAAACAATAGAAAAGTAAACTCATAATGAAAGAAGCATTTTAACAAATACATAGAAGGCAATAAAAGTAAACAACATGAATTGTAAGAATTAAAGAGAGATCTAACTAGAATAGCAAGAGATCAACAATAGAAAAGGAAGACAATTATGAAACAACAAAGAACTTACCAATTGCATTGAAGAAGAAATGTAGATCTACAAAAGAAAGTTCATAAACTACAACTAACAATACAAAGAAATTACAAGAGAAGAAGAATTCTACAATCTACAAGAGAACAATTGAAGATGAAAGAGGAAAATTAAGAGAGAAGAAGAAGAAGTAGATCTAGATCTAAAACCTAATCCTAATTCTAGAGAGAAGTGAGAGCTTCTCTCTCTAAAACTAACTAAAAGCATGATAAAACTAAAATAAAACTAAACTAATGACTAGGTGTTTCATCCCTCTTCAATCATTGGGTTAAATAGCACTAGAATTCGCTGGCCACGTATTATTTTAAGTGGATCATATGGCAGCAACGAGGTGTGCACGTACAATGCGCGTACGCATCACCATAAGTGTAGCAACTATGGAAAATCTTATATCATTTTGAAGTCTCGGATGTTAGCTTTCAAACGCAACTAGAATTGCATCATTTGGATCTCTCTAGCTCAAGTTATGGTCGATTAAGTGCGAAGTGGTCGGCTTGACAGCTTTTGCGATTCCTTCATTTCTTCATGAGTTCTCCATTTTTACATGCTTTTCCTTCATTCCCTTGATCCAATCTTTGCCTCCTAAATCTAAAATCACTTAACAAACATATCAAGGCATCTAATGGAATCAAGGTGAATTAAATTTAGCTATTTTAAGACCTCAAAAGCATGTTTTCACTCTTAAGCACAATTAAAGGATAAGTTATAAAACTATGCTATTTCATTGGATAAATGTGGGTAAAAGGTTATAAAATATCCTAAATCAAGCATAAGATAAACCCTACAAATGTGGTTTATCAACCTCCCCACACTTAAACCAAGCATGTCCTTAAGCTTAAACCAAGAGAGAACTAAGGGTATCAACATTTATTCAATGAAATCTAACTAAATGCACCCTACCTATATGCAACTATCTACATGAATGAAATTGCTTGGTCAAAATAAATCAATTCCCAAGGATACATATAAGCACAAGGGCCAAAGGTATTAACAACCATGCCAAACCACAATCGAATTGAGCTATTAAGTATTTTTATAAACTTGCATGAAGAATGATGATCATAGGTGAAAACATATAATTGAGCATCAAACCCTCACCGGATGTGTTTGCACTCTATTCGCTCAAGTGTTTAGGGTTGATTCACTCAATTATCCCCTAATCATGCTTTCCAAGATTTATTTTTCTTCTAACAATCAACATTTATTTCATGCATGCATACACCTATCATGAGGTCTTTTCATTGGTTGTAATGGGGCTAGTGTCAAGGTAGGATGCATATTTGGTCAAGTGAGCTTGAAATTTGAATCTTTGATAAGCTTAGACTTTCCACCTAACCTATGACCTCCTATACAATTCAAACTAACCTAACTACCCATTTTTCACTTTTTTAACATACTCATGCATTTTCTTTTCATTTCACAACTCATATGCATTGATCTTTATTGAACTTTACTTTGCTTTGGGGCATTTTGTTCCCTTTTTATTTCTTTCTTTTTATTTGTTTCTTTCTTTTTCTATTTTTTCTTTTCTTTTCCATGCTCTTTTTTTGTTTTTTTTTCTTTTTCTTTTGTTTTTCTCATCATTTTTTTTCTTTCTTTCAAACTATATACAAGAACATCAATGCATAAGGTCTATACATTTTAATTAACACATGAGCATGTACCTAATTCCCAATATTTACAATAAAAATACAAGACTACCCTTTTATTCACCTAATGTCCCAAGTTTTTCCACACTTGAATGTTACACACGCTAGCCTAAGCTAATCAAAGATCCAAATTAAGGACATTTATTGTTTTTTGCTTTAGACTTGTAATGTGCTAAATTAAGAACAAGTGGGTTAAGCGTAGGCTCAAATCGGCTAACAATGGAAGATAAAAGGTAAGGCTATTTGGGTAAGTGAGCTAAATGAAACGATGGGCTCAATCATATAAATGCATGAATACACAAAATAATGGACATAAAGAATCAAACAAATCAAAGATTACAATCATAGAAAGAGAATAATGCACACAAGAAGCAAAATAAGTGGTTATAAGATGTAACCACACCATTAGGCTCAAATCTCACAAGCTTGTGTTCTTAGCTCAAAAATCATGTTCCACAATATATATAATTCAAGCAAGTTCTATGAAAAGTTTTCACTCAAATCAATTGGTGCCCTATAGATAGAAATCTTGAAAAATCTCATTATTTTGACTAATCTTATTATGTATATATATGTAAAATTAAGAAAATGCAAGTAAAAATCCTAAGAACCTAAAATGAATGCAAAAGTGTTGGAATTAGAAACTTGTCACCCAAAATCGCCGATCGATCGGACGACCTCCCCACACTTAAAAGTTTGCCCCGTCCTCGATGCACTCAAAGATGAACAAAGGGGTACGACGACTCTCCGGATTGCCACCTTTTACTGGTAGGTCAACCGGTTACTGCGTGTTCTTTCTTCCGCTTCCAATTTTGCTTGCTGTGCATCATTCATGAAAAACAAAAATATAACACCATAAGATGAGAAAACAAAAGCAAGGAAGCATACCTTGATGGAATGAGGTACTAATCACTAGAATTGAGTGAGTGAATTAGTGTGACATTAGGAAAATAGGGATGTGAGTTCTAAATTAGGCGCCTTTTAGAACACACTAGCATAAAAAGTTATGTCACAAAAGAAGCATGTACATCACTCATCCTAGTGTGCTTGAGATGCTTTAAGTAAACTTGTAAGGTAAAACAAGCATTAAAGAAGCATGAAAGCATTCAAGCTAAAAGCATATGGATGCATATAATCATGAAGCACAATGCATTAAGATAAATGCTCAACATCCAATATCAAGAGATTGCCTAATCAAAGAATAGGGTTCAAATCAATTGGTGGCCAAATCATGCAATTCAAAAAGAGTTACAAGCTCGAAGGAGATTCTCATCACTTGGTATTCTTAAAAGGTAAGCATGAAAAACTCAAAACCAAGTAGCAAAATATAACCTCAACAATAGAATCCAACAAAGGTTATAAGCATAATGATGTTAATATAACATCCCTTTTTAATACTCAGCAGCAATTAATGGTAAACAAGAATAACAATCCAACACTTACAATGAAAAAAAGAAAAATAAATGAAAATTAAACTAACTAACTAATCAACTAACTAACTAACTAATTAACTAACTAAAATAAATGGTTATCAATGGTCTTTGGGAGTGTTGGATGAAGGGTAGGAGAAGGGAAGAAGAAAGAAGAAGGAAAAAATGGAAAGAGGGGAAGAAAAGAGATGTGATGAAGGAAGGACATCCGCGTGTATGCGTGCATGGCGCGCGCGCGCGGATGGTGGTGCAATGGACGCGACGCGTACGCGTACATGGCGCGTGTGCGTCGATGGCTTATTTCGAGAGTGACGCGTACGCGTCATGTGCGCGTACGCGCGAGTTGGTTTGTGCGAAAGGCACAATGCAACTACAAAAAGATGGCAGTTAAGTACTATGCTCTTAGAGGACAAAGCAATCCGCTCCTCAAACAAGTATTCCTTGTCTCACTTCCAGAAGAACTCCAACCAGAAATTCAGAGAATGATGGTTACACTCCGAAAAAAAATTCCTACAACAACTCTTGGAGAAATTTATTAGCTAGCTTTGGCAGCCCTTGATAAGCTTTGTGAACAGTAACAAATGATCAAATAACTAACAAAAAATTTTCAAAAGCTTAAAGGAGTCTCTAGTAAATTCTATCTGAAGATCAAGTACAAAGATACTAACTCTTGTGACTATCAGACAACAAAAAGACACCACTTTAGACGGACTCAAAACTTCCTCGCGCAACATTCGCACAACTCTCGGGTTTTTGGCTTGGGGGTGGAATTTCTCAGTCCACGCATATGGGTACATAGCGCGCGCGCGGATAGGTGAGAATGCTTGATGCACACGTACGCACGCAGTGCGCCTATGCGCGGATGGTGCTCTATTTTTTTTCGCACCAATCCAAGCATTCCAAACCTCTAAACAGCTACCAAAACACCATAAAATCTTATTTAACATACTAAACTACCAATTATACTCAACAAATCAACCAAAAACATGAATTTAAACTAATTACCAATATGTAGAAAAAAAGAGAAAATGAAAAGAAGTTACCATGGTGGGGTGTCTCCCACCTAGCACTTTTGTTTATTATCCTTAAGTTGGACTTATGGGGAGCTCCTCTCAAGGTGGCTTGTGCTTGAATTCATCTTGGAACATCCACCAAAGCTTGGTTCTCCATTGTGCCCCAAGATTCCTTATTTGTTGCACCAAGTGTTGATGGAGTTCTTCACAAGCTTGGGGCTCCCAAAGTTGATCCTCGTCTTGTGATCCAGGATCCCACACTTTATTTTCACACCCGTCTTCTAATTGATCCTCATGAGTCCAATTTGGTGGCATGACCTTAGAATTCTCAATAAAGTGACCAAACATTCTCCTAGACCCAAACAATCTAGCTCTACACCAAACCTTGCAATTAAACTTTGAACATGCAACCATAATGAGCCTAGAATAATGTTTCCAACCACTAGCCATCTCTCTTTTACTCTTAAAGCTACAAATATGTCTAAGTTTACCATCCGTCTCTAGCAAATCATATTTAAGGGGAATAATAAAGCTTAAGTATAGGGAATTTACCCACTTGAATGAAAGAATGGATGGTGGTGGCTTGGGAAGAGGCATCTCCAATGTGCTAGCAAGCTTTACTCCCTTGTGTTTTTCCTTGATTGTCTCCACCTCTTCACAAACTTCTTCACTTTCAATCCTTTGTTCATCATTTTCATCCAACTCTTCTCCATCATTCAAATAATAAATGGGAGGAAGGGAAAAATCTACCTCCACATTGCTTTCCATCTCATTGGGAGAAAGTTCTTCAAATTCAAAGGATTCACCACCAAAATGGTTGGATGCATGGTCTTCATCACCAAGGAAACTCAATTCTCACTTCACTCCTTCCAAGTATTCACTCAAAAATTGTTTTGGAGGTTGTGCACTTTCCTTCTCAACATCAAATTCAATCTTCTTGGAGAGGTTCTCTTCAACTCTAGGTTCCAAAGGAGGTTCCGCATCTCCTAAGTCTTCGACCACTTCTTCCTCATCTTCAATGATCATAGGCTCCTCCAATTATTCTAACACAAAATAACATCCCTCATTCTCCACCGGAGTTTCCAATCTCTCCTTCATGCTATGCTTTTCAATTGATTCTCCACATGTGACCATGGGAGTGCTTTGAGTGCTCAAGTGTTGAGAGGCTAAGATGCTTACTACCTTGGTCATGGTAGCCACAAATTCTAGTGTCTCCCTTTGCATTTCTCCTTGCCCTTGAAGTATAAGGCTAAGGATTTCATCCATTGAGGATTGGAGTGGGTAGGAGGGTTCATTGTCTTGGAGAAATGGTTCATAATAGGGAAGTGGTTCTTCTTGGTAAAGTGGTGGTGCGTATTGAGGTTGTTCTTGGGAGTAGTAATGTTGGAATGGAGGTTCCATGTATGGCTCATATGGTTCAAAAGGTGGTTGGTAGGATGGATATGGATTAGGGTCATATGGAAGTGCTTGGTGAAAAGAGGCTTGTGAGTATGGTTCATGTTGAGGATATGACTCATAGGCATATGGTGGTGGTTCTTGAAAGTCACAAGGAGATTCACCATAGCCATTGGATTGGTGTGCATCAAAGAATGGCTCTTGTTCATATTCTATTGGTGGAGGTTGTTGCCATGAAGATTGATCATATGCATATGGCTCCTCCCACCTTTGATTATCCCATCCTTGATACACATCCTCATTTAAGCTCTCATTGCCTATAACATGGTTAGAACAAAACTCATAGGCAATGTGAGAATTCATGATAGCAAGAGAAAAGGAAAATAAACTCAAATAAGAAATAAAGAAAACCAAATCCTAAAACTAGCATGAGCTAACAAAAGCAAACATATTCACACTATTTACATATATACAATAACCAATAACATAACACCATTGTAATTCCCCAGCAACGGCGCCATTTTGATGAGAGGACTTTTGTGTGGTCTAGAATTCAAAAATAAATTCTCGTTGCAAGTATAGTTTCTAAACCAACAACAATCCTTTCATACAAAAGATTGTTTGTCACTAAAACAAACCCCTAAATTTGTAAACCGAAGTATTGAAGCTCGAGTCGTTCTCCCTAGGAATTGCAACAAAGTGTCTTGTTATTGGTTATGAGGTATGTTTTGGGGTTTTTGATAAGAGGCATGAAATATAAATGGAAAAGAAAGTAAACTAATGGCTAAAAAAGGAAAGTCAAATGAGCTATGTCATCGTCTAACTAATAAAGGAAAGTCAAATGAGCTATGTCAATCCAAGTCCATAAGTCCTAGTTCTCCACCAATTCAATTAGTGAGATCTAGAGTTAATGGCTCCCAATCGTCAATCACTTGGACATTAGTAACTCAAGAGTTCCTAAGTTACCTTCCCAAGCCAAGAACATAAAATTCTACTCTAAAATCCAACCAAGTATTTTATCAAACACTAGGAAGGCATAGAAGGAAAGCATAGTAAATTACAAGAATTAAAGGAATCTACAACTAGAAAGGTAGGAGATTAACAATAGATAGGCAAAACAATAGAAAAGTAAACTCATAATGAAAGAAGAATTTTAACAAACACATAGAAGGCAATAAAAGTAAACAACATGAATTGTAAGAATTAAAGAGAGATCTAACTAGAATAGCAAGAGATCAACAATAGAAAAGGAAGACAATTATGAAACAACAAAGAACTTACCAATTGCATTGAAGAATAAATGTAGATCTACAAAAGAAAGTTCATAAACTACAACTAACAATACAAAGAAATTACAAGAGAAGAATAATTCTACAATCTACAAGAGAACAATTGAAGATGAAAGAGGAAAATTAAGAGGGAAGAAGAAGAAGTAGATCTAGATCTAAAACCTAATCCTAATTCTAGAGAGAAGTGAGAGCTTCTCACTATAAAACTAACTAAAAGCATGATAAAACTAAAATAAAACTAAACTAATGACTAGATGTCTCATCCCTCTTCAATCCTTGGGTTAAATAGCATTAGAAATGAGTTAGATTGGGCCCACAAGGCTTTAGAATTCGCTGGCCATGTATTGCTTTAAGTGGATCATATGGCAGCAACGATGCATACGCGTACAATGAGCTTACGCGTCACCATACGTGTAGAAACTATGTCAAATATTATATCTTTTCGAAGCCCCAGATGTTAGATTTCCAACGCAACTAGAACCGCATCGTTTGGACCTCTGTAGCTCATGTTATGGTCGATTAAGTGCGAAGAGGTCGGCTTGACAGCTTTTGCGATTCCTTCATTTCTTCATGAGTTCTCCATTTTTACATGCTTTTCCTTCATTCCCTTGATCCAATCTTTGCCTCTTAAATCTGAAATCACTTAACAAACATATCAAGGCATCTAATGGAATCAAGGTGAATTAAATTTAGCTATTTCAAGACCTCAAAAGCATGTTTTCACTCTTAAGCACAATTAAAGGTGAAGTTATAAAACCATGCTATTTCATTGGATAAATGTGGGTAAAAGTTTATAAAATCCCCTAAATCAAGCATAAGATAAACCCTACAAATATGGTTTATCAGACACCAAACCTGCTGATGACGTATCTTTGCAAGAAGTTTAGCGCGACTACGGTGTCATTAGTGGGTGATACTATTGCTTCCATCCATTTGGACACATAATCCACTACCACCAAGATGTATGTGTTTGAGTATGAGGGTGCGAAAGGTCCCATGAAATCAATCCTTCACACGTCAAATAACTCTATCTCTAGAATCCCTTGCTATTGCATTTCATGATTGTGAGGGAGATTCTCAGCTCTTTGACACTTGTCACAGTTTCTTACAAATTCCCGTGAATTTCTGAAGAGGGTTGGCCAGTGGAACCCACTCTGAAGGACCTTGGTGGTTGTTGTTTTGCCCCCAAAGTGGCCTCCATACTCAGAACCGTGACAATTCTAGAGGATCTACTGTGTTTCCTCATCTGAGATACAACGCCTGATCATCCCATCCGAGCATCTCTTGAAAAGGTAGGGTTCATCCCACAAGTAATACTTAGCATCATGTAAAAGCTTTTTGACTTGTGGCTTAGTGTACTCCTTGGGGATGAACCTCATGGCCTTATAGTTTGCAATGTCTGCAAACCACGGAGCCCTCTGAATCATAAAGAGCTGCTCATCCGGGAAGGTCTCAGTCATAGTAGTGGGGAGTGGTGTCCTTTGTTCAGGCTCAATCTTGGACAGATAATCAGCTACTTGATTCTCTGACCCTTTCCTGTCTCAAATCTCAATGTCAAACTCCTGAAGAAGTAGTATCCACCTAATTAATCTTGGTTTAGAATCGTGCTTGGTTAGAAGGAACTTAACAGTAGCATGGTCAGTATAGAAAATAATCTTGGAACCAATTAAGTAAGATCTAAACTTATCAATTGTATAGATAACAGCCAGTAATTCCTTCTCTGTAGTAGTGTAACTCTTTTGCATGTCATTCCAAACACGACTGGCATAAGAAATGACGTGCATAAGCTTGTGTTGCCTCTGTCCCAAGACAGCTCATATAGCATAATCACTGGCATCACACATTAGCTCAAATGGCAATTTCCAGTTCAGAAGGGCAATGATGGGTGCAGAAACAAGCTTTGCTTTTAAAGTTTCAAAGGCATGTAGGCTTTCTTTGTCAAAAACAAAAGGAGTGTCAGCAACCAAAAGGTTGCTTAGAGGTTTAGCAATCTCAAAAAAATCTTTTATAAACCTCCTGTAAAATTTTGCATGTCCTAAGAAACTTCTTATTGCCTTAAAACTAGTGGCTGGTGGTAATTTTTCAATTACTTCCACCTTTTCTTTGTCCACCTCTATTCCTTTTTCTAAAATCCGATGACCAAGAACAATTCCCTCAGTTACCATAAAGTGACATTTTTCCCAATTTAAAATAAGGTTTGTTTCTCGACACTATTTCAAGACCAAGGATAGATGCTTAATGCAAGAATTAAAAGAATTACCAAAAACAGAGAAATCATCCATGAATACCTCAATGAACTTTTCAACCATGTCTGAGAAAATAGAGAGCATACACCTCTGAAATGTTGTTGGGGCATTACAAAGTCCAAACGGCATCCTCCGATAAGCAAATACTCCAAAGGGACAAGTGAACAATGTCTTCTCTTGGTTTTGAGGGTCTATTGCAATCTAATTATAGCCAGAGTATCCATCTAAGAAGCAATAGAAAGCATGGCCAGCTAGCCTCTGCAGCATCTGATCAGTGAAAGGTAGGGGGAAGTGATCCTTCTTTGTAGCATTATTGAGCCTCCTATAGTCAATACACATGCGCAATCACGTGATAGTTCTTAAGCTCATTCCTTTCATTCTGAATCATGTCATCCCCCCTTTCTTGGGAACTACTTGTACTGGACTTACCCATGGGCTATCAGAAATAAGGTAAATAATTCTGGCTTCCTAGAGCTTCATGACTTCCTTCTGGACCACCTCTTTCATTGTTGGATTCAGTCGCCTCTGTGGTTGCACAACTGGTTTAGCATCATCCTCAAGCAAGATCTTATGTATACACTTGGTTGAACTAATCCCTTTTAAGTCTCTAATGGTCTATTCAAGAGCTGTTTTGTCACTCTTGAGCATGATGCCAGGGCATCTTAGGCTAGTTTCACTAGCCTTTTTCTTTGTTTTTAATATGTTTTATGCACTTTCTTAAGTTATAAGTAAGCAATTGGGTTAGAAATTCATGTATGCCTAGATTCATTCAATCATGGTTAATTTGATGCAATTTTATGAGAATTATGTTATAATTACTTGTGTACTGAGAATGATGAGAATTCTCATGACTTTAGCAAGGCTTTGATGCATGTATTGGTTGATGACAGGTGAAGAAAATCATGGGAGGAAGTTGAAGAAGGAGCATGGAAAGGATGAACAAGAAGCAACGTTGATGGCCAAGTTAGACCACCAACGTTGCCTCAAATGTTGAGAAGGAGGTAGACTAAGTTTCTTTTTTTCTTTGCATAATTTTCTGGTGCCCATGTTGGAGGGAACGTTGGCTAGCATTGTGATAAAATGTGCTCTCTAGAGATTTGGAAAATCTGTAGCGATGCGCACGCGTGCTATACGCGTATGCGTGGATTGGAAATTCTGACAATCCACGCGCACGCATAGCTGACGCGTACGCGTGGATGGGTAACGTTGGACCAACAACACTGCCTCAAACTTTGGTGGCCAACGTGCACGATCTTGATCTCAAAATCCTGAATTTGAAAAAGCGCAACGACGCGCACGCCTCTATAGCTGATGAGCGGATAATTTATACCCTTTTTGGCATTGTTTTTAGGTAGTTTTTAGTATATTTTAGTTACTTTTTATTATATTTTTATTAGTTTTTATTCAAAAATCACATTTCTGGACTTTACTATGAGTTTGTGTGTCTTTCTATAATTTCAGGTATTTTCTGGCTGAAATTGAGAGACCTGAGCAAAAATCTGATTCAGAGGCTGAAAAAGGAATGCAGATGCTGTTGGATTCTGACCCTCCTTCACTGGAAATAGATTTTCTCGAGCTACAGAAGTCCCATTGATGTGCTCTTAATTGCGTTGGAAATTAGACATCTTGGGCTTTCCAGCAATATATAATAGTTTATACTTGGCTCAAGATTTGGTAGCGAAAACTGGCGTTTAAACGCCGACTCCTTACCCTTTTCTGGCGTTAAACGCCAGAACTGGCATAAAAGTTGGAGTTAAACGCCCAAACTGGCAAAGCTGGAGTTCAACGCCAGGAATAGCCTATGCACGTGAAAGCTTCAGTGCTCAGCCCAAACACACACCAAGTGGGCCTCGAAAGTGGATTTCTGCACTATCTATCTTAGCTTACTCATTTTCTGTAAACCTAGGTTACTAGTTGAGTATAAAAATTACTTTTAGAGATTCGTTTTGTACCTTGATGAATTGCATCATCTACCCTTCTTTCTTGCATAAATAAGACCATAAAAGAGCATAAATCTCATTTGATCAGTACAATTCATGCATTATTTGATGAATATTATGGTACACCACTTTGAGATGAGTTGTGTTGAATTTCAGGTGAGAAAAGCATCAAAAATTGGGTGGAAGACAAACAAGAAGCTGGGCGTGTTAAACTGGCGTGCCACTTGAAGCAAACGCCACAAAAATGCACTGGCGTGGCGCGCCAAGAGCTGGGCGTGGCACGGCAGTACTGAAGTCTAGAGAAGAAGTCCAAGCATGCATGTGGGCGTGGCACGCCAGAGACTGCGCGTGGTACGCTAGTACAAAATTCCAAAGAGCTACAATGGAGGACACAAAAGGGGCGTGGCACGCCAAGCTGGGCGTGGCACGCCTGACCCATCAACTACTATGGGCGTGCCACTTGAGTAAAGGGGCGTGGCACGCCAACTCACTATTCCAAGAAGAACCTTCACTATGGCATGCCACTTGGTGTCGAAGGCGTGGCACACCAGCCACAAGAAGTCATTTGGGCGTGCCACTTGAGAACCCAGGCGTGGCACGCCAAGCTTGAAAAGTTCACAAATCCATGGGCGTGCCACTTGAGCAGCATGGCATGGCACACTGGTACAATAATCCAGAGAAGGGGCTAAAGGCAATTGAAGACTAGGCGTGCCACTTCAGCAACCAGGCGTGGCACGCCAATGCACAAAGGACCAAAAGCAAGGACTGGACGTGCCACTTGGTATCGAAGGCGTGGCATGCCAACCTTAGCATTACACTCCGGCGTGCCACTTGAAGACTGAGGCGTGGCACGCCAACTATTGGAACCAAGACAAGATCATGGGTGTGGCACGCCAGCCTCTAGGCGTGGCACGCTGGTATAAGTTTCCAGAGAGGATGAAGGAGGCCAATTACATGGGTGTGCCACTTGATATCAAAGGCGTGGCACGCCATTCACTATTCGTCATTTAATCGTTCCACTTGAGCAACCAGGCGTGGCACGCCAGTGTCATTCAAGAGAGAAGCATTGGTGCATGCCACTTGAGCTCGTGGTGTGGCACGCCAAACAGAGGACCCACTCAGTCACAAAAGGGGCGTGGCACGCCAGACCCTGGGCGTGCCACGCTAGTTCAACTTTCCAGAGAAGCCTAGTCAAGCATGAAGCAAGGGCGTGACACGCCAGACCTTGGGCGTAGCACGTCAGTACAAGTTTCCAGAGGCAAAGAGAAGTGAGAAAGGCAAGGGGCATGCCTCTTGAGCTTGATGCGCATAAACTAGTTATGCTACGATTTAGGAAATTGCACGATCGGCAAAATTCCTTCCGGCAAGTGCACCGGTTATCGTCGTCAAGTAAAAACTCACAATAGAGTGAGGTCGAATCCCACAAGGATTGGTTGATTGAGCAATTCGGATTAGAAGTGTGTTCTAGTTGAGCGGAATCAAGAATTGAGATGAGAATTGCGGAATGTAAAATTGGCGGGAAAAGTAAATGACAAGAAAATTAAATGGCTGAATCTTAAATTGCATGAATTAAAGAGCAGAATGTAAATTGCTGAAATTAAAAGGGAATGGGGGTGATTGCAAGAATTGAATTGCTGAATGTAAAGAGAAAGTGGAAATCAGAAATGGGGAATTCATTGGGTTTAGGAGATATTGAAATCTCCGAATCAAAACATGTATATCTCTTCCTCAACCAATGCATTCATTGAATTTTGCTTGGCAATCTTATATGATTGGATCCCAATTCCTTGGCTCACCAATGCTCTCTAAAAACAAACAAATTCCCAATCCCTTGGTTTAAATGTTCATAAGAAGAGATGATGCTTGATCACTGATTATACCACACAATTTCATGAACCACAATTTGGTAGGATTACATGTCACAATATCCATCCAAACCCCAATCCAATCCACTGTGAGAAAGCTTCTCTAGCATGAATCCTCCATTCCTTTCCCAAGGCTCCGAAGGATTCCAAGTATGAGTAGTTTCTTTCCCAAGACAACTACTCAATGGAATTAGATCGAGAAGCTTTCTAACAAAATTCAAGAGAAAAGATTGAAGAAGAAGCTAAACTATTATTGATTCATTGAATTACAATAGAGCTCCCTAACCCAATGAAAGGGGGTTTAGTGAATCATAGCTCTGAATTCAATTACAAAGAAAAGGAAAACTAGCTAAAAGTGAAAGTAAAAGTCCTCTCTAACTTAACTTCTATCCTATTTATACACTTTCTATATTGAGCTTCAGTTGTGCTTCTTGGGCTTTGAGGCCTCTCCTTGCTTTCCTTTTGCCTTGGGTTTATGATCCATAATCTTGATGAGGTTGTTGATCCAAATCCTGTAACATTTATTGAGCCAACTTAGTGATAATCAAATAATGACACATGACTCAATAAATTGAGATTTCAAACTCATCAATCCTTCAGGCCCAATCCCATAAACCATGATATTCAATGGGGTTTCATACCAAAGTAAGTTTAAGTTAATAATTGTGCTCAAAGACTAACTTAAATCACAATATTTTTGGCCCAGAAACCTTTTTCAAGAGTGGCGTTTAAGTTGTAGTTTAAGCTTAAACTGCAACTTAAACGCCAGACACTTCCAGTGAGGCCATTTGTAGAAGCACGTTTAAGCTTCAGTTAAGGTTAAACTGAAGCTTAAACGTGGAAATGGAAGAAGGTAGCCCTGGAGAGTCATGTAGTCGAACACGTTTAAGCTTCAGTTTAAGGTTAAACTGAAGCTTAAACGTGGAGATAGGAAGGGCAGCCCTGGAGGTCGAACACGTTTAACCTCCAGTTTGAGGTCAAACTGGAGGTTAAACGTGGAAAAGGGTGGAGGCATACTGGAGGTCGAACACGTTTAACCTCCAGTTTGAGGTCAAACTGGAGGTTAAACGTGGAAGCTTAGAATGGTGGCCCTGGAGGTGTCGAACACGTTTAACCTCCAGTTTGGGGTCAAACTGGAGGTTAAACGTGGAGATGGAGAGAGCAACCCTGGAGTAGAAAAGCTATCGAACACGTTTAAGCTCCAGTTTGAGTCAAACTGGAGCTTAAACGTGGAATGGCTCCCTGGTACTCTTCCTGGTTCTGGCGTTTAACCTCCAGTTTGAGGTCAAACTGGAGGTTAAACGTGGAACTCCTCCCTGGGTGGCATACTCATTCTGGCGTTTAACCTCCAGTTTGAGGTCAAACTGGAGGTTAAACGTGGAATGCTTCTTTAGTGAGGCTTATCATTCTGGCGTTTAACCTCCAGTTTGAGGTCAAACTGGAGGTTAAACTTCAATCCCAGCATTTCTTATCCTTCATGATTTTGGCGTTTAAGCTCCAGTTTAGGCTTAAACTGGAACTTAAACTCCACATGTGATGTTCAAGCTTCCTTTATTGATTTTGTTGCTTCCTTGCTTAGCCTCTTCTTCCCTGAAATCATCCAAACAATTGCATCAAAGTCTTGCAAAATTTCATGAGAAATCTTTCATTCATAGCATTTAAGTAATATAGCTAAAACTCATGGAATTTGCATCAAAATCATATTGTTTGGATGGTTCATTACTTTGTTCTTCATTTAACCATTTTTGGTTACTTTAAGCTCAAGAAAATGCATAAAACAACTAAAACTAACAGAAAAATGCTAGTGAAACTAGCCTATGATGCCTTGGCATCAGAGCTCGAAGGCGTGGCAGGCCAACACAAGAAATCCACTATGGCGTGCCACTTGAGTTTGAAGGCGTGGCATGCCAAGGATGAGAGAGGGATGAGCGTGCCACTTGAAGGAGTAGGCGTGGCACGCCAAGCAGGAAATGAAGGGCACGTGACACGCTAGAGAAGCGCCAGCCACACGCCAGCTAAGAAGTCATGCTTATTGAGTGTTTTCTTTTCCCTCCAAAATGTAATTTTCCTTTTTCCCTTTTGTAATTCTTTTATTTTACTAGGAGTAGTATAAATACCCCCAAGGAGTACTGAAGAAGGGGGTTAAGCAGTCAGTTTTAGATCCACTTTTACACTTCACTTTTGAGTATTTTTTGAGCTATGAGTAGCTAAGTTCCCTCTCATTGAGAGCGGGAGCTCTGTTGTACTTGATGGATTGATAATAGTGAAATTCTTCTTCTCTTCATCTTCTCTTTGATTTGCTAGAAGGAATTTCGTTCTTAATGGATTGAATGCAATTGGGTTTCATGGGAACCTTGGGAAAGGAAACATGAAACCATGCTTGAAATCCCTTCTCACACTAGAGTAGAATCTGGGATTTGGTGTTTGGATATGTGACATATAATCCTCCCTATACTTGGACCTATAATGGTGTGTGCTATAATCAGGGACCAAGCATATCTCTTTTCATGAGCAATTAGACCAAGGAATTGGCTATTGTTCAAGATCTGAGAGATTGAGCCACCAAGAGATTGGGGCTCAATCAATCATAATTGCCAAGAAGTCAATGAGTTGCATGATTGAAGAGGATATAAGCTAGATCTGATCCAAAGAGACAACATCTCCTAATCTCAATGAATTTTCCCTATTCTTATCTATCCATTTCTTTACTGCTTATTTTTATATTCAGAAATTCCCCATTCCCATTTACATTCAAGTCATTTATGATTCTGCCCTTTACTTTCCACCATTTATATTTCTGCACTTTATTGCTTTTCTTTATATTCTAGTCATTTACATTTATGTCATTTACAATTCTGCACTCTACAATCCTATTGATTCGCTTGACTAATCCATCAACTGATTGAAACTGCTCGAATTTGCCAATCTCTGTGGATACGATCCCACTCCACTGTGGGTTATCACTTGACGATAATTTTGGTGCACTTGCCAAAAGGACTAATTCACCAATGTTGAATGGGGTGTGAATTCTGGTTATTAAGTTTTATGGCGCCGTTGTCGGGGATTGGCTTAAATTTGACAGTGATTAAATCAATTGGAGAGCTAGATTAAGCAATTTAAATTCCTTGTTATTTTATTTTATTTAGCACCTTTTATTTTCCTTTATTTTGAGTTTTATTTCGTTCTTATTTGAGTATTTTTTTTACATATTTCCACTCTTCTAACTGTTTGATTAATTGCACCACTCACACTAACATCCACTCTAACAAGAATAACTTCTTCATTCAATTTTTCTTTTTCTTCCCTTGTTTTTTCCTTGTTGGTTGTATGACAGGTAGAAGAAGCGATGCTTCAACTTCCTTTGATTCTGAACCTGAGAGGACCTTCCTTAGATTAAGGAGGGAAGCAAGAGGGAAAGGAGTCGTTGGTGCTGAGGAAGAGGAAGAGTATTTTGAAACAAACATGGAGGAGAACATGGAGTACCACCATGAAGAAGAAGCTCACAATGCTAGAGGAGGCCCAGTAAATCATGATGGGCAAGAAAGGAGAGTCTTAGGCTCCTATATCAACCTAAACCTAGGAAATTGTGGCAGCAGCATCCTCAAGCCAACAATTCATGCCAATAATTTTGAGCTGAAACCTCAGCTCATCACACTTGTTCAGAATAATTGCTCATATAGAGGAAGTGCCCAAGAAGACCCTAATCAACATCTCAGTACATTCTTGAGGATATGTGATACTGTAAAGTCCAACGGGGTACACCCTGACATCTACAAACTACTCTTGTTCCCTTTCTCACTTAGAGATAAGGCAGCAAAGTGGTTGGAATCATTCCCCAAGGATAGCCTAACTACATGGGAGGAGGTTGTGAACAGATTTCTTGCAAGATTTTACCCCCCATAAAGAATCAATAGGCTGAGAGCTGAGGTGAAAACTTTCAGACAACAAGATGGAGAAACACTCTATGAGGCCTGGGAGAGATTCAAAGATTTGACAAGAAGATGCCCACCAGAAATGTTCAATGAATGGGTACAATTACACATCTTTTATGAGGGACTATCCTATGAAGCAAAGAAGGATGTGGACCATTCTGCAGGAGGCTCACTCAATAAGAAGAAAACCATTGAAGAGGACATAGATGTCATTGAGACTGTAGCTGAAAATGAGTATTTCTATGCTTCAAAGAGGACTCAGAAGAAGGGAGTGCTAGAGCTCAACTATGTAGATGCTTTGTTAGCTCAGAACAAAGCAATTGCAGCTCAAATAGCAGCTCTAACCAAAAGGATGGAGGCCAACCAAGCCTCAGTCATTCAAGACCAAACTCCTCAATAAGAAGGGAGTGCATAAGAATCTGAAGGTGACTGGAAACAAGCCAATTATGTGAACAATTCATCCAGACCACCATATGACCCACACTCTAAGACATATAACCCAGGTTGGAAGAACCACCCAAACTTTGGGTGGGGAAATCAACAAAACCACAACCAGGACCACAACAAGCCTTATTCATCAAATCAGCATTTTAACCACCACCCCAACCATCAAATAGGGAACCATAGACCCTACCACAACTCACAAAACACATCATACCATAGTAACCAACCCACACACAACAACCTCAATCAAGATACACCATCCTCGACTATGCAACCATGTGAGACCAAGAGCAACTTTGAGAGAATAGAAGCTACAATAGCACAGCTATCCTCACAAATTACAGGAGCAGTCTCCACCCTCATGGACAGACAAGCACAAACTGACAGAAGGATAGATGCTAATCAAGAGGAATACAGGTCAAATCTGAAAAATCAAGGCGCAGCAATCTCAAAGTTGGAAGCACAAGTGGGGATTTTGTCCAAGCAAATCCCACTTCCCACACACACATTTCCTAGTGATACCATGGCTAACCCAAGAGGGGAATGTAAAATCATTAAGAAGTGGGAAAGTTATAGAAGATGGAACCCCAAGCAAAGACAAGCATGAAGAAGTTGTAGTAAAGCATGAGAACAAGGATGAAGAAGAAATCTCTGCTCCACCAAAACCAGTCTTGAAGCCTTATGTGCCAAGGGCACCATACCCACAAAGGCTGGGAAAAGATGGGAAGGATGGCCAGTTTTCTATGTTCCTAGAGATCTTCAAGAGGCTCCAAATCAACATACCATTTGCTAAGGCATAAATCTTATGTACATGACCATGATGAGAAGGATGAAGATTGAGAAAGCCAAGCCAACAAGAATGGCACTCCAATTAGCTGACAGAACATTTAAGGTTCCACATGGGGTGGTGGAAGACTTGCTAGTGAAAGTAGGAGAGTTCATCTTCCCTGCTGATTTTGTTGTGCTGGACATGGAAGAAGAGGCCAACACGTCAATTATTTTAGGAAGACCATTCCTAGCTACTACTGGAGCCATCATCAATGTGCAAAAAGAGGAACTAGTCTTGAGGTTGCATGAAGAGAAAATGGTCTTCAATGTCTTCAAGGCAATGAGTTACCCCAAGGAATCCGTAGGAGAATGCATGCTGGTAGACACCATGGAACAAATAGTTGAAGAAGTCTTGGTAGAAGAATAATGTGGAGGAACCATTGAGCTGGAGCAAGCACCAGATGGATGAACACCACAAGCAACCATGGGAAACTCAATCATGCCAACCATTACAAGCAAC
Source organism: Arachis ipaensis (assembly GCF_059453495.1). Taxonomy (NCBI): domain Eukaryota; kingdom Viridiplantae; phylum Streptophyta; class Magnoliopsida; order Fabales; family Fabaceae; genus Arachis; species Arachis ipaensis. The sequence goes on from NC_142441.1 coordinate 62,134,348, forward strand.
AAAGATGAAGAGCCACCTAAACTAGAGCTGAAAGCATTACCACCCAGCCTGAAATATGCCTATCTAGGTGCCAACAACACCCAACCACTGATCATAAATTCAAGTCTGAGTAAGGAACAAGAAGAGGAGTGATGAGCGGATATTTTATACGCTTTTTGGGGATAATTTCATATAGTTTAGAGTATGTTTTAGTTATTTTTTAGTCTATTTCTAGTAGTTTTTAGGAAAAATTCATATTTCTGGACTTTACTATGAGTTGCGTGTTTTTCTGTAATTTCAGGTATTTTTCTGGCTGAAATTGAAGGAGCTGAGCAAAAATCTGATTCAGGCTAAAAAAGGACTACTAATGCTGTTGGATTCTGACCTCCCTGCACTCAAATTGGATTTTCTGGAGCTAAAGAACTCGAAATGGCATGCTTCCAATTTCATTGGAAAGTAGACATCCAGGGCTTTCCAGAAATATATAATAGTCCATACTTTGCACAAGGATAGATGACGTAAACTGGCGTTCAACGCCAGTTCTCTGCCCAATTCTGGCGTCCAGCGCTAGAAAAGGATCAAAAACTGGAGTTGAACGCCCAAACTGGCATAAAAACTGGCGTTCAACTCCACAAATGGCCTCTGCACGTGACTCACTTAAATCTCAGCCCCAGCACACACCAAGTGGGCCCCAGAAGTGGACCTCTGCATCATCCATCATAGTCCACTCATATTTTGTAACCCTAGGCTACTAGTTTAGTATTTAAACAACTTTTAGAGACTTATTTTGTATCTCATGACATTTCAGATCTAAACTTTGTATTCTCTGATGGCATGAGTCTCTAAACCCCATTGTTGGGGGTGAGGAGCTCTGCTGTGTCTCGATGAATTAATGCAAGTATTTCTGTTTTCCATTCAAACACGCTTGTTCCTATCTAAGATGTTCATTCGCGCTTAACTGTGATGGAGGTGATGAGCTGTGACACTCATCACCTTCCTCAAATCATGAACGTGTGCCTGACAACCACCTCCGTTCTATATACGATTGAATGAGTATCTCTGAGATCTCTTAATCAGAATCTCCGTGGTATAAGCTTGAACTGATGGCGGCATTCATGAGAATTCGGAAAGTCTAAACCTTGTCTGTGGTATTCCGAGTAGGATTCTATGATTGAATGACTGTGACGAGCTTCAAACTCTTGAAGGCTGGGCGTTAGTGACAGACGCAAAAGGATAGTAAATCCTATTCCAACCGGATCGAGAACCAACCGGTGATTAGCCGTGCTGTGACAGAGCGCGTGAGCGTAGTTTTCACTGGGAGGACGGAAGGTAGCCATTGACAACGGTGATCCACCAACACACAGCTTGCCATAGGGGGACGTGCGTGCGTGAACAAGAAGACAGAGGAAAGCAGAGATTCAGAAGACAAAGCATCTCCAAAACTCCAACATATTCTCCATTACTGCACAACAAGTAACTTTTAATTTATGCTCTACTGGTTACTCACAATTCAATTGATAAACATAATTGACTTCCCGACTAAGATTTACAAGATAACCATAGATTGCTTCAAACCAACAATCTCCGTGGGATTCGACCCTTACTCACGTAAGGTATTACTTGGACGACCCAGTGCACTTGCTGGTCATGTGTGCGAAATTGTAAGAGAGTAACAATTTTGTGCACCAAGGAGCTCACCCAAGTCCTGAGACAACACAAGGATGCCATAGGCTGGACACTTGCAGATTTTAAAGGGATTAGTCCTTCAATGTGCATGCATAAGATCTTACTTGAAGAAGATGCCAAACCTTCAAGACAACAACAAAGGAGGCTGAACCCAACTATGAATGAAGTGGGTCAGAAAGAAGTGTTGAAATTATGGCAAGCAGGGGTGATCTACCCCATCTCAGACAGCCCTTGGGTAAGCCCGGTGCAAGTAGTCCCTAAGAAAGGAGGGATCACTATTCTGGCAAATGAGACGAATGAATTGATACCCACAAGGACAGTGACCGGATGGCGTATGTGCATTGACTACCGGAAACTCAATGAAGCCACCCGGAAGGACCACTTTCGCTTACCTTTCATGGACCAGATGCTTGAAAGATTGGCAGGTCATGAGTACTATTGCTTCCTAGATGGGTATTCGGGCTACAATCAAATTCTTGTAGACCCCAAGGATCAGGAAAAAACTTCATTTACTTGTCCATATGGTGTCTTTGCTTATAGGAGAATGCCCTTTGGATTGTGCAATGCACCTGCAACATTCCAAAGGTGCATGCTCTCTATTTTTCAGACATGATTGAGAAGTTCATAGAAATATTCATGGATGACTTCTCTGTATTTGGGAACTCATATTCTGATTGCCTATACCATCTTGCTCTTGTGCTAAAATGGTGTCAAGAAACCAACCTAGTTTTAAACTAGGAGAAGTGCCATTTTATAGTGACTGAAGGGGTGGTTCTTGGTCACAAGATTTCAAAAGATGGTATAGAAGTGGACAAGGCAAAAGTGGAAGTAATTGAAAAATTACCCCCACCTTGCAATGTCAAAGCAATCAGAAGTTTTTTGGGACACGCTGGGTTCTATAGGAGGTTTATCAAAGATTTTTCAAAGATTGCAAAACCTCTTAGCAACCTGCTTGTCTCAAATACTCCCTTTTTTTTGATAGAGAGTGCATGGTAGCCTTTGATGAACTTAAGAAGAAACTCTCCTCTACACCTATTATAGCACCACTAAGCTGGGATCTTTACTTTGAACTAATGTGTGATGCATCTGATTTTGCTGTTGGTGCTGTTCTAGGACAGAGGAAAGACAAGCTAGTACATGTTATTTACTATGCTAGCAAGGTTCTTAATGAGAATCAAAGGAACTATACCACCACAGAGAAAGAACTTTTAGCCATAGTTTTTGCTTTTGACAAGTTTAGATCATATCTTATTGGCTCAAAAGTAATTGTGTTCACTGATCATGCAGCACTCAAATACTTGCTTACCAAACAAGAATCTAAGCCCAGATTAATAAGGTGGATTTTGCTGATCCAAGAATTTGATATTGAGATTAAAGATAGGAGCGTAGCAGAGAACAAGGTAGCTGACCACCTCTCAAGGATCCCACAAGAAGAAGAGATGCAACAAGTAGCAGTCAATGAAAGCTTCCCTGATGAGCAATTGATGATGATTCGAATAGCTCCTTAGTTTGCAGACATAGCTAACTTCAAGGCTATTGGGGAACTACCAACCAACATCAATAGGCACATGAGGAGGAAGCTAATTAAGGATGCCAAACACTACATCTGGGATGATCGTTATTTGTTCAAAAAGTGTGCTGATGGAATCCTAAGAAGGTGTATACCCTATGAAGAAGGGCAGGAAGTATTATGGCAGTGCCATGGATCTGCATATGGAGGTCATTTCAGTAGAGAAAGGACAGCAGCAAAAGTGCTTCAATCTGGATTTTACTAGCCAAGAATGTTTAAGGATGCCAAGAAAATTGTGTCAAGGTGTGATGAATGCCAAAGAGGTGGTAATCAAACCAAGAGAAATGAGATGCCACAATAATTCATAGTAGAGTTAGAGCTATTTGATGTATAGGGGATTAATTTCATGGGACCCTTCCCAACCTCCTACTCTAATAGCTACATATTGGTGGCTGTTGATTATGTCTCAAGATGGGTAGAAGCCATAGCCACTACAACAAATGACAACAAGGTTGTGATAAGCTTCTTGAGAAGAAACATTTTCAGTAGATTTGGAGTCCCCATAGCTCTCATTAGTGATGGAGGGACACACTTCTGCAACAAACAACTCGGGACACTCCTTCTCAGATATGGAGTAAAGCACAAAGTGGCAACTCTATACCACCCACAGACCAACGGGCAAGCTGAAATTTCCAATAGAGAGCTAAAAAGAATCCTTGAAAAAACTGTTGGAAGCTCAAGAAAGGATTGGTCTAAGAAGCTGGATGATGCATTATGGGCCTACAGAACAGCCTATAAGACTCCCATTGGGATGTCTCTATACCAACTGGTATATGGCAAGGCTTGTCACTTGCCAGTTGAACTTGAGCATAGAGCATTCTAGGCTCTAAAGATGTTAAACTATGATGAGCAAGCTGCTGGAAAAAAGAGATTAATGCAACTCAATGAGATGGATGAGTTTAGGAATCAAGCATATGAGAATGCAAAAATCTACAAAGAGAACACAAAAAGGTGGCATGACCAAAAGATAGCAAGAAGGGAGTTCACTGAAGGACAGAAGGTGTTACTCTACAACTCAAGACTCAAGTTCTTCCCTGGAAAACTGAAGTCTAGATTGTCAGGACCTTTCACCATACTCAAGGTGTTTCCCTATGGTCATGTGGAGCTCATGGAGGACAAGACTCAGAGAACTTTTACTGTCAATGACCATAAACTCAAACACTACTTGGGAGGCTCCTTAGAGGAGCAGGGAGTGAGCTACAAGCTCAGCTGAAGATGAAGAAATGTCAAGCTAATGACAATAAAGAAGCGCTAGTTGGGAGCACCCCAACACTTTATCCTTTTTAATTTAGTTACTTTTCTTAGAAGTAGTTTAAAAATTCGTTGCGTTAGGTAGTTTAATTTTCAGTCTCCCATTTATTTTACATTACCATATTAGAATTAGTTTACAATTGCAGATTAAAAAGTTTATTTTAACTTTGGTAGCTAGAGTTTCTTTATATTTTTCCGGAATTGCAACTTGATGAAGGCATAAATCATGATGAGTGATTGGGCTGAGGACTAGCTAAATTGCTAAGTTTGGTGTGGCCACCACCAAGAATCATCTAGTAGCCCAAGTTACCCAATTTGAAAGCACTTAATGCTTTGGGTAAGAACATGAATGTGGATTAATGAGTTCAGAAGAATTGGAATCAAAAGAAAATGAAAAGATTGATGTTATTCCACTCTTATGGACACATTAAATACACAATGATGAGACCAATTTATTAAGATGCCAAAGATTTAAGTTTCGTGTCCCAAGGGACACCCATCAGTTGCAATCCAATTCACTCTTGATGAGAAGGAATGTGAAAGGGTTCTTTTGTCATTACTAATGGGTTCAGTTTTATTTCAGGAGAGAAGATGGGGCCCACATGGTAAATAACTCACAAAGCAAGGAAGTCAAAGTGTACTTACACTTTGGAACTCAACACACGCAGAAGACACAGTGAGAAAAGAGTTGGCGCCTCTTCCCACGCTAGGCGCCACTCCCCAAGTGGGAAAACATTTAACCCTTTTTATTTCCCACCCTTCCCACCACAACATTCACCCATTATAAAAGCCTCACTTCACCAGCTCGTATTCCACTTCAACAACCCCAATCACACACGAAGAGCATACAGCCCTCACCTTCCTTTCTCTGTTCATCTTTTACCATCTCTTTCCATACCTCCTTTATTTCATTTTTTTTCTTGATTGGGACAATCAAGTCCTAAGTTTGGTGTTGGAGCAAAACCTTATTTTGCTTTGCTCTTTCTTGCAACCTGCAACCCCCATTTTACTCTCAAACACACTCTCTCAACCTCATGGCACCACCAAAAAGCTCAGCCTCAAAGAAAAGAAAAGTCAAGGAACCAACCTCTGGATCCTCAAGTTCCTTCAACGACTACAGGTTCCTCTCCGCATTCAACCAAAATCAATTCTATGGTTGGGTGAGTGAGAGAGAGATCATTCCAGAAGTTCGGTTCCAATTATGGAGGAACGAGCACATTGAAATCAACATTAAGATCAACAATAGAGGATGGTCACTTCTTGATGCCAGGGCATTTTGGCCAGTTTCACTGACCTTTTCTTTACTGTTTTAGGGTAGTTTCATGCATTTTCTTAGGAAATAAGCAAGTTTTGCGCAGAATTTCACTTACATCTTGATTTAAGCATACATTGTGCACTTTATATGATTTCATGAGAATTTTGCATGAATTAGATGACAAATTGGATGATGCATGTCTCATGATGTGGATTAGAACTTTGATGCACTTTATTGCTTGATTTCAGGACAAAGGAAGCAGGAAAGAGCCACGTTAGCAGCCACGTTAGTCTAACTAACGTGACCACCAACGTGGAGTGGGAGCTAGCTTGCAACGTTAATGAGAAAAGTAATCGCCAATAACGTCGTCGAAAGCCATCGTAGCCCACGTTAAGAGTCACGTTAACTAAGTTAACGTGAACTCTAACGTGGAAGAAAGAAATAAGGCCAACGTTAGTGACACTCACCTTTGTCACTAACGTTGGACCAAGCTCATAAGTGGCCACATTAAGAGCCACGTTAACTCAGTTAACGTGGACTCTAATGTTGGAAAGCAAAAGAGAAGCCAACGTTAGTGACACTCACCTTTGTCACTAACGTTGGCCAAGCTACAATGAGCCACGTTAGTTGCCACGTTAACTTAGTTAACGTGGAAGCTAACGTGGAGAAAGCAAATAATCGCCAACGTTAGTAACACTCACCTTTGTCACTAACGTTGGAATGAGCCATAATGAGCCACTATGAGCCACGTTAACTTCCACGTTAACTTAGTTAACGTGGGACGTTAACTTAGTTAACGTGGAAGCTAACGTTGAGGATAGGATGATGAGCCAACGTTAGTGACACTCACCTTTGTCACTAACGTTGGAGATGGCTATCATTGCCACGTTAGAAGCCACGTTAACATAGTTAACGTGGACTCTAACGTGGAAAGTAGGGGCACCTTGGAACGTTAGTGACAAAGGTAAGTGTCACTAACGTTCTCAAAGAATTGGCAAGCCTACGTTAAGAGCCATGTTAACTAAGTTAACGTGAACTCTAACGTAGGGAGGGAGGACTCTCAACGTTATTGGAAAAGGTGAGTCCCAATAACGTGTGCGAAGGACCAAGAGGCAACGTTAGTGGTCACGTTAGTGCCACTAACGTTGAAGTTAACTTGGATCATCCCTGGGTGAGGAACGTTAGTGAAAAAGGTGATTGTCACTAACGTTCTCGAACCCACACTCTCACTTAACGTTAACGTCACTAACGTCCTGAGCTAAAGACCCTTCCTACTTCACACTTTCTCTCTGCAAGTAAAGCTAAGCCCACTGCAGAAAATAACTGCTTCAAACTCAAGATCCAAAGGCCCATATCCAAGACATGAAGAATCAACTAGAAGATCAGAAGAGTAGTATATATAGGGGTAGTTTTGAATTAGGAAATAGCTTTTGGGGGATAGGAAATTTAGAACTACTCTCTGTATAATTTACTTTCTCTGTACTTCTAGTTCTAGTTTTCATGATGTATTCTCCATCTTTATTTTCCATTTCCAGAGCTATGAACAACTAAACCCCTTTCATTGGGTTAGGGAGCTCTGTTGTAATTTGATGGATCAATACTAATTTTCATTACTCTTCTTCTATCTTTTCTCTTGATTTTACTAGAAAGATTTCAATCTTCATCCAATTGGGTAGTTATCTTGGAAAATAAGCTATTCATACTTGGATCTCTTCTGAACCTTGGAAGAGGAATGAAGAGATCATGCTAGAAATACTTTCTCATGTTGGACCAAATTGGGTTTGGTTGGGTATGGTGACTAGAATCCTACCAACACTTGATTTGGGAATGCATGTGGTATAATCAGTGACCATACTTCATCTCTTCTCATGAGCAATTGACCAAGGAATTGGCTATTGATCAAGATTTGAGAGATTGAATTACCAAGGAATTGGAATTCGATCACTTAAGATTGCCAAGGAGATCAATGAATGCATTGATTGAGGAAGAGATGAAAATGAACTTGATCCGGAGAATGCAACATCTCCTAAGCCCAATGAATCCCCATTTCTGATCTTACCCATTCTCTTTAATTTCTGCAATTTACTTTCATGAGCATCTTCCCCATTCCCATTTACAATTCTGCAATTTACTTTCTGTCATTTACTTTCAGCTCTTTACTTCCAGCATTTACATTTTCTGCTATTTACTTTCCCGCCATTTAATTTCCTGCAACTCTCAAACCAAATTCTGCTTCACTCAACTAGAACATTCCTCTAATTAAAGTTGCTTGACCAATCAATCCCTGTGGGATTCGACCTCACTCTATTGTGAGTTTTTACTTGATGACAATTCGGTATACTTACCGAAGGAAAATTGTTGAGAGACAAGTTTCTGTGCTATCAAGTTTATGGCGCCGTTGCCGGGGATTGATTTTGTATCAACAATGACTAAATTGGAGGATAACTAGATTGAGCATTTTTCTTTTGTTTGATTTAAATTTCTGTTTGAGTTAATTACTTTCAGTTTTAGTTATTTTCCTCCCTTCCCCCCTACTCCTTTTTCTTAGTTATTTACCATTCAGTTCACTAACCCACTAACTGTTTGATATATTGCATCACTCACACTAACAGCAATTTTAACAAGAGTACTTTCTGCATCTATTTCCTTGCTTGTGCCTTGTTGGTTGTATGACAGGGAGAAGAAGCGGGGCTTTGACTTCCTTTGATTCTAAACCTGAGAGGACCTTCCTTAGATTAAGGAGGGAAGCAAGAGGAAAGAAAGTAGTTGGTGCTGAGGAAGAGGAGGAGTACTTTGAACCGGACATGGATGAAAACATGGAGAACCATCATGAAGAAGAGGCTCACAACCATGGCAGAGAAGGTCCAGCGCATCAAGCTGGACAAGAGAGAAGAGTTCTGGGTTCTTACTTCAACCCAAACCCAGGAAACTGTGGAAGCAGCATCCAAAGGACAACCATACATGCCAACAACTTTGAACTAAAGCCACAACTTATCACCCTTGTTCAGAACAATTGTTCATTCGGAGGAGGTGTCCAAAAAGACCCCAATCAACATCTAACCACCTTCTTGAGGATATGTGATACTGTGAAGTCTAATGGTGTTCATCCTGACACCTATAGACTACTTCTGTTCCCTTTCTCACTTAAGGACAAGGCATCTAAATGGCTAGAATCCTTCCCAAAGGAGAGTTTAGCAACCTGGAAAGATGTGGTGAACAAATTCTTAGCAAGATTCTATCCTCCTCAATGGATCAACAGGCTAAGAGCTGAGGTGCAAACATTCAGGCAGAAGGATGGTGAGACTCTATATGAAGCATGGGAGAGGTTTAAGGACCTGACAAGAAGGTGTCTACCAGATATGTTCAATGAATGGGTGCAACTACACATTTTCTATGAAGGCCTCTCTTATGAATCAAAGAAGGCAATAGACCATTCATCCGGGGGATCTCTGAACAAGAAAAAGACCATTGAAGAAGCCATAGATGTCATTGAGACAGTAGCGGAGAATGACTACTTCTATGCTTCTGAAAGAGGCAACACTAGAGGAGTAATGGAGCTAAACAATGTGGATGCACTGCTGGCCCAAAACAAGCTTATTACCAAGCATCTGGCTGACCTCACCAAGAAGATGGAGAGGAACCAAGTGGCAGCAATCACCACCTCATCAGCAATCCAAGAGGGAGCGAATGCTGAGGCAGAGGAGGAGCAAGAACAAGCCAACTACATTGGAAACTCACCCAAGCAGACCCATGATCCTTACTCCAAAACGTACAACCCTGGTTGGAGGAATCACCCAAACTTTGGGTGGGGAAATCAACAAGATCAAAGCCAAGATCAGAGACGTCACAACCCCAACAACCATGCAGCTCACCAACATTCCACACAGAGATCATATCAACACCATCCTAACAACACCTCTCCACATCCATACCATAACCAAAAGGACCCAAATCACCCATCCACTCTCAACTCACCATCATCTAAAGATAGACTCTCCAAAATTGAGACTCTGCTTGAGGGCATATGCAAAGAGATTCAAGATAATAAGGTATTCAAAGAGGAGGTGCGAGCTAGTATCAAGAACCAGGGAGACACCATCAAGAGGCTGGAATTTCAAGTGGGATACTTATCTGAAAAGATTCCCAAACCTACTGATAGCTTCCCAAGTGACACAGAGAAAAATCTGAGAGGTGAAGCAAAGAAAGTCAGATGGGAAGATTGCAAGATGGTTACTTTAAGTAATAAGGAGACTGAGGAAAAGCAAAACAAGCCATTAGAATAACTTGGAGAGACATCAGCAAAGAAACAGGAAAAGGATCACCAAGAACCCAAAATTTCACAAAAAGAGCTGACACAGAAGGAGCTGCTGAAACTCTATGCACCTTTTCCCCAATTACTCAATGGTGCTATAGAAAAGAGAATATACTCAAGGTTTCTTGACCTATTTACATCCTTCCATGTAAACATACCATTCATCAAGGCCCTCCAACAAATGCCCTCACATATTAAGTATATGAAGGAGCTGCTGACCAGGAAAAGCTCACTCAAGGGAGGACAAAAAATAGTGATGAATAAGGAGTGCAGTGCTCTCATTCAACCAGAGTTGCCTATAAAAAGGAAGGACCCAGGGAGTTTTCACATCCCCTGTGCCATAGGAGAAACAATGTTTGATAAAGCACTCTGCGATTTGGGAGCAAGCATTAACTTAATGCCTTTATCCCTTATGAAAAGGCTGCAGATCAACGAGATAATACCCACAGATGTAGTTATTAGGCTGGCTGACAAAACTCAAAAACAAGTAGTAGGAGTGGTTGAAAATGTGCTGGTGAAGGTGGGAAAATACATCCTTCCCACAGACTTTGTCATCTTGGACATGGAAGAAAGTCACACTCACCCAATCATATTGGGAAGACCGTTCTTAGCTACAGCCAGATCACTCATAGATGTGGAGCGAAGGGAGCTAATTTTGAGGATCCATGATGAACAACTCTGATTCAATGTCTTCAAACTCTCACAAGAAACAGATCATAATGAGATACTGAGGGAGGAGGCAAGCACTGAAGCACAACCAACACCTCTGGGAAACCACTTGGTTGAAGAACAAGGCAATCAGTAGCTGTCACAGCTCAAGGAAAATAAGGAGGAACCTAAACCACCAGAGTCATATGAGACCAGTAACAAAATTCCCTTAGAAGAGGAGGTCACAAAGAGCAATGCAACATCAAAAGGGACAAAGAAGAAGGCACCAAGGAGGTTGAGGAACAAGAAGATCCCTACAGAGGACTTCTCTCCAGGGGATAAAGTAATCTCAGCTTACTTCCCAGATATTCCACCTCATCTCCCCACTATCTGGTGCACGAAATTGTAATGTCAATGTTCACATTACTCTCTTACAACTTCGCACAACTAACTAGCAAGTGCACTGGGTCGTCCAAGTAATACCTTACGTGAGTAAGGGTCGAATCCCACGGAGATTGTTGTTTTGAAGCAAGCTATGGTTATCTTATTATTCTTAGTCGGGATGCCAACAATAGTGTCTTTCAAGTTCAATTGTAAAAAAAATGAGAGGGCATAAATATAAATACTTATTGTGCAATGATGGAGAATATGTTGGAGTTTTGGAGATGCTTTGTCTTCTGAAATTCTGCTTTCCTCTGTTTTCTAATTCACGCATGCAAGTCCTCCTATGGCAAGCTGTGTGTTTGGTGGATCACCGTTGTCAATGGCTACCATCCATCCTTCCAGTGAAAAGGGTCCAGGTGCCCTGTCACCGCACGGCTAATCATCTGCAGGTTCTCAATCGTATCGGAATAAGATTTACTATCCTTTTGCGTCTGTCACTACGCCCAGCACTCGTGAGTTTGAAGCTCGTCACAGTCATTCAATCCCTGAATCCTACTCGGAATACCACAGACAAGGTTTAGACTTTCCGGATTCTCTTGAATGCTGCCATCAATCTAGCTTATACCACGAAGATTCTGATTAAGAGATCCAAGAGATATTCATTCATTATACGGTGAACGGGAGTGGTTTTTAGGCACGCGTTCGTGGGTGAATAATGATGATTGTCATGTTCATCACATTCATGTTGAAGTGCGAATGGATATCTTAGATAGGAACACGCATGTTTGAATAGAAAACAGAAACACTTGCATTAATTCATCGAGACACAGCAGAGCTCCTCACCCCCAACAATGGAGTTTAGAAACTCATGCTGTCAAAGAGTACAAAATTCAGATCTAAAAATGTCATGAGATACAAAATAAATCTCTAAAAGTTATTTAAATATTAAACTAGTAACCTAGGTTTATAGAAAATGAGTAAACTATGATAGATAGTGCAGAAATCTACTTCTGGGGCCCACTTGGTGTGTGTTGGGACTGAGACTAAAGCTTCTCACGTGCCTGGGCTGTGTTGGGCATTCAACGCTGTAACGACCCAACTTTCAATACGTCATGATCGTACCAAAAGTAAGGCGTTACTGACCTGTTTTCCTTATTAACTATTTACTATTAAGCCTTTAGTTTGATATTGCGATTCAATTTTAGTAAAAATACCAGAAATTTTTGTTTTTATTAATTAAAATCATATAGCAAACATCACCAAGTAATAATAATCACATAATTATTAATAATAGTAATATTATACAAAAGAATTTAAATAAAATTCAGGTATAACTCCTATCCCTCTGCATAAAATAAAAACTAAAGCTACAAAGGCAAGGGAATTCTATGAAAGAAACTCAAGTTATAAACTTAACTCATAAGTAAATTCTAGAATCGCCCGCAGCTTCAAACTGAATCTTCAAACCTGTGTCACTGAAAGGGTGGAAGATTTTGGGGTGAGAACAAACCACACGTTCTCAGTAGGGAATGGGAATGCCGTAAAAGTAATGATTGACATGCAAATAATTAACTTTGCTTAATAAACCCTCTTCGTCAAACCCTTTGAAATACTTTTTAATCTTACTTTAGATAAATAGTTACTTTCTTTAGATTTCTAAACCCAAAACAGATCTCAATCACAATTTGTCATATTAAATATCTTTTAGCCACATAATTGATTCTCAGTCACAATTGATTCTCAGTCACAACAAACAGTTATTAATCAGTTCTATATATTCATAGACTACTAGCACAAGTAAGAAACTCAATTCAACAGACAAACAAATCACAATAAAACAAACAACACAATCGCAAAGAAGTAATACAAGCAAACACAACCAAAAGCAAATGCACAACCAATATGATGCATGTCTGTCCTAAGCAAGCCATGAGCTCACGTGTCGGTTTACACCCTGCAGCCCGACATTACCTAGGAACAAGTCCCAGATATGGCTTCCCTTTGTGTCCTTCGTGCATATGTGTCAGTGGTAAGAATACCGCTCCTTCGTGACTACCGGCAGTCGGCGCAAAGCCCGACCCCATAATATACGCACAAGGGGAAACAGTGATCCTCAGTTCCTGGGCGTCCCCGAGATCATTTCACAAACAAAACAGAGATCTTCAGTTCGTGGGTTATACCCGAGATCAATACACAATAACATAGCGATCTTCAGTTCGTGGGTTATACCTGAGATCAATACACAGCAAACATTGATCTTCAGTTCATGGGCTATACCCGAGATCAACATACAACAATTCATGGGTTATTCCCGTAATCAATGATTATCAGTTCGTGGGTTTTTCCCGCATATAAAACAAATAACAATCTATAGGTTTTCCCCGAGATCAATGATCATTCAGTTCATGGGTACTTCCCGTATTTTACCACTTTTCATTTTCCTTTCTAAAACTCAACAATCCATATATCAGTTCCCCATTCTCTTTTCCCTTTGAATCCTTAACATATTTTCTTAAACCTTCCTTAACTTTCTCAAGCATTCGTTCGCAAAAATCTCAATCATCAATTCAGTTCATAATCTCTGCTTTAGCAACCTTGAGTCAAGCCAACTTTAAAACTATTTTTCAGTTTAGTCCTCTATCAAAAGACTCAAGAAAATCATTTATTTTAATTTCATTAAACACCTTTCAAAACATAGCCTCTCATTAGAAGTAATCAAATAAAACTTAAATAATCATTTTTCAAATCCAAATCTTCTAAAATAACTTCTCAAATAAAACCTCAAATTTTATAAAATTTCGGCAGCACCTCCCCTAAAACTCGGACTTAGCCACCCCTTACGGGTTCCCTCTTTCTCAACAAGTCTCCCCCTTTCCTCAACAACTACCAAATAAGAGGTTCTCAAATCAGTCAGAAAATTCACAATTTACAATAGCCAACAGTTCGTTCATAACCCACAATTCCCACATAACCCATCAATTCGTAACTAACTTTCACTTATCATAGGATTCTTTCAAAATTAAACTCAATAAACTAGTATTCCAAGAAACTTGGTGTTGAGGTAATTTGGTCACAATAAAAACTTGTACCATCTCTCTTAAAATTCTGTTATTGTTTCCTAAGAAAATGCAGAAAAACAGCAGCAAGTAGTATGTTTGATAAATTCCTTAAAAATCCAGTTTTCACCCAATGCCATTCAAAATTCACGACCTCAAACAAGGCTCTTTTAGCTTTTTATTGAATCAAATTCCAGATTAATACCATGTCATATGAAAAAGTTATGAAGTGAGAAACACAGCCAGGCCTTTTAGAATTCGGTTTCCAAAATCCAGTGAGTTATCCATACTCTTTTCAACATATCTACTTGGTTAAATAGGATATTGACATGAAATTTAAATTGAAGATTGTGGACACAGGAATCTTGAAAATTCCGTTGGTTTCAGCTCAAATACTTTCCAGAATTAAAAGTTAAGTGAGTTGGAAATTGGTGCTTCTGCAGTAAAGAAACAGAATTTTCTGCAGAAACCATCAATCTTCAAAAATTCATTTCTCCCAAAATACTAATCAATAAATTCTGAATTTTTTATGAGATGCTCAAAACACAGTAAAGTTTCATGCAAAAATAGTTTCATTCAAGTATATGACCTGGGATGCTCCCAGAAATTGATTCTTTCTACTGTCATGTATGCAGAAATTTTGCCGTAAGCATTTTCAACAACCTTACTTATCAAAAACCACATTTGAACTTATAACCCTTCCAAAATCACACGTTTAACCTCTTTCCAGTTATTCAAAATTGTCTTCATTGCCAACACAGCCCAAGAACCCAGAATCAATAATTCACACGATGTCAAGTACTTAAGCATCATCAAACCTTTTCTTTTCTACACTATGCCAAGCATAATTTTCCATATACACTCATCATCATTCAAACACACAATAACTCATCAATTCACACCAGCAAGCTCAGCAACAAAAGTAACACCATTTATTCTATCCCTTACAACATTCAGTACGCACAATCATCAAATCAATCACCAACTACAGTTATAATTCAACTCAATTCCATCCATATCAGAGAAAACAATATCAATTACAACTTCAAACACTCACAACAAAGCCCAAAGACATTCGCAGCCTTAACCTGAATTCAATAATCCAATTGAAGCACTAACACAACATCAAACTTACTCCAAATTTCACAACCTCAACCATCATCACAATAATCCCAAACCAAACACAAATCTAACTCAGCTCATCAATTACCATTACGACAACTCTTCAATAGTTAACTCTTCAAATTTCAATTTAACAAGTATTATCAAATGAATCACCATTCACAGCTCAAAATGTTCACAACTAACTAACTAATTTCAAATGCATTTCAAGTCATTCATGACAATTAAGAAATTCTAAACCATTGTTAACCATTTGCACTTATTCAAATAACTTGGTGGGCATTCTAAATTAAAAACGTTAAATCCCCTACCTCAATGTCGCGTTAACAATGCAATCAAACCAAACATCAGCCTCAATAACATTTTTCTGATGAGTTCCCTTCCTCCGGCAACAACACAGCAGCTCCGAACCTACGTAGCAGCGTCAGAATCATCAAGGGCAGCTCCAACGTTGGTTTCCAGCGGCTCCAACGGCAATACCCACGGCGGCAAAGATTCAGGTAACTGCGAAAATCAAAAGCAGAGGAAGAACAGAGGACAACCGTGAGCAGGGACAAGGATGAATTACATCAGAGTCAAAATAGCAACTTCGGCGACCCTCACCGGCAAGAACAGAACCAACGTAACTTTAAGGGGCTGAGATAGCAAACCCTAAGAAACAGAAACGGAATTTTGGGGTAGCAGCAGCGGTGCTGGTGGCTCAAAGCAGCAAGAACGCGATGCCGGATCACCTCCCGTGACGACAAGGTTCGCCGACGGCAGAGGCGCAACCAGAAGCTTCGGCAGCGACGGATCTGGTGGTGGTTCAGACGAAGACAACGCCGGCGACTGGGAGAAACTAGCTCCGACGGCGCACGGGTTTCCTTCCTCCTCCTCTCTTTAATCGCGTCACTCCCTCTCTCCGCGGCGGTGGCACGGCAGCAGTGACGAGCTTCAGCAGCGGCGAATCACTGGCGACGGAGGTTTGGCAGTGGTGAACGGCTTCTCTTCCTCTGTGCGCACTCTGCTCCTCCCTTCCACCAATCAGCGACAGCAACGCAGATAGGGTGTGGCGTGACGGCAACGGAACAGCGGCACGATGGTGGCGGCTGCGCGCGGGCAAGGCTGGGCGACGCTGGCGATGGTGGCGTGGGATCCTTGCGTGCGGCAGTCCGGCGGCCATGGCGGCGCGGCAGCAACTCTTTCCTCTCTCTTTGCTCTCTGTTTCCGTTTCTACGTTAGGTTTAGGAAGAAAAGGGGGTATGGTGCGGCTGAAGGGAGAAGAAAAGGTAGGTTAGGGTTTCTCATTAGGAACTTAGGGTTTTCAATTTGGGAAATTAGGGTTTCTGAGTTTGATTTGGGAATTAGGGTTAGAAATTAGGATTTTATAAAAGAATATGGATAGATATGAATAGATATTTTGATAAAATTGAATAGTAGAGTAATTTTAGAATCAAATATACTCTATTAAAAATATTTAGGAACATTATTTATCAAGATATTGCTAAGTTCAATTAATTATTTCTAATTTACATTATAAAATGAACAAGTTAATTATATTTTGTAAAGTACAATTTAAATTCAAATATCAATTTTCTAGATTAAATCATACAAGTCTCTATTATTTTTCTATCTCCGAAACTTTAATTTCAATTTATAAAATCATTAATTATAATAAAAATTGTACATAAATATGAATTGACTTAAACTTAAAGTATTTATAAATATCAATCTAATCATTTCTAATAAAATAATTTCTAGGAGTTCAAGTTAATAATATAATTTATTCAAAATAGAATTTATTTAAATTAAATTATACAATTTTTTTTTATTTTTCAATTACCAAAATTATAATTTCATTTATACCAAATATCTAATAAAGATTATACAAAAATTCTAATTAATTTAAACTCCAATTATTATGAAACTCCATTTAATTACCTTTAGTAAAATAATTTTCTTAAAATAAATCACAAATAACTAATTATTTAATTTTCAAAAACTAGGGTTGTTACAAACGCCAGGATGTAACCTGTTTCTGGCGTTGAACTCCAACTTGTAACGTGTTTCTGGCGCTGGACGCCAGACTGCAACATGGAACTGGCGTTGGACGCCAGTTTACGTCATCTATCCTAGAGCAAAGTATGGACTATTATATATTGCTGGAAAGCCCTGGATGTCTACTTTCTAACGCAATTAGAAGCATGTCAATTGAACTCTTGTAGCTCCAGAAATTCCATTCCGAGTGTAGAGAGGTCAGGATCCAACAGCATCAGCAGTCCTTTTTCAGCTTGAATCAGATTTTTGCTCAGCTCCCTGAATTTCAGCCAGAAATAACCTGAAATTACAGAAAAACACACAAACTCATAATTAAGTCCAGAAATATGAATTTTTCCTAGAAACTAATGAAAATAAACCAAAAACTAACTAAAACACACTAAAAACTATATGAAATTAACCCCAAAAAGCGTATAAAATATCCGCTCATCACAACACCAAACTTAAAATGTTGCTTGTCCTTAAGCAACTAGATAAATAATATAGAACACAAATGAGTCAAGAAACAATAATATCTCAGAGTTTTTGAGTGAATCTCAGATTCTAATTAAATGAGCGGGGCTAGTAGCTTTTTGCTTCCGAACAGTTTTGGCATCTCACTTTATCCATTGAAGCTCAGAATGATTGGCATCTATAGGAACATAAAATTCAGATAGTGTTATTGATTCTCCTAGTTCAATATGTTGATTCTTGAACACAACTACATTTATGAGTCTTGGCCGTGGCCCTAAGCACTTTGTTTTCCAGTATTACCACTGGATACATAAATGCCACAGACACATGATTGGGTGAACCTTTTCAGATTGTGACTCAGCTTTGCTAAAGCACCCAATTAGAGGTGCCCAGGGTTCTTAAGCACACTCTTCTCTTTGCTTTGGACCTTGACTTTAACCGCTCAGTCTCAAGTTTTCACTTGACACCTTCACGCCACAAGCACATGGTTAGGGACAGCTTGGTTTAGCCGCTTAGACCAAGATTTGATTTCCTTAGGCCCTCCTATTCACTGATGCTCAAAGTCTTGGATCCTTTTTATTACCATTGCCTTTTGATTTTAAGGGTTATTGGCTTTTTCTGCTTGCTTTTTTTTTCTGCAAGCTTTGTATTCACTGCTTTTTCTTGCTTCAAGAATCATTTTTATGATTTTTCAGATTACCAATAACATGTCTCATGTTTATTATTCTTTCAAGAGCCAACATATTTAACATTCAAGAACATCAAATTCCAAAGACATATGCACTGTTCAAGCATTCATTCAGAAGGCAGAAAGCATTGCCACCACATGTAAACAATTAGAATTTGTTTTATTAAAAACTCGAAAATTATTGCCTCCTTGTTCTAAAGAAAATCTTCTATTTTATTCATGTTTAATGATGATGAGAAAAATAAATTATAGCTTAATGGGGGATGAAATCAAAATATAAATACTAATTACCATTATATGACTCCTAAAGGAAACTCAAATAATAGAAAAAAAGTTATCACAGGGTTAAGGTTAAGATCAGAACTCAACAACCTTGACTTTGGGAAGCGGATGCCTCTTTAGTCTGTGGGGTGCTTGGCCCTTCAAGAGATAGTTTCTGACGCTTTAGTTCTCTTAATTCACGCCCTTGCACCTCTTGTTCTCTGAGCAGTTTGCAAAGCGTGCTGTTTTGATTTTGCTGTTCTTCCTTCAATTGGTCCATGGTTTCTTGCAACTTAGTGACAGATGCCTCAAGATGCTCCCAGTATTCAAATTGAGGGAGTTCTGGTAGGAATTCTTGCGCCCTCCTCTTGATGGGGTCATCTTGCATTTGTTTTTTTTTCATTGTGATTTTAGTGATTGGTTGCTCCACTAAGATATACTCTGTTATTCCCATCTTTACTCCAGCATCTTTGCAGAGCATAGATATTAGGCTTGGATAAGCCAACCTGGCATCCTTGGAGTTCTTGTTGGCAAGTATGTAGAATTCAAATGGGATCAGTTGATGAACTTCTACTTCTTTTTCCAATATAATGTAATGGATCATCACTGCTCTTCTAATATTGACTTCAGAACGGTTGCTGGTGGGCAATATAGAATGCCCAATGAAGTCCAGCCATCCTCTGGCGACTGGTTTGAGATCTTCTCTCTTGAGTTGATTTGGGGCACCCTTCGTGCTGGTGGTCCACCTGGCTCCAGGGATGCATATATCCTCTAGAATCTTATCCAGGCCCTTGTTTGTTCTCATCATTCTCCTATTGAAGGAGTCTGGGTCATCTTTCAGCTGAGGTAGCTTAAAGATCTCCCTGATTTTGTCAGGGTGGATGTGAACAATCTTTCCTCTGACCACAGTCCTATAGTCATAGAGGGCAGCTCCAGATATTCTCTGCCTGTCTGTTTGCCACAGATTAGCGTAGAATTCTTGAACTATATTCCTTCCTACTTTCGTTTCAGAATTAGCTAGGACTTCCCAGTTCCTGTTTCGAATCTGCTCTTGGATCTCCAGATATTCATCTTCTTTCAGATCGAACTTGACTTCCGGGATCACAGATCTTAGACCCATTATTTTGTAGTAATGGTCTGAATGTTCTTTGGTTAAGAACCTCCCTTGATTCCAAAGTGGTTTTAGAACACTTTCTTTCTTGCCTTTTGGAGTGGGTTGTTTTCCTTTAGGAGCCATGATCTTAGTGGGTATGGTTTAGTGATCACGGATAAACACACCAAACTTAGAGGATTGCTTGTCCTCAAGCAAAAGAAAAGAAAGGAGAGGGATAGAAGGAGAGCTAGTGTTGAATGGTGGATGAGAGGAAGGAGGCCGAATGTGTTTTTAAAAGGGAGGGGGTGGGTTTTCGAAAATAGGGAGAAAGATAAGATAGAAGATATGATTTAAAAAGATATAACTATGATAAGAAAAGATGTAATTTAAAATTGAAAAGATATGAAAGATATTTGAAAAAGATAAATTTGGATTTTTGAAAAAGATAATATGGAGATTTGAAAAAGATATTGATTAGTTGAAAAGATTTTTGAATGAGAAGAGATGGATTTGTTTTGAAAATTTGAAAAAGAGTTGAATTGGATTGAAAAAAAAGGATTTGTGCTTATGGATTAAGATACATTTGATATATTTTTATTTTTTTAGTAGGTTTTTTAGAAATTAGGGATTTTAGAAATCAGGGTTTGTAACATGTTTATGCAAGAAATCATGAATTGAAACATGAAAATTAAGCTTAAAATGAAAAATATGAAGAAAAAACGAATTTACCTCCTCCCCACCATTCTGGCGTTTGAACGCCCAAACGCTGCATGTTTTGGGCGTTCAACGCCCAAATGCTGCTTCTCCTGGGCGTTCAACACCCAGCTGTTGCTTCTTTCTGGCATTGAACGCCAGGAACTCTTTTGTCACTGGGCATTTTTCTGAACGCCCAGGACGCTGTAAATCTGGCGTTAAACGCCCAGAAGGAGCTTCTTTCTGGCGTTTAATGCCCAGATGGCTATCCTTATTGGCGTTTTCTTGCCAGTGAGCTCTTTTTCTCTGTTTTGTGTGAAGAATCCTTCTGTAATCCTGTAAACTTATACAATTGACTCTTTACCTTAGTATTAATGAATAGGGCAAAATGCTTAGAGGAAGTGATGCCCCATGGCTGGGTTGCCTCCCAGCAAGCGCTTCTTTATTGTCTTTAGCTGGACTTTGCTGAGTTTTTAATCTAGCCTCAGCCTTGAGCACTCTTACTCAACATTGCCTCCAAGATAGTGCTTGATTCTCTGTCCATTAACAATGAAATTCTTATCAGAATCAATATCTTGAAGCTCCACATAACCATATGGTGATACACTTGTAATCACATATGGTCCTCTCCACCGGGACTTCAGTTTCCCGGGGAATAGCCTGAGCCTAGAGTTAAATAACAGAACATTTTGTCCTGGTTCAAAGATTCTAGATGACAGCTTTCTGTCATGCCACCTTTTTTATTTCTCTTTGTAAAGCTTGGCATTTTCGAAAGCAGTGACTCTGAATTTCTCTAGCTCATTCAGCTGGAGCAATCTTTTTTCTCCAGCTAATTTGGCATCAAAGTTTAGGAATCTGGTTGCCCAGTAGGCTTTATGTTCCAGTTCCACGGGCAGGTGGCATGCCTTACCATACACAAGTTGGTATGGAGAGGTCCCTATAGGTGTCTTGAATGCTGTTCTATAAGCCCACAGAGCATCATCCAAGCTTCGTGCCCAATCCTTTCTACGGGTACTCACAGTCTGTTCCAGGATTCTTTTTAGTTCTCTGTTAGAAACTTCAGCTTTTCCATTTGTCTGCGGATGATATGGAGTTGCCACCTTATGGCGAATCCCATACTGGACCATGGCAGAGTAAAGCTGTTTGTTGCAGAAGTGAGTGCCCCCATCACTGATTAGTACCCTAGGGACACCAAATCTACTGAATATATGTTTCTGGAGGAACTTTAGTACTGTTTTAGTATCATTGGTGGGTGTGGCAATGGCTTCTACCCATTTTGATACATAGTCAACTGCCACCAGAATATAAGTGTTTGAGTATGATGGTGGAAAAGGCCCCATGAAATCAATTCCCCATACATCAAGCAACTCAAACAGTACTAAAACACTTATAGAGTATGGCATAACTATGAGGCAAATTACCAGCTCTCTGGCAACTGTCACAGTTACGTACAAACTCTCGGGAATCTCTATAGAGTGTAGGCCAGTAGAAACCACATTGGAGGATCTTGTGGCTGTTCGCTCACCTCCGAAATGGCCTCCATATTGTGATCCATGGCAATGCCATAGGATCCTCTGCGCTTCTTCTCTAGGCACACACCTACGGATTATTCCGTCTGCACATCTCTTAAAGAGATAGGGTTCATCCCACAAGTAGTACTTTGCATCAGTAATTAATTTTTTCTTTTGTTGCCTGCTGTACTCCTTGGGAATGAACCTTGCAGCTTTGTAGTTTGCAATGTCTGCAAACCATGGTAATTCCTGAATGGCGAACAAATGCTCATCCGGAAAGGTTTCAGAGATCTCAATAGAGAGGGAGGTCGCCCCTTCCACTGGTTCTATTCGGGACAGATGGTCAGCCACTTAGTTTTCTGTCCCTTTTCTGTCTCTTATTTCTATATCAAACTCTTGCAGAAGTAACACCCATCTTATGAGTCTGGGTTTTGAATCCTGCTTTGTGAGTAGATATTTAAGAGCAGCATGATCTGTGTACACAATCACCTTTGATCCTACTAAGTATGATCTAAACTTGTCAGTGGCATAAACCACTGCAAGCAATTCTTTTTCTGTGGTTGTGTAATTTTTCTGGGCATCATTCAGAACATGGCTAGCGTAATAAATGACATGCAAAAGCTTGTCATGCCTCTGTCCCAGTACTGCACCAATGGCGTGATCACTGGCATCACACATTAATTCAAATGGCAATGTCCAGTCTGGTGCAGAGATAACTGGTGCTGTGACCAGCTTAGCTTTCAGAGTTTCAAACGCCTGTAGGCATTCTGTGTCAAACACAAATGGCGTGTCAGCAGCTAGCAGGTTGCTTAGAGGTTTTGCAATTTTTGAAAAATCCTTTATAAACCTCCTATAGAATCCTGCATGCCCCAGAAAGCTTCTGATTGCCTTAACATTGGCAGGTGGTGGTAATTTTTCAATTACCTCTATTTTAGCTTGATCCACCTCTATTCCCTTGTTTGAAATTTTATGCCCAAGGACAATTCCTTCAGTCACCATAAAGTGACATTTTTCCCAGTTTAAAACCAGGTTGGTCTCTTGGCATCTTTTCAAAACCAGTGTTAGGTGATCAAGACAGGAGCTAAATGAGTCTCCATATACTGAGAAGTCATCCATGAAGACTTCCAGAAATTTTTCCACCATATCAGAGAAAATAGAGAGCATGCATCTCTGAAAGGTTGCAGGCGCATTACACAGCCCGAAAGGCATCCTTCTGTAAGCAAATATTCCAGATGGACATGTGAATGCTGTTTTCTCTTGATCCTGGGGATCTACTGCAATTTGGTTGTAGCCTGAATAGCCATCCAAAAAGTAGTAGTAATTATGACCTGCTAGTCTTTCTAGCATCTGGTCTATGAATGGTAAAGGAAAATGATCCTTTCTGGTGGCTGTATTGAGCCTTCTGTAATCAATACACATGCGCCACCCTGTAACTGTTCTTGTAGGAACCAGTTCATTTTTTTCATTATGAATCACTGTCATGTCTCCCTTTTTAGGGACAACTTTAACAGTACTCACCCAGGGGCTATCAGAAATAGGATAAATAATCCCAGCCTCCAGTAATTTAGTGACCTCTTTCTGCACCACTTCCTTCATGGATGGATTTAGCCGCCTCTGTGGTTGAACCACTGGCTTAGCATCATCCTTCAATAGGATTTTGTGCATGCATCTAGCTGGGCTTATGCCCCTAAGGTCACTTATGGACCACCCAAGAGCTGCCTTGTGTGTCCTTAGCACTTGGATTAGTGCTTCCTCTTCCTGTGGATTTAAAGCAGAGCTTATGATCACTGGAAAAGTATCACCTTCTCCCAGAAATGCATATTTCAGGGATGGTGGTAATGGTTTGAGCTTGGGTTTAGGAGGTTTTTCCTCTCCCTGAGGAAATTTCAAAGGCTTTTTCAATTCCTCTGAATCCTCTAGATCAGGTGGAACATCTTTAAAGATGTCTTCCAGCTCTGATTCGAGACTCTCAGCCATGTTGATCTCCTCCACCAGAGAGTCATTAAGATCAACTTTCATGCAGTCCCATTTCTAAGCCCAATGAATCCCCATTTCTGATCTTACCCATTCTCTTTAATTTCTGCATTTTACTTTCATGAGCATCTTCCCCATTCCCATTTACAATTCTGCAATTTAATTTCCGTCATTTACTTTCATCTCTTTACTTCCAGCATTTACATTTTCTGCTATTTACTTTCCCGCCATTTAATTTCCTACAACTCTCAAACCAAATTCTGCTTCGCTCAACTAGAACATTCCTCTAATTAAAGTTGCTTGACCAATCAATCCCTGTGGGATTCGACCTCACTCTATTGTGAGTTTTTACTTGACGACAATTCGGTATACTTGCCGAAGGAAAATTGTTGAGAGACAAGTTTCCGTGCTATCAGTTTTCCAACTAGGATCTGGGATGGAATGACTGTGATGAGCTTTTAACTTGCGAGTGTTGGGCGTAGTGACAGACACAAAAGGATCAATGGATCCTATTCCAACATGAGTGAGAACCGACAGATGATTAGCCGTGCGGTAACAGTGCATTTGGACCATTTTCACTGAGAGGACGGATGGTAGCCATTGACAACGGTGATCCACCAACATACAGCTTGCCATGGAAGGAGCCTCGCGTGCATGAATAAAAAGACAGTAGGAAAGCAGAGATTCAGAAAACAGAGCATCTCCAAAACCTCAACCTGTTCTCAATTACTGCATAACAAGTATTATTTATTTTATGTCATTTACTCTTTATAAACCCAACCATTTTTATTACTAATTTCCTGACTAAGTTACAAGATAACCATAGCTTGCTTCAAGCCGACAATCTCCGTGGGATTGACCCTTACTCACGTAAGGTATTACTTGGATGACCCAGTGCACTTGCTGGTTAGTGGTACGAGTTGTGAAAAGTGTGATTTACAATTTCATGCACCAAGTTTTTGGCGCCGTTACCGGGGATTGTTCGAGTTTGGATAACTGACGGTTTATTTTGTTGCTTAGATTAGGAAAATTTTTTTTTTTGGTTTAGAGTCTTTCGTTTGAGTTTAGTTTTATATTTTAAGTTTGGTTTCAATTGCATAAGTTTATTTTTCTTTCAATTTTTTTCGAATTATTAGTGCTCAGAGTATAAAAATTTTTAAGTTTGGTGTCCTTTGTGTTTCTGTTTTCTTAAAAATTTTTCAAAAGTTGCTATCAGTGTTCATCTTGATATTCAAAGTTTTCCTGTTTGTTTTCTTTGTTTTGATAAAAAAATTCTAAATTTGGTGTCATTTCATTATTTTTCTCTTTCCTCATTAAATTCAAAATCCCTTTCAAAAATCATATCCAAAGAGTACTAATCAGTGATGGGAGCACCCATTTCTGCAATAAACAGTTTTACTCTGCTATGGTTCGATATGGAATTAGCCACAAAGTAGCAACTCTATATCATCCACAGACAAATGGGCAGGCTGAAGTCTCTAACAGAGAACTAAAGAGAATCTTGGAACGGACTGTAATTGCCCGTAGAAAGGATTGGGCAAAGAGCTTGGATGATGCTCTGTGGGCATACAGAACAGCATTCAAGACTCCTATAGGAACCTTTCCATACCAGCTTGTGTATGGCAAGGCCTGTCATCTGCCTGTGGAACTGGAATATAAAGCCTACTGGGCAACCAGATTCCTAAACCTGGATGCTAAGTTAGCTGGTGAGAAAAGATTGCTCCAGCTAAATGAGCTAGAGGATTTCAGACTCAATGCTTTTGAAAATGCAAAAATTTATAAGGAAAAAGCAAAAAAGTGGCATGACAAGAAATTGTCATCCAGAGTCTTTGAGCCAGGACAAAAAGTTCTGTTGTTCAACTCTAGGCTCAGATTATTCCCCGGGAAATTAAAATCCTGGTGGAGGGGACCATATGTGATTACAGGAGTGTCACCATATGGATATGTTGAGCTTCAAGATATTGATTCTGACAAAAAGTTCATTGTTAATGGACAGAGAATCAAACATTATCTTGAAAGTAATTTTGAGCAAGAATGCTCAAACTGAGGCTTGAATGAAGCTCAGTAAAGGTCCAGCTAAAGACAATAAAGAAGCGCTTGCTGGGAGGCAACCTAGCCATTAGCAAGTTATTTGTTTTAATTAATACTTGTAGAAGTTTGATATACATTTTTCTTCAAAGGTTAATCACCAAAACTGAAGGAATTGATAGAGTTAGAGAAGGATTCAGTTCAAAAAGCAGAGAAAAGGAGCTTGCTGACAAGAAAATGCCAGTAAAGGGCATTTTGGGCGTTAAATGCCAGAATGGGTACCATTCTGGGTGTTTAACGCCAGAATTGCAGCATCCTGGGCGTTCAGCAAAATGCCCAGTGATAAAGGGGTTTCTGGTGTTTAACGCCAGCCAGTGTACCTGGCTGGGCGTTAAACGCCCATAATGGCCAACAATTGGTCGTTAAACGCCAGAATGGATAGACGTTTAACGCCAGAAAGGCAGGGGGAGGAGATTTTGTTTCCAACTTCAAATTTTTTCAAATTTTCATGTTTTGATTCATACTTTTCTACATAAACATGTTTCAAACTTTCATCATTCACCCTCAATTTTCAAAAATTCAAACTTTTTCTAAATCTCTTTTCAATTTTCTTCCAAATCCTTCTCAAATCTTCTTCAAAAACTCAATTATCTTCTCAATTTCTTTCCAAATCTTTTTTAACTCATCATATCATCTCTTAATTCTTAGATGCATAACCAAATTTTCAGATTTAACATCTTTATATCTTTTTGAATTACAAATCTCATCTTTTTCATATCATTATTTTATTTTCTTCCATCAATCATATCTCTATGTCATATCTCTTTCAAATTTTTTGAATCCCTCCCCTCCTCCTATAAATATACATTCGGCCATCCCCTCCTCTCCACCATTTGAATTTGCCTCTTCTCCTCTCTCTCCCCTTTCCTTTCTTTTGCTTGAGGGCAAGCAAACCTCTAAGTTTCGTGTTTTTTTTCGTGATCACTGAGCTAAGACTCATCAAGATTATGGCACCTAAGGGAAAACAAACCAAATCAAGAGGCAATAAAGAGAATACTCCAAAGAGTCTTTGGAATCAAGAGAGGTTCCTAACCAAAGAACATGCAGACCATTACCACAAAATAATGGGTCTGAGGTCAGTGATCCCAGAAGTTAAATTCAATCTGAAAGAAGATGAATATTCGGAGATCCAAGAGCAAATTTGAAACAGAGGATGGGAAATTCTAGCTAATCCTGAAACAAAGGTTGGAAGAAACATGGTTCAGAAATTCTACTCGAATCTGTGGCTAACAGATAAGCAGAGAATAACTGGAACTGCCTTTCATACCTACCGAACCATGGTCAGAGGGAGGCTTATTTACTTCCATCTGGACAAAATAAGAGAGGTCTTCAAATTGCCTCAACTACAAGATGACCCAGAATCCTTTAATAGGAGAATGGTGAGAGTAGATAAGGGGTTGGATCAAGTTCTAGAGGACATATGCCTCCTTGGAACTAAGTGGATAACCAATTCAAAAGGTGTCCCAAACCAACTCAAGCGGGGAGATCTCAAACCAGTTGCAAGAGGCTGGTTGGACTTCATTGGGCATTCTATATTGCCCACTAGCAACTGCTCTAAGGTCACTGTCAAAAGAGCAGTGATGATTCATTGTATTATGCTTGGAAAAGAAGTGGAGATTCATCATCTGATTTCTTGTGAAATTTACACAATTGCAAACAAGAACTCCACTGAAGCTAAACTGGCCTACCCAAGCTTAATTTCTCTGCTATGTAAAGATGCTGGGGTAAGGATGGGAGTAGATGAATTCATCCCAATTGAACACCCAATCAGCAAGAAGTCAATGGAAGGACAAGTTCAAGACAACTCCATAAAAAAGAGGGCGCAGGAGTTCCTCCCAGAAATTCCAGAAATTGACTACTGGACCCGCCTAGAAGCATCTGTTACCAAGCTGCAAGAAGCTATGGAACAACCTAAGGAAGAACAGCAGAATCAAAACTGCATGCTCTACAAACTGCTGAAGGAACAGGAGAAGCAGCGGCGTGAGCTAAAGGAGCTGAAGCGCCAGAAGCTCTCCCTTGAAGGACCAAGCACCCCACAGATTAAGGGAGCATCCACTTCTCAAAATCAAGGTTGTTGAGTTCTAACTCTGTGATAACCTTTATTATTAATAGTCTATTTTAAGAGTTATTTATTTTTCTATTTTTTTATTTTCTGCCTTCTATTATTATTGGTTTGCTACTATATTTATTTTTGAGTCTTATTGTCATTCCATGATTAATAAAATTTAAAGTTTATGTCTTAAAGCTATGAATGTCCCATGAATCCATCACCTTCTTAAATAAAAAGTGTTTTTAATTGAAAAAAAAAGAAAAAGAAGTACATGAATTTCAAATTTTAAAACAGTTTAATTATTTTGATGTGGTGGCAATACTCTTGTTTTCTGAATGAATGCTTGAACAGTGCATATGTTTGAATTTGATGTTTATGAATGTTAAAATTATTGGCTCTTGAAAGAATGATGGAAAAGGAGAAATGTTATTGATAATCTGAAAAATCATAAAATTGATTCTTGAAGCAAGAAAAAGCAGTGAATAAAAAAAAAGAGAGGATGATATGCGAAAAAAAAAAGCCAATAGCCCTTTAAACCAAAAGGCAAGGGTAATAAAAAGGATTCAAGGCTTTGAGCATCAGTGGATAGGAGGGCCCACAAGAATAAAATCCTGGCCTAAGCGGCTAAACCCAGCTGTCCCTAATCGTGTGCTTGTGGCGTGAAGGTGTCAAGTGAAGACTTGAGACTGAGCAGTTAAAGTCGTGGTCCAAAAGCAGAAAGAGTGTGCTTAAGAACTCTGGACACCTCTAATTGGGGACTCTAGCAAAGCTGAGTCACAATCTGAAAATGTTCACCTAGTTATGTGTCTGTGGCATTTATGTATCCGGTGGTAATACTGGAAAACTAAATGCTTTGGGTCACGGCCAAGACTCATAAAGAAGCTGTGTTCAAGAATCAACATACTTAACTAGGAGAATCAATAACACTATCTGGATTCTAAGTTCCTATAGAAGCCAATCATTCTGAACTTCAAAGGATAAAGGGGGATGCCAAAACTGTTCAGAAGCAAAAAGCTAAAAGTCCCGCTCATCTAATTAATACTGATCTTCATAGATGTTTTTGGAATTCATTGTATATTCTATTCTTTTTATCCTATATGATTTTCAGTTTCTTGGGGACAAGCAACAATTTATGTTTGGTGTTGTGATGAGCAGATAATTTATACGCTTTTTGGCATTGTTTTTAGTATGTTTTTAGTATATTTTTATTAGTTTTTATTTAAAATTCACTTTTATGGACTTTACTATGAGTTTGTGTGTTTTTCTGTGATTTCAGGTATTTTCTGGCTGAAATTGAGGGACCTGAGCAAAAATCTGATTCAGAGGCTGAAAAAGGACTACAGATGCTGTTGGATTCTGACCTCCCTGCACTCAAAGTGGATTTTCTGGAGCTACAAAAACCCAATTGATGTGCTCTCAATTGCGTTGGAAAGTAGACGTCCTGGGCTTTCCAGCAATATATAATAATGCATACTTTTCTGGAGATTTGATGGCCCAAATAGGCGTTCTAAGTCAGCTCAAGAATTCTGGCGTTTAACGCCAGAACTGGCATAAAAACTGGAGTTAAACGCCCAAACTGGCACAAAAGCTGGCGTTTAACTCCAAGAAAAGTCTCTACACATGAAAGCTTTAATGCTCAGCCCAAGCACACACCAAGTGGGCCCCGGAAGTAGATTTTTACACTAACCACCCTAGCTTACTCATTTTTTGTAACCCTAGGTCACTAGTTTACTATAAAAACTACTTTTAGTGATTCATTTTGTACCTCATAACACTTTACACGTTTCATATTGTATTCTCTATGGCATGAGTCTCTAAACCCCATTGTTGGGGGTGAGGAGCTCTGCTGTTCTTCATGAATTAATGCAATTACTACTGTTTTCCATTCTATCACGCTTGCTTTTATTCTAAGATATTCATTCACACTTCAACCTGATGAATGTGATGATCCGTGACATTCATCATCATTCTCACCTATGAACGCGTGCCTGACAACCACCTCCATTCTACCTTAGATTGAATGCATATCTCTTAGCCTCATGATTTAGATCAGAGTCTTCGTGGTATAAGCTAGAATTATTGGTGGCCATTCCTGAGATCTGGAACGTCTAAACCTTGTCTGTGGTATTCTGAGTAGGATCTGAGAAGGGATGACTGTGACGAGCTTCAAACTCGCGAGTGTTGGGCGTAGTGACAGACGCAAAAGGATCAATGGATCTTATTCCGACATGATCGAGAACCGACAGATGATTAGCCGTGCGGTGACAGCGCATTTGGAACATTTTCACTGAGAGGATGGGAAGTAGCCATTGACAACGGTGATGCCCAACATAAATCTTGCCATGGAAAGAGCATTGCGTGCTTGAAGAAGAAGATAGTAGGAAAGCAGAGATTCAGAAGACAAAGCATCTCCAAAGCCTCAACCTGTTCTTCATTACTGCATAACAAGTATTTATTTCATGTTCTTTTACTTTTTACAATTAAATCTGAGAATTATTGATATCCTGACTAAGAGTTACAAGATAACCATAGCTTTTTTCAAGCCGACAATCTCCGTGGGATCGATCCTTACTCACGTAAGGTATTACTTGGACGACCCAGTGCACTTGCTGGTTAGTTGTGCGGAATTGCAAAAGTGTGATTGGGATTTCGTGCACCAGTTTTAAACTGGAAAAAATGTCATTTTATGGTGACTGAAGGAATTGTCCTTGGGCATAAAATTTCGAACAAAGGAATAGAGGTGGATTAAGCTAAGGTAGAGGTAATTGAAAATTTACCACCACCCACCAATGTTAAGGCAATCGGAAGCTTTCTGGGACAGGCAGGAATCTACAAGAGGTTTATAAAGGATTTTTCAAAAATTGCAAAACCTCTGAGTAATCTGCTAGCTACTTATATACCATTTGTCTTTGACCCAGAGTGTTTGCAGGCCTTTCAGACTCTGAAGGCTAAGCTGGTCACAGCACCTATCATTTCTGCACCAGACTGGACATTACCATTCGAATTAATGTGTGATGCCAGTGACCACGCTATTGGTGCAGTATTGGGACAAAGGCATAACAAGCTTCTGCACGTCATTTACTATGCCAGCCGTGTTCTAAATGACGCACAGAAGAACTACACAACCACAGAAAAAGAGCTGCTTGCAGTGGTTTATGCCATTGACAAGTTTAGATCCTATTTAGTAGGAACCAAACTGATTGTGTACACTGACCATGCTGCTCTTAAATATCTACTCACAAAGCAGGATTCGAAACCCAGGCTCATATGATGGTTGTTGCTTCTGCAAGAGTTTGATATAGAAATAAGAGACAGAAAAGGGACAGAGAACCAGGTAGCTGATCACCTGTCCCGTATAGAACCAGTAACAGGGGCATCCCTCCCTCCTACTGAGATCTCTGAAACCTTTCCGGATGAGCAACTCTTTGCCATTCAGGAAGTACCATGGTTTGCAGACATTGCAAACTATAAAGCTGTGAGATTCATACCCAAGGAGTATAGTAGATAGCAAATAAAAAAATTAATTTCTGATGCAAAGTACTACTTGTGGGATGAACTATATCTTTTAAGAGATGTGCAGACGAAATGATCCGCAGATGCGTGCCTAGAGAAGAGGCACAGAAGATCCTATGGAACTGCCATGGATCACAATATGGAGGATATTTCGGAGGTGAGCGAACAGTCACTAAGATCTTCCAATGTGGCTTCTACTGGCCTACCCTCTATAGAGAATCCCGAGAGTTTGTACGTAACTGTGACAGTTGCCACAGAGCTAGCAATCTGCCTCATGGTTACGCCATGCCTCAGCAAGGGATCTTAGAGTTTGAATTATTTGATGTATGGGGTATTGACTTCATGGGGCCTTTCCCACCATCAGACTCAAACACTTACATTTTAGTGGCAGTAGACTATATATCAAAATGGGTAGAGGCAATTGCCACACCCACTAATGATACTAAGATAGTGCAGAAGTTCCTCCAGAAGCACATCTTCAGTAGATTTGGTGTCCCTAGAATACTAATCAGTGATGGAGGGACTCATTTCTACAATAAACAGCTTGATTCTGCTCTGATCCGATATAGAATTAACCACAAAGTGGCAACTACATATCATCCACAGATAAATGGGAAGGCTGAAGTCTCAAATAGAGAACTAAAACAAATCCTGGAATGGACTATAAGTACCCGTAGAAAGGATTGGGCAAGGAGTCTGGATGACGCTCTATGGGCATACAGAACTGCATTCAAAACTCCTATAGGGACCTCTCCATACCAGCTTGTGTATGGAAAAGCTTGTCACCTGCCAGTGGAACTGGAACACAAGGCCTACTGGGCAACCAGATTCCTAAACCTTGATGCCAAGTTAGCTGGGGAGAAAAGATTGCTCCAGTTGAATGAGCTAGAGCAATTCAGACTCAATGCTTTTGAAAATGCAAAAATTTACAAGGAGAAAGCAAAAAGGTGGCATGACAAGAAACTGTCATCCATAGTCTTTGAGCCAGGACAGAAGGTTCTGCTCTTTAACTCTAGGCTCAGATTATTCTCTGGGAAATTAAAATCCCGGTGGAGGGGACCATATGTGATTACAAGTGTGTCACCATATAGATATGTAGAGCTTCAGGATATTGACTCTGACAAAATGTTCATTGTTAAGCAAGAATGATGAGCAAGAACACCCAAGGCATTATCATGAAAGCAATGTTGAGCAAGAATGCTCAAAACTGAGACTAGATTAAAGCTCAGTAAAGTCCAGCTAAAGACAATAAAGAAGCGCTTGCTGGGAGGCAACCCAGCCATTAGCAAGGTTTATTTGTTATCTAAATAATAATTATAGGAGTTTGATATAAATTATCTTCAAGGTTAATTATCAACTGCAGGAATTCACAGAGTTACAGAAGGATTCAGAGCTTAAAGCAGAGAAAAGGAGCTCACTGGCACGAAAACGCCAGTAAGGGGTATTTTGGGTGTTAAATGCCAGAATGGGTACCATTCTGGGCATTTAATGCCAGAATTGCAGCATCCTGGGCATTCAAAAAAATGCCCAGTGACAAAGGATTTCCGGCGTTTAACGCCATCCAGGGTACCTGGCTGGGCGTTAAACGCCCACAATGGCCAACATATGGGCGTTAAACGCTAGAATGGATACCATTCTAGGCGTTTTACGCCAGAAAAGGCAGGGGGAGGAGATTTTGTTTCCATTTCAAATTTTTTCAAACTTTCATGTTTTAATTCATAATTTTCTGCATAAAAATGTTACAAATTTTTATCACTCACACTTAATTTTCAAAAATGTAATAATCTTCTAAATCCCTTTTCAATTTTCTTTCAAATCCTTTTCAAATCTTTTTCAAAAACTCATTTATCTTTTCAAATCCTTTCCAAATCTTTTCCAACTCATAATATCTTCTCTTAATTCTTAGATGCATCAACAAATTTTCAGATTTAACTTTTTTATATATTTTTCATATCTCTTGAATTTTAAAATCTCATCTTTTTCATATCATGATTCATTTTTTTTTACCAATCATATCTTTCTATCATATCCTTTTCAAAATTTTTGAAACCCCACCCCTCCACTTTTAAATACACGTTCGGCCATCCCCTCTCCTCCACAACTCGAATTTGACTCTCCTCCTATTCTTCTCCTATCCTTTCTTTTGCTTCAGGACAAGCAAACCTCGAAGTTTGGTGTGTTTTTCCGTGATCACCGAGCTAAGACTCATTAAGATCATGGCCCCTAAGGAAAAATAAACCACTTCAAGAGGCAAGAAAGAGAATACTCCAAAGCCACTTTGGAATCAAGAGAGATTCTTACCCAAAGAACATGCAGACTATTACCACAAAATAATGGGTCCGAGGTCAGTAATCCCTGAAGTTAAATTCAATCTGAAAGAAGACGAATATCCAGAGATCCAAGAGTAGATTCGAAATAGTGGCTGGGAAATTCTAGCTAATCCTGAGACAAAAGTGGGAAGAAACATGGTTCTGGAATTCTACTCAAATCTGTGGTTGACAGATAAGCAGAGAATGACTGGAACTGCCTTCCATACCTTTCGAACTATGATCAGAGGGGGGATTATTTACTTCCACCTTGACAAAATAAGAGAGGTCTTCAAGCTGCCTCAACTGCAAGATGATCCATAATCCTTTAATAGGAGAATGGTGAGAGTAGATAAGCGATTGGACCAAGTTCTAGAGGACATATGCCTTCCTAGAACTAAGTGGATAACCAACTCAAAAGGTGTCCCAAACCAACTCAAGAGAGGAGATCTCAAACCAGTCGCTAGGTGATGGTTAGACTTCATTAGGCATTCTATACTTCCCACTAGGAACCGCTCTGAGGTCACTGTCAAAAGAGTAGTGATGATTCATTGCATTATGCTGGGAAACAAAGTGGAGATTCATCATCTAATTTCTT
This sequence comes from Arachis ipaensis, assembly GCF_059453495.1. Lineage (NCBI taxonomy): Eukaryota > Viridiplantae > Streptophyta > Magnoliopsida > Fabales > Fabaceae > Arachis > Arachis ipaensis. The sequence goes on from NC_142441.1 coordinate 62,168,876, forward strand.
GTGAGATCTACACAATTGCAAATAAGAACTCCACTGAAGCCAAATTGGCTTACCCAAGCTTAACCTCTCTGCTATGTAAAGATGCTGGGGTGAAGATAGGAGTAGATGAGTTTATCCCAGTTGAGCACCCAATTACCAAGTCAATGGAAGGACAACAAGTGCAAGATAACTCCATCAAAAGGAGGGCGCAGGAGTTCCTCCTAGAAATTCCTCAGATTGACTACTGGACCCGCCTAGAAGCATCTGTCACCAAGCTGCAAGAAGCTATGGATCAACTTAAGGAAGAACAGCAAAATCAAAATAGCATGCTCTGTAAACTGCTTAAGGAGCAAGAAAAGCAAGGGCGTGAGCTACAGGAGCTAAAGTGCCAAAGGCTCTCCCTTGAGGGACCAGACACCCCTCAAAATCAAGGTTGTTGAGTCCTAACTCTGTCATAACTTTTGTTATTAGAGATCTATTTTAAGAGTCATTTAAATTTATGTTTTTCAATTTCTTGATTTTATTATTATTGGTCTGCTTTTATGTTTATTTTACGCCTTATTTTTTTTATTTTATGATTAATAAAATTTAGAGTCTATGCCTTAAAGCTATGAATGTCCTATGAATCCATCACCTTTCTTAAATGAAAAATGTTTTTAATTGCAAAAGAACAAGAAATACATGGTTTCATATTCTATCTTAAAATTAGTTTAATTATTTTGATGTGGTAACAATACCTTTTATTTTCTGAATGAATGCTTGAACAGTGCATATTTTTGAATTTGTTATTTATGAATGTTAAAATTGTTGGCTCTTGAAAGAATAAGTAAAAAGCAGAAATGTTACTTGATAATCTGAAAAATTATAAAATTGATTCTTGGAGCAAGAAAAAGCAGTGAATACAAAGCTTGCGAAAAAAATGGCAAAAAATAAAAGAAAAAGAAAGAAAAAGAGAAAGCAAGCAGAAAAAGCCAATAACCCTTTAAACTAAAAGGCAAGGGTAAAGAGGATCCAAGGCTTTGAGCATTAATGGATAGAAGGGTCTAAAGGAATAAAATCCTGGCCTAAGCGGCTAAATCAAGCTGTCCCTAAACATGTGCTTGTGGCATGAAGGTCCAAGTGAAGAGCTTGAGACTGAGTGGTTAAAGTCGTGGTCCAAAGGAAAAAGAGTACGCCAGCTCCTTACTCTTTTCTGGCGTTAAACGCCAGAACTGGCATAAAAGTTGGAGTTAAACGCCCAAACTGACACAAAAGCTGGTGTTCAATGCCAGGAATAGCCTATGCACGTAAAAGCTTCAGTGCTCAGCCCAAACACACACCAAGTGGGCCCCGGAAGTGGATTTCTGCACTATCTATCTTAGCTTACTCATTTTCTATAAACCTAGGTTACTAGTTGAAAATACATAAGTGAAAATGGGGTTCATTGGTCTCGGCCCCAGAGGGGAACCGGAGTAACCAAGACTCTATGATCTGAAGATAAAACTCAGGATGTCTAATACAATAATAAAAAGTTCTATTTATAATAAACTAGCTACTAGGGTTTACAGAAGTAAGTAATTGATGCATAAATCCACTTCCGGGGCCCACTTGGTGTGTGCTTGGGCTGAGCTTGAATGTTACACGTGCAGAGGCTCTTTCTGGAGTTGAACGCCAGGTTGTAACGTATTTCTGGCGTTCAACTCTGGTTTGTGACTTGTTTCTGGCGTTTAACTCCAGACAGCAGCATAGAACTGGAGTTCAACGCCCTTTTACGTCATCTAAACTCGTTCAAAGTATGGACTATCATACATTTCTGGAAAGCCCTGGATGTCTACTTTCCAACGCAATTGGAAGTGCGCCATTTTGAGTTTTGTAGCTCCAGAAAATCCACTTTGAGTGCAGGGAGGTCAGAATCCAACAGCATCAGCAGTCCTTCTTCAACCTCTGAATTTGATTTTTGCTCAAGTCCCTCAATTTCAGCCAGAAAATACCTGAAATCACAGAAAAACACACAAACTCATAGTAAAGTCCAGAAATGTGAATTTAACATAAAAACTAATGAAAACATCCCTAAAAGTAACTAGATTCTACTAAAAACATACTAAAAACAATGCCGAAAAGCGTATAAATTATCCACTCATCACAACACCAAACTTAAATTGTTGCTTGTCCCCAAGCAACTGAAAAGAAAATAGGATGAAAAGAAGAGAATATACTATAAATTCCAAACTATCAATGAAACATAGCTCCAATCAGATGAGCGGGACTTGTAGCTTTTTGCCTCTTGAATAGTTTTGGCATCTCACTTCATCCATTGAAGTTTAGAATGATTGGCATCTATAGGAACTCAGGGTTCAGATAGTGTTATTGATTCTCCTAGTTTAGTATGATGATTCTTGAACACAGCTGTTTTATGAGTCTTGGCCGTGGCCCTAAGCACTTTGTGTTCCAGTATTACCACCGGATACATAAATTCCACAGACACATAATTGGGTGAATCATTTCAGATTGTGACTCAGCTTTGCTAAAGTCCCTAATTAGAGGTGTCTAGGGTTCTTAAGCACACTCTTTTTTTGCTTTGGACCTTGACTTTAACCGCTCAGTCTCAAGTTTTCACTTGACACCTTCACGCCACAAGCACATGGTTAGGGACAGCTTGGTTTAGCCGCTTAGACCAGGATTTTATTCCTTTAGGCCCTCCTATCCACTGATGCTCAAAGCCTTGGGATCCTTTTTATTTGCCCTTGCCTTTTGGTTTTAAGGGTTATTGGCTTTTTGCTCTTGCCTCTTGGTTTTAAGAGCTTTTGGCTTTTTTTGCTTGCTTTTTCTTTTTCTTTCTATATTTTTTTTTCTGCAAGCTTTGTTCTTTGCTGCTTTTTCTTGCTTCAAGAATCATTTTTGATGATTTTTCAGATTATCAAATAACATGTCTCCTTGTCATCATTCTTTCAAGAGCCAACATATTTAACATTCATAAACAACAACTTCAAAAGACATATGCACTGTTCAAGCATTCATTCAGAAAACAAGAAGCATTGTCACCACATCAATATAATTAAACTAAGTTCAAGGATAAATTCGAAACTCATGTACTTCTTGTTCTTTTGAATTAAAACATTTTTCATTTTAAGAGAGGTGATGGATTCATAGAACATTCATAACTTTAAGACAAAGTTACTAACTACTAATGATCATGTAATGAAGACACAAACATAGATAAGCACTTAACATAGAGAAAAAGAAAAATAGAAAGTGAGAACAAGGAATGAGTCCACCTTAGTGATGGTGGCGTTTTCTTCTTGAGGAACCAATGATGTCCTTGAGCTCTTCTATGTCTCTTCCTTGTCTTTGTTGCTCCTCCCTCATTGCTTTTTTATCTTCTCTGATTTCATGAAGGATGATGGAGTGCTCTTGATGTTCCACCCTTAGTTGTCCCATGTGGGAACTTAATTCTCCTAGGGAGGTGTTGATTTGCTCCCAATAGTTTTGTGGAGGAAAATGCATTTGAGGCATCTCCGGGATCTCATGGTGATGAGCTTCCTGCGCCTCTTGAGCTCCATGAATGGGCTCTCTTACTTGCTCCATCTTTTTCTTAGTGATGGGCTTCTCTTCCTCAATGTGAATGTCTCCTTCTATGAAAGCTCCAGCTGAGTAACATAGATGGCAAATAAGATGAGGAAAAGCTAGCCTTGCCCCAGGGGAGGGCTTTTCGGCTATTTTGTAGAGTTCAAGGGAGATGACTTCATGAACTTCTACTTCCTCTCCAATCATGATGCTCTGGATCATGATGGCCCGATCCACAGTAACTTCAGATCGGTTGCTAGTGGGGATGATGGAGCGTTGGATGAACTCCAACCATCCTCTAGCCACAGGCTTGAGGTCCAGTCTTCTTAGTTGAACCGGCTTGCCTTTGGAGTCAATCTTCCATTGAGCTCCTTCCACACATATGTCCATGAGGACTTGGTCCAACCTTTGATTAAAGTTGACCCTTCTAGTGTAGGGGCGCTCATCTCCTTGCATCATAGGCAAGTTAAACGCCAACCTCACATTTTCCGAACTAAAATCTAAGTATTTCCCCCGAACCATTGTAACATAATTCTTTGGATTCGGGTTCTTACTTTGATCATGGTTCCTAGTGATCCATGCATTGGCATAGAACTCTTGAACCATTAGGATGCCGACTTGTTGGATGGGGTTTGTTAGAACTTCCCAACCTCTTCTTTGGATTTCATGTCGGATCTCCGGATATTCATTTTTCTTGAGTTTGAAAGGGACCTCGGGGATCACCTTCTTCTTGGCCACAATATCATAGAAGTGGTCTTGATGGGCTTTGGAGATGAATCTTTCCATCTCCCATGACTCGGAGGTGGAAGCTTTTGTCTTCCCTTTCCCTTTTCTAGAGGATTCTCCGGTCTTAGGTGCCATCAATGGTAATGGAAAAACAAAAAGCTTATGCTTTTACCACACCAAACTTAGAATTTTGCTCGCCCACGAGCAAGAGAAGAAAGAATAGATGAAGAAGAAGAAGAAAATATGGAGAGGAGGGGGGAGGTGTGTTTCGGCCAAGAAGAGAAAGGAGGGTTGTGTTGTGAGAAAATGAGGAAGAATGGAGGGGTATATATAGGGAAGGGAGGGTGGGTAAGTTCGGCCATTTAGGGTGGGTTTGGGTGGGAAATTGATTTTGAATTTTGAAGGTAGGTGGAGTTTATGAGGTAGGTTTATGGGGAAGAGTGGATGGATGTGAGTGGTGAAGAGGTGATGGGGAAGAAAGATTGAGGTGATTGGTGAAGGGTTTTGGGGAAGAGTGTTTATGGGATTGTGTGAAAGAGGGGTGAGAAGAAGTGAGTGGAGGTAGGTGGGGATCCTGTGGAGTCCACAGATCCTGAGGTGATCCTGTAGGGTCTACAGATCCTGAGGTGTTCAAGGATTTACAATCTTGCACCAAATTGGGCATGCAAAATGCCCTTGCACACAACTCTGGGCGTTCAGCGCCAGATTGGTGCTTGTTCTGGGCGTTCAGTGCCAGCTCTTCTCCAGGGTGCATTTCTGGCATTCAAACGCCCAGATGCTGCCCATTTCTGGTATTCAGCGCCAGAACCATGCTCTATTCTGGCGTTGAACGCCCAAAACATGCTTCTTACTGGCGTTTAAACGCAAGTAAGGTCTTCCTCCAGGGTGTGATTTTTCTTCTGCTATTTTTGATTCCGTTCTCAAATTTTTTATTTATTTTGTGACTCCACATGATCATGTACCTATAAAGACATATAACTAATAAAAATATAATTGAATAAAAATTGGGTTGCCTCCCAACAAGCGCTTCTTTAATGTCAATAGCTTGACAGTGGGCTCTCATGGAGCCTCACAGATGTGCAGAGCTTTGTTGAGACCTCCCAACACCAAACTTAGAGTTTGGATATGGGGGTTTGACACCAAACTTAGAGTTTGGTTGTGGCCTCCCAACACCAAACTTAGAGTTTGACTGTGGGGGCTTTGTTTGACACTGCTTTGAGAGAAAATTTTTATGCTTCCTCTCCATGGATGCAGAGAGAGATCCTTGAGTTGTAAACACAAGGTTGTCCTCATTTATTTGAAGGATCAATTCTCCTCTGTCCACATCAATCACAGCTCTTGCTGTGGCTAGGAAGGTTCTTCCAAGGATGATGAATTCATCCTCATACTTCCCAGTATCTAGGACTATGAAATCAGCAGGGATGTAAAGGCCTTCAACCTTTACTAACACGTCCTCTACTTGTCTATAAGCCTGTTTTCTTGAATTGTCTGCCATCTCTAGTGAGATTTTAGTGGCTTGCACCCCAAAGATTCCCAGTTTCTCTATTACAGAGAGGGGCATTAGGTTTATTCCTGAACCAAGGTCACACAGAGCCTTAAAGATCATGGTGCCTATGGTACAAGGTATTAAGAACTTTCCAGGATCCTGTTTCTTCTGAGGCAATGTCAGTTGATCCAGATCACTTAGTTCATTGGTGAACAAGGGAGGTTCATCTTCCCAGGTTTCAATACCAAATAATTTGGCATTCAGCTTCATGATTGCACCAAGGAACTTGGCAGCTTGCTCTTCAGTAACATCGTCATTCTCTTCAGAAGAGGAATACTCATCAGAGCTCATGAAGGGCATAGGGAGGTTTAATGGAATCTCTATGGTCTCTAGATGAGTCTCAGATTCCTTTGGTTCCTCAGAGGGAAACTCCTTAATGATTACTGGACGTCCCAGGAGGTCTTCCTTTGCTAAGCTAGATGGATTCTGCTCAGAATTCTCTGTCTGTTGCTGAGTGGATGATGGAAAAGGTTTACTATTGTTAAACCTATTTATTCTACCATTATTAAAGCCTTGTTAAGGCTTTTGTTGATCCTTCCATGTGAAATTTGGATGATTTCTCCATGATGGATTATAGGTGTTTCCATAGGGTTCACCCATATAATTTACCTCTGCTATTGCAGGGTTCTTAGGATCATAGGCCTCTTCTTCAGAAGGCGCCTCTTGAGTACTGTTGGATGCAACTTGCATTCCATTCAGACTCTGAGAAATCATATTGACTTGCTGAGTCAATATTTTATTCTGAGCCAATATGGCATTCAGAGTATCAATTTCAAGAACTCCCTTCTTCATAGGCACCCCATTACTCACAGGATTCCTCTCAGAAGTGTACATGAACTGGTTATTAGCAGCCATGTCAATGAGTTTTTGAGCTTCTGCAGGCGTTTTCTTTAAGTGAATGGATCCACCTGCGGAAGTATCCAATGACATTTTAGCCAATTCAGATAGACCATCATAGAATATATCCAGGATGGTCCATTCTGAAAGCATGTTAGAAGGACACTTTTTGGTCAGTTCTTTGTATCTCTCCCAAGCTTCATAGAGGGATTCACCTTCTTTCTGTCTGAAGATCTGAACATCCACTCTAAGCTTACTCAGCTTTTGAGGAGGAAAGAACTTGGCTAAGAAAGTCTTGACCAGCTTATCCCAAGAGTTCAGGCTATCCTTAGGTTGAGAGTCCAACCATACTCTAGCTCTGTCTCTTACAGCAAAAGGGAAAAGCATGAGCCTGTAGACTTCAGGATCTACTCCATTAGTCTTAACAGTATCGCATATCTGTAAGAATTCAATTAAGAACTGAAAAGGATCTTCAGATGGAAGTCCATGAAACTTGCAGTTCTGCTGCATCAGAGAAACTAATTGAGGTTTAAGCTCAAAATTGTTTGCTCCAATGGTAGGGATGGAGATGCTTCTTCCATGTAAATTGGAATTAGGTGTAGTAAAGTCACCAAGCATCCTCCTTGCATTATTATTATTTTCGGCTGCCATCTCCTCTTCTTGTTCGAAAATTTCTGAAAGGTGCTTGCTGGATTGTTGTAATTTAGCTTCTCTTAGTTTCCTCTTCAGAGTCCTTTCAGGTTCTGGATCTGCTTCAACAAGAATATTCTTGTCTTTGCTCCTGCTTATATGAAAAAGAGGGAACAGAAAAATAATAATAATAATAGGGATCCTTTTTACCCAGGTATAGAGGTCCCTGTGTGAGTAGAAGAAAAGAAGAAGAGAAAATCTGAACTCAGAGAGAGAGAGGGGGGTTCGGATTTTTGGTGAGTGAGGAAGAGGATTTTCGAAAATTATTTTTGAAAAATGGTTAGTGATTTTCGAAAATTTTTTTTGAAAAAGGTTAGTAATTTTCGAAAATAAAAATAAAAAATTATAATAATTAGTTTATTAAAAAGAAATTTTGAAAAAGAGGGAAGATATTTTCGAAAATTATAGAGAGAGAGGTAGTTAGGTAGTTGAAAAAGATAAGAAACAAACAAAAAGTTAGTTAGTTAGTTGAAACAAATTTGAAAATCAATTTTGAAGAGATAAGAAGATAGGAAGTTAGAAAAGATATTTTAAAATCAAATTTTTGAAAAAGATAAGATAAGAAGATATTTTTGAAAAGATATGATTGAAATTAGTTTTGAAAAAGATTTTATTTTTAAAATCACAATTAATGACTTGATTCACAAGAAATCACAAGATATGATTCTAGAACTTAAAGTTTGAATCTTTCTTAACAAGTAAGTAACAAACTTGAAATTTTTGAATCAAAACATTAATTGTTGAGGATATTTTCGAAAATTATGAGATAAATTAAGAAAAAGATTTTTGAAAAATATTTTTATAATTTTCGAAAATAAATAATAAAAAAAATGAAAAAGATTTGATTTTTGAAAAAGATTTTGAAAAAGATAAGATTTTTAAATTGAAAATTTGATTTGACTCATAAAAACAACTAGATTTTAAAAATTTTTGAAAAAGTCAAATCTAATTTTCGAAATTTTAAGAGAGTAAAAAGGAGAAAATATTTTTTTTTGATTTTTTGAATTTTTAATGATGAGAGAGAAAAAATTAAAACATCATTTTCATGTTTTTCTCTTTTCTTTTTGGATCAAAACAAGGAATGCATGCAAGAACACTATGATTGTCAAGATGAGCACCAAGAACACTTTGAAGATCAAGATGAACATCAAGACTTATTTTTGAAAATTTTTATATGCAAAGAAAACATGCAAGACACCAAACTTAGAAATCTTTCATGTTTAGACTCTATGGATGCAAAAATGCATATGAGAAACAAGAAAAGATGCCAAACAAGAAAACATCAAGATCAAACAAGAAGACTTACCAAGAACAACTTGAAGATCATGAAGAACACTATGAATGCATGAATTTTTCGAAAAATGCAAGATGAACATGCAATTGACACCAAACTTTAAAATCTGACTCAAGACTCAAACAAGAAACACAAAATATTTTTGATTTTTTTTTTATGATTTTCTAATTTTTTTTTGGGTTTTTCAAAAATTATATGAAAAAGAAAAATAAGGATTCCAAAATTTTTAATATGAATTCCAGGAATCTTGCCATGTTAGTCTAAAGCTCCAATCTGAGGGTTAGACATGGCTTAATAGCCAGTCAAGCTTTAGCATGTAACATCAGAATATATTGCTCATTACTTATCAAATTAACTTGCCTCTATGCTGATGGCTGGAAGCCCCTATCCAAAAGAATTAGACATGGCTTTACAGCCAGCCAGGCTTCAACATGCTTCATGAAACTCTATAATTCATTCTTAAAAATTCTGAAGAAAAATATATTTTTGAAAAGATTTATTTTTTTTTTTCGAAAACAGATGAGAAATTTTTGAAAGGTTTTTGAAAAATTTTTGAAAATGAAACAAAAAGAAAATTACCTAATCTGAGCAATGATGACATGTCACCATGTCATGTTTTTCTATGCTTTTTCCTTTGTTTTCAATAGGTTTTATGCACTTTCTTGAGCCATAAGTAAGCCAATTGGGTGAAATTTCATATTTCCTTTGATTCAATCAACCATAGATGAATTAATACAATTTCATGAGATTTTATGCTATAATTGTCATATATTATGAAAGAATAACAAACTCATGATTTTGAGCATAGCTTTGATGTGTTTGGTTGATTGATGATAGGTGAAAAGAGTTTTGAAGAAGGTTGAAGGAAGAAGGAATGGCTAGGAGCAAGAGAGAACAAAAAGTTTGAGCCAAAGTTTGCCTCAAACTTTAGCTCAAACTTTTGGAAGAGTTGAAAACATCCTAGAGGAAAAAAGTTTGAGCCATAGTTTGCCTCAAACTTTAGCTCAAACTTTTGGAAGAATTGAAAACACCCTGGAGGAAAAAGCTTGAGCCAACGTTTGCCTCAAACTTTTTGGCAAACGTTGGCATCACAAAAACAACACCCTGGAGCAAAAGCTTGCGCCAACGTTTGTCTCAAACTTTTTGGCAAACGTTGGCGCCACACACCACAACAGCCTGAAGGGGTATACTTCCAACAAGAATAACTTGAGCTACAGAGCTCCAAATGAGGTGATTCAAAAAGCAATGAAAAGTAGGAATCGATAGCTTTTCAAGAATATATGGCACTGCATGGTGGACACTAAAATTGAGGGAGAAAACTGCCCCGTAATGTGCATAAACGAACATGGTGGCAACCTGCAGTGAGGCCAACTGACCTCTGCACCTTCGACGTAGTATAACTCGAGCTGTAGAGCTCTAAATGATGCGCTTTCAACGGCATTGGAAAGTAGACATTCAGGGCTTTCCAAAAATATATAATAGTATGGGGTGGACAATACGTTTGAGCCTCCAGAACTGGCGTTTTCGACCACGTTTGAGGCAAACTATACCTCAAACGCTGCACACCAAAGCCAGCGACCCTGCCCTCTTCAAATGAGCATAACTTGAGTTGTAGATGTCCAATTGAGGTGATTCCAATTGGGTTAGAAAGCTGAGATTCAGAGCTCTCCAACCATATATAATAGTCTATAGTGGACATGAAATTGGAAATTTTGACAAGAGGACAAAGTAGCACCACAAGACATGCAAGGGAGGATCCACGTTTGAGCTAAAGTTTGACCTCAAACTTTAAGCCAAACGTGGATGACAGCAAAAAGAGCAAGCTGCTACAAAAAGCTTGAGTCAAAGTTTTCCTCAAACTTTGACTCAAACTTTTTTTGGTTAATGGTCCGGTTCAAAGCTTAAATATTTCCCAAGGTCAAGAGCAATCAACAGAGGCTATTTTCAACCCAATTCCATCAAGGCCAAAAGCCCAATTGACATCACTCAAAGGCACAAGAAACAATTTGATTAGGAATTTCATTTTCTTTGTAATTTGCTTTTCAATTTCATTTTCATTTGTCATGTTTGTAAAAGCCTATAAAAAGGCATCATTTTTATTTTAGAGAGGAGAGTCCCATCAGAGAGTACAGGGGAGCTCCATTAGAGAGCTCTCTCTTAGTTTTCATTCTTGTCTTAAATCTTGGGTTGAGAATTGAAGAAATTCTGTTTCAATCTCACCTTGAGAATTTTCTTGTTTACTTTCTCTGCACAATTGAATTTCCATTCCTGTTCACTGTTTCACCTTCTCTTGGCTTCTGCAATTTACTTTTCTTTAATTTCTCTTGTAATTGTTCTTGTTGGATCAAGGAAAGATTTGAGATCTAGACTTGTTTTCTAGTCTCTTCCACTCCTGAGATCTTCAATCTTCTTTTAAATTGCTACAAATTAAGCATAGTCTTTCTGTCTTTAAAGTCTTTAAGAAATTCTACTTTCTGTTGCATTGCTTCCAATTTGCTTCTCTGTTTATATTGCTCCCAACACCTAGTTCGATTTATTCTTCCTGCAATTTACATTTCCAGTTGCTTGATCTATTGCTTTCTTTAATTTCCAGCACCCACTCCCCTTTAATTTCATGCAATTTACATTTCTTGTCATTTAAGATTTTGCCAATTTACATTTCTTGCTCTTTAAGTTTCTGTCCAATTTTACTTTCTGCAACTTTATAATCCCTGCAATTTACTTTCTGTTGGCTACCTCTCATCCAATTTCACTTAAATGTTAGCTTGACTAAACTAATCACCCACTAAAATTGCTTGATCCATCAATTCCTGTGGGATCGACCTCACTCACGTGAGTTTTACTACTTGATGTGACCCGGTATACTTGCTGGTTAGATTTGGGTGTTTTGGAAATTCGTTTTTCCACAAATTTTCCCATCAAGTTTTTGGCGCCGTTGCCGGGGATTGATTTAGATCAACAATGATTAAGTGGGTGAGAAGTCTAGATCAAGCATTTTCTTTATTTTTGTTTTCTATTTTAGATTGAAACCAAGGTGTTTGTGTTTTTGCCTCACTAAGAAATTCTCATCTCTGATATGAGTAATTTCAATTTTCATTCATGTTTGCAAAATACAAATGGAGTTCAACTCATCATTTGGTCAAAAAAATTTTTTTTGGGATATTACCCACCATCATCAATCTCTAATGATGGTTGGGAATATCACCAAGAAACTTCAAATTTTGGGCACTCCAATTCATGGAGCTATGCCTCAGTACCACAAGATGAGAAAGAAAATCATATGGGATATTTCCCTCCACCACAAAATGCTTCAAGTCATGATTTTAATGGTGGATGGGAAGGAAATTCTAATGCTCCATATGATATTCATCCGAAGATATCATCACTTGACCATGCTTCAACAGAAAGCCTCTGTCAAAACTCACCACCCACACAAACTTCCATGAACCAAAGACTCTCAAAGCTTGAGTCCATGGTCAAAAGAATTGCGGAGGAGAAAGAGAAATACTAGAAAGAACAAGAGAACTCCCTCAAAAACATGGAAGTGTAGTTAGGCAAATTGTTGAATGCAAGGAAGGAGGAAATGGAAAAACAAGAACACAAAGTCCCTGTGTCAAGTGAAATTGCAAAAAAGGAAGAGGTGGTGAAAGTATTGGAACCTGAAACTGCACTTGAGATGACAAGAGGACCTGAACACTCACAACCTCCTCAAACTCCCCTGGACCAAAAAGTCTCAACAATTGACTCTGAGATTTAAAGGTATGAAGAGGAGATGAAGAAAGCTTGGGAAGATCAACAAACCTCCTCCATGAAAGAACTATTAAAGCAAATGTTGAGTGCAAAGAAAAGAGTGGAGGAGCAAGAAAGTGAGGAAGTCATTCCAGAAAATTTACACTCAAGTGAGGAAGAGTTCATGGAACCACCGATTCAAAAGACTCTGGATGAATAAAAAACTCCAATAATCACACAGCAACCAAGACTTGGATTCAAAGAAGTGAAGGCAACTAACAAGAGCACCAATCCTGTCCCTGATCCAGCAAGCAAGATCAATCAAGCCATTTGCAAAAGGAAGCTTGCTGAGGAAAAGCCAAGGCAAGGGACAGTAGCTGAAACTTCTCCTCCTTTGAAGTCATTTCTCTTAACAAATTGGAAGAAGAAGAAGAAAGTAAAGTACAGGTAGACAGTAGGTACATTTCTTCTCCTTGCTTTGTTTAAATTTCAATAAATTGGTATATGGTTACATTCTAAGTTTGGTGTTGCCTTGCAACAAATTGTATTCAATCTTTTTGGATGATTGCATCAAATCAAAAAATGAAAGTGACACACCAAGATTCTAAGTTTGGTGTGCCACTTATTTTCTATGCAATTCATTCAAGCAACACTACTTGTCTGCATAATCATAATGCCCCTTGCAGTGTCATTTTGGATAATTTAGTTTCTCTTTCTACTCTATTCATTTACTTGTTTTTAGTGCTTTCTTTTATTAACTGTTTTTGTTAATACATCACCAAGAGACCCTTATTCCTGACATATTCTTTACTTGGTGATTGTATTTAACATATAACAGTTTCTTTCATTTAGTTTTATTTCAAATAAATTGACATGCGGTTGCATTCTAAGTTTGGTGTTGCTATGCAACAAAATTTGGTTCTAATCCTTACAAGATACTTGCATGAATTCTAAATGAAAGTGTCACACTAAGTTTGGTATGCCACTTATTCTTTATGCAAAGTATTATGCTCACCTTCTTAAGTTTGCAATCACAAGGTCTCTATCTCCTGTGCCTTGATTACTATCTTCAATTTTGGTTGCTTAGAACACATGTACTACTAACTTTTCATTGTGTAAGACACTCATTATCCATCTTAGCCCCATAGCCATTGTTCTAATTGTTGCTTGAGGATGAACAAGCATTCTGAGTTTGGCAAGGGAAGGAGGAAGAATAGAGGAAAAAGGACAACAATAATGAAGATGAACTACAAGGTTGTAGAGTTCCCTTTCTCCTCATTTGTTTCCAGCAATTAAATTGCATGATTGTCTTCATCCTTTCTGTTTACATGTGTGTATGAATAAAGCATAACTTGAATCTTGATTTGCAACATGGTGCTGTGTCATTATGATTACCAACTTGAGTTTTGTGAATTCAAAAGCAACAAAGTATCATGATCATAAACAAACAAGGCATTAAAGAAGATTTTAGCATGTGCATAAAAGTATTGGAAAGCTAGTATGTTTGATTGTTGCTTAATTACATTGGATTTTATTTAATTGAAGTTTTCATCTAGGACATTTTGTGAAATCTTTTGAAAATCATGAAAACCTTGAAGAGGCAAATACAATTAAAGCAAGAAAAGAAAAAGGGAAAGAATGAGAAAGCTGAAGGCTTTGAGTACCAATGGCAATTTATTTGTTAAGTACTTGTGGTGTTTATGTATTAAGCCAAATGCTTCAAAACAAAACACTTAGAAGTCAAGGTTAGGCTCAAAGTGCAAAAGCATTCCCTCAAAGCTCAAGGCTCTGAGCATCAATGATTAGAGAGTCAAGAAAAGAAAAGAAAAATGAGCTTAATGAAGTCCTCTAATCAAATGCTTGTGGTGCTTATGTATCAAGTGGTAAAACTTGAAAACAAAGCATTTAGAAGTCGTAGCTTTGTTATCAACTCATGGGGCAAAGCACCCAAAAGGAGAAGCTAAATAAGAAAATCAAAAGCTTGTTTCAAGGAAGAAATATAAAAGAAAGATTTCATAAATTGAGCTAGAGAAAAGCATCAATCATTTACATCTCTTTTGTAATTGTAGTATGCATAGAAAACTAGCTTGCCATGAACATTGAGTTGCTATTCTTCTTACCTTGGATTGTCAATCTCTATTGCATGATTCTTTTCTTGCTTGGGGACAAGCAAGGTTTAAGTTTGGTGTTGTGATGACATGTCACCATGTCATATTTTTCTATGCCTTTTCCTTTGTTTTCAATAGGTTTTATGCACTTTCTTGAACCATAAGTAAGCCAATTGGGGGAAATTTCATATTTCCTTTGATTCAATCAACCATAGATGAATTAATGCAATTTCATGAGATTTTATGCTATAATTGTCATATATTATGAAAGAATAACAAACTCATGATTTTGAGCATAGCTTTGATGTGTTTGGTTGATTGATGATAGGTGAAAAGAGTTTTGAAGAAGGTTGAAGGAAGAAGGAATGGCTAGGAGCAAGAGAGAACAAAAGGTTTGAGCCAAAGTTTGCCTCAAACTTTTGCTCAAACTTTTGGAAGAGTTGAAAACATCCTAGAGGAAAAAAGTTTGAGCCAAAGTTTGCCTCAAACTTTAGCTCAAACTTTTGGAAGAATTGAAAACACCCTGGAGGAAAAAGTTTGAGCCAACGTTTGCCTCAAACTTTTTGGCAAACATTGGCATCACAAAAACAACACCGTGGAGCAAAAGCTTGCGCCAACGTTTGTCTCAAACGTTTTGGCAAACGTTGGCGCCACACACCACAACAGCCTGAAGGGGTATATTTCCAACAAGAATAACTTGAGCTACAGAGCTCTAAATGAGGTGATTCAAAAAGCAATGGAAAGTAGGAATCGAGAGCTTTCCAAGCATATATGGCACTGCATGGTGGACACTAAAATTGAGGGAGAAAAGTACCCCGCAATGTGCATAAACGAACATGGTGGCAACCTGCAGTGAGGCCAACTGACCTCTGCACCTTCGACGGAGTATAACTCGAGCTGTAGAGCTCCAAATGATGCGCTTCCAACGGCATTGGAAAGTAGACATTCAGGGCTTTCCAATACTATATAATAGTATGGGGTGGACAATACGTTTGAGCCTCCAGAACTGGCATTTTCGACCACGTTTGAGGCAAACTTTACCTCAAACGCTGCACACCAAAGCCAGCGACCCTTCCCTCTTCAAATGAGCATAACTTGAGTTTTAGATGTCCAATTGAGGTGATTCCAATTGGGTTAGAAAGCTGACATTCAGAGATTTCCAACCATATATAATAGTCTATAGTGGGCATGAAATTGGCAATTTTGACAAGAGGACAAAGTAGCGCCACAAGACATGCAAGGGAGGATCCACGTTTGAGCTAAAGTTTGACCTCAAACTTTAAGCCAAACGTGGATGACAGCAAAAAGAGCAAGCTGCTACAGAAAGCTTGAGTCAAAGCTTGCCTCAAACTTTGACTCAAACTTTTTTTGGTTAATGGTCCGGTTCAAAGCTTAAATATTTCCCAAGGTCAAGAGCAATCAACAGAGGCTATTTTCAACCCAATTCCATCAAGGCCAAAAGCCCAATTGACATCACTCAAAGGCACAAGAAACAATTTGATTAGGAATTTTATTTTCTTTGTAATTTGCTTTTCAATTTCATTTTCATTTGTCATGTTTGTAAAAGCCTATAAAAAGGCATCATTTTTATTTTAGAGAGGAAAGTCCCATCAGAGAGTACAGGGGAGCTCCATTAGAGAGCTCTCTCTTAGTTTTCATTCTTGTCTTGAATCTTGGGTTGAGAATTGAAGAAATTCTGTTTCAATCTCACCTTGAGAATTTTCTTGTTTACTTTCTCTGCACAATTGAATTTCCATTCCTGTTCACTGTTTCACCTTCTCTTGGCTTCTACAATTTACTTTTCTTTAATTTCTCTTGCAATTGTTCTTGTTGGATCAAGGAAGGATTTGAGAGCTAGACTTGTTTTCTAGTCTCTTCCACTCCTGAGATCTTCAATCTTCTTTTAAATTGCTGCAAATTAAGCATAGTCTTTCTGTCTTTAAAGTCTTTAAGAAATTCTACTTTCTGTTGCATTGCTTCCAATTTGCTTCTCTGTTTATATTGCTCCCAGCACCTAGTTCGATTTATTCTTCCTGCAATTTACATTTCCAGTTGCTTGATCTATTGCTTTCTTTAACTTCCAGCACCCACTCCCCTTTAATTTCATGCAATTTACATTTCTTGTCATTTAAGATTTTGCCAATTTTACATTTCTTGCTCTTTAAGTTTCTGTCCAATTTTACTTTCTGCAACTTTATAATCCCTGCAATTTACTTTCTGTTGGCTACCTCTCATCCAATTTCACTTAAATGTTAGCTTGACTAAACTAATCACCCACTAAAGTTGCTTGATCCATCAGTCCATGTGGGATCGACCTCACTCACGTGAGTTTTACTACTTGATGCGACCCGGTATACTTGCCGGTTAGATTTGGGTGTTTTCGAAATTCGTTTTTCCACAAATTTTCCCATCAAGTTTTTGGCGCCATTGCCGGGGATTGATTTGGATCAACAATGATTAAGTGGGTGAGAAGTCTAGATCAAGCATTTTCCTTATTTTTGTTTTCTATTTTAGATTGAAACCAAGGTGTTTGTGTTCTTGCCTCACTAAGAAATTCTCATCTCTGATATGAGTAATTTCAATTTTCATTGATGTTTGCAAAATACAAATGGAGTTCAACTCATCATTTGGTCAAAAAAAATTTTTTGGGATATTACCCACCATCATCAATCTCTAATGAACAAGAAACTTCAAATTCTGGGCACTCCAATTCATGGAGCTATGCCTCAGAACCACAAGATGAGAAAGAAAATCATATGGGATATTTCCCTCCACCACAAAATGCTGCAAGTCATGATTTTAATGGTGGATGGGAAGGGAATTCTAATGCTCCATATGATATTCATCCGAAGATATCATCACTTGACCACACTTCAATAGAAAGCCTCTGTCAAAACTCACCACCCACACAAACTTCCATGAACCAAAGACTCTCAAAGCTTGAGTCCATGCTCAAAAGAATTGCGGAGGAGAAAGAGAAATACCAGAAAGAACAAGAGAACTCCCTCAAAAACATGGAAGTGTAGTTAGGTAAATTTTTGAATGCAAGGAAGGAGGAAATGGAAAAACAAGAACACAAAGTCCCTGTGTCAAGTGAAATTGCAAAAAAGAAAGAGGTGGTGAAAGTATTGGAACCTGAAACTGCACTTGAGATGACAAGAGGACCTGAATACTCACAACCTCCTCAAACTCTCCTGGACCAAAAAGTCTCAACAATTGACTCTGAGATTGAAAGGTATGAAGAGGAGATGAAGAAAGCTTGGGAAGATCAACAAACCTCCTCCATGAAAGAGCTATTAAAGCAAATGTTGAGTGCAAAGAAAGGAGTGGAGGAGCAAGAAAGTGAGGAAGTCATTCCAGAAAATTTACACTCAAGTGAGGAAGAGTTCATGGAACCACCGATTCAAAAGACTCTGGATGAATACAAAACTCCAATAATCACACAGCAACCAAGACTTGGATTCAAAGAAGTGAAGGCAACTAACAAGAGCACCGATCCTGTCCCTGATCCAGCAAGCAAGATCAATCAAGCCATTTGCAAAAGGAAGCTTGCTGAGGAAAGGCCAAGGCAAGGGACAGTAGCTAAAACTTCTCCTCCTTTGAAGTTATTTCTCTTAACAAATTGGAAGAAGAGGAAGAAAGTAAAGAACAGGTAGACAGTAGGTACATTTCTAATCCTTGCTTTGTTTAAATTTCAATAAATTGGCATATGGTTACATTCTAAGTTTGGTGTTGCCTTGCAACAAATTGTTTTCAATCTTTTTGGATGATTGCATCAAATCAAAAAATGAAAGTGACACACCAAGATTCTAAGTTTGGTGTGCCACTTATTTTCTATGCAATTCATTCAAGCAACACTACTTGTCTGCATAATCATAATGCCCCTTGCAGTGTCATTTTGGATAATTTAGTTTCTCTCTCTACTCTATTCATTTACTTGTTTTTAGTGCTTTCTTTTATTAACTGTTTTTGTTAATACATCACCAAGAGACCCTTATTCATGACATATTCTTTACTTGGTGATTGTATTTAACATATAACAGTTTCTTTCATTTAGTTTTATTTCAAATAAATTGACATGTGGTTGCATTCTAAGTTTGGTGTTGCTATGCAACAAAATTTGGTTCTAATCCTTACAAGATACTTGCATCAATTCTAAGTGAAAGTGTCACACTAAGTTTGGTGTGCCACTTATTCTTTATGCAAAGTATTATGCTCACCTTCTTATGTTTGCAATCACAAGGTCTCTATCTCCTGTGCCTTGATTACTATCTTCAATTTTGGTTGCTTAGAACACATGTATTACTAACTTTTCATTGTGTAAGACACTCATGATCCATCTTAGCCCCATAGCCATTGTTCTAATTGTTGCTTGAGGATGAACAAGCATTCTGAGTTTGGCAAGGGAAGGAGGAAGAATAGAGGAAAAAGGACAACAATAATGAAGATGAACTACAAGGTTGTAGAGTTCCCTTTCTCCTCATTTGTTTCCAGCACTTAAATTGCATGATTGTCTTCATCCTTTCTGTTTACATGTGTGTATGAATAAAGCATAACTTGAATCTTGATTTGCAACATGGTGCTGTGTCATTATGATTACCAACTTGAGTTTTGTGAATTCAAAAGCAACAAAGTATCATGATCATAAACAAACAAGGCATTAAAGAAGATTTTAGCATGTGCATAAAAGTATTGGAAAGCTAGTATGTTTGATTGTTGCTTAATTACATTGGATTTTATTTAATTGAAGTTTTCATCTAGGACATTTTGTGAAATCTTTTGAAAATCATGAAAACCTTGAAGAGGAAAATACAATTAAAGCAAGAAAAGAAAAAGGGAAAGAATGAGAAAGCTGAAGGCTCTGAGTACCAATGGCAATTTATTTGTTAAGTACTTGTGGTGTTTATGTATCAAGCCAAATGCTTGAAAACAAAACACTTAGAAGTCAAGGTTAGGCTCAAAGTGCAAAAGCATTCCCTCAAAGCTCAAGGCTCTGAGCATCAATGATTAGAGAGTCAAGAAAAGAAAAGAAAAATGAGCTTAATGAAGTCCTCTAATCAAATGCTTGTGGTGCTTATGTATCAAGTGGTAAAACTTGAAAACAAAGCATTTAGAAGTCGTAGCTTTGTTATCAACTCATGGGGCAAAGCACCCAAAAGGAGAAGCTAAATAAGAAAATCGAAAGCTTGTTTCAAGGAAGAAATATAAAAGAAAGATTTCATAAATTGAGTTAGAGAAAAGCATCAATCATTTACATCTCTTTTGTAATTGTAGCATGCATAGAAAACTAGCTTGCCATGAACATTGAGTTGCTATTCTTCTTACCTTAGATTGTCAATCTCTATTGCATGATTCTTTTCTTGCTTGGGGACAAGCAAGGTTTAAGTTTGGTGTTGTGATGACATGTCACCATGTCATGTTTTTCTATGCTTTTTCCTTTGTTTTCAATAGGTTTTATGCACTTTCTTGAGCCATAAGTAAGCCAATTGGGTGAAATTTCATATTTCCTTTAATTCAATCAACCATAGATGAATTAATGCAATTTCATGAGATTTTATACTATAATTGTCATATATTATGAAAGAATAACAAACTCATGATTTTGAGCATAGCTTTGATGTGTTTGGTTGATTGGTGATAGGTGAAAAGCGTTTTGAAGAAGGTTGAAGGAAGAAGGAATGGCTAGGAGCAAGAGAGAACAAAAAGTTTGAGCCAAAGTTTACCTCAAACTTTAGCTCAAACTTTTGGAAGAGTTGAAAACATCCTAGAGAAAAAAAGTTTGAGCCAAAGTTTGCCTCAAACTTTAGCTCAAACTTTTGGAAGAATTGAAAACACCCTGTAGGAAAAAGCTTGAGCCAACGTTTGCCTCAAACTTTTTGGCAAACGTTGGCATCACAAAAACAACACCCTGGAGCAAAAGCTTGCGCCAACGTTTGTCTCAAACTTTTTGGCAAACGTTGGCGCCACACACCACAACAGCCTGAAGGGGTATACTTCCAACAAGAATAACTTGAGCTATAGAGCTCCAAATGAGGTGATTCAAAAAGCAATGGAAAGTAGGAATCGAGATCTTTCCAAGCATATATGGCACTGTATGGTGGACACTAAAATTGAGGGAGAAAACTGCCCCGCAATGTGCATAAACGAACATGGTGGCAACCTGCAGTGAGGCCAACTGACCTCTGCACCTTCGACGGAGTATAACTCGAGCTGTAGAGCTCCAAATTATGCGCTTCCAACGGCATTGGAAAGTAGACATTCAGGGCTTTCCAACAATATATAATAGTATTGGGTGGACAATACGTTTGAGCCTCCAGAACTGGCGTTTTCGACCACGTTTGAGGCAAACTTTACCTCAAACGCTGCACACCAAAGCCAGCGACCCTGCCCTCTTCAAATGAGCATAACTTGAGTTGTAGATGTCCAATTAAAGTGATTCCAATTGAGTTTAGGGCTTTCCAACCATATATAATAGTCTATAGTAGGCATGAAATTGGCAATTTTGACAAGAGGACAAAGTAGCGCCACAAGACATGCAAGGGAGGATCCACGTTTGAGCTAAAGTTTGACCTCAAACTTTAAGCCAAACGTGGATGACAGCAAAAAGAGCAAGCTGCTACAAAAAGTTTGAGTCAAAGTTTGCCTCAAACTTTGACTCAAACTTTTTTTGGTTAATGGTCCGGTTCAAAGCTTAAATATTTCCCAAGGTCAAGAGCAATCAACAGAGGCTATTTTCAACCCAATTCCATCAAGGCCAAAAGCCCAATTGACATCACTCAAAGGCACAAGAAAGAATTTGATTAGGAATTTTATTTTCTTTGTAATTTGCTTTTCAATTTCATTTTCATTTGTCATGTTTGTAAAAGCCTATAAAAAGGCATCATTTTTATTTTAGAGAGGAAAGTCCCATCAGAGAGTACAGGGGAGCTCCATTAGAGAGCTCTCTCTTAGTTTTCATTCTTGTCTTGAATCTTGGGTTGAGAATTGAAGAAATTCTGTTTCAATCTCACCTTGAGAATTTTCTTGTTTACTTTCTCTGCACAATTGAATTTCCATTCCTGTTCACTGCTTCACCTTCTCTTGACTTCTGCAATTTACTTTTCTTGAATTTCTCTTGCAATTGTTCTTGTTGGATCAAGGAAGGATTTGAGATCTAGACTTGCTTTCTAGTCTCTTCCACTCCTGAGATCTTCAATCTTCTTTTAAATTGCTGCAAATTAAGCATAGTCTTTCTGTCTTTAAAGTCTTTAAGAAATTCTACTTTCTGTTGCATTGCTTCCAATTCGCTTCTCTATTTATATTGCTCCCAGCACCTAGTTCGATTTATTCTTCCTGCAATTTACATTTCCAGTTGCTTGATCTATTGCTTTCTTTAATTTCCAACACCCACTCCCCTTTAATTTCATGCAATTTACATTTTTTGTCATTTAAGATTTTGCCAATTTACATTTCTTGCTCTTTAAGTTTCTATCCAATTTTACTTTCTGCAACTTTATAATCCCTGCAATTTACTTTCTGTTGGCTACCTCTCATCCAATTTCACTTAAATGTTAGCTTGACTAAACTAATCACCCACTAAAGTTGCTTGATCCATCTATCCCTGTGGGATCGACCTCACTCACGTGAGTTTTACTACTTGATGCGACCCGGTATACTTGCCGGTTAGATTTGGGTGTTTTGGAAATTCGTTTTTCCACAAATTTTCCCATCAAGCAACAAGATGAATCGTCAGTTGTCCAAACTCGAACAATCTCCGGCAATGGCGCCAAAAACTTGGTGTTGTTGCCAGACCGAAAATTTGGCACTGATGTTACCGGACCAAAAGCTTGCCGAAAACTCGAACAATCCTCGGCAACGGCGCCAATAACTTGGTGCACGAAATTGTGATCTCTGGTGATGGCTCCAAAAACTTGGTGCTCTAATCTCAATTCATAATTTGTCACAACTTCGATACAACTAACCAGCAAGTGCACTGGGTCGTCCAAGTAATAAACCTTACGTGAGTAAGGGTCGATCCCACGGAGATTGTTGGTATGAAGCAAGCTATGGTCACCTTGTAAATCTCAGTCAGGCGGATAATAATTGATTATGGAGTTTTCGAAAATAATACTAATTAAACAGAAAATAGGGATAGAAACACTTATGTAATTCATTGGTGAGAATTTCAGATAAGCGTGTAGAGATGCTTTCGTTCCTCTGAATCTCTGCTTTCCCGCTGTCTTCATCCAATCTGTCTTACTCCTTTCCATGGCTGGCTTTATGCAAGGGCATCACCGTTGTCAATGGTTACATCCCCTCCTCTTGTCAAAATGGTCCAAATGCTCTGTCACAACACGGCTAATCATCTGAGGTTCTCGATCATGCTGGAATAGGATTCACCCTCCTTTTGCATCTGTCACTACGCCCAGCACTCGCGAGTTTGAAGCTCGTCACAGCCATTCAATCCCAGAATCCTACTCAGAATACCACAGACAAGGTTTAGACCTTCCGGATTCTCATGAATGTCGCCATCAATCTAGCTTACACCACGAAGATTCTGATTAAGAGATCTAAGAGATAATCATTCAATCGAAGGTAGAACGGAAGTGGTTGTCAGGCACGCGTTCATGGGGAATGATGATGATTGTCACGTTCATCACATTCAGGATGAAGTGCGAATGAATATCTTAGAAGCGGAATAAGTTGAATTGAATAGAAAACAGTAGTACTTTGCATTAATCTTTGAGGAACAGCAGAGCTCCACACCTTAATCTATGGAGTGTAGAAACTCTACCGTTGAAAATACATAAGTGAAAATGGGGTTCATTGGTCTCGAACCCAGAGGGGAACCGGAGTAACCAAGACTCTATGATCCGAATATAAAACTCAGGATGTCTAATACAATAATAAAAAGTTCTATTTATAATAAACTAGCTACTAGGGTTTACAGAAGTAAGTAATTGATGCATAAATCCACTTCCGGGGCCCACTTGGTGTGTGCTTGGGCTGAGCTTGAATGTTACACATGCAGAGGCTCTTTCTGGAGTTGAACGCCAGGTTGTAACGTATTTCTGGCGTTCAACTCTGGTTTGTGACTTGTTTCTGGCGTTTAACTCCAGACAACAGCGTAGAACTGGCGTTCAACGCCCTTTTACGTCATCTAAACTCGTTCAAAGTATGGACTATTATACATTGCTGGAAAGCACTGGATATCTACTTTCCAACGCAATTGAAAGCGCGCCATTTTGAGTTCTGTAGCTCCCGAAAATCCACTTTGAGTGTAGAGAGGTCAGAATCCAACAGCATCAGCAGTCCTTCTTCAACCTCTGAATCTGATTTTTGCTCAAGTCCCTCAATTTCAGCCAGAAAATACCTGAAATAATAGAAAAACACACAAACACATAGTAAAGTCCAGAAATGTGAATTTAACATAAAAACTAATGAAAACATCCCTAAAAGTAACTAGATTCTACTAAAAACATACTAAAAACAATGCCGAAAAGCGTATAAATTATCCGCTCATCAATTGCCTCTCCTGACAATAGAGCATTCAAATCTGTGAGATCAGAGTCTTCATGGTATAAGATAGAATCAATTGGCAGCATTCTTGAGATACCGAAAGTCTAAACCTTGTTTGTGGTATTCCGAGTAGGATCTAGGATGGGATGACTGTGACGAGCTTGAAACTCGCGAGTGTTGGGCGTAGTGACAGATGCAAAAGGATCAATGGATCCTATTCCAACATGAGTGAGAACCGACAGATGATTAGCTGTACGGTGACAGCGCATTTAGACCATTTTCACTGAGAGGACGGATGGTAGCCATTGACAACGGTGATCCACCATCATACAGCTTGCCATGGAAGGAGCCTCGCGTGCGTGAAGAAGAAGACAGTAGGAAAGCAGAGATTCAGAAGACAGAGCATCTACAAAACCTCAACCTGTTCTCCATTACTGCATAACAAGTATTATTTATTTTATGTTATTTACTCCTTATAAACCCAACCATTTTTATTACTAATTTCTTGACTAAGAGTTACAAGATAACCATAGCTTGCTTCATGCCGACAATCTCCATGGGATCGACCCTTACTCACGTAAGGTATTACTTGGATGACCCAATGCACTTGCTGGTTAGTGGTACGAGTTGTGAAAAGTGTGATTTACAATTTCGTGCACCAATAGCGCGTATGTGCGGGCTTAACCTTAAAAAATCCACGTGCACGCGTGGTGCACGGAATTGTTATCACACTTTTCACAACTCCACACAACTAACCTGCAAGTGCACTGGGTTGTCCAAGTAATACCTTACGTGAGTAAGGGTCGATCCCACGGAGATTGTCGGCTTGAAGCAAACTATGGTTATCTTGTAAATCTTAGTCAGGAGATCAATGATAAAAATGATTTTGTTATGAAAAGTAAATAACATCAATTAAATGGTACTTGTGATTCAGTAATGAGGAACAGGTTGAGGTTCCGGAGATGCTCTGTCATCTGAATCTCTGCTTTCCTACTGTCTTCTTCTCCAAACATGCATGGCTTCCTTCAATGGCAAGCTGTATGATCCTCTCAGATGAAAAATACCAGGCACGGTTTCTGCACGAAAAATCAACTGTCAAATTGCTCGTCTTGGATGAAAAATACCAGGTACAGCTACCGCACGGCTAATCATCTGTCGATTCTCACTGGTGTCGGAATAGGATCTCTCTATCCTTTTGCACACTATCACTGCGCCCAATATTCATGAGTTTGAAGCTCGTTACAGTCATCTCTTCCCAGATCCTACTCGGAATACCACAGACAAGGTTTAGCCTTTCCGGATCCTAGGAATGCTGCCAATTGGTTCTAGCCTTTACCACGAAGATTCTGATCTCACAGACTCGGTCCGTGGATCAGAGACCCAAGAGATACGCACTCAAGCTATCGCCCAATGACTACGTTGAGCTCAGATAGAATGGGAGTGGTTGTCAGGCACGCGTTCATAAATGTGAGAATAATGATGAGTGTCACGGATCATCATCTTCTCCAGTTTAAAGTACGAGTGAGTATCTTAGAATAGAATCAAGCGTGATTGAATAGAAAACAATAGTAATTGCATTAATCCATTGAAACACAGTAGAGCTCCTCACCCCCACCTATGGGGTTTAGAGACTCATGCCGTAGAAGATACAATATGAAATAAAAATGTCATGAGTTCCTAAATGAATCTCTAAAAGTAGTTTTTATACTAAACTAGTAACTTAGGTTTACAGAAAATGAGTAACTAACTGCAGATAGTGCAGAAATCCACTTCCAGGGCCCACTTAGCGAGTGTTTGGGCTGAGCTTTCAGGCTTCCACGTGCATATGCCTCAAATTGGAGTTAAACGCCACCTTGGGTGCCAAAATGGGCGTTTAACGCCAAGAAGTGTGCCAGTTCTGGCGTTTAACGCCAGTTTGGGCCATCAAATCTCTGGCAAAGTATGAACTATTACATATTGCTGGAAAGCCCAGGATGTCTACCTTCCAACACAATTGCGGGCGTGCCAATTGGACTTTTGTAGCTCCAAAAAATCCACTTCGAGTGCAGGAGGGTCAGAATCCAAGATAGGAAAAACAAAATAGGAAAAAAAGAAGAGAATATACAATAAATTTCAAAAATATCAATGAAGATTAGTTTCAACTAGATGAGCGGGACTAGTAGCTTTTTTTTGCTTCTGAACAGTTTTGGCATCTCACTTTATCCTTTGAAGTTCAGAATGATTGGCATCTATAGGAACTCAGAATTCAAATAGTGTTATTGATTCTCCTAGTTTAGTATCTTAATTCTTGAATACAGCTACTTTTTGAGTCGTGGCCGTGGCCCTAAGCATCTTATTTTCCAGTATTACCACCAGATACATAAATGCCACAGACACATAACTGGGTGAACCTTTTCAGATTGTGACTCAGCTTTGCTAGAGTCCCCAGTTAGAGGTTCCCAGAGTTCTTAAGCACACTCTTTTTGCTTTGGACCTCGACTTTAACCGCTCAGTCTCAAGCTTTTCACTTGACACTTCACGCCACAAGCACATGGTTACGGATAGCTTGATTTAGCTGCTTAGGCCAGGATTTTATTCCTTTGGGGCCCTCCTATCCACTGATGCTCAAAGCCTTGGATCCTTTTTACCCTTGCCTTTTTGTTTAAAGAGTTATTGGCTTTTTCTGCTTGCTTTTTCTTTTTCTTTCTTCTTCTTTGTTTTTCGCCACATTTTTTTCACAAGCTTTGTGTTTTTCACTGCTTTTTTCTTGCTTCAAGAACCAATTTTATGATTTTTCAAATTATCAATAACATTTCTCTTTTTTCATTATTCTTTCAAGAGCCAACAATTTTAACATTCATAAACTTCACTATAAAAAATATGCACTGTTCAAGCATTCATTCAGAAAACAAAAAGTATTGCCACCACATCAAAATAATTAAACTATTTTCAAGATAGAATTCGAAATTGGAGTACTTCTTTTTCTTTTTCAGAAAACATTTTTTATTTAAGAAAGGTGAAAGATTCATGGAACATTCATATCTTTAAGACATAGACACTAGACACTAATGATCATGTATTAAAAACACAAACATAGACAAAACATAAGCATAAAAATGAAAACAGAAAAGAAAATAAACAAAGAGATTAAAGAACGGGTCCACCTTAGTGATACTGGCTTCTTCTTCCTCTTAAAGAACCAATGGAATTTTTGAGCTCCTTTATGTCTCTTCTTCGCCTTTGTTGCTCCTCTTCCTAGAGGTTTCTTTGGCGTTAGGTGCCATTAATGGTTATGGAAAGCAAAAAGCTGATCTTTTCCATACCAAACTTAAAAGGTTTGCTCATCCTCGAGAAAAATAGGATAGAAGGGAGTAGAAGAAGAATATGCAATTAATTTTGAAAACTTATTACTGTATGCAAGAAAAATTAAAAAGAGTTGAAAAGAATTTTGAAAAGATATGTAAGTTTTGAAAATGTTTTGGAAGGAATTGAAAACAATTGAAAAAGAATTAAAAAGAATTGGAAAAATTATTAATTTTTTGAAAATAGAAATTGAAAGATGAGCGTTTAAAATATGTTTGATGCAAAAAATTATGAATAAAAACATGAAAAAAAATAGAATTGGAAACAAAATTACCTCCTTTGTGTCATCCTGGCGTTAAATGCCTAGAATGCTATCCATTCTGGCGTTTAACGCCCACTTGACTGCCTCTTTGGGCGTTTAACGCCCAGCCAGATACCCTGGCTGGCGTTAAACGCCCGGAATCCTTCTTTACTGGGAGTTTTTCTGAACACCCAGAATGCTGCCATTTCTGGCGTTAAACACCCAGAATACTGCCCATTCTGGCATTTAACACCCAGAATGCTGCCTACATGGGTGTTAAACGCCCATTCTACTATCCTTAAACGCCAATAAGCCTGTCCTCCAGGGTGTGCTTTTTTTGATGCTATTTTTGATTCCGCTTTAATTCTGCAGCTATTTTTGTGACTCCACATGATCAAAAATCTGAATAAAACATAAACTAACAATGGAAAATGAAATGAAAAAGTAATTAACATAAATAAATAAGATTGGGTTGCCTCCCAATAAGTGCTTTTTTACTGTCTTTAGCTGGACTTTTATTGAGCTTTTAATTTAGTCTCAGTTTTGAGAACTCTTACTCAACATTGCCTTCAAGATAATATTTCACTCTCTGTCCATTAAAAATGAATTTAGCTCTACATATCCATATGGTGACACACTTGTAATCACTTATGGTCTTTTCCACCGGGATTTCAATTTCCCAGGGAACAATCTGAGCCTAGAGTTAAACAACAGAACCATCTGTCCTGGCTCAAACACTCTAGATGACAGCTTTCTGTCATGCCATCTTTTTGCTTTCTCCTTCTAAATTTTAGCATTTTCGAAAGCATTGAGTCTAAACTGCTCCAGCTCATTCAACTGGAGCAATCTCTTCTCTCCAGCTATCTTAGTATCAAGGTTTAGGAACCTGGTTGCCCAGTAGGCCTTGTATTCCAGTTCCACTGGCAGATGACAGGCTTTTCTATACATAAGCTAGTATAGAGAAGTCCCTATAGGAGTCTTGAATGCGGTTCTGTATGCCCACAGAGCGTCATCTAGACTTCTTGCCCAATCCCTTCTACAGGTACTTACAGTTCCTTCTAGGATTCGTTTTAGTTCTCTATTTGAGACTTCAGCCTGCCTATTTATCTGTGGATGATATGGAGTCACCACTTTGTGGTTAATTCCATATCAGACCAGAGCAGAGTCAAGCTGTTTGTTGCAGAAATGAGTGCCTCCATCACTGATTAGTACCCTAGGGACACCAAACCTGCTGAAGATATGCTTCTGGAGGAACTTCATCACTGTCTTAGTATCATTAGTGGGTGTTGCAATTGCCTCTACCCATTTAGATACATAGTCTACTGCCACCAGAATATAAGTGTTTGAATATGATGGTGGGAAAGGCCCCATGAAGTCAATACCCCATACATCAAACAACTCAATCTCTAAGATCCCTTGCTGAGGCATGGCATAACCGTGAGGCAGATTACCAGCTCTCTGGTAACTGTCACAGTTACGTACAAACTCTCGGGAGTCTCTATAGAGAGTAGGCCAGTAGAAGCTGCATTAGAGAACCTTTGTGGCTGTTCGCTCACCTCCAAAATATCCTCCATATTGTGATCCATGGCAATGCCATAGGATCTTCTGTGCCTCTTCTCTAGACACACATCTATGGATTACTCCGTCTGGACACCTTTTAAAGAGATATGGTTCATCCCACAAGTAGTACTTTGCATCAGAAATCAATTTTTTGTTTGCTGCTTACTGTACTCTTTGGGTATGAATCTCACAGCTTTATAGTTTGCAATGTCCACAAACCACGGTACTTCCTGAATGGCAAAGAGCTGCTCATCCGAAAAGGTTTCAGATATCTCAGTAGGAGGGAGGGACGCTCCTGCTACTGGTTCTATCCAGGACAGGTGATCAGCTACATGGTTCTCTGTCCCTTTTTTGTCTCTTATTTCTATATCAAACTCTTGCAGAAGCAACACCCATCTTATGAGTCTGGGTTTTGAATTCTTCTTTGTGAGGAGATATTTTAGAGCAGCATGGTCAGTGTACACAATCACTTTGATCCCACTAAATAAGATTTGAACTTGTCAATGGCATAAACCACTGCAAGTAACTCCTTTTCTGTGGTTGTATAATTCTTCTGTGCGTCATTCAAAACACAGCTAGCATAGTAAATGACGTGCAGAAGCTTGTCATGCCTTTGTCCCAATACTGCACCAATGCATTGGTCACTGGCATCACACATTAGTTCAAATGGTAATGTCCAATCTGGTGCAGAAATGACTGGTGCTGTCACCAGCTTAGCTTTCAGAGTCTCAAACACCTGCAGACACTCTGTGTCAAAGACAAAAGGTGTATCAGTAGCTAGCAGATTGCTCAGAGGTTTTGCAATTTTTGAAAAATCCTTTATAAATCTGCTATAGAATCCTGCATGCCTCAGAAAGCTTTTGAATGCCTTAACATTGGCAGGTGGTGGTAATTTTTCAATTACCTCTACCTTAGCTTGATCCACCTCTATTCCCTTGTTTAAAATTTTGTGCCCAAGTACAATTCCTTCAGTCACCATAAAGTGACATTTCTCCCAGTTTAAAACTCGGTTAGTCTCTTGGCACCTTTTCAGAACAAGTGCTAGATGGTCAAGACAGGAGCTGAATGAGTCTCCAAATACTGAGAAGTCATCCATGAAGACTTCTAAAAATTTCTCTACCATATCAGAGAAGATAGAGAGCATACGCTTCTGAAAGGTTGCAGGTGCATTGCATAGACCAAATGGCTTCCTTTTGTAGGCAAATACTCCAGATGGACATGTGAATGTTGTTTTCTCTTGATCCTGAGGATCTACTGCAATTTGGTTGTAACCTGAATAGCCATCCAAAAATAGTAGTATTCATGGCCTGCTAGTCTCTCTAGCATCTGGTCTATGAATGGAAAAGGAAAATGATCCTTCCTGGTGGCTGTATTGAGCCTTCTGTAGTCAATACACATACGGCATCCTGTAACTGTTCTTGTAGGAACCAGTTCATTCTTTTCATTATGAACCACTGTCATGCCTCCCTTCTTAGGGACAACTTGGACAGGGCTTACCCAGGGGCTATTAGAAATAGAATTAATAATCCCAGCCTCTAGTAACTTAGTAACCTCTTTCTGCACTATCTCCTTCATGGCTGGATTCAGCCGCCTCTGTGGTTGAACAATTGGCTTAGCATCATCCTCCAATAGGATCTTGTGCATGCATCTGGCTGGGCTAATGCCCTTAAGATCACCTATGGACCACCCAAGAGCTGTCTTGTGTGTCCTTAGCACTTGAATTAGTGCTTTCTCTTCCTGTGGCTCTAAGAAAGAGCTTATGATTACCGAAAAAGTGTCATATTCTCCTAGAAATGCATATTTCAGGGATGGTGGTAGTGGTTTGAGCTCGGGTTTAGGAGGCTTCTCCTCTTCCTGAGGAGTTTTCAGAGGTTCTTTTGTTTCCTTTGGTTCCTCCTGATCAGGCTGAACATTTTTAAAAATGTCATCTAGCTCTGATTCGAGACTCTTAGTCATATTGACCTCTTCCACCAGGGAGTCAATAATATCAGTGCTCATGCAGTCTTTTGATGTGTCTAGATGCTGCTTAGCTTTGACAGCATTGAACTTAAACTCATCCTCATTGACTCTCAGGGTTTTTTCCCCTTTTTGGACGTCAATGAGGGTTCGTCCAGTTTCTAGGAATGGTCTTCCTAGAATGAGAGTTGCACTCTTGTGCTCCTCCATTTCTAGCACTACAAAGTCAGTGGGAAAGGCGAATGTCCCAACCTTGACAATCATGTCCTCAATTACGCCTGTTGAAATTTTAATGGAGCCATCAGTAAGTTGGAGGCATATCCGGGTTAGTTTAACTTCATCAGTCAAACCAAGCCTTTCGATAGTGGATGCAGGTATTAGGTTGATACTTGTCCCAAGATCGTGTAGAGCTGTCTTAGTACAAGCACCCTCTAATGTGCATGGTATCATAAAGCTTTCGGGATCTTTAAGCTTCTCTGGTAAGCTTTTTAATATGACTGCACTGCATTCTTCAATGAGGAAAACTTTTTCAGTTTCTCTCCAATTCTTCTTATGACTTAAGATCTCTTTCATGAACTTAGCATAAGAGGGTATTTGCTCAAATGCCTCTGCAAACGGAATCTTTATTTCAAGAGTCCTGAGATAGTCTGTAAAGCGGGCAAATTATTTATCCTATTCCATTTGGCGGAGTTTCTGAGGATAAGGCATCTTGGCTTTATATTCCTTAACCTTAGTTGCTGCAGTTTTATTTCCTACAGAAGTGGTTGGAAAAGCCTGTTTAAGGGGGATGTTATCAGCACTTGCAGGTGTCTGATCCCTCATTGGCATTTGAACGCTAGAATTGGGTGCTGTATGGGCATTTAACGCCAAATTGCCACCCTTTTCAGGCGTTTGGACGCCAGAATTAGCCATCCATTTGGCGTTTAACGCTAACTTCTCATCCTTTTCTTGTGTCTGAACACTAGAATCATTCCTTTCTGGGCTCTTACTGTCCTCAGAGGGATTTTAGGCAGTAGTTTGTGATGGGATATTTTTTGTGGAAAAACGAATTTCTCCAAAACACCCAAAACTAACCGGCAAGTACACCGGGTCGCATCAAGTAATAATAACTCACGGGAGTGAGGTCGATCCCATAGGGATTGAAGGATTGAGCAATTTTAGTTTAGTGGTTGATTTAGTCAAGCGAATCAAGATTTGGTTGAGAGATTTGTGAATTGCAGAATTTAAATCGCATGGAAAGTAAAGGGAATGGGGAATTGGCATGAAATTTAAAGAGAACTGAAATTTAAAATGCTGAATCTTAAAGAACAAGAAATTAAATGGCAGAAACTTAGAATGCAAGAAACGTAAATTGCAGAATCTTAAAGTGCAAGAAATTTAAATGGCTTGAATTGTAAAGGGAATTGGGAATTGGATTTGCAGAAATTAAACAAGGAAAAGTAAAATTGTAACAAGCAGAGAAGTAAAGGATGACTTGAATTGAACCGGATCTTAAAACAGAATTGTAAATGAGCTTGAAAGCAGTAAACAGAGGATGTAAAATTGGAATTCAGATCTCAGGACCCAAGAGACTATATAACCAAGTCTAGATCTCAATGCCTTCCTAGATCCAACAAGAACAATTGCAAAGAAATTGTAAATTGCAAAGAAAGTAGATGAAGAAGCAATTAACCGAAACTGAAATTCAATTAAGCAGTGAATTAAACAAGATCCCAAGGTGAGATTGAAACAGAAGTTCTTCAATTCTCCACCCAAGATCCGTAGCAAGAAAATTAAAGAGTGCTGGGCAAGAACAAGGAAGAAGAGAGATCAATTCTCCTCCCCAATTCTCTTGAATTAAAACAACAATGCTAGAATGTAAAAGTGAGCTCCCAATCAAACCCGAAAAGAAAGCTCTATGAAAACTAAAAAGGGAAGATCCCTTAAAAACTTAAATCCTATGCTATTTATACACTTTCTTCAAATGGTCTTCAAGCCTTCAATTGGGCCTTTGCTCTTGATGGAATTGGGTTGATAGAGGCCTTGGTTGATTGCTCTTGGAGTTTGGAGAAGAACTGAATTGAACCGGGTTGGAATCATGAAAGCTTGAGTAAAAGTTGGAGTAAAAGTTTGAGGCTAACTTTTAGTCCAACTTTTCACATCAGCCACCCTTCTTTGCTGATACCAACGTTGGGGCAAAAGTTAGGGGTCAAACTTTTGCTCCAACGTTGGCCTTCCCTTGCATACTCATGGCGCCAACGTTAGCCAAAAAGTTAGGGGCTAACGTTGGCGCAAACTTTTGCTCTCCAGGGTGTGTTTTTCATGCGCCAACGTTAGCCAAAAAGTTAGGGGCTAACGTTGGCGCAAACTTTTGCTCTCCAGGGTGTTGATTTGTGATGCCAAAAAGTTTGAGGCTAACTTTTGCTCCAGCTTTTTGCCCAAAAGTTAGCCAAAAAGTTTGAGGCTAACTTTTGGTCCAGCTTTTTGCTTCCTGGTTCATTTTCAATTAATCCAAAAGTTTGAGCTAAAGTTTGAGGCAAACTTTTGCTCAAACTTTTTGTCCTCTCTTCCTCCTAGTCATTCCTTCTTGCTTCAACCTTTCTCCAAGCTTTCTTCACCTATCATTAATCAACCAAACACATCAAAGCTATGCTCAAAATCATGAGATATTCATTCTTTCATAATATGTGACAATTATAGCATAAAACCTCATGAAATAGCATGAATTCATACATGATTGATTAAATCAGAGGAAGCATGAAAATCTACCCAATTGGCTTGCTTATGGCTCAAGAAAGTGCATAATTCAATTGAAAACTAAAGAAAAAGGCTAGTGAAACTAGGCTAAGATGACTTGTCATCACAACACCAAACTTAAGAAAGAATGAAATGGAAGAGGATGTTCATGCTAGTAGAGTGTTATTGGTAGTTCATGGGGTTTTATGTGGATATGTACACACTCACCTCTTATTGATTCTTAAGCCTAGAAAGCCTCCTTCAAGCTTCAAGTAACATACTGCTATGACCTCTCATTATTCCTTTATCCTTGGCTATTATCTTGTTCATAAGCTTTATTTGAGTGTCATGTGTAGCAAGTTCATTTCCTTTTCTTTATACTTGACACATTATTCACTATAGACACTTGGCTCACATTCCTTCTTAGAACATTGATGCCCAGCACCTCTTTGGGCTACTAAATGCCTTGTAGTTAGGTTGCTCTTGATAGTGGACTTTCAGCTGATGATCCCGGGTTAGTTAACCCAAGTCATCAAGTGTTGATGCACTCCAAAGAGCTTAATAATCCAAGCAGATCCTAATACAAAGACACCACACGCATATGTTCTAAGGTTCAAGCTATTGGTGTCCAGGTTTGTTTCTTTTTGTTTTTCTTTTGTTCTGCCACTCTTTGGCTATTTCTTTTTCTCCCCTTTTTTCTTTCTTTTTGTTTTTCTTTCTAACCAAGGACTTTTATTTGATTGAGATTCATAGACAGTAGGCCACTTTCTACTTAGAAGGAGACATCCTAGTTCTCTTATTCACTAAAAGTGAGCTATCATACAATCACACACACACCACCACTTACTTTTATTGTACTTCTATCTAACAGAGAACTATCTCACTTCACATTCAAACATTTCTTTTATTGAATTGAAAATGCAGGGGACAAAGCATGCTTTTTGTTCAGTGAAAGTAAACACACAAGCACACACATAGACTAGCTTACTTATTCTAAGAGAAACAAACATGATGCAAAGACTATTAATTATAAGAACTACTTAAAGATGCAAGGACCACTTAAAACAGACATAATGCATGCTTTTTTTCTTTGTAGTGATGAACGAGGAGCAAGTCCACCTTTTATTTGTCATGCTTTTCTTTCTTCTTTCATACACCTGGTTGCTGGTGTTCCCTGTGTCCATGTCTGTTGTCTGTTGATCCCGCCAGAAACCAGCTCTATTCATCGCTTCCTCTACTCTATCTTCAAGCTTCATTGCATTGCTTACTTCTATCTCACTTCTCCTTTTGAAGAATTCATCAAAAGTTGGAAAAGCTGGATCCATGTTGTGCAGATGCTCTCCAATATAGTTCAGCTTGATTTGACTATTTATGTTGTAGTTGGCTTGGACTTCATATCTTGCATCTTGGAGTGTTGTGAACTCTTTGAGAGCCCTCAAATTTTCAGCTTGCATTTGTTCCAACTTTCCAAATGATTCATGAGATTGAAAAGCATGTTCTTCTTGCATCACAAGGAATCTTGACTCGAATTCACTTTGTTTGTTCATCATTCTTAGCTCCCGTTCTTCTTGTGCTTGTTGGTTTTTCATGTATAGTGAATGGTATTCCTCTTGCCTTTCTTGAATTCTCATGTACTGTTGTGATAATCTTCCAATTGCTTCCTGCATTTGAGTCATGTCCAGATTGTTATGTAGAGGAATGTGCTGCTGTTCCTCCTCCTCTTGTGGCTCTTCTTCCTCTTGTAATTCTTCTCCCTCCATTGGTTCTTCTCTCTGCCTTCTTCCATGTGGTCTTCGGCCTTGATGTGCTTCAGGAGCCATCATCATTCTTTCAATGGTTATAGGCATGCCTTGGCTTAACCACATTGGATTCTCCTCTTCCATTGGCACTTTAGCTTTTGCACACAACCTCCAAATGGTACTTGGATAGTATAACCAAGACCCGGCCGAGTTCTTCTCAGCAAGCTTTTGAATGTCCTTTGCCAGAATTTCATGAACTTTTACCTCTCCTCCCACAATTATGCAATGCAACATAATAGCTCTATTCTTGTTAACTTCTGAGGTGTTTACTGAGCCCAGAATTGATCTTTTCAACAACTCATACCATCCCTTTGCTTCCGGGGTAAGGTTAACTCTCTTCAAATACTTGTATTTGTTCTTGTCATCTCCTTCCCACTCTGAGTTTTCCATACATATATCTCTAGCAATCCCATCATAATCTGGATCACCATTTACCCTTTGGTGGTATCCCGGTTCACTAAAGCGGACTGATTTTAGTCCCAAGACTTTCTTGATTGCATCCGAGCTAAAGTCTACTTCCACTCCTCGCACATAGCTCTTGTATGTTGGGGCCTCACTCATGTCAAGCCTTGAGACATTGGCATAGAACTCTCTTATGATATTAGCATTGATTCGGGTGATTGGTGATATGAGTTCCTCCCACCTCCTCTTTCGAATTTTGTCCTTCATTTCTTGGCATCCATCATCTGGCAGCAAGAGTGGAATTTCTGGATATATCTTCTTCTCATTCATCCATTCAATTTGCATCTGATGGTACCGAGATTTGAATCTCCATCGGTCATATTCAGGGGTGCTTTCCTCCACCATGGGATCTTTCCCTCTTCTTCGTTTGGTTCTTGAGGAAGAGGCCATGATCACTTGGTTGTTTGAGACTCTTGAGGTTAAAGGGAGTGTGAAGAATGTTAGAGATTTTGATGTGTGTTTGGAGAAGGATGAAATTTGAGGCCAAGCTTGTTATGATGAGAAATGATGAAGGGAAGTTTAAATGGTTGGAGTGCAAAGGTTCGGTCACATGCATGGCTTGGAGGTGGTATGTTATTTAAATGAACTATGAAGGGCTAGGATGCAATTAGATACTATGTGAATCAAAGGTGTGCATGTAAGGATGAATGAAGACAAAGCTTGCTTCTTCAATTGTCTTTGCCGTGGTCATCTCAAGGAGTGGCAGATTCTCTTTTTGAGGCATGTGATGAGATTTTGTCCTCATGCTATGCTTTCCTTTGTCTTGTTTCTTTCATAGAGTGTTCTTTGATCACCTAGTCATCACAACAAGACAACAAGCATTAGTTTTATCAAACTGCGGCAAGAGTGCTTCTTTTCATTAACACTATATGAACAACCATTCCTTATATCCATTTGAACCATGACTTTTCTTGGAGGACACCAAACTTAATGTTTGGTCATATAGTAGAAAATATGTGTTTCTTCCTCCAACTAGTGAAATTGAAATCCCCAATGTCATTCTTGGTCAAATGTTTATAAGAAATGTTTTCATCATAATTTTCCTTTTTCTCTTTTTTTTTTTTTCATGAAGGATCAATTGTGTCCCTAAATCCGTGCATCAAAGTTTGGTGAACACCAAACTTGTATCTTGCTTAAGGGGTAAATGTGAGATGCTAGTAGTAAATCACAATTGATGCCTTCATCACAGAATATGATTTCTTTTTAATTGAAAAGTCTCAGTAAGAGATAATGTATGATCATTGATGCATGATTTTTTTATTTTCATGAGAAGAGAAACACCAAACTTAGTGTTTGATCATATGCTAGGCATATAGTATGAAAATGTTTGTAACACTGGTTTGGTGTGCTTGAAGGCACACCAAACTTTAGAAGTCTTAGCATATGAAAAAAATTTGCATGCATTCATTGAGTACGTCTATGAAAATAAATTTCATGCTCAGATGATCATAGCTTATTGAATTTAAAATGACATAAATCTTAAATCATGGGTTGCCTCCCATGGAGCGCTCTTTTACTGTCACTAGCTTGACATTGGAGCTTTCTTTTATGGTGGTTGAGGGTTGTAGTGCCTCAACTTGTCTCCCCTGACTGTGATCCTCCTCTTTGTTCTCTGGTGTTCAATTTCAGCATGTTCCAACGAGAGTATGTTGCTGACATTGTAATAGTCATCAGTCTGTCGGCTTGCTCCCAGTTGTTGATATATCAATTGCACTTTGTCAACTTTGGAAAGCCCCCCTGTTGGAATCTTCCTGTTCTTCCAACACCTTTTTGTTTTGTTTCTGCGTTTCATCCCCTTTTTTGTTGATCTTTCTTTTATGGCTGTAGACTTACCTTGGGGATTTCTCTCTTCAGTGGCTAATACTCCAATATCCTTTTGGACTTTTTTATCCTTCTGCACAATCTTCTGCCTTGGGATATTTTTGTGAATCACCTTGTCAATTTCCATCGAGTCCCTCCTCCTATTACTAAACTGGGCTTCTGGTAATACCTTCAGAGTGACACTCTTATCATGCTTCCTAAGAGTTAGTTCTCCTTGCTCTATGTCTATGATAGCTCTAGCAGTGGCCAAGAATGGCCTTCCCAGTATAATAGAGTCACCATCATCCCCATCTGAATCCAGAACCACAAAATCTGCAGGGTATATGAAATTGTCCACCTTGACCAGAAGGTTTTCAATCATACCCCTGGGGTATACTGTTGACTTATCTACTAGCTCTAGAGATATTTGTACTGGTTTAACTTCTTCTATATGCAACTTTTTTACCAAGGAGGATGGTATTAAGTTGATACTTGCTCCCAGATCGCACATTGCTTTAGTGATGGTTAATTCCCCAATGGTGCAAGGTAGCAAAAAGCTCCCTGGGTCCTCAAGCTTAGGAGGAAGTCCTTTTTGAATCAGGGCTCTGCATTCCTCAGTAAGCAGTATGGTTTCTTTCTCATCCCAACTTCTTTTCTTGTTGATAAGCTCCTTCAAAAACTTGGCATACAGAGGCATTTGCACAAGTGCTTCAGCCAAGGGAATATTGATTTCCAGCTTTTTGAAAGTCTCAAGGAACTTATGAAATTGTTGGTCCTTAGTCTCTTTGTTGAACCTCTGGGGATATGGCAGTGGAGGTGTGATGCGCTTTCCTATTTGCTGCTGTCCCTGAGTTACTTCTTTTGAACCGTGTGACTGGTTATCCTTCTCTTTGAGTTTCTCAGTGCTCTTGTTTGGCATCACAACTTGATCCTTGGTTTCATCTGCCTCTGTTTGCTCCTCATCTTCTATTGGCCTTTTGCTGCTCTCTACTTGCTTCTTTGTAATGTCATTATTGCTCATCAATGTTTTCCCACTCCTTAATTGTATTGCCTTGCATTCTTCCTTAGGATTTGGAATTGTGTCACTCGGCAGAGAGCTTGAAGGTCTCTCAATAGAGATCTGCTTAGAGATTTGCCCCATCTGCCTCTCTAGGCTCTTTATGGAGGCTTCATGATTCTTGGATGTCATTTTCTGGTGTTTCAATAATTTATCCATCAAGGTCTCCAAGTTAGTGAGTCTTTGAGATTCAGGTGATACTTGAGGTGGGTTATGAGATGTGGGTGGTGGATGGTAGGCATTTTGGTTGGTGGGTTGGTTATTGGATTGGTACTGGTTGGGGTTGGGGTAGTTGTTTTGAGGTTTTCTGTAGGGGTTCTGGTTAGTTTGCTGCTGGTTGTGGTTTTGGTTGCTTCTTGGGTTGTTTTGGTTTGAGTTTCTCTGCCATGCTTGTTGGTTTTGGGTGTGATTATCTCCCCATCTGAGGTTTGGGTGGTTCTTCCAGGATGGATTGTATGTATCACCATACACTTCATTTGGTCCTTGGTTGTGCATATACTGTACTTGCTCTTGTTGTTGTTCTTCTTGAGTTTCTTCATTTTGCCCCCATGTGGATGATGGTTGGCTTGTGTTAACTGCTGCAACTTGGAGGCTATCAATCCTCTTGGCCATTTGCTCAAATTGTTGTTGAATTTGCTGCTGCATCATCTTGTTTTGAGCCAAGATTGAGTCCACTCCTTCTAGCTCCATTACTCCTCTCCTTTGTGATGGTTGGCGATTTCTTTGGTGAGCAAAGAAATATTGATTGTTGGCCACCATGTCAATAAGATTTTGAGTTTCTTCTGCTGTTTTCATCAGTTGCAATGATCCTCCAACTGAGTGGTCAAGTGATTCTTGAGCCTTTAGAGTGAGTCCTTCATAGAAGTTCTGTAGCTTGTCCCACTCAGTGAACATTTTTGGTGGACATTTCCTCAGCAGAGCCTTCTATCTCTCCCATGCTTCATACAGATTTTCAGCATCCAATTGTGTGAATGTTTGCACCTCAGTTTTCAGCCTGATAACTCTTTGAGGTGGATAGAATTTGGCTAGAAATTTAGTCACCAAATTATCCCAGCTAGTGATGCTTCCTTGATGAAAAGTTTCAAGCCATTGTGCAGCCTTGTCCCTTAATGAGAATGGGAACAGCAGAAGCTTGTAGGTCTCAGGATTCACGCCATTGGACTTGACAGTGTCACAAATCCTTAAGAAGGTAGATAGATGTTGATTTGGATCCTCCAATGGTCCTCCCCCAAACGAGCAGTTATTTTGGACCAATGTAATGAGTTGTGGCTTCAATTCAAAGTTATTTGCACTGACATTAGGGGTGAGAATGCTGCTTCCACAATGTCTAGCATTTGCAAAGGTATAGGAGGCCAAAACTCTCCTCTGGGGTGGGTTGTTGTTGTTATTGTCTGCTCCACCAGGTGGATTGGTTGAATGTTCTTCCATATCTTGGAATTCTTCTTCTGATTCCTCTTCTCCAACAATATTTTTCCCTCTTTCAGCTCTTCTTAACCTCCTGAGAGTTCTTTCGTCTTGTTCATGAAAGAAGGGTGTGGTTCTTCTTGTACCTGACATACAAGCAGAACATAAGAA
The DNA here is from genome assembly GCF_059453495.1 of Arachis ipaensis. Classification (NCBI taxonomy): domain Eukaryota; kingdom Viridiplantae; phylum Streptophyta; class Magnoliopsida; order Fabales; family Fabaceae; genus Arachis; species Arachis ipaensis. The sequence continues at coordinate 62,209,333 of NC_142441.1, forward strand.
ACACACAAACCAGTGACACTTCAATCTACTGCTAGAATGAAGTTTTAGTTAGCTTAAGCAAAAATTCAAATAGTTAGTGGGTTAATTGAAAATTAGAGAAACAGAAAATAAAAATGCTAGATCTAGATCACCACCTCACTTAATCATTATCAATCTAATCAATCCCCGGCAACGGCGCCAAAAACTTGATGGGATATTTTTTGTGGAAAAACGAATTTCTCCAAAACACCCAAAACTAACCGGCAAGTGCACCGGGTCGCATCAAGTAATAATAACTCACGGGAGTGAGGTCGATCCCACAGGGATTGAAGGATTGAGCAATTTTAATTTAGTGGTTGATTTAGTCAAGCGAATCAAGATTTGGTTGAGAGATTTCTGGATTGCAGAATTTAAATCGCATGGAAAGTAAAGGGAATGGGGAATTGGCATGAAATTTAAAGAGAACTGAAATTTAAAGTGCTGAATCTTAAAGAACAAGAAATTAAATGGCAGAAACTTAGAACGCAAGAAACGTAAATTGAAGAATCTTAAAGTGCAAGAAATGTAAATGGCTTGAATTGTAAAGGGAATTGGGAATTGGATTTGTAGAAATTAAACAAGGAAAAGTAAAATTGTAACAAGCAGAGAAGTAAAGGATGACTTGAATTGAACCGGATCTTAAAACAGAATTGTAAATGAGCTTGAAAGCAGTAAACAGAGGATGTAAAATTGGAATTCAGATCTCAGGACCCAAGAGACTAGATAACCAAGTCTAGATCTCAATGCCTTCCTAGATCCAACAAGAACAATTGCAAAGAAATTATAAATTGCAAAGAAAGTAGATGAAGAAGCAATTAACCGAAACTGAAATTCAATTAAGCAGTGAATTAAACAAGATCCCAAGGTGAGATTGAAACAGAAGTTCTTCAATTCTCCACCCAAGATCTGTAGCAAGAAAATTAAAGAGTGCTGGGCAAGAACAAGGAAGAAGAGAGATCAATTCTCCTCCCCAATTCTCTTGAATTAAAACAACAATTCTAGAATGTAAAAGTGAGCTCCCAATCAAACCCGAAAAGAAAGCTCTATGAAAACTAAAAAGGGAAGCTCCCTTAAAAACTTAAATCCTATGCTATTTATACACTTTCTTCAAATGGTCTTCAAGCCTTCAATTGGGCCTTTGCTCTTGATGGAATTGGGTTGATAGAGGCCTTGGTTGATTGCTCTTGGAGTTTGGAGAAGAACCGAATTGAACCGGCTTGGAATCATGAAAGCTTGAGTAAAAGTTGGAGTAAAAGTTTGAGGCTAACTTTTAGTCCAACTTTTCACATCAGCCACCCTTCTTTGCTGATACCAACGTTGGGGCAAAAGTTAGGGGTCAAACTTTTGCTCCAACGTTGGCCTTCCCTTGCATACTCATGGCGCCAACGTTAGCCAAAAAGTTAGGGGCTAACGTTGGCGCAAACTTTTGCTCTCCAGGGTGTTGATTTGTGATGCCAAAAGTTAGCCAAAAAGTTTGAGGCTAACTTTTGCTCCAGCTTTTTGCCCAAAAGTTAGCCAAAAAGTTTGAGGCTAACTTTTGGTCCAGCTTTTTGCTTCCTGGTTCATTTTCAATTAATCCAAAAGTTTGAGCTAAAGTTTGAGGCAAACTTTTGCTCAAACTTTTTGTCCTCTCTTCCTCCTAGCCATTCCTTCTTGCTTCAACCTTTCTCCAAGCTTTCTTCACCTATCATTAATCAACCAAACACATCAAAGCTATGCTCAAAATCATGAGATATTCATTCTTTCATAATATGTGACAATTATAGCATAAAACCTCATGAAATAGCATGAATTCATACATGGTTGATTAAATCAAAGGAAGCATGAAAATCTACCCAATTGGCTTGCTTATGGCTCAAGAAAGTGCATAATTCAATTGAAAACTAAAGAAAAAGGCTAGTGAAACTAGGCTAAGATGACTTGTCATCAGTTTGGTCATCCTCTGTCAGTTGTTCCTTTCTTGGATTTTTGTTGCTTTGAGTTGAGACATTCAATGTCTTCCCACTCCTTAAATGAACAGCTTGGCACTCTTCTGTTATCTGTTTAGATAACTGCTATCTTATCTAATCCAATTGTGCTTCCATATTCTTGTTAGCATTTTTAGTGTCTTGTAGCATCTCTTTAAATTCTGCTAACTGTTTTGTTATAAAAAGCAATTACTGATTGAGTTCAACAACTTGTTCTGGAGGACTAAGTTCAGTGGATACTGCTTTAGCCTCTTCTTTCATGGAGGACTCACTACTTAAGTACAGATGTTGATTTCTAGCAACTATATCAATGAGCTCTTGAGCCTCTTCAATTGTCTTTGTCATGTGTATAGATCAACCAGCTGAATGGTCTAGAGACATATGGGCCTTTTCTGTAAGTGATGAGCGGATAATTTATACGCTTTTTGACATTGTTTTTAGTATGTTTTTAGTAGAATCTGGTTACTTTTAGGGATGTTTTCGTTAGTTTTCATGTTAAATTCACATTTCTGGACTTTACTATGAGTTTGTGTGTTTTTCTGTGATTTCAGGTATTTTCTGGCTGAAATTGAGGGACTTGAGCAAAAATCAGATTCAGAGGTTGAAGAAGGACTGCTGATGCTGTGGGATTCTGACCTCCCTGCACTCAAAGTAGATTTTCAGGAGCTACAGAACATGAAATGGCGCGCTTCTAATTGCGTTGGAAAGTAGACATCCAGGGCTTTCCAGCAATATATAATAGTCCATACTTTGGCCAAGAATAGACGACACAAACTGGCGTTCAACGCCAGCTCTCTGCCCAATTCTGGCGTCCAGCGCCAGAAAAGGATCCAAAGATTAAGGGGTGGAGCTCTGCTGTTCCTCAAAGATTAATGCAAAGTACTACTGTTTTCTATTCAATTCATCTTATTTCGCTTCTAAGATATTCATTCGCTCTTCAACCTGAGTGTGATGAACGTGACAATCATCATCATTCCCTATGAACGCATGCCTGACAACCACTTCCGTTCTACCTTCGACTGAATGAGTATCTCTTAGATCTCTTAATCAGAATCTTTGTGGTGTAAGCTAGAATGATGGCGGTATTCAAGAGAATTCGGAAAGTCTAAACCTTGTCTGTGGTATTCCGAGTAGGATTCAATGACTGAATGACTATGACGAGCTTCAAACTCGCGATTGCTGGGCGTAGTGACAGACGCAAAAGGATAGTAAATCCTATTCCAGTATGATCGAGAACTGATAGATGAATAGCCGTGCCGTGACAGGGTGCGTTGACCATGTTTACTGAGAGGATAGGATGTAACCATTGACAAGGGTGATGCCTCCAGACGATTAGCCGTGCCGTGACAGGGCATTTGGATCATTTTCCCGAGAGAAGACCGAAAGTAGCCATTGACAATGGTGATGCATTACATAAAGCCAGCCATGGAAATGAGTAAGACTGATTGGATGAAGATAGCAGGAAAGCAGACGTTCAGAAGAATGAAAGCATCTCTATTCGCTTATCTAAAATTCTCACCAATGATTTACATAAGTATTTCTATCCCTGTTTTTTTAATTATTTTCAAAATCCCCATTACTATTTTATATCCGCCTGACTGAGATTTACAAGGTGACCATAGCTTGCTTCATACCGACAATCTCCGTGGGATTCGACCCTTACTCACATAAGGTATTACTTGGACGACCCAGTGCACTTGCTGGTTAGTTGTGCGAAGTTGTGAACTATGGTATTGGCATCATGTTTTTGGCGCCACTACCAGGGAAAGAAAGAGCGATGAATTTTACATAATCAAAGTGTAATCACAATTTTTGCGCACCAAGTTTTTGACGCCATTGCCGGGGATTGTTCGAGTTTGGACAACTGACGTTTCATCTTGTTGCTCAGATTAGGTAATTTTCTTTTTGTTTTAATTTCAAAAATTTTTCAAAAAAACCTTTCAAAATTTTCTCCTTTGTTTTCGAAAAAAAATAAAAATGTTTTCAAAAATATATTTTTCTTCAGAATTTTTAAGAATGAATTCAAGTGTTTCATGAAGCATGTGAAGCCTGGCTGGCTGTAAAGCCTTGTCTAAATTCATTTAGACTGAGGCTTCCAATTTGTTATCAAGAGCAAGCTAGTTGGTGCTAATCCACCTACTGCTGATTCACGATCTACCTGTTACATGCTAAAGCTTGGCTGGCTATTAAGCCATGTCTGACCCTTTGATTGGAGCTTTAGATTAAGAACATAAGATTCCTAGAATTCATATTAAAAATTTTGGAATCCTTATTTTTCTTTTTCAAGGAATTTTCGAAAAAAAATACAAAAAAATCATAAAATCATAAAAATAAAAAATATTTTGTGTTTCTTGATTGAGTCTTGAGTCATGTTATAAGTTTGGTGTCAATTGCATGTGCATCTTGCATTTTTCGAAAATTCTCATGCATTCATAGTGTTCTTCATGATCTTCAAGTTGTTCTTGGTAAGTCTTCTTGTTTGATCTTTGCATTTGCATATTTTGTGTCTTTTCTTGTTTTTCATATGCATTCTTGTATTCTTAGTGTCTAAGCATTAAAGAATTCTAAGTTTGGTGTCTTGCATGTTTTCCTTGCATTAAAAATTTTTCAAAATTATGTTCTTGGAGTTCATCTTGACATTCAAAGTGTTCTTGGTGTTCATCTTGACATTCATAGCATTCTTGCATGCATTCATTGTTTTAATCTAAAAATTTCATGCATTCCATCATTCTTCTTGTTTTTCTCTCTGATTATTAAAAATTCAAAAATCAAAAAAATATCTTTCCCTTTTTCTCTCTTAAAATTTCGAAAATTAGATTTGACTTTTTCAAAAATTTTTAAAAAAAAATCTAGTTGTTTCTATGAGTCAAATCAAATTTTTAATTTAAAAATCTTATCTTTTTCAAAATCTTTTTCAAAAATCAAATCTTTTTCAAATTTCTTAGTTATTTTCGAAAATAACAATAACATTTAATGTTTTGATTAAAAAATTTCAAGTTTGTTACTTACTTGTTAAGAAAGATTCAAACTTTAAGTTCTAGAATCATATCTTGTGATTTCTTGTGAATCAAGTCATTAATTGTGATTTTAAAAATCAAATCTTTTTTAAAACTAATTTCAATCATATCTTTTCAAAAATATCTTCTTATCTTATCTTTTTCAAAAATTTGATTTTAAAAATAATTTTTCTAACTTCCTAACTTCTTATCTTTTCAAAATTTGTTTCAACTAACTAACTAACTTTTTGTTTGTTTCTTATCTTTTTCAAAACTACCTAACTAACTCTCTCTCTAATTTTCGAAAATATCTCCCTCTTTTTCAAAATTTCTTTTTAATTAACTAATTATTTCAATTTTTTAATCTTAATTTTCGAAAAATACTAACTTTTTTCAAAAACTATTTTCGAAAATCACTAACTCTTTTTCAAAAATAATTTTCAAAAATTCTCCTTCTCTCTCATCTTATTCTATTTATTTATTCATCTACTAACATCTCTTCCTCACATCACCCACCAAAAATCCGAACCCTCTCTCTCTTTTTCTGAGTTCAGATTTTTCTCTTCTTCTTTTCTTCTACTAACAATAAGGAACCTCTTTACTGTGACATAGAGGATTCCTCTTCTTTTCTTTTTCTCTTCTCTTTCTTATGAGCAGGGACAGAGAAAAAGGCATTCTTGTTGAAGCTGATCCAGAACCTGAAAGGACTCTGAAGAGAAAACTAACAGAAGCTAAATTACAACAATCCAGAGACAACTTGATTGAAAATTTCGAACAAGTAAAGGAGATGGCAGCTGATGTGCGGAAAACGATCCGACACAAAACTCACCGGCAAGTGCACCGGGTCGCATCAAGTAATAATAACTCACGGGAGTGAGGTCGATCCCACAGGGATTGAAGGATTGAGCAATTTTAGTTTAGTGGTTGATTTAGTCAAGCGAATCAAGATTTGGTTGAGAGATTTGTGATTTGCAGAATTTAAATTGCATATAAAGTAAAGGGAATGGGTAAATTGCATGAAATTAAAGAGAACTGAAATTTAAAGTGCTGAATCTTAAAGAACAAGAAATTAAATGGCAGAAACATAGAACGCAAGAAATGTAAATTGCAGAATCTTAAAGTGCAAGAAATGCAAATGGCTTGAATTGTAAAGGGAATTGGGAATTGGATTTGCAGAAATTAAACAAGACAAAGTAAAATTCAACAAACATAAGAGTGGAAGATGAATCGGATTGAATCGGATCTTGAAACAGAAATGTAAATGAGCTTGAAAGCAGTAAACAGAGAATGTAAAATGATAATTCAAATCTCAGGACCCAAGAGACTAGATAACCAAGTCTAGATCTCAATGCCTTCCTAGATCGAACAAGAACAATTGCAAAGGAAATGTAAATTGCAGAGAAAGTAGATGAAGAAGCAATTAACAGAAATTTAAATTCAATTGTGCAGTAAAGAAACAGAGAGGTCTCAGGATGAGATTGAAACAGAATTCCTTCAATTCTCCAACCCAAGATCCAAGACAATTGTAATTGAAATTGAAAGCAAGAAAACTAAGAGGAAGGGAATTCAATTCTCCTTCCCCGAGACTTAGAAATTAAAATTCACTCCACACCAAAAGCTCTCCGAAAACTCTCTATGAAAACTAAAAGGAAAAGCTCTCTCAAAAACTTAAATTCTATGCTATTTATACACTTTCTTCAAATGGTCTTCAAGCCTTCAATTGGGCCTTTGCTCTTGATGGAATTGGGTTGATAGAGGCCTTGGTTGATTGCTCTTGGAGTTTGGAGAAGAACCGAAGTGAACCGGGTTTGGAATCATGTAAGCTTGAGTAAAAGTTTGAGTAAAAGTTTGAGGCAAACTTTTACTCAAACTTTTCATATCAGCCACCCCATCCTTGCTGCTACCAACGTTTGAGCCAAAGTTTGGGGTCAAACTTTTGCTCAAACGTTGGCTCCCCCTTGCACACTCATGGCGCCAATGTTTGCCAAAAAGTTTGAGGCCAACGTTGGCGCAAGCTTTTGCTCTCCAGGGTGTGTTGTTCATGGCGCCAACGTTTGCCAAAAAGTTTGAGGCAAATGTTGGCGCAAACTTTTGCTCTCCAGGGTGTTGATTTGTGATGCCAAAAAGTTTGAGGCAAACTTTTGCTCAAGCTTTTTGCCCAAAAGTTTGCACAAAAGTTTGAGGCAAACTTTTGGTCAAGCTTTTTGCTCCCTGGTTCGTTTTCACTTATTCCAAAAGTTTGAGCTAAAGTTTGAGGCAAACTTTTGCTCAAACTTTTTTGTCCTCTCTTCCTCCTAGCCATTCCTTCTTGCTTCAACCTTTCTCCAAGCTTTCTTCACCTATCATTAATAAACCAAACACATCAAAGCTTTGCTCAAAATCATGAGATATTCATTCTTTCATAATATGTGACAATTATAGCATAAAACCTCATGAAATTGCATTAATTCATCTATGGTTGATTAAATCAAAGGAAGCAGGAAAATCTACCCAATTGGCTTGCTTATGGCTCAATAAAGTGCATAATTGAATTGAAAACAAAAGAAAAATGCTAGTGAAACTAGGCTAAGATGACTTGTCATCACAACACCAAACTTAAAGCTTGCTTGTCCCCAAGCAAGGAAACTAATTATGCTCAAAGGTTCTTTCAATTAAGACGGATTGAAGAACAACTTGTCAGGTCGTGTGAGTGAAGTGATCAAGTAACAGTGGGGTGAACTCTAAATTATATGCTCATATAAGGGCTTCAGTGCTTACTAGTCCTCACATATTGGGAGTCTTAGGTCTTAGGATTTTCATCCAAATGGTATCATGGAGATCTCTTTATATGTAGTCACCTTGAAGCAGCTTATAGTTTCTGTGCTTTGGCCTCGACTCTAAGTGTCATGTCTCAAAGCGGCTCTTTAGATAAGCTTTCAACCAATACTCCTAAACCAGTTGGTTTTAAGGTATTAGGTGTTAAAGCACCCCTAAGGATTTACTTGCTCAAGCCTCTTTCATTGACACAACTCAACCACAAGCATTTACTAGGCTAACAACTCTTTGAGTTTTGTTTCTTCTTTCTTTTTCTGCCTAGTAATTGATGCTCAGAGCCTTGCGCCATGTTCTTTTTGCTTTTGTATTTTCTTTATTTTCTTTTGTTTTGTTTGCTGCTTCTTGGATCAATAGATTTTTGAGAATCTCCACAATACTTCTGTGAACTTCATGTCCTGCCTATGAGCTCCCATGCAAGTTTTCACAAGCATGCAATCTCAATACATAATCATACAACTAGAACCACCACTTCTCCAAATCTTTTGCTTGCCTCAAAATTGCTTGATTCCTCAATCCTTCTTTTCAAAGAACTTTCATGTGATGCATTTTTTTTGAAATATTGAGTGCAAACAAGTTTTGGAGAGTATAGTGTTGTAAATGATCAAGCATCTTGCTTATTGAATTACAGAAAAACTTTGCTATGCAGGCAGGCAGGGGTATTATGTAACTTTCAGTTTAGCAGCATCTGATACAAAATAATCATTGAACAATACAACCTTTTGGAGTTCGCTTGCTTTCTTCTTCCTCATCATCATTGCCGATTTTTACATTCCTCTCTCTTCCTTTTGATAGATGATGCTAAATCTTTCCAAAAGTTTGTATGGTACCCTGCAGTGATATTGAAAGTTGCTTGTTCCCCAAGCACTTAGAGACAATGGTTAGTCTGCATGATTTATTTGTAGGCCTTTGAACTTACTTTGGTGTGGGAACACCAAACTTAGTACCTTGCCAATGGTTTTCATGCATCAAATTAACCATGTGTGATAATTTTTTTTCTCTTTTTTTTTTCTTTTTCAAAAGCCATGAAACTGAAAACTAGGAAACAGCAAAATAGTTAACTAGTTCATCCAACATGCTTGAAGCCAACATTATGCAGAAAGTGAGAATGTGTTTTATAATGGGATTTTGATGAAACACCAAACTTAGAATCCTTCATTCTCCTTTATATTGTTTTGGTGTGTAACACCAAACTTAGCTTCTAGCAATATAGATAAAACTAATTATCCTTTTTATTAAAATAGATATGAAAAGATGGTTACCTCCGGTTGGGTTGCCTCCCAACAAGCGCTCTTTTATTGTCACTAGCTTGACATCCTCTGTGCTTGCTCAGTTCAGATTCTGAGCTTCCTTCTCCTTGTCCCCTTGTCCTCCTAAGTGAGGCTTTGCTTTGTGATGCTCATCCTAGATGAGTGATTCTTTTCCTTTAGCCCTCTTCTCACTCATTTCTGTGAGATTCTTAGCTAATTGTTCCATTTGCCTCTCAATTCCCCCGAGTGAGGCCTCCTGGTGTTTGCTTATCATCTCTTGATGTGTCATCATTCTCTCTACTAAGATCTCCAGATTGGTGATCCTCTGAGAGTCTTGTGAGATTGGTTGGTTGTGGGGTGTTGGGGGTTGGAAGGGTGGGTAGTGTGGTGGTATGTAGTGATTGTTGTTGGTATGGTGGTGTTTTTGCAGGTTTGGGAAATTGGAGTTGTTGTAGTTGAAGTCCCTTTGTTCCTGATGTTGAGATTCCCTCATTCTCAGATAGGAATGTGGTTTCCATGGTGGAACTTGTGCATTCACTGTAGTAGGATGTAGAAAATCAATCTGTCTAGCTATTGACTCCAATTGTTGCTGAGTTTGCTGGTGTAGCTGTTTATTTTGGTTCATGACTGCCTTTGTTCCTTCAAGATTTATTACTTCCTTTTCTAAAGTTGCATTCTGTGGTGTCTCAAATGAGTGTTGGTTATTGGCTCTCTTGTCATTGAACTCTGCAGTTCCTTGGCCAGTTGCTGTTGCTTTGAGTAGGTCATCTGAGAAGTAACCCACCGCTCTTCTTGTTTCTGGGGTTAGTCCTTCATAGAACGCTTGGAAACCCACTTTGTCACTTGCTTTCTTGTATCTTTCCCATGCTTTGAACAATGGTTCTTCCTCTCCTTGTATGAATGGATGTATTCCCTCTTTCGTCTTGATGTTTTGTTGGGATGAGGAGAATTTGGCTAGAAACTTGGCAACCAAATCATCCCAACTAGTGATACTTCATTGGGGAAAAGTTTCAAGCCATTGTGCCGCTTCATCCTTCAGTGAGAAAGGAAACAGCAAGAGCTTATAGGCATCATGATTTACACTATCGAGGTTGACAACACCACAGGTCCTCAGAAAAATGGATAGGTGCTGTTTAGGATCCTCCAATGGATTTCAACCATAGGAACAATTGTTCTCGATTAGTGTAATGAGTTGCGGCTTCATGTTGTGGTGTTCTTCTTTCTCAGAAACTCCTTCTTCAATGATATCCTTCCCTCTGGCCGCTCTTCTTTCCTGTGACATATAAATCAACAACGGAACACACAGTGATATTCTTGAAAATTGAGTGTAGTCAGTTGAGACAAAACTTCAAACAGTTAGTGGGTTAGTCACAAATTAAAGAAAAAGTGCTTGATCTAAACTGCCACCTCACTTAATCATTGTCAATCTAATCAATCCCCGGCAACGGCGCCAAAAACTTGATGTGGGGAAAACGATCCGACACAAAACTCACCGGCAAGTGCACCGGGTCGCATCAAGTAATAATAACTCACGGGAGTGAGGTCGATCCCACAGGGATTGAAGGATTGAGCAATTTTAGTTTAGTGGTTGATTTAGTCAAGCGAATCAAGATTTGGTTGAGAGATTTGTGATTTGTAGAATTTAAATTGCATAGAAAGTAAAGGGAATGGGTAAATTGCATGAAATTAAAGAGAACTGAAATTTAAAGTGCTGAATCTTAAAGAACAAGAAATTAAATGGCAGAAACATAGAACGCAAGAAATGTAAATTGCAGAATCTTAAAGTGCAAGAAATGCAAATGGCTTGAATTGTAAAGGGAATTGGGAATTGGATTTGCAGAAATTAAACAAGACAAAGTAAAATTCAACAAACATAAGAGTGGAAGATGAATCGGATTGAATCGGATCTTGAAACAGAAATGTAAATGAGCTTGAAAGCAGTAAACAGAGAATGTAAAATGATAATTCAAATCTCAGGACCCAAGAGACTAGATAACCAAGTCTAGATCTCAATGCCTTCCTAGATCGAACAAGAACAATTGCAAAGGAAATGTAAATTGCAGAGAAAGTAGATGAAGAAGCAATTAACAGAAATTTAAATTCAATTGTGCAGTAAAGAAACAGAGAGGTCTCAGGATGAGATTGAAACAGAATTCCTTCAATTCTCCAACCCAAGATCCAAGACAATTGTAATTGAAATTGAAAGCAAGAAAACTAAGAGGAAGGGAATTCAATTCTCCTTCCCCGAGACTTAGAAATTAAAATTCACTCCACACCAAAAGCTCTCCGAAAACTCTCTATGAAAACTAAAAGGAAAAGCTCTCTCAAAAACTTAAATTCTATGCTATTTATACACTTTCTTCAAATGGTCTTCAAGCCTTCAATTGGGCCTTTGCTCTTGATGGAATTGGGTTGATAGAGGCCTTGGTTGATTGCTCTTGGAGTTTGGAGAAGAACCGAAGTGAACCGGGTTTGGAATCATGTAAGCTTGAGTAAAAGTTTGAGTAAAAGTTTGAGGCAAACTTTTACTCAAACTTTTCATATCAGCCACCCCATCCTTGCTGCTACCAACGTTTGAGCCAAAGTTTGGGGTCAAACTTTTGCTCAAACGTTGGCTCCCCCTTGCACACTCATGGCGCCAATGTTTGCCAAAAAGTTTGAGGCCAACGTTGGCGCAAGCTTTTGCTCTCCAGGGTGTGTTGTTCATGGCGCCAACGTTTGCCAAAAAGTTTGAGGCAAATGTTGGCGCAAACTTTTGCTCTCCAGGGTGTTGATTTGTGATGCCAAAAAGTTTGAGGCAAACTTTTGCTCAAGCTTTTTGCCCAAAAGTTTGCACAAAAGTTTGAGGCAAACTTTTGGTCAAGCTTTTTGCTCCCTGGTTCGTTTTCACTTATTCCAAAAGTTTGAGCTAAAGTTTGAGGCAAACTTTTGCTCAAACTTTTTTGTCCTCTCTTCCTCCTAGCCATTCCTTCTTGCTTCAACCTTTCTCCAAGCTTTCTTCACCTATCATTAATAAACCAAACACATCAAAGCTTTGCTCAAAATCATGAGATATTCATTCTTTCATAATATGTGACAATTATAGCATAAAACCTCATGAAATTGCATTAATTCATCTATGGTTGATTAAATCAAAGGAAGCAGGAAAATCTACCCAATTGGCTTGCTTATGGCTCAATAAAGTGCATAATTGAATTGAAAACAAAAGAAAAATGCTAGTGAAACTAGGCTAAGATGACTTGTCATCACAACACCAAACTTAAAGCTTGCTTGTCCCCAAGCAAGGAAACTAATTATGCTCAAAGGTTCTTTCAATTAAGACGGATTGAAGAACAACTTGTCAGGTCGTGTGAGTGAAGTGATCAAGTAACAGTGGGGTGAACTCTAAATTATATGCTCATATAAGGGCTTCAGTGCTTACTAGTCCTCACATATTGGGAGTCTTAGGTCTTAGGATTTTCATCCAAATGGTATCATGGAGATCTCTTTATATGTAGTCACCTTGAAGCAGCTTATAGTTTCTGTGCTTTGGCCTCGACTCTAAGTGTCATGTCTCAAAGCGGCTCTTTAGATAAGCTTTCAACCAATACTCCTAAACCAGTTGGTTTTAAGGTATTAGGTGTTAAAGCACCCCTAAGGATTTACTTGCTCAAGCCTCTTTCATTGACACAACTCAACCACAAGCATTTACTAGGCTAACAACTCTTTGAGTTTTGTTTCTTCTTTCTTTTTCTGCCTAGTAATTGATGCTCAGAGCCTTGCGCCATGTTCTTTTTGCTTTTGTATTTTCTTTATTTTCTTTTGTTTTGTTTGCTGCTTCTTGGATCAATAGATTTTTGAGAATCTCCACAATACTTCTGTGAACTTCATGTCCTGCCTATGAGCTCCCATGCAAGTTTTCACAAGCATGCAATCTCAATACATAATCATACAACTAGAACCACCACTTCTCCAAATCTTTTGCTTGCCTCAAAATTGCTTGATTCCTCAATCCTTCTTTTCAAAGAACTTTCATGTGATGCATTTTTTTTGAAATATTGAGTGCAAACAAGTTTTGGAGAGTATAGTGTTGTAAATGATCAAGCATCTTGCTTATTGAATTACAGAAAAACTTTGCTATGCAGGCAGGCAGGGGTATTATGTAACTTTCAGTTTAGCAGCATCTGATACAAAATAATCATTGAACAATACAACCTTTTGGAGTTCGCTTGCTTTCTTCTTCCTCATCATCATTGCCGATCTTTACATTCCTCTCTCTTCCTTTTGATAGATGATGCTAAATCTTTCCAAAAGTTTGTATGGTACCCTGCAGTGATATTGAAAGTTGCTTGTTCCCCAAGCACTTAGAGACAATGGTTAGTCTGCATGATTTATTTGTAGGCCTTTGAACTTACTTTGGTGTGGGAACACCAAACTTAGTACCTTGCTAATGGTTTTCATGCATCAAATTAACCATGTGTGATAATTTTTTTTCTCTTTTTTTTTTCTTTTTCAAAAGCCATGAAACTGAAAACTAGGAAACAGCAAAATAGTTAACTAGTTCATCCAACATGCTTGAAGCCAACATTATGCAGAAAGTGAGAATGTGTTTTATAATGGGATTTTGATGAAACACCAAACTTAGAATCCTTCATTCTCCTTTATATTGTTTTGGTGTGTAACACCAAGCTTAGCTTCTAGCAATATAGATAAAACTAATTATCCTTTTTATTAAAATAGATATGAAAAGATGGTTACCTCCGGTTGGGTTGCCTCCCAACAAGCGCTCTTTTATTGTCACTAGCTTGACATCCTCTGTGCTTGCTCAGTTCAGATTCTGAGCTTCCTTCTCCTTGTCCCCTTGTCCTCCTAAGTGAGGCTTTGCTTTGTGATGCTCATCCTAGATGAGTGATTCTTTTCCTTTAGCCCTCTTCTCACTCATTTCTGTGAGATTCTTAGCTAATTGTTCCATTTGCCTCTCAATTCCCCCGAGTGAGGCCTCCTGGTGTTTGCTTATCATCTCTTGATGTGTCATCATTCTCTCTACTAAGATCTCCAGATTGGTGATCCTCTGAGAGTCTTGTGAGATTGGTTGGTTGTGGGGTGTTGGGGGTTGGAAGGGTGGGTAGTGTGGTGGTATGTAGTGATTGTTGTTGGTATGGTGGTGTTTTTGCAGGTTTGGGAAATTGGAGTTGTTGTAGTTGAAGTCCCTTTGTTCCTGATGTTGAGATTCCCTCATTCTCAGATAGGAATGTGGTTTCCATGGTGGAACTTGTGCATTCACTGTAGTAGGATGTAGAAAATCAATCTGTCTAGCTATTGACTCCAATTGTTGCTGAGTTTGCTGGTGTAGCTGTTTATTTTGATTCATGACTGCCTTTATTCCTTCAAGATTTATTACTTCCTTTTCTAAAGTTGCATTCTGTGGTGTCTCAAATGAGTGTTGGTTATTGGCTCTCTTGTCATTGAACTCTGCAGTTCCTTGGCCAGTTGCTGTTGCTTTGAGTAGGTCATCTGAGAAGTAACCCACCGCTCTTCTTGTTTCTGGGGTTAGTCCTTCATAGAACGCTTGGAAACCCACTTTGTCACTTGCTTTCTTGTATCTTTCCCATGCTTTGAACAATGGTTCTTCCTCTCCTTGTATGAATGGATGTATTCCCTCTTTCGTCTTGATGTTTTGTTGGGATGAGGAGAATTTGGCTAGAAACTTGGCAACCAAATCATCCCAACTAGTGATACTTCATTGGGGAAAAGTTTCAAGCCATTGTGCCGCTTCATCCTTCAGTGAGAAAGGAAACAGCAAGAGCTTATAGGCATCATGATTTACACTATCGAGGTTGACAACACCACAGGTCCTCAGAAAAATGGATAGGTGCTGTTTAGGATCCTCCAATGGATTTCAACCATAGGAACAATTGTTCTCGATTAGTGTAATGAGTTGCGGCTTCATGTTGTGGTGTTCTTCTTTCTCAGAAACTCCTTCTTCAATGATATCCTTCCCTCTGGCCGCTCTTCTTTCCTGTGACATATAAATCAACAACGGAACACACAGTGATATTCTTGAAAATTGAGTGTAGTCAGTTGAGACAAAACTTCAAACAGTTAGTGGGTTAGTCACAAATTAAAGAAAAAGTGCTTGATCTAAACTGCCACCTCACTTAATCATTGTCAATCTAATCAATCCCCGGCAACGGCGCCAAAAACTTGATGTGGGGAAAACGATCCGACACAAAACTCACCGGCAAGTGCACCGGGTCGCATCAAGTAATAATAACTCACGGGAGTGAGGTCGATCCCACAGGGATTGAAGGATTGAGCAATTTTAGTTTAGTGGTTGATTTAGTCAAGCGAATCAAGATTTGGTTGAGAGATTTGTGATTTGCAGAATTTAAATTGCATAGAAAGTAAAGGGAATGGGTAAATTGCATGAAATTAAAGAGAACTGAAATTTAAAGTGCTGAATCTTAAAGAACAAGAAATTAAATGGCAGAAACTTAGAACGCAAGAAATGTAAATTGCAGAATCTTAAAGTGCAAGAAATGCAAATGGCTTGAATTGTAAAGGGAATTGGGAATTGGATTTGTAGAAATTAAACAAGACAAAGTAAAATTCAACAAACATAAGAGTGGAAGATGAATTGGATTGAATCAGATCTTGAAACAAAAATGTAAATGAGCTTGAAAGCAGTAAACAGAGAATGTAAAATGATAATTCAGATCTCAGGACCCAAGAGACTAGATAACCAAGTCTAGATCTCAATACCTTCCTAGATCCAACAAGAACAATTGTAAAGGAAATGTAAATTGCAGAGAAAGTAGATGAAGAAGCAATTAACAGAAATTTAAATTCAATTGTGCAGTAAAGAAACAGAGAGGTCTCAGGATGAGATTGAAACAGAATTCCTTCAATTCTCCAACCCAAGATCCAAGACAGTTGTAATTGAAATTGAAAGCAAGAAAACTAAGAGGAAGGGAATTCAATTCTCCTTCCCCGAGACTTAGAAATTAAAATTCACTCCACACCAAAAGCTCTCCGAAAACTCTCTATGAAAACTAAAAGGAAAAGCTCTCTCAAAAACTTAAATTCTATGCTATTTATACACTTTCTTCAAATGGTCTTCAAGCCTTCAATTGGGCCTTTGCTCTTGATGGAATTGGGTTGATAGAGGCCTTGGTTGATTGCTCTTGGAGTTTGGAGAAGAACCGAAGTGAACCAGGTTTGGAATCATGTAAGCTTGAGTAAAAGTTTGAGTAAAAGTTTGAGGCAAACTTTTACTCAAACTTTTCATATCAGCCACCCCATCCTTGCTGCTACCAACGTTTGAGCCAAAGTTTGGGGTCAAACTTTTGCTCAAACATTGGCTCCCCCTTGCACACTCATGGCGCCAACGTTTGCCAAAAATTTTGAGGCAAACGTTGGCGCAAGCTTTTGGTCTCCAGGGTGTGTTGTTCATGGCGCCAACGTTTGCCAAAAAGTTTGAGGCAAACGTTGGCGCAAACTTTTGCTCTCCAGGGTGTTGATTTGTGATGCCAAAAGTTTGCCAAAAAGTTTGAGGCAAACTTTTGCTCAAGCTTTTTGCCCAAAAGTTTGCACAAAAGTTTGAGGCAAACTTTTGGTCAAGCTTTTTGCTCTCTGGTTCGTTTTCACTTATTCCAAAAGTTTGAGCTAAAGTTTGAGGCAAACTTTTGCTCAAACTTTTTTGTCCTCTCTTCCTCCTAGCCATTCCTTCTTGCTTCAACCTTTCTCCAAGCTTTCTTCACCTATCATTAATAAACCAAACACATCAAAGCTATGCTCAAAATCATGAGATATTCATTCTTTCATAATATGTGACAATTATAGCATAAATCCTCATGAAATTGCATTAATTCATCTATGGTTGATTAAATCAAAGGAAGCATGAAAATCTACCCAATTGGCTTGCTTATGGCTCAATAAAGTGCATAATTCAATTGAAAACAAAAGAAAAATGCTAGTGAAACTAGGCTAAGATGACTTGTCATCAGCAGCCGAACCCAACAACAATGCAAGGAGAATGCTTGGTGGCTTTACTGCACCTAATTCCAATTTACATGGAAGAAGCATCTCCATTCCGCCATTGGAGCAAACAACTTTGAGCTGAAACCTCAATTAGTTTCTCTGATGCAGCAGAACTGCAAGTTTCATGGACTTCCATCTGAAGATCCTTTTCAGTTCTTAACTGAATTCTTGCAGATATGTGATACTGTTAAGACTAATGGAGTAGATCCTGAAGTCTACAGGCTCATGCTTTTTCCTTTAGCCAAGTTCTTTCCTCCTCAAAAGCTAAGCAAGCTTAGAGTGGATATTCAAACCTTCAGACAGAAAGAAGGTGAATCCCTCTATGAAGCATGGGAAAGATACAAACAGTTGACCAAAAAGTGTCCTTCTGACATGCTTTCAGAATGGACCATCCTAGATATATTCTATAATGGTTTATCTGAGTTATCAAAGATGTCATTGGATACTTCTGCAGGTGGATACATTCACCTAAAGAAAATGCCTGCAGAAGCTCAAGAACTCATTGACATGGTTGCTAATAACCAGTTCATGTACACTTCTGAAAGGAATCCTGTGAATAATGGGACGCCTATGAAGAAGGGAGTTCTTGAAATTGATACTCTGAATGCCATATTGGCTCAGAACAAAATATTGACTCAGCAAGTCAATATGATTTCTCAGATTCTGAATGGAATGCAAGCTGCATCCAGCAGTACTCAAGAGGCATCTTCTGAAGAAGAAGCTTATGATCCTGAGAACCCTGCAATAGCAGAGGTGAATTACTTAGGTGAACCTTATGGTAACACCTATAATTCATCATGGAGAAATCATCCAAATTTCTCATGGAAGGATCAAAAGCCTCAACAAGGCTTTAATAATGGTGGAAGAAACAGGTTTAACAATAAGAAGTACATGAGTTTTGAATTTATCCTTGAACTTAGCTTAATTATATTGATCTGGTGACAATGCGTCTTGTTTTCTGAATGTATGCTTGAACAGTGCATATGTCTTTTGAAGTTGTTGTTTAAGAATGTTAAATATGTTGGCTCTTGAAAGAATGATGACTAGAAAACATGTTATTTGATAATCTGAAAAATCATAAAAATGATTCTTGAAGCAAGAAAAAGCAGCAAAGAACAAAGCTTGCAAAAAAAAAAAAAATAGGCGAAAAAAAAAATAGAAAGAAAAAGAAAAAGCAAGCAGAAAAAGCCAAAGGCTCTTAAAACCAAGAGGCAAGAGCAAAAAGCCAATAGCCCTTAAAACCAAAAGGCAAGGGTAATAAAAAGGATCCCAAGGCTTTGAGCATCAGTGGATAGGAGGGCCTAATGGAATAAAATCCTGGCCTAAGCGGCTAAACCAAGCTATCCCCAACCATGTGCTTGTGGCGTGAAGGTGTCAAGTGAAAACTTGAGACTGGGCAGTTAAAGTCAAGGTCCAAAGCAAAAAAAGAGTGTGCTTAAGAACCCTGGACACCTCTAATTGGGAACTTTAGCAAAGCTGAGTCACAATCTGAAAAGGTTCACCCAATTATGTGTCTGTGGCATTTATGTATCCGGTGGTAATACTGGAAAACAAAGTGCTTAGGGCCACGGCCAAGACTCATAAAATAGCTGTGTTCAAGAATCATCATACTGAACTAGGAGAATCAATAACACTATCTGAACTCTGAGTTCCTATAGATGCCAATCATTCTGAACCTCAATGGATAAAGTGAGATGCCAAAACTATTCAAGAGGCAAAAAGCTATAAGTCTCGCTCATATGATTGAAGCTCTGTTTCATTGATAGTTTGGAATTTATAGTATATTCTCTTCTTTTTATCCTATTTGATTTTGAGTTGCTTGGGGACAAGCAACAATTTAAGTTTGGTGTTGTGATGAGCGGATAATTTATACGCTTTTTGACATTGTTTTTAGTATATTTTTAGTAGAATCTGGTTACTTTTAGGGATGTTTTCATTAGTTTTCATGTTAAATTCACATTTCTGGACTTTACTATGAGTTTGTGTGTTTTTCTGTGATTTCAGGTATTTTCTGGCTGAAATTGAGGGACTTGAGCAAAAATCAGATTCAGAGGTTGAAGAAGGACTGCTGATGCTGTGGGATTCTGACCTCCCTGCACTCAAAGTGGATTTTCTGGAGCTACAGAACTCAAAATGGTGCGCTTCCAATTGCATTGGAAAGTAGACATCCAGGGATTTCCAGAAATATATAATAGTCTATACTTTGGCCAAGAATAGACGACGCAAACTGGCGTTCAACGCCAGCTCTCTGCCCAATTCTGGCGTCCAGCGCCAGAAAAGGATCCAAAACCAGAATTGAACGCCCAAACTGGCACAAATACTGGCGTTCAACTCCAAGAAGGACCTCTACATGTGCAACACTTAAGCTCAGCCCAAGCACACACCAAGTGGACCCCGGAAGTGGATTTATGCATCAATTACTTATTTCTGTAAACCCTAGTGACTAGTTTATTATAAATAGGACATTTTACTATTGTATTAGACATCTTTGAATCTTTGGATCATCTTTGGACGCCTGGTTCTTAGATCAGAGGGGCTGGCCATTCGGCCATGCCTGGACCTTTTACTTATGTATTTTTAACGGTAGAGTTTCTACACTCCATAGATTAAGGTGTGGAGCTCTGCTGTTCCTCAAAGATTAATGCAAAGTACTACTGTTTTCTATTCAATTCATCTTATTTCGATTCTAAGATATTCATTCGCTCTTCAACCTGAATGTGATGAACATGACAATCATCATCATTCCCTATGAACGCGTGCCTGACAACCACTTCCGTTCTACCTTTGACTGAATGAGTATCTCTTAGATCTCTTAATCAGAATCTTCGTGGTGTAAGCTAGAATGATGGCGGCATTCAAGAGAATCCGGAAAGTCTAAACCTTGTCTGTGGTATTCCGAGTAGGATTCAATGACTGAATGACTGTGACGAGCTTCAAACTCGCGATTGCTGGGCGTAGTGACAGACGCAAAAGGATAGTAAATCCTATTCCAGTATGATCGGAAACCGAAAGATGAATAGCCGTGCCGTGATAGGGTGCGTTGACCATGTTCACTGAGAGGATAGGATGTAACCATTGACAAGGGTGATGCCTCCAGACGATTAGTCGTGCCGTGACAGGGCATTTGGATCATTTTCCCGAGACAAGACCGAAAGTAGCCGTTGACAATGGTGATGCATTACATAAAGCCAGCCATGGAAAGGAGTAAGACTGATTGGATGAAGATTACAGGAAAGCAGAGGTTGAGAGGAACGAAAGCATCTATATTCGCTTATCTGAAATTCTCACCAATGATTTACATAAGTATTTCTATCCCTATTTCATTAATTATTTTCGAAAACCCCATTACTATTTTATATCCGCCTGACTGAGATTTACAAGGTGACCATAGCTTGCTTCATACCGACAATCTCCGTGGGATTTGACCCTTACTCACGTAAGGTATTACTTGGACGACCCAATGCACTTGCTGGTTAGTTGTGCGAAGTTGTGAACCATGGTATTGGCATCATGTTTTTGGCATCACAATTTCTGCGCACCAGTAAGCCCGTAGTAGAATATGTCTAACTACACCCATTCTGAAAACATTTCAGAGGGGCTTTTTTTAGCATCTCTTTGTACCTCTCTGATGAGCGGATAATTTATACGCTTTTTGACATTGTTTTTAGTATGTTTTTATTAGGATCTAGTTACTTTTAGGGATGTTTTCATTAGTTTTTATGTTAAATTCACATTTCTGGACTTTACTATGAGTTTGTGTGTTTTTCTGTGATTTCAGGTATTTTCTGGCTGAAATTGAGGGACTTGAGCAAAAATCTGATTCAGAGGTTGAAGAAGGACTGCTGATGTTGTTGGATTCTGACCTCCCTGCACTCAAAGTGGATTTTCAGGAGCTACAGACCTCGAAATGGCGCGATTCCAATTGCGTTAGAAAGTAGACATTCAGGGCTTTCCAGAAATATATAATAGTCCATACTTTGGCCAAGAATAGACAATGTAAACTGGCGTTCAACGCTAGCTTTCTACCCAAATCTGGCGTCCAGCGCCAGAAAAGGAGCCAAAACCAGAGTTGAACGCCCAAACTGGCACAAAAGCTGGCGTTCAACTCCAAGAAGGACCTCTACACGTGCAACACTCAGGCTCAGCCCAAACACACACCAAGTGGGCCCAGGAAGTGGATTTATACATCAATTACTTACTCATGTAAACCCTAGTAGCTAGTTTATTATAAATAGGACCTTTTACTATTGTATTAGGCATCTTTTGATCACCTTAGGATCTTAGGAACATCTGGGAATGCATAGTTCTTAGACCATGGGGGCTGGCCTCTCGACCATGCCTGGACCTTTCACTTATGTATTTTCAACGGTAGAGTTTCTACACTCCATAGATTAAGGTGTGGAGCTCTGCTGTTCCTCAATGATTAATGCAAAGTACTACTGTTTTCCATTCAATTCATCTTATTTCGCTTCTAAGATATCCATTCGCACGCAAGAACGTGATGAAGGTGATGATTATGTGTGACGCTCATCATCCTTCTCCCTTATGAACGCGTGCCTGACAAACACTTATGTTCTACATGAAATAAGCTAGAATGAATATCTCTTAGATCTCCTAACCGAAATCTTTGTGGCGTAAGCTAGAATGATGGCGGAATTCAAGAGAATCCGGAAGGTCTAAACCTTGTCTGTGGTATTCCGAGTAGGATTCGATGAATGAATGACTGTGACGAGCTCCAAACTCGCGATTGCAGGGCGTTAGTGACAGACGTAAAAGGATAGTAAATCCTATTCCAGCATGATCGAGAACCGACAGATGAATAGCCGTGCCGTGACAGGGTGCGTGAGCATATTATTCACTGAGAGGATAAGATGAAGCCATTGGCAAGGGTGATGCCTCCAGACGATTAGCCGTGCCGTGACAGGGCATTGGATCATTTTCCTGAGAGATGACCGAAAGTAGCCATTGACACTGGTGATGTATCACATAAAGCCAGCCATGGAAAGGAGTGAGACTGATTGGATGAAGATAGCAGGAAAGCAGAGGTTCAGAGGAACGAAAAGCATCTCCATTCGCTTATCTGAAATTCCTACCAAAGATTTACATAAGTATCTCTATCTCTATTCTATTATTTATTATTCGAAAACTCCATGACTATTTTATATCCACCTGACTGAGATTTGCAAGGTGACCATAGCTTGCTTCATACCAACAATCTCCGTGGGATTCGACCCTTACTCACGTAAGGTATTACTTGGACGACCCAGTGCACTTGCTGGTTAGTTGTATCGAAGTTGTGACAAATTATTAATGTGTAATCACGATTACGCGTACCAAGTTGCTCACGTGCCAGGAATAGTTTGAGCCTGGACATCACAATTTCGTGCACCAAGTTTTTGGCGCCGTTGCCGGGGATTGTTTGAGTTTGGACAACTGACGGTTCATCTTGTTGTTCAGATTAGGTAATTTTCTTTTTATTTTATTTTCAAAAATTTTTCAAAAATATTTCTAAAATTTTCTCCTTTGTTTTCGAAAAAAAAAATTTTCCTTTATTTTCAAAAAATAAAAATAAAAATGTTTTCAAAAATTTTTATTCAAAATTTTTAAGAATGAATTCTAGTGTTTCATGAAGCATGTTGAAGCCTGGCTGGCTGTAAAGCCATGTCTATTCCTTTGGGAATGAGTATGTCAGGCATGTCATATCTGAATTACATGCAAAAGCTTGGCTGGGCATTGGCCATGTCTAGTGTTTTGGACTGGAGCTTTCATTGAAGGCTTGGCTGGCTAGTGAGCCATGTCTAATTCCTAGACTGAAGCTTTAGACTAAGAATGCAAGATTCCTGGAAGTCATTTTAAAAATTTTGGAATCCTTATTTTCCTTTTTCAATTAATTTTCGAAAAATACCAAAAAAAAATTAGAAAATCATAAAAATCAAAAAATATTTTTTGTGTTTCTTGTTTGAGTCTTGAGTCATGTTATAAGGTTGGTGTCAATTGCATGTGCATCCTGCATTTTTCGAAAATTTCATGCATTCATAGTGTTCTTCATGATCTTCAAGTTGTTCTTGGTAAGTCTTCTTGTTTGATCTTGATGATTTTTTATTTTGTGTCTTTTCATGTTTATCATATGCATTCTTGAATTCTTAGTGTCTAAGCATTAAAGAATTCTAAGTTTGGTGTCTTGCATGTTTTCTTTGCATTAAAAACTTTTCAAAAATATGTTCTTGATGTTCATCATGACATTCAAAGTGTTCTTGGTGTTCATCTTGACATTCATAGCATTCTTGCATGCATTCATTGTTTTGATCTAAAAATTTCATGCATTGCATCTTTTTAGTGTTTTTCTCTTGCATCATAAAAATTCAAAAATAAAAAAAATATCCTTCCCTTTTTCTCTCATCAAATTCGAAAATTTGGATTGACTTTTTCAAAAATTTTTAAAATCAAATTGTTTCTCATGAGTCAAATCAAATTTTCAGTTTGAAAATCTTATCTTTTTCAAAATCTTTTTCAAAAATCAAATTTTTTTCAAAATTCTAAGTTATTTTCGAAAATTCCAAAAATATTTTTCAAAAATCTTTTTCTTATTTTTAGACCAAATTTTCGAAAATAACATAATCAATTAATGTTTTGATTCAAAAAATTTGAAGTTTGTTACTTGCTTGTTAAGAAAGATTCAAACTTTAAGTTCTAGAATCATATCTTGTGATTTCTTATGAATGAAGTCATTAATTGAGATTTTAAAAATCAAATCTTTTTCAAAAACTAAATTCTATCATATCTTTTCAAAAAATATCTTCTCATCTTATCTTTTTCAAATATCTTTTCAAAATATCTTTTCTAACTTCCTAACTTCTTATCTTTTCAAAATTTGTTTCAACTAACTAACTAACTTTTTGTTTGTTTCTTAACTTTTTAAAAAATACCTAACTAACTCTCTCTCTCTAATTTTCGAAAATATCTTCCCTCTTTTTCAAAAATTTCTTTTTAATTAACTAATTATTCTTATTTTTATTTTTAATTTCAAAAAAAAAAATTTCGAAAATTAGTAACATTTTTTCAAAAACCATTTTCGAAAATCACTAACTCTTTTTCTAAAATATTTTCGAAAATTCTCCCTCTCCCATCTCATTCTATTTATTCATTCATATCCTAACATCTCATCTCACATCTCTGCCATCCTCACAGTTGTGTTTCTTTCTTTACATCACACTCTTTGTCCCCCTCTTTTCTTTCACTCACAAAGAAATCCCTATACTGTGGTATAAAGGATTTCTATTATTATTATTTTTCTGTGCCCTCTTTTTGTCATATGAGCAGGAGCAAGGATAAGAACATTCTTGTGGAAGCAGATCCAGAACCTGAAAGGACTCTAAAAAGGAAACTAAGAGAAGCTAAAATACAACAATCCAGAGATAACCTTTCAAAAATTTTCGAACAGGCAGAGGAGATGGCAGCCGAAAATAATAATAATGTAAGGAAGATGCTTGGTGACTTTACTGCACCTAATTCCAATTTACATGGAAGAAGCATCTCCATTCCTGCCATTAGAGCAAACAACTTTGAGCTGAAACCTCAATTAGTTTCTCTGATGCAGCAGAACTGCAAGTTTCATGGACTTCCATCTGAAGATCCTTTTCAGTTCTTAACTGAATTCTTGCAGATATGTGATACTGTTAAGACTAATGGAGTAGATCCTGAAGTCTACAGGCTCATGCTTTTCCCTTTTGCTGTAAGAGACAAAGCTAGATTATGGTTGGATTCTCAACCCAAAGACAGCCTGAACTCTTGGGATAAGCTGGTCATGGCTTTCTTAGCCAAGTACTTTCCTCCTCAAAAGCTAAGCAAGCTTAGAGCTGATGTTCAAACCTTCAGACAGAAAGAAGGTGAATCCCTCTATGAAGCCTGGGAAAGATACAAATAGTTGACCAAAAAGTGTCCCTCTGACATGCTTTCAGAATGGACCATCCTGGATATATTCTATGATGGTTTATCTGAGCTATCAAAGATGTCACTGGACACTTCTGCAGGTGGATCCATTCACCTAAAGAAAACGCCTGCAGAAGCTCAAGAACTCATTGACATGGTTGCTAATAACCAGTTCATGTACACTTCTGAAAGAAATCCTGTGAGTAATGGGACGCCTATGAAGAAGAGAGTTCTTGAAGTTGATACTCTGAATGCCATATTGGCTCAGAATAAATTATTGACTCAGCAAGTCAATATGATCTCTCAGAGTCTGCATGGAATGCAAGCTGCATCCAACAGTACTCAAGAGGCATCTTCTGAAGAAGAAGCTTATGATCCTGAAAACCCTGCAATAGCAGAGGTAAATTACTTAGGTGAACCTTATGGAAACACCTATAACTCATCATGGAGAAATCATCCAAATTTCTCATGGAAGGATCAAAAGCCTCAACAAGGCTTTAATAATGGTGGAAGAAACAGGTTTAACAATAATAAACCTTTTCCATCATCCACTCAGCAACAGACAGAGAACACTGAACAAAATGCTTCTAATTTAGCAAATCTAGTCTCTGATCTATCCAAGGCCACTGTAAGTTTCATGAATGAAACAAGATCTTCCATTAGAAATCTGGAAGCACAAGTGGGCCAGCTGAGTAAAAGGATCACTGAAATCCCTCCCTGTACTCTCCCAAGCAATACGGAAGATAACCCAAAAGGAGAGTGCAAGGCCATTGACATAAGCAAAATGGCCGAACCCAATGAGGGAGAGGAGGACGTGAATCCCAAGGAGGAAGACCTCCTGGGACGTCCAGTGACCAATAAGGAGCTTTTCTCTGAGGAACCAAAGGACTCTGAGGCTCATCTAGAGACCATAGAGATTCCATTGAACCTCCTTATGCCCTTCATGAGCTCTGATGAGTATTCCTCTTCTAAAGAGAATGAGGATGTTAATGAAGAGCAAACTGCCAAGTTTCTTGGTGCAATCATGAAGCTGAATGCCAAATTATTTGGCATTGATACTTGGGAAGTTGAACCTCCCTTGTTTATCAATGAACTAAGTGATCTGGATCAACTGACATTGCCTCAGAAGAGACAGGATCCTGGAAAGTTCATAATATCCTGTACCATAGGCACCATGATCTTTAAGGCTCTGTGTGACCTTGGTTCAGGAATAAACCTCATGCCCCTCTCTGTAATAGAGAAACTGGGAATCTATGGGGTGCAAGCTGCTAGAATCTCATTAGAGATGGCAGACAACTCAAGAAAACAGGCTTATGGACAAGTAGAGGACATGTTAGTAAAGGTTGAAGGCCTTTACATCCCTGCTGATTTCATAGTCTTAGATACTGGAAAGGAAGACGATGAATCCATCATCCTAGGAAGACCTTTCCTAGCCACAGCAAGAGATGTGATTGATGTGGACAGAGGAGAATTGATCCTTCAATTGAATAAGGACCACCTTGTGTTTATAACTCAAGGATCTCTCTCTGCATCCATGGAGAGGAAGCAGAAAAAGCTTCTCTCAAAGCAGAGTCAAACAAAGCCCCCACAGTCAAACTCTAAGTTTGGTGTTGGGAGGCCACAACCAAACTCTAAGTTTGGTGTTGAACTCCCATATCCAAACTCTAAGTTTGGTGTTGGAGAGTCTCAACAAAGCTCTGCACATCTGTGAGGCTCCATGAGAGCCCACTGTCAAGCTATTGACATTAAAGAAGCGCTTGTTGGGAGGCAACCCAATTTTTATTTATCTAACTATATTTTCCTTAGTTATATGTCTTTGTAGGTTCATGATCATGTGGAGTCACAAAATAAACAAAAAAATCAAAAATGGAATAAAAAACAGCAGAAGAAAAATCACACCCTGGAGGAGCATCTGTCTGGCGTTCAGCGCCAGAACAGAGCATGGTTCTGGCGCTGAACGCCCAAAATGGGCAGCTTCTGGGTGCTGAACGCCAGAACAGGCATGGTTCTGGCGTTCAACGCCAGAAATGGCACACAAATGGGCGTTGAACGCCCAAAATGGACACCAGCCTGGCGCCGAACACCTCAGGATCTGTGGACCCCACAGGATCCACTCAGGATCTGTGGACCCCACAGGATCCCCTTCTACCTCTACTCACTTCTTCTCACCACTCTCTTTCACACAACCCCATCCACTCTTCCCCATAAACCTACCTCATAAACTCCACCTACCTTCAAAATTCAAAACCAATTTCCCACCCAAACCCACCCATATGGCCGAACCTTAATCCCCCCTCCCTTCCCTATATAAAGACCTCCATTCTTCATCAAATTCACACAACACATCCCTCTACACTCCTCTGGGCCGAAACCACATCTCCCTCTCCCTCTCCATATTTCTTCTTCTTCTTCTTCTATTCTTTTGTTTATTGCTCGAGGGCGAGCAATATTCTAAGTTTGGTGTGGTAAAAGCATAGCTTTTTTTGTTTTTCCATTACCATTGATGGCATCTAAGACCGGAGGATCCTCTAGAAGAGGGAAAGGGAAGATAAAAGCTTCCACATCCGAGTCATGGGAGATGGAAAGGTTCATCTCCAAAGCCCATCAAGACCACTTCTATGATGTTGTGGCCAAGAAGAAGGTGATCCCTGAGGTCCCTTTCAAACTCAAAAGAAATGAGTATCCGGAGATCCGACATGAAATTCAAAGAAGAGGTTGGGAAGTTCTAACAAATCCCATCCAACAAGTCGGCATCCTAATGGTTAAAGAGTTCTATGCCAATGCATGGATCACCAAGAACCATGATCAAAGTAAGAACCCGGATCCAAAGAACTATGTTACAATGGTTCGGGAGAAATACTTAGATTTTAGTCCCGAGAATGTGAGGTTGGCGTTTAACTTGCCCATGATGCAAGGAGATGAACGCCCCTACACAAGGAGAGTCAACTTTGATCAAAGGTTGGACCAAGTCCTTATGGACATATGTGTAGAAGGAGCTCAATGGAAGGTTGACTCCAAAGGCAAGCCGGTTCAACTAAGAAGATTGGACCTCAAGCCTGTAGCTAGAGGATGGTTGGAGATCATTCAATGCTTAATCATTCCCACTAGCAACCGGTCTGAAGTTCCTATAGACCGGGCCATCATGATCCATAGCATCATGATTGGAGAAGAGGTGGAAGTTCATGAGATTATACCTCAAGAACTCTACAAGGTGGCTGACAAGTCCTCCACTATGGCAAGGTTAGCATTTCCTCACCTCATCTGCCACCTATGCAATTCGGCTGGAATTGACATAGAGGGAGATATCCTCATTAAAGAGGACAAGCCCATCACTAAGAAGAAGATAGAGCAAGCAAGAGAGCCCATTCATGGAGCTCAAGAGGCGTATGAAGCTCATCACCATGAGATTCCGGAAATGCCTCAAATGCACTTTCCTCCACAAAACTATTGGGAGCAAATCAACACCTCCCTAGGAGAATTGAGTTCCAATATGGGACAACTAAGGGTGGAACATCAAGAGCACTCCATCATGCTTCATGAAATAAGAGAAGATCCAAAAGCAATGAGGGAGGAGCAACAAAGACAAGGAAGAGACATAGAAGAGCTCAAGGACATCATTGGTTCCTCAAGAAGGAAACGCCACCATCACTAAGGTGGATTCATTCCTTGTTCTTATTTCTTCTGTTTTTCATTTTCTATGTTATGTGCTATCTATGTTTGTGTCTTCATTACATGATCATTAGTAGTAGTAACTTTGTCTTAAAGATATGAATGTCCTATGAATCCATCACCTCTCTTAAATGAAAAATGTTTTAATTCAAAAGAACAAGAAGTACATGAGTTTCGAATTTATCCTTGAACTTAGCTTAATTATATTGATGTGGTGACAATGCTTCTTGTTTTCTGAATGTATGCTTGAACAGTGCATATATCTTTTGAAGTTGTTGTTTAAGAATGTTAAATATGTTGGCTCTTGAAAGAATGATGACTAGGAGGCATGTTATTTGATAATCTGAAAAATCATAAAAATGATTCTTGAAGCAAGAAAAAGCAGCAAAGAATAAAAGCTTGCAGAAAAAAAAAATAGGCGAAAAAATAATAGAAAGAAAAGCAAGCAGAAAAAGCCAAAAGCTCTTAAAACTAAGAGGCAAGAGCAAAAAGCCAATAACCCTTAAAAACAAAAGGCAAGGGCAATAAAAAGGATCCCAAGGCTTTGAGCATCAGTGGATAGGAGGGCCTAAAAGGAATAAAATTCTGGTCTAAGCGGCTAAACCAAGCTGTCCCTAACCATGTGCTTGTGGAGTGAAGGTGTCAAGTGAAAACTTGAGACTGAGCGGTTAAAGTCAAGGTCCAAAGCAAAAAAAAAAAGAGTGTGCTTAAGAACCCTGGACACCTCTAATTGGGGACTTTAGCAAAGCTGAGTCACAATCTGAAAAGGTTCACCCAATTATGTGTCTGTGGCATTTATGTATCCGGTGGTAATACTGGAAAACAAAGTGCTTAGGGCCACGGCCAAGACTCATAAGGAAGCTGTGTTCAAGAATCATCATACTGAACTAGGAGAGTTAATAACACTATTCGAAATCTGAAGTTCCTATAGATGCCAATCATTCTGAACCTTAATGGATAAAGTGAGACGCCAAAACTATTCAAGAGGCAAAAAGCTATAAGTCCCGCTCATATGATTGAAGCTCTGTTTCATTGATAGTTTGGAATTTATAGTATATTCTCTTCTTTTTAATCCTATTTGATTTTCAGTTGCTTGGGGACAAGCAACAATTTAAGTTTGGTGTTGTGATGAGCGGATAATTTATACGCTTTTTGACATTGTTTTTAGTATGTTTTTAGTAGGATCTAGTTACTTTTAGGGATGTTTTCATTAGTTTTTATGTTAAATTCACATTTCTGGACTTTACTATGAGTTTGTGTGTTTTTCTGTGATTTCAGGTATTTTCTGGCTGAAATTAAGGGACTTGAGCAAAAATCTGATTCAGAGGTTGAAGAAGGACTGCTGATGTTGTCGGATTCTGACCTCCCTGCACTCAAAGTGGATTTTCTGGAGCTACATAACTTGAAATGGCGCGCTTCCAATTGCGTTGGAAAGTAGACATCCAGGGCTTTCCAGAAATATATAATAGTCTATACTTTGACCAAGAATAGACGACATAAACTGGCGTTCAACACCAGTTTTCTACCCAAATCTGGCGTCCAGCGCCAGAAAAGGAGCCAAAACCAGAGTTGAACGCCCAAACTGGCACAAAAGCCGGTGTTCAACTCCAAGAAGGACCTCTACACGTGCAACACTCAGGCTCAGCCTAAACACACACAAAGTGGGCCGAGGAAGTGGATTTATACATCAATTACTTACTCATGTAAACCCTAGTAGCTAGTTTATTATAAATAGGACCTTTTACTATTGTATTAGGCATCTTTTGATCACCTTAGGATCTTAGGAACATCTGGGAACGCATAGTTCTTAGACCATGGGGGCTGGCCTCTCGGCCATGCCTGGACCTTTCAATTATGTATTTTCAACGGTAGAGTTTCTACACTCCATAGATTAAGGTGTGGAGCTCTGCTGTTCCTCAACGATTAATGCAAAGTACTACTGTTTTCCATTCAATTCATCTTATTTCGCTTCTAAGATATCCATTTGCACCCAAGAACGTGATGAAGGTGATGATTATGTGTGACGCTCATCATCCTTCTCCCTTATGAACGCGTGCCTGACAAACACTTCTGTTCTACATGAAATAAGCTAGAATGAATATCTCTTAGATCTCCTAACCGAAATCTTCGTGGCGTAAGCTAGAATGATGGCGGCATTCAAGAGAATCCGGAAGGTCTAAACCTTGTCTGTGGTATTCCGAGTAGGATTCGATGAATGAATGACTGTGACGAGATCCAAACTCGCGATTGCAGGGCGTTAGTGACAGACGCAAAAGGATAGTAAATCCTATTCCAACATGATCGAGAACTGACAGATGAATAGCCGTGCCGTGACAGGGTGCGTGAGCATATTATTCACTGAGAGGATAAGATAAAGCCATTGGCAAGGGTGATGCCTCCAGACGATTAGCTGTGCCGTGACAGGGCATTGGATCATTTTCCCAAGAGATGACCGAAAGTAGCCATTGACAGTGGTGATGTATCACATAAAGCCAACCATGGAAAGGAGTGAGACTGATTGGATGAAGATAGCAGGAAAGCAGAGGTTCAGAGGAACGAAAAGCATCTCCATTCGCTTATCTGAAATTCCTACCAATGATTTACATAAGTATCTCTATCCCTATTCTATTATTTATTATTCGAAAACTCCATGACTATTTTATATCCGCCTGACTGAGATTTGCAAGGTGACCATAGCTTGCTTCATACCAACAATCTCCGTAGGATTCGACCCTTACTCACGTAAGGTATTACTTGGACGACCCAGTGCACTTGCTGGTTAGTTGTATCGAAGTTGTGACAAATTATGAATGTGTAATCACGATTACGCGTACCAAGTTGCTCACGTGCTAGGAATAGTTTGAGCCTGGACATCACAATTTCGTGCACCACTCTCACAGGCATTATAAAGAGATTCATTATCCTCTTGTTTAAAGCCTTGGATGTCCAGCCTTAGTTGTGTCATCCTTTTTAGAGGGAAATATTGATTCAGGAATTTGTCTGATAACTATTTCCATGTTCTTCTACTTGCTGTGGGTTGGTTATTTAACCACCTCTTAGCTTGATCTTTTACAGCAAATGGGAACAGTAATAATTTGTAGACATCCTGATCTACTTCTTTATCACGTACTGTGTCAGCAATTTGAAAGAACTGTGCCAGAAACTCAGTAGGTTCTTCTTGTGGAAGACCAGAATACTGGCAATTTTGCTGCACCATGACAATGAGCTAAGGGTTTAGCTCAAAATTGCTGGCTCTGATGCGGGGTATACAGATACTACTCCCATATGAGGCAGTAGTGGGGTTAGCATATGACCCCAGAGTCCTTCTGGACTGTTCATTTCCACTTAGGACCATGATGGAGAAAGGGAGATGATGTGGATTGTAAATAAAAATTTTATTCTTTTTTTATACCAAAATTAAAAGAAAATAAAATAAAATAAAATAAATGAAAAATCGAATAGAAGCTAAAAAATTAAAAGAAAATTGAAAACTAAAATAATTAATTAATTAAAAAGATTTGAAAAAATGTGGGTGAGGATTTTCAAAAAATAAAGAGAGAGAAATTGGTTAGGAAGTTTTGAAAAAGATATGTCTTAAAATTAAAGATACTTGTAAGAAAATAGATAAAAGAAAAGATTTGAAAAAGATATGATTTTAAAATTTTAAAGATTAGAAAAGATAAGATAAGTTAGGTAAGAGAAGATAAGGAATTTTAAGAGAAGATAAGTTTTTAATTTAAAAAGTTTTGAAATTTAAATTTTAAATTTGAAAATTAAATTTTTGAATTTTGAAAAAGTCAACAATATAAGATAAAGATTTGAAAAAGATTTAAAATTTGAAAAAGTTTGACTTTTTAAAATTTTAAATTTAAATTTTAAAATTTGAATTTTGAATTTTGGAATTTAATTGAAATTTGAAAATTGAATTTGAAATAAGATAAGATAAGATTTTGAAAAAGATATGATTTTTGAAAAAGATTTGAATTCTGAAATTTAAAAGTAAGATATGATAAGATAAAAATTTTAAAATAAAAATCTGAATTTGTTTTTAATGTAAATTTCGAAAATTCAATTAAAATAAAGAGAAAAGATATTTTTTTTATTTTTTTGAATTTAATGAGGAAAGAGAAAAACAATAAAATGACACCAAACTTAGAATTTTTAGATCAAACCAAAGAAAACAAACAAGAAAACTTTGAATGTCAAGATGAACACCAAGAACACTTTGAAGATCATGATGAACACCAAGAAAAAATTTTGGAAATCTCTAAGAAAATAAAAACACAAAGGACACTAAACTTCAAAATTTTTATACTTTGGACACTAATAATTCAAAAATGCACAAGAAAAACAGGGAAAGACACAAAACAAGAAAAACTAAAGATCAAACAAGGAAAATTATCAAGAACAATTTGAAGATCAAGAAAGAACTAAGAACATGTAATTAAAAAATATGAACCGTCAAGTGCACAGAAACGGCGCCAAAAACTTGGTGCACGGAATTGTGATCACACTTTTCACAACTCCGCACAACTAACCAGCAAGTGCACTGGGTCGTCCAAGTAATACCTTACGTGAGTAAGGGTCGATCCCATGGAGATTGTCGGCTTGAAGCAAGCTATGGTTATCTTTTAAATCTTAGTCAGGAGATTAATGATAAAAATGATTTGTTATGAAAAGTAAATAACATGAATTAAATGGTACTTGTGATTCAGTAATGAGGAATAGGTTGAGGTTCCGGAGATGCTCTGTCATCTGAATCTCTGCTTTCCTATTGTCTTCTTCTCCAAACACGCATGGCTTCCTTCAATGGCAAGCTGTATGATCCTCTCGGATGAAAAATACTAGGCACAGTTTCTGCACGGCTAATCAACGGTCAGATTGCTCGTCTCGGATGAAAAATACCAGGTATAGCTACCGCACGGCTAATCATCTGTCGGTTTTCACTAGTGTCAGAATAGGATCTCTCTATCCTCTTGCACACTGTCACTGCGCCCAACATTTGTGAGTTTGAAGCTCATCACAGTCATCCCTTCCCAGATCCTACTCGAAATACCACAGACAAGGTTTAGACTTTTCGGATCCCAAGAGTGCTGCCAATTGGTTCTAGCCTTTACCACGAAGATTCTAATCTCACGGACTCGGTCCGTGGATCAGAGACCCAAGAGATACGCACTCAAGCTATCGCCCAATGACTACGTTGAGCTCAGATAGAACGGGAGTGGTTGCCAGGCATGCGTTCATAAATGTGAGAATAATGATGAGTGTCACGGATCATCATCTTCTCCAGATTGAAGTACGAGTGAGTATCTTAGAATAGAATCAAGCGTGATTGAATAGAAAACAATAGTAATTACATTAATCCATTGAAACAAAGCAGAGCTCCTCACCCCCACCTATGGGGTTTAGAGACTCATGTCGTAGAAGATACAATATGAAATAAAAATGTCATGAGTTCCTAAATGAATCTCTAAAAGTAGTTTTTATACTAAACTAGTAATTTAGGTTTACTGAAAATGAGTAACTAAGTGCAGATTGTAACGACCCAATTTTCAGTACGCCTAGGATATACCAGAAACTGAGTGCTACCAATTTGTCATCCTAATTATTATCTATTATTTATTATATGAGCCTGATTCATTGTTAGAAGCGTAGTTAGTTAGCGAGGTACTTTTTTTTTTGAAAACGTTTGAATTAATAAACAGAATCATTTATAATCAATTCACAAATAATAACAGATGAAACAGTTATAAACAACCACACATAAATACATCACAAGTAGTTGACAACATTCGGTGATTCAGCCTTTATTAGAATATAGACTGTTAGTTAGAACACCCCTAGATATATCTAGATAACAACTATATACATATACATACATACAACATCCCAGGTCCTGACCTGTTCAAGAGGTCCCTAAGCTGGCACCTAGGCTAGCCTAGACTCTATACTCACCTAGTCCCTCTAAACTACTAAAGCAAGGGAAAGTACGTTCTAAGTCTTCATAACTCAAGTCAGGTGGAACGTCATCAAAAGATAGAACATCATCTGCTACTCCTTTGCACGATCAGACATTGCCATATAACGTCTCTCTGGTACCTCATCAAGTAGCCACACAACACGAGTCTCGTACACATGATTTAGGCTAAAGTGCGCATACGAACGGGGTGCAGACGTTGGCTGGTCTCACAGTATATACATATAAACAGAAACGGAGTTCACTCTAGACTCAGAAGACTACCTAGAGCGGAATCCTTTTTTGTGTACGATCATCAATGAATTACGGAAGGGAATTCATGCTTCCATCTGAAGGGGTAAGGGAGAGAGAAGGGGTAAGAACTTGGGAGTTCTTAGTAGGGTCGGGGTTATTAGTTAAGTTCATTAATTCTGTGTTGTTTACCAGACAAATAGCAGAATATATGAAACAGTAAATAGAAGATACATATAAAAAGAGGAAATATAGAAAATAGAAAACAGAACACAAACAGAAAAATACAAGAAAATACAACATAGACACAGAGAATAGAATACAAACAAGGAAAGCATACATTCATACAACAATCATAACAGAGGAAAATGCACAGCCAAGTATGATGCATGTCTAGCCCTAGTGCAGGTAATGAGCTCATCTGTCGGTTACTAACCCGCTCCCGACGTTATCTAGCAACCTCTGTCTGGATAAGGCTTTCCTATTGGCTATACCCCTGTGTACAGGAAATAACCCCTCTGCCACCACAGGGTCCACTACACGCAGGAAATAACACATCTGCCACTGCAGGGATGTACGCCGACACACCTTCTGTATACAGGAAATAACCCCTCTACCACTACAGAAATGGAACAGGTGGTCACGGTACTTCTGTAGCAGGAAATAACCCCTCTGCCTTACAAAAATAAAATATGGATCTGTACCGCAGGATAGCGTTCTCAGTGGTCGCACCACTATCTATCTGACTGCCTTCACGCAGTAGATCATCATACAAGTATATCCGGCATTGGCTTAGCGCAACAAATGAATAAACACATCACTTCGGCCTACAGAAATAGCACTCTCGTAAGTGAACTTCGGCTTACAGAAATAGTGCCCCTGTAAGTGAACTTTGGCTTACAGATATCACAACTCTCTGTAGGTGAACTTCGGCCTACAGGAGCAACACCCTGAGATACACAATTGATATTCACTGCAGGTGAACTTGGGCCTACAGGACCTCTAGGGCCAATGGAAAAGCAGTCGATGAACATCCAACAGAACATCATGCTACAAGGCTTAACTCTTTATTCTTATACTCTTCTCTTTATATCTCTTTACTCTGTTCTGGTTTTTCTTTTCTCTGTATCTCTTTACTCTGTTTTAATTACTCTGTTATCTGTATCCCTTTTCTCTTCTCTGATTACTCTTTTCATCTGTATCTATATTATTCTTTTTCTCTTTATCTCTTTACTTTACTCTGGTTACTCTATTTTCTGTGTTTCTCTACTCTACTCTGATTTCTCTGTTTAACGTATGTATTTAAAGCTTATGTAAATTTCGGTATGAATAGTTAGTCTGTCCCAAGTATAGGTTCATTAAGTCTATATTGAAACAGTTTAACTTTTCATATAATACCTAACCCTAGTCGCAACTCAAGGACTAACTATGTTGCCCTAGTTCATTCACTAATTTCTGCCTGTTTTCTGTCATTAAAACTTTACAGACTTTTCTTTGTGTTTTTATCTTTTCTTTAACTTTTTATCTCTCCTTTATCTTTGCCTCACTATCATGTTATTACCACTCCCTAGGTGTTTTTTGAAGGTAATTATGAGATTCTACACTTAAAGTTGTCTTTCTAAAGCTTTCACAGAAAACTGCCTTTTCCGCTTTATTTCATTATTTTTATTAAAATATTATTTTTAATTAAATATTATTATTTAATATTTTATTATTATTTATTATTTTATCATTAATTTTCGAAAATTAACTTACCTTTTACTTTTAACCTTTAAAATTCACTTTTTACCACCCGTAACTTTTTATATTTCAACTTTAACCACCCTAACTTTCAGAAATTACCAAATAACCCCTCAAACACCAAAATAATTACTTCCTTGCCCTTTTAAAGATCTAAAACCTGTTCTTCATTGTTCTTCATCACACTCAAAGTGTTCTTCGTAAATTCTTCAGATTTTTTCTCTGTTTTTACCCGTTTTTCAGTCTTTTCAGCAACCGATTTTTACCAAAATTCAAAATAAATTCCCATCCACTAAAACTCCATCTTTTCTACATGATTTTAACACAAATTGAACCCCAATTTAAGGGTTAGGGTTTCGTTTTCCAGCAGCCACAAGAACACAAGTTCATAGCTTGAATTTCATCAAATTTCATCAAAATTTCACCAAATTTTCAACAAGAATCACTCATATAAACAATCAATTTCAAGCACAACCAAACCATATCATAATTACACAACTCAAACACAATCAATCAAGATTAAATTCGTCAAACCCTACCTGGTTTTGCTGCTCCTAATTTAGTTAGACTTTCAGGTGGTCCTATAGCACTTTTTCCTCCTAAATCACATAAAAGACAACTTTAAATCCACAAACTCTCAACTGACCAAATCTCTCTCAGCACGTTAGGAAGAGATATCTCACCTTAGACTTTCTGGAAATTAACGTTTCTTGGCCCTCAAGTCAAGTTAAGCATGATTCCTAAGGAAGAACATCAAGAAAACACATGTTTTGCATGGTTTTCCTTGAAAACCGAATTGAAAGGGGAAAAGAACAGCCATCTCACCTTATTTCCAGCCTTGATAAGTTACATGATTATGTAGAGGAAGAAGAGAGGATCATTTTGGTGAAATCAGAGTTTTCATTTGAGTTTTGGTTCAGAAGAAATCAAGCTTTGAAGATTAAGTGTTCATGAAGTTTTCTCTCTTTTCTCTCCTTTCAATTTCGGCCAAAATGATGAAATGAGACAGCCTTGGAGGTCTTGTGGGTGTAAGGTGAGTTGTGATTGGTTGGCTTGGAGGCGGATTAAAATAATATTAAAATATCTCTGGTGTATAACTACTAAAACTAGGTGTATCGAAACACTCGTAAAAACATCTCTAAAAATTATTTTCTGAGCTACTAGCATAAATGACACTAGTAACATATTTATTATGAGAATAGAACATGTATAATGAGGCCTTAGCATTGCTAAATTCATCAGAGAGTGCTGGTGCTAAGCTACACCAGTAAACCGTAAACCCGGTTAAACCGATTTTCTGTTTTTAACTAAAACAGACCAGGTAACCTTATAATATCATTCAAGCATCTTCTAATACAAATATAATGATAATATTATACTATTATCTCTCTTCTCTCATGAGTTGAGTCTGGTTCGTCAAACTGAGACTACTTACGAAAAATCGAATCAAAACTCCTAACCGATACAGTTCAAAAACTAGGTTCTTCGTGACCGCGTTGCCGAGCTTGCCTCGGAAAAGGTTCTATCTTAAAGATAACATAATGACAATGAGTATCGAGATACTTGTTGATATAGAAGAGGTGTTCTCTTTACTGATCTTCCGGAGAAATCCGTGCCTTTAGAAAAGATCTCGCGTACTCGAAAATCAGGGCTGTTACATAGATAGTGCAGAAATCCACTTCCGAGGCCCACTTGGTGAGTGTTTGGGCTAAGCTTTCAAGCTTCCACGTGCATATGCCTCAAATTGGAGTTAAACGCCACCCTGGGTGCCAAAATGGGCGTTTAACGCCAAGAAGTGTGCCAGTTCTGGCGTTTTACGCCAGAAAGTTTCTGGCTGGCGTTTAATGCCAGTTTGGGCTATCAAATCTAGAGCAAAGTATAAACTATTATATATTGATGGAAAGCCCAAGATGTCTACTTTCCAACGCAATTGAGAGCGCGCAAATTGGGCTTCTGTAGCTCCAGAAAATCTACTTTGAGTGTAGGAGGGTCAGAATCCAACAGCATCTGCAGTCCTTTCTCAGCCTCAATTTCAACAAGAAAATACCTGAAATTTCAGAAAAATACACAAACTCATAGTAAAGTCCAGAAATGTGATTTTTGCATAAAAACTAATGAAAAGTAATTAAAATATACTAAAAACTATGTAAAAACAATGCCAAAAAGGGTATAAATTATCCGCTCATCAACGTGTATATCACGCGCACGCGTGGATAGGCCAACGTTGGAGGGAACATTACCAGTCCAACGCTGAGGCCAACGTTCTTATAAAAGCTTTCAAAACTGGAATTGCGATTTTTTGCATATTATGACCCCAAGGGCGCCAATGCGCACGGCACGCGTACGCGTGGGTAGAAGAACGTTGGCACTCCAACGTTGAGTCAAACGCCAATGACAGCAAGCAGAACTGAATTTTCAAAGAGGCGTTTGATTCAACGTTGGTCCTCAAACGTGGACTCCAACGTGAGCATCAGAACTTTGCAATTCAAACAGATCTCTTCTCAACAGCAAGGGAAACCAATTGGAGCAACTTCAACCCAATTCAATCAAGGCCAAAAGCCCAATTCAGAGACTGAAGATGAATGGAAGAAAGTGAATAAATAGCTTAGAATTTAAGATAGTAAGAAGACTTTTAGCTGGCAGAGAGAGATGCTGACATTCTGCTAATTTTAATTTTCGGCAATTCTTTCAATTCTGCAATGTATCTTTCAATTCCATTTCACATTCTGAGAGCTATGAACAACTAAACCCCTTTCATTGGGTTAGGGAACTTTGTGTAATTCAATGGATCAATATTAGTTTTCATTTTTCTTCTTCTTTCTTTTCTTTTGATTTTCCTAGAAAGCTTTTGTTCTTCATCCTATTGGATAGTTATCTTGGGAAAGAAACTATTCATAATTGGATCTCCTTTGAACCTTAGAAGAGGAATGAGGAGATCATGCTAGAATTGCTTTCTCACATTGGATTAGATTGGGGTTTGGATGGATATAGTGACATGTAATCCTACCAATACTTTGATCTATAAATTTGTGTGGTAGAATCAGTGACCGATCTTCATCTCTTTCCATGAGCACTTAAATCATGGAATTGGGCAATTGTTCATGCTTAGAGAGATTAGATTGCCAAGGAATTGGGATCTAATCACCTAAGATTGCCAAGAAGTTCAATGAATGCATTGATTAAGGAAGAGATGAAAATGAACTTGATCCGGAGAATTATCACATCTCCTGACCCCAATGAATCCCGTACTCTGATCTTACCCATTCTCATTATATTCTACTCTTTAATTTCATGCTTAATCCCCATTCCCATTTAATTTCATGCAATTTAAGCTTCTATTATTTAATTTATCGCACTTTAATTTTTGTCATTTAATTTCTTGCAATTTAAGTTTCCCGCCAAATTTACATTCTGCAATCTCAACCCAATTTTGATTTCGCTCAACTAGCACAATTCTCCAATTAACATTGGTCAACCAACCAATTCCTGTGGAATTCGACCTCACTCTACAGTGAGTTTTTACTTGACTACAATCCGGTGCACTTGCCGTTAGAAAATCGTTGAGAGACAGTTTTCGAGTGAATCAAGTTTATGGCGCCGTTGCCGAGGATTGGTTTTGTATTGAAAATTACTAAATTGGAAGATAACTATATTGAGCATTTGCTTTTCTTTTGTTAATTGAATTCCAATTTCTACTGTTACATTTACTTTTTGCAATTTTAGTTGTTTCTCTTTAATTTTTCTTTACTTCTTTACTTTCCAGCAAAACTAATCCACTAACTCATCAACTGTTTGATTAATTGCCTCAATTGCTCTAACCACACTTTTTCATTAATTGTAAAATATTCACTTGATGGTTGCTGCTTGTTGTGCTACTTGTATGATAGGTAGAAGAGAGGTTTCAACCTCTTTTGACAGTGAACTGGAGAGAACTTTCCTGAGATTAAGGAGGGAAGCAAGAAGAAAGAAGGCCATTGGTGCAGAAGAAGAAGAGGAAGACTTGGATGTAACCATGGAGGATGATATGGAAAACCATCATGAAGGACAGGTGAACAATCATGCCAGAGGAGGGCGCAGCCAACCCTGCTGGACAAGAGAGGAGAGTTCTAGTTTACTACATCAATCCAAACCCAGGAAACTATGGTAGCAACATTCAAAAGCCAACTATCCATGCCAATAATTTCGAATTGAAGCCACAGTTCATAACTCTCGTCCAAAACAATTGTTCCTTCGGAGGAAGTGCCCAAGAGGACCCTAATCAGCATCTCACTACATTCCTAAGATCTGTGATACAGTTAAATCTAATGGTGTTCATCCTGACACCTATAGATTGCTACTATTTCCATTTTCTTTGAGGGACAAAGCATCCAAATGGCTAGAATCATTTCCCAAGGAGAGCTTGACAACCTCGGAGGATGTGGTGAATAGATTCTTAGTAAGGTTCTACCCTCCACAAAAAGTAAACAGACTGAGAACTG
The DNA here is from genome assembly GCF_059453495.1 of Arachis ipaensis. Lineage (NCBI taxonomy): Eukaryota > Viridiplantae > Streptophyta > Magnoliopsida > Fabales > Fabaceae > Arachis > Arachis ipaensis. The sequence continues at coordinate 62,250,418 of NC_142441.1, forward strand.
AAGTGCAAACATTCAGACAGCAGGATGATGAGACTATTTATGAAGCCTGGGAGAGATTTAAAGATTTGACAAGAAAATGCCCCCTTGATATGTTTAATGAGTGGGTGCAACTTCATATCTTTTATGAAGGGCTAAATTGTGAATCAAAGAAAGCTGTAGACCACTCATCTGGAGGTTCTCTTAACAAGAAGAAGACCATTGAAGAAGCCATTGATGTTATAGAGACAGTGGCTGACAATGAGTATTTTTATGCCTCAAACAGAAGCAACAACATGAGAGTCATGGAATTAAACCATATGGATGCAATCTTGGCCCATAATAAGAAGATTACCAAGCAACTGGCTGAATTGACTAAGCAAATGGAGAAGAATCAGGCTGCAGCCATCCACACTCAACCATCACCTCAAGGAGAGTTGGACACAGATGAAGGAGTTAACTGGGATGAAGCCAATTACCTTGGAAATTTATCTAGACAAGCTCATGATCCATATTCTAAAACTTATAACCCTGGTTGGAAGAACCACCCAAACTTTGGGTGAAAAAACCAACAAAACCAAAACCAAAACCACAGACCTCACAATCCAAACCATTATAACAACTCCACTCACCAACACTCCAACCAAAGACAATATCAGACCACACAAAATACTTATTCATAGCCACCCTATCAAAGCCAAAACAATTAGCATCACACCCCACTTCCAACCCACCATCTGATGACAGATTCTCCAAGATCGAAGCTATGCTTGAAAATCTTTGCAGGGAGACTGAAGATAACAAAATATTCAAGGAGGAAGTGAGGATGAGTGTGAAAAGTCAAGGAGAACTTATTAAGCATCTTGAGTCATAAGTGGGATACCTATCTCAACAAATTCCCAAGTCCACTGATAGCTTCCCAAGTGACACTGAGAAGAATCTAAGAGGAGGAACACAAAATGTGAGATGGGAAGAATGTAAAGCAATAAACCTCGCAAGTGAGGAGGTTTGGAAGGAAGAAATTAGCAATACTACAGAACACAATAAAAAAGTTTCAGAGGAGAAGAAAGAAGGGATTGAACAAAGGACTGATCCTACCCAAGGGAGAGAATCAAAAGAGAAAAAAACCCTGCAGCCATATGCGCCACAAGCACCATTCCCACAAAGACTCAGGGGCAATGAGAAAGGGAGAACATAAACCAAATTCTTGGATGTATTTAAGACTCTTCATGTCAACATTCCCTTCCTCGAAATCCTCAAACAGATGCCTACTTGTATTAAGTGGATGAAGGAGTTACTAGCTAGGAAGAGCAACCTAAAGGGTGGCCAAACAGTGGTGATGAACAAGGAATGTAGTGCTCTCATTCAGAAGGCATTACCCATAAAGAAAGGGGATCCGAGAAGCTTCCACATCCCCTGTGCTATAGGAGACACCATGATTGATAGAGGATTCTATGATCTGGGAGCCAGCATAAATGTGATGCCTCTATCTTTCATGAAGAGATTGAAAATCAATAAGCTTAAGTCCACAGATGTAATCATCCAATTGGCTTACAAGACTCAGAAGCAAGCTGAAGGAGTAGTCGAGAATGTTCTGGTCAAAGTGGAAAATTACTTTCTCCCCAATGACTTTGTCGTTCTTGAAATGGAAGAGGGCCATCCTCACCCGATCATCTTAGGGAGACCATTCTTGGCCACTGGTAGAGTACTCATTGATGTAGAACAAGGAGAGTTGATACTGAGAATACATGATGAGAAGCTCACTTTCCATGTCTTCAAACCCATGTATGAGTCTGAACAAGAGAGCAAGGAATTAAAGGAAGAGTACAGTGAGAGCTCTTTGAAGGAGAACAACAATGAACCACCAGCCAAGCCTCTGGAGCTTTCCTTGGTGGATAAACAAGAAGCTCAAGAGATGAAGCAACCAAGGATACTAGAGGTGGAGCTGAAACAACAGGAACCAAGGGAATCAATCAACAAAGATCACTCCAACATAAGAGCTTCTAAAGCACTACTTAAAGAAGAGAGGAAAATGGGGAAGAAAGTACCAAGGAGATAGAGGAATAAGAAAATTCCCACTGAGGATTTCTCACTAGGTGACAAGGTGATATCAGCCCACCATTCACTCATACCCCCTCATCTTCCTGTGATACCATCTCAATTGCCTCAAGTATACACAATCAACAGGATCCTCTCATTGGAACATGTAGAAATTCTTAAAGAATCAAATGGTGACAGATTCACAGTGAGGAAAGAAGATTTGAGGCATTACAATCCGCCCTAACAGTAAACCAACCGTCAAGCTAATGACACTAAAGAAGTGCTCCATGGAGGCAGCCCATGATTTAGTTTCCTTGCTTTTAATGCTTCAGTGTGAATAATAATTGTTGCTCTAACATAAATTCAAGCTCTCATAGACAAGTTTGACAACTATCCATGACATTTTGAAGCATATGATCCAATTCTAAGTTTGGTGTGCCTACAGGCACACTAAGATGCTTTTCAAAAATGATGATCATATTGCCATTTTAACATATGTCTAAGAGTTTTCTTGGAGTATATAGCCAAACATTAAGTTTAGTGTTGTGATTATATTGTAACAACAAGTCATGAGAGTCAAATTTCTTTTGAGTCTTGAAATTCATGAAAGTGCAACCATGTCTATAATTTTTAGTTTGTGTGTAAAAATAGAAAAATAAAGTGTTTCTCATGATGGTTTAACCAAGAGTGACAATAATGCCGTTGAGATCTCAATGACATTACTTGGAGGAAGTAACCCTTTGAACCATATAGCCAAACACTAAGTTTGGTGTCCTCCAAGACTATATAAGAGCACAAAAGGAGTCACGGTTGGTTGAACAATAATAAGGAATGCTAGTCAAATTTTTAGCTATGAGTATTAATTGCCATGTGCTTGCCACCTCTTATTTGTATTCACTTCCTTTGCTTTGTTAAGATGGATAGGTATGCAGAAGAACAATTTAATGAAAGGGACAAGTCAATGAATGGTAAAGATAGCATGAGGACAAAAAGTAGGTCACATGGCTTGGAAGGATGCTTCTTGGGAATAAAAATCTACACATCTTGGGAAGAGGTACTTAGAAGACCGAAAAACTTGCCCAATAGAGAGGCAATTTTTTGTCTTCATTCAACCTTGCATGCACACCCTTCATTCATAACCTTTTCCAAGGAATCCTAACCATCCATTCCTCATTAAAGTTTGCTTTAAATGGCTTCATTTGTGCCATGCCTCTGAACTAAAGTTTTCACACTTCTTGTACTCTAAAAATTCAGATCTTGTGTTCTCTAAAGCCAAAGACCCAACAACCTTTTTTCTTTTGTGCAACAAATCACTCTTATTCACTTTCTTCCACAATATTACCTTGCCTCCAAACCACCTTTCCATCGAGAGTGCATCACACTAGTCATCCCTCTTCATAAACCTTCAACCTCTATTTGGGTAACCATCAATGAAAGTATGGCATCTTCTTCAAGTTTCAAAAGAATGAGAGGAAAGGAACCTATTACTGAGGAAATTGAAAATGACTATGATCAATGGAAGTTCAGATAACGGTTCCACCAAATGCAACTTGAGTGGATGACAGAAAAAGGAATATATCCAAAGATCCCTTTCTAGCTACCTGATGATGGATGCCCGGAAATAAGAGCCAAGATCAGAAAGAGAAAATGGAAAGAGGTTCAATGATGTCGATCCTCATGCATCCTTCAGAATCATCCGGATGTTGCAGAGCTTCTAAAAAATTTAGCACAATCTCCTCTTCATTGACCCCTCCGAGTTACTTCACCCTTCTGAACATCTATAAGGGCTCCTGTTGTGGCTAAGAAGGGTCTTCCAAGAATAATGGATGCATTCTTATCCTCTTCTATATTCAATATCACAAAGTTAGAAAGGAAGATAAAAGACCCTACTTTCACAAGTAGATTCTCCACCACTCCAAAAGGGTACTTGATAAAGTAGTCAGCAAGTTGGAGACAAATAGGGGTAGGCTTTACTTCATCAATTTGGAGCTTTCTCATTAATGATAATGGCATAAGGTTGATGCTTGCTACAAGATCACACAAAGCCTCCTGAATAGGGGTGTTTCCAATGGTACAAGGAATCACAAAACTTTTAGGATCCTGCAGTTTCTTAGGGAGATTCTTCTAGATGATTGCACTGCATTCCTTAGTAAGTACCATTGTCTCAACTTCTTTCCAATACCTCTTGTTTCTCAACAACTCCTTCATGAACTTGCCATAAAGAGGCATTTGCTCAAGGGCCTTTACAAAGGGGATGTTGATCTCAAGCTTCCGAAAGACTTCCAAAAACATGGATAATTGCTTGTCTTTTTCTGCTTTTTGAAGTTTCAATGGGTATGGTAATTTGGCTTTGTACCCCGGGGCCTTGGGTAGTACAAGATTTATGTCAAGAGTCACTGGAAAGGGATTTTCAGGGTGCCTGGAGAGGGTTTTCTTTGAGTATTCATGGGCGTTCAGCCCCCTCCTTGGTACTCTCTGTCTCTGTAATTTCCTGCTCCGGTGTCTCTTTTTCACCGAGTTTCTCACTCTTCATAGATTGAGTGGTTAACGGCTTCTTGCTCCTTAATCGAACTTCCTGAGATTCCTCCCTGCACTCACGGGCCATATTGCTAGGTGGGGTTTGTTCAGGTGTTTGCTGGTCTTTTTTGTTTATTTGCATCTCCAGGTTCTTGAATGAGGCTTTGGCTTCCTGTATAAAACTTTGTTAGCTCTTTGGTGCACGAATTGTGAATCACACTTTTCACAATTTGTACCACTAACCAGCAAGTGCACTGGGTCGTCGAAGTAATACCTTACGTGAGTAAGGGTCGAATCCCACGGAGATTGTTGGTTTGAAGCAATCTCTGGTTGTCTTGTAAATCTCAGTCAGGAGGTCAATTATAATTATCAGTTGACTTGCAAATGAACAAGGGAACATAAAATAAATACTTGGTATGCAGTAATGGAGAATATGCTGGAGTTTTGGAGATGCTTTATCTTCTGATTCCCTGCTTTCTCCCTGTCTTCTTCTTCACGCACGCAAGGTTCCTCCTATGGCAAGCTGTGTGTTGGTGGATCACCGTTGTCAATGGTTACCATCCGTCCTCTCAGTGAAAAAGGTCCAGGTGCGCTGTCACCGCACGGCTAATTATCTGTCGGTTCTCGATCATGTCAGAATAGGATCCATTGATTCTTTTGTGTCTGTCACTACGCCCAACACTCGCGAGTCTGAAGCTCGTCACAGTCATTCAATCCCTGAATCCTACTCGGAATACCACAGACAAGGTTTAGACTTTCTGGATTCTCAAGAATGCTGCCAATGGATTCTAGCTTATACCACGAAGATTCTGATTAAGGAATCCAAGAGATATTCATTCAATCGAAAGTAGAACGGAGGTGGTTGTCAGGCACGCATTCATAGGTTGAGAATGGTGATGACTGTCACGGATCATCACATCCATCATATTGAAGTGCGAATGAACATCTTAAATAGAAACAAGCGTGTTTGAATAGAAAACAGAAATAGTTGCATTAATTCATCGAAACACAGCAGAGCTCCTCACCCCCAACAATGGAGTTTAGAGACTCATGCCGTCAGAGATTACAAAGTTCAGATCTAAAATGTCATAAGATCCAAAATAAATCTCTAAAAGTTGTTTAAATACTAAACTAGTAACCTAGGTTTACAGAAAATGAGTAAACTATGATAGATAGTGCAGAAATCCACTTTTGGGGCCCACTTGGTGTGTGCTGGGGCTGAGACTTAAGCTTCTCACGTGCCTGGGCTGTTTTGGGCATTCAACGCCAGGTTGTAACCTGTTTCTGGCGTTGAACTCCAACTTGTAACTTGTTTCTGGCGCTGGACGCCAGACTGCAACATGGAACTGGCGTTGAACGCCAGTTTACATCGTCTATCCTTGAGAAACGTATGGACTATTATATATTGCTGGAAAGCCCTGGATGTCTACCTTCCAACGCAATTGAGAGCGCGCCATTCGTAGTTCTGTAGCTCCAGAAAATCCACTTTGAGTGCAGGAAGGTCAGAATCCAACAACATCAGCAGTCCTTTTTCAGCCTGAATCAGATTTTTGCTCAGCTCCCTCAATTTCAGCCAGAAAATACCCGAAATCACAGAAAAACACACAAACTCATAGTAAAGTCCAGAAATGTGATTTTTAATAAAAAAACTAATAAAAATATACAAAAAACCAACTAAATCATACTAAAATCTAAGTAAAAACAATGCCAAAAAGCGTATAAATTATCCGCTCATCACAACACCAAACTTAAATTGTTGCTTGTCCCCAAGCAACTAAAAACAAAGTAGGATAAAAAGAAGAGAATATACAATGAATTCCAAAAACATCTATGAAGATCAGTGTTAATCAGATGAGCGGGGCTATTAGCTTTTTACTTCTGAACAGTTTTGGCATCTCACTTTATCCTTTGAAGTTCAGAATGATTGGCATCTATAGGAACTCAGAATTTAGATAGTGTTATTGATTCTCCTAGTTCAGTATGTTGATTCTTGAACACAGCTACTTTATGAGTCTTGGCCGTGGCCCTAAGCACTCTGTTTTCCAGTATTACCACCGGATACATACATGCCACAGACACATAACTGGGTGAACCTTTTCAGATTGTGACTTAGCTTTGCTAAAGTCCCCAATTAGAGGTGTCCAGGGTTCTTAAGCACACTCTGTTTTTTTTTTTTTGCTTTGGACCTCGACTTTAACCGCTCAGTCTCAAGTTTTCACTTGACACCTTCACGCCACAAGCACATAGTTAGGGACAGCTTGGTTTAGCCGCTAAGGCTAGGATTTTATTCCTCTAGGCCCTCCTATTCCTTTTTATTACCCTTGCCTTTTGGCTTTAAGGACTATTGGCTTTTTGCTCTTGCCTTTTGGTTTAAAGAGCTTTTGGCTTTTTCTGCTTGCTTTTTTTTTTCTGCAAGTTTTGTTCTTCATTGCTTTTTCTTGCTTCAAGAATCATTTTTATGATTTTTCAGATTATCAAATAATATTTATCCTTTTTCATCATTCTTTCAAGAGCCAACAATTTTAACATTCATAAACAACAAATTCAAAAGAAATATGCACTGTTCAAGTATTCATTCAGAAAACAAAAAGTATTGCCACCACATAAAAATAATTAAACTATTTTAAAATTCGAAATTCACGTACTTCTTTTTCTTTTTCAGAAAACAGTTTTCATTTAAGAAAGGTGATGGATTCATAGGACATTCATATCTTTAAGACATAGACACTTAGATACTAGTGATCATATAGTAAAGACACAAACATAATTAAACATGAAGCATAGTAAACGAAAAACAGGAAAATAAGAACAAGGAGATTAAGGAATGGTTCCACCGTAATGAGGTTGGCGTCTTCCTCTTCTTGAAGAACCAATAGTGCTCTTGAGATCCTCTATGTCTCTTCCTTGCCTTTGTTGCTCTTTCCTCATAGCTCTTTGATTTGCAGTCAATTGCTCTACCACTGAATTATGGAAAAACAAAAGCAATGCTTTTACCACACCAAACTTAAAAGGTTTGCTTGTCCTCCAGCAAAAGAAGAAAGAAATGGAGAAGATGGTGGAGATGGAAGTGTGTGAATGGGTAGGTTTGGGAGGGAAATGGTTTGAATTTGAATGGTGAGGTAGGTGGGGATCCTATGGGGTACACAGATCCAGTGGGGTCAAGGATTTAGCATCCCTGCTCTAATTAGGCGTACAAAATTCCCTTACTGTGCAATCCTGGCGTTTAATGCCAGACTGCTACCTGTTTCTGGCATTAAACACCCAAATGTAGCCTGTTTCTGGCGTTTAACGCCAGACTGATGCTTGTTTCTGGCATTAAATGCCAGACAGATGCTTGTTTCTGGCATTTAAACGCCAGAATGATCTTCCTCCACGGTGTGCTGTTTTTCATTCTGTTTTTGATTTTCCATTTGTTTTTGTGACTTCACATGATCATCAACCTAAAGAAAACATAAAATAGCCATGGAAAATAAATAGATATAATTAAATAACATCGGGTTGCCTCCCAACAAGCACTTCTTTAATGTCAATAGCTTGACAGTGAGCTCTCATGGAGCCTCACAGATAATCAGAGCAAGGTTGGGACCTCCCAACACCAAACTTAGAGTTTGAATGTGGGGGTTCAACACCAAACTTAGAGTTTGGTTGTGGCCTTCCAACACCAAACTTAGAGTTTGACTTTGGGGGCTTTGGTTGACTCTGCAGTGAGAGAAGCTTTTCATGCTTCCTCTCCATGGTTATAGAAGGAGAACCTTGTGTCTTATAGTTTGCAATGTCTGCAAACCACAGAGCTTCCTAAATAGCAAATAATTGCTCATCCAGAAAAGTTTCAGAGATCTCAGCAGGAGGGAGGGATGCTCCTGCTACTGGTTCTATCCAGGACAGGTGATCAGCTACTTGATTCTCTGTTCCTTTTCTGTCTCTTATTTCTATATCAAACTCTTGCAGAAGCAACACCCATCTTATGAGCCTGGGCTTTGAATACTGCTTTGTGAGTAGATATTTAAGAGCAGCATGGTCAGTGTACACAATCACTTTTGATCCTACTAAGTAGCATCTAAACTTGTCAATGGCATAAACCACTGCAAGTAATTCTTTTTCTGTGGTTGTGTAATTTTTCTGGGCATCATTTAAAACACTGCTAGCATAATAAATGACATGCAGAAGCTTGTTATGCCTCTGTCCCAATACTGCACCAATGGTATGGTCACTGCATCACACATTAGTTCGAAGGGTAATGTCCAGTCTGGTGCAGAAATAACTGGTGCTGTGACCAGCATAGCTTTCAGGGTCTCAAACGCCTGCAGACACTTTGTGTCAAACACAAATGGCGTGTCAGCAGCTAGCAGATTGCTCAGAGGTTTTGTAATTTTTGAAAAATCCTTTATAAACCTCCTATAGAATCCTGCATGCCCCAGAAAGCTTTTGATTGCCTTAACATTGGCAGGTAGTGGTAATTTTTTAATTACTTCAAATTTAGCTTGATCCACCTCTATTCCATTGTTTGAAATTTTATGCCCAAGGACAATCCCTTCAGTCACCATAAAGTGACATTTTTCCCAGTTTAAAACTAGGTTGGTCTCTTGGCATCTTTTCAGAACAAGTGCTAAATGGTTAAGGCAGGAGCTGAATGAGTCTCCAAATACTGAAAAGTCATCCATGAAGACTTCCAGAAACTTCTCTACCAAATCAGAGAAGATAGAGAGCATGCACCTCTGAAAGGTTGCAGGTGCGTTACACAGACCAAAAGGCATCCTTCTGTAGGCAAACACTCCAGAATGACATGTGAATGCTATTTTCTCTTGGTCTTGAGGATCCACTGCAATTTGGTTGTAACCTGAATAGCCATCCAAAAAGCAGTAATATTCATGACCTGCTAGTCTCTCTAGCATCTGGTCTATGAATGGTAAAGGAAAATGATCCTTCCTGGTGGCTGTATTGAGCCTTCTGTAGTCAATACACATACGCCACCCTGTAACTGTTCTTGTAGGAACCAGTTCATTCTTTTCATTATGAACCACTGTCATTCCTCCCTTCTTAGGGACAACATGGACAGGGCTCACCTAGGGGCTATCAGAAATAGGATAGATAATCCCAGCCTCTAGTAACTTAGTGACCTCTTTCTGCACCACCTCCTTCATGGCGGGATTTAGCCGCCTCTGTCATTGAACCACTGGCTTAGCATCATCCTCCAATAGGATCTTGTGCATGTATCTGGCAGGGCTAATGCCCTTAAGATCACTTATGGACCACCCAAGAGCTGTCTTGTGTGTCCTTAGCACCTGAATTAGTACTTTCTCTTCCTGTGGCCCTAAAGCAGAGCTTATGATTACAGGAAAAGTGTCACCTTCTCCCAGAAATACATATTTCAGGGATGGTAGTAGTGGTTTGAGCTCGGGTTTAGGAGGTTTCTCCTCTTCCTGAGGAGTTTTCAGAGGTTCTTTTATTTCCTCTGGTTCCTCCAGATCTGGCTGAACATCTTTAAAAGTGTCCTCTAGCTCTGATTCGAGACTCTCAGTCATATGGACCTCTTCCACCAGGGAGTCAATAATATCAATGCCCAGGCAGTCGTCTGATGTGTCTGGATGTTGCATAGCTTTGACAACATTCAACTTAAACTCATCCTCATTGACTCTCAGGGTTATCTCCCCTTTTTGGACGTCAATTTGGGTTCGTCCAGTTGCTAGGAATGGTCTTCCTAGAATGAGAGTTGCACTCTTGTGCTCGTCCATTTCCAGCACTACAAAGTCAGTAGGGAAGGCAAATGGCCCAACCTTGACAATCATGTCCTCAATTATGCCTGATGGGTATTTAATGGAGCCATCAGCAAGTTGAAGTCAGATCCGGGTTGGTTTGACCTCTTCAGTCAAGCCAAGCTTTCTGATAGTGGATGCAGGGACTAGGTTGATACTTGCCCCAAGATCACATAGAGCTATCTTGGTGCAGTTACCCTCTCATATGCATGGTATCATAAAGCTCTCGAGATCTTTAAGCTTTTCTGGGAAGCTTTTCAGAATGACTGCACTGCATTCTTCAGTGAGGAGAACTCTTTCAGTTTCTCTCCAATCCTTCTTATGACTCAAGATATCTTTCATGAACTTGGCATAAGAGGGTATTTGCTCAAGTGCCTCTGCAAACGGAATCTTTATTTCAAGAGTCCTGAGATAGTCTGCAAAGCGGGCAAATTGCTTATCCTGCTCCTCTTTGCGGAGTTTTCGAGGATAAGGCATCTTGGCTTTGTATTCCTCAACCTTAGTTGCTGCAGGTTTATTTCCTATAGAGGTAGGTTGAGAAGCTTTCTTGAGGGATTTATTATCAGCACTTGCAGGTGTCTGATCCCTCATTGGCATTTGAAAGCCAGGGTTGGAAGCTGGAGTGGCGTTAGACGCCATCTCCTCATCTGTTCCTGGCGTCTGAACGCCAGAACTGTGCTTCCTTTGGGCGTTCAACGCCAGTTCCTTGCTAGTTTCTGGCGTTGAACGCCAGTCCTGAGCATGGTTTGGGCGTTCAGCGCCAGCCTTCCACCCAATTTTTGGCGTTTTAGCGCCAGAATTATTTTTCCCTGGGCTCTTACTGTCCTCAGATGGAATTTGGGTAGTTTGCTCATTTCTTGGCTTCCTGCTGCCTTGAGGTGGGGTATTTGATGTTTTCCCACTTCTTAATTGACCTGCTTGGCATTCTTCTGTTATTTGTTTTGACAGCTGTTGCTTTGTTTGCTTTAATTGTTCTTCCATATTTATATTAGCCATCCTTGTCTCTTGTAGTCTCTCCTTAAATTCGGCTAACTGTTCTGTTAGAAAATCCAATTGCTGATTGAATTCAGTAGCTTGTTCAGCAGGACTGAGTTTAGTAGTCACTGTTTTAGCCTCTTCTTTCATGGAAGGTTCGCTGCTTAAGTATAGATGCTGATTTCTGGCAACTGTATCAATGAGCTCTTGAGCTTCTTCAATTGTCTTCCTCATGTGGATAGATCCACCAGCTGAGTAGTCTAGAGACATCTGAGCTCTTTCTGTAAGCTCATAATAGAAGATGTCTAGCTGAACCCACTCTGAAAACATCTCAGAGGGGCAATTTCTTAGCATCTCTCTGTATCTCTCCCAGGCATCATAAAGAGATTCATTATCTCCTTGTTTAAAGTCTTGGATGTCCAGCCTTAGCTGTGTCATCCGTTTTGGGGGAAAGTATTGATTCAGGAATTTTTCTGTCAGCTGTTTCCATGTCTTTATGCTAGCCTTAGGTTGGTTATTTAACCACCTCTTAGCTTGGTCTTTTACAGCAAATGGGAACAGTAATAATCTGTAGACATCCTGATCTACTTCCTTATCATGTACTATGTCAGCAATTTGTAAAAACTGTGCCAGAAACTCTGTAGGTTCTTCCTGTGGAAGACTGGAATACTAGCAACTTTGCTGCACCATGATAATGAGCTGAGGATTCAACTCAAAGCTACTGACTCCAATGGAAGGTATAATGATACTACTCCCATATGAAGTAGTGGTGGGGTTAGCATATGACCCCAGAGTCCTTCTGGACTGTTCATTTCCACTTAGATCCATGATGGAGAAAGGGAGATGATGTAAAATAGAGAAAAAATATTTTTATTTATTTATTTATTTATTTTGAAAATAAAATAAATTAAAATAAAATAAATAAAAATGGGTGAAGATTTTCGAAAAATGGAGAGAGAGAAAGTAAAAAAAATTGGTTAGAAAGTTTTGAAAAAGATATGATTTGAAAAATTTTGACCAAGTCAACCCAAGTAATTCGAAAATTATGAGAAAAGATAAGATAGAAGATATGATTTGTAAAAGATAAATATGATAGGAAAAAGATGTAATTGAAAATTAAAAAAAAATATAAAAGATATTTGAAAAAGATAAATTTGTTTTGAAAAAGATATTGTGAATATTTGAAAAAGATATTTATGAGTTGAAAAGATTTTAAGAAGGAAAAGATATAGATTTGTTTTGAAAAAGATAAAAAAAAAAAATTTTAAAAGGATAAGATTTGAAAAATTTTGAAATTAAAATCTGAATTTTTATAAAAAAAATTCGAAAATATGGTTTAAAAATAGTTAGAAAAGATATATTTTTTTTTGAATTTTGAATTTTATGATGAAAGAGAAAAACACATAAAAGACACAAGACTTAAAATTTTTAGATCTAATGCTCCTTGTTTTCAAAAATTTTGGAGGAAAAACACCAAGGAACACCAAACTTAAGAATTTTAAGATCAAAACACAAAGAATACTCAAGAACACTTTGAAGATTCACAAGAACACCAAGAACAAAAGAAAGAACACCAAACTTCAAATTTTTAGAAGACCAAAATAATTTTTCGAAAATTATATAAAGATTAACAAGAAAACACCAAACTTTAAGTTTGGCACAAGATTAAATCAAGAAAAATTATTTTTGAAAAAGATTTTTAATAGAACCGGTGCCCAATCATCAAGAACATAAACCAATGCTCTAGCCAATTGAGCTGTAAATGTAACACTTGTTTTGAAGAGGTATATTTTCACTAACTAAAAATAAATTCCTTTTTGAAGACTAATGCTTTGGAAAAACACAAGAAAAACAAGAAAAGACACAGAACAAGAAAAACTAAAAATCAAACAAGACAAATAAACAAGAACAACTTGAAAATCAAAGAACACAACTTCGAAAATTTAAAAGAAAAATATAGAATATGCAATTGACACCAAACATAGAACAACACACTAAACTCACAAAAAAAATTAAAAATTAATAAAGAAAAATAATATTTTTGAAAAATTTTTGAAAAGGAAATAAAGGACTCAGAATTTGATGACTCTATAGCAACAAAAATAAATTATTCCTAATCTAAGCAACAAAATAAACCTTTAGTTGTTCAAACACAAACAATTCCCGGCAACGGCGCCAAAAACTTTGTGCACGAATTGTGAATCACACTTTTCACAATTCGTACCACTAACCAGCAAGTGCACTGGGTCGTCCAAGTAATATATTACGTGAGTAAGGGTCGAATCCCACGGAGATTGTTGGTTTGAAGCAATCTCTGGTTATCTTGTAAATCCCAGTAAGGAGGTCAATTATAATTATCAGTTGACTTTCAAATGAACAAGGGAACATAAAATAAATACTTGGTATGTAGTAATAGAGAATATGTTGGAGTTTTGGAGATGCTTTGTCTTCTGAATCTCTGCTTTCTCCCTGTCTTCTTCTTCACGCATGCAAAGTTCCTCCTATGGCAAGCTGTGTGTTGGTGGATTACCGTTGTCAATGGTTACCATCCGTCCTCTCAGTGAAAAAGGTCCAGGTGCGCTGTTACCGCACGGCTAATTATCTGTCGGTTCTCGATCATGTCAGAATAGGATCCATTGATCCTTTTGCGTCTGTCACTATGCCCAACACTCGCGAGTCTGAAGCTCATCACAGTCATTCAATCCCTGAATCCTACTCGGAATACCACAGACAAGGTTTAGACTTTCTGGATTCTCAAGAATGCTGCCAATGGATTCTAGCTTATACCACGAAGATTCTAATTAAGGAATCCAAGAGATATTAATTCAATCGAAAGTAGAACGGAGGTGGTTGTCAGGCACGCGTTCATAGGTTGAGAATGGTGATGACTGTCACGGATCATCACATTCATCATATTGAAGTGCGAATGAACATCTTAGATAGAAACAAGCGTGTTTGAATAGAAAACAGAAATAGTTGCATTAATTCATCAAAACACAACAGAGCTCCTCACGCCCAACAATGGAGTTTAGAGACTCATGCCATCAGAGATTACAAAGTTCAGATCTAAAATGTCATAAGATCCAAAATAAATCTCTAAAAGTTGTTTAAATACTAAACTAGTAACCTAGGTTTACAGAAAATGAGTAAACTATGATAGATAGTGCAGAAATCCACTTTTGGGGCCCACTTGGTGTGTGCTGGGGCTGAGACTTAAGCTTCTCACGTGCCTGGGCTGTTTTGGGCGTTCAACGCCAGGTTGTAACCTGTTTCTGGCATTGAACTCCAACTTGTAACTTGTTTCTGGCGCTGGACGCCAGACTGCAACATGGAACTGGCGTTGAACGCCAGTTTACGTCGTCTATCCTTGAGAAAAGTATGGATTATTATATATTGCTGGAAAGCCCTGGATGTCTACTTTCCAACGCAATTGAGAGCGCGCCATTCGTAGTTCTATAGCTCCAGAAAATCCACTTTGAGTGCAGGAAGGTCAGAATCCAACAACATCAGCAGTCCTTTTTCAGCCTGAATCAGATTTTTGCTCAGCTCCCTCAATTTCAGCCAGAAAATACCCGAAATTACAGAAAAACACACAAACTCATAGTAAAGTCCAGAAATGTGATTTTTAATAAAAAAGCTAATAAAGATATACTAAAAACCAACTAAATCATACTAAAAACTAAGTGAAAACAATGCCAAAAAGCGTATAAATTATTCGCTCATCACTCATTGCAAGTTCTACAACGATGGATGTCAAGTCAAGGGTGCTCTGAGATTGTGGAGGCTAAGAAGGAAAGTTGTTGACTAGATTTTAATTGAGACCTCCCTGAGAGCTGCTGGCGTAATTTGGCTATTGATTCCTCCTTCCTTGGTTAAAGTTCTGAGAATAAGGAATATCATTAGGACGTCTGGAGGAACTTCCCTTGTAATTGACCTCCTCAGGTGAATAATGGTCATAATTACAAGTTTCACCTTAAGTGGTGCTACCACGCATATCACAAGGAACATCTGGACATGCGCTCTGAATTTTAGCAACTGAGCTCTGCAGGTTACTCAATTGTTGAGTGAGAAGACTTATCTGTTAAAATATAAGCTTGTTCTAAGCA
The DNA here is from genome assembly GCF_059453495.1 of Arachis ipaensis. Classification (NCBI taxonomy): domain Eukaryota; kingdom Viridiplantae; phylum Streptophyta; class Magnoliopsida; order Fabales; family Fabaceae; genus Arachis; species Arachis ipaensis. The sequence goes on from NC_142441.1 coordinate 62,265,785, forward strand.
AGAAGTGTATATACAGTCTCCACTTCTATAACTCCTTTCCTTACTGGAGTCCTCTCAGATTAGTATAAGTACTTGTTATTGGAAACCATTTCAATAAGCTCATTGTCCTTTTCAGGTGTCTTCTTCATCTGCAAGGAGTTGATGGGTTGGAACCGAAATTCCAACACCTAAAACTCACCGACAAGTGTACCGGGTCGCATCAAGTAATAATAACTCACATGAGTGAGGTCGATCCCACAGGGATTGAAGGATTGAGCAATTTTAGTTTAGTGGTTGATTTAGTCAAGCAAATAAGAGTTGATTTGAGTGATTTGTAATTGACAAAAGCTAAATTGCATGAATTGTAAAGGGAGAAGGGGGAATTGCAGTAAATTAAAGAAAACAGAAACTAAAAGTGCTGAATTTTAAAGAACAAGTAAAGTAAATGGCAGAAACTTAGAGTGCAAGAAATGTAGATTGCAGAAGCTTAGAGTGCAAGAAATGTAAATTGCTTGAATATTAAAGGGCTTAGGGAGCTGGGATTGCAGTATCTAAACAAAGAAGAGTAAATTGCAACAAGTAAAAAAGCAGAAGATAATTTGAATTGAGATAGATCTCAAACAGAAAGGTAAATTTGCTTGTAGAAGCATTTAGCAGGTAAATTAAATGGAAATTCAAGATCTCAGGGGTCAAGAGACTATAAAACTAAGTCTAGATCTCACTACCTTCCTTAATCCAATCTAGAAGACAATTTAAAGAGAATTGAAGATGAAATTCAGTAAAGAAGAACACAAATTTTTGAATTATGCAGTAAATTGAACAAAGAGATCTTAAGAGGAGAGTGAGACAGAATTTCCTCAATTCTTCACACTTAAGACTCAAACAAAGCTTTGCAGAAAAGAAAACAAGAAAACCCAAAGGAGGAGAACTCAATTCTCCTTCCCAAATCAATCCAAAGTTTTTAGAAAAAAGAAAACTCCAAACAGAAGCTAAAATGAAAAAGTTCTCAAATCAAAATTCAAAAAAAGTAAAAAGTAAAAGTCCAAAAGTTATTTCTTCATCTAACTAACACCTATTTATACACTTCCTAATTTGGATCTAAGAATTTGAGTGGACTCTAAAATTTGGTGAAGAAATGAATTAAATTTAATTTTTGATGGATTTTTGGCCCATGGCATGCTCCCAGGGCAAAGCTCGGGTGTTACCAAGAGCCGAGCCTTGGTTCTCTTCCTTCCAAAATATTGCGTGCTGGTGCACGAAATTGTGATCTCCAGGCTCGAACAAATCCTGGTAATGGCTCCAAAGCTTGGTGCTCTGATCTTAATTCATCATTGTCACAACTTCGATACAACTAACCAGCAAGTGCACTGGGTCGTCCAAGTAATACCTTACGTGAGTAAGGGTCGAATCCCACGGAGATTGTTGGTATGAAGCAAGCTATGGTCACCTTGCAAATCTCAGTCAGGCAGATATAAAGTGATAATGGTGTTTTCGAATATTATATAATAAAATAGGGATAGAGATACTTATGTAATTCATTGGTAGGAATTTCAGATAAGCGAATGGAGATGCTTTTCGTCCCTCGGAACCTCTGCTTTCCTGCTATCTTCATCCAATCAGTCTTACTCCTTTCCATGGCTGGCTTTATGTGATACATCACCACTGTCAACGGCTACTTTCGGTCATCTCACGGGAAAATGATCCAATGCCCTGTCACGGCACGGCTAATCGTCTGGAGGCATCACCCTTGTCAATGGCTTCATCTTATCCTCTCAGTGAATAATATGCTCACGCACCCTGTCACGGCACGGCTATTCATCTGTCGGTTCTCGATCATGCTGGAATAGGATTTACTATCCTTTTGCGTCTGTCACTAACGCCCTGCAATCGCGAGTTAGGAGCTCGTCACAGTCATTCAATCATTGAATCCTACTCGGAATACCACAGACAAGGTTTAGACCTTCCGGATTCTCTTGAATGCCGCCATCATTCTAGCTTACGCCACGAAGATTCTGGTTAGGAGATCTAAGAGATACTCATTCTAGCTTATTTCATGTAGAACAGAAGTGTTTGTCAGACACGCGTTCATAAGGGAGAAGGATGATGAGCGTCACACATAATCATCACCTTCATCACGTTCTTGGGTGCGAATGGATATCTTAGAAGCGAAATAAGAAGGATTGAATAGAAAACAGTAGTACTTTGCATTAATCTTTGAGGAACAGCAGAGCTCCACACCTTAATCTATGGAGTGTAGAAACTCTACCGTATGAAAATACATAAGTGAAGGTCCAGGCATGGCCGTGTGGCCAGCCCCCATGGTCTAAGAACAATGCGTTCAAAGATAATCCAAAGATGCCTAATACAATAGTAAGAGGTCCTATTTATAATAAACTAGTCACTAGGGTTTACATGAGTAAGTAATTGATGCATAAATCCACTTCCGGGGCCCACTTGGTGTGTGTTTGGGCTGAGCTTAAGTGTTCCACGTGCAGAGGCCATTTGTGGAGTTGAACGCCAGTTTCTGTGCCAGTTTGGGCGTTCAACTCTGGTTTTGGATCCTTTTCTGGCGCTGGACGCCAGATTTAGGCAGAAGGCTGGCGTTGAACGCCAGTTTACGTCATCAATTCTTGGCCAATGTATGGACTATTATATATTTCGGGAAAGCCCTGGATGTCTACTTTCCAACGCAATTGGAAGCGCACCATTTCGAGTTCTGTAGCTCCAGAAAATCCACTTTGAGTGCAGGGAGGTCAGAATCCAACAGCATCAGCAGTCCTTTTTCAACCTCTGAATCTGATTTTTGCTCAAGTCCCTCAATTTCAGCCAGAAAATACCTGAAATCACAGAAAAACACACAAACTCATAGTAAAGTCCAGAAATGTGAATTTAACATAAAAACTAATGAAAACATCCCTAAAAGTAACTAGATCCTACTAAAAACATACTAAAAACAATGCCAAAAAGCGTATAAATTATCCGCTCATCACGTGCATTTCTCATTATGACAAGGAAATTAAGCTCTTTGCAAGAGCTCTAAGCTCTTGGCAAGAGCTTTGATTGTCCCTTGAGGTCCATGGTTCGATCCTTGTGTGGAGCACTTGCTGGCCATTTTCCTTGGCACAAGAGTAGCGCCCAATGACTCCCTTCCTTGAGGTGCCCGGTTCGATCCTTGGGGAGTACAGGAGCTGCCCATTTTTCATGACACAAGATTAGCGCCTAAAGCTTTGCTTCCTTGAGGTACTTAGTTCGAAACCCATGGAGAGAAAACAAGCCAATTTTGGCTTGTTTTTCTTGTGAGGTAGCATTGCCCCCCTCCCCCTTGGTCTTGGGTTCAAGCCTTGGTGAGTGTATTGTTGAGCTCTTTTACCCTTGATTTTTCCTTGAAGAAGCCCGAAAAAGCTCTTGGAGGAAGCTCGTGGCAAGAGCTTTCCTTTGAGTTTGCCTTGCTTCCTTCTTCCTTGTAGCACTTGATTAAGCTCTTGGCAAGAGCTCTAGGCTCTTGGCAAGAGCTTGGCCTTTGATATTTTTTTTTTGAAGTAAAGCTCTCCACAAGAGCTCTAGGCTCTTGGCAAGATCTTTGTGCTCTTGTTCCTTGAATTGAGCCACGCTTTTCTTCCCTTGGCCCAAGCTTTTCTCATTTTTTTTCTTTTCTTCACCTACAAGTAATCAAAACAACCAATCAAAGTATCACCAAATTCACAAGGTTTAAAATTCATTTAAAAATCAATTAATTCAAGCTTAAACCTCATGATCTTGTGCCAATTAAAGGGTGGTTGATTGATTCAAATAAACTATGCAATTCCACTCCAAATTACTAACTTACATTGCAAGAAAGTGCATAAAAACTAATGAAACAAGTGAAAAATGCTTGCAAAGCTAGCATATGATGACTTGTCATCACAACACCAAACTTAAATCTTGCTTGTCCCCAGGCAAGCATCAAACATAAGAGGGAATGAAATGAAACAGAGAAGTGTGCATATCCTTATTGAGCATATAGTTGAACTTGGTTCATAGGGTTTTTATGCAGACAATGGTGGCTCATTTATTGCTTGCTGTTACATAGGAGATGCTTCCTCAAAGGATCATTAAGTTTGCTGCTATAAGGCTTTACTTTTGCTTGTTCCCTTGCTAACTTTTCCTTCTTTGTTTTGCTCAGAGAGCTTATTGTTCTTTGAAGGCTTGGTGGCAAATGTTGTAGCAGCCTCTGGCTTAAGTTTGCTCAACATTCCTTCACCACAGACACATGGCTCACCCTTTTCTTCCTAGGATCATTGATGCCCAGCATCTCTTTGGATAACTAAGTGTTTTGTAGCTAAGTTGCTCTTTATTGTGGACTTTCAGTTGGCAATCCCAAATCAGTTGATCTAAGTGGCCATGTTTTGAAATACTCCTTAGAACTTACTTGTGCAAGCATATCCTAGCACAAAAACACCACAAGCATGTGTCCTAGGGTCCAAGCTATTGGTGCCTAGCCTTATTATTTGTTTTCTTTGCCATTCTTGGATTTTTCTCTTTCTTTTTCTTTCTGTTTTATTTCATTATCAAGGGATCTTTAATGATACAAGCATTTATAACAGCAAACTAGTTCCTTCTTCAAAGAACATATCATTATGCAGCATTTATTTTATGAGCCATGCATTAAATCAACAAATACCACCACTAACTTTCATTCTAACTTATGTAACATTGGATCTTTACTTCCTAATTCAAACATTTCTCTTTTATTCAAGTATATGGGAAACAAAACAAAATTCAAGCTAAGTGATGGGCAACAAGCATTATGCAGATCAGCATTCTTGACAAACAATTCCACTTGTAAGAATTCCCAATTTAAAGTACTTCTTCAACAACAAGGATTAAGTGTAGACACAACCTTTCGGGTTGCCGCTTTTCATTCTTCCTTCTGTTGTATCCCTTTTGAGTCATAATGCAAATTGTCTTCAAATGTTGGCTAGTTTCCTGCATAATTCTCAAAAGTTGCTTGCTTCTCAAGCCCTTAAGTGAACGGTTAGTATGCATGAATTGAGTGTGTCTTTTGGATTTATTTTGGTGTGGGAACACCAAACTTAATTCCTTGCCACTGCCTCTGATGCAACAAGTTAACCAATTATGAATTCTCTTGGACTTGCTAAAGGTTATGGAGCTAAAAATTAGAAAGCAACTAAATGGTTATATGATTTATCTGATTGCTTGGAGCTAGCATTATGCAGGAAGTGAGAGTGTGCTTTTTTTTTTTAGATAAAATATTGGTGGAACACCAAACTTAGAATCCTTCATTCTCCCTCAAATTGTTTTGGTGTGCAACACCAAACTTAGATCCTTGCAATACAGACAAAACCACTCAACCTTTTTATTGAAATAGCTATGAAAAGAAAACTACCTCAAGTTGGTTGCCTCCCAACAAGCGCTTCTTTATTGTCATTAGCTTGACATCCTTCATTCTTGCTTAGCTTAGGTTCTGAACCTCTTTTTCCTTGTCCCATTGCCCTCCTAAGTAAGGCTTTGCTCTGTGCCCATTTGATGTGAAATGACACTGTGTTACTTCATTTAGCAATTCAAGATTTCCATAAGGAAAAACCTTTGTCACTAAATATGGGCCAGTTCATTTGGACTTGAGCTTGCCAGGGAAAATCTTGAGCCGTGAGTTATACAGGAGTACTTGCTGTCCTGGTTTGAACTCCTTCTTTAAGATCTTCCTGTCATGCCACCTCTTGGCTTTTTCCTTGTATATCTTAGCATTTTCATAGGCTTCTAGGCTAAATTCATCCAACTCATTTAGTTGTAATAACCTTTTCTCCACTACTACCTGAGAATCAAGGTTGAGGAGTTTAGTAGCCCAAAAAGCTTTGGGTTCAAGTTCTACAGGGAGGTGACAAGACTTGCCATACAATAGCTGAAACGGGGACTTTCCAATGGGAGTTTTGAAAGCTGTCCTGTATGCCCAGAGTGCATCTTCTAGCTTCCTAGCCCAGTCTTTTCTTGTGCTTCCCACTGTTTTCTCTAAGATCTTCTTCAACTCCCTGTTTGCTAATTCAGCCTGGCCATTAGTCTGAGCGTGGTATGATGTGGCTACTTTATTAATTACTCCATATTTGTGGAGGAGTTTCTCCATCTGTTTGTTGCAGAAATGACCACCACCATCACTAACAAGACCCTTGGGCACTCCATCACTAATAAGGAATGCTAGTCAAATTTTTAGCTATGAGTATTAATTGCCATGTGCTTGCCACCTCTTATTTGTATTCACTTCCTTTGCTTTGTTATGATAGATAGGTATGCAGAAGAACAATTTAATGAAAGGGACAAGTCAATGAATGGTAAAGATAGCATGAGGACAAAAAGTAGGTCACATGGCTTGGAAGGATGCTTCTTGGGAATAAAAATCTGCACATCTTGGGAAGAGATACTTAGAAGACCAAAAAACTTGCCCAATAGAGAGGCAATTTTTTGTCTTCATTCAACTTTGCATGCACACCCTTCATTCATAACCTTTCCCAAAGAATCCTAACCATCCATTCCTCATTAAAGTTTGCTTTAAATGGCTTCATTTGAGCCATGCCTCTGAACTAAAGTTTTCACACTTCTTGTACTCTAAAAATTTAGATCTTGTGTTCTCTAAAGCCAAAGACCCAACAACCGTTTTTCTTTTGTGCAACAAATCACTCTTATTCACTTTCTTCCACAATATTACCTTGCCTCCAAACCACCTTTCCATCGAGAGTGCATCACACTAGTCATCCCTCTTCATAAACCTTCAACCTCTATTTGGGTAACCATCAAGGAAAGTATGGCATCTTCTTCAAGTTTCAAAAGAATAAGAGGAAAGGAACCTATTACTGAGGAAATTGAAAATGACTATGATCAATGGAAGTTCAGATAACGGTTCCACCAAATGCAACTTAAGTGGATGACAGAAAAAAGAATATATCCAAAGATCCCTTTCTAGCTACCTGATGATGGATGCCCAGAAATAAGAGCCAAGATCAGAAAGAGAAAATGGAAAGAGGTTCAACGATGTCGATCCTCATGCATCCTTCAGAATCATCCGGATGTTGCAAAGCTTCTAAAGCATTTAGCACAATCTCCTCTTCATTGACCCCTCCGAGTTACTTCACCCTTCTGAACATCTATAAGGGCTCTTGCTGTGGCTAAGAAGGGTCTTCCAAGAATAATGGATGCATTCTTATCCTCTTCTATATTCAATATCACAAAGTTAGAAAGGAAGATAAAAGACCCTACTTTCACAAGTAGATTCTCCACCACTCCAAAAGGGTACTTGATAAAGTAGTCAGCAAGTTGGAGACAAATAGGGGTAGGCTTTACTTCATCAATTTGGAGCTTTCTCATTAATGATAGTGGCATAAGGTTGGTGCTTTCTACAAGATCACACAAAGCCTTCTGAATAGGGGTGTTTCCAATGGTACAAGGAATCACAAAACTTTTAGGATCCTGCAGTTTCTTAGGGAGATTCTTCTAGATGATTGCACTACATTCCTTAGTAAGTACCATTGTCTCAACTTCTTTCCAATACCTCTTGTTTCTCAACAACTCCTTCATGAACATGCCATAAAGAGGCATTTGTTCAAGGGCCTTTACAAAGGGGATGTTGATCTCAAGCTTTCGAAAGACTTCCAAAAACATGGAGAATTGCTTGTCTTTTTCTGCTTTTTGAAGTTTCAATGGGTATGGTAATTTGGCCTTATACCCCGGGGCCTTGGGTAGTACAAGATTTATGTCAAGAGTCACTGGAAAGGGATTTTCAGGGTGCCTGGAGAGGGTTTTCTTTGAGTATTCATGGGCGTTCAGCCCCCTCCTTGGTACTCTCTGTCTCTGTAATTTCCTGCTCCGGTGTCTCTTTTTCACCCAGTTTCTCACTCTTCTTAGATTGAGTGGTTAACGGCTTCCTGCTCCTTAATCGAATTTCCTGAGATTCCTCGCTGCACTCACGGGCCATATTGCTAGGTGGGGTTTGTTCAGGTGTTTGCTGGTCTTTTTTGTTTATTTGCATCTCCAGGTTCTTGAATGAGGCTTTGGCTTCCTGTATAAAACTTTGTGAGCTCTTTGGTGCACGAATTGTGAATCACACTTTTCACAATTCGTACCACTAACCAGCAAGTGCACTGGGTCGTCCAAGTAATACCTTACGTGAATAAGGGTCGAATCCCACGGAGATTGTTGGTTTGAAGCAATCTCTAGTTATCTTGTAAATCTCAGTCAGGAGGTCAATTATAATTATCAGTTGACTTGCAAATGAACAAGGGAACATAAAAAAAATACTTGGTATGCAGTAATGGAGATTATGTTGGAGTTTTGGAGATGCTTTGTCTTCTGATTCTCTACTTTCTCCCTGTCTTCTTCTTTACGCACGCAAGGTTCCTCCTATGGCAAGCTGTGTGTTAGTGGATCACCATTGTCAATGGTTACCATCCGTCCTCTCAGTCAAAAAGGTCCAGGTGCGCTGTCACCGCACGGCTAATCATCTGTCGATTCTCGATCATGTCAGAATAGGATCCATTGATTCTTTTGCATCTGTCACTACGCCCAACACTCGCGAGTCTGAAGCTCCTCACAGTCATTGAATCCCTGAATCCTACTCGGAATACCACAGACAAGGTTTAGACTTTCTGGATTCTCAAGAATGCTGCCAATGGATTCTAGCTTATACCACGAAGATTCTGATTAAGGAATCCAAGAGATATTCATTCAATCGAAAGTAGAACGGAGGTGGTTGTCAGGCACGCGTTCATAGGTTGAGAATGGTGATGACTGTCACGGATCATCACATCCATCATATTGAAGTGCAAATGAACATCTTAGATAGAAACAAGCGTGTTTGAATAGAAAACAGAAATAGTTGCATTAATTCATCGAAACACAGCAGAGCTCCTCACCCCCAACAATGGAGTTTAGAGACTCATGCCGTCAGAGATTACAAAGTTCAGATCTAAAATGTCATAAGATCCAAAATAAATCTCTAAAAGTTATTTAAATACTAAACTAGTAACCTAGGTTTACAGAAAATGAGTAAACTATGATAGATAGTGCAGAAATCCACTTTTGGGGCCCACTTGGTGTGTGCTGGGGCTGAGACTTAAGCTTCTCACATGCCTGGGCTGTTTTGGGCATTCAACGCCAGGTTGTAACCAGTTTCTGGCGTTGAACTCCAACTTGTAACTTGTTTCTGGCGCTGGACGCCAGACTGCAACATGGAACTGGCGTTGAACGCCAGTTTACGTCGTCTATCCTTGAGAAAAGTATGGACTATTATATATTGCTGGAAAGCCCTGGATGTCTACTTTCCAACGCAATTGAGAGCGCGCCATTCGGAGTTCGGTAGCTCCAGAAAATCCACTTTAAGTGCAGTAAGGTCAGAATCCAACAACATCAGCAGTCCTTTTTCAGCCTGAATCAGATTTTTGCTCAGCTCCCTCAATTTCAGCCAGAAAATACTTGAAATCACAGAAAAACACACAAACTCATAGTAAATTCCAGAAATGTGATTTTTAATAAAAAAACTAATAAAAATATACTAAAAACCAACTAAATCATACTAAAATCTATGTAAAAACAATGCCAAAAAGCGTATAAATTATCCGCTCATCACAACAGCAAACTTAAATTGTTGCTTGTCCCCAAGCAACTAAAAACAAAGTAGGATAAAAAGAAGAGAATATACAATGAATTCCAAAAACATCTATGAAGATCAGTGTTAATTAGATGAGCAGGGCTATTAGCTTTTTGCTTCTGAACAGTTTTGGCATCTCACTTTATCCTTTGAAGTTCAGAATGATTGGCATCTATAGGAACTCAGAATTTAGATAGTGTTATTGATTATCCTAGTTCAGTATGTTGATTCTTGAACACAGCTACCTTATGAGTCTTGGCCGTGGCCCTAAGCACTCTGTTTTTCAGTATTACCACCGGATACATACATGCCACAGACACATAACTGGGTGAACCTTTTCAGATTGTGACTTAGCTTTGCTAAAGTCCCCAATTAGAGGTGTCCAAGGTTCTTAAGCACACTCTGTTTTTTTTTTTTTTTTTTGCTTTGGACCTCGACTTTAACCGCTCAGTCTTAAGTTTTCACTTGACACCTTCACGCCATAAGCACATGGTTAGGGACAGCTTGGTTTAGCCGCTAGGGCTAGTATTTTATTCCTTTAGGCCCTCCTATCCACAGATGCTCAAAGCCTTGGATCCTTTTTATTACCCTTGCCTTTTGGCTTTAAGGGCTATTGGCTTTTTGCTCTTGCCTTTTGGTTTAAAGAGCTTTTGGCTTTTTCTGCTTGCTTTTTTTTCTGCAAGTTTTGTTCTTCACTGCTTTTTCTTGCTTCAAGAATCATTTTTATGATTTTTCAGATTATCAAAAAACATTTCTCCTTTTTTATCATTCTTTCAAGAGCCAACAATTTTAACATTCATAAACAACAAATTCAAAAGAAATATGCACTGTTCAAGTATTCATTCAGAAAACAAAAAGTATTGCCACCACATCAAAATAATTAAACTATTTTAAAATTCGAAATTCATGTACTTCTTTTTCTTTTTCAGAAAACAATTTTCATTTAAGAAAGGTGATGGATTCATAGGACATTCATATCATTAAGACATAGACACTTTGATACTAGTGATCATATAGTAAAGACACAAACATAATTAAACATGAAGCATAGTAAACGAAAAACTAGAAAATAAGAACAAGGAGATTAAGGAATGGGTCCACCTTAATGAGGTTGGCGTCTTCCTCTTCTTGAAGAACCAATGGTGCTCTTGAGATCCTCTATGTCTCTTCCTTGCCTTTGTTGCTCTTTCCTCATAGCTCTTTGATCTGCAGTCAATTACTCTACCACTGAATTATGGAAAAACAAAAGCAATGCTTTTACCACACCAAACTTAAAAGGTTTGCTCGTCCTCGATCAAAACAAGAAAGAAGTGGAGAAGATGGAGGAGATGGAAGTGTGTGAATGGTTGGGTTTGGGAGGGAAATGGTTTAAATTTGAATGGTGAGGTAGGTGGGGATCCTGTGGGGTCCACAGATCCAGTGGGGTCAAGGATTTAGCATCCCTGCTCCAATTAGGCGTACAAAATGCCCTTACTGTGCAATCCTGGCGTTTAACGCCAGACTGCTGCCTGTTTCTGGTATTAAACGCCCAAATGTAGCCTGTTTCTGGCATTTAACGCCAGACTGATGCTTGTTTCTGGCGTTAAACGCCAGCTTGGTGCTTGTTTCTGGCGTTAAAACGCCAGACAGATGCTTGTTTCTGGCGTTTAAACGCCAGAATGATCTTCCTCCACGGTGTGCTATTTTTTATGCTGTTTTTCATTCTGTTTTTGATTTTCCATTTGTTTTTGTGACTTCACATGATCATCAACCTAAAGAAAACATAAAATAACCATGGAAAATAAATAGATATAATTAAATAACATTGGGTTGCCTCCCAACAAGCACTTCTTTAATGTCAATAGCTTGACAGTGAGCTCTCATGGAGCCTCACAGATAATCAGAGCAAGGTTGGGACCTTCCAACACCAAACTTAGAGTTTGAATATGGGGGTTCAACACCAAACTTAGAGTTTGGTTGTGGCCTCCCAACACCAAACTTAGAGTTTGACTGTGGGGGCTTTGGTTGACTCTGCAGTGAGAGAAGCTTTTCATGCTTCCTCTCCATGGTTATAGAAGGAGAACCTTGTGTCTTATAGTTTGCAATGTCTGCAAACCACAAAGCTTCCTAAATAGCAAATAATTGCTCATCCGGAAAGGTTTCAGAGATCTCAGTAGGAGGGAGGGATGCTCCTGCTACTGTTTCTATCCAGGACAGGTGATCAGCTACTTGATTCTCTGTTCCTTTTCTGTCTCTTATTTCTATATCAAACTCCTGCAGAAGCAACACCCATCTTATGAACCTGGGCTTTGAATCCTGCTTTGTGAGTAGATATTTAAGAGCAGCATGGTCAGTGTACACAATCACTTTTGATCCTACGAAGTAGGATCTAAACTTGTCAATGGCATAAACCACTGCAAGTAATTCTTTTTCTGTGGTTGTGCAATTTTTCTGGGCATCATTTAAAACACTGCTAGCATAATAAATGACATGCAGAAGCTTGTTATGCCTCTGTCCCAATACTGCACCAATGGTATGGTCACTGGCATCACACATTAGTTTGAAGGGTAATGTCCAGTCTGGTGTAGAAATAACTGGTGCTGTAACCAGCTTAGCTTTCAGGGTCTCAAACGCCTGCAGACACTTTGTGTCAAACACAAATGGTGTGTCAGCAGCTAGCAGATTGCTCAGAGGTTTTGCAATTTTTGAAAAATCCTTTATAAACCTCCTATAGAATCCTGCATGCCCCAGAAAGCTTCTGATTGCCTTAACATTGGCAGGTGGTGGTAATTTTTCAATTACTTCAACTTTAGCTTGATCCACCTCTATTCCCTTGTTTGAAATTTTATGCCCAAGGACAATCCCTTCAGTCACCATAAAGTGACATTTTTCCCAGTTTAAAACTAGGTTGGTCTCTTGGCATCTTTTCAGAACAAGTGCTAAATGGTTAAGGCAGGAGCTGAATGAGTCTCCAAATACTGAAAAGTCATCCATGAAGAATTCCAGAAACTTCTCTACCATATCAGAGAAGATAGAAAGCATGCACCTCTGAAAGGTTGCAGGTGCATTACACAGACCAAATGGCATCCTTCTGTAGGCAAACACTCCAGAAGGACATGTGAATGATGTTTTCTCTTGGTCTTGAGGATCCACTGCAATTTGGTTGTAACCTGAATAGCCATCCAAAAAGCAGTAATATTCATGACCTGCTAGTCTCTCTAGCATCTGGTCTATGAATGGTAAAGGAAAATGATCCTTCCTGGTGGCTGTATTGAGCCTTCTGTAGTCAATACACATACGCCACCCTGTAACTGTTCTTGTAGGAACCAGTTCATTCTTTTCATTATGAACCACTGTCATTCCTCCTTTCTTAGGGACAACATGGACAGGGCTCACCTAGGGGCTATCAGAAATAGGATAGATAATCCCAGCCTCTAGTAACTTAGTGACCTCTTTCTGCACCACCTCCTTCATGGCGGGATTTAGCCGCCTCTGTCGTTGAACCACTGGCTTAGCATCATCCTCCAATAGGATCTTGTGCATGTATCTGGCTGGGCTAATACCCTTAAGATCACTTATGGACCACCCAAGAGCTGTCTTGTATGTCCTTAGCACCTGAATTAGTGCTTTCTCTTCCTGTGGCCCTAAAGCAGAGCTTATGATTACAGGAAAAGTGTCACCTTCTCCCAGAAATACATATTTCAGGGATGGTGGTAGTGGTTTGAGCTCGGGTTTAGGAGGTTTCTCCTCTTCCTGAGGAGTTTTCAGAGGTTCTTTTATTTCCTCTGGTTCCTCCAGATCAGGCTGAACATCTTTAAAAATGTCCTCTAGCTCTAATTCGAGACTCTCAGTCATATGGACCTCTTCCACCAGGGAGTCAATAATATCAACGCCCAGGCAGTCGTCTGATGTGTCTGGATGTTGCATAGCTTTGACAACATTCAACTTAAACTCATCCTCATTGACTCTCAGGGTTATCTCCCCTTTTTGGACGTCAATTTGGGTTCGTCCAGTTGCTAGGAATGGTCTTCCTAGAATGAGAGATGCACTCTTGTGCTCGTCCATTTCTAGCGCTACAAAGTCAGTAGGGAAGGCAAATGGCTCAACCTTGACAATCATGTCCTCAATTATGCCTGATGGGTATTTAATGGAGCCATCAGCAAGTTGAAGACAGATCCGGGTTGGTTTGACCTCTTCAGTCAAGCCAAGCTTTCTGATAGTGGATGCAGGGATTAGGTTGATGCTTGCCCCAAGATCACATAGAGCTATCTTGGTGCAGTTACCCTCTCATATGCATGGTATCATAAAGCTCCCGGGATCATTAAGCTTTTCTGGGAAGCTTTTCAAAATGACTGCACTGCATTATTCAGTGAGGAGAACTCTTTCAGTTTCTCTCCAATCCTTCTTATGACTCAAGATATCTTTCATGAACTTGGCATAAGAGGGTATTTGCTCAAGTGCCTCTGCAAACGGAATCTTTATTTCAAGAGTCCTGAGATAGTCTGCAAAGCGGGCAAATTGCTTATCCTGCTCCTCTTTGCGGAGTTTTCGACGATAAGGCATCTTGGCTTTGTATTCCTCAACCTTAGTTGCTGCCAGTTTATTTCCTACAGAGGTAGGTTGAGAAGCTTTCTTGAGGGATTTATTATCATCACTTGCAGGTGTCTGATCCCTCACTGGCATTTGAAAGCCAGGGTTGGAAGCTGGAGTGGCGTTAGACGCCAACTCCTCATCTGTTCCTGGCGTCTGAACGCCAGAACTGTGCTTTCTTTGGGCGTTCAACGCCAGTTCCTTGCTTATTTCTGGCGTTGAACACCAGTCCTGAGCATGGTTTGGGCGTTCAGCGCCAGCCTTCCACCCAATTTTTGGCGTTTTAGCACCAGAATTATTTTTCCCTGGGCTCTTACTGTCCTCAGATGGAATTTGGGTAGTTTGCTCATTTCTTGGCTTCCTGCTGCCTTGAGGTGGGGTATTTAATGTTTTCCCACTTCTTAATTGAACTGCTTGGCATTCTTCTGTTATTTGTTTTGACAGCTGCTGCTTTGTTTGCTTTAATTGTTCTTCCATATTTATATTAGCCATCCTTATCTCTTGTAGTCTCTCTTTGAATTTGGCTAACTGTTCTGTTAGAAAATCCAATTGCTGATTGAATTCAGTAGCTTGTTCAGCAGGACTGAGTTCAGTAGTCACTGTTTTAGCTTCTTATTTCATGGAAGGTTCACTGCTTAAGTATAGATGCTGTTTTCTGGCAACTGTATCAATGAGCTCTTGAGCTTCTTCAATTGTCTTCCTCATGTGGATAGATCCACCAGCTGAGTAGTCTAGAGACATCTGAGCTCTTTCTGTAAGCTCATAATAGAAGATGTCTAGCTGAACCCACTCTGAAAACATCTCAGAGGGGCATTTTCTTAGCATCTCTCTGTATCTCTCCCAGGCATCATAAAGAGATTCATTATCTCCTTGTTTAAAGTCTTGGATATCCAGCCTTAGCTGTGTCATCCGTTTTGGAGGAAAGTATTGATTCAGGAATTTTTTTGTCAGCTGTTTCCATGTTTTTATGCTAGCCTTAGGTTTGTTATTTAACCACCTCTTAGCTTGGTCTTTTACAGCAAATGGGAACAGTAATAATCTGTAGACATCCTGATCTACTTCCTTATCATGTACTGTGTCAGCAATTTGTAAAAACTGTGCCAGAAACTCTGTAGGTTCTTCTTGTGGAAGACTGGAATACTGGCAACTTTGCTGCACTATGATAATGAGCTGAGGATTCAACTCAAAGCTACTGACTCCAATGGAGGGTATACTGATACTACTCCCATATGAAGCAGTGGTGGGGTTAGCATATGACCCCAGAGTCCTTCTAGACTGTTCATTTCCACTTAGATCCATGATGGAGAAAGGGAGATGATGTAAAATAGAGAAAAATATTTTTATTTATTTATTTATTTATTTATTTATTTTGAAAATAAAATAAATTAAAATAAAATAAATAAAAATGGGTGAAGATTTTCGAAAAATGGAGAGAGAGAAAGAAAAAAAAATGGTTAGAAAGTTTTGAAAAAGATATGATTTGAAAAATTTTGACCAAGTCAACCCAAGTAATTCGAAAATTATGAGAAAAGATAAGATAGAAGATATGATTTGTAAAAGATAAATATGATAGGAAAAAGATGTAATTGAAAATTAAAAAAATATAAAGGATATTTGAAAAAGATAAATTTGTTTTGAAAAAGATATTGTCAAGATTTGAAAAAGATATTTATGAGTTGAAAAGATTTTAAGAAGGAAAAGATATAGATTTGTTTTGAAAAAGATAAAAAAAATCTTTTTTTTAAAAGGATAAGATTTGAAAAATTTTGAAATTGAAATCTGAATTTTTATAAAAAAAATTCGAAAATATGGTTTAAAAATAGCTAGAAAAGATATATTTTTTTTTGAATTTTGAATTTTATGATGAAAGAGAAAAACACATAAAAGACACAAGACTTAAAATTTTTAGATCTAATGCTCCTTGTTTTCAAAAATTTTGGAGGAAAAACACCATGGAACACCAAACTTAAGAATTTTAAGATCAAGACACAAAGAATACTCAAGAACACTTTGAAGATTCACAAGAACACCAAGAACAAAAGAAAGAACACCAAACTTCAAATTTTTAGAAGAGCAAAATAACTTTTCGAAAATTATATAAAGATTAACAAGAAAACACCAAACTTAAAGTTTGGCACAAGATTAAATCAAGAAAAATTATTTTTGAAAAAGATTTTTAATAGAACCGGTGCCCAATCATCAAGAACATAAACCAACGCTCTAGCCAATTGAGCTGTAAATGTAACACTTGTTTTGAAGAGGTATATTTTCACTAACTAAAAATAAATTCCTTTTTGAAGACTAATGCTTTGGAAAAACACAAGAAAACAAGAAAAGACACAGAACAAGAAAAACTAAAAATCAAACAAGACAAATAAACAAGAACAACTTGAAGATCAAAGAACACAACTTCGAAAATTTAAAAGAAAAATATAGAATATGCAATTGACACCAAACTTAGAACAAGACACTAAACTCACAAAAAAATTAAAAATTAATAAAGAAAAATAATATTTTTGAAAAATTTTTGAAAAGGAAATAAAGGACTCAGAATTTGATGACTCTATAGCAACAAAAATAAATTATTCCTAATCTAAGCAACAAAATAAACCTTTAGTTCTTCAAACTCAAACAATTCCCGGCAACGACGCCAAAAACTTTGTGCACGAATTGTGAATCACACTTTTCACAATTCGTACTACTAACCAGCAAGTGCACTGGGTCGTCCAAGTAATACATTACGTGAGTAAGGGTCGAATCCCACGAAGATTGTTGGTTTGAAGCAATCTCTGGTTATCTTGTAAATCTCAGTCAGGAGATCAATTATAATTATCAATTGACTTGCAAATGAACAAGGGAACATAAAATAAATACTTGGTATGCAGTAATGGAGAATATGTTGGAGTTTTGGAGATGCTTTGTCTTCTGAATCTCTGCTTTCTCCCTGTCTTCTTCTTCACGCTCGCAAGGTTCCTCCTATGGCAAGCTGTGTGTTGGTGGATTACCGTTGTCAATGGTTACCATCCGTCCTCTCAGTGAAAAAGGTCCAGGTGCGCTGTTATCGCACGGCTAATCATCTATCGGTTCTCGATCATGTTAGAATAGGATCCATTGATCCTTTTGCGTCTGTCACTATGCCCAACACTCGCGAGTCTGAAGCTCATCACAGTCATTCAATCCCTGAATCCTGCTCGGAATACCACAGACAAGGTTTAGACTTTCTGGATTCTCAAGAATGCTGCCAATGGATTCTAGCTTATACCACGAAGATTCTGATTAAGGAATCCAAGAGATATTCATTCAATCGAAAGTAGAACGGAGGTGGTTGTCAGGCACGCGTTCATAGGTTGAGAATGGTGATGACTGTCACGGATCATCACATCCATCATATTGAAGTGCGAATGAACATCTTAGATAGAAACAAGCGTGTTTGAATAGAAAACAGAAATAGTTGCATTAATTCATCGAAACACAGCAGAGCTCCTCACCCCCAACAATGGAGTTTAAAGACTCATGCCGTCAGAGATTACAAAGTTCAGATCTAAAATGTCATAAGATCCAAAATAAATCTCTAAAAGTTGTTTAAATACTAAACTAGTAACCTAGGTTTACAGAAAATGAGTAAACTATGATAGATAGTGCAGAAATCCACTTCTGGGGCCCACTTGGTGTGTGCTGGGGCTGAGACTTAAGCTTCTCACATGCTTGGGCTGTTTTGGGCGTTCAACACCAGGTTGTAACCTGTTTCTGGCGTTGAACTCCAACTTGTAACTTGTTTCTGGTGCTGGACGCCAGACTGCAACATGGAACTCGCGTTGAACGCCAGTTTACGTCGTCTATCCTTTAACAAAGTATAGACTATTATATATTGCTGGAAAGCCCTGGATGTCTACTTTCCAACGCAATTGAGAGCGCGCCATTCGGAGTTCTGTAGCTCCAGAAAATCTACTTTGAGTGCAGGAAGGTCAGAATCCAACAGCATCAACAGTCCTTTTTCAGCCTGAATCAGATTTTTGCTCAGCTCCCTCAATTTCAGCCAGAAAATACCTGAATTCACAGAAAAACACACAAACTCATAGTAAAGTCCAGAAATGTGATTTTTAATAAAAAACTAATAAAAATATAATAAAAACCAACTAAATCATACTAAAAACTATGTAAAAACAATGCCAAAAAGCGTATAAATTATCCGCTCATCACTCTTTGCAAGTTTTACAACAATGGATGTCAAGTCAAGGGTACTCTGAGATTGTGGAGGCTAAAAAGGAAAGTTGTTGACTAGATTTTAATTGAGACCTCCCTGAGAGCTGCTGGCGTAATTTGGCTATTGATTCCTCCTTCCTTGGTTAAAGTTCTGAGAATAAGGAATATCATCAGGACGTCTGGAGGAACTTCCCTTGTAATTGACCTCCTCAGGTGCATAATGGTCATAATTACAAGTTTCACCTTAAGTGGAGCTACCACGCATATCATAAGGAACATCTGGACATGCGCTCTGAATTTTAGCAACTGAGCTCTGCAGGTTACTCAATTGTTGAGTGAGAAGACTTATCTGTTAAAATATAAGCTTGTTCTAAGCAAGAAGTGTATATACAGTCTCCACTTCTATAACTCCTTTCCTTACTGGAGTCCTCTCAGATTAGTATAAGTACTTGTTATTGGAAACCATTTCAATAAGCTCATTGTCCTTTTCAGGTGTCTTCTTCATCTGCAAGGAGTTGATGGGTTGGAACCGAAATTCCAACACCTAAAACTCACCGGCAAGTGTACCGGGTCGCATCAAGTAATAATAACTCACGTGAGTGAGGTCGATCCCACAGGGATTGAAGGATTGAGCAATTTTAGTTTAGTGGTTGATTTAGTCAAGCAAATAAGAGTTGATTTGAGTGATTTGTAATTGACAGAAGCTAAATTGCATGAATTGTAAAGGGAGAAGGGGGAATTGCAGTAAATTAAAGAAAATAGAAACTAAAAGTGCTGAATCTTAAAGAACAAGTAAAGTAAATGGCAGAAACTTAGAGTGCAAGAAATGTAGATTGCAGAAGCTTAGAGTGCAAGAAATGTAAATTGCTTGAATATTAAAGGGCTTAGGGAGCTGGGATTGCAGTATCTAAACAAAGAAGAGTAAATTGCAACAAGTAAAAGAGCAGAAGATAATTTGAATTGAGATAGATCTCAAACAAAAAGGTAAATTTGCTTGTAGAAGCATTTAGCAGGTAAATTAAATGGAAATGCAAGATCTCAGGGGTCAAGAGACTATAAAATTAAGTCTAGATCTCACTACCTTCCTTAATCCAATCTAGAAGACAATTTAAAGAGAATTGAAGATGAAATTCAGTAAAGAAGAACAAAAATTTTTGAATTATGCAGTGAATTGAACAAAGAGATCTTAAGAGGAGAGTGAGACAGAATTTCCTCAATTCATCACACATAAGACTCAAACAAAGCTTTACAGAAAAGAAAACAAAAAAACCCAAAGGAAGAGAACTCAATTCTCCTTCCCAAATCAATCCAAAGTTTTTAGAAAAATTAAAACTCCAAACAGAAGCTAAAATGAAAAAGTTTTCCAATCAAAATTCAAAAAAAGTAAAAAGTAAAAGTCCAAAAGTTCTTTCTTCATCTAACTAACACCTATTTATACACTTCCTAATTTGGATCTAAGAATTTGAGTGGATTCTAAAATTTGGTGAAGAAATGAATTAAATTTGATTTTTGATGGATTTTTTGCCCATGGCATGCTCCCAGGGCAAAGCTCGGGTGTTACCAAGAGCCGAGCCTTGGTTCTCTTCCTTCTAAAGTGTTGCGTGCATTTCTCATTATGACAAGGAAATTAAGCTCTTTGCAAGAGCTCTAAGCTCTTGGCAAGAGCTTTGATTGTCCCTTGAGGTCCATGGTTCGATCCTTCTGTGGAGCACTTGCTGGCCATTTTCCTTGGCACAAGAGTAGCGCCCAATGTCTCCCTTCCTTGAGGTGCTCGGTTCGATCCTTGGGGAGTGCAGGAGCTGCCCATTTTTCATGGCACAAGATTAGCGCCTAAAGCTTTGCTTCCTTGAGGTACTTAGTTCGAACCCCATGGAGAGAAAACAAGCCAATTTTGGCTTGTTTTTCTTGTGAGGTAGCGTTGCCCCCCTCCCCCTTGGTCTTGGGTTCAAGCCTTGGTGAGTGCATTGTTGAGCTCTTTTACCCTTGATTTTTCCTTGAAGAAGCCTGAAAAAGCTCTTGGAGGAAGCTCGTGGCAAGAGCTTTCCTTTGAGTTTGCCTTGCTTCCTTCTTCCTTGTAGCACTTGATTAAGCTCTTGGCAAGAGGTCTAGGCTCTTAGCAAGAGCTTGGCCTTTGATATTTTTTTTTGAAGTAAAGCTCTCGACAAGAGCTCTAGGCTATTGGCAAGATCTTTGTGCTCTTGTTCCTTGAATTGAGCCACGCTTTTCTTCCCTTGGCCCAAGCTTTTCTCATTTTTTTCTTTTCTTCACCTACAAGTAATCAAAACAACCAATCAAAGTATCACCAAATTCACAAGGTTTAAAATTCATTTAAAAATCAATTAATTCAAGCTTAAACCTCATGATCTTGTGCCAATTAAAGGGTGGTCGATTGATTCAAATAAACTATGCAATTCCACTCCAAATTACTAACTTACATTGCAAGAAAGTGCATAAAAACTAATGAAACAAGTGAAAAATGCTTGCAAAGCTAGCATATGATGACTTGTCATCACAACACCAAACTTAAATCTTGCTTGTCCCCAAGCAAGCATCAAACATAAGAGGGAATGAAATGAAACAGAGAAGTGTGCATATCCTTATTGAGCATATAGTTGAACTTGGTTCATAGGGCTTTTATGCAGACAATGGTGGCTCATTTATTGCTTGCTGTTACATAGGAGATGCTTCCTCAAAGGATCATTAAGTTTGCTGCTATAAGGCTTTACTTTTGCTTGTTCCCTTGCTAACTTTTCCTTCTTTGTTTTGCTCAGAGAGCTTATTGTTCTTTGAAGGCTTGGTGGCAAATGTTGTAGCAGCCTCTGGTTTAAGTTTGCTCAACATTCCTTCACCACAGACACATGGCTCACCCTTTTCTTCCTAGGATCATTGATGCCCAGCCTCTCTTTGGATAACTAAGTGTTTTGTAGCTAAGTTGCTCTTTATTGTGGACTTTCAGTTGGCAATCCCAAATCAGTTGATCTAAGTGGCCAAGTTTTGAAATACTCCTTAGAACTTACTTGTCCAAGCATATCCTAGCACAAAAACACCACAGGCATGTGTCCTAGGGTCCAAGCTATTGGTGCCTAGCCTTATTATTTGTTTTCTTTGCCATTCTTGGCTTTTTCTCTTTCTTTTTCTTTCTGTTTTATTTCATTATCAAGGGATCTTTAATGATACAAGCATTTATAACAGCAAACTAGTTCCTTCTTCAAAGAACATATCATTATGCAACATTTATTTTATGAGCCATGCATTAAATCAACAAATACCACCACTAACTTTCATTCTAACTTATGTAACATTGGATCTTTACTTCCTAATTCAAACATTTCTCTTTTATTCAAGTATATGGGAAACAAAACAAAATTCAAGCTAAGTGATGGGCAACAAGCATTATGCAGATCTGCATTCTTGACAAACAATTCCACTTGTAAGAATTCCCAATTTAAAGTACTTCTTCAACAACAAGGATTAAGTGTAGACACAACTTTTCGGGTTGCCGCTTTTCATTCTTCCTTCTGTTGTATCCCTTTTGAGTCATAATGCAAATTGTTTTCAAATGTTGGCTAGTTTCCTGCATAATTCACAAAAGTTGCTTGCTTTTCAAGCCCTTAAGTGAATGGTTAGTATTCATGAATTGAGTGTGTCTTTTGGATTTATTTTGGTGTGGGAACACCAAACTTAATTCCTTGCCACTGCCTCTGATGCAACAAGATAACCACTTATGAATTCTCATGGACTTGCTAAAGGTTATGGAGCTAAAAATTAGAAAGCAACTAAATGGTTATATGATTTGTCTGATTGCTTGGAGCTAGCATTATGCAGGAAGTGAGAGTGTGCTTTTTTTTTAGATAAAATATTGGTGGAACACCAAACTTAGAATCCTTCATTCTCCCTTAAATTGTTTTGGTGTGCAACACCAAACTTAGATCCTTGCAATACAGACAAAACCACTCAACCTTTTTATTGAAATACCTATGAAAAGAAAACTACCTCAAGTTGGGTTGCCTCCCAACAAGCGCTTCTTTATTGTCATTAGCTTGACATCCTTCATTCTTGCTTAGCTTAGGTTCTAAACCTCTTTTTCCTTGTCCCATTGCTCTCCTAAGTAAGGCTTTGCTCTGTTCCCATTTGATGTGAAATGACTCTGTGTTACTTCATTTAGCAATTCAAGATTTCCATAAGGAAAAACCTTTGTCACTAAATATGGGCCAGTTCATTTGGACTTGAGCTTGCCAGGGAAAATCTTGAGCCGTGAGTTATAAAGGAGTACTTGCTGTCCTGGTTTGAACTCCTTCTTTAAGATCTTCCTGTCATGCCACCTCTTGTCTTTTTCCTTGTATATCTTAGCATTTTCATAGGCTTCTAGGCTAAATTCATCCAAGTCATTTAGTTGTAATAACCTTTTCTCCACTACTACCTGAGAATCAAGGTTGAGGAGTTTAGTAGCCCAAAAAGCTTTGTGTTCAAGTTCTTCAGGGAGGTGACAAGACTTGCCATACAATAGCTGAAACGGGGACTTTCCAATGGGAGTTTTGAAAGCTGTCCTGTATGCCCAGAGTGCATCTTCTAGCTTCCTAGCCCAGTCTTTTCTTGTGCTTCCCACTGTTTTTTCTAAGATCTTCTTCAACTCCCTATTTGCTAATTCAGCCTGGCCATTAGTCTGAGGGTGGTATGGTGTGGCTACTTTATGAATTACTCCATATTTGTGGTGGAGTTTCTCCATCTGTTTGTTGCAGAAATGACCACCACCATCACTAACAAGACCCTTGGGCACTCCATGTCTAGTGAAAATGTGCTTCTTAAGTAATTGAAGGACAATCTATGCATCACAGGTGGTTGTGGCTATGGCTTCTAACCACTTTGAGACATACTCCGTTGCCACCAAGATGTATCTAAAAGAGTAGGAAGGGGGAAAGGGTCCCATGAAATCAATGCCCCATAGATCAAATAGCTCCACTTCCAGAATGAAATTTTGAGGCATCTCATTCCTTCTTTTCAACCCTCCAGCTCTTTGGCATTCATTACATTGGTGAACAAACTCTCTGGCATCCTTGAAGATAGTTGGCCAATAGAAGCCACTCTGCAGTATCTTTGCAGCTGTTCTTTCTGGTCTAAAGTGTCCACCATAGGCTGAACCATGGCAATGCCATAATATATCTCTCATTTCGTTTTCAGGGACACACCTCCTAATTACTCCATCAGAGCATCTCTTGAATAAGAAAGGTTCATCCCACAAGAACCTTCTTGCTTCATTAATTAGTTTCTTCACTTGTTGCTTGGAGAATTCTTGAGGTATCTTCCTTCCCACTTTGTAGTTTGCTATGTCGGCAAACCAAGGTGCTTGCTGAACTTGAAAAAGATGCTCATCAGGGAAATTCTCATTCACTTGCTGTGGTCTATCCTGATTGGCTTTTTGTGGCACTCTTGATAAATGATCTGCTACTTGATTCTCACTCCCCTTTCTATCTCTTACTTCAATATCGAACTCTTGCAGCAACAGCACCCACCTAATAAGCCTTGGTTTTGAATCCTGTTTGGACATTAAATACTTGAGAGCAACATGGTCAGTATATACTATAACCTTTGAACCAATCAAGTATTGTCTAAACTTATCAAATGCATATACAATTGCCAAAAGCTCTTTCTCTGTGGTGGTATAATTTTTCTGTGTTTCATTTAACACTTTGCTGGCATAATATATGACATGGTGCAGCTTGTCTTTCTTTTGGCCCAACACAGCACCAATAGCAAGGTCACTTGCATCACACATAAGTTCAAAAGTTAGTTTCCAATCAAGGGGTGTGATAATTGGTGCTGTAATGAGTTTTCTCTTTAAGGTTTCAAAGGCATGTTTGAAAGTGTCATCAAAGATGAAAGGGCTATCAAGCATTAGCAAATTGCTCAATGGTTTTGCTATTTTTTTAAAAATCTTTGATGAACCTCCTGTAAAAGCCAGCAGGCCCAAAAAAGCTCCTTACTGCTTTCACATTAACAGGTATAGGAAGTTTTTCAATAATTTCTATTTTAGCTTTATTAACTTCTATACCTTTGCATGACACTTTATGCCCAAGAACTATCCCTTCAGGAACCATAAAATGGCATTTCTCCCAATTTAATACCAGGTTAGTTTCTTGGCATCTTTTCAAAACAAGAGTTAAATGATGCAGACAAGTGCTAAATGAATTGCCAAAGATAGAAAAATCATCCATGAAGACTTCTAAAAATTTTTCTACCATATCAGAAAAAATGGAAAGCATACACCTTTGAAAGGTGGCTGGGGCATTGCATAGCCCAAAGGGCATCCTCCTGTAGGCGAAAACTGCAAATGGACATGTGAAGGAAGTCTTTTCTTGATCCTTAGGATCCACACTATTTGATTGTATCCAGAATACCCATCCAAAAAGCAATAATAGGCATGGCTGGCCAATCTTTCCAGCATCTGATCAATGAATGGGAGAGGAAAGTGATCTTTCCTTGTAGCATCATTTAATCTTCTATAATCTATGCACATCCTCCATCCAATCACTGTCCTAGTGGGGATCAACTCATTCTTCTCATTAGTGATGACTGTCATTCTTCCTTTTTTTAGTATAACTTGAACCGGGCTCACCCATGAGCTGTCAGAGATTGGAAAGATTATCCCAGCATTCCATAGCTTCATGACATCTTTTTGAACTACCTCCTTCATGGTTGGGTTGAGCCTTCTTTGGGGTTGAACTATAGGCTTTGATTCTTCTTCCAACAGAATTTTGTGCATACAAATGGCTGGGCTAATGCCTTTGATATCTTCAATTCTCCAGCCTAAGGCTGTTCTGTGAGCTTTTAACACTTCAATCAACCTTGTTTCTTCTTCCATATTCAAGGAGGAGTTAATGATCACTGGCAGGGCCTCTTCTTCTCCAAGAAACATATATTTGAGGTGAGGGGAAGGGGCTTCAACTCCTGTCTTGGCTTCTACTTCTCCTTATCTTCAATGGAGATTTCTACCACTTCTTCTTCTTGTTCCTCATCCACTTCTTCTTCTTGTTACTTTTGACAGGTGGCCTCTAACATTTCCTCTATCAGACTTTCTATCATATCCACCTTCATGTAGTTCTCTTGTTCAGGGGGGTGTTGTATTGATTTAAAGACATTAATGACCATTTGCTCATTGTGCACCTTGAAGATCATCTCTCCCTTCTCTACATCAATAATGGCTCTGGCTGTGGCTAGAAATGGCCTTCCCAAGATGATTGAATTGTTTCCTTCCTCGTCTGTATCCAAAATCACAAAATCTGCAGGGAAGATAAAGTCCCCCACCTTTACTAAGAGATTTTCCACAATTTCATTGGGTGTCTTGATTGATCTATCAGCCATTACCAATGACATCCTGGTGGGTTTTAGTTCTTCTATTGCAAGCTTCCTCATCATGGAGAGGGGCATTAAGTTGATATTAGCACCAAGGTCACAGAGAGCTTTATCTAAGGTCATCTTGCCTATGGTACATGAAACTACAAAACTCCCTGGATCTTTGAGCTTTGGTGGGATACCCCCTTGAATCATAGCACTACATTCTTCAGTGAGAAGCACTGTTTCCTTCTCTTGCCAACTTTTCTTTTTGTTGATGAGCTCTTTCAAGAATTTTGCATATAGAGGCATCTGCTCTAATGCCTCAGCCAGTGGGATATTAATCTCCAATTTCTTGAAGATTTCAAGGAATTTGGGGAAGTGTTGGTCCTTCGTCTCCTTATTGAACCTTTGGGAGTATGCCAATGGAGGTGTGAAGTTCACTCCCTGCCTGTGATCCTTGGTTGGTTCTTTCATTATTTCCTTTGAATTGTATGGTTGTTCCTCTTTTTCTTGAGCTTGCTTGCCTGTTGTCACCTCCTTATTGCTGGCTTCCTCTTTCTCTGTTGGCTCTTTGTTGCTATCCATAGCTTTCTTGGTTGCTTCTTTGTTGTCCACCAATGTATTTCCACTCCTTAGCTGTATAGCTTTGCACTCCTCTTTTGGATTAGGAATGGTGTCGCTTGGTAATGAGCTTGATGGTCTCTCAATAGCAATCTGCTTGAAAAGCTGTCCAATCTGCCTTTCCATATTTTTCATAGAGGCTTTCTGGTTCTTTGTTGTCATCTCTTGGTCCTTCATCATTTTCTCCATTAAGAGCTCCAAGTTGGTAATCCTCTGAGAGTCTTGTGAGATTGGTTGGTTGTGAGATGTTGAGGGTTGATGGTAAGTGTTTTGATTGGTGGCTTGGTTATTGGATGGATGATGGTTAGAGTTGGGGTAAGTGTTTTGTGGTTTTCTGTATGTATTTTGGTTATTATTCTGCTGGTTGTTGTGGTTTGTATTTTTCCAACTATTTTGGGTTAAATTTCTTTGCCATGGCTGTTGAGTCTGAGTGTGATTGTCTCCCCATTTGAGGTTGGAGTGGTTCTTCCAGGAGGGGTTTTAAGTGTCACCATAAACCTCATTTGATCCAGACCCTTGATTGTGCACATACTGAATTTGTTCTTGCTGTTGATCCTCTTGATTCTCTTTATTTTGCCCCCAAGGGGTTGATAGTTGGCTTGTGTTTACTACTGCAACTTGGAGGCTATCAATCCTTTTGGCCATTTGCTCAAATTATTGCTGAAGTTGTTGCTGCATCATTTTTGTTTTGAGCTAGGACTGAGTCCACTCCTTCCAACTCCATCACTCCTTTCCTTTGTGATGGTTGGCATTGCCTTTGGTGAGCAAAGAAATACTGGTTGTTAGCCACCATATCGATGAGATTTTGGGCCTCCTCTGCAGTTTTAATCAATTGTAAAGTGCCCCCGGCTGAGTGATCCAGAGCCTCCTGAGATTTCAATGTCAAGCCTTCATAAAAATTCTGCAATATGTCCCATTCATTGAACATTTCAGGAGGGTACTTTGTAATTAGAGCCTTGTATCTCTCCCATGCCTCATAGAGAGGTTTAGTCTCCATCTGTGTGAATGTTTGTACTTCAGTCTTCAACCTAATAATCCTCTGAGGTGGGTAAAATTTGCCAAGGAACTTGCTCACTAGATCTTTCCAATTGTTGATGCTATCTCTTGGAAAGGATTCCAACCATTGAGTAGCCTTGTCTCTGAGGGAAAATGGAAATAACAGCAGCTTGTAAATGTCAGGATGTACACCAATTGACAGTATCACAATTCCTCAGAAAAGTGGATAAGTGTTGGTTTGGATCTTCAAGTGGTCCTCCTCCATATGAGCAGTTATTTTGAACCAAGGTGATGAGCTGTGGCTTTAGTTCAAAGTTATTTGCATTAACATTTGGGGTAAGAATGCTACTCCGACAATGTCTAGGATTTGCAAATGTATAGGAAGCCAAAACTCTTCTCTGTGGTGGATTGTTGTTGTTGTTGGCTGCCCCTGCTGGTGGATTTGTTGGGTTTGTTGAGTGTTCCTCCATTTCTTGGAACTCTTCCTCTGATTCTTCCTCTCCAATAACACTTTTCCCTCTTGCTTCTCTTCTTAATCACCTGAGGGTTCTTTCGTCTTGTTCAAAAAAGGTGGGTGTAGCTCCCCTTGTCCCTGACATACAAACTAATCATAAAAATCACACAAAACCAGAAAAACTAGGAAAACTCCACTCTATTGTTAAAGTGAGGTTTTATTTAGCTTAAGCAAAAAGTCAAACAGTTAGTGTGTTAGTCAAAAATTAGAGAAACAGAAAAGAAAAAGTGCTTGATCTAGACCTCTACCTCACTTAATTATTGTCAATCTAATCAATCCCTGGCAACAGCGCTAAAAACTTGATGTGTTGGAACCAAAATTCCAACACCTAAAACTCACCGACAAGTGTACCGGGTCGCATCAAGTAATAATAACTCACGTGAGTGAGGTCGATCCCACAGGGATTGAAGGATTGAGCAATTTTAGTTTAGTGGTTGATTTAGTCAAGCAAACAAGAGTTGATTTGAGTGATTTGTAATTGACAGAAGCTAAATTGCATAAATTGTAAAGGGAGAAGGGGGAATTGCAGTAAATTAAAGAGAACAGAAAGTAAAAGTGCTGAATCTTAAAGAACAAGTAAATGGCAGAAACTTAGAGTGCAGGAAATGTAGATTGCAGAAGCTTAGAGTGCAAGAAATGTAAATTGCATGAATATTAAAGGGCTTAGGGAGCTGGGATTGTAGTATCTAAACAAAGAAAAGTAAATTGTAACAAGTAAAAGAGCAGAAGATAATTTCAATTGAGATAGATCTCAAACAGAAAGGTAAATTTGCTTGTAGAATCATTTAGCAGGTAAACTAAATGGAAATGCAAGATCTCAGGGGTCAAGAGACTAGAAAACTAAGTCTAGATCTCACTACCTTCCTTGATCCAATCTAGAAGACAATTTAAAGAGAATTGAAGATGAAATTCAGTAAAGAAGAACACAAATTTTTGAATTATGTAGTAAATTGAACAAAGAGATCTTAAGAGGAGAGTGAGACAGAATTTCCTCAATTTTTCACACTTAAGACTCAAACAAAGCTTTGCAGAAAAGAAAACAAGAAAACCCAGAGGAAGATAACTCAATTTTCCTTCCCAAATCAAGCCAAAGTTTTCAGAAAAATGAAAACTCCAAATAGAAGCTAAAATGAAAAAGTTCTCCAATCGAAATTCAAAAAAAGTAAAAAGTAAAAGTCCAAAAGTTCTTTCTTCATCTAACTAACACCTATTTATACACTTCCTAATTTGGATCTAAGAATTTGGGTGGGCTCTAAAATTTGGTGAAGAAATGAATTAAATTTGATTTTTGATGGATTTTTGGCCCATGGGATGCTCCCAGGGCAAAGCTCGTGTGTTACCAAGAGCCGAGCCTTGGTTCTCTTCCTTCCAAAGTGTTGCGCGCGTTTCTCATTATGACAAGGAAATTAAGCTCTTTGCAAGAGCTCTAAGCTTTTGGCAAGAGCTTTGCTTATCCCTTGAGGTCCATGGTTCGATCCTTGTGTGGAGCACTTGCTGGCCATTTTCCTTGGCACAAGAGTAGCGCCTAATGTCTCCCTTCCTTGAGGTGCCCGGTTCGATCCTTGGTGAGTGCAGGAGCTGCCCATTTTTCATGGCACAAGAGTAGCGCCTAGAGCTTTGCTTCCTTGAGGTACTTAGTTTGAACCCCATGGAGAGAAAACAAGCCAATTTTGGCTTGTTTTTCTTGTGAGGTAGCGCTGCCCCCCTCCCCCTTGGTCTTGGGTTCAAGCCTTGATGAGTGCATTGTTGAGCTCTTTTTCCCTTGATTTTTCCTTGAATAAGCCCGAAAAAGCTCTTGGAGAAAGCTCTTGGCAAGAGCTTTCCTTTGAGTTTGCCTTGCTTCCTTCTTCCTTGTAGCACTTGATTAAGCTCTTGGCAAGGGCTCTAGGCTCTTGGCAAGAGCTTGGCCTTTGATTTTTTTTTTTTTTGAAGTAAAGCTCTCCACAAGAGCTCTAGGCTCTTGGCAAGAGCTTTGTGCTCTTGTTCCTTGAATTGAGCCACGCTTTTCTTCCCTTGGCCCACACTTTTCTCATTTTTTTTCTTTTCTTCACCTACAAGTAATCAAAACAATCAATCAAAGTATCACCAAATTCACAAGGTTTAAAATTCATTTAAAAATCAATTAATTCAAGCTTAAACCCCATGATCTTGTGCCAATTAAAGGGTGGTTGATTGATTCAAATAAACTATGCAATTCCACTCCAAATTACAAACTTACAATGCAAAAAAGTGCATAAAAACTAATGAAACAAGTGAAAAATGCTTGCAAAGGTATCATATGATGACTTGTCATCAGGAGTCACCTGCAGAATTATCCAAAGACATTTTAGCCATATCAGAGAGTACTTCATAGAAAATATATACCCTGATCCAATCCGAGAACATATCTGGAGGGCATTTTCTAAGCATCAGCTTGTACCTCTCCCAAGCATCATAGAGGGGCTCACTTTCTCCTTGCCTAAAGGTTTAAACATCTGTCCTCAACTCAGTCAATCCCTGAGGGGGAAAGAACTTGTTCAGGAACTTGTTGACTACTTTATTCTAGGTATTTGGTACGCGGAATTACACTTCGCACAACTGAACCAGCAAGTGTACTGGGTCGTCCAAGTAATACCTGAGTGAACCAGGTTGATACCATGAGGATTGTGGTTTGAAGCAAGCTACGGTTATCTTATAGATCTTAGTCAGGCAGATAGAAAAGTTGTTTGTTTGTTTAAAGCACATAAAAGGAAAATAAAGAAAATGTTACTCAGTTGATGGTGAATGCAATGATAACAAGATGGTTAAGGCTTCAGAGATGCTTTATTCTTCTGGATTACTCTGGTCTTACTGTCTACCCTAAATTGAATGATTTCTTCTATGGCAAGCTATATGTGATCAATGCCTCTCTTAAGAGGTCGCCGATTCTCCAATAGTACTGAACCCCAGGGTTAGTGCAGATCCAGTCTGATTGAGGGTGAAGCTCCTGCAGTTCATTCCCCTTGATGATCCTACTCAAAACGCCACAGACAAGGTCGAATCTTTTAGATCAGGGAATGCTGTACCTTGTGGTTCTAGCCTTTATCACAAAGACTCTAATCGACCCCATGCCTCGGCTGAACTGGTATCTCGAGAAGTCTCCAACGAAGTCGTGGATTAGCCGTCTGAGAGATGTATAATCAAGCTAGTGGTTAATTGTTGTCCGATGAAAGATTCACTCCGAACCCATGTAGAATGAGATAACCTTATGCCGGTTTAATGCATTCATAAGGATGGAGAACGAAGATACATCTTAGAATAGAATCAAACATGAATTGAGAATAGAACAGTAGTACATTTATTAATCCATAAAACTCAGCAGAGCTCCTAGCCTCAACCTAGGAGGTTTAGAGACTCATACTGATAGAAAATACAATGAAAAATGTGTAAAGTGTTAAAAGTGATTAAAAGTCTCCTAAGTTGATGTAAAATATCCTTTATATACTAAACTAATGACTAAGGATTACATAAGAAGGTTAAAACAGTCTTTTAGTGTGACAATCCACTTCCGGGACCCACTTGGTGAGTGTTTGGGCTGAGCTTGATTGGGATCCACGTGCTAGGAGGCCTCTAGGGCATTGAACGCTAGTTAGGGGGTCCTTTTTGGGCGTTGGATGCTGGTCTCTTCTCCCTTGGGCGTTTAACGCTAGAATAATGCAGATGGCTGGCGTTGAACGCCAGTTTTAGGCCTTCAATTCTGAAGCAAAGTATAGACTATTATACATTGCTAGAATGTTTTGGATGTTAGCTTTTCATAGCCATTGAGACTACTCGATTTGGACTTCTGTAGAACCAGAAAAGCTCTTTCGAGTGCAAGGAGGTCAGATCCTGACAGCATCTGCAACACTTTCTCTGCCTCTGAAATAGACTTTTGCTCCAGCTCCTCAATTTCAGCCAGAAAATACCTTAAACTGTACAAAAGCACACAAACTCGAAGTAGAATCCCAAAATGTGAATTTTACACTAAAACCTATGAAAATATAATAAAACTTAAACAAAACATGCTAAAAACTATACGAACATAATGTCAAAAGGCGTACAAAATATCTGCTCATCAGTGTTCAAGCTCTCCTTGGGTTGAATATCAAGACATTCCCTTGCTCGATCCCTCACAACAAATGGGAAGAGCATTAGCTTATAAACCTTAGGGTTAACTCCATTGGTCTTCACAGTATCATAAATCTGCAGGAAGCTAGAGATGATCTTATTAGGATCTTCCTGCGGAAGTCCATGAAACTGGCTAGTCTGCTACACTAGGATGATCAGCTGTGGGTTGAGCTCGAAATCATCTGCTCTAATAGGGGGCACACTAATACTCCTTTCATAGAAATCACGATTACGGGTTGTGTAAGAGTCCAAGGTTCTTCTAAGTTGTGCATTACCATTTGGATCCATAATGGACTCTACCTATTCCTGCACACATAAACAGAAAATGAGGAGAAATGGAAATCTCTACATTAGAGTGTAGAGGATTTTCTGTGAGGTATCCTGTATAAAAGAATTAAAATAAAATAGAGCAGGAAATAAACCAAAATTTCTGAAAATAATTAAGAGAAATTAAGCTACTAATTCACAAATAAAATAAGGAATGATATTGATACTTTAAAAAATTTTAAAAGGGAAAATCACTAGGGGAACACCAAACTTAATTTCTGAAATTAATGAAAAATAAATAAGAACCAATTCAAAAATTAAAAGACAAATAAATAAATAAAACTAAGAAATATATAAAGGGACACTAAACTTAAAAAAATAAATTAAGGGAAAATAAATAAAAAAATAAAATTGAGAATTAAAAGAAAAACTAAATAAACAAAACCAAAAAAAAATACCTAATCTAAGCAACCAGACAACTAGTAGTTGTTAATCACAAACAATCCCCGGCAATGGCGCCAGAAACTTGGTGCGGGATTTAAAATTCCCACAACTTAACCGGCAAGTGCACCGGGTCATCCAAGTAATACCTCAGGTGAGTGAGGGTCGATCCCACAAGGATTGTCGGACTGAGCAACAGTGGTTATCCAATTGGCTTAGTTAGGCGAACAAAAATGGGTTTTGATGGCAAACTGTAAATGTTTAAACCCTAATCTCTTAGTGATTTAGCCTCCTCTAACCTTTATCCACTGCCACTCTCGTGGTCACTTAATTCTGATTAGAGGGTTAAGTTCAAAAACTAGCTTATGGCCACAAAAACCCTAATTACGCAAAGCTAACAGGATTATATGTCATATATCCTAATTAGTTCATGTAATTAGCAATTTAGGAGGAATTTGTTTTCAAGCTGTTGTTCAAGCAAGATAACTCTCTCGAGAGTTGCAAGGACTTATGTAGAATAAGGGTCATACTCTCGTTCCACCCAGATTCATAAGATTAAGAACGAAAATAATCCTTGGAACTGAATCGGTACATTAATTAAAATAGAAAATCAACAGTCTTAATCCATAGAAATAAACAGAGCTCCTAACCTTAACCGAAGAGGCTTAGTTGCTCATGACTTACAGAGAAACTAGGGTTCTGAAAAGTGAAACATGGGAAAAGATTAGATTCAACATGAATATTTTCCCTTTTATACTAACCTAATTTTATTCGGAAATAAAGTAAAATAATAAATCTTAAAACTAACAGATATTGTTTGTAAATAAAAATTACAAAAGAAAATAAAATATAACTAATACTAAATGCTAAATCCACTAGAGATGCTCCATGAGTGGGCCTTCAAATTCGAATCAGGCTTGCTGGCGCTAAACGCCATATTAGGCATTTAGAACCCTAAAGAGAGTGGCCACGAGCATGCTGCTGGCGCTAAATGCTAGCTTGGTGTTTAGCTTGGTGTTTAACCTGAAATCATAAAAATACTAAAACAGCTCAAAGAAGCATCCAAAGAGAATTTTTGCACTAGAATTAAGTAAAACTAAATAAAATTTAACTAAAATAACTTGAAAATGATAAGAAAAAGGGTACACGATGCTCACGCATCATTGTGCAGGCATATTAGGAGGATTAACAACATTGGCATTAACCGCATTGTTTTTGTTGTTGACCTCCATAGTAAACTCTTCAGATTCTTTCTGAAAATAATCCCTGAGATTCTCAGCAGCCTTGTAAGCTCTAGCCTGCTGTAGACACCTTCTTGTAGTCCTTTCAATCTCAAGATCAAAGTATAGAAGGGGTTCTTTGTCCCTGTTCCTTCTCATAAACAAACAGAAAACAAAGAAAATTGAAAATCACTACGTCAGAGTGCGGAGACTTCCCAGTGAGGTATCTTCTGTAACAGAAATAAAATAAAATGAACTAAACATATAATACTAGCAATTCAAAAATCCCACAGAAAAATAGACCACAAAAATAAAAAATAATAGAAGAAAAACTGATCAGAAAAATAAAGTAAAATTACAAAGGGGGGCACCAAACTTAATTTCAGAAATTAAGGAAAAACTTTAACTAATCTAAAGCTTAAATTTTTGAAAATTTAAAGAATAAAACCAATAAAAAAAACCAAAAGCTAAAAACATCTAGTCTAAGCAATCAGACAACGGTTAGTTGTCAATCACAGTCAATCCCCGGCAACGGCGCCAAAAACTTGGTTGCAGAATTAGAATACCACAACTGAACCAGCAAGTGCACCAGCTCGTACCAAGTAATACCTCAGGTGAGTGAAGGTCGATCCCACTAGGATTGATGGACTGAGCAAAAATAGTCAGATGAATCACTTAATCAGGCAAGAAGTAATTGGTATTTTCAGGTTCAAAATCATTAAACAGTATTTCAAAGAGTAAGGAAAGCAAACAATGAAATTGAGGTGAAACGTACGTGAGAAAACAGTTAAGATTTCGGAGTTGTTTATTCTTTCGGATCAAGTTTTCTTACCAAATATATTAATAATGCAAGATTTATTTCATCGCAAAATGTAATTGACTAAACCCTAATTCCTTAGTGATTTAGTCTCCTCTAACCTAATCAACCACCAATTCCTTGGTCACTTAATATAGATTAGAGGGTTAAGTTCAATTCTAGTTTACTGGCCACAAAAACCCTAATTATCCAAATATAAGAGGATTATATGTCACGTATCCCGTTAAGTCCAAGTAATTAGCAGTTTTGGAGGAATTTACTTTTAAGCTAGTATTCAAGTGAGATAACTCTTCCAAGAATCATAATAATGCATATAGAATAAGGGTTGTTCTTCTGATATACCCAGATTCATGAGATGAAGAACGAAAGTAATCCTTGAAACTGAATCAATACATTAATTAAAAATAGAATACTAATAGTCTCAATCCATAGAAATAAATAGATCTCTGATGAGTCCATATTTTACAATGTATTTTGGACTAATTTGAGTGGATTTCATCACATAAACCCACATTTACTCATCTAAATAGCATGCTTCTAGTATGCGTGCGTACGCACAAGGAGGATTTGCGAGCGATGCGTACGCGTGGATGGATTTCTGCGCAGGGACGCGTACGCGTGACCCACGCGTACCCGTGACCCGAATTGCGTCAACTCATTAATTGCAAATTGCTGGGGGCGATTTTTGGGCCTTTAAGACCTAGTCCAACTCATTTATGAAGCTATATGAGGCCAAAGTGAAGCTGAATGAAGGGGTGGCAATTAGGTTTAGTTTTTATGATGTTTTCTCTTAGTTTCTGGAGAGAGAAGCCCCCCCTCTCTCTAGAATTAGGGTTTTTAGCTTAGTTTTCTTTTAATTTCAGCACTTTAATCCTTGTTTTAGTGTAGTTTCATTTATGTTTTTATGTTTTATTTGTCTTTATCTTCTTCATCTCTTTTGTTATTTCCTCTTTTATGTCAATTTTCACGTTATGAACATTTTTGTTATTTTCATTCCATTTAGTGCAATTTTATGTTTTCATGTCATTTATTGCTTTCTTTAGTTGTTATTGTCACTTTCTTGCTTTTGGTAGTTTAGATTTTATTTTTGATGCAATTTAATATTATTTTATTCTCTTGCACACCAAGTGTTTGGTAAAATGTTTGGCTTAGTTTGCACTTAGTTTTTCATCACTCTTGGCTTGGAATTGTTGACTTTGGTGATCCTTGAGTCATTGATGTCCATTCTTGTTTGATATATTAGAGTAGTTAGTTGATTTGGTCACCCTTGACTCTATGTGACCCTTAGTGATAACATAGGACTTAGGGATTGAAATTAACTATACCTATTTGACTTATCTTCGATGTAAGGTTGACTAAGTGGGATTAACTCTTCATAATCATCATGTGTTTGTGGTCAATGGCTAGGATAGGTAACCTTAGCTCTCAATTACTTGCCAAGATGTTTTCTTGCATTTGAAGTTTCATTTCCTTGCATTTACTTGCTTTGACTTTTATTGCTTTGATGTTTAATTTCTTGCATGTTTAGTTTTCACACTCTTGGTTGAGAAATTGGGTGTTTGGGTAGAATTGAGTTGTGGATGTCCATTCCGTATTGTGTGAGAATAGTTAATTGGTTTGGTTTCCATTGACGCTAGTCTTTCATTAAGTAATTAGTGAGTTGACTAGGACTTATGGATTGAGATCAATTATGCTCTTTTGACTAATTCTCAAGGAGGATTGACTAGTTTGGATTGATTCCACACAATTGCCATGTTTGTGGTCCACAACTAGGATAGGAAACCTAGATTACCCACTTCTTGCCAAGAGTCCTTTTTAGCATTTAATTTCCATTTTCATTGCTTTTACTTGCTTCGACTTTCACTTTCTTGCATGCTAAGTCACTTTCTTGCTATTTACATTCCTCGCTCTTGCTTTCATTCCCAATTCCCCATGCTCTCTCTCATAGCCAATAATTGTACATTTCATTGCAACTCCTAGGGAAGAACGACCTGGGAGTCTAAATACTCTCGGTTTATTTTTATTGAATTTAAAACATTTGATTATGAGAATTCATTGTTCGTTTGGACTATGCTACCAACGAATTGATTCTTGTCTTTGATCGATTCCGAACCGACATAAAATTCTCTCTATTAAATTTGGCACCGTTGCCAGGGATTTGCAAGGATGTATGTTTTTGGCTATTGTAAATATGTGAATATTGTAAATAGCTTGCTTTTTGGTTGATTGTATATATGGTGCTTGCTTGTTTTAGCTTTTGTAAATATGTTAGTATGTGAATATCTTGCTTCTTATTTGCTATTGTAAATATGCATCTCTTGTTTGCTTTTTGTTTTTCTTGTTGGGAGCTAATAGCTTGTTGGACACTCCATCCAAACTTGGTGCAATCAATTGGGAATTGTGGAGATTCTAGTATTGTTGGAAGCTCCATGATGAATACAAGCACAAGATTAAAAGCTCTCCATGAGTCTAACATAAAGACATTAAATAAAAGTGTTTGGTAACACCTTTCTAACCCTCTCTTTGTACATAGTTTCAATTTATTGCATTTTGTCTCTTGTAGATAGTTTAGGTTGGTTTAATTTCAAGCTTAATTTGCTTAGGTTTTAGTTTAGATTATGTGTTTTTGATGAATAATATTTTTTGGGGTTGAAAAGCTATTTTTGATGTCAAGGTTGGTGCCTTAGAGCACTAAAAATTTTTGAGAAAAAAGAGCATGTGCGTGCGCACACACCTGTGTGTCCGCACACCACCCCGATTTTCGTGTTCTGTGTGCACGCACCCACTTGTGCACGCGCACACCAGCTTATGCACCCTTTGTTGGGAGCGTTAGCACATTTTGTGCGTCGGCATCCCCCTTTTGCCGCTTGTGCGTTTGCACGGACCTGTGTACGTACGCACACACGGCGTGACAGCTGGTAGTTGTGACGCTTCAAGAAAAAAAAAGAAAAAAAACTTTTGGCTTTCTGTGCGTGGGCACAGCCCTGTGCCCACGCACACCTCAAAACATGGCCTCTAGTGGCGGCGTTTGCACGCATAGTGTGAATGCACAACACATTTCAGTTTTTCCATCGATACGTACGCGTGCCTGGTGCACGAAATTGGGATCTCAATGGCCCCAACAACTTGGTACGCACTATCATAATCTCAATTCTTCTTCATAACTTCGCACAACTAACCAGCAAGTGTACTTGGTCGTCCAAGTAATAAACCTTACGTGAGAAAGGGTCGATCGCACGGAGACTGTCGGCTTGAAGCAAGCTATGGTCATCCTTGTAAATCTCAGTCAGACGGATTCAAATGGTAATGGGATTTTGATAATTAAAATATAAATAAAATATAAAATAGGATAGAGATACTTATGCAATTCATTGGTAGGAATTTTAGTGAAAATGGCTACCTCCCATCCTCTCAGTGAAAATGGTCAAAATGCGCTGTCACCGCACGGCTAATCATTTGTCAGTTCTCACTCATGTTAGAATAGGATCCGTTGATCCTTTTGCGTTTGTCACTACGCCCAGCACTCGTGAGTTTGAAGCTCATCACAATCATCCCATCCCGGATCTTACTCGGAATACCACAGACAAGGTTTAGACTTTCCGGATCTCAAGAATGACTGCCAATAATTCTAGCTTATACCACGAAGACTCTGATCTGAACCAGGAGCCCAAGAGATAAACGCTCAAGCTATTGCAGATAGAACGGAAGTGGTTGTCAGGCACGCGTTCATAGGCGAGAATGATGATGAGTGCCACGGATCATCACATTCATCAGGTTGAAGTACGAGTCAATATCTTGGAATAAGAATAAGCTAGAATTGAATAGAAAAGCAATAGTACTTTGCATTAATTCATGAGGAACAGCAGAGCTCCACACCTTAATCTCTGGGGTGTAGAAACTCAACCGTTGAAAAATACATAAGTGAAAGTGGTCCAGGCATGGCCGAATGGCCAGCCCCCTAAACATGATCTCTGAAAATAAAATTATTCAAAAGATTCAAATACAATAGTAAAAAGTCCTATTTATACTAAACTAGTTACTAGGGTTTACAGAGATGAGTAAATGATGCAGAAATCCACTTCCGGGCCCACTTGGTGTGTGCTTGGGCTGAGCATTGAGCTTTCATGTGTAGAGACTCTTTGTGGAGTTAAACGCCAGGTTGTAGCCTGTTTCTGGCGTTTAACTCTGATTTGCAACCTGTTTCTGGCGTTTAACTCCAGAATAGGGCAGGAAGTTGGCGTTTGAACGCCAGTTTGCGTCATCAAAACTCGGGCAAAGTATGGACTATTATATATTGCTGGAAAGCCCTGGATGTTTAATTCCCAACGCAATTCAGAGGATGCCAATTGGGTTTCTGTAGCTCCAGAATATCCATTTCGAGTACAGGGAGGTCAGAATCCAACAGCATCTGCAATCCTTCTTCAGCCTCTGAATCAGATTTTTGCTCAAATCCCTCAATTTCAGCCAGAAATTACATGAAATTATAGAAAAATGCACAAACTCATAGTGAAGTCCATAAATGTGATTTTTATTTAAAAACTTATAAAAATATACTAAAAACTAACTAAATCAAACTAAAAACTATGTAAAAACAATGCCAAAAAGCATATAAATTATCCGCTCATCACAACACCAAACTTAAATTGTTGCTTGTCCCCAAGCAACTGAAAATCAAATAGGATAAAAAGAAGAGAATATACTATAAATTCCAAAATATCAATGAAACTTAGCTCCAATTAGATGAGCGGGACTAGTAGCTTTTTGCCTCTGAACAGTTTTGGCATCTCACTTTATCCTTTGAAGTTCAGAATGATTAGCATCTATAGGAACTCAGAAATTAGATAGTGTTATTGATTCTCCTAGTTCAGTATGTTGATTCTTGAACACAGCTACTTTATGAGTCCTGGCCGTGGCCCTAAGCACTTTGTTTTCCAGTATTACTACCGGATACTTAAATGCCACAAACACATAACTGTGTGATCCTTTTCAGATTGTGACTCAGCTTTGCTAAGGTTCCCAATTAGAGGTGTCCAGGGTTCTTAAGCACACTCTTTTTTTCTTTTTTTTTTTTTTTGCTTTGGACCTCGACTTTAACCGCTCAGTCTCAAACTTTTCACTTGACACTTTCACGCCACAAGCACATGGTTAGGGATAGCTTGGTTTTGTTGCTTAGGCCAGGATTTTATTCCTTTGGGCCCTCCTATCCACTGATGCTCAAAGCCTTGGATCCTTTTTACCCTTGCCTTTTGGTTTAAACGGTTATCGACTTTTTCTGCTTGCTTTTTCTTTTTCTTTCTTTTATTTTTGCCATATTTTTTTTCCCGCGCTTTGTTCTTCACTACTTTTTCTTGCTTCAAGAATCAATTTTATGATTTTTCAGATTATCAAATAACATTTCTCCTTTTTCATTATTCTTTCAAGAGCCAACAATTTTAACATTCATAAACAACAAATTCAAAAGATTTATGCACTGTTCAAGCATTCATTAAGAAAACAGAAAGTATTGTCACCACATTAGAATAATTAAACTAATCTCAAGGATGAATTCGAAATTCATGTACTTCTTGTTCTTTTATAATTAAAGCAGTTTTCATTTAAGAAAGGTGATGGATTCATAGGACATTCATAGCTTTAAGACATAGACACTTAAACACAAACATAGATAAACATAAAGCATAGAGAACGAAAATAGAAAAATAAAGAACAAGGAAATTAAAGAACAGGTCCACCTTAGTGATGGTGGCTAGTTCTTCCTTTTGAAGATCTTATGGAGTTCTTTAGAGCTCCTCTATGTCTCTTCCTTGCCTTTGTTGCTCCTCCCTCATAGCTTTTTGATCTTCTCTAATCTCATGGAGAATGATGGAGTGCTCTTGGTGCTCCACCCTTAGTTGTCCCATGTTGGAACTTAATTCTCCTAGGGAGGTGTTAATTTGCTCCCAATAGTTTTGTGGAGGAAAGTGCATCCCTTGAGGCATCTCAGGGATTTCATGATGAGGAATTTCCTCATGTTCTTGTTGAGGTCTATGAGTGGGCTCTCTTGTTTGCTCTATCCTCTTTTTGGTGATGGGCTTGTTAGACCTTTGAGATGAATTTCTCCATCTCCCATGACTCAGAGGTGGAAGCTTTTGCCTTCCCTTTCCTCTTTCTAGCGGTTTCTCTGGCCTTAGGTGCCATTAATGGTTATGGAAAAACAAAAAGCAATGCTTTTACCACACCAAACTTAAAAGGTTTGCTCGTCTTCGACCAAAAGAAGAAAGAAAGTAGTATAAGAAGAAGAAAATGGAGGAGATGGAGGGAGATATATGGTTCGGCCAAGGGGGTATAAGGTGTTTGTGATGTGTATTTGGGGTTGGGTTTGGGAGGAAAAAAAGTGAATGAGGTGATTGGTGAAGGGTATTTGGGGAAGAGTGTTATGGAAAGGTGTGAAGAGGAGAGAAGAAGAGGTGGGGTAGGTGGGGATCATGTGGGGTCTACATATCCTGAGGGGTCAAGGACTTAATAGTCTGGCATTTAACGCTAGACTGCTACTTGTTTCTGGCGTTAAACGCCAGCTTTTCTCCCTTTCTTGGCGTTTAACGCCAACTTGGTGCTCTGTTATGGCGTTAAACACTAGACTGTAGCTTGTTTCTGGCGTTTAACGCCAGCTTGATGCTTCTTTCTGGTGTTAAACGCCAGTCTGATGCTTCTTACTAGCGTTTAAACGCCAGTAAGCACTTCCTCCAGGGTGAGTTGTTTTTAATGCTATTTTTCATTCTGATTTTTTTTTTTGTTTTTCAGTTGTTTTTGTGACTTCACATGATCATCAACCTAAAGAAAACATAAAATAACAAAGGAAAAAATAAATAGATAAAATTAGATAACATTGGGTTGCCTCCTAATAAGCGATTCTTTAATGTCAATAGCTTGACAGTGAGCTCTCATGGAGCCTCACAGATAATCAGAGCAGGGTTGGGGCCTCTCAACAACAATCTTAGAGTTTGGTTATGGCCTCCCAACACCAAACTTAGAGTTTGGTTGTGGCCTCCCAACACCAACTTAGAGTTTGAATGTGGAGGTTTTGTTTGACTCTGTATTGAGAGAAGCTTTTCATGCTTCCTCTCCATGGTTACAGAAGGAGAACCTTTAGTCTTGAATACAAGGTTGTCCTCATTCAACTGAAGGACCAACTCTCCTATGTCAACATCAATCACAGCTTTTGCTGTGGCCAGGAAGGGTCTGCCAAGGATGATGGATTCATCCTCATCCTTTCCGGGGTCTAGGATTATGAAATCAGCAGAGATGTAAAGGCCTTCAACCTTCACTATCACGTCCTCTACTATTCCATAAGCCTATTTCATTGATTTGTCTGCCATCTCTAGTGAGATTCTTGCAGCTTGTACCTCAAAGATTCCCAGTTTCTCCATTACAAAGAGTGGCATGAGGTTTATCCCTAACCAGGTCACATAGAGCCTTCTCAAAGGTTATGGTGCCTATGGTACAAGGTATGAAGAATTTCCGGGATTCGATTTCTTCTGAGGTAATGTCTGCCTCATTAATGCATTCAGTTCATTGGTGAGCAAGGGGGGTTCATCCTCCCAAGTCTTAGTACCAAATAACTTGGCATTCAGCTTCATGATTGCTCCTAGATATTTAGCAACTTGCTTTTCAGTGATGTCTTCATCCTCTTCTGAGGAAGAATATTTATCAAAGCTCATAAATGACAGAAGAAAGTTTAATGGAATCTCTATGGTCTCTGTATGAGCTTCAGATTCCGTTGGTTCCTCAAAGGAAAACTCCTTTCTATCCAGAGGACGTCCCATGAGGCTTTTCTCACTGGGACTCACATCCTCCTCACTCTCTCCAGGTTCGGCCATGTTAGTCATG
This sequence comes from Arachis ipaensis, assembly GCF_059453495.1. Lineage (NCBI taxonomy): Eukaryota > Viridiplantae > Streptophyta > Magnoliopsida > Fabales > Fabaceae > Arachis > Arachis ipaensis. The sequence continues at coordinate 62,308,363 of NC_142441.1, forward strand.
GTGATGGCCTTGCACTCTCTCTTGGGATTTTCTTCTATATTGCTTGGGAGAGTACTGGGAGGAGTTTCAGTAATCTTCTTACTCAGCTGACCCACCTGTGCCTCCAAATTTCTAATGGAGGACCTTGTTTCATTCATGAAACTTAGTATGGTCTTAGATAGATCAGAGACTATGGTTGCCAGGCCAGAATGGCTCTGTTCAGAATTCTCTGTCTGTTGCTGAGAAGATGATGGAAAAGGCTTACTATTGCTAAACCTATTTCTTCCACCATTATTATTGAAGCCTTGTTGAGGCTTCTGTTGGTCCTTCCATGATAAATTTGGATGATTTATCCATGAAGGATTATAGGTGTTTCCATAGGGTTCTCCCATGTAATTCACCTCTGCCATTGCAGGATTCTCAGGATCATAAGCTTCTTCTTCAGAAGATACTTCTTTAGTACTGTTAGATGCAGCTTGCAATCCATTCAAACTCTGAGAAATCATATTGACTTGCTGAGTCAATATTTTATTCTGAGCCAATATGGCATTCAAAGTATCAATTTCAAGAACTCCCTTCTTCTGAGGCGTCCCATTGCTCACAGGACTCCTTTCAGAGGTGTACATGAACTGGTTATTTGCAACCATTTCAATGAGTTCTTGAGCTTCTGCAGGGGTTTTCAGATGAAGAGATCCTTCTGCAAAATGGTCCAATGACATTTTTAACAACTCAGACAGACCATCATTGAATATACATATGATGCTCCATTCTGGAAGCATCTCAGTAGGATCCCTTTTGATCAGTTGCTTGTATCTTTCCCAAGCTTCATAGAGGGACTCACCTTCCTTCTGTCTGAAGGTTTGGGTTTTCACTCTAAGCTTGCTCATCTTTTGAGGTGGAAAGAATTTGGCCAGGAAAGCACTGACCAGCTTATCCCAAGAGTTTAGGCTTTCCTTAGGTTGTGAATCCAACCATGTTCTAGCTTTGTCTCTTATAGCAAAAGGGAAAAGCATAAGCCTGTAGACCTCGGGATCAACTGCATTGGTCTTGACAGTGTCACAGATTTGCAAGAATTCAGCTAAAAACTGATGAGGATCTTCCATTGGAAGTCCATGAAACTTGCAATTCTGCTGCATTAGAGAAACTAATTGAGGCTTAAGCTCAAAGTTGTTTGCTCTAATTGCAGGAATTGAGATGCTTCTTCCATAGAAGTTAGAAGGGGTGCAATAAAGTTACCAAGCATCTTCCTTGCATCTCCACCATTGTTATTAGGTTCGGCCATGTCACCTTCTTTTTCAATAATTTCTGTCAAGTCCTCTCCAGAGAGTTGTGCCTTAGCTTCCCTTAGCTTTCTCTTCAGAGTCCTTTCAGGTTCAGGGTTAGCTTCAACAAGAATGTTCTTATCTTTGTTCCTGCTCATATAAAAAAGAAGGGAACAGAAAAGAAGAGGAATCCTCAATGTCACAGTATAGAGATTCCTTTATGTAAGTAGAAGAAGAGAAGAATAGAAGAAGGAGAAGATAAGAATTCGAACACAGAGGAGAAGAGGGGGTTCAAATTTTGAGTAGAAGAGGAATGTTAGTAGATAAATAAATAAATAGAAGGAGATATGATGGAGAATTTTCAAAAATAATTAAAAGAAAAAGAAAAATATTTTTGTTTTTATTTTAATTATTCGTTAGTATTTGAAAATTAAGAAGGAAAATAAAATTAAACTGAAATTTAAAACAATTAGTTAATGAAAGGTAATTTTGAAAAAGGGGTTAGTGATTTTCGAAAATTAGAGAGAAAAGTAGTTAGGTGGTTTTGAAAAAGATATGATTGAAATAGAAAACTTTTAAAATCAAACAAAAAGTCAAGTAGTTAATTGAAAAAGATTTGAAAATCAATTTTGAAAAGATAAGAAGTTAGAAAAGATTTTGAAATTAAGTTTTGAAAAAGATATGATTGAAAGATATGATTGAAAATCAATTTGAAAAAGATTTGAAAAGGAAATTAAAAAGATTTGATTTTGAAAATTAAAGTTGATTACATGACTAACAAGAAACTAAAAGATATGATTCTTGGTGCACGAAATTGTGATGTCCAGGCTCAAACAATCCCTGGCAACGTGAGCAACTTGGTGCGCTGATCTTAATACATAATTGTCACAACTTCGATACAACTAACCAGCAAGTGCACTGGGTCGTCCAAGTAATACCTTACGTGAGTAAGGGTCGAATCCCACGGAGATTGTTGGTATGAAGCAAGCTATGGTCACCTTGTAAATCTCAGTCAGGCAGATATAAAGTAATGAAGATGTTTTCGAATAATAAATAATAGAATAGGGATAGAGATACTTATGTAAATCATTGGTAGAAATTTTAGATAAGCGAATGGAGATGCTTTTCGTTCCTCTAAACCTCTGCTTTCCTGCTATCTTCATTCAATCAGTCTTACTCCTTTCCATGGCTGGCTTTATGTGATACATCACCACTGTCAATGGCTACTTTCGGTCATCTCACGGGAAAATGATCCAATGCCCTGTCACGGCACGGCTAATCGTCTGGAGGCATCACCCTTGCCAATGGCTTCATCTTATCCTCTCAGTGAATAATATGCTCACGCACCCTGTCACGGGACGGCTATTCATCTGTCGGTTCTCGATCATGCTGGAATAGGATTTACTATCCTTTTGCATCTGTCACTAACGCCCTGCAATCGCGAGTTAGGAGCTCGTCACAGTCATTCAATCATTGAATCCTACTCGGAATACCACAGACAAGGTTTAGACTTTCCGGATTCTCTTGAATGCCGCCATCATTCTAGCTTACGCCACAAAGATTTTGGTTAGGAGATCTAAGAGATATTCATTCTAGCTTAATTCATGTAGAACAGAAGTGTTTGTCGGGCACGCGTTCATAAGGGAGAAGGATGATGAGCGTCACACATAATCATCACCTTCATCACGTTCTTGGGTGCGAATGGATATCTTAGAAGCGAAATAAGATGAATTGAATAGAAAATAGAAGTACTTTGCATTAATCTTTGAGGAACAGCAGAGCTCCACACCTTAATCTATGGAGTGTAGAAACTCTACCGTTTGAAAATACATAAGTGAAAGGTCCAGGCATGGCCGAGATGGCCAGCCCCCTTGATCTAAGAACAATGCGTTCAAAGATGATCCTAAGATCCTAAGATGATCAAAAGATGCCTAATACAATAGTAAAAGGTCCTATTTATAATAAACTAGCTACTAGGGTTTACATGAGTAAGTAATTGATGCATAAATCCACTTCCGGGGCCCACTTGGTGTGTGTTTGGACTGAGCCTGAGTGTTGCACGTGCAGAGGCCATTTGTGGAGTTGAACGCCAGTTTCTGTGCTAGTTTGGGCGTTCAACTCTGGTTTTGGATCCTTTTCTGGCGCTGGACGCCAGATTTGGGCAGAAGGCTGGCGTTGAACGCCCGTTTACGTCGTCAATTCTTGGCCAAAGTATGGACTATTATATATTGCTGGAAAGCCCTGGATGTCTACTTTCCAACGCAATTAGAAGCGCGCCATTTCGACTTCTATAGCTCCAGAAACACCACTTTGAGTGCAGGGAGGTCAGAATCCAACAGCATCAGCAGTCCTTCTTCAATCTCTGAATCTGATTTTTGCTCAAGTCCCTCAATTTCAGCCAGAAAATACCTGAAATTACAGAAAAACACACAAACTCATAGTAAAGTCCAGAAATGTGAATTTAACATAAAAACTAATGAAAACATCCCTAAAAGTAACTAGATCCTACTAAAAACATACTAAAAACAATGTCAAAAAGCGTATAAATTATCCGCTCATCACAACACCAAACTTAAATTGTTGCTTGTCCCCAAGCAACTGAAAATCAAATAGGATAAAAAGAAGAGAATATACTAAAAATTCCAAACTATCAATGAAACATAGCTGCAATCATATGAGCGGGACTTATAGCTTTTTGCCTCTTGAATAGTTTTGGCATCTCACTTTATCCATTGAGGTTCAGAATGATTGGCATCTATAGGAACTTCAGATTTCGAATAGTGTTATTGACTCTCCTAGTTCAGTATGATGATTCTTGAACACAACTTCTTTATGAGTCTTGGCCGTGGCCCTAAGCACTTTGTTTTCCAGTATTACCACCGGATACATAAATGCCACAGACACATAATTGGGTGAACCTTTTCAGATTGTGACTCAGCTTTGCTAAAGTCCCCAATTAGAGGTGTCCAGGGTTCTTAAGCACACTCTTCTTTTTCTTTGGACCTTGACTTTAACCGCTCAGTCTCAAGTTTTCACTTGACACCTACACGCCACAAGCACATGGATAGGGATAGCTTGGTTTAGCCGCTTGGACCAGGATTTTATTCCTTTAGGCCCTCCTATCCACTGATGCTCAAAGCCTTGGGATCCCTTTTTTATTTGCCCTTGCCTTTTGGTTTTAAGGGTTATTGGCTTTTTCTGCTTGCTTTTTCTTTTTCTTTATTATTATTTGTTTTTTCTATTTTTTTTCGCCCCTTTTTTTTTTCTGCAAGCTTTGTTCTTTGCTGCTTTTTCTTGCTTCAAGAATCGTTTTTATGATTTTTCAGATTTTCAAATAACATGTCTCCTAGTCATCATTCTTTCAAGAGCCAACATATTTAACATTCTTAAACAACAACTTCAAAAGACATATGCACTGTTCAAGCATACATTCAGAAAACAAGAAGCATTGTCACCACATCAATATAATTAAGCTAAGTTCAAGGATAAATTTGAAACTCATGTACTTCTTGTTCTTTTGAATTAAAACATTTTTCATTTAAGAGAGGTGATGGATTCATAGGACATTCATAACTTTAAGACAAAGTTACTAACTACTAATGATCATGTAATGAAGACACAAACATAGATAAGCACATAACATAGAAAACGAAAAACAGAGGAAATAAGAACAAGGAATGAATCCACCTTAGTGATGGTGGCGTTTCCTTCTTGAGGAACCAATGATGTCCTTGAGCTCTTCTATGTCTCTTCCTTGTCTTTGTTGCTCCTCCCTCATTGCTTTTTGATCTTCTCTTATTTCATGAAGCATGATGGAGTGCTCTTGATGTTCCACTCTTAGTTGTCCCATATTGGAACTCAATTCTTCTAGGGAGGTGTTGATGTGCTCCCAATAGTTTTGTGGAGGAAAGTGCATTTGAGGCATTTCCGGAATCTCATGGTGATGTGCTTCTTGCGCCTCTTGAGCTCCATGACTGGGCTCTCTTGCTTGCTCCATCTTTTTCTTAGTGATGGGCTTTTCCTCTTTAATGAGGATATCTCCCTCTATGTCAATCCCAGCTGAATTGCATAGGTGGCAAATGAGGTGAGGAAAGGCTAACCTTGCCATGGTGGAGGACTTGTCAGCCACCTTGTAGAGTTCTTGAGGTATAATCTCATGAACTTCCTCCTCTTCTCCAATCATGATGCTATGGATCATGATGGCCCGGTCTATAGTAACTTCAGACCGGTTGCTAGTGGGAATGATTGAGCATTGAATAAACTCCAACCATCCTCTAGCTATAGGCTTGAGGTCCAATCTTCTTAGTTGAACCGGCTTGCCTTTGGAGTCAATCTTCCATTGAGCTCCTTCTACACATATGTCCATAAGGACTTGGTCCAACCTTTGATCAAAGTTGACTTTCCTTGTGTAGGGGCGTGCGTTCTCTTCCATGTTTGGCAAGTTGAACGCCAACCTCACATTTTCCGGACTAAAATCTAAGTATTTCCCCCGAACCATTGTAACATAGTTCTTTGGATCCGGGTTCTTACTTTGATCATGGTTCTTGGTGATCCATGCATTGGCATAGAACTCTTGAACCATTAGGATGCCGACTTGTTGGATGGGATTTGTTAGAACTTCCCAACCTCTTCTTTGAATTTCATGTCGGATCTCCGGATACTCATTTCTTTTGAGTTTAAAAGGGACCTCAGGGATCACCTGCTTCTTGGCCACAACATCATAGAGTGGTCTTGATGGGCTTTAGAGATGAATCTTTCCATCTCCCATGACTCGGATGTGGAAGCTTTTGTCTTCCCTTTCCCTCTTCTAGAGGATTCTCCGGTCTTGGGTGCCATCAATGGTAATGAAAAAACAAAAAAGCTATGCTTTTACCACACCAAACTTAGAATATTGCTCGCCCTCGAGCAATATACAAAAGAATAGAAGAAGAAGAAGAAGAAATATGGAGAGGGAGAGGGAGATGTGGTTTCGGCTAAGGAGAGTGTAGAGGGGTGTGTTGTGTGAATTTGATGAAGAATGGAGGTCTTTATATAGGGAAGGGAGGGGGGTTAAGGTTCGGCCATATGGGTGGGTTTGGGTGGGAAATTGGTTTTGAATTTTGAAGGTAGGTGGAGTTTATGAGGTAGGTTTATGGGGAAGAGTGGGTGGATGTGAGTGGTGAAGAGGTGATGGGGAAGAGAGTTTGAGGTGATTGGTGAAGGGTTTTTGGGTAAGAGTGTTTATGGGGTTGTGTGAAAGAGAGTGGTGAGAAGAAGTGAGTGGAGGTAGGTGGGGATCCTGTGGGGTCCACAGATCCTGAGGTGTTCAAGGATTTACATCCCTGCACCCATTAGGCATGTAAAAATGCCTTTGTATTCAACTCTGGGCGTTCAGCGCCAGGTTGGTGGCCATTTTGGGCGTTCAACGCCCATCTGTGTACCATTTCTGGCGTTGAACGCCAGAACCATGCCTGTTCTGGCGTTCAGTGCCCAGAAGCTGCCCATTTTGGGCGTTCAGCGCCAGAACCATGCTCTGTTCTGGCGCTGAATGCCAGACAGATGCTCCTCCAGGGTGTAATTTTTCTTCTCCTTTTTTTTATTCCGTTTTCAATTTTTATATTTATTTTGTGACTCCACATGATCATGAACCTAAGAAAACATGAAAAACAATAAAAATAAGAATTAGATAAACATTGGGTTGCCTCCCAACAAGCGCTTCTTTAATGTCAATAGCTTGACAGTGGGCTCTCATGGAGCCTCACAGATGTGCAGAGCTTTGTTGAGACTCTCCAACACCAAACTTAGAGTTTGGATATGGGAGTTCAACACCAAACTTAGAGTTTGGTTGTGGCCTCCCAACACCAAACTTAGAGTTTGACTGTGGGGGCTCGGGTTGACTCTGCTTGGAGAGAAGCTTTTTCTGCTTCCTCTCCATGGTTGCAGAGGGAGATCCTTGAGTTTTAAACACAAGGGACTTCTCATTCCATTGAAGGAATATTTCACCTCTGTCAGCATCAATCACAGCTCTTGCTGTGGCCAGGAAAGGTCTTCCTAGGATGATGGATTCATCCTCTTCCTTTCCAGTATCCAGGACTATGAAATCAGCAGGGATGTAAAGGCCTTCAACCTTTACTAACACGTCCTCTACTTGTCCATATGCCTGTTTTCTTGAGCTGTCTGCCATCTCTAATGAGATTTTAGCAGCTTGCACCCCATAGATTCCCAGTTTCTCTATTACAGAGAGGGGCATGAGGTTTATTCCTGAACCAAGGTCACACAGAGCCTTAAAGATCATGGTGCCTATGGTGCAGGGTATTATGAACTTTCCAGGATCCTGTCTCTTCTGAGGCAATGTCAGTTGATCCAGATCACTTAGTTCATTGATGAACAAGGGAGGTTCAACTTCCCAAGTATCAATGCCAAATAATTTGGCATTCAGCTTCATGATTGCACCAAGAAACTTGGCAGTTTGCTCTTCAGTAACATCCTCATTCTCTTCAGAAGAGGAATACTCATCAGAGCTCATGAAGGGCATAAGGAGGTTTAATGGAATCTCTATGGTCGCTAGATGAGCCTCAGAGTCCTTTGGTTCCTCAGAGGGAAGCTCCTTATTGACCACTGGACGTCCCAGGAGGTCTTCCTCCTTGGGATTCACGTCCTCTCCTCTCCTCACAGGTTCGGCCATGGCGCTTATGTCAATGGCCTTGCACTCTCCTTTTGGATTCTCTTCTGTATTGCTTGCGAGAGTACTAGGAGGGATTTCAGTGATCCTTTTACTCAGCTGGCCCACTTGTGCTTCCAGATTTCTAATGGAAGATCTTGTTTCATTCATGAAACTTACAGTGGCCTTAGATAGATCAGAGACTAGATTTGCTAAATTAGAAGCATTTTGTTCAGAGTTCTCTGTCTGTTGCTGAGTTGATGATGGAAAAGGCTTGCTATTGCTAAACCTGTTTCTTCCACCATTATTAAAGCCTTGTTGGGGCTTTTGATCCTTCCATGAGAAATTTGGATGATTTCTCCATGTTGAGTTATAGGTGTTTCCATAAGGTTCACCTAAGTAATTCACCTCTGCTATTGCAGGGTTCTCAGGATCATAGGCTTCTTCTTCAGAAGATGCCTCTTGAGTACTGTTGGATGCAGCTTGCATTCCATGCAGACTCTGAGAGATCATATTGACTTGCTGAGTCAATATTTTATTCTGAGCCAATATGGCATTCAGAGTATCAACTTCAAGAACTCCCTTCTTCATAGGCATCCCATTATTCACAGGATTTCTTTCAGAAGTGTACATGAACTGGTTATTAGCAACCATGTCAATGAGTTCTTGAGCTTCTGCAGGCGTTTTCTTTAGGTGAATGGATCCACCTGCAGAAGTGTCCAGTGACATCTTTGATAGATCAGATAAACCATCATAGAATATATCCAGGATGGTCCATTCTGAAAGCATGTCAGAAGGACACTTTTTAGTCAACTGTTTGTATCTTTCCCAAGCTTCATAGAGGGATTCACCTTCTTTCTGTCTGAAGGTTTGAACATCAGCTCTAAGCTTGCTCAACTTTTGAGGAGGAAAGTACTTGGCTAAGAAAGCCGTGACCAGCTTATCCCAAGAGTTCAGGCTGTCTTTGGGTTGAGAATCCAACCATAATCTAGCTCTGTCTCTTACAGCAAAAGGGAAAAGCATGAGCCTGTAGACTTCAGGATCTACTCCATTAGTCTTAACAGTATCACATATCTGCAAGAATTCAGTTAAGAACTGAAAAGGATCTTCAGATGGAAGTCCATGAAACTTGCAGTTCTGCTGCATCAGAGAAACTAACTGAGGTTTCAGCTCAAAGTTGTTTGCTCCAATGGCAGGAATGGAGATGCTTCTTCCATGTAAATTGGAATTAGGTGTAGTGAAGTCACCAAGCATTCTCCTTGCATTGTTGTTGGGTTCGGCTGCCATCTCCTTTACTTGTTCGAAATTTTCAATCAAGTTGTCTCTAGATTGTTGTAATTTAGCTTCTCTTAATTTTTTCTTCAGAGTCCTTTCAGGTTCTGGATCAGCTTCAACAAGAATGCCTTTTTCTCTGTCCCTGCTCATAAGAAAGAGGAGAGAAAAAGAAAAGAAGAGGAATCCTCTATGTCACAGTAAAGAGGATCCTTATTGTTAGTAGAAGAAAAGAAGAAGAAATTCGAACACAGATAGAGGAGGGGGTTCGAATTTGGTGATGATGTGAGGAAGAGATGTTAGTAGATGAATAAATAAATAGAATAAGATGAGAGAGAAGGAGGGAATTTTCGAAAATTATTTTTGAAAAGGAGTTAGTGATTTTTGAAAATGGTTTTTGAAAAATGTTTAGTATTTTTTTTCGAAAATTTTTTTGAAATCAAAAATAAAAATAAAAACAATTAGTTAATTAAAAAAGAAATTTTGAAAAAGAGGGAAGATATTTTCGAAAATTAGAGAGAGAGAGTTAGTTAGGTAGTTTTGAAAAAGTTAAGAAACAATCAAAAAGTTAGTTAGTTAGTTGAAACAAATTTTGAAAAGATAAGAAGTTAGGAAGTTAGAAAAGATATTTTGAAAAGATATTTTTGAAAAAGATAAGATAAGAAGATATTTTAGAAACTAATTTTGAAAAAGATTTGATTTTTAAAATCTCAATTAATGACTTGATTCACAAGAAATCACAAGATATGATTCTAGAATTTAAAGTTTGAATCTTTCTTAACAAGCAAGTAACAAACTTCAAATTTTTTGAATCAAAACATTAATTGATTATGTTATTTTCGAAAATTTGATATAAAAATAAGAAAAATATTTTTGAAAAATATTTTTTTTTTTGAAATTTTCGAAAATAACCAAAAAATTTTGAAAAAGATTTGATTTTTGAAAAAGATTTTGAAAAAGATAAGATTTTCAAATTGAAAATTTGATTTGACTTATGAGAAACAATTTGATTTTTAAAAATTTTTGAAAAAGTCAACTCAATTTTCGAATTTGATGAGAGAAAAAGGGAAAGATATTTTTTTGATTTTTGAATTTTTATGATGCAAGAGAAAAACACTAAAAAGATGCAATGCATGAAATTTTTAGATCAAAACATGTGTTGCATGCAAGAATGCTATGAATGTCAAGATTAACACCAAGAACACTTTGAATGCCAAGATGAACATCATAGACACAATTTGAAAAACCTTTAATGCAAAGAAAACATGCAAGACACCAAACTTAGAATTCTTTAATGCTTACGCACTAAGAATTCAAGAATGCATATGATAAACATGAAAAGACACAAAACAAAAAATCATCAAGATCAAACAAGAAGACTTACCAAGAACATCTTGAAGATCATGAAGAACACTATGAATGCATGAAATTTTCGAAAAATGCAAGATGCATATGCAATTGACACCAAACTTATGATATGACTCAAGACTCAAACAAGAAACATGAAATATTTTTTATTTTTATGATTTTCTAATTTTTTTGGATTTTTTTTCGAAGAATTAATTGAAAAAAAGAAAAATAAGGATTCCAAAATTTTTAATATGAATTCCAGGAATCTTGCATTCTTAGTCTAAAGCTTCAGTCCAGGAATTAGACATGGCTCACTAGCCAGCCAAGCTTTCAAAGAAAGCTCCAGTCCAAAACACTAGACATGGCCAATGGCCAGCCAAGCTTCAGCATTTTAACATCAGAGTATATTGATCTTGATAACAAATTGCTGCTCATCATTTATCAAGTATGTAACTTACCTCTGATGGTTTGGAAGCCTCAGTCCAAAAGAATTTAGACATGGCTTTACAGCCAGCCAGGCTTCACATGCTTCATGAAACACTAGAATTCATTCTTAAAAATCTTGAATAAAATTTTTGAAAACATTTTTATAATTTTTTTTTTCGAAAACAGATGAGAAAATTTTAGAAATATTTTTGAAAAATTTTTGAAAATAAAATAAAAAGAAAATTACCTAATCTGAGCAACAAGATGAACCGTCAGTTGTCCAAACTCAAATAATCCCCGGCAACGGCGCCAAAAACTTGGTGTTGTTGCCGGGATTGGGATCTCAGACGATTCTTGGCGCCAAACAGGAACAATTAAGTCCCCGGCAACGGCACCAAAAACTTGGTGCACGAAATTGTGATGTCCAGGCTCAAACAATCCCTGGCAACGTGAGCAACTTGGTGCGCTGATCTTAATACATAATTGTCACAACTTCGATACAACTAACCAGCAAGTGCACTGGGTAGTCCAAGTAATACCTTACGTGAGTAAGGGTCGAATCCCACGGAGATTGTTGGTATGAAGCAAGCTATGGTCACCTTGTAAATCTCATTGGTAGAAATTTCAGATAAGCGAATGGAGATGCTTTTCGTTCCTCTGAACCTCTGCTTTCCTGCTATCTTCATCCAATCAGTCTTACTCCTTTCCATGGCTGGCTTTATGTGATACATCACCACTGTCAACGGCTACTTTCGGTCATCTCACGGGAAAATGATCCAATGCCCTGTCACGGCACGGCTAATCGTCTGGAGGCATCACCCTTGTCAATGGCTTCATCTTATCCTCTCAGTGAATAATATGCTCACGCACCCTGTCACGGCACGGCTATTCATCTGTCGGTTCTCGATCATGCTGGAATAGGATTTACTATCCTTTTGCGTCTGTCACTAACGCCCTGCAATCGCGAGTTAGGAGCTCGTCACAGTCATTCAATCATTGAATCCTACTCGGAATACCACAGACAAGGTTTAGACTTTCCGGATTCTCTTGAATGCCACCATCATTCTAGCTTACGCCACGAAGATTCTGGTTAGGAGATCTAAGAGATATTCATTCTAGCTTAATTCATGTAGAACAGAAGTGTTTGTCGGGCACGCGTTCATAAGGGAGAAGGATGATGAGCGTCACACATAATCATCACCTTCATCACGTTCTTGGGTGCGAATGGATATCTTAGAAGTGAAATAAGATGAATTGAATAGAAAACAGAAGTACTTTGCATTAATCTTTGAGGAACAGCAGAGCTCCACACCTTAATCTATGGAGTGTAGAAACTCTACCGTTTGAAAATACATAAGTGAAAGGTCCAGGCATGGCCGAGATGGCCAGCCCCCTTGATCTAAGAACAATGCGTTCAAAGATGATCCTAAGATCCTAAGATGATCAAAAGATGCCTAATACAATAGTAAAAGGTCCTATTTATAATAAACTAGCTACTAGGGTTTACATGAGTAAGTAATTGATGCATAAATCCACTTCCGGGGCCCACTTGGTGTGTGTTTGGGCTGAGCCTGAGTGTTGCACGTGCAGAGGCCATTTGTGGAGTTGAACGCCAGTTTCTGTGCCAGTTTGGGCGTTCAACTCTGGTTTTGGATCCTTTTCTGGCGCTGGACGCCAGATTTGGGCAGAAGGCTGGCGTTGAACGCCAGTTTACGTCGTCAATTCTTGGCCAATGTATAGACTATTATATATTGCTGGAAAGCCCTGGATGTCTACTTTCCAACGCAATTGGAAGCGCGCCATTTCAAGTTCTGTAGCTCCAGAAAATCCACTTTGAGTGCAGGGAGGTCAGAATCCAACAGCATCAGCAGTCCTTCTTCAACCTCTGAATCTGATTTTTGCTCAAGTCCCTCAATTTCAGCCAGAAAATACCTGAAATTACAGAAAAACACACAAACTCATAGTAAAGTCCAGAAATGTGAATTTAACATAAAAACTAATGAAAACATCCATAAAAGTAACTAGATCCTACTAAAAACATACTAAAAACAATGTCAAAAAGCGTATAAATTATCCGCTCATCAATTCTAAAATTTAAAGATTGAACCTTTCTTAATAGACAAGTAACAAACTTTAAAATTTTTGAATCAATCACATTAATTGTTAGTAAATATTTTGAAAATATGGAATGAAATTAAGAAAAAGATTTTGAAAATCATTTTTAAAATTTTCGAAAATTATAAAAGAAAATTGAAAAAGATTTAATTTTCGAAAAAGTTTTGAAAAGATGGGATTTTTAAATTGAAGATTTGACTTGACTCATAAGAAACAACTAAAATTTAAAACTTTTGACTAAATCAAACCAAATTTTCGAAAATTATGAGCAAAATAAGGAAAAGATATTTTTGAATGTCAAGATCAAAACTTGAAAATTCAAGATCAAAACATATGATGCATGCAAGGACACTTTGAGTGTCAAGATGAACACCAAGAAGACTTTGAATGTCAAGATGAACACTAAGAACTTATTTTTGAAAATTTTTAAGAAAAGAAAGACATGCAAGACACCAAACTTAGAAATTTTCAAACTTTAGACACTAACAAATTGAAATGCATATGAAAAACAAGAAAAGACTCAAAACATGAAAATGCAAAGATCAAAAAAGAAGATCATCAAGAACAACTTGAAGATCATGAGGAACACCATGCATGAGTTTTCGAAAAATAAAGAAAATTATAAAAGCATGCAATTGACACCAAACTTAAAATTTAACACTAGATTCAAACAAGAAACACAAGACATGGCTTCGGTCCAGGAATTAGACATGGCTTACTAGCCAGCCAAGCTTTCAGTGAAAGCTCCGATCCAAAATACTAGACATGGCTAATGGCCAGCCAAGCTTCAGCAGAACATTACATACAACAGCAAGATTGATAGAAATCAACAAGCTCTTGTGATGATAAGTTGAAACCTCGGTCCAAAAGATTAGACATGGCTTTACAGCCAGCCAGACTTCAATAGATCGTCATGAAACTCTAGAATTCATTCTTAAAAATTCTGAAGTCATAGAATAATTTATTTTCATTTTTTTTTTTGAAAATTTTTCGAAAATAAAAACAATAAAAACAAAAAGCTTAAAATTAAAAATAAAATTACCTAATCTGAGCAATAAGATGAACCGTCAATTGTCCAAACTCGAACAATCCCCGGCAACGGCACCTAAAACTTGGTGCACGAAATTGTGATCTCAATGGCAACAACAACTTGGTACGCACTATCATAATCTCAATTCTTCTTCACAAATTCGCACAACTAACCAGCAAGTGCACTGGGTCATCCAAGTAATAAACCTTACGTGAGTAAGGGTCGATCCCACGGAGATTGTCGGCTTGAAGCAAGCTATGGTCATCCTTGTAAATCTAAGTCAGGCGGATTCAAATGGTTATGGGATTTTGATAATTAAAATATAAATAAAATATAAAATAGGATAGAGATACTTATGCAATTCATTGGTAGGAATTTCAGATAAGCATATGGAGATGCTTTGTTCCTCCTGAACTTCTGCTTTCCTATTGTCTTCATTCAATCATTCATACCCCTTTCCATGGCAAGTTGTATGTTGGGCATCACCGTCGTCAATGGATACCTCCCGTTCTCTCAGTGAAAATGGTCCAAATGCGCTGTCACCGCACGGCTAATCATCTGTCAGTTCTCACTCATGTTGGAATAGGATCCGTTGATCCTTTTGTGTTTGTCACTACGCCCAGCACTCGTGAGTTTGAAGCTCGTCACAGTCATCCCATTCCGGATCCTACTCGGAATACCACAGACAAGGTTTAGACTTTCCGAATCTCAAGAATGACCGCCAATAATTCTAGCTTATACCACGAAGACTCTTATCTGAACCAGGAGCCCAAGAGATAAACGCTCAAGCTATTGCAGATAGAATGGAAGTGGTTGTCAGGCATACTTATCAGGTTGAAGTACGAGTGAATATCTTGGAATAAGAATAAGCTTGAATTGAATAGAAAAACAATAGTACTTTGCATTAATTCATGAGGAACAGCAGAGTTCCACACCTTAATCTATGGGGTGTAGAAACTCAACCATTGAAAAATACATAAGTGAAAGTGGTCCAGGCATGGCCGAATGGCCAGCCCCCTAAACGTGATCTCTGAACATAAAATTATTCAAAAGATTCAAATACAATAGTAAAAAGTCCTATTTATACTAAACTAGTTACTAGGGCTTACAGAGATGAGTAAATGATGCAGAAATCTACTTCCGGCCCCACTTGGTGTGTGCTTGGGCTGAGCATTGAGCTTTCATGTGTAGAGACTCTTTTCGGAGTTAAACGCCAGGTTGTAGCCTGTTTCTGGCGTTTAACTCTGATTTGCAACCTGTTTCTGGCGTTTAACTCTAGAATAGGGCAGGAAGTTAGCGTTTGAATGCTAGTTTGCGTCGTCAAAACTCGGGCAAAGTACGGACTATTATATATTGCTTGAAAGCCTTGGATGTCCACTTTCCAATGCAATTGAGAACGCGCTAATTGGGTTTCTGTAACTCTAGAAAATCCATTTCGAGTGCAGGTGATGAGTATTTTGGTGAAAAATAAATTTCTCCCAAAACACACAAATCTAACCGGCAAGTGTATCGGGTCGTATCAAGTAATAAAAACTCACGGGAGTGAGGTCGATCCCACAAGGATTGAAGGATTGAGCAATTTTAGCTTAGTGGTTAATTTAGTCAAGCGAATCAAGATTTGGTTGAGTGTTTTGTGATTTGCAGAAATTAAATTGCATGGAAGTAAAGAGAACAGGGAATTAAAATGCTAAATCTTAAAGAACAAGAAATTAAATAGCAGAAACTTAGAATGCAAGAAAAGTAAATTGCAAGAATCTTAAAGTGCAAGAAATGTAAACGGCTGGAATTGTAAAGGGAATTGGGGATTGGATTTGCAGAATTTAAACAAGGAAAAGTAAATTGCATCAAGCAGAGAAGTAGAAGAAGGCTTGGGTTAGATTGGATCTTGAAGCAGAAAAGTAAATAAACATGAAAACAGTAAACAGAAAATGTAAAATTGGGAAACTAGATCTCAGGACCCAGAGACTAAAAAACCAAGTCTAGATCTCAATGCCTTCCTAGATTCAACAAGAAATTGAAATTGAAATTCAAAGAAAGTGGATGAAGAGCAATTAACAGAACTTGAAATTCAATCAAGCAGTAAATAAAGCAGTGAGATCCAAGGTTGAGATTGAAACAGAATTTCTTCAATTCTCCAACCCAAAATCCAAGACAATTGTAATTGAAATTGAAAGCAATAAAACTGAGAGGAAGAGAAGTGAATTCTCCTTCCCCAAGACAAAGAAATTAAAGATCACTCAATATCCAAAGCTCTCCGAAAACTATTATGAAAATTCCAAAAGAAAAGCTCCCCGAAGAACTTGAATTCTATCCTATTTATACACTTTCTTCAAATGATCTTCAAGCCTTGAGTTGGGCCTTTGCTCTTGGTGGAATTGGGTTGAAAGAGGCCTTGGTTGATTGCTCTTGAAGTTTGGAGAAGAACCAAAGTGAACCAATTGAACCGGGTTGGAGTTTTGCAAAAGTTGGACCAAAAGCTTGAGCAAAAGTTAGGGGGCTAACTTTTGCTCAAACTTTTCATATCAGCAACTATATCCATCTGATACCAACGTTGGTGCCAAATTTAGGGGTCTAACTTTGGCACTAACGTTGGCCTTACCTTGTGCACTTGTGGCGCCAACGTTAGCCACCAAGTTAGGGGCTAACGTTGGCGCAAACTTTTGCTCCTCCCCTTGTGATTTTCATGTGCCAACGTTAGCCACCAAGTTAGGAGGCTAACGTTGGCGCAAACTTTTGCTCCTCCCCTTGTGATTTTCATGTGCCAACGTTAGCCACCAAGTTAGGGGGCTAACGTTGGCGCAAACTTTTGGTGCCCAGGGAGGTTTTCTTCATGCCAACATTAGCCTCAAAGTTAGGGGGCTAACGTTGGCGCAAACTTTTGGTGCCCAGGGGTGATTTTCATGTGCCAACATTAGCCACCAAGTTAGGGGGCTAATGTTGGCGCAAACTTTTGGTACCCAGGGAGTGATTTTCATCATGCCAACGTTAGCCTCCAAGTTAGGGGCTAACGTTGGGGCTAACTTTTCACCCAAAAGTTTGTGCAAAAGTTTGAGGCTAACTTTAGGTCCAGCTTTTTGCTTCCTGGTTTAATTTCACTTATTCCATTGTCTTCTCTTTACTCCTAGCTATTCCTTCTTGCTTCAACCTTTCTCCAAGCTTTCTTCACCTATCATTAATCAACCAAACACATCAAAGCTATGCTTAAAATCATGAGATATTCATTCTTTCATAATATGTGACAATTATAGTATAAAACCTCATGAAATAGCATGAATTCATACATGGTTGATTAAATCAAAGGAAACATGAAAATCTAGCTAATTGGCTTGCTTGTAGCTCAAGAAAGTGCATAATTCTAATGAAAACAAAAGAAAAAGACTAGTTAAAATAGGCTAAGATGACTTGTCATCAGCAGGGAGGTCAGAATCCAACATCCTCAATTTCAGCCAGAAATTACCTAAAATCACAGAAAAACACACAAACTCATAGTGAAGTCCAGATGTGATTTTTATTTAAAAACTAATAAAAATATACTAAAAACTAACTAAATCATTCTAAAAACTATGTAAAAACAATGCCAAAAAGCGTATAAATTATCCGATCATCAGTGCCCACGCGTACAAGTCGCCTTCCGATTTTCGCCATCCCACGCGTACGCGTGAACCTCTGTGCGTGCGCACACCCCTTTGTGCATACGCACGCCCCTATTTTCTTACACTTCTTTTCTTCTATTTTCTCTACTTCTTCTCTTTTTCTCCCTTCCACCCCTCTCTTCTCTTACTTTAGCCCTCACCTCTACTTGCTCTACTTTGTTTTGTTTGCATTTCATCTCTATTTTGGTAATTATATTAGTTTTGCCTTAGTTGTTTATTAATTAAATAAGTTGCAAGTGTTTGTTTGATGTTGATTGGGTTGCTTCTTGCTTGAATTTGGTTTCAAGTTCGATGAATATGTTGACTGAGCATTAACTCTCTGTTTAATTGCCTAAGTAGATCTTGGGTTTGTACATATGTTGTCGCGACCATATGTGTTAGACTTTATCTTTGTTTGGCATCTTGAATTGTGCACCTTCACTTTAGTGAATTGAGTTGAAACTTACTGGTTCATCATGATTTCCATATTAAATTAATCACATGACTGATACTTGCTCCTTATTAATGCTTTGCATTTGTTTGAGTGACTTAGCTTGATTCTTATCACGCTTATTACTTTTTGTAACAAGTGCCTATACCATGTGACTTTCTCTTTGTGTTTCATGATGGATAAGTGGTTTCTTTTCATTAATAGATTGGTTATTGCTTTTTGTGCTTTTATATCAATTTGCCCTTTCACTCGCACAATTGCAATATCCAATATCAAATACTCAATTCACTTTTGTGGTTGCCTAGATTTGTTTGTGCTTTATCTCTTGTTTATTCTTTAATGGCAACCTAGGCCATCTAATTGAGGAACATATACTATTGATTGTGTGGATACTGCTTTACCCGGCCAATGTGTTTATTCTAAAGTGTGCGCACACTTAGAATACACACATTTTCTTTTATCATACCATACCTCTATACAAACTTCCTCAACTAGATGCTTATTGGCTTCATATCCTTTTTACCCTTTTGTGCAACTTACTCTATGATTTCTAATTATACTTTATTCATTCTTTTTGAGGATAAGACATAAAGGCAAGGAGCCGGAGAGAGGAGGAGGACATTAAGGATGGAGATGCCGAGCATACATTGGACTTGGCGATTTCCACACAACCTAAGCCCCCGAATCCACCAACCGAAGGTGGAGGAACTTAGAGACATTTCCCCCCGGATCATGGTCGTGCACGGAGGACCATGCAACGCTTAAGTGTGGAAGAGGATTCGTCATTTTGGGGTGTAAACTTTCTTTTCTGAACACTTTGCACTTTACTTTTATTTCTTTTTATTATGTTCTTGTAGATATTTAGAGTACTTTGATGGTTGCATTGCATCCTCTTTTAGTATATATATCATAGTTTACATCTAGCTATTGCATATTGCATTTTTGCATCTTTTTCTTAGTATATATTTGATAGATAGAAATTGTGATTGGATGATGTGAATAGCATAGTACCGAGTTTAATTTTGTCCTAATTGTTCATGTTAATTTTTTTGTTGTTGAAAAATAGGAATAGAACTAGGGAAATTTTGAAAAAAATTACATCCATCACGACATACATACGTACGCATATAGAAAATAATTTTGGTGAAAAATAACAAAAAATTTTTCAAGAATTTTGTTTTAGGGCATTCTATTGAATTGATTTGGAAAATTATTTTTAAACTTGCTTGAATGATTTTTATGGAACATAGAAGAGAGATAGAATAAAATACCATGTGAGTTTTTGAGCTTTAATGAGTGGTTACACACTCTAACCACTATTTTTGTTCATTGTGTGCTATGCTCCTTCTATGATTGTAATCTTGGTTTTTCTTGATTCTTTGTTTCCAATATTTGATGTTGTGATTGCAATTAGCATGATTGAGGCCATTTTGAATTAAACTCACTCATCCATATGGACTTACCCTTGCATCTTCCTTTGTCCTTTGAGCCTTATTTAACCCCATTGTTTGTAATATCACCACATTACAACCTTAAGCGGAAAACCACGAATTACCTTGAATTGTATCTTTGATTAGCTTAGGTTGAGATGTGTGTGTCATTTAAGTGTGAGGGGGGGATTTTGGGAAGCATTGGTAGAGAAAAATTATGTTTTGGGTACTTATTGAAAAATTTGGAAAAATGGGTGGACATTCATGTATCAATTTACTTTAACCATATGCATTGTCATAGAAAAAAAAGAAAAAAAAGAGAAATAGAAAAGAAGAATATATATATATATATATATATATATATATATATATATATATATATATATATAGTAATAAGATGGGACAAAGTTTGTCCCAAAGAAAAGAAAAAAAATGAATAAGGAATGCATATGTGTTTTGAATAGAAACTAAGGCATGAATGTGTGTGAAAAGAAGTAATGGGGGGTTAGAATACATTTTTATGATTTGGTTGATATAGGTTGAGTGAGATACTTGAGCTAATCAAAGATCCAATTCTTTAGTACACTTAACCATATTAATCCTACCCTTACCTAAGCCCCATTACAACCCATAAAAGTCCTCATGATATTTGCATTCATGCATCAAATACTTGTTGATTGTTAGATGAAAAGCAATTCCTTGAAAGCATGATTAGAGGAGACTTGAGTGAGTTGACGATAAACACCAAGCGTTGAGAGTGTATACACACCTAGTGAGGGTTCAATTACTCAATTCTATGTCTCCACCTTTCTTATCATGCATTCTTGCAAGTTGCTTCTTTTTGATGAGTTAAATCAATTCTTTGGATTTTGATTGTATTGAGCTATTTCTTTGCTTAGCCCTACATGTCTATATACTTTCTTGGGAATTTGATTGTTTGTTTTCACCAATTCAATAGGATACTATAGTATATATAGGTATATATAGTATATACATACTTGCATGCACATAGGTAGTTGCATTAAATAAATCATTTACCCCTTCATTCATCTCCTTTGGTTGTGTTTAGCATGAGGACATGCTATTGTTTTAGTGTGGGGAAATTGATGAGTCCATATTTTACGATGTATTTTGGTCTAATTTGAGTGGATTTCATCATATAAACCCACATTTACTCATCTAAATAGCATGCTTTTGAGATTTCTTCCTAAATTGTGCTTGAAAGTGAAAACATACTCTTTTGTGCTTAATTTAGTCGATTTTAATTCACTTTAATCCCATTAGGTGCCTTGATGTATTTGTTAAATGATTTCAGGTTTCCAAGGCAAGTATGGGTTGAAGGAGTGAGGAAAAGAGTATGCAAAAGGGAAGAAATCATGAAAAATGGAGTTTGGAAGTTTCATCACACGTGCGTATGCACATGTATGCGTGCGTACGCACAAGGAGGATTTGTGAGCAACACGTACGCATGACCCACGCGTATGCGTGGATGGATTTCTGCGCAGGGACTCGTATGCGTGACCCACACGTATGCGTGACCCGAATTGCGTCAGCTCATTAATTGCAAATCGTTAGGGCTATTTTTGGGCCTCCAAGACCCAGTTGGTGCACGAATTTGTGATTACACTTTTCACAACTCCGTACAACTAACCAGCAAGTGCACTGGGTCGTCCAAGTAATACCTTACGTGAGTAAGGATCGATCCCACGGAGATTGTCGGCTTGAAGCAAGCTATGGTCATCCTGTAAATCTTAGTCAGGCAGATTCAAATGGTTATGAGATTTTGATAATTAAAAGATAATTAAAACGTAAAATAAGATAAAGATACTTATGTAATTCATTAGTGGGAATTTCAGATAAGCGTTTGGATATGCTTTGTTGCTTCTAAACCTCTGTTTTGCTATTGTCTCCTTCCAATCATGCGTGCTCCCTTCCATGGTAAGCTGTATGATCCTCTCGGATGAAAAATACCAGGTACAATCTCTGCACGGTTAATCAACTGTCAGATTTCTCATCTCAGATGAAAAATACCAGGCACAGCTACCGCACTGCTAATCATTTGTCGGTTCTTGCTAGCGTCGGAAGAGGATCTATCTATCCTTTTGCACACTGTCACTGCGCCCAACATTCGCAAGTTTGAAGCTCGTCACAGTCATCCCTTCCCAGATCCTACTCAGAATACCACAGACAAGGTTTAGGCTTTTCGGATCTCAGGAATGCTGCCAATTGATTCTAGCCTATACCACGAAGATACTAATCTCACGGACTTCGTCCGTGTATTAGATACCCAAGAGAATATACTCCGGCTGTCGTCTAATGACTACGTTGAACATCATGTAGACCGCTTGTGGTTGTCAGGCACGCGGATCTTGGCTAAGCGAGTAACGAAGATAGTGGGTGATTGTCACGGGTCACCCTTTCATTCTGACATAACTGGATTAAGTACGAGAGTATATCTTGGAGAAGAAGTAGGCGTGAATTGAAAGAAAAGCAACAGTACTTGCATTAAATCATGAAGAACAGCAGAGCTCCGCACCTTAATCTATGAGGTGTAGAAACTCTACCGTAGAAAATACAAAAGAAAAGAAGGTCTAGGCATGACGCGGACGCATGACTGAAGCGAAACGCATATGACGCGGACGCATGACTGAAGCGACCGCGTGATAAGGAAAACTCTAGATGATGCGACCGCGTGACCCACGCGGACGCGTGACAGAGGCCACGCACCAGAAATTACAGAAAACGCTCCTAGCGATTTCTGAAGCCCTTTTTGGCCCAAATCCAAGTCCAGAAGGCACAGACCAAAGGTTATGAAGTGGGAGAATGCATCCATTCGAGGAGAGTCTCCAATTATTCACTATTCATGATTTAGATGTAGTTTTTAGGGAGAGGTTCTCTCCTCTCTCTCTTAGGATTAGGATTTAGGATTTTCCTTGCTTTCATGATTGCCCCTTTTTATCAGGTTAAATATTCCTTTTTAATTACTTATTTCCTCAATTCAATTTATGAATTCTTCTATGTTACAGATGATTCTTTTAATTAACGTTATTTGAGGTATTTCAGTTCATTATTACTCTCTTTTATTTATGTTACTGTTGCTTCCAATCTGAAGACATTTTTATTCGAATAGATCTACTTTTTTTCTCTTTTGGTCTTGGTTAAGAAATCAGTAACTCAGGAGTTATCAAACTCAATATGATTGATAATTGTTACCTTTGCTAATTGAATTGAACTTCAATAATCCCAATCTTTTCTTAGGAAGTAACTAGGATCTGAATATCAAACTAATTAGTCGCTTGACCTTCCTTTGCTTTAAGTAAAGGTTAACTAAGTGGAATTAAGATTCAATTTTCATCATCATTGATAAGGATAACTAGGATAGGACTTCCAATTTCTCATACCTTGCCAAATGTTTATTTTACAGTTATTTATTTATTTTACTTGCCATTTAAATTACTTGTTCCTCATCTTCAAAATCCCAATTTACAATCTTCATAATCAATAATAAGAACATACTTCCCTACAGTTCCTTGAGAAGACGACCCGAGGTTTAAACACTTCGGTTATCAATTTTAACGGATTTGTTACTTGTGACAACCAAAATGTTTGTACGAAGGGATTTCTGTTGGTTTAGAAACTATATCTACAACGCGACTATTTTTATAAAATTCTTTACTAGCAAAAATTCTAACATCAAAATGGCGCCGTTGCTGGGGAACTGCAATCGTGTGACTTATTATTGGTTATTGTAAATAATTTTCTTTTGCTTGTTTATTTGTCTTTATTTTCCCTTTTTTTTTTATTTTTATTAGCTACTATGAATTCTCACCCCTCTCGCTTTGAGTTTGGTTCTAATATTGTTGAAAGGAGTGAAAGTTATAACAAGAACATGCATCAAGGTCAGGGCAATCAATGATGGATGGAGCCAAGAGGATCTGATCAACCCTTTAGGTAACAACACCCTCCAAGATATCATGGACAAAGACCATTCTACAATGCATACCAAGCCAATAGATATGGTGGACAACCTTGTAGTTACCAACAAGCCCCACCCTGTGCTTATAGGCCATCATCTCAACATAACTTTGAACCACCACACTCACAAGCTCCTTTTCACCATTCACCACCATATGATCCTCATTTACCCCAATTCCAATCCAATTACTCCCAAACACCACCACTTCCCCATGTACCACGTCCAAATCCATCACCCCGAGAATCAGAGGTTCGCCTCAAGGAAACAGTAGATCAACTTCAAACAACCCTTCATCAACTGGAGCAAGCAGTAAGTCAATTATCTTCTAGACGTTTGAACATTCAAGGACTTTCCACAGCCCCATGTGGACAATCTAATGAAGAGCGTAGTATGAAGGAGATACTAGAAACTCCAGTAGACAGAACAGGGCATGACTTCGTATTGGAACAAGTAGAGCAAGCTATCATTGTAAAGGAAGAAGAGTTGGTTGAAGACTTAGGAGAAGCTGAACTTCCATGGGAATCCAGAATTGTGGAAAATTCTGTCAAGGACGTTACAATTGATGCTAAGGAGGATAGTGCACAACTCCCAAAGCAAGTCTTTTATGAAGAACTAGACGGGATAATCCAAGAAGCAAGTTTCTTTGATGATGATAATCTCAAGTCATGTTCTCCTAGTAATGAACTTGCATCCGCAAGTGAATTCTTTGAGATCGAAGAATCTTCCTTAAGTGAATACGAAGATGATGTGGAGGTAGATTTCTCTTAACCTCTCGTTTATGACTTAAGTGACGAGGAAGACATAGAAGGCTTTGATCAGGACATGGATGCATTTGAAGAAGTTTGCAAGGAAGTGAAGAAATTCACAGAAGAGCCCAAGAGAGTAGAAGTTACAGAACCACTGGAAACACCTATCCCAAGGCCATTACCACCCAATACAAGCTTCAAGTGGGTACAATCCTTAACCTTTAGCTTTATTTTTCCACTTGAATATGGGTTGTTTGAAACAAATGGCCAGCTTAGAGGTCTCTGCGACTTTAAGAGTAAGAAGGAAATGGCTCGTACTCAGAGCTGGTGCACAAGGTTCAATAAGGTTCCACGCTTCAACTCGAAGAGCACGGATTGGCATCGTGATCAATCGAATGGATCTCGGAAAACGTTTAGTCACCATGGTGAGAATCTACTTTCTAAACCGCCCGGATGGAAAAATATAGATCAAGACGGAGGCGGATTTAGAAGCAAAGTTTGGGATCCTGGAATTTATTCTGACATTCGCCACCCCGGGAACCTGAGAATCTGTTTGAAGCTGCTCAGAAGCTTTACATGCCTAGTTTGGGACACCGGAGGCCATTGGCATTCCAAACATTGGTGGAGATTTTTGGATAAATTTAAGCATAAGCCTCCATAACAGGAAGCTCATCCAATGTCCAACTTAAGGACTTTAACTAAAAGTGCTAGGTGGGAGACAACCCACCATGGTATGGTCGTTCCTTTTTCAGTTTTATTTCGTGTTATTTATTTTTATTTCCTTTTCAATTGAACCTGAATATTATTCACTCACATTGCATACTGCATAATTGCATACCTGCATATAAAAAAAAGGGCGCGCGACGCGACCGCATCACTCATGCGATCGCGTCAGTTGCGAAAAACACTTCCCACGCGTCCGCGTCATTCACGCGGCCGCGTGATCTGGAAATCGGCATAAGGATCCAACGCCTAGAAAGTTGGGCTGGAATCGTGCGGCTATTGCGCGTTTCGCACAAAACGACCCACGCAGTCGCGTCCCTGACACGATCGCGTCACTTGCACAACACCATCCCACGCGAAAGCGTGAGCGACGCGATCGCATCGCGTGGATTGCACAACACCCCAAGGAGACAGAGAGTTGCGCTGAAACGACGCTGGAATTGTGCGTTTAGCACAATTTCTAGCGACGCGGTCGCCTGCCTCACGCGACCGCGTCATTCATCCTTTTACCCATTCCATGCGATCGCATCACTCACGCGATTGCATCAACCCCCATTCCACCCCAGCCACGCGACCGCGTGCCCCACGCGATTGCATGGATTCAAATTCGATAACACCCAGCCACGCGAAACCCTACCCATTCGCGCCCCCCTAACCCCCTTCTCCTTCCTCCCTTCTCTGCAACCAACCACCACCAACTTCCAGCCACCACCACTGACCACCGCCCCACCGTCGACCACCCAGACCCCACCGCAACACCACCCCCTTCTTCCTTCCCTCTCTTTCTTCTTTTTCTTTCCTCTTCTTCCCTCCACCACCGCTACCCCCTCCGCGACAACCACCGCCCACCGTGCCATCACCGCCGTGCCTCCACCCACCACCCACGCCCCCCCTTCCCTTCCTTCCCCCTTAAACCCTACCCCTATTACCCTACCCGAAACCCTAAACTGCCGCGTCAGCCACCACCGCAGCTACCCCCTACCATCTCTCTGCCCCTCTTTCATTCTTACGCCTACCAGGTTCCGCCGAACGCCACCCTTCTTTCAATTCATAGTTAATACCATAATTTTTTTGTTTATGTTCATAATTAGGCTAGTTAGATATGCATGTTGTAGTGGATTCTAGGTGGTTAGGTAGCCTAGGATGTGGTTAGTAGATTTAGGCCTGATTAATTGTGCTGTTCATGCTACTTGCTTTATACTTTTCGCAATTCTGCTGTTGTTGTGCTCTACGTATTGTTCATATGATGTTCTTACTATTCATGCTGCTATTGCGAATGTTCCTTCATGTTCATCTTCTTTATATCTATTTGCAGTTTATTTTAACTTATATGAACTATTCTGTTGCTGTTTATTTTTCGGAAACATCCAATTTTAGTCAGAATGCTGCCCAAATTTCTGTAAACCATTTTGATTTTCATTCATGTCTTGGTTTTGGTAATTTGCACTCTGTTTTACTCTGCTTTTACCAAACCATTTCATGAATGCCAAAGCAAGCTTTCTTGTTCTTTTTAATTTCCTGGATAATAATCTGCATTTTTGATGTTTAGATTCTAATTTCTGCTATTTCTATATCCATACGAATCATCATCAACTTCCTTGTTTGAATATGAGTTGCCTGTAGCTTATAATTGTGAATCCTTGTTAGTTAGATACCAATCATCATGCCGCTTACCTTAACTTTCTTTTTACTAACTCACTGATTTTTATTTCTAACTTTTTTTTCAATTTCACACCACTTTTAACTCTCTAACAACCCCCTCTGCTTTTTTACTCACTCATTACTTTTATTTTAAGTCAAAGCATGTTTGTGGTTTTCCTAATTAACATGAATTCTATGGATCTTACATTTTGGATTGTGAATTTTTCTTCTCAGTTTTCTAACTCCTATACAATCCTTAATGCACATTTACTTAACTCATTTTCATCATTCTACTGCTCCCTTGCCATTATGTGCTTCTTTTGTTATTTGCCTCCTTGTTTTCCTGTTTTTATTATATCCTTGATTTCTGTTTTTTAGGATATCTGACACCCAAAGAAAAGGAAAAGGTAAGGCAACAACTGGCAAACGTAAAAGAGGAGAATCCTCTATGTCCATCCTGGACATCATGCATGATGACTCCTCGTGGGAGAAACACTTTACCCCGCAGGAGAAGGCTGACCAGCTACTCCCTGCTACTGATCCCATCAAGTTTGCAAACAAATACTGCGAGTTAAAGTATCCGCTGTTTAAAACCTCCAGGAACCTGTACCTGGAGCGGACTCTGAAAATTCCGGACGAACTCCAGTAATACACCTCTGATCAGATCAAACAAAGAGGCTGGTTCTTCCTGGAGAGAAACCTGACTGAGGTCAATGCTTCTTGGGTAAGAGAGTTTTATTGCAATTACTTCAAAACTTCCCTAGATGCAGTGAACCTAAGAGGGAAGCAGATACTGGTCACTGAAGAGGCCATTGAGGATATTCTTAAGCTTCTGCCTAAATCTGATAAGCCAGATGGTTATCAAAAGGCTGAGGAGGACATGCGCTTCATGAGGTTTGACTGGGATGCCGTCAAGGCAAGGATAGCCCTTGACCCGACTGTTCCATGGGTCATGGGTCAGAACACCACCATGCCTAAGGGAATCAAGCAGATTTACTTAAATGATGAGGCTCGGCTATGGCATCAGATCTTGAGCAACTTTGTTATGCCGAGTACCCATGAGACGGAGCTACTTGCCGCTATGATCACCCTCCTATGGTGTGTGATGGAGGGTAAGGACCTGTACCTGCCACGCTTAATCCGGTACTACATGGCCAGGGTCCACGTCCGAGGCACTCTCCCCTTTCCATATCTGATTACACAGCTAGGCCGTCGAGCTGACGTGCCTTGGGAGGATGCTGATGAGAAGCCACCTACTGCAGAATGCAAGAAGATTATCCCTCACAGTAGGAACATTCTGGCTTTGGGCTACAGACCTCCATTCCTCACAGCTCCTGGTGAGACAGCCACACCGTCTGTTGGCCCCTCTTCCTCCACAGCTACCCCTGCTACCACCACTGCACCTCCACCTGCCTCAGAGCCTGTTTATCACCTAGTACACCGCCTGTTTCAGCAGCTAGACCAGATGGAGCACCACAACCGGCACCGATATGACAGATCTGAGCGTCGTAGCAAGCGATGCTATGAGCACCTGAAGCTGATGATCCGTTCTGGCAGCGACATCCCCTCCGAGCCTGACACACCATCAGAGCCATCTGAGGAGGAGGCGGATGATCACGAGGTGGAGACCCATCCACAGAAAGAGGCTGTGCAGGCAGGCACGGAGCAGGCTGCATCATAATAGAAGGCCCTGCCTCAGATTCAGGCTGCAGACCCAGAGATCCCTATTCAGTCAGCACCCCCTCTGTAGCAGGCAGATCTTCAGCCCACCCCCGCAGAGACTCTGGCTATCCATCCTTCCAGTGATGACACCCCTTCACACCCTGCTTGAGTGAGCATCAGGGACAATGCTTCATTTTAAGTGTGGGGAGGTCGCCATCTCTGGCGTATTTTTTGGTGAACCACTACAGACTCTTTTACTTTATTTTGCTACTTTTCTGTATTTTTCTTTTTATTTTTTATTTTCTCAGTACTTATACATTGCTATTTTCATGTATCTTTACTATATTTCTGCATGTTGCACTTTAGTTCATACTTTAACCATTTAGATTAGTTGTAATTCTAACTTATTAGTTATAGAAAATGTGGATTAATTAGTATAGTTTACTCTTTTTAGCATAAGATAACTTAGTTTAAATTGAAAATATAAAATGGAAGTAAACTAGAGACTTTAACATAATAAAAACAATCCACACACCTTGTATATAGCATTACATGTTAGTTAGTTAACAACATTTCATCAAGGAGAAACACTAAAACTTTAAAGCCACCTTAAGATTTACATTGAGAATAATGGGAACTCTTAATTTTTACTTGCATGACATATATAACTGATATATGATTTTTGAGTTAGAAAACACACAGTCTGTGAGTTTTGAGCTTAATTGTATGGTTACATTCAAACCATAATTTTTATTCCTGTGTGTTCCGCTCTTCATTTTTATTTTGGTGTTCTTTACTTTGTTTTAATCTATATGTCCGATTATAGAATATAGATACATACCAAGAAAGTGATTGAGGCCACTGTTTGATTCCAGCTCACTTATCCCAAATTAGCCTACCTTTTACATCACCCTTATTAGCCCCCTTGAGCCTTTAAATCCCCTCTTATTCTATAAACCACAATACTAGCCTTAAGTAGAAAAAATAAAATAAAAATCCCAAGTTGAATCCTTGGTTAGCTTAAGATAGAAAGTGTGTATTGTTTAAGTGTGGGAAACCTATTGGGAACATGGATGATAAAAACAAAGGGTAGAAAGTTAAAAAGAATAAAATAATTTAAAATAAAAATTTTTGGGAAGCATGCTCATGTGAAATCAAAATAATTGAATTACCATGTGCATTAAAAAAAATATTTATTTTTCAGTATTTGAATAAAGGGGATACAAAAGAATTCCCCAAATGCAAAATAAAGCAATGTACATAGGACAAAATTAAAACTAATGCATGAGCATGTAACATCAAAAGTGGGAAAATTTGGGTGAATAGGTAAAGAAATTCTTGCCTTACAAAGTATGTATGTTAGGTGAGATCTTAGACTAATCAAGGATTCACCTATTAGCTCACTTAGCCTTATACATATACATTTACCTTTACCTTGGCCCCATTACAACCTTAATTAAAGACCTCATGATTTTTGTATGCCTATATTTTATAATTGTTGATTGATTAGATGAAGAAAAAAGTTATAGAAAGTAAGGATAAAAAGAAGAATAGAGTGATTAACCCAATAAACACTGAGTGACTAGAGAGTAAACACAAAATCCAGTGAGGGTTCAATAGCTCATCAACATATATCTCTGCTTAATTTGTTAGTTGTCTTGCAAGTTTGTAAAATATTTTTCTTTCCCATCTCAATTGTAAAAGTGCTTTATCATTATCTAAGGTTTGGCTATGCATATATGATTCCTTGAGAATGTAAATTAATTTAACTACATGTAAGTTTTATATACAAGTGAATAACAATTAGAATTGCATGATTCATTTAGATAGTTACATTTAGAATAGATTGCATTGCATGTGATTCCACCACTTCAACCTTACCTTACTCTTAATCTTGGATTTAGCATGAGGACATGCTATTGTTTAAGTGTGGAGAGGTTGATAAACCCATATTTTATGATATATTTTGTACTCAATTTAGGTGATTTATTCAATCCTTCACTCACTTATTCATGAAAATTGCATGGTTTTACTTTCCCTTCCTTATTATGTGATGTATGTGAAAAAAACATGTTTCCTATGCTTTAAAAATAATTATTTTAATTACCCTTTATTTTCATTCGATGCCGTGATTCGTGTGTTGATTAGTTTCAGATCTTCTAAGGCAAGAATGACTTAAAGGATGGAAGGAAACATACAAAAATGGAAGGAAAGCACAAAACGGAGTTTTTGGAGAAACTGGCAGTGACGCGATCGCATGGACAACGCGGCCGCATGCCAGCACGAAATGGCAGTGATGCGACCCCGTGATTGACGCGATCGTGCACCTTAAGCGAAACGTGATGAGCGGATAATTTATACGCTTTTTGGCATTGTTTTTACATAGTTTTTAGTATGATTTAGTTAGTTTTTAGTATATTTTTATTAGTTTTTAAATAAAATTCACATTTCTGGACTTCACTATGAGTTTGTGTGTTTTTCTGTGATTTCAGGTAATTTCTGGCTGAAATTGAGGGACTTGAGCAAAAATCAGATTCAAAGGTTGAAGAAGGACTGCAGATGCTATTAGATTCTGACCTCCCTGCACTCAAAGTGGATTTTTTGGAGCTACAGAACTCCAAATGGTGCGCTCTCAATTGCGTTGGAAAGTAGACATCCAGGACATTTCAGCAATATATAATAGTCCATACTTTGCCCGAGTTTAGACGATGCAAATTGGTGTTCAACGCCAGTTCCATGCTGCATTCGGGAGTTAAACACCAGAAACAGGTTGCAAAGTGGAGTTAAACGCCAGAAACAGGTTACAAGCTGGCGTTCAACTCCAAGAGAAGCCTCTACACGTGTAAAGCTCAATGCTCAGCCCAAGCACACACCAAGTGGGCCCCAGAAGTGGATTTCTGCATCATTTACTTATCTTTGTAAACCCTAGTAACTAGTTTAGCATAAATAGGACATTTTACTATTGTATTTACATCTTCGGATCATCTTTTGATCATGTTTTGATGATTGAACCCTCCTTGGGAGGCTGGCCATTCGGCCATGCCTGGACCTTGTTCTTATGTATTTTCAACGGTAGAGTTTCTACACACCATAGATTAAGGTGTGGAGCTCTGCTGTTCCTCATGAATTAATACAAAGTACTATCATTTTTCTATTCAATTCAAGCTTATTATGATTCTATGATATTCATTCGCACTTCAATATGAATGTGATGATCGTGACAGTCATCATCATTCCCAACCTATGAACGCGTGCCTAACAACCATTTCCGTTCTACCTTAGATTGAATGAGTATCTCTGGGATTCCTTAATCAGAATCTTCGTGGTATAAGTTAGAATCCATGGACGGCCATTCTTGAGATCTGGAAAGTCTAAACCTTGTCTGTGGTATTCCGAGTAGGATCTGGGAAGGGATGGCTACGACAAGCTTCAAACTCGCGAGTGCTGAGCGTAGTGACAGACGCAAAAGGATCAATGGATCCTATTCCAGTATGATCGAGAACCGATAGATGATTAGCCATGCAGTGACAGCGCATTGGACCATTTTCACTGAGAGGACAGGATGTAGCCATTGACAACGGTGATGCCTAACATACAGCTTTCCATAGAAAGGAGTATGAATGATTGGATGAAGACAATAGGAAAGCAGAGGTTCAGGAGGAACGAACGCATCTCTATATGCTTATCTGAAATTCTCACCAATGAATTACATAAGTATCACTATCTTTATTTTATATTTTATTTATCTTTTAATTACTAAATCTCCATAATCAATTGAATCCGCCTGACTGAGATTAACAAGGTGACCATAGCTTGCTTCAAGCCGACAATCTCCTTGGGATCGACCCTTACTCACGTAAGGTTTATTACTTGGATGACCCAGTGCACTTGCTGGTTAGTTGTGTGAAGTTGTGACAAAGAACTAAGATCATGAACGTGCGTATTGAGTTTTTAGTGCCATTACCAAGGAATGGAACCGTCACGATTTCCGCGCACCAAAATGTATATGACGCGGCCGCATGACTGAAGCGACCACGTGATAAGGAAAACTCTAGATGACGCGACCGTGTGACCCACGCGAACGCGTGACAGAGGCCACGCACCAGAAATTATAGAAAATGCTCCTACCAATTTCTGAAGCCCTTTTTAGCCCAAATCCAAGTCTAGAAGGCACAGATCAGAGGTTATGAAGTGGGGGAATGCATCCATTCTAGGAGAGTCTCCAATTATTCACTATTCATGATTTAGATGTAGTTTTTAGGGAGAGGTTCTCTCCTCTCTCTCTTAGGATTAGGATTTAGGATTTTCCTTGCTTTCATGATTGCCCCTTTTTATCAGGTTCAATATTCCTTTTTAATTACTTATTTTCTCAATTCAATTTATGAATTCTTCTATGTTACAGATGATTCTTTTAATTAACGTTATTTGAGGTATTTCAGTTCATTATTGCTCTCTTTTATTTATGTTACTGTTGCTTCCAATCTAAAGACATTTTTATTCGAATAGATCTACTTTTTTTCTCTTTTGGTCTTGGTTAAGAAATCAGTAACTCAGGAGTTATCAAACTCAATATGATTGATAATTGTTACCTTTGCTAATTGAATTGAACTTCAATAATCCCAATCTTTTCTTAGGAAGTAACTAGGATCTGAAGATCAAACTAATTAGTCGCTTGACCTTCCTTTGCTTTAAGTAAAGGTTAACTAAGTGGAATTAAGATTCAATTTTCATCATCATTGATAAGGATAACTAGGATAGGACTTCCAATTTCTCATACCTTGCTAAAAGTTTATTTTACAGTTATTTATTTATTTTACTTGCCATTTAAATTACTTGTTCCTCATCTTCAAAACCCCAATTTACAATCTTCATAACCAATAATAAGAACATACTTCCCTGCAGTTCCTTGAGAAGACGACCCGAGGTTTAAACACTTCGGTTATCAATTTTTAAGGGGTTTGTTACTTGTGACAACCAAAACGTTTGTACGAAGGGATTTCTGTTGGTTTAGAAACTATATCTACAACGCGACTATTTTTATAAAATTCTTTACTAGCAAAAATCCTAACGTCAATGGCCGTGAGGCCAGCCTCTAAACGTGAACATAAAAGTCCCAAGTGTCAAAAGATTAAAAGCTAGATCAAAGATCCGAATACAATAGTAAAAAGTGCTATTTATACTAAACTAGTTACTAGGGTTTACAGAAAATAAGTAACTAAGTGTAGATAGTGCAGAAATTCACTCCGGGGGCCCACTTGGTGTGCACTTGGGCTGAGCATTGAAGCTTTAACGTGCATAGGCCATTCTTGGAGTTAAACGCCAGCTTGGGTGCCAGTTTGGGCGTTTAACGCCAGTTTGGGCCATCAAATATCGAGCAAAGTATGAACTATTATGTATTTCTGAAATGCCCAAGATGTCTACTTTCCAACGAAATTGAGAGCGCGCCAATTGGGCTTCTGTAGCTCCAGAAAATCTACTTCGAGTGCAGGAAGATCAGAATCCAACAGCATCTGCAGTTCTTTCTCAGCCTCTGAATCAGACTTTTGCTCAGGTCCCTCAATTTCAGCCGAAAATACCTGAAATTACAGAAAAACACACAAACTCATAGTAAAGTCCAGAAATGTGTTTTTTGAATAAAAAATAATAAAAATATAATAAAAGGTAACTAAAACATACTAAAAAATATGTAAAAACAATGCCAAAAAGGGTATAAATTATCCGCTCATCACCAGTCTAACTCATTTCTGGAGCTATATGAGGCCAAAGTGAAACTGAATAAAGGGGGCAATTATGTTTAGTTTTTATGATGTTTTCTCTTAGTTTCTAGAGAGAGAAGCCCCCCTCTCTCTAGAATTAGGGTTTCTAGCTTAGTTTCCTTTTAATTTCAGCACTTTAATTCTTGCTTTAGTGTAGTTTCATTTATGTTTTTATGTTTTATTATCTTTATCTTCTTCATCTCTTTTGTTATTTCCTCTTTTATGTCAATTTTCACGTTATGAACATTTTTGTTATTTTAATTCCAATTAATGCAATTCTATGTTTCCATGTCATTTATTTCTTTCTTTAGTTGTTATTGTCACTTTCTTGCATTTCGTAGTTTAGATTTTATTTTTGATACAATTTAATATTATTTTATTCTCTTGCACACCAAGTGTTTGATAAAATGCTTGGCTTAGTTTTCACTTAAGTTTTCATCACTCTTGGCTTGGAATTGTTGACTTTGGTGATCCTTGAGTCATTGATGTCCATTCATGTTTGATATATTAGAGTAGTTAGTTGATTTGGTCTCCCTTGACTCATTGTGACCCTTAGTGTTGACGTAGGACTTAGGGATTGAAATTAACTATGCCTATTTGACTTATCTTCGATGTAAGGTTGACTAAGTGGGATTAGCTCTTCATAATCATCATGTGTTTGTGGTCAATGGCTAGGATAGGTAACCTTAGCTCTCAATTACTTGCCAAGATGTTTTCTTGCATTTAAAGTTTTATTTCCTTGCATTTACTTGCTTTGACTTTTATTGCTTTGATGTTTAATTTCTTGCATGATTAGTTTTCACACTCTTGATTGAGAAATTGGGTGTTTGGGTGGAATTGAGTTGTGGATGTCCATTCCGCATTGTGTGAGAATAGTTAATTGGTTTGGTTTCCATTGACGCTAGTCTTTCACTAAGTAACTAGTGAGTTGACTAGAACTTATAGATTGAGATCAATAATGCTCTTTTGACTAATTCTCAAGGAGGATTGACTAGGAGAACAGGCTGTTTGAAAATTCCTTAGGTGCTTAATAGGCTCCTGAGCAGGTAAGCCATGAAACTTGGGAATCAAGTTGATTAATGCAGTCTTCAGCTCAAAATCTGCAGCCAGAGTTGGATGATGCACTTGATACGGCTGTAGTCTAAAATCTGGGGCTCCATCTTCCTGGAAAGTAATCCTCCTAGATGCTGCCATGCTATCTGCACGTGAATCAACTGAATCAGTAGTAAAGGAGCTTGATTTGCTCTCAGATGGTGGTTCAGACTCGCCCTCAGATGAGACTGGTGAATCGATAACAATCACTTCACCACCCTCAGAGGCTAACCTACGTCGAGCTTGCCTAATACGTGAAATAGTTCTTTCAATTTCAGGATCAAATACAGCTAAACTCGGATCAGGCAGCGAACGCGTCATTCAATGAAAGAAACATATAGCTCATGGTAATAAAATAAAAATAAAAATAAAATAAAATAAAAAATAAAATATGCAATTAAAATTAAAATATGTACACTAATTAATAATTTAGCACACAATTGCAACTCCCTGGCAATGGCGCCAAAAACTGCTGCGTGGCAGAAGTTAGGCCAATTAAGAGATTATAATATAATAGAACAGCATTGCGAGTATAGCTCTTAACCAGCTAAAATCCGCCTCACCAATTTAAAAGAGTGTCACAAAAATTCAGAATAAAAATACTGGGAGTATGAGTCCCAGGTCGTCTCCCAACGAGTTGCGAGAAAGGATGCTATTTTATTAATTAGGAATTTTCAAGAGAGTTTAAGTTTGGATAACGAGTAATTAAATAATTGTAAATTTAAGCAATAAAAACTAAGAATGATTATTCATATTCTAGATAAAAATCCTTGACTGGGGGAATGATTAATTGGAAGTTCTATCCTTATTGGGGTCTCTTAAGTGTAGTATTAAAAAGGTTACTGTTTTCACTTAGTTAACCCTTACTAAATAAAGAAAAGTTAAGTGATTGAGCTAACTCTTATTCGCAAATCCTAGTTCTCTCCCTTGGGAAGGTCTAGCGTTAGTAAATACAGAACTAGCCAACAACTTCCAATTTAATCATCATTTAAGCCTTCCAACTCAAGTGTCTCCTTTTAATCAACCCCCATATCAAGTATGGATTCTACTCCATTGACATGAATATAATGCTCGTAGAAATATAAAAAGAAGACATAATAAATTGAATAAAATAAAGCTTTGAAAATTAATTAAAGATAAAGTAATCTTTTTCACTAACAATCCATGAAAATAATCCAATTACCACTTTAAACAAGAATTAAGAATATGGAATAAATAAAAAAGCAAGTAAGGAAACAAACTCGAATAGTATCTTCAACGGAGGTAACGACACTTCAATATCCAAAAGCAAAAGCAATAAACTATGAATGTAAAGAGAACTTACAGGAAGAGTAATCCTCACTAAATTCATATCTAAAAACCTAAAACTATCCTAATATGATTATGTGAATGTATGTCTGTATGTGTATTGAGTCTCTGTATGTTCCCTGGCTTTATTCTGTGTTTCTGGGCCAAAAACTGGGTCAAAACCTTGACCGAAATCACCCCCAGCGTTTTCTGTTAATTCTGCAGATTGCGAAGGTCACGTGTATGCGTCGTCCACGTGTGCGCGTCATTTGGCGAATTTCTTTGTCACCCTTACGCATCATCCACGCGTTTGTGTCATTTTTACAGACTCCAATCCACGCGTAAGCGTCAGGCACGCGCACGCGTCGCTGCAATTTTCTCCATTCTGCACGCTCGCGTGAGCCTTGCGTGCGTGTCGGTGTTCGCTGGTCTTCTCCTTAGTTTCTTGTGTTCCTTCCATTTTTGCAAGCTTCCTCTCCATTTTCTAAGCCATTCCTACCCTATAATGCCTGAAATACTTAACACATGGATCACGGCATCGAATGGTATAAAGGAGAATTAAAATATACTAATTAAAGATCTCTAGGAAGCAAGTTTTCAATCATAAAACAATATTAGGAAGGGATTATAAAATCATGCAATTAGTATGAATAAGTGGGTGAAGACTTGATGAAACCACTCAATTAAACACAAGATAAACCATAAAATAGTGGTTTATCAACCTCCCCACACTTAAACATTAGCATGTCCTCATGCTTAGATGAAGGAGATAAAATAAATGAGTAGGGAAAAGTAAGACTCATGCAATGCAACCTATGTATATGAATGCAACTATATGATAAAATGATTTTGTCTACTTAGTTAAAAATAAATAAGTTCTTTAAGACAAAAATAAATCAAATTCCACTAATTTAAATTGTACAGTAAAAACAAGTAAACTTGTAGGAAGACAGCTCATGAAAGCAGGGAACATAGAATTAAGCATTGAACCCTCACTGATGGTGTATGTGCACTCTAGTCACTCCAATGTATAGGGTAATCACTCTACCCTTCTCTAATCATGCTTTCTAAACCTTGTTCTTCACCTAACCAATCAACAAGTATTTACTGCACCAATGCAAACATCATGAGGCTTTTTAAGGTTGTAATGGGGCCAAGGTAAAGGTGAGGTATATATATGGCTAAGTGAGCTATAAATTGAATCCTCGATTAACCTAAGCTCTTACCTATACATATACTCTATACTTTTAAATTCATGCCTAGTTACCCAAGGATTTCCCACTTTTGTATTACATACTCATGCATCAACTCTTCTTTTAACTTTGTATCACACATGCATTGATTTTTTATTGAACTTAACTTAGCATTGGGGTAATTTTGTCCCCTTATTCATTTATCTAATTACTTATTTATTTGAATATTTTTTTATTTTTTTTCCAACGCACATAGATTTATAATTTTTCTTAGTTTCACATGAGTAGGTGCCCAAATACCTAACATTTTATCATGACACATTCCCTTATTAATCCAATGTTCCCACAGTTTCCCACACTTAATTGATACACAATTTCTATCTTAAGCTAACCAAAGATTCAATTCGGGGTATTACCTGTTTTTCTGCTTAAGGCTAGTAGTATGGTAAAATATAGAACAATTGGGATTAAAAGGCTCAAGGTGGCTAACAAAGGTAAATGGAAGGGTAGGCTATTTGGGGTAAGTGAGTTAATAAAATAATGGCCTCAATCATATGCATGCATATAACACAATAAATATTGGACATATAGGATGGAACAAAATATAGATTACAATCATAGATAAGCAAACACATAAGAATAAAATTTTATGGTTAAATAATGTAACCATGTAATTAAGCTCAAATCTCACAGGTTGTGTGTTCTAGCTTTTAACTATGTTCCAATTACAATTTCCAAACAAGTTTAACACAAAAGTTTTGATTTAAATTAGTGAAATTTTTCAAAAATAGGGTCTTAAAAAGAAACTTATTATTTTCTAACCAAATAGAATATGCATGCAAATAACCTATTACTATGTAATTTATCCTATCCTAATAAAAGAAAAATAATTAAATATCCTATTTTATTGGTGTTAAGAAAGAGAAATTACCTTCGGAAGTCAGGTACTGACCGACCTCCCCACACTTAAAGCTTGGCACTGTCCTCAGTGCCATTAGTCAGGAACAAAGGGGGGCTGGTAGCAGCATCTCCACAATTGGGACCGTCATGGCTCCCTGTGATGGTAAATGAAGTGGAGTCTGGGGTGTCTGGGTTTTCTTTAGGTGGGTAGTGACCAACAAGTAGCTCCTTGAGGTATATAAATCGGCGCTTGTTACGGCGCTCCCTTTGCTTTCCTTTCTGGTCAAGCCGGTCTAATCTCTCAAGTATCTGATGGAGCAGTTGGTTTGTTGAAGGTGCTTGTGATGTGGAAGGAGTAGGAATATCTTCGGCTGGGTCTGCAGGCTGGCTAGTAGCGGCTGCTAGAGGTCTGATATACTTCCCGTTAGGGACGACTTGATCATCCCGTAGAATCATGGCCATGGTGTCCCCAGCTCTGTAGAAGACTCCGGCTACTGAGACTAGACCTGAAACCAAGGCGGGAAAAAGTAGGTTGCCTGCAATCTGTACGTGTCCCATAATATGCCAAATGTGTCTTGGTAAATTGAGGTGCTGGTCTGTAAGGATACACCAGAGTAGAACAGCCATGTCTGTAGTGAAGGAGGACTCGTGAGTGCTCAGAAAAACGTAATGGGACATAATCTGTGCCCAAACTCGAGCCTCCAAGGTGAGTTCTGAAGCCAATATGCTCTTCGGTCGAGATCGATGGTATCCATAGATCCATCTGCTGCCAGGCTGTGCTATAACTCTGAGAACGACGTCCTAGTCAAATTGGTATGTCTAGCGTTTGAATGAGGCTACTTGGAATGTGTCCAATCCTTCTGGAGTAGGGGGAAGATCTAAAGCTCGTTGAATGGCCTCTTCTGTTATGGGGACCTGCTTCTGACGGACATAGACATATGGCATGGTTGGCATGTGAAAATTGGAGTAGAATTCAACTACCCCTGAAAAGTTAACCTGCCGTGGCTGTCTCCGTAGGAATCCCCAATGTCTTCGTTCAATTCGCGGCTCAACAAATTTCAACAATGTTGGTCGGGAGGATGAGAAGGTGTTCATTATTATAGTTCCTTTCAGCCAGGATGGGGAACATCTGCTCACAGTAGCAGTTAGTGAACCGCGCAGTGTCTTTTCCTGGAAAGGATTTCTCTTTTTCATCAACCTTGATGATCCTCTTGATTCGCTTTGTTGAGGGCTTTACTGCTGTTGAAGATGGCTCTGCCACTAGTATTCTTTTTGTTCCTTTCCTTGTTGGTGGTTTGGGAGTAGCTTTCTCTTTACCTTTCTTGGTGGCCATCCTGAAAAGGGAAAAAGAAAGTAATATGTAAAGCTAAGGGTTCGAGCAAGGAAGAGGATAGTATAGGTGATAATTAATGCACGATAAAGAAGGATGTCGTTAACACATGGTCATGACTACATGTGAAAAGTTCATCAATGAAAATATAGCAAGTGCATGTGATGGCTATTAAATGCAAGATGTTTATTGGCATGCCGACAAAGGCATGAGTAGCATAGATCAAGCATTAAATGTCCAAGTTAGATTATCAACTCTTTCAAACTAACAATCTGTTTGTATTGACAATTATATTCAATCAATAAAATATAAAAAGGGGTTTTGTGAAAAAACAGGCATTAGAGTAGTAGAATAGAATAATATAATAGAAAATAATGTGGAATGCCATACGGGCTTTTTCACAAACACATAGCATGCATGGTGAATATGTTATTGAAAGTATTAAAGTGAACATGCAAGTAACCCTTTTAAAAAGTAATATTAATTGTCAAACAATTCCACAATAACTCACAAGAAAAATGTAAAAGAAAATAATCACCTAGTTAAATTTCTAACACCAATTAAAGGAATAAAGAAAAAAAGAAAGAAAAAGGAAATATAGATAATGAAAGTAAAAAGAAAAAGAAGAAGAAAACATAAAAATCATAAAGGAAAAGTAAAAGAGTAAAGAAAGAAAGAAAATAACCTTGATAATGGATGTGAAAAATAAGGAATGGGGAAAGTAAAGAGTGAGAAAGAATAAAGAAGGAAGAAGAGAGAAGAAAGAAAAAAGAAGGGGAAGAAAAGATTTGGATTTGGGGAGAAAAGATAAGATATCATGCGCTGATCTCGATAAGCTGTGCGTCGCATTTGACGCGGACGCGTGGAGCACGCGATCGCGTGGTGTGTTATAAGTTCAGGTGACGCGGACGCGTGGGTCACGCGATCGCGTGACCTGATTTGTGCTATTGGCGCGAGTGCAGCTACGCGTACGCACAACTCTCTGTTTTATACGTATTCTGCCAAAAATTTGGGTGACGCGATTGCATGAATGGCCATATTTTGAAAAACGACGCAGACGCGTGGGGCACACATTCGCGTGATAGGGCTTGTGCTTCCAGCACCATTCCAGCCCTACTCCATCATAACTCTTAGCCATACACCTGTTTACCTCGAATTCGCAGGGTCACGCGTGCGCATGGGCGACGCGCACGCGTGGGAGGCTATTTTTCAAAATGACGCGGACGCGTCATTGACGCTTACGCGTGGGCATGCTTGTGCCTAAGGCACTCCTCCAGCCATGCTTCCGCGTGACTCTCTGCTATTTTTCTTCCTGTTTCAAAAGCACCTATGACGCGGACGCGTGCATTTTTTTTTGTTTTTTTATGCAGTATACAAATGCAAATGCAAGCTATATGCAGCTATATGAAGAGATTATGAGAAGAGTCATTAACAAAATTAAAAATAGAATAAAGTAGAATAAAACTAAGACTGAAACTGAACGATCATACCATGGTGGGTTGTCTCCCACCTAGCACTTTGCTTTTACGTCCTTAAGTTCGACGTTCTTCAGGCTCATTTTGCTTCTGTTGATGGGTCTTCCAAGAGAAACACCTGTAGTTCTTTGTGATCCTTAATCTTCTCTCCATGATAAAGCTTTAGGCGATGTCCATTGACCTTGATGAATTTAGAGCTTGAAGGATGACGCAGGTGAAAAACTCCGTATGGCTCTGCCTTTTCTACTCTATAGGGATCTTCCCATCTTGATCTCAGTTTACTTGGCATAAGCCTCAGTCTGGAGTTATAAAGAAGAACTAACTCCCCTGATCTGAACTCTCTCCTTTTTATGTGGTTGTCATGGACAGCCTTCATCTTCTCCTTGTTACGCCTGGAGTTGTCATATGCTTCTAGGCGAAGATTCTCTAATTTTGTTAGTTGTAGCTTTCTTTTAGCACCAGATTCTTCAAAATTCATATTGCATTCCCTTACAGCCAAGAAAGCCTTGTGTTCCACCTCTACTGGAAGGTGGCAAGCCTTTCCGTATACCAAGCGGAAAGGGCTCATCCCAATGGGTGTCTTATACGCTGTTCTATATGCCAAGAGTGCATCTTGTAGCCTGGCAGTCCAGTCTTTCCTATGAGGCTTTACTATCTTCTCTAGGATGCGTTTAATCTCCCTATTAGATACTTCTGCTTGTCCATTGGTCTGGGGATAGTAAGCTGTTGCCACTCTTTGAACTATCCCATGCTTTTTTCAGTAATTCTGTTAGTCTCCTGTTACAAAAGTGAGTGCCTTGATCGCTCACGATTGCTCGTAGTGATCCAAAGTGACAAATAATATAGTTTCTAACAATGGAAACAACAGTGTTAGCATCATCAGTATGGGTAGGAATTGCTTCCACCCATTTAGAAACATAATCTAAAGGTAATAGTATATAAAGGTAACCATTAGAGTTTGGAAATGGACCCATGAAGTCAATGCCCTAAACATAAAAAATTTCACAAAAAAGCATAATCTGTTGAGGCATCTCATCCCTTTTGGATACATTACCAAACCTTTGGCATGGGGAACAAGATTTACAAAATTCAGCAGCATCTTTAAAAAGAGTAGGCCACTAGAATCCACAGTCTAAAATTTTTCTAGCTGTTCTTTGGGGGCCAAAATGTCCTACACTCTCAGAAGAGTGGCATGCCTCTAAAATGGACTAGAATTCTGATTGGGGTACACACTTTCTAATTACCTGGTTAGCACCACACCTCCATAATTTTGGATCATCCCATATATAATATTTGGACTCACTTTTCAGCTTGTCCATTTGATGTTTAGTAAAATTGGGAGGGAAAGTATGGCTAACTAGATAATTAGCTACAGGTGCATACCAAGGAACTACTTCAGATACTTCATGCAAACTATCAAATGGGAAAGTATCATTGCCAGGAGTGGAGTCATCCTTAATGTGCTCAAGGGGACTCAAGTGGTCTACCACTAAATTCTGGTTACCCCTCCTATCCTTAATTTCTAAATCAAATTCTTACAGCAACAGTATCCAACGTTTGGACTCTTTTTTAGCTAATAAATACTTTAGAGCTGCATGGTCCGAGTACACTACTACCTTAGTACCAAGTAAATAGGCTCAGAATTTATCCAGAGAAAAAACAATAGTTAGAAGCTCTTTTTCAGTAGTAGTGTAATTAGACTGAGCAGCATCTAAGGTCTTAGATGCATAAGCAATTACAAAAGGGTCCTTACCTTCGTGTTGGGCCAGCGCCGCTCCTACTGCATGGTTGGAGGCATCACACATAATTTCAAATAGCTGGCTCCAGTCTGGTCCTCTCACAATTGGAGCTTGAATCAGGGCGATCTTCAACTTATCAAATGCTTGCATGCAATCCTCACTGAACTCAAACTCAATATCTTTCTGCAACAGTCTAGATAAAGGTAATGCTACCTTACTGAAGTCCTTAATAAATCTCCTGTAAAAACCTATATGGCCTAGGAATGAACGGACTTCCCTCACAGAGGAGGGGTAAGGTAAACTAGAAATGACATCTACCTTTGCTGGATCTACTGAAATACCAATTTTAGAGACAACATGTCCTAGAACAATCCCTTGTTTTACCATAAAATGACACTTTTCAAAATTCAATACAAGATTTGAACTGACACATCTGTCTAATACTCTAGCTAAGCTATCTAAGCAAAGGTCAAATGAATCACCATATACGCTAAAATCATCCATAAATACTTCCATACAGTTCTCAATAAGATCTGAAAAGATACTCATCATGCATCTTTGGAAAGTAGCCAGTGCATTACATAAGCCAAACGGCATCCTTTTGTATACATACATTCCAAAGGGACATGTAAAAGTAGTCTTCTCCTGATCTTCAGGAGCTATAAGAATTTGAAAGTAGCCTGCATAACCATCTAAAAAGTAGTAATGGGATTTACCTGACAGGCGATTAAGCATCTGATCAATAAATGACAAGGGGTAGTGATCCTTGCGAGTAGCTTGGTTGAGACGCCTATAGTCAATGCAAACCCTCCATGAATTCTGCAGTATAGTTGTCAGAAGCTCTCCATGCTCATTCTTTATTGTTGTGACTCCAGATTTCTTGGGCACCACTTGTACTGGTCTGACCCATTCACTGTCTGAGATGGGGTAAACGATATCTACTTCAAGTAGCCTGGTTACTTCTTTCTTGACAACTTCTAAGATGGTGGGATTCAATCTTCTTTGGGGTTGACGGACATGTTTTGATTCCTCTTCTAAATATATTCTGTGCTCACAAACTTGAGGGCTGATGCCTACTATATCTGCCAA
Source organism: Arachis ipaensis (assembly GCF_059453495.1). Classification (NCBI taxonomy): domain Eukaryota; kingdom Viridiplantae; phylum Streptophyta; class Magnoliopsida; order Fabales; family Fabaceae; genus Arachis; species Arachis ipaensis. Next base: position 62,352,559 of record NC_142441.1, read on the forward strand.
GCTCCATCCAATTGCTTTTTTGTGCTTTCTCAATACACTGAGTAGCTGCTCGTCTTGTTGAGAAGTGAGTTCCCTTGCAATGATAACTGGAAACTTCTGATTATCTTCAAGGTAAGTATACTTGAGGTGTGGAGGAAGGGGCTTCAATTCCAATTTCTGCTCATGGCTAGGTTCTGGATCATTCGGGGCTAGTGGTAATGGTAAAGTGTCGTCATTATGTTCAGATGGTGTCCCCACACTTGGACCTTGCTCTATGTGCTTCTCTTCTACTTCTTCTTGGTGTCGCACTAGAAGATAGAATGATCTTTCGGAGGGTGCTTCATAGCTTCATTTAAATTGAAACTCACTGTTCTTCCATCTATCTCAAAGGAGTATGTTCCTGAGAATGCATCCAGCTTGAACTTTGAAGTCTTCAGGAATGGTCTTCCAAGAAGGATTGATGATGGTCTTCCTGAGTCATTAGGGGGCATTTCCAGGATATAGAAGTCAATGGGAAATGTGAGCCCCTTAATGCTTACTAATACATCTTCAGCAATTCCAACTACTGTAATAATGCTTTTATCTGCTAACACAAAACGAGTTGCCGACCTTTTTAAGGGAGGGAGCCTTAGAGTATCATATATAGACAATGGCGTTATACTAACACACGCTCCTAAGTCACACATTCAATCAGAAAATATTACACCTCTAATGGTACAGTTTGCCATACATGGACCTGGAACACTACATTTTTCAGGTATACCTCCCATTAAAGCAGATATAGAACTACCTAGTTTCTAATTCATTAATTTTATCTTTGTGTATGCATAAATCCTTCAGAAACTTTGCATATTTAGGTACTTGCTGAATAACATCAAAAAGGGGAACAGTTACCTCAACCGTTTTGAAAATTTCTACCATTTTGGGATCAAGTTCCGCTTATTTTCTAGACTTCCTTTCAAGGTTTAGGAATGGGATAGGGATGGCACCACTTGCAGCCTCTGCATCCTTTGGTGCTCCATTCCTTGGCTGAGCCATTTCTTCTTCAACCTTGTCTTGTACTTCATCTTCTTCTTCAGCATCTTCCATTTCAGCATCTTCCACTTCTACTGAGTTTTCAATTTGGGTGTGTTCTATTGGGCTTGGCTCCACCTGATTCCTCTCTAGTAGTGTGGTTCCAGACCTTAAGGTGATGGCATTGATGCCACCCTTGGGATTAGGTAAGGGTTGAGAAGAAATTCTACTGGACCTTAAAGGTTGGTTATTGGAAGTAGGTAATGATTCTATCCGGGCGGCAAGAGCTTGTAAAGTAGCATTCAGACCATTTAGAGTAGAGTTCAGTGTAGTCTGCATATCTTATTGTCCTTGTGTAAGAGAACAAAGCATCTCGTCATTTGATGAGGAAGTAATGTAAGTGATCTGTGGGACTTGTTGTTGGTTATGCTGGGGTCCTTGTAACTGTCTTAGGTGAGGAGCTCTGTAAAGTTGGTTCTGATTCTGCTGTCTGTTGTTGTTATTCCACCTCTGGTTTCTATTATTGTCTCTGTTTCCTCTGTTATAGTTGTCTCTCCAACCATGGTTGAGTTATCTATCCAACTTTGGTTGGAGTTGTTTTACCATCCTTGGTTATAGTTTCCACCTTGGTTGTAGTTGCCGCCTTGTTGATTGTATCCTTGATTCGGGCAGTCATAGAAGTTGTGAGTAGCTGCTACAGTGTTATCTTCTTGTTGGAGCTACGGGCATTCATCAGTATAATGAATATAGTCAGCACATATTCCGCATACTCTTTGTGGAACTAACTGTTGGCTTTGTTGTCGTGATGATGGCTGAGCTTGTTGTTGATTTAACTGTATTTGCTTCAGTAGGTTAGTCATTTCACATATACTCTGTGTAAGAGCAGAGGTCTCAGTGCTAGAGAAAACTTCTGTAATAGCTTTTGAGTGGTTGCTCCTGTGCCTGTGATCCCTAGTAGACTCAGCTAAGTCGCTGATCAGTTGCCATGCTTCATCTGCGGTCTTGTACCTTTTCAGAGAGTCATTACTCGCACCATCTAGTGTAGTTTTATCGCAAGCCTTCATGCCTTAAGTGAAATAGCTGATTAACACTAGACTGTCAATTGTGTGATGGGGGGATTCGTCTAGAAGGTTCTTAAAGCGCTCCCAGTACTTATAAAGAGTTTCTCATTCACCTTGAACAATGTTGGAGATCTCTTTCTTTAGTCTGTCTGTAACTTCAGTCGGAAAGTATTTTTCCAAAAATTCTCTTCTGAGCGTATCCCAGTTGGTAACAGTCGCTTTAGGTTGGGAGTAGTACCACTCCCTTGCCTTTCCCTCAAGAGAAAATGGGAAGGCAGTTAACAGAATATAAGTTTCATTCGCACCGTGACGCCTGATAGTAGAACAGGCTGTCTGAAAATCCCTTAGGTGCTTGATAGGCTCCTGAGTAGGTAAGCCATGAAACTTGGGCATCAAGTTGATTAATGCAGTCTTCAGCTTAAAATCTGCAGCCAGAGTTGGAAGATGCACTTGATATGACTACAGTGTAAAATCTGGGGCTCTAACTTCCTGGAGAGTAATCCTCCTAAGTGCTGCCATGCTATCTGCACGTGAATCAACTGAATCAGTAGTAAAGGAGCTTGTTTCGCTCTCAGATGGCGGTTCAGATTCGCCCTCAGATGAGACTGGTGAATCGATAACATTCACTTCACCACCCTTAGAGGCTAACCTGCGTCGAGCTCGCCAAATACGTGAAATAGTTCTTTCAATTTCAGGATCAAATGCAGCTAAGCTCGGATCAGGCAGCGAACGCGTCATTCAATGAGAGAAACGTATAGCTCATGGTAATAAAATAAAAATAAAAATAAAAATAAAAATAAAAATAAAATATGTACACTAATTAATAATTTATCACACAATTGCAACTCCCCGGCAACGGCGCCAAAAACTGATGCCTGGCAGAAATTAGGCCAATTAAGAGATTATAATATAATAGAACAGCGTTGCGAGTATAGCTGTTAACCAGCTAAAATCTGCCTCACCAATTTAGAAGAGTGTCACAAAAATTCAGAATAAAAATACAGGGAGTATGAGTCCTAGGTCGTCTCCCAACGAGTTGCGAGAAAGGATGCTATTTTATTAATTAAAAATTTTCAAGAGAGTTTAAGTTTGGATAACGAGTAATTAAATAATTGTAAATTTAAGCAATAAAAACTAAGAATGATTATTAATATTCTAGATAAAAATCCTTGACTGGGGGAATGATTAATTGGAAGTTCTATCCTTGTTGGGGTCTCTTAAGTGTAGTATTAAAAGGTTGTTGTTTTCACTTAGTTAACCCTTACTAAATAAAGGAAAGTCAAGTGATTGAGCTAACTCTTATTCGCAAATCCTAGTCCTCTCCCTTGGGAAGGTCTAGCGTTAGTAATTATAGAACTAGCCAACAACTTCTAATTTAACCATCACTTAAGCCTTCCAACTCAAGTGTCTCTTTTTAATCAACCCCCATATCAAGTATGGAGTCTACTCCATTGACATGAATATAATGCTTGTAGAAATATAAAAAGAAGACATAATAAATTGAATAAAATAAAGCTTTGAAAATTAATTAAAGATAAAGTAATCATTTTCACTAACAATCCATGAAAATAATCCAATTACGAATATGGAATAAATAAAAGAGCAAGTAAGGAAACAAACTCGAATAGTATCTTCTATGGAGGTAATGACTCTTCAATATCCAAAAGCAAAAGCAATAAGCTATGAAGGTAAAGAGAACATAGTGGAAGAGTAATCCTCTCTAAATTTAGATCTAAAAACCTAAAACTATCCTAATAAGATTATATGAATGTATCTCTGTGTGTATATTGAGTCTCTGCATGTTTCCTAGATTTATTCTATGTTTCTGGGCCAAAAACTGGGTCAAAACGCGGCCCAAAATCGCCCCTAGCGTTTTCTGTTAATTCTGCAGATCGCAAAGGTCACGCGTGCGCGTCGTCCACGCGTTCGCGTCATTTGTTCAGACTCCAATCCACGCGTACGCGTCAGACACGCGCACGCGTCGCTGCAATTTTCTCCATTCCGTGCGCTCGCGGGAGCCATGCGCGCGCGTCGATGTTCGCAGGTCATCTCCTTAGTTTCTTGTGTTCCTTCCATTTTTTCAAGCTTCCTCTCCATTTTCTAAGACATTCCTACACTATAAAGCCTGAAACACTTAACACATGGATCACGACATCGAATGGTATAAAGTAGAATTAAAATATACTAATTAAAGATCTTTAGGAAGCAAGTTTTCAATCATAAAACAATTTTAGGAAGGGATTATAAAATCATGCAATTAGTATGAATAAGTGGGTGAAGACTTGATGAAACCACTCAATTAAACACAAGATAAACCCTAAAATAGTGGTTTATCAATTAACTAAGGTAAAATAAGATATAACAATTAGAAGCTAAATCCAACTAAAGATGCTCCATTTGAAAAGTATGATCCGGACCATTCACGCTAAATGCCATATTCGGCCTTTTGCGCCCTTGTGAGCAGATGCTCCCCCTTCAATTCTGAGTTCCTGGTGCTAAACGCCAGGCTTGGTGTTTAGTGCCCCAATGGGCAAAGCTCTTCCACGCATTTCTGAGTTGCTAGTGTTAAACGCCCAAGTCCGCGTTTAACGCCAGCTTGGCAACTTCCGACTATTCTCTTTTCTTGCATACAAACTCTGCCAAACCGATCCGAACTTTTCCTAAAATAATTAAAACACCAAAGCAACTCAAAGTAGCATCCAAAGAGGTTTCAAACACTAAAATTTAATTAAAACAGAATAAATTTGTATAAAAAATAAATAGAAAATAGAGAGAAGATGCTCACACATCAAGGATCTCTAGAATGCTCAGTGAGGTGCCTTTCAACCTGCATCTAAAAAACAGTAGAATATGTATGGAATGTGAACTGGGGGTTCTCAGTATGGTAACGGTGCCTGCATAAGTAATATATAAGGTCCTAGAAAAGCCAGAGGAATTCCTAGAACTCCGACAACTCATATCAAAATTAATGTTTATGCTAAACCAGAAACATCGATAATCTATGTAGGGATTCTAGTTATAATCTTACTAGTTACTTTTCGTTTCCTTCACATCCGCTAACCACCATATAGAGCAACCCTCATCACACCTCCGCCATATGAGGGATCTCTTAGTTGCAAAGACATACAATACAATCAAGGAAAACACAAATATGGATAGCAAGTACAGCAGACAGGACAAGTAGCAGTCAATTACAGTTAAACAATTAGGCAAGCCAAAACAAAGCATACTCAAACAAAACATACAAGTGAATATGATGCATGTCTGCCCTATGGCCGATGAGTCTCATTTATTGGTTATATAGCCAACTTGACATGTTCGATAGCGAACCTTGGTCAGGAACACCACAACACGAAGTAAGTGGAATCAACTTGCAACACTTGTATCTTCCCTGCATAACCCGAAGCAAGGTAAACAACCTTAACCCTTTCCTCTTATCCGAGTGGTATTATAATTCTCAATCCAGAGCAAGTGTGACTAAATTCAACCCTAGCATCTTACCTGGAGTCTCGAACCTTTAGCTGGAGCAGATGGACAACACTACTGCCTCTTATCTAGTGTCTCACTCCTCTACCCGAAGCAAGTGGACAACGCGACTACCTCTTATCCGGTGTCTCAAATACTTTAATCAGAGCAAGTGGACAATGCCACTACATCTTACCCGGTGTCTCAACTCTTTACCCAGAGTAAGTAAAAAACACCACTGCATCTTATCCGGTGGTACATCTAAATCAAAATAGAGATGCCTGCTATTTTTTTATGAATTTTTCCATAAGTGTAGCAGTAAATTTTCAAAAGTTGTTATCGAATTCAATTCTAATCCAAATGTAGTAAAATTTAATTTAAGATCAAAAGGGTAAGACCAAATTTGGAAAGAATATAGGAACTTAGTTAATTGGTGATAGAGATGTACATTTAGTTACATGGTGATGTGGAGGCATAATGAAAAGAAAGGAAATGAAAACTAAGGAATGAAATAGATACTTAAGCAAAAAGAAATGAGAAGTAATGAATAGAATAGATACTTGAAAATTGTATGTTGAAAAGGCCCTTGTATCAAACTGCTAATGCAAAAGCACCCGCCTAACTGATAGCCTAAGATTGCTAATGCAGAAATGTTTGCCTAACTGATAGCACCGTTTCTTACTGTGACGCACATTAAAATGTTATTATGATGAGGCCTAACTGACACGGGTAACCGTGATGCCAAGGTATCCTAACTAACATGGGTTCACCCATGACGATACCAACGTGGCTAATTGACACAGTAAAAAACCATATTCAGGGTTCACTCTGAGTAACATCTGGTTGCGAATAGACAACTGACGCATGAGCTCATGGTGTGTGCTAGGAACATGCATGCATCATCTTGTTTGCACATATGAACTTTCTGTAAATTATTTATTGCTATTTCCTAATTGTTTAATCTATTTACTTGTTGTGTATATATTTGTGCCCTGTGTTTTTGTATGTTGTTCTTTTCTGTTTTCACGACAACTTAGAGACAAAGACCTTAGGGTGAAAACGTTAAAGAACAACATACAGGAACACAAGGCACAAATATATACACAACAAGTAAATAGATTAAACAATTAGGAAATAGCAATAAACAATTCATAGAAAGTTCATATGCGCAAACATGATGATGCATGCCTGTTCCTAGCGCAAGCCATGAGTTCATGCGTTGTTAATAAGTGAATATCTTATACCCTTTTCACCTCATTTTCTAGTTGTTTGTAGTAATATTTTATTAATTTTTAGTCTATTTTGGTGTAAAATTCATCTTTTGAATGCTACTTTGAGTTTTTATGTTTTTTCTATGATTTCAGGGAATTTTTGGGCGAAATTGGCAAAGTCTTGTTCAGAGACAAAGAAAAGATAGCAGATGCTGTCAAATCCTGACCTCTGTGCATTCCAACGAGCATATTTTGAGCTACAGAGATCCAATTGGTGCGGTATTAACGACGTTGGAAAGTTAACTTCCAGAGATTTTCAGCAATATATAATAGTCTATACTTCTTTTCCAGAATCACTGCCCAAATTGGCGTTGAACGTCCACATCTGGAGTTCAACGCCCAAAGTTGGAGTTCAACGCCACTCAGGGAGCAAGGAAATAGCACGTTCACCCCTTAATGGGCGTTCAATGCCAGAAGCCCAAGTTGAATACCAGGCATACGAAGCTCATAACCAAAGTGGGCCTAAAGTGGATTTTAGCACTCCTTAGTTTACCTAGTTTTATCTATGTAACTTTTAATTTAAAATAAACATTTTTAGGCTTAGTAATTTCCTATTTAAAGAGGAAATCACTTAGGTTTACACACATAGAGAGACACACAGAAGAATATTATCTTCAGATCTTCTTTGTTTTCTCGGTAAAGCATGAGTAACTAAACCTCCTGTTTAAGGTGAGGAGCTCTGCTTATTCCTATGGATTAATATGATTACTTTTCTATTTTAATATATGTTTCATTCCATTCTAGGATGTATTGTCGTTCTTTATCTAATGAATTTGGGGTGGAACGGAAGTATGACCTTTTTTTCTACATGAGTTCTTGCGAGTCCCTGACCGGATAGTATTGAACTCCTCCTTGAGAATACATCCCCTAAACTGTAAATTGCCTGTGCTAATTAGATAAGTGACATAAAATCCGGTTAGCTTTGAGTGATTGAGGTTTCTCTGGCACTAAGGCTAGAATACAGAGCTTCATTCTCTGATCCAAAAGATATGACCTTGTCAGTGACATTTTAAGTAGTATCAAGCGAGATTGAATTGCGTTGAGCTTCACCTTCGTTCGATTCGAATAACCATTGACCCTGGCCTTTGATGAGAATCAGAGGAGATTAAAAGGGTCCAAGGAATTGTGGTTTAATCACTCACATCTTTGCCATAGAATGAATCATTCACTGTTAATTTAGACAGTAAGAAGTATTAATCCAGAAAGATAAGTATCTCCAAAGACTTAACTGATTTCTCATTATTATTTTTATACCAATTCTTTACTGCTTTTTTATTGTATGTGCCAACAACAACCGCTTTTTTTCTATTTCGCCTGACTAAGTCCAGCAAGATAACTATTGCTTGCTCAATCCAACAATCCTCGTGGGATCAGCCCTCACTCACCTGATGTATTACTTAGACGACCAGGTGCACTTTCCAGTGAAGTTGTGCGAGTTCAAATTTCGTGCACCATGTTTTTGGCGCCATTGCCGGGGATTGTTCGAGATTGATAACTATTGGTTGTCTTGTTGCTTAGATCAGGTACCTTTTACTTGTTTTTCTTTTAATTCTGTTTCTTGTTGAAAATTTTGAACCTTCTTTTTTTATTTTCTTAAAAATTTTTCAAAAAAAAAATCATCTTAGTCATCTCTCTCATTTTCAAACTTTGTTTCAATTTTTAAGTTTGGTGTCCTTTAGTTTGGTTGATTTTTCTTTTCTTGGTTTTCGAAAATTGATCTTGTTTTCTTTCTTGAACTTTTGATTTCTATCTTATTTTTCCTTTTCTTTCTTTTTGATTGAATTTTTTTTAGGTGTTTTTCCTTATTTAAAATTTTTACGTTTGGGGTTTTTCAGTGTTTTTCTTTCTATTTTTTCGAAATTGGTGTTATTTGGTTTCAATTTTTTTTTAAGTTTGGTGTCTTTATAGTGTTTTTCTTTTCTTTTTAACATTCAAAAAAGAAACTTTCTTTTAAAATTTTCGAAAATTTTGCCTATTTTTCTTATCTTGGTTTAAAATTTTATGTTTGGTGTCCAGTCAATAATTTTTTGGATTAATTTAATTTTCTTTAATCTTATCTTTTTTATCTTTCCTAATCTTTTGATCTTTTTCTTTGATTTAAAAATCTTGTTATCTTATCTTTATTTTAAATTCAAATTTTAAAGTTTAGTTTGTCTTTAGTCTTTCTTTCTTTTAATTTTGAATTTCAAAATCTTTATTCAATCTTTTCTCTTTAAAAATTTTCGAAAATCCTCAATAACTTTTCTATCTTTATTTTTAAAATATTTTTAATTAATTGTTACATTATCTTGTTTCTATTTTTAGGTTTGGTGTTTCTTTAGTCTTTCTTTCCTTCAAATTTTAATTTCAAAATCTTTAACTTTTCAAATTAAATCTTATCTTGTTTCTTTCTCTTGACCTTTTCTTCCTAATTTTTGAATTTCAAAATCTTGATTTGACTTTTTCTTCTCTGATTTTCGAAAATCTTATCCTTAAATTCAAAGTTTGATATCTTTTTAATTATTCATTTTCTTTTTCCTTTTTTCGAAAACTCTTTAACTTCCTTCTTTCTCTTTATTTTTGAAAAAAAATTTTAAACTAAAGACACCTTTATTTTCATTTTTTTTATACTTTATCTCATTTGATTTTTTTATTAGGGTTTCTCACAGAGAGCCCTCTATACTCTAACGTAGAGACTCCTATTTTTTCATTTTCTTGGTTTGTTTCTTCTGGTTTATGAGCAGGAATAGGGATAAGGAATCCCTTCTTGATCTTGATCCTGAACATGAGAGGACTTTAACGTGGCAATTGTAACAAGCTCAAGCTAGCAGAGCCAGAGGGAACCTCATAGAATCTCTAGAGCAAGAAGCTGCAGACACAACTATGGCATCCAATCCAGACGCTGGAGGAGACGCAAGGAAGGTCCTTGGCTCTTACGCTGCACCCATATCTGACTTCTATGGGAGCACCATATCCATCCCTACCATTGGTGCAAACAACTTCGAGTTAAAGACTCAACTGGTCACTCTAGTGCAATAGGATTGCCAGTTTTATGGACTCCGGTAGGCGGACCCTAACAAATTCATATCTAATTTCCTGCAGATCTGTGACACTGTCAAGACCAATGGAGTAAATCCAGAGGTTTACAAGCTCATGCTCTTTCCCTTTGCTGTAAGGGACAGAGCAAGGCTATGGCTAGATTTTCAGTCTAAAAAGAGTCTGGATACATGGGAGAAGGTGGTCAATGGAATTTTGACCAAGTTTTATCCACCTTAGAAGCTGAGTAAGCTTAGAGTGGAAGTCTAGACTTTCAGACAGACCTCTACGAAGTGTGGGAGAGGTACAAGCAGCTGATCATGAGATATCCTTCTGACATGATCTTAGAGTGGACCATGCTGGAGATATTCTATGATGGCCTCTCTAAGATGTCCAAAATGTCATTGAACCATTCTGTTGGTGGCTCACTCCACATGAAGAAGACGCCTAAGGAGGCGCAGGAACTCATAGATATGGTTGCCAACAACCAGTATATGTACACTTCTGAGAGAAACCCTGTGAACACTGGAGCTGCTCAGAAGAGAGGAGTCATAGAGGTGGACACATTGGACACCATCTTGGCTCAAAACAAGCTCATGTTCCAGCAAACCAACATGATCTCCCAGCACTTGAGTGGAGTGCAAAGCTCACCTGCCAACTCTCAAGAGGCAACTTATGAAGGAGACGCTGGTGACACCACATGGACCACAATGGAGTAGGCAAACTACATGGAAAACTCCTCTAAAAACTCAAATAACAATCCCTATTCGAATATCTTTAATCAGGAATGGAAGAATCACCCCAACTTCGGCTGCAGAGATTAGCAGAGGCCTCAACAAGGCTTCATCAACAATCAGGGTAGAACGAACCAGAACATGTTCAATAGCAGACTATTCCATCCTCTCATCAATAGATGGAGATTCCCACGTAGAGCCTTTCTGACCTGGCTAATATAGTCTCTAATCTCTCCAAGACCACTCATAGTTTCATGGCAGAAACTAGTTCATCCATTCGGAATTTGGAGATACAGGTAGGTTAGCTGAGCAAGAGGATACCCGAGACTCCCTCCAACACTCTTCCAAGTAACACTAAGGAGAATCCAAAGGAAGAGTGCAAGGCCCTCACTATAGAAGCTGAGGCTGAACCAAAGGAGGAACCTGCTACTGAGGAACTGAAGGAGGACAAGGCTCAAGAGGAGACTTAGAGTGTCACCATGTATGTCCTTATGTAGATGGAGAAGCCTGATGAACAACATTCTCCAAACATGCAACAGGAGCCTGAGGATGAGCAACTTGCTCAGTTTTTGGCAGTTCTCAGGAAGATGCAAGTCAACATCTCTTTTGCAGAGGTGTTGGAGAAGCAACTCCCTCTATGGCCTGTCTGAAAGGCATCATCTCTGATAAGAAGGCCTTGAGAGGAGATGAGACTGTGGTACTGACCAAGAAGTGCAGTGCCCTGGTCCAAAAGATGCTACCTCAAAAAGGTGCCAGACCCCGGGAGTGAATCTCTTATACCCTTTTTCAATTAGAAAATAGCAATAAACAATTCATAGAAAGTTCAAATGCGCAAACATGGTGATGCATGCCTGTTCCTAGCGCAAGCCATGAGCTCATGCTTAGGTGATAAGTGAATATCTTATACTATTTTTCACCTCATTTTCTAGTTATTTTTAGTTATATTTTGTTAAGTTTTAGTATGTTTTAGTGTAAAATTCATCTTTTGGATGCTACTTTAAGTTTTTGTGTTTTTTCTATGATTTCAGGGATTTTTGGGCGAATCTGGCAAAGTCTTGTTCAGAGACGAAGAAAAGATAGCAGGTGTTGTCAAATCTTGACCTTCGTGCATTCCAACGAGCATATCTTGATCTATAGAGATTCAATTGACACAGTCTCAATGTCGTTAGAAAGATAACGTCCAGAGCTTTCCAATAATATACATATCCAGTGAGGGTTCGATGCTCCATTCCTTGTTCCCGGCTTTCATGAGCTTTCTTTTTGCAAGTCTATTTGCACTTTATTTTGAGATTTGAATTAGTGGAATTCATAAGTCATCATGACTACCTTAGCCCTACTTTCTTATATATGTCCTTAGAGATTGATTTACTTTTAACCAAGTAGGTAGAAACATTTAGTTGCATTCATATAGATAGATTGTATTGCATGTTTCATTTAATAAATCCTACCATCCCTCTTCATCCCTTTACAGCTTCTCTTGAGCATAGCATGAGGACATGCTAATGTTTAAGTGTGGGGAGGTTGATAAACCCCATTTTTAGGGTTTATTTTGTGCTAAATTTAGTGGATTTTGTCAACTATTCTCACACTTATTCATACAATTTGCATGGTTTTAAGATTCCATCCTGATTTTGTGTTATGAATGAAAAAATGCTTCCAAGGCCTTAAAATCACTCCTTTTTAATCCTCTCTTATTAGCATTCGATGCCTTGATGTGTTTGTTAAGTGATTTCAGAGATTATAGGGTAGGAATGGCTTAAAGGATAGAAAGGAAGCATGCAAAAGTGGAAGAAACACAAGAAAATGAGGATTTGAGAAGCTGATGCCGATGCGCACGCATGGACGACGTGTGCGCGTGATTGCACCATACTCCGAGCGGCACGTATGCGTGATATGACGCGTACGCGTGACCAATTCATCTCCAAGGCAATGCGTACACGTGGCTGACTGATAAACCCCAATTTTGTGGTTTATATTGTGTAGAATTTGGGGGGTTTTGTCAATATTTTTCACACTTATTCACAAGAATTGCATGGTTTTGTGTTCTCTTCCTAATATTGCTTTAAAATGGAAAACATGCTTCTTTTGCCTTAGAATTCCTATATTTTGATCTTCTTTTATTACCATTGGATACCGTAATGTGTTTGTAGAGTGATTTCATAATTTATAGGGCAAGAATTTCCTAGAAGAGAGAAAGAACCATACACAAGAGGAAAGAACATGAAGATTTGGATTTTGGAAATTTTAGCATGGGGGCACACACGCACTTCGCGTGCACGTGTGGATGTGGATAGCTGGAAGCAGCGTGCGAAGTTCAACGCATCCGCGCGGATTATAGAAATCCCCACCAACGGGCACGCGTGCATGGCGCACACGCACGATAAGCTGCACGTGACCTCATTAATGGAAATCGTGCTTGGTAATTTCTGAGGCTCAAAAGGCCCAAATTCAAGCTGGTTCTGCATGGAAAAGACCCAAGGATGCTAGGGGGAAAGGGGAGGATCATTCATTCACACTTAGATACAATTTTTAGCTAGTTTTTAGTTTTGGTTCTTCTAGAGGGAGAAACCCTTGTTCCTCTCTAGATCTAGTTTGATTTGATCTTCTCTTGTGAATTCTGAATCGGATCTTGTTGAATTCTAGTTTTGATTACTTAATTTGAATTACCTAGTATAATTTTGTTAGATCTTGTGTTAGATTTATGTTTTCTTGCCAATTGTTACTTCTACCCATTCCATGAATCTTGTGGATCTTTAGTTGTTAATGCTACATTGATGATTTCCATGGTTAATTGTGTTGTTTGAGTGATTGTATATTGATAATTCTTAGTGGGTACTTGTTAATTTCAATTTAGTTGCATTTTGAATATGTCTTTTAGTAATGCTTACCATGTGTTTGATGAAATGTTTCCTTTGATTATGGAGTAGTTTTCTTTACTCTTGGCCTAAGCTAAGGGAATGGAGTGACTTTGAGTCTTTGAGTCTCATTGAATTGGTGATTTGAGAACCCTTGGTGATCAATTTGATGCCTATTGACACTAACCCACTAATAATCTAATTAGTAGATAGGTTGGGACTTATGGGTTGATGTGATCAAACCTATTTGACGTACTTCAAGCTTAGGAGTAGACACTACGTACTCAAGGCTTTTGGGAAGTAGACATAATGGGTTGGTACCTCATAATTATCAATATTTGGTATGAAGACAAGGATGGCGATCTCAATTCCCATGCCTAGCCAAGAGTTGCTTTTATTATTCATACATGAAAACCAAAATTTCAATTGCTTAATTCTAGTCATAGTTACTTGTTAGTTTTAGATTAGAATTATATTACTTGTCCTCTTATTAGTTTGAATTACTCATACCTTGCTTTAGCTAATTGAGTTAATTTCTTGTATCTTAAGAATTCTTGTTTGATTGGGTCTCTTAGTTTAATTTCTTGCCCATAACTTGCAACCCCAGAATTCTAACCAATGTTAAAGCGCATGTTTGCCCATTCCTTGTGAGATGACCCGAGGTTTGAATACTTCGGTTACTTTTATTGGGGTTGAACTTGTGACAACTAATTCCTTCGAAATTTGATTCGCGGATTATTTGTCGGTTGAGGGTTATACTTGCAACGTGAAAATCTTGTGAAATTCCTTACCGATGGTATTCCTCCCATCAAATTTTTGGCGTCGTTGCCGGGAAATGGTTACAACATATGCCTTGATATTGGTTATGTGAATATGTGAATAGTGTAGATAGTTTACTTGCTTTCAATACTTAGCTATAGTTTAGATTTCTGTTGTATGTGTGCTATGACTCCCAAGTTTGATGACTCGGTCTCAACCGAATTCTAGCTTAGCCGAGTTTGACCCTGAGATTGAAAGAACTTTGCTACACACACGGCAAGCTAGACGGCGGTTGGACTATACGGCTAGTACTTCGGCCTCTCTTGAGGAACAAACCGAATCACTAGACAATACCGAGAGTGACTTGGAGTCCGCTACTTCCTATTCTTCTGTTGGCATTACTAATACATCTTTGCATCCTACAGGTGAACCATACATGGCAGAGACACGATGGATCACTTTGCATGAGCAAGGGGCTCCAGATATCATACTTCAACCTTTGCAAGCGAGGTATCCCAACCTTGATGCAAACTTTGAGTTGAAGAGTAGCCTGATAAATCTACTTCCTAAGTATCATGGGTTGCCAGGTCAAGACCCCATCCGACATCTAAGAGATTTTCAAGTTGCTTGTTCTACGGGTTGACGGCATGGAGCCGACAAGGTGGCTATTATGGTTTTTGCCTTCCCTTTCTCTCTTGAAGGGCAAGCAAAGACATGGTTTTATTCGCAACCGGATGAGATTGTGACGAATTGGAATTTCTTGAGAAGAGAGTTTCTAGATAAATTTTTCCCACCGGAGAAGATCGACTACATCCAGAAGGAGATCATGGGTATAATGCAAAAGGACCAAGAGAGTTTGTATGAGTATTGGACTCGGTTCAAGAGGCTATTAGAATCTTGTCCACACCATGGATTGAACACTCACTTGCTCATTAGTTACTTCATCGGAGGTCTTTGTGCGAAAGATAGAAGATTGCTCACCGCTTCTAGTGGTAGTTCCCTTTCAAAAAACAAGACAGAAGGAGAAGCTTGGAGCTTGATAAATGATGTTGCCGAGGCTACACAACATGTAAGGGTGAGAAGTAATCCTCTCAAGGGCTTGGTAGAACCATTCCGAAGCAAGCTTGACCAAGGTGCTTGGGGATATGACCACTATCCTTACACAAATACAAAAAGATCAAAAGGAATACTACTCCATCCAAGCCATGCAAGCCCCACCCCAAGTTGCTCAACTTGAAGGCCCTCCTAGAATTTGTGGGTTGTGCTCTAGCACCACAAATTACACCGATCAATGTCATTAAATTCAAGAGGAGCATGCCCTTGTCATGGCCAATGTGAATTACAACAACCGTCCAACCTATCCTTCTCAAGGCCAAAATAACTAATCTCAAAGTAGTAACCAAAATCAACGGTGGATGGATAACGCACAAGGGAGCAATCAAAACTAAACATGGAACAACTCTTCTTCTCACTATAACAACAACCAATCTCTATCTCAATACCACCATAACAACAACAACTACCAAGCCAACCAAAATCACCACAACCAAAACCAAAACAACTATACCAAATACCAAGCACCACATCACAGACAATAATCCAAGCAAGCCTCTTCATCTTCCAACAATCAAGTTGATGAGCTTAGAGCTACTATGGAGAAACAAGAGGAGAACAACAAGGCTCAATTCAATACCTTGAATGCATAATATGGCAACTTGAATGCACAATAAGGTAACATGAGTGCTTAACTAGCCAATCTCACTGACATGATCTCAAGGTTGTCCATGTCCTCCCCCTCCAACAACAACACCAACCAACCCACAAGCTCTTCTAACCTTCCATCCCAACCCCTTCCAAACCCCAAAGGTGGTCTCAATGCCATCACTCTACGGTCGGGGACTACATTGGAGGAGATACCTCCTAGGGTCATGGAAGACATTCATAAGGAAGAAGTGGTCGTTGAAAGTCCGCATGAAGAAGAGGAGGTAGACAAAAGGCATGAGGAAGAAGGAGTAAGCCTTAAGGAACCCAAGAGGAAAGCTATAGTGGATGAGTCCATTCCTATCCCATTCCCTTCCATGGTGAAGAAAGCAAAGAAAATTTGAGGTAACCATACCACTTCTTGATGCTATCCAACAAATTCTGAAGTATGCAAAATTTTTGAAAGACTTGTGTACACATAAGGATGGGATAGGAGAGTTGGAGACATTATCCTTGGGTAGTTCAATATCTTCCTTGATAGAGCCAATTCCAAAAAAATGTGGTGACCCTAGACCTTGTTTGGTGTCTTGTCGTATTAGTGGGTGCACTTTTCATGACTCTATGTGTGATCTAGGGGCTTGCGTAAGCATCATGCCGCTTTCTATCTTTGTGCTGTTGAATTTAGCCCCAATAAATAAGTCGGCGGCGAAGTTTTCCTTAGCCGATAAAATTGTGATCACTGTGATGGGAAAAGCAGAAGATGTACTTGTGTCGATCAAGGACTTGGTCTTTCCGGTTGACTTTTACATCCTTGAAATGCCTCCAACAGAAAATAGAAGCTCATCCTCCGTTCTACTTGGTAGACCCTTCCTTAAGACCTCTAAATTCAAGTTAGATGCCTTCACCGGCACATATTACTTTGAGGTTGGAGACAAGACTATCAAGTTCAATTTGGAAGAAGCCATGAAGCACCCTCTCGAAGAGTATTCCATTCTCTGATGTGACGTAATCGATGAAGTGGTAGTGAAAGTGCGAAACGAAGACCACAACAAGTTATGCTACCCTATTGTTGAAGAGACGGATGACCAAGAGGGTGAACAAGAGAAAGTTATTGAGAATGAACTTCGTGAGCTGGATGAAAAGGAACCTCAGCTTGAGGCAAAGAGTGAACTGAAGCCTCTTCTATCTCATTTGAAGTATGCTTTCTTAGAGGATGATAAACCATTAATTTATGGTTTATATTGTGTTTAATGGTGTGGTTTTATCAACTCTTTATCCACTTATTCATTAAAAAAAGTATGCATTTATAATTCCTTCCTAAAAATGCTTTATGGTTGAAAACTTGCTTCCTAGAGACTTTTAATTATGTATTTTAATTCTCCTTTATTCCATTCGATGCCATGATTTGTGTGTTAAGTGTTTCAGGCTTTATAGGGCATGAATGAGTTGGAGATTGGAAAGGAAGCTTGCAAAAATGGAAGGAACACAAGAAATTGAAGAGATGACCAGCGAGAAGTGACACGGACGCATGGCTCACGCAGCCACGCGATATAGAGGAAATTGCAGTGATGCAAACGCATGGCTCACACGACCGCGCGGATTGGAAACTACATCAGTGACGCGAAGGCGTGGATGACGCGCACGCGTGGCGAAGCAAATGCTGAATGACGCGTCCGCATGAATGACGCGATCGCGTGACATGCGCGATCTGTATAATCTGCAGAATTTGCTGGGGGCGATTTTGGGTCCTGTTTTGACCCAGTTTTTGGCCCAGAAAAGCAGACTAGAGCCAAGGAACATACAAAAACGAGGGAGAACATAGTTTTTAGGAATTCAATTATTATTGAGAAGAGTTATTGCCTCAGCAAGACTTCGTCATTCTAGTTCGTTCTCTTTACTTGTCTCTTACTCTTCCATGTCCTTAATTTACTCAATTTTACTATTGGATTATTTTAGAATTTATTAATACAAGAATTACTTTTATTTTTAATTGATTTCTTTGATTATTATTTATCACGTCTTTCTTTAATTCCCTTTCCTATGTTATGAATTCTGCATTCACGATGAGCGAGTAGTTTCATAACTTGATTGGGAGTTGATTGAAAGGAAAACCTTGAGTTGGAATGCTTAAAAGAAAAATTGTAATTGGGTTTATTGTTGGATTGCCCTCTAGTCACTACCACCAATCCCTTTCAATTAAGTGGATTGGAACTTGCGAATAGAAATAGCATTCCAACTTGTTTGACTTTTCCTTACCTAGTAAAGGATAACTAAACAGAACAACCTTCAACTATCAATTAATCTTGAGAGTACTCCAACAAGAATAGGGCTTCCAGCTAATCTACTCTCAGTCAAGGCTTTTATTTAAATCACATAAATTCTCTAATTTAATTTCCTGTTCATCAACTCAATTCATTTTTTAAAACATCTGATTAATAAAATAGCACACCTTTCTGCAACTCGTTGGGAGACGACCTGGGATTCATACTCCCAGTATTTTAATTTTAATTTTTGTGACAACCTTTCTAAATTGATAGGCAGATTTCTGGTTGGTTGAGAACTATACTTGCAACGCATATCTTATAACAATTCTTAACTTGCCAATTTCTACCATGTCAGAGGACAACCAAAGGTTTCCGGCCATTATTGCTAGTGAGCTTTCTAGTGAAGAAAAAAGAAAGCTCCTAAATGTTCTAAGAAAGTACAAGAAGGCAATTGGTTGGAGCCTAGCCGATATTGTGGGGATTGACCCCCGCAAGTGCATGCATCGTATATTTCTCCAAGAGGGAGCTCGGCCGGTTAGGCAACCGCAAAGGAGGCTCAACCCAACCATCCTTGATGTGGTAAAGAAGGAGGTCACTAGGCTACTTGATGCGGGTATCATATACCCAATTTCTGACAATGAGTGGGTGGGCCCGGTCCAGGTTGTTCCAAAGAAATCGGGCATCACTGCGGTTAAAAAGGATGATGGTGAAGTGGTCACCAAGAGAGTATAAAATGCGTGGCGAGTGTGCATCGATTATAGAAGATTGAACGCCGCTACAAGGAAGGACCACCACCCTTTGCCCTTTATCGACCAGATGTTGGACCGTTTGGCGAGTAAATCCCATTATTGCTTTCTTGATGGATTTACTGGTTACTTCCAGATTCACATTGCTCCTGAAGATCAGGAAAAGACCACATTCACTTGTCCTTTTGGCACCTTTGCCTCCAAAAGGATGCTATTCGGACTATGCAATGCACCTGCTACTTTTCAGCAGTGTATGACAAGTGTCTTTTCCGATCTGATGGAGAATTGTCTGGAAGTATTTATGGATGACTTCAGTGTTTATGGAACTTCATTTGATTGTTGCTTAGAAAACTTGGCCAAGGTCTTAGCTAGATGTGTTGACACTAACCTTGTCTTGAACTTTGAAAAATGTCACTTTATTTTAAGACAAGGTATAGAGTTGGGGCATGTAGTATCTAGTGAAGGCATTTCTGTAGACCCGGTCAAGGGCGATGTTATCACCACTTTACCTTACCACTCATCTGTGAGGGAGGTCCGCTCGTTTTTGGGACATGCATGATTTTACAGGCGCTTCATTAAGGATTTCAGCAAGATTGCTTTGCCCTTGTCACGCCTACTACAAAAAGATGTGGACTTTGAGTTTGACAGTGCATGTGTGAGTGCATTTGAAGAGCTAAGGAGATTTCTTACCACAGCACCAATTGTCCGAGGCCCTAACTGGACACAGCCATTTGAGATAATGTGCGATGCGTCAAACCATGCTGTAGGTGCCGCGCTTGCACAGTGCGATGGTAAACTTCCTTATGTCATTGCTTACTCTTCCAAAACATTGGATGCAGCACAATCCAACAATACCACCACAGAAAAGGAACTCCTAGCTATTGTTCATACTTTAGATAAATTCAGATCTTACTTGCTAGGGTCCAAGATAGTGGTATACACGGATCATGCAGCTTTGAAGTACTTATTGACAAAGAATGAGTCAAAACCTAGACTCATACGTTGGATCTTGCTTTTGCGAGAATTCGACATTGAGATTAGGGATCGAAGTAGATCTCAAAACTTGGTTGCAGATCATTTAAGCTGCCTTGAGAATTTAAAATTTGACCCATTTTCGATCGATGACTCATTCCCATTGGATAGTTTGCATGCTGTGTCAGATAGCTTTCCTTGGTTTGCACCAATGGCGAACTACTTGGTTGCAAAAATATTCCCTCCTAACTTTTCTAAAAACCAAAGGGACAAGTTGAGGAGTGACTCGAAATACTACATTTGGGATGACCCTCACTTGTGGAAGAGGGGAGTGGACCAAGTAATTCGAAGATGTGTCCCGGAATCTGAAATTCAATCCATTCTTGAAGCTTGCCATTCGTCCAAATGTGGTGGCCACTGGTGCGGAATTTATAACCCACAAACTAACCGGCAAGTGCACCAGGTCGTACCAAGTAATACCTCAGGTGAGTGAGGATCGATCCCATGAGGATTGATGGACTAAGCAACAATGGTTGATTAAATTACTTAGTTAGGCAAATAGAAAATGGTGTTTAAAGGTTCAAAAGCATTAACAGTAAATTCAGAAAATTTATAAAGCAAGCAGTAAACAGGTTGTGAATATATGTATGGGGAAAACAGCTAAGGCTTCAGAGATATCTATTTTCCGGATTGACTTTTCTTACTAACTATTTTAATCATACAAGATTCAATTCATGGCAAACTATATATAAGTAAGCCCTAATTCCTTAGACCTTCTTAGTCTACTCTAACTTTCATCAACCGCCAATTCCTTGGTCACTTAATTCCAATTAGAGGATGAAGTTCAATTCTAGTTTATGTGCCACAGAAACTCTAATTACCCAAATATAAAAGGATTATATGTCACGTATCCTGTTAAGTCCAGATAATTAGAAGTTTAGGAGAAATTGTTTTCAAGCTGTTGTTCAAGTAAAGAGCTTTTCCAAGTTATACAAGAACTCAATTAGAAAAAGGGTCATACTTTCGTTCCACCCAAATTCATAAAATAAAGAACAAAAATAATTCTTGAAATATAAATCAGTACATGAATTAAAATAGAAAAACAATAGTATCAATCCATACAATAGACAGAGCTCCTAACCTTAACAGTGGAGGTTTAGTTGCTCATGGTTCAGAGAGAAAACTAGGATTCTGAAAAACTGTAAAGTGCGAAATGAGATAGAAGAGAAGAGAAGAGAGCCCGAAATGGTTATTCTTTTCCCTTTTATATCTAATCCTAATTAATGTAAAATATATTTCCTAAAACTAAAATAATATTTTTTCCTATTTTAAAATAAAATACAAATTTAATCAAAATTAATTTGTCTTCATGCGCAGCTTGTATGGAAGCCTGGGGACCACTTTGATATTTAGGATCCACGCTGAACTTGGAAATTTCCATGTTCAGCATGGAGGAGGCAGCAGCGTTTTGTTTGTTTCCCTTTGAGTCCATGCTGAACTTGGCTTTTTCCAAGTTCACCGTGGGATGTGGTGCGTGCTTCCCTGGTAGCTTTCAAGTTCCACGATGAACTTGGCAGGGGCCAAGTTTAACGTAGAGGAGGCAGAGGTTGCTGGAGAAGAAGTATGCACTATTATATATCGTTGGAAAGCCCTGGAAGTTAGCTTTCCAATGCTGCTAAAATCACATCAATGGGACCTCTGTAGCTCAAGTTATTTCTGTTTGAGTGCAAGCAGGTCAGGATTGACAGCATCATTCGCTTTCTCCCTTTTCTACTATAAAACTCCGTCAAATCCATCCAGATGCTACCTGAAATAAATAGAATTGTGCATAACTCAAAGTAGCATCCATAGTGGCCAAAAGATATTTAAATTTTGATTAAACTTAGCAATTCAAGTGCAAATTCACAAGGAAAAGATAGATAAGATGCTCACACATCAGCTACTTTGGCCCACAGAGGAAAGCTAAAAAGGTGTTGGATTGTGCATTCTGGTGGCCAACCTTATTCAAGGATGCCAACCAGTTCTGTGTGTCTTGCCATTAGTGTCAGAAGTCGGGAAATACGTCCCAAAGGGATGAGATGCCGCAGCAACCTATGTTGTTCTGTGAGATATTTGATGCATGGGCATTGACTTTATGGGACCGTTTCCCAACTCAAGTGGGTATCTATATATTCTGTTAGCGGTTGACTACGTGTCAAAGTGGGTAGAAGCAATACCTACCCGCCTTGATGACGCCAATACCGTCATTTCTTTTATTAGAAATAACATTGTATGCCGTTAATGGGTCGCCACGAGCAATCGTGAGCGACCAAGGATCCTACTTTTGTAACAGGAAAGTAGAGGCACTGCTTAAGTGCTATGGGGTATTGCATAAGGTTGCCAATGCTTATCACCCACAAACCAATGGACAAGCAGAAGTGTCCAACCGGGAGATTAAGAGAATTTTAGAGAAAGTGGTAAATCCACAAAGGAAGGATTGGAGCCTCCGGCTTGGAGATGGACTATGGGCGTATAGGACGGCCTACAAGACCTGGTTAGGGTGAGTCCTTTCTGGATCGTCTATGGTAAGGCATGCCACCTTCCGGTGGAGATTGAGCATAAAGCCTATTGGGCGATAAAGCAATCTAACATGGATTTCACCAAGGCAGGTGTGGCCAGAAAATTACAACTAGAGGAGCTTGAGTGTTTGAGGATGGAGACATATGAGAATACCCTACGCGCGCGCGTCGGCTGTGCAATCTGGACTCCCTGGTACAAAAACCAGAGAGTTGTGCCATATTTGTGCCTATTCTGTGCCCGCGAATGACGCGCAGGCGTACTTCATGCATCCGCGCCGGTCACCAACTTCATCAGGAACGCGCCCGCACACTGTGCGCGTCTGCGCCGCCTGTGCTGCATGCTAACTCTGGTACAAAAACCCGAGAGTTAGGCCTACTTTGTGCCAACTCTGTGCAAGGAGCACCGCTGCCTTCACGCGTATGCGCGCTTGATGCGTACGTGCCCCTCGCTCAACTCTCATCGACGCGCAAGTGCACTGTGCGTGCGCGTCGATCGTGCGACCCAGTTTTAAACCTGGCGCGCCCTGTCTCTCCCCTTTTTCTCACCTTCTTTCTTGTTTCCTTTCTTCTTCTTTCTCCGTCACCTCTCCTCTCTTCTTCCTTTTCCATAATCCACCACCGTCTCTGGCCACCCACCGGCGACCACCACCACCTCCAGTGGCACCACATCTCTTCTCTCTCTTTCTCATTTTCACAAAAAGAAAACTCCACCTTGTTCTTTTACACTTCTCAAGGTTCTACTTCTTCTATACCTCATCTCTTACTCTCTTTGCATAATCTCTTCTTCTAGTTACACGTTTCTTTTTGTTGATTCTCTTAATTTCTCTTTTAGTTGCATGATTATACTACTTGCTTTTTGCTTGTTTTTTTTTTCTTTTCTTGATTTTCCATGGACGTTGGAATTGAGTTTTAATTTGCTTTGATAGATCTTCTTGTTGTCTTTCATTATCTTTGTAAGTAGGTGATGTTGTGTGATGATTGATATTTCATTTTGGGCCTCTGATTGGTTGAGTATCTCATAATTTCTCATTGCTTGATAACTGCATGCCAAGTGTTCGAGGAAATGCACGAATGACGTTTTTGGTTTATTTTAGTCATATACCTTTAATTTGGTGCTTCCTCCTCATTCACTTGCTCTCTTCTAAGTACATTGAGTCTACTTTGCTTTATGCTTGCTAATTAGATACTTATTGAACATGACTTGTTCTTTGTTATGGATGCTTGAGATTATTCTTCTCATGCCATATTGCATGCTTTAACTCACTCTTGCATCCCATGCCAAGTGTTGTGACCCATGCCTCTATAATTATTTTGTTGCACAATTTCTTTTGGGCATTAACTTTCACTTGCATGTTTTTGTTAAGATGATTCTTTGGGTTTAATGCTTTCCCTCCTTCCCTTCCTTTTTCAGGATGGCCACCAAGAAAGGCAAGGAGAAAGCTTCAAGGAAACCAGCCACAAAGAGAGCACCTCAAAAGTCAAACTCCAAGGTGCACCCTACATTAGGAGCCAAACCCCTAACTAAGAAGGCGAAGGCACCCACTCCTATTGATGAAAACGAGAAGAGCAAACCAGCAAAGGATTCTTCAAGGTTCCCCAACCGCTTTTGTGAACTTGTGTTCCCCACCATGGTTGAGAGGAATTATCATGCCAAGCATCTACTTGCCCCACCGGACATGGTTGCTTATTGTATTCTGCCCCGCATTGAACGGCGAGGATGGGAGTTTCTTCTGAGGAAACCACATGAGGTCAACCTCTCATGGGTGGTAGAGTTCTACACTAACTACCATCTTCTCTCTCTTCAATCGGTATACGTGCACCGGAAGCAAGTCCCAATTTCAGAAGAGGCTATTAAGCAAGTGCTTAGTGTCCTAATGGTACCAAGTGCAATGGATGGCTACCAAGAGGTCTTACGTCAGCGAGAATAGTTTGGGTTTGATTGGGACTCGATTCTCCGAGTCATTACTGAACCAGAGACATTTTGGACCCAAGGTCGACTCCAGATGCGGCCCAAGTCCATTGACGCATGTTCCCTCACTGTAGAAGCTAGAGCTTGGGCCCAGATCCTATCCCACTATGTGTTACCTAGCACCCACAAGTCGTCCTTCACGGCGGATCTCGCCTTGCTTTTTTGGTGTGTTCTCACGGAGAGACCAGTAAACATTCTGCTTCTTATCAAGCAAGTGATGGGTCAAGTCCACACCTGGGGTAATTTTCCATTTCCAGCATTGGTGTCTGATTTAGTTGCTACTGCGGGTATTCCTTGGGAAGCCATGGACACGAAAGCTATAATTCTGGCTAAGGGCGACGTTGTCCCAAGCAGAAAATACTTACAGCTCCTATGAACAACCCAAGCCTTGACATAGCCCCTCAACCTACTATTCCTTCTGCCTCATCATCACCATGGCAAAGATCCACCCGTCAAAGGATAGAAGATCTACACTAGAAGATTGATAGATATGAGTGGCGCAACCAACGCCGATACACTTACATCAAGAAGCTCTTGCGTTGTGTTACCCCTAGCATGGAGGAACCCGAGATATTCACGTCCACCTCAAACCCAAGTGATGAGAGCTCTGATGAAGGGGGTAGTGAAGGTTCCGGTCCCGACCATCCTTTGCGCATTGTTGGTAGCACGGAAGACCGTGCTAAATTCTAAGTATGGGGAGGTCGTTCGACCGATCTCCATGGGTAACAATCTCTTCCTTTCAACACCCATGGATTTATCTTTTGCTTAGTAGTTAGTACATTGCATGTATAGTTAGTCTTGCTTATAAATACCCTTTGCATGATAGTTAGTCTCTATAGAGTTACTTGGTCAAAATAATGACTTCTTCCCCAAGAAATTGTATTTTTGGAGTACCGTACTGGTGCACGAAATTGTGATCCTTAACAACGGCGCCAAAAATTGTATACGCACGTTCATAATCTTAGTTCTTTGTCACAACTTCACACAACTAACCAGCAAGTGCACTGGGTCGTCCAAGTAATAAACCTTACGTGAGTAAGGGTCGATCCCACGGAGATTGTCGGCTTGAAGCAAGCTATGGTCACCTTGTAAATCTCAGTCAGGCAGATTCAAATGGTTATAGAGTTTTAATAATTAAAAGATAAATAAAACGTAAAATAAAGATAGGGGTACTTATGTAATTCATTGGTGAGAATTTCAGATAAGCGTACAGAGATGCTTTCGTTCCTCTTGAACCTCTGCTTTCCTGCTGTCTTCATCCAATCATTCCCACTCCTTTCTATGGCAAGCTTTATGTAGGGCATCACCGTTGTCAATGGCTACCTCCCATCCTCTCAGTGAAAATGGTCTAAGATGCGCTGTCACCGCACGGCTATTCATCTGTCGGTTCTCGATCATATTGGAATAGGATTCAGTAATCCTTTTGCGTCTGTCACTACGCCCAACACTCGCGAGTTTGAAGCTCGTCACAGCCATCCCTTCCCGGATCCTACTCGGAATACTACAGACAAGGTTTAGACTTTCCGGACCTCAAGAATGGCCGCCAATAGTTCTAGCCAATACCACGAAGACTCTGATCTCACGATCAGAAGGCTAAGAGATACACATTCAAGCTTGTTTGCATGTAGAACGGAAGTGTTTGTCAGGCACGCGTTCATAAGTTAGAATGACGATGAGCGTCACATAATCATCACATTCATCATGTTCTTGTGTGTGAATGAATATCTTAGAGAAGAAATAGACTCGAATTGAATAGAAAAATAGTAGTACTTTGCATTAATTCATGAGGAACAGCAGAGATCCACACCTTAATCTATGGTGTGTAGAAACTCTACCGTTGAAAATACATAAGAACAAGGTCCAGGCAAGGCCGAATGCCCAGCCCCCATAAAGATCTAAGATAGCATAAAACTAATCAAAAGAACTCTCTTAACATGATAGTAAAAAGTTCTATTTATACTAAACTAGGTACTAGGGTTATAGAAATTAGTAAATGATGCAGAAATTCACTTCCGGGCCCACTTGGTATGTGCTTGGGCTGAGCATTGAAGCTTTCACGTGTAGAGGTCTTCCTTGGAGTTAAACGCTAGTTTGTAACCTGTTTCTGGGGTTTAACTCTGCTTTGCAACCTGTTTCTGGCATTTAACTCCATAATATGGCAGAGAGCTGGGATTGAACGCTAGTTTGCGTCTTCTAAACTCGGGCAAAGTATGGACTATTATATATTGCTGGAAAGCCCTGGATGTATACTTTCCAACGCAATTCAGCGCGTGCCATTTGGACTTCTGTAGCTACAGAAAATCCACTTTAAGTGCAGGGAGGTTAGAATCCAACAGCATCTGCAGTCCTTCTTCAACCTCTGAATCTGATTTTTGCTCAAGTCCCTCAATTTCAACCAGAAATTACCTGAAATCATAGAAAAACACACAAACTCATAGTAAAGTCCAAAAATGTGATTTTTAATTAAAAACTACTAAAAATATACTAAAAACTAATCAAATCATACTGAAAACTATGTAAAAACAATGCCAAAAAGCGTATAAATTATCCGCTCATCACAACACCAAACTTAAATTGTTGCTTGTTCCCAAGCAACTGAAAATCAAATAGGATAAAAAGAAGAGAATATACTTTAAATTCCAAAATATCAATGAAACTTAGCTCCAATCAGATGAGCGGGACTAGTAGCTTTTTGCCTCTTGAATAGTTTTGGCATCTCACTTTATCCATTGAAGTTCAGAATGATTGGCATCTATAGGAACTTAGAATTTAGATAGTGTTATTGATTCTCCTAGTTCAGTATGTTGATTCTTGAACACAGCTACTTTATGAGTCTTGGCCGTGGCCCTAAGCACTTTGTTTTCCAGTATTACCACTGGATACATAAATGCCACAGACACATAATTGGGTGAACCTTTTCAGATTGTGACTCAGCTTTGCTAAAGTCCCCAATTAGAGGTGTCCAGGGTTCTTAAGCACACTCTTATTTTTGCTTTCGACCTCGACTTTAACCGCCTAGTCTCAAGTTTTCACTTGACACCTTCACGCCACAAGCACATGGTTAGGGACAGCTTAGTTTAGCCGCTTAGGCCAGGATTTTATTCCTTTAGGCCCTCCTATCCACTGATGCTCAAAGCCTTGGATCCTTTTTATTACTCTTGCCTTTTAGTTTTAAGGGCTGTTGGCTTTTTTGCTCTTGCCTTTTGGTTTAAAGAGCTTTTGGCTTTTTCTGCTTGCCTTTTCTTTTTTTTTCGCCATTTTTTTCTTTTCTCTTTTTTTTTGCAAGCTTTGTTCTTCACTGCTTTTTCTTGCTTCAAGAATCAATTTTATGATTTTTCAGATTATCAATAACATTTTTCCTTTTTCATCATTCTTTCAAGAGCCAACATATTTAACATTCATAAACAACAATATCAAAAGACATATGCACTGTTCAAGCATTCATTCAGAAAACAAAAAGTATTGTCACCACATAAAAATAATTAAACTAGTTTCAAGGATGACTTCGAAACCATGTACTTCTTGTTCTTTTGTAATTAAAACATTTTTCATTTAAGAGAGGTGATGGATTCATAGGACATTGATAGCTTTAAGACATAGACACTTAAACACTAATGATCATGTAATAAAGACGCAAACATAAATAAACATGAAGCATAAAACCGAAAAACAAGAAAACAAGAACAAGGAGATTAAGGAACGGATCCACCTTAGTGGGGGTGGCGTCTTCCTCTTCTTGAAGAACCAATGGTGCTCTTGAGCACCTCTATGTATCTTCCTTGTCTTTGTTGCTCCTCCCTCATAGCTCTTTGATCTTCTCTAATCTCATGGAGGATGATGGAGTGCTCTTGGTGCTCCATCCTTAGTTGTCCCATGTTGGAACTTAATTCTCCTAGGGAGGTGTTGATTTGCTCCTAATAGTTTTGTGGAGGAAAGCGCATCCTTTGAGGCATATCAGGGATTTCATGGTGAGGAATTTCCTCATGCTCTTGTTGAGGTCCATGATCTCTTGTTTGCTCCATCCTTTTCTTAGTAATGGGCTTGTCCTCATCAATGAGGATGTCTCCCTCTATGTCAATTCCAGCCAAATTGCAGAGGTGACAAATGAGGTGAAGAAAGGCTAACCTTGCCAAAGTGGAAGACTTGTCAGCCACCTTGTAGAGTTATTGAGGTATTATCTCATGAACTTCCACTTCCTCCCTAATCATGATACTATGGATCATGATGGCCCGGTCTATAGTAACTTCAGACCGGTTGCTAGTAGGAATGATTGAGCATTGAATAAACTCCAACCATCCTCTAGCTACAGGCTTAAGGTCCGGTCTTTTCAACTGAACCAGCTTGCCTCTTGAGTCAACTTTCCATTGAGCTCCTTCCACACATATGTCCATGAGGACTTGGTCCAACCGTTGATCAAAGTTGACCCTTCTGGTGTAAGGGCGTGCGTTTTCTTGCATCATGGACAAGTTGAACGCCAACCTTACATTTTTCGGACTGAAATCTAAGTAATTTCCCCGAACCATGGTAAGCCAATTCTTTGGATTGGGGTTCACACTTTGATCATGGTTCCTAGTGATCCATGTGTTTGCATAGAACTCTTGAACCATTAAGATCCCGACTTGTTGAATGGGGTTGGTGAGAACTTCCCAACCTCTTCTTCAGATCTCATGTCGGATCTCCGGATACTCATTCTTTTTGAGCTTGAAAGGAACCTCAGGGATCACTTTCTTCTTGGCCACAACTTCATAGAAGTGGCTTTGATAGACCTTTGAGATGAATCTCTCCATCTCTCATGACTCAGAGGTGGAAGCAATTACCTTCCCTTTCCTCTTTCTTGAAGTTTCTCTGGCCTTAGGTGCCATTAATGGTTATGGAAAAACAAAAAGCAATGCTTTTACCACACCAAACTTAAAATGTTTGCTCGTCTCCGAGCAAAAGGAGAAAGAAAGAAGGAGAAGAAGAAGAAAAATGGAGGAGAGAGAGAGAGGTGTGTATTCGGCAAAGGGGAAGAAGAGAGGTTGTGTTATGTGAAAATGAAGAAGGAATGAAGGGTTTATATAGGAGTGGGGGGAGGTTTAGGGTTCGGCCATTAGGGTTGGGTTTGGGAGGGAAAAGAGTTTGAATTTTGGAGGTAGGTGGGGTTTTTGGGGAAGAGAGGATAAATGTGAGTGGTGAAGAGGTGATGGGGAAGAGTGATTGAGGTGATTGGTGAGGGGTATTTGTGGAAGAGAGTTATGAAAAGGTGTGAATAGGAGATAAGAAAATGTGGGGATCCTGCGGCGTCCACAGATCCTGAGGGGATCCTGTGGGTCCACAAATCCAGTGGGGTCAAGGACTTAACATCCCTGCTCCAATTAGGCGTGTAAAACGCCCTTAGCATGTATGTCTGGTGTTAAATGCTAGCTTGCTGCTTGTTTTTGGCGTTAAACGCCCAAATGTAGCCTGTTTCTGGCGTTTAACGCCAGCTTGATGCTTCTTTCTGGTGTTAAACGCCAGTTTGATGCTTTTTACTGGCGTTTGAACGCCAGTAAGTTCCTCCTCCAGGGTGAGCTATTTTTTAAAGCTATTTTTTATTCTATTTTTAATTTTTCAGTAGTTTTTGTAACTCCACGTGATCATCAACCTAAAAAAACATAAAATAACAATAAAATAAAATAGATATAATTAAATAACATTGGGTTGCCTCCCAACAAGCGCTTCTTTAATGTCAATAGCTTGATAGTGAGCTCTCATGGAGCCTCACAGATATTCAGAGCATTGTTGGAACCTCCCAACACCAAACTTAGAGTTTGAATGTGGGGGTTCAACACCAAACTTAGAGTTTGGTTGTGGCCTCCCAACACTAAACTTATAGTTTGACTGTGGGGGCTTTGGTTGACTCTGCAGTGAGAGAAGCTTTTCATGCTTCCTCTCCATGGTTACAGAAGGAGATCCTTGAGTTTTAAACACAAGGTTGTCCTCATTCAGTTGGAGGACCAACTCTCCTCTGTCCACATCAATCACAGCTCTTGCTGTGGCTAGGAAGGGTCTTCCAAAGATGATAGACTCATCCTCTTCCTTTCCAGTGTCTAGGATTATGAAATCAGCAGGGATGTAAAGGTCATAGTGCCTATGTTACAGGGAATTAGGAATTTACCAGGATCCTGTTTCTTTTGAGGTAGAGTTTGCTGAACCAAGGCATTTAGTTCCTTGATGAGTAATGGAGGTTCATCCTCCCAAGTCTCATTACCAAATAATTTGGCATTCAGCTTCATGATTGCCCCTAAATATTGAGCAACTTGCT
The DNA here is from genome assembly GCF_059453495.1 of Arachis ipaensis. Lineage (NCBI taxonomy): Eukaryota > Viridiplantae > Streptophyta > Magnoliopsida > Fabales > Fabaceae > Arachis > Arachis ipaensis. Next base: position 62,383,205 of record NC_142441.1, read on the forward strand.
CTTCAGCAATGTCTTTATCTTCTTCAGATGATGAATAGTCATCAGAGCTCATGAAGGGCAAAAGGAGGTTCAATGGAATCTCTATGGTCACTAGATGAGCCTCAGATTCCTTTGGTTCCTCCAAAGGAAACTCCTTATTGGTCACTGAGTGTTCCAGGAGGTCTTCCTCACTAGGATTCACATCCTCCTCCTCCTCTCTGGGTTTGGCCACACCAAGTAAGGTAATGGCCTTGCACTCTCTTTTTGGATTCTCTTCTGTATTGCTTAGGAGAGTACTAGGAGACGTTTCAGTGACTCTTTTACTCAGCTGGCCCACTTGTGCCTCCAAATTTTTAATGGAGGACCTTATTTCATTCATAAAACATAGAGTGGCCTTAGATAGATCAGAGACTATATTTGCTAAGCTAGATGGATTCTGCTCAGAATTCTCTGTCTGTTGCTGAGTGGATGAGGGAAAAGGTTTGCTATTGCTGAACCTATTTCTTCCACCATTATTAAAGCCTTGTTGAGACTTTTGTTGATCCTTCCATGAGAAATTTGGATGATTTCTCTATGAAGGATTACAGGTGTTTCCAGAGGGTTCACCCATATAATTCACCTCTGCTATTGCAGGGTTTTTCGGATCATAAGCTTCTTCTTCAAAAGATGCCTCTTTAGTACTGTTGGATGCAGCTTACAATCCATTCAGACTCTGAGAAATCATATTGACTTGCTGAGTTAATATTTTGTTCTGAGCTAATATGGCATTCAAAGCATTAATTTCAAGAACTCCCTTCCTCTGAAACATCCCATTACTCACAGGATTCCTTTCAGAAGTGTACATGAACTAGTTGTTTGCAACCATGTCAATGAGTTCCTGAGCTTCTGCAGGAGCTTTTTTTAGGTGAATGGATCCACCTGCAGAATGGTCCAATGACATCTTTAATAATTCAGACAGACCATCATAGAATATATCCAGGATGGTCTATTCTGAAAGCTTGTCAGAAGGACACTTTTTGGTCAGTTGCTTATATCTCTCCCAAGCTTTATAGAGGGATTCACCTTCTTTCTGTTTGAAGGTTTGAACATCCACTCTAAGCTTGCTAAGCTTTTGAGGAGGAAAGAACTTGGCTAAGAAAGCCATGACCAGCTTATCGCAAGAGTTCAGGCTGTCTTTAGGTTGAGAGTCCAACCATATTCTAGCTCTGTCCCTTACAGCAAAAGGGAAAAGTATAAGCTTGTAGACCTCGGGATTAACCCCATTGGTCTTAACAGTCTCACAGATTTGCAAGAATTTAGTTAAGAACTGAAAAGGATCTTCTGATCCCATGAAACTTGCAATTCTGTTGCATCAGAGAAACTAATTGAGGCTTTAGCTCAAAATTGTTTGCTCCAATGGCAGGGATTGAGATGCTTCTTCCATGTAAATTGGAATTTGGTGCAGTAAAGTCACCAAGCATCTTCCTTGCATTGTTATTGTTTTCAGCCATGTCTCCTTCTTTTTCGAAAATTTCTATCAGATTTTCTCCAGAGAGTTGTGCTTTAGCTTCCCTTAGCTTTCTCTTCAGAGTCCTTTTAGGTTCAGGATCAGCTTCAACAAGAATGTTCTTATCCTTGTCCCTATTCATATGAAAAAGAAGGGAACAGAAAATAATAGGGATCCTCTTTGCCATAGTAGAGAGGTTCCTTTATGTGAGTAAAAGAGAAGAAAAAGAATTCGAACACAGAAAGAGGTAGAGGGTTCGGATTTTTAAGAAGAAGAGAAGTGTTAGTAGATAAATAAAATAATTAGAAAGAGATGAGGGGGAGATAATTCAGAAATTAAATAAAATAAAAATATTTTTGTTTTTAATTTAAAATTAAAGTTAAAATTCGAAAATAAACTGAAAATAAAATTAAATTAAATTAAAATTTAAAACATTTAGTTAATTAAAAAGAATTTTGAAAAAGGGGGAAGGAGTTTTCGAAAATTAGAGAGAGAAAATTAGTTAGGTGGTTTTGAAAAAGATATGATTGAAATAGTAAACTTTTAAAATCAAACAAAAAGTTAAGTGGTTAATTGAAAAAGATTTGGAAATCAATTTTGAAAAAATAAGAAGTTAGAAAAAGGTTTTGAAATTAAAATTGAAAAATATATGATTGAAAGATATTTTGAAAAAGATTTGAAAAGAAAATTTAAAAAGATTTGATTTTGAAAATTAAAGTTGATTACTTGACTAACAAAAAACAAAAAGATATGATTTTAAAATTTAAAGATTGAACCTTTCTTAATAAGCAAGTAACAACTTGAAATTTTTGAATCAAAATATTAAATGTTAGTAATAAATTCAAAAATATGAAGTAAAAATAACAAAAATATTTTGAAAATTAGTTTTAAAAATTTTCAAAAAAATATAAAAAAAATTGAAAAAGATTTGATTTTTGAAAAAGATTTGAAGAAGATAGAATTTTTGAATTGAAAATTTGACTTGATTAACAAGAAACAACTAAATTTTAAAATTTTATGACTAATTCAATTCAAATTTTCGAAATTTTATGAGAGAAAAAGGGAAAGATATTTTTCTGATTTTTGAATTTTTAATGAAGAAAGAGAAAAACAACAAAAAAACTCAAAACATGAAAATTATGAATCAAAACAACTAATACATGCAAGAACACTTTGAATGTCAAGATGAACACCAAGAACACTTTGAAGATCAAGATGAACATCAAGACTTATATTTGAAAATTTTTAAGAAAATAAAAACATGCAAGACACCAAACTTAGAAATTTTCAAACTTTAGACACTAACAAATTGAAAATGCATATGAAAAACAAGAAAAGACACAAAACAAGAAAAATTAAAGATCAAACATAGAAAATCATCAAGAACAACTTGAAGATCATGAAGAACAAGAAAGAAACTCAATGCATGTGTTCTTCGAAAATTTAAGAAAAGTTAAAAGCATGCAATTGACACCAAACTTAAAATTTGACACTAAACTCAAACAAGAAACATCAGATTATTTTTGGTTTTATGATTTTATTAAATTTTTTGATATTTTTCAAAAATTATTTTGGGAAAAAAGAAAAAGAAGAAATTTTATTTTGTATTATTTTCGAAATAAGAAATAAAAAAGCTAAAAAATAAAATAAAATTACCTAATCTGAGCAACAAGATGAACCGTCAGTTGTCCAAACTCGAACAATCCCCGGCAACGGCGCCAAAAACTTGGTGCACGAAATTGTGATCCTTAACAACGGCACCAAAAACTTTATACGCACGTTCATAATCTTAGTTCTTTATCACAACTTCACACAACTAACCAGCAAGTGCACTGGGTCGTCAAAGTAATAAACCTTACGTGAGTAAGGGTCGATCCCACGGAGATTGTCGGCTTGAAGCAAGCTATGGTCACCTTGTAAATCTCAGTCAGGAGGATTCAAATGGTTATAGAGTTTTAAAAATTAAAAGATAAATAAAACGTAAAATAAAGATAAAGGTACTTATGTAATTCATTCGTGAGAATTTCAGATAAGCGTATAGAGATGGTTTCGTTCCTCCTGAACCTCAGTTTTTCTGCTATCTTCATCCAATCATTCCCACTCCTTTCTATGGCAAGCTTTATGTAGGGCATCATCATTGTCAATGGCTACTTCCCAACCTCTCAGTGAAAATGGTCCAAGATGCGCTGTCACCGCACGGCTATTCATCTGTCGGTTCTCGATCATACTGGAATAGGATTCAGTAATCCTTTTGTGTCTGTCACTACGCCCAGCACTCGCGAGTTTGAAGCTCGTCACAGCCATCCCTTTCCGGATCCTACTTGGAATACCACAGACAAGGTTTAGACTTTCCGGACCTCAAGAATGGCCGCCAATAGTTCTAGCCTATACCATGAAGACTCTGATCTCACGATCAGAAGGCTAAGAGATACAAATTCAAGCTTGTTTGCATGTAGAACGGAAGTGTTTGTCAGGCACACGTTCATAAGTGAGAATGATGATGAGTGTCACATAATCATCATATTCATCATGTTCTTGTGTGCGAATGAATATCTTAGAGAAGAAATAGGCTTGAATTGAATAGAAAAACAGTAGTACTTTGCATTAATTCATGAGGAACAGCAGAGCTCCACACCTTAATCTATGGTGTGTAGAAACTCTACCGTTGAAAATACATAAGAACAAGGTCTAGGCATGGCCGAATGGGCAGCCCCCATAAAGATCTAAGATAGCATAAAACTAATCAAAAGAACTCTCTTAACATGATAGTAAAAAGTTCTATTTATACTAAACTAGTTACTAGGGTTACAGAAATCAGTAAATGATGCAGAAATTCACTTCCGGGCCCACTTGGTGTGTGCTTTGGCTGAGCATTGAAGCTTTCACGTGTAGAGGTCTTCCTTGGAGTTAAACGCCAGTTTGTAACCTGTTTCTAGCGTTTAACTCTGCTTTGCAACCTGTTTCTGGCGTTTAACTCCATAATAGGGCAGAGAGCTGGCATTGAACACCAGTTTGCGTCATATAAACTCAGGCAAAGTATCGACTATTATATATTTCTGGAAAGCCCTGGATGTCTACTTTCCAACGCAATTGAGAGCGCACCATTTGGACTCCTGTAGCTCCAAAAAATCCACTTTGGGTGCAAGGAGGTCAAAATCCAACAGCATCTGCAGTCCTTCTTCAACCTCTGAATATGATTTTTGCTCAAGTCCCTCAATTTCAACCAGAAATTACCTGAAATCACAGAAAAACGCAAAAACTCATAGTAAAGTCCAGAAATGTGATTTTTAATTAAAAACTACTAAAAATATACTAAAAATTATTCAAATCATACTGAAAACTATGTAAAAACAATGCCAAAAAGCGTATAAATTATCCGCTCATCACGTACCAATTTAAAAAAAAATTGCAGTAAACTTGCTTCAAGAATGTATTTTGGAACATAGTGATTGAGATAAGAACACAAGCATGTAAGTTTTGACCCTATTATGTGGTTATATCTTCTAACCACTATTTTCCATTCTTGTGCGCATTATTCTCTCTCTATGACTGTAATCCTTGCTTTGTCTGATTCTATATGTCCATTACTTTGTGTATTAATGTATTTACATGATTGAGACCATCATTTCAATAGTCACTTCGCCCAAATGGCCTTAACCTTTTTATCTACCATTGCTAACCAATTTTGAGCCCATGATAAATCCTTTTTGTTCTTAAATAGAGCACATCAACAACCTTAAGTGAAAAACAATGAATGTCCCTAGATTTGGATCGTTGATTAGCTTAGGTAAGTGAGGGTGTGTATCATTCAAATGGGAGGGTGTACTTGGGAACTTGGGTAGATGTAAAGGTGTGTATTTGTAGTTGTAATTAAAAATTCTGGGATTTGGGAACATACTCATGTATTGAATGATTGACCCATATGTATTGAAACTTTTGTACAAGAAACCCCAAGAAAAAGGGGACCAAAAAAAATTATATGTGTATATACGAGAATGTAAGAAAAAGAAATAGAAAAATGCAAGAAACAAAAATATGAAAAAAAAAAGAAAGCAATGAAAGGGGACAAAAATGCCCCAAGACAAAGTAATAATAACAATGCATATGGGATGTGAATTGAAAAGAATGCATGAGCATGCAAAAAAGTGAAACCCATGGGTAGCTAGGTATTGTATTAGAGTTGTATAGGTTGTTCTATGTGTTTAGTGAGAACTTAGGTTAATCAAGGATTCAGATTTTAAGCTCACTTGACCATATGCATCCTTACCTTCACCCTTGCCCCGTTACAACCCATAAATAAGACCTCATGAAACTTGTATACATGCATTAAGTAATTGTTGATTGTTAGATGAAAGACAAATCTTGGAAAGCATGATTAGGAGAGGATTGAGTGACAAACCCTATACACTTGAGCGAATAGAGCGGATGCACTTCCGGTGAGGGTTCGATTCTCAACTCCTTGTTCCCAGCTTTCACAAGCGTTCATCTAGCAAGTTATATGCACTTCATAGTCATGTTCAAATTGGTAGGATTCATGAACTACATATCATTTTCGTCCCGTATGCTCATATGTGTTCTTGGAGGATAGATTTACCCTTGACCAAGTAGATAGATGCTTTTACATTAGTTGCATGCATTCATCTAGGTGATTTGCACTTCATAAACCCTTTCTTACCATGATCTTTGTTCTTTTTATTTTTAGCATGAGGAAATGCTTGGTTTAAGTGTGGGAAGATTTGATAAACTCCAATTTTTTGGTTTATATTGTGTAGAATTTGGGGGGTTTTGTCAATATTTTTTACACTTATTCACAAGAATTGCATGGTTTTGTGTTCTCTTTCTAATATTGCTTCATGATGGAAAACATGCTTCTTTTGCCTTAGAATTGCTATATTTTGATCTTCTTTTATTACCATTTGATTCCATGACGTGTTCATTGAGTGATTTCAGAATTTATAGGGCAAGAATGGCCTAGAAGAGAGAAAGAAGCATGCACAAGAGAAAGGAACATGAAGATATGGATTTTGGGAATTTCAGCATGGGCCGCGTGTATGTGGACAGATGGAAGCGGCGCGTGAAGTTCGGCACATCCGCGCGGATTAGAGAAATCCCCACCGACGCGCACGCGTACATGGCGCGCGCGTGTGGATCACAAAATCAATCGGCGCGCACGCGTGCATGGCGCGCACGCGCGATAAGCTGCACGTGACCTCATTAAAGGAAATCATGCTTGGTGATTTTTTTGGCTCAAGAGGCCCAAATTCAAGCTAGTTCTACATGGAAAAGACCCAAGGATGCTAGGGGAAAGGGGGGATCATTCATTCACACTTAGACACAATTTTTAGCTAGTTTTTGACTTTTGTTCTTCTAGAGGGAGAAACCCTTGTTCCTCTCTAGATCTAGTTTGATTTGATCTTCCCTTGTGAATTCTGAATTGGATTTTGTTGAATTCTAGTTTTGATTACTTAATTTGAATTCCCTAGTATAATTTTGTTAGATTTATGTTTTCTTGCCAATTGTTACTTCTACCCTTTCCATGAATCTTGTTGATCTTTAGTTGTTAATGCTACATTAATGATTTCCATGGTTAATTTATTGTTTGAGTGATTGTATATTGATACTTCTTAATGTGTACTTGTTAATTTCAATTTAGTTGCATTTTGAATATGTCTTTTAGTAATGCTTACAATGTGTTTGATGAAATGTTTCCTTTGATTATGGAGTAGTTTTCTTTACTCTTGGCCTAAGCTAAGGGAATTGAGTGACCTTGAGTCATTGGGTCTCATTGAATTGGTGATTTGAGAACCCTTGGTGATCAATTTGATGCCCATTGACACTAACCCACTACTAATCTAATTAGTAGATAGGTTGGGACTTATGGGTTGATGTGATCAAACCTATTTGACGTACTTCAAGCTTAGGAGTAGACACTGCGTACTTAAGGCTTTTGGGAAGTAGACTTAATGGGTTGGTACCTTATAATTGTCAATATTTGGTATGAAGACAAGGATGGCGATCTCAATTCCCATGCCTAGCCAAGAGTTGCTTTTATTATTCATACTTGAAAACCAAAATTTCAATTGCTTAATTCTAGTCATAGTTACTTGTTAGTTTTAGATTAGAATTGTATTACTTGTCCTCTTATTAGTTTGAATTGCTCATACCTTACTTTAGCTAATTGAGTTAATTTCTTGCATCTTAAGAATTCTTGCTTGATTGGGTCTCTTAGTTTAATTTCTTGCTCATAAGTTGCAACCCTGGAATTCTAACTAATGTTGAAGCGCATGTTTGCCCATTCCTTGTGAGACGACCCGAGATTTGAATACTTTGGTTACTTTTATTGGGGTTGAACTTGTGACAACCAATTCCTTCGAAATTTGATTCGCGGATTATTTGTCAGTTGAGGGCCATACTTGCAATGTGAAAATCTTCTGAAATTCCTTACTGACGGTATTCCTCCCATCACTGACGCGTACGGGTGGTGAGCGGCACATGCCTCACTAAAGTGAAATCGCTAGGGGCAATTTCTGAGCTAATTTCTGGCCTAGTTTCGAGCCTAGTATGCAAATAAGAGTCTGGGAGTGAAGGAGGATAGGGGGGATCACCATTCATACACACTTTTAGTTTAGATGTAGTTTTCTAGAGAGAAAGGCTCTCTCCTCTCTCTAGATTAGGGTTCTTAGTTTTACTCATTTTTAGATCTAGATCTCTTTCTCTTTCAATTTAGTTTTCATTTACCTTTATTTGTTCTAGTACTTTACTTCTCTTGTTATTTCCTTTATTTTATTAATTTTAGTTTATGAATTCTCTTGTTCATTTCTATTTTCTTTTAATGCAATTTATGATTTCCATGTCTTTTTACGTTTGCCTTAATTTCTATTGTTGGTTTTTTACTTTAATTAGTTGTAGCTTCCTTTAATTCTTGCAATTGATGATGTTTACTTTTATTGCACTCTAGCTGTTTGTTAAAATGTTTTCACTAGTTTTAGAGTAGTTTTCTTGACTCTTGGCCTAGGCTAAGGGAATTGAGTGACCTTGAGTCATTGGATCTCATTGAATTGGTGATTTGAGAACCCTATGTGGTCAATTTGATACCCATTGACGCTAACCCACTACTAAGCTAAATGGTAGGTAGGTTAGGACTTATGGATTGATGTTGATCAAGCCTATTTGACGTACTTCAAGCTTAGGAGTAGGCATTGTACGTACTTAAAGCTTAAAAGTAGAATTAATGGGTTGGTCCCTCATAATTGTCAATATTTGGTTTGTAGACAAGGATAGTGATCTCAATTACCTATATCTAGCCAAGAGTTCTTCCTTTCTTTTATTAATTCTTGTTATTTACATTTCTTGTTCCTTATTACAAAAACCCCAAAACATCCCTTCATAGCCAATAGTAAAGCACTTCATTGTAATTCCTAGGGAGAACAACCCGGGATTAATACTCTTGGTTATTTTATTGGGGTTCAACTAGTGGCAACCATATTAAATTTGATTTGAGAAATCATTGTTGGTTTAGAACAATACTTGCAACGTAACTATTTTTGTGAAATTCTTTACCGACATGAAATCCTCTCGCATCAGTTTACAACATAGGAGAGACACACAGAATATTATTTTCAAATCTTCTTTGTTTTCTCAGTAAAGCATAAGTAACTAAACCTTCTGGTTAAGGTGAGGAGCTCTGCTTATTCCTATGGATTAATATGATTACTTTTCTATTTTAATATATGTTTGATTCCATTCTATGAGTATTGTTGTTCTTCATCTAATGAATATGGGGTGGAACAGAAGTATGACCCCTTTTTCTACATGAGTTCTTGCGAGTTCCTGACCGGATAGTATTGAACTACAGCTTGAGAATACATCTCCTAAACTGTAAATTGACTGGGCTAATTAGATAAGTGACATAAAATCCGGTTAGCTTTGGGTGATTGAGGTTTCTGTGGCGCTAAGGCTAGAGTACTAAGCTTCATTCTCTGATCCGAAAGATTTGACCTTTTCTGTGCCATTTTAAGTAGAATCAAGAGAGATTGAATTGCGTTGAGCTTCACCCTCGTTTGATTCGAATGACCACTGACCCTGGCTTTTGATGAGAATCAGAGGATTTTAAAAGGGTCCAAGGAATTGGGGTTTGATCACTTACAGCTTTGCCATACAATGAATCATTCGTTGTTAATTTAGATAGTAAGAAGTATTAATCCAGAAAGATAAGTATCTCCAAAGCCTTAACGGATTTCTCATTATTGGTTTTATACCGATTCTTTGCTGCTTTCTTTATTGTATGCGCCAACAACAACCACTCTTTTTCTATTTCGCCTGACAAAGTCCAGCAAGATAACTATTGCTTGCTCAATCCAACAATCCTCGTGGGATCGACCTCATTCACCTGAGGTATTACTTGGACGACCAGGTGCACTTGCCGGTGAAGTTGTGCGAGTTCAAATTTTGCGCATTAGTCGGTTGTCTACCCGCATCCCGACTTTACCCGGAGTGATGGTTTCTTTACTGCGTCAATTAGGCACATTGGTATCGTCATGGGTAAACCCATGTCACTTAAGATACCTTGGCATCACGGTTACCTGTGTCAGTTACGCCTCACCATAATAATATTTTAATGTGTATCATAGTAAGAAATGGTACTATCAATTAGGCGAACATTCCTGCATTAGCAATCTTAGGCTATCAGTTTGGGGGGCACTTTCACATTAGCAGTTTGATACAAGGGCCTTTTCAACATACAATTTTTGAGTATATAATTTATTCATTACTTTTCCTTTCTTTTTGCTTAAGTATCTATTTCATTCCATAGTTCTCATTTCCTTTCTTTTCATTATGCCTCCGCATCACCATGTAACTTAAACGTACCTCCGCATCACTATGTAACTAAACATACATCTGCATCACTGTTTAACCAAGTTCCTATATTTTTTCCAAATTTGCTATTACCCTTTTGATCTTAGATTAAATTTTACCACGTTTGGATTAGAATTGAATTTGATAACAACTTTTGAAAATTTGCTACTGCACTTATGGAAAAATTTAGAAAAAAACAGCAGGTAGCTCTATTTTGTAAAATCTATAATAAAATTCAATTCTAATCCATTGCTTCTAGATTTTGGTGGGGATACACTCAACACCCCTAAGTTTTAGAGCAAACAAGTTTCAGGTTCATAGCAGTTTGTGTTATTAATTAAATGTCAATTGAAAAGGCTGCCCTGTTTCTATAATTCAGTTCTAATTTCCCTGCAAGCAGCCCAGCTTCCATGTGATTTAATTAACTCTAAAAAATATCTTTGGACATGAAATTTGTATTCACTTAAAGTAGACTTACAGATCTTCAAAATTATTTTGGTAGAAACTCAAAATGCCAAATAAATCAAAAGTTCTAGTGGCTGAAAGTTGATAACGCAGAACCAGAAAAATAGAAAATTCTACAGCAACTACTAAATTTAAAAAATTCACATCTTCCAAAACACTTGGCCAAATTCCTTGAAATTTTTATGGAGAAATCTTGACTTCTTGAAGTTTGATAGAAAAATAATTTGGATCTAAAATCATGTCTAGATTTCTCCCAGTTTTTATTTTAAGTTGATGCCAAATATGCAGAAAAATTTGCATTAAGTAATTTAACAACCTCACGTAACAAATTTTATATTTAAACCTAAAATTCCTCTAAAACCATAATTATATCTTTCTTTTGACTAATCAAAGTTGCTAGAGTGATTAGCACAGTCCTAAAAATCCAGATTCAATATTTCGCAAGTTTTCAAGTGCTTATACACAAGTGAACCTGTATTTTTCTGCATCACGTTAAAAATAGAATTTCCACATGCACTTGTTATCATTAAATCACAAAGTAAATCATCATTCATAATCATTCAACTAGATTTAGTTATAATAGAACCCATCTCAAGCACAGCAGCTCATACTACCAACTAATTCATTCACAGAACATGGCCTTTAGCTTTCAAACAAATTCTGCACATAGCAACATAAAACCTCAAGTAACATCATTTGACCCACAACCATCAATCAATCACAAACATATCCTTCCAAATATACTAACCCTTACCTTTTTTGTTGATTAAACACACAAAGCTTGCCTCTACTACCTTGTTACAACCGAACCCTAATTACAACAAGAACTAATATTCTCTATCACACACACTAGGCCATTCGGAAAAAACAAATACAAGCAAGGGAAAATTACTTACCCTTTCTCGCTTGTGATGGTGGTTGTTTCAAAAATCGGGCAAGCTACAGGAATGGTGCAAGGAGTTAGTCAGAGATTCGAATTGGGGAATTAAGGGAAGAATGTGAAATCACTGGTTCTCACTTTGCAGAGAAGCTTGATGAATCAACTGGGTGAGTAGGATGCAACTTCAGCTTTAGCTTTGGCTGTCCTCCTCTCTACTCTCTCTTCTTTTCCCGTCACTGGCCCTTCCTCTCTTTTCTCTATTTGATGGGTGTATTGGAAAGAAGAGAAATTGAAGCTACTTACCTACACTTATACAGAAAGAAGGGTGGGCTGAGTTGTTGATTATAGCTTCGTGTCTTCTCTTCCCTCAAACACAGCAGCCACGCACCTCTGAAGAGGTGAAACTATGGTTTACGGCTGAGTTCCAAATGGTGCTGAGAAAAGAGGTAATCAAGGTTGGGTTTAATTGGTTAGGAGGTGGTTTGGTTGAACCAAAAGGAAAGAAACCAACCCAATTCAAGGTTTGGTTCATTAAAAAAGTGTGGTTCAATGATTCATGTATCGACTCTTTTCAAGAACAACTAAAGAGATGATTAAAATACTATAGAAGTAATTATTCCAAAAAATAATTGAATCAGTAGTGTAATTTTTAAAATTACCGAATCTTGCTATTACTTAAAACTGAGTAAAATAATATTGAACTTGGCGATATAAGTTAAATTTTATTCCTCTGTCTTAATATCTATCAATCACACACACAAATATAAATTCGCGAAAAATCACAATTTTCAAAAGGAATAATAAAATTTTCAAGGTAGAAAGATCCCGTTCTTACAAAAATCAATTCTCATCATTCTTCATTCACATAGCCAACCTCATCATCAATCATATCTCATTCAACTTTATCCTTACCTCATTAATTCAATTATTTCACTTCACAAAATTTCCCTCAATGTCAACCTAACTTCCTCAGTAGGTTCGCTCTCTTTTTGAAGCCTAGAAGCTAGCTATTGGACCTTAAAAAGTAGTTACCGACATTTGAAAAGTTAGAAGAATGGTTTAAACTCAAAAACATAATTTTCAGAAAAATAAGGTCATGTGTAAGAACCGGATTTTTTCACGGATAAAATTATTTAAATGTCGAAATTAAGTTTTGGAAAGTTACGATGAGAATTTGGGGATTTAAATATGATTTTCAGACTCAGTAGGTCTTTCCGAGCCAGAAAATGTGTTTTCTGTGAAAAATCGTGAAAAATCGCAAACTGACAGTCGAACCGATTGAACCGGTTTAAGTCTGCCCGGTACTACACAAGAAATAGTGAAAATAGCCGAAAACCTTAGAAAAATAGTAGAAGTCAAAAACCAGGCGTTAATTTTAAAGGTTTGGCCCGAAGTTGGGCCAAACGGGCTAAAAACGCTAATAGGTTAGACCGGGCTCAAGTTGGACCCAAGCCCAACATATATAAGGTTCTTTTAATGAACCAAATCAGCCACAACACTAAACACACCCACACTCATGCTGAAAAGAAGAGAAGAAGAAGAAACCCTCTTTTGGCACTATTCATCATCTTCTTTCCAAGCTCATATCTTGAGCTACAGAGCTCCGATCGCCGTACCGTTTGTGGCTACACGTTCTTGTGATGAGCTCTACAAAACCCATCCAAGAAACTCTATAGGTAATCACAAAATCATCCTGGTTCCTTGGTGCACGAATTATGAATCACACTTTTCATAACTCGTACCACTGACCAGCAAGTGCACTGGGTCGTCCAAGTAATACCTCACGTGAGTAAGGGTCGAATCCCACGGAGATTGTTGGTTTGAAGCAATCTATGGTTATCTTGTAAATCTTAGTCAGGAAGTCAATTATGTTTATCAGTTGAATTGCAAATAAACAATAGAGCATGGATTAAAGGTTACTTGTTATGCAGTAATGGAGAATATGTTGGAGTTTTGGAGATGCTTTGTCTTCTGAATCTCTGCTTTCCTCTGTCTTCTTGTTCACGCACGCACGTCCTCCTATGGCAAGCTGTGTGTTGGTGGATCACCGTTGTCAATGGCTACCTTCCATCCTTCCAGTGAAAACTACGCTCACGCGCTCTATCACAGCACGGCTAATCACCGGTTGGTTCTCGATCCGGTTGGAATAGGATTTACTATCCTTTTGCGTCTGTCACTAACGCCCAGCCTTCAGGAGTTTGAAGCTCTTCACAGTCATTCAATCCTTGAATCCTACTCGGAATACCACAGACAAGGTTTAGACTTTCCGGATTCTCATGAATGCCGCCATCACTTCTAGCTTATACCACGGAGATTCTGATTAAGGAATCTAAGAGATACTCATTCAATCGTATATAGAACGGAGGTGGTTGTCAGGCACACGCTCATGATTTGAGGAAGGTGATGAGTGTCACAGATCATCACCTCCATCACAGTTAAGCGCGAATGAACATCTTAGATAGGAACAAGCGTGTTTGAATGGAAAACAGAAATACTTGCATTAATTCATCGAGACACAGCAGAGCTCCTCACCCCCAACAATGGGGTTTAGAGACTCATGCCGTCAGAGAATACAAAGTTTTGATCTAAAATGTCATGAGATACAAAATAAGTCTCTAAAAGTTGTTTAAATACTAAACTAGTAGCCTAGGTTTACAAAAAATGAGTAGACTATGATGGATGATGCAGAGATCCACTTCTAGGGCCCACTTGGTGTGTGCTGGGGTTGAGATTTAAGTGAGTCACGTGCAGAGGCCATTTGTGGAGTTGAACACCAGTTTTTGTGCCAGTTTGGGCGTTCAACTCCAGCTTTTGATCCTTTTCTGGCGCTGGACGCCAGAATTGGGCAGAGAACTGGCTTTGAACGCCAGTTTACGTCGTCTATCCTTGTGCAAAGTATGGACTATAATATATTGCTGGAAATCCCTGGATGTCTACTTTCCAACGCAATTGAAAACATGCCATTTCGAGTTCTGTAGCTCCCGAAAATCCACTTTGAGTGCAGGGAGATCAGAATCCAACAGCATCAGCAGTCCTTTTTCAGCCTGAATCAGATTTTTGCTCAGCTCCCTCAATTTCAGCCAGAAAAATACCTTAAATTACAGAAAAACACACAACTCATAGTAAAGTCCAGAAATATGAATTTTTCCTAAAAACTAATGAAAATAGACTAAAAACTAACTAAAACATACTCAAAACTATATGAAATTAACTCCAAAAAGCGTATAAAATATCCGCTCATCACAACACCAAACTTAAACTGTTGCTTGTCCTCAAGCAACTAGACAAATAAAATAGAAGACTAATAGGTTGAGAAGAAATAATATCTCAGACTTTTTTATTGAAGCTCAGATTCTAATTAGATGAGCGGGACTAGTAGCTTTTTGCTTCTGAACAGTTTTGGCATCTCACTTTATCCATTGTAGCTCAGAGTGATTGGCATCTATAGGAACTCAGAATTCAGATAGTGTTATTTATTCTCTTAGTTCAGCGTGATGATTCTTGAACACAGCTTCTTTATGAGTCTTGGCCATGGCCCTAAGCACTTTGTTTTCCAGTATTACCACCGGATACATAAATGCCACAGACACATAATTAGGTGAACCTTTTCAGATTGTGACTCAGCTTTGCTCAAGTCCCCAGTTAGAGGTGTCCAGGGTTCTTAAGCACACTCTTCTTTTTGCTTAGACCTTGACTTTAACCGCTCAGTCTCAAGTTTTCACTTGACACCTTCACGCCACAAGCACATGGTTAGGGATAGCTTGGTTTAGCCGCTTAGGCCAGGATTTTATTCCTTCGTGGCCCTCCTATCCACTGATGCTCAAAGCCTTGGGATCCTTTTCATTACCCTTGCCTTTTGGTTTTAAGGGCTATTGACTCTTTCCTCTTGCCTCTTGGTTTTAAGAGCTTTTGGCTTTTTCTGCTTGCTTTTTCTTTTTCTTTCTATATTTTTTTTTCGCTTTTTTTTTTCTGTAAGCTTTGTTCTTTGCTGCTTTTTCTTGCTCCAAGAATCATTTTTATGATTTTTCAGATTATCAATAACATGTCTCATGTTCATCATTCTTTCAAGAGCCAACATATTTAATAGTCTTAAGCAACAAATTCAAAAGACATATGCACTGTTCAAGCATTCATTCAGAAGACAGAAAGCATTGCCACCACATTTAACTAATTAGAATTTCTCTTATTAAAACTCGAAATTTTATTGCCTCTTATTCAAAAGATCTACTACTTTATTCATGTTTGCTGATGATGAGAAAAATAAACTATAGCTTAATTGGAGATAAAATTAAAATAGATACTAATTACTACTATATGACTCCTAAGGTAAACTTCTATAAGGACACTGTCACAGAGTTAAGGCAGAAATTGGAAATTAACAACCTTTATTCTGGGGGAACGGGGGTTCCTCTGATCCTTGCGGTGCTTGGTCCTACAAGAGAAGATTTTTGGCGCTTCAACTCCCTTAAGTCACGCCCTTGCTCCTCTTGTTCTTTAAACATATAGGTCAGCATTTGACTGTGTTCCTTCTGTTCTTTTATTATTTGCTCCAAAGCTTCCCGTATCTTGGTAACGGACGTCTCAAGATACTCCAAGTATTCAGCTTGAGGGATCTCTGGGAGGAATTCCTGTGCTCTCTTTTTGATGGGATCCTCCTGTGCTTGTTGTTTTTCCATTGATGCTTTGGTGATTGGCTTTTCAATTAGGATATACTCAGTTATTCCCATCCTTACTCCAGCGTCCTTGCAGAGCAGAAAAATCACGTTTGGATAAGCCAACCTGGCCTCTTTTGAATTTTTGTTAGCAATCTTGTAGAGTTTAGTTGAAATCAGCTGATGAACCTCCACTTCCTTTCCCATCATGATGCAATGGATCATCACTGCTCTTTTAACTGTGACTTTAGAACGGTTGCTAGTAGGCAACAGAGAACGCCCAATGAAGTCCAGCCATCCTCTGGCGACTGGTTTGAGATCCTCTCTCTTGAGTTGATTTGGGACACCCTTTGTGTTGGTGGTCCACCTGGCTCCAGGGATACATATGTCCTCTAGAATCTTATCCAGGTCAATGTCTGCTCTCATCATCCTCCTGTTGAAGGAGTCTGGATCATCCTTTAGCTGACGTAGCTTTAAGATCTCTCTGATCTTGTCAGGGGTGGTATGAACAATCTTCCCTCTGACCATGGTCCGAAATTCATAGAAGGCAGTTCCAGATAGTTTTTGCTTGTCAGTCTGCCACATATTAGCATAGAACTCCTGGACCATGTTCCTTCCCACTTTCGTTTCAGGATTAGCTAGGACTTCCCAGTTCCTGATTCGAATTTGCTCCTGGATCTCCGGATATTCATCTTCTTTTAGATCGAATCTAACTTCCGGGATCACTGATCTCAGACCCATTACTTTAAGATAATGGTCTGAATGTTCTTTAGCTAAGAACTTCCCTTGATTCCAAAGTGGTTTTGGAACGCTCTCTTTCTTGCCTCTTGGAGTGGGTTGTTTTCCTTTAGGAGCCATGATCTTAGTGATCTCGGATAAACACACCAAACTTAGAGGTTTGCTTGTCCTCAAGCAAAAGAAAAGAAAGGAGAGGGATAGAAGGAGAGCTAGGTGCAATTATTGATGGAGGAGGAGGGAGGCCGAACCCAAATATAAAGGGATGGGGGGTGAGTTTTTCGAAAAATTGGAAAAGATAAGATAAGAAGATTAAGTTAAAAAAGATAAGATAGAAGATATAGTTTAATTTTGAAAAGATATGATAGATTTTTGAAAAAGATAAATCTGAATTTTGAAAAAGATAATATGGAGATTTGAAAAAGATATGGATTAGTTGAAAAGATTTTTGAGTGAAAAAGATAGATTTATTTTCAGAAAAGTTTTGAAAAGAGTTTGGATTGAATTTGGAAAGAGGGATTTTTAGAAATTAAGGATTTTAGAAATCAGGGTTCTTAACATGTTTATGTAAAAATCATGCATTGAAACATAAAATTTGAAATTAAAATGGAAATACATGTGGAAAAATGAATTTGGCTCCTCCCTGCTGTCCTGGCGTTTGAACGCCCAAACACTGCCTGTTTTGGGCGTTCAGCGCCCAAATGCTGCTCTCCTGGGCGTTCAACGCCCAGCTGCTGCCATTACTGGCGTTCAACGCCCAGTGGGTGCCCCTTTCTGGCGTTGAACGCCCAGCTGCTACCATCACTTGCGTTCAGCGCCCAGTGGATGCCCATTTTGGGCGTTGAATGCCCAAAATGCACTTTTACTGGCGTTTTCTTGCCAGTGAGATCTTTTTCTCTGTTTTGTGTGCCGAGGTCTTTTGTAAATGATTATTTACCTTGTTATCAATGAACTCTATATAAACAAATAAAAATAAAAATAGAAATAGGGCAAAAATGCTTAGAGGATTGTTGCCCCATGGCTGGGTTGCCTCCCAGCAAGCGCTTCTTTATTGTCTTTAGCTGGACCTTGCTGAGCTTTTAATCTAGCTTCAGCCTTGAGAATTCTTGCTCAATGTTGCCTTCAAGATAATGCTTGATTCTCTGTCCATTGACAATGAACTTCTTATCAGAATCAATATCTTGAAGCTCCACATAACCATATGGTGACACACTTGTAATCACGTATGGTCCCCTCCACCGGGATTTCAGTTTCCCAGGGAATAGCCTGAGTCTAGAGTTAAACAACAGGACCTTCTGTCCTGGTTCAAAAATTCTAGATGACAGCTTTCTGTCATGCCATTTTTTTTATTTTTCTTTATAAAGCTTGGCATTTTCGAAAGCTGTGAATCTGAATTCCTCTAGCTCATTTAGCTGGAGCAATCATTTTTCTCCTGCTAATTTGGCATCAAAGTTTAGGAATCTGGTTGCCTAGTAGGCCTTATGTTCCAGTTCCACGGGCAAGTGACATGCCTTACCATACACGAGTTGGTATGGAGATGTCCCTATGGGGGTCTTGAATGCTGTCCTGTAAGCCCACAGAGCATCATCCAGGCTCCGTGCCCAATCCTTTCTACGGGTGTTTACTGTCCGTTCCAGGATTCTCTTTAATTCTCTGTTAGAGACTTCAGCTTGCCCATTGGTTTGTGGATGATATGGAGTGGCCACCTTGTGGCGAATTCCATACCGAACCATGGCAGAGTAAAGCTATTTATTGCAGAAGTGAGTGCCCCCATCACTGATTAGTACTCTAGGGACACCAAACCTACTAAAGATATGTTTCTGGAGGAACTTCAGCACTGTTTTAGTATCATTGGTGGGTGTGGCAATAGCCTCAACCCATTTTGATACATAGTCAACTGCCACCAGAATATAAGTGTTTGAGTATGACGGTGGGAAAGGTCCCATGAAGTCAATTCCCCATACGTCAAACAACTCAATTTCCAAGATTCCTTGTTGAGGCATGGCATAACCATGAGGCAGGTTACCAGCTCTTTGGCAACTGTCACAATTACGTACAAACTCTCGGGAATCTTTATAGAGTGTGGGCCAATAGAAGCCACATTGGAGGACCTTGGTGGCTGTTTGCTCACCTCCAAAATGGCCTCCATATTGAGATCCGTGGCAATGCCACAGGATCCTCTGTGCTTCTTCTCTAGGCACACACCTACGGATAATTCCGTTTGCACATCTCTTAAAGAGATAAGGTTCATCCCACAAGTAGTACTTTGCATCAGTAATTAATTTCTTCTTTTGTAT
Source organism: Arachis ipaensis (assembly GCF_059453495.1). Lineage (NCBI taxonomy): Eukaryota > Viridiplantae > Streptophyta > Magnoliopsida > Fabales > Fabaceae > Arachis > Arachis ipaensis. Next base: position 62,402,555 of record NC_142441.1, read on the forward strand.
CCTGTTGTACTCCTTGGGTATGAACCTTGCAGCTTTATAGTTTGCGATATTGGCAAACCATGGTGCTTCCTGAATGGCGAATAAATGCTCATCAGGAAACGTCTCAGAGATCTCAAGAGAAGGGAGGGACGTCCCTTCCACTGGCTCTATCCGGGACAGATGATCAGCCACTTGGTTCTCTGTCCCTTTTCTGTCTCTTATTTCTATATCAAACTCTTGCAGAAGCAATACCCATCTGATGAGCCTGGGTTTTGAATCCTGCTTTGTGAGTAGATATTTAAGAGAAGCATGGTCAGTATACACAATCACTTTTGATCCTACTAAGTATGATCTAAACTTGTCAATGGCGTAAACCACTGCAAGTAGTTCTTTTTCTGTGGTTGTGTAATTTTTCTGGGCATCATTTAGAACGCGACTGGCATAATAAATGACATGCAGAAGCTTGTCATGCCTCTGTCCCAATACTGCACTAATGGCATGATCACTGGCATCACACATTAGCTCAAATGGTAATGTCCAGTCTGGTGCAGAAATGACTGGTGCTGTGACCAGCTTAGCTTTCAGCATTTCAAATGCCTGCAGGCACTTTGTGTCAAACACAAATGGCGTGTCAGCAGCTAGCAGATTGCTTAGAGGTTTTGCGATTTTTGAAAAATCCTTTATAAACCTCCTATAGAATCCTGCATGCCCCAGAAAGCTTCTGATTGCCTTAACATTGGCAGGTGGTGGTAATTTTTCAATTACCTCTATTTTTGCTTGATCCACCTCTATTCCCTTGTTTGAGATTTTATGCCCAAGAACAATTCCTTCAGTCACCATGAAGTGACACTTTTCCCAGTTTAAAACTAGGTTGGTTTCTTGGCATCTTTTCAGAACAAGTTTCAGGTGATCAAGACAGGAGCTGAATGAGTCTCCATATACTGAGAAGTCATCCATGAAGACTTCCAGAAAATTTTCCACCATGTCAGAGAAAATAGAGAGCATGCATCTCTGGAAGGTTGCAGGCGCATTACATAGCCCAAATGGCATCCTTCTATAAGCAAACACTCCGGATGGACATGTGAATGCTGTTTTCTCTTGATCCTGGGGATCTACTGCAATCTGGTTATAACCTGAGTAGCCATCCAAAAATCAATAATAATCATGACCTGCTAGTCTTTCTAGCATCTGGTCTATGAATGGTAAAGGAAAATGATCCTTTCTGGTGGCTGTATTGAGCCTTCTGTAGTCAATACACATGCGCCACCCCGTAACTGTTCTTGTAGGAACCAGTTTATTTTTTTCATTATGAATCACTGTCATGCCTCCCTTTTTTGGGACGACTTGAACAGGGCTCACCCAGGGGCTATCAGAAATAGGATAAATAATTCTAGCCTCTAGTAACTTGGTGACCTCTTTCTGCACCACTTCCTTCATGGCTGGATTTAGCCGCCTCTGTGGTTGAACCACTGGTTTGGCATTATCCTCCAATAGGATTTTGTGCATGCATCTAGCTGGGCTTATGCCCTTAAGGTCACCTATGGACCACCCAAGAGCTGTCTTGTGTGTCCTTAGCACTTGAATAAGTGCTTCCTCTTCCTGTGAATTTAAAGCAGAGCTTATGATCACTGGAAAAGTGTCACCTTCTCCCAGAAATGCATATTTCAAGGATGGTGGTAGTGGCTTGAGCTCGGGTTTAGGAGGTTTTTCCTCTTTCAGAAGAAAGTTCAGAGGCTCTTTCATGTCCCCTGAATCCTCCAAATCAGGCTGAACATCTTTAAAGATGTCTTCCAACTCTGATTCGAGACTCTTAGCCATGTTGATCTCTTCTACCAAAGAGTCAATAAGATCAACTTTCATGCAGTCTGTTGATGTGTCTGGATGCTGCATGGCTTTGACAGTGTTCAACTTGAACTCACCATCGTTGACTCTCAGGGTTATTTCCCCTTGTTGGACGTCAATGAGGGATCGTCCAGTTGCTAGGAAGGGTCTTCCTAGAATGAGAGTAGCACTCTTGTGCTCCTCCATTTCCAGCACAACAAAGTCAGTGGGAAAGGCGAATGGCCCAACTCTGATAATCATGTCCTCAATCATGCCTGATGGGTATTTAGTGGAACCATCAGCAAGTTGGAGACATATCCGGGTTGGTTTAACTTCTTCAGTTAAGCCAAGCTTCCTGATAGTGGATACAGGTATTAGGTTGATGCTTGCCCCAAGATCGCATAAAGCTGTCTTGGTGCAATTATCTTCTAATATGCATGGTATCAGAAAGCTCCCAGGGTCTTTAAGCTTTTCAGGAAAGCTCTTCAAAATGACTACACTGCATTCTTCAGTGAGGAGAACTCTTTCTGTTTCTCTCCAATCCTTCTTATGACTCAAGATCTCTTTCATGAACTTGGCATAAGAAGGTATTTGCTCAAGTGCTTCTGCAAATGGAATCTTTATTTCAAGAGTCCTGAGGTAATCTGCAAAGCGAGCAAATTGCTTATCCTGCTCCTCTTTCCGGAGTTTTTGAGGATAAGGTATCTTGGCTTTATATTCTTCAACCTTAGTTGCTACAGGTTTATTGCCTACAGAAGTGGTGGAAGAAGCGTTTTTAGAGGGGTTGTTATCAGCATTTGTGTGTGTCTGATCCCTCACTAGCACTTGAGTGCCAGAGTTAGAAGCTGGAGTGAAACTGGACGCCAGCTCCTTGTCTACTCCTGGCGTCTGAACGCCAGAACTGTGCTCTTTCTGGGCGTTCAGCGCCAGATCCTGCCCATTTTGGGCGTTCAACGCCAGATCCTTGCCCATTTCTGGCGTTGAACGCCAGTCCTGCTGTATTTCTGGCGTTGAACGCCAGTTTTGGCCATGGTCTGGGCGTTTAGCGCCAGCCTTCCACCAATTTTCTGGCGTTTTAGCGCCATAATTATTTTTCCCTGGGCTCTTACTGTCCTCAGGTGAATTTTGGGTTGTTTGCTCATTTCTTAGCTTTTTGCTGCCTTGAGGTGGGGTATTTAATGTTTTCCCACTTCTTAGTTGAACTGCTTGGCATTCCTCTGCTATTTGCTTTGACAGCTGCTGCTTTGTTTGCTTGAACTGTTCATCCATATGTATATTAGCCATCCTTGTCTCTTGTAACCTGTCTTTAAATTCGGCTAGCTGCTTTGTTAGAAAGTCCAATTGCTGATTGAATTCAGTAGCTTGTTTTACAAGACTGAGTTCAGCAGTTACTATTTTAACCTCTTCATTCATGGAAGGGTTGCTGCTTAGGTACAGATGCTGATTCCTGGCAACTGTATCAATGAGCTCTTGAGCCTCTTCAATTGTCTTTCTCATGTGGATAGATCCACCAGCCGAGTAATCAAGAGACATCTGAGCTCCTTCTGCAAGCCCATAATAGAAGATGTCTAACTGAACCCACTCTGAAAACATTTCAGAGGGGCATTTTCGTAGCATCTCTCTGTATCTCTCCCAAGCATCATAAAGAGATTCATTATCTCCTTGTTTAAAGCCTTGGATGTCCAGCCTTAGCTGTGTCATCCGTTTTGGGGGAAAGTACTGATTCAGGAATTTTTCTGTCAGCTGTTTCCATGTCTTTATGCTGGCCTTAGGTTGGTTATTCAACCACCTCTTAGCTTGATCTTTTACAGCAAATGGAAACAGTAATAGTCTGTAGACATCCTGATCTATTTCTTTATCATGTACTGTGTCAGCAATTTGTAAAAATTGTGCCAGAAACTCTGTAGGTTCTTCCTGTGGAAGACCGGAATACTGGCAGCTTTGCTGCACCATGATAATGAGCTGAGGATTCAACTCAAAGCTACTGACTCCAATGGAGGGTATGCAGATACTACTCCCATATGAAGCAGTAGAGGGGTTTGAATATGACCCCAGAGTCCTCCTGGACTGTTCATTTCCACTTAGATCCATGATGGAGAAAGGGAGATGATGTAAAATAGGAAAAATATTTTGATTTATTTATTTATATATTTATTTCAAAAATGAAATAAATTAAAATAGAATAAATAAAAATTGAGTGAAGATTTTCGAAAAACAGAGGAGAGAGAAAGTGGTTAGGAAGTTTTGAAAAGGATATGATGATTTTGAAAAAAAAAATTTTTAATTTTGAAATAAAAAAAAATCTGAATTTTAGAAATATATTTCGAAAATTCGTTTTTTAAAAAAGAGAGAAAAGATATTTTTGATTTTTAAGAGGAAAGAGAAAAACAATAAGATAGCACAAGATTTGAAACTTTTAGATCTAATGCTCCCTATTTTCGGAAATTTTGGGGGGAAAACACCAAGGAACACCAAACTTAAAAATTTTAAGATCAAGTTACCAGGAAAACTCAAGAACATGAAGAAAGAACACCAAACTTAAAATTTTTAGAAAACCAAACCAAAATTTTCGAAAATTTTAAGGAAAATCAACAAGAAAACACCAAACTTAAAGTTTGGCACAGGATCTAATAGAGAAATTATTTTTGAAAACTATTTTTAAAAAGAAAATAAGGATTCTAAAATTTTAACACGACAATAATAAGAGACCCTAAACAAAAAAAGAAATTTTTCCTAATCTAAGCAACAAAATAATCCGTCAGTTGTTCAAACACGGACAATCCCCGGCAACGGCGCCAAAAAACATGGTGCACGAATTATGAATCACACTTTTCACAACTCGTAGCACTGACCAGCAAGTGCACTGGGTCGTCCAAGTAATACCTCACGTGAGTAAGGGTCGAATCCCACGGAGATTGTTGGTTTGAAGCAATCTATGGTTATCCTGTAAATCTTAGTCAGGAAGTCAATTATGTTTATCAGTTGAATTGCAAATAAACAATAGAGCATGGATTAAAGGTTACTTGTTATGCAGTAATGGAGAATATGTTGGAGTTTTGGAGATGCTTTGTCTTCTGAATCTCTGCTTTCCCTGTCTTCTTGTTCACGCACGCACGTCCTCCTATGGCAAGCTGTGTGTTGGTGGATCACCGTTGTCAATGGCTACCTTCCATCCTTCCAGTGAAAACTACGCTCACGCGCTTTGTCACAGCACGGCTAATCACCGGTTGGTTCTCGATCCGGTTGGAATAGGATTTACTATCCTTTTACGTCTGTCACTAACGCCCAGCCTTCAGGAGTTTGAAGCTCGTCACAGTCATTCAATCCTTGAATCCTACTCGGAATACCACAGACAAGTTTTAGACTTTCCGGATTCTCATGAATGCCGCCATCAGTTCTAGCTTATACCACGGAGATTCTGATTAAGGAATCTAAGAGATACTCATTCAATCGTATATAGAACGGAGGTGGTTGTTAGGCACACGTTCATGATTTGAAGAAGGTGATGAGTGTCACAGATCATCACCTCCATCACAGTTAAGCGCGAATGAACATCTTAGATAGGAACAAGTGTGTTTGAATGGAAAACAGAAATACTTGCATTAATTCATCGAGACACAGCAGAGCTCCTCACCCCCAACAATGGGGTTTAGAGACTATGCCGTCAGAGAATACAAAGTTTTGATCTAAAATGTCATGAGATACAAAATAAGTCTCTAAAAGTTGTTTAAATACTAAACTAGTAGCCTAGGTTTACAAAAAATGAGTAGACTATGATGGATGATGCAGAGATCCACTTCTGGGGCCCCCTTGGTGTGTGCTGGGGCTGAGATTTAAGTGAGTCACGTGCAGAGGCCATTTGTGGAGTTGAACGCCAGTTTTTGTGCCAGTTTGGGCGTTCAACTCCAGCTTTTGATCCTTTTCTGGCGCTGGACGCCAGAATTGGGCAGGGAACTGGCGTTGAACGCCAGTTTACATCATCTATCCTTGTTCAAAGTATGAACTATAATATATTTCTGGAAAGCCCTGGATGTCGACTTTCCAACACAATTGGAAGCATGCAATTTCGAGTTCTGTAGCTCCAGAAAATCCACTTTGAGTACAGGGAGGTCAGAATCCAACAACATCAGCAGTCCTTTTTCAGCCTGAATTAGATTTTTGCTCAGCTCCCTCAATTTCAGCCAGAAAAATACCTGAAATTACAGAAAAACACACAACTCATAGTAAAGTCCAGAAATATGAATTTTTCCTAAAAACTAATGAAAATAGACTAAAAACTAACTAAAACATACTCAAAACTATATGAAATTAACTCCAAAAAGCGTATAAAATATCCGCTCATCATTCCTCTCTTCAAATTTTTGGGTATTTAGGGCTTTTTATTAAGAGATTTTTTCTGATTTTTGATGTTTAGGTCCACTCTAATCCTTGCTTAGCTTTGGGTTTTCACATCCAAATCTGTTGGGAAAGGTAAGAGACTTTGAACTTTTGTGAAATTTTGATTTATGTTGAGCCCTAGGTTGATTTATGATGGTTTGTGCATATATAGTTTGATTATTGTGAGTTGGAGCTTGTTGGAGTTACATTGGTGGTTGGATGTTGGTTGAAAGCTCATTTGGTTCATAAAGGGAATCGGCCAAGGTATGGTTTTGGTTTCCTCTATGTAGTATATAATATTCATGGACACTTAGGCTAGTGACCCATAGGATAGGTTTGAAATTTTATAAGTTGGTTGATGGTGTACAATAAATTGGTAATGTTGATATGGTTAAATGATTATGTTGAGATATGATGGATTTGGATGATTGAACATTGTTGATTAATAATATGAAGCATGGTTGAGTGATGATGAAGATTGATGGTGATAAATGATGATTAGTGGATATGTGTTTGGAATGTTATATATATATTTGATTGTTAAGGTTGAGAATGATAAAGTAGGATAGAAAGATTGGTATTAATTATGAAAAGTGACCCAAGTGGGAAAATTGTGTTGTAGAGGGGAGTTTGGTATTGTTTTGGTTGGTTTAAGATATGATAATTGGGAGAATTGGTAAATTAGGAACTTAGGTAAAAGCTTATTTAAAACCCTTTAATTTGATATAAAGTTTGCCAAATTTGGAATTTTGTAGAGGAAGTTATGATCATTCAAAGTTGGTGTTGAAAATCTGAAATTTTACAAAGATGCAGAATTTCAGGATTTCTTATATGTGCGCACGCACAACCCTGCGAAAATCTTATTCTGTGCAGACGCATGGACATGTGCATATGCACAGGCAGGAAAAGGCTCTCTGCTTGCAGCGTTTCACAGCTTGTGCGTGTGCACATCAATGAAGAATTACGACCTGTGCGTATGCACAGCCCTGTGCGCACGCACAAGTTGGGAAGGGTCGTCTGTTGGGGGCGCTCGCACAGCTTGTGCGAGTGAACAGGCTTGTAAATTTTAGTACATATGCGTACACACACTCCTATGCGTACGCACACTTTCAAAATCTTCCTAGGTGTGCGCATGCACACCCCTGTGCGGACGCACACGCCCTGTTTCACAAAATTAACTTTGTTTTCAACTATTTCACCTTCCTTACAAGGTCGTAAGCTTCTATAACACCATTTTAAGGCTTTTGGGCTTAAATTTTGAGTATGGGAATAAGGGAAATAGGCTAAGGGTTTTAGTTAATGATTGTTATGAAAAATTAGAAAAACAGAGGCTTAGGTTTCTGGTGTACTGAGGATGCGTTGGCAGAGTGAGAAGAGGAATGGAAATATGAATTGGCAATGGTTGAGATGAGTCGAGGACTCTAAAGGAAATGATAGATCCATGTGATATTGAAAATATTTTCCGAAAACCAGTGATATTGAAAATGTATCATTGTATTTTGAGATTATGACACGCTATGCGCCCAGCAGGGGCCGAGGTTGGATCCCGCCTATTCGAGGTAGCGGTGGCGGCATAAGGGCGGTGGTTCGTCCCGCTTGTGCTTAGATGTGAGGTTGGTGGCAATAGATCCTGCTCACATCCCTTCGGATCATCAGAGCGTACAAGCGCAAAACCCTGGATAGTGATCCGAGCACTATATCTCGGGGGTTCCCACACCATGATTCCGAAGGGCAACATCTCCATGGAGATGTGTCGGGTTGGCAGTTGAACCGACAATGTAATATCACAACCAGTAGGACAGGCATTTATCATGTGCATTTTCTATCTGTTTGCATGCTTTGCCGACTTAATATTGTTTGCCTATTTGTATAACATGTCTAATTGCTACTTGAGTTATTTGCTTTATATGCTTCTACCTGTGATTTACTTGTATTGTATATACTTGTGTTTTCTACTGTGATTGAGGAGGTTCGGAAGGCGGTGATGATGGGATTGCATGGAGGATAGGTTGGCAAAGGCTGTGGGACAGCGGTGTTTGGTTAGAATAGAAATCCTTTAAGATAGAGTGCCCTGTTTAGTTATGTTAAGGTTTATATATATGCTTTATGGTTTTAGTATGCTTTAAGTTTGAAATCATGTGATGGATATGAAGTCTAGGATTACCTTTGGCGTCCCGGGGTCTTATATCCTACATCACTGGGTACTGTTACCATGCTGAGAACCTCCGATTCTCATACCATATCTCTGTTGTATTTTTCAGATGCAGGTCACAACCCACGTTGGTGAGTTGCTTTGGATGGTGACAGCAGCGGAGGATCCCGTTACTTCGAAGTTCTTTTTTATTTATTTCGTTTATATATATCTCTCACTTTTGTATTTTGTTTTGCCTAGAGGCACGTATTGAGAGAATACAACTTGTATAAGTCCTTTTAAACTTTAATTTCTTTTTGTTTGTATATTTGGCTAGCCGGATTAAAATCCGCGAGCCGTGGCTAGTTCCTTATGATATTACACTATTATACTATTATCATTTTTCATATCACATCTGTTTCTTGTGCTCTACGTTAGATGCTTCGTTAGTACGCTTTGCGCTTTTAAAATCCTATTTTTGAGCTACATCCTTCATCGGGCTTCTAGATTATACTATTCTTTCTATATATATCATGTATGAGCTTAGAACTGTCATAATCTCTGATTAACATTTGCTTTACGATGTGAAGTAAGGCTTAGGCTAATTAGGGTGTTACATTTAGTAGTATCAGAGCGGTTCGTCCTCGTGAGCTTGAGGGATGGACCGATTGTGCTTCATTGCATACTCTGTGTGTCTTTTTTTTATGCCATTAGGTTATCTACTTGAAATTTCATAGCATGCATGTCTATGAGTGCCTGTTTGCGATAATTGAAACACTAGGCTTTTGTTATTCAGACTGATCACCTCGATATCGATTGTTTGGTGTAGACAGAAAACCCAATGGCCACTCGTGGATGAGGTCGAGCACGTTTACGAGAGAGTAGGAATGAGCAACTGGCTGATAACCATGCCGAGTTCATGGCGGGGATGGCGAATCTGGCAAATACCATGGAAGCGAATGCTGCTGCGACTCTGCAAGCTGTGCAGATTTTAGCCCAACCAGCCAGAAGTGGAAACGAAAATAGAGAAGGTGCTGAGGACAGCTTGAGAGGTGTTCCGAGAACTCTAACTGCTTTCCGGAAAGCTGACCCGTTGGTTTTCAATGGTTCGACAAACCATACTAAAGCAAACAACTGGTTCCAAGCTATGGGGCGTGCATTGCTAACTCAACTTGTACCGTATGACCAGTTCATGGAGCATGCGGCTTACCAACTAGTGGGAGAAGCTCAACAATGGTGGCAAGGAGAGCGCCGACTACTACTCCAACAGAACGTGAACATTACCTGGGTGTTATTCGAGGAAGCCTTCTACAATAAGTATTTTCTTTAGTCAATAAAGGAGGCCAGAGAATTGGAGCTCTTACAGCTGAAGCAAGGGTCCATGACTATAGCTGAATACACCAGTAAGTTTGAAGAATTCTGTAGGTTCTCGAGAATAAGTCAGGGTACTCCTGAGTCTTATGAGGGATGGAAATGCATCAAATACGAAGTAGGGCTGAGGGAAGATATTAGGCGTGTCATGGCTCGATTGGAGATTAGGAGATTCTCTGAATTGGTGGACAAGGCGAGGATTATTGAAGAACATGCAAAATTGGTAGCCTCGTCAAAAGACACTCCTGGGGAAAATACTAGTAGGGAACGCACGATAACCTTGGACGAAGGGGACAAAACTTCAAGAGATATAGTGAAGAAAAGTGGTCAAGAGCTTACTACCCTACTATAAAATGTCAGGAGTATGGGAACTACCATCCGAATAAGCCATGCCAGTTGGGTAAGAAACTATGTTACAAGTGTGGCGCACCAGGACATTTGGTTAGAGATTGTCACCGCGGGAGGAACCGAGATGAGGCTCAGAATCAACAGTCAGGCCGTGTGTGTACTGTGGATGCACGTGATGCGACAGGGTCGGGTCCTCCGACGAGAGGTAAGCATATGTCTTGAGTATTATATTACCTGGACCTGAGGATAGTTTGGTTCTATCTTTTGCAACACCGTCGTTAGGGTTACGAGAGCTTGGGGTTTTGTTAGGAGTAAACCATGGTAAAATGGAGGATTCTAGTGGTAGTAGTCGAGGATTTCAGACTTGTGATGACGAATGATCTGAATGGACGTGTCGAAGTGGTTACCAGGCATGACTAGAAGTCTTGTCGGTACCCTGAGTGGGTGTTGGGTGCGGTTCAGCACTAGTGGCAACGGAAGTACTGACTGACGCCTTTGTGATTTTTTAACTATGAATTTTTGCGGTTTTAAGGTTTAGAATGATTTCTAATCTGGTTTGGAACTTTGGTTTAAATGATTCGGTTTTGAAAGTTAGTCGGAACTCTTGATTTAAGAGATATGGTTTAAACGAACATTGAGTTCTCTGATTTTGTTTAATTGTGAAAATGGTTTCCAATTTCTCTTATCGAAAGGGATTCAATTTGAAAAGTTTTAATTTAAGAAAATCATGAATTGAAGTAGGCAACTTCCGAGTAAACTATTTTGACTCCTTTCAGGAAACTCAACAGTGATCTGTTCTAGAGTGAACTGTTTTGAATGATTTGGTTTTGAAAGTAAGATTGGAACTTTTGATCAAATGATACCATTTAAAAAGGAAAAGTGAGTCCTATTTTATTCACTTATGATTTGGTTTGTAAATTTTAATTTAACAAAGGGGATTCAAATAGAAAGGTTTTGATTTAAAGGTTTCAATGAATTTAGACAAATCATGCTTTAAAATATTTGATTTACAGATAAACGGTTTTCGACTCTGTTGATAAGGTTTTAACAATTGGCTCATTTAGATTGAAGTGTTTTAAAGGTTTTGACAAATATTACAAAATTGGTATTTAATTTAAGGAAAATTTTTGGATTCTTAATGATGGTAATCAGAGTGATGCAATGGAAGTTGTACACTAAGTTGTCGACGTGTGAGTTCTAGAAGATGGAAGTGAAGTTCTTAGATCACGTGGTGAGCAAAGGAGGAATAGCCGTAGATCCTTCTAAGGTGAAAATGGTGATGGAAAGGGAAAGATCGACAACGCTGACGGAAGTCGGAAGCTTTCTGGGTTTAGCCGGATATTACCAGAGATTCATTGAAGGATTTTCCCGGATTGCACTACCGATGACTAAGTTGACAAGAAAGGAAGTGCTAGTTGTATGGACATCGGAGTGCGAAGAGAGTTTCCAAACTTCGAAACAGAAGCTAACTCTAGCACCTGTTTTAATCTGGCTGGAACCACACGAACCGTTAGAAGTATACTGTGATGCTTCCTTGAAGGGTTTGGGTTGCATGTTGATGCAACACCGGAACGGGGTGGCTTATGCATTGCGTCAGCTGAGACCGCATGAGGTGAATTATCCAACTCATGACTTGGAATTAGCAGCGATTGTGTTTGCATTGAAGATTCGGAGGCACCACTTGTACGGAGTGAGGTTTAGTGTCTTTTCTAATCATAATAGTCTCAAGTACATCTTTGATCAGAAGGAGCTAAATATGCGTCAGAGGAGGTGGATGGAATTGCTAAAGGATTATGATTTTGAAATGAGTTATCACCCTGGAACGACGAAGGTGGTTGCAGACGCATTGAGTAAGAGATCTTTAACAATTGCTTGGATGAGAATCAAGGAAGAGGAGCTAGTGGATAAGTTGTGGATCTTAAGATGGACATTGGTGAGGTTGCCGGAAGAACTAGTTTGAACCAGTTGTAGATTTCAAGCACGTTTAAGACGGATATTCAGAGGAATCAGCAAAATTAGCGGAAGTTTTAAAAATTGTTCCAATGAGTTGGTGATAAGAGGCGTGAGGATTTCACTAAGGATGATGAAAGATTATGGAGATATAAGGGGAGAATTTGCATACTGGATGTCGGGAGGTTTGATTCACTAAAAAACTGTCTCTCAACAATTTTCTACCGGCAAGTGCACCGGATTGTCGTCGAGTAAAAATTCACTGTAGAGTGAGGTCAAATCCCACAGGGATTGGTTGGTTGATCAACGTTAATTGGAGAATTGTTCTAGTTGAGCTAAATCGAAATTGAGTTGAGAATTGCTTAATGTAAATTTGGCGGGAAACTTAAATTGCAAGAAATTAAATGACAGAAATTAAAGTGCGAGAAATTAAATGACAGAAGCTTAAATAGCAAGAGATTAAATGGGAATGGGGATTAAGCATGAAATTAAAGAGCAGAATGTAAATAGAATGGGTAGATCAGAGATGGGATTCATTGGGTTTCAGGATATATTGAACTCTCTGGATCAAATCATTTTCATCTCTTCCACAATCAATGCATTCATTACTAATGGCAATCTTAGATGATTAGATCCTAAGGTCTTGGCTCACCAATCTCTCTAAGCATGAACAATTGCCCAATGTCTTGATTTAATTGCTCATGTGAAGAGTTGAAGTTCAGTCACTGATTATACCACACAAATTCATATATCAAAGTATTGGTAGGATTAAATGTCCCAATATCCATCCAATCCCCAATCTAATCCAATGTGAGAAAGCAATTCTAGCATGAATTCTTCATCCCTCTCTCAAGGATCCGAAGAATTCCAATTATGGATAGCTTCTCTGTCAGAACAACTATCCAAATGAATTAAGATTGAAAGCTTTATAACAAAAATCAAGAGAAAAGAAAGAAGAAGAAGATGAAAACTACTATTGATCCATTGAATTACAATAGAGCTCCTTAACCCAATGAAAGGGGTTAGTTGTTCATAGCTCAATTCAATTTACAGAGAAAGAAAAGTGCCAAAAGAAATAAAGAAAATACAAAAGAAACTAAAAGAAAAGTGCAGGAAATGAAATCAGGGAACTGAACTCCCAGAGCCCCCCTCAGGGCCTCCCCAGAGAGCTTTCTTAAATCTTCAACAATTCTTCTATTTATAATCCTCTTCCCATCTTCAATTGGATCAAGTATTTGGATGTGGGCCTTTGTCTTGATTGAAGCAAGGATTGATTGGATTGGTGCCTAATGCAATTGAGGAGAAGGGTGTGTCAATTGTGCCTTTCTCGTATTAAAGTTGGAGTCAACATTTTTGGGCAAACGTTGAGTCAAACGTCCCTTTAAAAATTTGGGTTCTGGTTGCTGTCATTAGCGTTTGACTCAACGTTAGAGTGCCAACGTTCTTCTACCCACGCGTACGCGTGAACCACGCGTACGCATGAAGGCTGTGTTTTTGCTCATTAACGCGTGCGCGTACACTATGCTTACGTGTGCATTGCCATTTTCCCCTTCCACGCGTACGCGTCACAGACGCGTGCACGTCGATTCAAGTTTCTCAATTCCAAATTCTAGGCTTCTCATCGCAGACGTTGGAGGCAAAGTTTGAGGCAACGTTGGACCTCCAACATTCGTTTGGTGACGCGTACGTGTGACCCACGCGTACGCATGGATGGTCAATTTTGTCATTCCACGCGTGCGCGTGACTCACGCATGCATGTGGATATAGAAATTTTCTTCTTTCATGCGTACGCATCATAGATGTGTACGCGTCGCTCAAAAATCCTTTAGCTCCAGAATTGAACATTTTCAATGACGTTGGAGGTAACGTTGGTTCACCAACGTTCCCTCCAACGTTGGCACCTATGTTTTCTTCTTCTAGAACAACCAACGTTGGTCTCTCCTTCTCTTCTTCCTTGCTCTTTTTCTGCTTCTTTCTTCCTATCATCAACCAAACAATCTCATCAAAGCCTTGGCATAATCACAAGATTTTGCATCTTTCATAATACCAATCAATTCTTGCATAAATCTCATGAAAATGCATAAAATTAACAATGTTTGATTGAATCAAGACAAGCATGAATTTCTCATCCAAATACTTACTTATTGCCTAAGAAAAGCATGAAACTACTCTAAAACAAACTAAAAATGGCTTGTGAAACTAGCTAAGATGCCCTGGCATCACAACACCAATCTTAAATCTTGCTTATCCTCAAGCAAGTGATAGATCATGAAAATACAAGAGATACAAGTCCTTATTCAGAGAATTCAAATCCTTGGTTCATGGAGTTTCATGCATGGCAATTCAGGTTCATGTTCATGCTGGTTTCTAGGCTCTCATATGCTCTTGAATTCTCACTCTATTTCCTTTCTATTAGAATTTTATTCTTGATCCTTAACTTCTCTATTTTTGTTTTCTTTCCTTCTTTAGAGCTTAATGCTTTCGGTAGCTAAGTGTTCTGTAATGAGATAACTTTTTAGGATAGGCTTTCAGCCAGCACTCCCGAACCAGTTGGTTTGTTATCATTCCTTAGACCTTGGTGTCCAGCACCTCTTTGGGTTGCTAAATATTTTGTGAGAAGGTTGCTCTTGATAGTGGACTTTCAGTTGACAATTCCGGGTTAGTTAAGTTATCAAGTGATAAAGCACTCCTAAGAACTTACTCATCCAAGCAGATCCTTGCACAGAAACACCACAGACAGATGCCTTAAGGTTCAAACTATTGGTGCCTAGCTTTATTTGCTTTTCATTCTCTTTTTTTTTTTCTTTTTTTTTCGTTTTTAGATCTTATTAACTTATTTAAGTCTCATAGAATGCACATCAAGCTAATAATTCAAGAGATATCTTAGCCTTGTACCTTATTGATGAACCAACTTAGCTAACAAATACCACCACAACACTAGGATTTATTCTGCATATTGGATTTCACTCTTGTCTTTCACAGCAAATTCTCATAAACTCTTTTATTGAGCTCAATGACACATCATACAATTCAAGCAGGATGACAATGAAGTAGGCACTTAGACTAGTAGCCCCAAAATGTCAATAAAGAGAAACAAACAGAATATGAATGTTCATGAGAACAGGATTCAATCATACTTCCAATTAAAGTACTACAAATCTGAGACAGTTAAGTACAATACAACCTCTTAGTGTCTTCTTGTTTCTTCCTTGTCATCATCATCCATAGCTTTTGCGTCCTTCTTTGGATTGATTGAATTCCTGCAAATCATTGGAAGTTGCTTGTTCCCTAAGCACTTGAAAAATAGTTTGCATGCATGTATGCTTGTGAATTTCTGAACTTAATTTGGTGTGAGGAAACCAAACTTAGTTCCTTGCCTAATACAACAGATTGAATACATGCAGAAACCTCTTGTGCTTTTATTAAGAAAACAATTGTGAACTAGAAAGTAAATAATTGTTAAGTAAGTTCCCTAATTGTTTCGAGTTAGTTACTATTAATACCAAGGGTTGAAATGTGCTTTTAATGAAATCTTTGGTGGAAAACCAAACTTAGAATCCTACATTCACCCATTGAATTGTTTTGGTGTGCAACAGCAAACTTAGCTCCTTGCAATACAAAGAAATCTACTTAATTTTTTTATTGAAATAACTAGGAAAATAAAAACTACCTCTAGTTGGGTTGCCTCCCAACAAGCGCTCTTTTAATGTTATTACCTTGACATTTTATTCATGAATTTCTTCCTCTTCTTCCAGTTTGTTAAGAGGAATGACCTCGAGTGGGAAAAGGAGCCAGTTGATGCCCCTTGTTGTGAGTACCTCCTTCCAGCAAGCTTTCTGTTGTGATTGGCATGAGTGAACTTGCTTGTTGGATCAGGAGTTGGATTGTTCTTTGACCTTTTCTTCTTCATGGATATGGTCCCTTGTTTCTCGGTCACAATCCTCATTTTGGTGCTTGTTTCTACTACCTTCCCATCTTTGATCTCAGAACTTCGGTGTTGTTGGACAGTTGGAGCATCCTCTTTATCAAGAGCTTCTTGAATTGGTGGTTTACTGAACTTACCTTCTATGCAACTCTCTGTTTCGTTGGAGTGTGGACTCCCTTATTTGACTTCCTCCCTTTCTTCTACATGATGTTGGATTGAGTCTTTTGGAAGTGAGTTTGCATGTTCCTTTGTTACCCCTAGTAGCCTCTGTGGGTATGGAGCCTTAGGCTTGTATACTCTCAAAACATCCTCCTTCTTCATATGAATCTCACTTGGTATGGGTGCCTCTTTTTCTTGTTCTTCTGATTCCTCCCCAGTATCCTACATTTGGTCCTCATCCTCCTTCCTAAGCACCACTCCGAAGTGTTTTGCTATATGGTCTAAGTGTGCTTCGATTTTTCTGCAAGTGATGGCTTGTTCTTCTGTCGATGCTCTGAGCCATTGAATGAACTCCTCAGTTTTCGGAGAGAGAGGAGTGGTCTCTCTTTGTGATATTAGCTCTTCAATGAATTGTTCTTCAGAATAGCGTGGTGCTTTCAGTCTCAATTTTTCTTCATGCTCCCTTTCTGCTATTTTTTCCTCTGCCTTTATCTTTATCATTTCTTCAAGGAGGAGTTCAATCCTAGAAAGTGTATTGATGAGCGGATAATTTATACGCTTTTTGGCATTATTTTTAGTATATTTTTAGTATATTTTAGTTAGTTTTTATTATATTTTTATTAGTTTTTAAATAAAAATCATATTTCTGGACTTTACTATGAGTTTGTGTATTTTTCTATGATTTCAGGTATTTTCTGGCTGAAATTGAGTGACCTGAGCAAAAATCTGATTCAGAGGCTGAAAAAGGACTGCAGATGCTGTTGGATTCTGACCTCCCTGCACTCGAAGTGGATTTTTTGGAGCTACAGAAGCCCAATTGGTGCGCTCTCAAATGCGTTGGAAAGTAGACATCCTGGGCTTCCCAACAATATATAATAGTTTATACTTTGCCCGAGATTTGATGGCCCAAACCGGCGTTCCAAGTCAGCATAGAAATTCTGGCTTCAAAACACCAGAACTAGCATAAAAGCTGGAGTTAAACGCACAAACTGGCACAAAAGCTGGCGTTTAACTCCAAGAAAAGCCTTTACACGCGAAAGCTTCAACGCTCAGCTCAAGCACACACCAAGTAGGCCCGGAAGTGGATTCTGCATCATTTACTCATTTCTGTAAACCCTAGGTTACTAGTTTTCTACAAATAGGACCTTTTGCTATTGTATTTTCGGAATTTTACACACTTGATAATACTTTTGATCTTGGTTCTTCTGGTTCCCTTTCTGGGGCTGAAGCCAATGATCACCATTATCACTTTTGTATTTTCAACGGTTGATTTTCTACACACCATAGATTAAGGTGTGGAGCTCTGCTGTTCCTCATGAATTAATGCAAAGTACTATTGTTTTTCTATTCAACTCAAGCCTATTTCTGTTCTAAGATATCCATTCGTTCTTCAACATGATGAATGTGATGATCTGTGACACTCATCACCATTCTCACCTATGAACGCGTGCCTGACAACCACTTCCGTTCTACATGCAAACAAGCTTGAATGAGTATCTCTTGGGTTTCTAATCTAAGATTAGAACCTTCGTGGTATAGGCTAGAATCAATTGGCGGCCATTCCTGAGATCCGAAAAGTCTAAACCTTGTATGTGGTATTCTGAGTAGGATTAGGGAAGGGATGACTGTGACGAGCTTCAAACTCGCGAGTGTTGGGCGTAGTGACAGACGCAAAAGGATCAATGGATCCTATTCCAACATGATCGAGAACCAACCGCTGATTAGCCGTGCGGTGACAGCACATTTAGAACATTTTCACTGAGAGGACGGGAGGTAGCCATTGACAACGGTGAAACCCAACATAAAGCTTGCCATGGAAAGGAGTATGATTGATTGGAAGAAGGCAATAGGAAACCAGAGGTCCAGAAGGAACAAAGCATCTCCATACGCTTATCTAAAATTCTCACCAATGAATTACATAAGTATCCCTATCCTATTTTATGTTTTATTCATATTTTAATTATCAATCCTCCATAACCATTTGAATCCGCCTGACTGAGATTTACAAGATGACCATAGCTTGCTTCAAGCCGACAATCTCCGTGGGATTGACCCTTACTCACGTAAGGTTTATTACTTGGACGACCCAGTGCACTTGCTGGTTAGTTGTGTGGAGTTGTGATAAAGAGTTGAGATTACAATTGTGCATACCAAGTTGTTGGCGCCATTGATGATCACAATTTCGTGCACCAAGTTTTTGGCGCCGTTGCCGGGGATTGTTTGAGTTTGGACAACTGACGGTTCATCTTGTTGCTTAGATTAGGTAAGTTTATTTTATGTTTAAGCTTTTTACCTTTTAATTTTCGAAAAATTTCAAAAAAAAAATTTGTATTTCTATTTTGTTCTTCAGAACTTTTAAGAATGGATTCTAGAGTTTCATGATGATTTGTTAAAGTCTGGCTGGCTGAGAAGCCATGTCTAAACTTTTGGACCGAGGTTTCAACTTATCATCACAAGAGCTTGTTGATTTCTATCAAGCTTGCTGTTGAACGTAATGATTTGCTAAAAGCTTGGCTGGCTAGTAAGCCATGTCTAATTCCTGGACCGGAGTTTTAGACTAACATTGCATGATTCCTGGAATTTTCATTAAGAATTTTGAAGTCCTTTTTTCTCTTTTTCCACTTAATTTTCGAAAAAATTACAAAAAAAATTTATAAAATCTTAAAATAAAAAATATTTTAAGTTTCTTGTTTGAGTCTAGTGTCTAATCTTAAGTTTGGTGTCAATTGCATTCTTCTAATTTTCGAAAATTACATGCATTATGTTTGTCATTGATCTTCAAGTTGTTCTTGATGATTTCCTTGCTTTGATCTTTAAATTCTCTTGTTTTGTGTCTTTTGTTGTTTCTCATATGCATTTTCAAGTTGTTATAGTCGTTAGTATACAAACTTCTATGTTTAGTGTCTTGCATGCATTGTTGATTTAATCTTAGTTTTCCATGATTAGTTGCATTTTGATTGTTTCTCATCATTAAAAAAATCCAAAAATTTTTCAAAATTATGTCGTTTCAAGTCAATAATACAGAGAATTGAAGATTCAGAACAGACAGCAGAGGAATTACACAGAAAAAGCTGGGCGTTCAAAATGCCCAGTGAGGAAGGAAAACTGGCGTTTAAACGCCAGCCAGGGTACCTGGCTGGGCGTTAAACACCCAAAAGGTAGCATTTTGGGTGTTAAACGCCAGAATGGATGCCATTCTGGGCGTTTAACGCCAGGAGGACACTAGAGGGAAGATTTCGTTTTTAATTCAAATATTTTTCAAATATTCATAATTTTTCAAAATCAAATATTTTTCAAATCATATCTCTTCAATCATATCTTTTCAAAATCAATTTCTTTCCATTTTTTTAAATTATTATTATTTTCGAAAATCCTTGCTACAATTAATGATTTAACTCAAAATTTTCAAGTTGTTACTTGCCTATTAAGAAAGGATCAAATTTTAATTCTAGAATCGTATCTTTTAATTTCCTGTTAGTCAAGTAATCAACTTTAATTTTAAAAATTTCTCTTTTTAATTTGATTCTCAATCATATCTTCTCAATCATATCTTTTTCAAAATTAATTTTCAATCATACCTTTTTGATTTCTGATTTCAAAATCTTTTCCAAAAATCACTTAATTTCTTTCCCAATCTTAGTTTTCGAAAATCATTTACCAAATTTTCAAATTTTCTTTTAATTATTTCAAAATCTTTTCCTTTAATTTCGAAAATTCTTCCCCTCTTCCCAAATCCTTCTATTTAAAGGACTAACACTTCTCCATTATCAGCAATTCGAACTCTGTCCCTCTTGATAAGTTCGAATTCTCTCTTCTCTACCTCATCCTTCTATTTTTATTTTCCTCTGACATCTCAAGGAATCTCTATACTGTGACATAGAGGATTCCATATTTTCTTCTCCTTTCTTTTCATATGAGCAGGAGCAAGGACAAGGGCATTCTTGTTGAAGCTGATCCTGAACCTGAAAGGACCTTGAAGAGAAAACTCAAAGAAGCTAAAGTACAACTCTCTATAGAGGACCTAACAGAAACTTTCAAACAAGAAGAAGCCATGGCAGCCGAAAACAACAACAATGCTAACAATGCAAGGAAGGTGCTTGGTGATTTTACTGCACCTACTCCGGACTTTTATGGGAGAAGCTGACAGGCTCCCAAGGGTGTATTGGTAAAGATTTTCTCCAATAAAACCACGTTGCAAGTATAGCTCTACCAACAACAATCCTCGGGGCTCAAATTTAGAGAGGGATTTGGTTGTCACAAGTTCAATCCCAATAGAAATAACCGAAGTATTTAAACCTCGGGTCGTCTCACAAGAAATGGGCAAACATGTGCTTCAACATTGGTTAGAAATTCGGGGTTGTGAGTTATGAGCATGAAAATAAATGGGAATCTTAACAAGCAAGTAATCTTAAATTGCAACAAACTAATTCAACTATCTAAGCAAAACATGAGCAATTCCAATAAACAAGCAATATTCCACTTAATTCTATTATAAACCAAGCAAGTAACTGTAACTAAAGAAAATAATTTGGGAAAATTGGTTTTCAAATATGAATAATAAAAGCAACTCTTGGCTAGGCATGGGAATTGGGGTCACGATCCTTGTCTAACAACCGTATCTTGACAATTATGAGGAACCAGGCTCATTAAGTTTACCCTCAAAGTCTTAAGTACGTGATATCTATTCCTAGACTTGAAGTACGTCAAATGGCTTTGATCACATCAACCCATAAGTCCCAACCTACCAACTAATTGGATTAGTAGTGGGTTGGCGTCAATGAGTATCAAATTGACCACCAAGGGCTCCCAAATCATCAAATCCATTAGACCCAATGACTCAAGTTTACCCAATTCCCTTGACCTAGGCCAAGAGTAAAGAAGACTACTCCATAATCAAAGTAAACAATTCATCAAACACTTGGTAAGCATTAACAAAAGACATGTTAAAAATAGCAATTAAATTGAAACCTACAAGTACCCACTAACAATTATCAATATACAATCATTCAAACAACAAGATTAAACATAGAAATCATCAATGTAACATCAACAAGTCAAGATTCAGAACATTCATGAAATGGGTATAAAATGACAATTGACAAGAATTCATAAAACTATCACTAGATATAAGCAAAATTGTAACAAGGAATTCAAATTGAACAATTAAAACTAGTAAGTAACAAGATGCAATTCATAAATCAACAAGGGAAGATCAAATTAAAACTAGATCTAGAGAGGAACAAGGGTTTCTCTCTCTAGAATAACCAAAAAACCAAAAACTAGCTAAAATTATGTCTTAGTGTAAAAATGATTGATCCCCCCTTTCCCCCTAGCATCCTTGGGTCTTTTCCATGAAGAAACAGCTTGAAATTGGGCCTGATGAGCCTCAGAAATCGCCAGGCACGATTTCCTTTAATGAGGTCACGTGCAGCTTCCCACGCGTGCTTGCCATGCGTGCGTGTGCGCCGATTGCTTTTGCGATCCACGCGTGCGCGCCCAGTGCGCGTGCGCGTCGATAAGAATATTCTGATCCTGCAGATGCGTCCATCCTTGTGCACCGCTTCCATCCAATCCCATCCACGCATCCGCGTGGAGTGCGCGGGCGCGCCGATGCTGCTTTTCCTAAGATTTCAATTCTTCATGTTCCTCCCTCTTTGTACATCCTTTCTCCCTCTCTTCTAAGTCATTCCTACCCTATAATTCCTGAAATTACTCAACAAATACATCACGGCATCGAATGGCAATAGAAGGGGATTAAAATATGGCAATTTTAAGGCAAAATAAGCATGTTTTCCATCATGGAGCAATATTGGAAAGTGAACACAAAACCATGCATTTCTTGCGAATAAGTGTGAGAAATATTGATAAAATCCCCCAAAATAAGCACAAGATAAACCACAAAATCGGGGTTTATCAAATCTCCCCACACTTAAACCAAGCATGTCCTCATGCTTAAAATAAAAAGACCAAAGATCATGATGGAAAAGGGTTTATGAAATGCAAACTTCCTAAATGGATGCGTGCAACTAATGTAAAATCATCTACCTACTTGGTCAAGAGTAAATCTATCCTCTAAGAATACATGTGAGCATATAGGGTGAAAATAGTATGTGATTCATGAATCCTACCAAATTGAACATCACGATGGAATGCATATGACTTGCTAAACGAACGCTTGTGAAAGCCGGGAACAAGCATTGAGCATCGAACCCTCACCGGAAGTGTATCCGCTCTATTCGCTCAAGTGTAAAGGGTTTGTCACTCAATCTTCTCCTAATCATGCTTTCCAAGATTTGTCTTTCATCTAACAATCGACAATTACTTAATGCATGCTTACAAGTATCATGAGGTCTTATTCATGGGTTGTAACGGGGCTAGGGTGAAGGTAAGGATGTATATGGCCACGTGGGCTTAACATTTGAGTCCTTGATCAACCTAGGATCCACTAGACACATAGAACAACCTATACAACTACAATATAATACCTAGCCACCCTTGAGTTTTACTCTTTTTGCATACTCATGTATTCTTTTTAATTCACATCCATATACATTGTTTTTGTTACTTTATCTTGGGGCATCTTTGTCCCCTTTCATTGCTTTCTCTCTTTTATTTTTTTATTATTATTATCCCCTTTTTCTTGGGGTTTCTTTGTGAACAAAAGTTTCACTGCATACAATTTCATCATTCAACACATGAGTATGTTCCCAAATCCTAGAATTTTTTAATTACACTACAATTACACACCTATATATCTACCCAAATTTCCCAAGTATACCCTCCTATTTGAATGACACACATCCTAACTTACTTAAGATAATCAAGGATTCAAATTTAGGGACATTCATGGTTTTTCACTTAGGGTTGTTTGTGTGCTCTATTTAAGAACAAAAGGGTTTATCATGGGCTCAAAATTGGTTAGCAACGGTAGATAAAAGGGTTAAGGCCATTTGGGAAAAGTGACTATTGAAATGATGGCATCAATCATGTAAATGCATTCATACACCAAGCAATGGACATATAGAATTAGACAAAGTAAGGATCACAATCATAGAGAGAGAGATATGCACACAAGAATGGAAATAATGGTTAAAAGATGTAACCATGCAATAGGCTCAAAACTATCATGCTTGTGTTCTTAGCTCAATCACTATGTTCCAAAATACATTTTTAAAACAAGTTTACTGTAAAAAAAATTTAGAATTTTGGTAGGTCACCCAGAACACAATTTCTTGAAAAGGAAGTTATTGTTTTGACCAAGTAACTCTATAGAAACTAACTATCATGCAAGGGTATTTACAAGCAAAACTAACTATATATGCAATATACTAACTTCTAAGCAAAAGATAAATCGATGGGTATTGAGGGGAAGAGAATCTTACCCATGGAGATCGGTCGAACGACCTCCCCACACTTTAGAAATTAGCACGGTCCTCCGTGCTACGAATAATACGCAAGGGACGGTCGGGACTGGAACCTTCACTATCCCCATCATCAGAGCTCCCATCACTTGGGTTTGAGGTGGATGTGAACATTTCGGGTTCCTCCATGCTAGGGGTAACACAACGCAGAAGCTTCTTGATGTAAGTGTACCGGCGGTGGTTGCGCCGCTCATATCTATCAAGCTTCCGGTGAAGATCTTCTATCCTTTGATGTGTGGATATCAGTGGTGGTGATGATGAGCTAGAAGGAAAAAGAAGTGGCGGGGCCATGTCAAGGCTTGGTTTGCTCATGGGAAGGTGTAGGTATTTCCCGCTTGGGACCACATCGCCCTTAGCCGGAACTATGATCTTTTTGTCCTTGGCTTCCCAAGAAACACCCGCAGTAGCAACTAAGTCATACACCAATGCTGGAAATGGCAAATTACCCCGGTCGTGAACTTGACTCATCGCTTGCCTGACAAAAAGCAGAATATTCACCGGCTTCTCCGTGAGAACACACCAAACAAGCAAGGCGAAGTCTGCCGTGAGGGACGACTTGTGGGTGCTAGGTAGCACATAGTGGGATAGGATCTGGGCCTAAGCTCTAGCTTCCACAGTGAGGAAGCGAGCGTCAATGCTCTTGGGCCTCATCCGGAGTCGACCTTGGGTCCAAAATGTCCCTGGCTCAGCAATGACTCAGAGAATCAAGTCCCAATTGAATCCATACTTCTCTCGCTGACGTAAGACTTCTTGGTAGCCATCTATGTCACTTGGCACTGGTAGGACATTAAGCACTTGCTGAATAGCCTCTTCTGAAACTGAGACTTGCTTTCGGCGCATGTATACGGATTGAAGAGAGGGAAGATGGTAGTTAGTGTAGAATTCTTCCACCCAAGAGAGGTTGATTTCCCTTGGTTTCCTCAAAAGAAACTCCCATCCTCGCTGTTCAATGTGGGGCAAAATATAAGGAGCGACCTTGTCCGGCGGAGCGAGTAGATGCTCAGGATGATAGTTCCTTACAGCTATGGAGGGGAACATAAGTTCACAAAAGCGGTTGGGGAACCTTGAAGAATCTTTTGCCGGTTTGCCCTTGTCATTCTCATCAAAAGGAGCGGGTGTCTTCCCTTTCTTAGATAGGGTTTTGGCTCCTAATGAAGAGCGCGCCTTAGAATTTGACTTTTGGGGTGCCCTTTTTGTGGCCAGTTTCCTTTAAGCTATCTCCTTGCCTTTCTTGGTGGCCATCCTGAAAAGGAAGAGAAGGAAGGAAAACATTAAACCCAAGAATCAATTTGACAAAAAATATGCAAGTGACTTGTGGTGCCCATGATGAATGTAAAAGCAAGGGTCACAACACTTGGCATGGGATGCAAGAGGAAGTAAAGCATGCAATGGCATGAGAAGAGTAGTCTCAAGCATCCATAATAAAGAGCAAGTCATGTTCAATTAATATCTAATTGGCAAGTATAAACTTTAAGCACACAAATTAGACTCAATGCATTTAAGAGAAAGTAAGTGAATGAGGAGGGAGCACCAATTTGAAAAATATATGACTAAAATGAACCAAAATAGTATATGTGCATTTCCTCGAACACGTGGCGTGCAATAATCAAGCAATGAGCAATTATGAGATACTAAACCAATTCAAAGCCCAAAATGGAACATCAGTCATCACATAAACATCACACAATGGGAAAGATAAGAAAAAGAATGACAAAAGATCTATTAATGCAAATTAAGCTTAAATTCAACATCCATGGAGAAATAAGGAAAAAGGAAAGGTAAGCAAACAAAAAGCAAGAAACATCATCATGCAAGTAAAAGGGAAACTAAGTAAAGCAATAAGAAGCATCTAACTAGAGGAAATAATGCAAGAGAAAATAAAGAGGAGAAGTAGAAGAAGTGAAACCTTGAAAAGTATGAAGGAACAAGGTTGAATCTTCTTTTGTGAAGATGAGAAAGAAAATTGGAGAGGTGTAGTGCCACCAGAAAAAGTTGGTTGTCGCCGGTGAGTGGCCGGAGACAGTGGTGGTGGGGTAGCGAAGAAGAAGAGGAAAAGGGAGATGATGGAGGGAGAAGGAAAAGAAACTAAGAAAGAAAAGGGTTTGAGAGGAAGAAAAACAGGGCAAGGCGCGAATTATAAAACTGACTCGCACAACCGGTGCGCGCGCGCAAGGTGCGCTGGCGCGTCAGTGAGGATGCTAGCAGGGGACGAGTGGGCATCAGTGGCGCACGCGCGAGGGGAGTTGTGCCTCAGGCACAGAAGTGGCACAAAGTTGGCTCAAGTCTCTGGTTTTTGTACCAGAGTGAATCAGTGAGGTAGGTGCGCGGACGTGCACCTTGCGCAGACGCGTGCTTAAGGTATTCCGCAACTGGCGCGAACGCGCACAACGCGCGGACGCATCAGTTTTGGCACAAGGTTGGCCCAATTGTGGCACAACTCTCTGGGTTTTGTACCAGAGAGTCCACATATCTCCATCGGCGCGCGTGCGCACCGTGCGCTGGCGCGTCGATGGTTGAATTGCAAGGGTGCCCGTAGGCGGCATGTACGCGAACGCGTCGGTGCCTGGCGCGAGTTGGGCATGAAGTGGGCATGACTCTTGGGTTTGTGGCCCTAGAGTGGAATTTCGCTACCGGCGCGTGCGCACTGTGCGCTGGCGCGTTGGTGCCTTTTTTCAATGAAAAATTTTTGTTTTCTTTATCTTTTTCAGATCCTATCTACATGAACATTCTACCTATCCAACAAAATCAACCAAGCTATCATTCCTATGCACTCAATCAATCATCAAAAGATCACAAAATTCACAAGAAACTAAAGATACGAACAAGATGGTATAAATAAGGAAGATCTTACCATGGTGGGGTGCCTCCCACCAAGCACTTTTCTTTAACGTCCTTAAGTTAGACGGTCCTTTTCTTAAGCTTCCTCTCTCCTTGGTGCATCCTCCAATATGTACACCTCTAGCTCTCTTGGGGGCTTGCAACCATGATATTTCTTCACTCTATGTCCATTCACATTGAAAGTTGCTTCACACTTGGGATCAAACAATTCCACCACTCCGTAGGGCTTCATCTCCTTTACCTTGAAAGGTCCTTCCCATCTAGAACGGAGCTTGCCAGGCATAAATCGGAGCCTTGAGTTGTAGAGGAGGACCTCATCACCTTCTTGAAAGTCCTTCTTCTGGATGTGATGGTCATGAAATGCCTTAGTCATTTCCTTGTAAATTCGGACATTCTCATATGACTCGTTCCTCAAACACTCAAGCTTTTCTAGTTGTAACTTCCTAGCTTCACCCGCCTTGGCTAAATCCATTTTGCACTGCTTTACTGCCCAATACGCTCGATGCTCGATCTCTACCGGAAGGTGGCACGCCTTACCGTAGACGATCCGGAAAGGACTCATCCCTATCGGAGTCTTGTAGGCTGTTCTATACATCCATAATGCATCTCCTAACTGGAGGCTCCAATCCATTCTTTGTGGATTGACCACTTTCTCCAAGATTCTCTTGATTTCCCGGTTGGACACTTCTGCTTGTCCATTTGTTTGCGGATGATAAGCAGTAGCAACCTTATACGACACTCCATAGCGCTTGAGCAATGCTTCTACCTTCCTGTTACAAAAGTGGGATCCTTGGTCGCTCACGATTGCTCGTGGCGACCCATAACGGCATACAATGTGATTTCTAATGAAAGAAACAACGGCATTGGCGTCGTCAAAGTGGGTAGGTACGGCCTCTACCCACTTTGACACGTAGTCAACCGCTAACAGAATATACAGATACCCACTAGAGTTTGGAAATGGTCCCATAAAGTCAATGCCCCATACATCAAATATCTCACAGAACAACATAGGTTGCTGAGGCATTTCATCCCTTTGGGATGCGTTTTCTGACTTCTGACACTGATGGCAAGACTCACATAACCGGTTAGCATCCTTGAATAAGGTTGGCCACCAGAATCCACAATCCAACACTTTTTTAGCGGTCCTTTGTGGGCCGAAGTGGCCACCACATTCGGACGAATGACAAGCTTCAAGAATTGGTTGGAATTCAGACTCCAGGACACATCTTCGAATTACTTGGTCTATGCCCCTCTTCCACAAGTGAGGGTCATCCTAAATATAGTATTTGGAATCACTCTTCAACTTGTCCCTTTGGTTTTTCGAAAAGTTGGGAGGGAAGATTCTTACAACCAAGTAGTTCGCCATTGGGGCAAACCAAGGATAGCTATCCGATACAGCATGCAAACTATCCAATGGGAATGAGTCATTGATCAGAAATGGATCAATTTTTAAATTCTCAATGCGGCTTAAATGATCCGCAACCAGGTTTTGAGATCCACTCCGGTCCCTAATCTCAATGTCAAATTCTTGCAAAAGCAAGATCCAACGTATGAGTCTAGGCTTTGACTCATTCTTTGTCAATAAGTACTTTAAAGCGGCATGATCCGTGTATACCACTATCTTTGAACCTAGCAAATAAGATCTGAATTTATCTAAAGCATGAACAATAGCTAGGAGTTCTTTTTCAGTAGTGGTATAGTTGGATTGTGCCGCATCTAGTGTCTTAGAAGAGTAAGCAATGACATAAGGGAGTTTACCATCGCGCTTTGCAAGCGAGGCACCCACAGCATGGTTTGACGCATCGTACATTATCTCAAATGGCAACATCTAGTTGAGGCCTCGCACAATTGGTGCCGTGGTAAGAACTCTCCTTAGCTCTTCAAAAGCTTTTACACATTCACCATCAAACTCAAAATCCACATCTTTTTGGAGTAGGCGCGACAATAGCAAAGCAATCTTGCTGAAGTCCTTGATAAAGCGCCTATAAAATCGTGCATGTCCCAAAAACGAGCGGACCTCCCTCACGGATGAGGGGTGAGGCAAAGTGGTGATAACATCGACCTTGGCCAGGTCTACAGAAATGCCTTCAGGAGATACTACGTGTCCTAACACTATACCTTGTTGTACCAAAAAGTGACATTTTTCAAAATTTAAGACAAGATTAGTGTCAACACATCTAGCTAGGACCTTGGCCAAGCTCTCTAAACAAAAATCGAATGAAGTACCATAAACGCTAAAGTCGTCCATAAAGACTTCCAGGCAATTCTCCATTAGATCGGAGAAGACACTCGTCATGCACCGCTGAAAAGTAGCGGGTGCGTTACATAGTCCAAATGGCATCCTTTTATAGGCAAAGGTGCCAAACAGACAAGTAAACGTGGTCTTCACCTGATCTTCAGGAGCAATATGTATCTAGAAGTAGCCAGTAAATCCATCAAGAAAGCAGTAGTGAGATTTACCTGCCAAGTGGTCTAGCATCTGATCGATGAAGGGTAAGGGGTAATGGTCCTTCCGTGTGGCGTTGTTTAGTCTTCTGTAGTCAATACATACTCGCCACACATTTTGTACTCTTTTAGTGACCATTTCACCGTCGTCCTTCTCGACCGTTGTGATGCCCGACTTCTTGGGGACAACTTGAACCGGGCTCACCCACTCACTGTCGGAAATTGGGTATATGATATCCGCATCCAGTAATCGGGTGACCTCTTTCTTCACTACATCGAGGATGGTTGGGTTGAGCCTCCTTTGCGGTTGCCTAACTGACTTAGCTCCATCTTGGAGAAATATCCTATGCATGCACTTGCGGGGGTCAATTCCCACAATATCCGCTTCCATCCTATTACTTTCTTGTACTTTCTGAGAACATCTAGGAGCTTTCACTCTTCTTCACTTGAGAGCTCACTAGCAATAATGATCGAAAACCTTTGGTTATCCTCTAAGAAAGCATACTTCAAATGAGATGGAATGGGCTTCAATTCACTTTTTATCTCAAGTTGAGGTTTCTTTTCATCAATCTCATGGGATTCATTCTCGACAACTTCTTCATGTTCATCTTCTTGGTCATCCGTCTCCTCAATAATGGGGTAGCACAACTTGTCATGGTCTTCTTCTTGCACTTCCGCTACCACTTCATCAATCACATCACATCGGAGTACAGAATGTTCTTCGGGAGGATGTTTCATGGCATCCTCTAAATTGAACTTGATAGTCTTGTCTCCAACCCCAAAGGAATATATACCGGTGAAGGCATCTAACTTGAATTTGGAGGTTTTGAGGAAGGGTCTACCAAGTAGAACGGAGGAGGAATTTTTATTTTCTGTTGGAGGCATTTCAAGGATGTAAAAGTCAACCAGAAAAACCAAATCCTTAATTGCCATGAGTACATCTTCCGCTATCCCCATCACTGCGATCACACTCTTATCGGCTAAGGCAAACCTCGCCGCCGACTTCTTTAATGGAGCTAAATTCAACCGCACATAGATAGAAAGTGGCATGATGCTTACACAAGCTCCTAAGTCACACATACAATCATGAAAAGTGTATCCACCAGTACAACAAGACACTAAGCACGGTCCAGGGTCACCACATTTTCTTGGAATAGGTTCCATTGGTATGCAAAATTGTTACTCAGATTGTGAATTATTATTCGAAATTGATTCCCTGGCGATGGCACCAAAAATGGATGCACAGAACCATGGTCTAAACATATCTTCACAACTTCGCATAACTAACCAGCAAGTGCACTGGGTCGTCCAAGTAATAAACCTTACATGAGTAAGGGTCGATCCCACGGAGATTGTTGGTATGAAGCAAGCTATGGTCACCTTGTAAATCTCAGTCAGACGGATATAAAATAGTTATGGAGTTTTCGAAATTAATACTAAAATAAGGATAGAAATACTTATGTAAATCATTGGTGAGAATTTCAGATAAGCTTATGGAGATGCATTCATTCCTCTGAACCCCTACTCTCCTGCTGTCTTCATCCAATCAGTCTTACTTCTTTCTATGGCTGGCTTTGTGTAAGGATGTCACCGATGCCAATGGCTACTTTCAATCCTCTCGGGAAAATGGTCCAAATGCTCTGTCACAGCACGGCTAATCGTCTGGAGGCATCACCCTTGTCGTTGGTTGCATCCTATTCCTCTCTGTGAAAATGGTCCGATGCGCTGTCACTGCATGGCTAATCATCTTGGAGGTTCTCGATCATACTGGAATAGAATTTACTATCCTTTTGCGTCTGTCACTACGCCCAGCACTCGCGAGTTTGGAGTTCGTCACAGTCATTCAATCCCAGAGTCCTACTCGGAATACCACGGACAAGGTTTAGACTTTCCTGACTCTCATGAATGCCGCCATCAATCTAGCTTATACCACGAAGATTCTGATTAAGAGATCTAAGAGATACTCATTCAATCTAATGTAGAACGGAAGTGGTTGTCAGGCACGTATTCATAGGGAATGATGATGATTGTCACGTTCATCACATTCAGGTTGAAGTGCGAATGAATATCTTAGAAACTGAATAAGTTGAACTGAATAGAAAACAGTAGTACTTTGCATTAATCCTTGAGGAACAGCAGAGCTCCACACCTTAATCTATGGAGTGCAGAAACTCTACCATTGAAAATACATAAGTGATAATGGAGTTCATTGGTCTCGGCCCCAGAGGGGAACCGGAGTAACCAAGACTGCGAATACAATGATAAAAAGTTCTATTTATAATAAACTAGTCACTAGGGTTTACAGAAGTAAGTAATTGATGCATAAATCCATTTTCGGGGCCCACTTGGTGTGTGCTTGGACTGAGCTTGAAGTCTACACGTGGAGAGGTCATTCTTGGAGTTGAACGCCAGCTTTTGTGCCAGTTTGGGCGTTGAACTCCACTTTGCAACTTGTTTCTGGCGCTGGACGCCAGAATTGGGCAGAGAGCTGGCGTTGAACGCCAGTTTGCGTCATCTAAACTTGGGAAAAGTATAGACTATTATATATTGCTGGAAAGCTCTGGATGTCTACCTTCCAATGCAATTGGAAGCACGCCATTTTCAGTTCTGTAGCTCCAGAAAATCCATTTTGAGTGCAGGGAGGTCAGAATCCAACAGCATCACAACACCAAACTTAAATTGTTGCTTGTCCCCAAGCAACTGAAAATCAAATAGGATAAAAAGAAGAGAATATACTATAAATTCCAAACTATCAATGAAACATAGCTCCAATCAAATGAGCGGGACTTATAGCTTTTTGCCTCTTGAATAGTTCTGGCATCTCACTTTATTCATTGAGGTTCAGAATGATTGGCATCTATAGTTACTCAGAGTTCAGATAGTGTTATTGATTCTCCTAGTTTAGTATGATGATTCTTGAACACAGCTATTTTATGAGTCTTGGCCATGGCCCTAAGCACTTTGTTTTTCAGTATTACCACCGGATACATAAATGCCACAGACACATAATTGGGTGAACCTTTTCAGATTGTGACTCATCTTTGCTAAAGTCCCCAATTAGAGGTGTCCAGATTTCTTAAGCACACTCTTTTTTTTTTTTTGCTTTGGACCTTGACTTTAACCGCTCAGTCTCAAGTTTTCACTTGACACCTACACGCCACAAGCACATGGTTAGGGACAGCTTGGTTAAGCCACTTAGACCAGGATTTTATTCCTGTAGGCCCTCCTATCCACTGATGCTCAAAGCCTTGGGATCCTCTTTATTTACCCTTGCCTTTTGGTTTTAAGGGTTATTGGCTTTTTTTCTGCTTGCTTTTTCTTTCTATTTTTTTTCGCTTATTTTTTTTTCTGCAAGCTTTGTTCTTTACTGCTTTTTCTTGCTTCAAGAATCATTTTTATGATTTTTTAGATTATCAAATAACATGTTTCCTAGTCATCATTCTTTCAAGAGCCAACATATTTAACATTCTTAAACAACAACTTCAAAAGACATATGCACTGTTCAAGCATACATTCAGAAAACAAGAAGCATTGTCACCACATCAATATAATTAAACTAAGTTCAAGGATAAATTCAAAACTCATGTACTTCTTGTTCTTTTGAATTAAAATATTTTTCATTTAAGAGAGGTGATGGATTCATAGGACATTCATAACTTTAAGACAAAGTTACTAACTACTAATGATCATGTAATGAAGACACAAACATAGATAAGCACTTAACATAGAGAAAACGAAAAACAGAAGAAAAAAGAACAAGGAATGAATCCACCTTAGTGATGGTGGCGTTTCCTTCTTGAGGAACCAATGATGTCCTTAAGCTCTTCTATGTCTCTTCCTTGTCTTTGTTGCTCCTCCCTCATTGCTTTTTGATCTTCTCTAATTTCATGAAGGATGATGGAGTGATCTTGATGTTCCACCCTTAATTGTCCCATGTTGGAACTTAATTCTTCTAGGGAGGTGTTGATTTGCTCCCAATAGTTTTGTGGAGGAAAATGCATATGAGGCATCTCTGGGATCTCATGGTGATGAGCTTCCTGTGCCTCTTGAGCTCCATGAATGGGCTCTCTTGCTTGCTCCATCTTTTTCTTAGTGATGGGCTTCTCTTCCTCAATGTGAATGTCTCCTTCTATGGAAGCTCCAGCTGAGTAACCTAGATGGCAAATAAGATGAGGAAAAGCTAGCCTTGCCCCAGGAGAGGGCTTTTCAGCTATTTTGTAGAGTTCAAGGGAGATGACTTCATGAACCTCTACTTCTTCTCCAATCATGATGATATGGATCATGATGGCCCGATCCACAGTAACTTCAACTCGGTTGCTAGTGGGAATGATGGAGCGTTGGATGAACTCCAACAATCCTCTAGCTACAGGCTTGAGGTCCAATTTTCTTAGTTGAACCGGCTTGCCTTTGGAGTCAATCTTCCATTGAGCTCCTTCCACACATATATCCATGAGGACTTGGTCCAACCTTTGATTAAAGTTGACCCTTCTAGTGTAGGGGCGTTCATCTCCTTGCATCATAGGCAAGTTAAACGCCAACCTCACATTTTCCAGAATAAAATCCAAGTATTTCCCCCGAACCATTGTAACATAGTTCTTTGGATCCGGGTTCTTACTTTGATCATGGTTCTTGGTGATCCATGCATTGGCATAGAACTCTTGAACCATTAGGATGCCGACTTGTTGTATGGGATTTGTTAGAACTTCCCAACCTCTTCCTTGAATTTCATGTTGGATCTCCGGATACTCATTTCTTTTGAGTTTGAAAGGAACCTCGGAGATCACCTTCTTCTTGGCCACAACATCATAGAAGTGGTCTTCATGAGCTTTGGAGATGAATCTTTCCATCTCCCATGACTCGGAGGTGGAAGTTTTTGTCTTCCCTTTCCCTTTTCTAGAGGATTCTCCGGTCTTGGGTGCCATCAATGGTAATGGAAAAACAAAAAGCTTATGCTTTTACCACACCAAACTTAGAATATTGCTCGCCCTCGAGCAAGAATATAAAGAATTAGATGAAGAAGAAGAAGAAAAGATGGAGAAGAGGGAGGAGGTGTGTTTCGGCCAAGAAGAGAAGAGAGGGTTGTATTGTGTGAAAATGAGGAAGAATGGAAGGCTTTATATAGGGAAGGGAGGGGGGTTAAGGTTCGGCCATATGGGTAGGTTTGGGTGGGAAATTGATTTGAATTTTGAAGGTAGGTGGAGTTTATTGGGTAGGTTTATGGGGAAGAGTGGGTGGATGTGAGTGGTGAAGGGTTAATAGGGAAGAGAGATGGAGGTGATAGGTGAAGGGTTTTGGGGAAGAGTGTTTATTGGGAATAGAGGATGATTGAGAAGAGAGAAGAGAGTGAGTGGAGGTAGGTGGGGATCCTGTGGGGTCCACAGATCCTGAGATGATCCTGTGGGGTCCACAGATCTTGAGGTGATCCTGTGGGGTCCACAGATCCTGAGGTGTTCAAGGATTTACAACATTGCACCAAATTAGGCATGTAAAATGCCCTTGCACACAAGTCTGGGCGTTCAACGCCAGGTTGGTGCCCATTTTGGGCGTTCAACGCCCATTTGTTGCCCATTTCTGGCGTTGAACGCTAGAACCATGCTTGTTCTGGGCGTTCAGCGCCAGCTCCTCTCCAGGGTGCAATTATGGCGTTCAGCGCCCAGATGATGCCCATTTTCGGCGTTCAGTGCACAGATACTGCCCATTTTGGGCGTTCAGCGCCAGAACCATGCTCTGTTCTGGCGTTGAACGCCAGGCGGGTGCTTCCTCCAGGGTGTGATTTTTCTTCTGCTGTTTTTGATTCTGTTTCTAAATTTTTCGTTCATTTTGTGATTCCACATGATCATGAACCTAAGAAAATATGAAAAAAATAAAATTAGATAAATAAACATTGGGTTGCCTCCCAACAAGCGCTTCTTTAATGTCAATAGCTTGACAGTGGGCTCTCATAGAGCCTCACAGATGTGCAGAGCTTTGTTGAGACCTCCCAATACCAAACTTAGAGTTTGGATATGGGGGTTTGACACCAAACTTAGAGTTTGGTTGTGGCCTCCCAACACCAAACTTAAAGTTTGACTGTGGGGGCTTTGGTTGACTCTGCTTTGAGAGAAGCTTTTTCTGCTTCCTCTCCATGGATGCAGAGAGAGATTCTTGAGTTGTAAAGACAAGGCTGTCCTTATTTAATTGAAGGATCAATTCTCCTTTGTCCACATCAATCACAGCTCTTGCTGTGGCTAGGAAAGGTCTTCCTAGGATGATGGATTCATCCTCTTCCTTTCCAGTATCCAGGACTATGAAATCAGCAGGGATGTCAAGGCCTTCAACCTTTACTAACACGTCCTCTACTTGTCCATAAGCCTGTTTTCTTGAATTTTCTGCCATCTCTAATGAGATTTTAGTAGCTTGTACCCCATAGATTCCCAGTTTCTCTATTACAGAGAGGGGCATGAGGTTTATTCCTGAACCAAGGTCACACAGAGGCTTAAAGATCCTGGTGCCTATGGTACAAGGTATTATGAACTTTCCAGGATCCTGTCTCTTCTGAGGCAATGTCAGTTGATCCAGATCACTTAGTTCATTGGTGAACAAGGGAGGTTCATCTTCCCAAGTTTCAATACCAAATAATTTGGCATTTAGCTTCATGATTGCACCAAGGAACTTGGCAGCTTGCTCTTCAGTAACATCCTCATTCTCTTCAGAAGAGGAATACTCATCAGAGCTCATGAATGGCATAAGGAGGTTCAATGAAATCTCTATGGTCTCTAGATGAGTCTCAGATTCCTTAGGTTCCTCAGAGGGAAGCTCCTTATTGATCACTGGACGTCCCAGAAGGTCTTCCTCCTTGGGATTCACGTCTTTCTCCTCTCTTGTGGGTTCGGCCATGGCAATTAATTCAATGGCCTTGCACTCTTCTTTTGGATTCTCTTCTGTATTGCTTGGGAGAGTACTAGGAGGGATTTCAGTGATCCTTTTACTCAGCTGGCCCACCTGTGCTTCCAAATTTCTAATGGAAGACCTTGTTTCATTCATGAAACTCACAGTGGCCTTAGATAGATCAGAGACTAAATTTGCTAAGCTAGATAGATTCTGCTCAGAATTCTCTGTCTGTTGCTGAGTGGATGATGGAAAAGGCTTGCTATTGCTAAACCTGTTTCTTCCATCATTATTAAAGCCTTGTTGAGGCTTTTGATCCTTCCATGAATGATTTGAGTAATTTCTCCATGATGGATTGTAGGTGTTTCCATATGGTTCACCCATCTATTTTAACTCTGCTATTGCAGGGTTCTCAGGATTATAAGCTTCTTCCTCAGAAGATGCCTCTAGAGTACTGTTGGATGCAGCTTGCATTCCATTCAGACTCTGAGAAATCATATTGACTTCCTGAGTCAATATTTTATTCTGAGCCAATATGGCATTCAGAGTATCAATTTCAAGAACTCCCTTCTTCATAGGCGTCCCATTACTCACAAGATTCCTCTCAGAAGTGTACATAAACTGGTTATTAGCAACCATGTCAATGAGTTCTTGAGCTTATGCAGGCGTTTTCTTTAGGTGAATGGATCCACCTGCAGAAGTATCCAATGACATCTTTGATAGCTCAGATAAACCATCATAGAATATATCCATGATGGTCCATTCTGAAAGCATGTCAGAAGGACACTTTTTGTTCATAGAGGGATTCACCTTCTTTCTGTCTGAAGGTTTGAATATCAGCTCTAAGCTTGCTCAGCTTTTGAGGAGGAAAGAACTTGGCTAAGAAAGCCGTGACCAGCTTATCCCAAGAGTTCAGGCTGTCTTTGGGTTGAGAGTCCAACCATATTCTAGCTCTGTCTCTTGCAACAAAAGGGAAAAGCATGAGCCTGTAGACTTCAGGATCTACTCCATTAGTCTTAACAGTATCACAGATCTGCAAGATATCAGTTAAGAACTGAAAAGGATCTTCAGATGGAAGTCCCTGAAACTTGCAGTTCTGCTGCATCAGAGAAACTAGCTAAGGTTTCAGCTCAAAATTGTTTGCTCCAATGGTAGGAATGGAGATGCTTCTTCCATATAAATTGGAATTAGGTGCAGTAAAGTCACCAAGCATTTTCCTTGCATTATTGTTGTTGGGTTCGGCTGCCATCTCCTTTACTTGTTCGAAATTTTCAATAAGGTTGTCTTTGGATTGTTGTAATTTAGCTTCTCTTAGTTTTCTCTTCAGAGTCCTTTCAGGTTCTGGATCAGCTTCAACAAGAATGCCTTTTTCTTTGTCCCTGCTCATAAGAAAGAGAAGAGAAAAAGAAAAGAAGAGGAATTCTCCATGTCACAGTAAAGAGGTTCCTTATTGTTAGTAGAAGAAGAAAAGGAATAGGGGTGAAGAAGAATGAAGAATCCAAACACCAAGGTGATGATAGGAGCAGAGATGTGAGATGAAGAGAAGTGTTAGTAGATAAATAAATAAATAGAAGGAGATGAGGGAGAAGGATTTTCGAAAATAATTTTTGAAAAAGAGTTAGTGATTTTCGAAAATAGTTTTTGAAAAAGGTTAGTAGTTTTTCGAAAATTCAAATAAAAAATAAAATAATTAGTCTAATTAAAAAGAAATTTTGAAAAATAGGGAAGATTTTTTCGAAAATTAGAGAGAGAGAGTTAGTTAGGTAGTTTTGAAAAAGGTAAGAAACAAACAAAAAGTTAGTTAGTTAGTTGAAATAAATTTTGAAAAGATAAGAAGTTAGGAGGTTAGAAAAGATATTTTGCAATCACTTTTTTGAAAAAGGTAAGATAAGAAGATATTTTTGAAAAGATATGATAGAAATTAGTTTTTGAAAAAGATTTGATTTTTAAAATCTCAATTAATGACTTGATTCACAAGAAATCACAAGATATGATTCTAGAACTTAAAGTTTGAATCTTTCTTAACAAGTAAGTAACAAACTTGAAATTTTTGAATCAAAATATTAATTGATGATGTTATTTTCGAAAATATGATGCAAAATTAAGAAAAAGATTTTTGAAAAATATTTTTGAAATTTTCGAAAATAACTAAAAAAATTGAAAAACGATTTGATTTTTGAAAAAGATTTTGAAAAAGATAAGATTTTTTTTAAATTGAAAATTTGATTTGACTCATAAAAACAACTAGATTTTAAAAATTTTTGAAAAAGTCAAATCTAATTTTCGAAATTTTAAGAGAGAAAAAGGGAAAGATATTTTTTTGATTTTTGAATTTTTATGATGAGAGAGAAAAACAAGAAAAATGATGCAATGCATGAAAGTTATGGATCAAAACAATGAATGCATGCAAGAATGCTATGAATGTCAAGATGAACACCAAGAACACTATGAAGATCATGATGAACATCAAGAACACATTTTTGAAAAATTTTTAATGCAAAGAAAACATGCAAGACACTAAACTTAGAATTCTTTAATGCTTAGACATAAAGAATTCAGGAATGCATATGAAAAACAAGAAAAGACACAACATGCAAATGCAAAGATCAAACAAGAAGACTTACCAAGAACAACTTGAAGATCATGAAGAACACTATGAATGCATGAATTTTTTTCAAAAAATGCAAGATGAACATGCAATTGACACCAAACTTATAACATGACTCAAGACTCAAACAAGAAACACAAAAAATATTTTTGATTTTTATGATTTTCTAATTTTTTGTATTTTTTTTCGAAAATTATTTGAAAAACAAAAATAAGGATTCCAAAATTTTTAATATAAATTCTAGGAATCTAGCATTCTTAGTCTAAAGCTCCAATCTGAGGGTTAGGCATGGCTTAATAGCCAGCCAAGCTTTAGCATATAACATCAGAGAATATACTGCTCATTACTTATCAAAGTAACTTGCCTCTATGCTGATGGTTTGGAAGCCTCAGTCCAAAAGTTTCAATATGCTTCATGAAACACTAGAATTCATTCTTAAAAATTTTGAAGAAAAATATATTTTTGAGAACAATTTTTTTTTTTTAGAAAACAAAGGAGAAATTTTTGAAAACTTTTTGAAAAGAAAACAAAAAGAAAGTTACCTAATCTGAGCAACAAGATGAACCGTCAGTTGTCCAAACTCGAACAATCCCCGGCAATGGCGCCAAAAACTTGGT
Source organism: Arachis ipaensis (assembly GCF_059453495.1). Lineage (NCBI taxonomy): Eukaryota > Viridiplantae > Streptophyta > Magnoliopsida > Fabales > Fabaceae > Arachis > Arachis ipaensis. The sequence continues at coordinate 62,441,412 of NC_142441.1, forward strand.
GTTGTTGCCGGATCAAACTTGGCACTGATGTTACCGGACCAAAAGCTTGCCGAAAACTCGAACAATCCCCGACAACGGCGCCAAAAACTTGGTATGCGAAATTGTTACTCAGGTTGTGAATTATTGTTCGAAATTGATTCCCTGGCGATGGCACCAAAAACGGATGCACAGAACCATGGTCTAAACATATCTTCACAACTTCGCATAACTAACCAGCAAGTGCACTGGGTCGTCCAAGTAATAAACCTTACGTGAGTAAGGGTCGATCCCACGGAGATTGTTGGTATGAAGCAAGCTATGGTCACCTTGTAAATCTCAGTTAGGCGGATATAAAATAGTTATGGAGTTTTCGACATTAATACTAAAATAAGGATAGAAATACTTATGTAAATCATTGGTGAGAATTTCAGATAAGCTTATGGAGATGCATTCATTCCTCTGAACCCCTGCTTTCCTACTGTCTTCATCCAATCAGTCTTACTCCTTTCTATGGCTGGCTTTGTGTAAGGATGTCACCGGTGCCAATGGCTACTTTCAATCCTCTCGGAAAAATGGTCCAAATGCTCTGTCACAGCACGGCTAATCGTCTGGAGGCATCACCCTTGTCGTTGGTTGCATCCTATTCCTCTCTGTGAAAATGGTCCGATGCGCTGTCACTGCATGGCTAATCATCTTGGAGGTTCTCGATCATACTGGAATAGAATTTACTATCCTTTTGCGTCTATCACTACGCCCAGCACTCGCGAGTTTGGAGTTCGTCACAGTCATTCAATCCCAGAGTCCTACTCGGAATACCACGGACAAGGTTTAGACTTTCTGGACTCTCATGAATGCCGCCATCAATCTAGCTTATACCACAAAGATTCTGATTAAGAGATCTAAGAGATACTCATTCAATCTAATGTAGAACGGAAGTGGTTGTCAGGCACGCGTTCATAGGGAATGATGATGATTGTCACGTTCATCACATTCAGGTTGAAGTGCGAATGAATATCTTAGAAACTGAATAAGTTGAATTGAATAGAAAACAGTAGTACTTTGCATTAATCCTTGAGGAACAGCAGAGCTCCACACCTTAATCTATGGAGTGCAGAAACTCTACCGTTGAAAATACATAAGTGATAATGGAGTTCATTGGTCTCGGCCCCAGAGGGGAACCGGAGTAACCAAGACTGCGAATACAATGATAAAAAGTTCTATTTATAATAAACTAGTCACTAGGGTTTACAGAAGTAAGTAATTGATGCATAAATCCACTTCTGGGGCCCACTTGATGTGTGCTTGGACTGAGCTTGAAGTCTACACGTGGAGAGGTCATTCTTGGAGTTGAACACCAGCTTTTGTGCCAGTTTGGGCGTTGAACTCCACTTTGCAACTTGTTTCTGGCGCTGGACGCCAGAATTGGGCGGAGAGCTGGCGTTGAACACCAGTTTACGTCATCTAAACTTGGGCAAAGTATGGACTATTATATATTGCTGGAAATCCCTGGATGTCTACTTTCCAATGCAATTGGAAGCGCGCCATTTTGAGTTCTGTAGCTCCAGAAAATCCATTTTGAGTTCAGGGAGGTCAGAATCCAACAGCATCAACAGTCCTTCTTCAACCTCTGAATCTGATTTTTGCTCAAGTCCCTCAATTTCAGCCAGAAAATACCTGAAATCACAGAAAAACACACAAACTCATAGTAAAGTCCAGAAATGTGAATTTAACATAAAAACTAATGAAAACATCCCTAAAAGTAACTAGATTCTACTAAAAACATACTAAAATCAACGCCAAAAAGCGTATAAATTATCCGCTCATCATCCATCAAGGAAGAAATTGAACTACCCAAGGATAATGTCTCCAATTCTTCTATCCTTTCCTTGTGTGTACACAAGTCTTTCAAAAATTTTGCATACTTTGGAATTTGTTGAATAGCATTAAGGAGTGGTATGGTTACCTCAACCTTTTTGAACACTTGAAGCATGTTCAAATCAAACTCCAATGTCTTCTTCGCCTTCTTCACCATGGAAGGAAATGGAATAGGAATTGACTCATCTACTATAGCTTTCCTCTTGGGTTCCTTGAGGTTTACTCCTTCTTCCTCATGCCTTTTGTCAACCACCTGTTCTTCATGTGGAGCTTCAACAACTACCTCTTCCTCATGAATTTCTCCCATGACCCTTGGAGGTATCTTCTCTAATGTAGTCCCCGACCATAGAGTGATGGCGTTGAGACTGCCTCTTGGGTTTGGTTGGGGTTGGGATGGAAGGTTAGAGGAACTTGAGGGTTGATTGGTGTTATTATTGGGGGTTGGTGATTGGCTTGACATGTTCATCTTTGAAAGCATGTTAATGAGGTTGGCCAATTGAGTATTCAAGGCCTCGAATTGAGCCTTGTTGCTCTCATCTCATTTTTTTTATAGTGGCTCTAAGCTCATCAACTTGATTGTTGGAAGATGGAGGAGTTTGGTTTTGATTTTGTTGTCTATGGTGTGGTGCTTGGTACTTGGTGTAGTTGTTTTGGTTTTGGTTGGAGTGGCCTTAGTTGGCTTGGTAGTTGGTGTTGTTTTGGTGGTATTGGGATGAAGATTGGTTGTTGTTGTGATGAGAAGAAGAGTTGTTCCACCTTTGGTTTTGATTGCTTCCTTGTGCATTATCTCTCCACCCTTGATGTTGATTACCACCTTGATGGTAGTTGTTTTGACCTTGAGAAGGGTAGGGTGGATGGTTATTGTAATTCACATTGGCTACCACAAGGGCATATTCCTCTTGAATTTGATGGCATTGGTCGGTGTAATGTGTGGCGCTAGAGCACAAACCACAAATTCTAGGAGGGTTTTCAAGTTGAGCAACCGGAGGTGGGGCTTGGACGGCTTGGATGGAGTAGTATTCCTTTTGATCCCTTTGGATTTGTGTAAAGATGGTGGTCATATCCCCAAGTGCCTTGGTTAGACTTGCTTCAGAGGGGGATGGTTCTACCACACCCTTGAGAGGATTACTTCTCACCCTTGTGTGTTGTGTAGCTTCGGCAACATCCTATATCAAATTCCAAGCTTCTCCCTCCGTCTTGTTTTTCGAAAGGGAACCGCCACTAGAAGCGGTGAGCAATCTTCTATCTTTCACACAAAGACCTCCGCTAAAATAGCTAATGAGCAAGTGAGTGGTCATTCCGTGGTGTGGACATGACTCCAATAGCCTCTTGAACTGAGACCAATACTCGTACAAACTCTCTTGGTCTCTTGCATTATACCTTAAACCATGATAGCTACCTCATCGGCTCCATGCCTTCGAGCCGTAGAAACAAGCAACTTGAAAATCCTTCAAATGTCAGATGGGGTCTTGACCCGGCAACCAATGATACTTAGGAAGTAGATTTATCGAGCTACTCTTCAACTCAAAGTTTGGATCAAGGTTTGTATACCTTGCTTGTAACGGTTGAAGTATGATATACGGAGCTCCTTGCTCATGCAAATTGATCCGGCGTGGCTCCGCCATGTGTGGCTCACCTGTAGGATACAAAGATGTATTAGTAGTGTCAACAGAAGAATAGGAAGTAGCAGACTCCAAGTCACTCTCGGTGACGTCTAATGTTTCGGTATTTTCCTCAAGAGAGGCCGAAGTACTAGGCGTATAGTCCAACCGCCGTCTAGCTTGCCGAGTGTGTAACAAAGTTCTTTCGATCTCGGGATCAAAATTGGCTAAGCTAGAATTCGGTTGAGACCAAGTCATCAAACTTGAAAGTCATAGCACAAATGTAAAAGAAATCTAAACTATAGCTAAGTATTGAGAGAAGTAAAATATCTACAATATTCACATATTCACATAACCAATATCAAGGCATATGTTGCAACCATTCCCCGGCAACGGCACCAAAAATTTGACAGGCTCCCAAGGGTGTATTGGTAAAGATTTTCTCCAATAAAACCACGTTGCAAGTATAGCTCTACCAACAACAATCCTCGGGGGTCAAATTTAGAGAGGGATTTGGTTGTCACAAGTTCAACCCCAATAGAAATAACCGAAGTATTCAAACCCCGGGTCGTCTCACAAGGAATGGGCAAACATCTACTTCAATATTGGTTAGAAATCCGGGGTTGTGAGTTATGAGCATGAAAATAAATGGGAATCTTAACAAGCAAGTAATCTTAAATTACAACATACTAATTCAACTATCTAAGCAAAACATGAGCAATTCCAATGAACAAGCAACATTCCACTTAATTCAATTATAAACCAAGCAAGTAACTGTAACTAAAGCAAATAATTCGGGAAAATTGGTTTTCAAATATGAATAATAAAATCAACTCTTGGCTAGGCATGGGAATTGGGGTCATGATCCTTGTCTAACAACCGTATCTTGACAATTATGAGGAACCAAGCTCATTAAGTCTACCCTCAAAGTCTTAAGTACGTGATATCTACTCCTAGACTTGAAGTATGTCAAATGGCTTTGATCACATCAACCCATAAGTCCCAACCTACCTACTAATTGGATTAGTAGTGGGTTGGCGTCAATGAGTATCAAATTGACCACCAAGGGCTCCCAAATCATCAAATCCATTAGACCCAATGAATCAAGTTTACCCAATTCCTTTGACCTAGGCCAAGAGTAAAGAAGACTACTCCATAATCAAAGTAAATAATTCATCGAACACTTGGTAAGCATTAACAAAAGACATGTTCAAAATAGCAATTAAATTAAAATCTACAAGTACCCACTAACAATTATTAACATACAATCATCCAAACAACAAGATTAAACATAGAAATCATCAATGTAACATCAACAAGTCAAGATTCACGACATTCATGAAATGGGTATAAAATGACAATTGACAAGAATTCATAAAACTATCACTAGATATAAGCAAAATTATAACAAGGAATTTAAATTGAACAATTAAAACTAGTAATTAACAAGATCCAATTCATAAATCAACAAGGGAAGATCAAATTAAAACTAGATCTAGAAAGGAACAAGGGTTTCTCTCTCTAGAATAACCAAAAAACCAAAAACTAGCTAAAATTATGTCTTAGTGTAAAAATGATTGATCCCCCCTTTCCCCCTAGTATCCTTGGGTCTTTTCCATGCAGAAACAGCTTGAAATTGGGCCTGATGAGCCTCAGAAATCGCCAGGCACGATTTCCTTTAATGAGGTCACGTGCAGCTTCCCACGTGTGCGCGGCATGCGTGCGTGCGCGCCCAGTGCGCGTGCGCGTCGATAGGAATCTTCTGATCCGTGCGGATGCGTCCATCTTTGCACGCCGCTTCCAGCCAATCCCATCCACGCGTCCGTGTGGAGTGCGCGGGCGCGCCGATGCTGCTTTTCCCAAGATTTCAATTCTTCATGTTCCTTCCTCTTTGTACATGCTTTCTCCCTCTCTTCTAAGTCATTCCTACCCTATAATTCCTGAAATTACTCAACAAATACATCACGGCATCGAATGGCAATAGAAGAGGATTAAAATATGGCAATTTTAAGGCAAAATAAGCATGTTTTCCATCATGGAGCAATATTGGGAAATGAACACAAAACCATGCATTTCTTGCGAATAAGTTTGAGAAATATTGATAAAATCCTCCAAAATAAGCACAACATAAATGATAAACCACTATTTTATGGTTTATCTTGTGCTCAATTGAGTGGTTTCTATCTACTCTTTACCCACTTATTCATACTATTCGCTTGGTTTTACATTTGCCTTCCTAATTATGTGCTTTGATTGAAAACATGCTTCTTTGATCTTATATTTGTTTATTATTAATACTCTCTTATCACCATTAGATGCCTTGATATGTGTGTTAAGTGATTTCAGAGATTACAGGGCAGGAATGGTTTAGAGGATAGAAAGGAAGCATGCAAAAGTGGAAGGAATACAAGAAGTTGGAGAAATTGCTAAGCTGTCCAGCCTGACCTCTCTGCACTGAAACGGCTATAACTTTAGCTACAGAGGTCCAAACGACGCAGTTCCAGTTGCGTTGGAAAGCTAACGTCCGGGGCTTCGATTTGATATATAATATGGTATATTTTCCCTGATGCTAGGCGACGCGATCGCGTGATCCATGCGGCCGCGTCGCAATGACGGAAATCCAGCGTGGCAAAATTCGAACCCAGCGAATTCTAGACTGTTTTGGACCCAGTTTGCGGCCCAAAAAACACAGATTAGAGGCTATAAAGTGGGGGAATGCATACATTCAGAGGAGGCTCTCATAATTCATAATTTTAGGAGTAGATGTAGTTTTTAGAGAGAGAGGTTCTCTCCTCTCTCTTAGGATTAGGATTTAGGATTTCTCTTAGTTTTAGGAGTGACTCTCAATCCCAGGTTCAACGTTCTTTTACTTTATATTTACCTCTTACATTCAGATACTTTAATGCTTATATTAGTTATGTTGCCTATTTGGCTTAAGCTACATTCATGTTATGATTTTCTTAATTAATATTATTTGAGGTATTTCAGATTTAAGATCGCTTTGCTTTTAATTTAATTTAGATATTTTCTTCCTTTTGGCTTTGGTTAGGTAATTGGTAACACTTGAGTTGTCAAACTCAGGAGTGGTTAAATTTGGAAAATTTTGCTTTAGCTAGGATCGCTCTAACACTAGTCTCTCCACAGGAGTTGACTAGGACTTGAGAATCAAGCTAATTAGTCCACTTGACTTAACTACGTGGGATTGAAATCCAATTCTCATCACATCTGATAAGGATAACAAGGACAAGATTTCCGGTTCTCATACCTTGCCAAAAGCTTATTTTTCAGTTATTTATTTATTTTTATTGCTTTGAAAATATACCTGTGCCCATTGCCCAAACTCCAAATTTCCCCAATTTACAAACTCATAACCAATAATAAGAACATACCTCCCTGCAATTCCTTGAGAAGACGACCCGAGGTTTAAATACTCGGTTATCAATTTTAAAAGGGTTTTGTTACTTGTGACAACCAAAACGTTTGTACGAAGGGATTTTTGTCGGTTTAGAGACTATATCTACAACACGACTATTTTTATGACATTCTTTACTGGCAAAAATTCTAACGTCAAGATGGCGCCGTTGCGGGGGAATTGCAAACGTGTGCCTTATTATTGGTTATTGTAAATATTTTTCTTTTACTTGTTTATTTGTTTTTATTTTTACTTTTCCATAAATTAAGAGGTTATTTGTTTTTATTTAGTTATTAAAAAAAAATTTCAAAAATTTGTTCTTAGTGTTCATCTTGATTTTCAAGTTGTTCTTCACGTTCATCTTGACCTTCAAGCTGTTCTTAGTTGTTTTCTTCGTTTTGATCAAAAAATTTGAAATTTGGTGTCATTTTATTGTTTTTCTCTTTCTTCATTAAATTCAAATATGTTTTTAATTAATTTTTTCGAAAAAAAAATTTCAGATTTTTATTTTTAAAATTTTTATCTTATCTTATCTTATTTCAAAAAAAAATTTTCAAATTTCAAATTTCAAAAATTCAAATTTCAAAAAAATTTAAAATTCAAATTCAAAATTTAATTTTCAAATTCAAATTTTAAATAACCTTTTAATTTCAATTTGTTTTTATTTTTGTTTTTAAATTTTTATTAGTTACTATGAATTCTCACCCCTTTCGCTTCAAGTTTGATTCCAATGTTGTTGTTAGGAATGGAAACTATAATGAAAATATGCATCAAAGTTGGAAGAATCAAATATGGGAGGAGCCACAAGGATTTAATCAACCCTCATGGCAACAACCACCTCCAATGGACCATCAACAACCATTCTGTGATGCATATCAAGGCAATGGCTATGGTGAGCACTCTTTTAATTATCAACAACCACCACCATATGCCTATGAACCCTTTCCTCAACATAACTTTGGACCACCAAACTCACAAGCCCCTTTTCGCCATTCACCTCCATATGACCCTAACCCTCAACCACCATACCAACCACCTTATGAGCCATATGAACCATATATAGAACCACCCCAATTCCAATCCAATCACTCCCAAACACCACCACTTTCTTTTGTAGCATGTCCAAGTCCGGCAACCCGAGAAGCGGAGGATCGCCTAAGGGAAACAGTAATTAAATTTCAAACAACCATTCAACAACTGGAGCAAGCAATGATTCAATGGGCTTCTAGACGCTTAAATACATAAGGATCAGCCACAGCCCCATGTGGACAGTCTAGTGAAGAGCATACCATGAAGGAGATACCAGAAACCCCAGTGGACAAGACAGAGAATGAATTCGTACTAGAACAAGTAGAAGAAGCTGTCTTTGTTCAAGAAGAAGAAGAAGTGGTTGAAGACTTAGGAGATGCAGAACCTCCATGGGAAAGTCAAGACATAGAGCCTCCTTCCAAGACGGTTGTAATTGATGCTGAGGATGGTGTACAACCTCCAAAGCATATCATAGTTGAAGACTTGGAAGAGGTTGATCAAGAGATGAAGATTCAAGGGGAAGAAGCACAACCTCCCATGCCCTTGGAAAGCAACGAAGAGGAGATTAAATTGGAAGAGAGCTGCCAAGAGGAAGAGGTTGAAATTGAAGAAGCTTGCAAAGAGGTGGTAATTATCAGAGAAGAGCACAAGGGAGTGGAACTTGCAATTTCATTAAAAATACCTCCCCCTAAGTTGCCATCATCCTTCACAACATTCAAGTGGGTAAAATTCATATCCCGTAGCTTTCTAATCCCACTTGAATATGGGCTACTGGAGACGGATGGTCAACTTAGAGCTCTTTGTGATATTAAGAGTAAGAGGAAGATGGCCAGTGGTAAGAATTGTCCTAAAAGGTTCATCATGGTTGGAAGCTTTAAGTTCAAACGCAAAGGTTGGTATAAAGCTCAATTGAATGGGTCTAGGAAGCTGTTTGGTAGCTGCAGTGAGAATTCAAATTACTTATCACCCGGCTGGAAAAATACAGATCCCGACAAAAATGGGTGTAAAAGCAAGGTTTGGAATCCTGGAATCTGTTCTGACATCCAACACCCCGGGAGCCTAAGAATCTTTTTGAAGCTGCTCAAGGGTTTTACATGCCTAGTTTGGGACCCCGGAGGTTACTGGAATCATAAACACTGGTGGAGATTCCTGGATGAGTTCAAGCATAAGCCACCATAACAGGAAGCTCATCAAATGTCCAACTTAAGGACTTTAACTAAAAGTGCTAGGTGGGAGACAACCCACCATGGTATGATCGTTCCTTTTTCATTTTTATTTAGTTTTATTTGTTTTCGAGTTTTATTTTATTTTATTTTATTTTATTGAACCTGGATTTTTGCATCACATTCATATTAACACTGCATTCTGCATCTTTTCAGATTAAAAAAAAAAAAGGAAGCACGCAAAGCGACCGCATCAGCGACGCGTCCGCGTCGCAAGGAGATGGGAGATAATATTAATATGAACAGAGAGTTTCGCAGGAGCGGCGATGGAGGCGTGCCAATGGCACAAATCACCCCACGTGACCGCGTCGCCGGCGCGTCCGCGTCCCATGAGATCTTTGGCCTCCTACGCGACCGCGTCACCCACGCGGCCGCGTGACCTGAAAATCGACGTCAAAAGGGTGCATGGCCGAAAGTTATGCTGGAGTTGGGCTGGACTCGTGCTCGAAGCCCAAGCCCTCCCACGCGAACGCGTGCCCCACGCGTCTGCGTCACCTGACCTTCTTGCGCACCACGCGACTGCGTCACTCACGCGTCCGCGTCACAAGCGGCGCACAGATTATCCAGATCAGCCAAATTTCTTATCTCTTCTTCTCTAATCCTTATTTTTCTTATCTTTTCTTATTTCTTTCTTCTCCCTTTCTTATCTTCTTTCCCTTCTCATCTCTCTTATTTTTTTTATTTTATTTTAGTTTATTTACATACTTTCATTCATTGCATTATTTTCATTGGTGTTAGAAATTTATTTGGGTCATTATTTCTATATTTTACTTGTGGATTATTAGAGGAATTATTTGACAATTATATATATTTATTTTTAAAGGGTTGCTTGCATATTCAATTTATTATTTTCATTAGATTATTTAACATGCATGCTATGTGTTTGTGAAAACGCCCGTATGGCATTGTGCACTGCTTTTCAGTATCTTTTATCCTACTACTCTGAATGCTTGCTTTTCATAAACTCCCTTTACTATTGTATTAATTGAAATTAATTGTCAATACAAACGTGATGGTTTGTTACAAAGTATTGCTTGGTCTATGCTACTCATGCCCTTTGCCGGCATGCCAATAAACACCTTGCATTCACTTGTCTTTACATGCACTAGCTATTTTCCATTGTTGGCTTTTCACATGTACTCGCGAGCATGTGATAATGTCAGTTATATCTTAATGTGCATCCATCACCACCTTTTCCGTTGTCTTCCTTGCTATATATATCTCTTTGAATTTAATTTACTTTCTCTTCCCTTTTTCAGGATGGCCACCAAGAAAGGAAAAGAGAAAGCCATTCCCAAATCAACAGCAAGGAAAGGAACAAAAAGAGCCCCAGCTGAGGAACCACAACCCCCATCCACTTGCACATCTTAGCATGCACCGAGGACGGTGCAATCTTTAAGTGTGGGGAGGTCGATACCAATCTCCATGGGTTAGTACTTTCCTGTCTCAAACACCAATATTTTATTTTCTCTGTTAATTTTTGCATTTGCATATTTAATTGCATGTTTATTTGATTTTTGCATTTAGTTACTGCTTGGTTAAAATAATAAGTTTCTTCTTAAGATCCTATTTTTTGAAAAAATTTACTAATTTAAAACCAAAATTTTTGTGTTAAACTTGTTTAAAGTTGTAATTGGAACATGGTTTTTGAGCCAAAGAACACACAACCTGTGAGACTTTGAGCTTATTTACATGGTTACATTATTTAACCATAAATATTTTATTCCTGTGTGTTTCCTTCTCTATGATTGTAATATGTATTTTGTTCCAGTCTATATGTCCTTTGTTTAGTATAATTACATGCTTGCGTATGATTGAGGCCATATTTGATTATCAACTCACTTACCCCAAATAAGCCTACCTTTTACATCACCTTTGTTAGCCCCTTGAGCTTTTAATCCCCTTCTGTTTTATAACCACATCACTAGCGTTAAGCGGAAAACAAATTAATTATCCCAATTGAATCTTTGGTTAGGTTAAGATAGAGATTGTGTAGCAAATAAGTGTGGGGAAATTTTGGGAACATTGGTTAATAAGGGAACGTATTTAATTTATTTGAATATTGGGAATTTGGGAACCTACTCATGAAAAACCAAAATAGAAAAATAATGAAGAATCCATGTGCATTGATAAGTTATGTTTGCTTTTATGATTCAAACAAAAAAAAAAGAGAAAAAGAGAAAAAGAAAAGAAAAAATATATATATATATATATAATATAGATAAATAAATAAGGGGACAAAATTACCCCAATGTTAAGTTAATGAAAAATCAATGCACATGTGATAAATTAAAAAGAAAAATTTGGTACATGAGTATGGGAATTATATAAAAGTGGGAATTATGGGTAGCTAGGCATGAATTTAAAAGTATATAGAGTATATTTATATTAGGTGAGAGCTTAGGCTAATTAAAGATTCAATTTATAAAGCTCACTTAGCCATATATATACCTTTACCCTTACCTTAGCCCCATTACAACCTTGAAAAAGACCTCATGACGTTTGCATTGGTATATTAAATATTGTTGATTGGTTAGATGAAGAACAAGGTTTAGAAAGCATGACTAGAGAAGAGTAGAGTGAATAACCCTATACACTTGAGAGATTAGAGTGATACACACTACCAGTGAGGGTTCAATGCTTGATTCTATGTTCCCTGCTTTCATGAGCTGTCTTCTTACACGTTTACCTGCTTTTTTATTGTATGATTTGAATTAGTGAAATATGGTTTATGTTTGTCCTGAAGAGCTTATTTACTTTTAACCAAGTAGGTAGAAACATTTTGCATGTAGTTGCATTCATATAGATAGGATTGCATTTCATACATTCTACCATTCCTCTTCATTTCTTTATAGCTTCTCTTGAGCTTAGCATGAGGACATGCTAATGTTTGTGGGGAGGTTGATAAACCACTATTTTATGGTTTATCTTGTGCTTAATTGAGTGGTTTCTATCTACTCTTTACCCACTTATTCATACTATTCGCATGGTTTTACATTTGCCTTCCTAATTATGTGCTTTGATTGAAAACATGCTTCTTTGATCTTATATTTGCTTATTATTAATCCTCTCTTATCACCATTAGATGCCTTTATATGTGTGTTAAGTGATTTCAGAGATTACAGGGCAGGAATGGTTTAGAGGATAGAAAGGAAGCATGCAAAAGTGGAAGGAATACAAGAAGTTGGAGAAATTGCTAAGCTGTCCAGCCTGACCTCTCTGCACTCAAAAGGCTATAACTTTAGCTACAGAGGTCCAAACGACGTGGTTCAAGTTGCGTTGGAAAGCTAACGTCTGGGGCTTCGATTTGATATATAATATGATATAGTTTCCCTGACGCTAGGCGACGCGACCGCGTGATCCATGCGGCCGCGTCGCAATGACGGAAATCCAGCGTGGCAAAATTCGAACCCAGCGAATTCTGGACTATTTTTGACCCAGTTTGCGGCCCAGAAAACACAGATTAGAGACTATAAAGTGGGGAAATGCATCCATTCAGAGGAGGCTCTCATAATTCATAATTATAGGAGTAGATGTAGTTTTTAGAGAGAGATGTTCTCTCTTCTCTCTTAGGATTAGGATTTAGGATTTCTCTTAGTTTTAGGAGTGACTCTCAATCCCAGGTTCAACGTTCTTTTACTTTATATTTATCTCTTACATTTAGATACTTTAATGCTTATATTAGTTATGTTGCCTATTTGGCATATGCTACATTCATGGTATGATTTTCTTAATTAATATTATTTGAGGTATTTCAGATTTAAGATCGCTTTGCTTTTAATTTAATTTAGATATTTTCTTCCTTTTGGCTTTGGTTAGGTAATTGGTAATACTTTAGTTGTCAAACTCAGGAGTGGTTGAAATTGGCAGATTTTGCTTTAGCTAGTATTGCTCTAACACTAGTCTCTCCACAGGAGTTGACTAGGACTGGAGAATCAAGCTAATTAGTCCACTTGACTTAACTAAGTGGGATTGAAATCCAATTCTCATCACATCTGATAAGGATAACAAGGACAGGATTTCCGGTTCTCATACCTGGCCAAAAGCTTATTTTTCAGTTATTTATTTATTTTTATTGCTTTGAAAATATACCTGTGCCCATTGCCCAAACTCCAAATTTCCCCAATTTACAAACTCATAACCAATAATAAGAACATACCTCCCTGCAATTCCTTGAGAAGACGACCCGAGGTTTAAATACTCGGTTATCAATTTTAAAAGGGTTTTGTTACTTGTGACAACCAAAACGTTTGTACGAAGGGATTTTTGTCGGTTTAGAGACTATATCTACAACGCGACTGTTTTTATGACATTCTTTACTAGCAAAAATTCTAACGTCAATAAACCACAAAATCGGGGTTTATCAGAAGCATCTCAATCCCTGCCATTGGAGCAAACAACTTTGAGCTTAAGCCTCAATTAGTTTCTCTGATGCAACAGAATTGCAAGTTTCATGGACTTTCATTGGAAGATCCTCATCAGTTCTTAGCTGAATTCTTGCAAATCTGTGACACTGTCAAGACCAATGGGGTTGATCTCGAGGTCTACAAGCTTATGCTCTTTCCCTTTGCGGTAAGAGACAGAGCTAGAACATGGTTGGATTCACAACCTAAAGAAAGCCTGAACTCTTGGGAAAAGCTAGTCAAAGCCTTCTTGGCAAAGTTCTTTCCACCTCAAAAATTGAGCAAGCTTAGAGTGGAAGTTTAAACCTTCAGACAGAAGGAAGGTGAATCTCTCTATGAAGCTTGGGAAAGATACAAGCAACTGATCAGAAGGTGTCCTTTTGACATGCCTTCAGAATGGAGCATCATAGGTATCTTCTATGATGGTCTGTCTGAACTATCCAAGATGTCATTGGACAGCTCTGCTGAGGATCTCTTCATCTGAAGAAGACGCCTGCAGAAGCTCAGGAACTCATTGAAATGGTTGCGAATAACCAATTCATGTACACCACTAAAAGGAATCCTGTGAATAATGGGACAAGTCAGAAGAAAGGAGTTCTTGAGATTGATACTCTGAATGCCATATTGGCTCAGAACAAAATATTGACTCAGCAAGTCAATATGATTTCTCAAAGTCTGTCTGGAATGCAAGCAGCAACAGCCAGTACCAAAGAAGCTTCATCTGAAGAAGAAGCTTATGATCCTGAGAACCGAGCAATGGAAGAGGTGAATTACATGGGAGAATCCTATGGAAATACCTGATGCAGGTGGAAACTTGTCTCTCAACAAATCTCCCTTCGACAAGTGTACCGAATTGTCGTCAAGTAATAACTCACAAAAGAGTGAGGTCGAATCCCACAGAGATTAACGGATTAAGCAATCAATGGTTAATTGATTATCCTAGTTAGATGAATCAGATTTGAATGATGAGCAGCAGGAATTGTAAATTGACAGAAAAGTAAAGAAAGCAATAAAGTGCAGAAAAAGAAAATGGCAAGAAAAGTAAATGTAAGAACTAAAAATAAAATGAACATTAGGATCAAGAGATATTGCAATCCTCCGGATCAAGTTCATTCTCATCTCTTCCTCAATCAATGCACTCATTGATCTCCTTGGCAATCTTAATTGATCGAATTACAATTTCTTGTAATTCAATCTCTCAAATCTTGATCAATAGCCAATTCCTTGCTCAATTGCTTATGAGAAGAGATGAAGTATGGTCACTGATTATACCACATGCATTTCCCAAATCAAGCATTGAGAGGATTATAGTCACATATCCATCCAAACCCAATTTGGTCCAGCATGAGAAAGCATTTCTAGCTTGATCTCTTCATTCCTCTTCCAAGGTTCAGAAGAGATCCAAGTATGAATAGTTTCTTTTCCAAGATAACTACCCAATTGGATGAAGATCGAAAGCTTTCAAGTAAAATCAAGAGAAAAGAAAGAAGAAGAAGAATAAGAACTACAATTGATCCATTGAATCACAATAGAGCTCTCTAACCCAATGTTAAGAGTTAGTTGGTCATTGCTCTACAAAAATAGAAAAGAAAGAAAGTGCAGAAAAGTAAAGATGAAGATAAAAATTGAAAATAAAACTTCAAAATTCATAAATAAAAATTACAACTAAAATGAAACTACTCCTAAGGAAGAAAATAAGAGAAAAGGAAGAAGAGTGGTTGAGGGGAGGGGTCCGAAGACCCACTCTCCTTGGAGTGTGCCAATTCACAGAAGTTCGAATTGGTCTTCACTATCTCCCCCTTCCTTCAATTCTCCAGAATTCCAAAATGCTTTGAATGTAAAAACTAAGGCCTTTATATAGGCTCTCCTAAATTACAAAATGAAAATAAAAGCAAATTACAATAAAATGAAAATTCCTATTCTAGATGCTTCTTGTGGTCTTGATTGGTTGACAATTGTGGGCTTGCTTGCTTGAGCTTTGAAGTGGACTTGAGAGAGAAGTGAGTTAAGTTGAGGCCCAGGTGCTAAAGTTAGTGCTAAAGTTAGCCACACTAACGCTACAAGTGCGGCGTTAGTGCTAAAGTTATTGTGGCTAACGTTGCACTTGCTGCCCAGTTGGTGTTTTTGGGGCTTAAAAGATACCTCTTGTTTGTACTCAAATTTCATGCCCACCATAGAGTATTATATATCGTTGGAAAGCTCTGAATGTCAGCTTTCTAACGCAACTAGAATTACCTCAATTGGACCCCTGTAGATCAAGTTATGCTCCTTTGAAGTGGACATGGTCGCTGGCATATATGCCAACGTTACTGGAAATGTTGATTGCCAATAACGCTAGCGATCAGGGCTTCATTATTGCCAGTTTCTGAAGCTCAAACTTAGTGTCCACCCCATACTATTATACATTGTTGGAAAGCCCTGGATGTCTACTTTGCAATTCCTTTTGAAGCGGATCATTTGGAGCTCTACAACTCGAGTTACACTTCTTGGAAGGTGAAGAGGTCAGTTGGCATTAATACAGGTTGATACCATGTTCATCATTGCATTTTCGGGGCAAGTTTTCTCCCTCAAATTTAGTGTCAACCATGTAGTGCCATATATGCTTGGAAAGCTCTGGAATCCTACTTTCCAATGCCACTGGAATCACCACATTTTGAGTTTTGTGGCTCAAGTTATGCGTGTTTGAAGAAGGTATGGTCAGGCTGCCAGGTGAGACTTTTGCCCACGTTAACTAAGTTAATGTGGGAGTTAACGTGGCTCTTTGTGGCTTGTGTTGGATTCCAACGTTATTGACAATATTTGGTGTCACTAACGTTGTCGACAACCTCTCTTCTTCACGTTAACTTCCACGTTAACTAGGTTAACGTGGGAGTTAACGTGGCTTCTTGGGGATTGTGTGGGGTTCCTTCCAACGTTAGTGACAATGTTTGATGTCACTAACATTGTTGACCACCTTGTTTCCTCACGTTAGCTTCCACGTTAACTAGGTTAACGTGGGAGTTAACGTGGCTTAATGTAACTTGGCCAACGTTAGTGATAATGTTGAATGTCATTAACGTTGGCTTCCCCCCCTTTCTTCTTAACGTTAGAGGCCACGTTAACTAAGTTAACGTGGTGACTAACGTGGCCACTTATGAGCTTAGTCCAATGTTAGTGATATTGTTAAGTGTCACTAACGTTGGCTCCATTTTCTTTCTTCAAAGTTAATGCCACTAACTTTTCTCACTAACGTTGTGGCTTTCCTTCCTTCAACGTTAGTTCCCACGTTAGTGTAACTAACGTAGCCACTAACGTGGCTCTTCTCTTCTTCTTTTGGCCTGAAATCAATCAAACAAAGTGCATCAAAGTCTTGCTCTTAATCATGGGATCATGCATCATCCAATTTATCATATAATTCATGCAAAATTCTCATGAAATCATGTAAAGTGCACAATGTATGCTTGAATCAAGATGTAAGTAAATATCTACCCAAAACTAGCTTATTTCCTAAGAAAATGCATGAAACTACCTTAAAAACAGTAAAGAAAAGGTCAGTGAAACTGGCCAAAATGCCCTGGCATCAATACCTATAATCCTTCATGGAGAAATCATCCAAACCTCTCATGGAAGGATCAAAAGAGGCCTCAACAAGGCTTCAACAACAATAATGGTGGAAGAAATAGGTTTAGCAATGGCAAACCTTTTCCATCATCTTCTCAGCAACAAACAAAGAATTCCAAGCAGAACCACTCTGAATTAGCAACTATAGTCTCTGATTTAATTAAAACCACTCAAAGTTTTATGACTGAAACAAGGTCCTCCATTAGAAATTTGGAGGCACAAGTGGGTCAGCTGAGTAAGAAAGTTACTGAACTCCCTCCTAGTACTCTTCCAAGCAATATAGAAGAGAATCCAAAAGGAGAGTGCAAGGCCATCAACATAACCCACACGGCCGAACCTGGAGAGGAGGAAGAGGCAGTAATCTCCACTGAGGAAGACCTCAATGAACGTCCACTGGCCTCCAAGGAGTTCCCTAATGAGAAACCATGGGAATCTGAGGCTCACACTGAGACCATAGAGATTCCATTGAATTTACTTTTGCCATTCATGAGCTCTGATGAGTATTCTTCCTCTGAAGAGGATAAAGATGTTACTGAAGAACAAGTTGCTAAGTACCTTGGAGCAATCATGAAGCTAAATGCCAAGCTATTTGGTAATGAGACTTTGAAGGATGAACCCCCTTTGCTCACCAAAGAATTGGATGACTTGACTAGGCAAAAATTACCTCTGAAGAGACAAGATCCTGGAAAGTTCTCAATACCTTGTACCATAGGCACCATGACCTTTGAGAAGGCTCTGTGTGACCTAGGGTCAAGCATAAACCTCATGCCTCTCTCTGTAATGGAGAAGCTAAGGATCCTTGAGGTACAAGCTGCAAGAATCTCACTAGAGATGGCAGACAATTCAAGAAAATAGGCTTATGGACTTGTAGAGGATGTCTTGGTAAAGGTTGAAGACCACTACATCCCTGCTGATTTCATAATCCTAGATACTGCGAAGTGTATGGATGAATCCATCATCCTTGGCAGACCCTTCCTAGCCACAGCAAAAGCTGTGATTGATGTTGACTGAGGAGAATTGGTCCTTCAAGTGAATGAGGACTCCCTTGTGTTTAAAGCTCAAGGATCTCCCTCTGTAACCATGGAGAAGAAGCATGAAAAGCTTCTCTCAATACAGAGTCAAACAAAACCCCCACATTCAAACTCTAAGTTTGGTGTTGGGAGGCCATAACCAAACTTTAAGTTTGGTGTTAAGAGGCCATCATCATGCTCTGAGTATCTGTGAGGCTCTATGAGAGCCCACTGTCAAGCTACTAACATTAAAGAAGCGCTTGTTGGGAGGCAACCCAATTTTACCTATCTATGTTAAATTTCTATTTTCCATTGTTATTTTATGTTTTCTGTAGGTTGATGATCATGTGAAGTCACAAAAACAATTGAAAAAGCAAAAAACAAACTGAAAAACAGAATGAAAAATAGCACACCCTGGAGGAGAAGCCTACTGGCATTTAAACGCCAGTAAAGGCAACAGAATGGGTGTTAAACGCACAGTCTGGCACCATTCTGGGGATTTAACGCCAGAAATGGGCACCAGACTGGCGTTTAACGCCAGAAAAGGGCAAGAAGCTGGCGTTAAACGCCAGAAATGGGCAGCAACCTGGCGTTTAACGCTAGGATTGGCAGCAAAGGGCGTTTTGCAAGCCTAATTGGTGCAGAGATGAGAAATTCTTGACACCTCAGGATTTGTGGACCCCACAAGATCCCCACCAACCTCAACTCACTCTCTCTTCTTCACACCTTTTCATAATACTCTTCCCTAAATACCCTTCACCAATCCACATCCATCCATCATAAACCCCACCTACCTCACCATTCAAATTCAAACCACTTTACCTCCCAAACCCACCCATACATGGCCGAACCTTTCCCTCTCCCCACTCCTATATAAACCTATCTTCACCCCTTCATTTTCACACATCTTAAACACTACTTCTTCCTCTTGGCCAAAACACTAACCCCTCCTCCATCTCCTCTATTTCTTCTTCCTCTACTCTCTTCCTTCTTCTTTTGCTCGAGGACGAGCAAACGTTCTAAGTTTGGTGTGGTAAAAGCATTGCTTTTTATTTTTCCATAACCATTTATAGCACCTAAGGCCGGAGAAACCTCTAGAAAGAGGAAAGGGAAGGCAAAAGCTTCCACCTCCGAGTCATGAGAGATGGAGAGATTCATCTCAAGGGTGCATCAATACCACTTCTATGAAGTTGTGGCCAAGAGGAAGGTGATCCCCGAGGTCCCTTTCAAGCTCAAAAAGGGTGAATACCTGGAGATCCGACATGAGATTTGAAGAAAAGGTTGGGAAGTTCTCACCAACCCCATTCAACAAGTCGGAATCTTAATGCTTCAAGAGTTCTATGCCAATGCATGGATCACCAAGAAGCATGATCAAAGTGTGAACCCAGTCCGGAAATACTTAGATTTGAGTCCGGAAAATGTAAGGTTGGCATTCAACTTGCCCATGATGCAAGGAGATGTACGCCCCTACACTAGAAGGATCAACTTTGATCAAAGGTTGGACCAAGTCCTCATAGACATTTGTGAAGAGGGCACTCAATGGTTGGAGTTCATCCAACGCTCAATCATTCCCACTAGCAACCGGTCTGAAGTTACTATAGACCGGGCTATCATGATCCATAGCATCATGATTGGAGAGGAAGTAGAAGTTCATGAGGTTATATCCCTAGAACTCTACAAGGCGGCGGACAAGTCCTCTACTTTGTCAAGGTTAGCCTTCCCTCATCTCATTTGTCACCTTTGTAATTCAGCTGGAATTGACATAGAGGAAGACATCCTCATTGATGAGGATAACCCCATCACTAAGAAAAGGATGGAGCAAACAAGAGATCCTACTCATGGACAAGAGCATGAGGAAATTTCTCATCATGAAATCCCTGAGATGCCTCAAGGGATGCATTTTCCTCCACAAAATTATTGGGAGCAAATTAACACCTCCCTAGGAGAATTAAGTTCCAATATGGGACAACTAAGGGTGGAACACCAAGAACATTCTATCCTCCTTCATGAAATTAGAGAAGATCAAAGAATCATGAGAGAGGAGCAACAAAGGCAAGGAAGAGACATTGAGGAGCTCAAGCACTCCATAAGATCTTCAAGAGGAAGAACTAGCCATCATCACTAAGGTGGACCCATTCTTTAATTTCCTTGTTCTTAATTTTCTATTTTTCGAATTTTTATGCTTTATGTTTATCTATGTTTGTGTTTTTATTACATGATCATTAGTGTCTTAGTGTCTATGCCTTAAAGCTATGAATGTCCTATGAATCCATCACCTTTCTTAAATGAAACATGTTTTTAATTGCAAAAGAAAAAGAAATACATGAATTTTGAATTTTAAATAGTTTAATTATTTTGATGTGGTGGCAATACTTTTTGTTCTTCTGAATGAATGCTTGAACAGTGCATTTTTTTGAAATTGTTATTTATGAATGTTAAAATTGTTGGCTCTTGAAAGAATGATGGAAAAGGAGAAATGTTATTGATAATCTGAAAAAGATCATAAAATTGATTCTTAAAGCAAGAAAAAGCAGTGAAAGAAAAAAATGGCGAAAAAAAAGAGAAAAAGAAAAAGCAAGCAGAAAAAGCCAATAGCCCTTTAAACCAAAAGGCAAGGGTAAAATAAAAAGGATCCAAGGCTTTGAGAATCAGTGGATAGGAGGGCCTACAAGAATAAAATCCTGGCATAAGTGGCTAAACCAAGCTGTCCCTAACCATGTGCTTCTGGCATAAAGGTGTCAAGTGAAAACTTGAGACTGAGCGGTTAAAGTCATGGTCCAAAGCAAAAAAAAGTGTGCTTAAGAACCCTGGACACCTCTAATTGGGGACTCTAACAAAGCTGAGTCACAATCTGAAAAGGTTCACCCAGTTATGTGTCTGTGGCATTTATGTATCCGGTGGTAATACTGGAAAACAAAGTGCTTAGGGCCACGGCCAAGACTCATAAAGTAGCTGTGTTCAAGAATCAACATACTAAACTAGGAGAATCAATAGCACTATCTGAATTCTGAGTTCCTATAGAAGCCAATCACTCTGAACTTCAAGGGATAAAGTGAGATGCCAAAACTATTCAGAAGCAAAAAGCTAATAGCCCCGCTCATATAATCAAGACTGATCTTCATAGATGTTTTTGGAATTCATTGTATATTCTATTCTTTTTATCCTATTTGATTTTTAGTTGCTTGGGGACAAGCAACAATTTAAGTTTGGTGTTGTGATGAGCGGATAATTTATACGCTTTTTGGCATTGTTTTTAGTATGTTTTTTGTATATTTTAGTTAGTTTTTATTATGTTTTTATTAGTTTTTAAATAAAAATCACATTTCTGGACTTTACTATAAGTTTGTGTATTTTTCTTTGATTTCAGGTATTTTCTGGCTAAAATTGAGGGACCTGAGCAAAAATCTGATTCAGAGGCTGAAAAAGGACTGCAGATGTTGTTGGATTCTGACCTCCCTGCACTCGAAGTGAATTGTATGGAGCTAAAGAAGCCCAATTGGCGGGCTTTTAATTGCGTTGGAAAGTAGACATCTTGGGCTTTCCATAAATATATAATAGTCCATACTTTGTTCGAGATTTGATGGCCCAAACCGGCGTTCCAATTCAGCATAGAAATTCTAGCGTCAAAACGCCAGAACTGGCATAAAAGCTGGAGTTAAACGCCCAAACTGGCACAAAAGCTAGCGTTTAACTCCAAGAAAAGCCTCTCTACACGTGAAAGCTTCAACGCTCAGCCCAAGCACACACCAAGTGGGCCCGGAAGTGGATTCTGCATCATTTACTCATTTCTGTAAACCCTAGGTTACTAGTTTTCTACAAATAGGACCTTTTGCTATTGTATTTTCGGACTTTTACACACTTGATCATACTTTTGATCTTGGTTCTTCTGGTTCCCTCTCTGGGGCCGAAGCCAATGATCACAATTATCTCTTTTTTATTTTCAACGGTGGAGTTTCTACACACCATAGATTAAGGTGTGAAGCTCTGCTGTTCCTCATGAATTAATGCAAAGTACTATTTTTTTTCTATTCAACTCAAGCCTATTTCTATTCTAAGATATCCATTCGTTCTTCAACATGATGAATGTGATGATCCGTGACACTCATCACCATTCTCACCTATGAACGCGTGCCTGACAACCACTTCCGTTCTACATGCAAACAAGCTTGAATGAGTATCTCTTGGGTTTCTAATCTAAGATTAGAACCTTCGTGGTATAGGCTAGAATCAATTAGCGGCCATTCCTGAGATTCGGAAAGTCTAAGCCTTGTCTATGGTATTTCGAGTAGGATCAGGAAAGGGATGACTGTGACGAGCTTCAAACTCGCGAGTGTTGGGAGTAGTGACAGACGCAAAAGGATCAATGGATCCTATTTCAACATGATCGAGAACCAACAGCTGATTAGCCGTGCGGTGACAGCGCATTTGGAATATTTTCACTGAGAGGACGGGAGGTATCCATTGACAATGGTTAAAACCAACATAAAGCTTGCCATAGAAAGGAGTATGATTGATTGGAAGAAGGCAATAGGAAAGCAGAGGTTCAGAAGGAACAAAGCATCTCTATATGCTTATCTGAAATTCTCACCAATGAATTACATAAGTATCTGTATCCTATTTTATGTTTTATTCATCTTTTAATTATCAATCCTCCATAACCATTTGAATCCGCCTGACTGAGATTTACAAGATGACCATAGCTTGCTTCAAGCCGACAATCTCCGTGGGATCGATCCTTACTCACGTAAGGTTTATTACTTGGACGACCCGGTGCACTTGCTGGTTAGTTGTGCGGAGTTGTGATAAAGAGTTGAGATTACAATTGTGCGTACCAAGTTGTTGGCGCCATTGATGATCACAATTTTGTACACCATGTATCTAAAGGAGGTTGTGAAAGTTAGGATAGTTGATTGGGATAGGATTGTGAATGGAATTGGTTGTTTTGTGGTTGTGTGTTCTGAAAGTTGTATGACTTTTGTGGGTAATGGAATGAGTTTTATGGATTGTGAAATGAATTGTATGAATTTGGAAAGGAATTTTGTGTTGAGGCATACTCAAATGGTGAAGAATTTGGACATGTGAAACTAGGAGGTGAGGTTGGATAATTGAAAGGTGATGGCTCTTGATGAATGGGGTATGAATAAGTGAGATCTCTTTGATTTTGATCTTCCCAGCCACAACTTGAGTAGTGATCAATTTCACCAAAATATGGACTATTTTGTGGTTCTGGAAAGTACCTCGTTCATGTTTTTGACACTCCCACCCACCATGAGCATAATAACAGGGATCATCCTGTGGTGGTGGAAGGTTTCCCATGAAATTTAATTGGTCAAAATATCATGGTTGCTCCTTTCGTTCTTGCAAAAAGCTCTCTCTCAAATAACAATCACCAAAAGACATTGGAATTTCCATAGGGAGGCAATATCACATACAGCTAGTGGTTAGTGTGCTAACAAGTGAATGAGCAAATAAAACCTACTAAAATTGCAGAAATTAGCAGTAACAAACTGAAACAAAAACTATTAACAAAAGAAAAGAAAAGTGCTCAATATAGTTATCCTCCAATTTAGTAATTGTCAATGCAAAACCAATCCCCGGCAACGGCGCCATAAACTTGATACACTCGAAAACTGTCTCTCAACAATTTTCTACCAGCAAGTGCACCAGATTGTCGTTGGTGCACAAAATTGTGATCATCAATGGCGCCAACAGCTTGGTATGCACAATTGTAATCTTAACTCTTTGTCACAACTCCGCACAACTAACCAGCAAGTGCACTGGGTCTTCCAAGTAATAAACCTTACGTGAGTAAGGGTCGATCCCACGAAGATTGTCGGCTTGAAGAAAGCTATGGTTATCTTGTAAATCTCAGTCAGGAAGATTCAAATGGTTATGGAGAATTGATAATTAAAAGATGAACAAAATATAAGATAAGATAGAGATACTTATGTAATTCATTTGTGAGAATTTCAGATAAGCGTATGAAGATGCTTTGTTTCTTCTGAACCTCTGCTTTCCTATTGCCTTCATCCAATCATTCATACTCCTTTCCATGGCAAGCTTTATGTTGGGTTTCACCGTTGTCAATGGCTAATCATCTGTCGGTTCTCGATCATGTTGGAATAGGATCCATTGATCCTTTTGCATCTGTCACTACGCCCAACACTCGCGAGTTTGAATCCATTGATCCT
Source organism: Arachis ipaensis (assembly GCF_059453495.1). Taxonomy (NCBI): domain Eukaryota; kingdom Viridiplantae; phylum Streptophyta; class Magnoliopsida; order Fabales; family Fabaceae; genus Arachis; species Arachis ipaensis. Next base: position 62,465,735 of record NC_142441.1, read on the forward strand.
TTTGCATCTGTCACTACACCCAACACCCGCGAGTTTGAAGCTCGTCACAGTCATCCCTTCCTAGATCCTAATCGAAATACCACAGACAAGGTTTAGACTTTTCGGATCTCAAGAATGCTGCCAATTGATTCTCGCCTATACCACGAAGACTCTGATCTCATAGAATGGAAGGCTCGGTTGTCAGGCGAGGCAACCTTGCATCATGAACCAAGAGGCTAAGAGATACACACCCAATCTAAGGTAGAACGGAGGTGGTTGTCAGGCACGCGTTCATAGGTTGAGAATGGTGATGAGTGTAACAGATCATCACATTCATTAAGTTGAAGTGCGAATGAATATCTTGGAATAAGAATAAGCTTGAATTGAATAGAAAAACAATAGTACTTTACATTAATTCATGAAGAACAGCAGAGCTCCACACCTTCTAGGGAGGTGTTGATTTGCTCCCAATAGTTTTGTGGAGGAAAATGCATATGAGGCATCTCTGGGATCTCATGGTGATGAGCTTCCTGTGCCTCTTGAGCTCCATGAATGGGCTCTCTTGCTTGCTCCATCTTTTTCTTAGTGATGGGCTTCTCTTCCTCAATGTGAATGTCTCCTTCTATGGAAGCTCCAGCTGAGTAACCTAGATGGCAGATAATATGAGGAAAAGCTAGCCTTGCCCCAGGAGAGGGCTTTTCAGCTATTTTGTAGAGTTCAAGGGAGATGACTTCATGAACCTCTACTTCTTCTCCAATCATGATGCTATGGATCATGATGGCCCGATCCACAGTAACTTCAGCTCGGTTGCTAGTGGGGATGATGGAGCGTTGGATGAACTCCAACCATCCTCTAGCCACAGGCTTGAGGTCCAATTTTCTTAGTTGAACCGGCTTGCCTTTGGAGTCAATCTTCCATTGAGCTCCTTCCACACATATATCGATGAGGACTTGGTCCAACCTTTGATTAAAGTTGACCCTTCTAGTGTAGGGGCGTTCATCTCCTTGCATCATAGGCAAGTTAAACGCCAACCTCACATTTTCCAGACTAAAATCCAAGTATTTCCCCCGAACCATTGTAACATAGTTCTTTGGATCCGGGTTCTTACTTTGATCAAGGTTCTTGGTGATCCATGCATTGGCATAGAACTCTTGAACCATTAGGATGCCGACTTGTTGTACGGGATTTGTTAGAACTTCCCAACCTCTTCCTTGAATTTCATGTTGGATCCCCGGATACTCATTTCTTTTGAGTTTGAAAGGAACCTCGGAGATCACCTTCTTCTTGGCCACAACATCATAGAAGTGGTCTTCATGAGCTTTGGAGATCAATCTTTCCATCTCCCATGACTCGGAGGTGGAAGTTTTTGTCTTCCCTTTCCCTTTTCTAGAGGATTCTCCGGTCTTGGGTGCCATCAATGGTAATGGAAAAACAAAAAGCTTATGCTTTTACCACACCAAACTTAGAATATTGCTCGCCCTCGAGCAAGAATATAAAGAATTAGATGAAGAAGAAGAAGAAAAGATGGAGAATAGGGAGGAGGTGTGTTTCGGCCAAGAAGAGAAGAGAGGGTTGTGTTGTGTGAAAATGAGGAAGAATGGAAGGCTTTATATAGGGAAGGGAGGGGGGGTTAAGGTTCGGCCATATGGGTAGGTTTGGGTGGGAAATTGATTTGAATTTTGAAGGTAGGTGGAGTTTATTGGGTAGGTTTATGGGGAAGAGTGGGTGGATGTGAGTGGTGAAGGGTTAATAGGGAAGAGAGATGGAGGTGATAGGTGAAGGGTTTTGGGGAAGAGTGTTTATTGGGAATAGAGGATGATTGAGAAGAGAGAAGAGAGTGAGTGGAGGTAGGTGGGGATCTTGTGGGGTCCACAGATCCTGAGGTGTTCAAGGATTTACAACATTGCACCAAATTAGGCATGTAAAATGCCCTTGCACACAAGTCTGGGCGTTCAACGCCAGGTTGGTGCCCATTTTGGGCGTTCAACGCCCATTTGTTGCCCATTTCTGGCGTTGAACGCTAGAACCATGCTTGTTCTGGGCGTTCAGCGCCAGCTCCTCTCCAGGGTGCAATTATGGCGTTCAGCGCCCAAATGATGCCCATTTTCGGCGTTCAGTGCACAGATACTGCCCATTTTGGGCGTTCAGCGCCAGAACCATGCTCTGTTCTGGCGTTGAACGCCAGGCGGGTGCTTCCTCCAGGGTGTGATTTTTCTTCTGCTGTTTTTGATTCTGTTTCTAAATTTTTCGTTTATTTTGTGATTCCACATGATCATGAACCTAAGAAAATATGAAAAAAATAAAATTAGATAAATAAACATTGGGTTGCCTCCCAACAAGCGCTTCTTTAATGTCAATAGCTTGACAGTGGGCTCTCATAGAGCCTCACAGATGTGCAGAGCTTTGTTGAGACCTCCCAATACCAAACTTAGAGTTTGGATATGGGGGTTTGACACCAAACTTAGAGTTTGGTTGTGGCCTCCCAACACCAAACTTAAAGTTTGACTGTGGGGGCTTTGGTTGACTCTGCTTTGAGAGAAGCTTTTTCTGCTTCCTCTCCATGGATGCAGAGAGAGATTCTTGAGTTGTAAAGACAAGGCTGTCCTTATTTAATTGAAGGATCAATTCTCCTCTGTCCACATCAATCACAGCTCTTGCTGTGGCTAGGAAAGGTCTTCCTAGGATGATGGATTCATCCTCTTCCTTTCCAGTATCCAGGACTATGAAATCAGCAGGGATGTCAAGGCCTTCAACCTTTACTAACACGTCCTCTACTTGTCCATAAGCCTGTTTTCTTGAATTTTCTGCCATCTCTAATGAGATTTTAGTAGCTTGTACCCCATAGATTCCCAGTTTCTCTATTACAGAGAGGGGCATGAGGTTTATTCCTGAACCAAGGTCACACAGAGCCTTAAAGATCATGGTGCCTATGGTACAAGGTATTATGAACTTTCCAAGATCCTGTCTCTTCTGAGGCAATGTCAGTTGATCCAGATCACTTAGTTCATTGGTGAACAAGGGAGGTTCATCTTCCCAAGTTTCAATACCAAATAATTTGGCATTTAGCTTCATGATTGCACCAAGGAACTTGGCAGCTTGCTCTTCAGTAACATCCTCATTCTCTTCAGAAGAGGAATACTCATCAGAGCTCATGAATGGCATAAGGAGGTTCAATGAAATCTCTATGGTCTCTAGATGAGTCTCAGATTCCTTAGGTTCCTCAGAGGGAAGCTCCTTATTGATCACTGGACGTCCCAGAAGGTCTTCCTCCTTGGGATTCACGTCTTTCTCCTCTCTTGTGGGTTCAGCCATGGCAATTAATTCAATGGCCTTGCACTCTCCTTTTGGATTCTCTTCTGTATTGCTTGGGAGAGTACTAGGAGGGATTTCAGTGATCCTTTTACTCAGCTGGCCCACCTGTGCTTCCAAATTTCTAATGGAAGACCTTGTTTCATTCATGAAACTCACAGTGGCCTTAGATAGATCAGAGACTAAATTTGCCAAGCTAGATAGATTCTGCTCAGAATTCTCTGTCTGTTGCTGAGTGGATGATGGAAAAGGCTTGCTATTGCTAAACCTGTTTCTTCCATCATTATTAAAGCCTTGTTGAGGCTTTTGATCCTTCCATGAGAGATTTGGGTGATTTCTCCATGATGGATTGTAGGTGTTTCCATATGGTTCACCCATCTATTTTAACTCTGCTATTGCAGGGTTCTCAGGATCATAAGCTTCTTCCTCAGAAGATGCCTCTTGTGTACTGTTGGATGCAGCTTGCATTCCATTCAGACTCTGAGAAATCATATTGACTTCCTGAGTCAATATTTTATTCTGAGCCAATATGGCATTCAGAGTATCAATTTCAAGAACTCCCTTCTTCATAGGCGTCCCATTACTCACAAGATTCCTCTCAGAAGTGTACATAAACTGGTTATTAGCAACCATGTCAATGAGTTCTTGAGCTTATGCAGGCGTTTTCTTTAGGTGAATGGATCCACCTGCAGAAGTATCCAATGACATCTTTGATAGCTCAGATAAACCATCATAGAATATATCCAGGATGGTCCATTCTGAAAGCATGTCAGAAGGACATTTTTTGGTCAGCTGCTTGTATCTTTCCCAAGCTTCATAGAGGGATTCACCTTCTTTCTGTCTGAAGGTTTGAACATCAGCTCTAAGCTTGCTCAGCTTTTGAGGAGGAAAGAACTTGGCTAAGAAAGCCGTGACCAGCTTATCCCAAGAGTTCAGGCTGTCTTTGGGTTGAGAGTCCAACCATATTCTAGCTCTGTCTCTTACAGCAAAAGGGAAAAGCATGAGCCTGTAGACTTCAGGATCTACTCCATTAGTCTTAACAGTATCACAGATCTGCAAGATATCAGTTAAGAACTGAAAAGGATCTTCAGATGGAAGTCCATGAAACTTGCAGTTCTGCTGCATCAGAGAAACTAGCTAAGGTTTCAGCTCAAAATTGTTTGCTCCAATGGTAGGAATGGAGATGCTTCTTCCATATAAATTGGAATTAGGTGCAGTAAAGTCACCAAGCATTTTCCTTGCATTATTGTTGTTGGGTTCGGCTGCCATCTCCTTTACTTGTTCGAAATTTTCAATAAGGTTGTCTCTGGATTGTTGTAATTTAGCTTCTCTTAGTTTTCTCTTCAGAGTCCTTTCAGGTTCTGGATCAGCTTCAACAAGAATGCCTTTTTCTTTGTCCCTGCTCATAAGAAAGAGAAGAGAAAAAGAAAAGAAGAGGAATCCTCTATGTCACAGTAAAGAGGTTCCTTATTGTTAGTAGAAGAAGAAAAGGAATAGGGATGAAGAAGAATGAAGAATCCAAACACCAAGGTGATGATAGGAGCAGAGATGTGAGATGAAGAGAAGTGTTAGTAGATAAATAAATAAATAGAAGGAGATGAGGGAGAAGGATTTTCGAAAATAATTTTTGAAAAAGAGTTAGTGATTTTCGAAAATAGTTTTTGAAAAAGGTTAGTAGTTTTTCGAAAATTCAAATAAAAAATAAAATAATTAGTCTAATTAAAAAGAAATTTTGAAAAATAGGGAAGATTTTTTCGAAAATTAGAGAGAGAGAGTTAGTTAGGTAGTTTTGAAAAAGGTAAGAAACAAACAAAAAGTTAGTTAGTTAGTTGAAATAAATTTTGAAAAGATAAGAAGTTAGGAGGTTAGAAAAGATATTTTGCAATCACTTTTTTGAAAAAGGTAAGATAAGAAGATATTTTTGAAAAGATATGATAGAAATTAGTTTTTGAAAAAGATTTGATTTTTAAAATCTCAATTAATGACTTGATTCACAAGAAATCACAAGATATGATTCTAGAACTTAAAGTTTGAATCTTTCTTAACAAGTAAGTAACAAACTTGAAATTTTTGAATCAAAATATTAATTGATGATGTTATTTTCGAAAATATGATGCAAAATTAAGAAAAAGATTTTTGAAAAATATTTTTGAAATTTTTGAAAATAACTAAAAAAATTGAAAAACGATTTGATTTTTGAAAAAGATTTTGAAAAAGATAAGATTTTTTTTAAATTGAAAATTTGATTTGACTCATAAAAACAACTAGATTTTAAAAATTTTTGAAAAAGTCAAATCTAATTTTCGAAATTTTAAGAGAGAAAAAGGGAAAGATATTTTTTTGATTTTTGAATTTTTATGATGAGAGAGAAAAACAAGAAAAATGATGCAATGCATGAAAGTTATGGATCAAAATAATGAATGCATGCAAGAATGCTATGAATGTCAAGATGAACACCAAGAACACTATGAAGATCATGATGAACATCAAGAACACATTTTTGAAAAATTTTTAATGCAAAGAAAACATGCAAGACACCAAACTTAGAATTCTTTAATGCTTAGACATAAAGAATTCAGGAATGCATATGAAAAACAAGAAAAGACACAAAACATGCAAATGCAAAGATCAAACAAGAAGACTTACCAAGAACAACTTGAAGATCATGAAGAACACTATGAATGCATGAATTTTTTTCAAAAAATGCAAGATGAACATGCAATTGACACCAAACTTATAACATGACTCAAGACTCAAACAAGAAACACAAAATATATTTTTGATTTTTATGATTTTCTAATTTTTTTGTATTTTTTTTTCGAAAATTATTTGAAAAACAAAAATAAGGATTCCAAAATTTTTAATATGAATTCTAGGAATCTAGCATTCTTAGTCTAAAGCTCCAATCTGAGGGTTAGGCATGGCTTAATAGCCAGCCAAGCTTTAGCATATAACATCAGAGAATATACTGCTCATTACTTATCAAAGTAACTTGCCTCTATGCTGATGGTTTGGAAGCCTCAGTCCAAAAGTTTCAATATGCTTCATGAAACACTAGAATTCATTCTTAAAAATTTTGAAGAAAAATATATTTTTGAAAACAATTTTTTTTTTTTAGAAAACAAAGGAGAAATTTTTGAAAACTTTTTGAAAAGAAAACAAAAAGAAAGTTACCTAATCTGAGCAACAAGATGAACCGTCAGTTGTCCAAACTCGAATAATCCCCAGCAACGGCGCCAAAAACTTGGTGTTGTTGCCAGATCAAACTTGGCACTGATGTTACCGGACCAAAAGCTTGCCGAAAACTCGAACAATCCCCGACAACGGCACCAAAAACTTGGTATGCGAAATTGTTACTCAGGTTGTGAATTATTGTTCGAAATTGATTCCCTGGCGATGGCACCAAAAACGGATGCACAGAACCATGGTCTAAACATATCTTCACAACTTCGCATAACTAACCAGCAAGTGCACTGGGTCGTCCAAGTAATAAACCTTACGTGAGTAAGGGTCGATCCCACGGAGATTGTTGGTATGAAGCAAGCTATGGTCACCTTGTAAATCTCAGTTAGGCGGATATAAAATAGTTATAGAGTTTTCGACATTAATACTAAAATAAGGATAGAAATACTTATGTAAATCATTGGTGAGAATTTTAGATAAGCTTATGGAGATGCATTCATTCCTCTGAACCCCTGCTTTCCTACTGTCTTCATCCAATCAGTCTTACTCCTTTCTATGGCTGGCTTTGTGTAAGGATGTCACCGGTGCCAATGGCTACTTTCAATCCTCTCGGAAAAATGGTCCAAATGCTCTGTCACAGCACGACTAATCGTCTGGAGGCATCACCCTTGTCGTTGGTTGCATCCTATTCCTCTCTGTGAAAATGGTCCGATGCGCTGTCACTGCATGGCTAATCATCTTGGAGGTTCTCGATCATACTGGAATAGAATTTACTATCCTTTTGTGTCTGTCACTACGCCCAGCACTCGCGAGTTTGGTGTTCGTCACAGTCATTCAATCCCAGAGTCCTACTCGGAATACCACGGACAAGGTTTAGACTTTCTGGACTCTCATGAATGCCGCCATCAATCTAGCTTATACCACGAAGATTCTGATTAAGAGATCTAAGAGATACTCATTCAATCTAATGTAGAACGGAAGTGGTTGTCAGGCACGCGTTCATAGGGAATGATGATGATTGTCACGTTCATCACATTCAGGTTGAAGTGCGAATGAATATCTTAGAAACTGAATAAGTTGAATTGAATAGAAAACAGTAGTACTTTGCATTAATCCTTGAGGAACAGCAGAGCTCCACACCTTAATCTATGGAGTGCAAAAACTTTACCGTTGAAAATACATAAGTGATAATGGAGTTCATTGGTCTCGGCCCCAGAGGGGAACCGGAGTAACCAAGACTGCGAATACAATGATAAAAAGTTCTATTTATAATAAACTAGTCACTAGGGTTTACAGAAGTAAGTAATTGATGCATAAATCCACTTCTGGGGCCCACTTGATGTGTGCTTGGACTGAGCTTGAAGTCTACACATGGAGAGGTCATTCTTGGAGTTGAACACCAGCTTTTGTGCCAGTTTGGGCGTTGAACTCCACTTTGCAACTTGTTTCTAGCGCTGGACGCCAGAATTGGGCAGAGAGCTGGCGTTGAACACCAGTTTGCGTCATCTAAACTTGGGCAAAGTATGGACTATTATATATTGCTGAAAATCCCTGGATGTCTACTTTCCAATGCAATTGGAAGCGCGCCATTTTGAGTTCTGTAGCTCCAGAAAATCCATTTTGAGTTCAGGGAGGTCAGAATCCAACAGCATCAGTAGTCCTTCTTCAACCTCTGAATCTGATTTTTGCTCAAGTCCCTCAATTTCAGCCAGAAAATACCTGAAATCACAGAAAAACACACAAACTCATAGTAAAGTCCAGAAATGTGAATTTAACATAAAAACTAATGAAAACATCCCTAAAAGTAACTAGATTCTACTAAAAACATACTAAAAACAACGCCAAAAAGCGTATAAATTATCCGCTCATCATCCATCAAGGAAGAAATTGAACTACCCAAGGATAATGTCTCCAATTCTTCTATCCTTTCCTTGTGTGTACACAAGTCTTTCAAAAATTTTGCATACTTTGGAATTTGTTGAATAGCATTAAGGAGTGGTATGGTTACCTCAACCTTTTTGAACACTTGAAGCATGTTCAAATCAAACTCCAATGTCTTCTTCGCCTTCTTCACCATGGAAGGAAATGGAATAGGAATTGACTCATCTACTATAGCTTTCCTCTTGGGTTCCTTGAGGTTTACTCCTTCTTCCTCATGCCTTTTGTCAACCACCTGTTCTTCATGTGGAGCTTCAACAACTACCTCTTCCTCATGAATTTCTCCCATGACCCTTGGAGGTATCTTCTCTAATGTAGTCCCCGACCATAGAGTGATGGCGTTGAGACTGCCTCTTGGGTTTGGTTGGGGTTGGGATGGAAGGTTAGAGGAACTTGAGGGTTGATTGGTGTTATTATTGGGGGTTGGTGATTGGCTTGACATGTTCATCTTTGAAAGCATGTTAATGAGGTTGGCCAATTGAGTATTCAAGGCCTTGAATTGAGCCTTGATGCTCTCATCTCATTTTTTTATAGTGGCTCTAAGCTCATCAACTTTATTGTTGGAAGATGGAGGAGTTTGGTTTTGATTTTGTTGTCTATGGTGTGGTGCTTGGTACTTGGTGTAGTTGTTTTGGTTTTGGTTGGAGTGGCCTTAGTTGGCTTGGTAGTTGGTGTTGTTTTGGTGGTATTGGGATGAAGATTGGTTGTTGTTGTGATGAGAAGAAGAGTTGTTCCACCTTTGGTTTTGATTGCTTCCTTGTGCATTATCTCTCCACCCTTGATGTTGATTACCACCTTGATGGTAGTTGTTTTGACCTTGAGAAGGGTAGGGTGGATGGTTATTGTAATTCACATTGGCTACCACAAGGGCATGTTCCTCTTGAATTTGATGGCATTGGTCGGTGTAATGTGTGGCGCTAGAGCACAAACCACAAATTCTAGGAGGGTTTTCAAGTTGAGCAACCGGAGGTGGGGCTTGGACGGCTTGGATGGAGTAGTATTCCTTTTGATCCCTTTGGGTTTGTGTAAAGATGGTGGTCATATCCCCAAGTGCCTTGGTTAGACTTGCTTCAGAGGGGGATGGTTCTACCACACCCTTGAGAGGATTACTTCTCACCCTTGTGTGTTGTGTAGCTTCGGCAACATCCTTTATCAAATTCCAAGCTTCTCCCTCCGTCTTGTTTTTCGAAAGGGAACCGCCACTAGAAGCGGTGAGCAATCTTCTATCTTTCACACAAAGACCTCCGCTAAAATAGCTAATGAACAAGTGAGTGGTCATTCCGTGGTGTGGACATGACTCCAATAGCCTCTTGAACCGAGACCAATACTCGTACAAACTCTCTTGGTCTCTTGCATTATACCTTAAACCATGATAGCTACCTCATCGGCTCCATGCCTTCGAGCCGTAGAAACAAGCAACCTGAAAATCCTTCAAATGTCAGATGGGGTCTTGACCCGGCAACCAATGATACTTAGGAAGTAGATTTATCGAGCTACTCTTCAACTCAAAGTTTGGATCAAGGTTTGTATACCTTGCTTGTAACGGTTGAAGTATGATATACGGAGCTCCTTGCTCATGCAAAGTGATCCGGCGTGGCTCCGCCATGTGTGGCTCACCTGTAGGATACAAAGATGTATTAGTAGTGTCAACAGAAGAATAGGAAGTAGCAGACTCCAAGTCACTCTCGGTGACGTCTAATGTTTCGGTATTTTCCTCAAGAGAGGCCGAAGTACTAGGCGTATAGTCCAACCGCCGTCTAGCTTGCCGAGTGTGTAACAAAGTTCTTTCGATCTCGGGATCAAAATTGGCTAAGCTAGAATTCGGTTGAGACCAAGTCATCAAACTTGAAAGTCATAGCACAAATGTAAAAGAAATCTAAACTATAGCTAAGTATTGAGAGAAGTAAAATATCTACAATATTCACATATTCACATAACCAATATCAAGGCATATGTTGCAACCATTCCCCGGCAATGGCACCAAAAATTTGACAGGCTCCCAAGGGTGTATTGGTAAAGATTTTCTCCAATAAAACCACGTTGCAAGTATAGCTCTACCAACAACAATCCTCGGGGGTCAAATTTAGAGAGGGATTTGGTTGTCACAAGTTCAACCCCAATAGAAATAACCGAAGTATTCAAACCTCGGGTCGTCTCACAAGGAATGGGCAAACATCTACTTCAATATTGGTTAGAAATCCGGGGTTGTGAGTTATGAGCATGAAAATAAATGGGAATCTTAACAAGCAAGTAATCTTAAATTACAACAAACTAATTCAACTATCTAAGCAAAACATGAGCAATTCCAATGAACAAGCAACATTCCACTTAATTCAATTATAAACCAAGCAAGTAACTGTAACTAAAGCAAATAATTCGGGAAAATTGGTTTTCAAATATGAATAATAAAAGCAACTCTTGGCTAGGCATGGGAATTGGGGTCATGATCCTTGTCTAACAACCGTATCTTGACAATTATGAGGAACCAAGCTCATTAAGTCTACCCTCAAAGTCTTAAGTACGTGATATCTACTCCTAGACTTGAAGTATGTCAAATGGCTTTGATCACATCAACCCATAAGTCCCAACCTACCTACTAATTGGATTAGTAGTGGGTTGGCATCAATGAGTATCAAATTGACCACCAAGGGCTCCCAAATCATCAAATCCATTAGACCCAATGAATCAAGTTTACCCAATTCCTTTGACCTAGGCCAAGAGTAAAGAAGACTACTCCATAATCAAAGTAAATAATTCATCGAACACTTGGTAAGCATTAACAAAAGACATGTTCAAAATAGCAATTAAATTAAAATCTACAAGTACCCACTAACAATTATTAACATACAATCATCCAAACAACAAGATTAAACATAGAAATCATCAATGTAACATCAACAAGTCAAGATTCACGACATTCATGAAATGGGTATAAAATGACAATTGACAAGAATTCATAAAACTATCACTAGATATAAGCAAAATTATAACAAGGAATTCAAATTGAAGAATTAAAACTAGTAATTAACAAGATCCAATTCATAAATCAACAAGGGAAGATCAAATTAAAACTAGATCTAGAAAGGAACAAGGGTTTCTCCCTCTAGAATAACCAAAAAACCAAAAACTAGCTAAAATTATGTCTTAGTGTAAAAATGATTGATCCCCCCTTTCCCCCTAGTATCCTTGGGTCTTTTCCATGCAGAAACAGCTTGAAATTGGGCCTGATGAGCCTCAGAAATCGCCAGGCACGATTTCCTTTAATGAGGTCACGTGCAGCTTCCCACGCGTGCGCGGCATGCGTGCGTGCGCGCCCAGTGCGCGTGCGCGTCGATAGGAATCTTCTGATCCGTGCGGATGCGTCCATCTTTGCACGCCGCTTCCAGCCAATCCCATCCACGCGTCCGTGTGGAGTGCGCGGGCGCGCCGATGCTGCTTTTCCCAAGATTTCAATTCTTCATGTTCCTTCCTCTTTGTACATGCTTTCTCCCTCTCTTCTAAGTCATTCCTACCCTATAATTCCTGAAATTACTCAACAAATATATCACGGCATCGAATGGCAATAGAAGAGGATTAAAATATGGCAATTTTAAGGCAAAATAAGCATGTTTTCCATCATAGAGCAATATTGGGAAATGAACACAAAACCATGCATTTCTTGCGAATAAGTTTGAGAAATATTGATAAAATCCTCCAAAATAAGCACAACATAAATGATAAACCACTATTTTATGGTTTATCTTGTGCTCAATTGAGTGGTTTCTATCTACTCTTTACCCACTTATTCATACTATTCGCTTGGTTTTACATTTGCCCTCCTAATTATGTGCTTTGATTGAAAACATGCTTCTTTGAACTTATATTTGCTTATTATTAATACTCTCTTATCACCATTAGATGCCTTGATATGTGTGTTAAGTGATTTCAGAGATTACAGGGCAGGAATGGTTTAGAGGATAGAAAGGAAGCATGCAAAAGTGGAAGGAATACAAGAAGTTGGAGAAATTGCTAAGCTGTCCAGCCTGACCTCTCTGCACTGAAACGGCTATAACTTTAGCTAATATGTTATAGTTTCCCTGATTCTAGGCGACGCGATCGCGTGATCCATGCGGCCGCGTCGCAATGACGGAAATCCAGCGTGGAAAAATTCGAACCCAGCGAATTCTGGACTGTTTTGGACCCAGTTTGCGGCCCAAAAAACACAGATTAGAGGCTATAAAGTGGGGGAATGCATACATTCAGAGGAGGCTCTCATAATTCATAATTTTAGGAGTAGATGTAGTTTTTAGAGAGAGAGGTTCTCTCCTCTCTCTTAGGATTAGGATTTAGGATTTCTCTTAGTTTTAGGAGTGACTCTCAATCCCAGGTTCAACGTTCTTTTACTTTATATTTATCTCTTACATTCAGATACTTTAATGCTTATATTAGTTATGTTGCCTATTTGGCTTAAGCTACATTCATGTTATGATTTTCTTAATTAATATTATTTGAGGTATTTCAGATTTAAGATCGCTTTGCTTTTAATTTAATTTAGATATTTTCTTCCTTTTGGCTTTGGTTAGGTAATTGGTAACACTTGAGTTGTCAAACTCAGGAGTGGTTAAATTTGGCAAATTTTGCTTTAGCTAGGATTGCTCTAACACTAGTCTCTCCACAGGAGTTGACTAGGACTTGAGAATCAAGCTAATTAGTCCACTTGACTTAACTACGTGGGATTGAAATCCAATTCTCATCACATCTGATAAGGATAACAAGGACAAGATTTCCGGTTCTCATACCTTGCCAAAAGCTTATTTTTTAGTTATTTATTTATTTTTATTGCTTTGAAAATATACCTATGCCCATTGCCCAAACTCCAAATTTCCCCAATTTACAAACTCATAACCAATAATAAGAACATACCTCCCTGCAATTCCTTGAGAAGACGACCCGAGGTTTAAATACTCGGTTATCAATTTTGTTACTTGTGACAACCAAAACGTTTGTACGAAGGGATTTTTGTCGGTTTAGAGACTATATCTACAACACGACTATTTTTATGACATTCTTTACTGGCAAAAATCCTAACGTCAAAATGGCGCCGTTGCGGGGGAATTGCAAACGTGTGCCTTATTATTGGTTATTGTAAATATTTTTCTTTTACTTGTTTATTTGTTTTTTATTTTTGTTTTTATTTTTACTTTTCCATAAATTAAGAGGTTATTTGTTTTTATTTAGTTATTAAAAAAAATTTCAAAAATTTGTTCTTAGTGTTCATCTTGACCTTCAAGCTGTTCTTAGTTGTTTTCTTCGTTTTGATCAAAAAATTTGAAATTTGGTGTCATTTTATTGTTTTTCTCTTTCTTCATTAAATTCAAATATGTTTTTAATTAATTTTTTCGAAAAAAAAAATTTCAGATTTTTATTTTTAAAATTTTTATCTTATCTTATCTTATTTCAAAAAAAAATTTTCAAATTTCAAATTTCAAAAATTCAAATTTCAAAAAAATTTAAAATTCAAATTCAAAATTTAATTTTCAAATTCAAATTTTAAATAACCTTTTAATTTCAATTTGTTTTTATTTTTGTTTTTAAATTTTTATTAGTTACTATGAATTCTCACCCCTCTCGCTTCAAGTTTGATTCCAATGTTGTTGTTAGGAATGGAAACTATAATGAAAATATGCATCAAAGTTGGAAGAATCAAATATGGGAGGAGCCACAAGGATTTAATCAACCCTCATGGCAACAACCACCTCCAATGGACCATCAACAACCATTCTGTGATGCATATCAAGGCAATGGCTATGGTGAGCACTCTTTTAATTATCAACAACCACCACCATATGCCTATGAACCCTTTCCTCAACATAACTTTGGACCACCAAACTCACAAGCCCCTTTCCGCCATTCACCTCCATATGACCCTAACCTTCAACCACCATACCAACCACCTTATGAGCCATATGAACCATATATAGAACCACCCCAATTCCAATCCAATCACTCCCAAACACCACCACTTTCTTTTGTAGCATGTCCAAGTCCGGCAACCCGAGAAGCGGAGGATCGCCTAAGGGAAACAGTAATTAAATTTCAAACAACTATTCAACAACTAGAGCAAGAAATGATTCAATGGGCTTCTAGACGCTTAAATACATAAGGATCAACCACAGCCCCATGTGGACAGTCTAGTGAAGAGCATAGCATGAAGGAGATACCAGAAACCCCAGTGGACAAGACAGAGAATGAATTCGTACTAGAACAAGTAGAAGAAGCTGTCTTTGTTCAAGAAGAAGAAGAAGTGGTTGAAGACTTAGGAGATGCAGAACCTCCATGGGAAAGTCAAGACATAGAGCCTCCTTCCAAGACGGTTGTAATTGATGCTGAGGAGGGTGTACAACCTCCAAAGCATATCATAGTTGAAGACTTGGAAGAGGTTGATCAAGAGATGGAGATTCAAGGGGAAGAAGCACAACCTCCCATGCCCTTGGAAAGCAACGAAGAGGAGATTAAATTGGAAGAGAGCTGCCAAGAGGAAGAGGTTGAAATTGAAGAAGCTTGCAAAGAGGTGGTAATTATCAGAGAAGAGCACAAGGGAGTGGAACTTGCAATTTCATTAAAAATACCTCCCCCTAAGTTGCCATCATCCTTCACAACATTCAAGTGGGTAAAATTCATATCCCGTAGCTTTCTAATCCCACTTGAATATGGGCTACTGGAGACGGATGGTCAACTTAGAGCTCTTTGTGATATTAAGAGTAAGAGGAAGATGGCCAGTGGTAAGAATTGTCCTAAAAGGTTCATCATGGTTGGAAGCTTTAAGTTCAAACGCAAAGGTTGGTATAAAGCTCAATTGAATGGGTCTAGGAAGCTGTTTGGTAGCTGCAGTGAGAATTCAAATTACTTATCACCCGGCTGGAAAAATACAGATCCCGACAAAAATGGGTGTAAAAGCAAGGTTTGGAATCCTGGAATCTGTTCTGACATCCAACACCCCGGGAGCCTAAGAATCTTTTTGAAGCTGCTCAGGGGTTTTACATGCCTAGTTTGGGACCCCGGAGGTTACTGGAATCATAAACACTGGTGGAGATTCCTGGATGAGTTCAAGCATAAGCCACCATAACAGGAAGCTCATCAAATGTCCAACTTAAGGACTTTAACTAAAAGTGCTAGGTGGGAGACAACCCACCATGGTATGATCGTTCCTTTTTCATTTTTATTTAGTTTTATTTGTTTTTGAGTTTTATTTTATTTTATTTTATTTTATTGAACCTGGAGTTTTGCATCACATTCATATTAACACTGCATTCTGCATCTTTTCAGATTAAAAAAAAAAAAAAACCGAGCACGCAAAGCGACCGCATCAGCGACGTGTCCGCGTCGCAAGGAGATGGGAGATAATATTAATATGAACAGAGAGTTTCGCAGGAGCAGCGCTGGAGGCGTGCCAATGGCACAAATCACCCCACGTGACCGCGTCGCCGGCGCGTCCGCGTCCCATGAGATCTTTGGCCTCCTACGCGACCGCGTCACCCACGCGGCCGCGTGACCTGAAAATCGACGTCAAAAGGGTGCATGGCCGAAAGTTATGCTGGAGTTGGGCTGGACTCGTGCTGGAAGCCCAAGCCCTCCCACGCGAACGCGTGCCCCACGCGTCTGCGTCACCTGACCTTCTTGCACACCACGCGACCGCCTCACTCACGCGTCCGCGTCACAAGCGGCGCACAGATTATCCAGATCAGCCAAATTTCTTATCTCTTCTTCTCTAATCCTTATTTTTCTTATCTTTTCTTATTTCTTTCTTCTTCCTTTCTTATCTTCTTTCCCTTCTCATCTCTCTTATTTTTCTTTTTATTTTATTTTAGTCTATTTACATACTTTCATTCATTGCATTATTTTCATTGGTGTTAGAAATTTATTTGGGTCATTATTTCTATATTTTACTTGTGGATTATTAGAGGAATTATTTGACAATTATATATATTTATTTTTAAAGGGTTGCTTGCATGTTCAATTTATTATTTTCATTAGATTATTTAACATGCATGCTATGTGTTTGTGAAAACGCCCGTATGGCATTGTGCACTGCTTTTCAGTATCTTTTATCCTACTACTCTGAATGCTTGCTTTTCATAAACTCCCTTTACTATTGTATTAATTGAAATTAATTGTCAATACAAACGTGATGGTTTGTTACAAAGTATTGCTTGGTCTATGCTACTCATGCCCTATGCCGGCATGCCAATAAACACCTTGCATTCACTTGTCTTTACATGCACTAGCTATTTCCCATTGTTGGCTTTTCACATGTACTCGCGAGCATGTGATAATGTCAGTTATATCTTAATGTGCATCCATCACCACCTTTTCCGTTGTCTTCCTTGCTATATATATCTCTTTGAATTTAATTTACTTTCTCTTCCCTTTTTCAGGATGGCCACCAAGAAAGGAAAAGAGAAAGCCATTCCCAAATCAACAGCAAGGAAAGGAACAAAAAGAGCCCCAGCTGAGGAACCACAACCCCCATCCACTTGCACATCTTAGCATGCACCGAGGACGGTGCAATCTTTAAGTGTGGGGAGGTCGATACCAATCTCCATGGGTTAGTACTTTCCTGTCTCAAACACCAATATTTTATTTTCTCTGTTAATTTTTGCATTTGCATATTTAATTGCATGTTTATTTGATTTTTGCATTTAGTTACTGCTTGGTTAAAATAATAAGTTTCTTCTTAAGATCCTATTTTTTGAAAAAATTTACTAATTTAAAACCAAAATTTTTGTGTTAAACTTGTTTAAAGTTGTAATTGGAACATGGTTTTTGAGCCAAAGAACACACAACCTGTGAGACTTTGAGCTTATTTACATGGTTACATTATTTAACCATAAATATTTTATTCCTGTGTGTTTCCTTCTCTATGATTGTAATATGTATTTTGTTCCAGTCTATATGTCCTTTGTTTAGTATAATTACATGCTTGCGTATGATTGAGGCCATATTTGATTATCAACTCACTTACCCCAAATAAGCCTACCTTTTACATCACCTTTGTTAGCCCCTTGAGCTTTTAATCCCCTTCTGTTTTATAACCACATCACTAGCCTTAAGCGGAAAACAAATTAATTATCCCAATTGAATCTTTGGTTAGGTTAAGATAGAGATTGTGTAGCAAATAAGTGTGGGGAAATTTTGGGAACATTGGTTAATAAGGGAACGTATTTAATTTATTTGAATATTGGGAATTTGGGAACCTACTCATGAAAAACCAAAATAGAAAAATAATGAAGAATCCATGTGCAATGATAAGTTATGTTTGCTTTTATGATTCAAACAAAAAAAAAAGAGAAAAAGAGAAAAAGAAAAGAAAAAAAAAATATATATATATAATATAGATAAATAAATAAGGGGACAAAATTACCCCAATGTTAAGTTAATGAAAAATCAATGCACATGTGATAAATTAAAAAGAAAAATTTGGTACATGAGTATGGGAATTATATAAAAGTGGGAATTATGGGTAGCTAGGCATGAATTTAAAAGTATATAGAGTATATTTATATTAGGTGAGAGCTTAGGCTAATTAAAGATTCAATTTATAAAGCTCACTTAGCCATATATATTCCTTTACCCTTACCTTAGCCCCATTACAACCTTGAAAAAGACCTCATGACGTTTGCATTGGTATATTAAATATTGTTGATTGGTTAGATGAAGAACAAAGTTTAGAAAGCATGACTAGAGAAGAGTAGAGTGAATAACCCTATACACTTGAGAGATTAGAGTGATACACACTACCAGTGAGGGTTCAATGCTTGATTCTATGTTCCCTGCTTTCATGAGCTATCTTCTTACACGTTTACCTGCTTTTTATTGTATGATTTGAATTAGTGAAATATGGTTTATGTTTGTCCTGAAGAGCTTATTTACTTTTAACCAAGTAGGTAGAAACATTTTGCATGTAGTTGCATTCATATAGATAGGATTGCATTTCATACATTCTACCATTCCTCTTCATTTCTTTATAGCTTCTCTTGAGCTTAGCATGAGGACATGCTAATGTTTGTGGGGAGGTTGATAAACCACTATTTTATGGTTTATCTTGTGCTTAATTGAGTGGTTTCTATCTACTCTTTACCCACTTATTCATACTATTCGCATGGTTTTACATTTGCCTTCCTAATTATGTGCTTTGATTGAAAACATGCTTCTTTGATCTTATATTTGCTTATTATTAATCCTCTCTTATCACCATTAGATGCCTTTATATGTGTGTTAAGTGATTTCAGAGATTACAGGGCAGGAATGGTTTAGAGGATAGAAAGGAAGCATGCAAAAGTGGAAGGAATACAAGAAGTTGGAGAAATTGCTAAGCTGTCCAGCCTGACCTCTCTGCACTCAAACGGCTATAACTTTAGCTACAGAGGTCCAAACGACGCGGTTCAAGTTGCGTTGGAAAGCTAACGTCTGGGGCTTCGATTTGATATATAATATGATATAGTTTCCTGACGCTAGGCGACGCGACCGCGTGATCCATGCGGCCGCGTCGCAATGACAGAAATCCAGCGTGGCAAAATTCGAACCCAGCGAATTCTGGACTATTTTTGACCCAGTTTGCGGCCCAGAAAACACAGATTAGAGACTATAAAGTGGGGAAATGCATCCATTCTGAGGAGTAGATGTAGTTTTTAGAGAGAGATGTTCTCTCTTCTCTCTTAGGATTAGGATTTAGGATTTCTCTTAGTTTTAGGAGTGACTCTCAATCCCAGGTTCAACGTTCTTTTACTTTATATTTATCTCTTACATTCAGATACTTTAATGCTTATATTAGTTATGTTGCCTATTTGGCATATGCTACATTCATGGTATGATTTTCTTAATTAATATTATTTGAGGTATTTCAGATTTAAGATCGCTTTGCTTTTAATTTAATTTAGATATTTTCTTCCTTTTGGCTTTGGTTAGGTAATTGGTAACACTTGAGTTGTCAAACTCAGGAGTGGTTGAAATTGGCAGATTTTGCTTTAGCTAGGATTGCTCTAACACTAGTCTCTCCACAGGAGTTGACTAGGACTGGAGAATCAAGCTAATTAGTCCACTTGACTTAACTAAGTGGGATTGAAATCCAATTCTCATCACATCTGATAAGGATAACAAGGACAGGATTTCCGGTTCTCATACCTGGTCAAAAGCTTATTTTTCAGTTATTTATTTATTTTTATTGCTTTGAAAATATACCTGTGCCCATTGCCCAAACTCCAAATTTCCCCAATTTACAAACTCATAACCAATAATAAGAACATACCTCCCTGCAATTCCTTGAGAAGACGACCGGAGGTTTAAATACTCGGTTATCAATTTTAAAAGGGTTTTGTTACTTGTGACAACCAAAACGTTTGTACGAAGGGATTTTTGTCGGTTTAGAGACTATATCTACAACGCGACTATTTTTATGACATTCTTTACTAGCAAAAATTCTAACGTCAATAAACTACAAAATCGGGGTTTATCAGAAGCATCTCAATCCCTGCCATTGGAGCAAACAACTTTGAGCTTAAGCCTCAATTAGTTTCTCTGATGCAACAGAATTGCAAGTTTCATGGACTTTCATTGGAAGATCCTCATCAGTTCTTAGCTGAATTCTTGCAAATCTGTGACACTGTCAAGACCAATGGGGTTGATCTCGAGGTCTACAAGCTTATGCTCTTTCCCTTTGCGGTAAGAAACAGAGCTAGAACATGGTTGGATTCACAACCTAAAGAAAGCCTGAACTCTTGGGAAAAGCTAGTCAAAGCCTTCTTGGCAAAGTTCTTTCCACCTCAAAAATTGAGCAAGCTTAGAGTGGAAGTCTAAACCTTCAGACAGAAGGAAGGTGAATCTCTCTATGAAGCTTGGGAAAGATACAAGCAACTGATCAGAAGGTGTCCTTTTGACATGCCTTCAGAATGGAGCATCATAGGTATCTTCTATGATGGTCTGTCTGAACTATCCAAGATGTCATTGGACAGCTCTGCTGAGGATCTCTTCATCTGAAGAAGACGCCTGCAGAAGCTCAGGAACTCATTGAAATGGTTGCGAATAACCAATTCATGTACACCACTAAAAGGAATCCTGTGAATAATGGGACAAGTCAGAAGAAAGGAGTTCTTGAGATTGATACTCTGAATGCCATATTGGCTCAGAACAAAATATTGACTCAGCAAGTCAATATGATTTCTCAAAGTCTGTCTGGAATGCAAGCAGCAACAGCCAGTACCAAAGAAGCTTCATCTGAAGAAGAAGCTTATGATCCTGAGAACCCAGCAATGGAAGAGGTGAATTGCATGGGAGAATCCTATGGAAATACCTGATGCAGGTGGAAACTTGTCTCTCAACAAATCTCCCTTCGGCAAGTGTACCGAATCGTCGTCAAGTAATAACTCACAAAAGAGTGAGGTCGAATCCCACAGAGATTAACGGATTAAGCAATCAATGGTTAATTGATTATCCTAGTTAGATGAATCAGATTTGAATGATGAGCAGCAGGAATTGTAAATTGACAGAAAAGTAAAGAAAGCAATAAAGTGCAGAAAAAGAAAATGGCAAGAAAAGTAAATGTAAGAACTAAAAATAAAATGAACATTAGGATCAAGAGATATTGCAATCCTTCGGATCAAGTTCATTCTCATCTCTTCCTCAATCAATGCACTCATTGATCTCCTTGGCAATCTTAATTGATCGAATTACAATTTCTTGTAATTCAATCTCTCAAATCTTGATCAATAGCCAATTCCTTGCTCAATTGCTCATGAGAAGAGATGAAGTATGGTCACTGATTATACCACATGCATTTCCCAAATCAAGCATTGAGAGGATTATAGTCACATATCCATCCAAACCCAATTTGGTCCAGCATGAGAAAGCATTTCTAGCTTGATCTCTTCATTCCTCTTCCAAGGTTCAGAAGAGATCCAAGTATGAATAGTTTCTTTTCCAAGATAACTACCCAATTGGATGAAGATCGAAAGCTTTCAAGTAAAATCAAGAGAAAAGAAAGAAGAAGAAGAATAAGAACTACAATTGATCCATTGAATCACAATAGAGCTCTCTAACCCAATGTAAAGAGTTAGTTGGTCATTGCTCTACAAAAATAGAAAAGAAAGAAAGTGCAGAAAAGTAAAGATGAAGATAAAAATTGAAAATAAAACTTCAAAATTCATAAATGAAAATTACAACTAAAATGAAACTACTTCTAAGGAAGAAAATAAGAGAAAAGGAAGAAGAGTGGTTGAGGGGAGGGGTCTGAAGACCCACTCCCCTTGGAGTGTGCCAATTCACAGAAGTTCGAATTGGTCTTCACTCTCTCCCCCTTCCTTCAATTCTCCAGAATTCTAGAATGCTTTGAATGTAAAAACTAAGGCCTTTATATAGGCTCTCCTAAATTACAAAATGAAAATAAAAGCAAATTACAATAAAATGAAAATTCCTATTCTAGATGCTTCTTGTGGTCTTGATTGGTTGACAATTGTGGGCTTGCTTGCTTGAGCTTTGAAGTGGACTTGAGAGAGAAGTGAGTTAAGTTGAGGCCCAGGTGCTAAAGTTAGTGCTAAAGTTAGCCACACTAACGCTACAAGTGCGGCGTTAGTGCTAAGGTTATTGTGGCTAACGTTGCACTTGCTGCCCAGTTGGTGTTTTTGGGGCTTAAAAGATACCTCTTGTTTGTACTCAAATTTCCTGCCCACTATAGAGTATTATATATCGTTGGAAAGCTCTGAATGTCAGCTTTCTAACGCAACTAGAATCACCTCAATTGGACCCCTGTAGATCAAGTTATGCTCCTTTGAAGTGGACATGGTCGCTGGCATATATGCCAACGTTACTGGAAATGTTGATTGCCAATAACGCTAGCGATCAGGGCTTCATTATTGCCAGTTTCTGAAGCTCAAACTTAGTGTCCACCCCATACTATTATACATTGTTGGAAAGCCCTGGATGTCTACTTTCCAATTCCTTTTGAAGCGCATCATTTGGAGCTCTACAACTCGAGTTACACTTCTTGGAAGGTGAAGAGGTCAGTTGGCATCAATATAGGTTGATACCATGTTCATCATTGCATTTTCGGGGCAAGTTTTCCCCTCAAATTTAGTGTCAACCATGTAGTGCCATATATGCTTGGAAAGCTCTGGAATCCTACTTTCCAATGCCACTGGAATCACCACATTTGGAGTTTTGTGGCTCAAGTTATGCGTGTTTGAAGAAGGTATGGTCAGGCTGCCAGGTGATACTTTTGCCCACGTTAACTTCCACGTTAACTAAGTTAACGTGGGAGTTAACGTGGCTCTTTGTGGCTTGTGTTGGCTTCCAACGTTATTGACAATATTTGGTGTCACTAACGTTGTCGACAACCTCTCTTCTTCACGTTAACTTCCACGTTAACTAGGTTAACGTGGGAGTTAACGTGGCTTCTTGGGGATTGTGTGGGGTTCCTTCCAACGTTAGTGACAATGTTTGATGTCACTAACATTGTCGACCACCTTGTTTCCTCATGTTAGCTTCCACGTTAACTAGGTTAACGTGGGAGTTAACGTGGCTTAATGTAACTTGGCCAACGTTAGTGATAATGTTGAATGTCATTAACGTTGGCTTCCCCCCCTTTCTTCTTAGTTAACGTGGTGACTAACATGGCCACTTATGAGCTTAGTCCAATGTTAGTGATATTGTTAAGTGTCACTAACGTTGGCTCCATTTCCTTTCTTCAAAGTTAATGCCACTAACTTTTCTCACTAACGTTGTGGCTTTCCTTCCTTCCACGTTAGTTCCCACGTTAGTGTAACTAACGTAGCCACTAACGTGGCTCTTCTCTTCTTCTTTTGGCCTGAAATCAATCAAACAAAGTGCATCAAAGTCTTGCTCTTAATCATGGGATCATGCATCATCCAATTTATCATATAATTCATGCAAAATTCTCATGAAATCATGTAAAGTGCACAATGTATGCTTGAATCAAGATGTAAGTAAATATCTACCCAAAACTAGCTTATTTCCTAAGAAAATGCATGAAACTACCTTAAAAACAGTAAAGAAAAGGTCAGTGAAACTGGCCAAAATGCCCTGGCATCAATACCTATAATCCTTCATGGAGAAATCATCCAAACCTCTCATGGAAGGATCAAAAGAGGCCTCAACAAGGCTTCAACAACAATAATGGTGGAAGAAATAGGTTTAGCAATGACAAACCTTTTCCATCATCTTCTCAGCAACAAACAAAGAATTCCAAGCAGAACCACTCTGAATTAGCAACTATAGTCTCTGATTTAACTAAAACCACTCAAAGTTTTATGACTGAAACAAGGTCCTCCATTAGAAATTTGGAGGCACAAGTGGGTCAGCTGAGTAAGAAAGTTACTGAACTCCCTCCTAGTACTCTTCCAAGCAATATAGAAGAGAATCCAAAAGGAGAGTGCAAGGCCATCAACATAACCCACACGGCCGAACCTGGAGAGGAGGAAGAGGCAGTAATCTCCACTGAGGAAGACCTCAATGGACGTCCACTGGCCTCCAAGGAGTTCCCTAATGAGAAACCATGGGAATCTGAGGCTCACACTGAGACCATAGAGATTCCATTGAATTTACTTTTGCCATTCATGAGCTCTGATGAGTATTCTTCCTCTGAAGAGGATAAAGATGTTACTGAAGAACAAGTTGCTAAGTACCTTGGAGCAATCATGAAGCTAAATGCCAAGCTATTTGGTAATGAGACTTGGAAGGATGAACCCCCTTTTCTCACCAAAGAATTGGATGACTTGACTAGGCAAAAATTACCTCTGAAGAGACAAGATCCTGGAAAGTTCTCAATACCTTGTACCATAGGCACCATGACCTTTGAGAAGGCTCTGTGTGACCTAGGGTCAAGCATAAACCTCATGCCTCTCTCTGTAATGGAGAAGCTAAGGATCCTTGAGGTACAACCTGCAAGAATCTCACTAGAGATGGTAGACAATTCAAGAAAATAGGCTTATGGACTTGTAGAGGATCTCTTGGTAAAGGTTGAAGACCACTACATCCCTGCTGATTTCATAATCCTAGATACTGCGAAGTGTATGGATGAATCCATCATCCTTGGCAGACCCTTCCTTCAAGTGAATGAGGACTCCCTTGTGTTTAAAGCTCAAGGATCTCCCTCTGTAACCATGGAGAAGAAGCATGAAAAGCTTCTCTCAATACAGAGTCAAACAAAACCCCCACATTCAAACTCTAAGTTTGGTGTTGGGAGGCCATAACCAAACTTTAAATTTGGTGTTAAGAGGCCATCATCATGCTCTGAGTATCTGTGAGGCTCTATGAGAGCCCACTGTCAAGCTACTAACATTAAAGAAGCGCTTGTTGGGAGGCAACCCAATTTTACCTATCTATGTTAAATTTCTATTTTCCATTGTTATTTTATGTTTTCTGTAGGTTGATGATCATGTGAAGTCACAAAAACAATTGAAAAAGCAAAAAACAAACTGAAAAACAGAATGAAAAATAGCACACCCTGGAGGAGAAGCCTACTGGCATTTAAACGCCAGTAAAGGCAACAGAATGGGTGTTAAACGCACAGTCTGGCACCATTCTGGGGATTTAACGCCAGAAATGGGCACCAGACTGGCGTTTAACGCCAGAAAAGGGCAAGAAGCTGGCGTTAAACGCCAGAAATGGGCAGCAACCTGGCGTTTAACGCCGGCATTGGCAGCAAAGGGCGTTTTGCAAGCCTAATTGGTGCAGAGATGAGAAATTCTTGACACCTCAGGATTTGTGGACCCCACAAGATCCCCACCAACCTCAACTCACTCTCTTTTCTTCACACCTTTTCATAATACTCTTCCCCAAATACCCTTCACCAATCCACATCCATCCATCATAAACCCCACCTACCTCACCATTCAAATTCAAACCACTTTACCTCCCAAACCCACCCATACATGGCCAAACCTTTCCCTCTCCCCACTCCTATATAAACCTATCTTCACCCCTTCATTTTCACACATCTTAAACACTACTTCTTCCTCTTGGCCAAAACACTAACCCCTCCTCCATCTCCTCTATTTCTTCTTCCTCTACTCTCTTCCTTCTTCTTTTGCTCGAGGACGAGCAAACGTTCTAAGTTTGGTGTGGTAAAAGCATTGCTTTTTTTTTTCCATAACCATTTATAGCACCTAAGGCCGGAGAAACCTCTAGAAAGAGGAAAGGGAAGGCAAAAGCTTCCACCTCCGAGTCATGAGAGATGGAGAGATTCATCTCAAGGGTGCATCAATATCACTTCTATGAAGTTGTGGCCAAGAGGAAGGTGATCCCCGAGGTCCCTTTCAAGCTCAAAAAGGGTGAATACCTGGAGATCCGACATGAGATTTGAAGAAAAGGTTGGGAAGTTCTCACCAACCCCATTCAACAAGTCGGAATCTTAATGCTTCAAGAGTTCTATGCCAATGCATGGATCACCAAGAAGCATGATCAAAGTGTGAACCCAGACCCAAAGAATTGGCTTACAGTGGTTCGGGGGAAATACTTAGATTTCAGTCCGGAAAATGTAAGGTTGGCATTCAACTTGCCCATGATGCAAGGAGATGTACGCTCCTACACTAGAAGGGTCAACTTTGATCAAAGGTTGGACCAAGTCCTCATAGACATTTGTGAAGAGGGCACTCAATGGTTGGAGTTCATCCAACGCTCAATCATTCCCACTAGCAACCGGTCTGAAGTTACTATAGACCGGGCTATCATGATCCATAGCATCATGATTGGAGAGGAAGTAGAAGTTCATGAGGTTATATCCCTAGAACTCTACAAGGCGGCGGACAAGTCCTCTACTTTGTCAAGGTTAGCCTTCCCTCATCTCATTTGTCACCTTTGTAATTCAGCTGGAATTGACATAGAGGAAGACATCCTCATTGATGAGGATAACCCCATCACTAAGAAAAGGATGGAGCAAACAAGAGATCCTACTCATGGACA
The DNA here is from genome assembly GCF_059453495.1 of Arachis ipaensis. Lineage (NCBI taxonomy): Eukaryota > Viridiplantae > Streptophyta > Magnoliopsida > Fabales > Fabaceae > Arachis > Arachis ipaensis. The sequence continues at coordinate 62,492,093 of NC_142441.1, forward strand.
AGAGCATGAGGAAATTTCTCATCATGAAATCCCTGAGATGCCTCAAGGGATGCATTTTCCTCCACAAAATTATTGGGAGCAAATTAACACCTCCCTAGGAGAATTAAGTTCCAATATGGGACAACTAAGGGTGGAACACCAAGAACATTCTATCCTCCTTCATGAAATTAGAGAAGATCAAAGAATCATGAGAGAGGAGCAACAAAGGCAAGGAAGAGACATTGAGGAGCTCAAGCACTCCATAAGATCTTCAAGAGGAAGAACTAGCCGTCATCACTAAGGTGGACCCATTCTTTAATTTCCTTGTTCTTAATTTTCTATTTTTCGAATTTTTATGCTTTATGTTTATCTATGTTTGTGTTTTTATTACATGATCATTAGTGTCTTAGTGTCTATGCCTTAAAGCTATGAATGTCCTATGAATCCATCACCTTTCTTAAATGAAACATGTTTTTAATTGCAAAAGAAAAAGAAATACATGAATTTTGAATTTTAAATAGTTTAATTATTTTGATGTGGTGGCAATACTTTTTGTTCTTCTGAATGAATGCTTGAACAGTGCATTTTTTTGAAATTGTTATTTATGAATGTTAAAATTGTTGGCTCTTGAAAGAATGATGGAAAAGGAGAAATGTTATTGATAATCTGAAAAAGATCATAAAATTGATTCTTAAAGCAAGAAAAAGCAGTGAAAGAAAAAAATGGCGAAAAAAAAAAGAGAAAAAGAAAAAGCAAGCAGAAAAAGCCAATAGCCCTTTAAACCAAAAGGCAAGGGTAAAATAAAAAGGATCCAAGGCTTTGAGAATCAGTGGATAGGAGGGCCTGCAAGAATAAAATCCTGGCATAAGTGGCTAAACCAAGTTGTCCCTAACCATGTGCTTGTGGCGTAAAGGTGTCAAGTGAAAACTTGAGACTGAGCGGTTAAAGTCATGGTCCAAAGCAAAGAAAAGTGTGCTTAAGAACCCTGGACACCTCTAATTGGGGACTCTAACAAAGCTGAGTCACAATCTGAAAAGGTTCACCCAGTTATGTGTCTGTGGCATTTATGTATCCGGTGGTAATACTGGAAAACAAAGTGCTTAGGGCCACGGCCAAGACTCATAAAGTAGCTGTGTTCAAGAATCAACATACTAAACTAGGAGAATCAATAGCACTATCTGAATTCTGAGTTCCTATAGAAGCCAATCACTCTGAACTTCAAGGGATAAAGTGAGATGCCAAAACTATTCAGAAGCAAAAAGCTAATAGCCCCGCTCATATAATCAAGACTGATCTTCATAGATTTTTTTGGAATTCATTGTATATTCTATTCTTTTTATCCTATTGGATTTTTAGTTGCTTGGGGACAAGCAACAATTTAAGTTTGGTGTTGTGATGAGCGGATAATTTATACGCTTTTTGGCATTGTTTTTAGTATGTTTTTTGTATATTTTAGTTAGTTTTTATTATGTTTTTATTAGTTTTTAAATAAAAATCACATTTCTGGACTTTACTATAAGTTTGTGTATTTTTCTTTGATTTCAGGTATTTTCTGGCTAAAATTGAGGGACCTGAGCAAAAATCTGATTCAGAGGCTGAAAAAGGACTGCAGATGTTGTTGGATTCTGACCTCCCTACACTCGAAGTGAATTGTATGGAGCTAAAGAAGCCCAATTGGCGGGCTTTTAATTGCGTTGGAAAGTAGACATCTTGGGCTTTCCAAAAATATATAATAGTCCATACTTTGTTCGAGATTTGATGGCCCAAACCGGCGTTCCAATTCAGCATAGAAATTCTGGCGTCAAAACGCCAGAACTGGCATAAAAGCTGGAGTTAAACGCCCAAACTGGCACAAAAGCTAGCGTTTAACTCCAAGAAAAGCCTCTCTACACGTGAAAGCTTCAACGCTCAGCCCAAGCACACACCAAGTGGGCCCGGAAGTGGATTCTGCATCATTTACTCATTTCTGTAAACCCTAGGTTACTAGTTTTCTACAAATAGGACCTTTTGCTATTGTATTTTCGGACTTTTACACACTTGATCATACCTTTGATCTTGGTTCTTCTGGTTCCCTCTCTGGGGCCGAAGCCAATGATCACAATTATCTCTCTTTTATTTTCAACGGTGGAGTTTCTACACACCATAGATTAAGGTGTGAAGCTCTGCTGTTCCTCATGAATTAATGCAAAGTACTATTTTTTTTCTATTCAACTCAAGCCTATTTCTATTCTAAGATATCCATTCGTTCTTCAACATGATGAATGTGATGATCCGTGACACTCATCACCATTCTCACCTATGAACGCGTGCCTGACAACCACTTCCGTTCTACATGCAAACAAGCTTGAATGAGTATCTCTTGGGTTTCTAATCTAAGATTAGAACCTTCGTGGTATAGGCTAGAATCAATTAGCGGCCATTCCTGAGATTCGGAAAGTCTAAGCCTTGTCTATGGTATTTCGAGTAGGATCAGGAAAGGGATGACTGTGATGAGCTTCAAACTCGCGAGTGTTGGGAGTAGTGACAGACGCAAAAGGATCAATGGATCCTATTTCAACATGATCGAGAACCAACAGCTGATTAGCCGTGCAGTGACAGCGCATTTGGAATATTTTTACTGAGAGGACGGGAGGTATCCATTGACAATGGTTAAAACCAACATAAAGCTTGCCATAGAAAGGAGTATGATTGATTGGAAGAAGAAAATAGGAAAGCAGAGGTTCAGAAGGAACAAAGCATCTCTATATGCTTATCTGAAATTCTCACCAATGAATTACATAAGTATCTGTATCCTATTTTATGTTTTATTCATCTTTTAATTATCAATCCTCCATAACCATTTGAATCCGCCTGACTGAGATTTACAAGATGACCATAGCTTGCTTCAAGCCGACAATCTCCATGGGATCGATCCTTACTCACGTAAGGTTTATTACTTGGACGACCCAGTGCACTTGCTGGTTAGTTGTGCGGAGTTGTGATAAAGAGTTGAGATTACAATTGTGCGTACCAAGTTGTTGGCGCCATTGATGATCACAATTTTGTACACCATGTATCTAAAGGAGGTTGTGAAAGTTAGGATAGTTGATTGGGATAGGATTGTGAATGGAATTGGTTGTTTTGTGGTTGTGTGTTCTGAAAGTTGTATGACTTTTGTGGGTAATGGAATGAGTTTTACGGATTGTGAAATGAATTGTATGAATTTGGAAAGGAATTTTGTGTTGAGGCATACTCAAATGGTGAAGAATTTGGACATGTGAAACTAGGAGGTGAGGTTGGATAATTGAAAGGTGATGGCTCTTGATGAATGGGGTATGAATAAGTGAGATCTCTTTGATTTTGATCTTCCCAGCCACAACTTGAGTAGTGATCAATTTCACCAAAATATGGACTATTTTGTGGTTCTGGAAAGTACCTCATTTCATGTTTTTGACACTCCCACCCACCATGAGCATAATAACAGGGATCATCCTGTGGTGGTGGAAGGTTTCCCATGAAATTTAATTGGTCAAAATATGATGGTTGCTCCTTTCGTTCTTGCAAAAAGCTCTCTCTCAAATAACAATCACCAAAAGACATTGGAATTTCCATAGGGAGGCAATATCACAAACAGCTAGTGGTTAGTGTGCTAACAAGTGAATGAGCAAATAAAACCTACTAAAATTGCAGAAATTAGCAGTAACAAACTGAAACAAAAACTATTAACAAAAGAAAAGAAAAGTGCTCAATATAGTTATCCTCCAATTTAGTAATTGTCAATGCAAAACCAATCCCCGGCAACGGCGCCATAAACTTGATACACTCGAAAACTGTCTCTCAACAATTTTCTACCAGCAATTGCACCAGATTGTCGTTGGTGCACAAAATTGTGATCATCAATGGCGCCAACAGCTTGGTATGCATAATTGTAATCTTAACTCTTTGTCACAACTCCGCACAACTAACCAGCAAGTGCACTGGGTCTTCCAAGTAATAAACCTTACGTGAGTAAGGGTCGATCCCACGAAGATTGTCGGCTTGAAGCAAGCTATGGTTATCTTGTAAATCTCAGTCAGGAAGATTCAAATGGTTATGGAGAATTGATAATTAAAAGATGAACAAAATATAAGATAAGATAGAGATACTTATGTAATTCATTTGTGAGAATTTCAGATAAGCGTATGAAGATGCTTTGTTTCTTCTGAACCTCTGCTTTCCTATTGCCTTCATCCAATCATTCATACTCCTTTCCATGGCAAGCTTTATGTTGGGTTTCACCGTTGTCAATGGCTAATCATCTGTCGGTTCTCGATCATGTTGGAATAGGATCCATTGATCCTTTTGCATCTGTCACTACGCCCAACACTCGCGAGTTTGAATCCATTGATCCTTTTGCATCTGTCACTACACCCAACACCCGCGAGTTTGAAGCTCGTCACAGTCATCCCTTCCTAGATCCTAATCGGAATACCACAGACAAGGTTTAGACTTTTCGGATCTCAAGAATGCTGCCAATTGATTCTCGCCTATACCACGAAGACTCTGATCTCATAGAATGGAAGGCTCGGTTGTCAGGCGAGGCAACCATGCATCATGAACCAAGAGGCTAAGAGATACACACTCAATCTAAGGTAGAACGGAGGTGGTTGTCAGGCACGCGTTCATAGGTTGAGAATGGTGATGAGTGTAACAGATCATCACATTCATTAAGTTGAAGTGCGAATGAATATCTTGGAATAAGAATAAGCTTGAATTGAATAGAAAAACAATAGTACTTTACATTAATTCATGAAGAACAGCAGAGCTCCACACCTTCTAGGGAGGTGTTGATTTGCTCCCAATAGTTTTGTGGAGGAAAATGCATATGAGGCATCTCTGGGATCTCATGGTGATGAGCTTCCTGTGCCTCTTGAGCTCCATGAATGGGCTCTCTTGCTTGCTCCATCTTTTTCTTAGTGATGGGCTTCTCTTCCTCAATGTGAATGTCTCCTTCTATGGAAGCTCCAGCTGAGTAACCTAGATGGCAGATAAGATGAGGAAAAGCTAGCCTTGCCCCAGGAGAGGGCTTTTCAGCTATTTTGTAGAGTTCAAGGGAGATGACTTCATGAACCTCTACTTCTTCTCCAATCATAATGCTATGGATCATGATGGCCCGATCCACAGTAACTTCAGATCGGTTGCTAGTGGGGATGATGGAGCGTTGAATGAACTCCAACCATCCTCTAGCCACAGGCTTGAGGTCCAATTTTCTTAGTTGAACCGGCTTGCCTTTGGAGTCAATCTTCCATTGAGCTCCTTCCACACATATATCCATGAGGACTTGGTCCAACCTTTGATTAAAGTTGACCCTTCTAGTGTAGGGGCGTTCATCTCCTTGCATCATAGGCAAGTTAAACGCCAACCTCACATTTTCCAGACTAAAATCCAAGTATTTCCCTCGAACCATTGTAACATAGTTCTTTGGATTCGGGTTCTTACTTTGATCATGGTTCTTGGTGATCCATGCATTGGCATAGAACTCTTGAACCATTAGGATGCCGACTTGTTGTATGGGATTTGTTAGAACTTCCCAACCTCTTCTTTGAATTTCATGTTGGATCTCAGGATACTCATTTCTTTTGAGTTTGAAAGGAACCTCGGAGATCACCTTCTTCTTGGCCACAACATCATAGAAGTGGTCTTCATGAGCTTTGGAGATGAATCTTTCCATCTCCCATGACTCAGAGGTGGAAGTTTTTGTCTTCCCTTTCCCTTTTCTAGAGGATTCTCCGGTCTTGGGTGCCATCAATGGTAATAGAAAAACAAAAAGCTTATGCTTTTACCACAACAAACTTAGAATATTGCTCGCCCTCGAGCAAGAATATAAAGAATTAGATGAAGAAGAAGAAGAAAAGATGGAGAAGAGGGAGGAGGTGTGTTTCAGCCAAGAAGAGAAGAGAGGGTTGTGTTGTGTGAAAATGAGGAAGAATGGAAGGCTTTATATAGGAAAGGGAGGGGGGGTTAAGGTTCGGCCATATGGGTAGGTTTGGGTGGGAAATTGATTTGAATTTTGAAGGTAGGTGGAGTTTATTGGGTAGGTTTATGGGGAAGAGTGGGTGGATGTGAGTGGTGAAGGGTTAATAGGGAAGAGAGATGGAGGTGATAGGTGAAGGGTTTTGGGGAAGAATGTTTATTGGGAATAGAGGATGATTGAGAAGAGAGAAGAGAGTGAGTGGAGGTAGGTGGGGATCCTGTGGGGTCCACAGATCCTGAGGTGTTCAAGGATTTACAACATTGCACCAAATTAGGCATGTAAAATGCCCTTGCACACAAGTCTGGGCGTTCAACGCCAGGTTGGTGCCCATTTTGGGCGTTCAACGCCCATTTGTTGCCCATTTCTGGCGTTGAACGCTAGAACCATGCTTGTTTTGGGCGTTCAGCGCCAGCTCCTCTCCAGGGTGCAATTATGGCGTTCAGCGCCCAGATGATGCCCATTTTTGGCGTTCAGTGCACAGATACTGCCCATTTTGGGCGTTCAGCGCCAGAACCATGCTCTGTTCTGGCGTTTAACGCCAGGCGGGTGCTTCCTCCAGGGTGTGATTTTTCTTCTGCTGTTTTTGATTCTGTTTCTAAATTTTTCGTTTATTTTGTGATTCTACATGATCATGAACCTAAGAAAATATGAAAAAAATAAAATTAGATAAATAAACATTGGGTTGCCTCCCAACAAGCGCTTCTTTAATGTCAATAGCTTGACAGTGGGCTCTCATAGAGCCTCACAAATGTGCAGAGCTTTGTTGAGACCTCCCAATACCAAACTTAGAGTTTGGATATGGGGGTTTGACACCAAACTTAGAGTTTGGTTGTGGCCTCCCAACACCAAACTTAAAGTTTGACTGTGGGGGCTTTGGTTGACTCTGCTTTGAGAGAAGCTTTTTCTGCTTCCTCTCCATGGATGCAGAGAGAGATTCTTGAGTTGTAAAGACAAGGCTGTCCTTATTTAATTGAAGGATCAATTCTTCTCTGTCCACATCAATCACAGCTCTTGCTGTGGCTAGGAAAGGTCTTCCTAGGATGATGGATTCATCCTCTTCCTTTCCAGTATCCAGGACTATGAAATCAGCAGGGATGTCAAGGCCTTCAACCTTTACTAACACGTCCTCTACTTGTCCATAAGCCTGTTTTCTTGAATTTTCTGTCATCTCTAATGAGATTTTAGTAGCTTGTAACCCATAGATTCCCAGTTTCTCTATTACAGAGAGGGGCATGAGGTTTATTCCTGAACCAAGGTCACACAGAGCCTTAAAGATCATGGTGCCTATGGTACAAGGTATTATGAACTTTCCAGGATCCTGTCTCTTCTGAGGCAATGTCAGTTGATCCAGATCACTTAGTTCATTGGTGAACAAGGGAGGTTCATCTTCCCAAGTTTCAATACCAAATAATTTGGCATTTAGCTTCATGATTGCACCAAGGAACTTGGCAGCTTGCTCTTCAGTAACATCCTCATTCTCTTCAGAAGAGGAATACTCATCAGAGCTCATGAATGGCATAAGGAGGTTCAATGAAATCTCTATGGTCTCTAGATGAGTCTCGGATTCCTTAGGTTCCTGAGAGGGAAGCTCCTTATTGATCACTGGACGTCCCAGAAGGTCTTCCTCCTTGGGATTCACGTCTTTCTCCTCTCTTGTGGGTTCGGCCATGGCAATTAATTCAATGTCCTTGCACTCTCCTTTTGGATTCTCTTCTGTATTGCTTGGGAGAGTACTAGGAGGGATTTCAGTGATCCTTTTACTCAGCTGGCCCACCTGTGCTTCCAAATTTCTAATGGAAGACCTTGTTTCATTCATGAAACTCACAGTGGCCTTAGATAGATCAGAGACTAAATTTTCTAAGCTAGATAGATTCTGCTCAGAATTCTCTGTCTATTGCTGAGTGGATGATGGAAAAGGCTTGCTATTGCTAAACCTGTTTCTTCCATCATTATTAAAGCCTTGTTGAGGCTTTTGATCCTTCCATGAGAGATTTAGGTGATTTCTGCATGATGGATTGTAGGTGTTTCCATATGGTTCACCCATCTATTTTAACTCTGCTATTGCAGGGTTCTCAGGATCATAAGCTTCTTCCTCAGAAGATGCCTCTTGAGTACTGTTGGATACAGCTTGCATTCCATTCAGACTCTGAGAAATCATATTGACTTCCTGAGTCAATATTTTATTCTGAGCCAATATGGCATTCAGAGTATCAATTTCAAGAACTCCCTTCTTCATAGGCGTCCCATTACTCACAAGATTCCTCTCAGAAGTGTACATAAACTGGTTATTAGCAACCATGTCAATGAGTTCTTGAGCTTATGCAGACGTTTTCTTTAGGTGAATGGATCCACCTGCAGAAGTATCCAATGACATCTTTGATAGCTCAGATAAACCATCATAGAATATATCCAGGATGGTCCATTCTGAAAGCATGTCAGAAGGACACTTTTTGGTCAGCTGCTTGTATCTTTCCCAAGCTTCATAGAGGGATTCACCTTCTTTCTGTCTGAAGGTTTGAACATCAGCTCTAAGCTTGCTCAGCTTTTGAGGAGGAAAGAACTTGGCTAAGAAAGCCGTGACCAGCTTATCCCAAGAGTTCAGGCTGTCATTGGGTTGAGAGTCCAACCATATTCTAGCTCTGTCTCTTACAGCAAAAGGGAAAAGCATGAGCCTGTAGACTTCAGGATCTACTCCATTAGTCTTAACAGTATCACAGATCTGCAAGATATCAGTTAAGAACTGAAAAGGATCTTCAGATGGAAGTCCATGAAACTTGCAGTTCTGCTGCATCAGAGAAACTAGCTAAGGTTTCAGCTCAAAATTGTTTGCTCCAATGGTAGGAATGGAGATGCTTCTTTCATATAAATTGGAATTAGGTGCAGTAAAGTCACCAAGCATTTTCCTTGCATTATTGTTGTTGGGTTCGGCTGCCATCTCCTTTACTTGTTTGAAATTTTCAATAAGGTTGTCTCTGGATTGTTGTAATTTAGCTTCTCTTAGTTTTCTCTTCAGAGTCCTTTCAGGTTCTGGATCAGCTTCAACAAGAATGCCTTTTTCTTTGTCCCTGCTCATAAGAAAGAGAAGAGAAAAAGAAAAGAAGAGGAATCCTCTATGTCACAGTAAAGAGGTTCCTTATTGTTAGTAGAAGAAGAAAAGGAATAGGGGTGAAGAAGAATGAAGAATCCAAACACCAAGGTGATGATAGGAGCAGAGATGTGAGATGAAGAGAAGTGTTAGTAGATAAATAAATAAATAGAAGGAGATGAGGGAGAAGGATTTTCGAAAATAATTTTTGAAAAAGAGTTAGTGATTTTCGAAAATAGTTTTTGAAAAAGGTTAGTAGTTTTTCGAAAATTCAAATAAAAAAATAAAATAATTAGTCTAATTAAAAAGAAATTTTGAAAAATAGGGAAGATTTTTTCGAAAATTAGAGAGAGAGAGTTAGTTAGGTAGTTTTGAAAAAGGTAAGAAACAAAGAAAAAGTTAGTTAGTTAGTTGAAATAAATTTTGAAAAGATAAGATGTTAGGAGGTTAGAAAAGATATTTTGCAATCACTTTTTTGAAAAAGGTAAGATAAGAAGATATTTTTGAAAAGATATGATAGAAATTAGTTTTTGAAAAAGATTTGATTTTTAAAATCTCAATTAATGACTTGATTCACAAGAAATCACAAGATATGATTCTAGAACTTAAAGTTTGAATCTTTCTTAACAAGTAAGTAACAAACTTGAAATTTTTGAATCAAAATATTAATTGATGATGTTATTTTCGAAAATATGATGCAAAATTAAGAAAAAGATTTTTGAAAAATATTTTTGAAATTTTCGAAAATAACTAAAAAAATTGAAAAACGATTTGATTTTTGAAAAAGATTTTGAAAAAGATAAGATTTTTTTTTAAATTGAAAATTTGATTTGACTCATAAAAACAACTAGATTTTAAAAATTTTTGAAAAAGTCAAATCTAATTTTCGAAATTTTAAGAGAGAAAAAGGGAAAGATATTTTTTTTATTTTTGATTTTTATGATTTTCTAATTTTTTTGTATTTTTTTTCGAAAATTATTTGAAAAACAAAAATAAGGATTCCAAAATTTTTAATATGAATTCTAGGAATCTAGCATTCTTAGTCTAAAGCTCCAATCTGAGGGTTAGGCATGGCTTAATAGCCAGCCAAGCTTTAGCATATAACATCAGAGAATATACTGCTCATTACTTATCAAAGTAACTTGCCTTTATGCTGATGGTTTGGAAGCCTCAGTCCAAAAGTTTCAATATGCTTCATGAAACACTAGAATTCATTCTTAAAAATTTTGAAGAAAAATATATTTTGGAAAACAATTTTTTTTTTTAGAAAACAAAGGAGAAATTTTTGAAAACTTTTTGAAAAGAAAACAAAAAGAAAGTTACCTAATCTGAGCAACAAGATGAACCGTCAGTTGTCCAAACTCGAACAATCCCCGGCAACGGCGCCAAAAACTTGGTGTTGTTGCCGGATCAAACTTGGCACTGATGTTACCGGACCAAAAGCTTGCCGAAAACTCGAACAATCCCCGACAACAGCGCCAAAAACTTGGTATGCGAAATTGTTACTCAAGTTGTGAATTATTGTTCGAAATTGATTCCCTGGCGATGGCACCAAAAACGGATGCACAGAACCATGGTCTAAACATATCTTCACAACTTCGCATAACTAACCAGCAAGTGCACTGGGTCGTCCAAGTAATAAACCTTACGTGAGTAAGGGTCGATCCCACGGAGATTGTTGGTATGAAGCAAGCTATGGTCACCTTGTAAATCTCAGTTAGGCGGATATAAAATTGTTATGGAGTTTTCGACATTAATACTAAAATAAGGATAGAAACACTTATGTAAATCATTGGTGAGAATTTCAGATAAGCTTATGGAGATGCATTCATTCCTCTGAACCCCTGCTTTCTTACTGTCTTCATCCAATCAGTCTTACTCCTTTCTATGGCTGGCTTTGTGTAAGGATGTCACCGGTGCCAATGGCTACTTTCAATCCTCTCAGAAAAATGGTCCAAATGCTCTGTCACAGCACGGCTAATCGTCTGGAGGCATCACCCTTGTCGTTGGTTGCATCCTATTCCTCTCTGTGAAAATGGTCTGATGCGCTGTCACTGCATGGCTAATCATCTTGGAGGTTCTCGATCATACTGGAATAGAATTTACTATCCTTTTGCGTCTGTCACTACGCCCAGCACTCGCGAGTTTGGAGTTCGTCACAGTCATTCAATCCCAGAGTCCTACTCGGAATACCACGGACAAGGTTTAGACTTTCTGGACTCTCTTGAATGCCGCCATCAATCTAGCTTATACCACGAAGATTCTGATTAAGAGATCTAAGAGATACTCATTCAATCTAATGTAGAACGGAAGTGGTTGTCAGGCACGCGTTCATAGGGAATGATGATGATTGTCACGTTCATCACATTCAGGTTGAAGTGCGAATGAATATCTTAGAAACTGAATAAGTTGAATTGAATAGAAAACAGTAGTACTTTGCATTAATCCTTGAGGAACAGCAGAGCTCCACACCTTAATCTATGGAGTGCAGAAACTCTACCGTTGAAAATACATAAGTGATAATGGAGTTCATTGGTCTCGGCCCCAGAGGGGAACCGGAGTAACCAAGACTGCGAATACAATGATAAAAAGTTCTATTTATAATAAACTAGTCACTAGGGTTTACAGAAGTAAGTAATTGATGCATAAATCCACTTCTGGGGCCCACTTGATGTGTGCTTGGACTGAGCTTGAAGTCTACACGTGGAGAGGTCATTCTTGGAGTTGAACACCAGCTTTTGTGCCAGTTTGGGCGTTGAACTCCACTTTGCAACTTGTTTCTGGCGCTGGACGCCAGAATTGGGCAGAGAGCTGGCGTTGAACACCAGTTTGCGTCATCTAAACTAGAACAAAGTATGGACTATTATATATTGCTGGAAATCCCTGGATGTCTACTTTCCAATGCAATTGGAAGCGCGCCATTTTGAGTTCTGTAGCTCCAGAAAATCCATTTTGAGTTCAGGGAGGTCAGAATCCAACAGCATCAGCAGTCCTTCTTCAACCTCTGAATCTGATTTTTGCTCAAGTCCCTCAATTTCAGCCAGAAAATACCTGAAATCACAGAAAAACACACAAACTCATAGTAAAGTCCAGAAATGTGAATTTAACATAAAAACTAATGAAAACATCCCTAAAAGTAACTAGATTCTACTAAAAACATACTAAAAACAACGCCAAAAAGCGTATAAATTATCCGCTCATCATCCATGAAGGAAGAAATTGAACTACCCAAGGATAATGTCTCCAATTCTTCTATCCTTTCCTTGTGTGTACACAAGTCTTTCAAAAATTTTGCATACTTTGGAATTTGTTGAATAGCATTAAGGAGTGGTATGGTTACCTCAACCTTTTTGAACACTTGAAGCATGTTCAAATCAAACTCCAATGTCTTCTTCGCCTTCTTCACCATGGAAGGAAATGGAATAGGAATTGACTCATCTACTATAGCTTTCCTCTTGGGTTCCTTGAGGTTTACTCCTTCTTCCTCATGCCTTTTGTCAACCACCTGTTCTTCATGTGGAGCTTCAACAACTACCTCTTCCTCATGAATTTCTCCCATGACCCTTGGAGGTATCTTCTCTAACGTAGTCCCCGACCATAGAGTGATGGCGTTGAGACTGCCTCTTGGGTTTGGTTGGGATTGGGATGGAAGGTTAGAGGAACTTGAGGGTTGATTGGTGTTATTATTGGGGGTTGGTGATTGGCTTGACATGTTCATCTTTGAAAGCATGTTAATGAGGTTGGCCAATTGAGTATTCAAGGCCTCGAATTGAGCCTTGTTGCTCTCATCTCATTTTTTTATAGTGGCTCTAAGCTCATCAACTTGATTGTTGGAAGATGGAGGAGTTTGGTTTTGATTTTGTTGTCTATGGTGTGGTGCTTGGTACTTGGTGTAGTTGTTTTGGTTTTGGTTGGAGTGGCCTTAGTTGGCTTGGTAGTTGGTGTTGTTTTGGTGGTATTGGGATGTAGATTGGTTGTTGTTGTGATGAGAAGAAGAGTTGTTCCACCTTTGGTTTTGATTGCTTCCTTGTGCATTATCTCTCCACCCTTGATGTTGATTACCACCTTGATGGTAGTTGTTTTGACCTTGAGAAAGGTAGGGTGGATGGTTATTGTAATTCACATTGGCTACCACAATGGCATGTTCCTCTTGAATTTGATGGCATTGGTCGGTGTAATGTGTGGCGCTAGAGCACAAACCACAAATTCTAGGAGGGTTTTCAAGTTGAGCAACCGGAGGTGGGGCTTGGACGGCTTGGATGGAGTAGTATTCCTTTTGATCCCTATGGATTTGTGTAAAGATGGTGGTCATATCCCCAAGTGCCTTGGTTAGACTTGCTTCAGAGGGGGATGGTTCTACCACACCCTTGAGAGGATTACTTCTCACCCTTGTGTGTTGTGTAGCTTCGGCAACATCCTTTATCAAATTCCAAGCTTCTCCCTCCGTCTTGTTTTTCGAAAGGGAACCGCCACTAGAAGCGGTGAGCAATCTTCTATCTTTCACACAAAGACCTCCGCTAAAATAGCTAATGAGCAAGTGAGTGGTCATTCCGTGGTGTGGACATGACTCCAATAGCCTCTTGAACCGAGACCAATACTCGTACAAACTGTCTTGGTCTCTTGCATTATACCTTAAACCATGATAGCTACCTCATCGGCTCCATGCCTTCGAGCCGTAGAAACAAGCAACTTGAAAATCCTTCAAATGTCAGATGGGGTCTTGACCCGGCAACCAATGATTCTTAGGAAGTAGATTTATCGAGCTACTCTTCAACTCAAAGTTTGGATCAAGGTTTGTATACCTTGCTTGTAACGGTTGAAGTATGATATACGGAGCTCCTTGCTCATGCAAAGTGATCCGGCGTGGCTCCGCCATGTGTGGCTCACCTGTAGGATACAAAGATGTATTAGTAGTGTCAACAGAAGAATAGGAAGTAGCAGACTCCAAGTCACTCTCGGTGACGTCTAATGTTTCGGTATTTTCCTCAAGAGAGGCCGAAGTACTAGGCGTATAGTCCAACCGCCGTCTAGCTTGCCGAGTGTGTAACAAAGTTCTTTCGATCTCGGGATCAAAATTGGCTAAGCTAGAATTCGGTTGAGACCAAGTCATCAAACTTGAAAGTCATAGCACAAATGTAAAAGAAATCTAAACTATAGCTAAATATTGAGAGAAGTAAAATATCTACAATATTCACATATTCACATAACCAATATCAAGGCATATGTTGCAATCATTCCCCGGCAACGGCACCAAAAATTTGACAGGCTCCCAAGGGTGTATTGGTAAAGATTTTCTCCAATAAAACCACGTTGCAAGTATAGCTCTACCAACAACAATCCTCGGGGGTCAAATTTAGAGAGGGATTTGGTTGTCACAAGTTCAACCCCAATAGAAATAACCGAAGTATTCAAACCTCGGGTCGTCTCACAAGGAATGGGCAAACATCTACTTCAATATTGGTTAGAAATCCGGGGTTGTGAGTTATGAGCATGAAAATAAATGGGAATCTTAACAAGCAAGTAATCTTAAATTACAACAAACTAATTCAACTATCTAAGCAAAACATGAGCAATTCCAATGAACAAGCAACATTCCACTTAATTCAATTATAAACCAAGCAAGTAACTGTAACTAAAGCAAATAATTCGGGAAAATTGGTTTTCAAATATGAATAATAAAAGCAACTCTTGGCTAGGCATGGGAATTGGGGTCATGATCCTTGTCTAACAACCGTATCTTGACAATTATGAGGAACCAAGCTCATTAAGTCTACCCTCAAAGTCTTAAGTACGTGATATCTACTCCTAGACTTGAAGTATGTCAAATGGCTTTGATCACATCAACCCTAAGTCCCAACCTACCTACTAATTGGATTAGTAGTGGGTTGGCGTCAATGAGTATCAAATTGACCACCAAGGGCTCCCAAATCATCAAATCCATTAGACCCAATGAATCAAGTTTACCCAATTCCTTTGACCTAGGCCAAGAGTAAAGAAGACTACTCCATAATCAAAGTAAATAATTCATCGAACACTTGGTAAGCATTAACAAAAGACATGTTCAAAATAGCAATTAAATTAAAATCTACAAGTACCCACTAACAATTATTAACATACAATCATCCAAACAACAAGATTAAACATAGAAATCATCAATGTAACATCAACAAGTCAAGATTCACGACATTCATGAAATGGGTATAAAATGACAATTGACAAGAATTCATAAAACTATCACTAGATATAAGCAAAATTATAACAAGGAATTCAAATTGAACAATTAAAACTAGTAATTAACAAGATCCAATTCATAAATCAACAAGGGAAGATCAAATTAAAACTAGATCTAGAAAGGAACAAGGGTTTCTCTCTCTAGAATAACCAAAAAACCAAAAACTAGCTAAAATTATGTCTTAGTGTAAAAATGATTGATCCCCCCTTTCCCCCTAGTATCCTTGGGTCTTTTCCATGCAGAAACAGCTTGAAATTGGGCCTGATGAGCCTCAGAAATCGCCAGGCACGATTTCCTTTAATGAGGTCACGTGCAGCTTCCCACGCGTGCGCGGCATGCGTGCGTGCGCGCCCAGTGCGCGTGCGCGTCGATAGGAATCTTCTGATCCGTGCGGATGCGTCCATCTTTGCGCGCCGCTTCCAGCCAATCCCATCCACGCGTCCGTGTGGAGTGCGCGGGCGCGCCGATGCTGCTTTTCCCAAGATTTCAATTCTTCATGTTCCTTCCTCTTTGTACATGCTTTCTCCCTCTCTTCTAAGTCATTCCTACCCTATAATTCCTGAAATTACTCAACAAATACATCACGGCATCAAATGGCAATAGAAGAGGATTAAAATAGGGCAATTTTAAGGCAAAATAAGCATGTTTTCCATCATGGAGCAATATTGGGAAATGAACACAAAACCATGCATTTCTTGCGAATAAGTTTGAGAAATATTGATAAAATACTCCAAAATAAGCACAACATAAATGATAAACCACTATTTTATGGTTTATCTTGTGCTCAATTGAGTGGTTTCTATCTACTCTTTGCCCACTTATTCATACTATTCGCTTGGTTTTACATTTGCCTTCCTAATTATGTGCTTTGATTGAAAACATGCTTCTTTGATCTTATATTTGCTTATTATTAATACTCTCTTATCACCATTAGATGCCTTGATATGTGTGTTAAGTGATTTCAGAGATTACAGGGCAGGAATGGTTTAGAGGATAGAAAGGAAGCATGCAAAAGTGGAAGAAATACAAGAAGTTGGAGAAATTGCTAAGCTGTCCAGCCTGACCTCTCTGCACTGAAACGGCTATAACTTTAGCTACAGAGGTCCAAACGACGCGGTTCCAGTTGCGTTGGAAAGCTAACGTCCGAGGCTTCGATTTCATATATATGATGGTATAGTTTCCCTGATGCTAGGCGACGCGATCGCGTGATCCAGGCGGCCGCGTCGCAATGACGGAAATCCAGCGTGGCAAAATTCGAACCCAGCGAATTCTGGACTGTTTTGGACCCAGTTTGCGGCCCAAAAAACACAGATTAGAGGCTATAAAGTGGGGGAATGTATACATTCAGAGGAGGCTCTCATAATTCATAATTTTAGGAGTAGATGTAGTTTTTAGAGAGAGAGGTTCTCTCCTCTCTCTTAGGATTAGGATTTAGGATTTCTCTTAGTTTTAGGAGTGACTCTCAATCCCAGGTTCAACGTTCTTTTACTTTATATTTATCTCTTACATTCAGATACTTTAATGCTTATATTAGTTATGTTGCCTATTTGGCTTAAGCTACATTCATGTTATGATTTTCTTAATTAATATTATTTGAGGTATTTCAGATTTAAGATCGCTTTGCTTTTAATTTAATTTAGATATTTTCTTCCTTTTGGCTTTGGTTAGGTAATTGGTAACACTTGAGTTGTCAAACTCAGGAGTGGTTAAATTTGGCAAATTTTGCTTTAGCTAGGATTGCTCTAACACTAGTCTCTCCACAGGAGTTGACTAGGACTTGAGAATCAAGCTAATTAGTCCACTTGACTTAACTACGTGGGATTGAAATACAATTCTCATCACATCTGATAAGGATAACAAGGACAAGATTTCCGGTTCTCATACCTTGCCAAAAGCTTATTTTTCAGTTATTTATTTATTTTTATTGCTTTGAAAATATACCTGTGCCCATTGCCCAAACTCCAAATTTCCCCAATTTACAAACTCATAACCAATAATAAGAACATACCTCCCTGCAATTCCTTGAGAAGACGACCCGAGGTTTAAATACTCGGTTATCAATTTTAAAAGGGTTTTGTTACTTGTGACAACCAAAACGTTTGTACGAAGGGATTTTTGTCGGTTTAGAGACTATATCTACAACACGACTATTTTTATGACATTCTTTACTGGCAAAAATCCTAACGTCAAAATGGCGCCGTTGCGGGGGAATTGCAAACGTGTGCCTTATTATTGGTTATTGTAAATATTTTTCTTTTACTTGTTTATTTGTTTTTATTTTTGTTTTTATTTTTACTTTTCCATAAATTAAGAGGTTATTTGTTTTTATTTAGTTATTAAAAAAAATTTCAAAAATTTGTTCTTAGTGTTCATCTTGACCTTCAAGCTGTTCTTAGTTGTTTTCTTCGTTTTGATCAAAAAATTTGAAATTTGGTGTCATTTTATTGTTTTTCTCTTTCTTCATTAAATTCAAATATGTTTTTAATTAATTTTTTCGAAAAAAAAAATTTCAGATTTTTATTTTTAAAATTTTTATCTTATCTTATCTTATTTCAAAAAAAAATTTTCAAATTTCAAATTTCAAAAATTCAAATTTCAAAAAAATTTAAAATTCAAATTCAAAATTTAATTTTCAAATTCAAATTTTAAATAACCTTTTAATTTCAATTTGTTTTTATTTTTGTTTTTAAATTTTTATTAGTTACTATGAATTCTCACCCCTCTCGCTTCAAGTTTGATTCCAATGTTGTTGTTAGGAATGGAAACTATAATGAAAATATGCATCAAAGTTGGAAGAATCAAATATGGGAGGAGCCACAAGGATTTAATCAACCCTCATGGCAACAACCACCTCCAATGGACCATCAACAACCATTCTGTGATGCATATCAAGGCAATGGCTATGGTGAGCACTCTTTTAATTATCAACAACCACCACCATATGCCTATGAACCCTTTCCTCAACATAACTTTGGACCACCAAACTCACAAGCCCCTTTCCGCCATTCACCTCCATATGACCCTAACCCTCAACCACCATACCAACCACCTTGTGAGCCATATGAACCATATATAGAACCACCCCAATTCCAATCCAATCACTCCCAAACACCACCACTTTCTTTTGTAGCATGTCCAAGTCCGGCAACCCGAGAAGCGGAGGATCGCCTAAGGGAAACAGTAATTAAATTTCAAACAACCATTCAACAACTGGAGCAAGCAATGATTCAATGGGCTTCTAGACGCTTAAATACATAAGGATCAGCCACAGCCCCATGTGGACAGTCTAGTGAAGAGCATAGCATGAAGGAGATACCAGAAACCCCAGTGGACAAGACAGAGAATGAATTCGTACTAGAACAAGTAGAAGAAGCTGTCTTTGTTCAAGAAGAAGAAGAAGTGGTTGAAGACTTAGGAGATGCAGAACCTCCATGGGAAAGTCAAGACATAGAGCCTCCTTCCAAGACGGTTGTAATTGATGCTGAGGAGTGTGTACAACCTCCAAAGCATATCATAGTTGAAAACTTGGAAGAGGTTGATCAAGAGATGGAGATTCAAGGGGAAGAAGCACAACCTCCCATGCCCTTGGAAAGCAACGAAGAGGAGATTAAATTGGAAGAGAGCTGCCAAGAGGAAGAGGTTGAAATTGAAGAAGCTTGCAAAGAGGTGGTAATTATCAGAGAAGAGCACAAGGGAGTGGAACTTGCAATTTCATTAAAAATACCTCCCCCTAAGTTGCCATCATCCTTCACAACATTCAAGTGGGTAAAATTCATATCCCGTAGCTTTCTAATCCCACTTGAATATGGGCTACTGGAGACGGATGATCAACTTAGAGCTCTTTGTGATATTAAGAGTAAGAGGAAGATGGCCAGTGGTAAGAATTGTCCTAAAAGGTTCATCATGGTTGGAAGCTTTAAGTTCAAACGCAAAGATTGGTATAAAGCTCAATTGAATGGGTCTAGGAAGCTGTTTGGTAGCTGCAGTGAGAATTCAAATTACTTATCACCCGGCTGGAAAAATACAGATCCCGACAAAAATGGGTGTAAAAGCAAGGTTTGGAATCCTGGAATCTGTTCTGACATCCAACACCCCGGGAGCCTAAGAATCTTTTTGAAGCTGCTCAAGGGTTTTACATGCCTAGTTTGGGACCCCGGAGGTTACTGGAATCATAAACACTGGTGGAGATTCCTGGATGAGTTCAAGCATAAGCCACCATAACAGGAAGCTCATCAAATGTCCAACTTAAAGACTTTAACTAAAAGTGCTAGGTGGGAGACAACCCACCATGGTATGATCGTTCCTTTTTCATTTTTATTTAGTTTTATTTGTTTTCGAGTTTTATTTTATTTTATTTTATTTTATTGAACCTGGAGTTTTGCATCACATTCATATTAACACTGCATTCTGCATCTTTTCAGATTAAAAAAAAAAAAAGCGAGCACGCAAAGCGACCGCACCAGCGACGCGTCCGCGTCGCAAGGAGATGGGAGATAATATTAATATGAACAGAGAGTTTCGCAGGAGCAGCGCTGGAGGCGTGCCAATGGCACAAATCACCCCACGTGACCGCGTCACCGGCACGTCCGCGTCCCATGAGATCTTTGGCCTCCTACACGACCGCGTCACCCACGTGGCCGCGTGACCTGAAAATCGACGTCAAAAGGGTGCATGGCCGAAAGTTATGCTGGAGTTGGGCTGGACTCGTGCCGGAAGCCCAAGCCCTCCCACGCGAACGCGTGCCCCACGCGTCTGCGTCACCTGACCTTCTTGCGCACCACGCGACCGCGTCACTCGCGCGTCCGCGTCACAAGCGGCGCACAGATTATCCAGATCAGCCAAATTTCTTATCTCTTCTTCTCTAATCCTTATTTTTCTTATCTTTTCTTATTTCTTTCTTCTTCCTTTCTTATCTTCTTTCCCTTCTCATCTCTCTTATTTTTCTTTTTATTTTATTTTAGTTTATTTACATACTTTCATTCATTGCATTATTTTCATTGGTGTTAGAAATTTATTTGGGTCATTATTTCTATATTTTACTTGTGGATTATTAGAGGAATTATTTGACAATTATATATATTTATTTTTAAAGGGTTGCTTGCATGTTCAATTTATTATTTTCATTAGATTATTTAACATGCATGCTATGTGTTTGTGAAAACGCCGGTATGGCATTGTGCACTGCTTTTCAGTATCTTTTATCCTACTACTCTGAATGCTTGCTTTTCATAAACTCCCTTTACTATTGTATTAATTGAAATTAATTGTCAATACAAACGTGATGGTTTGTTACAAAGTATTGCTTAGTCTATGCTACTCATGCCCTATGCCGGCATGCCAATAAACACCTTGCATTCACTTGTCTTTACATGCACTAGCTATTTCCCATTGTTGGCTTTTCACATGTACTCGCGAGCATGTGATAATGTCAGTTATATCTTAATGTGCATCCATCACCACCTTTTCCGTTGTCTTCCTTGCTATATATATCTCTTTGAATTTAATTTACTTTCTCTTCCCTTTTTCAGGATGGCCACCAAGAAAGGAAAAGAGAAAGCCATTCCCAAATCAACAGCAAGGAAAGGAACAAAAAGAGCCCCAGCTGAGGAACCACAACCCCCATCCACTTGCACATCTTAGCATGCACCGAGGACGGTGCAATCTTTAAGTGTGGGGAGGTCGATACCAATCTCCATGGGTTAGTACTTTCCTGTCTCAAACACCAATATTTTATTTTCTCTGTTAATTTTTGCATTTGCATATTTAATTGCATGTTTATTTGATTTTTGCATTTAGTTACTGCTTGGTTAAAATAATAAGTTTCTTCTTAAGATCCTATTTTTTGAAAAAATTTACTAATTTAAAACCAAAATTTTTGTGTTAAACTTGTTTAAAGTTGTAATTGGAACATGGTTTTTGAGCCAAAGAACACACAACCTGTGAGACTTCGAGCTTATTTACATGGTTACATTATTTAACCATAAATATTTTATTCCTGTGTGTTTCCTTCTCTATGATTGTAATATGTATTTTATTCCAGTCTATATGTTCTTTGTTTAGTATAATTACATGCTTGCGTATGATTGAGGCCATATTTGATTATCAACTCACTTACCCCAAATAAGCCTACCTTTTACATCACCTTTGTTAGCCCCTTGAGCTTTTAATCCCCTTCTGTTTTATAACCACATCACTAGCCTTAAGCGGAAAACAAATTAATTATCCCAATTGAATCTTTGGTTAGGTTAAGATAGAGATTGTGTAGCAAATAAGTGTGGGGAAATTTTGGGAACATTGGTTAATAAGGGAACGTATTTAATTTATTTGAATATTGGGAATTTGGGAACCTACTCATGAAAAACCAAAATAGAAAAATAATGAAGAATCCATGTGCATTGATAAGTTATGTTTGCTTTTATGATTCAAACAAAAAAAAGAGAAAAAGAGAAAAAGAAAAGAAAAAAAAAATATATATATATATATAATATAGATAAATAAATAAGGGGACAAAATTACCCCAATGTTAAGTTAATGAAAAATCAATGCACATGTGATAAATTAAAAAGAAAAATTTGGTACATGAGTATGGGAATTATACAAAAGTGGGAATTATGGGTAGCTAGGCATGAATTTAAAAGTATATAGAGTATATTTATATTAGGTGAGAGCTTAGGCTAATTAAAGATTCAATTTATAAAGCTCACTTAGCCATATATATACCTTTACCCTTACCTTAGCCCCATTACAACCTTGAAAAAGACCTCATGACGTTTGCATTGGTATATTAAATATTGTTGATTGGTTAGATGAAGAACAAGGTTTAGAAAGCATGACTAGAGAAGAGTAGAGTGAATAACCCTATACACTTGAGAGATTAGAGTGATACACACTACCAGTGAGGGTTCAATGCTTGATTCTATGTTCCCTGCTTTCATGAGCTGTCTTCTTACACGTTTACCTGCTTTTTATTGTATGATTTGAATTAGTGAAATATGGTTTATGTTTGTCCTGAAGAGCTTATTTACTTTTAACCAAGTAGGTAGAAACATTTTGCATGTAGTTACATTCATATAGATAGGATTGCATTTCATACATTCTACCATTCCTCTTCATTTCTTTATAGCTTCTCTTGAGCTTAGCATGAGGACATGCTAATATTTGTGGGGAGGTTGATAAACCACTATTTTATGGTTTATCTTGTGCTTAATTGAGTGGTTTCTATCTACTCTTTACCCACTTATTCATACTATTCGCATGGTTTTACATTTGCCTTCCTAATTATGTGCTTTGATTGAAAACATGCTTCTTTGATCTTATATTTGCTTATTATTAATCCTCTCTTATCACCATTAGATGCCTTTATATGTGTGTTAAGTGATTTCAGAGATTACAGGGCAGGAATGGTTTAGAGGATAGAAAGGAAGCATGCAAAAGTGGAAGGAATACAAGAAGTTGGAGAAATTGCTAAGCTGTTCAGCCTGACCTCTCTGCACTCAAACGGCTATAACTTTAGCTACAGAGGTCCAAACGACGCGGTTCAAGTTGCGTTGGAAAGCTAACGTCTGGGGCTTCGATTTGATATATAATATGATATAGTTTCCCTGACGCTAGGCGATGCGACCACGTGATCCATGCGGCCGCGTCGCAATGACAGAAATCCAGCGTGGCAAAATTCGAACCCAGCGAATTCTGGACTATTTTTGACCCAGTTTGCGGCCCAGAAAACACAGATTAGAGACTATAAAGTGGGGAAATGCATCCATTCAGAGGAGTAGATGTAGTTTTTAGAGAGAGATGTTCTCTCTTCTCTCTTAGGATTAGGATTTAGGATTTCTCTTAGTTTTAGGAGTGACTCTCAATCCCAGGTTCAACGTTCTTTTACTTTATATTTATCTCTTACATTCAGATACTTTAATGCTTATATTAGTTATGTTGCCTATTTGGCATATGCTACATTCATGGTATGATTTTCTTAATTAATATTATTTGAGGTATTTCAGATTTAAGATCGCTTTGCTTTTAATTTAATTTAGATATTTTCTTCCTTTTGGCTTTGGTTAGGTAATTGGTAACACTTGAGTTGTCAAACTCAGGAGTGGTTGAAATTGGCAGATTTTGCTTTAGCTAGGATTGCTCTAACACTAGTCTCTCCACAGGAGTTGACTAGGACTGGAGAATCAAGCTAATTAGTCCACTTGACTTAACTAAGTGGGATTGAAATCCAATTCTCATCACATCTGATAAGGATAACAAGGACAGGATTTCCGGTTCTCATACCTGGCCAAAAGCTTATTTTTCAGTTATTTATTTATTTTTATTGCTTTGAAAATATACCTGTGCCCATTGCCCAAACTCCAAATTTCCCCAATTTACAAACTCATAACCAATAATAAGAACATACCTCCCTGCAATTCCTTGAGAAGACGACCCGAGGTTTAAATACTCGGTTATCAATTTTAAAAGGGTTTTGTTACTTGTGACAACCAAAACGTTTGTACAAAGGAATTTTTGTCGGTTTAGAGACTATATCTACAACGCGACTGTTTTTATGACATTCTTTACTAGCAAAAATTCTAACGTCAATAAACCACAAAATCGGGGTTTATCAGAAGCATCTCAATCCCTGCCATTGGAGCAAACAACTTTGAGCTTAAGCCTCAATTAGTTTCTCTGATGCAACAGAATTGCAAGTTTCATGGACTTTCATTGGAAGATCCTCATCAGTTCTTAGCTGAATTCTTGCAAATCTGTGACACTGTCAAGACCAATGGGGTTGATCTCGAGGTCTACAAGCTTATGCTCTTTCCCTTTGCGGTAAGAGACAGAGCTAGAACATGGTTGGATTCACAACCTAAAGAAAGCCTGAACTCTTGGGAAAAGCTAGTCAAAGCCTTATTGGCAAAGTTCTTTCCACCTCAAAAATTGAGCAAGCTTAGAGTGGAAGTCTAAACCTTCAGACAGAAGGAAGGTGAATCTCTCTATGAAGCTTGGGAAAGATACAAGCAACTGATCAGAAGGTGTCCTTTTGACATGCCTTCAGAATGGAATAATGGGACAAGTCAGAAGAAAGGAGTTCTTGAGATTGATACTCTGAATGCCATATTGGCTCAGAACAAAATATTGACTCAGCAAGTCAATATGATTTCTCAAAGTCTGTCTGGAATGTAAGCAGCAACAGCCAGTACCAAAGAAGCTTCATCTGAAGAAGAAGCTTATGATCCTGAGAACCCAGCAATGGAAGAGGTGAATTACATGGGAGAATCCTATGGAAATACCTGATGCAGGTGGAAACTTGTCTCTCAACAAATCTCCCTTCGGCAAGTGTATCGAATTGTCGTCAAGTAATAACTCACAAAAGAGTGAGGTCGAATCCCACAGAGATTAACGGATTAAGCAATCAATGGTTAATTGATTATCCTAGTTAGATGAATCAGATTTGAATGATGAGTAGCAGGAATTGTAAATTGACAGAAAAGTAAAGAAAGCAATAAAGTGCAGAAAAAGAAAATGGCAAGAAAAGTAAATGTAAGAACTAAAAATAAAATGAACATTAGGATCAAGAGATATTGCAATCCTCCGGATCAAGTTCATTCTCATCTCTTCCTCAATCAATGCACTCATTGATCTCCTTGGCAATCTTAATTGATCGAATTACAATTTCTTGTAATTCAATCTCTCAAATCTTGATCAATAGCCAATTCCTTGCTCAATTGCTCATGAGAAGAGATGAAGTATGGTCACTGATTATACCACATGCATTTCCCAAATCAAGCATTGAGAGGATTATAGTCACATATCCATCCAAACCCAATTTGGTCCAGCATGAGAAAGCATTTCTAGCTTGATCTCTTCATTCCTCTTCCAAGGTTCAGAAGAGATCCAAGTATGAATAGTTTCTTTTCCAAGATAACTACCCAATTGGATGAAGATCGAAAGCTTTCAAGTAAAATCAAGAGAAAAGAAAGAAGAAGAAGAATAAGAACTACAATTGATCCATTGAATCACAATAGAGCTCTCTAACCCAATGTAAAGAGTTAGTTGGTCATTGCTCTACAAAAATAGAAAAGAAAGAAAGTGCAGAAAAGTAAAGATGAAGATAAAAATTGAAAATAAAACTTCAAAATTCATAAATGAAAATTACAACTAAAATGAAACTACTCCTAAGGAAGAAAATAAGAGAAAAGGAAGAAGAGTGGTTGAGGGGAGGGGTCCGAAGACCCACTCCCCTTGGAGTGTGCCAATTCACAGAAGTTCGAATTGGTCTTCACTCTCTCCCCCTTCCTTCAATTCTCCAGAATTCCAGAATGCTTTGAATGTAAAAACTAAGGCCTTTATATAGGCTCTCCTAAATTACAAAATGAAAATAAAAGCAAATTACAATAAAATAAAAATTCCTATTCTAGATGCTTCTTGTGGTCTTGATTGGTTGACAATTGTGGGCTTGCTTGCTTGAGCTTTGAAGTGGACTTGAGAGAGAAGTGAGTTAAGTTGAGGCCCAGGTGCTAAAGTTAGTGCTAAAGTTAGCCACACTAACGCTACAAGTGCGGCGTTAGTGCTAAAGTTATTGTGGCTAACGTTGCACTTGCTGCCCAGTTGGTGTTTTTAGGGCTTAAAAGATACCTCTTGTTTGTGCTCAAATTTCATGCCCACTATAGAGTATTATATATCGTTGGAAAGCTCTGAATGTCAGATTTCTAACGCAACTAGAATCACCTCAATTGGACCTCTGTAGCTCAAGTTATGCTCCTTTGAAGTGGACATGGTCGCTGGCATATATGCCAACGTTACTGGAAATGTTGATTGCCAATAACGCTAGCGATCAGGGCTTCATTATTGCCAGTTTCTGAAGCTCAAACTTAGTGTTCACCCCATACTATTATACATTATTGGAAAGCCCTGGATGTCTACTTTCCAATTCCTTTTGAAGCGCATCATTTGGAGCTCTACAACTCGAGTTACACTTCTTGGAAGGTGAAGAGGTCAGTTGGCATTAATACAGGTTGATACCATGTTCATCATTGCATTTTCGGGGCAAGTTTTCTCCCTCAAATTTAGTGTCAACCATGTAGTGCCATATATGCTTGGAAAGCTCTGGAATCCTACTTTCCTATGCCACTGGAATCACCACATTTGGAGTTTTGTGGCTCAAGTTATGCGTGTTTGAAGAAGGTATGGTCAGGCTGCCAGGTGAGACTTTTGCCCACGTTAACTTCCACGTTAACTAAGTTAACATGGGAGTTAACGTGGCTCTTTGTGGCTTGTGTTGGCTTCCAACGTTATTGACAATATTTGGTGTCACTAACGTTGTCGACAACCTCTCTTCTTCACGTTAACTTCCACGTTAACTAGGTTAACGTGGGAGTTAACGTGGCTTCTTGGGGATTGTGTGGGGTTCCTTCCAACGTTAGTGACAATGTTTGATGTCACTAACATTGTCGACCACCTTGTTTCCTCACGTTAGCTTCCACGTTAACTAGGTTAACGTGGGAGTTAACGTGGCTTAATGTAACTTGGCCAACGTTAGTGATAATGTTGAATGTCATTAACGTTGGATTCCCCCCCCCCTTTCTTCTTAACGTTAGAGGCCACGTTAACTAAGTTAACGTGGTGACTAACGTGGCCACTTATGAGCTTAGTCCAATGTTAGTGATATTGTTAAGTGTCACTAACGTTGGCTCCATTTCCTTTCTTCAAAGTTAATGCCACTAACTTTTCTCACTAACGTTGTGGCTTTCCTTCCTTCCACGTTAGTTCCCACGTTAGTGTAACTAACGTAGCCACTAACGTGGCTCTTCTCTTCTTCTTTTGGCCTGAAATCAATCAAACAAAGTGCATCAAAGTCTTGCTCTTAATCATGGGATCATGCATCATCCAATTTATCATATAATTCATGCAAAATTCTCATGAAATCATGTAAAGTGCACAATGTATGCTTGAATCAAGATGTAAGTAAATATCTACCCAAAACTAGCTTATTTCCTAAGAAAATGCATGAAACTACCTTAAAAACAGTAATGAAAAGGTCAGTGAAACTGGTCAAAATGCCCTGGCATCAATACCTATAATCCTTCATGGAGAAATCATCCAAACCTCTCATGGAAGGATCAAAAGAGGCCTCAACAAGGCTTCAACAACAATAATGGTGGAAGAAAGAGGTTTAGCAATGGCAAACCTTTTCCATCATCTTCTCAGCAACAAACAAAGAATTCCAAGCAGAACCACTCTGAATTAGCAAATATAGTCTCTGATTTAATTAAAACCACTCAAAGTTTTATGACTGAAACAAGGTCCTCCATTAGAAATTTGGAGGCACAAGTGGGTCAGCTGAGTAAGAAAGTTACTGAACTCCCTCCTAGTACTCTTCCAAGCAATATAGAAGAGAATCCAAAAGGAGAGTGCAAGGCCATCAACATAACCCACACGGCCGAACCTGGAGAGGAGGAAGAGGCAGTAATCTCCACTGAGGAAGACCTCAATGGACGTCCACTGGCCTCCAAGGAGTTCCCTAATGAGAAACCATGGGAATCTGAGGCTCACACTGAGACCATAGAGATTCCATTGAATTTACTTTTGCCATTCATGAGCTCTGATGAGTATT
The DNA here is from genome assembly GCF_059453495.1 of Arachis ipaensis. Lineage (NCBI taxonomy): Eukaryota > Viridiplantae > Streptophyta > Magnoliopsida > Fabales > Fabaceae > Arachis > Arachis ipaensis. The sequence continues at coordinate 62,519,979 of NC_142441.1, forward strand.
CTTCCTCTGAAGAGGATAAAGATGTTACTGAAGAACAAGTTGCTAAGTACCTTGGAGCAATCATGAAGCTAAATGCCAAGCTACTTGGTAATGAGACTTGGAAGGATGAACCCCCTTTGCTCACCAAAGAATTGGATGACTTGACTAGGCAAAAATTACCTCTGAAGAGACAAGATCCTGGAAAGTTCTCAATACCTTGTACCATAGGCACCATGACCTTTGAGAACGCTCTGTGTGACCTAGGGTCAAGCATAAACCTCATGCCTCTCTCTGTAATGGAGAAGCTAAGGATCCTTGAGGTACAAGCTGCAAGAATCTCACTAGAGATGGCAGACAATTCAAGAAAATAGGCTTATGGACTTGTAGAGGATGTCTTGGTAAAGATTGAAGACCACTACATCCCTGCTGATTTCATAATCCTAGATACTGCAAAGTGTATGGATGAATCCATCATCCTTGGCAGACCCTTCCTAGCCACAGCAAAAGCTGTGATTGATGTTGACTGAGGAGAATTGGTCCTTCAAGTGAATGAGGACTCCCTTGTGTTTAAAGCTCAAGGATCTCCCTCTGTAACCATGGAGAAGAAGCATGAAAAGCTTCTCTCAATACAGGGTCAAACAAAACCCCCACATTCAAACTCTAAGTTTGGTGTTGGGAGGCCATAACCAAACTTTAAGTTTGGTGTTAAGAGGCCATCATCATGCTCTGAGTATCTGTGAGGCTCTATGAGAGCCCACTGTCAAGCTATTAACATTAAAGAAGCGCTTGTTGGGAGGCAACCCAATTTTACCTATCTATGTTAAATTTCTATTTTCCATTGTTATTTTATGTTTTCTGTAGGTTGATGATCATGTGAAGTCACAAAAACAATTGAAAAAGCAAAAAACAAACTGAAAAACAGAATAAAAAATAGCACACCCTGGAGGAGAAGCCTACTGGCATTTAAACGCCAGTAAAGGCAACAGAATGGGTGTTAAACGCACAGTCTGGCACCATTCTGGGGATTTAACGCCAGAAATGGGCACCAGACTGGCGTTTAACACCAGAAAAGGGCAAGAAGCTGGCGTTAAATGCCAGAAATGGGCAGCAACTTGGCGTTTAACGCTAGGATTGGCAGCAAAGGGCGTTTTGCAAGCCTAATTGGTGCAGAGATGAGAAATTCTTGACACCTCAGGATTTGTGGACCCCACAAGATCCCCACCAACCTCAACTCACTCTCTCTTCTTCACACCTTTTCATAATACTCTTCCCCAAATACCCTTCACCAATCCACATCCATCCATTATAAACCCCACCTACCTCACCATTCAAATTCAAACCACTTTACCTCCCAAACCCACCCATACATGGCCGAACCTTTCCCTCTCCCCACTCCTATATAAACCTATCTTCACCCCTTCATTTTCACACATCTTAAACACTACTTCTTCCTCTTGGCCAAAACACTAACCCCTCCTCCATCTCCTCTATTTCTTCTTCCTCTACTCTCTTCCTTCTTCTTTTGCTCGAGGACGAGCAAACGTTCTAAGTTTGGTGTGGTAAAAGCATTGCTTTTTATTTTTCCATAACCATTTATAGCACCTAAGGCCGGAGAAACCTCTAGAAAGAGGAAAGGGAAGGCAAAAGCTTCCACCTCCGAGTCATGAGAGATGGAGAGATTCATCTCAAGGGTGCATCAATACCACTTCTATGAAGTTGTGGCCAAGAGGAAGGTGATCCCTGAGGTCCCTTTCAAGCTCAAAAAGGGTGAATACCTGGAGATCCGACATGAGATTTGAAGGAAAGGTTGGGAAGTTCTCACCAACCCCATTCAACAAGTCGGAATCTTAATGCTTCAAGAGTTCTATGCCAATGCATGGATCACCAAGAAGCATGATCAAAGTGTGAACCCAGACCCAAAGAATTGGCTTACAGTGGTTCGGGGGAAATACTTAGATTTCAGTCCGGAAAATGTAAGGTTGGCATTCAACTTGCCCATGATGCAAGGAGATGTACGCCCCTACACTAGAAGGGTCAACTTTGATCAAAGGTTGGACCAAGTCCTCATAGACATTTGTGAAGAGGGCACTCAATGGTTGGAGTTCATCCAACGCTCAATCATTCCCACTAGCAACCGGTCTGAAGTTACTATAGACCGGGCTATCATGATCCATAGCATCATGATTGGAGAGGAAGTAGAAGTTCATGAGGTTATATCCCTAGAACTCTACAAGGCGGCGGACAAGTCCTCTACTTTGTTAAGGTTAGGCTTCCCTCATCTCATTTGTCACCTTTGTAATTTAGCTGGAATTGACATAGAGGAAGACATCCTCATTGATGAGGATAACCCCATCACTAAGAAAAGGATGGAGCAAACAAGAGATCCTACTCATGGACAAGAGCATGAGGAAATTTCTCATCATGAAATCCCTGAGATGCCTCAACGGATGCATTTTCCTCCACAAAATTATTGGGAGCAAATTAACACCTCCCTAGGAGAATTAAGTTCCAATATGGGACAACTAAGGGTGGAACACCAAGAACATTCTATCCTCCTTCATGAAATTAGAGAAGATCAAAGAATCATGAGAGAGGAGCAACAAAGGCAAGGAAGAGACATTGAGGAGCTCAAGCACTCCATAAGATCTTCAAGAGGAAGAACTAGCCGTCATCACTAATGTGGACCCATTCTTTAATTTCCTTGTTCTTAATTTTCTATTTTTCGAATTTTTATGCTTTATGTTTATCTATGTTTGTGTTTTTATTACATGATCATTAGTGTCTTAGTGTCTATGCCTTAAAGCTATGAATGTCCTATGAATCCATCACCTTTCTTAAATGAAACATGTTTTTAATTGCAAAAGAAAAAGAAATACATGAATTTTGAATTTTAAATAGTTTAATTATTTTGATGTGGTGGCAATACTTTTTGTTCTTCTGAATGAATGCTTGAACAGTGCATTTTTTTGAAATTGTTATTTATGAATGTTAAAATTGTTGGCTCTTGAAAGAATGATGGAAAAGGAGAAATGTTATTGATAATCTGAAAAAGATCATAAAATTGATTCTTAAAGCAAGAAAAAGCAGTGAAAGAAAAAAATGGCGAAAAAAAAAGAGAAAAAGAAAAAGCAAGCAGAAAAAGCCAATAGCCCTTTAAACCAAAAGGCAAGGGTAAAATAAAAAGGATCCAAGGCTTTGAGAATCAGTGGATAGGAGGGCCTGCAAGAATAAAATCCTGGCATAAGTGGCTAAACCAAGCTGTCCCTAACCATGTGCTTGTGGCGTAAAGGTGTCAAGTGAAAACTTGAGACTGAGCGGTTAAAGTCGTGGTCCAAAGCAAAAAAAAGTGTGCTTAAAAACCCTGGACACCTCTAATTGGGGACTCTAACAAAGCTGAGTCACAATCTGAAAAGGTTCACCCAGTTATGTGTCTGTGGCATTTATGTATCTGGTGGTAATACTGGAAAACAAAGTGCTTAGGGCCACGGCCAAGACTCATAAAGTAGCTGTGTTCAAGAATCAACATACTAAACTAGGAGAATCAATAGCACTATCTGAATTCTGAGTTCCTATAGAAGCCAATCACTCTGAACTTCAAGGGATAAAGTGAGATGCCAAAACTATTCAGAAGCAAAAAGCTAATAGCCCCGCTCATATAATCAAGACTGATCTTCATAGATGTTTTTGGAATTCATTGTATATTCTATTCTTTTTATCCTATTTGATTTTTAGTTGCTTGGGGACAAGCAACAATTTAAGTTTGGTGTTGTGATGAGCGGATAATTTATACGCTTTTTGGCATTGTTTTTAGTATGTTTTTTGTATATTTTAGTTAGTTTTTATTATGTTTTTATTAGTTTTTAAATAAAAATCACATTTCTGGACTTTACTATAAGTTTGTGTATTTTTCTTTGATTTCAGGTATTTTCTGGCTAAAATTGAGGGACCTGAGCAAAAATCTGATTCAGAGGCTGAAAAAGGACTACAGATGTTGTTGGATTCTGACCTCCCTGCACTCGAAGTGAATTGTATGGAGCTAAAGAAGCCCAATTGGCGGGCTTTTAATTGCGTTGGAAAGTAGACATCTTGGGCTTTCCAGAAATATATAATAGTCCATACTTTGTTTGAGATTTGATGGCCCAAACCGGCGTTCCAATTCAGCATAGAAATTCTGGCGTCAAAACGCCAGAACTGGCATAAAAGCTGGAGTTAAACGCCCAAACTGGCACAAAAGCTAGCGTTTAACTCCAAGAAAAGCCTCTCTACACGTGAAAGCTTCAACGCTCAGCCCAAGCACACACCAAGTGGGCCCGGAAGTGGATTCTGCATCATTTACTCATTTCTGTAAACCCTAGGTTACTAGTTTTCTACAAATAGGACCTTTTGCTATTGTATTTTCGGACTTTTACACACTTGATCATACTTTTGATCTTGGTTCTTCTGGTTCCCTCTCTGGGGCCGAAGCCAATGATCACAATTATCTCTTTTTTATTTTCAACGGTGGAGTTTCTACACACCATAGATTAAGGTGTGAAGCTCTACTGTTCCTCATGAATTAATGCAAAGTACTATTTTTTTTCTATTCAACTCAAGCCTATTTCTATTCTAAGATATCCATTCGTTCTTCAACATGATGAATGTGATGATCCGTGACACTCATCACCATTCTCACCTATGAACGCGTGCCTGACAACCACTTCCGTTCTACATGCAAACAAGCTTGAATGAGTATCTCTTGGGTTTCTAATCTAAGATTAGAACCTTCGTGGTATAGGCTAGAATCAATTAGCGGCCATTCCTGAGATTCGGAAAGTCTAAGCCTTGTCTATGGTATTTCGAGTAGGATCAGGAAAGGGATGACTGTGACGAGCTTCAAACTCGCGAGTGTTGGGAGTAGCGACAGACGCAAAAGGATCAATGGATCCTATTTCAACATGATCGAGAACCAACAGCTGATTAGCCGTGCGGTGACAGCGCATTTGGAATATTTTCACTGAGAGGACGGGAGGTATCCATTGACAATGGTTAAAACAAACATAAAGCTTGCCATAGAAAGGAGTATGATTGATTGGAAGAAGGCAATAGAAAAGCAGAGGTTCAGAAGGAACAAAGCATCTCTATATGCTTATCTGAAATTCTCACCAATGAATTACATAAGTATCTGTATCCTATTTTATATTTTATTCATCTTTTAATTATCAATCCTCCATAACCATTTGAATTCGCCTGACTGAGATTTACAAGATGACCATAGCTTGCTTCAAGCCGACAATCTCCGTGGGATCGATCCTTACTCACGTAAGGTTTATTACTTGGACGACCCAGTGCACTTGCTGGTTAGTTGTGCGGAGTTGTGATAAAGAGTTGAGATTACAATTGTGCGTACCAAGTTGTTGGCGCCATTGATGATCACAATTTTGTACACCATGTATCTAAAGGAGGTTGTGAAAGTTAGGATAGTTGATTGGGATAGGATTGTGAATGGAATTGGTTGTTTTGTGGTTGTGTGTTCTGAAAGTTGTATGACTTTTGTGGGTAATGGAATGAGTTTTATGGATTGTGAAATGAATTGTATGAATTTGGAAAGGAATTTTGTGTTGAGGCATACTCAAATGGTGAAGAATTTGGACATGTGAAACTAGGAGGTGAGGTTGGATAATTGAAAGGTGATGGCTCTTGATGAATGGGGTATGAATAAGTGAGATCTCTTTGATTTTGATCTTCCCAGCCACAACTTGAGTAGTGATCAATTTCACCAAAATATGGACTATTTTGTGGTTCTGGAAAGTACCTTGTTTCATGTTTTTGACACTCCCACCCACCATGAGCATAATAACAGGGATCATCCTGTGGTGGTGGAAGGTTTCCCATGAAATTTAATTGGTCAAAATATGATGGTTGCTCCTTTCGTTCTTGCAAAAATCTCTCTCTCAAATAACAATCACCAAAAGACATTGGAATTTCCATAGGGAGGCAATATCACAAACAGCTAGTGGTTAGTGTGCTAACAAGTGAATGAGCAAATAAAACCTACTAAAATTGCAGAAATTAGCAGTAACAAACTGAAACAAAAACTATTAACAAAAGAAAAGAAAAGTGCTCAATATAGTTATCCTCCAATTTAGTAATTGTCAATGCAAAACCAATCCCTGGCAACGGCGCCATAAACTTGATACACTCGAAAACTGTCTCTCAACAATTTTCTACCAGCAAGTGCACCAGATTGTCGTTGGTGCACTAAATTGTGATCATCAATGGCGCCAACAGCTTGGTATGCACAATTGTAATCTTAACTCTTTGTCACAACTCCGCACAACTAACCAGCAAGTGCACTGGGTCTTCCAAGTAATAAACCTTACGTGAGTAAGGGTCGATCCCACGAAGATTGTCGGCTTGAAGCAAGCTATGGTTATCTTGTAAATCTCAGTCAGGAAGATTCAAATGGTTATGGAGAATTGATAATTAAAAGATGAACAAAATATAAGATAAGATAGAGATACTTATGTAATTCATTTGTGAGAATTTCAAATAAGCGTATGAAGATGCTTTGTTTCTTCTGAACCTCTGCTTTCCTATTGCCTTCATCCAATCATTCATACTCCTTTCCATGGCAAGCTTTATGTTGGGTTTTACCGTTGTCAATGGCTAATCATCTGTCGGTTCTCGATCATGTTGGAATAGGATCCATTGATCCTTTTGCATCTGTCACTACGCCCAACACTCGCGAGTTTGAATCCATTGATCCTTTTGCATCTGTCACTACACCCAACACCCGCGAGTTTGAAGCTCGTCACAGTCATCCCTTCCTAGATCCTAATCGGAATACCACAGACAAGGTTTAGACTTTTCAGATCTCAAGAATGCTGCCAATTGATTCTCGCCTATACCACGAAGACTCTGATCTCATAGAATGGAAGGCTCGGTTGTCAGGCTAGGCAACCATGCATCATGAACCAAGAGGCTAAGAGATACACACTCAATCTAAGGTAGAACGGAGGTGGTTGTCAGGCACGCGTTCATAGGTTGAGAATGGTGATGAGTGTAACAGATCATCACATTCATTAAGTTGAAGTGCGAATGAATATCTTGGAATAAGAATAAGCTTGAATTGAATAGAAAAACAATAGTACTTTACATTAATTCATGAAGAACAGCAGAGCTCCACACCTTAATCTATAGTGTGCAGAAACTCCACCATTGAAAATACATAATAACAAGAGGTCCAGGCATGGCCAAATGGCCAGCCTCCCAAAGAGAATTCAATCATCAAAACATGATTAAAAGATGATTCCATGATGAAAATACAATAGCAAAAGGTCCTATTTATAAAAAACTAGTAGCGTAGGGTTACATAAATAGGTAATTAATGCAGAAATCTTCTTCCGGGCCCACTTGGTGTGTGCTTGGGCTGAGCATTGAAGCTTTCACATGTAGAGACTTTTCTTGGAGTTAAACGCCAACTTTTGTGCCAGTTTGGGCGTTTAACTCCAGCTTTTATGCCAGTTCTGGCGTTTTAACGCCAGAATTTTTATGCTGATTTGGAACGCCATTTTGGGCCATCAAATCTCAGGCAAAGTATCGACTACTATATATTTCTGGAAAGCCCAGGATGTCTACTTTCTAACGTAATTGAGAGCGTGCCAATTGGGCTTCTGTAGCTCCGAAAAATCCACTTCGAGTGTAAGGAGGTCAGAATAAATTATCCGCTCATCACAACACCAAACTTAAATTGTTGCTTGTCCCCAAGCAACTGAAAATAAAATAGGATAAAAAGAAGAGAATATACTATAAATTCCAAAATATCAACGAAACTTAGCTCCAATTAGATGAGCGGGACTAGTAGCTTTTTGCCTCTGAACAGTTTTGGCATCTCACTTTATTCTTTGAAGTTCAGAATGATTGGCATCTATAGGAACTCAGAATTCAGATAGTGTTATTGATTCTCCTAGTTCAGTATGTTGATTCTTGAACACAGTTACTTTATGAGTCTTGGCCGTGACCATAAACCTTTTGTTTTCCAGTATTACCATCGAATACATAAATGCCACAGACACATAAACTGGGTGAACCTTTTCAGATTGTAACTCAGCTTTGGTAGAGTCCCCAATTAGAGGTGTCTAGAGCTCTTAAGCACACTCTCTTTTTTTGCTTTGGACCACGACTTTAACCGCTCAGTCTCAAGCTTTTCACTTGACACCTTCACGCCACAAGCACATGGTTAGGGACAGCTTAGTTTAGCCGTTTAGGCCAGGATTTTATTCCTGTGGGCCCTCCTATCCACTGATGCTCAAAGCCTTGGATCCTTTTTATTTTACCCTTGCCTTTTGGTTCAAAGGGCTATTGGCTTTTTCTGCTTGCTTTTTCTTTTTCTTTTCTCTTTTTTCTTTTCTTCTCTTTTTTTTTTGCCATTTTTTTTCACAAGCTTTTCACTGCTTTTTCTTGCTTCAAGAATCAATTTTATGATTTTTCATATTATCAAATAACATTTCTCCTTTTTCATCATTCTTTCAAGAGCCAACAATTTTAACATTCATAAACAACAAATTAAAAAATATGCACTGTTCAAGCATTCATTCAGAAAACAAAAAGTATTGTCATCACATCAAAATAATTAAACTAGTTTCAAGGATGAATTCGAAATCATGTACTTCTTGTTCTTTTGTGATTAAAACATTTTTCTTTTAAGAAAGGTGATGGATTCATAGGACATTCATACCTTTAAGACATAGACACTAAGACACTAATGATCATATAATAAAGACACAAACATAGATAAACATAAAGCATAATTTTCGAAATACAGAAAAATAAGAGCAAGGAGATTAAAGAACGGGTCCACCTTAGTGAAGGCGGCTTGTTCTTCCTCTTGAAGATATTATGGAGTGCTTGAGCTCCTCAATGACTCTTCCTTGCCTTTGTTGCTCCTCCCTCATGACTTTTTGGTCTTCTCTAATTTCATGGAGGAGGATGGAATGCTCTTGGTGCTCCACCCTTAGTTGTCCCATGTTGGAACTTAATTCTCCTAGGGAGGTGTTGATTTGCTCCCAATAGTTTTGTCGAAGAAAATGCATCCCTTGAGGAATCTCAGGGATTTCATGATGAGGATTTTCCTCATGCTCTTGTTGAGGTCCATGAGTGGGCTCTCTTGTTCATCCTTTTCTTAGTGATGGGCTTGTCCTCTTCAATGAGGAGTCTTGGCCACTACTTCATAGAAGTGGCCTTGATGGACCTTTGAGATTAATCTCTCCATCTTCCATGACTCGAAGGTGGAAGCAATTGCCTTTCCTTTCCTCTTTCTAGAGGTTTCTCCGGCCATAGGTGCCATAAATGGTTATGGAAAAACAAAAAAGCTGAGCTTTTTCACACCAAACTTAAAAGGTTTGCTCGTCCTCGAGCAAAAAAATAAAGAAAGAAGGAGAAGAAGAAGAGATGGAGGAGATAGAGGTGTGTGAATTGTTCGGCCAAAGGGGGTTTTAGGTGGTTATGATGTGGAAAAGGAAGGAGTGATGGTTTGACTTTGAGTGGGTGGGTGTAGGTGGGTTGTATGATGGTTTTGGAGGAGTAATGGAGGTGATTGGTGGAGGTTATTTGGGGAAGAGTATTATGAAAAGGTGTAAAGAAGTGAGAGAGAGTGAGTTGAGTTTGGTGGGGATCCTGTGGGGTTCACAGATCTTTAGGTGTCAAGGATTTCTCATCCCTGCACCAATTATGCGTGCAAAACGCCCTTAGAGTGCAATTCTGGCATTAAACGCCAGCTATGTGCCCCTTTCTAGCGTTAAACGCCAGTCTGGTGCCTATTTCTGGCGTTAAACGCCCAGAATGGTGCCAGACTGGGTGTTTAACGCCCATTCAGCTACCCTTACTGGCGTTTAAATGCCAGTAAGCTTCTCCTACAGGGTGTGCTATTTTTAATACTGTTTTTCATTTTGTTTTTTCTTTTTCAGTTATTTTTGTGACTTCACATGATCATCAACCTACAGAAAATATAAAATGACAATGGAGAATAAATAGATATAATTAAATAAAATTGGGTTGCCTCCCAACAAGCGCTTCTTTAATGTCGATAGCTTAACAGTGAGCTCTCATGGAGCCTCACAGATAATCAGAGCAGGGTTGGGGCCTCTCAACACCAAACTTAGAGTTTGGTTGTAGCCTCTCAACACCAAACTTAGAGTTTGGTTGTGGCCTCCAAACACCAAACTTAGAGTTTGAATGTGGGTGTTTTGTTTGACTCTGTATTAAGGGAAGCTTTTCATGCTTCCTCTCCATGGTTACAGAAGGAGATCCTTGAGCCTTAAACACAAGGTAGTCCCCATTCAATTGAAGGACCAATTCTCCTCTGTCAACATCAATCATAGCTTTTGCTGTGGCTAGGAAGGGTCTTCCAAGGTACTTAGCAACTTGCTCTTCAGTGACATCTTCATCCTCTTCAGAGGAGGAATATTCAACAGAGCTCATGAATGTTAACAGGAAGTTCAAAGGAATCTCTATGGTTTCTGTATGAGCCTCAAATTTCTTTGGTTCCTCAAAGGGGAACTCCTTACTGGTCAGTGGACGTTCCCTGAGGTCTTCCTCACTGGGAATCACTGCCTTTTCACTCTCTCCAGGTTCGGCCACACCAAGTAAGGTTATGGCCTTGCACTCTCTTTTGCGATTCTCTTCTATATTGCTTGGGAGAGTACTAGGAGGAGTTTCAGTAATCTTCTTACTCAACTGACCCACCTGTGCCTCCAAATTTCTAATGGAGAACCATGTTTCATTCATGAAACTTAGTGTGGTCTTAGATAGATCAAAGACTATGGTTGCCAGGCCAGAATAGCTATGTTCAGAATTCTCTGTCTGTTGCTGAGAAGATGATGGAAAAGGCTTGCTATTGCTAAACCTATTTCTTCCATCATTATTGTTGAAGCCTTGTTGAGGCTTCTGTTGGTCCTTCCATGAGAGATTAGGATGATTTCTCCATGAAAGATTATAGGTGTTTCCATAGGATTCTCCCATGTAATTCACCTCTGCCATTGCAGGATTCTCAGGATCATAAGCTTCTTCTTCAGAAGATACTTCTTTAGTACTGTTGGATGCAGCTTGCAATCCATTCAGACTTTGAGAAATCATATTGACTTGCTGAGTTAATTTTTTGTTCTGAGCCAATATGGCATTCAGAGTATCAATTTCAAGAACTTCCTTCTTCAAAGGCGTCCCATTGTTCACAGGATTCATCTCATAGGTGTACATGAACTGGTTATTTGCAACCATTTCAATGAGTTCCTAAGCTTCTGCAGGGTTTTTCAGATGAAGAAATCCTCCTGCAGAGTGGTCTAATGACATTTTTGACAACTCAGACAGACCATCATAGAATATACATATGATGCTCCATTCTGGAAGCATGTCAGTAGGACACTTTTTGATCAATTGCTTATATCTTTTCCAAGCTTCATAGAGGGACTCCCCTTCCTTCTGTATGAAGGTTTGGATTTCCACTCTAAGCTTGCTCATCTTTTGAGGTGGAAAGAATTTGGCCAGGAAAGCACTGACTAGCTTTTCCCAAGAGTTCAGGCTTTCCTTAGGTTGGGAATCCAACCATGTTCTAGCTCGGTCTTTCACAGCAAAAGGGAAAAGCATAAGCCTGTAGACCTCGGGATCAACTCCATTGGTCTTGACAGTGTCACAGATTTGCAAGAATTCAGATAAGAACTGATGGGAATTTTTCAATGGAAGTCCATGAAACATGCAATTCTGTTGCACTAGAGAAACTAATTGAGGCTTAAGCTCAAAATTGTTTGCTCCAATGGCATGAATTGAGATGCTTCTTCCATAGAAATTGGAAGTTGGTGTAGTGAAATCACCAAGCACCTTCCTTGCATTGTTGTCGTTGGGTTCGGCCATATTTGTTTTCTCTGTTTCAAAAATTTCAGTTAGGTCCTCTTTAGAGTATTGTGCTTTAACTTCTCTTAGTTTCCTCTTAAGAGTCCTTTCAGGTTCAGGATCAGCTTCAACAAGAATGTCTTTGTCCTTGATCCTGCTCATATGAAAGAGAAGAGAACAAGAAAGTATGGAATCCTCTATGTTACAGTATAGAGATTCCTTTATGTGAGTAGAAAAAGTGGAAAATAAAAGAAGGAGAAGAGAAAAATTTGAAAATTAATTAAAATAAAATAAAAATATTTTTGTTTTTATTTTAAATATTAATTAGATTTCAAAAATTAAAAATAAAATTAAAATTAAATTAAAATTTAAAACAATTAGTTAATTAAAAAGAATTTTGAAAAAGAGGGAAGGAGTTTTCGAAATTTAGAGAGAGAAAATTAGTTAGGTGATTTTGAAAAAGATATGATTGAAATAGAAAATTTTTAAAATCAAACAGAAAGTCAGGTAGTTAATTGAAAAAAAGATTTGGAAATCAAATTTGAAAAGATAGGAAGTTAGAAAAGATTTTGAAAATTGATTTTTGAAAAAGATATGATTGAAATGATTGAAATTATTTTGAAAAAGATTTGAAAAGGAAATTAAAAAGATTTGATTTTTGAAAAATATTTTGAAATTAGCAATCAAAAAGATATTATTGAAAATTATTTTGAAAAAGATATGATTGAGAAGATATGATTGCAATTTGTTTAAAAAAAAAGATATGATTGAAAAGATATGATTGAAGAAGAAATTAAAAAGATTTGATTTTGAAAATTAAGGTTGATTACATGACTAATAAGAAACTAAAAGATATGATTTTAAAATTTAAAGATTGAACCTTTCTTAATAGGCAAGTAACAACTTGAAAATTTTTTTATCAAAACATTAAATGCTAGTAGTAATTTCGAAAATTATGAAGCAAAATAAGGAAAAGATTTTGAAAATCAATTTTTAAAATTTTCGAAAAGCATTAAAGGAAAAATGAAAAAGACTTTGAAAAATTTTAAGCAAGAATTCGAAAATATAAAAAGGAAATTGAAAAAGATTTGATTTTGAATGAGGAGAGAGAAAAATAACTAAATGATGCAAAACATAAAAATTTAAGATCAAAACTAATAATGCATTCAAGAACACTTAGAATGTCAAGATGAACACCAAGAACACTTTGAATGTCAAGATGAACACCAAGAACTTATTTTTGAATATTTTTTGAGAAAAGAAAAACATGCAAGACACCAACTTAGAAATTTTCAATGTTTAGACTCTAATAAATCTAAAATGCATATGAAAAATAAGAAAAGACACAAAACAATAAAAATTAAAGATCAAACATATAAAATCAGCAAGAACAACTTGAAGATCATGAAGAACACATGCATGAATTTTCGAAAATTTTTAAGAAAAGTTAAAAAGATGCAATTGACACCAAACTTAAAAATTGACACAAGACTCAAACAGAAAACACAAAATATTTTTGGTTTTTTATGATTTTATTGATTTTTTTTTGTATTTTTCGAAAATAAGAAATAAAAAGCTTAAAATTAAAATAAAATTACCTAATCTGAGTAACAAGATGAACCGTCAGTTGTCCAAACTCGAACAATCCCCGGCAACGGCGCCAAAAACTTGGTGCATGAAATTGTAATTATCAATGGCGCCAACAGCTTGCTACGCACAATTATAATCTCAACTCTTTGTCACAACTCTGCACAACTAACCAGCAAGTGCACTGGATCGTCCAAGTAATAAACCTTACGTGTGTAAGGGTCGATCCCACGGAGATTGTCGGCTTGAAGCAAGCTATGGTCATCTTGTAAATCTCAGTCAGGCAGATTCAAATGGTTTTGGAGAATTGATAATTAAAAGATGAATAAAATATAAGATAAGATAGAGATACTTATGTAATTCATTGGTGAGAATTTCAGATAAGCGTATGAAGATGCTTTGTTCTTTCTGAACCTCTGCTTTCCTATTGCCTTCATCCAATCATTCATACTCCTTTCCATGGAAAACTTTATGTTGGGTTTCACCGTTGTCAATGGCTACCTCCCGTCCTCTTAGTGAAAATAGTCCAAATGCGCTGTCACCGCACGGCTAATCATCTGTCAGTTATCGATCATGTTGGAATAGGATCCATTGATCCTTTTCCGTCTGTCACTGTGCCCAACACTTGCGAGTTTGAAGCTCATCACAGTCATCCCTTCCCAGATCCTACTCGGAATACCACAGACAAGGTTTAGACTTTTCGGATCTCAAGAATGCTGCCAATTGATTCTCGCCTATACCACAAAGACTCTGATCTCATGGAATGGAAGGCTCGGTTGTCAGGCTAGGCAACCATGCATCATGAACCAGGAGGCTAAGAGATACACACTCAATCTAAGGTAGAACGGAGGTGGTTGTCAGGCACGCATTCATAAGTTGAGAATGGTGATGAGTGTCACGGATCATCACATTCATCAAGTTGAAGTGCAAATGAATATCTTGGAATAAGAATAAGCTTTAATTGAATAGAAAAATAATAGTACTTTGCATTAATTCATGAAGAACAACAGAGCTCCACACCTTAACCTATGGTGTGCAGAAACTCCACCGTTGAAAATACATAAGAACAAGAGGTCCAGGCATGGCCGAATGGCCAGCCTCCCAAAAAGGGTTCAATCATCAAAACATGATTAAAAGATGATTCCAGGATGAAAATACAATAGCAAAAGGTCCTATTTATAGAAAACTAGTAGCCTAGGGTTACAGAAATAGGTAATTAATGCAGAAATCTTCTTCTGGGCCCACTTGGTGTGTACTTGGACTGAGCATTGAAGCTTTCACGTGTAGAGACTTTTCTTGGAGTTAAACTCCGGCTTTTGTGCCAGTTTGGGCGTTTAACTCCAGCTTTTATGCCAGTTCTGGCGTTTTGACGCTAGAATTTTTACGCTGACTTGGAACGCCAATTTGGGCCATCAAATCTCAGGCAAAGTATAAACTATTATATATTTTTGGAAAGCCCAGGATGTCTACTTTCCAACGCAATTAAGAGCGCGCCAATTGAGCTTCTGTAACTCCAGAAAATCTACTTCGAGTGCAGGGAGGTCAGAATCCAACAACATCTGCAGTCCTTTTTTAGTCTCTGAATCAGATTTTTGCTCAAGTCCCTCAATTTCAGCCAAAAAATACCTGAAATCATAGAAAAACACACAAACTCATAGTAGAGCCTAGAAACATGATTTTTATTTAAAAACTAATAAAAATATAATAAAAACTAACTAAAACATACTAAAAACATACTAAAAACAATGCCAAAAAGCGTATAAATTATCCACTTATCAGTCGTCAAGTAAAAACTCACTGTATAGTGAGGTTAAATCCCACAGGGATTGGTTGGTTGATCAACGTTAATTGGAGAATTGTTCTAGTTGAGCTAAATCGAAATTGAGTTGGGAATTGTGGAATGTAAATTTGGCGGGAAACTTAAATTGCAAGAAATTAAATGACAGAAATTAAAGTGCGAGAAATTAAATGATAGAAGCTTAAATGGCCAGAGATTAAATGGGAATGGGGATTAAGTATGAAATTAAAGAGCAGAATGTAAATAGAAAGGGTAGATCAGAGATGGGGATTCATTGAGTTTCAGGAGATATTGAACTCTCCGAATCAAATCATTTTCATCTCTTTCTCAATCAATGCATTCATTGCCAATGGCAATCTTAGATGATTGGATCCCAATGTCTTGGCTCACCAATCTCTCTAAGCATGAACAATTGCCCAATGTCTTGATTTAATTACTCATGGAAAGAGTTAAAGTTTGGTCGCTGATTATACCACACAAATTCATAGATCAAAGTATTGGTAGGATTAAATGTCCCAATATCCATCCAACCCCCAATCTAATCCAATGCGAGGAAGCAATTCTAGCATGAATTCTTCATCCCTCTCTCAAGGATCCGAAGAATTCCAATTATGGATAGCTTTGATGAGGGAAAAACGATTCCACACAAACTCACCGGCAAGTGTACCGGGTCGCATCAAGTAGTAATTACTCACAATAGTGAGGTCGATCCCACAGGGATTGATGGATTGAGCAAATTTAGTATGGTGATGAATTTAGTTAAGTGAATATTTGATGATTTGAGTGAAATTTGATTAACAGAAGTAAAATTGCAAGGAAACTAAAGTGTAGAATTGAAATTGGCCAAAACTTAAATTGCAGAAGAAATAAATTGCAAAAACTTAAGGTGCAAGAAATTAAAAGGGCTGAAACTTAAAGTGCAAAAAAGGTAAATGGCTGAATCTAAATTGCAAGGCATGAAGATTAAAGGGATTTGGGTACTGGGATTCAAAATAGAACTGGAAATATAAAGTGCAGTGAATTAAAGAACTCTCAGATGGAAAAACACAGAAAACAGATCAAATCAATACCAAAACAGAAATGTAAAAGTGCAGAAAAATCGAAACAGAATGAAAACTTAGATCCACTTTAGATTTCTAAAAGAGAAATTGACGATTCCAATAGAATAACAAAATAGAAGGAAAATCTAGATCTCAATTGCTCTCTTAACAAACAGAAAAAAATTTCAGAAGAAAGTAAAATGAAAAGTGAACTATGATCAAATCTTCAATTCTAAGAACTACAAAAGGAAAAGTAAAAGATGGTTCTCAAATGAAGAAATTCAGCAGAATTCTTCAACCCAAGTTCAAGACCCAAAATAGAAGAGTAACAGTTGCAGAAGAGAGAAAGCAAAACGGAATGGAAAATTTAGATCTGATTGATGAGCGGATAATTTATACGCTTTTTGGCATTATTTTTACATAGTTTTTAGTATGATTTAGTTAGTTTTTAGTATATTTTTATTAGTTTTTAATAAAAAATCACATTTCTAGACTTTACTATAAGTTTGTGTGTTTTTCTGTGATTTCAGGTATTTTATGACTGGAATTGAGGGACTTGAGCAAAAATCAGATTCAGAGGTTGAAGAAGGACTGCAGATGCTGCTGGATTCTGACCTCCCTGCACTCAAAGTGGATTTTTTGGAGCTACATAACTCCAAATGGTGCGCTCTCAATTGCGTTAGAAAGTAGACATCCAGGGCTTTCCAGAAATATATAATAGTCCATACTTTTCTTGAGTTTAAATGACGCAAACTGGCGTTCAACGCCAGTTCCATGTTGCATTCTGGAGTTAAACGCCAGAAACAGGTTGCAAAGTGGAGTTAAACGCCAGAAACAGGTTACAAACTTGCGTTCAACTCCAAGAGAAGCCTCTACACATGTAAAGCTCAATGCTTGATGACAAGTCATCTTAGCCTAGTTTCACTAGCCTTTTTCCTTTGTTTTCAATAGGTTTTATGCACTTTCTTGAGCCATAAGTAAGCCATTTGGGTAGAATTTCATGTTTTCCTTAGATTCAATCAACCATGGATAAATTGATGTATTTTCATGAGTTTTTATGCCATAATCACTTGAATTTCAAGAAGAAGAAGAACTCTCATGATTATAGCATAGCTTTGATGCAATTGTTGATTGATGATAGGTGGAAAGAGGCTTGAAAGAAGGTTGAAGAAAAGGGGACAGCAAGGGGCAAGAAAAAAGGACTCACGTTTGAGCTAAAGTTTGCCTCAAACTTGAACTCAAACATGAGGAAGATTGCATTTTCACCCTGGAGGTACACCAAGTTTGCGCCAACGTTTGCCTCAAACTTGAGGTCAAACGTTGGCTTGAAGATTCTTCACCCATGAGAAGCAACGTTTGCGCCAACGTTTGCCTCAAACTTGAGGTCAAACGTTGGCACCACAAGAACAAGCAAAAGCACCCCTGGAGCTTGGCAACGTTTGCGCCAACGTTTGCCTCAAACTTGAGGTCAAACGTTGGCGCCATATTAGCAAAGAAGAGCACTCTGTTTAATGCCTTGGAAAAGCCAACGTTTGCGCCAACATTTGCCTTAAACATTGGGCCAAACGTTGGCCAAAAGAAATTCATGGGAGGAGCCACGTTTAAGCTCAAGTTTGACCTTAAACGTTGAGCCAAACGTGGATGGCAGCAAATGGGGTTCTGCATGATGTTTAGTACGAAGACGTTTGAGTCAACGTTTGCCTCAAACGTTGATTCAAACGTGAATGGTTCATGGACCGGTTCACAAGTGGGTTTCTTCCCAACACCAAGAGCAATCAACAGAGGCTATTATCAACCCAATTCCATCGAGACCAAAGGCCCAATTGAAGGCTTGAAGACCATTAGAAGAGAGTGTATAAATAGCTAAGAATTTAAGCTTTTCGGGGAGCTTTCCTTTTTAGAATTTTTGACTACTTATAGTAGAGAGCTCATCTTTACATTCTTGAGTTGTTGCTTTTAGAATTGGAGAGTTCCTGGGAAGGAGAATTGAATTCTCTTCCCCTGGGTTATTTTTGCTTTCTTCTCTATACACTTTTTTTAAATCTTGGGGGTTGGAGAATTGAAGGAATTCTGTTTCAATCTCACCCTGAGATCTCTCTGTTTGATTTACTGGAATTTTTGAGAAAGCAATATTTGAATTCCTTTCTTCTACTGCTTGATATTTACTTTTCTTGCAATTGAATTCTAAATTTGCATCTAGGAAGGCATTGAGATCTAGACTTGGTTATCTAGTCTCTTGGGTCCTGAGATCTGGAGTTATCATTTTATTTTCTCTGTTGAATGCTTTTCAAGTTCATTTACATTTCTATTTTAGATCCGGTTCAATTCAAGTCATCTTTTACTCTTCTAAGTGTTGAGATTTATTGTTCTTTTGTTTATTTCTTGCAATCCCACATCCCTGGCCCATTTACAATTCAAGCCATTTACATTTCTTGCACTCTAAGATTCTGCAATTTACATTTCTTGCGTTCTAAGTCTCTGCCATTTAATTTCTTACTCTTTAAGATTCAGCACTTTTATTTGCTTTTCTCTTTAATTTACTGCAAATTCCCCTTCCCCCTTTACAATTCATGCAATTTAGTTTCTACAAATTACAAACCACTCAACCAATACTTGATTTGCTTGACTAAATCAACCACTAAACTAAAATTGCTCAATCCTTCAATCCCTGTGGGATCGACCTCACTCATGTGAGTTATTATTACTTGATGCGACCCGGTACACTTGCCGGTTAGATTTGTGTGTTTGAAATTAATTTTTCAAAAATACATCATCAAGTTTTTTGCGCCGTTGCCGGGGATTGAATTAGATTGACAATGATTAAGTGAAGTGAAGATCTAGATCAAGCACTTTTTATTTTCTGTTTCTTTAATTTTTGACTAACACACTAACTGTTTGAATTTTTGCTTAAGCCAACTAACATTTCACTTCAGCAATGGATTGAAGTGTTATTGCCTTTCTGGTGTTGTGTGATTCTTATGCTTTGGTTGTATGTCAGGTACAAGGAGAATTATACCCACTTCTTGTGAACAAGACGAAAGAAACCTCAGAAGATTAAGAAGAGCTGAAAGAGGGAAAAACATTGTTGGAGAAGAGGAGTCAGAAGAAGAATTCTAAGATATGGAGGAACACTTAACAAATCCACCAAATGGAGCAGAAGGGACAGCCAATAACAACAGAGAAGAGTTTTGGCTTCCTACACATGTGCAGATCCTAGACAATATGGGAGTAGCATTCTCACCCCAAATGTTAATGCAAATAACTTTGAACTAAAGTCACAACTCATCACCTTGGTTCAAAACAATTGTTCTTATAGAGGAGGACCACTTGAAGACCCTAACCAACACTTGTCCACCTTCTTAAGGATTTGTAACACTATCAAAACCAATGGTGTGCACCCTGACAGTTACAAGCTACTGCTATTTCCATTTTCTCTCAGAAACAAAGCCACTTAATAGTTGGAATCCTTCCCAAGAGACAGCATCAACAATTGGGATGATCTAGTAACCAAGTTCCTTGCCAAGTTTTACCCACTTCAAAGAGTTATTAGATTGAAGACTGAAGTGCAAACATTCACACAAATGGATGCTGAACCCTTGTATGAGGCATGGGAACGATACAAAGCTCTAATTAGGAAGTGTCCACCGGGAATGTTTAGTGAGTGGGACAGATTGCAGAATTTCTATGAAGGCTTGACACTGAAATCTCAAGAGGCTTTGGATTATTCAGCAGGAGGCTCTTTACAACTAATGAAAACTGCAGAGGAAGCCCAAAATCTCATTGATATGGTGGCCAACAACCAGTATTTCTTTGGTCACCAAAGGCAACGCCAACCATCACAACGGAAAGGAGTAATGGAGTTGGAAGGAGTGGATTCAATCTTAGCTCAAAACAAAATGATGCAGCAGCAAATTCAACAACAATTTGAGCAAATGGCCAAGAGGATTGATAGTCTCCAAGTTGCAGCAGTCAACATAAGCCAACCATCAAACACATGGGTACAAAATGAAGAAACTCAAGAGGAGCAGCAGCAAGAACAAGTCCAGTACATGCACAACTAAAATTCTGGGTCAAATGAGGTATATGGAGACACCTACAATCCATCCAGGAAGAACCACCCAAACCTTAGGTGGGGGGACAATCACAACCAGAATCAACAACCATGGCAGAGGAACTCAAATTAAAACACTTCAAGAAACAACCAAAACCACAACCAACAGCAAACTAACCAAAACCCTTACAGAAAACCCCAAAACAACTACCCCAACTCCAACCATTATCCATCCAATAACCAACCCACCAACCAAAATGCCTACCATCCACCATCCACATCTCACAACCAACCGCAAACATCACCAGAATCTCAAAGAATCACTAACCTGGAAACCTTGATAAACAAAATGTGGAAACAACAAGAAATGACAGCCAAGAACCAAGAAGCCTCCATAAAGAATATGGAGAGGCAAATTAGTCAGCTCTCTAAACACCTTGCAACAGAGAGACCATCAAGTTCCCTGCCAAGTGACATAATTCCAAATCCTAAGGAAGAGTGCAAGGCGATACAGTTAAGAAGTGGGAGAGTATTGATGAGTAACAATGACATTACAAAGAAGCAAGTGGAGAGTAGCAAGAGGCCAATAGAGGAGGAAAAGCCAACACACGCAGAGGAAGCCAATGATCAAGATGTGATGCCAAACAAGAGCACTGAGAAGCCAAGAAGGAAAGAAGACCAACCAATCACTTTGCAAAAGGGAGAGCTGGTTCCAGGACAGCAGCAAGTGGAGAAGAACTTTACACCTCCATTGCCCTATCCTCAAAGGTTCAGCAAAGAAACTAAGAACCAACACTTCCATAAGTTCCTTGAGACTTTCAAGAAACTGGAGATAAACATTCCACTGGCTGAAGCATTGGAGCAAATGCCTCTGTATGCCAAGTTTTTGAAGGAACTTATCAACAAGAAAAGAAGTTGGCTAGAGAAGGAGACCGTGTTGCTCACTGAAGAATGCAGCGCTGTACTTCAAAAGGGAATCCCACCAAAGCTTAAAGATCCAGGGAGTTTTGTAGTTTCTTGCACCATAGGCAAAATGACATTAGACAAGGCCCTTTGTGATCTTGGAGCTAGTATCAACTTAATGCCTTTATCCATGATGAGGAAGCTGGTTATAGAAGAACTCAAACCCACCAGGATGTCGCTAGTCATGGCAAATAGATCAATCAAGACACCTAACGGAATTGTGGAAAATCTGTTAGAGAAGGTTGGGGATTTTATCTTCCCTGCGGACTTTGTAATCCTGGATACTGAAGAGGAAGGAAATAATTCAATCATCCTAGGAAGACCATTTCTAGCAACTGCAAGAGCTATTATCGATGTAGAAAAGGGAGAGATGATCTTCAGAGTACACAATGAGCAAATGGTCATAAATGTTTTCAAGTCCATGCAGCACCCCCCTGAGCTAGAGGATCACTTGAGAGTGGACATGATAGAGAGCCAGGTGGAAGAAATGTTAGATATTAATCATCATGAGCAGGAAGAGGAAAGTAACCAAGAGACAACAGAAGAGTAAATAGCCGAGATTTCCAAAAACAAAGAGGGGAAGCCAGACAAGAAGGAAGAAGTGCAAAAACAAGAATTGAAGCCATTACCCACCCATCTCAAATATGCATTTCTTGGCACATCAGAGAGCTTCCCAGTGATCATAAATTCATCCCTGATAAAAAAGGAAGAAAGAGAACTGCTTGATGTACTCAAAGCTCACAAAGATGGTTTAGGATGGACCATTGACGACCTGAAAGGCATCAGCCCTGCAGTGTGTATGCATAAGATTCTCTTGGAGGACAATTCCAAGCCAATAGTTCAACCTCAGAGAAGGCTAAATCCCACAATGAAGGAAGTTGTCCAGAAGGAAGTAATGAAGTTGTGGAATGCAGGGATAATCTTCCCAATATCTGATAGCTCATGGGTAAGCCCAGTTCAAGTTGTACCAAAGAAAGGAGGAATGATAGTCATCACCAATGAGAAAAATGAGTTAATTCCTACTAGAACAGTGACTGGGTGGAGGATGTGCATAGACTATAGAAGATTGAATGATGCCACAAGGAAAGATTATTTTCCTCTCCCATTCATTGATCAGATGCTGGAAAGATTGGCCAGCCATGCCTATTATTGCTTCTTGGATGGGTATTCTGGGTACAATCAAATCGTGGTGGACCCCAAGGACCAAGAGAAGACTGCCTTCACATGTCCATTTGGAGTTTTTGCATACAGGAGGATGCCCTTTGGGCTATGCAACGCCCCAGCCACATTTCAGTGGTGTATGCTCTCCATTTTCTCTGATATGGTCAAAAAGTTTTTAAAGGTCTTCATGGATGACTTTTCTATTTTTGGTGACAATTTCAACGCTTGCCTGAAACATCTAACTCTTGTCTTGAAACAGTGCCAAGAAACTAATTTGGTTTTGAACTGGGAGAAGTGCCATTTCATGGTACCCGAAGGGATTGTTCTTGGTCACAAAGTTTCAAGAAAAGGGATAGAGGTTGACAAGGCAAAAGTGGAGATCATAGAAAAACTCCCTCCACCAACTAATGTGAAATCTGTTAGAAGTTTCTTGGGGCATGCAGGATTTTATAGAAGGTTTATCAAGGATTTTTCTAAAATAGCCAAACCCTTGAGTAATCTGCTAATGATCGATAATCCTTTTTGTCTTTGATGAAACTTGCCAGCATGCCTTTGAAACTTTAAAAAAAAGACTCACAACAGCACTAATAATCACACCCCCGAATTGGGAACTACCTCTTGAACTTATGTGTGATGCGAGTGACATAGCAATTGGTGCTGTACTTGGACAAAAGAAGGGAAACTTGCATCATGTCATATATTATGCAAGTAAGGTTTTGAATGAGGCTCAAAAAAATTACACCACAACAAAAAAGGAGTTGTTGGCTGTAGTTTATGCATTTGACAAAGTTTAGTTCATACTTGATAGGTTCCAAAATTGTGGTTTATACTGACCATGCTGCCCTTAAGTATTTAATGTCAAAACAGGATGCTAAACCAAGACTTATCAGGTGGATATTACTCCTACAAGAGTTTGATATTGAAATAAAGGACAGGAAGGGCACTGAAAACCAAGTTGCTGATCACTTATCGAGGCTACCAAAAGAAATAATTCAAGAAGCCTCACAGCCTGTAAATGAAAGCTTTCCAGACGAACATCTGTTGCAGATCCAACAAGCACCTTGGTTTGCTGACATAGCAAACTACAAAGTGGGGAGAAAGATACCTCAAGAATTCTCTAAGCAACAAGTAAAGAAGCTAATTGATGCTCGGAAAACTTGTCTCTCAACAAATCTCCCTTCGGCAAGTGTACCGAAGTTGTCGTCAAGTAAAAACTCACAATAGAGTGAGGTCAAATCCCACAGGGATTGATTGATCAAGCAACTTTAATTAGAAGAATGTTCTAGTTGAGCGAATCCAGGATTTGGGTTGAGAGTTGCAGAAAATAAAATGGCGGGAATGTAAATAACAGAAAAGTAAATGCTAGAATTAAAGGACTGGAAGTAAATGACTGAAAATAAATTGCAGAATTGTAAATGGGAATGGGGGATTTGCTCATAAAAGTAAATGGCAGAAATTAAAGAGAATGGGTAAGATCAGAGATGGGGAGTTCATTGGGCTTAGGAGATGTTGCAATTCTCCAGATCAAGTTCATTTTCATCTCTTCCTCAATCAATGCACTCATTGGTCTCCTTGGCAATCTTAAGTGATTGAATTACAATTTCTTGCAATTCAATCTCTCAAATCTTGATCAATAGCCAAATCCTTGGTCAATTGCTCATGAGAAGAGATGAAGTATGGTCACTGATTATACCACATGCATTTCCCAAATCAAGTATTGAGAGGGTTATAGTCACATACCCATCCAAACCCAATTTGGTCTAGCATAAGAAAGCATTTCTAGCTTGATCTCTTCATTCCTCTTTCAAGGTTCAAAAGAGATCCAAGTTTGAATAGCTTCTCTTCCAAGATAACTACTCAATTGGATGAAGATCGAAAGCTTTCAAGTAAAATCAAGAGGAAAGATAGAAGAAGAATAATGAAAATTAGTATTGATCCATCAAATTACAACAGAGCTCCCTAACCCAATGAAAGGGGTTTAGTTGTTCATAGCTCTTGAAAATGAAAACAAAGATGGAGAATACATCATAAAACTAGAATTTGCAAAGAAAGTAAAATACAGAGAGTAGTTCTCTTTTTCCCAACCTCCAGAGCTCTTTACAATTCAAAGCTACTCCTATATATACTACTCTTCTCAGCTTCTAGTTTACTCTTCAAGTCTTGGGCCTTTGGATCTTGAGTTTGAAGCAGTTCTTTTCTTCATTTGGGCTTGGCTTTACTTGCAGAGAGAAAGTGCTAAGTGAGCAGAGACTTCAGCTCAGGACGTTAGGGGTGTTAATATTTAGTGAGAATATAAGTTCGAGAACGTTAGTGACACTTAACATTGTCACTAACGTTCCAATGCACCCCTTTGCCTTACGTTAAAACCCACGTTAACTAGGTTAACGTGGCTTTTAACGTTGCCTTGTTAATCCTTCGAGAACGTTAGTGACACTCAACATTGTCACTAACGTTCCAGTGTGCCCCTTCTTGTTTCACGTTAAAGCCCACGTTAACTAGGTTAACGTGGCTTCTAACGTGGTCCTTGCCAACCTTCGAGAATGTTAGTGACACTCAACATTGTCACTAACGTTCCAATGTGCCCCTGGGTCTCACGTTAGAGTCCACGTTAACTAGGTTAACGTGGCCTCTAACATGGCCATCTTTAGCCATCCCAACGTTAGTGACAATGTTGAGTGTCACTAATGTTGGATCATCCTTCATTCCTCATCGTTAGCTTCCACGTTAACTAAGTTAACGTGGAGGTTAACGTGACTCTTGGGGGTTGTGTGGTTGCTTCAACGTTAGTGACAATGTTGAGTGTCACTAACGTTGGCTTCTCTTCCCCCCCTTAATGTTAGAGGCCACGTTAACTAGGTTAACGTGGCTTCTAACGTGGCCACTTATGAGTAATTTCCAACGTTAGTGACAATGTTAAGTGTCACTAACGTTGGCTCAACTTCTCTTCTCCACGTTAGAGTTCACGTTAACTTAGTTAACGTAACTCTCTAACGTGGGCATTGATGGCTTTTTGAGAATGTTATTGGCAATCACTTTTCTCATTAATCATGCAAGTTACCTCCCCTTTTCTTGCTTCCTTTTTGGTCCTGAAATCAAGCAATAAAGTGCATCAAAGCTCTAGTCCAAGTCATGAGTAATGCAACATAATATTTGTCACTAAACTTATGCAAAATCCTCATGAAATTATGTAAAATGCACAATGTATGCTTGAATCAAGGCATAAGTGAATATTTATCCAAAACTAGCTTATTTCCTAAAGAAATGTATGAAACTATCCTAAAAACAGTAAAGAAAAGGTCAGTGAAACTGGCCAAGATGCCCTGGCATCACAACACCAAACTTAAAGCTTGCTTGTCCCTAAGCAAGTACTGGAACAAGAGAATGATGAATGGAATATCCAGAGGAATGAGTCATCCTTATGGAAGTCATATTACCGATTTTATGGTGGTTTCATGCATAGCAACTTAGGTTCATTCCATTACTGGCTTTCAGACTTTTATCATGTCCCTAAATACTTACTTTGTTTATATCTCATGAGACTTTTATTCATTGATCCTTTTATTGTTATTTCAAGGGTTATTTGTGTTATTTAGGCTAAGTGCTCTGTAAGGGGGCAACTCTTTAAGATAAGCTTTCAGCCAACACTCCCAAACCAGTTGGTTCAAGGTGCTAGGTGTTGAAGCACCCCTAAGGACTTACTCCCTCAAGTCTCTCCCCCATACATACACACCACAGGCATATAGTTTATTTATTTTCTTTTCTTGAGACCTTGGTGTCCAGCACCTCTTTGGGTTACTAAATGCTCTGTAGTGAGGGTTACTCTTGATAATGGATTTTCAGCTGATAATCCTGGGTTAGTTAACCCAAGTTACCAAGTGATAAAGCACCCCTAAGAGCTTATTCATCCAAGTAGATCCCTCACACAGGAGCACCACAGACACTTGCCTCAAGCTTAAAACCATTGATGCCTAGCCTTATTGCTTACTCTTTTTCTTTTGTTTTTCACTTCCATTGTTCTTTCCCTTTTCTCCTCTTAGGATCTTGTTATTAACTTAGTCTCATGAGTGTATCCAAAGCAAGGTATTCAGGATAGATAGTTGTCCTCCTAGCCTTGTGGTTGAACCAACTTAGCTAACTTATGACTACCCCAAAGATTCATGAATGCACTTCCACAATATCAACTCCACTCTGGTCTTTTAAAAACATAATCCTTCTCTTCTTCAATTTGATTTAAAAGGGACAAGCTTACAAGAAAGGGAAGTAATGATGTAGTGACATAAAGACCAGTGCACATAGACTCTCTTCAATACCAAAAACAAAAAAATAACATGATTTGAAAAAGGTTCAAACATAACATGGAAGCAAGTTCTATTTCATACAAGATCTTCCTTATTTAAAACATAGAGAAAGATGGAACAAAGAAGGAACTCCACCACCTTTTACTATTGTGGATGTCCACGCTCTTTTCCTTGCTTGTCCTCCTTGTTTCCTCTTGTATTTCCTCGCATCCGTGCCAATCTTCCTTGCTTCCAATCCTCAAGTGCCTTCCTCACTGACTCATGACTCTCTTCCACCCTTTGTCTTTCCTTTCGTGCTAATTCATCCTTCATTTCATCATACTTGGCTATTCCTGGATGCAATATTGGCAGCTGTCCCACTAAGTAGCCGAGCCTGGCTTGAGTATTTATCTGATGTCCTGTTTGACTCATGTAAACTCCTTCTGCGAATGCCCTTTGCTCGTCCAATAGTTCTGCCTGTTCTATTTGTCTTCGATGCATCTCATGTATGTGTGCCCCTTGATGTGCTTGGATGTTGATTAGCCTCTGGGTGGATTCTTGTTGCTCGTTTTGCCTTTGTTCCATCCTGTTGAATGCTTCTCCCCATTGTTGTCCTTGGTTTAGTTGTTGTTCCATCATTTGCCTTTGCCACTCATCTTGCTGAGTCCTCCATCTTGAAAGTATTTCCTCTTGCTGCCCCATCATCTGTAATTGAAGCTCTTTCTGTACTCCTTGGCCTTCCAAATATTGTCTAGATAAGCCATCAATGGCCTCCTGCAATTGGTGCATGTCCAAGGTCTGTTGTGCTGATCCCTCTGAGACTTGGCCTTCCACTACTTGAGGGGCTGTCCTCTTTCTTTGCTTCCGTTGAGGCAGGGGGATGCTGCAGCATTCATCCTTCGGACCGTTATTGGAATGCCTTCCTTTATCCAAACGGGGTCCTCATCTTCAAAAACCACCCTAGCTTTCTTGCATATTCGGTAAATAGTGCTGGGGTAACCTAATGTTCCTCTTGAGTCGCTTTTCTCTGCCATCTTTCTAATTCCTTGAGCTATGATCTCATGAACCTTGATTTCTCCTCCCTTGAGTATACAATGCACCATTGTTGCTCTCTCGAGATTCACCTCTGAGTTGTTTGCAGCTGGGAGGATGGACCTCCTCACTAGCTCAAACCACCCCTTGGCTTCAGGAGTGAGGTCTGTTCTCTTAATGAACTTTGGTTTATTTCTAGCACCCCTTTCCCAGTCAGCTCCTGGTACACAAAGGTCTCGTAAAAGCTGGTCATAATTGGGGTTGTTGTCCAATCTTGAGTGATAACTTTCTTCTTCAAACGGTATAGACCGTAGCTTCAATGCCCTCATTACACTCATAAGACCAAAATCCACCATTGTTCCTCTCACAAAGCTTGTATATGACTCATCTTTCTTATCATACCTGACTGCATTTGCATAAAATTCTCTTATGAGATTTGCATTCACCTTTGTGACCGGGTCAGTGAGGAGCTCCCATCTTCTCCTTTCTACCTTCTCTGTGATTTCGGGGCATTCAGTCTTCTTAACTTGGAATCCCAGCTCATAAATGATTTCCTTATCAACCATCCACCCGTATTGCAATGCATGATGCAAGCTTCTAAATCTCTTCTCATCATATGGGTGTTCTTCCATGGGTTCCTTCCCTTCCCTTCTCTTAGAACTTGAAGATGCCATGAATGATGGTTAATATGTGAAGGTGGTAAGGTTGTGGAGACTTTTGGTTGTTTAGGGTTTTATGGCAGTGAAGAGAGTAGGAAAAAAAATGTTTATAATTGATAGAGGGTGTCTTGTACAGAAAGGAAGAGTGGTGAAGGGTGTGTGATGACAATGAAAGGTAATACGGACAAGGGTTGTTTATATATAGAAGTTGTGAAGGAATGGAGGGTGTAGATTGATGAAATAGTCACTTGATGGACGGTTGGGGTTATGCATGGCTAGAAGACAAGGATCATCACTTTATGATGGGGATTGCTCGGTCTTCTAGGGGTCCCATTTTTTTCAATGTTGCATGGCAACATTTTCCAATGTATTCCCTCTTTTTGTGGTGTCCGAACCTTCTTTGTTTGGCTGTCCAATCTATCCCTTTTAATGCTCCTTTTTCTTTCCTATAAAGACAAACTAAGTAAAGTAAGAAAAGATATTAAAATGACCATATAAATTTTATGGCTAATATTAATAAAGGGGAAGAAAGGATTTGATTGTTTATCTATGAATTCCAACTAACTAACTAACTATTGGTGGGTCCTTATATGCATTTTGGTGGCACCATGAGGTGACACCAAACTTAGTTTGAATCACTGTGATGAAAGTTTTGTGTTCAAAGCTCCCAAGACTAGCATGCAACTTGGTTTGCTTTGAACACCAAACTTGTTCCTCACTATATTCTGCATAAGAAGATTTTCACCAATTGTTTGTTAAGTTTGGATTGAAGCTCATAAAGATTGACTTATTCATTATCATCTGAAAGCATATAAAACATGGGTTGCCTCCCATGAAGCGCTTCTTTAGCGTCACTAGCTTGACGTTTTTCCTTCATCATGGTGGTTGGTGGTGCTTAAAGTCCTCCCCTCTTGGTGTGGACTTGTATCCATTGGTTGGATCAATAATCTCCACATGTTCCAGGGAAAGAACTCTGTTGATAGTGAAGACCTTGGGTAATTGAGATGGCATAGTAGGGAGATTAGGGGGAATATCTGGGAAGTAGGCTGAGAAAACTCTATCCCCTGGAGAGAAGTCTTCCGTAGGGATCTTCTTGTTCTTCCACCCTCTTGGTACCTTCTTCTTTGTTTCTTTTGAGGTTGCCTTCCCCTTGGTGACCTCTTTTTCTAAAGGAGCTGTGGTGCTGTCTTCACCTGCCTCTAGAGGTTTAGGTTCCTCCAACTTTTCCTTGAGCTGTGGCAATTGCTGTTTTCCTTGTTTGTCAGTTAAGGGGATCTCAGAATGAACTGGCTGTGCTTTAGTGCTTGTTTCCTCCTTCAGTGTCTCATTATCATTTGTGTTTAGTTCCTTGTCCTCTTGATCTGTTTCTTGTGAGAGTTTGAAAACATTGAAGCTGAGTCGTTCATCATGGATTCTCAATATTAGCTCCCCTTTCTCTACATCAATAAGTGCTCTGGCCGTAGCTAGGAATGGTCTTCCCAATATGATTGGATGAGTGTGACTCTCTTCCATGTCCAGAATGACAAAGTCTGTTGGGAGAAAGTACTTCCCAACTTTTAGCAACACATTTTCCACCACTCCTATTGCTTGCTTTTGAGTTTTGTCAGCCAGTCTGATAATGACATCTGTGGGCATTATCTCATTGATCTGCAGCCTCTTCACCAGGGATAAGGGCAGTAAGTTGATGCTGGCCCCTAAATCACATAGTGCTCTATCGAACATGTTTTCACCTATGGCACAAGGTATATGAAAACTTCCTAGGTCTCTTCTTTTTGTAGGCAACTCAGGTTGAATAAGGGCACTACATTCCTTATTCATCACTATAGTCTGCCCTCCCTTGAGTGAGCTTTTCCTGGGAAGAATTTCCTTCATATACTTGATGAATGCAGGCATTTGTTGAATTGCCTTGATGAATGGTATGTTCACATGCAGAGATGCAAACAAGTCTAGGAACCTTGAGTATATTCTTTTTCCCACAGCACCATTGAGCAGTTGAGGGAATGGTGCATAGAGCTTCAGCAGCTTTTGTTGTGAGATTTCTGGTTCTTTGTGATCTCTATCCTCCTCCTTTGTTGAGTTGTCTTCAGGTTGTTTGCACACTTTGCTTTGCTTGTCTTCAATCTCTTGATCACTTGTAGTGACCATTTTGCAACCTTCCCATCTTACTTTCTTTGCTTCTCCCTTGGGGTTTTTCCATACTCCCCTCTGCTGAAGCTCACAACAAAAGCTGCTGAAGCTCTATTCAATCTTGCTCCTGACTCCCCTCTGCTTCTTCATTCACTCCTTCTTGGATTGTTGATGAAGATGAGATTGCTGCTACTTGGTTCCTCTCCATCTTCTTGGTGAGGTCAGCCAGCTGTTAGGTAATGAGCTTGTTTTGGGCCAACAGAGCATCTACATTGTTTAGCTCCATCACTCCTCTTGTATTCCCTCTTTCGAAAGCATAGAAGTAGTCATTTTCTGCTACTGTTTCAATAACATCTATGGCTTCCTCAATGGTCTTCTTCTTGTTCAAGGATCCTCCAGATGAATGGTCTACTGCCTTCTTTGACTCATAAGAGAGCCCTTCATAGAAAATGTGCAGCTGGACCCATTCGTTGAACATGTCAGGTGGACACCTCCTTGTTAAGTCTTTGAACCTCTCCCATGCTTCATACAGAGTCTCACCATCTTGTTGCCTGAAGGTTTGAACCTCAGCTCTCAGCCTATTGATTCGTTGAGGAGGATAGAATCTTGCTAAGAATTTGTTCACCACATCCTCCCAAGTTGTCAAGCTCTCCCTTGGGAAGGATTCCAGCCACTTGGCTGCCTTGTCTCTGAGTGAGAAGGGAAATAAGAGCATTCTATAGGCGTCAGGATGAACACCATTAGATTTCACTGTGTCACATATTCTCAGGAAGGTGGTCAAATGTTGATTGGGGTCTTCTTGAACACCTCCTCCAAACGAACAGTTGTTCTGAACAAGGGTGATGAGCTGTGGTTTAAGTTCAAAGTTGTTGGCATGGATTGTTGGCTTTTGGATGCTACTTCCACAATTGCCTGGGTTTGGATTAATGTTAGAGCCCAAAACTCTTCTATCCTCCCCAGCATGATTTGCTCCACCTCCTCTGCCATGGTTGTGAGTCTCTTCTTCATGATGATTTTCCATGTTTTCCTCCATGTTTGGTTCAAAGTATTCCTCAAACTGTTCCTCCTCTTCTTCAGCACCAACTACTCGTTTTTCTTTTGCCTCCCTCCTTAGTCTAAGGAAGGTTCTCTCCGGTTCAGAATCAAAGGAAGTTGAAGCCCCGCTTCTTCTCCCTGTCATATAACCAACAAGTACAAGCAGAGAAAATAGGTGCAGACAGTATTTGTGTCAGAATTGCTGTTAGTTGTGGGTGATGCAATATATCAAACAGTTTGTGGGTTAGCAAACAGAATTGAAAATAACAAAGAAAAAAACAAAAGAGTAGAGGGAGAAGGGAAGAAGTATAACTAAAACAAAAAGTAAATCACTCAAACAGAAAATGAAATTCACAAAATAAAATGCTCAATCTAGTGATCTTCCAATCTAACCATTGTTGATGCACAATCAATCCCCGGCAACGGCGCCATAAACTTGATGCACGGAAAACTTGTCTCTCAACAAATCTCCCTTCGGCATGTGTACCGAAGTTGTTGTCAAGTAAAAACTCACAATAAAGTGAGGTCGAATCCCACAGGGATTGATTGATCAAGCAACTTTAATTAGAAGAATGTTCTAGTTGAGCGAATCCAGGATTTGGGTTGAGAGTTGCAAAAAATAAAATGGCGGAAATGTAAATAACAGAAAAGAAAATGCTAGAGTTAAAGGACTGGAAGTAAATGACTGAAAATAAATTGCAGAATTGTAAATGGGAATGGGGGATTTGCTCATAAAAGTAAATGGCAGAAATTAAAGAGAATGGGTAAGATCAGAGATGGGGAGTTCATTGGGCTTAGGAGATGTTGCAATTCTCCAGATCAAGTTCATTTTCATCTCTTCCTCAATCAATGCACTCATTGGTCTCCTTGGCAATCTTAAGTGATTGAATTACAATTTCTTGCAATTCAATCTCTCAAATCTTGATCAATAGCCAAATCCTTGGTCAATTGCTCATGAGAAGAGATGAAGTATGGTCACTGATTATACCACATGCATTTCCCAAATCAAGTATTGAGAGGGTTATAGTCACATACCCATCCAAACCCAATTTGGTCCAGCATAAGAAAGCATTTCTAGCTTGATCTCTTCATTCCTCTTTCAAGGTTCAAAAGAGATCCAAGTTTGAATAGCTTCTCTTCCAAGATAACTACTCAATTGGATGAAGATCGAAAGCTTTCAAGTAAAATCAAGAGGAAAGATAGAAGAAGAATAATGAAAATTAGTATTGATCCATCAAATTACAACAGAGCTCCCTAAACCAATGAAAGGGGTTTAGTTGTTCATAGCTCTTGAAAATGAAAACAAAGATGGAGAATACATCATAAAACTAGAATTTGCAAAGAAAGTAAAATACAGAGAGTAGTTCTCTTTTTGCCAGCCTCCAGAGCTCTTTACAATTCAAAGCTACTCCTATATATACTACTCTTCTCAGCTTCTAGTTTACTCTTCAAGTCTTGGGCCTTTGGATCTTGAGTTTGAAGCAGTTCTTTTCTTCATTTGGGCTAGGCTTTACTTGCAGAGAGAAAGTGCTAAGTGGGCAGAGACTTCAGCTCAGGACGTTAGGGGTGTTAATATTTAGTGAGAATATAAGTTCGAGAACATTAGTGACACTTAACATTGTCACTAACGTTCCAATGCACCCCTTTGCCTTACGTTAAAACCCACGTTAACTAGGTTAACGTGGCTTTTAACGTTGCCTTGTTAATCCTTCGAGAACGTTAGTGACACTCAACATTGTCACTAACGTTCCAGTGTGCCCCTTCTTGTTTCACGTTAAAGCCCACGTTAACTAGGTTAACGTGGCTTCTAACGTGGTCCTTGCCAACCTTCGAGAACGTTAGTGACACTCAACATTGTCACTAACGTTCCAATGTGCCCCTGGGTCTCACGTTAGAGTCCACGTTAACTAGGTTAACGTGGCCTCTAACATGGCCATCTTTAGGCATCCCAACGTTAGTGACAATGTTGAGTGTCACTAACGTTGGCTCATCCTTCATTCCTCATCGTTAGCTTCCACGTTAACTAAGTTAACGTGGAGGTTAACGTGACTCTTGGGGGTTGTGTGGTTGCTTCAACGTTAGTGACAATGTTGAGTGTCACTAACGTTGTCGACAACTCTTCATCCTTTACGTTAGTTCCCACGTTAACCAAGTTAACGTGGGAGTTAACGTGGTACTTTGCACGATAGGCCAACGTTAGTGACAATGTTGAGTGTCACTAACGTTGGCTTCTCTTCCCCCCCTTAACGTTAGAGGCCACGTTAACTAGGTTAACGTGGCTTCTAACGTGGCCACTTATGAGTAATTGCCAACGTTAGTGACAATGTTAAGTGTCACTAACGTTGGCTCAACTTCTCTTCTCCACGTTAGAGTTCATGTTAACTTAGTTAACGTGACTCTCTAACGTGGGCATTGATGGCTTTTTGAGAATGTTATTGGCAATCACTTTTCTCATTAATCTTGCAAGTTACCTCCCCTATTCTTGCTCTCCTGAAATCAAGCAATAAAGTGCATCAAAGCTCTAGTCCAAGTCATGAGTAATGCAACATAATATTTGTCACTAAACTTATGCAAAATCCTCATGAAATTATGTAAAATGAACAATGTATGCTTGAATCAAGGCATAAGTGAATATTTATCCAAAACTAGCTTATTTCCTAAAGAAATGTATGAAACTATCCTAAAAACAGTAAAGAAAAGGTCAGTGAAACTGGCCAAGATGCCCTGGCATCACTAATCAATGAAGCAAGGAAGTTCTTGTGGAATGAACCTTTCCTGTTCAAAAGATGTTCTGATGGAGTGATTAGGAGATGTGTCCCTGAGAGTGAAATAAGAGATATACTATGGCATTGTCATGGCTCAGCCTATGGTGGACACTTTGGTCCAGAAAGAACAGCTGCAAAGATACTGCAGAGTGGATTCTATTGGCCAACTATCTTCAAAGATGTCAGAAAGTTTGTTCACCAATGCAACGAATGCCAGAGAGCAGGAGGATTGACAAGAAGGAATGATGGTGCACGAAATTGTGACGTCCAGGCGCAAACTATTCCTGGCACGTGAGCAACTTGGTACGCGTAATCGTGATTACACATTCATAATTTGTCACAACTTCAATACAACTAACCAGCAAGTGCACTGGGTCGTCCAAGTAATACCTTACGTGAGTAAGGGTCGAATCCCACGGAGATTGTTGGTATGAAGCAAGCTATGGTCACCTTGCAAATCTCAGTTAGGCAGATATAAATTGATAATGGTGTTTTCGAATATTATATAATAGAATAGGGATAGAGATAATTATGTAAATCATTGGTAGGAATTTCAGATAAGCGAATGAAGATGCTTTTCGTTCCTCTGAACCTCTGCTTTCCTGCTATCTTCATCCAATCAGTCTCTTTCCCTTCCATGGCTGGCTTTATGTGATACATCACCACTGTCAATGGCTACTTTCGGTCATCTCACGGGAAAATGATCCAATGCCCTGTCACGGCACAGCTAATCGTCTGGAGGCATCACCCTTGTCAATGGCTTCATCTTATCCTCTCAGTGAATAATATGCTCACGCACCCTGTCACGGCACGGCTATTCATCTGTCGATTCTCGATCATGCTGGAATAGGATTTACTATCCTTTTGCGTCTGTCACTAACGCCCTGCAATCGCGAGTTCGGAGCTCGTCACAGTCATTCAATCATTGAATCCTACTCGGAATACCACAGACAAGGTTTAGACCTTCCGGATTCTCTTGAATGCCGCCATCATTCTAGCTTACGCCACGAAGATTCTGGTTAAGAGATCTAAGAGATACTCATTCTAGCTTATTTCATGTAGAACAGAAGTGTTTGTCAGGCACGCGTTCATAAAGGAGAAGGATGATGAGCGTCACACATAATCATCACCTTCGTCACGTTCTTGGGTGCGAATGGATATCTTAGAAGTGAAATAAGATGAATTGAATAGAAAACAGTAGTACTTTGCATTAATCTTTGAGGAACAGCAGAGCTCCACACCTTAATCTTTGGAGTGTAGAAACTCTACCGTATGAAAATACATAAGTGAAGGTTCAGGCATGGCCGAGATGGCCAGCCCCCTAAAACGTGATCAATAGTCTCCTAAGATGAACAATGGATTAAAACTGAGACCAAAGATGTCAAAAAGACTAGTAAAAGGTCCTATTTATAATAAACTAGTCACTAGGGTTTACATGAGTAAGTAATTGATGCATAAATCCACTTCCTGGGCCCACTTGGTGTGTGTTTGGGCTGAGCCTGAGTGTTGCACGTGTAGAGGTCCTTCTTGGAGTTGAACGCCAGTATTTGTGCCAGTTTGGGCGTTCAGCTCTGGTTTTGGCTCCTTTTCTGGCTCTGGACGCCAGATTTGGGTAGAAAGCTTGCGTTGAACGCCGGTTTATGTCATCTATTCTTGGCCAAAGTATGGACTATTATACATTGCTGGAAAGCCCTGGATGTCTACTTTCCAACGCAATTGGAATTGCGCCATTTCGAGTTCTGTAACTCCAGAAAATCCACTTTGAGTGCAGGGAGGTCAGAATCCAACAGCATCAGCAGTCCTTTTTCAACCTCTGAATCTGATTTCTGCTCAAGTCCCTCAATTTCAGCCAGAAAATACCTGAAATCACAGAAAAACACACACACTCATAGTAAAGTCCAGAAATGTGAATTTAACATAAAAACTAATGAAAACATCCCAAAAAGTGACTAGATCCTACTAAAAACATACTAAAAACAATGCCAAAAAGCGTATAAATTATTCGCTCATCACAACACCAAACTTAAATTGTTGCTTGTCCCCAAGCAACTGAAAATCAAATAGGATAAAAAGAAGAGAATATACTATAAATTCCAAACTATCAATGAAACATAGCTCCAATCATATGAGCGGGACTTATAGCTTTTTGCCTCTTGAATAGTTTTGGCATCTCACTTTATCCATTGAGGTTCAGAATGATTGGCATCTATAGGAACTTCAGATTTCGAATAGTGTTATTGACTCTCCTAGTTCAGTATGATGATTCTTGAACACAGCTTCTTTATGAGTCTTGGTCGTGGCCCTAAGCACTTTGTTTTCCAGTATTACCACCGGATACATAAATGCCACAGACACATAATTGGGTGAACCTTTTCAGATTGTGACTCAGCTTTGCTAAAGTCCCCAATTAGAGGTGTCCAGGGTTCTTAAGCACACTCTTCTTTTGCTTTGGACCTTGACTTTAACCGCTCAGTCTCAAGTTTTCACTTGACACCTACACGCCACAAGCACATGGATAGGGACAGCTTGGTTTAGCCGCTTAGACCAGGATTTTATTCCTTTAGGCCCTCCTATCCACTGATGCTCAAAGCCTTGGGATCCTTTTTATTTTCCCTTGCCTTTTGGTTTTAAGAGTTATTGGCTTTTTGCTCTTGCCTCTTGGTTTTAAGAGCTTTTGGCTTTCTTTGCTTGCTTTTTTTCTTTCTATATTTTTTTTTCTATTTTTTTTTCGCCTATTTTTTTTTCTGCAAGCTTTGTTCTTTGCTGCTTTTTCTTGCTTCAAGAATCATTTTTATGATTTTTCAGATTATCAAATAACATGTCTCCTAGTCATCATTTTTTCAAGAGCCAACATATTTAACATTCTTAAACAACAACTTCAAAAGACATATGCACTGTTCAAGCATACATTCAGAAAACAAGAAGCATTGTCACCACATTAATATAATTAAGCTAAGTTCAAGGATAAATTCGAAACTCATGTACTTCTTGTTCTTTTGAATTAAAACATTTTTCATTTAAGAGAGGTGATGGATTCATAGGACATTCATATATTTAAGACAAAGTTACTAACTACTAATGATCATGTAGTGAAGACACAAACATAGATAGGCACATAACATAGAAAACGAAAAACAGAAGAAAGAAGAACAAGGAATGAATCCACCTTAGTGATGGTGGCGTTTCCTTCTTGAGGAACCAATGATGTCCTTGAGCTCTTCTATGTCTCTTCCTTGTCTTTGTTGCTCTTCCCTCATTGCTTTTTGATCTTCTCTTATTTCATGAAGCATGATGGAGTGCTCTTGATGTTCCACCCTTAGTTGTCCCATATTGGAACTCAATTCTCCTAGGGAGGTGTTGATTTGTTCCCAATAATTTTGTGGAGGAAAGTGCATTTGAGGCATCTCCGGGATCTCATGGAAATGAGCTTCTTGCGCCTCTTGAGCTCCATGACTGGGCTCTCTTTCTTGCTCCATCTTTTTCTTAGTGATGGGCTTGTCCTCTTTGATGAGGATATCTCCCTCTATGTCAATCCCAGCCGAATTGCATAGGTGGCAAATGAGGTGAGGAAAGGCTAACCTTGCCATGGTGGAGGACTTGTCGGCCACCTTGTAGAGTTCTTGAGGTATAATCTCATGAACTTCCACCTCTTCTCCAATCATGATACTATGGATCATGATGGCCCGGTCTATGGTAACTTCAGACCGGTTGCTAGTGGGAATGATTGAGCATTGAATAAACTCCAACCATCCTCTAGCTACAAGCTTGAGGTCCAATCTTCTTAGTTGAACCGGCTTGCCTTTGGAGTCAATCTTCCATTGAGCTCCTTCTACACATATGTCCATAAGGACTTGGTCCTACCTTTGATCAAAGTTGACTCTCCTTGTGTAGGGGCGTGCGTTCTCTTCCATG
This sequence comes from Arachis ipaensis, assembly GCF_059453495.1. Classification (NCBI taxonomy): domain Eukaryota; kingdom Viridiplantae; phylum Streptophyta; class Magnoliopsida; order Fabales; family Fabaceae; genus Arachis; species Arachis ipaensis. The sequence continues at coordinate 62,558,227 of NC_142441.1, forward strand.
TATGGCAAGTTGAACGCCAACCTCACATTTTCCGGACTAAAATCTAAGTATTTCCCCCGAACCATTGTAACATAGTTCTTTGGATCCGGGTTCTTACTTTGATCATGGTTCTTGGTGATCCATGCATTGGCATAGAACTCTTGAACCATTAGGATGCCGACTTGTTGGATGGGGTTTGTTAGAACTTCCCAACCTCTTCTTTGAATTTCATGTCGGATCTCCGGATACTCATTTCTTTTGAGTTTAAAAGGGACCTCAGGGATCACCTTCTTCTTGGCCACAACATCATAGAAGTGGTCTTGATGGGCTTTGGAGATGAATCTTTCCATCTCCCATGACTCGGATGTGGAAGCTTTTGTCTTCCCTTTCCCTCTTCTAGAGGATTCTCCGGTCTTGGGTGCCATCAATGGTAATGGAAAAACAAAAAAGCTATGCTTTTACCACACCAAACTTAGAATATTGCTCGCCCTCGAGCAATAAACAAAAGAATAGATGAAGAAGAAGAAGAAATGGAGGAGAGGGAGAGGGAGATGTGGTTTCGGCCAAGAGGAGTGTAGAGGGGTGTGTTGTGTGAATTTGATGAAGAATGGAGGTCTTTATATAGGGAAGGGAGGGGGGTTAAGGTTCGGCCATATGGGTGGGTTTGGGTGGGAAATTGGTTTTGAATTTTGAAGGTAGGTGGAGTTTATGAGGTAGGTTTATGGGGAAGAGTGGATGGATGTGAGTGGTGAAGAGGTGATGGGGAAGAGAGTTTGAGGTGATTGGTGAAGGGTTTTTAGGGAAGAGTGTTTATGGGGTTGTGTGAAAGAGAGTGGTGAGAAGAAGTGAGTGGGGGTAGGTGGGGATCCTGTGGGGTCCACAGATCCTGAGGTGTTCAAGGAATTACATCCCTGCACCCATTAGGCATGTAAAAATGCCTTTGTACCCAACTCTGGGCGTTCAGCGCCAGGTTGGTGGCCATTTTGGGCATTCAACGCCCATTTGTGTGCCATTTCTGGCATTGAACGCCAGAACCATGCCTGTTCTGGCGTTCAACGCCCAGAAGCTGCCCATTTTGGGCGTTCAGCGCCAGCACTATGCTCTGTTCTGGCGCTGAACGCCAGACAGCTGCTCCTCCAGGGTGTGATTTTTCTTCTGCTGTTTTTGATTCTGTTTTCAATTTTTATATTTATTTTGTGACTCCACATGATCATGAACCTACAAAGACATATAACTAAGGAAAATATAGTTAGATAAATAAAAATTGGGTTGCCTCCCAACAAGCGCTTCTTTAGTGTCAATAGCTTGACAGTGGGCTCTCATGGAGCCTCACAGATGTGCAGAGCTCTGTTGAGACTCTCCAACACCAAACTTAGAGTTTGGATATGGGAGTTCAACATCAAACTTAGAGTTTGGTTGTGGCCTCACAACACCAAACTTAGAGTTTGACTGTGGGGGCTTGGGTTGACTCTGCTTTGAGAGAAGCTTTTCATGCTTCCTCTCCATGGTTGCAGAGGGAGATCCTTGAGTTTTAAACACAAGGGAGTCCTCATTCCATTGAAGGACTATTTCACCTCTGTCAACATCAATCACAGCTCTTGTTGTGGCCAAGAAAGGTCTTCCTAGGATGATGGATTCATCCTCTTCCTTTCCAGTATCCAGGACTATGAAATCAGCAGGGATGTAAAGGCCTTCAATCTTTACTAACACGTCCTCTACTTGTCCATATGCCTATTTTCTTGAGCTGTCTGCCATCTCTAATGAGATTTTAGCAGCTTGCACCCCATAGATTCCCAGTTTCTCTATTACAGAGAGGGGCATGAGGTTTATTCCTGAACCAAGGTCACACAGAGCCTTAAAGATCATGGTGCCTATGGTACAGGGTATTATGAACTTTTCAGGATCCTGTCTCTTCTGAGGCAATGTCAGTTGATCCAGATCACTTAGTTCATTGATGAACAAGGGAGGTTCAACTTCCCAAGTATCAATGCCAAATAATTTGGCATTCAGCTTCATGATTGCACCAAGAAACTTGGCAGTTTGCTCTTCAGTAACATCCTCGTTCTCTTCAGAAGAGGAATATTCATCAGAGCTCATGAAGGGCATAAGGAGGTTCAATGGAATCTCTATGGTCTCTAGATGAGCCTCAGAGTCCTTTGGTTCCTCAGAGGGAAGCTCCTTATTGATCACTGGACGTCCCAGGAGGTCTTCCTCCTTGGGATTCGCGTCCTCTCCTCTCCTCACAGGTTTGGCCATGGCGCTTATGTCAATGGCCTTGCACTCTCCTTTTGGGTTCTCTTCTGTATTGCTTGGGAGAATACTAGGAGGGATTTCAGTGATCCTTTTACTCAGCTGGCCCACTTGGGCTTCCAGATTTCTAATGGAAGACCTTGTTTCATTCATGAAACTTACAGTGGCCTTAGATAGATCAGAGACTAGATTTGCTAAATTAGAAGCATTTTGTTCAGAGTTCTCTGTCTGTTGCTGAGTTGATGATGGAAAAGGCTTGCTATTGCTAAACCTGTTTCTTCCACCATTATTAAAGCCTTGTTGGGGCTTTTGATCCTTCCATGAGAAATTTGGATGATTTTTCCATGTTGAGTTATAGGTGTTTCCATAAGGTTCACCTAAGTAATTTACCTCTGCTATTGCAGGGTTCTCAGGATCATAAGCTTCTTCTTCAGAAGATGCCTCTTGAGTACTGTTGGATGCAGCTTGCATTCCATGCAGACTCTGAGAGATCATATTGACTTGCTGAGTCAATATTTTATTCTGAGCCAATATGGCATCCAGAGTATCAACCTCAAGAACTCCCTTCTTCATAGGCGTCCCATTACTCACAGGATTCCTTTCAGAAGTGTACATGAACTGGTTATTAGCAACCATGTCAATGAGTTCTTGAGCTTCTGCAGGCGTTTTCTTTAGGTGAATGGATCCACCTGCAGAAGTGTCCAGTGACATCTTTGATAGCTCAGACAGACCATCATAGAATATATCCAGGATAGTCCATTCTGAAAGCATGTCAGAAGGACACTTTTTGGTCAACTGTTTGTATCTTTCCCAAGCTTCATAGAGGGATTCACCTTCTTTCTGCCTGAAGGTTTGAACATCAGCTCTAAGCTTGCTCAGCTTTTGAGGAGGAAAGTACTTGGCTAAGAAAGCTGTGACCAGCTTATCCCAAGAGTTCAGGCTGTCTTTAGGTTGAGAATCCAACCATAATCTAGCTCTGTCTCTTACAGCAAAAGGGAAAAGCATGAGCCTGTAGACTTCAGGATCTACTCCATTAGTCTTAACAGTATCACATATCTGCAAGAATTCAGTTAAGAACTGAAAAGGATCTTCAGATGGAAGTCCATAAAACTTGCAGTTCTGCTGCATCAGAAAAACTAATTGAGGTTTCAGCTCAAAGTTGTTTGCTCCAATGGCAGGAATGGAGATGCTTCTTCCATATAAATTGGAATTAGGTGCAGTAAAGTCACCAAGCATCTTCCTTACATTATTATTATTATTTTCGGCTGTCATCTCCTCTTCCTGTTCGAAAATTTCTGAAAGGTTATCTCTGGATTCTTGTATTTTAGCTTCTCTGAATTTTCTCTTCAGAGTCCTTTCAGGTTCTGGATCTGCTTCCACAAGAATGTTCTTATCCTTGCTCCTGCTCATATGACAAAGAAGAAGGCACAGAATAATAATAATAATAATGGAGATCCTTTATACCACACTATAGGGATTCCTGTGTGAGTGGAAGAAGAGGGGGAGACAAAGAATGTAATATAATGGAAGAAACACAACTGTGAGGATGGAAGAGAGGTGAGATGAGATGTTAGGATATGAATGAATAAATAGAATGAGATGGGGGAGGGATAATTTTCGAAAATTATTTTGAAAAAGAGTTAGTGATTTTCGAAAATGATTTTTGAAAAATGTTAGTAATTTTCGAAAATTTTTGAAATCACAAATAAAAAATAAAAATAATTAGTTAATTAAAAAGGAATTTTTGAAAAAGAGAGAGGTATTTTCGAAAATTAGAAAGGGAGAATTAGTTAGGTGGTTTTGAAAAAGTTAAGAAACAAACAAAAAGTTAGTTAGTTAGTTGAAACAAATTTTGAAAACCAATTTTGAAAAGGTAGTTAGGAGGTTAGGAAAGATATTTTGAAAAGATATTTTTTTGAAAAAGATAAGATGAGAAGATATTTTTGAAAAGATATGATAGAAATTAGTTTTGAAAAAAGATTTGATCTTAAAAATCTCAATTAATGACTTGATTCACAAGAAATCACAAGATATGATTCTCAAAGTTTGAATCTTTCTTAACAAGCAAGTATCAAACTTCAAATTTTTGAATCAAAACATTAATTGATTATGTTATTTTCGAAAATTTGGTATAAAAAATAAGAAAAAGATTTTTGAAAAATATTTTTGGAATTTTCAAAAATAACTAAGAATTTTGAAAAAGATTTGATTTTTGAAAAAGATTTTGAAAAAGATAAGATTTTCAAATTGAAAATTTGATTTGACTCATAAGAAACAACTTGATTTTTAAAAATTTTTGAAAAAGTCAACTCACATTTTCGAATTTGATGAGAGAAAAAGGGAAAGATATTTTTTTTGATTTTTGAAATTTTTATGAAAAACATGAAAATTATGCAATGCATGAAATTTTTAGATCAAAACAATGAATGCATGCAAGAATGCTATGAATGTCAAGATGAACACCAAGAACACTATGAATGTCAAGATGAACATCATAGACACAATTTTGAAAAATTTTTAATGCAAAGAAAACATGCAGGACACCAAACTTAGAATTCTTTAATGCTTATGCACTAAGAATTCAAGAATGCATATGATAAACATGAAAAGACACAAAACAAAAAATCATCAAGATCAAACAAGAAGACATACCAAGAACAACTTGAAGATCATGAAGAACACTATGAATGCATGATATTTTCGAAAAAATGCAAGATGCATATGCAAGTGACACCAAACTTATGATATGACTCAAGACTCAAACAAGAAACAGAAAAATATTTTTAATTTTTATGATTTTCTAATTTTTTTGGATTTTTTTTTTGAAAATTATATGAAAAAGAAAAAATAAGGATTCCAAAATTTTTAATATGAATTCCAGGAATCTTGCCATGTTAGTCTAAAGCTTCAGTCCACGAATTAGACATGGCTCACTAGCCAGCCAAGCTTTCAATGAAAGCTCCGGTCCAAAACACTAGACATGGCCAATGGCCAGCCAAGCTTCAGCAGATATGGATACTTTTCATGTATAGAGCAACTAAGTGTGTGAAAATCTCTTCATTTGTGATGGTAAGTTGAAACCCCAGTCCAAAAGATTAGACATGGCTTACAGCCAGCCAGGATTCAACAAATCATCCTGAAACACTAGAATTCATTCTTAAAAATTTTGAATCAAATTTTTGAAAATAAAATAAAAAGAAAATTACCTAATCTGAGCAACTAGATGAACCGTCAGTTGTCCAAACTCGAACAATCCCCGGCAACGGCGCCAAAAACTTGGTGCTGTTGCCGGATCAAACTTGGCACTGATGTTACCGGACCAAAAGCTTGCCGAAAACTCAAACAATCCCCGGCAACGGCGCCAAAAACTTGGTGCACGAAATTGTGACGTCCAGGCGCAAACTATTCCTGGCACGTGAGCAACTTGGTACGCGTAATCGTGATTACACATTCATAATTTGTCACAACTTCGATACAACTAACCAGCAAGTGCACTGGGTCGTCCAAGTAATACCTTACGTGAGTAAGGGTCGAATCCCACGGAGATTGTTGGTATGAAGCAAGCTATGGTCACCTTGCAAATCTCAGTTAGGCAGATATAAATTGATAATGGTGTTTTCGAATATTATATAATAGAATAGGGATAGAGATACTTATGTAAATCATTGGTAGGAATTTCAGATAAGCGAATGGAGATGCTTTTCGTTCCTCTGAACCTCTGCTTTCCTGCTATCTTCATCCAATCAGTCTCATTCCTTTCCATGGCTGGCTTTATGTGATACATCACCACTGTCAATGGCTACTTTCGGTCATCTCACGGGAAAATGATCCAATGCCCTGTCACGGCACGGCTAATCGTCTGGAGGCATCACCCTTGTCAATGGCTTCATCTTATCCTCTCAGTGAATAATATGCTCACGCACCCTGTCACGGCACGGCTATTCATCTGTCGGTTCTCGATCATGCTGGAATAGGATTTACTATCCTTTTGCGTCTGTCACTAACGCCCTGCAATCGCGAGTTCGGAGCTCGTCACAGTCATTCAATCATTGAATCCTACTCGGAATACCACAGACAAGGTTTAGACCTTCGGGATTCTCTTGAATGCCGCCATCATTCTAGCTTACGCCACGAAGATTCTGGTTAAGAGATCTAAGAGATACTCATTCTAGCTTATTTCATGTAGAACAGAAGTGTTTGTCAGGCACGCGTTCATAAAGGAGAAGGATGATGAGCGTCACACATAATCATCTCCTTCGTCACGTTCTTGGGTGCGAATGGATATCTTAGAAGTGAAATAAGATGAATTGAATAGAAAACAGTAGTACTTTGCATTAATCTTTGAGGAACAGCAGAGCTCCACACCTTAATCTTTGGAGTGTAGAAACTCTACCGTATGAAAATACATAAGTGAAGGTTCAGGCATGGCCGAGATGGCCAGCCCCCTAAAACGTGATCAATAGTCTCCTAAGATGAACAATGGATTAAAACTGAGACCAAAGATGTCAAAAAGACTAGTAAAAGGTCCTATTTATAATAAACTAGTCACTAGGGTTTACATGAGTAAGTAATTGATGCATAAATCCACTTCCTGGGCCCACTTGGTGTGTGTTTGGGCTGAGCCTGAGTGTTGCACGTGTAGAGGTCCTTCTTGGAGTTGAACGCCAGTATTTGTGCCAGTTTGGGCGTTCAGCTCTGGTTTTGGCTCCTTTTCTGGCGCTGGACGCCAGATTTGGGTAGAAAGCTGGCGTTGAACGCCGGTTTATGTCGTCTATTCTTGGCCAAAGTATGAACTATTATACATTGCTGGAAAGCCCTGGATGTGTACTTTCCAACGCAATTGGAAGCGCGCCATTTCGAGTTCTTTAGCTCCAGAAAATCCACTTTGAGTGCAGGGAGGTCAGAATCCTACAGCATCAGCAGTCCTTTTTCAACCTCTGAATCTGATTTCTGCTCAAGTCCCTCAATTTCAGCCAGAAAATACCTGAAATCACAGAAAAACACACAAACTCATAGTAAAGTCCAGAAATGTGAATTTAACATAAAAACTAATGAAAACATCCCAAAAAGTGACTAGATCCTACTAAAAACATACTAAAAACAATGCCAAAAAGCGTATAAATTATCCGCTCATCAAATGAGATGCCTCAGAATTTTATTCTGGAAGTAGAATTATTTGATCTATGGGGCATTGATTTCATGGGACCCTTTCCCCTTCCTATTCTTTCAGATATATTTTGGTGGCAGTGGAGTACGTCTCAAAGTGGGTGGAAGCTATAGCCACAACCACTTGTGATGCACAAATTGTCCTTCAATTCCTTAAGAAGCATATTTTCACTAGATATGGAGTTCCCAAGGGTCTTATGAGTGGCGGTGGTAGCCATTTTTGTAACAAACAAATAGAGAAACTCCTCCATAAATATGGAGTCATTCATAAAGCAGCCACGCCATATCACCCCCAGACTAATGGACAGGCAGAATTGGCTAATAGGGAATTGAAGAATATCTTGGAGAAGACAGTAGGAAGTACAAGAAAAGATTGGGCTCAGAAGCTGGAGGATGCACTCTGGGCATACAGGACAGCTTTCAAGACCCCCATTGGGAAGTCCCCCTATCAACTATTATATGGAAAATCTTGTCACCTCCCTGTGGAGCTTGAACACAAAGCCTTTTGGGCTACTAAACTCCTGAATCTCGATTATCAAGTAGCAGGAGAGAAGAGGTTGCTACAACTAAATGAGTTAGATGAATTTAGGTTAGAAGCCTATGAAAATGCTAAGATATATAAGGAAAAAGCCAAGAGATGGCATGACAGGAAGATTTTGAAGAAAGAATTCAAACTAGGACAGTAAGTACTCCTGTACAACTCACAGCTTAAGATTTTCCCTGGCAAGCTTAAGTCCAAATGGACTGGTCCATATTTGGTGACCAAGGTTTTTCCCTATGGAAACTTGGAACTGTTGGATGAAGCAACAAAAAGCCAATTCACAGCAAATGGTCACAGAGCAAAGCTGTACTTAGGAGGACAATGGGACAAGGAATAAGAAGTTCAGAACTTGAGCTAAGCAAGAATGAAGGATGTCAAGCTAATGACAATAAAGAAGCGTTTGTTGGGAGGCAACCCAACCTAAGGTAGTTTTCTTTTCATAGCTATTCCAATAAAAATGTTGAATAATTAAGTATGTATTGCAATGAGCTAAGTTTGGTGTTGCACACCAAAATAATTTAAGGGAGAATGAAGGATTTTAAGTTTGGTGTTCCACCAAAATCTCATTTAAAAGCATACTCTCACCTCCTGGATAATGCTAGCTCCAAGTAATCAGAAAAATTATTCAACCATTTAATTGCCTTTGAGTTTTGGTTCTATACCCTTTAGCAAGACCAAAAGAATTCATAAGTGAACAACCTGTTGCATTAGAGACAGTAGTAAGGAATTAAGTTTGGTGTTCCCACACCAAATTAAATCCAAAAGCCACACTCAATTCATGCATACTAACCAGTCACCTAAGGGCTTGAGAAGCAAGCAACTTTTGAGAATTGTGCAGGGAACTAACCACCATTTGAAGACATTATGCATCATAACTAAAAAGGAGCACAACAGAAGAAAGGACAAAAGAACTACAAACCAATAGGTTGTATCCATACTTAACTCTTGCTGTTGAGAAATGCTTTGATTTATGTCTTGCTAAAGTGTTCATCTAGTACAAGTGGAATCACTTTGTGAAATAAGTAAGCTAGTCTAGGTATGTGCTTGTGTGTTTACTTTCACTTAACTAAATGTATGCTTTGTCCCCAGCATCTTTAATTCAATAAAAGAAATGTTTGGAATATGAAGTAAGATAGTTCCTTGTTAGCTGGAAGTACAATAATAGTAAGTGGTGGTATGTATGTGTGATTGTGTGGTAGCTCACTTATAGTAAATAACAGGAATAGATTGTCTTCTTTCTAAGTGTAAACTAGCTCACTGTCTATGAATCTCAAAAATAAAAAGTCCTTGGTTGAAAAGAAAAAAATAAGTAGAATGAGAAAAGCCAAAAGTGGCAGTAAAGAAAACAAAAGAAGAAAACAGAATAAAGCTAAACACCAATAGCTTGAACCTTAGAATATATGCCTGTGGTGTCTTTGTACTAGGATCTGCTTGGATTATTAAGTTCTTTGGAGTGCATCAACACTTGGTAACTTGGGTTAACTAACCCGGGATTATCAACTGAAAATCCACTATCAAGAGCAACCTAGCTACAAGACATTTAGTAACCCAAAGAGGTGCTGGGCATCAATGTTCTAAGAGAAATGTAAGCCAAGTGTTTATAGTGAATAATGTGTTGAGCACAAATAAAAAAAAAAGGGAATTGCTGCACACATGACACTGAGCTGAATGTTACCGAAAAGGAAAATAAAGAGAAACAAACATCAAGGACAAATAAATAATGAGAGGTCATAGCAGTGTGTTAAGTGATGCTTGGAGGAGACTTTCTATGCCTAGATGTCAATAAGAAGTGAGTATTTACATATCAGCATAAAACCCCATGAGCTACCAATAATACTACACTAGCATGAACATTTACTTCCTTTTCATTCTTTCTTCTTAATAATTCTTTTCTTGCTTGGGGACAAGCAAGCTTTAAGTTTGGTGTTGTGATGACAAGTCATCTTAGCCTAGTTTCACTAGCCTTTTTCCTTTGTTTTCAATAGGTTTTATGCACTTTCTTGAGCCATAAGTAAGCCATTTGGGTAGAATTTCATGTTTTCCTTAGATTCAATCAACCATGGATAAATTGATGTATTTTCATGAGTTTTTATGCCATAATCACTTGAATTTCAAGAAGAAGAAGAACTCTCATGATTATAGCATAGCTTTGATGCAATTGTTGATTGATGATAGGTGGAAAGAGGCTTGAAAGAAGGTTGAAGAAAAGGGGACAGCAAGGGGCAAGAAAAAAGGACTCACGTTTGAGCTAAAGTTTGCCTCAAACTTGAACTCAAACGTGAGGAAGATTGCATTTTCACCCTGGAGGCACACCAAGTTTGCGCCAACGTTTGCCTCAAACTTGAGGTCAAACCTTGGCTTGAAGATTCTTCACCCATGAGAAGCAACGTTTGCGCCAACGTTTGCCTCAAACTTGAGGTCAAACGTTGGCGCCACAAGAACAAGCAAAAGCACCCCTGGAGCTTGGCAACGTTTGCACCAATGTTTGCCTTAAACTTGAGGTCAAACATTGGTGCCATATTAGCAAGGAAGAGCACTCTGTTTAATGCCTTGGAAAAGCCAACGTTTGCGCCAACGTTTGCCTTAAACGTTGGGCCAAACGTTGGCCAAAAGAAATGCATGGGAGGAGCCACGTTTAAGCTCACGTTTGACCTCAAACGTTGAGCCAAATGTGGATGGCAGCAAATGGGGTTCTGCATGATGTTTAGTACGAAGACGTTTGAGTCAACATTTGCCTCAAACGTTGACTCAAACGTGAATGGTTCATGGCCCGGTTCACAAGTGGGTTTCTTCCCAACACCAAGAGCAATCAACAGAGGCTATTATCAACCCAATTCCATCGAGACCAAAGGCCCAATTGAAGGCTTGAAGATCATTAGAAGAGAGTGTATAAATAGCTAAGAATTTATGTTTTTCGGGGAGCTTTCCTTTTTAGAATTTTTGACTACTTACAGTAGAGAGCTCATCTTTACATTCTTGAGTTGTTGCTTTTAGAATTGGAGAGTTCCTGGGAAGGAGAATTGAATTCTCTTCCCCTGGGTTGTTTTTGCTTTCTTCTCTATACACTTTTTTTAAATCTTGGGGGTTGGAAAATTCAAGGAATTCTGTTTCAATCTCACCCTGAGATCTCTCTGTTTGATTTACTGGACTTTTTGAGAAAGCAATATTTGAATTCCTTTCTTCTACTGCTTGATATTTACTTTTCTTGCAATTGAATTCTAAATTTGGATCTAGGAAGGCATTGAGATCTAGACTTGGTTATCTAGTCTCTTGGGTCCTGAGATCTGGAGTTATCATTTTATTTTCTCAGTTGAATGCTTTTCAAGTTCATTTACATTTCTATTTTAGATCCGGTTCAATTCAAGTCATCTTCTACTCTTCTATGTGTTGAGATTTATTGTTCTTTTGTTTAATTCTTGCAATCCCACATCCCTGACCCATTTACAATTCAAGCCATTTACATTTCTTGCACTCTAAGATTCTGCAATTTACATTTCTTGCATTCTAAGTCTCTGCCATTTAATTTCTTGCTCTTTAAGATTCAGCACTTTTATTTGCTTTTCTCTTTAATTTACTGCAAATTCCCCTTCCCCCTTTACAATTCATGCAATTTAGTTTCTGCAAATTACAAACCACTCAACCAATACTTGATTCGCTTGACTAAATCAACCACTAAACAAAAATTGCTCAATCCTTCAATCCCTGTGGGATCGACCTCACTCATGTGAGTTATTATTACTTGATGCGACCCGGTACACTTGCCGGTTAGATTTGTGTGTTTGGAATTCGTTTTTCAAAAACACATCATCAATGCTCAGCCCAAGCACACACCAAGTGGGCCCTAGAAGTGGATTTCTGCATCATTTACTCATTTCTGTAAACCCTAGTAACTAGTCTGATATAAATAGGACCTTTTACTATTGTATTAGACATCTTTGATCAGTTTTATGCTATCTTAGACCTTTATGAGCGCTGGCCACTCGGCCATGCCTGGACCTTGTTCTTATGTATTTTCAACGGTAGAGTTTCTACACACCATAGATTAAGGTGTGGAGCTCTGCTGTTCCTCATGAATTAATACAAAGTACTATTGTTTTTCTATTCAATTCAAGCTTATTCCGATTCTAAGATATTCATTCGCACTTCAATATGAATGTGATGATCATGAAAGTCATCATCATTCCCAACCTATGAACGCGTTCCTGACAACCACTTCCATTCTACCTTAGATTGAATGAATATCTCTGGATTCCTTAATCAGAGTCTTCGTGGTATAAGTTAGAATCCATGGACGGCCATTCTTGAGATCCGGAAAGTCTAAACCTTGTCTGTGGTATTTCGAGTAGGATCTGGGAAGGGATGGCTGCGACGAGCTTCAAACTCGCGAGTGCTGGGCGTAGTGACAGACGCAAAAGGATCAATGGATCCTATTCCAGTATGATCGAGAACCGACAGATGATTAGCCATGCAGTGACAGCGCATTGGACCATTTTCACTGAGAGGACATGATGTAGCCATTGACAACGGTGACGCCTAACATACAGCTTGCCATAGAAAGGAGTATGAATGATTGGATGAAGACAATAGGAAAGCAGAGGTTCAGGAGGAACAAGCATCTTCATATGCTTATCTGAAACTCTCACCAATGAATTACATAAGTACTTCTATCTTTAATTTACGTTTTATTTATATTTTAATTATATTTTAATTATCAAATATCCATAACCATATGAATCTTCCTGACTGAGATTTGCAAGATGACCATAGCTTGCTTCAAGCCGACAATCTCCGTGGGATCGACCCTTACTCACGTAAGGTTTATTACTTGGACGACCCAGTGCACTTGCTGGTTAGTTGTGCGAAGTTGTGACAAAGAACTAAGATTATGAACATGCGTACCAAGTTTTTAGCGCCGTTACCAAGGAATGAACCGTCACGATTTCTGCGCACCAAGTTTTTGGCGCCGTTGCCGGGGATTGTTCGAGTTTGGACAACTGACGGTTCATCTTGTTGCTCAGATTAGGTAATTTTATTTTAATTTTAAGCTTTTTGCTTTTTTTAATTTTATTTTCAAAAAATAAAACAAAAAAAAATTTAATAAAAGCATAAAACCAAAAATAATTTTGTGTTTCTTGTTTGAATCTTGTGTCAATTTTTAAGTTTGGTGTCAATTGCATGTTTTTATAATTTTCTTGCATTTTTTGAAAATTCATCATGCATTCTTCATGATCTTCAAGTTGTTCTTGATGAATCCTCTTGTTTGATCTTCATGTTTTCTTGTTTTGCATCTTTTCTTGTTTTCCATATGCAATTTTAATTTGTTAGTGTCTAATTATTAAAAATTTCTAAGCTTGGTGTCTTGCATGTTTTTCTTTTCTTAAAAATTTTCAAAAATAAGTTCTTGGTGTTCATATTGACATTCAAAGTGTTCTTGGTATTCATCTTGACATTCATAGTGTTCTTGCATGCATTGTGTGTTTTGATTCATAATTTTTATGTCTTGTGTCTTTTTTGTGTTTTTCTCTTTCTTCATTAAAAATTCAAATATCAAAAAAATATCTTTCTCTTATTTCACTCATAATTTTCGAAAATTTTAGTTGACTTTTTCAAAAATTTTTAAAATTTAGTTGTTTCTTATGAGTCAAATCAAATTTTCAATTTAAAAATTCTATCTTTTTTCAAATCTTTTTCAAAAATCAAATCTTTTTCATTTTTCTTTTATGATTTTCGAAAATTTCAAATTGATTTTCAACATCTTTTTCTTATTTTTATTTTCGAAATTAATGCTAACAATTAATGTGATTGATTCAAAATTTTTAAGTTTGTTACTTGCCTAGTAAGAAAGGTGCAATCTTTAAACTCTAGAATAATACCTTTTTAGTTTCTTGTTAGTCAAGTAATCAACTTTGATTTCAAAAATCAAATCTTTTTAAATTTTTTTTTCAAATCTTTTTCAAAATAAATGGCAATCACATCTTTTTCAAAATCAATTTCAAAATCTTTTCCAACTTCTTTTCTAACTTCTTATCTTTTCAAAAATTGATTTTCAAATCTTTTTCAGTTAACTACTTGACTTTTTGTTTGATTTTAAAAGTTTACTATTTCAATCATATCTTTTTCAAAACTACCTAACTAATTCTATCTCTAATTTTCGAAAATCCCTTCCCTCGTTTTCAAAATTCCTTTTTAAATTAACTAATTGTTTTTAATTTAATTTAATTAGATTCAATTTTCCTTTCTTAATTTTCGAACTTTAATTTTTATTTTTTATTTTAAATTCAATTTAAAAACAAAAATACTTTTATTTTAATTTATTTAAATTTCGAATTTCTCTTCTCCTCATCTCTTTCTAATTATTTATTCATCTACTAACACCCCTCTTTCACCCAAGAATTCGAACTCAATCCTCTCCCTTGTGTTTGGATTCTTATCTTTTCCTTACACAAGGAATCTCTATACTATGACATAGAGGATTCCTCTTCTTTTCTGTTTTCATCTTTTTCATATGAGCAGGAACAAGGATAAGAACATTCTTGTTGAAGCTGACCCTGAACCTGAAAGGACTCTGAAGAGGAAGCTAAGGGAAGCTAAAGCACAACTCTCTGGAGAAAATCTAACAGAAATTTTCGAAAAAGAAGGAGACATGGCCGAAAATAATAACAATGCAAAGAAGATACTTGGTGACTTTACTGCACCTAATTCCAATTTACATGGAAGAAACATCTCAATCCCTGCCATTGGAGCAAATAATTTTGAGCTGAAGCCTCAATTAGTTTCTCTGATGCAATAGAATTGCAAGTTTTATGGACTTCCATCCGAAGATCTCTTTCAGTTCTTAACTGAATTCTTGCAGATCTGTGATACTGTTAAGACCAATGGGGTTGATTCCAAGGTATACAGGCTTATGCTTTTCCCATTTGCTGTAAGAGACAGAGCTAGAATATGGTTGGACTCTCAACCTAAAGACAGCCTGAACTCTTGGGATAAGCTGATCACGGCTTTCTTAGCCAAGTTCTTTCCTCCTCAAAAGCTTCGCAAGCTTAGAGTGGATGTTCAAACCTTCAGAAAGAAGGAAGGTGAATCCCTCTATGAAGCTTGGGAGAGATACAAGGAATTGACCAAAAAGTGTCCTTCTGACATGCTTTCAGAATGGACCATCCTGGACATATTCTATGATGGTCTGTCTGAATTATCAAAGATGTCATTGGACCATTCTGTAGGTGGATTCATTCACCTAAAGAAAACGCCTGCAGAAGCTCAAGAGCTCATTGACATGGTTGCAAATAACCAGTTTATGTACACTTCTGAAAGGAATCCTGTGAGTAATGGGACGCCTCAGAGGAAGGGAGTTCTTGAAATTGATACTCTGAATGCCATACTGGCTCAGAATAAAATATTGACTCAGCAAGTCAATATGATCTCTCAGAGTCTGAATGGATTGAAGGAATCATCCAACAGTACTAAAGAGGCATCTTCTGAAGAGGAAGCTTATGATCCTGAGAACCCTGCAATAGCAGAGGTGAATTACATGGGTGAACCCTATGGAAACACCTACAATCCCTCATGGAGAAATCATCCAAATTTCTCATGGAAGGATCAACAAAAGCCTCAACAAGGCTTTAATAATGGTGGAAGAAACAGGTTTAGCAATAGCAAGCATTTTCCATCATCCACTTAGCAACAGACAGAGAATTCTGAGCAGAATCCATCTAGCTTAGCAAATATAGTCTCTGATCTATCTAAGGCCACTGTAAGTTTCATGAATGAAACAAGGTCCTCCATTAGAAATTTAAAGGCACAAGTGGGCCAGCTGAGTAAAAGAGTCATTGAAACTCCTCCTAGTACTCTCCCAAGCAATACAGAAGAAAATCCAAAGAGAGAGTGCAAGGCCATTGATTTAACCATCATGGCCGAACCCACAAGGGAGGAGGAGGATGTGAATCCTAGTGAGGAAGACCTCTTGGGACGTCCAGTGACCAATAAGGAGTTTCCCTTCGAGGAACCAAAGGAATCTGAGGCTCAATTAGAGACCATAGAGATTCCATTGAACCTCCTTCTGCCCTTCATGAGCTCTGATGAGTATTCGTCCTCTGAAGAGGATGAAGAAATTACTGAAGAGCAAGTTGCTAAGTACCTTGGTGCAATCATGAAGCTGAATGCCAAATTATTTGGTAATGAGACTTGGGAAGATGAACCTCCCTTGCTCATCAATGAACTGAATGCATTAGATAGGCAGAAATTACCTCAAAAGAAACAGGATCCTGGCAAATTCTTAATACCATGTACCATAGGCACCATGACCTTTGAGAAGGCTCTGTGTGACCTGGGGTCAGGAATAAACTTAATGCCACTCTCTGTAATGGAGAAACTTGGGATCTTTGAGGTGCAAGCTGCCAGAATCTCATTAGAGATGGCAAACAACTCAAGAAAATAGGCTTATGGACAAGTAGAGGAGGTGTTAGTAAAGGTTGAAGGCCTTTACATCTCTGCTGATTTCATAATCCTAGACACTGGGAAGGAAGAGGATGAATCCATCATCCTTGGAAGACCCTTCCTAGCCACAGCAAGAGCTGTGATTGATGTGGACAGAGGGGAACTAGTCCTTCAACTAAATGAGGACAACCTTGTGTTTAAAACTCAAGGATCTCCTTCTGTAACCATGGAAAGGAAGCATGAAAAGCTTCTCTCACTGCAGAGTCAACCAAAGCCCCCACAGTCAAACTCGAAGTTTGGTGTTAGGAGGCCACAACCAAACTCTAAGTTTGGTGTTGAACCCCCACAGTCAAACTCTAAGTTTGGTGTTGGAAGGTCCCAACAATGCTCTGAACATCTGTGAGGCTGCATGACAGCTCACTGTCAAGCTATTGACGTTAAAGAAGCGCTTATTGGGAGGTAACCCAATGTTATTTAATTATATCTATTTTATTTTCCTTGTGTTATTTTGTGTTTTATTAGGTTGATGATCATGTGGAGTCACAAAAACTACTGAAAAATAAAAAACAGAATGAAAAATAGCATTAAAAATAGCACACTCTGGAGGAGAGTAGTCTGGCATTTAAACGCCAGAAACAAGCATCTGTCTAGCATTTAACGCCAGAAACAAGCACCAAGCTGGCTTTTAATGCCAAAAACAAGCATCTGCCTGGCGTTAAACGCCAGAAACAGGCTACATTTGGGCGTTTAACGCCAGAAACAAGCAGCAATCTGGCGTTAAACGCCAGGATTGCACAGCAAGGGCGTTTTACACGCCTAATTGGAGCAGGGATGTTAAGTCCTTCACCCCACAGGATCCCCACATCTTCTTCTCTCCTCTTCACACCTTTTCATAACTCTCTTCCCTAAATACCATTCACCAATCACCTCAATCACTCTTTCTTATCACCTCTTCACCACTTACATCCATCCTCTCTTCTCCATAAACCCCACCTACCTCCAAAATTCAAACTCTTTTCCCTCCCAAACCTAACCCTAATGGCCGAACCCTAAATCCCATCCCACCCCTATATAAACCCCTCTTTCCTTCTTCATTTTCACACAACACAACCCTCTCTTCTTACCCTTGGCTGAATACACCTTCTCCCTCCATCTCCTCCATTCTTTTTCTTCTTTTCCGTCTTTCTTTCTTCTTTTGCTCGGGGACGAGTAAACATTTTAAGTTTGGTGTGGTAAAAGCATAGCTTTTTGTTTTTCCATAACCATTTATGGCACCTAAGGCCAGAGAAACCTCTAGAAAGAGGAAAGGGAAGGCAATTGCTTCCACCTCTGAGTCATGAGAGATGGAGAGATTCATCTCAAAGGTCCATCAAGACCACTTCTATGAAGTTGTGGCTAAGAAGAAAGTGATCCCTGAGGTTCCTTTCAAGCTCAAAAAGAATGAGTATCCGAAGATCCGACATGAGATCCGAAGAAGAGGTTGGGAAGTTCTCACCAACCCCATTCAACAAGTCGGGATCTTAATTGTCCAAGAGTTCTATGCAAACGCATGGATCACTAGGAACCATAATCAAAGTGTGAACCCGAATCCAAAGCATTGGCTCACCATGGTTCGGGGGAAATACTTAGACTTCAGTTCGGAAAATGTAAGGCTAGCGTTCAACTTGCCAATGATGGAAGAGAACGCACGCCCCTACACAAGAAGGGTCAATTTTGATCAAAGGTTAGACCAAGTCCTCATAGACATATGTGAGGAAGGATCTCAATGGAAAATTGACTCAAGAGGCAAGCCGGTTCAATTAAGAAGGCATGACCTCAAACTAGTGGCTAGGGGATGGCTAGAGGTCATTCAACCCTCAATCATTCCTACTAGTAACCGGTCTAAAGTTACTATAGACCGGACCATCATGATCCATAGTATCATGATTGGAGAGGAGGTGGAAGTTCATGAGATTATACCTCAAGAACTTTGCAAGGTGGCTGACAAGTCCTCCACTTGGGCAAGGTTATCCTTTCCTCACCTCATATGCCACCTCTGCAATTCGGCTGGAATTGACATAGAAGGAGACATCCTCATTGAAGAGGCCAAGCCCATCACTAAGAAAAGGATGGAGCAAATAAGAGATCATGGACCTCAACAAGAACATGAGGAAATTCCCCACCAAGAAATCCCTGAGATGCCTCAAGGGATGCACCTTCCTCCACAAAACTATTGGGAGCAAATCAACACCTCCCTAGGAGAATTAAGTTCCAACATGGGACAACTAAGGGTGGAGCATCAAGAGCACTCCATCATCCTTCATGAGTTTAGAAAAGATCAAAGAGCTATGAGGGAGGAGTAACAAAGGCAATTAAGAGACATAGAGGAGCTCAAAAGCACCATTGGTTCTTCAAGAAGAGGAACATGCCACCCTCACTAAGGTGGACTCATTCCTTAATCTCCTTGTCTATTTATTTTACTGTTTTTCGTTTATCATACTTTATGTTTATTTATGTTTGTGTCTTATTACATGATCACTAGTGTTTAAGCGTCTATGTCTTAAAGCTATGAATATCCTATGAATCCATCACCTTTCTTAAATGAAAAATTCTTTAAGTACAAAAGAACAAGAAGTACATGGTTTCGAATTCATCCTTGAAACTAGTTTAGTTATTTTGATGTGGTGACAATACTTTTTGTTTTCTGAATGAATGCTTGAACAGTGCATATGTCTTTTGAAATTGTTGTTTATGAATGTTAAATATGTTGGATCTTGAAAGAATGATGAAAAAGGAGACATGTTATTTGATAATCTGAAAAATCATAAAAATGATTCTTGAAGCAAGAAAAAGCAGTGAATACAAAAGCTTGCAGAAAAAAAAAAGAGAAAAAAGAAAATGGCGAAAAAAAAGAAGAGAAAAATAAAAAGAAAAAGCAAGCAGAAAAATCCAATAGCACTTAAAACCAAAAAGAAAGGGTAAAAAGGATCCAAGGCTTTGAGCATCAGTGGATAGGAGGGCCTAAAGGAATAAAATCCTGGCCTAAGCGGTTAAACCAAGCTATCCCTAACCATGTGCTTGTGGTGTGAAGGTGTCAAGTGAAAACTTGAGACTGAGCGGTTAAGGTCGAGGTCCAAAGCAAAAAGAAGAGTGTGCTTAAGAACCTTGGACACCTCTAATTGGGGACTCTAGCAAAGCTGAGTCACAATCTGAAAAGGGTCACCCAGTTATGTGTCTGTGGCATTTATATATCCGGTGGTAATACTGGAAAACAAAGTGCTTAGGACCACGGCCAAGACTCATAAACTAGTTGTGTTCAAGAATCAACATACTGAACTAGAAGAATCAATAACACTATCTGAATTCTAAGTTCCTATAGATGCCAATCATTCGGAACTTCAAAGGATAAAGTGAGATGCCAAAACTATTCAAGAGGCAAAAAGCTACAAGTCCCGCTCATCTGATTAGAGCTAAGTTTCATTGATATGTTAGAATTCATAGTATATTCTCTTCTTTTTATCCTATTTGATTTTCTGTTGCTTGGGGACAAACAACAATTTAAGTTTGGTGTTTTGATGAGCGGATAATTTATACGCTTTTTGGCATTATTTTTACATAGTTTTTAGTATAATTTAGTTAGTTTTTAGTATATTTTTATTAGTTTTTAATAAAAAATCACATTTCTGGACTTTACTATGAGTTTGTGTGTTTTTCTGTGATTTCAGGTATTTTCTGACTAAAATTGAGGGACTTGAGCAAAAATCAGATTCAGAGGTTGAAGAAGGACTACAGATGCTGCTGGATTCTGAAAGGGAATTTTCTGGAGCTACAGAACTCCAAATGGCGCGCTCTCAATTTCGTTGCAAAGTAGACATCCAGGGCTTTCCAGAAATATATAATAGTTCATACTTTGCCCGGGTTTAGATGACGCAAACTGGCGTTCAACGCCAATTCTATGTTGCATTCTGGAGTTAAACGCCAGAAACAGGTTGCAAAGTGGAGTTAAACGCCAAAAACAGGTTACAAACTGGCGTTCAACTCCAAGAGAAGCCTCTAAACGTGTAAAGCTCAATGCTCAGCCCAAGTACACACCAAGTGGGCCCCAGAAGTGGATTTTTGCATCATTTACTCATTTCTGTAAACCCTAGTAACTAGTCTGGTATAAATAGGACCTTTTACTATTGTATTAGAAATCTTTGATCAGTTTTATGCTATCTTAGACCTTTATGAGTGCTGGCCACTCGGCCATGCCTGGACCTTGTTCTTATGTATTTTCAACGGTAGAGTTTCTACATACCACAGATTAAGGTGTGGAGCTCTGCTGTTCCTCATGAATTAATACAAAGTACTATTGTTTTTCTATTCAATTCAAGCTTGTTCCGATTCTAAGATATTCATTCGCACTTCAATATGAATGTGATGATCGTGAGAGTCATCATCATTCCCAACCTATGAACGCGTGCCTGACAACCACTTCCGTTCTACCTTAGATTGAATGAATATCTCTGGGATTCCTTAATCAGAGTCTTTGTGGTATAAGTTAGAATCTATGGACGGCCATTCTTGAGATCCGGAAAGTCTAAACCTTGTCTGTGGTATTCCGAATAGGATCTGGGAAGGGATGGATGCGACGAGCTTCAAACTCACGAGTGCTGGGCATAGTGACAGACGCAAAAGGATCAATGGATCCTATCCCAGTATGATCGAGAATCGACAGACGATTAGCCATACAGTGACAGCGCATTGGACCATTTTCACTAAGAGGATAGGATGTAGCCATTGACAACGGTGACACCAAACATACAGCTTGCCATAGAACGGAGTATGAATGATTGGATGAAGACAATAGGAAAGCAGAGGTTCAGGAGGAACAAGCATCTTCATACGCTTATCTGAAACTCTCACCAATGAATTACATAAGTACCTCTATCTTTAATTTACGTTTTATTTATATTTTAATTATATTTTAATTATCAAATATCCATAACCATATGAATCTGCCTGACTGAGATTTGCAAGATGACCATAGCTTGCTTCAAGCCGACAATCTCCGTGGGATCGACCCTTACTCACGTAAGGTTTATTACTTGGATAACCCAGTGCACTTGCCGGTTAGTTGTGCGAAGTTGTGACAAAGAACTAAGATTATGAACGTGTGTACCAAGTTTTTAGCGCCGTTACCAAGGAATGAACCGTCACGATTTCTGCGCACCACTGATCCAAATTCTAAAAATGCAAAAATGAAAACTAAAAGAGAGTTCTCTAATGAAATCAAATTCCTAGCTATTTATACACTTTCCAATTATGGCTTCCAGTACTTGGAGTGGGCTTTTTGGCCTTGCATGAAGTGGATCAAAATGTCACATGGTTGCAGCTCCCAGTGGAGCATTGATGACAAGTCATCTTAGCCTATTTTAACTAGTCTTTTTCTTTTGTTTTCATTAGAATTATGCACTTTCTTGAGCTACAAGCAAGCCAATTAGCTAGATTTTCATGTTTCCTTTGATTTAATCAACCATGTATGAATTCATGCTATTTCATGAGGTTTTATACTATAATTGTCACATATTATGAAAGAATGAATATCTCATGATTTTAAGCATAGCTTTGATGTGTTTGGTTGATTAATGATAGGGGAAGAAAGCTTGGAGAAAGGTTGAAGCAAGAAGGAATAGCTAGGAGTAAAGAGAAGACAATGGAATAAGTGAAATTGAACCAGGAAGCAAAAAGCTGGACCTAAATTTAACCTCAAACTTTTGCACAAACTTTTGGGTGAAAAGTTAGCCCCAACGTTAGCCCCTAACATGGAGGCTAACGTTGGCATGATGAAAATCACTCCCTGGGTACCAAAAGTTTGCGCCAACGTTAGCCCCCTAACTTGGTGGCTAACGTTGGCACATGAAAATCACCCCTGGGCACCAAAAGTTTGCGCCAACGTTAGCCCCCTAACTCTGAGGCTAACGTTGGCATGAAGAAAACCTCCCTGGGCACCAAAAGTTTGCGCCAACGTTAGCCCCCTAACTTGGTGGCTAACGTTGGCACATGAAAATCACAAGGGGAGGAGCAAAAGTTTGTGCCAACGTTAGCCCCCTAACTTGGTGGCTAACGTTGGCACATGAAAATCACAAGGGGAGGAGCAAAAGTTTGCGCCAACGTTAGCCCCTAACTTGGTGGCTAACGTTGGCGCCACAAGTGCACAAGGTAAGGCCAACGTTAGGGCCAAAGTTAGACCCCTAACTTTGGCACCAACGTTGGTATCAGATGGATATAGTTGCTGATATGAAAAGTTTGGGCAAAAGTTAGCCCCCTAACTTTTGCTCAAACTTTTGGTCCAACTTTTGCAAAACTCCAACCCGGTTCAATTGGTTCACTTTGGTTCTTCTCCAAACTTCAAGAGCAATCAACCAAGGCCTCTTTCAACCCAATTCCACCAAGAGCAAAGGCCCAACTCAAGGCTTGAAGATCATTTGAAGAAAGTGTATAAATAGGATAGAATTCAAGTTCTTCGGAGAGCTTTCTTTTGGAATTTTCATAATAGTTTTTGGAGAGCTTTTGATATTGAGTGATCTTTAATTTCTTTGTCTTGGGGAAGGAGAATTCACTTCTCATCCTCTCAGTTTTATTACTTTCAATTTCAATTACAATTGTCTTGGATTTTTGGGTTGGAGAATTGAAGAAATTTTGTTTCAATCTCAACCTTGGATATCACTGCTTTATTTACTGCTTGATTGAATTTCAATTTCTGTTAATTGCTCTTCATCCACTTTCTTTGAATTTCAATTACAATTTCTTGTTGGATCTAGGAAGGCATTGAGATCTAGACTTGGTTTTCTAGTCTTTGGGTCCTGAGATCTAATTTCCCAATTTTACATTTTCTGTTTACTGTTTTCATGTTCATTTACTTTTCTGCTTCAAGATCCAATCTAACCCAAACCTTCTTCTACTTCTCTGTTTGATGCAATTTACTTTTCCTTGTTTAAATTCTGCAAATCCAATCCCCAATTCCCTTTACAATTCCAGCCGTTTACATTTCTTGCACTTTAAGATTCCGCAATTTACTTTTCTTGCATTCTAAGTTTCTGCTATTAAATTTCTTGTTCTTTAAGATTCAGCACTTTAATTCCCTGTTCTCTTTACTTCCATGCAATTTAATTTCTGCAAATCACAAAACACTCAACCAAATCTTGATTCGCTTGACTAAATTAACCACTAAGCTAAAATTGCTCAATCCTTCAATCCCTGTTGGATCGACCTCACTCCCGTGAGTTTTTATTACTTGATACGACCCAGTACACTTGCCGGTTAGATTTGTGTGTTTTGGGAGAAATTTATTTTTCACCAAAATACTCATCAAGTTTTTGGCGCCATTGCCGGGGATTGATTAGATTGACAATGATTAAGTGAGGTGGTGATCTAGATCAAGCACTTTCTCTTTAATTTTGATTAACCCACTAACTGTTTGATTTTTCGCTTAAACTAACTAACACTTCAATCTAGAAGTAGATTGAAGTGTCACTGGTTTTGTGCATTTCTCATGCTCTGCTTGTATGTCAGGTACAAGAAGAACCATACCCAATTTTCATGAACAAGACGAAAGAACTCTCAGGAAGTTAAGAAGAGCTGAAAGAGGGAAAAATAATGTTGGAGAAGAGGAATCAGACGAAGAATTCCAAGAGATGGAGGAACATTCAACCAATCCACCAGGTGGAGCAGACAACAACAATGACAACCCACCCAGAGGAGAGTTTTGGCTTCCTATACCTTTGCAAATCCTAGACATTGTGGGAGCAGCATCTTGGCTCCAAATGTCAATGCTAACAATTTTGAACTCAAGCCACAACTCATCACTCTGGTTCAGAACAATTGCTCTTTTGGTGGAGGACCACTTGAGGACCCACACCAACATTTATCCACTTTCTTGAGGATATGCAACACTGTCAAAACTAATGGAGTGCCTCCTGACAGTTACAAACTGATGCTATTCCCATTTTCTCTCAGGGACAAGGCCACTCAATGGTTGGAATCTTTTCCAAGGGACAGCATTAATAACTGGGATGATTTGGTAACCAAGTTTCTTGCCAAGTTTTACCCACCTCAGAGGATTATAAGGTTGAAGGCTGAGGTACAAACATTTACACAAATGGAGGCTGAACCCATCTATGAGGCATGGGAGAGGTATAAGGCTCTAATTAGGAAATGTCCTCCTGCCATGTTTAATGAGTGGGAGAAGCTGCAGAACTTCTATGAAGGCTTAAAACTGAAATCCCAGGAAGCTTTGGATCATTCAGCTGGAGGTTCCTTGCAACTCATGAAAACTGCAGAAGAGGCTCAAGAACTCATTGATCTGGTTGCCAACAACCAATATTTCTTTGCTCATCAAAGAGGCCGCCAACCATCACAAAGGAGAGGAGTAATGGAACTAGAAGGAGTGGATTCAATCCTGGCTCAAAACAAATTAATGCAGCAGCAAATTCAACAACAATTTGAGCAAATGACCAAGAGGATTGATGGCCTCCAAGTTGCAGCAGTTAACACCAACGAACCATCAGCCACATGGGGGCAAAATGAAGAAATCCAAGAGGAGCAACAGCAGGAACAAGTCCAGTACATGCATTCAAGCCCAAATGAATTCTATGGTGATACCTACAACCCCTCATGGAAAAATCACCCCAACCTCAGATGGGGAGACACTCACAACCAAAACCAACACCCATGGCAGAGGAATTCAAACCAAAACAACCCAAGAAACAACCAAAACTACAACCATCAGCAGACTAACCAAAACACATACAGAAAACCTCAAAACAACTACCCTAATCTCAACCAATACCAATCCAATAACCAACCCACCAACTAAAATGCCTATCATCCACCACCCACATCTCACAACCCATCACAAGCACCACCTGAACCTCAAAGACTCACCAACTTAGAGACCTTGATAGAAAAAATGATGAAACACCAGGAAATAACAAACAAAAACCATGAAGCATCATTAAAGAGCCTAGAGAGGCAGATTGGGCAACTCTCCAAGCAAGTATCTGTTGAGAGATCTTCAAACTCACTGCCCAGTGACACAATCCCAAATCCCAAGGAGGAATGCAAGGCAATACAATTAAGGAGCAGGAGAACATTGATAAGCAACAATGACACTACACAGAAGCAAGCAGAGGGCATCAAAGAACCAACAGAGGATGAGAAGCAAGCAAAGGACGATGAAGCTAAGGAGCAAGTTGTGATGCCAAACAAAAGCACTGAGAAACTTAAAGAGAAGGACAACCAGCCACATAGCTCAAAGAAAGTAATCCAGGGACAGCAGCAAATAGGAAAGAGCATCACACCTCCACTGCCATATCCCCAGAGGTTTAACAAAGAGGTTAAAGACCAGCATTTTCACAAATTCCTTGAGATTTTTAAGAAGCTGGAAATCAATATCCCCTTGGCTGAAGCACTTGAGCAAATGCCTCTGTATGCCAAATTCTTGAAGGAGCTTGTCAACAAGAAAAGAAGCTGGGATGAGAAAGAAACCATAATGATTACTGAGGAATGCAGGGCCTTGATTCAAAAGGGGCTTCCTCCCAAGCTTGAGGACCCAGGGAGCTTCCTGTTGCCTTGCACCATTGGGGAATTGACCATCACTAAAGCAATGTGCGATCTCGGAGCAAGTATTAACTTAATACCATCCTCCTTGGTGAAAAAGCTGCATATAGAGGAGGTCAAACCAGTACAAATGTCTCTGGAGCTGGTAGACAAGTCAATGGTATACCCCAGGGGTGTAATTGAAAATCTTTTGGTCAAGGTGGACAGTTTTATATACCCTGCTGATTTTGTGGTTCTAGAATCAAACGATGATGATGGTGACTCTGTTATACTGGGAAGGCCATTCTTGGCCACTGCTAGAGCTATCATAGACGTAGAGGAAGGGGAATTAACTCTCAGGATGCATGACCAGAGTGTCACTCTGAAAGTATTACCAGAGGCACAATTTAGCAAGGAGAAGAAAGACTATATGAAAAATGACCAGGAAGGTCACAGCAACATCCCAATGCTAAGGATTGTGCAGACTGATGAAGAAACCCAAGAGGATATTAGAGTATTAGCCACTGAAAAGAGAGGCCCCCAAGGAAAGCCTACGGCCAGAAAAGAAAGATCAACAAAAGGAAAGATGAAACGCAGAAACAAAGTAAAAAGGGGTTGGAAGAATAGAAAGATTCCAACAGAGGGGCTTTCCAAAGGTGACAAAGTGCAACTGATATATCAACAGCTGGGGGCAACTCAACAAACCGAGGATTACTACACTGTCAGCAACATACTCTCATTAGAGCATGCTGAAATTGAACACCAGAGAACAAAGAAGAGGATCACGGTCAGAGGAGACAAATTGAGGCCCTACAAGCACCAACCACCATAAAAGAAAGCCTCAATGTCAAGCTAATGACAATAAAAGAGCGCTCCATGGGAGGCAACCCATGCTTTAAGATTCATGTCATTTTAAATTCAATAAGTTATGATCAATTGAGCATGAATTCTTTTCTCTTTTCATGAACATGTCCATTGACTGCGTGCACTATTTTGAAACATATGCTAAGTTTGGTGTGCCTTCAAGCACACTAAACCAATGTTACAAATAATTCCATTTTGCATGTTTGGAGTATCTTGACAAAGCATATGGCCAAACACTAAGTTTGGTGTCCACATAGCTTCATGAAAAGTAGAAACTCATGCATCAATAATCATACAATTGTTGTTTTCCAAAATCTTATAAATGGAAAAATTCTTTTCCGGTAATGAAGGCATTAATTGTGATGTACCCTTTGACAAGAAACAAGTTTGGTGTTCATCAAACCTTGATGCACCGATTTAGGGATACAATTGATCCTTCATGAAAAAAAAAAGGGAGAAAAAGAAAGTATGATGAAAACAATTCTTATGAACATTTAACATTTGAATCTCACTAATTGGAGGAAGATACTCATTTTCTTTATATATGACCAAACATTAAGTTTGGTGTCCTCAAAGGAGAGTGTCACGGTTCAAATGATATAAGAATTGATGGTTCACATAGTATTAATAAAAAGAACACTCTTGCTACGGTTGGATAAAACTAATGTATGTTGTCTTGTTGTGGTGACTAGGAAGTCAAAGAATCTTCAAAGAAAAAGACAAGACAAAGGAAAGCATAGCATGTGGACAAAATCCCATCACATGCCTCGAAAAAGAAATCTGCCACTCCTTGAGAATGATCACGGCAAAGGCAAGGGAAGGAGCAAACTTTGTCTTCATTCATCCTTACATGCATACCTTTGATCTCCATAAGTCTAATTGCATCCCAGCCCTTCATTGCTCATTTAAAAGCATACCACCTTCAAGCCATGCACATGACCAAATCACTCCAACCTTGGAAACTTCACTCCCTTCATCACTCCTCAACATAACAAGCTCTGTGCAACATTTCTCTTACTTTATACTCCAACCATTTAAACTTCTCTTCATCATTTCTTGTCATAGCAAGTTCGGTCTCAATTTCTTTTTGCTCCAAACACACATCAAACTCTCCAACATTCTTCATACTCCTTCTAACCTCACAAGACTCAACCAACCAAGTGATCATGGCCTCCTCCTCAAGAACCAAACGAAGAAAAGGGAAAGATCCCATGGTGGAGGAAGACACACATGAATATGACCAACGAAGATTCAAGTCTTGGTTTCATCAAATGCAAATTCAATGGATGAATGAGAAAAGAATCTATCCTGAAATTCCATTCTTGTTGCCGGATGATGGATGTCAAGAAATGAAGGACAAAATTCGGAAGAGGAGGTGGGAGGAACTTGCATCACCAGCCATCCGAATCAATGCCAATATCATAAGAGAGTTCTATGCAAATGTCCCAAGGCTTGACATGCGTGAGCCCCCAACGTACAAGAGCTATGTGCGGGGGGTGGAAGTAGACTTTAGCCCGGATGCAATCAAGAAAGTCTTGAAACTAAAGTCAGTCCGCTTTAGTGAACCGGGATACCAACAAAGATTGAATGAGAATCAGGATTATGATGAGATTGCGAGAGACATTTGTATGGAGAACTCAGAGTGGGAAGGAGATGACAAGAACAGATATAAGTACCTGAAGAGATGTAACCTCACCCCGGATGCAAAAGGATGGTATGAGTTGATGAAAAGATCAATTCTGGGCACAGTGAACACCTCAGAAGTTAACAGGGAGAGAGCCGTGATGCTGCATTGCATCATTGTGGGAGGAGAGATAAGAGTTCATGACATCCTTGCAAAAGACATTCAAAAGCTGGCTGAGAAGAATTCGGCCGGATCTTGGTTATACTATCCGAGTACCATTTGGAGGTTGTGTGCAAAGGCTAAAGTTCCAATGGAAGAGGAGAATCCAATGTGGTTAAGCCAAGGCATGCCCATAACCATTGAACGAATGATGATGCCCCTTGAAGCACATCAAGGCCGAAGACCACATGGAAGAAGGGAAAGAGAAGAACCAATGGAAGAAGATGAGCCACACATAGAAGAAGAGCCACAAGAGGAGGAGGAACAGCCACACTTTTTCCCACATGGCAATATGGATATGACTCAAATGCAAGAAGCAATAGGAAGATTGTCACAACAGTACACGAGAATCCAAGAAAGGCAAGAGGAATACCATTCTCTGTACATGAAAAACCAACAAGCACAAGAAGAAAGGGAGCTAAGAATAATGAACAAACAAAGTAAATTCGAGTCAAGATTCCTTGTGATGCAAGAAGAACATGCTTTTCAATCTCATGAATCTTTTGGAAAGTTGGAACAAATGCAAGCTGAAAATTTGAGGGCTCTCAAAGAGTTCACAACACTCCAAGATGCAAGGTATGAAGTACAAGCCGATTACAACATCAATAGCCAAATCAAACTGAACTATATTGGAGAACATTTGCACAACATGGATCCGGCTTTCCCAACTTTTGATGAATTCTTCCAAAAGAGAAGTGAGGTAGAGGTAAGCAATGCTATGAGACTTGAAGATAGGGTGGAGGAGGCTATGAATAAGGCTGGCTTTTGGCGAGGTCAACAGGCACCAAACACGGATGGTGGGAACACTAGCAGCCAAGTGTATGAAAGGAGAAAGAAAAGGCATGACAAATGAAAGGTGGACTTGCTCCTTGTTCATCACTACAAAGAAAAAAAAAAAACATGCATTCTATCTGTTCTAAGTGTCTTTGCATCTTTAAGTAGTTCTTTTTAATTAAAAGTCTTTACATTATGTTTGTTTCTTTTAAAATAAGTAGGCTAGTTTATGTGTGTGCTTGTGTGTTTACTTTCACTTGACAAGAAGCATGTGTTGTCCCCTGCATCTTTAAATTCAATAAAAGAAAAGTTTGAATGTGAAGCAAGATGATCTCTGTTAGATAGAAGTAGAATAAAAGTAAGTGGTGGTATGTGTGTGGTTGTATAATAGCTCACATTTAGTGAATAAAGAGCTAGGATATCTCTTTCTAAATAAAGAGTGGCCTACTGTCTATGAATCTCAATTAAATAAAAAAATTCCTTGGTTAGAAAGAAAAACAAAAAGAAGGAAAGAAAAGAGATAGCCAAAAAGTGGCAGAACAAAAGGAAACAAAAAGAAACAAAGCTGGACACCAATAGCTTGAACTTTAAAATATATGCCTGTGATGTCTTTGTACTAGGATCTACTTGGATTAGTAAGCTCTTAGGAGTGCATCAACACTCGGTGACTTGGGTTAACTAATCCGGGATCATCAGCTGATAGTCCACTATCAAGAGCAACCTAACTACAAGGCATTTAGTAACCCAAAGAGGCGCTGGGCATCAATGTTTTAAGAAGGAATGTGAGCCAAGTGTCTATGGTGAATAATGTGTCAAGTATAAAGAAAAGGAAATGAACTTGCTACACATGACACTCAAATACAGCTTATAAAGAAAGTAATAGCCAAGGATAAAGGAATAATGAGAGGTCATAGCAGTATGTTACTTGAAGCTTGAAGGAGACTTTCTAGGCCTAGGAGTTAGTAAGAAGTGAGTATTTACATATCCACACAAAAAAATCCCATGAACTATCAAATAATACTCTGCCAGCATGAACATCCTCTTCCATTTCATTCTTTCTTCTCAATAAATCTTTTCTTGCTTGGGGACAAGCAAGCTTTAAGTTTGGTGTTGTGATGACAAGTCATCTTAGCCTATTTTAACTAGTCTTTTTCTTTTGTTTTCATTAGAATTATGCACTTTCTTGAGCTACAAGCAAGCCAATTAGCTAGATTTTCATGTTTCCTTTGATTTAATCAACCATGTATGAATTCATGCTATTTCATGAGGTTTTATACTATAATTGTCACATATTATGAAAGAATGAATATCTCATGATTTTAAGCATAGATTTGATGTGTTTGGTTGATTAATGATAGGAGAAGAAAGCTTGGAGAAAGGTTGAAGCAAGAAGGAATAGCTAGGAGTAAAGAGAAGACAATGGAATAAGTGAAATTGAACCAGGAAGCAAAAAGCTGGACCTAAAGTTAGCCTCAAACTTTTGCACAAACTTTTGGGTTAAAAGTTAGCCCCAACGTTAGCCTCTAACATGGAGGCTAACGTTGGCATGATGAAAATCACTCCCTGGGTACCAAAAGTTTGCGCCAACGTTAGCCCCCTAACTTGGTGGCTAACGTTGGCACATGAAAATCACCCCTGGGCACCAAAAGTTTGCGCCAACGTTAGCCTCCTAACTTTGAGGCTAACGTTGGCATGAAGAAAACCTCCCTGGGCACCAAAAGTTTGCGCCAACGTTAGCCCCCTAACTTGGTGGCTAACGTTGGCACATGAAAATCACAAGGGGAGGAGCAAAAGTTTGTGCCAACGTTAGCCCCCTAACTTGGTGGCTAACGTTGGCACATGAAAATCACAAGGGGAGGAGCAAAAGTTTACGCCAACGTTAGCCCCTAACTTGGTGGCTAACGTTGGCGCCACAAGTGCACAAGGTAAGGCCAACGTTAGGGCCAAAGTTAGACCCCTAACTTTGGCACCAACGTTGGTATCAGATGGATATAGTTGCTGATATGAAAAGTTTGGGCAAAAGTTAGCCCCCTAACTTTTGCTCAAACTTTTGGTCCAACTTTTGCAAAACTCCAACCCGGTTCAATTGGTTCACTTTGGTTCTTCTCCAAACTTCAAGAGCAATCAACCAAGGCCTCTTTCAACCCAATTCCACCAAGAGCAAAGGCCCAACTCAAGGCTTGAAGATCATTTGAAGAAAGTGTATAAATAGGATAGAATTCAAGTTCTTCGGAGAGCTTTCTTTTGGAATTTTCATAATAGTTTTCGGAGAGCTTTTGATATTGAGTGATCTTTAATTTCTTTATCTTGGGGAAGGAGAATTCACTTCTCTTCCTCTCAGTTTTATTACTTTCAATTTCAATTACAATTGTCTTGGATTTTTGGGTTGGAGAATTGAAGAAATTCTGTTTCAATCTCAACCTTGGATCTCACTGCTTTATTTACTGCTTGATTGAATTTCAATTTCTGTTAATTGCTCTTCATCCACTTTCTTTGAATTTCAATTACAATTTCTTGTTGGATCTAGGAAGGCATTGAGATCTAGACTTGGTTTTCTAGTCTCTGGGTCCTGAGATCTAATTTCCCAATTTTACATTTTCTGTTTACTGTTTTCATGTTCATTTACTTTTCTGCTTCAAGATCCAATCTAACCCAAACCTTCTTCTACTTCTCTGTTTGATGCAATTTACTTTTCCTTGTTTAAATTCTGCAAATCCAATCCCCAATTCCCTTTACAATTCCAGCCGTTTACATTTCTTGCACTTTAAGATTCCGCAATTTACTTTTCTTGCATTCTAAGTTTCTGCTATTTAATTTCTTGTTCTTTAAGATTCAGCACTTTAATTCCCTGTTCTCTTTACTTCCATGCAATTTAATTTCTGCAAATCACAAAACACTCAACCAAATCTTGATTCACTTGACTAAATTAACCACTAAGCTAAAATTGCTCAATCCTTCAATCCCTGTGGGATCGACCTCACTCCCGTGAGTTTTTATTACTTGATACGACCCGGTACACTTGCCGGTTAGATTTGTGTGTTTTGGGAGAAATTTATTTTTCACCAAAATACTCATCAAGCATTGAGTTCTCTAAGTGAACGCAGCGTTCATTCATCCACGCGTGCGCATCCCTGACGCGTGCGTGTCCTTTTGCACGTTTCGCCCATCGACGCGTACGCGTCATGTACACGTACGTGTCCTATCAGTCTTCAGCTCCAAATACGCTTGCGCGCCATGATCACGCATATGCTCCTTCATTAGCGTTAACTTAGTGAGCGCTACATTGGGTTAGTGAGCGCTGCCCACGCGTGTGCGTCCTCTGCGCGTGCGCGTGGGTAGCAAAATATCCATTCCATGCTTCAGCACCAGTCACGCGTGCGCGCGCTTCATCACAGCTGCTCCATCGACGCATGCGCGTCATGCACGCGTGTGCGTCGATTCCAGAACTTTGCCTCTAACTTTGAATCTTGCCCGAAAACGCTGAGTGACTAAATGTAGCGCTCTCTTTGAATACGAGAACCAAACATACCACGCGTACGCGTCATGCACGCGTATGCGTGGATCTTCGAACTTGCTTCCATGACGCGTAAGCGTCCTGCACGTGGGCGCGTCGCTGTTGAGCGTAGCGTTCTTTGTTTGAACGCAACGTTACTCTGCAGTGCTTCTCCTTTTCTTCATTTTCTCACATAAAATCAACTAAACAAGCAATCAAAGTTTCACAAAAATCACAAGAATTTGCATCATTAATAATATTCACTTAATTCTTGCATAAATCTCATAATTTTGAATAAAATAAATGATGTTTGATTGAATCACAATAATCATAAAATTCCATTCCAACCACTTACTTCTTGTGCAAAAAAGTGCATAAAATCTAATAAAAGCAAGTAAAAATGCTAGTAAAACTAGCATGAGATGACTTATCATCACGACACCAAACTTAAACCTTGCTTGTCCCCATCCAAGAAAAGAATTATGCACAAAGGTTCTTTAAATTGGAATGGATTGAAGAATAACTTGTAATGTCCTGTGAGTGAAGTGATTAAGTGATAGTGGGGTGAAATCTAAATTAAATGCTCATGCAAGGGCTCCAGTGCTTACTAGTCCCCACATATTGGAAGTCTTAGATCTTAGAATTTTCATCCAAATAATATCATGGAGATCTCTCTATAGGTAATCACCTTGAAGCAGCTTATGATTTTTGTGTTTTGGCATTAACTCTAAGTGTCATGTCTCAAAGCGGCTTTTTAAATAAGCTTTCAATCAATACTCCTAAACCAGTTAGTTTTAAGGTATTAGGTGTTGTAGCACCCTTATGATTTACTTTCCCAAGCCTCTCTCTTTGACACAATTCTACCACAAGTATTTAACTAGGACAATAGCTCTTTGAGTTCTTATTTCTTCCTTTTCTTTTTTTTCTCCTAGTAATTGATGCTCAGAGCTTTTTTCCATGTTCTTTTGTTTTTCTATTTCTTTTGTTTTCTTTTGTTGCTGTTTCTTGGATCAATAAATGTTTGAGAATCTCCACAATACTTCGTTGAACTCTATGTCCTGCCTATGAGCTCCCATGCAAGTTTTCATAAACATGCAACCTCAATACACCATCATACAACTAGAACCACCACTTCTCTTAATCTTTTTGCTTGCCTCAAATCTTTTTAATTCCTCAATCCTTCTTTTCAAAGAACTGTCCTTTGATGCCTTTTTGAAATATTGAGTGCAAGCAAGTTTACAAGAGTATAGTGTTGTGAATTATCAAGTATCTCGGTTATTAAATTATAGAGAAGCTATACTAGGCAGACAGACAGGGGTACAATATCACTTCCAATCATAGCAGTGTTTAATACGAAATAATCACTTAACAATACAACCTTTTAGAGTTTACTTGCTTTACTCCTTATTATCACATTCCTCTTTATCTCCTTGGTTGATGATGTTTAATCCTTCCGAAGATTTGGATGATCCTCTGCAATGATATTGGAAGTTGCTTGTTCCCCAAGCACTTGAAACATGGTTAGCATGCATGTATGTTTGTGGACTTCTGAACTTAGATTGGTGTGTGAACACCAAACTTAGTTACTTGCCTTATGCAGCAGTTTGTACATATGCAGAAAACCTCATGTGCTTTGATTGAAAAAACATATTATAACTAGAAAAACAAGCTATGAACTAGAGAGCAGACTATGAACTAAAAACTAAACAATCGTTAAGTATTTTCTCTGATTGTTTGGAGCTGATAACTAGTCATGCTGAGGGTGCAATGTATTAAAAAAAATATTTGGTGGAACACCAAACTTAGCAGCTAACATTCACCCTTGAGTTACTTTGGTGTGCAATACCAAACTTAGCTCCTTGCAATACAGTTATCCTACTTAACTTTATTATTGAAACAGTAAAGGAAAAGGGAGTTACCTCCGGTTGGGTTGCCTCCCAACAAGCGCTCTTTTATCGTCACTAGCTTGAAGGTTGTTCCTCATTAGGGAGGGTGATGAACATACTGCCTCAACCCTTCCCCTCTCACTGTAAGCTTTCCTCCAGTACCATTCTTGATGATTTCCACATGTTCAACTGAAAGGATCTTATTCACTGTGTAGTATCCAGAGAAATGTGGGGATGTTTCTATTGGTTGGTAAGCTAGCATCACTTTGTCTCTTGGTGTGAAACCTTCAGTGGGAATTTTCTTGTTTTTCCACCCTCTTGGCACTTTCTTCTTAGGATTCTTTTCTTTTCCAAGAGGGGGTTCATGCTTTGGATTCTCAATTTTTGAAGGGTTCTTGCTGAGGATCTCATATAGAGGTTTTGGTTGTGGTTCCTTCTCAACTCCTTGAGCTTGTTGCAGAACTTCTACCTCTTCCTTTTCCTTCCAGCATGAGCTTGAGTGCATTGAGAGTGACTCATCAGGTGCCCCTTCCAAGTTTGAATCTCTCAGCTCAATCTTTCTACACTCTTCTTCTTGATTGGGATCTTGCAAACTCCTGAAGACATGAAACACTATATTCTCTTCGTGCACTCTCAGCATTAATACTTCCTTCTCAACATCTATTAATGCTCTGCCTGTAGCTAGGAAAGGTCTCCCTAGAATAATGGGGGTGCTATGATCTTCCTCTATGTCTAGAATGATAAAGTCAACTGGGAGGAAAAAATTTCCCACCTTTACCGATACATTCTCTACAACTCCAAGTGCTTGCTTAAGGGATTTGTCTGCCATTTGGAGAGCTATTTATGTGGGTTTCAATTCATGAATTTGAAGCTTCTTCATCAAGGATAGAGGCATCATATTGATGCTTGCACCAAGATCACAAAATGCTCTCTCAATTATCATGTTACCTATGGTGCAGGGGATATGAAAGCTCCCTGGGTCCTTCCTCTTCCTTTGCAATTCTCTCTGGATGATGGCAATACACTCCCTGGTCATCACAACCATTTGTCCTTCTTTCAGGGATCTTTTCTTGGTCAACAATTCCTTCATGAACTTAGCATATAGTGGCATCTGTTCAAGTGCTTCTATGAAAGGGATGTTGATGTGCAGTGTCTTAAATATCTCTAGGAATTCGGAGTATTGCTTCTCTTTGTTATCTCCCTTGAACCTTTGAGGATATGGTAACATTGGTTGGTATGCTTTTACTGCCTCCTTCTTGGTTGACTTATCATTCTGTGTGGGGGTTTCTCGCTCCTGCTTTTGCTCCTTCACTTCTTCTTTCGAGCCTTCTTTGTTGTGCTCTTCTTGAGTAATGGCTTCTTTCTCCACCTTCTTTCCACTTCTCAAAGTGATTGCTTTACACTCTTCTGATTTGATGGCTTTTCCTGTGTCTCTTCGGTTGTTTTCAGTGGTACAAGGGAATGCATTTGCTCATTTTTCACCTATCTCTGTAATTTGTTTAGCCATTTGTCCCATCTGTCTCTCAAGATTTCTCATTGAGGCCTCTTGGATTTTGAGTGTCAGGGCTTGATCTTGTCTTTCTATTTCTTGAGTTTTGATGAGTTTCTCCATCAACATTTCTAAGCTAGAGATCCTCTGAGAGTCTGGATGTGGTTGTATGGAATGTGATGGTTGTTGGTGAAAGTTGTTTGGGGAATTGAGATGGGTGTTTTGTGAGTTGTTGTGGGGTGGATAATATGTGTTTTGTAGGTTTTTGTATTGGTTAGAGTTGTTGAATGAATGATTGTGGTTGTTTGTGTTGCGGGAGTTATTTTGGTTGGAGTTCCTTTGCCAAGGTTGCTAGTTCTGGTTCTCTCTTCATTTCAGATTGGGGTGGTTTTTCCAGGATGAGTTGTAGGTATCTCCATGGAAATCATTCTGTCCAGCTCCTTGATTTTGCATGTACTGCACTTGTTCAGGTTGCTGCTCTTCATAGCATTCCTCCTACTGTCCCCACACCACTGGTGGTTGGTTAGTTGTGCTCACTGCTGCAAATTGTAATCCATCCATCCTCTTTGTCATCATCTCCATTTGTTGTTGTAGTTGCTGATGCATCATCTTGTTGTGAGCTAATATTGCATCAACTCCTTCAAGTTCAAATACCCCTTTCTTTGGAGCTGCTTGTCTTTCAGAGGAGTAGAAATACTCATTGTTGGCCACCATGTCTATGAGATCATGTGCCTCTTGAGCAGTTTTCATCATTTGTAAAGATCCCCCCGATGAATAATCCAAAGCTCTCCTAGAAGGCAAGGACAAGCCTTCATAGAAATTCTGCAACTCCACCCATTCACTGAACATTCCTTCAGGACACCTTCTTATCAAAGCTTTATACCTCTCCCAGGCTTCATACAATGATTCGCCCTCTAGCTGCCTGAAGGTTTGTACATCAGTTTTTAGCTTAATGACTCTTTGAGGTGGGTAGAATTTGGCTAGAAATTTGCTCACTAGATCATCCCAAGTGGTGATGCTTTCTTTAGGAAAGGTTTCTAACCAATGTGTGGCTTTGTCTCGTAGTGAAAATGGAAATAACAACAGCTTATAGATGTCAGGGTGGACTCCATTGGTTTTGATAGTGTCACAGATTCTCAAGAATACAGAGAGGTGTTGGTTTGGATCTTCAGCAGCACTTCCTCCATACTAACAATTGTTCTGGACCAGGGAATTCAATTGAGGCTTGATGACAAGTCATCTTAGCCTATTTTAACTAGTCTTTTTCTTTTGTTTTCATTAGAATTATGCACTTTCTTGAGCCAAAAGCAAGCTAATTGGGTAGATTTTCATGTTTCCTTTGATTTAATCAACCATGTATGAATTCATGCTATTTCATGAGGTTTTATACTATAATTGTTACATATTATGAAAGAATGAATATCTCATGATTTTAAGCATAGCTTTGATGTGTTTGGTTGATTAATGATAGGTGAAGAAAGCTTGGAGAAAGGTTGAAGCAAGAAGGAATAGCTAGGAGTAAAGAGAAGACAATGGAATAAGTGAAATTGAACCAGGAAGCAAAAAGCTGGACCTAAAGTTAGCCTCAAACTTTTGCACAAACTTTTGGGTGAAAAGTTAGCCCCAACGTTAGCCCCTAACTTTTGGGCTAACGTTGGAACTTGAAAATCACTCCCTGGGTACCAAAAGTTTGCGCCAACGTTAGCCCCTAACTTTGAGGCTAACGTTGGCACATGAAAATCACCCCTGGGCACCAAAAGTTTGCGCCAACGTTAGCCCCTAACTTTGAGGCTAACGTTGGCATGAAGAAAACCTCCCTGGGCACCAAAAGTTTGCGCCAACGTTAGCCCCTAACTTGGTGGCTAACGTTGGCACATGAAAATCACAAGGGGAGGAGCAAAAGTTTGCACCAACGTTAGCCCCTAACTTGGTGGCTAACGTTGGCGCCACAAGTGCACAAGGTAAGGCCAACGTTGGGGCCAAAGTTAGACCCCTAACTTTGGCACCAACGTTGGTATCAGCTGGATATGGGTGCTGATATGAAAAGTTTGGGCAAAAGTTAGCCCCTAACTTTTGCTCAAACTTTTGGTCCAACTTTTGCAAAACTCCAACCCGGTTCAATTGGTTCACTTTGGTTCTTCTCCAAACTTCAAGAGCAATCAACCAAGGCCTCTTTCAACCCAATTCCACCAAGAGCAAAGGCCCAACTCAAGGCTTGAAGATCATTGGAAGAAAGTGTATAAATAGGATAGAATTCAAGTTCTTCGGGAGCTTTCCTTGGAATTTTCATAATAGTTTTCGGAGAGCTTTGGATATTGAGTGATCTTTAATTTCTTAGTCTTGGGGAAGGAGAATTCACTTCTCTTCCTCTCAGTTTTATTGCTTTCAATTTCAATTACAATTGTCTTGGATCTTGGGTTGGAGAATTGAAGAAATTCTGTTTCAATCTCAACCTTGGATCTCTCTGCTTTATTTACTGCTTGATTGAATTTAATTTCTGTTAATTGCTCTTCATCTACTTTCTTTGCAATTTACTTTTCCCTTGCAATTGTTCTTGTTGGATCAAGGAAGGTAGTGAGATCTAGACCTGGTTTTCTAGTCTCTGGACCCCTGAGATCTGAAATTCCAATTTACATTCTGTTTTTGCTTTTCATGTTGATTTACTTGTTTTGCTTCAGATCCGATTCAACCCAAACACTCTTTTACTTTTGTTTGATGCAATTTACTTTTCCTTGTTTAAATTCTGCAAATCCAATCCCCAATTCCCTTTACAATTCCAGCCGTTTACATTTCTTGCACTTTAAGATTCCGCAATTTACATTTCTTGCATTCTAAGTTTCTGCCATTTAATTTCTTGTTCTTTAAGATTCAGCACTTTAATTTCTTGCTCTCTTTAACTTCATGCAATTTACCCATTCCCTTTACTTTCCATGCAATTTAATTTCTGTAAATCACAAATCACTCAACCAAATCTTGATTCGCTTGACTAAATTAACCACTAAGCTAAAATTGCTCAATCCTTCAATCCCTGTGGGATCGACCTCACTCCCATGAGTTTTTATTACTTGATGCGACCCGGTACACTTGCCGGTTAGATTTGTGTGTTTTGGGAGAAATTCATTTTTCCACCAAAATACTCATCAAGTTTTTGGCGCCGTTGCCGGGGATTGATTAGATTGACAATGATTAAGTGAGGTGATTATCTAGATCAAGCACTTTTTCTTTAATTTTGATTAACCCACTAACTGTTTGATTTTTTGCTTAAACTAACTAACACTTCAATCTAGCAGTAGATTGAAGTGTCACTGGTCTTGTGCATTTCTCATGCTCTGCTTGTATGTCAGGTACAAGAAGAACCATACCCAATTTTCATGAACAAGACGAAAGAACTCTCAGGAGGTTAAGAAGAGCTGAAAGAGGGAAAAATATTGTTGGAGAAGAGGAATCAGATGAAGAATTCCAAGAGATGGAGGAAAATTCAACCAATCCACTAGGTGGAGCAGACAACAACAATGACAACCCACCCCAGAGGAGAGTTTTGGCTTCCTATACCTTTGCAAATCCTAGACATTGTGGGAGCAGCATCTTGTCCCCAAATGTCAATGCTAACAATTTTGAACTCAAGCCACAACTCATCACTTTGGTTCAGAACAATTGCTCTTTTGGTGGAGGACCACTTGAAGACCCACACCAACACTTATCCACTTTCTTGAGGATATGCAACACTGTCAAAACTAATGGTGTGTCTCCTGACAGTTACAAGCTGATGCTATTCCCATTTTCTCTCAGGGACAAAGCCACTCAATGGTTGGAATCTTTTCCAAGGGACAGCATCAATAACTGGGATGATTTGGTAACCAAGTTTCTTGCCAAGTTTTACCCACCTCAGAGGATTATAATGTTGAAGGCTGAGGTACAAACATTTACACAAATGGAGGCTGAACCCATCTATGAGGCATGGGAGAGGTACA
Organism: Arachis ipaensis; assembly: GCF_059453495.1. Classification (NCBI taxonomy): domain Eukaryota; kingdom Viridiplantae; phylum Streptophyta; class Magnoliopsida; order Fabales; family Fabaceae; genus Arachis; species Arachis ipaensis. The sequence continues at coordinate 62,598,474 of NC_142441.1, forward strand.
AGGCTCTAATCAGGAAATGTCCCCCTGCCATGTTTAATGAGTGGGAGAAGCTGCAGAACTTCTATGAAGGCTTAACACTGAAATCCCAGGAAGCTTAGGATCATTCAGCTGGAGGTTCCTTGCAACTCATGAAAACTGCAGAAGAGGCTCAAGAACTCATTGATATGGTGGCCAACAACCAATATTTCTTTGCTCATCAAAGAGGCCGCCAACCATCACAAAGGAGAGGAGTAATGGAACTAGAAGGAGTGGATTCAATCCTGGCTCAAAACAAATTAATGCAGCAGCAAATTCAACAATAATTTGAGCAAATGACCAAGAGGATTGATGGCCTTCAAGTTGCAGCAGTTAACACCAGCCAACCATCAGCCACATGGGGGCAAAATGAAGAAATCCAAGAGGAGCAACAGCAGGAACAAGTCCAGTACATGCATTCAAGCCCAAATGAATTCTATGGTGATACCTACAACCCCTCATGGAAAAATCACCCCAACCTCAGATGGGGAGACACTCACAACCAAAACCAACACCCATGGCAGAGGAACTCAAATCAAAACAACCCAAGAAACAACCAAAATTACAACCATCAACAGACTAACCAAAACACATACAGAAAACCTCAAAACAACTACCCTAATCTCAACCAGTACCAATCCAATAACCAACCCACCAACCAAAATGCCTATCATCCACCACCCACATCTCACAACCCACCACAAGCACACCCTGAACCTCAAAGACTCACCAATTTAGAAACCTTGATAGAAAAAATGATGAAACACCAGGAAATAACAAACAAAAACCATGAAGCATCACTAAAGAGCCTAGAGAGGCAGATTGGGCAACTCTCCAAGCAAGTATCTGTTGAGAGACCCTCAAACTCACTGCCCAGTGACACAATCCCAAATCCCAAGGAGGAGTGCAAGGCAATACAATTAAGGAGTGGGAGAACATTGATAAGCAACAATGACACTACAAAGAAACAAGCAGAGAGCTTCAAAGAACCAACAGAGGATGAGAAGCAAGCAAAGGACGATGAAGCTAAGGAGCAAGTTGTGATGCCAAACAAAAGCACTGAGAAACTTAAAGAGAAGGACAACCAGCTACATAGCTCAAAGAAAGTGGCTCAGGGACAGCAGCAAATAGGAAAGAGCATCACACCTCCACTGCCATATCCCCAGAGGTTCAACAAAGAGGTTAAAGACCAGCATTTTCACAAATTCCTTGAGATTTTCAAGAAGCTAGAAATCAATATTCCCTTGGCTGAAGCACTTGAGCAAATGCCTCTGTATGCCAAATTCTTGAAGGAGCTTGTCAACAAGAAAAGAAGCTGGAATGAGAAAGAAACCATAATGATTACTGAGGAATGCAGGGCCTTGATTCAAAAGGGGCTTCCCCCCAAGCTTGAGGACCCAGGGAGCTTCCTGTTGCCTTGCACCATTGGGGAATTGACCATCACTAAAGCAATGTGCGATCTCGGAGCAAGTATTAACTTAATACCATCCTCCTTGGTGAAAAAGCTGCATATAGAGGAGGTCAAACCAGTACAAATGTCTCTGGAGCTGGTAGACAAGTCAATGGTATACCCCAGGGGTGTAATTGAAAATCTTTTGGTCAAGGTGGACAGTTTTATATACCCTGCTGATTTTGTGGTTCTAGAATCAAATGATGATGATGGTGACTCTGTTATACTGGGAAGGCCATTCTTGGCCACTGCTAGAGCTATCATAGACGTAGAGGAAGGGGAGTTAACTCTCAGGATGCATGACCAGAGTGTCACTCTGAAAGTATTACCAGAGGCACAATTTAGCAAGGAGAAGAAAGACTATATGAAAAATGACCAGGAAGGTCACAGCAACATCCCAATGCTAAGGATTGTGCAGACTGATGAAGAAACCCAAGAGGATATTAAAGTATTAGCCACTGAAAAGAGAGATCCCCAAGGAAATCCTACGGCCAGAAAAGAAAGATCAACAAAAGGAAAGATGAAACGCAGAAACAAAGCAAAAAGGGGTTGGAAGAATAGAAAGATTCCAACAGAGGGGCTTTCCAAAGGTGACAAAGTGCAACTGATATATCAACAGCTGGGGGCAAATCAACAAACCGAGGACTACAACACTGTAAGCAACATACTCTCATTAGAGCATGCTGAAATTGAACACCAGAGAACAAAGAAGAGGATCACAGTCAGAGGAGACAAATTGAGGCCCTACAAGCACCAACCACCATAAAAGAAAGCTCCAATGTCAAGCTAATGACAATAAAAGAGCGCTCCATGGGAGGCAACCCATGCTTTAAGATTCATGTCATTTTAAATTCAATAAGTTATGATCAATTGAGCATGAATTCTTTTCTCTTCTCATGAACATGTCCATTGACTGCATGCACTATTTTGAAACATATGATAAGTTTGGTGTGCCTTCAAGCACACTAAACCAATGTTACAAATAATTCCATTTTTCATGTTTGGAGTATCTTGACAAAGCATATGGCCAAACACTAAGTTTGGTGTCCACATAGCTTCATGAAAAGTAGAAACTCATGCATCAATAATCATACAATTGTTGTTTTCCAAAATCTTATAAATGGAAAAATTCTTTTCCGATAATGAAGGCATTAATTGTGATGTACCCTTTGACAAGAAATAAGTTTGGTGTTCATCAAACTTTGATGCACCGATTTAGGGATACAATTGATCCTTCATAAAAAAAAAAAAAAAAAAAAAAAAAAAAAAAAGAGAAAAGAAAGTATGATGAAAACAATTCTTATGAACATTTAACATTTGAATCTCACTAATTGGAGGAAGATACTCATTTTCTTTATATATGACCAAACATTAAGTTTGGTGTCCTCCAAGGAGAGTATCACGGTTCAAATGATATAAGAATTGATGGTTCACATAGTATTAATAAAAAGAACACTCTTGCTATGGTTGGATAAAACTAATGTATGTTGTCTTGTTGTGGTGACTAGGAGGTCAAAGAATCTTCAAAGAAAAAGACAAGACAAAGGAAAGCATAACATGAGGACAAAATCCTATCACATGCCTCGAAAAAGAAATCTGCCACTCCTTGAGAATGATCACGGCAAAGGCAAGGGAAGGAGCAAACTTTGTCTTCATTCATCCTTACATGCATATCTTTGATCTCCATAAGTCTAATTGCATCCCAGCCCTTCATTGCTCATTTAAAAGCATACCACCTTCAAGCCATGCACATGACCGAATCACTCCAACCTTGGAAACTTCACTCCCTTCATCACTCCTCAACATAACAAGCTCTGTGCAACATTTCTCTTACTTTAAACTCCAACCATTTAAACTTCTCTTCATCATTTCTTGTCATAGCAAGTTCGGTCTCAATTTCTTTTTGCTCCAAACACACATCAAACTCTCCAACATTCTTCACACTCCTTCTAACCTCACAAGACTCAACCAACCAAGTGATCATGGCCTCATCCTCAAGAACCAAACGAAGAAAAGGGAAAGATCCCATGGTGGAGGAAGACACACATGAATATGACCAAACGGAGATTCAAGTCTTGGTTTCATCAAATGCAAATTCAATGGATGAACGAGAAAAGAATCTATCCTGAAATTCCACTCTTGTTGCCGGATGATGGATGTCAAGAAATGAAGGACAAAATTCGGAAGAGGAGGTGGGAGGAACTTGCATCACCAGCCATCCGAATCAATGCCAATATCATAAGAGAGTTCTATGCAAATATCCCAAGGTTTGACATGCGTGAGCCCCCAACGTACAAGAGCTATGTGCGGGGGGTGGAAGCAGACTTTAGCCCTGATGCAATCAAGAAAGTCTTGAAACTAAAGTCAGTCCGCTTTAGTGAACCGGGATACCAACAAAGATTGAATGAGGATCAGGATTATGATGAGATTACGAGAGACATTTGTATGAAGAACTCAGAGTGGGAAGGAGATGACAAGAACAGATATAAGTACCTGAAGAGATGTAACCTCACCCCGGAAGCAAAAGGATGGTATGAGTTGATGAAAAGATCAATTCTGGGCACAGTGAACACCTCAGAAGTTAACAGGGAGAGAGCCGTGATGCTGCATTGCATCATTGTGGGAGGAGAGAGAAGAGTTCATGAAATCCTTGCAAAAGACATTCAAAAGCTGGCTGAGAAGAATTCGGCCGGATCTTGGTTGTACTATCCGAGTACCATTTGGAGGTTGTGTGCAAAGGCTAAAGTTCCAATGGAAGAGGAGAATCCAATGTGGTTAAGCCAAGGCATGCCCATAACCATTGAACGAATGATGATGCCCCTTGAAGCACATCAAGGCCGAAGACCACATGGAAGAAGGGAAAGAGAAGAACCAATGGAAGAAGATGAGCCACACATAGAAGAAGAGCCACAAGAGGAGGAGGAACAGCCACACTTTTTCCCACATGGCAATATGGATATGACTCAAATGCAAGAAGCAATAGGAAGATTGTCACAACAGTACACAAGAATTCAAGAAAGGCAAGAGGAATACTATTCTTTGTACATGAAAAACCAACAAGCACAAGAAGAAAGGGAGCTAAGAATAATGAACAAACAAAGTAAATTCGAGTCAAGATTCCTTGTGATGCAAGAAGAACATGCTTTTCAATCTCATGAATCTTTTGGAAAGTTGGAACAAATGCAAGCTGAAAATTTGAGGGCTCTCAAAGAGTTCACAACACTCCAAGATGCAAGGTATGAAATACAAGCCGATTACAACATCAATAGCCAAATCAAACTGAACTATATTGGAGAACATTTGCACAATATGGATCCGGCTTTCCCAACTTTTGATGAATTCTTCAAAAAGAGAAGTGAGGTAGAAGTAAGCAACGCCATGAGGCTTGAAGATAGAGTGGAGGAGGCTATGAATAAGGCTGGATTTTGGCGAGGTCAACAGGCACCAAACACGGATGGTGGGAACACTAGCAGCCAAGTGTATGAAAGGAGAAAGAAAAAGCATGACAAATGAAAGGTGGACTTGCTCCTTGTTCATCATTACAAAGAAAAAAGCATGCATTCTATCTGTTCTAAGTTGTCTTTGCATCTTTAAGTAGTTCTTTTTAATTAAAAGTCTTTGCATTATGTTTGTTTCTTTTAAAATAAGTAGGCTAGTTTATGTGTGTGCTTGTGTGTTTACTTTCACTTGACAAGAAGCATGTGTTGTCCCCTGCATCTTTAAATTCAATAAAAGAAAAGTTTGAATGTGAAGCAAGATGATCTCTGTTAGATAGAAATAGAATAAAAGTAAGTGGTGGTATGTGTGTGGTGGTATAATAGCTCACTTTTAGTGAATAAAGAGCTAAGATATCTCATTCTAAGTAAAGAGTGGCCTACTGTCTATGAATCTCAATTAAATAAAAAAAATTCCTTGGTTAGAAAGAAAAACAAAAAGAAAGAAAGAAAAGAGATAGCCAAAAAGTGGCAGAACAAAAGGAAACAAAAAGAAACAAAGCTGGACACCAATAGCTTGAACTTTAAAATATATGCCTGTGGTGTCTTTGTACTAGGATCTGCTTGGATTACTAAGCTCTTAGGAGTGCATCAACACTCGGTGACTTGGGTTAACTAATCCGGGTTCATCAGCTGAAAGTCCACTATCAAGAGCAACCTAACTACAAGGGATTTAGTAACCCAAAGAGGTGCTGGGCATCAATGTTTTAAGAAGGAATGTGAGCCAAGTGTCTAAGGTGAATAATGTGTCAAGTATAAAGAAAAGGGAAATGAACTTTCTACACATGACACTCAAATAAAGCTTATAAACAAAGTAATAGCCAAGGATAAAGGAATAATGAGAGGTCATAGCAGTATGTTACTTGAAGCTTGAAGGAGACTTTCTAGGCCTAGGAGTCAATAAGAAGTGAGTATTTACATATCCACACAAAATCCCATGAACTATCAATAATACTGTGCTAGCATGAACATCCTCTTCCATTTCATTCTTTCTTCTCAATAAATCTTTTCTTGCTTGGGGACAAGCAAGCTTTAAGTTTGGTGTTGTGATGACAAGTCATCTTAGCCTATTTTAACTAGTCTTTTTCTTTTGTTTTCATTAGAATTATGCACTTTCTTGAGCCATAAGCAAGCTAATTGGGTAGATTTTCATGTTTCCTTTGATTTAATCAACCATGTATGAATTCATGCTATTTCATGACGTTTTATACTATAATTGTTACATATTATGAAAGAATGAATATCTCATGATTTTAAGCATAGCTTTGATGTGTTTGGTTGATTAATGATAGGTGAAGAAAGCTTGGAGAAAGGTTGAAGCAAGAAGGAATAGCTAGGAGTAAAGAGAAGACAATGGAATAAGTGAAATTGAACCAGGAAGCAAAAAGCTGGACCTAAAGTTAGCCTCAAACTTTTGCACAAACTTTTGGGTGAAAAGTTAGCCCCAACGTTAGCCCCTAACTTTTGGGCTAATGTTGGAACTTGAAAATCACTCCCTGGGTACCAAAAGTTTGCGCCAACGTTAGCCCCTAACTTTGAGGCTAACGTTGGCACATGAAAATCACCCCTGGGCACCAAAAGTTTGCACCAACGTTAGCCCCTAACTTTGAGGCTAACGTTGGCATGAAGAAAACCTCCCTGGGCACCAAATGTTTGCGCCAACGTTAGCCCCTAACTTGGTGGCTAACGTTGGCGCCACAAGTGCACAAGGTAAGGCCAACGTTGGGGTCAAAGTTAGACCCCTAACTTTGGCACCAACGTTGGTATCAGCTGGATATGGGTGCTGATATGAAAAGTTTGGGCAAAAGTTAGCCCCTAACTTTTGCTCAAACTTTTGGTCCAACTTTTGCAAAACTCCAACCCGGTTCAATTGGTTCACTTTGGTTCTTCTCCAAACTTCAAGAGCAATCAACCAAGGCCTCTTTCAACCCAATTCCACCAAGAGCAAAGGCCCAACTCAAGGCTTGAAGATCATTGGAAGAAAGTGTATAAATAGGATAGAATTCAAGTTCTTCGGGAGCTTTCCTTGGAATTTTCATAATAGTTTTCGGAGAGCTTTGGATATTGAGTGATCTTTAATTTCTTAGTCTTGGGGAAGGAGAATTCACTTTTCTTCCTCTCAGTTTTATTGCTTTCAATTTCAATTACAATTGTCTTGGATCTTGGGTTGGAGAATTGAAGAAATTCTGTTTCAATCTCAACCTTGGATCTCTCTGCTTTATTTACTGCTTGATTGAATTTAATTTCTGTTAATTGCTCTTCATCTACTTTCTTTGCAATTTACTTTTCCCTTGCAATTGTTCTTGATGGATCAAGGAAGGTAGTGAGATCTAGACCTGGTTTTCTAGTCTCTGGACCCCTGAGATCTGAAATTCCAATTTACATTCTGTTTTTGCTTTTCATGTTGATTTACTTGTTTTGCTTCAGATCCGATTCAACCCAAACACTCTTTTACTTTTCTATTTGATGCAATTTACTTTTCCTTGTTTAAATTCTGCAAATCCAATCCCCAATTCCCTTTACAATTCCAGCCGTTTACATTTCTTGCACTTTAAGATTCCGCAATTTACATTTCTTGCATTCTAAGTTTCTGCCATTTAATTTCTTGTTCTTTAAGATTTAGCACTTTAATTTCTTGCTCTCTTTAACTTCATGCAATTTACCCATTCCCTTTACTTTCCATGCAATTTAATTTCTGCAAATCACAAATCACTCAACCAAATCTTGATTCGCTTGACTAAATTAACCACTAAGCTAAAATTTCTCAATCCTTCAATCCCTGTGGGATCGACCTCACTCCCGTGAGTTTTTATTACTTGATGCGACCCGGTACACTTGCCGGTTAGATTTGTGTGTTTTGGGAGAAATTCATTTTTCCACCAAAATACTCATCAAGGCTTGAATTCAAAGTTGTTAGCATGGACATTGGGTGTTAGGATACTGCTCCTACAATTCCTTGGGTTGAGGATAGTGTAAGAGGCTAAAACTCTTCTCTGAGGCTGGCCATTGTTGTTGGCCACATCCTCAGGTGGATTAGGGAGGTTACCCTCTATTTCTTGATCCTCTTCTTCTAATTCTTCTTCTCCAATAACCCCCTTTTCTCTTGCTTCTCTTCTCAATCTCAAAAATATCCTCTCCGACTCAGAATCAAAAGAAGTAGATGCACCTCTTCTTTCTCTTGGCATACAACACAAACAAAACCAGAAAACTAAAATAAAGCATTCTACTCACAGAGTGTGGTTAAGGTTAATTGAAGCAAAATCTCAAACAGTTAAAAGGCTTAACAAAAACAAAGAAAAAATGCTTAATCTAGATTATCACCTACTTAATCATTGTCAATCTAAATCAATCCCCAGCAACGGCGCGAAAAACTTGATGAGGAAAAAACGATTCCACACAAACTCACCGGCAAGTGTATCAGGTCGCATCAAGTAGTAATTACTCACAAGAGTGAGGTCGATCCCACAGGGATTGATGGATTGAGCAACTTTAGTATGGTGATGAACTTAGTTAAGCAAATATTTGATGATTTGAGTGAAATTTGATTAATAGAAGTAAAATTGCAAGGAAACTAAAGTGCAAAATTGAAATTGGCCGAATCTTAAATTGCAGAAGAAATAAATTACAGAAACCTAAGGTGCAAGAAATTAAAAGGGCTGAAACTTAAAGTGCAAGAAAGGTAAATGGCTGAATCTAAATTGCAAGCCATGAAGATTAAAGGGATTTGGGTACTGGGATTCAAAACAGAACTGGAAATATAAAGTGCAGTGAATTAAAGAACTCTCTGATGGAGAAACTCAGAAAACAGATCAAATCAATACCAAAACAGAAATGTAAAAGTGCAGAAGAATCGAAACAGAATGAAAACTTAGATCCACTTTAGATTTCTAAAAGAGAAATTGACGACTGCAATAGAATAACAAAATAGAAGGAAAATCTAGATCTCAATTGCTCTCTTAACAAACAGAAAAGAAATTTCATAAGAAAGTAAAATGAGAAGTGAACTATGATCAGATCTTCAATTCTAAGAACTACAAAAGTAAAAGTAAAAGATGGTTCTCAGATGAAGAAATTCAGCAAAATTCTTCAATCCAAGTTCAAGATCCAAAACAGAAGAGTAACAGTTGCAGAAGAGAGAAAGTAAAACGGATAGGAAAATTTAGATCTGATCCAAATTCTAAAAATGCAAAAATGAAAACTAAAAGAGAGCTCTCTAATGAAATCAAATTCCTAGCTATTTATACACTTTCCAATTATGGCTTCCAGTACTTGGAATGGGCTTTTCTGGCCTTGCATGAAGTGGATCGAAATGTCACTTGGTTGCAGCTCCCAGTGGAGCGTTGCGTTCTCTAAGTGAACGCAGCGTTCATTCATCCACGTGTACGCATCCCTAACACGTGTGCATCCTTTTGCGCATTTTTCCCATCGACGCGTACGCGTCATGTACGCGTTCGTGTCTGATCAGTCTTCAGCTCCAAATACGCTTGCACGCCATGATCACGCGTATGCGTCTTCAGTAGCGTTAACTTAGTGAGTGCTACATTGGGTTAGTAAGTGATAAATCCTGATTTTGTGGTTTATCTTATGCTTAATTTGGGGGATTTTATCACATTTTCTCACATTTATTCAATGAAATAGCATGGTTTTGTAATTCTCCCTTGAATTGTGCTTAAATGTGAAAACATGCTTTTTAGGCCCTAAAATTGGTGATTTTAATTCATTTTAATTCCATTCGATGCCTTGATGTGTTTGTTGAGTGATTTTAGGTTCATAAGGCAAGTATTGGATGGAAGGAATGAAGAAAAAGCATGCAAAGTAGGAGAACTCATGAAGAAATGAAGGAACCGTAAAACTATCAAGGCCAACCTCTTCGCACTCAACCGAAAATAACTTGAGCTACAGAGGTCCAAACGACGCGGTTTCAGTTGCGTTGGAAAGCTAACATCCGGGGCTTCGAAATGATATAAAATTTGCCATATGTTTCTTCGCGCTAAAGGGCGCGCACACACCATGTACGCGTGCGCGCCGATTTTGCCGTGGCCCACTAAGGTGAAATCGCCCCCAGCGATTTCTGAAGCACTTTGGGCCCAACCCAACTCATTTCTAATGCTATTTCATGTAGAATTCAAGCTTCGGAAAAGGGGGGAGCAATTGTTTTGTAGTATTAGCATCATGTAGGTTAGTTTCTAGAGAGAGAAGCTCCCTCTTCTCTCTAGAATTAGGTTAGGATTAGGTTAATCTCTCATAGATTCATGTTTAATTCCTTGCTTTCATCTTGTCTCTTCTACAATTTCTTGTTCCTATTACTCTTTCCTTCTTAGTTCTCATGTTAATTTTACCTTTTATACTCTTTTATGTTCATGGATGTTCATGTTGAATTTGATTTTCTTTTAATGAAATTTATGTTTGATGTTTCTTTTATTGTTGATTTGAGTTGTTGATCTTGTTTCCTTGCAATTTATAGTTGGTAGATTTTACTATTCTTGCTCATTTACCATGCTTTTCCTTTGTACCCACCAAGTGTTTGACAAAATGCTTGGTTGGGCTTTAGAGTAGATTTTGAGCATTCCTGGCTTGGAGAGAGTAATTAAGCAATCTTGAGTCATGAAAACCCAACTCATGTTGGTGATCTAGAGTTGTTAGCTAATATTGTTTCCATTGACGCTAATCTTTTGCTAATTTAATTAGTGAGTTGATTAGGACTTTTGGAATATTGTTTCCATTGACGCTAATCTTTTGCTAATTAAATTAGTGAGTTGATTAGGACTTTTCGATTGAGATTAGCTAGTCTTATTAGACTTTCTCCAAGTATGAGGATAACATGATACCTTCCTCAATCGTTGGAGATGACGTAATAAGATAAATTCTTGTTTATATTTGTGACATGATTAATTAGTCTTGTTTGACATTCTCCCTGTTTGTTGGAGTTGACTAAATAAGATGAATTAATCATTATATGACTAGGATAGAAAGCCTATATTCTCAATCCTTGCCAAGAATGTCTCTCTTCCTTAATTGCTTCCTTTAATTGCTTTCTTTACTTTTCTTGTTATTTATATTTTCTTGCCCAATTATCAACCAAACCCCCCTTGCTCTTCATAGCCAATAATTAAACACTTCATTGCAATTCCTTGTCGGACGACCCGGAGTCTAAATACTTCGGTTATAAATTCATTGGGATTTGTAGTTGTGACAAAACCAAAATTTAATTTGATGTGAGAGTTGTTTGTTGGTTTGGAGCTATGCTTACAACGAAATAATTGCTTTCTTTAGGAAGAAAATCCTTACCCACAACAATTTTTGCCATCAGTAAGCGCTGCCCACGCGTGCGCGTCCTCTGCGCGTGCGCGTGGGTGGCAAAATATCCATTCCATGCTTCAGCGCCAGTCACGTGTGCGTGCGCTTCATCACAGCTGCTCCATCGACACATGCGCGTCATGCACGTGTGCGCGTCGATTGCAGAACTTTGCCTCCAACTTTGAATCTTGCTCGAAAATGCTGAGTGAGTGAACGTGGTGCTCTATTTGAAAATGAGCGCCAAACATACCCACGCGTACACGTCATGCACGCATACGCGTGGATCTTCAAACTTGCTTCCATGACGCGTAAGCGTCCTACACGCGGGCACGTCGCTGCTGAGCGTAGCGTTCTTTGTTTGAACGCAACATTACTCTGCAGTGCTTCTCCTTTTCTTCATTTTCTCACCTAAAATCAACCAAACAAGCAATCAAAGTCTCACCAAAATTACAAGAATTTTCATCATTCATAATATTCACTTAATTCTTGCATAAATCTCATGATTTTGCATAAAATAAATGATGTTTGATTGAATCACAATAATAATAAAATTCCACTCCAACCACTTATTTCTTGTGCAAGAAAGTGCATAAAATCTAATAAAAGCAAGTAAAAATGCTAGTAAAACTAGCATAAGATGACTTGTCATCAACCTTCTCTGTCAGGACAGCTATCCAATTGAATTAAGATCGAAAGCTTTCTAACAAAAATCAAGAGAAAAGAAAGAAGAAGAAGATGAAAACTACTATTGATCCATTGAATTACAATAGATCTCCCTAACCTAATGAAAGGGGTTAGTTGTTCATAGCTCAATTCAATTTACAGAGAAAGAAAAGTGCCGAAAGAAATAAAGAAAATACAAATGAAACTAAAAGAAAAGTGTAGGAAATGAAATCAGGGAATTGAACTCCCAGAGCCCCCCTCAGGGCCTCCCCAAAGAGCTTTCTTCAATCTTCAACAATTTTTCTATTTATAATCCTCTTCCCATCTTCAATTGGATCAAGTATTTGGATGTGGACCTTTGTCTTGATTGAAGCAGGGATTGATTGGATTGGTGCCTAATGCAATTGAGGAGAAGGGTGTGTCAATTGTGCCTTTCTGGAATTAAAGTTGGAGTCAACATTTTTGGGCAAACGTTGAGTCAAACGTCCCTTTAAAAATTTGGGTTCTGGTTTCTGTCATTGGCGTTTGACTCAACGTTAGAGTGCCAACGTTCTTCTACCCACGCGTACGCGTGCACCATGCGTACGCGTGAAGGCTGTGTTTTTTCTCATTCACACGTGCGCTTTCACAACGCTTACACATGCATTGACATTTTCCCCTTCCACGTGTACGCAGCGCAGATGCGTGCACGTCGATTCAAGTTTCTCAATTCCAAATTCTTGGCTTCTCATCGCGGACATTGGAGGCAAAGTTTGAGGCAACGTTGAACCTCCAACGTTCGTTTGGTCACGCGTACGCGTGACCCACGCGTACGCGTGGATGGTCAGTTTTGTCATTCCACACGTGCACGTGACTCACGCGTGCGCATGGATATAGAAATTTTCTTCTTTCACTCGTACGCATCATAGACGCGTACGCGTCGCTCAAAAATCCTTTAGCTCCAGAGTTGAACATTTTCAATGACGTTGGAGGTAACGTTAGTTCACCAATGTTCCCTCCAACGTTGGCACCCATGTTTTCTTCTTCTAGAATGCCTTCAACGTTGATGGGCCAACATTGGCTCCTACGTTGGCCTCTCCTTCTCTTCTTCCTTGCTCTTTTTCTGCTTCTTTCTTCCTATCATCAACCAAACAATCTCATCATAGCCTTGGCATAGTCACAAGATTTTTCATCTTTCATAATACCAATCCATTCTTGCATAAATCTCATGAAAATGCATAAAATTAACAATGTTTGATTGAATCAAGACAAGCATGAATTTGTCATCCAAATACTTACTTATTGCGTAAGAAATGCATGAAACTACTCTAAAATAAACTAAAAATGGATTGTGAAACTAGCCAAGATACCCTGGCATCACAACACCAAACTTAAATCTTTCTTATCCTCAAGCAAGTGATAGATCATGAAAATACAAGAGATAGAAGTCCTTATTCAGAGAATTCAAATCCTTGGTTCATAGAGTTTCATGCTTGGCAATTTAGGTTCATGTTCATGCTGGTTTCTAGGCTCTCATATGCTCTTGAATTCTCACTCTATTGCCTTTCTATAACACTTTTATTCTTGATCCTTAACTTTTAATGCTTTCGGTAGCTAAGTGTTCTGTAATGAGATAACTTTTTAGGATAGGCTTTCAGCCAGCACTCCCGAACCAGTTGGTTAAAGGTGCTAGGTGTTGAAACACCCCTAAGGACTTAATCACCCAAGTCTCTCCTCAGCACATACACACCACAGGCACATGGTTTGTTATTCATCCCTTAGACCTTGGTGTCAAGCACCTCTTTGGGTTGCTAAATGTTTTGTGACAAGGTTGCTCTTGATAGTGGACTTTCAGTTGACAATCCCGGGTTAGTTAACTAGAGTTATCAAGTGATAAAGCACTCCTAAGAACTTACTCATCCAAGCAGATCCTTGCACAAAAACACCACGGACACGTGCCTTAAGGTTCAAACTATTGGTGCCTAGCTTTATTTGCTCTTTTCTTTCTTTTTCATTCTCTTTTTTTTCTTTTTTTTTTTTTTTGTTTTTAGATCTTATTAACTCAGTTAAGTCTCATAGAATGCACTTCAAGCTAATAATTCAAGAGATATCTTAGCCTTGTACCATATTGATGAACCAACTTAGCTAACAAATACCACCACAACACTAGGATTTTATTCTGCACATTGGATTTCGCTCTTGTCTTTAACAGCAAATTCTCATAAATTCTTTTATTAAGCTCAAGGGCATAGCATACAATTCAAGCAGGATGACAATGAAGTAGGCACTTAGACTAGCAGCCCCAAAATGTCAATAAAGAGAAACAAACAGAATATGAATGTTCATGAGAACAGGATTCAATCATACTTCCAATTAAAGCACTACAAATCAGAGACAGTTAAGTACAATACAACCTCTTGGTGTCTTCTTATTTCTTCCTTGTCATCATCATCCTTAGCTTTTGCATCCTTCTTTGGCTCCTTGGATGATGGTGTATAGTCATTCCAAGAAATTGATTGAATTCCTGCAAATGATTGGATGTTGCTTGTTCCCCAAGCACTTGAAAAATAGTTAGCATGCATGTATGCTTGTGAATTTCTAAACTTAATTTGGTGTGAGAACACCAAACTCAGTTCCTTGCCTAATGCAGCAGATTGAATACATGCAGAAATCTCTTGTGCTTTTATTAAGAAAACAACTGTGAACTAGAAAGCAAATAATTGTTAAGTAAGTTCCCTGATTGTTTGGAGTTAGTGACTATTAATACCAGGGGTTGAAATGTGCTTTTAATGAAATATTTGGTGGAACACCAAACTTAGAATCCTACATTCACCCTTTGAATTGTTTTGGTGTGCAACAGCAAACTTAGCTCCTTGCAATACAGAGAAATCTACTTAACTTTTTTATTGAAATAACTAGGAAAAGAAAAACTACCTCTAGTTGGGTTGCCTCCCAACAAGTGCTCTTTTAATGTCATTAGCTTGACATTTTGTTCATGAATTTCTTCCTCTTCTTCCAGTTTGTTAAGAAGAATGACCTCAAGTGGGAAAAGGAGCCAGTTGATGCCCCTTGTTGTGAGTACCTCCTTCCAACAAGCTTTCTTTTGTGATTGGCATGAGTGAACTTGCTTGTTGGATTAGGAGTTGGATTGTTCTTTGACCTTCTCTTCTTCATGGATATGGTCCCTTGTTTCTCGGTCACAATCCTCATTTTGGTACTTGTTTCTACTGCCTTCACATCTTTGATCTCAGAACTTCGGTGTTGTTGGACAGTTGGAGCATCCTCTTCATCAAGAGCTTCTTGGATTGGTGGTTCACTGAACTCACCCTATATGCAACTCTCTATTTCATTGGAGTGTGGACTCCCTTGATTGACTTCCTCCCTTTCTTCTACATAATGTTGTATTGAGTCTTTTGGGAGTGAGTTTGCATGTTCCTTTGTTACCCCTAGTAGCCTCTGTAGATATGGAGACTTAGGCTTGTATACTCTCAAAACCTCTTCCTTCTTCATATGAATCTCACATGGTATGGGTGCCTCTTTTTCTTGTTCTTCTGATTCCTCCCCAGTATCCTCCATTTGGTCCTCATCCTCCTTCCTAAGCACCACTCCGAAGTGTTTTGCTATATGGTCTAAGTGTGCTTCAATTTTTCTGCAAGTGATGGCTTGTTCTTCTGTCGATGCTCTGAGCCATTGAATGAACTCCTCAGTTTCTGGAGAGAGAGGAGTGGTCTCACTTTGTGATATTAGCTCTTCAATGAATTATTCTTCAGAATAGGGTGGTGCTTTCTGTCTCAATTTTTCTTCATGCTCCCTTTCTGCTATTTTCTCCTCTTCCTTTATCTTTATCATTTCTTCAAGGAGGAGTTCAATCCTAGAAAGTGTATCTAAGGGAGGTTGTGAAGGTTGGGATAGTTGATTGGGATAGGCTTGTAAATTGAATTGGTTGTTTTGTGGTTGTGTGTTCTGAAATTTGTATGACTTTTGTGGGTAATGGAATGAGTTTTGTGTATTGTGAAATGAATTGTATGAATCTGGAAAGGAATTTTGTGTTGAGGCATACTCAAATGGTAAAGAATTTGGACATGTGAAACTAGGAGGTGAGGTTGGATAATTAAAAGGTGATGGCTCTTGATGAATGGGGTAAGAATAAGTGAGATCTCTTTGATTTTGATCTTTCCAGCCACAACTTGAGTAGTGATCAATTTCACCAAAATATGGACTATTTTGTGGTTTTGGAAAGTACCCCGTTTCATGTTTTTGACACTCCCACCCACCATGAGCATAATAACAGGGATCATCCTATGGTGGTGGAAGGTTTCCCATGAAATTTGATTGGTCAAAATATAATGGTTGCTCCTTTCGTTCTTGCAAAAAGCTCTGTCTCAAACAATAATCACCAAAAGACATTGGAATTTCCATAGTGAGGCAATATCACAAACAGCTAGTGGTTAGTGTGCTAACAAGTGAATGAGCAAATAAAACTGACTAAAATTGTAGAAATTATCAGTAACAAACTGAAACAAAAACTATTAACAAAAGAAAAGAAAAGTTCTCAATCTAGTTATCCTACAATTTAATAATTGTCAATGCAAAACCAATCCCCGAAAATGGTGCCATAAACTTGATTCATCGAAAGCTGTCTCTCAACAATTTTCAACCGGCAAGTGCACCGGATTATCGTCAAGTAAAAACTCACTGTAAAGTGTCATCGAATCCCACAGGGATTGGTTAGTTGATCAACGTTAATTGGAGAATTGTTCTAGTTGAGCTAAATCGAAATTGTCTTGGGAATTACAAAATGTAAATTTGGCGGGAAACTTAAATTGCAAGAAATTAAATGACAGAAATTAAAGTGCAAGAAATTAAATGACAGAAGCTTAAATGGCAAGAGATTAAATGGGAATGGAGATTAAGCATGAAATTAAAGAGCAAAATCTAAATAGAATGGGTAGATCAGAGATGGGGATTCATTGGGTTTCAGGAGATATTGAACTCTCCGGATCAAATCATTTTCATCTCTTCCTCAATCAATGCATTCATTGACATTGCTTGGCAATCTTAGATGATTGGATCCCAATGTCTTGGCTCACCAATCTCTCTAAGCATGAACAATTGCCCAATGTCTTGATTTAATTTCTCATGGGAACAGTTGAAGTTCGGTCACTAATTATACCACAAAAATTCATAGATCAAAGTATTGGTAGGATTAAATGTCACAATATCCATCCAATCCCCAATCTAATCCAATGTGAGAAAGCAAGTCTAGCATGAATTCTTCATCCCTCTCTCAAGGATTCGAAGAATTCCAATTATGGATAGCTTCTCTGTCAAGACAACTATCCAATTGAATTAAGATCGAAAGCTTTCAAACAAAAACCAAGAGAAAAGAAAGAAGAAGAAGATGAAAACTACTATTGATCCATTGAATTACAATAGAGCTCCATAACCCAATGAAAATGGTTAGTTGTTCATAGCTCAATTCAATTTACAGAGAAAGAAAAGTGCCGAAAGAAATAAAGAAAATACAAAAGAAACTAAAAGAAAAGTGCAAGAAATGAAATCTGGGAATTGAACTTCCAGAGCCCCCCACTGGGCCTCCCTAGAGAGTTTTCTTAAATCTTCAACAATTATTCTATTTATAATCCTCTTCCCATCTTCAATTGGATAAAGTATTTGGATGGGGGCCTTTGTCTTGATTGAAGTAAGGATTGATTGGATTGGCGCCTAATGTAATTGAGGAGAAGGGTGTGTCAATTGCGCCTTTTTGTTATTAAAGTTGGAGTCAATGTTTTTGGGCAAACGTTGAGTCAAACGTCCCTATAAAAATTTGGGTTCTGGTTACTGTCATTGGCGTTTGACTCAACGTTAGAGTGCCAACGTTCTTCTACCCATGCGTACGCGTGAACCATGCGTACGCGTGAAAGCTGTGTTTTTGCTCATTCACGCATGCGCGTACACCACGCTTACGCGTGCATTGCCATTTTCCCCTTCCACGCATACGTGTCACAGACGCATGCACGTCGGTTCAAGTTTTTCAATTCCAAATTATGGGCTTCTCATCACGGATGTTGTAGGAAACGTTTGAGGCAACGTTGGAACTCCAACGTTCGTTTGGTGACGCGTACGCGTGACCTACGCGTACGCATGGATGGTCAATTTTGCCATTCTACGCGTGCGCGTGACTCACGCTTGCACGTAGATATAGAAATTTTCTTCTTTCACGCGTATGCATCGCTCAAAAATCCTTTGGCTCCAGAATTGAACATTTTCAATGACGTTGGAGGTAACGTTGGTTCACCAACGTTCCCTCCAATGTTGGCACCCATGTTTTCTTCTTCCTTGCTCTTTTTCTGCTTCTTTCTTCCTATCATCAACCCAACAAACTCTTCAAAGCCTTGGCATTATCACAAGATTTTGCATCTTTCATAATACCAATCAATTCTTGCATAAATCTCATGAAATGCATAAAATTAACAATGTTTGATTGAATCAAGACAAGCATGAATTTCTCATCCAAATACTTACTTATTGCCTAAGAAATGCACGAAACTACTCTAAAACAAACTAAAAATGGCTTGTGAAACTAGCCAAGATGCCCTGGCATCAAGGTTGAGGCAAGACTTGTTGTCGGTGGCTCACTACAGTGGATTTTCTATCCATCCCGGAAGTGCAAAGATGTAGTATAACTTAAATAAGATGTTTTGGTGGCCTGAGATGAAAGGTGATGTAGCTGCAGTGGTATCCAAGTGTTTGACGTGTCAGAAGGCGAAGATGGAGCATCAAAAGTCATTAGGAATGATATAGCCTCTAGAGATTCCTTAGTGGAAGTGGGAAGGAATCACGATGGATTTTGTGACCGGGTTACCGAGGACTAGGATGGGATTTAATGCGGTTTGGGTGATCGTGGTTCGCTTAACCAAATCCGCTCATTTCTGTCTACCCGAGTGAAATGTTCTATGGAGGAGTTAATGAGGTTGTCTATAAAGGAGATAGTAAGGTTGCATGGTATGCCATCGAGCATAGCATCGGACCGTGATCCCCGATTCACATCAAGGTTTTGGGGAGCTTTCCAATGAGCTTTCGGTACGAAGCTATGTCTCAGTACTGCATATCATCCACAAACGGATGGACAGTCAAAATGGACTATTCAGACATTGGAAGATATGTTAAGAGCATTTATTTCTAAAGGTTACACCGACAACTGGGATTGGGAGAGCGATTAAGACCAAGCAGTTGAATCCGAGGTGTATAGGACCATTCCAGATTCTAAGGCGATTCGGGCCGGTAGCGTATCAAGTAGCATTGCCACCCCCCTCTGTCTAACTTGCATGACGTATTCCACGTGTCACAACTTCGTAAGTATACGTCGGATGTGGCTCATGTGTTAGAGCCTGAGTCGGTCGAGTTGAGAGAGGACTTGACATTCTAAGTGACACCAGTGAGAATCGACGACACCCATGTGAAGAAACTACGAGGAAAGGAAGTTTCATTGGTTAAGGGTGCTTGGAGAAGAGCAGGAGTTGGAGAGCATACTTGGGAAGTGGAGAAGGAGATATTTTGGCAACTTGTTGAGTGGGTAACGTTGAAAGTAGGATGCTTCATGGAGAATATGTAATATATATCTATTACATCACGTGGATTGGATTTTCGAGGGCAAAAATCTTTTTAAGGAGGGGAGAATGTAAGAACCGGATTTTTCACGAATAAAATTATTTAAATCCCCAAATTCTCATCCTAATGTAAGAACCGGATTTTTTCACGGATAAAATCATTTAAATGCCCAAATTAAGTTCCGGAAAGTTAGGATGAGAATTTGGGGATTTAAATATTATTTTCGGACTCAGTAGGTCTTTCCGAGCCAAAAAATGTGTTTTCTGCGAAAAACCGCGAAAAACGGTGAACCGACAGTTGAACTGGTTGAACCAGTTTATGTCTGCCCGATACTGCACGAGAAACAGAGAAAACAACCGAAAACCTTAAAAAATAGTATAAGTAAAAAACCGGGCGTTAATTTTAAAGGTTTGGCCCGACTTCGGGCCAAACGGGCTAAAAACGCTAACAGGTTGGACCGGGCCCAAGTTGGGCCCAAGCCCAACATATATAAGGTTCATTTAATGAACCAAATCAGCCACAACACTAAACACACCCACACTCACGCTGAAAAGAAGAGAGGAAGAAGAAACCCTATTTTGGCACTATTCATCATCTTCTTCCCAAGCTCATATCTTGAGCTACAGAGCTCCGATCGCCGCATCATTTGTGGCTAGGCATTCCTTGTGACGAGCTCTACAAAACCCATCCAAGGAACTCTATAGGTAATCACGAAATCTTCCCAGTTCCTCTATTCAAAATTTTGGGTATTTAGGGCTTTTGATTAAGTGAGTTTTGTGATTTTGGATGTTTAGGTCCACTCTAATCCTTGCTTAGCTTTGGGTTTTGACATCCAAATCTATTAGGAAAGATAAGAGGCTTTGAACTCTTGTGAAATTTTAATTTATGTTGAACCCTAGGTTGATTTATGATGGTTTGTGCATATATAGTTTGATTATTGTGAGTTTGGAGCTTGTTGGTGCTTGTTGGAGCTACATTGGTGGTTGGATGTTGGTTGAAAGCTCATTTGGTTCATAAATAAAATCGGCCAAGGTATGATTTCGGTTTCCTCTATGTAGTATATAATATTCATGGACCCTTAGGCTAGTGACCCATAGGATAGGTTTGAAATTTTATATGTTGTTGATGATTGGTTGGTTGATGGTGTACAATAAATTGGTATTGTTGATATGGTTAAATGATGATATTGAGATATGATGGATTTGGACGATTGAACATTGTTGATTAATAATATGAAGCATGGTTGAGTGATGATGAAGATTGATGGTGATAAATGATGATTAGTGGATATATGTTTGGGTCACTTGGGTTAAATGGTGATAAATGATGGTTGAGTGATGATGATAAATGATGGTGATAAATGATGATATATATATATATATATATATATATATATATATATATATATATATATATATATATATATATATATATTTGGTTGTTAAGGTTGAGAATGATGAAGTAGGATGAAAAGATTGGTATTAATTGTGAAAAGTGACCCAAGTGGGCAAATTGTGTTGTAGAGGGGAGTTTGGTATTGTTTTGGTTGGTTTGAGATATGATAATTGGGAGAATTGGTAAATTGGGAACTTGGGTAAAAGTTGATTTTTGATTAACTTTGTCTTATCATAACTTTTGCCTCGGTTTTCAAAATTGATTGAAATTTGTTTAGAATAAAAGCTTATTGAAAACCCTTTAATTTTATATAAAGTTTGCCAAATTTGGAATTTTGTAGAGGAAGTTATGATCATTCAAAGTTGGTGTTAAAAATCTGAAATTTTGCAAAGATGCAGAATTTCAGGATTTCTGATATGTGCGGACGCACAACCCTGTGAAAATCTTATTCTGTGTAGACGCACAGACCTGTGCATACGCACAGGCAGGAAAAGGCTCTCTGCTTGCAGCATTAGTAAAGCTTGTGCACATGCACATCAATGAAGAATTACGACCTGTGCGTACGCACAGCCCTGTGCGCACGCACAAGTCGGGAAGGGTCGTCTGTTGGGGGCGCTCGCACAGCTTGTGTAAGTGAACAAGCTCGTAAATTTTAGTACCTGTGCGTACGCACACTCCTATGCATACGCACACTTTCAAAATCTTCCTGGGCGTGCGCACGTACACCCCTGTGCGGACGCACACGCCCTATTTCACAAAATTAACTTTGTTTTCAACTATTTCACCTTCCTAACAAGGTCGTAAGCTTCTATAACACCATTTTAAGGCTTTTGGGATTAAATTTTGAGTATGGAATTATGGGAAATAGGCTAAGAGTTTTAGTTAATGATTATTATGAAAAATTAGAGTAACAAAGGCTTAGATTTCTGGTGTACTGAGGATGGGTTGGCAGAGTGAGAAGAGGAATGGAAATATGAATTGGCAATGGTTGAGATGAGTCGAGGACTCTAAAGGAAATGATGGATCCATGTGATATTGAATATGTTTTCCGAAAACCATTGATGTATCATTGTATTTTGAGATTATGAGACGCTATGCGCCCGGCAGGGGCCGAGGTTGGATCCCGCCTGTTCGAGGTAGTGGCGGCGGAGTAAGGGCGGTGGTTCGTCCCGCTTGCACTTAGATGTGAGGTCGGTGCCAATAGATCCCGCTCGCATCCCTTCGGATCATCAAAGCGTACAGGCGCAAAACCCTAGATAGTGAAACGAGCAATATATATCGGGGGTTCCCACACCATGATTCCGAAGGGCAACATCTCCATGGAGATGTATCGGGTTGGCAGTTGAACTGACAATGTGATATCACAGCCAGTAGGGCAGGCATTCATCATGTGTATTTTCTATCTGTTTGCATGCTTTGCCAACTTGATATTGTTTGCCTATTTGTATAACATGTCTAATTGCTACTTGAGTTATTTGCCTTATATGCTTCTACCTGTGATTTACTTGTACTGTATATACTTGTGTTTTCTACTGGGATTGAGGAGGTTCGTAAGGCGATGACGATGGGATTGCATGGAGGATAGGTTGGCGAAGGCTGTGGGACAGCGGTGTTTGGTTAGAATAGAAATCCTTTAAGATATAGTGCCCTATTAAGTTATGTTAAGGTTTATATATATGCTTTATGGTTTTAGTATGCTTTAAGTTTGAAATCATGTGATGGATATGAAGTCTAGGATTGCCTTTGGCATCCCGGGGTCTTATATCCTACATCACCGGGTACTGTTACCATACTGAGAACCTTCGGTTCTCATACCTTATCTCTGTTGTATTTTTCAGATGCAGGTCACAACCCACATCGGTGAGTTGCTTTGGAAGGTGACAGCAGCGGAGGATCCCGTTACTTTTGAGTTCTTTTTGATTTATTTCGTTTATATATATCTCTCACTTTTGTATTTTGTTTTGCCTAGAGGCACGTATTGAGAGAATACAACTTGTATAAGTCCTTTTAAACTTCAGTTTTTTTTTGTTTGTATATTTGGCTAGCCGGCTTAAACTCCGCGAGCCGTGGCTAGTTCCTTATGATATTACACTATTATACTATTATCTTTGTTCATATCACGTCTGTTTCTTGCGCTCTACGTTAGACGCTTTGTTAGTACGCTTTGCGCTTTTAAAATCCTATTTTTGAGCTATATCTTTCATCGGGCTTCTAGATTATACTATGCTTTCTATATATATATATATATATATATATATGAACTTAGAACTGTCGTAATCTCTGATTAATCTTTGCTTTACGACGCGAGGTAAGACTTAGGCTAATTAGGGTGTTACATCATGCATACGCGAAATTGTAAAATTTGGCAATCTCGCGTACACGACCCTTGTCCGCGTATGCGAGCTCTTTAGGCAGGGAGAAATCCACATGTCGCGTGCATGTCTGCGTATGTGATGACAAGTCATCTTAGCCTGGTTTTACTAGTCTTTTTCTTTGTTTTTATTAGGTTTTATGCACTTTCTTGCATTGTAAGTAAGTAATTTGGAATGGAACTGCAAGGTTTCTTTGAATCAATCAACCACCATTTAATTAATACTAAATCATGAGGTTTAAACTAAATTTAATTGATATTTAAATGATTTATAAACCTTGTGAATTTGGTGATACTTTGATTGTTTGTTTTGATTACTTGTAGGTGAAGAAAAGAAAAAAACAAGAAAGCGTGGCCTAAGAAGCATGGCCCAAGGAAAAGAAGAGTGTGGCAAAGGAAATTAGGAAGCATGGCACATGGAAGAAGGAAGCACAGCGCTCTCTTCAGGAGCGGAGCACTCTCTCAAGGGAGCACAACAATCAACCAAGAAAGCAAGACTTGATGCTATGCTCCCCTTGAGAGCGGAGCACAATTTGGAACCAAGAAAGAAAGGGGAGAAGAATGATGATCCGCTCTTGCCAAGAGCATTATCGGGCTTCATCCCAAACAATTACAAGGGAAAATGTTTGCCAATGCTTGCCACAAGGTTCGAACTCATGAGCAAGGGAGAGTGGGAGAGCGCTACTCACAAAGGAAATAAGCCAAAAATGGCAAAAATGCTACCCCCAAGGATCGAACAAAGCACCTTAAGGAAGCAAGGAGTAAGGCGCCATTTCCTTCACAAAGAAAAAGAACCAACGCATGCCTCCAACAAGTTTTGAACTTAGGACCTCACCCAAGCAAAAGGAGTGCTACGCTCCCAAGGAGAGCAGAGCGCTACTCTCCTCATTCCTTGCATAACATGACACGGCCAGGGAAGCTTGGAGCGTGCAACATGACACGGTCAAAGAGCTTGGAGCGCACAAGACACACACCAAGGCAAACCAATGCTACGCTCTCCACAAGAGCGGAGCGCTATCCTGATTGATACCCAACTTGGCACGCAACAAAGAGGCCAAAGACAAGCCTCAATGCTCCACTCCCCATAAGAGCAGAGCACTCCACTGGGAGCAACACTCTTGGGCTAAATATTGGACCAAAATTCAATTTAAATTCAATTCTCCACCAAATTAAAAAAAGCCCACCCAAATTCTAAAATCCAAGAATAGAAAGTGTATAAATAGAAGCTAGTTTAATTTAGTAAATATCTTTTTGGCTTCTTTAAGAATTTTCATTTTATAATTTTTAGAGTTTTTACTTTGAATTTGGATCTTGGAGAATTTAGAAGGAGAATTAATCTCTCTTCTTCCTTGTTCTTGCTTGAGCACTCTTTACTTCTTGTCTTGGATCTTGGGTGAAGAATTGAAGAAATTCTGTTTCAATCTCACCTTGAGATCTCTTGTTTATCTTTCTGCATAATTCTATTAAATTCTGTTTACTACTTTCATTCTTCTCTTTTCTTCTGCAATTTACTTTCCATTTCTTTTACAATTGTTCTTGTTGGATCAAGGAAGGATTTGAGATCTAGACTTGTTTTCTAGTCTCTTCCACTCCTGAGATCTTCAATTTCTCTTTTAACTTCTGCAATTAAGCTATATTTACTTTCTGTTTTAATTCTTCAAGCATTTTTACTTTTCTGTTTGAGATCTACTTCAATTTAATTCATCTTTTGCTCGTCTGTTTGTTGCAATTCACTTGTGATTGTTTAATTTCTGCAATTCCATCTCCCTGAACCCTTTTACAATTCAAGCAATTTATATTCCTTGCACTTTAAGATTCAGTCATTTACATTTCTTGCAATCTAAGCTTCTGCAATTTACTTTACTTGTTCTTTAAGATTCAGCACTTTTACTTTCTGTTCTCTTTAATTTACTGCAATTCTTCCCTCCCCCTTTACATTTCATACAATTTATCTTCTATCAATTACAAACCACTCAAACTAACACTTGATTCGCTTGACAAAATCAACCACTAAACTAAAATTGCTCAATCCTTCAATCCACATGGGATCGACCTCACTCATGTGAGTTATTATTACTTGATGCGACCTGGTACAGTTGTCGGTTAGTTTTGGGTGTTGGAATTCATTTTCCAAAAATACACCATCAAGTTTTTGGCGCTGTTGCCGGGGATTGATTAGATTGACAATGATTAAGTGAAGTGGAGGTCTAGATCAAGCACTTTTTATTTTCGGTTTCTTTAATTTTTAACTAACACACTAACTGTTTGAATTTTTGCTTAAGCTAGCTAAAATTTCACTTTAGCAATGGATTGAAGTGTTACTGTCTTTCTGGTTCTATGTGATTTTTATGTTTGGTTTGTATGCCAGGGACAAGGGGAGCTATACCCACCTTTTGTGAACAAGACGAAAGAACCCTCAGGAGATTAAGAAGAGCTGAAAGAGGGAAAAGCATTGTTGGAGAAGAGGATTCAGAAGAAGAGTTCTAAGATATGGAGGAACACTCAACAAACCCAACAAATCCACCAGGAGGAGCAGCCAATAACAACAACAATCCACCACAGAGAAGAGTTTTGGCTTCCTACACATTTGCAAATCCTAGACATTGTGGGAGTAGCATTCTTAACCCAAATGTTAATGCAAATAACTTTGAACTAAAGCCACAACTCATCACCTTGGTTCAAAATAATTGCTCTTATGGAGGAGGACCACTTGAAGATCCGAACCAACACTTGTCTACTTTCTTGAGGATTTGTGACACTGTAAAAACCAATGGTGTGCATCCTGACAGCTACAAGCTACTATTATTTCCATTTTCTCTCAGAGACAAAGCTACTCAATGGTTGGAATCTTTCCCAAGAGATAGCATCAATGAAGAACGGAAGATTGACGGTTTAGAATTCAGAATAAATTCCCGTTACAAGTATAGTTTCTAAACCTAGCAATCGATCTTTCTTACAAACGTTTTGGTTGTCACAAGTAACAAACCCCTTTAAAATTGATAACCAAAGTATTTAAACTTTGGGTCGTCTTCTCAAGGAACTGCAGGGAGGTATGTTCTTATTATTGGTTATAAGTTTTGTAAATTGGGGTTTTGAAAGTAAGGAACAAATAATTTAAATGACAAATAAAATAAATAAACAACTGTAAAATAAACTCTTGGCAAGGTATGAAAATTCGGAAGTCCTATCCTAGTTGTCCTTATCAATGGTGATGAGAATTATATTTTGCTCTCCACTAAGTCAACCTCTCACTATTAAGGTAAGTTGAGTGGCTAAATCAATTTAACGCCTAAAGTCCTAGTTAATTCCTAAGGAAAGACTAGAGTTATAGGGATTTAAATCAATCAGCAAGGATATCAATTATTAATCACGATGAGTTTGACAACTCAATAGTTACCAATTAATCAACCAAAGCCAAAAGGGGAAAATCTAAATTATTAATGTAAATAAAAGAAAGCAGTCATAATTCTGAAATACCTCAAATTATATTAAATAGAAAATTAAATCTAAACAAGAATGGTTCATAAGCCAAATTGGCAATAAAAGTAATTAAAGGATAACATTAAAATAACTGAAAGTAAAAGAAAAATATAAAGTAAAAGGAATGTTGAACCTGATGAAGAGTTGAAATTCTAAATCCTTTAAGAGGAATTCTAATCCTAAAAATCTAAGAGAGAGGAGAGAACCTCTCTCTCTAAAAACTACATCTAAACTATGAAAAGTGAATAATTGAAGACATTCTAATGAATGGATGCATTCCCCCACTTTATGACCTCTAATCTGTGCCTTCTGGACTTGGATCTGGGCCAAAAAGGGATTCAGAAATCGCTGGGAGCATTTTCTGTAATTTCTGGTGCGTGGCATCTGTCACGCGTCCGCGTGGGTCACACGATCGCGTCATCTGAAGTTTTCCTTATCACGCGTTCGCTTTGGTCACGCGTATGCGTCATCTGTGTTCTGCTCTTGGCGTGCGTCCACGTCAGTCACGCGTACGCGTCGCTGCCTTTTTCGCACTGGGCATGCGACCGCGTCGTCCATGCATTCGCGTCGCTGCCAGTTTCTTCAAAAACTCCATTTTGTGCTTTCCTTCCATTTTTGTATGTTTCCTTTCCATCCTTTAAGTCATTCCTGCCTTAGAAGATCCAAAACTACTCAACACATAAATCATGGCATCAAATGGTAATAAAGGTTAATTAAAAGAATTGTTTTTAAAGCATAGGAAATGTGTTTTTCACATATATCACATAATAAGGAAGGAAAAGTAAAACCATGCAATTTACATGAATAAGTGGGTGAAGGGTTGAATAAATCACTTAAATTGAGCTCAATATATATCATAAAATATGGGTTTATCAACCTCCCCACACTTAAACAATAGCATGTCCTCATGCTAAGTCCAAGATAAAGAGTAAGGTAAGGTTAAAGTGGTGGAAACTCATGCAATGCAATCTATTCTAAATGCAACTACCTAAATGAATCATGCAATTCTAATTGTTATTCACTTGTATATAAAACTTGCATGTAGTTAAATTAATTCACATTCCCAAGGAATCATATATGCATAGCCAAACCCTAGATAATGTTAAAGCAATTTTACAATTGAGATGGGTAAAAATATTTTTCAAACTTGCAAGACAATTAACAATTCAAGCAGAGATATATGGTTATGAGCTATTGAACCCTCACTGGATTTTGTGTTTACTCTCTAGTCACTCAGTGTTTATTGGGTTAATCACTCTATTCTTCTTTTTATCCTTACTTTCTATAACTTTGTTCTTCATCTAACCAATCAACAATTATAGAATACAGACATACAAAAATCATGAGGTCTTTTCCAAGGTTGTAATGGGGCCAAGGTAAAGGTAAGGGTATATGTATAGGGCTAAGTGAGCTAATAAGTGAATCCTTGATTAGTCTAAGATCTCACCTAACATACATATTTTGTAATTCAAAGCTTCTTAACCTATTTGCCCAAATTTTCTCACTTTGTATTGCAAGCTCATGCATTAACTTTAATTTTATCCCATGTGCATTGGTTCTTTTTATTTTGCAATTAGGGAATTTTTGTATCCCCTAAATTAAATACTGAAAATTAAATATTTTTTTTTTGCACATGGTAATTCAGTTGTTCTGGTTTTACATGAGCATGCTTCCCAAATTTTTATTTTGAAACATCTTTATTATTTTTAATTTTCTACCTTTGTTTCTATTATCCATGTTCCCATAATGTTCCCCACACTTAAACAATACCCAATTTCTATCTTAAGCTAACCAAGAATTCAACTTGGGATTTTTATTTTGTTTTTCTGCTTAAGGCTAGTAATGTGGTTTATAGAACAAGAGGGGATTAAAAAGCTCAAGGGGGCTAACAAGGGTGATGTAAAAGGTAGGTTAATTTGGGATAAGTGAGCAAATATTTCAAGCAATGGCCTCAATTATCTCTTAGTATGTATCTATATTCTGTATTGGACATATAGATTAAAACAAAGCAAAGAACATCAGAATAAAAAGGAGGGCGAAACACACAGGAATGAAATTTATGGTTTGAATTTAACCATACAGTTAAGCTCAACACTCACAGGCTGTGTGTTCTCTAGCTCAAAAATCATATATCAGTTATACATGTCATGCAAGTAAAAATTAAGAGTTCCCATTATTCTCAACGTAAACCTTAGGGTGGCTTTTAAAATTTTAGTGTTCCTCCTTGATGAAATGTTGTTAATTAACTAACATGTTATGCTATATATACAAGGTGTGTGGATTGTTTTAAATTACTAAAGTCTCTAGTTTACTTCTTTTATTTTCAATTTAAACCAAACTATCATATGCTAAAAGGGTAAACTATACTAATTAATCCACATATTCTACAACTAATAAGTTTAGAATTGTAAACTAAACTAACTGGCTAAGGTATAAACTAAAGTGCAAAATGCGGAAATAGAGTAAAAACACATGAAAAGAACAATGTATAAGTACTAAAAGATAAAAATAAAAAATAAAGATAAAAATACATAAAAATAACCAAAATAAAATAAAAGAGTCTGTAGTGTTTCACCAAAAAGATATGCCAGAGATGGCGACCTCCCCACACTTAAAATAAAGCATCGTCCTCGATGCTCACTCAAGCTGGGTGTGAAGAAGTGTCATCACTGGAAGGATGGGCTGCTGGAGTCTCGGTGGTGGCCTGAGGATCTGCAGACTGGATGAAGGTAGGAGGATCTGTCTACTGCAGTGGAGGCTCTGACTAGATAGGGATCTCTGCATCTGCGGCCTGAATCTGTTGTGGCACCTCCTGCTGTGGTGCAGCCTGCTCTGGTCATACCTGTGCAGCCTGGGTAGGTGTCTCCTCTGCGTGATCATCCTCCTCCACCTCAGATGTATCAGAAGGGGTGTCAAGCTCGGAGGGGATGTCGCCGCCGGATCAGATCATCAACTTGACGTGCTCATAGCGTCGCTTGTTGCGACGCCCCATACGATCCAAGCAGGCAAAGAGTCGATGCACCAAATGATAAATAGGCTCAGGAGCAGGTGAGGGTGCAGTAGGTGGGGCTGGTGCAGCAGTGAAAGAAGAAGGGGCAGCTGAGGGTGTGGCTGTCTCATCAGAAGCAGTAAGGAATGGAGGTCTGTAGCCCAAGGCCTGAAACTTCCTGCTGTGAGGAATGATCTTCTTACAGTCTGCAGCAGGTGGCTTCTCATCAGCATCCTCCCAAGGCAAGTCAGCTCGATGGCCTAGCTGGGTGACTAGGTAAGGGAAAGGAAGGGTGCCTCTAACATGGACCCTGGCCATATAGTGTCGGATGAATCATGGTAGATACAGGTCCTTACCCTCCAGCACACACCAGAGGAGGGTGATCATAGTAGCAGGCAGCTCCGTCTCTTGAGTGCTCGGTATAACAAAGTTGCTCAGGATCTGGTGCCAGAGCCGAGCCTCATCATTCAGATACATAAGCTTGATTCCTTTAGGCATTGTGGTGTTCTTACCCATGACCCACGGGACAGTAGGGTCAAGGGCTATCCTCTCCTTGATAGCATCCCAGTCGAATCGCATAAACCTCATATCCTCTTTAGCCTTTTGGTAATCGTCAGGCTGATCTGACTTAGGCTGAAGGCGCAGAATATCCTCAATGGCCTCTTTAGTGACCAGTATCTGTTTCCCTCTAAGGTTCACTGCATCCAGGGAAGTCTTGAAATAGTTGCAGTAAAACTCTCTTACCCAGGAAGCATTGACCTCAGTCAAATTTCTCTCCAAGAAGAACCAGCCTCTTTGTTTGATCTGATCGGAGGTGTACTGCTGTAGTTCTTCTGGAATTTTCAGAGTCCTCTCCAGGTACAAATTTCTGGAGGTGGCAAACACTGGATACTTCAGCTCACAGTATCGGTTTGCAAACTTAATGGGATCATTGGCAGGGATGAGCTGGTCAGCCTTCTCCTGCGGGGTAAAGTGCTTTTCCCGCCAGGAGTCATCATGCATAATGTCCAGGATAGACATAGAGGATTCACCTCTTTTTCGTTTGCCAGTTGTGGCTTTGCCTTATCCTTTTCTTTGAGGGTCAGACATCCTGAAAAGCAGAAATCTAGGATATAATAAAAACAGGAAAATAAGTAGGCAAATAACAAGATAAGCACATAGTGGCAAAGGAGCAGTAGAATTATGAAATGAGTTGAATAATTATGCATTTTGGATTGTTTCAAAGTTAAAAAGCGGATATGAGAAATTACAATCCAAAATATGTTATAAGTAGAATACCTGTTAATTAGGAAAAACAATAATCATGCCATGAGTGAAAAAATTGAAGGAGTTAGTTAAAAAGTAAAGGGAGAAGTTAGAAAGTTAAAATTGGTGAAAAGTGAAAAAGTGGAAAGCAGTGAGTTAGGAGAAAGAAAGTTAAAGTAAGTGGCATTGAGAATTGTTTCCTAAGTAACAAGAAATTCATAAATTTAAAGACTAGTCAACTCATATTCAAAAAATATCAGGTTATTGATGATGATTCAGAAAGATATAAAAATAGTGAAAATTAAAATTGAATCATCAAAAGTGTAATTTATTAACCAGGAAATCGAAAGGAATAAGAATGCTGGCCCGTGCATTCATTAAGTGGTTTGGGAAAAGCAAAGGAATGCCAAATGCAAATTGCAAAAACCAAAATATGAATGAAAATCAAAACAATTTACAGAAAATTGGGCAGCATTCCGGCTAAAATCAGATGTTTCCGGGAAATAAACAGCAAGCAGAATAGTTCATATAAATTAAAATAAAGCTTTAATTACATATGCGGAATATGAACATGAAATAGCAGTGTAAAAAGCAGCATGAAACAGTAAAGAACATCATATGAACAGGATTAACATCACAGCAACAGCAGAATTGCGAAAATTATAAAACAAGTAGCAAGAACAGCGCAATTAATCAGGCCTAAATCCACTAACCACATCCTAGCTACCTAACCACCTAGAATCCACTACAAACATGCATCTCTAACTAGCCTAATTTGAACATAATTGGAAAAATATGCAACTAACTACGAATGAAAGGAAAATGGCGATCGGCGGAACCTGGTAGGCATATGAACGAAGCTAGGGAACAGAGAGATGGCGGTGGTGAAGTGGCGGAGCTGGGAGGGGGCACGGTGGCACGGTAGCGGAACAGGGCGACGCGGTGGTGGGTGGCTGTATGCGGTGGCAGGGTGTTTCGGGTAGGGTTAACGGTGGAGGGGTGGTTTAAGAAGAATGGGGGTAAGGTTGGTGGTGGTGGATGGCGCGGTGGTGGTGGCGGTTGGTGTGGTGGTGGTTGGCCGCGGTGGGGGCAACGGTGGTGGAGGGGAGAGGAGAAGAGAAAGAGAAGAAAGGGAGGGAAGGAAGAAGGAGGGGGTGGGCGTCGCAGTTGTGGCTGGGTGGGCGGCGCTGGTGCGGTGGTCAGGGGTGGTTGGCGATGGGTGCAGAGGAAGGAGGGAGAGAGAACAGAGGGGGTTGGGGAAGGAGAGTGGGGCGCAATGGGGGTAGGGTTTCGCGTCACCGGGGTTAGTGAATTTGTATCCATGTGAACGCGTGGGCACGCGATCGCGTGGCTAGGGTGGAATGGGGTTGACGCGATCGCGTGAGCGACACGATCGCATGGAATGGGTAAAAGGATGAATGATGCGGTCGCGTGAGGCACGCGACCGCGTCGCTGAAAATTGTGCTAAACGCACAATTCTAGCGTCATTTCAGCGCAACTCTCTGTCTCCATTGGGGTGCCATAATATCCACGCGTCGCTCACGCTTTCGCGTGGGATGAGTTGTTGTGCAAGTGACGCGTTCGCGTGATGGACGCGAACGCGTGAGCCGTTTTGTGCTAAACGCACAACAGCCGCACGATTTCAACCCCAGATTTCTGGGCGTTGGATTTTTACGCCCATTTCCAGATCACGCGTTCGCGTGATTGATGCGGACGCGTGGGAGGTAGTTCTCGCAACTGACGCGAACGCTTTAGCGATGCGGTTGCGTCGCACGCCTTCCTCTCTTTTTTTATATGCAGGTATGCAATTATGCAGTATGCAATACTAATGCGAATGCTATAAATAACATCCAGGTTCAATAAAAATAATATAATATAAGATCAAACAGTACGAAATAGAAATTGAAAAAGAAACGACCATACCATGGTGGGTTGTCTCCCACCTAGCACTTTTAGTTAAAGTCCTTAAATTGGACATTGGATGAGCTTCCTGTTATGGCGGCTTATGCTTAAATTTATCCAGAAATCTCTACCAATGTTTGGAATGCCAACAGCCTCCGGGGTCCCAAACTAGGCATGTGAAGCTTTTGACCAGCTTCAGACAGGTTTTCAGGCTCCCGGGGTGACGAATGTCAGAATAGATTCTAGGATCCCAAACTTTGCTTTTAAATCTGCCTTTGTCCTGATCTATATGCTTCCATTCGGGCGGTTTAGAAATTGTATTCTCACCAAGGTGACCAAACGTCTTCCGTGACCTATTCAATTGAACTTGATACCAATCCTTGCACTTCGAATTGAAGCGTGGAACCTTATTGAATCTTGTACACCAGCTTCGAGTGCAAGCCATTTCCCTCTTACTCTTAAAGTCGCAGAGAGCTCTAAGCTGGCCATCTGTTTCAAGCAACCCATATTCAAGTGGAAAAGTAAAGATAAAGGTTAAGGATTGTACCCACTTGAAGCTTGTATTAGGTGGTAATGGCCTTGGGATAGGTGTTTCCAGTGGTTCTGTAAGTTCTACTCCCTTGTAATCTTCTGTGAATTCCTCCACTTCTTTGCAAGATTCTTCAGCTGCAACTGTGTCCTGATCAAAATCTTCTATGTCTTCCTCATCACTTAAGTCATACGTTGGAGGTTGAGAGAAATCTACCTCGACATCATCTTTGTATTCACTTGGGTAAGGTTCTGCAGGCTCAAGGAATTCAGTTGCGGATGTGAATTTGTGACTAGGAGAGCTTGATTCAAGATCGTCACTGCCCATGGAATCAACTTCTTGGTCTTTTCCGTCCAATTTTTCACAAGGCATATGCTGTGGAGGTTGTGCACTATCCTCCTTGGCATCAATTTCGGACTTCTCAGCGGAATCCTCTACGGTTCTTGATTCCCATGGAGGTTCAGCATCTCCTAAATCTTCAACCACTTCCTCTTCTACAACTATCATGGCTTCCTCTACTCGTTCCAGTACAAAGCCATGCTCCTCATTGTCCACCGAGGTTTCTAGTGTCTCCTTCATGCTACGCTCTTCTTTTGATTCTCCACATGCAGCCATGGGAGTACCTTGAGTTCTCAGATGTCGGGAAGCTATTAAATTTACTACCTTAGTCACGGCAGTAGTGAGTTCCAGTACGCCCTTTTCTATCTTTGCTTGCCCTTGAAGAAGAACACGAAGTTTGTCATTCACTGGAGGTTGGGGTGGGTGTGAGGTTTCATTGGTTGGGGGAGAGGGTTCAAAATAAGAATGTGGTGGTTCTTGGGAGTAATTGGATTGGGATTGTGGTGGATAAGGGTCATATGGTGGTGAATGGTGAAAAGGAACTTGTGAGTGTGGTGGTTCAAATCTATGTTGAGAGGATGGTCTATAAGCACAGGGTGGGGCTTGTTGGTAATTGCAAGGTGGTCTACCATGTCTATTAGCTTGGTATGCATTGTATAGTGGTCCTCGTCCATGATATCTTGGAGGGTGTTGTTGCCTAAAGGGTTGATCAGATCCTCTTGGCTCCATCCATCCTTGATTACTCTGACCTTGATGCATGTTCCTACTATAACTTCCGTTCCTTTCAACAATATTAGAACCAAACTCAAAGCGAGAGGGGTGAAAATTAATAGTAGCTAATAAAAATAAAAAGGGAGAAAACAAAAAACAAATAAACAAATAAAAAAAATATTTACAATAACCAATAATAAGGCACACGTTTGCAGATCCCCGGCAACGGTGCCATTTTGAAGAACGGAAGATTGACGGTTTAGAATTCAGAATAAATTCCCGTTGCAGGTATAGTTTCTAAACCGAGCAATCGACCTTCCTTACAAACGTTTTGGTTGTCACAAGTAACAAACCCCTTTAAAATTGATAACCAAAGTATTTAAACCTCGGGTCGTCTTCTCAAGGAACTGCAGGGAGGTATGTTCTTATTATTGGTTATGAGTTTTGTAAATTGGGGTTTTGAAAGTAAGGAACAAATAATTTAAATGACAAATAAAATAAATAAACAACTGTAAAATAAACTCTTGGCAAGGTATGAAAATTCGGAAGTCCTATCCTAGTTGTCCTTATCAATGGTGATGAGAATTATATTTTGCTCTCCACTAAGTCAACCTCTAACTATTAAGGTAAGTTGAGTGGGTAAATCAATTTAACGCCTAAAGTCGTAGTTAATTCCTAAGGAAAGACTAGAATTATAGGGATTTAAATCAATCAGCAAGGATATCAGTTATTAATCACGATGAGTTTGACAACTCAAGAGTTACCAATTAATCAACCAAAGCCAAAAGAGGAAAATCTAGATTATTAATGTAAATAAAAGAAAGCAGTCATAATTTTGAAATACCTCAAATTATATTAAATAAAAAATTAAATCTAAACATGAATGGTTCATAAGCCAAATTGGCAATAAAAGTAATTAAAGGATAACATTAAAATAACTGAAAGTAAAAGAGAAATATAAAGTAAAAGAAATGTTGAACCTGATGAAGAGTTGAAATTCTAAATCCTTTAAGAGGAATTCTAATCCTAAAAACCTAAGAGAGAGGAGAGAACCTCTCTCAATAAAAACTACATCTAAACTATGAAAAGTGAATAATTGAAGACATTCTAATGAATGGATGCATTCCCCCACTTTATAACCTCTAATCTGTGCCTTCTGGACTTGGATCTGGGCCAAAAAGGGATTCAGAAATTGCTAGGAGCATTTTCTGTAGTTTCTAGTGCGTGGCGTCTGTCATGCGTCCGCGTGGGTCACGCTGTCACGTCATCTGGAGTTTTCCTTGTCACGCGTTCGCTTCGGTCACGCATATGCGTCATCTGTTCTGCTCTTGGCGCGCGTCCGCGTCAGTCACGCATTCGCGTCGCTGCCAGTTTCTTCAAAAACTCCATTTTGTGATTTCCTTCCATTTTTGTATGTTTCCTTTCCATCCTTTAAGTCATTCCTGCCTTAGAAGATCTAAAACTACTCAACACACAAATCACGGCATCGAATGGTAATAAAGGGTAATTAAAATAATTATTTTTAAAGCATTGGAAACGTGTTTTTCACATATATCACATAATAAGGAAGGGAAAGTAAAACCATGCAATTTACATGAATAAGTGGGTGAAGGGTTGAATAAATCACTTAAATTGAGCACAATATATATCATAAAATATGGGTTTACCAATCAACAATTGGGACGATCTAGTGAGCAAGTTCCTTGCCAAATTTTACCCACCTCAAAGGATCATTGGGTTGAAGACTGAAGTACAAACATTCACACAAATGGACACTTAGCCCATCTATGAAGCATGGGAGAGATACAAGGCTCTAATTAGGAAATGCCCTCCTGAAATGTTCAATGAATGGGACAGATTGTAGAATTTTTATGAAGGTCTGACATTGAAATCTCAGGAGGCTCTTGATCACTCAGCAGGAGGCTCTCTATAATTGATGAAGACTGCAGAGGAAGCCCAAAATCTCATTGATATGGTGGCTAACAACCAGTATTTCTTTGCTCACCAAAGGCAACGCCAACCATCACAAAGGAAAGAAGTGATGGAGTTGGAAGGAGTGGACTCAATCTTAGCTCAAAACAAAATGATGCAGCAGCAAATTCAACAACAGTTTGAGCAAATGGCCAAAATGATTGATAGCCTCCAAGTTGCAGCAGTCAACACAAGCCAACCATCATCCACATGGGGGATAAATAAAGAAACTCAAGAGGATCAACAGCAAGAAAACGTCCAGTATATGCACAACCAAAATTCTGGGCCAAATGAGGTTTATGGTGACATTTACAACCCCTCCAGGAAGAACCACCCCAACCTCAGATGGGGAGACAATCACAATCAAACTCAACAGCCATGGCAAAGGACTACAAATCAAAACAGTTGGAAAAACACAAACCACAACAACCAGCAGAATAATAACCAAAACACATACAGAAAACCACAAAATACTTACCCCAATTCTAACCATCATCCATCCAATAACCAAGCCACCAATCAAAATACTTATCCTCAACCCTCAACACCCCACAACCAACCAATCTCATAGGACTCTGAGAGGATCACCAACTTGGAGATCTTAATGGAGAAAATGATGAAGCACCAAGAGATGACAACAAAGAACCAAGAAGCTTCCATGAAGAATAAGGAAAGACAGATTGAACAGCTTTCCAAGCAAATTGCTATTGAGAGACTTTTAAGCTCACTCCCAAGTGACACCATTCCTAATCCAAAAGAGGAATGCAAAGCTATACAGCTAAGGAGTGGAAAGATCTTGGTAAAAAATGAAGAAGCAACTAAGAAGCCAAGGGAAAATGACAAGAAACATGGTGAAAAAGAGGAAGCCAATGATGAGGATGCAACAGCAAGCAAGCAAACTTCAAAGCAGGCTCAAGAAAAGGAGGAGCAGCCAAAAATTTCAAGAAAAGGGAAGGAAGCAATTGAAGAACCAACCAAGGATCACAGGCAGGGAGTGAACTTCACACCTCCATTGCTATATCCCCAAAGGTTCAACAAGGAGACTAAGGACCAACACTTCCCTAAATTTCTCCAAATCTTTAAGAAATTGGAGATCAACATTCCCCTGGCTGAAGCACTAGAGCAAATGCCCCTGTACGCCAAGTTTTTGAAGGAGCTTATTAATAAGAAGAGAAGTTGGCAAGAAAATGAAACTATACTGCTTACTGAAGAATGCAGAGCATTAATCCAGAAAGGACTCCCCCCTAAACTTGAAGATCCTGGAAGTTTTTTTCTACCTTGTGCCATTGGCAGTATGACCATCAACAAGGCAATGTGTGACTTAGGGGCTAGTATCAATCTGATGCCTTCCTCTCTAGTGAAAAAGCTATGCATAGAAGAAGTGAAACCAGTACAGATGTCTTTAGAATTGGTGGACAAGTCAGTGATATGTCCCAGGGGTGTGATTGAGAACCTTCTAGTCAAGGTAGACAAATTCATCTTTCTTGTAGATTTTGTGGTCTTAGATTCAGATGAGGATGAAGGTGATTCCATTATACTGGGGAGACCATTCTTGGCCACTGCTAGGGCCATTATAGACGTAGAGCAAGGAGAGTTAACCCTCAGAATGCATGATGAAAGCGTCACCCTGAATGTATTTCCAAAAACATAACTCATTGATGAAAAGAAAGACTACATGGAAACTGACAGGAAAAACTTGTAGTGGAAGGAAGGAATTAACAAGACAATCAGCAGTTACCTTCCAAAGCAAGAAATAGATAATACAGCAGAGCAAAAAGAGAGAGAGACTGTGTAGAATGATGAAGAAATTCAAGAAGACATTGAAGTACCATTGAGAAGAAGAGTCCCAAAGTGAAACCTACTGTCAAAGAAGGAGGATCAGCAAAAAGAAGGAAGAAAAAAAAGAACAAGACTAAAAAGGGTTGGAAGAACAAAAAGATTCCAACAGAGGGGTTCTCCAAGGGTGATAAAGTACAGTTGATCTATCAACAACTGGGGGCAATCCAACAAGCTGATGACTACTATACTGTCAGCAAAATACTCTCGCTAGAGCATGCCGAAATTGAACATCAAGGAACAAAGAAGAAGCTCACAGTCAGGGGGGATAAGCTGAGACACTACAGTCATCAACCACCATAAAAGAGGGGTCCAATGTCAAGCTAATGACAATAAAAGAGTGCTCCATGGGAGGCAACCCATGATTTAAGATTCTTGCTCGTTTTTGAATTCAATAAATTATGATCACCTTAGCATGATTTTGAATTTTATTAGATATACTTGACAGATGCATACACTATTTTGAAACACATGCCAGACTTCTAAGTTTGGTGTGCTTGACAGCACACAAAAATCAGCTTTTCAAGCATTCTT
The DNA here is from genome assembly GCF_059453495.1 of Arachis ipaensis. Lineage (NCBI taxonomy): Eukaryota > Viridiplantae > Streptophyta > Magnoliopsida > Fabales > Fabaceae > Arachis > Arachis ipaensis. The sequence continues at coordinate 62,637,285 of NC_142441.1, forward strand.
AGATCATATGCTTAGTCATCTCGATGAAGTATTTGACCAAACATTAAGTTTGGTGTCTGCATATGTACTAATTTTCAGAAGAATCAACTTTTGTTCAAAAAATCAAAGTCATGCATAGATGAATCATACATTGTTTTATTTCAGGAATTTATATTAGAAAATGAATTAGAACTTATGATGAAAGCATCAATTGTGATAAATTGCTTGCATTTGACATCAATCCCTTAGCAAGAGACAAGTTTGGTGTTCACCAAACCTTGGTTCACTAAGTAAGGGACACAATTGGTCTTTTATGACTAAGAAACATAATAAATAATCCAAGCATTCACCACTTCATCACCGTGCTACAATTGTGTCCTAAAGTATACCATTTTCATTTAATTAGGAAAAAGAAGGTTGAGGAAAAGACAAGATGAAGATACAGCTATGACAAGCCAAGAGAGAAGGATCACATGTGCCTAGAGAGGTGTGCCTACCTTGGAAAGCAAAAATCTGCATGCTACTCACCTTGGAGGACGAACCTCATGCAACCAATGGGAAGAGAATCCTTGTCAATCCTCAAGAGAACATGCAAGCCGTTCATCTTATGAAGTTACTATGTTGTTCAACTCAATCTCCACCCTTCATAAGTCATGACCGAATCCCTCTTCAAGTATGGTCTTCGTCCAAAGCTTTAACGCCCTGCCTATAAATAGGTTGGGACATTTCTTGCATCACATATTCATACAAGTCTTCCTTACAATCATAAGTCCTTGTTCCACCTTGTGCAATCCTAAACACCTCTCACTTCCCTCTCAACAGCAACATTTCTTTCTTCATTCTCTTTACACTATAAAATTGTACCTCAACCAACCACAAATCCACCTTTGCCTTCTCCCTCAAATTGAATTCATGGCTTCATCAAGTTCAAAGAGAAGACAAGGGAAGGAACCAATGGTAACCGAGCCCCCATCCTATGATACAAGGAAGTTTAGATCTCAGTTTCATGAAAGAAAATATCATAGATTCATGAAAACAAAGCACATCATTCATGAGAGGGGTTTTGAGCTGAGGGACGGGGAATACCCCATCATGAGCAGATCACTAGGGAAAGAAGGTGGGATCTTCTATGCAATCCTCTCACTAAGATTAGTGCAGTCATGATCAGGGAATTTTATGCAAATGCTGTGAAAGAGAGTGAAGACAACATCCCTTACAAAAGTTATGTTAGAGGAGTTGAAGTGGATTTCAGTCCAGCATACATTACAAGGGCCTTGAAGTTGAGAACCATAACTTATGAAGAGCTCAGCTATGAGGCCAGACTGCAGGGAGAAAATGACCCTGATGAGATCTTACAGGGTATATGCTTGGAAGACACAGACTGGGAAAGAGATTCAAAAGAAATCCCAAGCCAATTGAAAAGAATAAATCTCATTCCTGAGGCCAAGGGGTGGTATGAGATAGTGAGGAGATCTATACTCCCTACTGGAAACACCTCAGGGGTCACAATCAAGTGAGCACTCTTGACATACTGTATCTTACATGGGGGAGAAATCAACCTTGCACAACTCATAGCCGATAGTATTCAAGAGATAGCTGAGAGCAAAAATAAATCAACTAGGCTCGGCCATCCAAGCACCATTCTAAGGCTATGCAACAAAGTTGGAGTGATTTTTGAAGATGAGGACACAGAGAAAGTAAAAAATGGGACGGGGATCACAAAGAGAAACATGGAAGGAATTACTGAGGATGATGATCAAGAAGAAAGCCCCAAAGGAGAAGAAGATCACAGGAAGGGGAAGAGCAAGCTCACAGTGCCATAGATATGAGTCAACTACAAAGAGCTCTTGAGGAAATATCACAACAAAATGTGAGAGAACAAGAGCAATATTCATGGCACCAAGAGCAATATCTACAGCACCGGGAGCAATATTTAAAAGATAGGGAGCAAAATGAAGCTTGGCAGCACAGAATGAAGGAAAAACTAGAGAGCTGGCAGCAACAAATGATGGTCCAACAACAAGAATTTCAAGCCAAGATTCTTGAGGGGCAAAGAGAACAAACAACAAGACTTCAAGAGTCATATGACAAAATGTTCCTGACCCAAGCCAAATATAGGGAATATACTCACAACTTGTATCAGTGGAAAAATATTCATCATACTATTGGAGAGATTAGACATGTGCAACAAATAGAGTCTGATGAAAATATGCAAGCAAGGTTAGAGTATTTGACCCACAATATGCCAGCACTAGATCCACAAATCAAACCATTTGAGTAGTGCCAAGAATTTAGAGATCGACAGAAAGCAAGATCTCATCACTTCAAAGAGGTAACACATGAAAGATTGGAGGCAGTTGGGCTCTCAGGTCTATTAGATCCTGTCTGGGATAGAAGGTGCCCTAGTGAAGAAATTCAGGACTACTCCAAGCTCTGGAAGAGAAAGAAGAAGAAGGGAGAATCAAGCAATAATCAGGGACATGACAACTAGATGGTGGTGAAGTTCTTTCATTATTTCAAACTAAATAAGGAAGATGTGTATCTGAAACATGATATACCTCCAATTGTTCTTTGTTTTGCATATATTTTAGCTTAAAAAGTTATCTGCATAATAATTGTCATCCTTCATTAGCTTGAATATTCTATTTTGCTCCCTTTGCTGTTTGAATAAAAGAAAGATATTTGATTTAGAAAAGTAATTGTTCAATGTTGCAAAAGTTAGGATGAAAGTTAGTGGTGGCATGTGTTTGATTCAATTGTTAGCTCACAAAATAATTGCTGCATAATGACATGTTACTTGAAGCTTAAGCTAGTTTGCTACTGTGATCCTTCAACTAATAAAAATCCCTTGAAAATGAATCAAAACAGAAAGAAAAAGAAATATAAAAGCCAAAAAGTGTCAAAGAAACAAACAATAAGGCTAGACACTAATAGCTTGGACACTAGGACACATGCCTGTGGTGTTTTTGTACTAGGATATGCTTGGACAAGTAAGTTCTAAGGAGTATTTCAAAACTTGGCCACTTAGATCAACTGATTTGGGATTGCCAACTGAAAGTCCACAATAAAGAGCAACCTAGCTACAAAACACTTAGTTATCCAAAGAGATGCTGGGCATCAATGATCCTAGGAAGAAAAAAATGAGCCATGTGTCTGTGGTGAAGGAATATTGAGTATAATTAAGCCAAAGGCTACTGCAACATTTGCCACCAAGCCTTCAATAAGTAATAAGCTCTCTAAGCAAAAGAAAGAAGGAAAAAGTTAACAAGGGAAGTAAGCAAAAAGTAAGGCATTGTAGTAGCAACCTTAGTGAACCCTTGAGGAAACATTGCCTGTTTAACAGCAAGTAATAAATGAGCTACTATTGATCTGCATAAAACCCCATGAACCAAGTTCAACTATACGCTAAATAAGGACATGCATACTTCTCTATTTCATGTTATCTTCTCTTATGTTTAATGCTTGCTTGGGGACAAGTAAGTTTTAAGTTTGGTGTTGTGATGACAAGTCATCTTAGCCTAGTTTTACTAGTCTTTTTCTTTGTTTTTATTAGGTTTTATGCACTTTCTTGCATTGTAAGTAAGTAATTTGGAATGGAATTGCATGGTTTCTTTGAATCAATCAATCACCATTTAATTAATACTAAATCATGAGGTTTAAACTAAATTTAATTGATATTTAAATGATTTATAAACCTTGTGAATTTGGTGATACTTTGATTGGTTGTTTTGATTACTTGTAGGTGAAGAAAAGAAGAAAACAAGAAAGTGTGGCCTAAGAAGCGTGGCCCAAGGAAAAGAAGAGTGTGGCAAAGGAAATTAGGAAGCATGGCACATGGAAGAAGGAAGCACAACGCTCTCTTCAGGAGCGGAGCACTCTCTCAAGGGAGCACAACAATGAACCAAGAAAGCAAGGCTTGATGCTATGCTCCCCTTGTGAGCGGAGCACAATTTGGAACCAAGAAAGAAAGGGGAGAAGAATGATGCTCCGCTCTTGCCAAGAGCATTATCGGGCTTCATCCCAAACAATTACAAGGGAAAATGTTTGCCAATGCTTGCCACAAGGTTCGAACTCAGGAGCAAGGGGGAGTGGGGGAGCGCTACTCACAAAGGAAATAAGCCAAAAATGGCTAAAATGCTACCCCCAAGGATCGAACAAAGCACCTTAAGGAAGCAAGGAGTAAGGCGCCATTTCCTTCACAAAGAAAAAGAACCAGCGCATGCCTCCAACAAGTTTTGAACTTGGGACCTCACCCAAGCAAAAGGAGTGTTACGCTCCCAAGGAGAGCAGAGCGCTACTCTCCTCATTCCTTGCATAACATGACACGGCCAGGGAAGCTTGGAGCGCGCAACATGACACGGTCAAAGAGCTTGGAGTGCACAAGACACACACCAAGGCAAGCCAATGCTACGCTCTCCACAAGAGCGGAGCGCTATCCTGATTGATACCCAACTTGGCACGCAACAAAGAGGCCAAAGACAAGCCTCAATGCTCTGCTCCCCACAAGAGCAGAGCACTCCACTGGGAGCAACACTCTTGGGCTAAATATTGGACCAAAATTCAATTTAAATTCAATTCTCCACCAAATTAAAAAAAAGCCCACCTAAATTCTAAAATCCAAGAATATAAAGTGTATAAATAGAAGCTAGTTTAATTTAGTAAATATCTTTTTGGCTTCTTTGAGAATTTTCATTTTATAATTTTTATAATTTTTACTTTGAATTTGGATCTTGGAGAATTTGGAAGGAGAATTGATTTCTCTTCTTCCTTGTTCTTGCTTGAGCACTCTTTACTTCTTGTCTTGGATCTTGGGTGAAGAATTAAAGAAATTCTGTTTCAATCTCACCTTGAGATCTCTTGTTTATCTTTTTGCATAATTCTATTAAATTCTGTTTACTACTTTCATTCTTCTCTTTTCTTCTGCAATTTACTTTTCCATTTCTTTTGCAATTGTTCTTGTTGGATCAAGGAAGGATTTGAGATCTAGACTTGTTTTCTAGTCTCTTCCACTCCTGAGATCTTCAATTTCTCTTTTAACTTCTGCAATTAAGCTACATTTACTTTTTGTTTTAATTCTTCAAGCATTTTTACTTTTCTGTTTGAGATCTACTTCAATTTAATTCATCTTTTGCTCGTCTGTTTGTTGCAATTCACTTTAAGATTCAGTCATTTACATTTCTTGCAATCTAAGCTTCTGTAATTTAATTTACTTGTTCTTTAAGATTCAGCACTTTTACTTTCTGTTCTCTTTAATTTACTGCAATTCTTTCCTCTCCCTTTACATTTCATGCAATTTAACTTCTATCAATTACAAACCACTCAAACCAACACTTGATTCGCTTGACTAAATCAACCACTAAACTAAAATTGTTCAATCCTTCAATCCCTGTGGGATCGACCTCACTCATGTGAGTTATTATTACGTGATGCGACCTGGTACACTTGCCGGTTAGTTTTGGGTGTTGGAATTCATTTTCCAAAAATACACCATCAGTATGCGCACATAGCAGAATTGGTAAAAAGCTACTAAGTTCCAGAAAATCAGTTGTTTTTTACACCAAACTTTGAACGAGCATAACTTTTTCGTTAAAAATCATTTATTGCATGTTCTTCAAACGTTATAAACTTTACGGACCCAATTTTCAATTCAAAATAAGTTTCACCAAACTTGAGGGTTCGGAAGCTAAATTTTGGCCCACCAAAGTAGGTTGAAATTAGATTTTTACCAAAACTTGCAAATCTGCTTATTTTTCCAAAATGCTCAATTTAAAACCAACCAAACCCCAACCAGATTCAATATCAAAACACTCATAATTGAATACTAAACACATTACTACACATTAGCAATCATTTCTCAATCACTTTCCAATCATTCAAAACTTTATCACCCAATTCCTAACCGCTTCAATTCAAAGTTTCCAAATTCAACTATATTTCACCAAATTTCACCATCAAATCCACATTACCCTCAAACATCATCACAATCAATAACTAACATTCATTCCAATCAATCATACTTATCTGGACACGGCCTCCGGCCGAATTTCACCACAATTTATCATGATAATCATTAATTACACATTAATGTCATTCAACATAAAATTTCAATTCACAACAACAATCCACAAGTCCACATAGTTTAACATATTTTACAGATAACTAGCCTATGTTTTCACGTAACATTACACATTAACTACGAGAAACTGAAATCATACCTTGGCCGATCCTCACAAGCTCAAGTACCACTGAAAACCTCCTCTTTCACAACTTCCAAGCCTTCAAACCGACACCGACAAGTTTCCAGCCACCATATTTCCAATTCAAGCATTCAAGTCCACCAATTTGACTTCAATTTTATATGTATTCAATCTAATTTCATTCAATTCCTTCATAATCAATTCTAAGATTCACTAATTTAATAATATACAAGAGTTTAGTGATTCCGCACCTTTGTCACTTAGAATTGGGATGAAACCAACTTATAGTTCACGCTAGAGTGCCCCTAAACAACCAAAATCACAATAATCCAATATTCCCAAAACCAAAAACGTGAAATTATAGGAAAGGGAGAAATGGGCATGAATGTTGAGATTTCTTACCAAATCAATCAGATAGAATTGAAGAGCTCGACGAGAGGAATGCATGGCCGCAAACTTGTGCGGCGATCGGAGCTCCAGATCGAAAGTTATGGGTGATTGAAGGTCGGGGTGAATAATGAAACAAAGCTTCCCCCTTCTCACTTTCAGCATGATTCCCTAATTGTGGTGAGAGTGAGGCTGAATTGCCTCCAAACTTGGGTTACATATGTTAGGCCGATTATGGGCCCGGTCCAACTGATTTAGCTCGCTGGCCCAATTTTGGGCCAAAACCTTTAAAATTAGTATTTTAATTCTTATTCTAAATATTTTTACTTTTTCAAATTATAAAATTTAATTTTCTAATCCCTTAGGCTCATAATTAATTTCTTAGTTAATTGTGTAAATCATGTTGCTTGTATGCGAAGTTTGTATTCGTAGGTTTTGATGAATGACAAACCAACAAACGACATGAAAGACAAACCAACAAACAACTTGAATGAACAAGCATGTTGAAAGATCAACCAACATTCAACATTGAGGAATGAAGAGTTGAAAGCAACACAACAACAACAAGAAACTCAAGTCCACAACATTTGAAGACAAGTATAGTGTCTTAGGACTTAGGTAACTTCTTGTTAAGAACCAATTGCTAAATCTCTCAACACACACTCACAAAATGTTTTGATGCACATCTTGCAATTCGATGCTAGCCAAATGGTTTAAAAACTTGTTTTCAAAGGTACAAAAGCATAGGAATTGACTCCAACAAGTTTGAGATCAATCCTAAGTATTTTGAAGTGATTTTAAGCCATTCTTTAAGGTTTGCATCGATGCACACTCATCTTGCATCGATGCAAAGCATGCGACGACTTGTTGCATCGATGCATCAATGCAACCTAGCTGAAAATTCAAATTTCAGCTTCAAAGACACATTTGCATCGATGCAAAGTGTTATGCATCGATGCAAATGATTCAAAAACATAAAAAAACGGCTAGTTTTGACAAAAAGAATCCATCCCATTAACTCCCCAACGTTTCTAAGGTTTGGGAAGTCTATAAATAGATGGATTGAAGCCTTATTTCAAATACTTGAGTATCTGCAAACTATCTTATTCATATTCTTTCATTCTACACATTTTTTTAAGGTGTTATAATACACAATTTGAGAGAGCAATATCAATTGGTTCAATAGTGCTAAACTTGTAATCATACACTCTTCTAGAGAGTACTCATTTCGTCTCAACAATTCTTTGAGAATTGTTTTCTTGTACACTTTGTAAATTGGAGTGTGATCTCCAAGGTTGAGTCAAGAGTTATAAACACTATAGTCGGTGAGGATACCAAAGAAGTATACTAAGTACTCAAGGCAAATCTTAGAGAAGGTATCTTTAAGTGGAGTGGGTTAGTATACGAGTGGTGATCATATACCGTGAGGTGTTAGAAACTAAGGACTCGGATTGTAAAAGGTTTTGCGCGAGCACCTTGAAGCTTGGCAATAGTGGAACTTCTCAATAGCGATTGAGAAAGAAAGTGGACGTAGGACAAGGATTGTGCCGAACCACTCTAAATAGCGTTTGCATCTCTCCAAACTCATCTCTTCAATATTATTGTCTTTTACCTTTGAGCAAATAAATTGTGATCGAAAAGTAGCTTCGTAAGTACTTAAGGAATAGCTTAAGTCCGATTGGTGAAAAGCTTGATCAATTTATTTGAGTTGGTGTCTATTGGAAAGTAAAAGCTCCTTATAAATGCTTAGCAATTGAGTTAAGCTCTTGGAAAAATACTAGTACAATAACACTTTTGTATATTGTCTTTAACTTTCGCAAAAAGATTCATTGTTGTTGCAATACTCAATTCACCCCCCCCCCCTCTTGAGTAATTGTGCATAGGTTCTACAAGTGGTATCAGAGCTTAACCCTTTGAAAGACTTAACCGTTTAAGGGAAAAGATCATGGCAAGCACAAGCTTTAACAACAACAACACTAGTGAAGGTAACTCAACCGCTAGACCTCCTCTTTTTAGCGGAACAAATTACTCTTATTGGAAAAATAAGATGAGAATTTGGATCCGTTCTCAAGATGTGAGAATTTGGAAAGTGATTGAGAATGGAAATCACATTCCAACAAAGACAACAAGCGCTAAAGAAGGAGAAGTCTCCGTCTCAAAGCAAGTACCGAAAGGAGAAGATGAATATAGTGACGATGATTGGAAGAAAGTGGCAATTAATGATAAAGCCATCAACTTCATTCATTGTGCACTTAACGAGCATGATTATATGAAGATCTCTACATGTGAAACCGCTAAAGAGATTTGGGATAAACTCCAAATCACTTACGAAGGAACCGACCACGTTAAAGAATCAAAGGTATTTATGTTGGTTCATGAATGGGAAAATTTTAAAATGAAAGATGAAGAGAGCATTGAAGAAGCTCTTGAAAGACTCTCCAAGATCTTCAACAACCTAAGCATGCTTGGCACAAAATACAATGATAAACAAATTGTGACCAAGGTGCTTACAAGCCTTACACCAAAATGGAACTCCAAAGTGAACGCCATTGTGGAAGGAAGGCTCTATGATCAACTTACATTTGATCAACTACGAGGTAATCTTCTCACCTATGAAATGACTATGCTAAATAGACAAAAAGGTGAAGAAAGCAAGAAGAAAAGTCTCACCCTTAAAACAACATCACTACAAGAAGAGAGTGATGATAATGAAGAAGAAGGAGATGAAGAATTTGCACTCTTATTAAAAAGATTCAATAAGTTTGCAATGAAGAAAAACTTCAAGAGCAAAACAAAGGTACCAAAATGCTATGAGTGTGGAGAAGTTGGACACATTAAACCCAATTGTCCAAAACTTCAAAAGGAGGACAAAAACAAGAAATTTAAGAAGAAGGAGAAAGCATACATATCATGGGAGAACGAGGATGAATCCGACTCCGATGACGACGAGGTTGCAAATCTTTGCTTAATGGCAAGCGAAGAAAAGGTTAGTGATGACAACTCCACTTCTTTTAATTTACAAGATGAATATGATGCCTTACTTGAGGTGTACACAAAACTTACCCAAGATTATTCTCTCCTAAAGAAAAAGAATATGGATCTTTTAAAACAAAATGAGATGTTGAAAAACGAGAATATCAATCTTGGAAAAGATAAGTGTAGCACAAGTAGTGATCCATACAAATCTTGTAAAATGCATGAAAATGAAATTACAAATCTTAAGAACACTTTAGCTAAGTTCAATGAATCTTCAAATAACTTAGATAAAATGTTGAAAAACCAAAAGCATGTTCATAATAAGGAAGGTTTAGGTTTTGAAAAAGGAAAATTTAAAAATACTAAAACTCCTATTAGGCAACCGCAAGCCCAAAAGGCAAGCATGCCTAAAAGGAATGAAGCCTTTAAACATCCTCCTCAACATGCTTCATTTAGAAATTATAATCACAATGCATATAGATCAAAAGATGTTGCATTTAGGAAACAACCTAGGCAACCATTTAGAAACATGCATAGGATGCATAATCCAAATGTCATATGTCATTATTGTAATAAAGTAGGTCATATAGCACCCGTATGCTTTACTAGAATTAAACATATAAACTTTAGTAGTCAAGATACGAGATGGGCACCTTATGGGCATTATGCTCATACTAACCATCAAGGACCCAAATTCACTTGGGTACCTAAATCCCAATTTTAATTGTTTTGTAGGTACGTGTTGGAGCTAAGGATACAAATTGGTATGTTGATAGTGGATGCTCCAAACACATGACCGGCGATGAATCAAAGTTCACCGCAATAGAGCCTACAAACGGAGGAAACGTGATCTATGGAGACAACAACACCGGCAAAGTAATCGGCGTTGGAAAAGTTGGTAAAAATTCTTCTACCTCCATAGATAATGTTATACTTGTCAAAGGTCTCAAACATAATCTCATTAGTGTTAGCCAACTTTGTGACAAAGGAAACTTAGTCACCTTTGATTCAAAATGTTGTTTGATAAAAAGGCAAGACACTAATGAAATTGTGCTAATTGGGCACCGTGTTGACAATGTATACATGATTAATCTAGATGAAGTTTCCTCAAATGATGTGAAATGCCTTGTTAGTAAAAATGATGAAACTTGGTTATGGCATCGTAGAGTAGCTCATGCTAACATGGACCATCTTAGCAAGTTGGTCTCTAAAGAGTTAGTAATTGGCTTACCAAAGCTACGTTTTGAAAAAGACGTCCTTTGCGACGCATGTCAAAAGGGAAAACAAGTAAAGGCCTCTTTTAAATCCAAAAACATTGTTTCAATAACAAGGCCATTACAACTTTTGCACATGGATTTATTTGGTCCTTCTAGGACTATGAGCTTTGGTGGCAATTACTATGCTTTAGTTATTGTTGATGATTACTCTCGATTTACATGGACCTTGTTCCTAGCAAACAAGAGTGATGCATTTCGAGCATTCAAAAGATTAGCCAAAGTTATTCAAAATGAAAAGAATTTGCATATATCATCTATTAGAAGTGATCATGGTGGAGAATTTGAAAATAATCTTTTTTGAAACTTTTTGTGAAGAAAATGGCATTGAGCATAATTTTTCCTCTCCTAGAACACCACAACAAAATGGTGTGGTTGAAAGGAAAAATCGTCATTTAGAAGAAATGGCGAGAACTATGCTCAATGAGGCTAATATTCCTAAGTACTTTTAGGCGGATGCGGTTAGTACCGCGTGTTATGTTATGAATAGGATTATCATTCGACCTATTCTTAAGAAAACACCGTACGAATTGTACAAAGGAAGAAAGCCAAATATTTCCCACCTTCACGTCTTTGGCTGTAAATGCTTTATTCTAAATAATGGAAAAGATAACTTAGGCAAATTTGATGCTAAGGCTGATGAAGGAATCTTCTTAGGCTACTCTTTAACTAGCAAAGCTTTTAGAGTATATAATAAACGCATCATGACTATGGAAGAAAGTATTCATGTCGCTTTTGATGAAACTAACCGTTGTTGTGCTAGAAAAGATTTTGATGAAAATGTAGAAAACTTTGATTCACTAAATTTGAATGGTGAAGACAAAGAAAAAGATTTAAATGAAGCCTCTACAAGCTCAACAAAGGATAGTGTTCAAGTTGAAGAAATTGAACCATCACAAGCACAAATAAATGCACTTCCAAAGGACTGGCGTACTTCAAAGGATCATCCTCTAGTCAACGTCATTGGTGATGTTTCGAAAGGGGTAACAACTCGATCCACTTTTAGAAATTTATTTGCATATAGTGCTTTTGTTTCTCAAATTGAACCATCTACCATTGAGTCCGCAATTGATGATGAACATTGGGCTATGGCAATGCAAGAGGAGCTTAACCAATTCAAACGAAATGACGTTTGGGAATTGGTGCCTAAACCAAGTAATCAAACAATTGTAGGAACAAAATGGGTTTTTAGAAATAAACTCGATGAAAATGGTACAATTGTTAGAAACAAAGCTAGATTGGTAGCTAAAGGTTATAATCAAGAGGAAGGCATTGATTATGACGAAACTTATGCTCCCGTAGCTAGATTAGAAGCTATTAGGATGTTACTTGCTTTTGCATCCTCTTATAACTTCAAACTTTATCAAATGGATGTTAAGAGTGCCTTTCTTAATGGTTTCATTCAAGAAGAAGTATATGTTGAACAACCTCCCGGTTTTGAGGATTATGAAAATCCTAATCATGTTTTTAAACTCAAGAAAGCTCTTTATGGTCTTAAACAAGCTCCAAGAGCTTGGTATGAACGTTTGAGCAAGTTTTTAATAGAAAAGGGTTTTAGAAGAGGGAAGGTTGATACAACTTTATTTATCATGATTGAAAACAAAAATATCCTTTTGGTACAAGTTTACGTCGATGACATAATATTTGGTTCAACTAACGAATCACTTTGCAAGTTTTTCTCAAACCTCATGCAAAGTGAATTTGAAATGTCCATGATGGGCGAACTCAACTTCTTCCTTGGTCTTCAAATCAAACAAGGAAAAGAAGGAACTTTCGTTAGCCAAACCAAATATTGCAAGAAATTGCTCAAAAGATTTGGAATGGACAATGCTAAGGCAATGGACACACCAATGAGCACTACTTGCTACCTTGACAAAGATGAACAAGGTAAAAACATAGATGTAAAGAAGTATAGAGGCATGATAGGATCATTACTTTATCTAACGGCAAGTAGGCCAGATATCATGTTTAGTGTATGCATGTGTGCGAGATACCAAGCTAATCCTAAGGAATCTCACTTAAGTGCGGTGAAAAGGATTATGAAGTATCTCATAGGAACATTAAATGTTGGATTGTGGTATCCGAAAGGATCCACTTGTGATTTGATTGGTTATTCCGATTCCGATTTTGCCGGTTGCAAATTGGATAGGAAAAGCACTAGCGGCACTTGTCACTTGCTAGGAAACTCTCTTGTTTCATAGCATAGTAAGAAACAAGTAAGTGTAGCCTTGTCTACCGCCGAAGCCGAGTATGTAGCCGCCGGTAGTTGTTGCGCCCAAATTTTATGGATGAAACAACAACTTGTGGACTATGGACTCATGCTTGATCACATTCCTATCAAATGTGATAATACTAGTGCAATAAATTTAACCAAGAATCCGGTTCAACATTCAAGAACCAAGCATATTGAGATTAGACATCACTTCATAAGAGACCATGTTGAAAAGGGTGATGTGGTTATTGAATTTGTCGAAACTAGTAAACAACTAGCGGACATCTTCACTAAACCTTTATGTAAAGAAAGTTTTTTTTTAACATCCGAAATGAACTTGGTATCTTGGATTCTAATCTAATATGATTTGTTTGAATTCATTGTATTTATATTGCTATTTTTGTATCTCTTACTAACTTAAGCATTGGAGATATCCAATTAGCCATTGTTTTGTAGGTTTATGAGTTGATGAATGAGTGATTAATCTTGAGGTAGATTGAAGAATTTGAAGATTATAAACAATGGAGGATCAACAAATTGAAGTTTATAATAGTTTAAGTGAGTATATACATGATGGAACTCAAAGGATTGAAGAAAGAACCACCAAAGGATGAAAATTTGGTGATTTTGGGCAAAATGATGCATGTTGCATCGATGCAACCAAGCTTTGCATCGATGCAAAGCACACAACGTGCTATGTGCATCGATGCAAAGCCTATTGCATCGATGCAAACACGACCAAATTGCACAAAAACACGTGAATTTGGCATTTTTGAGCAACAAAACCCCACTTTTTCATCATCTTCAACCTCACAACTCATATCCCCACATTCAAACCTCCATAACCTCCAAAACAAGCTCACATATAGCTTCATACAACTCACAAAACTTAGATACCCACTACAAATAAATTACATATTTGAAGTCCCCACATTCTCCTCTACAAAACCCATAAAACAAAATCATCCACAATGCCTAGAATCAAGAGAACCATCAAGAAGTCAAAAGGCTCTTCAAGTGTGGTTCCACCTCCAAATGATCATCCTTTGGCAAGGTACTTTGCTTCTAATGAAGATCTTCAATTCTATGAGGCAAGGCTCGCCGGAAGAAAGGAAATTCCTCCGAGGTATTTGGATCCGACCCTTCTTGTCATTCATAAGTTTGATACTCTTAAGGCTATTCTAGTTCATCAAGGCCTCATGGATTTTGTTCAAATTAAGAGTAAATATTATCCGGATTTAGTTGCCATAGCCTATAGTACACTCATGCTTGAGATTAATGAGGAAGATGAATCAAATTTCACATTATTCTTCAAGATAGGAAGAAAGGATTATAGGCTAGATGGTGATGAGTTAGCCACCATTTAGGAGTTGCCAAATCAAGGTGACTTGTTTCAAGGTGGTAAAACCCCAATTGATGAATGGGGTTATTCAAAGGACAATGCCATGCATTTGTTCAACCTTGTACAAGGAGCTCACTCCAAAATTAGTTGCAATTCAATGAGTGCGGAACATAGAACTTTGTTATATCTAGTCACCTATGTATTGCAACCTAGAATATCCGGGCATGCGAATGTAAATGATGAAGATTTGATTGTCATGTGGGCTATGATGAATGGGATTAAGATTAATTGGCCATACTTTATAGTACAACATATGATTAGGCTCAAGATGAAGGATAGGAATGGTGGATTAGGATTCCTTTGCCTATGGTCTAAAGTCTTTGATTATGTTGGTATTGATATATCAAATGAGATTGCCAAGGAAGTACCACCTCAATCTTGTATCAACACTCATATTCTCAACAAAATGGGAAGAAGAAATGTTGATGAACAAGGTCCTCAAGAGCAAGCTCCTCCACAAGCACCTCAAGCTCAAGAACCACCCTCCTTGGTTGATGTAATGAGAGAATTACAATCCATCAACCAAAACATCCAAAGGATTGAAGTAGATCATGGTAGGTAACTTGAAGCACTTAATCATCGTGTGTCTCGTGTAGATCATCGCACGGGTCGCTTGGATCGTCGTATTGATGACTTATATGAGCATTTCAGCATCCACCTACCGTATGAAGAGGATAATGATGATGATGAAGACCAAGATTGATTGTCTCCTCTTCATCAAATCACTTTTTATTGCTTTATGTTTATTTGATTATATGAATTGTTAAACTAACTCCTAGTAAGCTAAGGATTTCTATTATGGTTTAAATACTTTGATATTTCCTTCATAATTTTGTTTAATGATTAATGCTTGTATGCTTATTTGGTGAATAACTCAAAATAGGCTTGGTACCCCTATTTTAAGTTAATGTGCATGCCTTGATATATTTCACTTCTTTAGGGGGAATTATGCATGCTTGTTATATATAAAAAGAGGAAATCAAATTCTTTTTGAAAGGGGGAATATCTCATCCTTGAGATTAATAGAGATATTGAACTTAAAAAAAATTCATTGTTTTATGCATGCTTCTATGACACATTTCAAACTCCTTTCTTTTTGATAATGTCAAAAGGGGGAAGAAAAGTTTGAGGATATTTGAAGTTTTGAACTTTTGAAAAAGAAGAAGTTTGAGGATTTGAAAAGAAGAAATAAGTTTGCAAAACAATGATTTCAAAAAGACTTCCGCTAAGCAAAAACTTTTTGATATCTAAATCGTTTTCTTTGATAAACGCCCTTTAAGGGAACAAATGCACATATTTAGGGGGAACTCCTGCAAAATTTTTTTGTGAAGTCTTCTCCAAAGCTTTCTATAAAACAAAGTGCATTATTGTTGCTTTCAAAATCATTTATAAATGCATATCCTCAAAATTGGTTTGTCATTATCAAAAAGGGGGAAATTGTAAATCATGTTGCTTGTATGCGAAGTTTGTATTCATAGGTTTTGATGAATGACAAACCAACAAACGACATGAAAGACAAACCAACAAACAACTTGAATGAACAAGCATGTTGAAAGATCAACCAACATTCAACGTTGAGGAATGAAGAGTTGAAAGCAACACAACAACAACAAGAAACTCAAGTCCACAACATTTGAAGACAAGTATAGTGTCTTAGGACTTAGGTAACTTCTTGTTAAGAACCAATTGCTAAATCTCTCAACACACACTCACAAAATGTTTTGATGCACATCTTGCAATTCGATGCTAGCCAAATGGTTTAAAAACTTGTTTTCAAAGGTACAAAAGCATAGGAATTGACTCCAACAAGTTTGAGATCAATCCTAAGTATTTTGAAGTGATTTTAAGCCATTCTTTAAGGTTTGCATCGATGCACACTCATCTTGCATCGATGCAAAGCATGCGACGACTTGTTGCATCGATGCAAAGATGTTTGCATCGATGCAACCTAGCTGAAAATTCAAATTTCAGCTTCAAAGACACATTTGCATCGATGCAAAGTGTTATGCATCGATGCAAATGATTCAAAAACATAAAAAAAATGGCTAGTTTTGACAAAAAGGCTCCATCCCATTAACTCCCCAACGTTTCTAAGGTTTGGGGAGTCTATAAATAGATGGATTGAAGCCTTATTTCAAATACTTGAGTATCTGCAAACTATCTTGTTCATATTCTTTCATTCTACACATTTTTTTAAGGTGTTATAATACACAATTTGAGAGAGCAATATCAATTGGTTCAATAGTGCTAAACTTGTAATCATACACTCTTCTAGAGAGTACTCATTTCGTCTCAACAATTCTTTGAGAATTGTTTTCTTGTACACTTTGTAAATTGGAGTGTGATCTCCAAGGTTGAGTCAAGAGTTATAAACACTATAGTCGGTGAGGATACCAAAGAAGTATACTAAGTACTCAAGGCAAATCTTAGAGAAGGTATCTTTAAGTGGAGTGGGTTAGTATACGAGTGGTGATCATATACCGTGAGGTGTTAGAAACTAAGGACTCGGATTGTAAAAGGTTTTGCGCGAGCACCTTGAAGCTTGGCAATAGTGGAACTTCTCAATAGCGATTGAGAAAGAAAGTGGACATAGGACAAGGATTGTGCCGAACCACTCTAAATAGCGTTTGCATCTCTCCAAACTCATCTCTTCAATATTATTGTCTTTTACCTTTGAGCAAATAAATTGTGATCGAAAAGTAGCTTCGTAAGTACTTAAGGAATAGCTTAAGTCCGATTGGTGAAAAGCTTGATCAATTTATTTGAGTTGGTGTCTATTGGAAAGTAAAAGCTCCTTATAAATGCTTAGCAATTGAGTTAAGCTCTTGGAAAAATACTAGTACAATAACACTTTTGTATATTGTCTTTAACTTTCGCAAAAAGATTCATTGTTGTTGCAATACTCAATTCACCCCCCCCCTCTTGAGTAATTGTGCATAGGTTCTACAAATTGTTTATTAATTTATGGGATTTTACATTCAAATTACAACATCAAAATTACAACAACATTCAAATCAACCATAAACCCCAACTCAACTCCATCAACAAAATTAAATCAGTAAAAAAATTCAACAGAATATTCAAATCACTTATCAACCTTTATTTCAGAAAAATCACTGGTAATCTATAGTGTGTTTATGGGTATGGAACCTTTGAAGCATTGATAAACCCATATTTCATGAGTTCTTTTGTGCTTAATTAGAGTGATTTATTCAACTCTTCACCTACTTATTCACATTAATTGCATGGTTTTACTTTCCCCTCCTTATTATGTCATATTGTGAAAAACATGTTTCCTAAGCTTTAAAAAAATTAATTATTTTAATTACCTTTATTTCCATTCGATGCCGTGATTAGTGTGTTGAGTAGCTTCAGGTTTCCTAAGGCTGAATGACTTAAAGGATGAAAAAAGGAAATATACAAAAATGGAAGGAGAAGGCAAACCGGAGCTTTAAGGAAACTGGTATCCACGCGATCGCATGGACGACGCGATCGCGTGCCAGAAGCAAAGAAGCAGCGACGCGGCCGCATGACTGACGCGACCGCGCACCTTGAGTAGAACACCCACGACGCGGACGCGTGACTGACGCGACTGCGTGGAAAGGAAAAGCTCCAGATGACGCGACCGCGTGACCCACGCAGACGCGTGATAGAGGCCACGTATCAGAATTTACAGAATACGCCCCCAGCAATTTCTGAAGCCCTTTTTGGCCCAGATCCAAGTACAGAAAGCATAGATTAGAGGTTATAAAGTGGAGGAATGCATCCATTCAGAGAGAGCTCGCCAATTTCTAGTTTTCATGATTTAGATTTATTTTAGAGAGATATTCTCTCTCTCTCTCTTAGGATTTAGGACTTCTTCTTGTTTTGGGAGTAACTCTGGATCCAGGTTTTAATGTTCTTTTATTTCAATTTTACTTTTATTTATTTGATTCCAATATTTTGAATTGATTATTATAATTTAAATTATGAATTATTCCATGTTACAGATTTCTATTTGAATTAATGATATTTAAGGTATTTTTCAGTTTATGATTGTTCTCTTTGATTTAAGTTGCTATTGCTTCCCATCTAAGGACACTTTTATTATTCCAGCAATTTACTTTTTCTCCTTTTGGTCTTGGTTAATAAATCAGTGACTCAACATTATCGAACTCAACATAATTGATAATCGTTATCTTGCTAATTGATCTGAACTTCAATAATCCCAACTTTTTCCTAGGAAATAAATAGGATTCGAAGGTCAAACTAATTAGTCCCTTGACTTACCTTTGCTTCATAGGTTAACTAAGTGGAATTAAGATACAACTTTCATTATTGTTGAGAGGGATAACTAAGTTGGACTTCTAATTTCCCTTATCTTGCCAAAAGTTGTTTTACAGTTATTATTTATTTTTAATTGCCATTTAATTCACTCGTCATTTAAATTACTTGCTTCTCACCTTCTAAACCCCGATTACAACCTTTATAACCAATAATAAGAACATACTTCCTCGCAGTTCCTTGAGAAGACGACCTGAGGTTTGAATACTCGGTTAACAATTTTTAAGGGGTTTGTTACTTGTGACACCCAAAACGTTTGTATGAAAGGGATTTTTGTCGGTTTAGAGACTATATCTACAACACGACTGTTTTTATGACATTCTTTACTGGCAGAAATCACGATCGTCAAAATGGCGCCGTTGCCGGGGAACTGCTAACGTGTGCCTTATTATTGGTTATTGTAAATATTTTTCTTTTGCTTGTTTATTTATTTTTGTTTTTCCATTTTATCTTTATTTGCTACTATGAACTCTCACCCCTCTCTCTTTGAGTTTGGTTCTAATATTGTTAAAGGAAATAGAAGTTACAGCAGGAATGTGCATCAAGGTCAGACCAATCAAGGATGGATGGAACCAAGAGGATCTAATCAACCCCTTTGGCAGCAACACCCTCCGAGATATCCTGGACAAAGACCATTCTACCGTGCATACCCAGCTGAAAGACATGGTGGACAACCTTGTAACTACCAACAAGCCCCACCCCGTGCATATGAACCATCCTTTCAACATAACCTCGAACCACCACACTCACAAGCTTCTCTTCACCATTCGCCATCATATGATCCTTCCTTACCCCAATACCAATCCAATCATTTCCAATCATCACCACTTTCCTTTGTATCATGTCCAAGTCCGGCAAATCGCGAAGCAGAGGATCGCCTAAAAGAAACAGTAATTAAATTTCAAACAACCATTCAACAACTGGAGCAAGCACTAATTGAATGGGCCACTAGGCGCTCAAATATACAAGGATCAACCACAGCTCCATGTGGACAGCCCGATGAAGAGCGTAGCATGAAAGAAATACTAGAGACTCCAGTGGACAAGACAGAGAATGAATTCGTACTAGAACAAGTGGAAGAAGCTGTCATTGTTCAAGAAGAAGAGTTGGTTGAAGATCTAGGAGATGCTGAACTTCCTTGGGAATCCAGAATTGAAGAAAACTCCGTCCAAGATGCTACAGTTGATGCTAAGGAGGATACCGTACAATCTCCAAGGCAAGTCGTTTACGAAGAATCAGACGGAATAATCCAAGAAGCAAATTCCCTTGATGATGATAGTCACAAGTCTAGTTCCCCTAGTGATGAACTTGCGTCCGCAAGTGAATTCTCTGAGATCGAAGATTTTTCTCCAAGTGAATATGAAGATGATGCGGAGGTAGATTTCTCTCAACCTCCAATCTATGACTCGAGTGATGAGGAAGACATAGAAGACTTTGACCAGGATACAGATACAATTGAAAATCTTTGCAAGGAAGTGGAAGAATTCACAGAAGAGCACAAGGAAATGGAACTTGCAGAACCACCAAAAACACCTATCCCAAGGCCATTACCACCTAATACAAGCTTCAAGTGGGTACAATCCTTAACTTATAATTTTAGTTATTCACTTGAATATGGTTTGCTTGAAACAGATGGCCAACTTAGAGCTCTCTGCGGCTTTAAGAGTAAGAGGGAATTGGCTCGTACTCAGAACTGGTGCACCAGGTTCAATAAGGTTCCACGCTTCACCTCGAAGTACACGGATTAGTATCATGCTCAATTGCATGGACCACGAAAAATGTTTGGTCACCACAGTGAGATTCTACTTTTTAACCCGCCCGAATGGAAACTTACAAATCAAAACGGAGGTGGAGCTAAAAACATAGCTTGGGATCATAGATTATATTCTGACATTCGTCATCCCGGGAGGCTGAATATCTGTTTGAAGCTGCTCAGAAGCTTTACATGCCTAGTTTGGACCCCGGAGGCTATTGGCATTCCAAGCACTGGTGGAAATTTTTGGACGAATTTAAACATAAGCCACCATAACAGGATACTCTTCCAATGTCCAACTTAAGGACTTTAACTAAAATTGCTAGGTGGGAGACAACCCACCATGGTATGGTCGCTTCTTTCTCAATCTATTTCTTGTTTATTGTTTTCAATTTACCCTTTTTTTTATTTTAACATTAACCTGGAATCATGTATAGCATTCATGTTAATCACTGCATCCTGCATTTTTCAGTTAAAAAAAAAAGGGTTGCACGACGCAACCGCATGCCCCATGTGATCGCGTCATATCGCAAAAAACACCACCCTTGCGACCGCGTGACCCACGCGGCCACGTGATATATATATCGGCGTAAGGATCCAACAAACAGAAAGTTGGGCTGGAATCGTGCGGCTCTTGTGCGTTTCGCACAAATTGGCCCACGCGATCGCATGTCCCATGCGATCGCGTCACTTACCCAATACCAATCCGACGCGACCGCGTGAGCGACGCGATCGTGTTGCATGGATTGCATATCACCCCAAAAGGAGACAGAGAGTTGCGCCGAAACGGCGCTGGAGTCGTGCGTTTAGCACGAATTCCAGCGACGCGATCGCGCGACCCACGCGATCGCGTCACCCCTCTTTTCCCCCCTCTCATGCGATAGCGCGCCCCACGCGATTGCTCTCCCCCATTTTCACCCCAACCACGCGACCGCGTGCCCCACGCGGCCGCGTGGATTTGAAAATATAACCCCCCCAGCCACGCGAACCCTATCAGTCGCGCAGCCCCCCCTTCACCCCCAACCCCCAACCCTCTTCTCCTTCTCTGTTCTTCTTCCCCCAGCCACCGCCGGCCAGCCACCACGCCACCACCCCGACGCCGCCGCCACCCAGACGCCGCCGCCGTAGCATCCCCTCCCCTTCTCTCTTCTTCCTTCTTCCTCTCTCCTCCCCGTTCCACCACAGCCACCACCGCGAGCACCGCCCAGCCATCGCCGGCCATCCAGCCGCGCCCCCCTCTCCGCCACCCACCCCCTTCAGCCAGCAACAACCACCGCCCTCCCTTCCCCTATCCTCTTCCTCTCTCACTAACCCTAATACCTCCCTCCGCCACTGCCCCCTCAGCCACCACCGCGATGCCATGCACCACCACCGCGCCGGACGCCGCCGCAAGGCACCTTCTTCCCTGTTCCACCCCTTCCGCTTACCAGGTTCCACAACACGCAACCCTTTCTATCCGTTCGTAACTTTTCTGTATTTTTTTTTCGTTTATGTTCTTGATTAGGATAGCTAGACTTGCATGTTGTAGTGGATTTTTAGGTTGTTAGGTAGCTTAGGCTGTGGTTAGTGGATCTCGGTCTATTTCCTTGCACTGTTCTTACTTCTGTTTTATCCTATGTGCAAATCTGTTGCTGCTATAATCATGATTCATATGCTGCTTTCTTGTATGTTGCTGCTATTTACATTGAGTTTTTATGTTTATTTTATATCTCTGTACATGCAACTTGCTTTCTTTTAATTCACATGACCTGATATGATTGCTGTTTATTTTCCGGGACAATCCAATTTTAGCCGGAATGCTGCCCAAATTTTTTGAAAATTGTTTTCATTCTTGTTTTGGTTTGGCAACTCTGTTTTACTCTGCTTCCCCCAAACCATTTCATGAATGCTAGGGCCACTTTCTTATCCTCTTTGATTTCCTGGTTCATAACTTGCATTTGTGATTCACTGATTCCAATTTCTGATTTCTTTATTTCTATTCGAATCAGCATCACCCTGTTTTCTTTATTCGATTATGAGTACTTCTATTCTTACCTGTGAATCCTTGTTATATGGAATTTTTTCTATGCCACTTACTTTCCGAACTCACTAATTTTAATTTACTAATTTCTTTTTACCATACTAACCCTCTTGATCTCTTTTCTGATTACTTTCACTTCCTCTAACTTTCTCACTATGGCATATTGATTTTTTTCTTTCCATTTAACATTAATTCAATCACATTTCAATTACTCATTTTCCTTATTCTATTTCTCCCTTACCGCTTTGAGTTTCCTTTGTTTAAATTGCCTATTTGCTTTCATATTTTATCCATTTCTTGGTTTTCTATTTTTCAGGATGTCTGCCTCACAAAGGAAAGGCAAAGGCAAGGCTACTGGCAAGCGCAAGCGAGGAGATTCCTCCCAGTCCATCATTGCTCTAATGCACGATTTCTCATGGCGGGAGAAGAACTTCACACAGCAGGAAAAAGCTTACCAGCTGCTCCCTTCGACTGATCCTATAAAATTTGCAAACTGGTACTGTGGGCTGAAGTACCCGACTTTTGCAAACTCCAGAAATCTATACCTGGAACGTACCTTGAAGATTCCAGAAGCCCTCCAGCAATACACCACTGAGCAAATCAAGCAAAGGGGTTGGTTCTTTCTGGAGAGACCACTGACATAGGTCAATGCATCTTGGGTACGGGAATTCTATTGCAACTACTACCTTACTACCCTAGATGCAGTGAACCTAAGGGGAAAGCAAATTCTGGTCACTGAGGAGGCCATAGAGACCGTTCTCCAGCTCCCAGCCAAGTCCGATCAGCCAGATGGTTATGCACAGGCTGAGGAGGACATGGGCCAGATGCGGTTTGATTGGGATGCTGTGAAGGCACGGATAGCTCTCGACCTTGCTGCTCCTTGGGAGATGGGTCAGAACACCACTATGCCTAGAGGGATCAAGAGAGTGTACTTGAATGATGAGGTTCGGCTATGGCATCAGATCTTGAGCAACTATGTGATGCCGAGTACTCATGAGACTGAGATCCCGGCTGCCATAATCACCCTCCTCTGGTGTGTGCTAGAGGGTAAGGACCTGTACTTGCCTCGTTTTATCCGGCATTATATGGCCAGGGTCCACGTCCGAGGCACCCTCCCCTTTCCTTATCTGGTTACACGGCTAGGCCGTCAGGCTGATGTGCCTTGGGAGGATGCCGATGAGCGACCAGCAGCAGCGGTCTGCAGGAAGATCATCCCTCATAGCAGGAACTTCCTTGATTTAGGCTACACACCACCACCTGTCACTACTACTGATGAGACAGCCCCTCCGTCTGCTGGACCCTCTTCATCCCCAGCTGCCCCTGCTGCCACCACTGCACCTCCACCCGCCTCTGAGCCGTTTTATCGCCTCGTGCACCGTCTATTCCGCCAGCTTGATCAGATGGAGCGCCGTAACAGGCGCCGGTATGAGAGATTGGAGCACCGCAGCAGGCGACGCTATTCCCATCTGAAGCTGATGATCAGACAGGGCGCCGACATCCCCTCCGAGCCCGACACACTATCAGAGCCATCAGAGGAGGAGGAGGATGAGCACGAGGAGGAGCCTCATTCCCAGGCGGAGACTCATCAGCAGGCAGGCACAGAGCACGCTACACCACAGCAGGAGGCCCCACATCAGCTTGAGGCTGTAGATCCGGAGATTCCGATCCAGTCAGTCCCCCCTCTACAGCAGCCAGACTTTCAGCCCACCACCACCACAGAGACCCCAGCTACCATCCCTACCAGTGATGACACTCCTTCACACCCGGCTTGATTGAGCATCAGGGATGATGCTTCATTTTAAGTGTGGGGAGGTCGCCATCTCTGGCGTTTATTTTGGTGAACTACTACATACTTTTTCTTTTATTTTGGATATTTTTCTGTATTTTTCTCTTTTTCTTTTATTATTATTTTCTGACTACTTATACATTGCTACTTGTGTATTTTACTCTATTTTCTGCATTTTGCATTTTTTGTTCATATTTTAGTTATTTAGTTCATTTTAGTTATTTAGTTTAGTTTGCAATTCTAACTTATTAGTGGATCAATTAGTATAGTTTACCCTTTTTACATAAGACAGCTTAGTTATAGCTTAGTTTAAATTGACAAATATAAAAAAAAGAGTAAGCTAGGAACTTGAACATAATAGATTTAGATCCATAAAACCTTGTATATATAGCATTACATGATGTAGTTAAATTGACAACATTTCATCAAGGAGAAACATTAAAACTTCAAAGGCTACCCTAAATTACTTTTTAAGAGAATAATGAGAATTTTTAACTAAACCTGCATGACATACATAAGTGATAAATGATTTTTCAGCTAGAGAACACATAGCCTGTGAGTTTTGAGCTTAACTGTATGGTTACATTCAAACCATAATTTTTATTTCTGTGTGTTCCAACCTTCTTTCTTATTCTGGTGTTCTTTACTTTGTTTTAGTCTATATGTCCGATTATAGAATATAGGTACATCTCAAAATAATGATTGAGGCCATCATTTAATTTTAGCTCACTTATCCCAAATTAGCCTACCTTTTACATCACCTTTGTTAGCCCCTTTGAGCTTTTTAAAAAAAAAAAAACCCCTTATTCTATTTTAGCCAATTTACTAGCCTTAAGCAGAAAAACAAAAAAAAATCCCAAGTGAATCCTTGGTTAGCTTAAGATAGAAAATTATAAATAGAGTAAAATGTGGGAAACTTATTGGGAACATAGTTGATAAAGACAAAAGGTAGAAAAATTAAAAAGAATAAAGCAACTCAAAATTTTGGGAAGCAGGCTCATGAAAATTCAAATTAATTAAAATTACCATGTGTATTCAAAAAAAAAGTTAGTTTTCAAGCATGTAAATAAGGGGATACAAAAAGAACTCCCCAATGCAAAATAAAAAGCAATGCACATGGGATAAAAACAAGAATTGAAACATGAGCATGTGACATCAAAAGCGAGAAAATAGGGAGAATAGGTAAAGAAGCATTGTTTTACTAAGTATGTATGTTAGGTGAGATCTTAGTCTAATTAAGGATTTACTTATTAGCTCACTTAGCCTTATACATATATCCTTATCCTTTGCCTTGACCCCATTACAACCTTAATTAACGACCTCATGAGTTTTGGTATGACTATGTTCTATAATTGTTGATTGGTTAGACGAAAAACAAAGTTATAGAAAGGAAGAATGAAAAGAAGAATAGAGTGATTAACCCAATAAACACTGAGTGATTAGAAAGAAAACACAAAATCCAGTGAGGGTTCAAAAGCTCATTAAACATTTATCTCTGATTGTCTTGCAAGTTTTTTTTTTCTCTCATCTCATTTGCAAAAAAATGCTTTATTATTTGAGGTTTAGCCATATATGTATATAATCTCCTTGAGAATGTGAAATAATTTGACTACATGTAGGCTTTATATATGAGTGGATGAATTAGAATTGCATGACTCATTAGGTAGATGCATTTAGCATAGGTTGCATTTCATAACATTCCATCACTTTAACCTTAATTATTTACCTTGGATTTAGCATGAGGACATGCTAGTGTTTATGTGTGGGGAGGTTGATAAACCCATATTTCATGAGTTCTTTTGTGCTTAATTAGAGTGATTTATTCAACTCTTCACCTACTTATTCACATTAATTGCATGGTTTTACTTTCCCTTCCTTATTATGTCATATTGTGAAAAATATGTTTCCTAAGCTTTAAAAAAATTAATTATTTTAATTACCTTTATTTCCATTCGATGCCGTGATTAGTGTGTTGAGTAGCTTCAGGTTTCCTAAGGCTGAATGACTTAAAGGATGAAAAAAGGAAATATACAAAAATGGAAGGAGAAGGCAAAACGGAGCTTTAAGGAAACTGGTATCCACGCGATCGCATGGACGACGCAATCGCGTGCCAGAAGCAAAGAAGCAGCGACGCGGCCGCATGACTGACACGACCGCGCGCCTTGAGTAGAACACCCACGACGCGGACGCGTGACTGACGCGACCGCGTGGAAAGGAAAAGCTCCAAATGACGCGACCGCGTGACCCACGCGGACGCGTGATAGAGGCCACGTATCAGAATTTACAGAATACGCCCCCAGCAATTTCTGAAGCCCTTTTTGGCCCAGATCCAAGTACAGAAAGCATAGATTAGAGGTTATAAAGTGGAGGAATGCATCCATTCAGAGAGAGCTCGCCAATTTCTAGTTTTCATGATTTAGATTTAGTTTAGAGAGAGATTTTCTCTCTCTCTTAGGATTTAGGACTTCTTCTTGTTTTGGGAGTAACTCTGGATCCAGGTTTTAATGTTCTTTTATTTCAATTTTACTTTTATTTATTTGATTCCAATATTTTGAATTGATTATTATAATTTAAATTATGAATTATTCCATGTTACAGATTTCTATTTGAATTAATGATATTTAAGGTATTTTTCAGTTTATGATTGTTCTCTTTGATTTAAGTGTTGCTATTGCTTCCCATCTAAGGACACTTTTATTATTCCAGCAATTTACTTTTTCTCCTTTTGGTCTTGGTTAATAAATCAGTGACTCAACATTATCGAACTCAACATAATTGATAATCGTTATCTTGCTAATTGATCTGAACTTCAATAATCCCAACTTTTTCCTAGGAAATAAATAGGATTCGAAGGTCAAACTAATTAGTCCCTTGACTTACCTTTGCTTCATAGGTTAACTAAGTGGAATTAAGATACAACTTTCATTATTGTTGAGAGGGATAACTAAGTTGGACTTCTAATTTCCCTTATCTTGCCAAAAGTTGTTTTACAGTTATTATTTATTTTTAATTGCCATTTAATTCACTCGTCATTTAAATTACTTGCTTCTCACCTTCTAAACCCCGATTACAACCTTTATAACCAATAATAAGAACATACTTCCTCACAGTTCCTTGAGAAGACGACCCGAGGTTTGAATACTCGGTTAACAATTTTTAAGGGGTTTGTTACTTGTGACACCCAAAACGTTTGTACGAAAGGGATTTTTGTCGGTTTAGAGACTATATCTACAACGCGACTGTTTTTATGACATTCTTTACTGGCAGAAATCACGATCGTCAAGCATCTTCCCCAGTTTCAGAGTTACAATTGTTTATCTTCCTAAAATAATCGCTACACTTTCTCTCAGAAAATTAGCAACAACACAAGTTGAAGCAGCAATGCTTACCGACAATGAGGGACGAAGGGATGTAACGACGAGGGAGGAAGCATGTGACCTTGGACAGGGAGAGAAGGGACTCGAAGATAGAGGCTTGACGCTAGGACAGAGACGGCGATTTCAGGGCCGACAACGACGGAGACTACGACACCAACAGCTCCGTCCACGACTTCTAGCAACGTCGAGAAGACAACAGCCGAGACAGAGGAGACGAGCTTGAGCAGTGGGGACGACGACTGGAAAATATTCGAAGGCGTCAGTGAGACAGCGGTGGACGTGAGTTTGGCAAAGAAGGCGGCGGATGAGAAAAGGGATTAGGGTTGGGTCCTCAAAGTCAGAGAGAGAAACGGGTGGGGGTGGGTTTTGTGGGTTTTATATATATATATATATACGAACCAGTAACCCAAAAAACCGGGCCAGTTCCATCAGTTCATCGGTTAACTGTCGATTCGTCCGGCTTTATCACCAATTTTTTGCAGGACAGTTTTAAACGCTAGAGGACCGATTTTCGGTTAACTCAGTCGAATCAACCGATCCGGTCAGTGCAACGAGGGAGGACGCACGACGAGAAAGGCGGCTGCACACGACAGTAAGGTCAGAGAGGAAGCCGATTCGCGCAACAAGGGTTGCGCACCGGAGACACGACGACGGCGCAATGAGCGAGAAGAGGCATACGTTAAAGGCACGACCTATGGGAGGAGGAGTAGGAGACAGAGGACGGAAGCACTTATAGTGAGTGGTTTGTAGCTTAGGGTTGTACGACGCGGATATAGAAAAGACGCAAAACTAAATTTTTTGAATATCAAAATTAGGATTAGAGGAGAATTGGCTAAATTGGCTACAACTATAGTTAGTTCCATAGACTTTCTCTACATTATATATGTTCAAATTTCTCAAATTCGGTTGTCTTTAAAGAACCACAAATGAAGGGAATTATATCTATACTTTAAAAGATGCAACTGCTATGGATTTTATTTTTATTTTTTGAAACCCAAAAACAGAACATAAAATTCCATTAATGGAATACCATGACCATGTGAGATTTCTATGAAAGTAACTCTACTCACAAGTGACAACTGAAATGTTCTATGCGTTCAGAGCACCTTTATAAATACTACAATTTAATCTACCATTACAGATATAATAATATACAAGTATGCCATTTCTCTAAAAGAGAGCCGCTTTACAATGAGATTTCACATTTTCATCATATTTAATGGAGAGATGCCAATGACATAAATACAGAGCAGAAACAGCTACAAATCCCCGTCAAAACATCATGGGACCGCCGATAATGAGCAAAACATCGGCGAATCCAGGGAGTTTCAAAGAATGAGCTTTTGAAAATCTTGGAAGTGAGTCACGAAATTGGGGACACCATGGAAACTATCATGTGGACAAGGAGAACCACAATGCTTACAGGTAGTAACTTGTATACATGGCCTATGAGGGAGCTGCTGACACTCAGCGTTCCTGCATTGATGTACTGATCTTTGCTCTTGGTTGCAGCCACTGAGACGTTTACTGATAAGGAACCTGAACAACAATTTGAAGTTAAGATGAAGTACATGCACCACATAAGCAGCAGAGAAAGAGTTCCTGTGGTGAACTTACAGTCATAGTTTGTCCATCCAATACGCTCATTAGCCAAGTCATATACAAAAATCTTATCTTTCAGCACAAGATCTGCAAAAGCAGAAACAACTGGATGATGAATTCAATACTGAAAATAGGGAATGACTAGTTCACGAGATGACCTGATCAATGAGATGCTAACACAAAGTAAACAGAAAACTGCCAAATCAAATCACCCTGAATCAAGCTTTTGGTAGAATTTTGAAATTATATTCTACAATTTCATTAGAATGTTCACCAAAACAAACTGTTTTGAAGAAGGTCCTCTCACTCCCTTGGACACAGCCAAACACAGAAGACAATCTATTCAAGATTTATTTGTGCATAGTACTAAATTGCCTATTTCATAATCAAATGGGAGGAAGCAATTGTTTCTTCAAACTTCTAGAAAATCTTATTCTAGGGTCTAACCTCCTAAAATTGTGAATCCCTCCTGCACTTTCTGGAAACCCATGCACCACATTGCAGCACCATCCTGTAAAAGCAACGTGACATATCATATGATTAGAGTATTACAATTGAGGTAATTCACAACTCGGAGCATTCCTCCTACCTTTGCAAGAAAAAAGAAGGAAGACTGAGATCACAGAGAAAAGGCATACTTACAAGAAAACCATAATGCATAAGGTATTGTTCTGGTTTCAGAACCATGGATGCTCCACCGATAAAGTTTAAACTGACTGAAGGAAATATATCACCTATGCTGAATAAGAATGAATCAAATGAGATCCTGAGAGGTCCAAATAGGAGAATCTCTCTTTTTATTATTGAGAAAATTTAAAGATCTTTATAACTTTATTATAATAGTGAGTTTAGATTGAACTAACCTGGTTGGGACCAGATAGCACTGGTTTCCTTTAGAAATAATGGGTCTGGCAAACTGTGACACAGTTGTAGTTATCTACACATTCATTTGAATATTCCGTGTCATTATATTGAATACCCTTTCTTTCAAGTCAGTATTATTTCTAAGATTACAAGATAAACATGCCAAATGAAGATTTTTTTTCTTGCCCTCTCTTCAACACACTCTTTCAAGGGAAAAAGAATTGTGACAGCATTTTTCAATACTTCATTGCCTAGTTCATACTGTAACAGTAGGATTTTGGATGACAGCGCAATTCAAATTCCATTTGACTACCAGAACTTTACAACATGTAAAGGTTCAAACATATCGAGTTAAAAAGCGAACATACAGCATTGACAAATGGATCATAAGCTTCTTGAATAAGGTATGCCAATGTTGTACCAGAGTCAACTATGGTTCCCCGATTGTTAGATGTTCCAAATGCAGCTGGATCAATTGAGAGGAGCTGTCCGTTGACAGCAATACTCTGAAGATTTAAGTTGTAATGGGGCCTGAAATTTGATCAAGGAATTACTCAACTGCATTGCAGCGATACTCATATATCTGTATTGTTACTAAAACAGAATACTGGCAAGATACGGATTTTAGGAACCCAATTCTCATAGTAATATCACCTTTATAACTAATACATCCAGATGATTATTTTGTAATTAGAAAAATCTTTGGCAGGTAATCAAAAGAACTCCATGCAAAGACAAATAGAACTCATACTTTCCCCTTGTACCAATGTGAAACAATATTAGGGGGAAGATTATCCCACCAACTAAGGAAAGAAAACAAGGAACTCCAGAAGAAAGAACATACTGTGATGGGACAAGTGGAGTATAAACAATGCCAGGCTCCAATATCTCACCAAGAACTAGTATGCCTCCTCCATTGCCATCTCCTTTTAAGCAATGCGAGAAAACTTTGGGGGTCATGCCTTTTGATGACAACTGCGATATAACAGATAGAGCACCAGGTCCAAATCCAAAAATTCCGTCAACTGCTTTTTCTGTCTTAGTCAAATCTCCAGATTGATAGGTGCTACACCTGCTCCCAAGACAACAATCCAAAAAGGAAAAAAGTATATAAAAGAATAAATAAAATAAAATTAAAACAGGAGAGAATATTATCATAGATATGGGAATGAATACCCCAGAAGACACAATAGGTGATTGCTGAAAGCCTAAAGATAAGCCCCATTTATTTAAAAATCCACCTATTGACAAAATTTTCTATAAAACATGTTATTACTGTTGATTCAATCCATCATATTATAACATAACAAGATTTGCTAACAATCACACAAACTGTACTCTTCAACCTAAATATAGGTTCCTGAGATTCCATCATCCAGATTTGCTCTTTATATGTCCTTACTCTCACATTCAGCACACATAAATTATCCATAATGGCATAAAGACTCACCCAAAAACGATGGTAGATGATGAGTTAGAAAGCACAGACTGTCCCACAATCGTGTCAAGATATATAGCATCGGAAACATAATATCCAGTTGTACCACTTCCATCTCCATACTGAAAGGTGTAGCTGCACTGATTAACCTGAGAGGAGCATTCACTTGTTGCAGTTTGAACCGCATAAGTGCATATCGGGTCCGAGCAGGAAACCAGTGCAGCAGTGGATGAGCTGGCTGCATCAAAGAAATTGAGCTGAATCTGTAAAGAGCATCACACAACACATAAGAAGAGCAATCAATGATGCTGTGAAACATCTCTTTACTTACAATGAATACAAAAAGACTACAACCAAAGGCACAAAGGCGTAAAAACTTCTCACCCCCAGCCCGCTAGACTGTGGACAATTACTGCATCTGTTGCAATTAACCCACAAGATGTCACTCCCAGTATCAATCTGGACATTAAATTCCTTAGGAGGAGAACCCATCTTCACTTTTGTAAAGTACAATCTGAACAACAAATCCAAGACTAACACACGATTAGAGATCATACATAACAAAATATAAAACTTTTGAGAGTAATGCATCATTGCTCCTCCTTTATTATATCAATCTTTGGCTAAGTATTGTACTTAACCAGTTGAACACAATACAAAAACTTTATTATAATCTTAAAATATTTTCTAACTTCCAATTGAGAAATCATAAAGAACTGAAAAAAGATATATACATAACTAAATACCTACAGAAACTAGTAATGGTAAGTACTAAGTAATTACATACTTAACAGAAACGCAAGATCACGAAAGAATCCGAGCAATAAATGCGCAATGAAATGAGAAGGTAAGAGTTCAATTTACCCGTACCCAACGAAGTAAGGATCGGAGGTTCCTTGGACTGAGAAGTCGACAACGCCGGCAACAGTTGCGCCTTGCAAGATTCGAGCGTGGCGTGCTCTGTCGCGAGCTCTCAGCGCCTCCGGCTCCATGCGACGGTTCAGGGGAATGGTGCGTTCCAGGGGAAGATAGCTCCCCGGAAGCACCACCGTTGCCGGCACCGCCGTCACCACAGCAGTTAAGGCCAGCAACACGGCGACGAAACTCCGCATTTGTTGTGTTCTCTTTCTGTTTCGGTGTGTTTTGTTTTGTTTTCTTCTTCAATGGCAAATTAAAGATGATGATGATGTAGCAGCCTTCTCTGCATTGAGGCTTTAGAGAAAGAAAAGCAAAGACAGAACAAGAACGAGAGAGATGAGCTTACCGTTTCAACCTTCCACTGTTTTCAGCTCCCCGAGCTCTCTTGCGCTTCTATATAGTTTTAAGGGCTACGGATACGTTAAAAGAGCACCCCGTTTTTTAGTTTTTGGAAGAATTTTTAATTAAATATTTATCCTTGTATTTTTTCTTTTTACACATTCTTCGTTTTTCTTTTAATCATAGTTTAAAAGAGACGAGACATTTGTCTGTGCTAGGGTTCTTGCCTCCTTCTACCATCGTCACTTGTTCTCTATTCCTCTCCCTCTGCGGTCGCTCGTTCACTATCCCTCTCCCTCTGTGGTCCTTCGTTCTCTGATCATCGTACAACATTGTTGGTTCTTTGCTCCTCACCGTGCGTTGTCGCTACTGCTCTGCTCCTCCCCGTGTCTCGCGGTCATTGGTGGGTGGTCTCGCCGTGTCTTGCTTCCGTGTCTGCTCGAAGTCGAAGCAACATTTCTTCTGTTGTCTGGACTCACTCCGGCTCTCTGCTTTAGTTCGGTAGTTCAATTCAGGTATCTCTCTCAATTTAGTTTCTTTCTTCTCAAAGTT
The DNA here is from genome assembly GCF_059453495.1 of Arachis ipaensis. NCBI lineage: Eukaryota > Viridiplantae > Streptophyta > Magnoliopsida > Fabales > Fabaceae > Arachis > Arachis ipaensis. Next base: position 62,670,684 of record NC_142441.1, read on the forward strand.
TCAATTTTTCAATTAAAAAATAGAAATAATATGAAAGAGTCTGCTGATATTTTTTTTTTACATGTGTGAAACTATAACATTGGTTAGTTTTAGCAATTTTGGTTAGTTATGTTTTTGTTAGTGGAAGATAAAAATTTTACAAAACCGTTTGCATTTATCGTTGAGAAGCATTGCTATGTCATTATTATGTATGGAATAGGGTTCAAGTTCGGAAGATATTGTAGTGGATTCTTAGAAATTATTACATGTCAATTCGATCGATTGTGTCCATATTTTATATTATTACTGTCAAGTAAGTACTTGTCTAGGGAGTGTGTTGTTCTTAATTCTTGGATCTGACATTGTCCTGCCACTTGGATGTATTATTAATTCATTATGTTCAAAACACAATTTTTAGCCTTTTCACGTCTTTATGCAGATCAGATTATTAATATTGTGATTAAGTATCTATTTTCTTTTGCTCGGCCTGAAGTTGAAATTGTCCCCGTCTTCGTTGGCTCAATTCCATACTTGTTGCTCTCCAAGTCTGCAAAAGGTGTTGAGAAGACCTCCTCTCATTTCTTCCCAAAGATCCTCGTTGTATACAAGAACTTAAACTTTTGTATCGTGACTATTGTTTTTATGTGAGATTTATATGCGTGCATATCTCGAACTTGCTTGTATTTGTAAAATCAGGGAATTCATTGCTCTTGAAGGCATTGTCGGCAAAGGTAGTCATTGATGCACATTTTATATGAAATTTTGGGAGGCCTTTACTTCTAATATAGCCACTTAATATGCCTATTTCCTAACAGAAGCTCAAACTTCAAGAAACTCATCCCCAAGAGTGACCATTGAAGCTGTTTAGAAAGCTGTAAGTGCCTGGCGTTTTATTATGTTCATTGCTCACTGGGTTCAATTCCATATGCTATATAAATCATTATGCTTGTAGTCATTGCACTCATTACTTTTCTCTCAGGCTACTGCATTGAAGGGTTCTGAGGCTGATGCACTAGAAAAACCAAATTAATTTCATGTTTCGATTTTGATTGTTTGTTATATAACAAAAGGGTGCTTTGATGTTTCTTAGAAAAATAAATAAATAAATGGAACCTATTTTTCTTGTTAGAGTATTTTCTTTTTTTACTGTTATATTATCATCAGAACGAGATTTTTTAGACATTTCTTAAGAAGTTTTGTAGAGCAAATATTAAACATTAACTCTTATGGTATTGATGGCTTGGGATTAATGTTTAAAAAGAAAATACCATAAGAGTATCATAAGAGTTATATAACAGTAAAAAAATATTTGCTCTAATTGATGACTTAGGAGAATCAAGGAGAATCTCTTGTGCTTCAAAGCTTCTTGTTGAGATGCATCATAAAAGGTCAACCTGCTAATATAATCACTTACACTTCCTTGTTGGATGGGATGTTCAATATCAAACAAGTTGACAAGGCACTTGTGTTATTTAATCGAATGAAAAAGAGTGGCATTGATCCGAATATATTCACGTATAATATACTTATTGATGGCCTATGTAAAAATGGAAGACTTATAGAAGCAAAAGAGATTTTTCAAGATCTTTTTATTAAAAACTATCATCCAAATGTGAGGACATACACTATTATGATCGATGGGCTCTGCAAAGAGGGCTTATTTGAAGAAGCATTGGCCCTGATGTCAAAAATGGAAGGCAATGGTTGCTTACCAAATGCTGTGACTTTTGAAATCGTTATTCGTGCTTTGTTTGAAAAAGGTGAGAATGACATGGCAGAGAAACTTCTTCGGAAAATGATTGCTAGAAGCTTATTGAATGGATGAATGAAGGTAAAATACATCAACTCAAATTGAAATCACCTCTCTGTTGTTGCAGAATATGTATCATAGTTCTGTAAATTCTGTATCTGTTGGGTCACAGAACTTTGGCAATGCCATAACATCAATACCACAGATGTCTTGACTATCTCATTTTTATTTAATTAATTTTGAACTTTCAATTTTTGTAATTGCTATCATCCTTTTTAATTCCACTATGCTTTATTGATTCTTTAGAGGATATTCCTACTTGTAGCTTACAGGTTTAGTGTTTAAGATCTCTTTATATTAATTAATTGTTCTTTACTGTTATCCTATGAGATCATATATCTTAACTATTATCATGCTACAAACTAAGAAAAACAAAAAAGAGTGCTATAAACATTTGCAAATCCATTGCATTCTGTATAAGGAAAATTACATTATTATGAAGAATGTGATTCTAAAATATGAGTTTGTTAATAATTTGGTTATGGTTTCCCAACTTCAAATTTTATTGCTAGTTTGCTTGTTGATCAATGACTTCTCTATGGAGATTGGCAATATTTGCTTTACACTGGATTTTGACCTGCTTAAATGAGTGTGGTTTGGCCACCTAGGTATTTCAAAGCAGATATTTTTCTGCATTAATATTTCTCTTGCCTTGATTTTAGCTTGTAATTTTGGACATCTAAACTTGTGTCGCAAGAACTTAGTTCCTAGCACGGTAACTTACAACATTCTTATTGATGACTTGGGCAAATCAAAGAGAATCTCTCGTGCTTTAGAGCTTTTTATTGAGATGCATGATAAAGGTCAACCATCTTCTATATTCACTTACAGTTTCTTGATAGATGCTTTCTGCAAAAACCAAAAACTTGACAAGGCACTTGTGTTATTCAGTAAAATGGAAGAGATTGGCATTAACCAAATATACACTCATACAACATACTTATTGATGCCCTATGCAAAAGTGGAAAACTTAAACATGCTCAGGAGAAGAAATTATCATCAAAACGGTTAATAAGTGGGAAGTTATCAATGTGCATAAGTTATATGGTTGGGGTCAATATAATTTATTCGCCTTGGATCCAGGAATGAGATAAAAATTCATTTTCTATCACAAAAGAGCCCTAAGCTATAAAAATTCCCTAGAAATGTAACAGTTAACAAAAATAGTAAATCTCCTTTTTTCATTTCAATTTCATCTGGATTGATCCTCTTCGGCCCTGTTGTCTTACATTTTAGACACTAAACATTTCTTGAAAAATTCATAACACTGCATCTGCGGCAAAACCAACGAGAATATGTCAGCAGATCATAAGGAGCAAGTGGGACAGTTTGCCATGCATAATTGCATATGGTCAACTACGAAAGTAAGAGAACAAAAATCATAGAACAGTGTAATTCACATAATTCTATTGATATGGACCAAACTTATAGTGCTTTCAAAAGGAACCTTTACAAACAAATGGAAATTGAAAAGCTAGTAAGCAAGTAAAACAGCTGAAGGACTTACCCCAGACATATCCAATCTCCTTTACTCATTTGATTAGTAGGCAGATCAACATCCTTTGGCGTATCTTCATTACAATTTAAGCATTGTGTATTCCTAGACAAGTTCATAAAATTTCATCTGCAGGAAACGTGGAAGCATACAAAAATGAGAGAATCAACTTTTACAAATGAATTTTAAGTGGCCAATATGTAAATTGTAGACGTCAAAATTCATGGAAATATGCACCAAGAAGATTTTGAAAGCTCTTTATATATATATATATTCTTGCTACATAAATGCATAATTAACAAGGGTATAGACAAGTCACAAGTATCTACAGGCCTAAACTACTTCTGTTTCTTCAAAATGAGCACCATTTCTTAAAGCAATTTGCTTGAGAGAAACCTAATTAGACAGGTGAAATAGGTAATCATCTGACAACAGATTTTCAAAAGAGATGACATTGTTTTAATATATGAAAAATAGGAGATCGATCACTAAGTGCTTATGGACAAAGAATTAGTTCTGCTTGCATATTAACAGTTAAGAATGTCTTCCAAATTTCATGTGAAAATGGAGAAAACCTATAAATTCACTGAAGATATGTCTGCATCAGCTAATATGACCCACTTTTGGCAAATCCAGTCATATTTCTTCATTTCTACATCTTTTGAAAATTTACTACTTGTTTAGGATATAATGGAAAATGGCTCTTGCTAAGATTTCGTAATCATTAGAATATCCAAAAAGGTGATCATGATTTGTGTTCTACCGAGTGAAATCGTAGTTTGATATTCAGATTTTCCTCATTCATACTACACATCTTGGTAATCAGCATTTGTATATAAGAACATTGAATCTTTAACAAATGAGATTTTTATATATTCCCTTCCCTCATTTGAAATTTTGGCCTGATTGGTGTATTTACATATAACCATACTCAAATGGTATGAATGTATGTATTCAAAATTAGATGAAAAAGTATAGGGAACCAATTTTAAATTAGCCAACATTAACCGACTTTAGGATTAAGAGTTAATTTAGGATACAGAATTTAAGATAAACAAAATAATTTTAAAAAAGTTAACTGAAAAAAGTTGGTTCCTGACACATTATTCAAATAGAACTTTTTGCATGTATTTCTCTCCTTGTTATGTTGCTATTATTCCGTTTTCCGCTGGAGCCAATTATGCATTTCTCTCCTTGAATCATGATTTTGATCTAACCCTCGTGCATTCAGAGGCCTTAATATGCTCCCTTTTTCTCAAAGACAGTTTTTCGTTTCAACCGACAGTGACTTAGAAAGATTGCATAGAAATTCTACACTCTTTTTGGTAAAAGAATCTTTAATATAGGATTCCATTGTCATGAATCATGAACTACCATTTTTGTATTACTACTTATTAAGTCTTGTAAGCAGAATGTATAATATAGTAGTACTCAATTCTTTATTAGTTATATTTTGGTACAAGAAGCTTTGAAGCATAAGAGATTCTCCTTGATTTTCCCAAGCCATCAATTAGAGTATTGTAAGTTTTGTAGAGCAAATATTAAACATTAACTCTTACGGTATTGATGGCTTGGGATTAATGTTTAAAAAGAAAATACCATAAGAGTATCATAAGAGTTATATAACAGTAAAAAAATATTTGCTCTAAAAAAATATTTGCTCTACAAAACTTCTTAAGAAATGTCTAAAAAATCTCGTTCTGATGATAATATAACAGTAAAAAAAGAAAATACTCTAACAAAAAACAATAGGCTCCATTTATTTATTTATTTTTCTAAGAAACATCAAAGCACCCTTTTATTATATGACAAATAATCAAAATCGAAATTAATTTGGTTTTTCTAGTGCATCAGCCTCAGAACCCTTCAATGCAGCAGCCTGAGAGAAAAGTAATGAGAGCAATGAGTACAAGCATAATGATTTATATAACATATGGAATTGAACCCAGTGAGCAATGAACATAATAAAATGCCAGGCACTTACAGCTTTCTAAACAGCTTCAATGGTCACTCTTGGGGATGAGTTTCTTGAAGTTTGAGCTTCAGTTTTGAAATAGGCATATTAAGTGGCTATATTAGAAGTAAAGGCCTCCCAAAATTTCATATAAAATGTGCATCAATGACTACCTTTGCCGACAATGCCTTCAAGAGCAATGAATTCCCTGATTTTACAAATACGAGCAAGTTCGAGATATGCACGCATATAAATCTCACATAAAAACTATAGTCACGATACAAAAGTTTAAGTTCTTGTATACAACGAGGATCTTGGGGAGAAATGAGAGGAGGTCCTCTCAACACCTTTTGCAGACTTGGAGAGCAACAAGTATGGAATTGGGCCAACGAAGACGGGGACGATTTCAACTCCAGGCCGAGCAAAAGAAAATAGATACTTAATCACAATATTAATAATCTGATCTGCATAAAGACGTGAAAAGGCTAAAAATTGTGTTTTGAACATAATGAATTAATGATATATCCAAGTGGCAGGACAATGTCAGAAGCATTAGCCATGTAATCCAACCGCCGCCTAGCTTGCCGAGTGTGTAACTGATGCCAGGGCATCTTGGCTAGCTTCACAAGCCATTTTTAGTTTATTTTAGAGTAGTTTCCTACATTTCATAGGCAATAAATAAGTATTTGGATGAGAAATTCATGCTTGTCTTGATTCAATCAAACATTGTTAATTTTATACATTTTCATGAGATTTATGCCAGAATTGAGTGGTATTATGAAAGATGCAAAATCATGTGATTATGCCAAGGCCTTGATGAGTTTGTTTGGTTGATAATAGGAAGAAAGAAGCAGAAAAAGAGCAAGGAAGAAGAGAAGGAAAGGCCAACGTTGGAGCCAATGTTGGCCCATCAACGTTGAAGGCGTTCTGGAAGAAGAAAACATGGGTGCCAATGTTGGAGGGAACGTTGGTGAACCAATATTACCTCCAACGTCATTGAAAAATTTCAATTCTGGAGCTAAAGGATTTTTGAGCGACGCGTGACGCGTATGCGTGAAAGAAGAAAATTTCTATATCCACACGCAAGCGTGAGTCACGCGCACACGTGGAATGGCAAAATTGACCATCCACGCGTACACGTGGGTCACGCATACGTGATGACCGGATTTTTGCTAGTAAAGAATTCACAATAAATTCTCGTTGCTAGTATAGTTTCTAAACCAACAAAGAATCCTTTCATACAAAAATTTGGTTGTCACTAAAGCAAACCCAATAAAATAAATCGAAGTATTTAAACCTCGGGTCGTGTCTCGAGGAATTGCAGGGAAGTGTAGTTTATTATTGGTTGTGGAAAAGTATCTTTTTGGGTTTTTTGGAATAAGGAACAAGGAAATAAAATGGCAAGAAATTAAATTAATAACTAAGAAAACTCTTGGCAAGGTATGAGAACTAGAAGTCCTATCCTAGTTATCCTTATCAATTATGATGAGAATTGTCCATTGCTCCCACTTTTTTAACCTCTAACTATAGACAAAAGTCAAGTGGATTAATTAATTTGATTTCTCAAGTCCTAGTCAACTCCTAAGGAAAGACTAGCTTTAGAGGGATCCAAATCAACAAGAAACTTTCAATTAACAATCAACAAAGGAGTTTGATAACTCAAGAGTCTAATTACTCAACCAAAGCCAAAAGGAGAGAAATCTACACTAAAATCCAACCAAGCATTTTATCAAATACTTGGAAGGCACAAGATAAAAGCATAGAAAAGCAATAAGAGACAATAAAATCCAAAGAACCAATTGTAAGCATCAATAACACAAATAGAAGAAATCAATCATAAATATGAAATACCTCAAATTGATTTAAATAGAGAATCAAACATGACATGAGAATCCATAAACTAAATTGGCAACATAAATAAATCAACAAGAGAAGATAAACTAGAGTAATAGAATAATTAAAAGTAGAAGAGAAACTAAATTGAAATATGGTAGCAATCTGAAATTGAAAATAGCTAAACCTAAGAATCCTAAATCCTAGAGAGAGAAGAAAGCCTCTCTCTCTAGAAAACTACATGTAAAACCTAAAATTATGTGAATGAATGTTGTATTGTGAATGAATGAATGATTCCCCCACTTTGCAGCCTCTAATCTCTGTTTTTCGGGCTTGAAACATGGCCAAAAACAGCCCAGAAATCGCCCCAAGCATCTTCTGCAATTTCTACACGTGGCGCATGTCACGTGTACGCGTACATCACGCGTACGCGTCAGGTACACGCACGTGTCACCATGCAATTTCACTTTTCACGCGTACGCGTCAAGTACGTGTACGCGTCGCTATGGAAAGCTCCAAGTCAAGCGCATGCGTGAGCCATGCGTGCGCGTCGATCCTCGCTAGTCATCTCCTTTGTTTCTTGTGTTCCTTCCATTTTTGCAAGCTTCCTCTCCATCGTCTAAGTCATTCCTGCCCTATAAAGCCTGAAAACGCTTAACACACAGATCACGGCATCGAATGGTATAAAGGGAAATTAAAAATACACAATTTAAAGGCTCAGGAAGCAAGTTTTCAATCATAGACCAAAATTTGGAAGGATTTGTAAAACCATGCAAATTGTATGAATAAGTGTGCAAAGACTTGATAAAAACCACTTAATTTAGCACAGGATAAACCATAAAATAGTGGTTTATTCTCTCCACACTTAAATATTAGCATGTCCTCATGCTAAGCTCATGAGAACCAAAAGAGTGAAAAGGAATGGTAGAAATTATGAAATGCAACCTATCTATATGAATGCAACTAAATGCAAAATGCTTTTACCTACTTGGTTTAAAAGTAAATAAATTCTCCAAGAATAAATATAAACTAGATTCCACTAATTCAAATCTCAAGAGAAAGTACAAGTAGACTTGCAAAAGAAAATAGCTCATGAAAGCTGGGAACAAAGAATCGAGCATCGAACCCTCACCGGAAGTGTATATGCACTCTAATCGCTCAAGTGTCTAGGGTTAATTCACTCTAATCTCCTCTAGTCATGCTTTCTAAAACTTTGTTCTTCATCTAACTAATTAACAAATATTTAATGTACAAATGCAAACATCATGAGGGCTTTTTAAGGTTGTAATGGGGCTAAGGTAAGGGTGAGGATACATGTATGGCCAAGTGAGTTATACTTTGAATATTTGACTAACCTAAATTCTCACCTAACACACACACACATACTCTATATAATTCTAAAATCATGCCTAGCTACCCAAAATCTCACTTTTATATATTTCATATACTCATGCATCAATTTTTTTATTTCCATCGCATGTGCATTGATCTTTTTATTGAACTTAGTATTGGGGTGATTTTATCCCCTATTCATTTATTTCTTTTTTTTCTATTTTTTTCTTTTTCTTTTTTTTTTCATAAATAAAAACATAATATATCAATGTATATGATTTTTCTGATTTCACATGAGTAAGCACCCAAATTTCCAATATTTATCAGTAAAAACATAACACATTTTCATCAACCCAAGTTCCCACATTTTCCCACACTTAGTTGACACACAATCTCTATCTTAAGCTAACCAAAGATTCAAATGGGATAATTAATTATTTTTCTGCTTAAGGCTAATGATGTGATAAAATACAGAACAAATGGGGTTTAAAAAGGCTCAAAGTGGCAAACAAAGGTAAATAGAATGGTAAGCTATTTGGGATAAGTGAGCTAATAACAATTGATGGCCTCAATCATATATATGCATGCAAATACACTAAACAATGGACATATAGAATGGAACAAACTATAGATTGCAATCATAGAGAAGAAAACACACAAGAATAAAATTTATGGTTAGATAATGTAACCATATAATTAAGCTCAAAATCTCACAGGTTGTGTGTTTTTAGCTCAAAAACCATATTCCAAATTAAAATCGTCAAACAAGTTTAACAAAAAAGTTTTAATTTAAATTAGTGAAATGCTATAAAAACGGTCTTGAAAAAGAATTTATCACTCCAATCAAGTAGTGGTAGAAGAATATGCACAAAATCAACAAACATGCAATCAAACATGCAAATGCAACAACTAATTTAACAAGAAAAATTAAATATTAGTGTTTAAATAGGAGATAACTAACCTACGGAAGTCGGTATCGGCCTCCCCACACTTAAAGATTGCACCGTCCTCGGTGCATGCTAAGATGTGCAAGTGGACGGGTGGCTACAACTGATGCTTTTCTCCAATAATTGTGCAGATGGACTTGTCTGTCGTTCCATTGAGAAGTTTTTCCTTTTCCTTCTCGGTGGCCATCCTGACAGAAGAGGAAAAGGCAGAAAAGTAACCCAGAAACAAAGATACAAAAACAAATAAAGTATGGATGGGTTAATGCCAAATAATGAGGGTCTCAACTACATGGTAGCTACAATATGTAAGTGAGAAAGTAGTAGAGGCAAATGGCATATCAATAGTGGAAAAATTTCAACAATGGGGGAGAGTGTGCGTAATGCAAGATAGTATAAGTACATATCAATGCAAATGGAATACAAGTGTCATAAAAATTAGCATTGACTTATAATTAAGAATACCCAACAATACAAAACAAGTCACAAAGCACCAAAATAATTCAAGAAAAGATCCAACAGTTGAATAAGAACATTTAACACCAATGGTAAAATAGGAAATCAGAAAAGAAGATAAAAATATGAATAAAATTAAAATGCAATGAAGGAAAGTATGCAAATGAAGTATGTAAAAGAGAATGAAAGAGAATAAGGATGAGAAGAAAGTGAGAAAAGAAGAAGAAGGAGTAAGAGATGAGAGGAAAAAGAAGAAAAACAGAAAACAGGAAATGGAGTCAATGCGTGCGCCTGCATCACGCGTACGCGTGAAATCTGAAATAGCCATTTGACGCGTACACGTCGCTCACGCGTACGCGTGGGTGGCCAAAAATAGGAACTGACGCATGAGCGTACGCATGACCACTCGCGCGACTCCAGCGCCATGGCATCATAATTCTCTGTTCAAACACTCTTTTATGCCGATTGGGAAACCCACGCGTACGCATCGCTGACGCTTATGCGTGGATGGTAAAAATCGCAGGGGACGCGCACGCGTAAGGTACGCGTGCGCGAGGGGTCGCTTGTGCGTAAGGCACCCCTCCTGCATAGCTCCCGCGCAACTCTCTGTTCGACTTCTCTTTGTTGCGCAGTCACACACGACGCTTGCGCATCATAGACGCTTGCGCGTCGCATGCTCCTTTTTTTTTATGCAGAAGCTGGAAATTAACACTGGTTAAAATAAAATAAAACTATTAAAATGGGAAGATCATACCATGGTGGGTTGTCTCCCACCTAGCACTTTTAGTTAAAGTCCTTAAGTTGGACATTTGGTGAGCTCCTTGTCATAGTGGCTTGTGCTTAAACTCATCTCGAAACTCCCACCAATGCTTGGACTTCCAATAAGTTTTAACGTCTCCAAATAAATTCACCAAGCCTTGAAGAAGTTTTCCACAAGCTTTGAGCTCCCAAAGTTGATTCTCTTGTATGCCGGGATCCCAAATCTTGTTTCCACACCCGTCTTTAAGTGGATCATCATTATTCCAATCGGGTGGCAAGCAATTCGAATTCTCAATGTAGTACCAAACTCTTCTCTTAGATCCAACCAAATGTTCACTAGTCTCACCCTTGCATCTAACTCTTGAGGTCTCAACCTTGATGAGTCTTGATTTGCAACTCCAACCACTAAACATCCTACTGTTATGCTTAATGCCACAAAGCTCCCTAAGTTGGCCATCCATTTCAAGAATACCATACTCAAGTGGGATAGGAAGGCGAATAGAGATAAGTTTTACCCACTCAAATGATGTAGTAGACGGCAACCTAGATAGAAAAGTCTCCAATGTTCTTGACAAAGCATGTTCAACTCCCATCTAACCTTTCCGAAGGACTTCCACTTCCACATCATTCTCAGACTCAATCAGAGGAGGGTCCTCATGTTCAAGAAGTTCAATTACGGATGTAGATTCATCACTAGGAAGACTTGATTCATGATCATCGTCACCAAGGGAACTCACTTCTTGATCGATTCCATCCAATTCTTCATAGGAAATATGCCATGGAGGTTGTGCACTAGCCTCTTTGACATTAATTTCAAGCTTCTTGGAGGAATACTCTATAATTCTAGATTCCCATGGAGGTTTGGCGTCTCCTAACGAGTTGACAAAAGAGTGCAATTTATTGGTCAGGCATTTTCCGAGAAATTTTAGAGTTGGAGAATGGAAAATTAAATAATTGTAAATTAAAGCAATGAAAATTAACAAGAGGTTTTATGTAATTGAAATAAAAAAGCCTTGACCAGGGGAAGATTAATTGGAAGTTCTATCCTTGTTGAATTTTCCCAAGTGTAATAGTAAGAGGTTGTTGTTCTACTTAGTTATCCCTTACCTAGTAAAGGAAAGTCAAGTAACTAACCAACTCTGAACCTCAAGTCCTAATCCTCTCCTAAGGAAGGATTAGAGTTAGAGACTAGAAAACCAGCCAACAATTTGCAATTAAAATTAACACTTGAGTATTCCTACTCAAGGTTCTCCTATTAATCAACTCCAAAGTCAAGTTAGGAGTCTACTCCATTGACATGAATACCGCTTTCACAGACATATAAAGGGAATAAAAAGAAGACATAATAAATTAAATAAAATAATAACTGAAAATTAATTAAAGATAAAAATAGTTCTTTGCATTAATGAATTCCAAAATCAAAGATATCCATATGTAATTCTGAACAGGGTAAATGAGAGATAAAAAGAGTAAGAAAATAAGGAAATAAACTAGAATAATAAAGACTTCAACGGAGGTAGTAAATCTTCTCAATATCCAATCCAAAAGCATAAAACTTGAAATCTATGAATATGAAGAACCCTAGAGAAAGTGGTATTTTCTCTCTAAGATTCAAAACTAAAACTCAAAAACTATGCGAATGAGAATGTGTGTTGAGTCTCTGCTTGTCCCCTGACTCTAATAAGAATTAATGAAAGTAAACTACTAAAACTAGAAACACTAACAAAAAAATGAAGAAGCAAAATTATTCACAATATTCACAATAACCAATAATAAGGCACACGTTTGTAATTTCCCGGCAACAGCACCAAAAATTGACGGGCAGAAAATTGCCGATTAAGAATTTAATGTAGAAATAACGTTGCAAGTACAGTTCTTAACCGACGAAAATTCTGCTTATCAATTTAGAAAGAATTGTCACAAATTGAGAATAAAATACTGGGAGTAGAATTCCCAGGTCGTCTCCTAAGTCTTCAACCACTTCCTCCTCTTCAACTAATACGGCTTCCTCCACCTATTCCAATACAAAATCACGTTCCTCATTGTCCAATGGAATTTCTAGTGTCTCCTTCATGTTACGCTCTTGTATTGATTCTCCACATGTAGCCATGGGAGTTTCTTGAGTGCCGAGATGTTGTGAAGCTAATCAATTTACTACCTCGGCCAGGGCAGCCGTGAATTCTAGTACTTCCTTTTTTATCTCTCTTTGCCCTTGAAGAAGAACACCAAGAGTGTCATGCATTGAAGATTGAGGTAGATACGAGGGCTCATTACTTAGGAGGAAAAGTTCATGATAAGAGGGTGGTTCATCATAATAAGAATGTGGTGGTTCATCACTCTCCATCTTTTTCACTTGTTGCACAACACACTTCAATTCCTTGTTCTCAAGTTGAGATTCTTTAGCCATGAGAGCTTCGGGTGCTGTTCGGCTTACCGCTTACTCCAATTGATGAAGGGTTGCATGAAATTGATCCAGTGTTTCCTTGAGACAGTCCTTTGACTCTTGTTCCTCTTGGATAGCATAATAAGGACCATATGGCTCGTGGATTGGGGGATATGGGGAAGGTGTATATGAAAATGGTGGTTCTTGGGAGTAATTGGGTTGGAATTAGGGTGGTTCCATATATGGTTCATATTGCTCATAAGGTGGTTGGTATGGTGGATGAGGGTTAGGATCATATGAGGGTGTTTGGTAGTAGGGAGCTTGTGAGTATGGTGGTTCAAAGCTATGTTGAGGAGGGGGTTCATAGGCATATGGTGGGGCTTGTTGGTAACTACAAGGGGGTCCACCATATCCATTGTCTTGGTACACACCTTGAAATGGCTCTTGCTTATAGTACGTTGGTGGAGGTTGATTGTCACGAAAAGGTCCGCCATAACCATGGTCTTGGGATGCATCGTAGAATGGTTGTTGCTCATGGCACATTGGAGGGGGATGTTTCCAAGAGGGTTGATCAAATCCTTGTGGCTCCTCCCATCTTTGATTGTTCAAAAGTTGATGCATGTTCCCATTATGGCTTCCGTTCCCTACAACATAATTTGAACTAAACTCGTAGCCAAAGGGGTGAGAATTCATAGTAGCAAGCAAAAACAAAAACTAATAAGAATTAATGAAAATAAACTACTAAAACTAGAAACACTAACAAAGAAACGAAGAAGCAAAATTATTCACAATATTAACAATAACCAATAATAAGGCACACGTTTGGAATTCCCCGTCAATTTTTGGCACCGTTGCCGGGGAATTGTAAACGTGTGCCTTATTATTGGTTATTGTGAAAATTGTGAATAATTTTTCTTCTTCGTTTCTTTATTAGTGTTTCTAGTTTTAGTAGTTTATTTTCATTAATTCTTATTAGTTTTTGTTTTTGCTTGCTACTATGAATTCTCACCCCTTTGGCTACGAGTTTAGTTCAAATTATGTTGTAGGGAATGGAAGCCATATGGGAACATGCATCAAGGTTGGAACAATCAAAGATGGGAGGAGCCACAAGGATTTTATCAACCCTCTTGGCAACATCCCCCTCCAATGTGCCATGAGCAACAACCATTCTACGATGCATCCCAAGACCATGGTTATGGTGGACCTTTTCGTGACAATCAACCTCCACCAACGTACTATGAGCAAGAGCCATTCCGAGGTACGTACCAAGACAATAGATATGGTGGACCCCTTGTAGTTACCAACAAGCCCCACCATATGCCTATGAACCCCCTCCTCAACATAGCTTTGAACCACCATACTCACAAGCTCCCTACTACCAAACACCCTCATATGATCCTAACCCTCATCCACCATACCAACCACCTTATGAGCCATATGAACTATATATGGAACCACCCCAATCCCAACCCAATTACTCCCAAGAACCACCATCTCCATATACACCTTCCCCATATCCACCAATCCACGAGCCATATGGTCCTAATTATGCTATCTGGTGCACGAAATTGTGATGTCCAGGCTCGAACAATCCCTGGTAATGGCTCCAAAGCTTGGTGCTTTGATCTTAATTCATAATTGTCACAACTTCGATACAACTAACCAGCAAGTGCACTGGGTCGTCCAAGTAATACCTTACGTGAGTAAGGGTCGCATCCCACGGAGATTGTTGGTATGAAGCAAGCTATGGTCACCTTGTAAATCTCAGTCAGGCAGATATAAAGTGATAATGGTGTTTTCGAATAATAAATAAAAGAAGGGATAGAAATACTTATGTAATTCATTGGTAGAAATTTCAGATAAGCAAACGGAGATGCTTTTCGTTCCTCTGAACCTCTGCTTTCCTGCTATCTTCATCCAATCAGTCTTACTCCTTTCCATGGCTGGCTTTATATGATACATCACCACTGTCAATGGCTACTTTCGGTCATCTCTCGGGAAAATGATCCAATGCCCTGTCACGGCACGGCTAATCGTCTGGAGGCATCACCCTTGTCAATGGCTTCATCTTATCCTCTCAGTGAATAATATGCTCACGCACCCTGTCACGGCACGGCTATTCATCTGTCGGTTCTCGATCATGCTGGAATAGGATTTACTATCCTTTTGCGTCTGTCATTAACGCCCTGCAATCGCGAGTTAGGAGCTCGTCACAGTCATTCAATCATTGAATCCTACTCGGAATACCACAGACAAGGTTTAGACCTTCCGGATTCTCTTGAATGCCGCCATCATTCTAGCTTACGCCACGAAGATTCTGGTTAGGAGATCTAAGAGATATTCGTTCTAGCTTAAGTCATGTAGAACAGAAGTGTTTGTTAGGCACGCGTTCATAAGGGAGAAGGATGATGAGCGTCACACATAATCATCACCTTCATCACGTTCTTGGGTGCGAATGGATATCTTAGAAGAGAAATAAGAAGAATTGAATAGAAAACAGTAGTACTTTGCATTAATCTTTGAGGAACAGCAGAGCTCCACACCTTAATCTATGGAGTGTAGAAACTCTACCGTATGAAAATACATAAGTGAAGGTCCAGGCATGGCCGAGATGGCCAGCCCCTCTGATCTAAGAACCAGACGTCCAAAGATGCCTAATACAATAGTAAAAGGTCCTATTTATAATAAACTAGCTACTAGGGTTTACATGAGTAAGTAATTGATGCATAAATCCACTTTCGGGGCCCACTTGGTGTATGTTTGGGCTGAGCTGAAGTGTAGCACGTGCAGAGGCCATTTGTGGAGTTGAACGCCAGTTTCTGTGCCAGTTTGGGCGTTCAACTCTGGTTTTGGATTCTTTTCTGGCGCTGGACGCCAGATTTGGGCAGAAGGCTGGCGTTGAACGCCAGTTTACGTCATCAATTCTTGGCCAAAGTATGGACTATTATATATTGCTGGAAAGCCCTGGATGTCTACTTTCTAACGCAATTGGAAGCGCGCCATTTTGAGTTCTGTAGCTCCAGAAAATCCACTTTGAGTGCAGGGAGGTCAGAATCCAACAGCATCAGCAGTCCTTTTTCAACCTCTGAATCTGATTTCTGCTCAAGTCCCTCAATTTCAGCCAGAAAATACCTGAAATCACAGAAAAACACACAAACTCATAGTAAAGTCTAGAAATGTGAATTTAACACCAAATCTATTAAAAACATCCCTAAAAGTAACTAGATCCTACTAAAAACATACTAAAAACAATGTCAAAAAGCGTATAAATTATCCGCTCATCACAACAACAAACTTAAATTGTTGCTTGTCCCCAAGCAACTGAAAATCAAAATAGGATAAAAAGAATAGAATATACTATAAATTCCAAACTATCAATGAAACAGAGCTTTAATCATATGAGCGGGACTTATAGCTTTTTGCCTCTTAAATAGTTTTGGCATCTCACTTTATCCATTGAGGTTCAGAATGATTGGCATCTATAGGAACTCAGAGTTCAGATAGTGTTATTGATTCTCCTAGTTCAGTATGATGATTCTTGAACACAGCTTCCTTATGAGTCTTGGCCGTGGCCCTAAGCACTTTATTTTCCAGTATTACCACCGGATACATAAATGCCACAGACACATAATTGGGTGAACCTTTTCAGATTGTGACTCAGCTTTGCTAAAGTCCCCAATTAGAGGTGTCCAGGGTTCTTAAGCACACTCCTTTTTTTGCTTTGGACCTTGACTTTAACCGCTCAGTCTCAAGTTTTCACTTGACACCTACACGCCACAAGCACATGGTTAGGGACAGCTTGGTTTAGCCGCTTAGACCAGGATTTTATTCCTTTAGGCCCTCCTATCCACTGATGCTCAAAGCCTTGGGATCCTTTTTATTTGCCCTTGCCTTTTGGTTTTAAGGGTTTTTGGCTTTTTCTGCTTGCTTTTTCTTTTTCTTTCTATATTTTTTTTTCGCCTATATTTTTTTTTTCTGCAAGCTTTGTTCTTTGCTGCTTTTTCTTGCTTCAAGAATCATTTTTATGATTTTTCAGATTATCAAATAACATGTCTCCTAGTCATCATTCTTTCAAGAGCCAACATATTTAACATTCTTAAACAACAACTTCAAAAGACATATGCACTGTTCAAGCATACATTCAGAAAACAAGAAGCATTATCACCACATCAATATAATTAAGCTAAGTTCAAGGATAAATTCGAAACTCATGTACTTCTTGTTCTTTTGAATTAAAACATTTTTTTTATTTAAGAGAGGTGATGGATTCATAGGACATTCATAACTTTAAGACATAGTTACTACTACTAATGATCATGTAATGAAGACACAAACACAGATAAGTACATAACATAGAAAACGAAAAACAGAGAGAGTAAGAACAAGGAATGAGTCCACCTTAGTGATGTCCTTGAGCTCTTCTATGTCTCTTCCTTGTCTTTGCTGCTCCTCCTTCATTGCTTTTAGATCTTCTCTGATTTCATGAAGGATGATGGAGTGCTCTTGATGTTCCACCCTTAGTTGCTTCCAATAATTGTGTGGAAGAAAATGTATCCCCTGAGGTATCTCAGGGATCTCTTGATTTGCAGTCAAATGTTCTACCACTGAGCTATAGACCCTTGATGGAAGCTTTTGTCTTCCCTTTCCTCTTTCTAGAGGTTTCTCTGGCCTTAGGTGCCATCAATGGTTATGGAAAAAACAAAAAAGCTATGCTTTTACCACACCAAACTTAGAATGTTGCTCGCCCTCGAGCAAAAGAAGAAAGAATAGAAGAATAAGAAGAAGATATGGAGGAGATGGATGGGAGTGTGTATTCGGCCATATGGGTGGGATTGGGTGGGAGAGAGATATTGAATTTTTGAAGGTAGTGGGTGTATGGATGTGAGTGGTAAATGGAAAAAAAGAAGGGATGATCATGAATGGAAAGAGAGATGATGAGGTAGGTGGGGATCCTGTGGGGTCCACAGATCCTGAGATGATCCTGTGGGGTCCACAGATCCTGAGGTGTCAAGGCATTTACATCCCTGCACCAATTTAGGCATGTAAAATGCCCTTGCACACAACTCTGGGCGTTCAGCGCCAGGTTGGTGCCCATTTTGGGCGTTCAACGCCCCTTTGCTGCCATTTCTGGCGTTGAACGCCAGAACCATGCTTGTTCTGGGCGTTCAGCGCCAGGATGCTCCCATTCTGGGCGTTCAGCGCCAGAACTATGCTCTGTTCTGGCGTTTGAACGCCAGACAGATGCTCCTCCAGGGTGTGATTTTTCTTCTGCTGTTTTTGATTCCGTTTTCAATTTTTATATTTATTTTGTGACTCCACATGATCATGAACCTAAGAAAACATGAAAAACAATAAAAATAAGAATTAGATAAACATTGGGTTGCCTCCCAACAAGCGCTTCTTTAATGTCAATAGCTTGACAGTGAGCTCTCATGGAGCCTCACAGATGTGCAGAGCTTTGTTGAGACTCTCCAACACCAAACTTAGAGTTTGGATATGGGAGTTCAACACCAAACTTAGAGTTTGGTTGTGGCCTCCCAACACCAAACTTAGAGTTTGACTGTAGGGGCTCTGGTTGACTCTGCTTTGAGAGAAGCTTTTCAAGCTTCCTTTCTATGGTTGCAGAGGGAGATCCTTGAGTTTTGAATACAAGGGAGTTCTCATTCCATTGAAGGACTATTTCACCTCTGTCAACATCAATCACAGCTCTTGCTGTGGCCAGGAAAGGTCTTCCTAGGATGATGGATTCATCCTTTTCCTTTCCAGTGTCCAGGACTATGAAATCAGTAGGTATGTAAAGGCCCTCAACCTTTACTAATACATCTTCTACTTGTCCATAAGCCTGTCTTCTTGAGCTGTCTGCCATCTCTAGTGAGATTTTAGCAGCTTGCACCCCATAGATTCCCAGTTTCTCTATTACGGAGAGGGGCATGAGGTTTATTCCTGAACCAAGGTCACACAGAGCCTTAAAGATCATGGTGCCTATGGTACAGGGTATTATGAACTTTCCAGGATCCTGTCTCTTCTGAGGCAATGTCAGTTGATCCAGATCACTTAGTTCATTGATGAACAAGGGAGGTTCAACTTCCCAAGCATCAATGCCAAACAATTTGGCATTCAGCTTCATGATTGCACCAAGAAACTTGGCAGTTTGCTCTTCAGTGACATCCTCATTCTCTTCAGAAGAGGAATACTCATCAGAGCTCATGAAGGGTATAAGGAGGTTCAATGGAATCTCTATAGTCTCTAGATGAGCCTCAGAGTCCTTTGGTTCCTCAGAGGGAAGCTCCTTATTGATCACTGGACGTCCCAGGAGGTCCTCCTCCTTGGGATTCACGTCCTCTCCTCTCCTCAGAGGTTCGGCCATGGCGCTTATGTCAATGGCCTTGCACTCTCCTTTTGGGTTCTCTTTTGTATTGCTTGGGAGAGTACTAGGAGGGATTTCAGTGATCCTTTTACTCAGCTGGCCCACTTGTGCTTCCAGATTTCTAATGGAAGACCTTGTTTCATTCATGAAACTTACAGTGGCCTTAGATAGATCAGAGACTAGATTTGCTAAATTAGAAGCATTTTGTTCAGAGTTCTCTGTCTGTTGCTGAGTTGATGATGGAAAAGGCTTGCTATTGTTAAACCTGTTTCTTCCACCATTATTAAAACCTTGTTGAGGCTTTTGATCCTTCCATGAGAAATTTGGATGATTTCTCCATGTTGAGTTATAGATGTTTCCATAAGGTTCACCTAAATAATTTACCTCTGCTATTGCAGGGTTCTCAAGATCATAGGCTTCTTCTTCAGAAGATGCCTCTTGAGTACTGTTGGATGCAGCTTGCATTCCATGCAGACTCTGAGAGATCATATTGACTTGCTGAGTCAATATTTTGTTCTGAGCCAATATGGCATTTAGAGTATCAACTTCAAGAACTCCTTCTTCATAGGCGTCCCATTACTCACAGGATTCCTTTCAGAAGTGTACATGAACTGGTTATTAGCAACCATGTCAATGAGTTCTTGAGCTTCTGCAGGCGTTTTCTTTAGGTGAATGGATCCACCTGCAGAAGTGTCCAGTGACATCTTTGATAGCTCAGATAAACCATCATAGAATATATCCAGGATGGTCCATTCTGATAGCATGTCAGAAGGACACTTTTTGGTCAACTGTTTGTATCTTTCCCAAGCTTCATAGAGGGATTCACCTTCTTTCTACCTGAAGGTTTGAACATCAGCTCTAAGCTTGCTCAGCTTTTGAGGAGGAAAGTACTTGGCTAAGAAAGCCGTGACCAGCTTATCCCAAGAGTTCAGGCTGTCTTTGGGTTGAGAATCCAACCATAATCTAGCTCTGTCTCTTACAGCAAAAGGGAAAAGCATGAGCCTGTAGACTTCAGGATCTACTCCATTAGTCTTAACAGTATCACATATCTGCAAGAATTCAGTTAAGAACTGAAAAGGATCTTCAGATGGAAGTCCATGAAACTTGCAGTTCTGCTGCATCAGAGAAACTAATTGAGGTTTCAGCTCAAAATTGTTTGCTCCAATGGCAGGAATGGAGATGCTTCTTCCATGTAAATTGGAATTAGGTGCAGTAAAGTCACCAAGCATCTTCCTTACATCATTATTATTTTCGGCTGCCATCTCCTCTGCCTGTTCGAAAATTTCTCAAAGGTTATCTCTGGATTGTTGTATTTTAGCTTCTTTTAATTTTCTCTTCGGAGTCCTTTCAGGTTCTGGATTTGCTTCCACAAGAATGTTCTTATCCTTGCTCCTACTCATATGACAAAGAAAAAGGCACAGAAAAATAATAATAATAGAGATTCTCTTTACCACAGTATAGAGGTTCCCTTATGTGAGTAGAAGAAAAGAGGAAGAAATTCGAACACAGATAGAAGAGGGGGTTCGAATTTGGTGATGATGTGAGGAAGAGATGTTAGTTAATGAATGAATAAATAGAATAGGATGAGAGAGAAGGAGGGAATTTTCGAAAATTAATTTTGAAAAGAAGTTAGTGATTTTTGAAAATGTTTTTTTTTTTGAAAAATGTTAGAAATTTTCGAATTTTTTTTAAAATTTAAAAATAAAAATAATTAGTTAATTAAAAAGAAATTTTTGAAAAAGAGGGAAGATATTTTCGAAAAATGAGAGAGAGAGAGTTAGTTAGGTGGTTTTGAAAAAGTTAAGAAACAAACAAAAAGTTAGTTAGTTGAAACAAATTTTGAAAAGATAAGAAGTTAGGAGGTTAGAGAAGATATTTTGAAAAGATATTTTTGAAAAAGATAAGATAAGAAGATATTTTTGAAAAGATATGATTGAAGTTAGTTTTTTGAAAAAGATTTGATTTTTAAAATCTCAATTAATGACTTGATTCATAAGAAATCACAAGATATGATTCTAGAACTCAAAGTTTGAATCTTTCTTAACAAGCAAGTAACAAACTTCAAATTTTTGAATCAAAACATTAATTGATTATGTTATTTTCGAAAATTTGATATAAAAATAAGAAAAAGATTTTTGAAAAATATTTTTTTGAATTTTCGAAAATAACTAAGAATTTTGAAAAAGATTTGATTTTTGAAAAAGATTTTGAAAAAGATAAGATTTTCAAATTGAAAATTTGATTTGACTCATAAGAAACAACTTGATTTTAAAAATTTTAAAAAAAGTCAATCCAAATTTTCGAATTTGATGAGAGAAAAAGGGAAAGATAATTTTTTTATTTTTGAAATTTTTATGAAAAACATGAAAATTATGCAATGCATGAAATTTTTAGATCAAAACAATGAATGCATGCAAGAATGCTATGAATGTCAAGATGAACACCAAGAACACTTTGAATGTCATGATGAACATCATAGACACAATTTTGAAAAATTTTTAATGCAAAGAAATCATGCAAGACACCAAACTTAGAATTCTTTAATGCTTAGACACTAAGAATTCAAGAATGCATATGATAAACATGAAAAGACACAAAACAAAAAATCATCAAGATCAAACAAGAAGACTTACCAAGAACAACTTGAAGATCATGAAGAACACTATGAATGCATGAATTTTCGAAAAATGCAAGATGCACATGCAATTGACACCAAACTTATTATATGACTCAAGACTCAAACAAGAAACAGAAAAATATTTTTGATTTTTATGATTTTCTAATTTTTTTTGTATTTTTATTTTATATTTTTCGAAAATAGTTTTGAAAAAAGAAAAATAAGGATTCCAAAATTTTTAATATGAATTCCAGGAATCTTGCATTCTTAGTCTAAAGCTTCAGTCCAGGAATTAGACATGGCTCACTAGCCAGCCAAGCTTTCAAAGAAAGCTCCAGTCCAAAACACTAGACATGGCCAATGGCCAGCCAAGCTTCAGCATGCAACATAAGAGAATATACTGCTCATTACTTATCAAAGTAACTTGCCTCTATGTTGATGGTTTGGAAGCCTCAGTCCAAATGAATTAGACATGGCTTTACAGCCAGCCAAGCTTCACATGCTTCATGAAACACTAGAATTCATTCTTAAAAATCTTGAATAAAATTTTTGAAAACATTTTTATTTTTATTTTTCGAAAACAGGTGAAAAGATTTTGAAAATATTTTTGAAAAATTTTTGAAAAGAAAATAAAAAGAAAATTACCTAATCTGAGCAACAAGATGAGCCGTCAGTTGTCCAAACTCAAACAATCCCCGGCAACGGCGCCAAAAACTTGGTGCACGAAATTGTGATGTCCAGGCTCGAACAATCCCTGGTAATAGCTCCAAAGCTTGGTGCTTTGATCTTAATTCATAATAGTCACAACTTCGATACAACTAACCAGCAAGTGCACTGGGTCGTCCAAGTAATACCTTACGTGAGTAAGGGTCGAATCCCACGGAGATTGTTGGTATGAAGCAAGCTATGGTCACCTTGTAAATCTCAGTCAGGCAGATATAAAGTGATAATGGTGTTTTCGAATAATAAATAAAAGAAGGGATAGAAATACTTATGTAATTCATTGGTAGGAATTTCAGATAAGCGAACGGAGATGCTTTTCGTTCCTCTGAACCTCTGCTTTCCTGCTATCTTCATCCAATCAGTCTTACTCCTTTCCATGGCTGGCTTTATGTGATACATCACCACTGTCAATGGCTACTTTCGGTCATCTCTCGGGAAAATGATCCAATGCCCTGTCACGGCACGGCTAATCGTCTGGAGGCATCACCCTTGTCAATGGCTTCATCTTATCCTCTCAGTGAATAATATGCTCACGCACCCTGTCACGGCACGGCTATTCATCTGTCGGTTCTCGATCATGCTGGAATAGGATTTACTATCCTTTTGCGTCTGTCACTAACGCCCTGCAATCGCGAGTTAGGAGCTCGTCACAGTTATTCAATCATTGAATCCTACTCGGAATACCACAGACAAGGTTTAGACCTTCCGGATTCTCTTGAATGCCGCCATCATTCTAGCTTACGCCACGAAGATTCTGGTTAGGAGATCTAAGAGATATTCGTTCTAGCTTAATTCATGTAGAACAGAAGTGTTTGTCAGGCACGCGTTCATAAGGGAGAAGGATGATGAGCGTCACACATAATCATCACCTTCATCACGTTCTTGGGTGCGAATGGATATCTTAGAAGAGAAATAAGAAGAATTGAATAGAAAACAGTAGTACTTTGCATTAATCTTTGAGGAACAGCAGAGCTCCACACCTTAATCTATGGAGTGTAGAAACTCTACCGTATGAAAATACATAAGTGAAGGTCCAGGCATGGTCGAGATGGCCAGCCCCTCTGATCTAAGAACCAGACGTCCAAAGATGCCTAATACAATAGTAAAAGGTCCTATTTATAATAAACTAGCTACTAGGGTTTACATGAGTAAGTAATTGATGCATAAATCCACTTCCGGGGCCCACTTGGTGTATGTTTGGGCTGAGCTGAAGTGTAGCACGTGCAGAGGCCATTTGTGGAGTTGAACGCCAGTTTCTGTGCCAGTTTGGGCGTTCAACTCTGGTTTTGGATTCTTTTCTGGCGCTGGACGCCAGATTTGGGCAGAAGGCTGGCGTTGAACGCCAGTTTACGTCATCAATTCTTGGCCAAAGTATGGACTATTATATATTTCTGGAAAGCCCTGGATGTCTACTTTCCAACGCAATTCGAAGCGCGCCATTTCGAGTTCTGTAGCTCCAGAAAATCCACTTTGAGTGCAGGGAGGTCAGAATCCAACAGCATCAGCAGTCCTTTTTCAACCTCTGAATCTGATTTCTGCTCAAGTCCCTCAATTTCAGCCAGAAAATACCTGAAATCACAGAAAAACACACAAACTCATAGTAAAGTCCAGAAATGTGAATTTAACACAAAATCTATTAAAAACATCCCTAAAAGTAACTAGATCCTACTAAAAACATACTAAAAACAATGTCAAAAAGCGTATAAATTATCCGCTCATCACTATCCAAGAGGAACAAGAGTCAAGGGAATAAAGAAAACCATGGGGTCTATCAAGGCCATATTTAGAGTTTATATTGTGTTGAATTCAGAGGGTTTTGTCAACTTTTCTCCCGTGTAACCAATGAAATAGCATGGTTTTATAACTTCTCCTTTAGTTGTGCTTAAGAGTGAAAACATGCTTTTTAGGTCTTAAAATAACTAAATTTAATTCACCTTGATTCTATTAGATGCCTTGATAAGTTTGTTAAGTGATTTCAGGTTTAGGAGGCAAGGATTGGATCAAGGGAATGAAGAAAAAGCATGTAGAAATAGAGAACTCATGAAGAAATGAAGGAATCATAAAGCTGTCAAGCCTAACCTCTTCGCACTTAATCGACCATAACTTGAGCTACAAAGGTCCTAATTATGCTATCCAAGAGGAACAAGAGTCAAGGGACTGTCTCAAGGAAATACTGGATCAATTTCATGCAACCTTTCATCAATTGGAGCAAGCAGTAAGTTGAACAGCACCCGAAGCTCTCATGGCTAAAGAATCTCAACTTGAGAACAAGGAATTGAAGTGTGTTGTGCAACAAGTGGAAAAGATGGAGAGTGATAAACTACCACATTCTTATTATGATGAACCACCCTCTTATCATGAACCTTTCCTCCCAAGTAATGAGCCCTCATATCCACCTCAATCTTCAATGCATGACACTCTTGGTGTTCTTCTTCAAGGGCAAAGAAAGATAAAAAAGGAAGTACTAGAATTCATGACTGCCTTGGCCGAGGTAATAAATCGATTAGCTTCACAACATCTCGGCACTCAAGAAACTCCCATGGCTACATGTGGAGAATCAATAGAAGAGCGTAACATGAAGGAGACGCTAAAAACTCCAGTGGACAACGAGGAACGTGATTTTGTATTGGAAAAAGTGAAGGAAGCCGTAATAGTTGAAGAGGAGGAAGTGGTTGAAGACATAGGAGACAACCTGGGAATTCTACTCCCAGTATTTTATTCTCAATTTGTGACAATTCTTTCTAAATTGAAAAGCGGAATTTTCGTCGATTAAGAACTGTACTTGCAACGTTATTTCTACATTAAATTCTTAATCGGCATTTTTCCGCTTGTCAAATTTTGAAGTCCGGATTTTTGCTAGTAAAGAATTCACAATAAATTCTCGTTGCTAGTATAGTTTCTAAATCTACAAAGAATCCTTTCATACAAAAATTTGATTTTCACTAAAGCAAACCCAATAAAATAAACCGAAGTATTTAAACCTCGGGTCGTCTCTCAAGGATTTGCAGGGAAGTGTAGTTTATTATTGGTCGTAGAAAGTATCTTTTTGAGTTTTTTGAAATAAGGAACAAGGAAATAAAATGGCAAGAAATTAAATTAATAACTAAGAAAACTCTTGGCAAGGTATGAGAACTAGAAGTATTTTCCTAGTTATCCTTATCAATTGTGATGAGAATTGTCCATTGCTCCCACTTAGTTAACCCCGTAACTATGTAGGAAAGTCAAGTGGATGAATTAATTTGATTCCTTAAGTCCTAGTCAACTCCTAAGGAAAGACTAGCTTTAGAGGGATCCAAATCAACTAGCAACATTCAATTATCAATCAACAAAGGAGTTTGATAACTCAAGAGCCTCCAATTACTCTACCAAAGCCAAAAGGAGAGAAATCTACACTAAAATCCAACCAAGCATTTTATCAAACACTTGGAAGGCACAACATAAAAGCATAGAAAAGCAATAAGAGACAATAAAATCCAAACAACCAATTGTAAGCATCAATAACACAAATAGAAGAAATCAATGATAAAAATGAAATACCTCAAATTGCATTAAATAAAGAATCAAATATGACTTGAGAATTCATAAACTAAATTGGCAACATAAATAAATCAACAAGAGAAGATAAACTAGAGTAATAGAATAATTAAAAGTAGAAGAGAAACTAAATTGAAATAAAGTAGAAATCTGCAATTGAAAATAGCTAAACCTAAGAATCCTAAATCCTAGAGAGAGGAAAAAGCCTCTCTCTCTAGAAAACTACATCTAAAACCTAAAATTATGTGAATGAATGTTGTATTGTGAATGAATGAATGATTACCCCACTCTGCAGCCTCTAATCTGTGTTTTTCAGACTTAAAACTGGGCCAAAAATAGCCCAAAAATTGCCCCCACCGTCTTCTGCAATTTCTGCACGTGGCGCATGTCACGCGTACACGTCAGGTACGCACACGCGTCGCCATGCAATTTCGCTTTTCATGCGTACGCGTCAAGTACGCGCACGCGTCGCTGTGGAAAGCTCCAAGTCAAGCGCACGCGTGAGCCATGCGTGCGCGTCAATCCTCGCTGGTCATCTCCTTTGTTTCTTGTGTTCCTTCCATTTTTGCAAGCTTCCTCTCCATCCTCTAAGCCATTCCTGCCCTATAAAGCCTGAAAACACTTAACACACAGATCACGGCATCGAATGGTATAAAGGAGAATTAAAAATACACAATTTAAAGGCTCAGGAAGCAAGTTTTCAATCATAGACCAAAATTTGGAAGGATTTGTATAACCATGAAAATTGTATGAATAAGTGTGCAAAGACTTGATAAAAACCACTCAATTCAGCGTAAGATAAACCATAAAATAGTGGTTTATCAGTACGCATCACCAAACGAACATTGGAGGTCCAACGTTGCCTCAAACGTTGCCTCCAACGTCCGCGATGAGAAGCCCAGAATTTGGAATTGAGAAACTTGAATCGATGCGCATGCGTCCGTGACGTGTATGTGTGGAAGGAAAAAATGGCAATGCACGTGTAAGCGTGGTGTACGCGCACGCGTGAATGAGCAGAAACACAGCCTTCACGCGTACACGTGTTGCACGCATACGCGTGGGTGGAAGAACGTTGGCACTCTAACATTGAGTCAAACGCTACTGACAGCAACCAGAACCCAAATTTTTAAAGGGGCGTTTGACTCAACGTTTGCCCAAAAATGTGGACTCCAACTTTAATACTAGGAAGGCACAATTGACACACCCTTCTCCTCAATTGCATTAGGCTCCAATCCAATCAATCTCTGCTTCATTCAAGACAAAGGACCACATCCAAATACTTGATCCAATTGAAGATGGGAAGAGGATTATAAATAGAAGAATTGTTGAAGATTGAAGAAAGCTCTCTGGGGAGGCCCTGAGGGGGGCTCTGGGAATTCAATTCCCTGATTTTATTTCCTGCACTTTTCTATTAGTTTCTTTTGTATTTTCTTTATTTCTTTCGGCACTTTTCTTTCTCTGTAAATTGAATTGAGCTATGAACAACTAATCCCTTTCATTGGGTTCGGGAGCTCTATTGTAATTCAATGGATCAATAGTATTTTTCATTTTCCTCTTCTTTCTTTTCTCTTGATTTTTGTTAGAAAGCTTTCGATCTTAATCCAATTGGATAGTTGTCTTGACAGAGAAGCTATCCATAATTGGGATTCTTCAGATCCTTGAGAGAGGGATGAAGAATTCATGCTAGAACTACTTTCTCACATTGGATTAGATTGGGGGTTGGATGGATATTGTGACATTTAATCCTACCAATACTTTGATCAATGAATTTGTGTGGTATAATCAGTGACCGAACTTCAACTCTTCCCATGAGCAATTAAATCAAGACATTGGACAATTGTTCATGCTTAGAGAGATTGGTGAGCCAAGACATTGGGATCCAATCATCTAAGATTGCCAAGCAATGTCAATGAATGCATTGATTGAGGAAGAGATGAAAATGATTTGATCCGGAGAGTTCAATATCTCCTGAAACCCAATGAATCCCCATCTCTGATCTACCCATTCTATTTACATTCTGCTCTTTAATTTCATGCGTAATCCCCATTCCCATTTAATCTCTTGCCCTTTAAGCTTCTGTCATTTAATTTCTCGCACTTTAATTTCTGTCATTTAATTTCTTGCAATTTAAGTTTCCCGCCAAATTTACATTATGTAATTCTCAACTCAATTTTGATTTAGCTCAACTAGAACAATTCTCCAATTAACATTGATCAACCAACCAATCCCTGTGGGATTCGACCTCACTCTACAGTGAGTTTTTACTTGACGACAATCCGGTGCACTTGCCGGTAGAAAATTGTTGAGAGACAGTTTTCGAGTGAATCAAGTGTATGGCGCCGTTACTGGGGATCGGTTTTGCATTGACAATTACTAAATTGGAGGATAACTAGATTGAGCACTTTTCTTTTCTTTTGTTAATAGTTTTTGTTTCAGTTTGTTACTGCTAATTTCTGCAATTTTTGTCGGTTTTATTTGCTCATTCACTTGTTAGCACACTAACCACTAGCTCTTTACGATATTACCTCACTATGGAAATTCCAATGTCTTTTGGTGATTATTGTTTGAGACAGAGCTTTTTGCAAGAACGAAAGGAGCAACCATCATATTTTGGCCAATCAAATTTCACGGGAAACCTTCCACCACCATAGGATGATCCCTGCTATTATGCTCATGGTGGGTGGGAGTGTCAAAAACATGAAACGGGGTACTTTCCAAAACCACAAAATAGTCCATATTTTGGTGAAATTGATCACTACTCAAGTTGTGGCTAGGAAGATCAAAATCAAAGAGATCTCACTTATTCATACCCCATTCATCAAGAGCCATCACTTTTCAATTATCCAACCTCACCTCCTAGTTTTACACGTCCAAATTCTTCACCATTTGAGTATGACTCAACACAAAATTCCTTCCCAGATTCATACAATTCATTTCAAAATCCACAAAACTCATTCCATTACCCATAAAAGTCATAAAACTTTGTTGAGAGACAGTTTTTGAGTGAATCAGTAACAAGGTTCTTTCAATTTTGGGATCAAACTCGGCTAAACTAGAATTTGGTTGAGACCGAGTCATTCAACTTAGAAATCATAGCTCATGCATTAAAGGAAATCTAGACTAAAAATAAATTAATGAAAGCAAGTAAACTATCTACAATATTCACATATTCACATAACCAATATCAAAGCACACGTTGCAATCATTCCCCGACAACGGTGCCAAAAATTTGATGGTAAAATTATGGTCGGTCTAGAATTTTCATCGATGGAAAATCATGTCATAGTATAGTCCTAGACCAACTTATAACCCTATCATCAAATTTTGATTTGGTTGTTATAAAGTCAACCCTAATATAAAGTAACCGAGAGTATTGATCTCGGGTCGTCCTCAAGAGAATGGACAAACATGTGCGTCAATATTGGTTAGAATTCCGGGGTTGGGAGTCATAAGCAAGAATTTAAACTACCAAACTAAACATGCAAGGAATCTTAAAGTGCAAGAAGCTAAATCAAGCAATCAAAGCAAGGGACAAGTAATTTCAATCTGGCCAAGGGAAGACATTGGTTGGTTCATCAGCAAAATATTGTGCCAATTGTCTTATTTGCTCTTCTTGATTTCTCCTTGAGATTTCCATATCTTCAATCACCTCTCTTACATTTTTCCTTAAAAACTCACTGAGTTGGGCAATGAAGAGATATATCTTGGAGAGTTTTTCTATTGTAAATTCTAGAAGATTTTGTGGGGGTGAATAGGTTAGACAATTACAGGATGATAGTCCTTGATGAATGGGGTATGTAGCATTAAAATCCCAGCCAAAATTTTGGTAGTTATCATAACAATATGAACTATTTTGTGGCTCTGGGAGGTATTCCATTTTATTTGATTGCTCATACTGTATCATTCCCATCCACCATTAGGATAATGACTAGAATCATTTTGTGGTGGTGGGCAATATCCCATACGACATGATTGATCAAAATGTGAGGTAAACTCTATTCTTACTTACAAAATGATTTGTCTCAAATAATAATCACCAAAAGAAATTGGAATCCTCATTGTCATAGATGAGGGATTCTTAGTGAGGCAATAACACAAACACCTTAGTAGCAAGAGAAAATTAAAAGAAATTAAATGACAAAAACAAAAAAGAAAGGAAAAAAATGTCTAATCTAGGTAATCAACCAACCGGTAGTTTGTTAATCATAATTAATCCCCGAAAACAGCGCCATAAAACTTGAATGTCCACTATAAAGTATTATATATTTTTGGAAAGCTCTGGATGTCAGCTTTCGAACGCCACTAGAATCAACTCATTTGGACCTCTGTAGCTCAAGTTATGCCCATTTGAAGGTGAAGAGGTCAGTCTGTCAGTACCCCAACGTGCCACGCCCACTCTTTGGCATGCCACGCCTTCAATGATGCTCTCTGTCTATTAGAACAGGAATGCCACACCTAGAACCCGACGTTCCATGCCCATTATGAAAATAGAGCTGGTGTGCCACGCCTTCGATATCAAGTGGCACGCCCAGGTTTTGCAATGCTGAATTAATGTCCTTTTTCACCTCCAGTTTTAACGTCCACCCTAGAGTGTTATATATCGTTGGAAAGCTCTACAACTCAAGTTATGTTCCTTTGAAGATGAAGAGGTCAGGCTGGTAACTCTGCAGTGACGTATTTTGCTTCCTGTGTTTTCGGGAGCAATATCTTCCTCAATTCCAGTGTCCATGATAAACCACTATTTTATGGTTTATATTGTGTTTAATTGTGTGGTTTTATCATGATCCTGACCCACTTATTCATTAAAATAGCATGCATTTATATTTCCTTCCTGAAATTATTACATGAGTGAAAACTACTTCCTAGTGAATTTTAATTATACATTTTACTTCTCCTTTATTCCATTCGATGCCGTGATCTGTGTGTTAAGCGTTTCAGGCTTTATAGGGCAAGAATGAGTTGGAGATTGGAAAGGAAGCTAGCAAAAATGGAAGGAACACAAGAAATTGAGGAGATGACCAGCGAGAAGCGACGCGGCCGCATGGACGACGCGACCGCGCGGAGAAGATCAAATCGCAGTGACGCGGCCGCATGGATGACGCGACCGCGCGAAATCGAAAAGCACGAGCGACGCGGAGGCGTGGACGACACGCCCGCGTAGTGAAGCGAAACGCGAATGACGCGTTTGCATAAGCGACGCGATCGCGTGGCATGCGCGATCTGCATAATTTGCAGAATCGCTGGGGGCGATTTTGTACCCTGTTTTGACCCAATTTTCGGCCCAGAACAGCAGACTAGAGCCAGAGAACATGCAGAAACCAGAGACAACATTCATTCTACACAGTTTTTAGTTTTTAGATCTAGTTTTACTCCTCCCCTAGGTTTTCTCTCTACACATTCATAGTTCTTAGGATTTAATTTTCTCTTACTTTTTTGGCATTGGAACGTTGAGAAGAGTTATTACCTCATCAAGACTTCGTCATTCTAGTTCGTTTTCTTTACTTGGCTTTACTCTTCCATGTTCTTTGCTTTGTTAATTTTACCATTGAAATATTTTTAGGATTATTTAATACAAGGATCACCTTTATTTTTAATTGACTATTTCGATTTTTATTTACAATGTCTTCCTTTAATTCCTTTTTATATGCTATGAATTTTACATTCACAATTGATGGGAAATTGATTGAAAGGAACCCTTGAGTTGGGAGGCTTGAAAGAAAAATTGTAATTGGGTTTGTGGTTAGATTGCCTCTTAATCACTAACACCAATCCTTTTTAATTAAGTGGATTGCAACTTGTGAACGGACGTAACATTCCAACTTGTTTGACTTTCCTTTACCTAGTGAAGGATAACTAAACAGGACAACCTTCAATTGTCAATTAATCCTGAGAGCATTCCAACAATAATAGGGATTCCAACTAATCAATTCCCAGTCAAGGCTTTTATTTACATTATTCAAATTCACCAATTTAATTTCCTGTTTGCTCAATTCAACCCTTTTTGAAAATCTATGATTAATAAAATAGCACACTTTTCTGCAACTCGTTGGGAGACGACCTGGGATTCATACTCCCAGTATTTTAATTTCAATTTTCTGTGACATCTTTCAAAATTGATAGGCAGATTTCTGGCGAATTAAGAACTATACTTGCAACGTATATATTTTAACAATTTTTAATTCGCCAATTTCTGCCCGCATCAATTTTTGGCGCCGTTGCCGGGGAGTTGCAATAGAGTGCTAATGTTATTAATTAGAATTTATTTATTTGCATTTTATTTTATTTTGCTACTATGAGCTGCATGTTTCTTTCGCTAGATGACGCGTTCACTTCCTGATCCACGCTTGCCAGTATTCGATCCTGAGATTGAAAGAACTATCTCACGAAAAAGGCGAGCTCGGCGTCGTTAGTCCTCTCTGAGGGCGGATTTGAAACACCATCTGAGGAAGAAACCAGCCCCCGTTCTACTGATTCGGTTGATTTACGTACAGGTAACATGGTGGCAGCCAGAAGAGTTACCATCCAGGAGGAAGGAGCCTCTGATTTTACAATGCAACCGTTTCAAGCGCATCACCCAGTGGTGGCTACAGATTTTGAAATAAAGAACGCACTGCTCAATTTGATGCCGAAGTTTCATGGCTTAGCTGCTCAAGAGCCTATCAAGCACCTGAGAGATTTTCAAGTAGCCTGTTCTACTGTCAGGCATGATGGTGCTGATGAAACTTCAATTTTGCTGAAAGCTTTCCCGTTTTCTCTTGAGGGAAAAGCAACAGAGTGGTACTAAACTCAACCCCTAGCAAATGTATCAAACTGGGATACGCTCGGAAAAGAGTTTTTGGAGAAATTCTTTCCATCTGAAGTTACTGATAAACTGAGGAAAGACATTTCCACAATTGTTCAAGATGACGACGAGACTCTCTTTGAATACAAGGAGCGCTTCAATAATCTTCTGGAAGCATGCCCCCACCACAGGATCGACAAGATAGTGTTACTCAGCTATATCACACAGGGCATGAGGCCCCAAGATAAGACCACATTGGAAAGTGCTAGCAATGGGTCTATGAAGAAGTACAAAACCACTGATGAGGCATGGCAATTGATCAGCGACTTAGCTGAATCAACTAGGAACCACAGGCGGAAACAAGGCCGTTCAAAAGCCATTGCAGAAGTATCCTCTAGTAGAGAGACTACTGCTCTAGCTCAGAGTATCTGTGAAATGACCAACTTGCTGAAGCAGATGCAATTGAATCAACAACAAGTTCAGCAAGCTCAACCTTCTCCAGTACAGCAAAGCCAACAGTTAGTCCCATAGAGAGTTTGCGGAATTTGTGCTGATTATAGCCATTATACTGATGAATGCCCACAACTCTAACAGGAAGACAACATGGTAGCATCCACCATAACTTCTATGATCGCCCCAACCAAGGGTACAATCAAGGTGGAAATAATAACCATGGATGGCAGGACAATTCTAACCAGAATTGGAGGGACAACAATAACAGAGGAGGCAGAGATAGTCAGGGAAATCAGAGGTGGAATAATAACAACAACAGGCAGTAGAACCAACCTTACAGAGCACCTCACCTGAGGCAGTCCCAAGGACCACAGAATACCCAACAGCAGACCTCTCAATTTACTCATCCTTCTTCATCTCCTAATGAAGAGCTACTAAAATTTTTTGAGCGAAGTCAACAGACCATGGAAAATAACATTAATGCCAGTCTGAATGGTCTGACCGCTACTTTGCAAGCTCTTGTCTCACATATTGGATCAATGCAAAATTCCAATAACCAACCTTCAAGTTCCACTGGAATTCCCTTTCAACCATTACCCAATCTGAAGGGGGCATTAATGCCATTACCCTAAGGTCTGGAACCACACTGCAGGAGAGGAATCAGGAGGAGCCAAGCCCACCAGAGCAAGCCTCACATGAAGAGGTCGTAGGAATAGAAGATGTTGAAGAGGAAGAAGACATACAGGACATAACTAAAAAAGAAGAAGCCCAACCACAGGAGGAAGTACCAAGAGACGCAGACACTACAGAAAACACCACTCCCATTCCATTTCCACAACTTGCAAGGAAGCCCAGGAAGCAGCTGGAACCCGATCCCAAAATGGTAGAAATATTAAAAAAGGTTGAGGTAACCATTCCTCCTTTTGATGTTATTCAACAAGTACCTAAATATGCAAAGTTTCTAAAAGACTTATGTATACATAAGGACAAAATTAATGAATTAGAAACTATTCATTTAGGTAGTTCCATATCTGCTTTAATGGGAGGATTACCTAAGAAGTGTAGTGACCCTGGTCCTTGTATAGTTAGTTGTACTATTGGTGGAGTAGTAATTTATGATTGCATGTGTGATTTAGGAGCATGTGTTAGTATAATGCCTTTGTCTATATATGATATTTTGAGGCTCCCTCCCTTAAAAAGGTCGGCAGCTCGTTTTGTGTTAGCAGATAAAAGCATCATTACAGTGGCTGGAGTTGCTGAAGATGTTTTGGTGAACAATAAAGGGCTTACATTCCCCACTGATTTTTATATCTTGGAGATGCCCCATAATGACTCAGATAAGCCATCATCAATCCTACTTGGAAGACCATTCTTGAAGACATCAAAATTCAAATTGGATGCTTTTTCAAGAACATACTCTTTTGAAATAGATGTCCGCATAGTAATCTTTAATCTGAATGGAGTCATAAACAACCCTCCAGAAGATCATTCTATCTTCTAGTGTGATGTCATAGATGAAGATGTAGCTGAAGTTCACAAGGAAGAGTTAGAAGAGAGGCACATTGGACTAGGTCCAAGTGTGGGTACCCTCTTGACTGACAATGAGGGCACAGCATTTTCACAAGCTCCAGACAATCCAGAGCCTAACCATGATCAGAAGTTAGAACTGAAACCTCTTCCTCCACATCTCAAATATGCTTATCTTGAAGATGAGCAGAAGTTCCCCGTTATCATTGCAAGGGAACTCACTTCCCAACAAGAAGAGCAGTTACTTGATGTACTGAGGAGGCATAAGAAAGCAATTGGGTGGAGTTTGGCAGACATAGTAGGCATCAACCCTCAAGTATGTGAGCACAGAATATTTTTAGAAGAGGGAGCATGACCTGTCCGTCAACCCCAAAGAAGATTGAATCCCACTATCTTGGAAGTTGTAAAAAAGGAAGTGACTAGACTATTGGAAGCAGGTATCATCTATCCCATTTCAGACAGTGAATGGGTTAGCCCAGTACAGGTGGTGCCCAAGAAGTCTGGAGTCACTACAGTGAAGAATGAGCATGGAGAGCTCATAGCAACTAGAGTTCAGAATGCTTGGAGAGTCTGCATTGATTACAGGCGTCTCAACCAAGCTACCCGTAAGGATTACTACCCACTTCCATTCATTGATCAAATGCTGGATCACCTGTCAGGTAAATC
Organism: Arachis ipaensis; assembly: GCF_059453495.1. NCBI lineage: Eukaryota > Viridiplantae > Streptophyta > Magnoliopsida > Fabales > Fabaceae > Arachis > Arachis ipaensis. The sequence goes on from NC_142441.1 coordinate 62,706,297, forward strand.
ACATTATTGCTTTTTAGATGGTTACACAGGTTATTTCCAGATTCATATAGCTCCCGAGGACCAGGAAAAGACCACTTTTACATGTCCTTTTGGGATTTATGCTTACAAGAGAATGCCCTTTGGCTTCTGCAATGCACCAACTACTTTCCAAAAGTGTATGATGAGTCTTTTCTCTGATCTTATTAAGGACTGTATGGAGGTTTTTATGGATGATTTTAGCGTTTATGGTGATTCTTTTAGCCTTTGCTTAGATGGATTATCTAGAGTATTAGATAGATGTGTTAATACAAACCTTGTATTGAATTTTGAAAAATGTCATTTTATGGTAAAACAAGGGATTGTATTAGAACATGTGATATCTAATAATGGAATTTCTGTAGACCCAGCAAAGGTGAGTGTTATTTCTAGTTTACCTTACCCCTCTTCTGTGAGGGAAGTCTGTTCGTTCCTGGGCCATGCAGGTTTTTACAGGAGATTTATTAAGGACTTTAGTAAGGTATCACTTCCCTTATCCAGATTACTACAGAAGGATATTGAGTTTGAGTTCAGTGAAGATTGCAAGCAAGCGTTTGATAAGCTGAAGGCCGCCCTGACTCAATCTCCAATTGTGAGAGGACCAGACTGGAGCCAGCCATTTGAAATCATGTGCGATGCTTCCAACCATGCAGTAGGAGCAGCGCTGGCTCAGCGCGAAGGTAAGGATCCTTTTGTTATTGCTTATGCTTCTTAGACTTTAGACGCTGCCCAATCCAATTATACTACTACTGAGAAAGAGCTTCTTGCTATTGTTTTTGCTCTGGATAAATTTCGAGCTTATTTACTTGGTACTAGAGTAGTAGTGTATTTGGACCATGCAGCTTTAAAGTATCTATTATCTAAAAAGGAGTCCAAACCAAGGCTCATACGTTGGATACTGCTATTACAAGAATTTGATTTAAAAATAAAGGATAGGAGTGGTAACTAGAATTTAGTGGCAGACCACTTAAGTCGCCTTGAGCACATTAAGGATGATTCTGCTCCTATAGATGATAATTTTCCATTTGATAACCTGCAAGCAGTATCTGAGGTATCTCCCTGGTATGCACCTGTAGCTAATTATCTAGTTAGCCGCACATTTCCTCCTAACTTTTCTAAGCATCAAAGAGACAAGCTGAAAAGCGAGTCTAAATATTATATATGGGACGACCCATATTTATGGAGATGTGGCGCTGATCAGGTAATTAGACGGTGTGTGCCTTAATCAGAATTCCAGTCCATCTTAGAGGCCTGTCACTCATCTGAGAGTGGAGGACATTTTGGCCCTCAAAGAACTGCTAGAAAAATCTTGGACTGTAGATTCTGGTGGCCTACTCTTTTTAGAGACGCTGCTGAATTTTGTAAATCTTGCCCCCCATGCCAAAAATTTGGTAATATATCCAGGAGGAAAGAGATGCCTCAACAAATTATGCTTTTCTGTGAAATTTTTGATGTTTGGGGCATTGACTTCATGGGTCCATTTCCAAATTCTAATGGTTATATTTATATATTATTAGCTGTGGACTACATTTCCAAATGGGTGGAAGTAATTCCTACCCGCACTGTTGATGCTAACACTATTGTTTCCTTTGTGAGAAACCACATTATTTGTCGCTTTGGATCACCACGAGCAATCGTGAGCGATCAAGGCACCCATTTTTGTAACAGGAGACTAACGGGATTAATGAAGAGGCATGGGATAATTCATAAGGTTGCAACAGCATACCATCCTCAGACCAATAGGCAAGCCGAGGTGTCGAACAGAGAGATAAAGGATATCTTGCAAAAGATAGTCAAACCTCATAAAAAGGACTGGAGCACCAGGCTATAAGATACACTCTGGGCATATAGAACAGCATACAAAACACCCATTGGGATAAGTCCGTTCCGCTTAGTTTATGGAAAAGCTTGTCATCTCCCTGTTGAGGTAGAGCACAAAGCCTTTTGGGCAGTCAAGGAGAGCAACATGGGGATGGAGAATGCCGGAGCTGAAAGGAAGTTGCAACTGCAAGAACTGGAAAGCCTTCGCCTAGAAGCTTATGAGAACTCAAGACTATACAAGGAAAAGATGAAGGCTGCACATGATCAGCACATCAAGAGGAAAGAGTTCCAACCTGGGGATTTAGTCCTCCTTTACAAATCTCATCTGAGGCTCATGCCAGGCACGTTGAGATCCAGATGGGAAGGTCCATACAGAGTAGAGAAGGCCGAACCGTATGGAGTTTATCACCTAAGTCATCCTTCAAGTTCTGAACTTATCAAAGTTAATGGACACGCCTGAAGCTATACCATGGCGAGAAGATGCAGAAAAACAAGGAGCTTGAGATCTTCCTCTTGGAGGATCCCCACATAGCAGAAGATTGAGCTAGTGGAGCGTCCAACTTACGGACGTTAAAGCAAAGTGCTAGGTGGGAGACAACCCACCATGGTATGATCGTTCTTTTCTTTTTTTTTTTTCGTTTTTCATATTCAATAACTCTTCTCTTTATCAGTACTTTCGTGCATCTGCATCTGCATATTTAAAAAAAAAAAAGAGGAAGGTGCCACGCGACGCGATCGCATCAGCGACGCGTCCGCGTGGCAAGGAGAGGAGAGAAAAATAAAAAACGAACAGAGAGTCATACTGTAGCGTGGCTGGAGGCGTGCCAGTGGCACAAATCAACCCACGCGACCGCGTCGCTGACGCGTCCGCGTCGTATGGGCATAATGGCCTCCCACGCGACTGATGGTGTTTTTGTGGAAAACTGAATTTTCCAAAACACCCAAAACTAACCGGCAAGTGCACCGGGTCGCATCAAGTAATAATAACTCACGGGAGTGAGGTCGATCCCACAGGGATTGAAGGATTGAGCAATTTTTGTTTAGCGGTTGATTTAGTCAAGCGAATCAAGATTTGGTTGAGAGATTTGTGATTAACAAAATTTAAATTGCATGGAAAGTAAAGGGAATGGGTAAATTGCATGAAAGTAAAGAGAACTGAAATTTAAAGTGCTGAATCTTAAAGAACAAGAAATTAAATGGCAGAAACTTAGAACGCAAGAAATGTAAATTGCAGAATCTTAAAGTGCAAGAAATGTAAATGGCTTGAATTGTAAAGGGAATTGGGAATTGGATTCGCAGAATTTAAACAAGGAAAAGTAAATTGCAACAAACAGAGAAGTAGAAGATCACTTGGATTGAATCGGATCTATAAACAGAAATGTAAATGAGATTGAAAGCAATAAACAGAGAATTGAAAATGGGAAATCCGGATCTCAGGACCCAAGAGACTAGATAACCAAGTCTAGATCTCAATGCCTTCCTAGATCCAACAAGAACAATTGCAAAGGAATTGTAAATTGTAAATTGCAAAGAAAGTAGAAGACAGAAGCAATTAACCAAAATGGAAATTCAATTATACAGTAAAATGAAACAGAGAGAGATCCCAGGATGAGATTGAAACAGATTTTCTTCAATTCTCCAACCCAAAATCCAAGACAATTGTAATTGAAATTGAAAGCAAGAAAACTAAGAGGAAGGGAATTCAATTCTCCTTCCCCGAGACTTAGAAATTAAAATTTACTCAACACCAAAAGCTCTCCGAAAACTCTCTATGAAAACTAAAAGGAAAGCTCTCTGAAAAACTTCAAGGAAAAAAAAACTCTTCTCCAAAAACTTAAATCCTATGCTATTTATACACTTTCTTCAAATGGTCTTCAAGCCTTCAATTGGGCCTTTGCTCTTGATGGAATTGGGTTGATAGAGGCCTTGGTTGATTGCTCTTGGAGTTTGGAGAAGAACCGAATTGAACCGGGTTTGGAATCATGAAAGCTTGAGTAAAAGTTTGAGTAAAAGTTTGAGGCAAACTTTTACTCAAACTTTTCACATCAGCCACCCTCTTTTGCTGATACCAACGTTTGGGCAAAAGTTTGGGGTCAAACTTTTGCTCAAACGTTGGCCTCCCCTTGCACACTCATGGCGCCAACGTTTGCCAAAAAGTTAGAGGCAAACGTTAGCGCAAACTTTTTGTTGATTTGTGATGTCAAAAGTTTGCCAAAAAGTTTGAGGCAAACTTTTGCTCAAGCTTTTTGCCTAAAAGTTTGCACAAAAGTTTGAGGCAAACTTTTGGTCCAGCTTTTTGCTCCCTGGTTCATTTTCAATTATTCCAAAAGTTTGAGCTAAAGTTTGAGGCAAACTTTAGCTCAAGCTTTTTGTCCTCTCTTCCTCCTAGCCATTCCTCCTTGCTTCAACCTTTCTCCAAGCTTTCTTCACCTATCATTAATCAACCAAACACATCAAAGCTATGCTCAAAATCATGAGATATTCATCTTTCATAATATGTGACAATTATAGCATAAAACCTCATGAAATTGCATTAATTCATCTATGGTTGATTAAATCGAAGGAAGCATGAAAATCTACCCAATTGGCTTGCTTATGGCTCAAGAAAGTGCATAATTCAATTGAAAACAAAAGAAAAAGGCTAGTGAAACTAGGCTAAGATGACTTGTCATCACAACACCAAACTTAAAGCTTGTTTGTCCCCACGCAAGAAATGAATTTTGCTCAAAGGTTCTTTCAATTAAGACGGATTGAAGAATAAATTGTAAGGTCCTGTGAGTGAAGTGATTAAGTGTCAGTGGGGTGAACTCTAAATCATATGCTCATACAAGGGCTTCAGTGCTCACTAGTCCTCACATATTGGGAGTCTTAGGTCTTAGGATTTTCATCCAAATGGTATCATGGAGATCTCTTTATATGTAGTCACCGTGAAGCAGCTTATAGTCTCTTTGCTTTGGCCTTGACTCTAAGTGTCATGTCTCAAAGCGGCTCTTTAAATAAGCTTTCAATCAATACTCCTAAACCAGTTGGTTTTAAGGTATTAGGTGTTAAAGCACCCCTAAGGATTTACTTGCTCAAGCCTCTTTCTTTGGCACAACTCAACCACAAGCATTTACTAGGCTAACAACTCTTTGAGTCATTGTTTCTTCTTTCTTTTCTGCCTAGTAATTGATGCTCAGAGCCTTGGGCCATGTTCTTTTTTGCTTTTGTATTTTCTTTATTTTCTTTTGTTTTGTTTGCTGCTTCTTGGATCAATAAATTTTTGAAAATCTCCACAATACTTCTTTGAACTTCATGTCCTGCCTATGAGCTCCCATGCAAGTTTTCATGAGCATGCAACCTCAATACATAATCATACAACTAGAACCGCCACTTCTCCTAATCTTTTGCTTGCCTCAAAATTGTTTGATTTCTCAATCCTTCTTTTCAAAGAACTTTCATGTGATGCAATTTTTTTTTTGAAATATTGAGTGCAAACAAGTTTTGGAGAGTATAGTGTTGTAAATGATCAAGCATCTTGCTTATTGAATTACAGAAAAACTATGCTATGCAGGCAGGCAGGGGTATTATGTAACTTTCAATTTAGCAGCATATGATACAAAATAATCACTGAACAATACAACCTTTTGGAGTTCGCTTGCTTTCCTCTTCCTCATCATCATTGCCGATCTTTACATTCCTCTCTCTTCCTTTTGATAGATGATGCTAAATATTTCCAAAAGTTTGTATGATACCCTGCAGTGATATTGAAAGTTGCTTGTTCCCCAAGCACTTAGAGACAATGGTTAGTCTGCATGATTTATTTGTAGGCCTTTGAACATACTTTGTTGTGGGAACACCAAACTTAGTACCTTGCTGGTGCACGAAATTGTGACGTCCAGGCGCAAACTATTCCTGGCACGTGAGCAACTTGGTACGCGTAATCGTGATTACACATTCATAATTTGTCACAACTTCGATATAACTAACCAGCAAGTGCACTGGGTCGTCCAAGTAATACCTTACGTGAGTAAGGGTCGAATCCCACGGAGATTGTTGGTATGAAGCAAGCTATGGTCACCTTGCAAATCTCAGTCAGGCAGATATAAATTGATAATGGAGTTTTTGAATATTATATAATAAAATAGGGATAGAAATACTTATGTAAATCATTGGTAGGAATTTCAGATAAGCGAATGGAGATGCTTTTCGTTCCTCTGAACCTCCGCTTTCCTGCTATCTTCATCCAATCAGTCTCACTCCTTTCCATGGCTGGCTTTATGTGATACATCACCACTGTCAATGGCTACTTTTGGTCATCTCACGGGAAAATGATCCAATGCCCTGTCACGGCACGGCTAATCGTCTGGAGGCATCACCCTTGTCAATGGCTTCATCTTATCCTCTCAGTGAATAATATTCTCACGCACCCTGTCACGGCACGGCTATTCATCTGTCGGTTCTCGATCATGCTGGAATAGGATTTACTATCCTTTTGCGTCTGTCACTAACGCAATCATTGAATCCTACTCGGAATACCACAGACAAGGTTTAGACCTTCCGGATTCTCTTGAATGCCGCCATCATTCTAGCTTACGCCACGAAGATTCTGGTTAAGAGATCTAAGAGATACTCATTCTAGCTTATTTCATGTAGAACAGAAGTGTTTGTCAGGCACGCGTTCATAAAGGAGAAGGATGATGAGCGTCACACATAATCATCACCTTCGTCACGTTCTTGGGTGCGAATGGATATCTTAGAAGTGAAATAAGATGAATTGAATAGAAAACAGTAGTACTTTGCATTAATCTTTGAGGAACAGCAGAGCTCCACACCTTAATCTATGGAATGTAGAAACTCTACCGTTGAAAATACATAAGTGAAGGTCCAGGCATGGCCGAGATGGCCAGCCCACTAAAACGTGATCAATAGTCTCCTAAGATGAACAATGGATTAAAACTGAGACCAAAGATGTCTAATACAATAGTAAAAGGTCCTATTTATAATAAACTAGTCACTAGGGTTTACATGAGTAAGTAATTGATGCATAAATCCACTTCCGGGGCCCACTTGGTGTGTGTTTGGGCTGAGCTTAAGTGTAGCACGTGCAGAGGCCATTTGTGGAGTTGAACGCCAGTTTCTGTGCCAGTTTGGGCGTTCAACTCTGGTTTTGGATCCTTTTCTGGCGCTGGACGCCAGATTTGGGCAGAAGGCTGGCGTTGAACGCCAGTTTACGTCGTCTATTCTTGGCCAAAGTATGGACTATTATATATTGCTGGAAAGCCCTGAATGTCTACTTTCCAACGCAATTGGAAGCGCGCCATTTCGAGTTCTGTAGCTCCAGAAAATGCACTTTGCGTGCAGGGAGGTCAGAATCCAACAGCATCAGCAGTCCTTCTTCAACCTCTGAATCTGATTTCTGCTCAAGTCCCTCAATTTCAGCCAGAAAATACCTGAAATCATAGAAAAACACACAAACTCATAGTAAAGTCCAGAAATGTGAATTTAATATAAAAACTAATGAAAACATCCCTAAAAGTAACTAGATCCTACTAAAAACACACTAAAAACAATGCCAAAAAGCGTATAAATTATCCGCTCATCACAACACCAAACTTAAATTGTTGCTTGTCCCCAAGCAACTGAAATTCAAATAGGATAAAAAGAAGAGAATATACTATAAATTCCAAACTATCAATGAAACATAGATGCAATCATATGAGCGGGACTTATAGCTTTTTGCCTCTTGAATAGTTTTGGCATCTCACTTTATCCATTGAGGTTCAGAATGATTGGCATCTATAGGAACTTCAGATTTCGAATAGTGTTATTGACTCTCCTAGTTCAGTATGATGATTCTTGAACACAGCTTCTTTATGAGTCTTGGCCGTGGCCCTAAGCACTTTGTTTTCCAGTATTACCACCGGATACATAAATGCCACAGACACATAATTGGGTGAACCTTTTCAGATTGTGACTCAGCTTTGCTAAAGTCCCCAATTAGAGGTGTCCAGGGTTCTTAAGCACACTCTTCTTTTGCTTTGGACCTTGACTTTAACCGCTCAGTCTCAAGTTTTCACTTGACACACGCCACAAGAACATGGATAGGGACAACTTGGTTTAGCAGCTTAGACCAGGATTTTATTCCTTTAGGCCCTCCTATCCACTAATGCTCAAAGCCTTGGGATCCTTTTTATTTTCCCTTGCCTTTTGGTTTTAAGAGTTATTGGCTTTTTGCTCTTGCCTCTTGGTTTTAAGAGCTTTTGGCTTTTTCTGCTTGCTTTTTTTCTTTCTATATTTTTTTTTCTATTTTTTTTTTCGCCTATTTTTTTTTCTGCAAGCTTTGTTCTTTGCTGCTTTTTCTTGCTTCAAGAATCATTTTTATGATTTTTCAGATTATCAAATAACATGTCTCCTAGTCATCATTCTTTCAAGAGCCAACATATTTAACATTCTTAAACAACAACTTCAAAAGACATATGCACTGTTCAAGCATACATTCAGAAAACAAGAAGCATTGTCACCACATTAATATAATTAAGCTAAGTTCAAGGATAAATTCGAAACTCATGTACTTCTTGTTCTTTTGAATTAAAACATTTTTCATTTAAGAGAGGTGATGGATTCATAGGACATTCATATCTTTAAGACAAAGTTACTAACTACTAATGATCATGTAGTGAAGACACAAACATAGATAGGCACATAACATAGAAAACGAAAAACAGAAGAAAGAAGAACAAGGAATGAATCCACCTTAGTGATGGTGGCGTTTCCTTCTTGAGGAACCAATGATGTCCTTGAGCTCTTCTATGTCTCTTCCTTGTCTTTGTTGCTCCTCCCTCATTGCTTTTTGATCTTCTCTTATTTCATGAAGCATGATGGAGTGCTCTTGATGTTCCCCCCTTAGTTGTCCCATATTGGAACTCAATTCTCCTAGGGAGGTGTTGATTTGTTCCCAATAATTTTGTGGAGGAAAGTGCATTTGAGGCATCTCCGGGATCTCATGGAAATGAGCTTCTTGCGCCTCTTGAGCTCCATGACTGGGCTCTCTTGCTTGCTCCATCTTTTTCTTAGTGATGGGCTTGTCCTCTTTGATGAGGATATCTCCCTCTATGTCAATCCCAGCCGAATTGCATAGGTGGCAAATGAGGTGAGGAAAGGCTAACCTTGCCATGGTGGAGGACTTGTCGGCCACTTTGTAGAGTTCTTGAGGTATAATCTCATGAACTTCCACCTCTTCTCCAATCATGATACTATGGATCATGATGGCCCGGTCTATGGTAACTTCAGACCGGTTGCTAGTTGGAATGATTGAGCATTGAATAAACTCCAACCATCCTCTAGCTACAGGCTTGAGGTCCAATCTTCTTAGTTGAACCGGCTTGCCTTTGGAGTCAATCTTCCATTGAGCTCCTTCTACACATATGTCCATAAGGACTTGGTCCAACCTTTGATCAAAGTTGACTCTCCTTGTGTAGGGGCGTGCGTTCTCTTCCATGTATGGCAAGTTGAACGCCAACCTCACATTTTCCGGACTAAAATCTAAGTATTTCCCCCGAACCATTGTAACATAGTTCTTTGGATCTGGGTTCTTACTTTGATCATGGTTCTTGGTGATCCATGCATTGGCATAGAACTCTTGAACCATTAGAATGCCGACTTGTTGGATGGGGTTTGTTAGAACTTCCCAACCTCTTCTTTGAATTTCATGTCGGATCTCCGGATACTCATTTCTTTTGAGTTTAAAAGGGACCTCAGGGATCACCTTCTTCTTGGCCACAACATCATAGAAGTGGTCTTGATGGGCTTTGGAGATGAATCTTTCCATCTCCCATGACTCGGATGTGGAAGCTTTTGTCTTCCCTTTCCCTCTTCTAGAGGATTCTCCGGTCTTGGGTGCCATCAATGGTAATGGAAAAACAAAAAGGCTATGCTTTTACCACACCAAACTTAGAATATTGCTCGCCCTTGAGCAATAAACAAAAGAATAGATGAAGAAGAAGAAGAAATGGAGGAGAGGGAGAGGGAGATGTGGTTTCGGCCAAGAGGAGTGTAGAGGGGTGTGTTGTGTGAATTTGATGAAGAATGGAGGTCTTTATATAGGGAAGGGAGGGGGGTTAAGGTTCGGCCATATGGGTGGGTTTGGGTGGGAAATTGGTTTTGAATTTTGAAGGTAGGTGGAGTTTATGGGTAGGTTTATGGGGAAGAGTGGATGGATGTGAGTGGTGAAGAGGTGATGGGGAAGAGAGTTTATTGGGAATAGAGGATGATTGAGAAGAGAGAAGAGAGTGAGTGGAGGTATGTGGGGATCCTGTGGGATTCACAGATCCTGAGATGATCCTGTGGGGTCCACAGATCCTGAGGTGTCAAGGCATTTACATCCCTGCACCAATTTAGGCATGTAAAATGCCCTTGCACACAACTCTGGGCGTTCAGCACCAGGTTGGTGCCCATTTTGGGCGTTCAACGCCCATTTGCTGCCATTTCTGGCGTTGAACGCCAGAACCATGCTTGTTCTGGGCGTTCAGCGCCAGGATGCTGCCCATTCTGGGCGTTCAGCGCCAGAACCATGCTCTGTTCTGGCGTTTGAACGCCAGACAGATGCTCCTCCAGGGTGTGATTTTTCTTCTGCTGTTTTTGATTCCGTTTTCAATTTTTATATTTATTTTGTGACTTCACATGATCATGAACCTACAAAGACATATAACTAAGGAAAATATAGTTAGATAAATAAAAATTGGGTTGCCTCCCAACAAGCACTTCTTTAATGTCAATAGCTTGACAGTGGGCTCTCATGGAGCCTCACAGATGTGCAGAGCTTTGTTGAGACTCTCCAACACCAAACTTAGAGTTTGGATATGGGAGTTCAACACCAAACTTAGAGTTTGGTTGTGGCCTCCCAACACCAAACTTAGAGTTTGACTGTGGGGGCTCTGGTTGACTCTGCTTTGAGAGAAGCTTTTCATGCTTCCTCTCCATGGTTGCAGAGGGAGATCCTTGAGTTTTAAACACAAGGGAGTCCTCATTCCATTGAAGGACTATTTCACCTCTGTCAACATCAATCACAGCTCTTGCTGTGGCCAGGAAAGGTCTTCCTAGGATGATGGATTCATCCTCTTCCTTTCCAGTATCCAGCACTATGAAATCAGCAGGGATGTAAAGGCCTTCAACCTTTACTAACACGTCCTCTACTTGTCCATAAGCCTGTTTTCTTGAATTATCTGCCATCTCTAATGAGATTCTAGTAGCTTGCACCCCATAGATTCCCAGTTTCTCTATTACAGAGAGGGGCATGAGGTTTATTCCTGAACCAAGGTCACACAGAGCCTTAAAGATCATGGTGCCTATGGTACAGGGTATTATGAACTTTCCAGGATCCTGTCTCTTCTGAGGCAATGTCAGTTGATCCAGATCACTTAGTTCATTGATGAACAAGGGAGGTTCAACTTCCCAAGTATCAATGCCAAATAATTTGGCATTCAGCTTCATGATTGCACCAAGAAACTTGGCAGTTTGCTCTTCAGTAACATCCTCATTCTCTTCAGAAGAGGAATACTCATCAGAGCTCATGAAGGGCGTAAGGAGGTTCAATGGAATCTCTATGGTCTCTAGATGAGCCTCAGAGTCCTTTGGTTCCTCAGAGGGAAGCTCCTTATTGATCACTGGACGTCCCAGGAGGTCTTCCTCCTTGGGATTCACGTCCTCTCCTCTCCTCACAGGTTCGGCCATGGTGCTTATGTCAATGGCCTTGCACTCTCCTTTTGGGTTCTCTTCTGTATTGCTTGGGAGAGTACTAGGAGGGATTTCAGTGATCCTTTTACTCAGCTGGCCCCTTTGTGCTTCCAGATTTCTAATGGAAGACCTCGTTTCATTCATGAAACTCACAGTGGCCTTGGATAGATCAGAGACTAGATTTGCTAAATTAGAAGCATTTTGTTCAGAGTTCTCTGTCTGTTGCTGAGTGGATGATGGAAAAGGTTTATTATTGTTAAACCTATTTCTTCCACCATTATTAAAGCCTTGTTGAGGCTTTTGATCCTTCCATGAGAAATTTGGATGATTTCTCCATGATGAGTTATAGGTGTTTCCATAAGGTTCACCTAAGTAATTCACCTCTGCTATTGCAGGGTTCTCAGGATCATAAGCTTCTTCTACATAAGAAGCCTCTTGAGTACTGTTGGATGCAGCTTGCATTCCATGCAGACTCTGAGAGATCATATTGACTTGCTGAGTCAATATTTTATTTTGAGCCAATATGGCATTCAAAGTATCAACTTCAAGAACTCCCTTCTTCATAGGCGTCCCATTACTCACAGGATTCCTTTCAGAAGTGTACATGAACTGGTTATTAGCAACCATGTCAATGAGTTCTTGAGCTTCTGCAGGCGTTTTCTTTAGGTGAATGGATCCACCTGCAGAAGTGTCCAGTGACATCTTTGATAGCTCAGATAAACCATCATAGAATATATCCAGGATGGTCCATTCTGAAAGCATGTCAGAAGGACACTTTTTGGTCAACTGTTTGTATCTTTCCCAAGCTTCATAGAGGGATTCACCTTCTTTCTGTCTGAAGGTTTGAACATCAGCTCTAAGCTTGCTCAGCTTTTGAGGAGGAAAGTACTTGGCTAAGAAAGCTGTGACCAGCTTATCCCAAGAGTTCAGGCTGTCTTTGGGTTAAGAATCCAACCATAATCTAGCTCTGTCTCTTACAGCAAAAGGGAAAAGCATGAGCCTGTAGACTTCAGGATCTACTCCATTAGTCTTAACAGTATCATATATCTGCAAGAATTCAGTTAAGAACTGAAAAGGATCTTCAGATGGAAGTCCATGAAACTTGCAGTTCTGCTGCATCAGAGAAACTAATTGAGGTTTCAGCTCAAAGTTGTTTGCTCCAATGGCAGGAATGGAGATGCTTCTTCCATGTAAATTGGAATTAGGTGCAGTAAAGTCACCAAGCATCCTCCTTACATTATTATTATTTTCGGCTGCCATCTCCTCTTCCTATTCGAAAATTTCTGAAAGGTTATCTCTGGATTGTTGTAATTTAGATTCTCTTAATTTTCTTTTCAGAGTCCTTTCAGGTTCTAGATCTGCTTCCACAAGAGTGTTCTTATCCTTGCTCCTGCTCATATGACAAAGAAGAAGGCACAGAAAAATAATAATAATAATAGAGATCCTTTATACCACAATATAGGGATCCCTGTGTGAGTAGAAGAAGAGGGGGAGACAAAGAATGTAATATAATGGAAGAAACACAACTGTGAGGATGGCAGAGATGTGAGGTGAGATGTTAGGATATGAATGAATAAATAGAATAAGATGAGAGAGAAGGAGGGAATTTTCGAAAATTATTTCTGAAAATGAGTTAGTGATTTTTGAAAATGGTTTTTTTTTTTGAAAAATGTTAGTGATTTTCAAAAATTTTTGAAATAAAAAATAAAAATTAAAAATAATTAGTTAATTAAAAAGAAATTTTGAAAAAGAGGGAAGATATTTTCGAAAATTAGAGAGAGAGAGTTAGTTAGGTAGTTTTGAAAAAGTTAAGAAACAAACAAAAAGTTAGTTAGTTAGTTGAAACAAATTTTGAAAACCAATTTTGAAAAGATAAGAAGTTAGGAAGTTAGAAAAGATATTTTGAAAAGATATTTTTGAAAAAGATAAGATAAGAAGATATTTTTGAAAAGATATGATAGGAATTAGTTTTGAAAAAGATTTGATTTTTAAAATCACAATTAATGACTTGATTCACAAGAAATCACAAGATATGATTCTAGAACTCAAAGTTTGAATCTTTCTTAACAAGCAAGTAACAAACTTCAAATTTTTGAATCAAAACATTAATTGATTATGTTATTTTCAAAAATTTGGTATAAAAATAAGAAAAAGATTTTTGAAAAATATTTTTTTGAATTTTCGAAAATAACTAAGAATTTTGAAAAAGATTTGATTTTTGAAAAAGATTTTGAAAAAGATAAGATTTTCAAATTGAAAATTTGATTTGACTCATAAGAAACAACTTGATTTTAAAAATTTTGAAAAAGTCAACCCAAATTTTCGAATTTGATGAGAGAAAAAGGGAAAGATATTTTTTTGATTTTTGAATTTTTATGATGCAAGAGAGAAAAACACTAAAAAGATGCAATGCATGAAATTTTTAGATCAAAACATGTGATGCATGCAAGAATGCTATGAATGTCAAGATGAACACCAAGAACACTTTGAATGTCAAGATGAACATCATAGACACAATTTTGAAAAATTTTTAATGCAAAGAAAACATGCAAGACACCAAACTTAGAATTCTTTAATGCTTAGACACTAAGAATTCAAGAATGCATATGATAAACATGAAAAGACACAAAACAAAAAATCATCAAGATCAAACAAGAAGACTAACCAAGAACAACTTGAAGATCATGAAGAACACCATGAATGCATGAGAATTTTCGAAAAATGCAAGATGCATATGCAATTGACACCAAACTTATAACATGACTCAAGACTCAAACAAGAAACACAAAATATTTTTTGATTTTTATGATTTTCTAATTTTTTTGGATTTTTATTTTATATTTTTCGAAAAATTCTTTTGAAAAAGAAAATAAGGATTCCAAAATTTTTAATATGAATTCCAGGAATCTTGTCATGTTAGTCTTAAAGCTCCAATCAAAGGGTCAGGCATGGCTTAATAGCCAGCCAAGCTTTAATCAAAATATGAGTGTAATTCAGACATGACAAGCCTAACATGCTCTATCCAAAAGAATTAGACATGGCTTTACAGCCAGCCATGCTTCACATGCTTCATGAAACACTGGAATTCATTCTTAAAAATTCTGAATAAAAAAAAAATTTTTTTTTTGAAAACATTTTTATTTTTTTCGAAAACAAGATGAGAAAATTTTAGAAATATTTTTGAAAAATTTTTGAAAATAAAATAAAAAGAAAATTACCTAATCTGAGCAACAAGATGAACCGTTAGTTGTCCAAACTCGAACAATCCCCGGCAACGGCGCCAAAAACTTGGTGCTGTTGCCGGATCAAACTTGGCACTGATGTTACCGGACCAAAAGCTTGCCCAAAACTCAAACAATCCCCGGCAACGGCGCCAAAAACTTGATGCACGAAATTGTGATGTCCAGGCGCAAACTATTCCTGGCACGTGAGCAACTTGGTACGCGTAATCGTGATTACACATTCATAATTTGTCACAACTTCGATACAACTAACCAGCAAGTGCACTGGGTCGTCCAAGTAATACCTTACGTGAGTAAGGGTCGAATCCCACGGAGATTGTTGGTATGAAGCAAGCTATGGTCACCTTGCAAATCTCAGTCAGGTAGATATAAATTGATAATGGAGTTTTTGAATATTATATAATAAAATAGGGATAGAAATACTTATGTAAATCATTGGTAGGAATTTTAGATAAGCGAATGGAGATGCTTTTCGTTCCTCTGAACCTCCGCTTTCCTGCTATCTTCATCCAATCAGTTTCACTCCTTTCCATAGCTGGCTTTATGTGATACATCACCACTGTCAATGGCTACTTTCGGTCATCTCACGGGAAAATGATCCAATGCCCTGTCACAGCACGGCTAATTGTCTGGAGGCATCACCCTTGTCAATGGCTTCATCTTATCCTCTCAGTGAATAATATGCTCACGCACCCTGTCACGGCACGGCTATTCATCTGTCGGTTCTCGATCATGCTGGAATAGGATTTACTATCCTTTTGCGTCTGTCACTAACGCCCTGCAATCGCGAGTTCGGAGCTCGTCACAGTCATTCAATCATTGAATCCTACTTGGAATACCACAGACAAGGTTTAGACCTTCCGGATTCTCTTGAATGCCGCCATCATTCTAGCTTACGCCACGAAGATTTTGGTTAAGAGATCTAAGAGATACTCATTCTAGCTTATTTCATGTAGAACAGAAGTGTTTGTCAGGCACGCGTTCATAAAGGAGAAGGATGATGAGCGTCACACATAATCATCACCTTCGTCACGTTCTTGGGTGCGAATGGATATCTTAGAAGTGAAATAAGATGAATTGAATAGAAAACAGTAGTACTTTGCATTAATCTTTGAGGAACAGCAGAGCTCCACACCTTAATCTATGGAGTGTAGAAACTCTACCGTTGAAAATACATAAGTGAAGGTCCAGGCATGGCCGAGATGGCCAGCCCCCTAAAACGTGATCAATAGTCTCCTAAGATGAACAATGGATTAAAACTGAGACCAAAGATGTCTAATACAATAGTAAAAGGTCCTATTTATAATAAACTAGTCACTAGGGTTTACATGAGTAAGTAATTGATGCATAAATCCACTTCCGGGGCCCACTTGGTGTGTGTTTGGGCTGAGCTTAAGTGTAGCACGTGCAGAGGCCATTTGTGGAGTTGAACGCCAGTTTCTGTGCCAGTTTGGGCGTTCAACTCTGGTTTTGGATCCTTTTCTGGCGTTGGACGCCAGATTTGGGCAGAAGGCTGGCGTTGAACGCCAGTTTACGTCGTCTATTCTTGGCCAAAGTATGGACTATTATATATTGCTGGAAAGCCCTGGATGTCTACTTTCCAACGCAATTGGAAGCGCGCCATGTCGAGTTCTGTAGCTCCAGAAAATTCACTTTGAGTGCAGGGAGGTCAGAATCCAACAGCATCAGCAGTCCTTCTTCAACCTCTGAACCTGATTTCTGCTCAAGTCCCTCAATTTCAGCCAGAAAATACCTGAAATCACAGAAAAACACACAAACTCATAATAAAGTCCAGAAATGTGAATTTAACATAAAAACTAATGAAAACATCCCTAAAAGTAACTAGATCCTACTAAAAACACACTAAAAACAATGCCAAAAAGCGTATAAATTATCCGCTCATCACTTGCCAATGGTTTTCATGCATCAAATTAACCATGTGTGATAATTTTTTTTTCTCTTTATTTTTTTTTTCAAAAGCCATGGAACTGAAAACTAGGAAACAGCAAAATAGCTAACTAGTTCATCCAACATGCTTGAAGCCAGCATTATGCAGATAGTGAGAAAGTGTTTTATAATGGGATTTTGGTGGAACACCAAACTTAGAATCCTTCATTCTCCTTTATATTATTTTGGTGTGTAACACCAAACTTAGCTTCTTGCAATATAGATAAAACTAATTAGCCTTTTTATTAAAATAGATATGAAGAGATGGTTACCTCCGGTTGGGTTGCCTCTCAACAAGCGCTCTTTTATTCTCACTAGCTTGACATCCTCTGTGCTTGCTCAGTTCAGATTCTGAGGTTCCTTCTCCTTGTCCCCTTGTCCTCCTAAGTGAGGCTTTGCTTTGTGATGCTCATCCTGGATGAGTGATTCTTTTTCTTTAGCCCTCTTCTCACTCATTTCTGTGAGATTCTTAGCTAATTGTTCCATTTGCCTCTCAATTCTCCCGAGTGAGGCCTCCTGGTGTTTGCTTATCATATCTTGATGTGTCATCATTCTCTCTACTAAGATCTCCAGATTGGTGATCCTCTGAGAGTCTTGTGAGATTGGTTAGTTGTGGGGTGTTGGGGGTTGGAAGGGTGGGTAGTGTGGTGGTATGTAGTGATTATTGTTGGTATGGTGGTGTTTTTGCAGGTTTGGGAAATTGGGGTTGTTGTAGTTGAAGTCCCTTTGTTCCTGATGTTGAGATTCCCTCATTCTTAGATAAGAATGTGGCTTCCATGGTGGAAATTGTGCATTCACTGTAGTAGAATGGAGAAAATCAATTTGTCTAGCTATTGACTCCAATTGTTGCTGAGTTTGCTGATGTAGCTGTTTACTTTGATTCATGATTGCCTTTATTCCTTCAAGATTCATTATCTCCTTTTCTGAAGTTGCATTCTGTGGGGTCTCAAATGAGTGTTGGTTATTGGCTCTCTTGTCATTGAACTCTGCAGTTCCTTGGATGGTTGCTGTTGCATTGAGCAGGCCATCTGAGAAGTGATCCACCGTTCTTCTTGTTTCCGGGGTTAATCCTTCATAGAACGCTTGGAAATCCGCTTTGTTGCTTGCCTTCTTGTATCTTTCCCATGCTTTGAACAATGGTTCTTCCCCTCCTTGTATGAATGGATGTACTCCCTCTTTCATCTTGATGTTTTGTTGGGACGAGGAGAATTTGGCTAGAAACTTGGCAACCAAATCATCCTAACTAGTTATACTTCCTTGGGGAAAGGTTTCAAGCCATTGTGCCGCTTCATCCTTCAGTGAGAAGGGAAATAACAAGAACTTATAGGTATCATGATTTACACTATCGAGATTGACAGCACCACAAGTTCTCAGAAAATTGGATAGGTGCTGTTTAGGATTCTCCAGTGGAGTTCCACCATAGGAACAATTGTTCTTGATTAGTGTAATGATTTGCGGCTTCATGTTGTGGTGTTCTTCTTTCTCAGGAACTCCTTCTTCATTGATATCCTTTCCTCTGACCTTTCTTCTTTCCTGTGACATATAAATCACCAAACAGAATGCACAGTGGTATTCTTGAAATTTGAGTGTAGTTAGTTGAGACAAAACTTCAAACAGTTAGTGAGTTAGTCAAAAATTAAAGAAACAGGAAATAAAAATTCTAGATCTAGATCACCACCTCACTTAATCATTGTCAATCTAATCAATCCCCGGCAACGGTGCCAAAAACTTGATGGTGTTTTTGTGGAAAATTGAATTTTCCAAAACACCCAAAACTAACCGGCAAGTGCACCGGGTCGCATCAAGTAATAATAACTCACGGGAGTGAGGTCGATCCCACAGGGATTGAAGGATTGAGCAATTTTTGTTTAGCGGTTGATTTAGTCAAGCGAATCAAGATTTGGTTGAGAGATTTGTGATTAACAAAATTTAAATTGCATGGAAAGTAAAGGGAATGGGTAAATTGCATGAAAGTAAAGAGAACTGAAATTTAAAGTGCTGAATCTTAAAGAACAAGAAATTAAATGGCAGAAACTTAGAACGCAAGAAATGTAAATTGCAGAATCTTAAAGTGCAAGAAATGTAAATGGCTTGAATTGTAAAGGGAATTGGGAATTGGATTCGCAGAATTTAAACAAGGAAAAGTAAATTGCAACAAACAGAGAAGTAGAAGATCACTTGGATTGAATCGGATCTATAAACAGAAATGTAAATGAGATTGAAAGCAATAAACAGAGAATTGAAAATGGGAAATCTGGATCTCAGGACCCAAGAGACTAGATAACCAAGTCTAGATCTCAATGCCTTCCTAGATCCAACAAGAACAATTGCAAAGGAATTGTAAATTGTAAATTGCAGAGAAAGTAGAAGACAGAAGCAATTAACCAAAATGGAAATTCAATTATGCAGTAAAATGAAACAGAGAGAGATCCCAGGATGAGATTGAAACAGATTTCCTTCAATTCTCCAACCCAAGATCCAAGACAATTGTAATTGAAATTGAAAGCAAGAAAACTAAGAGGAAGGGAATTCAATTCTCCTTCCCCGAGACTTAGAAATTAAAATTCACTCAACACCAAAAGCTCTCCGAAAACTCTCTATGAAAACTAAAAGGAAAGCTCTCTGAAAAACTTCAAGGAAAAAAACTCTTCTCCAAAAACTTAAATCCTATGCTATTTATACACTTTCTTCAAATGGTCTTCAAGCCTTCAATTGGGCCTTTGCTCTTGATGGAATTGGGTTGATAGAGGCCTTGGTTGATTGCTCTTGGAGTTTGGAGAAGAACCGAATTGAACCGGATTTGGAATCATGAAAGCTTGAGTAAAAGTTTGAGTAAAAGTTTGAGGCAAACTTTTACTCAAACTTTTCACATCAGCCACCCTCTTTTTCTGATACCAACGTTTAGGCAAAAGTTTGGGGTCAAACTTTTGCTCAAACGTTGGCCTCCCCTTGCACACTCATGGCGCCAACGTTTGCCAAAAAGTTAGAGGCAAACGTTGGCGCAAACTTTTGCTCTCCAGGGTGTTGATTTGTGATGTCAAAAGTTTGCCAAAAAGTTTGAGGCAAACTTTTGCTCAAGCTTTTTGTCCAAAAGTTTGCACAAAAGTTTGAGGCAAACTTTTGCTCCAGCTTTTTGCCCAAAAGTTTGCACAAAAGTTTGAGGCAAACTTTTGGTCCAGCTTTTTGCTCCCTGGTTCATTTTCACTTATTCCAAAAGTTTGAGCTAAAGTTTGAGGCAAACTTTAGCTCAAGCTTTTTGTCCTCTCTTGCTCTTTGTTTTGAGCCACGCTTTTCTTCCTTTGGGCCACGCTTCTCTTCCTTGATTTGGTCATGGGTCATGCTTTTAGAAGCGTGGCCTAAGCCTCCAAAGTGTGCTCCAACTTCAAAGTGTGCCCAAAATTCCTCTTTTCTTCTTTTTAGCTTATTTTGTGCTCTTTTTGCTTCTTTTTGCTTCTTATTTCCTACAAAGTTTATCAAATCAAAAGATCAAAGAAATATACCATTTAAGCACCAAAGAATGCAATATTTAAGCACTAATCATAAATTTCTTGTATGAAAAAGCATAGAAAAACATGACATGATGACATGTCATCACAATACCAAACTTAAACCTTGCTTGTCCCCAAGCAAGAAAAGAATCATGCAATAGAGATTGACAATCCAAGGTAAGAAGAATAGCAACTCAATGTTCATGGTAAGCTAGTTTTCTAAGCATGCTACAATCACAAAAGAAATGTAAATGATTGATGCTTCCATCTAGCTCAATTTATGAAGTCTTTCTCTTATATTTCTTCCTTGAAACAAGCTTTTGATTTTTTTTATTAGCTTCTCCTTATGGGTGCTTTGCCCCATGAGTTGATAACAAAGCTACGACTTCTAAATGCTTTGTTTTCAAGTATTACCACTTGATACATAAGCACCACAAGCATTTGATTAGAGGACTTCATTAACCTCATTTGTTTCTTTTCTTTTCTTGACTCTCTAATCATTGATGCTCAGAGCCTTGAGCTTTGAGGGAGTGCTTTTGCACTTTGAGCCTAACCTTGACTTCTAAGTGTTTTGTTTTCAAGCATTTGGCTTGATACATAAACACCACAAGCACTTAACAAATAAATTGCCATTGGTACTCAGAGCCTTCAGCTTTCTCATTCTTTCCCTTTTTCTTTTCTTGCTTTATTTTGCATTTGCTTTCAAGGTTTTCATGATTTTAAAAGATTTCACAAAACGTGCTAGATGAAAACTTCAATTAAATAAAATCTAATGCAATTAAGCAACAATCAAACATACTAGCTCCCCAATACTTTTATGCACATGCTAAAATCTTCTTTAATGCCTTGTTTGTTTATGATCATGATACTTTGTTGCTTTTGAATTCACAAAACTCAAGTTGGTAATCATAATGACACAGCACCATGTTGCAAATCAAGATTCAAGTCATGCTTTATTCATACACACATGTAAACAGAAAGGATGAAGACAATCATGCAATTTAAGTGCTGGAAACAAATGAGGAGAAAAGGAACTCTACAACCTTGTAGTTTATCTTCATTGTTGTTGTCCTTTTTCCTCTATTCTTCCTCCTTCCCTTGCTAAACTCAGAATTCTTGCTCATCCTCAAGCAACAATTAGAACCATGGCTATGGGGCTAAGATGGATCATGAGTGTCTTACACAATGAAAAGTTAGTAGTACATGTGTTCTAAGCAAGCAAAATTAAAGATAATAATCAAGGCACAAGAGACAGAAACATTGTGATTGCAAACTTAAGAAGGTGAGCATAATACTTTGCATAAAGAATAAGTGGCACACCAAACTTAGTGTGACACTTTCACTTGGAATTGATGCAAGTATCTTGTAAGGATTAAAACCATATTTTGTTGCATAGCAACACCAAACTTAGAATGCAACCACATGTCAATTTTATTTGAACTAAAATTAAGCAACTGAAACTGTCATTTGTTAAATACAGTCACCAAGTGAAGAATCTGTCATAAATAAGGATTTCTTGGTGATGTATACAAAAACAGTTAAGAAGCAAAATAAGTGAAAGCATTAAAAACAAAGAAATAACTATAGTAAACAGAATAACAAAATGTCAAACCAAAAGAAAATTAACAATGCAAAGGCATTGTGGTTATGCAGACAAGTGGTGCTGCTGGATGACTTGCATAGAAAATTAAGTGGCACACCAAACTTAGAATCTTAGTGTGACACTTTAATTTTTGATTTGATGCAATCATCCAAAAAGATTGAAAACAATTTGTTGCAAGGCAACACCAAATTTAGAATGTAACCGTATGCCAATTTATTGAATTTAAACAAAACAAAGAACAAAAACAAAGCAGAGAAGAGAAATTATACCTACGGTTGACATGTTGTTCATTTTCTTCCTCTTCTTCCAGTTTGTTAAGAGGAATGACTTCAAGAGAGGAGAAGATTCAGCTATTACCCCCTGTCTTGGTCTCTCCTCAGCAAGCTTTCTTTTGTTAATGGCTTGATTGAGCTTGCTTGCT
The DNA here is from genome assembly GCF_059453495.1 of Arachis ipaensis. Classification (NCBI taxonomy): domain Eukaryota; kingdom Viridiplantae; phylum Streptophyta; class Magnoliopsida; order Fabales; family Fabaceae; genus Arachis; species Arachis ipaensis. The sequence goes on from NC_142441.1 coordinate 62,728,548, forward strand.
GGATCAGGGGGAGGATTGCTTGGAGTTGACCTTCTTTTCTTCATGAATATTGTCTTTTGTAGCTTGGTCACAATCCTCTTCTTGGTGCTTTTGTTAATTGCCTTCACTTCCTTGAATTTACGACTTGGTTGCTGTGTGATTATTGGAGTTTTGTCTTCATCAAGAGTCTCTTGCAATGGTGGTTCTGTGGATTCTTCCTTCATGTACTTCTCTGCTTCACTTGAGTTTGGAATTCTTTGGTTGTCTTTCTCACTTTCTTGCTCTTCCACTTCCTCCATTGCACCCAACATTTGACTTAATAGCTTTTTCATTGAGGAGGTTTGTTGATCTTCCCAAGCTTTCTTCATCTCCTCTTCATACCTTTCAATCTCAGAGTCAATTGTTGAGACTTTTTGGTCCAGGGGAGTTTGAGGAGGTTGTGAGTGTTCAGGTCCTCTTGTCATCTCAAGTGCAGTTTCAGGTTCCAATACTTTCACCACCTCTTCCTTTTTTGCAATTTTACTTGACACAGGGACTTTGTGTTCTTGTTTTTCCATTTCCTCCTTCACAAATTGATTTTTACTGTTTGATGGTTCTAAGTGTTTCCTTATGTTCTCCAGGTGCTCATTCGTCCTCTGACGGATGATTTCTTCCCTTTTCCAGGCTTGTTGTTGTTCCTTCATGAATTGTTCTTGTCTTTTCAACAATTCTCTAGATTTTTGAAGTGGATCTTCATTTTGCTCTTCCACCTCCTCCTTCTCATTTAGCGTTTGATTGATCAACACTTCTATGTTTTTGGAGGAGTTCTCTTGTTCTTTCCATGATCTTTGTACTTCCCTTTCATGTCTTTCAAACATGGTTTCAAGCTTTGAGGGGCCTTGGTTCATGGAAATTTGTGTGGATGGTGAGTTTTGGCAAGGATTTTGTGTGGAGACAAAGTCCAGTGATGAAGAATTTTCAGATGAAAAACTGGAAGATGAGGTTGGAAAATTTTGTATAAGTGAATTGATAGTACGTTCGAGTGAAGATGGCTCTTGATAAGTAGAATATGGGCTCTCAAATGTTTTCTGGTTTTGCTCCCTCCAGCCATCATTAGAATAGCAACTTGCATCATTTTGTGGTGGAGGAAGATATCCCATATGATTTTCTTGCTTATCTTGTGTCTCTGAAGCAAATCTCCATGAATTGGAGTGCTCAGAATGTGTATTCTCTTGGTGATATTCCCAGCCACCATTAGAGATTGGTGATGGTGGGTAATATCCCATAAAATTTGTTTGATCATAAGATGAGTTGAACTCCATTTGAATTTTGTAAAACAGAACACCAAGAAAAATTGAAATTCATATCTCAGAGATGAATTTCTTAGTGAGGCAATAATTCAAACACCTTGGTTTCAACTTAGAACAGAGAACAAAAATAAAGAAAATGCTTGATCTAGACTTCTCACCCACTTAATCATTGTTGATCTAAATCAATCCCCGGCAACGGCGCCAAAAACTTGATGTGCGGAAAACGATCCAACACAAAACTCACCGGCAAGTGCACCGGGTCGCATCAAGTAATAAAACTCACGGGAGTGAGGTCGATCCCACAGGGATTGATGGATCAAGCAACTTTAGTGGGTGATTAGTTTAGTCAAGCTAACATTTGAGTGATAATTGATGCAGCAGAAAGTAAATGACAAGGAAAATTAAAGTGCAGAAAGTAATTGGACAGTAACTTAAAGAACAAGAAAGTAAAATAGCTGAAACTTAAATTGCAAGAAATGTAAATTGCATTAAATGTAAAGGGGCTGGGGTGTTGGAAATTAAAGAGAACAATAGATCACGCAACTGGAAATTTAAATTGCTGGAAAGTAAACTGAGAGCAATGTAAATAGAGAAGCAAAATTGCAGTGAATCAGAATGTAGAGCAATTGCAGAGGAATTTAAAATTGTGCAGGAAATGTAAATGAGATTTGCAGCAAGCTAAATGTAAATTGAATTGAGGAACCGAACAGAAAATGAAATGCAGCTCAATTACAAAATCTAAATGAGAGGTTGAAGATCTCAGGAAATCAATGAGACTAGAAAACAAGTCTAGATCTCAATTCCTTCCTTGATCCGCTAGCAAACAAGATGCAGGAAAATTAAAGATGAGAGCGATGAAACGAACTTTGATTCAAATCACAATTCACTTGAAAGTTTGCAGAAGAAGAAAACAGAGAGAATTCTCAAGGTGAGATTGAAACAGAATTTCTTCAATTCTCAACCCAAGATTCAAAACAAAAAGAAAAACTAAAGAGAAAGAGTTCTGTATTCCTAATGCTCCCTAGTGGAGCTCGCCTCCTCAATAAAATGAAACAGATACCTATTTATAGACATTTTTACAAAATGAAAATGAAATTCAAAACAAATTACAATTAAAATGAAATTTCTATTCTAACTATCTCTTGTGCCTTTGAGTGGTGTCAATTGGGCCCTTGCTCTTGATAGAATTGGGTTGACAAAAGCCTCTGTTGATTGCTCTTGGAGTTGGAGAGAAACCCATTGTGAACCGAGCCATGAATCATAAAAGTTTGAGTAAAAGTTTGAGTAAAATTTTGAGTAAAAGTTTGAGGCAAACTTTTACTCAAACTTTTTATACCAGCTGCCCTTATTTGCTGCTACCAACGTTTGGGCTAAAGTTTGAGGTCAAACTTTTAGCCAAACGTTGGGACTTCTTGCATGCATGTTGGGGTACTACTTTATCTGCTTGTCAACGTTGCAAATTTCATGCCCACTATAGACTATTATATATGGTTAGAAAGCTCTGAATGTCAGATTTCTAACCCAATTGGAATCATCTCAATTGGACATCTACAACTCAAGTTATGCTCATTTGAAGAGGACAAGGTCGCTGGCCTTGGTGTGCAGCGTTTGAGGTAAAGTTTGCCTCAAACGTGGTCGAAAACGCCAGTTCTGGAGGCTCAAACGCATTGTTCACCCCATATTATTATACATTGTTGGAAAGCCCTGAATGTCTACTTTCCAATGCCTTTGGGAGCACATCATTTGGAGCTCTACAGCTCGAGTTATACTCCGTCGAAGGTGCAGAGGTCAGTTGGCCTCACTGCAGGTTGCCACCATATTCGTTTATGCACATTTCGGGGCAGTTTTCTCCCTCAATTTTAGTGTCCGCCATGCAGTGCCATATATTCATGGAAAGCTCTTTATTCCTACTTTCCATTGCTTTTTGAATCACCTCATTTGGAGCTCTGTAGCTCAAGTTATTATTGTTGGAAGTATACCCCTTGTATGCCTTGTGGCGCCAACGTTTGCCAAAAAGCTTGAGGCAAACGTTGGCGCAAGCTTTTTCTCCCCTGGGTGTGTTGGTGTGGCGCCAACGTTTGCCAAAAAGCTTGAGGCAAATGTTGGCGCATGCTTTTGCTCCATCCAGGGTGTTTTCAAGCTCCTCCAAAAGTTTGAGCTAAAGTTTGAGGCAAACTTTAGCTCAAGCTTTTTGTCCTCTCTTGCTCTTTGTTTTGAGCCACGCTTTTCTTCCTTTGGGCCACGCTTCTCTTCCTTGATTTGGTCATGGGTCACGCTTTTAGAAGTGTGGCCTAAGCCTCCAAAGTGTGCTCCAACTTCAAAGTGTGCCCAAAATTCCTCTTTTCTTCTTTTTAGATTATTTTGTGCTCTTTTTGCTTATTTTTCTTCTTATTTCCTACAAAGTTTATCAAATCAAAAGATCAAAGAAATATACCATTTAAGCACCAAAGAAAGCAATATTTAAGCACTAATCATAAATTTCTTGTATGAAAAAGCATAGAAAAGCATGACATGATGACATGTCATCAGTGACCGCGTGCCCTACGCGGCCGCGTGCCCTGATTTTCGACGTAAAACGGGTGCACAGCTGAAAGTTTTGCTAGAGCGGTGCTGGACTGGCGCTAGACGCGCAATTTCCTTCACGTGACCGCGTGCCCCACGCGGCCGCGTCGTACCCCATAAACTGCCCACTCATGCGATCACATGCCCACGCGATCGCGCCACCTAAAATTTGGCTTTTAATAATTTTGAACAGAGAGTTGTGCGAGTGCGAGGCAACCCTCGCGCCACTGGCACAAACTGGGTCACGCGATCGCGTGGCGACGCGACCGCGTCAATCACCTTAAGCGCAAGTCGCGCAACCGCGTGCCCCATGTGATCGCGTCGCTTGCGGCGCACAGTTTTCCTACTTTTGCCAAATATCATATCTTTCTCTTCTCCAAATCCTAATTTTTCTTTTCCCTCCTTATTTCTTCCTCCTCCCTTCTTCCTTCTATCTCACCTTTCACTCTCTATCTCTCTCACCTCCATTACCAAGGTTTTATTTTCTTCCCTCTTTCCTTTTCTCTCATTCTTCTTATTTTATATGTTATTTTCTTTTCTTTTCTTTTTTTTCTTTTCATTATTCATATTTTCTTTCTTCTTCTTTCCTTTTTACATGGTGTTAGAATTTTATTTGAGTCATTATTCTTCCTTATATGCTTGTGGATTGTTGCAAATTGTTTGGCAATTATATATTATTTTCTTTAAAGGGTTGCTTGCATGTTCACTTTACTACTTTCTATACTTTATTTACCTTGCATGCTATGTGTTTGTGAAAAAGCCCATATGGCATTATGCACTTCTCTATGTTATTCTAATATTCAACGCTTGCTTTTCACAAATTCCCTTTACTATTATATTAATTGAATTTAATTGTCAATACAAACGTGATGGTTTGTTACAAAGTAATGCTTGGTCTATGCTACTCATGCCCTTTTCCGACATGCCAATAAACACCTTGCATTCACTTGTCAATATATGCACTAGCTATTTTCCTTTGATGACTTTTCACATGTACTCATGAGCATGTGTTAATGTCGGTTACCTCCTAATGTGCATCCATCACCACCTTTTCCGTTCTCTTCATTGCTATATATCTCTTTGAATTCAATTTACTTTCTCTTCCCCTTTCAGGATGGCCACCAAGAAAGGAAAAGAGAAAGCTACTCCCAAACCCCCAGCAAGGAGAGGAACTAAAAGAGCACTAGTGGCAGAGTCTTCTTCAACTGCAGTCAAGCCCTCAACAAAAAGAGTTAAGAGGATCATCAAGGTTGATGAAAAGGAGAAAGCCATTCCAGCAAAGGACACTGCGCGATTTCCAAATCGCTACTGTGAGCAGATGTTCCCTATTCTAGCTGAAAGGAGTTACAACAACGAATACCTTCTTATCCTCCCGCCCAATATTGCTACTTTTGTTGAGCCGCAAATTGAACGAAGACAATGGGGTTTCCTACAGAGACAACCAAGGCAGGCCAATCTTTCTTGGGGAGTCGAATTCTACTCTAACTTCTACCTGCCTACCCTGCAGTCTGTCTTTGTTCGTCAAAAGCAAGTACCCATTACAGAAGAGGCCATTCAAAAAGCTTTAGGTCTTCCCCCTATTCCAGAAGGATTGGATGCCTTTCAAGAAGCCGCACTCAAGCGCCAGATGTACCAATTTGACTGGGAAGCTGTTCTCAGAGTTATCGCACTACCTAGCAGCCGTTGGATCTACGGATACCATCGTACCCGCCCTAAGGGAATGTCGGCTTCAGCACTTACCTTGGAGGCTCGCATATGGGCACAGATCCTGTCCCATTACGTCTTTTCGAGCACTCACGAGTCCTCCTTCACTGCAGACATGGCCGTTCTACTATGGTGCATCCTTACAGATCAGCCTCTGAATCTACCAAGACATATCCGGAATGCCATGGGACACGTACAAATTGCGGGCAACTTACCTTTTTCCGCCTTGGTCTCAGATCTTGTCTCAGCAGCCGGAGTTTCCTACAGAGCTGGAGACACCAAAGCCATGCTTCCACGGGATGATCAGTATATCCCCAATGGGAAGTACCTCAGACTTCCAGCAGCCACTACAAGCCTTCCTACTACACCGGTTGCCGATATCCCTTCTTCAACACCACAAGCACCTACAACAGATGAATTTCTCCAGTAGATAATCAAAAGATTAGATCGGCAAGAACAGAAAGCGAAGTTAAGAGAGCGCCGTAACGAGCGCCGATTCAAACACCTCAAGGAGTTACTCAAGGGACACTTCAAGGACTTAAACACCCTGAACTCCACTTCTTTTACCAGCACAGGGAGCCATGATGGTCCCAACTATGGAGATACTGTAACCAGCCCACCCCTGTTCCTGACAAATGGCACCGAGGATGGTGCAAAGCCTTAAGTGTGGGGAGGTCAGTCAGTACCTGACTTTCGGAAGTAATTTCTCTTCCCTAGCACCAATAAATTAGGATATTTTAGTTAGATTTTCTTTCTTTTATAGAATAGGATAAATTGCATAGTAATAGGTTAGTTGCATGCATGCTCTACTTGATTGAAAAGACAATAAGTTTCTTCTAAGACTCTATCTTTGGAACAAAATTTCACTAATTTTTTAAAAAAATTTTTTTATGATAAATCTGCTTGAAGTTGTATTTGGAACATGATTTTTGAGCTAAAGAACACACAACCTGTGAAGATTTGAGCCTTTATGTATGGTTACATTATTTAACCATAAACATTTTATTCTTGTGTGTTTACTTCTCTATGATTGTAATCTATATTTTGTTTCATCCTATATGTCCAATATTTATTATATTCGTATGCTTACATATGATTGAGGCCATCTTTTGTTTAAACTCACTTATCCAAATTAAGTCTACCCTTTTCAATTACCTTTGTTAACCACTTTGAGCCTTTAAATCCTGTTTGTTCTATATTTCACCACATTACTAGCCTTAAGCGGAAAAACAATTGTATATCACAAATTGAATCTTTGGTTAGCTTAAGATAGAATTGTGTGTGCTAGTTAAATATGGGAAATTGTGGGAACAAAAGTTATTAAGGGAATGTGTCATGATAATACAATGGAAATTTGGATACCCACTCATGTGAAACAATAAGAATTAAAAATCTATGTGCATTGATAAGCTATGTTTATTTTTATGTCTATCTATAAAAAAAATCAATAAATAAATGAGGGGACAAAATCACCCCAATGCTGAATTAAGAATTCAAAGATCAATGCACATAGAAAAAAAAATTTAAAATAAAAAGTTGATACATGAGTATGGAATGCAAAAGGGAATTCTGGGTAGCTAGGTATGAATTGTAAGGTTACACTAAATATATATAGGTTAGATTAAAGCTTGGGTTAATTAAAGATTCAATTTATAAGCTCACTTAACCATATATATACCCCTACCTCTACCTTGGCCCCATTACAACCCTAGAAAGACCTCATGATGTTTGCATTGGTATGTTAACTGTTGTTGATCAGTTAGGAGAAGAACAAAAGTTAGAGAACATGATTAGAGAAGGAAAGAGTGATTACCCTATACACTAGAGAGATCAGAGCGTACATACATGATCAGTGAGGGTTCGATGCTTGAATTTCCATGTTCCCTGCTTTCATGAGCTATCCTCTTGCACCTTTGTCTGTCTTACTGTATAATGATAGAATTAGTGGAATTTGATTTGTAATTATTTTGAAGAGCTTATTTACTTTCGATCAAGTGGGCAAGAATCATATAGTTGCATTCATATATATAGGATTGCATTGCATTCATATTTGTTTATTTTATCTCTTTCAATTGAGCATGAGGACATGCTAATGTTTAAGTGTGGGGAGGTTGATAAACCACTATTTTATGGTTTATATTGTGTTTAATTGTGTGGTTTTATCATGATCCTGACCCACTTATTCATTAAAATAGCATGCATTTATATTTCCTTCCTGAAATTATTACATGAGTGAAAACTGCTTCCTAGAGACTTTTAATTATACATTTTACTTCTCCTTTATTCTATTCGATGCCGTGATCTATGTGTTAAGCGTTTCAGGCTTTATAGGGCAAGAATGAGTTGGAGATTGGAAAGGAAGCTAGCAAAAATGGAAGGAACACAAGAAATTGAGGAGATGACCAGCGAGAAGCGACGCGGCCACATGGACGACGCGACCGTGCGGAGAAGATCAAATCGCAGTGACGCGGCCACATGGATGACGTGACCGCGTTAAATGGAAAAGCACGAGCGACGCAGAGGCGTGGACGACGCGCCTGTGTGGTGAAGCGAAACGCGAATGACGCATCCGCATGAGCGACGCGATCGCGTGGCATGCGCGATCTGCATAATTTGCAGAATCGCTGGGGGTGATTTTGGACCCTATTTTGACCCAATTTTCGGCCCAGAACAGCAGACTAGAGCCAGAGAAAATGCAGAAACCAGAGACAACATTCATTCTACACAGTTTTTAGTTTTTAGATCTAGTTTTACTCCTCCCTTAGGTTTTCTCTCTACACATTCATAGTTCTTAGGATTTAATTTTCTCTTACTTTTTTTGGCATTGGAACACTGAGAAGAGTTATTACCTCATCAAGACTTCGTCATTCTAGTTCGTTTTCTTTACTTGGCTTCACTCTTCCATGTTCTTTGCTTTGTTAATTTTACCATTGGAATATTTTTAGGATTATTTAATACAAGGATCACCTTTATTTTTAATTTACTATTTCAATTTTTATTTACAATGTCTTCCTTTAATTCTTTTTTATATGCTATGAATTTTACATTTACAATGAGCGAGTAGTTCCCTAACTTGATGGGGAATAGATTGAAAGGAACCCTTGAGTTGGGAGGCTTGAAAGAAAAATTGTAATTGGGTTTGTGGTTAGATTGCCTCCTAATCACTAACACCAATCCCTTTTAATTAAGTGGATTGCAACTTGTGAACGGACGTAGCATTCCAACTTGTTTGACTTTCCTTTACCTAGTGAAGGATAACTAAACAGGACAACCTTCAATTGTCAATTAATCCTGAGAGCATTCCAACAATAATAGGGATTCCAACTAATCAATTCCCAATCAAGGCTTTTATTTACATTATTCAAATTCACCAATTTAATTTCCTGTTTGCTCAATTCAACCCTTTTTGAAAATCTCTGATTAATAAAATAGCACACTTTTCTGTAACTCTTTGGGAGACGACCTGGGATTCATACTCCCAGTATTTTAATTTCAATTTTCTGTGACATCTTTCTAAATTGATAGGCGGATTTCTGGCGAATTAAGAACTATACTTGCAACGTATATATTTTAACAATTTTTAATTCGCCAATTTCTGCCCGCATCAGTCCATTATAAAGTGTTATATATGGTTGGAAAGCCCTGGATGTCTACATTCTAATGGCACTAGAATCACCACATTTGAAGTTGTGTAGCTTAAGATATCTTCATTTGAATGAGATGAGGTCAGGCTGGCATATGCCCTGGCATGCTACGCCCCCTTCTTGGCGTGCCAAGCCCATAGTGGGACTCAAAATTACCCCTCTGGAACTTAAGCCTGGTGTGCCACGCCCATAGTACCAAGTGGCACGCCCTCTTTGAGACTTGGCTTCAAAAGCTTGGCGTGCCACGCCCAGAGCTTCAAGTGGCACGCCCAGCTTCACACTCCCAACTTTATTTGTTGTTTTTTTCCCCTTTTGTTGCTCTTTTCACCTGAAATTCAACAAAAACCCATTTCAAAGCAATGTACCATAATGTATATCATTTAGTTCATGAAATTACAATTATGCTCTTTTTATGGTCCTTTTAGATAAGAAAAAGGGGGTCGATGATGCAATTCATCAGAGAGCATATAAGTCTATTGCTACTCTAGAACTAAGTAAACAACTAAACTAACTTAACAAGAATCAAGGAATTGGGATTTTTGGATTTCAAGTTTGGATAATAAAAGGAACTCTTGGCTAGGCATAGGAATTGGGGTCACCATCCTTTTCTAATAACCATATCTTGACAATTATGAGGAACCAAGCTCATTAAGTCTACTTCTATGCTTGAAGTACGTTAAAAGTCTACTTCAATGCTTGAAGTACGTCAAATGGTTTGATCAATTTCAACTCATAAGTCCCAATCTAACTACTAATTGGCTTAGTAGTAGATTGGTGTCAATTGGTATTAACTTGACCACTAAGGGTAACTACAACAAATATGGCCTTTAGCAACGCCAAATTTTGCAACGCCTTAAAACCGTTCTCTTAGATAGGTTTAGACAACGGTTTTTTAAAGTGTTACTATTGAATTCAATTTTTCATCAATTTATAGCAACAAATTAAAACCGTTCTCTTTGACTATTTTAAAGAACGGTTTTATAACCGTTACCATGATTTGGCTTTAAGCAACGGTTTTTTATTGTTGTTTAAAGAATTGCACAAAAGAAACGCATTAAAACTGTTGCCGAAATGCTACACTTTAAAACCGTTCCATTAGATGGTCTTAGACAACGGTTTTTACAGTGTTGCTATTGAAGTTCATTTTTTCATTATGCTATAGTAACAAAATAAAACCGTTCTCTTTGACTATTTTAAAGAACGGTTTTACAACCATTACAATAATTATTTATGAAACCACCATTTTTTAATATTATTTAAATAATTATACAAATTAAACACTACTAATAAAAATAATTTCAGATAATTATATAAATTGAAACTATTTTTTCTATAAATATTGAATTTATAAAATACTCAAAAACTATTGTTATAAATAAATAACAAATATTATTTTAAAAAATAAAATTGAAATAAATTTATTATAAATATTATATATTATTATAAATATATAAAAAATATTATATTTTGAACACATAAAGCTAAAATAAATTTATAATAAATATTATATATTTTTATTATAAATATATAATAAATATTAATATAAAGAAATAAAATTAAAATAATTTTAAAATAAATATTATATATCTATTATTGATTATTAATTTTTCCTTAATTAATAAAGGAATACAGCAAAACGAAACTAAGAAAGCCCTCATCTTCTCTTCGAAACCAAAGAGCGAAGAACACTCTTCCTCCCTCCACCGTACCGAACCCTAACCCATGCCATCAGAATCAGAGACGTCATTGCACCGCAGCTCTCCATGAAGCCGTAAATCGCACCGTCATCGCAAGTCACCAGGAAGCCCTAAATCGCAACTCACCATCGTCGCACCATCATCGTCGCTGTGTTCTTCCCGAATCGTCGCTGCCTCCTTCTTCCCGGCGTCGCTGAGTCTCTCCTCTCCGCGGCATCGCTGCTTCTCCCCTCTCCGAGGCTTCACTGCTTCTCCCCTCTCCGAGGCTTCACTGCTTCTCCACGGCGTCCTTGCTTCTCCCCTGTTCTGCTTCTGCTTCACTGCTTCTACGTTGCTACTTCTGCTTCATTGTCTTGGCTGATTGTGGATTGTGCTTTGCTGCTGCTGCTTCGCTGCATTGGCCGTTTGTGGGTTGTCATCTGTGGTAAGTGGTCTTCTTCTCTGATTTTCTGTTGCTTAGTTAGGACTTGATTAGCTGTTGGGTATTTTTGTTGGCTGTGGAAAGTGGTGATGTTTGTGAACATGAGCAAGATGAGGGTTGAATGTTGACTGAGTTTATATTCTGGTTTGAATTTGGACTGCGTACTTGTGAAATGAACCTGGGGCTTAGGTTAGTCTATTATTTAAGGTAGCAAAACTTTTATTATCTGCGAGTAGTGTGTTCGGTGGCATTATGGTTCTGTTTCTCTGCTTTCTGTGAGGTGTTCTATGGTGGATTCCCAATAACTCTTTATTGAGGATTATAGAATAATTTCTATATCGCTGTTTTTCAATTGTTTATTTTTTATTTTATTTATCTGCTTTGTTTATTTTAGCCTTGTTGTATAATGTTATTATTTCAGTGAGTTGTGGACTGCTTTTCATATTGGTTGGTTTCATTTGGGATAACAGAGGAATTTCATGCTTATTCCAACTATTTGACTTAGAGATAAGCATAAATTCTGCTCTTCTTCCTACATGCCTCAATTAATCAGGAGAAATATTTATTTTTATAAATATTTGATGGAATAGATAAATTTTTTTTTCATTTGAATTAGTTTAATGAGAATAAAATTTATCATTTTCTTCTTTGAACTACCCTGATCATTGCTTGCTAGTTGCTACTTGCTACCTATAAGTGCACTACCATGCATGCCAGTTTCCACTCTTGTACGAAAAGTTACAAAACTCCTTTCTTTTTTATTTTGGTCATGGGTTCTGTTCTGCAACTTCACCAGAACTAAATTTTATATAAAAGACCTTCAATTGATAGACTTAAATATACTTTAACAGAGGAATTTCATGCGTATTCCAACTATTTGACTTAGAGATTAGCATAAATTTTGCTCTTCTTCCTACATGCCTCAATTAATCAGGATAAATATTTATTATTTTAAATATTTGATGGAATAGATAATTTCTTTTTTCATTTGAATTAGTTTAATGAGAATAAAATTTATCATTTTCTTCTTTGAACTACCCTAATAATTGCTTGCTAGTTGCTACTTGCTACCCATAAGTGCACTACCATGTATGCCAGTTGCCACTCTTGTACAAAAAGTTACAAAACTCCTTTCTTTTTTATTTTGGTCATGGGTTCTATTCTGAAACTTCATCAGAACTAAATTTTATATAAAAGACCTTCAATTGACAGACTTAAATATACTTGATGCCAGGGCATTTTGGCTAGTTTCAGTGACCTTTTTCTTTACTATTTTAGGGTATTTTCATGCATTTTCTTAGTAAATAAGCAAGTTTTGGGTGAATATACACTTACATCTTGATTCAAGCAAACATTGTGAACTTTATATGATTTCATGAGAATTATGCATGAATTGAATGATGAAATGGATGATGCATGATCTCATGACTTGAAACAAAGCTTTGAAGCACCTTGTTTGTTTGGTTTCAGGACAAAGGAAGCAAATAAGAGCCACGTTAGCAGCCATGTTAGCTTCACTAACGTGACCACTAACGTGGAATGGGAGCAAACTTGCAACATTAGTGGTAAAGTTACCACCAATAATGCCATCGAAAGCCATCATAACCCACGTTAGTTGCCACGTTAGTTACACTAACGTGGGAACTAACGTGGAAGAAAGGGGAAGCTCCAACGTTAGTGGTAAAAGTGAACACCACTAACGTTCCAAAAGGCCACACTAAGCCATGTTAAGAGTCACGTTAATCCAATTAACGTGAACTCTAACGTGGAGTAAAGAGGAAGTCGCAAGCGTTAGTGACACTCACCTTTGTCACTAACGCTAGACAAAGCCTAGATTGCCTACGTTAGTGGTCACGTTAAGACCACTGACGTGAAGGGTAATGTGGAGCAATGAATGATAGGCCAACGTTAGTGACACTCACCTTTTTCACTAACGTTGGAGATGGCAAGCACACCCACATTAGTGGTCACGTTAATGCCATTAATGTGAAGCACTAACGTGGAAGGAAGGGGCGTTTTGAAGCGTTAGTGACAAAGGTAAGTGTCACTAACGCTCTCGAGCCTTGGCATGCCCACGTTAAGGGCCACGTTAGTTACACTAATGTGGACCATTAACGTGGAAGAGAGGGACAAAGAGCAACGTTATTGGTAAAAGTGAGTGCCAATAGCGCTTGCGAAGGGCTAAGAGGCTACGTTAGTGGTTACGTTAGTACCACTAACGTTGAAGTTAACATGGATCAACTAGTTTGGAATGTTAGTGAAAAAGTTATCGTCACTAACGCTTTCGAACCCAAGTTTACACTTAACGTTAACGCCACTAACGTCCTAACTAATTTCCCATCATGCCTAACTCACACTTTCTTTACAAGCAAAGCTGAGCCAACTAAAGACTGTAACTGCTTCAACTAAAGATCAAGGGCCCATATCCAAGACGTGAAGAGCTAACTAGAAGATCTGAAGAGTAGTATATATAGGGATAGTTTTGAATTAAAAAGGGATCTGGGACTTGAGAACTATACTTTGTATATTTTACTTTCTCTGTAATTTCTAGTTTAATTACAGAATGCACTCTTCTCTACCATCTTCCATTTCCAGAGCTATGAACAACTAAACCCCTTTTCATTAGGTTAGGGAGCTCTGTTGTAATTTGATGGATCAATTATAGTTTTCATTATTCTTCCTCTTTCTTTTCTCTTGATTTTACTAGAAAGCTTTCGTTCTTCATCCAATTGGTTAGCTATCTTGGAAGAGAAGCTCTCCATAATTGGATCTCCTCGGAACCTTGGAAGAGGAATGAGGAGATCATGCTAGAAATGCTTTCTCATGTTGGACTGAATTGGGGTTTAGATGGATATAGTGACATATAATCCTACCAACACTTTGATTTGGAAATACATATAGTATAATCAGTGACCATACTTCATCTCTTTCCATGAGCAATTAAATCAAGGAATTGGGCAATTGTTCAAGCTTAGAGAGGTTGGGTTGCCAAGGAATTGGGATCCAATCACTTATGATTGCCAAGGAGATTAATGAATGCATTGATTGAGGAAGAGATGAGAATGAACTTGATCCGGAGAATACAACATCTCCTAAGCCCAATGAATCCCCCATTTATGATCTTACCCATTCTCTTTATTTTCTGCCATTTACTTTTATGCTCATCTACCCAAATCCCCATTTAAGATTCTGTAATTTATTTTTTGCCATTTACATTTCGCCATTTATTTCCAGCACTTACATTTTCTGCTATTTACTTTCCCGCTATTTAATTTTCTGCAATTCCTCAACTAAATTTCTGTTTAGCTCAACTAGAACATTCCTCTAAATAAAGTTGCTTGACCAATCAATCCCTGTGGGATTCGACCTCACTCTATTGTGAGTTTTTCTTGACGACAATTCGGTATACTTGCCGAAGGGAAATTTGTTGAGAGACAAGTTTCCGTGCATCAAGTTTATGGTGCCGTTGCCGGGGATTAATTGTGATTAACAAACTACCGGGTGATTGATTTACTAGATTAGACACTTCTCTTTTGTCTTTGTTTTCTTTTGTTTCTTTATTTTCTTTTGCTAACTAACTGTTTGTGATATTGCCTCACTGGGAATTTCCTCATCTGTGACAAGGGGAATTCCAATCTCTTTTATCTTGGTGATTGTTGTTTGATACAGAGTATTTTGAAGAAAAATGGAGTATAGATCATCTTTTCGTCAATCAAGTTACATGGGTACTTCTCACCACCACAAAATAATTCATGTTATTATGATAATGGTGGTTGGGAATATCAAGAACATGAAATGGGGTGCTTCCCAGGGTCACAAAATGGTCCATATTTTGATGAATTTGATCACTACTCAAGTTGTGCCTGGGAAGATCAGAACCAAAGAAATTTCACTTATTCACACCCCATTTATCAAGAGCCATCATCCTTTAATTATTCAACCTCACCTCCTAGCTTTCTGCATCAAAACCCTTCACCACTTGGATATGCCTCAACACAAAATTCCTTCCCACATCCATATAATTCATCTCACCACTCACACAATTCATTCCATTACACACAAAAGTCTTCTCACAGTCCACAAAACCCATATCATTACCCACAAGAGTCATACCACTCTCAGAACATACAACCACAAAACAACCAATTCCATTCAGAAAATAGCCATCCTCAACCTCCAAATTCCAACCCAGCTTCACACCCTCCCCTCGAGGATAAGCTATCAAGGATAGAAAACCTACTAGCAATTCTCTTGGATGATTCTAGGACATGAGGACTTTCAAAGAGGAGGTAAAATCCATTATGCAGAATCGGGGGCTGCCATTAAGAAGCTTGTGGCACAAGTTGGATATCTATCAAAGCAAATTACTACCCACAATTCTCTCAGTGGTACCATGGCAAACCCAAGGGAGGAATCAGAAGAACAAGAAAAGGAGGCACCTATAACAAGTGAGATTTCTATGAAGAAGGAGGAGGTTATGAGAGTATATAAGCCCAAAGCTTCATACTCACAGAGGCTACTAAGGGTGACAAAGGAACATGCAAACTCACTCCTAAAAGGCTCAATACAACATCATGCAGAAGAAAGGGAGGAAGTCAAGCAAGGGAGTCCACACTACTCTAATAAAACAGAGAGTTGCATAAAGGGTGAGTTCATTGAACCACCAATTCAAGAAGCTCTTGATGAAGAGGATGCTCCAACCATCATACAACTCCCAAGTCCTAAAATCAAGGTGGTGAAGGCAATCAACATGAGCACTAAAAAGAGGATGGTGACCAAGAAAAGAAGGACAATATCCATGAAGAAGAAAAGGTCAACCAAAAGCCATCCCATTCCTACCCCAACACGCAAGTTTACTCAAGCTAACAACAAAAGAAAGCTTGCTGGGGAGAGGCACTCAAAACAAGGGGCATTAACTGGCTCCTCTTTCCTCTTGAGGTCGTTCCTCTTAACAAATTGGAAGAAGAGGAAGAAAGTCATGAATGACATGTCAAGCTAATGACATTAAAAGAGCGCTTGTTGGGAGGCAACCTAACCGTAGGTAACATTTTCTTTCCTTGCTTAGTTTACTTTCAATAATTTGACATATGATTGCATTCTAAGTTTGGTGTTGCCATGCAACAAAATAATTTTCAATCTCCACTGGGTATTTTCATCATTCTAAAAATGAAAATGTCACACTAAGTTTGGTGTTGCCACTTAACTTTCATGCAAAGTACCATGCCAACATCACTTATTAATGCAATCACAATATTTCTGTTTTTAGTTCTTATGCCTTTATTGTGATACTTAATCTTGCTTGCTAAAACACATGCATACTCACATTTTATTTTAATACATTCATGATCCATCATAAACCCCATCACCACTGTTTTACTTGTTGCTTGAAGATAAGAAATCATTCTAAGTTTGGTATGGAAAGGGGAAGAATAGGAGGAAAAGGACAACAATAATGAAGATAAACTATAAGGTGGTAAAGTTCCTTTTTCCTCTTACTTATTTCCAGCACTTTAAATTGCATAATTGTCTTCTATTTTCTCTGTATGCATGTGTGATTACTCCTTGTGAAATAAGCATAGTTAATATTTAATTTGTAACATGTTGCTCTGATATCATGATTATTATCTTGAATTTTGCTTGCACCCATTACACTTAAAATGCAAATTATTCTTCTGAAAGGAAAGTGTTGAAGAATTTTATAATTCTTGGGGCAAGAAAAAGATTAAGAGGAGTGGAGGTTCTGATTGTATGATTGTGTATTGAGGTTGCATGTTTGTGAAAACTTGCATGGGAGCTCATAGACAGGAAATGAAGTTTAAAGAAGTATTATGGAATTTCTCAAACATCTATTGATCCAAGAAGCAGTAACAAAAGAAAACAAAAGAAAAAAAAGAGAAAAATAGAGAACAAGCCCAAGGCTCTGAGCATCAATTATTAGGAAGAAAAAGAAAGAAACAAGAACTCAAAGAGTTATTGTCCTAGTTAAATGCTTGTGGTGGATTTGTATCAAAGAAAGAGACTTGAGCAAGTAAATCCTAAGGGGTGCTTCAACACCTAATACCTTAGACCAACTGGTTTGGGAGTATTGATTGAAAGCTTATCTAAAGAGCCGCTTTGAGACATGACACTTAGAGTCGAGGCCAAAATCCAAAAGGAAAAAAATGCTAGAAAATAAGTGCTGCTTCAAGATGACAATCTATAAAGAGACTTCCATAATATCATTTGAATGAAAGTCCTAAGATCTAAGACTTCCAAAATGTAAGGACTAATGAACACTGGAATCCTTGCATAAGCATACAAATTAGAGTTCACCCCAATGTCACTTATTCACTTCACCCACTAAGGCATCATAAGCTATTCTTCAATACATTCCAATTAAGAGAATTCTTTGTGCATAGTTCTTTTCTTGCTTGGGGACAAGCAAGATTTAAGTTTGGTGTTGTGATGCCATGGCATCTTGGCTAGTTTTACTAGCCATTTTTTGTATGCTTTAGGTTGGTTTCATGCATTTTCTTAGGAAATAAGCAAGTATTTGGTTGAATATACACTTACATCTTGATTTAAGCAAACATTGTGAACTTTACATGATTTCATGAGAATTATGCATGAATTGAATGATAAAATGGATGATGCATGATCTCATGACTTGAAACAAAGCTTTGATGCACCTTGTTTGTTTGATTTCAGGACAAAGGAAGCAAAGAAGAGCCACGTTAGCAGCCACGTTAGTCTCACTAACGTAACCACTAACGTGGAATGGGAGCAAGCTTGCAACATTAGTGGTAAAGTTATCACCAATAACGCCTTCGAAAGCCATCATAACCCACGTTAGTTGCTACGTTAGTTACATTAACATGGGCACTAACATGGAAGAGAGGAGAAGCCCCAATGTTAGTGGGTACGTTAATGGCATTAACTTTGAAGAAGGAGAGCATGGAAAGTTAGTGGCAACGTTAACGCCACTAACTTTAGCAAATCAAAGGAAGACCCACGTTAATGGCCACATTAACGCTACTAACGTGAACCATTAACGTGGAGAAAGGAGGCAGCTGTGAAGTTAGTAGAAACGTTAACACCACTAACTTTAGCGAAGCAAAGAAGGCCTACGTTAGTGGCCACGTTAGTGCCACTAACGTGGGCAAAATCTCACCTGGCAGCCTGATCATGCCTTCTTCAAACAAGAATAACTTGAGCCACAAAACTCCGAATGAGGTGATTCTAGTGGCATTGGAAAGTAGGATTCCAGAGCTTTCCAAGAATATATGGCACTACATGGTGGAAACTAAATTTTAGGGAGAAAACCTATCCTGAAAGTGCAAAGATGAACATGGTATCAACCTGTAGTAAGGCCAGCTGACCTCTTCGTCTTCCAAGAAGTGTAAGTCGAGCTTTAGAGCTCCAAATGATGCGCTTCTAAAGGCATTGGAAAGTAAACATCCAGGGATTTCCAACAATATATAATAATATGGGGTGGACATTAAGTTTGAGCTTCAGAACCTGGCAATATTAATCCCCTGAATGCTGATGTTACTGTGGCTAACTTTGCCAATAACGCCAGCGACTATGCCAGCAACCCTGTCTCCTTTAAAGGAGCATAACTTGAGTTACAGAGGGCCAATTGAGGTGTCAGATTGAGGTCAAGCTTTCTCTTTGGCTTTTCTTTATATATCTTGGCATTTTCATAGGCTTGAGTCCTAAACTCCTCCAGTTCCTGCAGTTGCAGGACTCTTTTTTCACCAGCAGCATTGCTATCAAAATTCAATAGCTTGAGAGCCTAGAGGGCTTTATGTTCCAGCTCCAATGGTAAATGACAGGCCTTTCCATACACCAGCTGATATGGAGACATCCCAATTGGTGTTTTAAATGCCGTCCTGTATGCCCAAAGAGCATCATCTAGTTTCTTCGACCAGTCCTTTCTTGATGCTCCCACAGTCTTTTCCAGGATCATTTTTAGCTCTTTGTTGGATATCTCGGTTTGCGCACTTGTTTGGGGGTGGTAAGGCATGGCAACCTTGTGTTTTACCCTATATCTTAGGAGAAGAGCTTCTAGTGGTCTGTTGCAAAAATGGCTCCCTCCATCACTGATGAGCGCTCGTGGGACTCCTAACTGGCTAAAGACATTCTTTCTAAGGAAGTTCATGATCACCTTGTTATCATTTGTTGGGGTTGCAATAGCCTCTACCCACTTGGATACATAATCCACCACCACCAAGATATACTTGTTTTAATATGAGGTTGGGAATGGACCTATGAAATCGATTCCCCACACATCAAACAGTTCCAGCTCTAAAATGAAATTCTGTGGCATCTCATTTCTTTTGGGTAAATTTTCAGCTCTTTGGCATTCATTGCAGTTCTTCACTAGTTCTTTGGAATCCTTGAAAAGGGTGGGCCAAAAGAACCCATTTTTTAGCACCTTGGCTGCAGTTCTTTCCCCTCCAAAGTGGCCTCCATAGCATGAGCCATGCCAGTTCTATAAGACCTCTCGTCCTTCTTCTTCTGAAATGCATCTTCTAAGGATTCCATCTGAACACTTCTTGAAGAGATATGGCTCATCCCAGATGAAATATTTTCCATCATTAATGAGTTTTCTTTTTTGATGTTTGTTGATCTCTGGAGGCAAATCCCCAGTTTCCTTGAAATTGGCAATGTCTGCAAACCAGGGTGCTTTGTGAACCGTCATTAACTGCTCATCTGGAAAGAACTCATTTACACTTGCATCATGTGTTCCTCCTTTATCATGAGGGATTCTGGATAAGTGATCTGCTACCTTGTTCTCCACTCCTTTCTTGTCTCTAATCTTAATATTTAATTCCTGCAACAACAAGATCCATCTTATCACTCTTGGTTTTCATTCCTGCTTGGCAAACAAATATTTAAGTGTTGTGTGATTTGTGAAAACAATCACTTTGGAACCAATGAGGTATGATCTAAACTTGTCAAATTGAAAAACTATTTCCAGCAACTCCTTTTCAGTAGTGGTATAATTTCTTTGAGTGTCATTGAGGACCTTGCTGGCATAGTATATGACATGAACCAAATTATCTTTCCTCTGTCCTAACACTGCACCAACTGCGAAATCAGATGCATAACACATCAGTTCGAATGGTAAGTTCCAATCAGGTGGGGTAATGATAGGGGCTGAGGACAACCTCTTTTTCACGTTTTCGAATGCTAGCATGCACTTCTCATCAAAGATAAATGGTGTATCAGATACAAGAAGATTGCTTAAGGGCTTGGCTATCTTTGAAAAATCTTTAATAAATCTTCTGTAAAAGCCAACATGCCCTAAAAAGCTCCTAATTGCCTTGACATCACTTGGTGGGGGTAATTTTTCAATGAGTTCCACCTTAGCTCTGTCTACCTCAATGCCTTGGTTAGAAACTTTATGGCCAAGGACTATTCCTTTTGTCATCATAAAGTGGCATTTTTTCCAATTCAAGACCAGATTAGTCTCTTGACATCTTTTTAATACGAAGGCAAGGTGATTTAGGCAATTAGGAAAGGAATCCCCGAATACTGAAGAGTCATCCATAAAGACTTCAATGAATTTCTCTATCATATCTGAGAAGATAGAAAGCATGCAGCATTGAAAAGTTGCAGGTGCATTAGATAGCCCAAATGGCATGCGCCTGTATGCAAACACTCCATATGGCAAGTAAATGATATTTTCTCCTGGTCTCTTGGATCAACTACTATATGATTGTATCCTAAATAACCATCTAGAAAACAATAATATGCGTGTCCTGCAAGTCTTTCCAGCATCTGATCCATGAAGGGGAGTGGGAAGTGATCTTTTCTTGTAGCTTCATTGAGTTTTCTGTAGTCAATGCACATCCTCCATCCTGTGACCGTTCTTGTAGGGATGAGTTCGTTCCTTTCATTGGGTACTGCAGTGATTCCTCCTTTCTTGGGGACCACTTGGACGGGGCTGACCCATGGGCTATCCGAAATTGGGTAGATTACCCCTCCCTGCCACAGCTTCATGACTTCCTTCTGTACCACTTCTTTCATGACTAGATTTAGCCTCCTTTGGGGTTGAATGGAGGGTTTGGCATCATTTTCCAACAGTATCTTATGCATGCATATGGCCGAACTGATTCCCTTCAAGTCAGGGAGGGTCCATCCAATGGCATCCTTATGCTTTTGCAATACTTGGAGTAGTTCCTCCTCTTGTTCTTGGCTGAGGGCTGAGTTTATGATCACTGGATAACATTCATGCTCTCCTAAATATGCATATTTGAGGTTGGGCGGCAGTGCCTTTAGTTCAAGTTTGGGTGCTTCTTCTTTTTTTTCATTCTTCTCCTCTAGTGTGCCCTGAACACGAACCTCAGCTGTTGCAGCCTCTTCGCTTGATGCTGATTCCTCTTCTTCTGTTAACCCCTCAAGTTCTTCCTCTTCAAAAGTTTCTTGCACTACAGCTTCCAATGAGTCTAACCTCATACATTCTCCCAATGAGTCTTGTGGGTAACTCATGGCCTTGAACACATTGAATATCATTTTCTCATCATGTACTCAAAGGGTAAGTTCACCCTTTTGGACATCGATGATAGCTCCGGCAGTGGCTAAGAATGGCCTTCGCAGGATGATAGAGGCCTTGGCTCCTTCCTCCATATCCAACACTACAAAGTTTGCTGGGAAGATAAAGTCTCCTACCTTCACCAACAAGTCTTCTACTATTCCGTGAGGAAATTTGAATGATCAGTCTGCCAGTTATAGGGCCATTTTTGTTGGCTTGGCCTCCTCAATCCTCATTTTTCTCATCATTGCTAAGGACATCAAATTTATGCTAGCTCCTAAATCACATAAAGCCTTTTCCACTGTGATTTCCCCTATAATACAAGGAATCTGGAAGCTCCCAGGATCCTTCAATTTCTGGGGTAATTTGTGCTGAATGATGGCACTACATTCTTCGGTTAGTACCACAGTCTCGTTGTTCTTCCAGTTTCTCTTCTTGGTCATCAACTCCTTTAAGAACTTGGCATAGAGTAGCATTTGCTCTATTGCTTCAGCAAAGGGTATGTTAATCTGTAATTTCTTGAAGATTTCTAAGAATCTTGAGAATTGGTTGTCATCTCCCCTCTTCTTCAATTGCTGAGGGTATGGGGATTTTGAAACATATGGTTTCAGCACTTTTCCTTCTTGATGTGAATTGGGAGTGGGAACTTGAACTTCATATTGTTCCTTTTTCTTTTCATCCAAGTTCTTCTCTTGTGGTTTCTTGGAGGTCTCCTTCAATTCCTTCCTACTTTTGAGGGTGATAGCTTGATACTCCTCCCTTGGGTTTGAATTAGTGCTGCTGCAAATATTGTGGCTAGGAACTTGCTTGAATAGGTAGCTAATTTGTGTTTCAAGTTTCTTGATGGTAGCATCTTGATTCTGCATATTGGATCGCACTTCTTCCCGGAACATTTTACTGTCTTGAACTTCCTTGCATATACCTTCAAGTAGAGTCTCAATCCTGGAGAGTCTATCTTTGGATGGTGATGGTGAGTTGAGGTTGGAAGGGTGAGAAGGGATATTTTGGTTTTGATATGGATGTTGAGAGGTATTGTTGGGTGGGTGTTGATATGATCTCTATGTGGAATGTTGGTGAGTTGCATTGTTATTGGGGTTGTGACGTCTCTGATCTTGGCCTTGATCTTGTTGATTTCCCCACCCAAAGTTTGGGTGGTTTTTCCAACCAGGATTATAAGTTTTGGAGTATAGATCATGGGTCTGCCTAGGTGAGTTCCCAATATAGTTGGCTTGTTCCCAGTCACCCTCTTCCTTTGTATTTACTCCTTCTTGAGCTGCTGATGAGGTGGTGACTGCTGCAACTTGTTTCCTTTCCATTTTCTTGGTAAGGTCAGCCAGCTGTTTGGTGATCATCTTGTTTTGAGCCAGCAGAGCATCCATATTGTTTAGCTCCATCACTCCTCGAGTGTTGCTCCTTTCAGAAGCATAGAGGTAGTCATTCTCAGCTACAGTCTCGATGGCATCTATGGCTTCTTCAATGGTCTTCTTTTTGTTCAGAGATCCTCTGGATGAGTGGTCTACTGCCTTCTTTGATTCATAAGAAAGACCCTCATAGAAAATGTGTAATTGCACCCATTCATTGAACATGTCTGGTGGGCACCTTCTTGTTAAATCCTTAAATCTCTCCCATGCCTCATAGAGAGTTTCACCATCTTGTTGTCTGAAGGTTTGTACCTCAGCTCTCAACCTGTTGATTCTTTGAGGAGGGTAGAATCTCACCAAGAATTTGTTTACCACTTCTTCCCAGGTTGTTAAACTCTCCTTCGGAAAGGATTCCAGCCATTTAGATGCTTTATCCTTGAGTGAAAAAGGGAACAAAAGCAGTCTATAGGTGTTAGGATGAACACCATTAGAATTCACAATATCACATATCCTTAGGAAGGTGGTTATATGTTGATTGGGGTCTTCTTGGGCACTTCCTCCGAATGCACAATTGTTCTGAACGAGGGTGATGAGCTGGGGTTTTAGTTCAAAGTTATTGGCATGTATGGTTGGCTTTTGAATGCTACTTCCATAATTTCTTGGGTTTGGATTGATGTAAGAGCCTAGAACTCTTCTCTCTTGCCCAGCATGATTTGCTGGGCCTTTTCTGGCATGGTTGTGAGCTTCTTCTTCATGGTGGTTCTCCATATTCTCCTCCATGTCTGTTTCAAAATACTCTTTCTCTTCCTCAGCACCAACGACTCTCTTTCCTCTTGCTTCCCTCCTTAAACTAAGGAAGGTCCTCTCAGATTCAAATTCAAAGGAAGTCGAAGTCCCACTTCTTCTACCTGTCATACAACCAACAAAGCAAAAAGCAAGAAAGAAAATGAATGAAGAAATTACTCTTGTTAGAATGGCTGTTAGTGTGAGTAGTGCAATGTATCAAATAGTTAGTGGGTTAGTAAACTAAATTGTAAACAACTAAGAAAACACAACAAATGGGTAAGGGAAAAAGGGAAGAAGATAGCTAAAACTGAAAGTAAATCACTCAGATGGAATTAAACAAAACAAAAGAAAATTTCTCAATCTAGTTATCCTCCAACATAATCATTGTCGATACAAAATCAATCCCCGGCAACGGTGGCATAAACTTGATGCACGGAAACTTGTCTCTCAATAAATTTTCCTTCGGCAAGTATACCGAATTGTCGTCAAGTAAAAACTCACAATAGAGTGAGGTCGAATCCCACAGGGATTAATGGATTAAGCAATCAATGGTTAATTGATTATCCTAGTTAGACGGTTCATATTTAGATGATGAGCAACAAGGAAATGTAAATTGCATGAATGTAAAGGAAAACTATAAAGTGCATAAAAGTAAAATGGCAAGAAAAGTAAATGTAAGAACTAAAATAAAATGAACATTGGGATCAAGAGATATTACAATCCTCTGGATCAAGTTCATTCTCATCTCTTCCTCAATCAATGCATTCATTGATCTCCTTGGCAATCTTAAGTGATTGGATCCCAATTCCTTGGCAATCCAATCTCTCTAAGCTTGAACAATTGCCCAATTCCTTGATTTAATTTCTCATGGGAAGAGATGAAGTATGGTCATTGATTATACCACATGTATTTCCAAATCAAAGTGTTGGTAGGATTAAATGTCACAATATCCATCCAAACTCCAATTCGGTCCAACATGAGAAAATATTTCTAGTAAAATCAAGAGGAAAGAAAGAGGAAGAAGAACGAAAACTACAATTGATCCATTAAATACAATAGAGCTCTCGAACCCAATGAAAAGAGTTAGTTGTTCATTGCTCTATCAAAACAGAAAAGAAAGAAAGTGCAGAAAAATAAAATGAAAATTAAAATTGAAATTGAAACTTCAAATTTCATAAATGAAAAGTACAAAATGGAATTAAACTACTACTAAGAAAAGAAAATGAAGAGAAAAGGAAGAAGAGTGTAGGGGGAGGTGAGTCCGAAGACCCCTCTTCTCTGGTGTGTCCAGCCCCCAGAATCCCGTCCCCCTTGAAAGTAAAAACTAAGGCTGATAAATCCATATTTTATGATATATTTTGTGCTTAATGTGAGTGATTTATTCAATGCTTCTCCCACTTATTCATATTAATTGCATGGTTTTACTTTTCCTTCATTATTATGTGATGTATGTGAAAAACATGTTTCCTATGCTTAAAAATAATTATTTTGATTACCCTTTATTTCCATTCGATGCCATGATTCGTTTGTTGCGTAGTTTCAGATCTTCTAAGGCAGGAATGACTTAAAGGATGGAAAGGAAACATACAAAAATGGAAGGAAAGAACAAAACAGAGTTTTTGAAGAAACTGGCATCCACGCGATCGCATGGGCGACGCGGCCGCATGCCAGCGTGAAGAGACATTAACGCGGCCGCATGACTGACGCGATCGCGCGCTTTGAGCGAAACACATATGATGCGGATGCATGACTGACGCGACCGCGTGACAAGGAAAAACTCCCAATGACGATAGAGGCCACGCACCAGAAATTGCAGAAAATGCTCATAGCAAATTCTGAAGCCCTTTTTGGCCCAAATCCAAGTCTAGAAGGCATAGACCAGAGGTTATGAAGTGGGGGAATGCATCCATTCAGGGAGACTCTCTAATTAGTTAGTTTTTCATGATTTAGATTTAGTTTTGAGAGAGGTTCTCTCCTCTCTCTCTTTAGGATTAGGATTTAGATTTAGGATTTTATTCGCTTTCCGGATTATCTCTTTACCAGGTTCAATACTCCTGTTTATTATGTTCTCAATTTAATTATGAATTCTTCTATGTTACAGATTGCTCTTTGAATTAATGTTAATTGAGGTATTTCAGTTTAATATTGCTTTCTTTTATTTATGTTACTTTTATCCCCAATCTGAAGAAATTTTTATTCCAGTAGATTTACTTTTCCCCTTTCGGTCTTGGTTAAGAAATCAGTAACTCAGGAGTTATCAAACTCAAACATGATTGATAATTGTTATCTTTGCTAATAAAATTGAACTTCAATAATCCCAATCTTTCCTTAGGGATTAACTAGGATTTGAGGATCTAACTAATTAGTCACTTCACCTTCCCTTGCTCTAGCAAAGGTTAACTAAGTGGAATTAAGATTCAATTTTCATCATCATTGATAAGGATAACTAGGATAGGACTTCTAATTTCTCATACCTTGCCAAAAGTGTGTTTTACAGTTATTTATTTAAATTACAGTCTTTTACTCACTTTAATTGCAATTTAAATTACTTGTTTCTCACCTTCGAAACCTCAATTTACAATCTTCATAACCAATAATAAGAACATACTTCCCTGCAGTTCCTTGAGAAGACGACCCGAGGTTTGAATACTTCGGTTATCAATTTATTTAGGGGTTTGTTACTTGTGACAACCAAAACATTTGTAAGAAGGGATTTTTGTTGGTTTAGAAACTATATCTACAACGTGACTATTTTTATAAATTCTTTACTAGCAAAAATCCTAACGTCAAAATGGCGCCGTTGCCGGGGAATTGCAATCGTGTGCCTTATTATTGGTTATTGTAAATATTTCTCTTTTACGTGTTTATTTGTTTTTATTTTCTTATTTTATCTTCATTAGCTACTATGAATTCTCACCCCTCTCGCTTTGAGTTTGGTTCTAATATTGTTGAAAGGAATGAAAGTTATAACAGGAACATGCATCAAGGTCAGAGCAATCAAAGATGGATGGAGCCAAGAGGATCTGATCAACCCTTTAGGCAGCAATACCCTCCAAGATATCATGGACAAAGACCATTCTACAATGCATACCAAGGCAATAGACATGGTGGAAAACCTTGTAGTTACCAACAAGCCCCACCCTATGCTTATAGGCCATCTTCTCAACACAACCTTGAACTACCACACTCACAAGTTGCTTTTCACCATTCGCCACCATATGATCCTCATTTACCCCGATTCCAATCCAATTACTCCCAAACACCACCACTTCCCAATGTACCACGTCCAAATCCATCACCCCGAGAATCAGAAGTTTGCCTCAAGGGAACAGTAGATCAACTTCAAACAACCCTTCATCAACTGGAGCAAGCAATAAGTCAATTATCTTCTAGACGTTCGAACATTCAAGGGCCTCCCAGAGCCCCATGTGGACAATCTAACGAAGAGCGTAGCATGAAGGAGATACTAGAAACTCCAGTGGACAAGACAGAGCATGGCTTCATACTAGAACAAGTAGAGGAAGCTGTCATTATACAAGAAAAAGAGTTGGTTGAAGACTTAGGAGACGCTAAACTTCCATGGGAATCCAGAGTTGTGGAGAACTCTGTCAAGGACGTTACAACTGATGCTAAGGAGAATAGTACACAAACCTCAGAGCAAGTCTTTTATGAAGAACTAGACGGAATAATCCAAGAAGCAAGTTTCCTTGATGATGATAATCTCAAGTCAAGTTCTTCTAGTAATGAACTTGCATCCGCGAGTGAATTCTCTGAGATCGAAGAATCTTCCCCAAGCGAGTACGAAGATGATACGGAGGTAGATTTCTCTCAACCTCCAGTTTATGACTTAAGTGACGAGGAAGACATAGAAGGCTTTGATTAGGACATGGATACATTTGAAGAATCTTGCAAAGAAGTGAAGAATTTCACAGAAGAGCACAAGGGAGTAGAACTCACAGAACCACTGGAACCACCTATCCCAAGGCCATTACCACCCAATACAAGCTTCAAGTGGGTACAATCCTTAACCTTTAGCTTTATTTTTCCACTTGAATATGGTTTGCTTGAAACAGATGGCCACCTTAGAGCTCTCTGCGGCTTTAAGAGTAAAAGGGAAATGGCTCGTACTCAGAGCTGGTGCACAAGGTTCAATAAGGTTCCACGCTTCAACTTGAAGTGCATGGATTGGCATCATAATCAATCGAATGGATCTCGGAAAACGTTTGGTTATTCTGGTGAGAATCTAATTTCTAAACCGCCCAGATGGAAAAATACAGATCAAGATGAAGGTGGATTTAAAAGCCAAGTTTGGGATCTTGGAATCTATTCTAACACTCGTCACCCCGGGAGCTTGAGAATCTATTTGAAGTTGCTCAGAAGCTTTACATGCCTAGTTTGGGACCCCGGAGGCTATTGGCATTCCAAGCATTGGTGGAGATTTCTGGATGAATTTAAGTATAAGCCACCATAACAGGAAGCTCATCCAATGTCCAACTTAAGGACTTTAACTAAAAGTGCTAGGTGGGAGACAACCCACCATGGTATGATCGTTCCTTTTTCATTTTTTATTTAGTTTTACTTGTTTTCAAGTTTTCTTTTATTTTATTATATTGAACCTGGAGTTTTGCATAGCCTTCATATTAAGCATTGCATTTTGCATACTGTTTCAAAAAAAAAAAAGGGTGCGCGACGCGACCGCATCATTTATGCGATCGCGTCAAGTTGAGAAAACTCTCCCCATGTGTTCGCGTCATTCACGTGGCCGCGTGATCTGGAGATCGGCGTAAACATCCAACGTCCAGAAAGTTAGGCTGGAATCGTGCGGCCATTGTGCGTTTTGCACAAAACGACCACGCGATCGCGTCCTTGATGCGATCGCGTCACTTGCATAACATCAATCCCACGCGACAGCGTGAGCGATGCGATCGCGTCGCATGGATTACACAACATCCCAAAAGGAGGAGAGTTGCGCTGAAACGACACTGGAATTGTGCGTTTAGCACAATTTCCGGCGACGCGATCGCATGCCCCAGGCGATCGCGTCATTCGCTCCCTGATCCATTCCATGCGATTGCGTGCCCCATGCGATCGCGTCAACCACCATTTCAGCCCAACCACGCGACCGCGTGCCCCACGCGATCGCGTGGATTCAAACTCCATAACCCCCCAGTCACGCGAACCCTACCATTTGTGCCCCCCCAAACCCTTCTCCTTCCTCCCTTCCTCTCCAACCACCCAACCACCACCCAGTCACCATCACCGACCGCCGCCATCCCGCCGACCACCCAGACCCCGTCGCCACACCACCCCCCTTCCTCCTTCCCCTTCTTTCTTCTTCTTCCTTTTCCTTCCTCCCTCCACCGCCACTGCCCCCCTCCGCGATCACCACCCCACCGCACCGCCGTCACCGCCGCGCCCCTATCCGCTACCTACGCCCCCTCTTCTATTCCTTCCCTTCCCCCTACCCCCATTACCCTTCCCGAGGCCCCTGCCTCTGAACAGTACCCACCGCCGCCGCGCCACCACCAACCGCCGCGCCAGACGCCACTGCCACCATCCCCCAGCCACCTCTCTGCCCCACTCTCCTTAATTCACCTACCAGGTTCCGACCAACACCACCCTTCTATCCATTCGTAGTTAATTCATATTTTTCTATTTATGTTCATATTTAGGCTAGTTAGATATGCATGTTGTAGTGGATTTTAGGTTGTTAGTGATGACAAGTCATCCTAGCCTAGTTTTACTAGTCTTTTTCTTTGATTTTCAATAGGTTTTATGCACTTTCTTGGGCCACAAGTAAGTCAATTGGGTGGAATTTCATGTTTCCTTATATTCAATCAACCATGGATGAATTGATGCATTTTCATGAGTTTTATGCCATAATTGCTTAGATGACAAGAAGAAGAATAACTCTCATGATTATAGCATAGCATTGATGCAATTGTTGATTGATGATAGGAGGAATAAAGCTTGGAAGAAGGTTGAAGAAAAGGGGATAGCAAGGGGCAAGAAGAGGCACTCACGTTTGAGCTCAAGTTTGCCTTAAACTTGGACTCAAACGTGAGGAAGAGTGCAACCACACCCTGGAAGCAAGCCAACATTTGCGCCGACGTTTGCCTCAAACTTGAGGTCAAACGTTGGCGCCACAAGAACAAGGATGAATACCCCTGGAGCTATGCAACGTTTGTGTCAATGTTTACCTCCAACTTGAGGTCAAACGTTGGCCACATCTCAGCAAGAAAAATCACCCCTGGAGCTTAGCAACGTTTGCGCCAACGTTTGCCTCAAACTTGAGGTCAAACGTTGGCACCATAAGAGAATGAATGAACACCCCTGTTTGATGATTCAATGAGCCACGTTTGTGCCAACGTTTGCCTCAAACGTTAGGCCAAATGTTGGCTAGAAGAGCTGCTTGGGAAGGGCCACGTTTGAGCTCACATTTGACCTCAAACGTTGGCTCAAATGTGGATGACAGCAACTTGGCCGAGCTGCATAATGTCACACATGAAGACGTTTGAGTCAACGTTTGACTCAAATGTTGACTCAAACGTGAATGGTTCAAGGCCCGGTTCACAAGTGGATTTCTTCCCAACACCAAGAGCAATCAACAGAGGCTATTATCAACCCAATTCCATCAAGACCAAGGGCCCAATTCAAGGCTTGAAGATCATTAGAAGAGAGTGTATAAATATATTAGAATTTAAATTTTTCGGGAGCTTCCCTTTTTAGAATTTTTAATACTTACAGTAGAGAACTCATCTTTACATTTTGAGTTGTTGCTTTTAGAATTTGAGAGTTCCTGGGAAGGAGAATTGAATTCTCTTCCCCTTGGTTGTTTTTGCTTTCTTTTCTACACACTTTGTTTAAATCTTGGGGGTTGGAGAATTGAAGGAATTCTGTTTCAATCTCACCCTGAGATCTCTCTGTTTGATTTACTGCACTTTTTGAGAAATCAATATTTGAATTCCTTTCTTCTACTGCTTGATATTTACTTTTCTTGCAATTGAATTCTAAGTTTGGATCTAGGAAGGCATTGAGATCTAGACTTGGTTATCTAGTCTCTTGGGTCCTGAGATCTGGAGTTATCATTTTATTTTCTCTGTTGAATGCTTTTCACGTTTATTTACATTTCTATTTTAGATCCGGTTCAATTCAAGTCACCTTCTACTCTTCTATGTGTTGAGATTTATTGTTCTTTTGTTTAATTCTTGCAATCCCACATCCCTGACCCCTTTACAATTCAAGCCATTTACAATTCTTGCACTCTAAGATTCTGTAATTTACATTTCTTGCGTTCTAAGTTTCTGCCATTTAATTTCTTGTTCTTTAAGATTCAGCACTTTTATTTGCTTTTCTCTTTAATTTACTGCAATTCACCCTTCCCTTTTACATTCCTTGCAAATTTAGCTTCTGCAATTACAAACCACTCAAACCAATACTTGATTTGCTTGACTAAATCAACCACTAAACTAAAATTGCTCAATCCTTCAATCCCTGTGGGATCGACCTCACTCATGTGAGTTATTATTACTTGATGCGACCCGGTACACTTGCCGGTGAGTTGTGTGTTTGGAATTCATTTTCCAAATTTTACACATCAAGTTTTTGGCGCCGTTACCGGGGATTGAAATAGATTGACAATGATTAAGTGAAGTGGAGATCTAGATCAAGCACTTTTTCTATTCTGTTTCTTTAAGTTTTGACTAACACGCTAACTGTTTGAATTTTTGCTCAAGCTAACTAAAACTTCATTCTAGCAATAGATTGAAGTGTCACTGGTTGTGTGTTTCTTGTGTTTTGTTTGTATGTCAGATACAAGAAGAGCTATACCCACCTTTCATGAACAAGACGAACGAACTCTCAGGAGATTAAGAAGAGCTGAAAGAGGGAAAGGCATTGTTGGAGAAGAAGAATCTGAGGAGGAATATCACGAGATGGAAGGAGATCCATCTAATCCCAATCATCCAGAAGGAGGGGCTAACAATAACCCACAACAGAGGAGAGTACTGGCCTCCTATACATTTGCAAATGCTAGACATTGTGGAAGCAGCATTCTTACCCCTAATGTCAATGCAAATAACTTTGAACTGAAGTCACAACTCATCACATTGGTCCAAAACAACTGCTCTTTTGGAGGAGGGCCATTGGAGGACCCGAACCAACATCTGTCCACTTTCTTGAGGATTTGTGACACAGTTAAAAGCAATGGAGTACACCCTAACATATACAAGCTGCTGTTATTCCTATTCTCTCTCAGGGACAAGGCCACTCAATGGCTAGAAACATTCCCGAAGGAAAGCATCAACACTTGGGATGATTTGGTGAGCAAGTTTCTTGCCAAGTTTTACCCCTCAAAGGATCATTAGGTTGAAGACTGAGGTGCAGACATTCACACAAATTGATGCTGAAAATCTATATGAGGCATGGGAAAGATATAAGGCTCTGCTGAGAAAATGTCCACCAGAGATGTTCACTGAGTGGGACAAGCTGCAGAACTTCTATGAAGGGCTCACTCTAAAGGCTCAAGAGGCACTTGATCACTCAGCCGGAGGATCATTGCAACTGATGAAAACTGCAGAAGAGGCTCAAAATCTCATTGACATGGTGGCTAACAACCAGTATTTCTTTGCTCATCAAAGGCAACGCCAACCGTCACAAAGGAGAGGAGTAATGGAGCTGGAAGGAGTGGATTCAACCTTAGCTCAAAACAAAATGATGCAGCAGCAAATTCAACAACAATTTGAGCAAATGGCCAAGAGGATTGATAATCTCCAAGTTGCAGCAGTCAACACAAGCCAACCATCAACCACATGGGGGCAAAATGAAGAAACTCAAGAGGAGCAACAGCAAGAGCAAGTCCAGTACATGCACAACCAAAATTCTGGGCCAAATGAAGTCTATGGTGATACTTACAACCCCTCTTGGAAGAATCACCCAAACCTTAGGTGGGGAGACAATCACAAACAGAATCAACAACCATGGCAGAGGAACTCAAATCAAAACACTTCAAGAAACAACCAAAACCACAACCAGCAGCAAACTAACCAAAACCCTTACAGAAAACCCCAAAACAACTACCCCAACTCCAACCATTATCCACCCAATAACCAACCAATTTCACATGACTCTCAGAGGATCACTAATCTGGAAATGTTAATGGAAAAGATGATGAAGCACCAAGAAATGACAACAAGAAACCAGGAAGCCTCCATGAAGAATATGGAAAGGTAAATTGGTCAGCTCTCCAAACAGATCACCATTTAAAGGTCATCAAGCTTACTACCAAGTGACACCATTCCTAATCCAAAAGAGGAGTGCAAAATAATACAACTAAGGAGTGGAAAGATCTTGGTGAAAAATGAAGAAGCAACCAAGAAACCAAAGGAAAGTGACAAGAAAGAAGCTGAAGAAGAGAAAACCAATGACGAGAATGTAACAGCAAGCAAAAATGCTGCAGAAGAACTCAAAAAGAAGAACAACCAACCATACAATTCAAAGGAAGAAGTTCAAGGACAGCAGCAAGTGGAGAAGAGCATTACACCTCCACTGCCATATCCCCAAAGGTTCAACAAGGAGACTAAGGACCAACACTTCCCAAAAATTCTTGAAGTCTTCAAGAAGTTGGAGATCAATATTCCCTTAGCTGAAGCACTTGAGCAAATGCCCCTGTATGCTAAGTTCTTGAAGGAGCTCATCAATAAGAAGATGAGTTGGCAAGAGAAGGAAACTATACTTCTCACTGAAGAATGTAGCGCTGTGATTCAAGGAGTTATCCCACCAAAGCTCAAAGATCCACGGAGTTTTGTAGTTTCATGTACCATAGGCAAAATGACCCTAGACAAAGCTCTCTGTGACCTTGGTGCTAGCATCAATCTGATGCCGTTATCAATGATGAGAAAGCTTGCCATAGAGGAACTCAAACCTACCAGTATGTCTTTGGTGATGGCTGACAGATCAATCAAGACACCCAATGGCATTGTGGAAAACCTGTTAGTGAAGGTTGGGGAGTTTATCTTCCCAGCAGACTTCGTAATTCTGGATACAGAGAAAGAAGGAAACAACTCAATCATCTTGGGAAGGCCATTTTTGGCCACAGCTAGAGCCGTTATTGATGTAGAGAAGGGAGAGATGATTTTTAGAGTACATAATGAGGAAATGGTCATCAATGTCTTCAAATCAATGAAACACCCTCTTGAACAAGAAAATTATGTGAAGGTGGACATGATAGAAAGTCTGGTGGAGGAAATGCTAGAAGCCACTTGTCATGAGCAATAGGAAGAAGAAGTGGTAGAAATCTCTAGTGAAGACAAGGAGAAAGAGAAGCCAAAACAGGAATTGAAACCTCTTCCCCCTCACCTCAAATATGTGTTCCTGGGAGAAGAAGAGACCCTACCAGTGATCATTAACTCCTCCTTAAATATGGAAGAAGAAACAAAGCTGATTGAAGTGTTGAAAGCTCACCAAGCAGCCTTGGGTTGGACAATTAACGATATCAAAGGTATTAGCCTAGCCATTTGTATGCATAAAATTTTGCTAGAAGAAGAATCAAAGCTTGTGGTTCAACCCCAAAGAAGGCTCAACCCAGCCATGAAGGAGGTAGTTCAAAAAGAAGTCATAAAGTTGTGGAATGCTGGAATAATTTTCCCAATCTCTGACAGCTCATGGGTGAGCCCGGTTCAAGTTGTACCAAAAAAGGGAGGAATGACGGTCATTACCAATGAGAACAATGAGTTGATCCCTACTAGGACAGTGACTGGGTGGAGGATGTGCATAGACTATAGAAGATTGAATGATGCCACAAGGAAAGACCATTTCCCTCTCCCATTCATTGATCAGATGCTGGAAAGATTAGCCGGCCATGCCTACTATTGTTTCTTAGATGGGTATTCTGGTTACAATCAAATCGTGGTGGACCCTAAAGATCAAGAGAAAACTGCCTTCACATGTCCA
Source organism: Arachis ipaensis (assembly GCF_059453495.1). NCBI lineage: Eukaryota > Viridiplantae > Streptophyta > Magnoliopsida > Fabales > Fabaceae > Arachis > Arachis ipaensis. Next base: position 62,763,460 of record NC_142441.1, read on the forward strand.
TTTGAAGTTTTTGCATACAGGAGGATGCCCTTTGGGCTGTGCAATGCCCCAACCACATTTCAGAGGTGTATGCTTTCCATCTTCTCTGATATGGTTGAAAAATTTTTAGAAGTCTTCATGGATGATTTTTCTGTCTTTGGCAATTCATTTAACACCTGTTTGCATCATTTAACTCTTGTTTTGAAAAGATTCCAAGAAACTAACTTGGTCTTAAACTGGAAAAAATGCCATTTCATGGTTCCTGAAGGGATAGTTCTTGGGCATAAAGTGTCATGCAGAGGTATAGAAGTTGATAAAGCTAAAATAGAAATTATTGAAAAACTTCCTATACCCGTTAATGTGAAAGTAGTAAGGAGTTTTCTTGGGCATGCTGGTTTCTACAGAAGGTTCATCAAAGATTTCTCAAAAATAGCAAAGCCATTGAGCAATTTGCTAGTGATTGACAACCCTTTCATCTTTGATGGGAACTGTAATCAAGCCTTTGAAACCTTAAAGAGAAAACTCATCACAGCACCAATCATCACACCCCCTGATTGGAACTTCCCTTTTGAACTTATGTGTGATGCAAGTGACCTTGCCATTGGTGCTGTGCTGGGACAAAAGAAAGATAGATTGCACCATGTCATATATTATGCCAGCAAAGTGTTAAATGAAACACAGAAAAATTATACCACCACAGAGAAAGAACTTTTGGCAATTATTTATGCATTTGATAAATTTAGGAAATACTTGATTGGCTCAAAAGTTATAGCATACACTGACCATGCTGCTCTCAAGTATTTAATGTCTAAACAGGATTCAAAGCCAAGGCTTATTAGGTGGGTACTGCTACTTCAAGAGTTTGATATTGAAGTAAGAGATAGAAAGGGAAGTGAAAATCAGGTAGCAGATCATTTATGAAGAGTACCACAAGAAGCCTATCAAGATAAACCACAACAAATAAATGAGAACTTCCCTGATGAGCACCTGTTCCAAGTTCAACAAACACCTTGGTTTTGCTGACATAGCAAATTACAAAGTGGGAAGAAAGATACCTCAAGAATGTTCTAAGCAACAAGAGAAGAAGCTGCTCAATGAATCAAGGAAGTTCTTGTGGGATGAACCCTTTTTATTCAAGAGGTGCTCTGATGGAATGATTAGGAAGTGTGTCCATGAAAACGAAATAAGGGACATATTGTGGCATTGTCATGGTTCAGCATACGGTGGACACTTTGGACCAGAGAGAACAGCTGCAAAGGTATTACAAAGTGATTTCTATTGGCCAACTATCTTCAAGGATGCCAGAGAGTTTGTTCACCAATGCAATGAATGCCAAAGAGCTGGAGGATTGACAAAAAGGAATGAGATGCCTCAGAATTTCATCTTGGAAGTTGAGCTATTTGACCTATGGGGCATTGATTTCATTGGACCTTTTCCCCCTTCTTATTCTTTCAGATACATCTTGGTGGCAGTAGAGTATGTCTCAAAATGTGTGAAAGCCATAGCCACAACCACTTGTAATGCACAAATTGTCCTTCAATTCTTTAAGAAGCATATCTTCATTAGATATGGAGTGCCCAAGGGTCTTGTCAGCGATGGTGGTGGTCACTTCTGCAACAAACAAATGGAGAAACTCTTCCACAAGTATGGAGTAATCCATAAAGTAGCCACACCATACGATCCTCAGACTAATGGCCAGGCTGAATTAGCAAATCGAGAGTTGAAGAGAATTTTAGAAAAAATAGTGGGAAGCACAAGGAAAGATTGGGCCAGGAAGTTAGAAGATGCACTCTGGGCATACAGGACAGCTTTCAGAACTCCCATTGGAAAGTCCCCATTTTAGCTATTATATGGAAAATCTTGTCACCTCCCTGTGGAGCTTGAGCATAAAGCTTTTTGGGCCACTAAACTCCTCAACCTTGATTCTCAAGCAGCAGGAGAAAAGAGACTGCTACAACTAAATGAGTTGGATGAGTTTAGACTAGAAGTTTATGAGAATGCTAAGATATACAAGGAGAGAGCTAAGAGGTGGCATGACAAGAAGATCTCAAAGAAAGAGTTCAAGCCAGGACAGCAAGTGCTACTGTATAACTCAAGGCTCAAGATCTTCCCTGGCAAGCTCAACTCCAAATGGACAGGTCCGTATCTAGTAACAAAAGTTTTTCCTTATGGAAGCCTTGAGCTGCTAGATGAAGCTACACAGAGCCACATCACAGCAAATGGGCATAGAGCAAAGCTTTATTTAGGAGGACAATGGGACAAGGAAAAGGAAGTTCAGTATCTGAACTGAAAAAACACAGAGGATGTCAAGCTAGTGACAATAAAGAAGCGCTTGTTGGGAGGCAACCCAACCTGAGGTAGTTTCCTTTTCATATCAATTTCAATAAAAAAGGGATTGAATAATTAGTATGTATTGCAAGGAACTAAGTTTGGTGTTGCACACCAAAATAATTTAAGGGAGAATGAAGGATTCTAAGTTTGGTGTTCCACCAAAATCTCATTTAAAAGCACATTCTCACTTCTGGCATAATGCTAGCTCCAAGCAATCAGATAAATTATTCAACCATTTAACTGCTTTCTAGTTTTAACTCCATAACCTTTAGCAAGGACACAAGATTTTAAATATAGTTAACTTGATGCATCAGAGACAGTGGCAAGGGACTAAGTTTGGTGTTCACACACCAAAGTAAGTTTAAAAGCCTACAATAAAGTCTTGCACACTAACCAATTACCTAAGGGCTTGAGAAACAAGCAACTTTCATTAACTCTGTAGGAATTCAATCACTCTCTTGGGAGGGCTACACACCATTGGCTGAGAGTAGGAAGAAAGAGCTACTGAGAGGTTGTATTGTCACTTAAATCCATCAGCATTGAATTATTCTAAATTGGTAGTTTGAATAGGCCCATCTTAACAGTAACTATTAGTTTAGTAATATTGCATCTTGCCTGTTTAACCTTGCAATAAGTAAGCTAGTCTAAGTATGTGCTTGTGTGTTTACTTTCACTTAACCAAATATATGCTTTGTCCCCTGCATCTTCAATTCAATAAAAGAAATGTTTGGAACATAAAGTAAGATAGTTCCTTGTTAGCTGGAAGTACAATAATAGTAAGTGGTGGTATGTATGTGTGATTGTGTGGTAGCTCACTTATAGTAAATAACAGGAATAGATTGTCTTCTTTCTAAGTGTAAACTAGCTCACTGTCTATGAATCTCAAAAATAAAAAGTCCTTGGTTGAAAAGAAAAAAATAAGTAGAATGAGAAAAGCCAAAAGTGGCAGCAAAGAAAACAAAAGAGGAAAATAGAATAAAGCTAAACACCAATAGCTTGAACCTTAGAATATATGCCTGTGGTGTATTTGTACTAGGATCTGCTTGGATTATTAAGTTCTTTGGAGTGCATTAACACTTGGTAACTTGGGTTAACTAACCCGGGATTATCAACTGAAAATCCACTATCAAAAGCAACTTAGCTACAAGACATTTAGTGACCCAAAGAGGTGCTGGGCATCAATGTTCTAAGAGAAATGTAAGCCAAGTGTTTATAGTGAATAATATGTTGAGCACAAATAAAGTAAAAAAAAAAAGAATTGCTACACACATGACACTGAGCTGGATGTTACAGAAAAGGAAAATAAAGAGAAACAAACATCAAGGACAAATAAATAATGAGAGGTCATAGCAGTGTGTTAAGTGATGCTTGGAGGAGACTTTCTATGCCTAAATGTCAATAAGAAGTGAGTAGTTACATATCAGCATAAAACCCCATGAGCTACCAATAATACTACGCTAGCATGAACATTTACTTCCTTTTTCATTCTTTCTTCTTAATAATTCTTTTCTTGCTTGGGGACAAGCAAGCTTTAAGTTTGGTGTTGTGATGACAAGTCATCCTAGCCTAGTTTTACTAGTCTTTTTCTTTGATTTTCAATAGGTTTTATGCACTTTCTTAGGCCACAAGTAAGTCAATTGGGTGGAATTTCATGTTTCCTTAGATTCAATCAACCATGGATGAATTGATGCATTTTCATGAGTTTTATGCCATAATTGCTTAGATGACAAGAAGAAAAATAACTCTCATGATTATAGCATAGCTTTGATGCAATTGTTGATTGATGATAGGTGGAATAAAGCTTGGAAGAAGGTTGAAGAAAAGGGGATAGCAAGGGGCAAGAAGAGGCACTCACGTTTGAGCTCAAGTTTGCCTTAAACATGGACTCAAACGTGAGGAAGAGTGCAACCACACCCTGGAAGCAAGCCAACGTTTGCACCAACGTTTGCCTCAAACTTGAGGTCAAATGTTGGCGCCACAAGAACAAGGATGAATACCCCTGGAGCTATGCAACGTTTGCGCCAACGTTTGCCTCCAACTTGAGGTCAAACGTTGGCCACATCTCAGCAAGAAAAATCACCCCTGGAGCTTGGCAACGTTTGCCTCAAACTTGAGGTCAAACTTTGGCGCCATAAGAGAATGAATGAACACCCCTGTTTGATGATTCAATGAGCCACGTTTGCCTCAAACGTTAGGCCAAACGTTGGCTAGAAGAGCTGCTTAGGAAGGGCCACGTTTGAGCTCACGTTTGACCTCAAACGCTGGCTCAAACGTGGATGACAGCAACTTGGCCGAGCTGCATAATGTCACCCACGAAGACGTTTGAGTCAACGTTTGCCTCAAACGTTGACTCAAACGTGAATGGTTCATGGCCCGGTTCACAAGTGGATTTCTTCCCAACACCAAGAGCAATCAACAGAGGCTATTATCAACCCAATTCTATCAAGACCAAAGGCCCAATTCAAGGCTTGAAGATCATTAGAAGAGAGTGTATAAATAGATTAGAATTTAAGTTTTTCGGGAGTTTCCCTTTTTAGAATTTTTAATACTTACAGTAGAGAACTCATCTTTACATTTTGAGTTGATGCTTTTAGAATTTGAGAGTTCCTGGGAAGTAGAATTGAATTATCTTCCCCTGGGTTGTTTTTGCTTTCTTTTCTACACACTTTGTTTAAATCTTAGGGGTTGGAGAATTGAAGGAATTCTGTTTCAATCTCACCCTGAGATCTCTCTGTTTGATTTACTGCACTTTTTGAGAAATTAATATTTGAATTCCTTTCTTCTACTACTTGATATTTACTTTTCTTGCAATTGAATTCTAAATTTGGATCTAGAAAGGCATTGAGATCTAGACTTGGTTATCTAGTCTCTTGGGTCCTGAGATCTGGAGTTATCATTTTATTTTCTCTGTTGAATGCTTTTCAAGTTTATTTACATTTCTATTTTAGATCCGGTTAAATTCAAGTCACCTTCTACTCTTCTATGTGTTGAGATTTATTGTTCTTTTGTTTAATTCTTGCAATCCCACATCCCTGACCCCGTTACAATTCAAGCCATTTACAATTCTTGCACTCTAAGATTCTGCAATTTACATTTCTTGCGTTCTAAGTTTCTGCCATTTAATTTCTTGTTCTTTAATATTCAGCACTTTTATTTGCTTTTCTCTTTAATTTACTGCAGTTCACCCTTTCCTTTTACATTCCTTGCAAATTTAGCTTCTGTCAATTACAAACCACTCAAACCAATACTTGATTCGCTTGACTAAATCAACCACTAAACTAAAATTGCTCAATCCTTCAATCCCTGTGGGATCGACCTCACTCATGTGAGTTATTATTACTTGATGCGACCCGGTACACTTGCCGGTGAATTGTGTGTTTGGAATTCGTTTTCCAAATTTTACACATCAGTTAGGTAGCCTAGGATGTGGTTAGTGGATTTAGGCCTATTTAATTGCGCTGTTCGTGTTTCTTGTTTTATAATTTTCGCAATTCTGCTGTTGCTATGTGTTAGTAATGTTCATATGCTGTTCTTCAAGTTCATGCTGCTATTGCAAATGTTCTTTCTTGTTCATACTCTTTAATTGCAATATGTTTTAATTCATATGAACTATTCTTATTGCTATTTATTTTTCGGGAACATCCAATTTTAGCCGGAATGCTGCCCAAATTTCTGTACATTGTTTTGATTTTCATTCCTATTTTGGTTTTGGCAAACTTGAACTCTGCTTTAATCAGCTTTTACCAAATCAATTGCTGAATGACAGGGCAAGCTTTCTTATTCTTTTTAATTTCTTGGTTTATAAATTGCATCTTGGATGATTCAATTCCACTCTTTGCTATTTTCATTTGAGTCATCCTTAACTTCCTTGTTTGGATTTGAGTTATCTGTTGCTTTAATTTGTGAATTCTCATTATTTAGAAATTGATCCTCATGTCACTTACTCTAATCCATTTTTATTCCCTAATTTTAACTTCCTAAACTCTTTTTTTTTTTTAAATTCTAACCAAACCTAACCCTTCAAAACATCTCTTCTGGTTTTTCACTTTCTTTTTAACATTCTAACCAAGGCATGATGATACTTTTTCTAATCAACTTGAATAGAAGTACATTTTGGATTGTTACATTTTTTCTCAGTATTCTAACTCTTATAAAATCCTTAAATGCAAATTTACTTAACTCAATTTCCTAATCTTATTCCTCCTTTGCAACTTTGTGTTTCTTTTGCTTATTTGCCTATTTGTTTTCCTGTTTTTTATTATATCCTGATTTTCTATTTTTCAGGATGTCTGTCAGCCAAAGAAAAGGAAAAGCAAAGGCAACTACTGGCAAACGTAAAAGAGGAGAATCCTCCATGTACATCCTGGATATCATGCACGATGACTCCTGGCGGGAGAAAAACTTTACCCCGCAGGAGAAGGCCGACCAGCTACTCCCTGCTACTGATCCAGTAAAGTTTGAAAACCGATACTGTGCGCTGAAGTATTCGGTGTTTGCAACCTCCAGGAACCTGTACCTGGAGAGGACTTTGAAAATCCCAGAAGAACTCCAGCAATACACCTCTGATCAAATCAAACAAAGAGGCTGGTTCTTCCTGGAAAGAAACCTGACTGAGGTCAATGCATCTTGGGTAAGGGAATTTTACTGCAATTACTTCAAGACTTCCCTAGATGCAGTAAACCTAAGAGGAAAGCAGATTCTGGTCACTGAAGAGGCCATAGAGGATATTCTGAAGCTTCTGCCTAAATCTGATCAGCTGGATGGTTATAAAAAAGCTGAGGAGGATATGCGCTTCATGAAGTTTGATTGGGATACAGTCAAGGCCAGGATAGCACTTGACCCGACCATTCCATGGATCATGGGTTAGAACACCACCATGCCTAAGGGAATCAAGCGGATTTACTTAAATGATGAGGCTCAGCTATGGCACCAGATCCTGAGCAATTTTGTCATGCCGAGTACCCATGAGACAGAGATCCTTGCCGCTATGATCACCCTCATATGGTGTGTGATGAAGGGTAAGGACCTGTACCTGCCACGCTTTATCCGGTACTATATGGCCAGGGTCTACGTCCGAGGCACTCTACCCTTTCCTTATCTGATTACACAGCTGGGCCGTCGAGCTGACGTGCCTTGGGAGGATGCTGATGAGAAGCCACCTGCTACAGAATGCAAGAAGATTATCCCTCACAGCAGGAACTTTCTGGCTTTGGGCTACAGACCTTCATTCCTCATTGCTACTGCTGAGACAGCCACACCATCTGCCGGCCCCTCTTCCTCCACAGCTACCCCAACCACCCCTGCTACCACCACTGCACCTCCACCTGCCTCAGAGCAAGTTTATCACCTAGTGCACTGCCTGTTTCGGTGGCTTGACCAGATGGAGCGTCGCAACAAGTGACGCTATGAGCACCTGAAGCTGTTGATCCGTTCTGGCACTGACATCCCCTCCGAGCCTGACACACCATCCGAGGTATCTGACAAGGAGGTGGATGATCACGAGGCAGATACCCATCCACAGAGCGAGGCTGTGCAGGCAGGCATAGAGCAGACTGCATCACATCAGGAGGCTCCGCCTCAGATTCAGGCCGTAGACCCAGAGATCCCTATCCAGTCAGCACCTCCTCTACAGCAGGTAGATCCTCAGACCACCACCACAGAGACTCCAGCTACCCACCCTTCCAGTGATGACACCCCTTCACACCCTGCTTGAGTGAGCATCAGGGACGATGCTTCATTTTAAGTGTGGGGAGGTCGCCATCTCTGGCGTATTTTTTTTTGGTGAACCACTACAGACTCTTTCATTTTATTTTGCTATTTTTCTGTTTTTTTTTTTCTTTATTTTTATTTTTATTTTCTCAGTACTTATACATTGCTATTTTCATGTATTTCTACTCTATTTCTGCATTTTGCATTTTTAGTTCATATTTTAGCCATTTAGTTTAGTTGCAATTCTAACTTATTAGTTATATAAATTGTGGATTAATTAGTATATTTTACTCTTTTTAGCATAAGATAGTGGTGCACGAAATTGGAAATCACAGTTCTTCACAAATTCGCACAACTAACTAGCAAGTGCACTGGGTCGTCCAAGTAATACCTTACGTGAGTAAGGGTCGATCCCACGGAGATTGTTGGCTTGAAGTAATCTATGGTTATCTTGTAACTCTTAGTCAGGAAAACAATAAAATAATTCACTTATCAAATTTGATTGCAAGGAATAAAAGGGCAGAACACAAATTATACTTGTATGCAATGATGGAGAATATGTTGGAGTTTTGGAGATGCTTTGTCTTCTGAAATTCTGCTTTCCTCTGTTTCTGATTCACGCACGCATGCCCTCCTATGGCAAGCTATGTGTTGGTGGATCACCGTTGTCAATGGCTACCATCCATCCTTCTAGTGAAAAGGGTCAGGTGCGCTGTCACCGTACGGCTAATCATCTGCAGGTTCTCAATCGTACCGGAATAGGATTTACTATCCTTTTGCGTCTGTCACTATGCCCAACACTCGCGAGTTTGAAGCTCGTCACAGTCATTCAATCCCTGAATCCTACTCGGAATACCACAGACAAGGTTTAGACTTTCCGGATTCTCTTGAATGATGCCATCAATCCAGCTTATACAACGAAGATTCCGATTAAGAGATCTAAGAGATATTCAATCATTCTACAGTGGAACGTAAGTGGTTGTCAGGCACGCGTTCGTGGAGGAATGACGATGATTGTCACGTTCATCACATTCATATTGAAGTTCGAATGGATATCTTAGATAGGAACACGCATGTTTGAATGGAAAACAGAAATACTTGCATTAGTTCATCGAGACACAGCAGAGCTCCTCACCCCCAACAATGGAGTTTAGAGACTCATGCCGTCAAAAGGTACAAAGTTTAGATATAAAATGTCATGAGATACAAGACAAGTCTCTAAAAGTTGTTTAAATACTAGACTAGTAAACTAGGTTTACAGAAAATGAGTAAACTAAGATGGATAGTGCAGAAATCCACTTTTGGGGCCCACTTGGTGTGTGCTGGGGCTGAGACTTAAGCTAATCACGTGCATAGGGCTGTTTTGGGCGTTCAACGCCAGCTTTGGATCCTTTTCTAGCGTTGTACTCCAACTTGTAACTTGTTTCTGGCGCTGGACGCCAGACTGCAACATGGAACTGGCATTGAACGCCAGTTTACGTCGTCTATCCTTGAGCAAAGTATGGACTATTATATATTGCTGGAAAGCCCTAGATGTCCACTATCCAACGCAATTAGAAGCGTGCCATTTGGAATCCTGTAGCTCCAGAAAATCCATTCCGAGTGCAAGGAGGTCAGAATCCAACAGCATCAGCAGTCCTTTTTCAGCCTGAATCAGATTTCTGCTCAGCTCCCTCAATTTCAGCCAGAAAATACCTAAAATTACAGAAAAACACACAAACTCATAGTAAAGTCCAGAAATATGAATTTTGCCTAGAAACTACTAAAAATAAACTAAAAACTAACTAAAACACACTAAAAACTATATGAAATTAACCCCAAAAAGCGTATAAAATATCCGCTCATCACAACACCAAACTTAAACTGTTGCTTGTCCTCAAGCAACTAGATAAATAAAATAGAATACAAATAATTTAAGAAGCAATAATATCTCAGAGTTTTTGAGTGAAGCTCAGATTCTAATTAGATGAGCGGGACTAGTAGCTTTTTGCTTCTGAACAGTTTTGGCATCTCACTTTATCCATTGAAGCTCAGAGCAGAATTCAGATAGTGATATTGATTCTCCTAGTTCAGTATGTTGATTCTTGAACACAGCTACTTTATGAGTCTTGGCCGTGGCCCTAAGCACTTTGTTTTCCAGTATTACCACCGTACATAAATGCCACAGACACATAATTGGGTGAACCTTTTCAGATTGTGACTCAGCTTTGCTAAAGTCCCCAATTAGAGGTGTCTAGGGTTCTTAAGCACACTCTTCTTTTTGCTTTGGACCTTGACTTTAACTGCTCAGTCTCAAGTTTTCACTTGACACCTTCACGCCACAAGCACATGGTTAGGGACAGCTTGGTTTAGCCGCTTAGGCCAGGATTTTATTCCTTTAGGCCCTCCTATCCACTGATGCTCAAAGCCTTGGGGTCCTTTTTATTACCCTTGCGTTTTGGTTTTAAGGGCTATTGGCTTTTTGCTCTTGCCTTTTGGTTTTAAGAGCTTTGGCTTTTTCTGCTTGCTTTTTCTTTTTCTTTCTCTATTTTTTTTCTGCAAGCTTTTGTATTCATTGCTTTTTCTTGCTTCAAGAATAATTTTTATGATTTTTCAGATTATCAATAACATGTCTCATGTTCATCATTCTTTCAAGAGCCAACATATTTAACAGTCTTAAACATCAAATTCAAAAGACATATGCACTGTTCAAGCATTCATTCAGAAGACAGAAAGCATTGCCACCACATGTAAATAATTAGAATTTATCTTATTAAAAACTCGAAAAATATTGCCTCTTATTCTAAAGAAATTCTTCTATTTTATTCATGTTTAATGATGATGATAAAATTAAATTATAGCTTAATTGGAGATAAAATAAAAAATATAGATACTAATTATTACTATATGACTCCTAAGGTAAAACTAAAATAAAAACAGTTATCACAGAGTTTAGGCTAAGATTGGAATTTAACAACCTTTGTTCTGGGAAGTGGATGTTCCTCTAATCTGCGGGGTGCTTGGTCCTTCAAGAGATAATTTCTGGCGCTTCAATTCCCTTAAATCACGCCCTTGCTCCTCCTGTTCTTTAAGCAAATAGCAAAGAATGCTACTTTGTTCCTTCTGTTCTTTCTTTATTTGTTCCATAGCTTCTTGCATCTTGGTAATAGATGTTTCAAGATACTCCCAGTATTCAAATTGAGGGATTTCTGGGAGAAATTCCTGTGTTCTCTTCTTGATGGGGTCATCCTGTGCTTGTTGTTTTTCCATTGATGCTTTGGTGATTGGTCGCTCAACTGAGATATACTCAGTTATTCCCATCCTTACTCCAGCGTCCTTGTAGAGCATAGAAATCAAGCTTGGATAAGCCAACCTGGCATCTTTGGAATTTTTGTTTGCAATTTTGTAAAATTCAGTTGAAATCAGTTGATGAACTTCCACTTCTTTTCCCATCATGACGGAATGGATCATCACCGCTCTTCTAATAGTGACTTCAGAACGGTTGCTAGTGGGCAGCAGAGAATGCCCAATGAAGTCCAGCCATCCTCTGGCGACTGGTTTGAGATCTTCTCTTTTGAGTTGATTTGGGACACCCTTCGTGCTGGTGGTCCACCTGGCTCCAGGGATACATATATTCTCTAGAATCTTATCCAGGCCCTTGTCTGTTCTCATCATTCTCCTATTGAAGGAGTATGGATCATCTTTCAGCTGAGGTAGCTTTAAGATCTCCCTGATCTTGTCAGGGTGGGTATGAACAATCTTTCCTCTGACCAAGGTCCGATAGTCATAGAGAGCAGATCCAGATAGTCTTTGCTTGTCTATTTGCCACATATTAGCATAGAACTCCTGGACCATATTTCTTCCCACTTTTGTTTCAGGATTAGCTAGGATCTCCCAGTTCCTAATTTGAATTTGCTCCTGGATCTCCGGATATTCGTCTTCTTTCAGATCGAATCTAACTTCCGGGATCACTGATCTTAGACCTATTATTTTGTAATAATGGTCTGAATGTTCTTTAGTTAAGAACTTCCCTTGATTCCAAAGTGGTTTTGGAACACTCTCTTTCTTGCCTCTTGGAGTGGGTTGTTTTCCTTTAGGAGCCATGATCTTAGTGGGTATGGTTTAGTGATCACGGATAAACACACCAAACTTAGAGGTTTGCTTGTCCTCAAGAAAAAGAAAAGAAAGGAGAGGGATAGAAGGAGAGCTAGTGTAGGATAGTGGATGAGAGGAAGGAGGCCGAATGGGTTTTTAAAAGGGAGGGGGGGTTTTCGAAAATAGGGAGAAAGATAAGATAGAAGATATGATTTTAAAAAAAAATAAGTATGATAAGAAAAGATATAATTTAAAATTGAAAAGATATAAAAGATATTTGAAAAAGATAAAATTGGATTTTTGAAAAAGATAATATGGAGATTTGAAAAAGATATTGATTAGTTGAAAAGATTTTTGAATGAAAAGAGATAGATGTGTTTTGAAAATTTTGAAAAAGAGTTGAATTCGATTGAAAAAAAGGATTTGTGCTTATGGATCAAGATACATTTAATATTTTTAAATAAGGGTTTTTAGAAATTAGGGATTTTAGAAATCAGGGTTTGTAACATGTTTATGCAAGAAATCATGAATTGAAACATGAAAATTAAAATTAAAATGAAAAATTTGAAGTAAAAAACGAATTTACCTCCTCCCCACCATCCTGGCGTTTGAACGCCCAAACGCTGCATGTTTTGGGCGTTCAACGCCCAACTGCTGCTTCTCCTGGGCGTTCAATGCCCAGCTGTTGCTTCTTTCTGGCGTTGAACGCTAGGAACTCCTTTGTCACTGGGTGTTTTTCTGAACGCCCAGGATGCTATAAATCTGGCGTTAAACGCCCAGAAGGAGCTTCTTTCTAGCGTTCAACTCCCAGAAGATGCTTCTTTCTGGCTTTTAACGCCCAGATGGCTATCCTTACTGGCGTTCAACGCCCAGTGGATGCTTCTTTTGGGCGTTGAACGCCCAAAACAGAATATTACTGCCGTTTTCTTGCCAGTGAGCTCTTTTTCTCTGTTTTGTGTGCAGAATCCTTCTGTAACCCTGTGAACTTATACAATTGACTCTTTACCTTAGTATCAGTGAACTTTATATAAACAAATAAAATCAAGAATGGGGCAAAATGCTTAGAGGAAGTGATGCCCCATGGCTGGGTTGCCTCCCAGCAAGCGCTTGTTTATTGTCTTTAGCTGGACCTTGCTGAGCTTTTAATTTAGCTTCAGTCATGAGCACTCTTGCTCAATATTGCCTTCAAGATAGTGCTTGATTCTCTATCCATTAACAATGAACTTCTTATCAGAATCAATATCTTGAAATTTCACATAACCATATGGTGATACACTTGTAATCACATATGGTCCCCTCCACCGGGATTTCAGTTTCCCGGGAATAGCCTGAGTCTAGAGTTAAACAACAGAACCTTCTGTCCTGGTTCAAAGATTCTAGATGACAACTTTCTGTCATGCCACTATTTTTATTTCTCTTTATAAAGTTTGGCATTTTCGAAAGCAGTGAATCTGAATTCCTCTAGCTCATTTAGCTGAAGCAATCTTTTTTCTGCAGCTAATTTGGCATCAAAGTTTAGGAATCTGGTTGCCCAGTAGGCTTTATGTTCCAGGTCCACGGGCAGGTGGCATGCCTTACCATACACAAGTTGGTATGGAGAGGTCCCTATAGGAGTCTTGAATGCTGTTCTGTAAGCCCACAGAGCATCATCCAAGCTTCGTGCCCAATCCTTTCTACGGGTACTTACAGTCCATTCCAGGATTCTTTTTAGTTTTCTGTTAGAGACTTCAACTTGTCCATTTGTCTGTGGATGATATGGAGTCGCCACCTTGTGGCGAATCCCATACCGGACCATGGCAGAGTAAAGCTGTTTGTTGCAGAAGTGAGTTCCCCCATCACTGATTAGTACCCTGGGAACACCAAACCTGCTGAATATATGTTTCTGGAGGAACTTCAGCACTGTTTTAGTATCATTGGTGGGTGTGGCAATGGCCTCAACCCATTTTGATACATAGTCAACTGCCACCAGAATATAAGTGTTTGAGTATGATGGTGGGAAACGCCCCATGAAATCAATACCCCATACATCAAACAACTCAATCTCCAAGATTCCTTGTTGAGGCATGGCGTAACTGTGAGGCAAATTACCAGCTCTCTGACAACTGTCACAGTTACGTACAAACTCTCGGGAATCTCTGTAGAGTGTAGGCCAGTAGAAGCCACATTGGAGGACCTTGGTAGCTGTTTGCTCACCTTCGAAATGACCTCCATATTGTGACCCATGGCAATGCCATAAGATCCTTTGTGCTTCTTCTTTAGGCACACACCTACGGATTATGCCATCTGCACATCTCTTAAAGAGATAGGGTTCATCCCACAAGTAGTACTTTGCATCAGTAATTAATTTTTTCTTTTGTTGCCTGCTGTACTCCGTGGGAATGAACCTTGCAGCTTTGTAGTTTGCAATGTCTGTAAACCATGGTGTTTCCTGAATGGCAAACAAATGCTCATCAGGAAAGGTCTCAGAGATTTCAAGAGAGGGGAATGACGTCCCTTCTATTGGCTCTATCCGGGACAGATGATCAGCCACTTTGTTCTCTGTCCCTTTTCTGTCTCTTATTTCTATATCAAACTCTTGCAGAAGCAACACCCATTTGATGAGCCTGGGTTTTGAATCCTGCTTTGTGAGTAGATATTTAAGAGCAGCATGGTCAGTATACACAATCACTTTTGATCCTACTAAGTATGATTTGAACTTGTCAATGGCATAAACCACTGCAAGCAATTCTTTTTCTGTGGTTGTGTAATTTTTCTGGGCGTCATTTAAAACGCGGCTAGCATAATAAATGACATGCAGAAGCTTGTCATGCCTCTATCCCAATACTGCACCAATGGTGTGATCACTAGCATCACACATTAGCTCAAATGGTAATGTCCAGTATGGTGCAGAAATAACTGGTGCTGTGACCAGCTTGGCTTTCAGCGTTTCAAACGCCTGCAGACACTCTGTGTAAAACACAAATGGCGTGTCAGCAGCTAGCAGATTGCTCAGAGGTTTTGCGATTTTTGAAAAATCCTTTATAAACCTCCTATAGAATCCTGCATGCCCCAGAAAGCTTCTGATTGCCTTAACATTAGCAGGTGGTGGTAATTTTTTAATTACCTCTATTTTTGCTTGATCCACCTCTATTCCCTTGTTTGAAATTTTATGCCCAAGGACAATCCCTTCAGTCAACATAAAGTGACATTTTTCCTAGTTTAAAACCAGGTTGGTCTCTTGGCATCTTTTCAGAACTAGTTTCAGGTGATCGAGACAGGAGCTGAATGAGTCTCCATATACTGAGAAGTCATCCATGAAGACTTCCAGAAATTTTTCCACCATATCAGAGAAAATAGAGAGCATGCATCTCTGGAAGGTTGCAGGCGCATTACACAGCCCAAACGGCATCCTTCTATAAGCAAACACTCCAGATGGACATGTGAATGCTGTTTTCTCTTGATCCTGGGGATCTACTGCAATCTGGTTATAGCCTGAGTAGCCATCCAAAAAGCAGTAATAATCATGACCTGCCAGTCTTTCTAGCATCTGGTCTATAAATGGTAAAGGAAAATGATCCTTTCTGGTGGCTGTATTGAGCCTTCTGTAGTCAATACACATGCGCCACCCTGTAACTGTTCTTGTAGGAACCAGTTCATTCTTTTCATTATGAACCACTGTCATGCCTCCCTTTTTGGGGACAACTTGAACAGGGCTCACCCAGGGGCTATCAGAAATAGGATAAATAATCCCAGCCTCCAGTAATTTGGTGACCTCTTTCTGCATCACTTCCTTCATGGCTGGATTTAGCCGCCTCTATGGTTGAACCACTGGTTTAGCATTATCCTCCAATAAGATTTTGTGCATGCATCTAGCTGGGCTTATGCCCTTAAGGTCACCTATGGACCACCCAAGAGCTGTCTTGTGTGTCCTTAGCACTTGAATCAGTGCTTCCTCTTCCTGTGGATTTAAAGCAGAGCTTATGATCACTGAAAAAGTGTCACCTTCTCCCAGAAATGCATATTTCAGGGATGGTGGTAATGGTTTGAGCTCGGGTTTAGGAGGTTTTTCCTCTTCCAGAGGAAATTTCAGAGGCTCTTTCAATTCCACTGAATCCTCCAAATTAGGCTGAACATCTTTAAAGATGTCTTCCAACTCTGATTCGAGACTCTCAGCCATGTTGATCTCTTCTACCAAAGAGTCAATAAAATCAACTTTCATGCAGTCTTTTGATGTGTCTGGATGCTGCATGGCTTTGACAGCATTCAACTTAAACTCATCCTCATTGACTCTCAGGGTTATTTCCCCCTGTTGGACATTAATGAGAGTTCGTCCAGTTGCTAGGAAGGGTCTTCCTAGAATGAGAGTAGAACTCTTGTGCTCCTCCATTTCCAGCACTACAAAGTCAGTGGGAAAGGCGAATGGCCCAACTCTGACAATCATGTCTTCAATTACGCCTGATGGGTATTTAATGGAGCCATCAGCAAGTTAGAGACATATCCGGGTTGGTTTAACTTCTTCAGTTAAACCAAGCTTTCTGATAGTGGATGCAGGTATTAGGTTGATGCTTGCCCCAAGATCACATAAAGCTGTATTGGTGCAATTACCTTCTAATGTGCATGGTATCAGAAAACTCCCAGGGTCTTTAAGCTTTTCAGGAAAGCTTTTCAGAATGACTGCACTGCATTCTTCAGTGAAGAGAACTCTTTCAGTTTCTCTCCAATCCTTCTTATGACTCAAGATCCCTTTCATGAACTTGGCATAAGAAGGTATTTGCTCAAGTGCCTCTGCAAATGGAATCTTTATTTCAAGAGTCCTGAGATAATCTGCAAAGCGAGCAAATTACTTATCCTGCTCCTCTTGGCGGAGTTTTTGAGGATAAGGTATCTTGGCTTTATATTCCTCAACCTTAGTTGCTGTAGGTTTATTTCCTACAAAAGTGGTTGAAGAAGCCTTTTTAGATGGGTTGTCATTAGCACTTGTGTGTGTCTGATCCCTCACTGGCAATTGAGTGCCAGAGTTAGAAGCTGGAGTGACGTTAGACGCCAGCTCCTCATCTGTTCCTGGCATCTGAACACCAGAACTGTGTTTCTTTTGGACGTTCAACGCCAAATCCTTGCTTGTTTCTGGTGTTGAACGCCAGTCCTGAGCATGGTCTGGGCGTTCAGCGCCAGCCTTCCACCCAATTTCTGGCGTTTTAGCGCCAGAATTATTTTTTCCTGGGCTCTTACTGTCCTTAGGTGGATTTTGGGTGGTTTTCTCATTTCTTGGCTTCTTGCTGCCTTGAGGTGGGGTATTTAATGTCTTCCCACTTCTTAATTGAACTGCTTGGCATTCTTCTGTTATTTGTTTTGACAGTTGCTGCTTTGTTTGCTTCAATTGTTCTTCCATATTTATATTAGCCATTCTTGTCTCTTGTAGTCTATCCTTGAATTCGGCTAACTGCTTTGTTAGAAAGTCCAATTGCTGATTGAATTCAGAAGCTTGTTTTACAGGATTGAGTTCAGCAGTTACTGTTTTAACCTCTTCTTTCATGGAAGGGTCACTGCTTAGGTACAGATGCTGATTTCTGGCAACTATATCAATGAGCTCTTGAGCTTCTTCAATTGTCTTTCTCATGTGGATAGATCCACCAGCTGAGTAATCTAGAGACATCTGAGCTCTTTCTGCAAGCCCAGAGTAGAAGATGTCTAACTGAACCCACTCTGAAAACATTTCAGAGGCGCATTTTCGTAGCATCTCTCTGTATCTCTCCCAAGAATCATAAAGAGATTCATTATCTCCTTGTTTAAAGCCTTGGATGTCCAGCCTTAGCTGTGTCATTCGTTTTGGAGGAAAGTATTGATTCAGGAATTTTTCTGTCAGCTGTTTTCATGTCCTTATACTGGCCTTAGGTTGGTTATTTAACCACCTCTTAGCTTGGTCTTTTACAGCAAATGGAAATAGTAATAATCTGTAGACATCCTAATCTTCTTCCTTATCATGTACTGTGTCAGCAATCTGTAAAAACTGTGCCAGAAACTATGTAGCTTCTTCCTGTGGAAGACCGGAATACTGGCAACTTTGCTGCACCATGATAATGAGCTGAGGATTCAACTCAAAGCTACTGACTCCAATGGAGGGTATGCAGATACTGCTCCCATATGAAGCAGTAGAGGGGTTAGCATATGACCCCAAAGTCCTCCTGGACTGTTCATTTCTACTTAAGTCCATGATGGAGAAAGGGAGATGATGTAAAATAGAAGAAAAATATTTTTATTTATTTAATTATTTATTTATTTCGAAAACAAAATAAATTAAAATAAATAAATATGGGTGAAGATTTTCAAAAAAAAATGAGGAGAAAGACACTGTTAGGAAATTTTGAAAAGGATATGATAATTTTTGAAAAAGGTTTTAAATTTTGAAATAAAAATCTGAATTTTAAAGGTAAATTTTGAAAATTTGCTTTAAAATAGAGAGAGAATATATTTTTGAATTTAAAGAGGAGAGAGAAAAACAATAAGATAGCACAAGATTTAAAATTTTTTTAGATCTAATGCTCCTTGTTTTCAAAAATTTTGGAGGGAAAACACCAAGGAACACCAAACTTAAAAATTTTAAGATCAAGACACAAGGAAAACTCAAGAACACTTTGAAGACTCACAAGAGCACAAGAACATGAAGAAAGAACACCAAACATAAAATTTTTAGAAAACCAAACTAAAATTTTCGAAAAACAAAGAAAAATCAACAAGAAAACACCAAACTTAAAGTTTGGCACAAGATTTATTCAAAGAAAAATTATTTTTGAAAAAGATTTTAAAAATAGGATAGCCAATTACTAAGAACATAAGCACCACGCTCAAGCTAATTGAGCTATAAATTTAAAGTGTTTTAACAAGGTATAAATAATAAAAGATTTTAAACCAAAAAGAAAAATTTTTCCTAATCTAAGCAACAAAATAAACCGTCAGTTGTCCAAACTCAAACAATCCCCGGCAACGGCGCCAAAAACTTGGTGCACAAAGTTGGAAATCACAGTTCTTCACAAATTCGCACAACTAACCAGCAAATGCACTGGGTCGTCCAAGTAATACCTTACGTGAGTAAGGGTCGATCCCACGGAGATTGCTGGCTTGAAGCAATCTATGGTTATCTTGTAACTCTTAGTCAGGAAAACAATAAAATAATTCACTTATCAAATTTAATTGCAAGGAATAAAAGGGCAGAACACAAATTATATTTGTATGCAATGATGGAGAATATGTTGGAGTTTTGGAGATGCTTTGTCTTCTGAAATTCTGCTTTCCTCTGTTTCTGGTTCACGCACGCATGTCCTCCTATGGCAAGCTATGTGTTGGTGGATCACCGTTGTCAATGGCTACCATCCATCATTCCAGTGAAAAGGGTCCAGGTGCGCTGTCACCGCACGGTTAATCATCTGCAGGTTCTCAATCGTACCGGAATAGGATTTACTATCCTTTTGCGTCTGTCACTACGCCCAGCACTCGCGAGTTTGAAGCTCATCACAGTCATTCAATCCCTGAATCCTACTCGGAATACCACAGACAAGGTTTAGACTTTCCGGATTCTCTTGAATGCTGCCATCAATCCAGCTTATACCACGAAGATTCCGATTAAGAGATCTAAGAGATATTCATTCATTCTACAGTCGAACGTAAGTGGTTGTCAGGCACGCGTTCGTGGAGGAATGATGATGATTGTCACGTTCATCACATTCATATTGAAGTAAAAATGGATATCTTAGATAGGAACACGCATGTTTGAATGGAAAACATAAATACTTTCATTAGTTCATCGAGACACAGCAGAACTCCTCACCCCCAACAATGGAGTTTAGACACTCATGCCATCAAAAGGTACAAAGTTTAGATCTAAAATGTCATGAGATACAAGACAAGTCTCTAAAAGTTGTTTAAATACTAGACTAGTAAACTAGGTTTATAGAAAATGAGTAAACTAAGATGGATAGTGCAGAAATCCACTTCTGGGGCCCACTTGGTGTGTGTGCTGGGGCTGAGACTTAAGCTAATCACGTGCATAGGGCTGTTTTGGGCGTTCAACGCCAGCTTTGGATCCTTTTCTGGCATTGAACTCCAACATGTAACTTGTTTCTGGCGCTGGACGCCAGACTGCAACATGGAACTGGCATTGAACGCCAGTTTACATCGTCTATCCTTGAGCAAAGTATAGACTATTATATATTAACGGAAAGCCCTAGATGTCTACTTTCCAACGCAATTGGAAGTGCGCCATTTGGAGTCCTGTAGCTCCAGAAAATCCATTCCGAGTGCAGGGAGGTCAGAATCCAACAACATCAGCAGTCCTTTTTCAGCCTGAATTAGATTTCTGCTCAGCTCCCTCAATTTCAGCCAAAAAATACCTGAAATTACAGAAAAATACACAAACTCATAGTAAAGTCCAGAAATATGAATTTTGCCTAGAAACTACTGAAAATAAACTAAAAACTAACTAAAACACACTAAAAACTATATGAAATTAACCCCAAAAAGCGTATAAAATATCCGCTCATCAGATAGCTTAGTTTAAATTGAAAATATAAAAAGGAAGTAAACTAGAAACTTGGACATAATAGAAACAGTCCACACACCTTGTATATATAGAATTATATGTTAGTTAGTTAACAACATTTCATCAAGGAGAAACATTAGAACTTTAAAGCCACCTTAAGTTTTACATTGAGAATAATGGGAACTTTTAATTTTACTTGCATGACATACATAATTGATAAATGATTTTTGAGCTAGAGAATACACAGCCTGTGAGTTTTGAGCTTAATTGTATGGTTACATTCAAACCAAAATTTTTATTCCTGTGTGTTCCACCTTCTTATTTATTCTGATGTTCTTTACTTTGTTTTAATCTATATGTCCAATTATAGAATAGAAATACATACCAAGAGAGTGATTGAGGCCATTGTTTGATTTTAGCTCACTTATCCCAAATTAGCCTACCTTTTGCATCACCCTTGTCAGCCCCTTGAACCTTTAAACCCCCTCTTATTCTATAAACTACAATATTAGCCTTAAGCAGAAAAACAAAATAAAAATCCCAAGTTGAATCCTTGGTTAGCTTAAGATAGAAAGTGTGTAATTGTTTAAGTGTGGGAAACCTATTGGAAACATGGATGATAAAAACAAAAGGTAGAAAAGTTGAAAAGAATAAAATTATTCAAATAAAAAAATTTTTGGGAAGCATGCTCATGTAAAATCAAATAATTGAAATACCATGTGCAATAAAAAAATGTTATTTTTCAGTATTTGAATAAAGGGGATACAAAAGAATTCCCCAAATGCAAAATAAATGCACATGGGACAAAAGTTAAAGTATGAGCATGTAACATCAAAAGTGGGAAAAAGTGGGAAAATAGGTAAAGAAGTTTTGCTTTACAAAGTATGTATGTTAGGTGAGATCTTAGACTAATCAAAGATTCACTTAATTAGCTCACTTAGCCTTATACATATACCTTTACTTTTTCCTTGACCCCATTACAACCTTAATTAAAGACCTCATGACTTTTGTATGCCTATATTCTATAATTGTTGATTGGTTAGATGAAGAACAAAGTTATAGAAAGGAAGGATAAAAAGAAGAATAGAGTGATTAACCCAATAAACACTGAGTGACTAGAGAGTAAACACAAAATCCAGTAAGGGTTCAATAGCTCATTAATTTATATCTCTGCTTGAATTATTAATTGTCTTGCAAGTTTATAAAATATTTTTCTCTCCCATCTCAACTGTAAAAGTCCTTTATCATTATCTAAGGTTTGGCTATATATATATATATATATATATGACTCCTTGAGAATGTGAATTAATTCAACTACATGTAAGCTTTATATACAAATGAATAACAATTAAGAATTGCATGATGCATGTAGGTAGTTGCATTTAGAGTAGATTGCATTGCATGAGATTCCACCACTTTAACCTTAACTTACTCTTTAACCTGGAGGTTGATAAACCCATATTTTATGATATATTTTGTGCTTAATCTGAGTGATTTATTCAATCCTTCACCCACTTATTCATATTAATTGCATGGTTTTACTTTCCCTTCCTTATTATGTGATGTATGTGAAAAACATGTTTCCTATGCTTAAAAATAATTATTTTGATTACCCTTTATTTCCATTCGATGTCGTGATTCGTGTGTTGAGTAGTTTCAGATCTTCTAAGGCAGGAATGACTTAAAGGATGGAAAGGAAACATACAAAAATGGAAGGAAAGCACAAAACGGAGTTTTTGAAGAAACTGGCATCCACGCGATCGCATGGGCGACGCGGCCGCATGCCAGCGCGAAGAGACATTAACGCGGTCGCATGACTGACGCGACCACGTGCTTTGAGCGAAACGCATATGACGCGGACGCATGACTGACACGACCGCGTGACAAGGAAAAACTCCCAATGACGCAACCGCGTAACCCACGCAGACGCGTGACAGAGGCCACGCACCAGAAATTGCAGAAAACGCTCAATGTGAATTCTGAAGCCCTTTTTAGCCCAAATCCAAGTCCAGAAGGCATAGACCAGAGGTTATAAAGTGGGGGAATGCATCCATTCAGGGAGACTCTCCAATTAGTTAGTTTTTCATGATTTAGATTTAGTTTTGAGAGAGGTTCTCTCCTCTCTCTCTTTAGGATTAGGATTTAGATTTAAGATTTTATTCGCTTTCCGGATTATCTCTTTACCAGGTTCAATACTCCTTTTTATTATGTTCTTAATAAAATTATGAATTCTTTTATGTTACAGATTGCTCTTTGAATTAATGTTAATTGAGGTATTTCAGTTTAATGTTGCTTTCTTTTATTTATGTTACTTTTATCCCCAATCTGAAGATATTTTTATTCCAGTAGATTTACTTTTCCCCTTTCGGTCTTGGTTAAGAAATCAGTAACTCAGGAGTTATCAAACTCAAACATGATTGATAATCGTTATCTTTGCTAATTGAATTGAACTTCAATAATCCCAATCTTTCCTTAGGGATTAACTAGGATTTGAGGATCTAACTAATTAGTCACTTGACCTTCCCTTGCTCTAGCAAAGGTTAACTAAGTGGAATTAAGATTCAATTTTCATCATTATTGATAAGGATAACTAGGATAGGACTTCTAATTTCTCATACCTTGCCAAAAGTGTGTTTTACAGTTATTTATTTAAATTACAGTCTTTTACTCACTTTAATTGCAATTTAAATTACTTGTTCCTCACCTTCGAAACCTCAATTTACAATCTTCATAACCAATAATAAGAACATACTTCCCTGCAGTTCCTTGAGAAGACGACCCGAGGTTTGAATACTTCGGTTATCAATTTATTTAGGGGTTTGTTACTTGTGACAACCAAAACGTTTGTACGAAGGGATTTCTGTTGGTTTAGAAACTATATCTACAATGCGACTATTTTTATAAATTCTTTACTAGCAAAAATCCTAACATCAAAGGCCTTTATATAGTCTCTCCTAAATTACAAAATGAAATGAAATTAAAAGCAAATTACAATTAAATGAAAATTCTTACTCTAGATGCTTCTTGTAGCCTTGATTGGTTGACACTTGTGGGCTTACTTGCTTGAGGTTGGGTGGTCTTTGAAAGAGAAGTAAATAAAGTTGAGGTCCAGGTGGTAATCATTAGTGTTACCGTTAGCCATACTAACGCTACAAGTGTGGCGTTAGTGCTGAAGTTAGTGTGGCTAATGTCACACTTTCTACCAGTTGGTGTTTTTGTGGCTTAAAAGATGCCTATTGTTTGTGCTCCAATTTCATACCCACTATAGACCATTATATATCATTGGAAAAATCTGAATGTCAGCTTTCCAATGCCACTGGAATCACCTCATTTGGAGCTTTGTGGCTCAAGTTATTTTTGTTTGAAGAAGGCATGGTCAGGCTGCCGGGTGAGATTTTACCCACGTTAGTGTCCACGTTAGTGGCACTAACATGGCCACTAACGTAGGCCTTCTTTGCTTCACTAAAGTTATTGGCATTAACGTTTCCACTAACTTCACAGCTGCCTCCTTTCTCCATGTTAATGGTTCACGTTAGTGGCATTAACGTGGCCATTAACGTGGGTCTTCCTTTGCTTTGCTAAAGTTAGTCGCGTTAACGTTGCCACTAACTTTCCATGCTCTCCTTCTTCAAAGTTAATGCCATTAACGTTCCCACTAACGTTGGGGCTTCTCCTCTCTTCCACGTTAGTATCCACGTTAATGTAACTAACGTAGCAACTAACGTGGGTTATGACGGCTTTCGAAGGCGTTATTGGTGATAACTTTACCACTAACGTTGCAAGCTTGCTCCCATTCCACATTAGTGAGACTAACGTGGCTGCTAACGTTGCTCTTCTTTGCTTCCTTTGTCCTAGAATCAAACAAACAAGGTGCATCAAAGCTTTGTTTCAAGTCATGAGATCATGCATCATCCATTTTATCATTCAATTCATGCATAATTCTCATGAAATCATGTAAAGTTTACAATGTTTTCTTGAATCATGATGTAAGTGTATATTCAACCAAATACTTGCTTATTTCCTGAGAAAATGCATGAAACCAACCTAAAGCATACAAAAAATGGCTAGTAAAACTAGCCAAGATGCACTGGCATCAATACTTTATTAAAAGTCCTTTAGTTTAAAAGTGAGCCAAATTATATTAACAAAATAATTTTTTGGACCTCAATTATAGAAGGAATTTGAGAAGAGTTTCAATTGAAATACTTTTTGGTACAGTGCTATTCTAATTTTGATTTGGTAATTTGTTATCTCAAAATGCTGTTCTCATTTTGTGTTCTTGTTAATATTGCTTTTGATTTTTGATAACAAGTATTTTAAGAATATTGACTAAAATTACTATTTTTATTCTTTGTTACTATTGTAGTTTGTCTCTTTAAAATAAAAAAAGGGTTGTCATCTGTGGATTGTCTCTTTGCTGCTGCTACTTCACTGCATCGGCCGTTTGTGGGTTGTCATCTGTGGTAAGTGTTCTTCTCTGATTTTCTGTTGCTTAGTTAGGGCTTTGGCTGTTGGGTATTTTTGTTGGATTTAAGAAGAAAAAGAAAAGTGGTGATGTTTGTGCATTGTTCAAAAACTGTTTTGAGGCTTTATTTGGCTAATAAGATAGAAAGGGAAATTTGTATTTGGCCGTTTGTGTATTGTTCAAATTTGTATTGTTCAAAAACTGTTTGTGCATTGTTCATCAATTTGAGTTATAGTTAGCAAAACTCATCATTGTACTAATTGTTTTAGATTTTTTCTTGGTGATAGAGTGTGGTAGAAGAAACATATGATGATGCTGTCTATTTGAAGATGAACACGTTTTGTTAGTGCATTGTGTTCTGGATTTCTGTGTTGCTAAACTTGATAATTCTATTGTTTGATTTTTTAGTTATATATCACTTTTGAAAACAAGATTTCTAAAAACTGGTTTTAAAAATGAATTTTTTGTTAAAAAATCTGGTTATGAATTACTTATATTTTTATTCTTTGTTGCTGTTTTAGTTTGTCTCTTTAAAACCAGAAAAAGAGAATCAAATAGCGGGTCTCTCTATAGCTGTGACTACCTTAGATATTGAGCTACACTACAGGTAAATCATTTAATATATTATCTTTTTAAATTTGTTTGAACATTTAATTGTTAAGAATATTTACTGATTAATTGATTGCTTAAGCTTCTTTGCATAGTTTGTTAGATAAAAATTGTTAGTCTCATGATTGGTTGAGATGTTCTCTTTTGAATATATGTGGTTGACTTCTAGAAATTCTTTAGATGCAATAAGCTCTTGATTGAAAAAATCACTTATAGTTAGTCTAAAACATATCTTCGTGTCTTTTATTTTAGTTGACAAAGTAATGGACAAAAAGCCTTAGTGATAGGGAAAGGGAGCAGAAGTTAAGAAAAAATGGTGTCCTAGCAAATGATAAGTAGAATTTTGTAGAAAAGCCAAAAGTTGCAAAGGAAAAAGGGCAGAATTTGAAGAAAAGTAAAGTACAGATGGAAGCAAGTATGACTCACTCACAAGGATCAACATGTAGACAAGAAAAAGAACTTCCTTCTAAATCTACTGCTATGGCTCACAAGAATACTACAGAAGTAGATTTCAGATTAAGTTAAGATTTAAAGAGAAAAGAGACCACAATTGAAGATGATATTGAAGATTGTGGCAGCTTGCAAGAAAGGCCAACTAAGAAGGGAAAAATACATCAATTCGCTTTAATGCCGATTGATACATTTTTTAAACTTAACAATGAACCTGATGGTGAAGAGCAATTGGATGAGAATGAAGGAGATATTATAGAGGAGCAGGACAAGAATTATATTAATACAACTGAGGCTGAGAACATAGACAATACTTTGAAAGGTAAATTTTTGCAGGTTCTCAAATTTTTTTCCTGTTTACATTTTCTTAGTTTAATTAGTTTGTTCAATTTTTGTTAAATTAGTCAATTTAGTTATGCTGCTTAGTGTGTAACACCTTAACTTCTAGCACGTCATGATCGTACTAAGAATAAGGCGTTACAACTCTATTTTCCTTTTATTAGCTATTTAATATTGAGCCTCTACATGTTAATTGATCGATAGATTTTAAGAAAAATGAAATTCCTTTTAGTTTGGTATCTACTTCAACTCAACTATGTCAGATAAACATATACTCACATAATTAATATTAATACATAATAATTATTCATACAAGACTTAAATATAAACCTATCCCTCTGTAAAAATACAACACTTTACTGATGACATGTCACCATGTCATGTTTTTCTAAGCTTTTTCATACAAGAAATTGATGAATTGTGCTTAAATATAGAATGCTTTTGTACTTAATTGGTATATTTCTTTTATCTTTTAATTTTATAAATCTTGTAGGAAATAAGAAGAAAAAGAAGCAAAGAAGCACAAAATAAGCTAAAAAGGAGAAAAAAAGAGCTTTGGGGTACACTTTGAAGTTGGAGCACAGAAAGATTGACAATCAGCACCAAATCAAGGAAGATTGACAATTAGCACACAAAGCTCGGTTCATGCGAACAGCCTAGCTTTATCATGATGCAATTTCAACTTGGAAGCAAGAATTTTCACTAAGTTAAGCTTGGGCGCTCACAGCATGACCATGCCTCCTTCAAAGGATTATAACTTGAGCTACAGATGTCCGATTGATGTGCTTCTAGTTGCGTTGAAAAGCTGATATTCAGAGCTTTCCAATGATATATGACAATCCATATTTGGTATGAAATTGAGGTACGAGTGAAAGGCATCATTAAGGACCAAAAACAAGCAAAAATAAACCAAAGTACAACCACCAAGATTCGAAGCGGAGACACAAGGAAACCAAGGAAGTAGCGCTCACTTGGAGAGCTTAGAGCTCTTGGTAAGAGCTTTGTCGTGCTCTCTCCTCATGAAAATGCAAAGGAAAATGTTTGCTAATGCACCCCACAAGTTTCGAACCAAGGAGCTCCCACTCAAGGCATGCGCTAGCCTTGTTTTCCTTCACAAAAATTAGGCACCCAAATGCCTCACCAAGGACTCGAAGCTGGACCTCATTCCTCAAGCAAGGAGCGCTCAGCTCTTGCCAAGAGCTTAGAGCTCTCACAAAGAGCGCTACCACAAGTGCCAAGGAAACAAGCACCAACGTTCAGCTCTTGCCAAGAATCGAGCTTGATCCTGGGAGTGTAACCCATAGCCCAAAAATTTAATCAAAATTCCTATTTAATTCAATTCTTCACCAATTGAACCAAGGCCAACTGGACCCATCTCTCTTCAAATCCAAAGCAAGCAAAGCCCACATCATCACTCAAAGGCACAAGAACAAGTTAGAATAGGAATTTCATTTAGTTGTAATTTGTTTTCAATTTCATTTTCATTTTCATTTTGTAAAGCCTATATAAGGCATCATTTTCATCATTGTTGGGAAGGCTAGCTCCAAGAGGGAGCTTTGTACTTTCTAGTTTTTAGTAGAACTTCTGATTTCTGTTTGGAATTTTGGATTGAGATTGAAGAAATTATGTTTCAATTCTTGATCTAAAATTCATCTTGTTCTTCTTCTGCATAATTCTAAAACTCAAGGAATTGAATCCAACTTTCACTTGCTGCTTTACTTACATTTCTTCTGCAATTTATTTTCTATTTGATCAAGAGAGAATTGAGATCCAGATCTACTTCTTGAGCTCATTGCTTTTCTTGGATCTTCAATTTCTCTTTTAGATTTTATAATTGAGCTAAGTTTCTTCCTGTTTTGTTCTTCAAGCAATTTTACCGTGCTGTTTAGATATTTTGCAGATTCACTTATGCATTTCTCTAGTTTACTGCACTTCATTTTTTCAGTTCCTTTAAATTCCCAGCACCCAATTCAATTTACTTTCAAGCAATTTAATTCTTCTGCACTTGTTTGGCATTTTACATTTTTGTTCATGATCTGATTTACTTTTTCTGCAAGTTTAATTCTCCTGCAATTGCTCTAAGCTTTGATCTATTGCTTTCTTTATTTTCCAGCACCCACTCCCCTTTACAATCACTGCAATTTACATTTCTTGTCATTTAAGTTTCTGCAATTTACATTTCTTGCTCTTTAAGTTTATGTCCAATTTACTTTCTGCACTTTAAATTTTCCTGTCATTTACTTTCTCCTGCATCAATTATCACTCACCAATGTTAGCTTGACTAAACTAATCACCAACTAAAGTTGCTTGATCCATCAATCCTTGTGGGATTGACCTCACTCTAAGTGAGTTTTACTACTTGATGTGACCCGGTACACTTGCCGGTGAGTTTAGGCGTTGGAATTCGTTTCCAACCCATCAAGTTTTTGGCACCGTTGCCAGGGATTGATTTAGATCAACAATGCTTAAGTGGGTGAGAAGTCTAGATCAAGCATTTTTTTTGTTTTTGTTCTCTGTTTTAAGTTGATAGCAAGGTTTTTGAGCCATTTCCTCACTAAGAAATTCTTTCTATGTGACATGAATTTCAATTTTTATTGATGTTGTATTTTACAAAATACAAATGGAGTTAAACTCATCTTATGGTCAAACAAAATTTTATGGGATATTACCTACCATCATCAATCTCTAATGATGGCTGAGAATATCACCAAGAAAATACAAATTCTAAGCATTCCAATCCATGGGGTTTTGCTTCAGAGACACAAGATGAGCAAGAAAATCAGATGGGATATTTCCCTCCACCACAAAATGATGCAAGTCATGATTCTAGTGGTGGCTGGGAAGGGAATTCTAATTCTCCATATGATATTCATCCAAAGATATCATCACTTGACCATACTTCAATAGAAAGCCCCTTTCAAACCTCACCACTCACACAAACTTCCATGAACCACTCAAGTCTCTCAAAGCTTGAGTCCATGCTCAAAAGATATGAGGAGGAGACAATGAAAGTTTGGAAAGAACAAGAGAACTCCCTCAAAAACATGAAAGTGCGGGTAGCTCAATTGTTGAGTGCAACGAAGAAGGAGGAAAAACAAGAGGAAGAGGCTACTGAGTCAAGTGAATTTTTAGTGAAGAAGGAAGAGGTGGTGGAAGTATTTGAACCTGAAACTGCACTTGAGATGACAAGAGAACATGAACACTCACAACCTCCTCAAACCTCCTTGGACTAAAAAGCCTCAACAATTGAATCTGAGATTAAAAGATATGAAAAGGAGATGAAGAAATGTTGGGAAGATCAACAAACCTCCTCCATGAAAAAGCTATTAAGTCAAATGTTGTGTGCAAGGGAGGAAGTGGAAGAGCAAGAAAGTGAGAAAGACAACCAAAGAATTTCAAACTCAAGTGAAGCAGAGAAGTACATAGAGGAAAAGATCATGGAACCACCAATTCAAAAGGCTCTGGATAAATACAAAACTTCAATAATCACACAGCAACCAAGTCTTGAATCCAAAGAAGTGAAAGCAACTAGCAAGAGCACCAATCCTGTCCCTAATCCGGCAAACAAGATCAATCAAGCCATTTGCAAAAGGAAGATTACTGAGGAAAGGCAAAGACAAGGGGCAATAGCTGAATCTTCTCCTCTCTTGAGGTCATTCCTCTTAACAAATTGGAAGAAGAGGAAGAAAGTAAAGAACAACATGCCAACAGTAGGTAACGTTTCTCTTCTTTGCTTTGTTTTCTTTCTTTTCTTTGTTTAAATTCAATAAAAGGGCATATGGTTACATTCTAAGTTTGGTGTTGCCCTGCAACAAATTATTTTCAATCCCTTTGGATGATTGCATCAATTCTACATGGAAGTGTCACACTAAGATTCTATGTTTGGTGTGCCACTTTTTTTCTATGCAAGTTATCCAGCAGCACCACTTGTCTGCATAATCACAATGCCTCTGCATATTTATCTTTCTTTTGGTTTGACACTTTGTTATTCTGTTTACTCTAGTTATTTCTTTATTTTTAATGCTTCCACTTATTTTTCTTCTTAACTGTTTTTGTTAATACATCACCAAGAGATCCTTATTCATGACAGCTTTTTGGCTTGGTAATTGTATTCAACATATAACAGTTCCTCTTGTTTAGTTTTAGTTCAAATAAATTGACATAGGATTGCATTCTAAGTTTGGTGTTGCTATGCAACAAAAATTTGGTTCCCATATCTACTAGATACTTGCATCAATTCCAAGTGAAAGTGTCACACTAAGTTTGGTGTGCCACTTATCTTTTATGCAATGTATTATGCACACCTTCTTATGCTTACAATCACAATGTTTCTGTTTCTCTGTGCCTTGATGGTTATTCCTCATTTTTGCTTGCTTAGAACACATGTATTACTAACATTTCATTGTGTAAGACATTCATGATCCATCTTAGCCCTATAGCCATTGTTCTAATTGTTGTTTGAGGATGAGCAAGCATTCTGAGTATGGCAAAGGAAAGAAGGAAAAATAGGAGGAAAAGGACAACAGTAGAGAAGATGAATTACAAGGTTGTAAAGTTCCTTTTCCTCTCATTTGTTTCTAGCACTTTAAATTGCATGATTGTCTTTATATTCTCTGTATGCATGTTTAGTATGAATAAGCATAGCTTGAATCTTGATTTGTAATATGTTGCTGTGGCATTATGACTACCAACTTGAGTTTTGTGAATTCAAAAGCAGTAAAGCATCATGATTATAAACAAACAAGGCATTAAAGAAGAGTTTAGCATGTGCATACAAGTATTGGAAAGCTAAGTATGATTAATTTTTGCTCAATTGTATTGGATTTTATTTAATTGAAGTTTTCATCTAGGACATTTTGTGAAATCTTTTGAAATCATGAAAACCTTGAAGGAAGTAAATACAAATTAAGGGCAAGAAAGAAAAAGGGAAAGAATGAGAAAGCTGAAGGCTCTGAGTACCAATGACAATATATTAAGTACTTATGGTGTTTAAGTATCAAGAAAAATGCTGAAAAACAAAACACTTAGAGTCAAGATTAGGCTCAAAGTGCAAATGCACTCCCTCAAAGCTCAAGGCTCTAAGCATCAATGATTAGAGAGTCAAGAAAAGAAACAAATGAGCTTAATGAAGTCCTCTAATTAAATGCTTGTGGTGCTTATGTATCAAGTGGTAATACTTGAAAACAAAGCAGTTAAAAGTCGTAGCTTTGTTATTAACTCATGGGGCAAAGCACCCAAAAGGAGAAGCTAATAAGAAAATCAAAAGCTTGTTTCAAGGAAGAATTATAAGAAAAAGATTTCATAAATTAAGCTAGATAGAAGCATCAATCATTTATATTTCTTTTGTAATTGTAGCATGCATAAGAAACTAGCCTACCATGAACATTAACTTGCTATTCTTCTTACCTTGGATTGGCAATCTTAATTGCATGATTCTTTTCTTGCTTGGGGACAAGCAAGGTTTAAGTTTGGTGTTGTAATGACATGTCACCGTGTCATGTTCTTCTATACTTTTTCATACAAGAAATTGATGAATTGTGCTTAAATATTGAATGAATTTGTACTTAATTGGTATATTTCTTTGATCTTTTAATTTTATAAATCTTGTAGGAAATAAGAAGAAAAAGAAGCAAAGAAGCACAAAATTAGCTAAAAAGGAGAAAAAAGGAGCTTTGGGGCACACTTTGAAGTTGGAGCACACTTTGGAGCCTTAGGCCACACTTTTAAAAGCGTGGCCGATGACCAAATCAAGGAAGATTGACAATCAGCACACAAAGCTCGGTTCATGCGAAGAGCCTAGCTTTATCGTGATGCAATTTCAACTTGGAAGCAAGAATTTTCACTAAGTTAAGCTTGGGCGCTCACAACATGACCATGCCTTCTTCAAAGGGCTATAACTTGAGCTACAGATCTCCGATTAATGTGCTTTTAGTTTCGTTGGAAAGATGACAATCAGAGCTTTCCAACGATATATGGAAATCCATATTTAGAATGAAATTGAGGCATGAGTGAAAGCCATCTTGAAGAACCAAAAATAAGCAAAAATAAACCAAAGTGTAACCACCAAGATTCGAAGGGGGAGACACAAGGAAACCAAGGAAGTAGCGCTCACTTGGAGAGCTTAGAGCTCTTGGTAAGAGCTTTGTCATGTTCTCTCCTCATGAAAATGCAAAGGAAAATGTTTGCTAATGCACCCCACAAGTTTCGAACCAAGGAGCTCCCACTCAAGGCATGCGCTAGCCTTGTTTTCCTTCACAGAAATTGGGCACCCAAATGCCTCACCAAGGACTCGAAGATGGACCTCATTCCTTAAGCAAGGAGTGCTCAGCTCTTGCCAAGAGCTTAGAGCTCTCACAAAGAGCGCTACCACAAGTGCCAAGGAAACAAGCACTAAGGCTCAGCTCTTGCCAAGAACCGAGCTTGATCCTGGGAGTGTAACCTACAGCCCAAAAATTTAACCAAAATTCCTATTTAATTCAATTCTTCACCAATTGAACGAAGGCCAACTGGACCCATCTCTCTTCAAATCCAAAGCATGCAAAGCCCACATCATCACTCAAAGGCACAAGAACAAGTTAGAATAGGAATTTCATTTAGTTGTAATTTGTTTTCAATTTCATTTTCTTTTTCATTTTGTAAAGCCTATATAAGGCATCATTTTCATCATTGTTGGGAAGGCTGGCTCCAAGAGGGAGCTTTGTACTTTCTAGTTTTTAGTAGAACTTCTGATTTCTGTTTGGAATTTTGGATTGAGATTGAAGAAATTCTGTTTCAATTCTTGATCTAAAATTCATCTTGTTCTTCTTCTGCATAATTCTAAAAATCAAGGAATTGAATCCAACTTTCACTTGCTGCTTTACTTACATTTCTTCTGCAATTTATTTTCTATTTGATCAAGAGAGAATTGAGATCCAGATCTGCTACTTGAGCTCATTGCTTTTTTTGGATCTTCAATTTCTCTTTTAGATTTTACAATTGAGCTAAGTTTCTTCCTATTTTGTTCTTCAAGCAATTTTACCTTGCTATTTAGATATTTTTCAGATTCACTTCTACATTTCTCTAGTTTACTGCACTTCATTTTTTCAGTTTCTTTAAATTCCCAGCACCCAATTCAATTTACTTTCAAGCAATTTAATTCTTCTACACTTGTTTGGCATTTTACATTTTTGTTCATGATCTGATTTACTTTTTCTGCAAGTTTAATTCTCCTGCAATTGCTCTAAGCTTTGATCTATTGCTTTCTTTAATTTCCAGCACCCACTCCCCTTTACATTCACTACAATTTACATTTCTTGTCATTTAAGTTTCTGCAATTTACATTTCTTGCTCTTTAAGTTTATGTCCAATTTACTTTCTGCACTTTAAATTTTCCTGTCATTTACTTTCTCCTGCATAAATTATCACTCACCAATGTTAGCTTGACTAAACTAATCTCCCACTAAAGTTGCTTGATCCATCAATCCCTGTGGGATCGACCTCACTCTAAGTGAGTTTTACTACTTGATGCGACCCGGTACACTTGCCGGTGAGTTTAGGTGTTGGAATTCGTTTCCAACCCATCAAGTTTTTGGCACCGTTGCCAGGGACTGATTTAGATCAACAATGATTAAATGGGTGAGAAGTCTAGATCAAGCATTTTCTTTGTTTTTGTTTTCTGTTTTAAGTTGATAGCAAGGTGTTTGAGCCATTTCCTCACTAAGAAATTCTTTCTATGTGACATGAATTTCAATTTTTATTGATGTTGTATTTTACAAAATATAAATGGAGTTAAACTCATCTTATGGTCAAACAAAATTTTATGGAATATTACCCACCATCACCAATCTCTAATGGTGGCTGAGAATATCACCAAGAAAATACAAATTCTAAGCACTCCAATCCATGGAGTTTTGCTTCAGAGAAACAAGATGAGCAAGAAAACCAGATGGGATATTTCCCTCCACCACAAAATGATGCAAGTCATGATTCTAATGGTGACTGGGAAGGGAATTCTAATGCTCCATATGATATTCATCCAAAGATATCATCACTTGACCATACTTCAATAGAAAGCCCCTTTCAAAACTCACCACTCACACAAACTTCCATGAACCACTCAAGTCTCTCAAAGCTTGAGTCCATGCTAAAAAGATATGAGGAGGAGACAATGAAAGTTTGGAAAGAACAAGAGAACTCCATCAAAAACATGGAAGTGCAGGTAGCTCAATTGTTGAGTGCAACGAAGAAGGAGGAAAAACAAGAGGAAGAGGCTACTGAGTCAAGTGAATTTTTAGTGAAGAAGGAAGAGGTGGTGGAAGTATTTGAACCTGAAACTGCACTTGAGATGACAAGAGAACATGAACACTCACAACCTCCTCAAACCACCCTGGACCAAAAAGCCTCAACAATTGAATCTGAGATTAAAAGATATGAAGAGGAGATGAAGAAATATTGGGAAGATCAACAAACCTCCTCCATGAAAAAGCTATTAAGTCAAATGTTGAGTGCAAGGGAGGAAGTGGAAGAGCAAGAAAGTGAGAAAGACAACCAAAGAATTTCAAACTCAAGTGAAGCAGAGAAGTACATAGAGGAAAAGATCATGGAACCACCAATTCAAAAGGCTCTGGATGAATACAAAACTTCAATAATCACACAGCAACCAAGTCTTGAATCCAAAGAAGTGAAGGCAACTAGCAAGAGCACCAATCCTGTCCCTAATCCAGCAAGCAAGATCAATCAAGCCATTTGCAAAAGGAAGATTACTGAGGAAAGGCCAAGACAAGGGGCAATAGCTGAATCTTCTCCTCTCTTGAGGTCATTCCTCTTAACAAATTAGAAGAAGAGGAAGAAAGTAAAGAACAACATGCCAACAGTAGGTAACGTTTCTCTTCTTTGCTTTGTTTTCTTTCTTTGCTTTGTTTAAATTCAATAAAAGGGCATATGGTTACATTCTAAGTTTGGTGTTGCCCTGCAACAAATTATTTTCAATCCCTTTGGATGATTGCATCAATTCTACATGGAAGTGTCACACTAAGATTCTATGTTTAGTGTGCCACTTATTTTTCTATCCAAGTTATCCAGTAGCACCACTTGTCTGCATAATCACAATGCCTCTGCAAATTTATCTTTCTTTTGGTTTGACACTTTGTTATTCTGTTTACTCTAGTTATTTCTTTATTTTTAATGCTTCCACTTATTTTGCTTCTTAACTATTTTTGTTAATACATCACAAAGAGATCTTTATTCATGACAGCTTTTTGGC
Source organism: Arachis ipaensis (assembly GCF_059453495.1). Classification (NCBI taxonomy): domain Eukaryota; kingdom Viridiplantae; phylum Streptophyta; class Magnoliopsida; order Fabales; family Fabaceae; genus Arachis; species Arachis ipaensis. The sequence goes on from NC_142441.1 coordinate 62,799,169, forward strand.
TTGGCAATTGTATTCAACATATAACAGTTCCTCTTGTTTAGTATTAGGTCAAATAAATTGACATAAGATTGCATTCTAAGTTTGGTGTTGCTATGCAACAAAAATTTGGTTCCCATATCTACTAGATACTTGCATCAATTCCAAGTGAAAGTGTCACACTAAGTTTGGTGTGCCACTTATCTTTTATGCAATGTATTATGCACACCTTCTTATGCTTACAATCACAATATTTCTGTTTCTCTGTGCCTTGATGGTTATTCCTCATTTTTGCTTGCTTAGAACATATGTATTACTAATATTTCATTGTGTAAGACATTCATGATCCATCTTAGCCCCATAGCCATTGTTCTAATTATTGTTTGAGGATGAGCAAGCATTCTGAGTATGGCAAGGGAAAGAAGGAAAAAATAGGAGGAAAAGGACAACAGTAGAGAAGATGAATTACAAGGTTGAAAAGTTCCTTTTCCTCTCATTTGTTTCTAGCACTTTAAATTGCATGATTGTCTTTATATTCTCTGTATGCATGTGTGGTATGAATAAGCATAGCTTGAATCTTGATTTGTAACATGTTTCTGTGGCATTATGACTACCAACTTGAGTTTTGTGAATTTAAAAGCAGTAAAGCATCATGATTATAAACAAACAAGGCATTAAAGAAGAGTTTAGCATGTGCATAAAAGTATTGGAAAGCTAAGTATGATTAATTGTTGCTCAATTGCATTGAATTTTATTTAATTGAAGTTTTCATCTAGGACATTTTGTGAAATCTTTTGAAATCATGAAAACCTTAAAAGAAGTAAATACAAATTAAGGGCAAGAAAGAAAAAGGGAAAGAATGAGAAAGCTGAAAGCTCTGAGTACCAATGACAATATGTTAAGTACTTGTGGTGTTTATGTATCAATCAAAAAGCTTGAAAACAAAACACTTAGAGTCAAGATTAGGCTCAAAGTGCAAATGCACTCTCTCAAAGCTCAAGGCTCTAAGCATCAATGATTAGAGAGTCAAGAAAAGAAACAAATGAGCTTAATGAAGTCCTCTAATTAAATGCTTGTGGTGCTTATGTATCAAGTGGTAATACTTGAAAACAAAGCAGTTAAAAGTCGTAGCTTTGTTATTAACTCATGGGGCAAAGCACCCAAAAGGAGAAGCTAATAAGAAAATCAAAAGCTTGTTTCAAGGAAGAATTATAAGAAAAAGATTTCATAAATTGAGCTAGATAGAAGCATCACTCATTTATATTTCTTTTTGTGATTGTAGCATGCATAAGAAACTAGCCTACCATGAACATTAACTTGCTATTCTTCTTCCCTTGGATTGTCAATCTTAATTGCATGATTCTTTTCTTGCTTGGGGACAAGCAAGGTTTAAGTTTGGTGTTGTGATGACATGTCACCATGTCATGTTTTTCTATGCTTTTTCATACAAGAAATTGATGAATTGTGCTTAAATATTGAATGCTTTTGTACTTAATTAGTATATTTCTTTGATCTTTTAATTTTATAAATCTTGTAGGAAATAAGGAGAAAAAGAAGCCAAGAAGCATAAAATAAGCTAAAAAGGAGAAAAAAAAAAAGCTTTGGGGCACACTTTGAATTTGGAGCACACTTTGGAGCCTTAGGCCACACTTTTAAAAGCGTGGCCCATGACCAAATCAAGGAAGATTGACAATCAACACACAAAGCTCGGTTCATGCGAAGAGCCTAGCTTTATCGTGATGCAATTTCAACTTGGAAGCAAGAATTTTCACTAAGTTAAGCTTGGGCGCTCACAGCATGACCATGCCTCCTTCAAGGGGCTATAACTTGAGCTACAAATGTCCGATTGATGTGCTTCTAGTTTCGTTGGAAAGCCGACAATTAGAGCTTTCCAACGATATATGGAAATCCATATTTAGAATGAATTTGGGGCATGAGTGAAAGGCATCTTGAAGAACCAAAAATAAGCAAAAATAAACCAAAGTGCAACCACCAAGATTCGAAGGGGGAGACACAAGGAAACCAAGGAAGAAGCGCTCAGTTGGAGAGCTTAGAGCTCTTGGTAAGAGCTTTGTCATGCTCTCTCCTCATGAAAATTCTATGGAAAATGTTTGCTAATGCACCCCACAAGTTTCGAACTAAGGAGCTCCCACTCAAGGCATGCGCTAGCCTTGTTTTCCTTCACAAAAATTGGGCACCCAAATGCCTCACCAAGGACTCGAAGATGGACCTCATTCCTCAAGCAAGGAGTGCTCAGCTCTTGCCAAGAGCTTAGAGCTCTCACAAAGAGCGCTACCACAAGTGCCAAGGAAACAAGCACTAAGGCTCAGCTCTTGCCAAGAACCGAGCTTGATCCTGGGAGTGTAACCCACAGCCTAAAAATTTAACCAAAATTCCTATTTAATTCAATTCTTCACCAATTGAACTAAGGCCAACTGGACCAATCTCTCTTCAAATCTAAAGCAAGCAAAGCTCACATCATCACTCAAAGGCACAAGAACAAGTTAGAATAGGAATTTCATTTAGTTGTAATTTGTTTTCATTTTCATTTTCATTTTCATTTTGTAAAGCCTATATAAGGCATCATTTTCATCATTGTTGGGAAGGCTGGCTCCAAGAGGGAGCTTTGTACTCTCTAGTTTTTAGTAGAACTTCTGATTTCTGTTTGGAATTTTGGATTGAGATTGAAGAAATTTTGTTTCAATTCTTGATCTAAAATTCATCTTGTTCTTCTTCTCCATAATTCTAAAAATCAAGGAATTGAATCCAACTTTCACTTGCTGCTTTACTTACATTTCTTCTGCAATTTATTTTCTATTTGATCAAGAGAGAATTGAGATCCAGATCTGCTTCTTGAGCTCATTGCTATTTTTGGATCTTCAATTTCTCTTTTAGATTTTACAATTGAGCTAAGTTTCTTCCTGTTTTGTTCTTCAAGCAATTTTACCTTGCTGTTTAGATATTTTGCAGATTCACTTCTACATTTCTCTAGTTTACTGCACTTCATTTTTTCAGTTCCTTTAAATTCCCAGCACCCAATTCAATTTACTTTCAAGCAATTTAATTCTTCTACATTTGTTTGGCATTTTACATTTTTGTTCATGATCTGATTTACTTTTTCTGCAAGTTTAATTCTCCTGCAATTGCTCTAAGCTTTGATCTATTGCTTTCTTTAATTTCCAGCACCCACTCCCATTTACATTCACTGCAATTTACATTTCTTATCATTTAAGTTTCTGCAATTTACATTTCTTGCTCTTTAAGTTTATGTCTAATTTACTTTATGCACTTTAAATTTTCTTGTCATTTACTTCTGCTGCATCAATTATCACTCACCAATGTTAGCTTGACTAAACTAATCACCCACTAAAGTTGCTTGATTCATCAATCCCTGTGGGATAGACCTCACTCTAAGTGAGTTTTACTACTTGATGCGACCTGGTACACTTGCCGGTGAGTTTAGGTGTTGGAATTCGTTTCCAACCCATCAAGTTTTTGGCACCGTTGCTAGGGATTGATTTAGATCAACAATGATTAAGTGGGTGAGGAGTCTAGATCAAGCATTTTCTTTGTTTTTGTTCTCTGTTTTAAGTTAATCGCAAGGTGTTTGAGCTATTGCCTCACTAAGAAATTCTTTCTCTGTGACATGAATTTCAATTTTCATTGATGTCGCATTTTACAAAATACAAATAGAGTTTAACTCATCTTATGGTCAAACAAAATTTTATGGGATATTACCCACCATCATCAATCTCTAATGGTGGCTGGGAATATCACCAAGAAAATACAAATTCTAAGCACTCCAATTCAATAATTAGAGATAATCAAATTAATTTTCTTTAAAATTATAAAATAAAGTTCAAAATCTAATTATTCAAATTAGCGCATATAAAATCGTCATTGTTTTTAAATCACTAAAGCTTTAAATCAATAATTAAAAGTACTCAATTAATACAAAAATTTCTGAAAATATGCTTTCAAATAAATAAAATAAAACATAAATAATTTATTATTTAATTTTTAAAATATGGGATCTTACATAGTGGATTATAGGAGGTTAAGAAGTTACATCAAATTTGTAGTGGATTTAGGTTGAACTTTTTGGTTGCTGCTGATGCCTGGAATGAACCGTTTCAAATTGTATAGTGCATGCTGTTTTATCCTTGTTAATGGCTGATTTCAGGCCTTGTTTTAATAGAGCAATGATGATGATGGCCTTATTATGCTAATTTTTATATTCTGCCTCATTCTCCCTCCCCTTGCCATTTTCTGTTTCTGCTTCTTCTGCAGGTTCTTAATTTTTTCCCTGTTTACATTTTCTTAGTTTAATTTGTTTGTTCAGTTTTTGTTAAATTAGTAAGTTTAGTTATGCATGCTTAGTGGATTATATGTGGTTAGGAAGTTATATCTGATTTGTAGTGGATTTAGGTTAAACTTTTTGGTTACTGCTGATGCTTGGAATGAACGGTTTCAAATTGTATAGTGCATTCTGTTTTATCCTTGTTAATGGCTGATTTCATGCCTTGTTTTAATTGAGTAATGATGATGATGGCCTTATTATGCTAATTTTTATATTCTGCCTCCATTCTCCCTCCCCTTGCCATTTTCTATTTCTGCTTCTTCTGCAGGTTCTCAATTTTTTCCCTGTTTACATTTTCTTAGTTCAATTAGTTTGTTCAGTTTTTGTTAAATTAGTCAGTTTAGTTATGCATGCTTAGTGGATTATATGTGGTTAGGAAGTTATATCTGATTTGAAGTGGATTTACGTTAAACTTTTTGGTTACTGCTGATGCTTGGAATGAACGGTTTCAAATTGTATAGTGCATTCTGTTTTATCCTTGTTAATGGCTGATTTCATGCCTTGTTTTAATTGAGCAATCATGATGATGGCCTTATTATGCTAATTTTTATATTCTGCCTCCATTCTCCCTCCCCTCGCCATTTTCTGTTTCTACTTCTTCTACAGGTTCTCAATTTTTTCCCTGTTTACATTTTCTTAGTTTAATTAGTTTGTTCAGTTTTTGTTAAATTGATCACTTTAGTTATGCATGCTTAGTGGATTATAGGTGGTTAGGAAGTTATATCTGATTTGTTGTGGATTTAGGTTGAACGTTTTGGTTGCTGCTGATGCTTGGAATAATTGGTTTCAAATTGTATAGTGCGTGCTGTTTTATCCTTGTTAATGGCTGATTTCATTCCTTGTTTTAATTGAGCAATGATGATGATGGCCTTATTATGATAATTTTTATATTTTGCATCCATTCTTCCTCCCCTTGCCATTTTCTGTTTCTGCTTCTTCTGTAGGTTCTCAATTTTTTCCTTGTTTACATTTTCTTAGTTTAATTAGTTTGTTCAGTTTTTGTTAAATTATTGAGTTTAGTTATGCATGCTTAGTGGATTATAGGTGGTTAGGAAGAAATATCTGATTTGTAGTGGATTTAGGTTGAACTTTTTGGTTGTTGCTGATGCTTGGTTTGAATGGTTTTCTGAGCTGTTTTAATTGACAAATGATGGTTGTTGCAGTTTTGTTTCAATTTGTATAGTGCTGCTTTATCCTTGTTAATGGCTGATTTCATACCTTGTTTTGATTGAGCAATGATGAAGATGGCCTTATTATGCTAATTTTTATATTGCTACAGATTGCCTTCGCTTGCTGCCGTTTAATTCATATAAATTGATCCTGATTAGTGCTGATTTGATTCTAGTGAGTTCATATGGGTTGATTTTGTTGTTTGTTTAAATTCAGAAATGTCCTATTTACTGCTAGAATGCTGCCAAAATTTCTAAAAATTTGCGTTAATTGAATTCCAATTTGAAGTTAATTTGGTTAAAATAGGTTATGGATTTCTTATGTCTAGGCAATTTGTCCATCACTTGTGGTTACTTTTATGCTTGCGTTGAGTTAAAGAATCTTGACATTATTCTTAATCTCTACTATTTGTTTCGATGTTGTCAAATGATATATGCTTTTAGTCCAATTGTGTATTTACTATTATTTTTCTTCACATTAATATAGGCACATTTGCAAGTTGAGAATAAAAAGTCTAAAGAATTAGCAATTAGAGCTTTTTAATCCATATTTGGGAAAGAGAAGGCAAGGAGAGTGTGATGTCATGGAAGAGTTACCACACCAACTTTGTTGAAGAAAAATTAAGAAATTGCCACCCTTAAGCAGCAACATGCAACTGAGAAAGCAACATTAGAGAACAAGGTTGATGTGATGCAAAAAGAAGAAGATGAACTAAAATCGCTTGTTAAGATGATGCTGCAACAAAAAAGCTCAGGAGTGGACCTTGACATGTTAGCTGCTCAATTAGGAAGCACTTTAGGCAATCCGAAAAATGATGCGCATGAAGAGGTATTATTTGTTGTTAAAGTTTCTATATGTTATCATATCTTAAATAATGGTTGATTATGATGATCTTGATTCAATTGTTTTGTGTATCTAAATAGAAGAATGTTATGATATATATGTTTGTCCTCTCTCTCAAAGATTTTTATTTAACATTATTAGTATTAAAGATGTGTAGTTTTTATTTGATTTTTTTTGTTTACAGGAAAACTATGTTGAAGGAGAAATCGAACTTGATTAAGGTCAAATTTTTAAAAGCAAATGTTACAAAGTAAAAGTCATGAACTTGTGGACATGATGGCTATTTGCTAGTTAGCTATTTCAACTCTCTTTTGCTATTATAATTTTTGCAAACTTAGATGATATTGCGAATCTTACAACAATTTTTATAAGTTAAATTTGATGGGAAATGTTCAATTATTTTTCTTTAGTGACTTGATTCAAATAGTTTAGATTATTTATTGACACTAAATAATTAAAAAAAACTTAAATTAATTTCATTCACGAGAAAACTATTGTAAATAAAAAATTATATATAACAAAAAAAATTGTTGTCAATAGTTACAAAAGACAATGGTGTTGAAACCGTTGTCAAAGATGACTACATAATAAAACTGTTGCCAAAACATGACTCCAACGGTAACGCTTTAAAACCGTTGTCTTAGATGACTATAAAATGGCAATGGTATTAAAACCGTTGCCGAAAAATGACATCAACGGTAACGCTTTAAAACCGTTGTCCTAGATGACTATAAACTGGAAATGGTTTTAAAATCGTTGCCAAAACCTGGCACCAACAGTAACAGTGTAAAACCGTTGGCTATGTGAATAATAAAACCACAACAGTTTAAAACCGTTGCCTATTCAGTTACGGTATTAAACCGTTAGATCGTTAATAAGAATGGTTCTAAACCGTTGCTTATCGAGTAATGGATCAAAACCGTTGTTTAAAATTTTCCCTCAAAACGGTTGTCTATGCCAATAACTGTGGCAACAGTTTTTCTGTTACCGTTGCCTTAGGTAAAAAACCGTTGCCTTTGAGCATTGGTAACGGCCGCATATACCACAGGTCAAAAACCATTGCCAAAGCGTTGCCTAAAGGGGAATTAAAATACACAAATTAAAGGCTTAGGAAGCAAGTTTTCAACCATAGAACAAAACTAGGAAGGAATTGTAAAGCCATGCAAATAGTATGACTAACTGTGTAAAGACTTGATAAAAGCCACTCAAATCAGCACAAGATAAACCATAAAATAGTGGTTTATCAAGTTGTCTTGACAGAGAAGCTATCCATAATTGGAATTCTTTGGATCCTTGAGAGAGGGATGAAGAATTCATGCTAGAATTGCTTTCTCACATTGGATTATATTTGGGGTTGGATGGATATTATGACATTTAATCCTACCAATACTTTGATCTATGAATTTGTGTGGTATAATCAGTGACCGAACTTCAAGTCTTCTCATGAGTAATTAAATCAAGACATTGGGCAATTGTTCATGCTTAGGGAGATTGGTGAGCCAAGACATTAGGATCTAATCATCTAAGATTGCCAAGCAATGTCAATGAATGCATTGATTGAGGAAGAGATGAAAATGATTTGATCCGGAGAGTTCAATATCTCCTGAAACCCAATGAATTCCCATCTCTGATCTACCCATTCTATTTACATTCTGCTCTTTAATTTCATGATTAATCCCCATTCCCATTTAATCTCTTGCCATTTAAGCTTCTGTCATTTAATTTCTCGCACTTTAATTTCTATCATTTAATTTCTTGCAATTTAAGTTTCCCGCCAAATTTACATTCTGCAATTCTCAACTCAATTTCGATTTAGTTCAACTAGAACAATTCTCCAGTTAACCTTGATCAACCAACCAATCCCTGTGGGATTCGACCTCACTCTACAGTGAGTTTTTACTTGACGACAATCCGGTGCACTTGCCGGTAGAAAATTATTGAGAGACAGTTTTCGAGTGAATCTAGTTTATGGCACCATTGCTGGAGATTGGTTTTGCATTGACAATTACTAAATTGCAGGATAACTAGATTGAGCACTTTTCTTTTCTTTTGTTAATAGCTTTTGTTTCAGTTTGTTACTGCTAATTTCTGCAATTTTAGTCGGTTTTATTTGCTCATTCACTTGTTAGCACACTAATCACTAGCTGTTTGTGATATTGCCTCACTATAGAAATTCCAATGTCTTTTGGTGATTATTGTTTGAGACAGAGCCTTTTGCAAGAACGAAAGGAGCAACCATCATATTTTGGCCAATCAAATTTCATGGGAAACCTTCCACCACCACAAGATAATCCCCCACAGAATGATCCCTGTTATTATGCTCATGGTGGGTGGGAGTGTCAAAAACATGAAACTGGGTACTTTCCAAAACCACAAAATAGTCCATATTTTGGTGAAATTGATCACTACTCAAGTTGTGGCTGGGAAGATCAAAATCAAAGAGATCTCACTTATTCATACCCCATTCATCAAGAGCCATCACCTTTCAATTATCCAACCTCACCTCCTAGTTTTACATGTCCAAATTCTTCACCATTTGAGTATGTCTCAACAAAAAATTCCTTCCCAGATTCATACAATTCATTTCACAATCCACAAAACTCATTCTATTACCCACAAAAGTCATACAACTTTCAGAACACACAACCACAAAATAACCAATTCCATTCACAAGCATATCCCAATCAACCATCCCAACCTTCACAACCTCCCTTAGATACACTTTCTAGGATTGAACTCCTCCTTGAAGAAATGATAAAGATAAAGGAAGAGGAGAAAATAGCAGAAAAGGAGCATGAAGAAAAATTGAGACAGAAAGCACCACCCTATTCTGAAGAACAATTCATTGAAGAGCTAATATCACAAAGAGAGACCACTTCTCTCTCTCCGGAAACTGAAGAGTTCATTCAATGGCTCAGAGCATCGACAGAAGAATAGGCCATCACTTGAAGAAAAATTGAAGCACACTTAGAGCATATAGCAAAACACTTCGGAGTGGTGCTTAGGAAGGAGGATGAGGATCAAATGGAGGTTACTGGGGAGGAATCAGAAGAACAAGAAAAAGAGGCACCCATACCAAGTGAGATTCATATGAAGAAGGAGGAGGTTTTGAGAGTATACAAGCCTAAGGCTCCATACCCACAAAGGCTACTAGGGGTAAGAAAGGAACATGCAAACTCACTCCCAAAAGACTCAATGCAACATCATGTAGAACAAAGGGAAGAAGTTAGTAAAGGGAGTCCACACTCCAACGAAACAGAGAGTTGCATAGAAGGTGAGTTCAGTGAACCACCAATTCAAGAAGCTCTTGATGAAAAGGATGCTCCAATTAACGTTGACCAACCAACCAATTCCTGTGGGATTCGACCTCACTCTACAGTGAGATTTTACTTGATGACAATCCGGTGCACTTGCCGGTAGAAAATTATTTACAGACAGTTTTCGAGTGAATCAGTAACAAGGTTCTTTCAATTTCGAGATCAAACTCGGCTAAACTAGAATTCGGTTGAGACCGAGTCATTCAACTTAGAAATCATAGATCATGCATTAAAGGAAATCTAGACTAAAAACAAATTAATGAAAGCAAGTAAACTATGTACAATATTCACATATTCACATAACCAATATCAAAGCACAAGTTGTAACCATTCCCCGGCAACGGCACCAAAAATTTGATGGTAAAATTATGGTCGGCCTAGAATTTTCATCGATGGAAAATCATGTCATAGGATAGTCCTAGACCAACTTATAACCCTATCGTCAAATTTTGATTTGGTTGTTACAAAGTCAACCCCAATATAAAGTAACCGAGAGTATTGGTCTCGGATCGTCCTCAAGAGAATGGACAAACATGTGCGTCAATATTGGTTAGAATTCCGGGGTTGGGGACCATAAGTAAGAATTTAAACTACCAAACTAAACATGCAAGGAATCTTAAAGTGCAAGAAACTAAATCAAGCAATCAAAGCAAGGGACAAGTAATTTCAATCTGGCCAAGGGAAGACATTGGTTGGTTCATCAACAAAATATTGTGCCAATTGTCTCATTTGCTCTTCTTGATTTCTCCTTGAGATTTCCATATCTTCAATCACCTCTCTTATATTTTTCCTTAAAGACTCACTGAGTTGGGAAATGAAGAGATATCTTTTGGAGAGTTCTTCTATTGCAAATTCTAGAAGATTTTGTAGAGGTGAATAGGTTAGACAATTACGGGATGATAGTCCTTGATGAATGGGGTATGCAGCATTAAAATCCCAGCCAAAATTTCGGTAGTTATCATAACAATATGAACTATTTTGTGGCTATGGGAGGTATTCTATTTTATTTGATTGCTCATACTCTATCATTCCTTAGTGATATTCCCAGCCACCATTAGGATAATGACTAGAATCATTTTGTGGTGATGGGCAATATCCCATATGACATGATTGATTAAAATGTGAGGTAAACTCCATTCTTACTTGCAAAATACTTTGTCTCAAACAATAATCACCAAAAGAAATTAGAATCTTCATTGTCACAAATGAGGGATTTTTAGTGAGGCAATAACACAAACACCTTAGTAGCAAGAGAAAATTAAAAGAAATTAAATGACAAAAACAAAAAAGAAAGGAAAAAAAAGTCTAATCTAGGTAATCAACCAACCGGTAGTTTGTTAATCACAATTAATCCCCAGCAATGGTGCCATAAAACTTGAATGTCCACTATAAAGTATTATATATTTTTGGAAAGTCCTAGATGTCAGCTTTCGAACGCCACTGGAATCAACTCATTTGGACCTTTATAGCTCAAGTTATGCCCATTTGAAGGTGAAGAGGTCAGTCTGTCAGTACCCCAGCGTGCCACACCCACTCTTTGGCGTGACACGCCTTCAATGTTGCTCTCTGGCTATTAGAACAGGCGTGCCACGCCCAGAACCCGCGTGCCACGCCCATTATGAAAATAGAGCTGGCGTGCCACGCCTTCGATATCAAGTGGCACGCACGCCCAGGTTTTGCAACGCTGAATTAATGGCCTTTTTCACCTCCAGTTTTAACGTCCACCCTAGAGTGTTATATATCGTTGGAAAGCTTTACAACTCAAGTTATGTTCCTTTGAAGATGAAGAGATCAGGCTGGTAACTCTACAGTGACGTATTTTGCTCCTTGTGATTTCGGGGGCAATATCTTCCTCAATTCCAGTGTCTATTATAAAGTGTTATATATGGTTGGAAAGCCCTGGATGTCTACATTCTAATGGCACTAGAATCACCCCATTTGAAGTTTTGTAGCTCAAGATATCTATATTTGAATGAGAGTAGGTCAGGCTGGCATATGCCCTGGCGTGCTACGCCCCCTTCTTGGCGTGCGACGCCCATAGTGGGGCTCAAAATTACCTCTCTGGAACTTAAGCTTGGCGTGCCACGCCCATAGTACCAAGTGGCACACCCTCTTTGAGACTTGGCTTCAAAAGCTTGGCGTGCCACGCCCAGAGCTTCAAGTGGCACGCCCAGCTTCACACTCCCAACTTTATTTGTTGTTCTTTTCACCTGAAATTCAACAGAAACCCATTTCAAAACAATGTACCATAATATATATCATTTAGTTCATGAAATTGCATTGATAAATGAGATTATGCTCTTTTTATGGTCCTTTTAGATAAGAAAAAGGGGGTCGATGATGCAAGTCATCAGAGAGCATATAAGTCTATTGCTACTTTAGAACTAAGTAAACAACTAAACTAACTATAACAAGAATCAAGGAATTGGGATTTTTGGGTTTCAAGTATGAATAATAAAAGGAACTCTTGGCTAGGCATAGGAATCAGGGTCACCATCCTTGTCTAATAACCATATCTTGACAATTATGAGGAACCAAACTCATTAAGTCTACTTCTATGCTTGAATTACGTTAAAAGTCTACTTCAATGCTTGAAGTACGTTAAATGGCTTGATAAATTTCAACTCATAAGTCCCAATCCAACTACTAATTGGCTTAGTAGTAGATTGGTGTCAATGGGTATCAACTTGACCACTAAGGGTTCCCAAATCACCAAATCAACTAGACCCAATGACTCAAGATCACCCAATTCCCTTAGCCTAGGCCAAGAGTAAAGAAAACTACTCCATAATCAAAGAAACATTTCATGAAACACATGGTATGCATTAACAAAAGACATATTTAAATTGTAAATTAATTGGAAATTACAAGTACCCACTAACAATTATCAATAGAAAACAATTCAAATAACACTATCGATCATAGAAAACATCAATGCACTAATAGAAATTCAAAATCCACGAAGTTCATAAAATGAAAAGAAAAGAGAAATAACAAGAAAACATAAATTTAACACAAGATCTAAACAAAATTATAACTAGCGAACTCAAAGGAAGTAAAAAGCGAGCCTTAATGAACAGATTTTCGGCAAGCTCCCACGAGCCCCGCAGGGGTTCGAAGCTCGACTTACCCTACGTTGTGAGATATGCTTATGATAATTGTGTGTGAATACTTTACTAGGGGCGATCATACCGGCACTAATGCACTGGATCCCATCAGAACTCCGCAGTTAAGCGTGCTTGGGCGAGAGTAGTACTAGGATGGGTGACCTCCTCGGAAGCCCTCGTGTTGCACCTCTTTTTATGACGCTATCTTGAATAGTTTAGCTAAAGCGAGCCTTAATGAACTGATTTTCGGCAAGCTCCCACGGGCCCTGCAGGGATTCACAGCTCGACTTACCCTACGTCGCGAGACATGCTTATGATAATTGTGTGCGCATACTTTAATAGGTTCGATCATACCAGCACTAATGCACCGGATCCCATCAGAACTCCGCAGTTAAGCGTGCTTGGGCGAGAGTAGTAATAGGATGAGTTAAGCATGCTTGGGCGAGAGTAGTACTAGGATGGGTAACCTCCTGGGAAGTCCTCGTGTTGCACCTCTTTTTTTTTTTACGTCGTGCATACCCTCGTTCTTTAAACGACGCTATCTCGAATAGTTTAGCTAAAGCGAGCCTTAATAAACTGATTTTCGGCAGACTCCCACGGGCCCCGCAAGGCTTCGCAGCTCGACTTACCCTATGTCGCAACACATGCTTACGATAATTGTGTGCAAATACTTTAATAGGTGCAATCATACCAGCACTAATGCACCGGATCCCATCAGAAATCCGCAATTCAGCATGCTTGGGCAAGAGTAGTACTACGATGGGTGACCTCCTAGGAAGTGCTCGTGTTGCACCTCTTTTTTTTTTTTTTACGTCGTGCTTATCCTCATTCTTTAAACGATGCTATCTCAAATAGTTTAGCTAAAGCGAGCCTTAATGAACTGATTTTTGGCAAGCTCCAACGGGCCCCGCAGGGCTTCGCAGCTCCACTTACCCTACGTCGAGAGACAAGCTTATGATAATTATGTGCGCATACTTTAACAGGTGCGATCATACCAGCACTAATGCACCGGATCCCATCAAAACTCCGTAGTTAAGCGTGCTTGGGCGAGAGTAGTACTAGGATGGGTGGTGCACGGAATTGTGATCACACTTTTCACAACTCCGCACAACTAACCAGCAAGTGCACTGGGTCGTCCAACTCATACCTTACGTGAGTAATGGTCGATCCCACCGGGATTGTCGGCTTGAAGCAAGCTATGATAAAAATGATTTTTTGTTTATGAAAAGTAAATAACATGAAATAAATGATACTTGTGATTCAGTAATGAGGAACAGGTTAAGGTTCCGGAGATGCTCTGTCTTCTGAATCTCTTCTTTCCTATTGTCTTCTTCTCCAAACACGCATGGTTTCCTTCCATGGCAAGCTGTATGATCCTCTCGGATGAAAAATACCAAGCATGGTTTCTGCACGACTAATCAACTGTCGGATCTCTCGTCTCGGATGAAAAATACCAGGTACAGCTACCGCACGGCTAATCATCTGTCGGTTCTCACTAGTGTTGGAATAGGATCTCTCTATCCTTTTGCACACTGTCACTGCGCCCAACATTCATGAGTTTGAAGCTCGTTACACTCACCCTTTCCAGATCCTACTCGGAATACCACAGACAAAGTTTAGACTTTCCGGATCCTAGGAATACTGCCAATTGGTTCTAGCCTCTACCACAAAGGTTCTAATCTCACGGACTCGGTCCGTGGATCAGAGACCCAAGAGATACGCACTCAAGTTGTCTCCCAATGACTACGATGAGCTCAGATAGAACGGGAATGGTTGTTAGGTGTGCATTCATAAAGTTGAGAATGATGATGAGTGTCACGGATCATCATATTCTTCATATTGAAGTACGAGTGAGTATCTTAGAACAGAATCAAACTTATTTGAAAAGAAAACAGTCGTAATTGCATTAATCCATTGAGACATAGTAGAGCTCCTCACCCCCACCTATGGGGTTTAGAGACTCATGACGTCAAAGATACAATATGAGATGTAAAAAATGTAATGAGTTACAAGATAAATCTCTAAAAGTAGTTTTTATACTAAACTAGTAACTTAGCTTTACAGAAAATGAGTAACTAAGTGCAGATAGTGCAGAAATCCACTTCTGGGACCCACTTGGTGAGTGTTTGGGCTGAGCCTTCAAGCTTCCACGTGCATATGCCTCAAATTGGAGTTAAAAGCCACCCTGGGTGCCAAAAAGGGCGTTTAACGCCAAGAAGTATGCCAGTTCTGGCATTTTATGCCAAAAAGTTTCTGGCTGGCGTTTAACGCCACTTTGGGCCATCAAATCTCGGGTAAAGTATGACCTATTATATATTGCTGGAAAGCCCAAGTTGTCTACTTTTCAACGCAATTAAGAGCACGCCAATTGAGCTTCTGTAGCGCCAGAAAATCCATTTCGAGTGCAGGAGGATCAGAATCCAACAACATCTGTAGTCCTTTCTCAGCCTCTGAATCAGATTTTTGCTCAGGTCCCTCAATTTTAGCCAGAAAATACCTGAAATTACAGAAAAATACACAAACTCATAGTAGAGTCCAGAAAATGTGATTTTTGAATAAAAACTAACAAAAATATAATAAAAAGTAACTAAAATATACTAAAAACTATGTAAAAATAATGCCAAAAAGGGTATAAATTATCCGCTCATCACAACACCAAACTTAAATTGTTGCTTGTCCCCAAGCAACTAAAAACAAAATAGGATAAAAAGAAGAGAATATACAACAAAATTCAAAAATATTAATAAAGATTAGTTTTAATTAGATGAGCGGGACTAGTAGCTTTTTGCTTCTGAACAGTTTTGGCATCCCACTTTATCCTTTAAAGTTCAGAATGATTGGCATCTATAGGAACTCAGAATCCAGATAGTGTTATTGATTTTCCTAGTTTAGTATGTTGATTCTTGAACACAGCTACTTTATGAGTCTTGGTCGTGACCCTAAGCATTTTGTTTTCCAGTATTACCACCGGATACATAAATGCCACAGACACATAACTGGGTGAACCTTTTCAGATTGTGACTCAGGTTTGCTAGAGTCCCCAGTTAAAGGTGTCCAGAGCTCTTAAGCACACTCTTTTTGCTTTGGACCACGACTTTAACCGCTCAGTCTCAAGCTTTTCACTTGACACATTCACGCCACAAGCACATGGTTAGGGACAGCTTGATTTAGCCGCTTAGTCCAGGATTTTATTCCTTTGGGCCCTCCGATCCATTAATGCTCAAAGCCTTGGATCTTTTTTACCCTTGCCTTTTAGTTTAAAGGGTTATTGGCTTTTTCTGCTTGCTTTTTCTTTTTCTTTCTTTTTTTTTCTTTTATTTTTTGCCATTTTTTTTTAGATTTTTTTTTGCAAGCCTTGTGTTTTTCACTGCTTATTCTTGCTTCAAGAATCAATTTTATGATATTTCAGATTATTAATAACATTTCTCCTTTTTTATTATTCTTTCAAGAGCCAACAATTTTAACATTCATAAACTTCACTATAAAAAATATGCATTGTTCTAGCATACATTCAGAAAGCAAGAAGTATTGCCACCATATCAAAACCAATTTCAGGATAAATTTTGAAATTATGCACTTTTTGTTCTTTTTGCAAATAAAAACATTTTTTATTTAAGAAAGGTGAGAGATTCATGGAATCATTCATAACTTTAAGACATAGACTCTAATCTTCAATGATCATGTAATAAACATAAAAGCAGACAAATAATAAAAGAAAAGAAATTAAAGACATACAAATAAATGACTCTAATACTAGTGCTCATGTAACTCTTAAAATAGGTTTCTAATACTGAAAGTCATCACAGAGTTAGGACTCAACAACCTCTTCAAGGGACAGCTTCTGGCGCTTTAGCTCCTGTATCTCACACCCTTGTTTCTCTTGTTCTTTGAGCAGTTTGCAGAGCATGCTATTTTGATTCTGCTACTCTTCTTTGAGTTGATTCACAGCTTCTTGCAGCTTGGTGATAGATGCCTCCAAGCGGGCCCAATAGTCAAACTGAGAAATTTCTGGGAGGAGCTCATGCGCCCCCCTCTTGATGAGGTTATCTTGAATTTGAGGTCCATCCATCACTTTTTTGGTGATTGGGCATTCAACTGGGATGTATTTATCCACACCCATCTTTACCCCGCATCTTTACATAACAGACTAATTAAGCTTGGGTAGGCTAATTTGGCCTCAGTGGATTCCTTGTTTGCAAACATGTAGATTTTAACAGGGATCAGCTGATGAATCTCTACCTCCTACCCCAGCATAACACAGTGAATCATCATTGTCCTCTTGACAGTGACTTCAGATTGGTTGCTGGTTGGGAGTATAGAACACCCAATGGAATCCAGCCAACCTTTAGCAACTGGTTTGAGATCTCCACTCTTTAGTTGGTTTGGGACACCTTTTGAATTGGTAATCCACTTGGTTCCAGGGAGGCATATGTCCTCTAGAAATTGATCTAGCCTTTTATCTTTGGCCATTCTCCTATTAAAGGATTCTGGATTCTGGATCATCTTGTAGTTGAGGAAGTTTGAGAACTTCTCTCACTTTGTCAAAGTGGAAGTAAATAATCTTCCCTCTGACCATAGTCCGAAAGGAGTAGAAAGTAGTTCCCTCTAATCTTTGCTTCTCTGTCATCCACAGATTTGCATAGAATTCCTAGATCATGTTTCTTTTAACATGTATCTCAGGATTAGCCAGGACTTCCCAGGCCCTATTTTGAATCTTCTCTTGGATCTTCGGGTATTCATCTTCTTTTAGATTGAACTTAACTTCCGGGATCACTGATCTTCTACACACGATTTTGAAGTAATGGTCTGCATGTTCTTTGGTGCAGAAATTCTCATGCATCCAAAGTGGCTTTGGGTTGCTTTCTTTCTTGCCTCTTGAAGTGGTTTGTTTTCCTTTGGGAGCCATGAGATTCGTTTGTTTTGGCTCAGGGATCACGGAAATCACACCAAACTTAGAGATTTTCTTGTACTCAAGAAAAAATAAATAAAAAGAAGATGAATAGAAGGAGAGAAGGATTCGAATGATGGGTTAAAGGGGATGGCCGAATGTAGATTTAAAAGGGAGGAATGGAATGGGTTGAATTTTTAGAAAAAAGATATGATTGAAAGATATGATTGATAAAAGATAAACATGATATGAAAAAGATAAGATTTTGTTTCAAAATTTAAAAGATATGAAAAAGATATGAGGAAGTTAAATCTGAATTTTTGTTTATGCATCTAAGAAATAAAAGATAATATGAATGAGTTAAAAAGATTTGAAAAGAAATTGGAAAGATGAATGACTTTTGAAAAAGAATTAAAAAAGAATTAAAAAGAATTTATAAGATTATTGACTTTTGGGAATGGAAATTAAAAAATGAATGTTTGTAATATTTGGATGCAGAAAATCTTGAACTAAAACTTGAAAGTTCGAAAAAAAATTGAATTGGAAATGAAATTACCTTCCCCTTGCTGTTCTGGCGTTAAACGCCCAGAATGATACCCATTTTGGCGTTTAACGCCCATCTGGTGGCCATTTTGGGCGTTTAACGCCCAGCCAGGTACCCTGACTGGCGTTAAATGCCAGAAAATCCTTTGTTACTGGGTTTTTTTTCTGAACACCCAGGATGCTACTGTTTCTGGCGTTAAACGCCCAGAATACTGCCTATTCTGGCGTTTAACGCCCAGAATGATACCTTTTCTGGCGTTAAAGGCCCAGAATGGTAGCCATTCTGGCGTTTAACACCCAAAATTCCTCTTTACTTGCATTTTGAAGCTAGTGAGCTCTTTTTCTCTGTGATTCCTCTGCGTTATGTCTTAAACCTCCATTTTTCTGACTTATTCACTGAAATACATTAGCTAACATGAGTAACAAAATTAAATAGACTTATATAATTGTTATAAACATCTAATTTTTTATAATGGCTGGGTTGCCTCCCAGCAAGCGCTTCTTTACTGTCTTTAGCTGGACTTTACTGAGCTTTTAATTTAGTCTCAGTTTTGAGCATTCTTGCAAAACATTGCCTTCAAGATAATGTTTGATTCTCTATCCATTAACAATGAACCTTTTATCAGAATCAACATCTTGAAGCTCTACATAACCATATGGTGATACACTTGTAATCACATATGGTCCCTTCCACCGGGATTTCAATTTCCCACAGAACAATCTGAGCCTAGACTTAAACAGCAGGACCTTTTGTCCTTGCTTAAAGACTCTAGATGATAGCCTTTTGTCATGCCATCTTTTTGCTTTCTCCTTGTAGATTTTAGCATTTTCGAAAGCATTGAGTCTGAACTCTTCCAGCTCATTTAACTGGAGTAATCTCTTTTCTCCAGCTACCTTAGCATCAAGGTTTAGGAATCTGGTTGCCCAGTAGGCCTTGTGTTCCAATTCCACTGGCAGATGACAGGCTTTTCCATACACAAGCTGGTATGGAAAGATCCCTATCGGAGTCTTGAATGCGGTTCTGTATACCCATAGAGCATCATCCAGACTTCTTGCCCAATCCTTTCTGCGGGTACTTACAGTCCATTCCAGGATTCATTTTAGTTCTCTATTCGAGACTTTAGCCTGCCCATTTGTCTGTGGATGATATGGAGTGGCCACTTTATGGTTAATTCCATATCAGACTAGAGCAGAGTCAAGCTGTTTATTACAGAAATGAGTGCCTCCATCACTGATCAGTATCCTAGGGACACCGAACCTGCTGAAGATATGCTTATGGAGGAACTTCATCACTGTCTTAGTATCGTTAGTAGGTGCTGCAATTGCCTCTACCCGTTTAGATACCTAGTCTACTGCCACCAGAATATAAGTGTTTGAGTATGATGGTGGGAAAGGCCCCATGAAGTCAATACCCCATACATCAAACAAGTCAATCTCTAAGATCCCTTGCTGAGGCATGGCATAACTGTGAGGCAGATTACCAGCTCTCTGGTAACTGTCATAGTTATGTACAAACTCTCGGGAGTCTCTATAGAGAGTAGGTCAGTAGAAGCCACATTGGAGGACTTTTGTGGCTGTACGCTCACCTCCGAAATGTCCTCCATATTGTGATCCATGGCAATGCCATAGGATCTTCTGTGCCTCTTTTCTAGGCACACATCTACGGATTACTCCATCTGCACACCTCTTAAAGAGATATAGTTCATCCCACAAGTAGTACTTTGCATCAGAAATCAACTTTTTGTTTGCTGCTTACTGTACTCTTTGGGTATGATTCTCACAGCTTTATAGTTTGCAATGTCTAGAAACCACGGGACTTCTTGAAGGGCAAAGAGTTGCTCATCCGGGAAGGTTTTAGAGATCTCAATAGGAGGTAGGGACGCTCCTGCTACTGGTTCTATCCGGGACAAGTGATCTGCTACTTGGTTCTCTGTCCCTTTTCTGTCTCTTATTTCTATATCAAACTCATGCAGGAGCAACACCCATCTTATGAGTCTGGGTTTTGATTCCTGATTTGTGAGGAGATATTTTAGAGCAGCATGGTTAGTGTACACAATCACTTTTGATCCTACTAAATAAGATCTGAACTTGTCAATGGCATAAACCACTGCAAGCAACTCCTTTTCTGTGGTTGTGTAATTCTTCTGAGCGTCATTTAAAACATGGATAGCATAATAAATGACATGCAAAAGCTTGTCAGGCCTCTGTCCCAATACTGCACCAATGGCATGGTCACTGGCATCACACATTAGTTCGAACGGTAATGTCCAGTCTGGTGCAGAAATGACTACTGCTGTGACCAGCTTAGCTTTCAGAGTTTCAAACGCCTGCACACACTCTGTGTCAAAGATAAATGGCATGTCAGCAGCTAGCAGATTGCTCAGAGGTTTTGCAATTTTTGAAAAATCCTTTATAAACCTCCTATAGAATCCTGCATGCCCCAGAAAGCTTCTGATTGCCTTAACATTGGTAGGTGGTGGTAATTTTTCAATTACCTCTACATTAGCTTGATCCATGATAAACCACTATTTTATGGTTTATAATGTGTTTAATTGTGTGGTTTTATCATGATCTTTACCCACTTATTCATATGATTAGCATGCATTTATATTTCCTTCCTAAAATTATTACATGATTGAAAACTTGCTTCCTAGAGACTTTTAATTATGTATTTTAATTCTCCTTTATTCCATTCGATGCCATGATCTGTGTGTTAAGTGTTTCAGGCTTTATAGGGCATGAATGAGTTGGAGCTTGGAAAGGAAGCTTGCAAAAATAGAAGGAACACAAGAAATTAAGGAGATGACCAGCGAGAAGTGACGCGGTCGCATGGCTCACGCGACCGCGCGGAAGAGAGGAAATCGCAGTGACGCGGTCGCATGGCTCACGCGACCGCGCGAATTGGAATAGCACAAGTGACGCGGAGGCGTGGACGACGCGCCCGCGTGGCAAAGCAAAACGCCGCAATACGCGTCAGCATGAATGACGCGATCGCGTGACATGCGCGATCTGCATAATCTGCAGAATTCGCTGGGGGCGATTTTGGGCCCTGTTTTGACCCAATTTTTGGCCCGGAAAAGCAGACTAGAGCCAGAGGACATGCAGAAACCAAAAACAACATTCAGTCTACACAATTTTAGTTTTTAGATCTAGTTTTACTCCTCCTCTAGGTTTTCTCTCTACACACTCATAGTTCTTAGGATTTTTATTTTCTATTGTTCTTTGCATTGGGATATCGAGAAGAGTTATTACCTCATCAAGACTTCGTCATTCTAGTTCATTTTCTTTACTTGGCTTTACTCTTCCATGTCCTTTAATTTACTCAATTTTACTATTGGATTATTTTAGAATTTATTAATACAAGAGTTACTTTTATTTTTAATTGATTCCTTTGAGTTTTATTTATCATATCTTTCTTTAATTCCCTTTCCTATGTTATGAGTTCTACATTCACAATGAGCGAGTAGTTCCCTGACTTGATGGGGAATTGATTGAAAGGAGCCCTTGAGTTGGAATGTTAAAAGGAGAAATTGAAATTGGGTTTATTGTTGGATGGCTCTCTAATCACTAATGCCAATCCTTCCAAGTAAGCGGATTGGGACTTGTGAGTAGAAACATCATTCCAACTTGTTTGACTTTCCCTTATTTAGTAAGGGATAACTAAACAGAACGACCTTCAATTATCAATTTATCTTGAGAGTACTGCAACAAGAATAGGGCTTCCAACTAATCTACTCCCAGTCAAGGCTTTTATTTAAATTACTTGATTTCCCCAATTTAATTTCCTGTTTATTCAACTCAAACTCTTTCTGAAAATATCTGATTAATAAAATAGCACACCTTTCTGCAACTCGTTGGGAGACGACCTGGGAATCATACTCCCAGTATTTTAATTTTAATTTTGTGACAACCTTTCTAAATTGATAAGCAGATTTCTGGTTGGTAGTTATTGATTGGATTTTATTTATTTGTATTTTATTTTATCTTGCTACCATGAGCTGCTTGTTTCTTTCGTTAGATGACGCGTTCACTTCCTGATCCAAACTTGCCAGTATTCGATCCTGAGATTGAAAGAACTATTTAACAAATAAGGCAAGCTCGGCGTCGGTTAGTCCTCTCTGAGGGCGTATCTGAAACGTCACTTGAGAAAGAAACCAGCCCCCATTCTACTGATTTGGTTGATTTACGTACAGGTAACATGGCAGCAGCTAGGAGAGTTACTATCCAGGAGGATGGAGCCCCTGATTTTACAATGCAACCATTTCAAGCGCATCACCCAGTGGTGGCTATAGAATTTGAAATAAAGACCGCACTGCTCAATTTGATGCCCAAGTTTCATGGCTTGCCTGCTAAAGAGCCTATCAAGCACCTGAGAGATTTTCAAGTAGCCTGTTCTACTGTCAGGTGTGATAGAGCAGATGAAACTTCAATTTTGCTGAAAGCTTTCCCGTTTTCTCTTGAGGGGAAGGCAAGAGAGTGGTACTACACTCAACCAGCAGCAACTGTATCCAACTGGGATACACTGAGAAGAGAATTCTTGGAAAAATTCTTTCCAGCCGAAGTTACTGATAAACTGAGGAAAGACATTTCCATGATTGTTCAGGATGAATCTGAGACTCTCTATGAATACTGGGAGCACTTCAATAATCTTCTGGAAGCATGCCCCCACCATATGATTGACAAGATAGTATTACTCAGTTAGGTCACTCAAGGCATGAGGCCCCAAGATAAGACCACATTGGAAAGTGCTAGCAATGGGTCTATGAAAAAGTACAAGACCACTGATGAGGCATGGCAATTGATCAGCGACTTAGCTGAATCTACTCGGAATCACAGGCAGAAACAAGGCCGTTCAAAAGCCGTTGCAGAAGTATCCTCTAGCAGAGAGACTGTTGCTCTAACTCAGAGTATCTATGAAATGACCAACTTGCTGAAGCAGATGCAATTGAATCAACAACAAGTTCAGCAAGCTCAACCTTCTCCACCACAGCAAAACCAACAGTTAGTCCCACAGAGAGTTTGCGGAATCTGTGCTGATTATAGCCACTATACTGATGAGTGTCCGCAGCTCCAGTAGGAAGAGAACACCGTAGCAGCCACTCATAACTTCTATGACCGCCCCAACCAAGGGTACAATCAAGGTGGCAATTACAACCATGGATGGTAGGACAATTCTAACCAGAATTGGAGGGACAACAACAACAGAGGAGGCAGAGACAATCAGGGAATTTAGAGGTGGAATAATAACAACAACAGGCAGCAGAACCAGAACCAGCCTTACAGAGCACCTCACCTAAGACAATCCCAAGGACCACAGAATACCCAACAGCAGACCTCTGAAATTACTTATCCTTCCTCATCTTCTAATGATGATTTACTACAATCTATCGATCGGAGACAACAAACCATGGAAAATAACATTAATGCCACTCTAAATGGTCTGAACGCTACTTTGCAAGCTCTTGTATCACAGATTGGATCAATGAATAACTCCAATAACCAGCCTTTGAGCTCCAGTGGAATTCCCTCTCAACCATTACCCAATCCCAAGGGTGGCATTAATGCCATCACCCTAAGGTCTGGAACCACACTGCAGGAGAGGAATCAGGAGGAGCCAAGCCCACCAAAACACGCCTCAGCTGAAGAGGTAGTGGAAATAGAAGATGTTGAAGAGGAAGAAGACACACAGGACATAGCTGAAGAAGAAGAAGTTCAACCATAGGAGGAAGCACCACAGGGCGCAGATACGGCACAAGACACCACTCCTATTCCATTTCCACAACTTGTAAGGAAGCCCAGGAAGCAGCTGGAACCTGATCCCAAAATGGTAGAGATATTCAAAAAAGTTGAGGTAAATGTTCCTCTTTTTGATGTTATTCAACAGGTACCTAAATATGCAAAGTTTCTAAAAGATTTATGTATACATAAAGACAAAATTAATGAATTAGAAACTATTCCTTTAGGTAGTTCCATATCTGCTTTAATGGGAGTTTTACCTGAAAAGTGTAGTGACCCAGGTCCTTGTATAGTTAATTGTACTATTGGTGGTGTGATAATTTCTGATTGCATGTGTGATTTAGGAGCATGTGTGAGTATAATACGTTTGTCTATATATGATATTTTGAGGCTCCCTCCCTTAAAAAGGTCGGCAGCTCGTTTTGTGTTAGCAGATAAGAGCATTATTACAGTGGTTGGAGTTGCTGAAGATGTATTAGTGGGCATTAAGGGACTCACATTCCCCACTGATTTTTATATTCTGGAGATGCCCCAAATTGACTCAGAGAAGCCATCATCAATCCTACATGGAAGACCTTTCCTGAAGACAACAAAGTTCAAATTGGATGCTTTTTCAGGAACATACTCTTTTGAAATAGATGGCCGATTAGTAAGTTTCAACCTGAATGGAGTTATGAAGCACCCTCCAGAAGATCATTCTATCTTCCAGTGTGACATCATAGATGAAACTGTAGCTAAAGTTCACCAGGAGGAATTAGAGGAGAAGCACACAGGACAAGGTCCAAGTGTGGGGACATTCTCAGAGGACAATGACAGTTCTTTACCATTGTTACCAGCTCCAGACAACCCAGAGCCTGACCATGACCAGAAGTTAGAATTAAAATCCCTTCCTCCACACCTCAAATATGCTTACCTTGAGGACAAGCAAAAGTGTCCAGTTATCATTGCAAAGGAACTTACTTCTCAACAAGAAGAGCAGTTACTAAGTGTGCTGAGGAGGCACAAGAAGGCAATTGGGTGGAGTTTGGCAGATATAGTAGGCATCAACCCTCAAGTATGTGAGCACAGCATATTTTTAAAAGAGGGAGCAAGGCCCGTTCGTCAACCCCAAAGAAGACTGAACCCCACTATCTTAAAGGTTGTCAAAAAGGAAGTGACCAGATTACTGGAAGCAGATATCATCTATCCCATCTCAGACAGTGAATGGGTAAGTGATGAGTGGATAATTTATATGTTTTTTTTTGGCATTGTTTTTAGTATGTTTTTAGTATGATCTAATTAATTTTCATTATATTTTTATTAGTTTTTAATTAAAAATCACATTTCTGGACTTTACTATGAGTTCGTGTGTTTTTCTATGATTTCAGGTAATTTCTGGCTGAAATTGAGGGACTTGAGCAAAAATCTGATTCAGGCTGAAAAAGGACTGCTGATGATGTTGGATTCTGACCTCTCTACACTCGGAATGCATTTTCTGGAGCTACAGAACTCCAAATGGCGCGCTCTCAACTACGTTGGAAAGTAGATATCCAGAGCTTTCCAGCAATATATAATAGTCCATACTTTGAATAAGGATAGACGACGTAAACTGGCATTCAACGCCAGTTTCATGCTGCATTCTGGAGTCAAATGCCAGAAACATGTTGCAAAGTGGAGTTCAACGCCAGAAACAGGCTACAAACTGGCGTTCAACTCCAAGAGAAGCCTCTACACGTGTAAAGCTCAATGCTCAGCCCAAGCACACACCAAGTGGGCTCAAAAAGTGGATTTCTGCATCATTTACTCAATTCTGCAAACCCTAGTAACTAGTTTAGTATAAATTGGATATTTTACTATTATGTTTATATCTTTGGATCATCTTTGATTAGTTTTTATGCTATATTAGACTTTCATGGGGGCTGTCCATTTGGCCATGCCTGGACCATTATCACTTGTGTATTTTCAACGGTAGAGTTTCTACACATCATAGATTAAGGTGTGGAACTCTGCTGTTCCTCAAAGATTAATGCAAAGTACTACTGTTTTTCTATTCAATTCAACTTATTCCGCTTCTAAGATATTCATTCGTACTTCAATATGATGGATGTGATGATCGTGACAGTCATCATCATTCTCAACTTAGGAACGCGTGCCTGACAACCACTTCCGTTCTACCTTAGATTGAATGGATATCTCTTGGATATCTAATACAGGGGACCGAGTCCGAGTTATTAGTGTCTTCGTGGTATAAGTTAGAACCCATGGACGGCCATTCTTGAGAATCCGAAAAGTCGAAACCTTGTCTGTGGTATTCCGAGTAGGATTCAGGGATTGAATGACTGTGACGAGCTTCACACTCGCGAGTGCTGGGCGTAGTGACAGACGCAAAAGGATCAATGGATCCTATTCCAGTATGATCGAGAACCGACAAATGATTAGCCATGCAGTGACAGCGCATTGGACCATTTTCACTGAGAGGACAGGTGGCCATTGACAACGGTGATGCCTAACATACAGCTTGCCATGGAAAGGAATAGGAAGGATTGGATGAAGACAGCAGGAAAGCAGAGGTTCAGAGGGATGAAAGCATCTCTATACGCTTATCTGAAATTCTCACCAATGAATTATATAAGTACCACTATCCTATTTTATATTTTATTTATCTTTTACTTATCAATTCATAAAATCAGTTGAATCCGCCTGACTGAGATTTACAAGGTGACCATAGCTTGCTTCAAGCTGACAATCTCCATGGGATCGACCCTTACTCACGTAAGGTGATGCACATAAACGTGTTATGCTACGATTTAGGAAATTGCACGATCGGCAAAATTCCTTCCGGCAAGTGCACCGGTTATCGTCGTCAAGTAAAAACTCACAATAGAGTGAGGTCGAATCCCACAAGGATTGGTTGAGTGAGCAATTCGGATTAGAAGTGTGTTCTAGTTGAGCGGAATCAAGATTTGAGATGAGAATTGCGGAATGTAAAATTGGCGGGAAAAGTAAATGACAAGGAAATTAAATGGCTGAATCTTAAATTGCATGAATTAAAGAGCAGAATGTAAATTGCTGAAATAAAAAGGGAATGGGGATGATTGCAAGAATTAAATTGCAGAATGTAAAGAGAAAGTGGAAATCAGAAATGGGGAATTCATTGGGTTTAGGAGATATTGAAATCTCCGAATCAAAACATGTATATCTCTTCCTCAACCAATGCATTCATTGAATTTTGCTTGGCAATTTTATATGATTGGATCCCAATTCCTTGGTTCACCAATGCTCTCTAAAAACAAACAAATTCCCAATCCCTTGGTTTAAATGTTCATAAGAAGAGATGATGCTTGATCACTGATTATACCACACAATTTCATGAACCACAATTTGGTAGGATTACATGTCACAATATCCATCCAAACCCCAATCCAATCCACTGTGAGAAAGCTTCTCTAGCATGAATCCTCCATTCCTTTCCCAAGGCTCCGAAGGATTCCAAGTATGAGTAGTTTCTTTCCCAAGACAACTACTCAATGGAATTAGATCGAGAAGCTTTCTAACAAAATTCAAGAGAAAAGATTGAAGAAGAAGATAAACTATTATTGATTCATTGAATTACAATAGAGCTCCCTAACCCAATGAAAGGGGGTTTAGTGAATCATAGCTCTGAATTCAATTACAAAGAAAAGGAAAACTAGCTAAAAGTGAAGTAAAAGTTCCCATCAGGGGCTGGATTCCCCTTCAATCCCCCCCTCACTAAATGCAGAAACTAAGGCCTTTAAATAGGCTCCCTAAATTACAAAATGAAAATGAAATTCAAAGCAAATTACAATCAAATGAAAATAAACTATTCTAGATGATTCTTGTGGCCTTGATTTGGTGTTGTTGATGGGCCTTGCTTGCTTGAAGGGCTGAGTGACATAATTGATCCAAAAAGGATAATGATCCATTAAACTACACTCAAATGTTGCACCCCCTTTCTTGAGTCGTCACTTTGTTCTCTTGTCAACCTTGCCAATTTGATGCCAAATATATACTATTATACCTCGTTGGAAAGCTATGGATGTCAGCTTTCTAACGCAACTGGAAGCACCTCAATTGGATCTCTACAACTCGAGTTATACTCCATGGAAGGTGAAGAGGTCAGCTGGCCTGATTGCATGTTGGTACTATGCTCTTCTATGCACATTACGGGGCTGTTTTCTCCCTCAATTTTTAGTATCCACCATGCATGCCATATATGCTTGGAAAGCTCTAGATGTCTTCTTTCCAATGCATTTTGAATCACCTCATTTGGAGTTTTGTAGCTCAAGTTATTTATGTTTGAAGAAGGCATGGTCAAGCTGTTCCATATAACACGTTTAAGCTTCAGTTTAAGGTTAAACTGAAGCTTAAACGTGGATAAAGGAAGGGCAGCCCTGGAGGTCGAACACGTTTAACCTCCAGTTTGAGGTCAAACTGGAGGTTAAACGTGGAAGCTTAGAATGGTAGCCCTGGAGGTGTCGAACACGTTTAACCTCCAGTTTGAGGTCAAACTGGAGGTTAAACGTGGAAATGGAGAGAGCAACCCTGGAGGAGAAAGGCTGTCGAACACGTTTAAGCTCCAGTTTGAGGTCAAACTGGAGCTTAAACGTGGAAATGGCTCCCTGGTGCTATTCCCACTTCTGGCGTTTAACCTCCAGTTTGAGGTGAAACTGGAGGTTAAACGTGGAAATGCTTCTTTGGTGAGACCTTCCATTCTGGCGTTTAACCTCCAGTTTGAGGTCAAACTGGTGGTTAAACTTCATTTCCAGCATTTCTTATCCTTCATGATTTTTGGCGTTTAAGCTCCAGTTTAGGCTTAAACTGGAACTTAAACTCCACATGTGATATTCAAGCTTCCTTTATTGATTTTGTTGCTTCCTTGCCTAGCCTCTTCTTCCCTGAAATCATCCAAACAGTTGCATCAAAGTCTTGCTAAAATTCATGAGAATTCTTCCATTCATAGCATTCAAGGAATATAACTAAAAACTCATGGAATTTGCATAAAAATCTTCATGTTTGAATTATTTAAGACAAGCATGACTATTTGGCCCAAATGATTACTTAAGGCTCAAGAAAATGCATAAAACAACTAAAAATAAAAGAAAAAGGCTAGTGAAACTAGCCTAAGATGCCTTGGCATCACAACACCAAACTTAATCCTTGCTTGTCCCCAAGCAAGTTCTGAATTATTGAGAAGAAAGAATGAAACAGAAAGTAAATTCATTAGCCATATCAGTAAGTAATTGACATTGATTAATGGGGTGTTCATGCAGAAAGTTGTTGCAGCATCACTTTATTGTTTCTTAGGTAAGAATGTCACTTTTTATGTTTCCACTAAAACACTGCTATGGCCTCTTGTTATTCACATATCCTTGGCAAGTTTCTTTTCTTTGTTTTTTCTTTTTCTTTGAGCTTATTTGCTCCTTGTTGCTCAGTGTCATGTGTTGCACAAGCCTTTGGCATTTTCTTTTCTTATCAGTGCACTACACATATCCACTACAGGCATTTTAGTTCACATTTCTTCTTGAGACATTGGTACCCAGCACCTCTTTGTGTGACTAAATGTTTTGTATTTAGGTTGCTCTTGATAATGGACTTTTGGTTGATAATCCCGGGTTAGTTAACCCAAGTTACCAAGTGTTGAAACACTCCTCAGAACCTATTCATCCAAGCATATCCTTAATACATAAACACCACAGGCATTTGTCTCAGAAGTTCAAACCATTGGTGCCTAGCTTATTTTCTCAATTTTTTTTTTGCTTTTTGGTTGCCCTTTTTCAGTGGCTTTTTCTTCTTCTTCTTCTTTCTTTTTCATGGCCAAAGACATTTATTCATCAAGATCCATAGACAGCATCCTAATTTCCACTAAAAGTGACAATTCTAACTTTATTTCTTAGTGAGCTGACTATTCAATCAAACATGCATACCACCACTTAATCTTATTTGATTTCTTACCAAATGGAATTGAGTTACTTTTGTTCAAACATTTCTTTTATTTTATGGAAACAGAACAAGCATGGCAAGCATACATTTAAGAAGATGAAGTTTATCCAGACACTTAGACTATCACTTATTTGGAAATTAAACAAACAGACAAACAAAAACTGCAATGACTCAAACTTAAAGCAGGGGTGCATGCAAACTTCCAATATCAGCAATTCAAAGTACAAGCAATTAAGTGACAATACAACCTTTTAGCATCTTCTTTGTTGTTCATCATCCTTCCTAGCCTTGGTGTTCTCTTTGATGATGATGTATATTCCTTCCATGAGATTGATTGTCTTCCTGCAAAGCTATTAGAAGTTGCTTGTTCCCCAAGCACTTTGAGAATTGGTTAGCATGCATGTATGTTTGTAGGCCTCTGAACTTAGATTGGTGTGTGAACACCAAACTTAGTTCCTTGCCATATGCAGCAATTTGGATCATATGCAGAAAACCTCATGTGCTTTTATTAAGAAAATAACTATGAACTAGAAAAAGAAACTATGAACTAGAAATTAAACTATTGGTTAAGTAGTTTCCCTGATTGGTTGGAGCTAGTGACTAGTCATGCTGAGGTAGAAATGTGCTTTTAATGAAGTTTTTGGTGGAACACCAAACTTAGAATCTCACATTCACCCTTGAATTGTTTTGGTGTGCAACACCAAACTTAGCTCCTTGCAATACAGATAAATCTACTTAACTCTTTTATTGAAATAACTAGAAAAGAAAAACTACCTTTGGTTGGGTTGCCTCCCAACAAGCGCTTCTTTAACGTCATTAGCTTGACATGCTGTTCCTGACTTTCTTCCTCTTCCTCCAGTTTGTTAAGAGGAATGACTTCAAGTGGATAAAGGAGCTAGTTAGTGCCCCTTGTTGTGAATGCTTCTTTCCAGCAAGCTTTCCCTTGTGATTGGCTTGAGTGAACTTGCTTGTTGGCTCAGGAGTTGGATTGTTCTTCGACCTTCTCTTCTTCATGGATATGGTCCTTTGTTTCTCGGTCACAATCCTCATTTTGGTGCTTGTTTCTACTGCCTTCACATCCTTGATCTCAGAACTTGGTTGTTGTTGGACAGTTGGAGTATCCTGTTCATCAAAATCTTCCTGAATTTGTGGTTCAATAAACCCTTCCTCTTTGCAACTCTCTGTTTCATTGGAGTGTGATCTCCCTTGATTAACCTTCTCCATTTCTTGTTCTTCTGATTCCTCCCTTGGGTTTGCCATGGTCTCACTAGAAGAATTGTGGGTAGGGATTTGCTTTGATAGATATCCAATTTGTGCTTCTAGCTTTTGAATGGCAGCACCTTGATTTTGTAAGTTGGATATCAATTCTTCCTTAAAGCCTTTCAAATCAGTTATGTCTTGACTCATGGTTGCAAGCATTCCTTCTATCCTGTTTAATTGATCTTGAAATTGTTGGTTCGGATTAGGTTGATGAGGTTGATTATCTTGGCTGTGATATGGTGGCTGGGAGTATGTGTTTTGTGTGGGCTGATAGAGTCTTTGGTTGGAGTGTTGGTAGTGGTATGACTCTTGTGTGTAGTGGAATGAGTCTTGTGGATAGTGAAATGAATTGTATGAATTTGAGAAGAAATTTTGTGCTGAGAAATGCTCAAGTGATGAAGAATTTGGATATGTAAAACTAGGAGGTGAGGTTGGATAATTCAGAGGTGATGGCTCTTGATGAATGGGGTGTGAATAAGTGAAATCTCTTTGGTTTTGATCTTCCCAGCCACAACTTGAGTAGTGATCAAATTCACTAAAACATGGACCATTTTGTGGCTCTGGGAAGTACCCCTTTTCCTGTTCCTGATACTCCCACCCACCATGAGCATAATAACATGAATCATTCTGTGGTGGTGGAGAGTTTCTCATGAATTTTGATTGACCAAAAGATAATGGATACTCCTTTCTTTTTTGCAATGTGCCCAGTCTCAAACAATACTCATCCAAAGATAGTGGAAATCCCATAGTGAGGCAATATCACAAACAGCTAGTGGTTAGTATGCTAACAAGTGAATAGGCAAAGAAAACAAATTAAAATTTGCAGAAATTAGCAGTAATAAACTGAAACAAAAACTATTAACAAAAGCAAAGAAAAATTGCTCAATCTAGTTAACTTCCAATTTGAGAATTGTCAATCGAAAACCAATCCCCGGCAACGGCGCCATAAACTTGATGCACATAAACGTGTTATGCTACGATTTAGGAAATTGCACGATCGGCAAAATTCCTTCCGGCAAGTGCACCGGTTATCGTCGTCAAGTAAAAACTCACAATAGAGTGAGGTCGAATCCCACAAGGATTGGTTGAGTGAGCAATTCGGATTAGAAGTGTGTTCTAGTTGAGCGGAATCAAGATTTGAGATGAGAATTGCGGAATGTAAAATTGGCGGGAAAAGTAAATGACAAGGAAATTAAATGGCTGAATCTTAAATTGCATGAATTAAAGAGCAGAATGTAAATTGCTGAAATAAAAAGGGAATGGGGATGATTGCAAGAATTAAATTGCAGAATGTAAAGAGAAAGTGGAAATCAGAAATGGGGAATTCATTGGGTTTAGGAGATATTGAAATCTCCGAATCAAAACATGTATATCTTTTCCTCAACCAATGCATTCATTGAATTTTGCTTGGCAATCTTATATGATTGGATCCCAATTCCTTGGTTCACCAATGCTCTCTAAAAACAAACAAATTCCCAATCCCTTGGTTTAAATGTTCATAAGAAGAGATGATGCTTGATCACTGATTATACCACACAATTTCATGAACCACAATTTGGTAGGATTACATGTCACAATATCCATCCAAACCCCAATCCAATCCACTGTGAGAAAGCTTCTCTAGCATGAATCCTCCATTCCTTTCCCAAGGCTCCGAAGGATTCCAAGTATGAGTAGTTTCTTTCCCAAGACAACTACTCAATGGAATTAGATCGAGAAGCTTTCTAACAAAATTCAAGAGAAAAGATTGAAGAAGAAGATAAACTATTATTGATTCATTGAATTACAATAGAGCTCCCTAACCCAATGAAAGGGGGTTTAGTGAATCATAGCTCTGAATTCAATTACAAAGAAAAGGAAAACTAGCTAAAAGTGAAGTAAAAGTTCCCATCAGGGGCTGGATTCCCCTTCAATCCCCCCCTCACTAAATGCAGAAACTAAGGCCTTTAAATAGGCTCCCTAAATTACAAAATGAAAATGAAATTCAAAGCAAATTACAATCAAATGAAAATAAACTATTCTAGATGATTCTTGTGGCCTTGATTTGGTGTTGTTGATGGGCCTTGCTTGCTTGAAGGGCTGAGTGACATAATTGATCCAAAAAGGATAATGATCCATTAAACTACACTCAAATGTTGCACCCCCTTTCTTGAGTCGTCACTTTGTTCTCTTGTCAACCTTGCCAATTTGATGCCAAATATATACTATTATACCTCGTTGGAAAGCTATGGATGTCAGCTTTCTAACGCAACTGGAAGCACCTCAATTGGATCTCTACAACTCGAGTTATACTCCATGGAAGGTGAAGAGGTCAGCTGGCCTGATTGCATGTTGGTACTATGCTCTTCTATGCACATTACGGGGCTGTTTTCTCCCTCAATTTTTAGTATCCACCATGCATGCCATATATGCTTGGAAAGCTCTAGATGTCTTCTTTCCAATGCATTTTGAATCACCTCATTTGGAGTTTTGTAGCTCAAGTTATTTATGTTTGAAGAAGGCATGGTCAAGCTGTTCCATATAACACGTTTAAGCTTCAGTTTAAGGTTAAACTGAAGCTTAAACGTGGATAAAGGAAGGGCAGCCCTGGAGGTCGAACACGTTTAACCTCCAGTTTGAGGTCAAACTGGAGGTTAAACGTGGAAGCTTAGAATGGTAGCCCTGGAGGTGTCGAACACGTTTAACCTCCAGTTTGAGGTCAAACTGGAGGTTAAACGTGGAAATGGAGAGAGCAACCCTGGAGGAGAAAGGCTGTCGAACACGTTTAAGCTCCAGTTTGAGGTCAAACTGGAGCTTAAACGTGGAAATGGCTCCCTGGTGCTATTCCCACTTCTGGCGTTTAACCTCCAGTTTGAGGTCAAACTGGAGGTTAAACGTGGAACTCCTTCCTGAGTGGCATTATCATTCTGGCGTTTAACCTCCAGTTTGAGGTCAAACTGGAGGTTAAACGTGGAAATGCTTCTTTGGTGAGACCTTCCATTCTGGCGTTTAACCTCCAGTTTGAGGTCAAACTGGTGGTTAAACTTCATTTCCAGCATTTCTTATCCTTCATGATTTTTGGCGTTTAAGCTCCAGTTTAGGCTTAAACTGGAACTTAAACTCCACATGTGATATTCAAGCTTCCTTTATTGATTTTGTTGCTTCCTTGCCTAGCCTCTTCTTCCCTGAAATCATCCAAACAGTTGCATCAAAGTCTTGCTAAAATTCATGAGAATTCTTCCATTCATAGCATTCAAGGAATATAACTAAAAACTCATGGAATTTGCATAAAAATCTTCATGTTTGAATGATTTAAGACAAGCATGACTATTTGGCCCAAATGATTACTTAAGGCTCAAGAAAATGCATAAAACAACTAAAAATAAAAGAAAAAGGCTAGTGAAACTAGCCTAAGATGCCTTGGCATCATAAGGTTTATTACTTGGACGACCCAGTGCACTTGCTGGTTAGTTGTATGAAGTTGTGAAACAGAATTAAGAACATGAACGTGCGTATTGAGTTTTTAGCGCCGTTACCAAGGAAGGAATGATCACGATTTCGCACACCAAGTTTTTGGCGCCGTTGCCGGGGATTGTTCGAGTTTGGACAACTGACGGTTCATCTTGTTGTTCAGATTAGGTAACTTTATTTTAATTTTAACCTTTTTGTTTTTATTATTCTTATTTTCGAAAAAATAAAAAAAATATATTTTTTTATTCAAAATTTTTAAGAATGAATTCTAGAGTTTCATGAAGCACGTTGAAGCCTGGCTGGCTGTAAAGCCTTGTCTAATTCATTTGGACTGAGGCTTCCACTTATCAGCATATGAAGTTGGATGAAGTATGAGCTGTTGTATGTCTGATTTGTATCTGCTGAAGCTTGGCTGGCCGTTGGCCATGTCTAGTGTTTTGGACCAGAGCTTTCACTGAAAGTTTGGCTGGCTAGTAAGCCATGTCTAATTCCTGGACTGGAGCTTTAGACTAACAGTGCAAGATTCCTGGAATTCCTATTAAAAATTTTGAAATCCTTATTTTTCTTTTTCCAATTAAATTTTTGAAAAAATATACAAAAAAAAATATTTAATAAAATCATAAAATCAAAAATATTTTTATGTTTCTTGATTGAGTATAGAGTCAATTTTTAAGTTTGGTGTCAATTGCATGTTTATCTCTTTCTTGCATTTTTCGAAAAATCATGCATGGTGTTCTTCATGATCTTCAAGTTGTTCTTGGTAAGTCTTCTTGCTTGATCTTTAAAATTTCTTGTTTGGTGTTGCTTCTTATTTTTCATATGCATTCTTGAATTATTAATGTCTAAAGAATAAAAAAAATTTTAAGTTTGGTGTCTTGCATGTTTTTCTTTTCTTAAAAATTTTCAAAAATAAGTCTTGATGTTCATCTTGATCTTCAAAGTGTTCTTGGTGTTCATCTTGACATTCAAAGTGTTCTTGCATATTTTTCTTGTCTTGATCCAAAATTTTCATGCATTGAGTCTTTGTGATGTTTTTCTCTTTCATCATTAAAAATTCAAAAATCAAAAAAATATCTTTCCCTTTTTCACTCATAAATTTTCAAAAATTTGAGTTGACTTTTTCAAAACTTTTTAAAATTTAGTTGTTTCTTATGAGTCAAATCAAATTTTCAATTTAAAAATTCTATCTCTTTCAAATCTTTTTCACTTTTTCTTTTATATTTTCGAACATTTCAATTTGATTCTCAAAAATCTTTTTCTTATTTTGTTTCATAATTTCAAAATCTTTACTAACAATTAATATGATTGATTCAAAAATTTTTCAAGTTGTTACTTGCCTATTAAGAAAGGTTCAATCTTTAAATTTCAAAATCATATCTTTTTGTTTCTTGTTAGTCAAGTAATCAACTTTAATTTTCAAAATAAAATCTTTTTAAATTTCTTTTTCAAATCTTTTTTCAAAATAAGTTTCAATCACATCTTTTTCAAAATCAATTTCAAAATCTTTTCTAACTTCTTATCTTTTCAAAAATTGATTTTCAAATCTTTTTCAATTAACTACTTGACTTTTTGTTTGATTTTAAAAGTTTACTATTTCAATCATATCTTTTTCAAAACTATCTAACTATCTCTTTCTTTCTAATTTTCGAAAATCCCTTCCCTCTTTTTCAAAATTCCTTTTTAATTAACTAATTGTTTTAACTTTTAATTTAATTTCATTTTTTTAAATTTTTCGAATTTTAATTTTAATTTTAAATTAAAAACAAAAATATTTTTCTTTTCTTTTCAATTATTTTCGAAAATTCCCTCTCTCATCTCCTTCTAATTATTTATTTATCTACTAACACTTCTCTTCTTCTTAAAAATTCGAACCCTCTCCCTCTTTCTGTGTTCGAATTTCTTTTCTTCTTCTACTCACATAAAAGAATCTCTATACTGTGACATAGAGGATTCCATATTTTCTTTTCTGTTTTCTTCTTTTTCATATGAGCAGGAACAAGGATAAGAACATTCTTATTGAAGCTGATCCTGAACCTGAAAGGACTCTGAAGAGGAAGCTAAGGGAAGCTAAAGCACAACTCTCTGGAGAAAATCTGACAGAAATTTTTGCAAAAGAAGGAGACATGGCCGAAAATAATAACAATGCAAGGAAGATGC
This sequence comes from Arachis ipaensis, assembly GCF_059453495.1. Classification (NCBI taxonomy): domain Eukaryota; kingdom Viridiplantae; phylum Streptophyta; class Magnoliopsida; order Fabales; family Fabaceae; genus Arachis; species Arachis ipaensis. The sequence continues at coordinate 62,835,916 of NC_142441.1, forward strand.
TTGGTGACTTTACTGCACCTAATTCCAATTTACATGGAAGAAGCATCTCAATCCCTGCCATTGGAGCAAACAATTTTGAGCTGAAACCTCAACTAGTTTCTCTGATGCAACAGAATTGTAAGTTTTATGGACTTCCGTCCGAAGATCCCTTTCAATTCTTAACTGAATTCTTGCAGATCTGTGATACTGTTAAGACCAATAGGGTTGATCCCGAGGTCTATAGGCTTATGCTTTTCCCGTTTGCTGTAAGAGACAGAGCTAGAGTATGGTTTGAATCTCAACCTAAGGATAGCCTGAACTCTTGGGATAAGCTGGTCACGGCTTTCTTAGCCAAGTTCTTTCCTCCTCAAAAGCTTAGTAAGCTTAGAGTGGATGTTCAAACCTTCAAACAGAAAGAAGGTGAATCCCTCTATGAAGCTTGGGAGAGATGTAAGCAACTGACCAAAAAGTGTCCTTCTGACATGTTTTCAGAATGGACCATTCTGGATATATTCTATGATGGTCTATCTGAACTACCAAAGATGTCATTGGACCATTCTGCAGGTGGATCCATTCACCTAAAGAAAACGCCTGCAGAAGCTCAAGAACTCATTGACATGGTTGCTAATAACCAGTTCATGTACACTTCTGAGAGGAATCCTGTAAGTAATGGGATGCCTCAGAAGAAGGGAGTTCTTGAAATTGATACTCTGAATGCCATATTGGCTCATAACAAAATATTGACTTAGCAAGTCAATATGATTTCTCAGAGTCTGAATGGAATGCAAGTTGCATCCAACAGTACTCAAGAGGCATCTTCTGAGGAAGAAGCTTATGATCTTGAGAACCATGCAATAGCAGAGGTGAATTACATGGGTGAACCCTATGGAAACACCTATAATCCCTCATGGAGAAATCAACCAAATCTCTCATGGAAGGATCAACAAAAGCCTCAACAAGGCTTTAATAATGGTGGAAGAAACAGGTTTAGCAATAGCTAACCTTTTCCATCATCCACTCAGCAACAGACAGAGAATTCTGAGCAGAATCCATCTAGCTTAGCAAATATAGTCTCTGATCTATCTAAGGCCACTGTGAGTTTCAAGAATGAAACAAGGTCCTCCATTAGAAATTTGGAGGCACAAGTAGGCCAGCTGAGTAAAAGGGTCACTGAAACTCCTCCTAGTACTCTTCCAAGCAATACAGAAGAGAATCCAAAAAGAGAGTGCAAGGCCATTAATTTAACCATCATGGCCGAACCTACAAGGGAGGGAGAGGACGTGAATCCCAGTGAGGAAGACCTCCTGGGACGTCCAGTGATCAACAAGGAGTTTCCCTCTGAGGAACCAAAGGAATCTGAGGCTCATCTGGAGACCATAGAGATTCCATTAAACCTCCTTATGCCATTTATGAGCTCTGATGAGAATTCTTCTTTTAAAGAGAATGAAGATGTTACTGGACAGCAAGTTGCCAAGTACATTGGTGCAATCATGAAGTTGAATGCCAAATTATTTGGTAATGAGACTTGGGAAGATGAACCTCCCTTGCTCACCAATGAACTGAGTGATCTGAATCAACTGACATTGCCTCAGAAGAAACAGGATCCTGGAAAGTTCTTAATACCTTGTACCATAGGCACTATGACCTTTGAAAAGGCTCTATGTGACCTTGGGTCAGGGATAAACCTAATGCCACTCTCTGTAATGAAGAAACTGGGAATCTTTGAGGTGCAAGCTGCTAGAATCTCATTAGAGATGGCAGACAACTCAAGAAAACAGACTTATGGCCAAGTAGAGGACGTGTTAGTAAAGGTTGAAGGCCTTTACATCCCTGCTGATTTCATAATCCTAGACACTGGGAAGGATGAGGATGAATCCATCATCCTTGGAAGATCCTTCCTAGCCATAGCAAAAGCTGTGATTGATGTGGACAGAGGAGAGTTGATCCTTCAACTGAATGAGGACAACCTTGTGTTTGAAACTCAAGGATCTCCTTCTGTAATCATGGAGAGGAAGCATGAAAAGCTTCTCTCACTGCAGAGTCAACCAAAGCCCCCACAGCCAAACTCTAAGTTTGGTGTTGGAAGGCCACAACCAAATTCTAAGTTTGGTGTTGAACCCCCACAACCAAACTCTAAGTTTGGTGTTGGGAGGTCCCAACCTTGCTCTGATTATCTGTGAGGCTCCATGAGAGCTCACTGTCAAGCTATTGACATTAGATAACTACTTGTTGGGAGGCAACCCAATGTTATTTAATCATTTTTATTTTATTTTCTCTTTGTTATTTCATGTTTTATTAGGTTGATGATCATGTGGAGTCATAAAAACTACTTAAAAATCGAAAACAGAATGAAAAACAGCATTGAAAATAGCATAACCTGGAGGAAAGTAGTCTGGTGTTTAAACGCCAGAAACAAGCAACTGTCTGGTGTTTAACGCCAGAAATAGGCACCAAGCTGGCGTTTAACGCCAGAAACAAGCATCTACCTGGAATTAAACGCCAGAAACAAGCTACATTTAGGCATTTAACGCCAAAAACTGGAAGCAGTCTGGCGTTAAACGCCAGGATTACACAGCAAGGGCGTTTTACATGCCTAATTGGAGCAGGGATGTTAAGTCCTTGACCCCAGTTGATCTGTGAACCCCACAGGATCCCCACCACTTCTTCTCTCCTCTTCACACCTTTTCATAACTCTCTTCCCCAAAATAACCTCCACCAATCACCTCCAATTCCCCTCCAAAACCATCATATACCCACCTACACCCATCCACTCAAATCCAAACCATCACTCCTTCCTTTTCACACATCATAACCACCTTAAACCCCCAGTGGCCAAACCATTCACACACCACCATCTCCTCCATCTCTTCGTCTTCTCATCCTTTCTTTCTTCTTTTGCTCGAGGATGAGCAAACATTTTAAGTTTGGTGTGGAAAAAGCATTGCTTTTTTGTTTTTCCATAACTACTAATGCCTCAAGGGATACACTTCCCTCCACAAAACTATTTGGAGAAAATCAACACCTCCCTAAGAGAATTAAGTTCCAACATGGGACAACTAAGGGTGGAGCACCAAGAGCATTCCATCATCCTCCATAAAATTAGAGAAGATCAAAGAGCTATGAGGGAGGAGCAACAAAGACAAGGAAGAGACATAGAGGAGCTCAAGAGCACCATTGGTTCTTCAAGAAGAGGAAGACGCCATCCTCACTAAGGTGGACTCATTCCTTAATCTCCTTGTCTATTTATTTTACCGTTTTTCAATTTTTGAGCTTTATGTTTTATTTATGTTTGTGTCTTCACTATATGATCATTAGTGTCTAAATGTCTATGCCTTAAAGTTATGAATATGAATCCATCACCTCTCTTAAATGAAAACTGTTCTAAAAACAAAAGAACAAGAAGTACATGGTTTCGAATTCATCCTTGAAACTAGTTTGATTATTTTGATGTGGTGACAATACTTTTTGTTTTCTGAATGAATGCTTGAACAGTGCATATGTCTTTTGAAGTTGATGTTTATGAATGTTAAATATGTTGGCTCTTGAAGAATAAGGAAAAAGGAGACATGTTATTTGAGCAAGGGTAATAAAAAGGGTCCAAGGCTTTGAGCATCAGTGGATAGGAGGGCCTAAAGGAATAAAATCCTGGCCTAAGCGGCTAAACCAAGCTGTCCCTAACCATGTGCTTGTGGCGTGAAGGTGTCAAGTGAAAACTTGAGACTGAGCGGTTAAAGTCGAGGTCCAAAGCAAAAGAAAGAGTGTGCTTAAGAACCCTGGATACCTCTAATTGGGGACTTTAGCAAAGCTGAGTCACAATCTGAAAAGGTTCACCCAGTTATGTGTCTGTGGCATTTATGTATCCGGTGGTAATACTGGAAAACAAAGTGCTTAGGGCCACGGCCAAGACTCATAAAGTAGCTGTGTTCAAGAATCAACATACTGAACTAGGAGAATCAATAACACTATCTGAATTCTAAGTTCCTATAGATGCCAATCATTCTGAACCTCAATGGATAAAGCGAGATGCCAAAACTATTCAAGAGGCAAAAAGCTACAAGTCCCGCTCATCTGATTGGAGCTAAGCTTCATTGATATTTTGGAATTTATAGTATATTCTCTTATTTTTATCCTATTTAATTTTCAGTTGCTTGGGGACAAGCAACAATTTAAGTTTGGTGTTGTGATGAGCGGATAATTTATACGCTTTTTGGCATTGTTTTTAGTATGTTTTTAGTATGATTTAATTAATTTTCATTATATTTTTACTAGTTCTTAATTAAAAATCACATTTCTAGACTTTACTATGAGTTTGTGTGTTTTTCTATGATTTCAGGTAATTTCTGGCTGAAATTGAGGTACTTGAGCAAAAATCTGATTCAAGTTGAAAAAGGACTGCTGATGCTGTTAGATTCTGACCTCTCTGCACTCGGAATGGATTTTCTGGAGCTACAGAACTCCAAATGGTGCGCTCTGAATTGTGTTGGAAAGTAGACATCCAGATATTTCCAGTAATATATAATAGTCCATACTTTGAATAAGGATAGACGACGTGAACTGGCATTCAAAGCCAGTTCCATGCTGCATTCTGGAGTCAAACGCCAGAAACAGGTTGCAAAGTGGAGTTCAACGCTAGAAACAGGCTACAAACTGGCGTTCAACTCCAAGAGAAGCCTCTACACGTGTAAAGCTCAATGCTCAGCCCAAGCACACACCAAGTGGGCCCTATAAGTGGATTTCTGCATCATTTACTCAATTCTGCAAACCCTAGTAACTAGTTTAGTATAAATAGGACTTTTTACTATTATGTTTATATCTTTGGACTCAATTCTGCATCATTTTTATCTGTTCTTACTACATGAGAATTGAATTAGTAGAATTTGATTTGTAATTATTTTGAAGAGCTTATTTATTATTGATCAAGTGGACAAAAAAAATCATATAGTTGCATTCATATATATAGGTTGCATTGCATTGCATGAGTTTTACATGTTCTTACTCATTTATTTTATCTCCTTCAACTAAGAATGAGGACATGCTAATGTTTAAGTGTGGGGAGGTTGATAAACCACTATTTTATGGTTAGCATGCTATTGTTTACCCACTTATTCATATGATTAGCATGCATTTATATTTCCTTCCTAAAATTATTACATGATTGAAAACTTGCTTCCTAGAGACTTTTAATTATGTATTTTAATTCTCCTTTATTCCATTTGATGCCGTGATCTGTGTGTTAAGTGTTTCAGGCTTTATAGGGCATGAATGAGTTGGAGATTGGAAAGGAAGCTTGCAAAAATGGAAGGAACACAATAAATTAAGGAGATGACCAGCGAGAAGTGACGCGGCCGCATGGCTCATGCGACCGCGCGGAAGAGAGGAAATCGCAGTGACGCGGTCGCATGGCCCACGCGACCGCGCGGATTGGAATAGCACAAGTGACATGGAGGCGTGGACGACGCGCCCGCATGGCAAAGCAAAACGCCGCATGACGCGTCCGCATAAATGACGCGATCACGTGACATGCGTGATCTGCATAATCTGCAGAATTCGCTGGGGGCGATTTTGGGCCCTGTTTTGACCCAGTTTTCGGCCCGGAAAAGCAGACTAGAGCCAGAGGACATACAGAAACCAAAAACAACATTCATTCTACACAATTTTAGTTTTTAGATCTAGTTTTACTCCTCCTCTAGGTTTTCTCTCTACACACTCATAGTTCTTAGGATTTTTATTTTCTATTGTTCTTTGCATTGGGATATCGAGAAGAGTTATTACCTCATCAAGACTTCGTCATTCTAGTTCATTTTCTTTACTTGGCTTTACTCTTCCATGTCCTTTAATTTACTCAATTTTACTATTGGATTATTTTAGAATTTATTAATACAAGAGTTACTTTTATTTTTAATTGATTCCTTTGAGTTTTATTTATCATGTCTTTCTTTAATTCCCTTTCCTATGTTATGAGTTCTACATTCACAATGAGCGAGTAGTTCCCTGACTTGATGGGGAGTTGATTGAAAGGAACCCTTGAGTTGGAATGTTCAAAGGAGAAATTGTTATTGGGTTTATTGTTGGATGGCTCTCTAGTCACTAACGCCAATCCTTCCAAGTAAGCGGATTGGGACTTGTGAGTAAAAACATCATTCCAACTTGTTTGACTTTCCCTTATTTAGTAAGGGATAACTAAACAGAACGACCTTCAATTATCAATTAATCTTGAGAGTACTGCAACAAGAATAGGGCTTCCAACTAATCTACTCCCAGTCAAGGATTTTATTTAAATTACTTGATTTCCCCAATTTAATTTCCTGTTTATTCAACTCAAACTCTTTCTGAAAATATCTGATTAATAAAATAGCACACCTTTCTGCAACTCGTTGGGAGACGACCTGGGATTCATACTCCTAGTATTTTAATTTTAATTTTTGTGACAACCTTTCTAAATTGATAAGCGGATTTCTGGTTAGTTAAAAACTATACTTGCAACGCACAACTTATATCAATTCTTAATTAGCCAATTTCCGCCACGTCAATCCACCTCTATTCCCTTGTTCGAAATTTTGTACCCAAGGACAATTCCTTCAGTCACCATAAAGTGACATTTCTCCCAGTTTAAAACCAGGTTAGTCTTTTGGCACCTTTTTAGAACAAGTGATAGATGGTCAAGACAGGAGCTGAATGAGTCACCAAATACTGAGAAGTCATCCATGAAGACTTTCAAAAATTTCTCTACCATATTAGAGAAAATAGAGAGCATGCACCTCTGAAAGGTTGCAGGTGCATTGTACAGGCCAAATGGCATCCTTCTGTAAGCAAATACCCCAGATGGACAAGTGAATGCTGTTTTCTTTTGGTCTTGAGGATCTACTGCAATTTGGTTGTAACCTAAATAGCCATCCAAAAAGCAGTAGTATTCATGGCCTGCAAGTATCTCTAGCATCTGGTCTATGAATGGTAAAGAAAAATGATCCTTCCTGGTGGCTGTATTGAGCCTTCTGTAGTCAATACACATACGCCATCCTGTAACTGTTCTTGTAGGAACCAGTTCATTCTTTTCATTATGAACCACTGTCATGCCTCCCTTCTTGGGGACAACTTGAACAGGGCTCACCCAGGGGCTATCAGAAATAGGATAAATAATCTCAGCCTCTAGTAACTTAGTGACCTCTTTTTGCACCACCTCCTTCATGGCTGGATTTAGCCGCCTCTGTGGTTGAACCACTGGCTTAGCATCATCCTCCAATAGGATCTTGTGCATGCATTTGGCTAGGCTAATGCCCTTAAGATCACTTATAGACCACCCAAGAGCTGTCTTGTGTGTCGTTAGCACCTGAATTAGTGCTTTCTCTTCCTGTGGCTCTAAACCAGAGCTTATGATCACTAGAAAAGTGTCCTCTTCTTCCACAAATACATATTTCAGGGAGGGTGACAGTGGTTTGAGCTCAGGTTTATGAGGCTTTTCCTCTTCTTGAGGAATTTTTAGAGGTTCTTCTGTTTTCTCTGGTTCCTCCAGATCAGGATGAATATCTTTAAAAATGTCCTCAAGCTCTGATTTGAGAATCTCAGTCATATTGACCTTTTTCACCAGGGAGTCAATAATTTCAGTGCTCATGTAGTCTTTTGATGTGTCTGGATGCTGCATAACTTTGACAGCATTCAACTTAAACTCATCCTTAACAAGAAAATACCAAACTTAAAATTTTTCAATCAAAATAATAAAATAGGACAAGTAATTCGAAAATTATAATTAAAAGGAAAAAGATTTGGAAAAATTTTATAAAAGATTTTCGAAAAAAAGAAAATTGAAAAAGAATTTGTTTTGAAAAATATTTGAAAAGATAAATTTTTAAAATTGAAATTTTAACTTGACTAACAAGAATCTACCAAATTTTAAAATTTTGACTAAGTCAACCTAAGGAATTCGAAAATGATGAGTAAATAAAGGAAAAGATATTTTTTTTATTTTAATGAGGAAAGATAAAAACAAGTAAAGGACACCAAACTTAGAATTTTTAGATCAAAACAAAGGAAACAAACAAGAAAACTTTGAATGTCAAGATGAACACCAAGGACACTTTGAAGATCAAGATGAACACCAAGAACAAATTTTGGAAAATCTTTAGGAAAATAAAGACACAAAGGACACCAAACTTAAAGATTTTTTTTTATACTTTAGACACTAATAATTCAAAAAATTGAAAGAAAAATAAAAATAAATAATAAAAAAGACGTGCAATTGACACGAAACTTGAAACATGAAACTAAACTCAAACAAAAGACTTCAAAGGAAAATTAAAGATTAATAAAGAAAAATAAAATTTTTGAAAAGAAAATAAAAGACTCAAATTTAGTGACTCTAAACCAAAAAGATAAATTTTTCCTAATCTAAGCAACAAGATGAACCGTCAGTTGTCCAAACTCGAACAATCCCCGGCAACGGTGCCAAAAACTTGGTGCACGGAATTGTGATCACACTTTTCACAACTCCGCACAACTAACCAGCAAGTACACTGAGTCGTCCAAGTAATACCTTAAGTGAGTAAGGGTCGATCCCACGGAGATTGTCGGCTTGAAGCAAGCTATAGTTATCTTATAAATCCTAGTCAGGAGATTAATGATAAAAATGATTTTTTTTTGTTTATGAAAAGTAAATAACATGAAATAAATGATACTTGTGATTCAGTAATGAGGAACAGGTTGAGGTTCTGGAGATGCTCTGTCTTCTGAATCTCTGCTTTCCTATTGTCTTCTTCTCCAAACACGCATGGTTTCCTTCCATGGCAAGCTGTATGATCCTCTCGGATGAAAAATACCAGGCACAGTTTCCGCACGGCTAATCAACTATCGGATCACTCGTCTTGGATGAAAAATACCAGCATTAATGCACCGGATCCCACCAGAACTCCGTAGTTAAACGTGCTTAGGCGAGAGTAGTATTAGGATGGGTTACCTCTTGGGAATTCCTCGTGTTGTACCTTTTTTTTACGTCGTGCTTACCCTCGTTCTTTAACCGATGCTATCTCGAATATTTAACCTAAAGCAAGCCTTAATGAACTGATTCTCGGCAGGCTCCCACGGGCCCAGCAGGGCTTCCCAGCTAGACTTACCCTATGTCGTGACACATGCTTATGGTAATTGTGTGTGTATACTTTAATAGGCGCAATCATACTAGCACTAATGCACCGGATCTCATCAGAACTCCACAGTTAAGCGTGCATGGGCGAGAGCGGTACTAGGATGGGTGACCTTCTGGGAAGTGATAAACCCCGATTGCGTGGTTTATCTTGTGCTTATTTTAGGGGGGTTTTATCACTTTTTTCCACATTAATTCAATGAAAAAGCATGGTTTTGTAATTCTCCCTTGAATTATGCTTAAGTGTAAAAACATGCTTTTTAGGCCTTTAAATTGGTGATTTTAATTCACTTTAATTCCATTCGATGCCTTGATGTGTTTGTTGAGTCATTTCAGGTTCATAAGGCAAGTATTGGATGGAAGAAATGAGGAGAAAGGCATACAAAGTGGAGAATGCATGAAGAAACAAAGACTAGGAATTCATCGATACACGAGCACGCGTACAAGGCGCGCACGCGCGAAAGTGGTTTTACATAGAGATGTGCACGCGTACATGCCGCAGCCGCGTGGATGAAGAAACAGCCAATCGACGCGCACGCGCACATGGCGCGTACGCGCCGATACTCTCACGTGACCCACTTAAAGGCAAAATGCTGGGGGCGATTTTTGAGCTGCCTAGGCCCAAATCCAACTTGTTTATGAGTGTATTTCATGCAGAATTGAAGTCCAAGCAAAGGAGGGGGCAATTAGTTAGTCAACACGAGCCTTTAGTTAGTTTTCTAGAGAGAGAAGCTCCCTATTCTCTCTAGAATTAGGTTAGGATTAGGGTAGATTATTATAGATCCATGTTTAATTCCTTGCTTTCATCTTGCTTCTTTTATAATTTCTCATGTCTATGTCTTGATCTCTTTAGTTGTAATGTTAATTCCTCATTTTGTCTTCTTTTGTGATGATGAACTCATGTTGGATTTGGTTTAAAATTAATGCAACTTGATGTTGATATTTCTTTCATGATTGATCTTTCTTGCCATTGTTAAGTTCTTGCTTATAATAGTCATGGTTCTCCTTAATTTTAGCAATTTGTGATGTTTACTTTTCTTGCCTACTAGGTGTTTGATAAAATGCTCCCTATAGTTTCTGAGTAGTTCTCTTGACCCTTGGCCTAGGCTAAGGAGATTGAATGATCTTGAGTCCTTGGGTTTTGTTGAATTGGTAATTTTAGAACCCTTGTGGATCAATTTGATAACCATTGACTCTAGCCTACTACTAAGTCAATTAGTAGCCAGGTTGGGACTTATGGATTGATGTTGATCAAGCCATTTGACGTACTCCAAGCCTAGGAGTAAACATTACGTACTTAAGGCTTTAGTGAGTAGACCTAATGAGCTCGGTTCCGCATGATTATCAATGTTTGAATTGTTGGCAAGGATAGTGATCTCAATTACCTAAGTCTTAGCCAAGAGCCCTTTATCCCGCTCATTTTAATTGCTTGTTTATTCTACACGTCTTGCTCATTTTATTGCTCCTTTTATCAACCAAAACCCCCCTTTTACCCCTTCATAGCTAATAATTGACCACTTCATTGCTATCCTCGTGAGACGACACTGAGTCTAAATACTTCGGTAACTTTTCATTGGGGTTTGTACTTGTGACAAAACCATATTCTTAATTTGATTTGAGGATTGACTATTGGTTTGGACTATACTAACAACGGAATTATTTTGTGGAATTCTGAACTGGTATAAATCCTTGTATCAGGAAGTCCTCGTGTTGCACCTTTTTTTTTTCTTTACGTTGTGCTTACCCTCGTTCTTTAAATGACGCTATCTCGAATCAGTTAGCTAAAGCGAGCCTTAATGACTTGACTTTCGACAGCCTCCTACGAGGCCCGTAGGGCTTCGCAGCTCAACTTACCCTTTGTCGCGATACATGCTTATGACGACTGTATGCACATACTTTAATAGGTATGATCATACCAGCACTAATGCACCGGATCCCACCAGAACTCCGTAGTTAAGCGTGCTTGGGCGAGAGTAGTACTAGGATGGGTGACCTCCTTGGAAGTCCTCGTGTTGCACCTCTCTTTTTTTTTTTTACGTCGTGCTTACCCTCGTTCTTTAAACGACGCTATCTTGAATAGTTTAGCTAAACCGAGCCTTAATGACCTGATTTTCGGTAGGCTCCCATGGGCCCCACAAGGTTTCGTAGCTCGACTTACCCTATGTCGCGACACATGCTTATGATAATTGTGTGCAAATACTTTAATAGGTGCGATCATACCAGCAGTAATGCACCAGATCCCATCATAAATCCGCAGTTAACCGTGCTTGGGCGAGAGTAGTACTTGGATGGGTGACCTCCTCGGAAATGGGTTGGATTGGGCCCAAAATTAGCTGCAAAATTGCTGGGGGCGATTTAATTAAAGTGGACCCATGGACAGCATCGGCGCGCACGCATACATGGAGCGTGCGCGCCCATGAGCGCAAAGAAACATATGGAAAAATATATATCATTTTGAGCCCCGGATGTTAGCTTTCCAACGCAACTGAAACCGTCTCATTTGGACCTCTGTAGCTCAAGTTATGGTCGTTTGAGTGCAAAGAGGTCAAGCTTGACAGCTTTACGGTACCTTTATTTCTTCATGAGTTCTCCTACTTTGCAAGCTTTTTCTTCATTCCTTCCATCCAATACTTGCGTTATAAATCTGAAATCACTCAACAAATACATCAAGGCATCGAATGGAATTAAAGTGAATTAAAATCACCAATTTTAGGGCCTAAAAAGCATGTTTTCACATTTATGCACAAATCAAGGGAGAATTGAAAAACCATGCTATTTCATTGAATAAGTGTGGGAAAAGGTGATAAAATCCCCTAAAATAAGCATAAGATAAACCACAAAATCGGGATTTATCAGTGACCTCCTGGGAAGTCCTCGTGTTGTACCTTTTTTTTTTTTACGTCGTGCTTACCCTCGTTCTTTAAACGACGCTATCTCAAATAGTTTAGCTATAGTGAGCCTTAATGAACTGATTTTCGGCAAGCTCCCACGGGACCTGCAGGGCTTCGCAACTCGACTTACCCTACGTCGCAATACATGCTTATGATAATTGTGTGCACATACTTTAATAGGTGCGATCATACCAACACTAATGCACCGGATTCCACCAGAACTCTATAGTTAAGCGTGCTTGGGCGAGAGTGGTACTAGGATGGGTAACCTCCTTGGAAGTCCTCGTGTTGCACCTCTTTTTTTTTATGTCGTGCTTACCCTCGTTCTTTAAACGACGCTATCTCGAATATTTTAGCTAAAGCAAGGCTTAATGACCTGACTTCCGGCAGGCTCTTACGGGGTCCGCAGGGCTTCGCAGCTCAACTTACCCTATGTAGCGATACATGCTTATGACAATTGCATGCGCATACTTTAATAGGTGCGATCATACTAGCACTAATGCACCGGATCCCAGTAGAACTCTGCAGTTAAGCGTGCTTGGGCGAGAGTAGTACTACGATGGGTGACCTCCTGGGAAGTCCTCGTGTTGCACCTCTTTTTTTTCTTACGTGGTTCTTACCCTCGTTCTTTAAACGACACTATCTCGAATAGTTTAGCTAAAGCGAGCCTTAATGGCCTGACTTTCGGCAGGCTCTTACGGGGCCCACAGGGTTTCGCAGCTCGACTTACCCTATGTAGCGATACATGCTTATGATAATTTTGTGCACATACTTTAATAGGTGTGATCATACCAGCACTAATGCACCGGATCCCACCAGAACTCCGTAGTTAAGCGTGCTTGGGCTAGAGTAGTACTAGGATGGGTGACCTCCTGGGAAGTCCTCGTGTTGTACCTTTTTTTTTTACGTCGGGCTTACCTTAGTTTTTTAAACGACGCTATCTCGAATAGTTTAGCTACAGTGAGCCTTAATGAACTGATTTTCGGCAAGCTCCCACGGGCCCTGCAGGGCGTCGCAGCTCGACATACCCTACGTCGCGATACATGCTTATGATAATTGTGTGCACATACTTTTACTAGGTGCGATCATACCAACACTAATGCACCGGATCCCACCAGAACTCCGTAGTTAAGCGTGCTTGGGCGAGAGTGGTACTAGGATGGGTGACCTCTTGGGAAGTCCTCGTGTTGCACCTCTTTTTTTTTTTATGTCGTGCTTACCCTCGTTCTTTAAACGACGATATCTCGAATATTTTAGTTAAAGCGAGGCTTAACGACCTGACTTCCGGTAGGCTCCTACGGGGCTCGCAAGGCTTCGCAGCTCGACTTACCCTATGTAGCGATACATGCTTACCACAATTGCATGCGCATACTTTAATAGGTGCGATCATACTAGCACTAATGCACTGGATCCCAGTAGAACTCTGCAGTTAAGCATGCTTGGGAGAGAGTAGTACTATGATGGGAGACCTCCTGGGAAGTCCTCGTGTTGCACCTCTTTTTTTTTTTTCGTGGTTCTTACCCTCGTTCTTTAAACGACACTATCTCGAATAGTTTAGCTAAAGCGAGCCTTAATGACCTGACTTTCGGCAGGCTCTTACGGGGCCCGTAGGGTTTCGCAGCTCGACATACCCTATGTAGCGATACATGCTTATGATAATTGTGTGCACATATTTTCATAGGTGTGATCATACCAGCAGTAATGCACCGGATCCCACCAGAACTCCGTAGTTAAGCGTGCTTGGACTAGAGTAGTACTAGAATGGGTGACCTCCTGGGAAGTCCTCATGTTGTGCCTTTTTTTTTTACGTCTTGCTTACCCTCGTTCTTTAAATGATGCTATCTCGAATAGTTTAGCTATAGTGAGCCTTAATGAACTGATTTTCAGCAAGCTCCCACGGGCACTGCAGGGCTTCGCAGCTCGACTTACCCTACGCCGCGATACATGCATATGGTAACTGTGTGCACATACTTTAATAGGTGCGATCATACCAACACTAATGCACCGGATCCCATCAGAACTCTGTAGTTAAGCGCGCTTGGGCGAGAGTGGTACTAGGATGGGTGACCTCCTAGGAAGTCCTCGTGTTGCACCTCTTTTTTTTACGTCGTGCTTACCCTCGTTCTTTAAACGACGCTATCTCGAATAGTTTAGCTAAAGCGAGCCTTAATGACCTGACTTTCGGCAGGCTCCTACGGGGCCTGCAGGGCTTCACAGCTCGACTTACCCTATGTAGCGATACTTTAATAGGTGCGATCATACCTGCACTAATGCATCGGATCCCATCAGAACTCTGCAGCTAAGCGTGCTTTCGCGAGAGTAGTACTACGATCGGTGACCTCCTGGGAAGTCCTCGTGTTGCACCTCTTTCTTTTTTTTTACGTCGTGCTTATCCTAGTTCTTTAAACGACGCTATCTCAAATTGTTTAGCTAAAGCGAGCCTTAATGACCTGGCTTTCGGCAGGGACCTACGAGGCCCGCAGGGCTTCGCAGCTCGATTTACCCTATGTAGCGATACATGCTTATGATAATTGTGTGCACATACATTAATTGGTGTGATCATACCAGCACTAATGCACCGGATCCCACCAGAACTCTGTAGTTAAACGTGCTTAGGCGAGAGTAGTACTAGGATGGGTTACCTCCAGCGAAGTCCTCGTGTTGTACCTTTTTTTTTACGTTGTGCTTACCCTCGTTCTTTAAACGACGCTATCTCGAATAGTTTAGCTAAAGAGAGCCTTAATGACCTGACTTTCGGTAAGGTCCTACGAGACCCGCAGGGTTTCGCAGCTCGACTTACCCTATGTAGCGATACATGCTTATGATAATTGTGTGCACATACATTAATTGGTGTGATCATACCAGCACTAATGCACCGGATCCCACCAGAACTCCATAGTTAAATGTGCTTAGGCGAGAGTAGTACTAGGATGGGTTACCTCCAGGGAAGTCCTCGTGTTGTACCCTATTTTTTTTTATGTCATGCTTACCCTCGTTCTTTAAACGACGCTATCTCGAATAGTTTAGCTAAAGAGAGCCTTAATGACCTGACTTTCGGCAAGGTCCTACGAGACCCGCAGGGTTTCGCAGCTCGACTTACCCTATGTAGCGATACATGCTTATGATAATTGTGTGCACATACATTAATTGGTGTGATCATACCAGCACTAATGCACCAGATCCCACCAGAACTCCGTAGTTAAATGTGCTTAGGCGAGAGTAGAACTAGGATTGGTTACCTCCAGGGAATTCTTCGTGTTGTACCTTTTTTTTTACGTCGTGCTTACCCTCGTTCTTTAAACGACGCTATCTCGAATAGTTTAGCTAAAGCGAGCCTTAATGACCTGATTTTCTGCAGGGTCCTACGAGGCCCGCAGGGTTTCGCAGCTCGACTTACCCTATGTAGCGATACATGCTTATGATAATTGTGTGCACATACATTAATTGGTGTGATCATACCAGCACTAATGCACCGGATCCTACCAGAACGCCGTAGTTAAACGTGCTTAGGCGAGAGTAGTACTAGGATGGGTTACCTCCAGGGAAGTCCTCGTGTTTGATGAGCGGATATTTTATACGCTTTTTGGGGTTAATTTCATATAGTTTTTAGTATGATTTGGTTAGTTTTTAGTATATTTTCATTAGTTTTTAGGTAAAATTCATATTTCTGGACTTTACTATGAGTTTGTGTGTTTTTCTGTAAAAGGACTGCTGATGCTGTTGGATTCTGACCTCTCAACACTTGGAATGGATTTTCTGGACCTACAAGAGTCCAATTGGCGCGCTTCAAATTGCGTTGGAAAGTAGACATTCAGGGCTTTCCAAAAATATATAATAGTCCATACTTTGCTCAAGGATAGATGACATAAACTGGCGTTCAACGCCAGTTCCATGTTGCAGTCTGGCGTCCAGCGCCAGAAACAGATTACAAGTTGGAGTTCAACGCCAGAAACAGCTTACAACCTGGCGTTGAACGCCCAAAACAGCCCAGTAACATGAGAAGCTTAAGTCTTAGCCCCAGCAAACACCAAGTGGGCCCCAGAAGTGGATTTCTGCACTATCTATCATAGTTCACTCATTTTCTGTAAACCTAGGTTACTAGTTTAGTATTTAAACAACTTTTATAGATTTATTTTGTACCTCATGACATTTTAGATCTGAACTTTGTAATCTCTGACGACATGAGTCTCTAAACTCCATTGTTGAGGGTGAGGAGCTCTGCTGTGTTTCGATGAATTAATGCAATTATTTCTGTTTTCCATTCAAACATGCGTGTTCCAATCTAAGATATTCATTCACGCTTAATTATAGAGAAGGTGATGATCCGTGACACTCATCACCTTCCTCAATCCATGAACGTGTGTCTGACAACCACCTATGTTCTACATCAGATTGAATGAGTATCTCTTAGATTCCTTAATCAAAATCTTTGTGGTATAAGCTAGATTGATGGCAACATCCATGAGAATCTGGAAAGTCTAAACCTTGTCTGTGGTATTCTGAGTAGGATTCTGGGATTAGATGGCTGTGACGAGCTTCAAACTCGCGAGTGTTGGGCATAACGACAGACGCAAAAGGATCAATGGATCCTATTCCAGCATGAGTGGGAACCGACAGATGATTAGCCGTGTAGTGACAGCGCACGTGGACCCTTTTCACTGAGAGGACGGATGGTAGCAATTGACAACGGTGATCCACCAACACACAGCTTGCCATGGAAGGAACTTTGCACTTTTGCATGCATGAGGGAAGAGGAATACAAGAGAAAAGTTGAAATTCAGAAGATAAAGCATCTCCAAAACCCCAACATATTCTCCATTACTGCATAACAAGTAACCAAAAACTTCATGCTCTCTTTTTCATTTGCAAGTCAACTGATAACCACAAATTAATATCCTGACTAAGAGTTGCAAGATAACCATAGCTTGCTTCAAACCAACAATCTCCGTGGGATCGACCCTTACTCACATAAGGTATTACTTGGACGACCCAGTGCACTTGCTGGTTAGTGGTACGAGTTGTGAAAAGTGTGATTCACAATTCGTGCACCAAGTTTTTGGCGCCGTTGCCGGGGATTGTTCGAGTTTGGACAACTGACGGTTTATTTTTTTGCTTAGATTAGGAAAAATTTTTTCTTTTAAAATCCTTATTTTCTCTTTTTAAATTTTTTCGAAAATTTTATAAACTGATAATTGAGTTTTTCTGTTTGATCTTTAGTTTTTCTTGTTCTGTTTCTTTTCTTTTTTTTCTTGTGCCTTTTCAAAACTTTAGTTTTCGAAAAAAATTTTTATTCTTATTTATTTAAAACTACTTCTTCAAAACAAGTGTTACATTTACTGCCCAATAGGCTAGAGCGTTGGTCTATGTTCTTGGTAATTGGGTATCTTCTTTTTAAATTATTTTTTTTTTCAAAAATAATTTTTCTATTAAATCTTGTGCCAAACTTTAAGTTTGGTCTTTTCTTGTTGATTTTTCTTTGGTTTTCAAAAATTTTATTTTGGTTTTCAAAAAATTTTAAGTTTGGTGTTCTACCTTCATGTTCTTGTTATTCTTGTGACTCTTCGAGGTGTTCTTGAGTCTTCCTTGTGTTTTAATCTTAAAATTTTTAAGTTTGGTGTCCCTTGGTGTTTTCCCTCCAAAATTTTCGAAAACAAGGAGCATTAGATCTAAAAATTTTAAGTTGTGTGTCTTTTATGTATTTTTCTCTTTCATCATAAAATTCAAAAATAAAAAAAAAATCTTTTCTTCATTCCACTCATAATTTTCGAAAAATTAGCATTAAATTAGTCATCAAATTTAAAAATCATTTCTTTTTCAAATCATATCTTTTCCAATCAAATCCTGTCAATCATATCTTTTTCAAAACTTCCTAACAATATTTTTTTTCTTTTTCTCTCTCTTCATTTTTCGAAAATCTTTACCCATTTTTATTTATTTTATTTTAATTTATTTTCTAAATAAATAAATAAATAAATAAATATGTTTTTTTCTCTATTTTACATCATCTCCCTTTCTCCATCATGGATCTAAGTGGAAATGAACAGTCCAGAAGGACTCTGGGGTCATATGCTAACCCCACTACTGCTTTATATAGGAGTAGTATCAGTATACCCTCCATTGGCCGAATTCAAAGAGAGACTACAAGATACAAGAATGGCTAATATAAATATGGAAGTACAATTAAAGCAAACAAAGCAGCAGCTGTCAAAACAAATAACAGAATAGTGCCAAGCAGTTCAAATGAGAAGTGGAAAAACATTAGATGCCCCACCTCAAGGTAGCAGCAATCCAAGAAATGAGCAAACCACCCAAAATCCATCTGAGGACAGTAAGATCCCAGAGAGGAATAATTCTGGCAATCAAACGCCAGAAATTGGGTGAAAAGCTGGCGTTAAACGCCCAAATCATGCTCAATCCTGGCGTTCAACGCCAGAAATAAGCAAGGAATTAGCGTTGAACACCCAAAAGAAGCACAGTTCTGGCGTTCAAACACCAGGAACAAGTAAGGAGTTGGCGTCCAACGCCCCTCCAGCTTCTGACTCTGGCAATCAAAGTCCTGTGAGGGATCAGACACACACCAGTGCTGATAACAACCCCTCTAAAAAGGCTTCTCCAACCACCTCTGTAGGGAGTAAACCTGCAGGAACTAAGGTTGAGGAATACAAAGCCAAGATGCCTTATCCTCAAAAACTCCACAAAGAGGAGCAGGATAAGCAATTTGCTCGCTTTGCAGACTATCTTCGGACTCTTGAAATAAAGATTCCGTTTGTAGAGGCACTTGAGCAAATACCTTCTTATGCCAAGTTCATGAAAGAGATCTTGAGTCATAAGAAGGATTGGAGAGAAACTGAAAGAGTTTTCCTCACTGAAGAATGTAGTGCAGTCATTTTGAAAAGCTTCCCAGAAAAGCTTAAGGATCCCGAGAGCTTTCTAATACCATGCACACTAGAGGGTAATTGCACCAAGACAACTTTATGTGATCTTGGAGCAAGCATCAATCTAATACCTGCATCCACTATCAGAAAGCTTGGTTTAACTGAAGAAGTCAAACCAACCCGGATATGTATCCAACTTGCTGATGGCTCCATTAAATGCCCATCAGGCGTGATTGAGGACATGATTGTCAGGGTTGGGCCATTCGCCTTTCCCACTGACTTTGTAGTGCTGGAAATGGAGGAACACAAGAGTGCTACTCTCATCCTAAGAAGACCTTTCCTAGCAACTGGACGAACTCTCATTGATGTCCAAAAGGGGGAAGTCACCCTGAGAGTCAATGAAGATGAGTTTAAGTTGAATGCTGTCAATGCCATGCAGCATCCAGACACACCAAAAGATTGCATGAAAGTTGATCTTATTGACTCTTATCGAAGATATCTTTAAAGATGTTCAGTCTGATCTTGAGGATTCAGAGGAATTGAAAGGGCCTCCAAAATTTCCTCAGGACGCGTAAAAACCTCCTAAACCCGAGCTCAAACCATTACCACAATCCCTGAAATATGCATTTCTGGGAGAAGGTGACACTTTTCCAGTGATCATAAGCTCTGCTTTAAATCCACAGGAAGAGGAAGCACTAATTCAAGTGCTAAGGACACACAAGACAGCTCTTGGGTGGTCCATAGGTGACCTTAAGGGCATAAGCCCAGCTAGATGCATGCACAAGATCTTATTGGAGGACAATGATAAGCCAGTGGTTCAACCACAGAGGCGGTTAAATCCAGCCATGAAGGAAGTGGTGCAGAAAGAGGTCACCAAATTACTGGAGGCTGGGATTATTTATCCTATTTCTGATAGCCCCTGGGTGAGCCCTGTCCAAGTTGTCCCCAAAAAGGGAGGCATGACAGTGGTTCATAATGAAAAAAATGAACTGGTTCCTACAAGAACAGTTACAGGGTGGTGCATGTGTATTGACTATAGAAGGCTGAATACAGCCACCAGAAAGGATCATTTTCCTTTACCATTCATAGACCAGATGCTAGAAAGACTAGCAGGTCATGATTATTACTGTTTTTTGGATGGCTATTCAGGCTACAACCAAATTGCAGTAGATCCCCAGGATCAAGAGAAAATAGCATTCACATGTCCATCTGGAGTGTTTGCTTACAAAAGGATGCCATTTGGGCTGTGTAATGCGCCTGCAACCTTTCAGAGATGCATGCTCTCTATTTTCTCTGATATGGTGGAAAAATTTCTGGAAGTCTTCATGGATGACTTCTCAGTATATGGAGACTCATTCAGCTCCTGTCTTGATCACCTGACATTGGTTTTGAAAAGATGCCAAGAGACCAACCTGGTTTTAAACTGGGAAAGATGTCACTTTATGGTGACTGAAGGGATAGTCCTTGGACATAAAATTTCAAACAAGGGAATAGAAGTGGATCAAGCTAAAATAGAAGTAATTGAAAAATTACCACCACCTGCCAATGTTAAGGCAATCAGAAGCTTTTTGGGGCATGCAGGATTCTATAGGAGGTTTATAAAGGATTTTTCAAAAATCGCAAAACCTCTAAGCAACCTGCTAGTTGCTGACACGCCATTTGTGTTTGACACAGAGTGCCTGCAGGCGTTTCAAACTCTGAAAGCTAAGCTGGTCACAGCACCAGTTATCTCTGCACCAGACTGGACATTACCATTCGAATTAATGTGTGATGCCAGTGATCATGCCATTGGTGCAGTACTGGGGCAGAGGCATGAAAAGCTTCTGCATGTCATTTATTATGCTATCCGTGTTTTAAATGATGCCCAGAAAAATTACACAACCACAGAAAAGGAATTACTTGCAGTGGTCTATGCCATTGACAAGTTTAGATCATACTTAGTAGGATCAAAAGTGATTGTGTACACTGACCATGCTGCTCTTAAACATCTACTCACAAAGCAGGATTCAAAACCCAGGCTCATAAGATGGGTGTTGCTTCTGCAAGAGTTTGATATAGAAATAAGAGACAGAAAAGGAACAGAGAACCAAGTGGCTGATCATCTGTCCCGGATAGAGCCAGTAGAAGGGACGTCCTTCCCCTCTCTTGAAATCTCTGAGACCTTTTCGGATGAGCATTTGTTTGCCATTCAGGAAACACCATGGTTTGCAGACTGATGAGAGAACTTTTGCGTGGTCTAGAAATTTACGGATAAATCCTTGTTGCAAGTATAGTTTCTAAACCTTCAAAAGTCCTTTCATACAAATATTTTGGTTGTCACAAGTAACAAACCCCTTTGAAATTGATAACCGAGTATTCAAACCTCGGGTCATCTTCTCAAAGAATTGCAGGGAGGTATGTTCTTATTATTGGTTATGAGTTTGTAAATTGGGGTTTTGGAAGTAAGGAGGGAATATGTTATATGACAAGTAAAATGAAATAATAATAATAAAATCTCTTGGCAAGGTATAAGAATTGGAATTCCTATCCTAGTTATCGTTATCAAGTGTGAAGAGAATTGGGTTTTAATCCCACTTGGTCAGCCTTTATTAAACAAAGGAATGTTAAGTGGACTGATTAGCTTGATTCTCAAGTCCTAGTCAACTCCTGTGGAGAGACTAGTGTTAGAGCAATCCTAGCTAAAGCAAAATCTGCCAATTTCAATCACTTGCTGTGTTTGATAACTCAAGTACTACCAATCACTTGACCAAAGCCAAAAGGGAGAAAAATATCTAAATTAAATTAAAAGCATCAATATAAGCAAAGCAATCTTAAATCTGAAAATACCTCGAATTGCATTAACAAAAGGAATTAAATCTGGCATAGATGTTCATAAATTAAATTGAGAAAATAAATAAAAATAAAAAACCTGGGATTGAGAGTCACTCCTAAAACTAAGAAATCCTAAATCCTAATCCTAAGAGACAGGAGAGAACCTCTCTCTCTAAAAACTACATCTACTCCTAAAATTGTGAATATGAGAGCCTCCTCATGAATGGATGTATTCCCCCACTTTATAACCTCTAATCTGTGTTTTCTGGGCTGCAAACTGGGTCAAAAACAGCCCAGAAATCGCTGGAGAAGAATTCAAACACGCTGATTTCCGTCACTGCGACGCAGCCGCATGGATCACGCGGTCGCGTCACCTAGCGTGAGGGAAATTATATAATATTATATATCAAATCGAAGCTCCGGACGTTAGCTTTCTAATGCAACTGGAACCGCGTCATTTGGACCTTTGTAGCTAAAGTTATAGCCATTTGAGTGCGAAGAGGTCAGTCTGGACAGCTTAGCAGTTTCTCCAATCTTCTTGTATTCCTTCCACTTTTGCATGCTTCCTTTCTATCCTCTGAGCCATTCCTGCCCTGTAATCTCTGAAATCACTTAACACACATATCAAGGCATCTAATGGTGATAAGAGAGGATTAATAATGAGCAAATATAAGATCAAAGAAGCATGTTTTCAATCAAAGCACATAATTAGGAAGGCAAATGTAAAACCATGCAAATAGTATGAATAAGTGGGTAAAGAGTAGATAAAAACCACTCAATTGAGCACAAGATAAACCATAAAATAGTGGTTTATCACAGACATTGCAAACTATAAAGCTGCAAGGTTCATACCCAAGGAGTACAGCAGGCAACAAAAGAAAAAATTAATTACTGATGCAAAGTACTACTTGTGGGATGAACCCTATCTCTTTAAGAGATGTGCAGACGGAATAATCCATAGGTGTGTGCCTAGAGAAGAAGCACAGAGGATCCTATGGCATTTCCATGAATCACAATATGGAGGCCATTTCGGAGGTGAGCGAACAGCCACCAAGGTCCTCCAATGTGGCTTCTACTGGCCTACCCTATATAGAGATTCCCGAGAGTTTGTACGTAACTGTGACAGCTGCCAAAGAGCTGGTAATCTGCCTCATGGTTATGCCATGCCTCAACAAGGGATCTTGGAGATTGAGTTGTTTGATGTATGGGGAATCGACTTCATGGGACATTTCCCACCATCATACTCAAACACTTATATTCTGGTGGCAGTTGATTATGTATCAAAATGGGTAGAGGCCATTACCACACCCACTAATGATACTAAGATAGTGCTGAAGTTCCTCCAGAAACATATCTTCATCAGGTTTGGTGTCCATGGAGTACCAATCAGTGATGGGGGCACTCACTTCTGCAACAAACAGCTTTACTCTGCCATGGTCCGGTATGGGATTAGCCACAAGGTGCCACTCCATATCATCTACAGACAAATGGGCAAGCTGAAGTTTCTAATAGAGAACTAAAAAGAATCCTGGAACGGACTGTAAGTACCTGTAGAAAGGATTGGGCAAGAGGCTTGGATGATGCTCTGTGGGCTTACAGAACAGAATTCAAAACTCCTATAGGGACCTCTCCATACCAGCTTGTATATGGTAAGGCCTGTCATCTGCCCGTGGAACTGGAACATAAGGCCTACTGGGCAACCAAATTCCTGAACTTTGATGCCAAATTAGCTGGAGAAAAAAGATTGCTCCAGCTAAATGAGCTAGAGGAATTTAGACTCACTGCTTTCGAAAATGCCAAGCTTTATAAGGAAAAATCAAAAAGATGGCATGACAGAAAGTTGTCATCAAGAGTCTTTGAACCCGGACAAAAGGTTTTGCTGTTTAACTCTAGGCTCAGGCTATTTCCTGGGAAACTGAAATCCCGGTGGAGGGGACCATATGTGATTACAAGTGTATCACCATATGGTTATGTGGAACTTCAAGACATTGATTCTGATAAGAAGTTCATTGTTAATGGATAGAGAATCAAACACTATCTTGAAGGTAATGTTGAGCAAGAGTGCTCAAGGCTGAGGCTAGATTAAAAGCTCAGCAAGGTCCAGCTAAAGACAATAAAGAAGTGCTTGCTGGGAGGCAACCCAGCCATTGAGAAAACTTTTTCTGTTGTTTTGCCCTATTCGTGATTTTATTTGTTTATATAAAGTTCACTATTAATAAGGCAAGAAGTCAATTGCATAGGTTCACAGGGTTACAGAAGGATTCAGCAATCAAAACAGAGAAAAAGAGCTCACTGGCAAGAAAACGCCAGTAAGAGGCACAACTGGGCATTAAACGCCCAAAAGGAGCATCTACTGGGCGTTTAACGCCAGTAATGATAGCCATCTGGGCGTTAAACGCCAGAAAGAAGCAGCTTCTGGGTGTTTAACACCAGATTGACAGCATCCTGGGCGTTCAAAAAAACGCCCAGTGACAAAGGAGTTCCTGGCATTCAACGCCAGAAAGAAGCAACAGCTGGGCGATGAACGCCCAGGAGAAGCAGCATTCGGGTGTTAAACGCCCAAAACATGCAGCATTTGGCCGTTTAACACTAGGATGGTGGGGAGGAGGTAAATTCGTTTTTATTTCACATTTTTTTTAATTTTCATGTTTCAATTCATGATTTCTTACATAAACATGTTACAAACCCTAATTTCTAAAAACCCTAATTTCTAAGAACCCTACTTTAAAAATATCAAATGTATCTTAATCCATAAACCCAAATTCTTTTTCAATCCAATCCAACTCTTTTTCAAATTTTCCAAAACAAATCTATCTCTTTTCCTTCTAAAATCTTTTCAACTTATCAATATCTTTTTCAAATCTCCACATTATCTTTTTCAAAATCCAAATTTATCCTTTTCAAATATCTTTCATATCTTTTCAATTTTAAATCACATCTTTTCATATCATACCTATTTTTTATAAATCATATCTTCTATCTTATCTTTTTTTTTATAAAAAAAATTTGAAAACCCACCCCCCCATCCCTTTTAAATCCACATTCGGCCTCCCTCCTCTCATCCACCATTCGACACTAGATCTCCTTCTATCCCTCTCCTTTCTTTTCTTTTGCTTGAGGACAAGCAAACCTCTAAGTTTGGTGTGTTTATCCGTGATCACTAAACTATACCCACTAAGATCATGGCTCCTAAAGGAAAACAACCCACTCCAAGAGGCAAGAAAGAGAGTATTCCAAAACCACTTTGGAATCAAGGGAAGTTCTTAACAAAAGAACATTCAGACCATTACTACAAAATAATGGGTCTAAGATCATCCTGGAAGTCAGGTTCGATCTGAAAGAAGATGAATATCTGGAGATCCAAGAGCAGATTCGAAACAGGAACTGGAAAGTCCTAGCTAATCCTGAAACAAAAGTGGGAAGGATTATGGTTCAGGAGTTCTACGCTAATCTGTGGCAAACAGACAGGCAGAGAATATCTAGAACTGCCCTCTATGACTATCAGACTGTGGTCAGAGGAAAAGTTGTTCACATCCACCTTGACAAAATCAGGGAGATCTTTAAGCTACCTCAGCTGAAAGATGACCCAGACTCCTTCAATAGGAGAATGATGAGAACAAACAAGGGTCCGGATAAGATTCTAGAGGATATATGCATCCCTGGAGCTAGGTGGACCACCAGCAGCAAGGGTGTCCCAAATCAACTCAAAAGAGAATATCTCAAACCAGTCGCCAGAGGATGGCTGGACTTCATTGGGCGTTCTATATTGCCCACTAGCAACCGTTCTGAAGTCACCGTTAAAAGAGCAATGATGATCCATTGCATTATGTTGGGAAAAGAAGTGGAAGTTCATCAACTGATTCCATCTGAATTTTACATACTTGCAAACAAGAACTCCAAAGATGTCAGGTTGGCTTATCCAAGCCTAATCTCTATGCTCTGCAAAGATGCTGGAGTAAGGATGGGAATAACGGAATACATCTCAGTGGAGCTACCAATCACTAAAACCACAATAGAAAAACAACAAGTGCAGGATGACCCCATCAAGAGGAGGGCGCAAGAATTTCTCTCGGAAGTCCCTCAATTTGAATATTGGGAATAGTTGGAAGCATCTGTTACCAAGTTGCAAGAATCTATGGACCAAATAAAGGAAGAACAGCAAAATCAAAATAGTATGCTCTGCAAACTGCTCAGGGAACAAGAAGAGCAAGGGCGTGAATTAAAGGAATTGAAACGTCAGAAGTTATCTCTTGAAGGACCAAGCACCCCACAGACTAGAGGAACATCCACATCCCAAACTCAAGGTTGTTGAGTTCTAATCATAGCCTTAACTCTGTGATAATTGCTCTTATTTGAGTTTTACCTTAGAAGTTATAGTAGTAATTAGTAGTTATTTTATCTCCAATTAAGCTATAATTTATTTTTCTCATCATCATTAAACATGAATAAAATAGAAGATTTTCTTTAGAATAAGGAGGCAATAGTTTTCGAATTTTTATAAAACAAATTCTAATTGTTTACATGTGGTGGCAATGCTTTCTGCCTTCTGAATGAATGCCTGAACAGAGCATATGTCTTTCGAATTTGATGTTCTTGAATGTTAAATATGTTGGCTCTTGAGAGAATGATGAACATGAGACATGTTATTGATAATCTGAAAAATCATAAAAATGATTCTTGAAGCAAGAAAAAGCAGTGAATACAAAGCTTGCAAAAAAAAAAAGCAAGCAGAAAAAGCCAATAGCCCTTAAAACCAAAAGGCAAGGGTAATGAAAAGGACCCAAGGCTTTGAGCATCAGTGGATAGGAGGACCTAAGGGAATCAAATCCTGGTCTAAGCGGCTAAACCAAGCTGTCCCTAACCATGTGCTTGTGGCGTGAAGGTGTCAAGTGAAAACTTGAGACTGAGCGGTTAAAGTCAAGGTCCAAAGCAAAAAGAAGAGTGTGCTTAAGAACTCTGGACACCTCTAATTAGGGACTTTAGCAAAGCTGAGTCACAATCTGAAAAGGTTCACCCAATTATGTGTCTGTGGCATTTATGTATCCGGTGGTAATACTGGAAAACAAAGTGCTTAGGGCCACGGCCAAGACTCATAAAGTAGCTGTGTTCAAGAATCAACATACTGAACTAGGAGAATCAATAACATTATCTGAATTCTGAGTTCCTATAGATGCCAATCATTCTGAGCTTCAATGGATAAAGTGAAATGCCAAAATTGTTCGGAAGCAAAAAGCTACTAGTCCCGCTCATCTAATTAGAATCTGAGCTTCACTCAAGAACTCTGAGATATTATTACTTTGTGACTTATTTGTATTCTATTTTATTTGTCTAGTTTCTTGGGGACAAGCAACCGTTTAAGTTTGGTGTTGTGATGAGCGGATATTTTATACGCTTTTTGGGGTTAATTTCATATAATTTTTAGTATTATTTGGTTAGGTTTTAGTATATTTTCATTAGTTTTTAGGCAAAATTCATATTTCTGGACTTTACTATGAGTTTGTGTGTTTTTCTATAATTTCAGGTATTTTCTGGCTGAAATTGAGGGAGCTAAGCAAAAATCTGATTCAGGCTTAAAAAGGACTGCTGATACTGTTGGATTCTGACCTCTCAACACACGGAATGAATTTTCTGGAGCTACAAGAGTCCAATTGGCGCACTTCCAATTGCGTTGGAAAGTAGACATCCAGGGATTTCTAGCAATATATAATAGTCCATACTTTGCTCCAGGATAGACGACATAAACTGACGTTCAACGCCAGTTCCATGTTGCAGTCTGGCGTCCAGCGCCAGAAACAGGTTACAAGTTGGAGCTCAACGCCAGAAACAGGTTACAACCTGGCGTTGAACGCCGAAAACAGCCCAGGCACGTGAGAAGCTTAAGTTTCAGTCGTAGCACACACCAAGTGGACCCTAGAAGTGGATTTCTGCACTATCTATCATAGTTCACTCATTTTCTGTAAACCTAGGTTACTAGTTTAGTATTTAAACAACTTTTAGAGATTTATTTTGTACCTCATGACATTTTAGATCTGAACTTTGTAATCTCTGACGGCATGAGTCTCTAAACTCCATTGTTGGGGGTGAGGAGCTCTGCTGTGTTTCGATGAATTAATGCAACTATTTCTGTTTTCCATTCAAACATGCGTGTTCCTATCTAAGATATTCATTCGTGCTTAATTATAGAGAAGGTGATGATCCGTGACACTCATCACCTTCCTCAATCCATGAACGTGTGTCTGACAACCACCTCAGTTCTACATCAGATTGAATGAGTATCTCTTAGATTCCTTAATCAGAATCTTTGTGGTATAAGCTAGATTGATGGCAGCATCCATGAGAATCCGGAAAGTCTAAACCTTGTCTGTGGTATCCCGAGTAGGATTCTGGCATTGGATGGCTGTGACGAGCTTCAAACTCGCGAGTGTTGGGCGTAGTGACAAACACAAAAGGATCAATGGATCCTATTCCAGCATGAGTGGGAACCGACATATGATTAGCCGTGTAGTGACAACGCACGTGGACCCTTTACACTGAGAAGACGGATGGTAGTCATTGGCAACGGTGATCCACCAACACACAGCTTGCCATGGAAGGAACTTTGCACTTTTGCATGCACGAGGGAAGAGGAATACAAGAGAAAAATTGAAATTTAGAAGACAAAGCATCTCCAAAACCCCAACATATTCTCCATTACTGCATAACAAGTAACCAAAAACTTCATGCTCTCTTGTTCATTTGCAAGTCAACTGATAACCACAAATTAATATCCTGACTAAGAGTTGCAAGATAACCATAGCTTGCTTCAAACCAACAATCTCCGTGGGATCGACCGTTACTCACGTAAGGTATTACTTGGATGACCGAGTGCACTTGCTGGTTAGTGGTACGAGTTGTGAAAAGTGTGATTCACAATTCGTGCACCAGTGTTGTACCTTTTTTTTACGTCGTGCTTACCCTCGTTCTTTTAACGACGCTATCTCGAATAGTTTAGCTAAAGCGAGCCTTAATGACCTGACTTTCGGTAGGGTCCTACGAGGCCTGCAGGGCTTCGCAGCTCGACTTACCCTATGTAGCGATACATGCTTATGATAATTGTGTGCACATACATTAATTGGTGTGATCATACCAGCACTAATGCACCGGATCCCACCAGAACTCCATAGTTAAACGTGCTTAGGCGAGAGTAGTACTAGGATGGGTTACCTCCAGGGAAGTCCTCGTGTTGTAACTTTTTTTTTTTACGTCGTGCTTACCCTCGTTCTTTAAACGATGCTATCTCGAATAGTTTAGCTAAAGCGAGCCTTAATGACCTGACTTTCGGCAGGGTCCTACGAGACCCGCAGGGTTTCGCAGCTCGACTTACCCTGTGTAGCGATACATGCTTATGATAATTGTGTGCACATACATTAATTGGTGTGATCATACCAGCACTAATGCACCGGATCCCACCAGAACTCCGTAGTTAAACGTGCTTAAGCGAGAGTAGTACTAGGATTAGTTACCTCCAAGGAAGTCTTCGTGTTGTACCTTTTTTTTTACATCGTGCTTACCCTCGTTCTTTAAACGATGCAATCTCGAATAGTTTAGCTAAAGCGAGCCTTAATGACCTGACTTTCGGCAGGGTCCTACGAGGCCCGCAGGGTTTCGCAGCTCGACTTACCCTATGTAGCGATACATGCTTATGATAATTGTGTGCACATACATTAATTGGTGTGATCATACCAGCACAAATGCACCGGATCCCACCAGAACTCCGTAGTTAAACGTGCTTAGGCGAGAGTAGTACTAGGATGGGTTACCTCCAGGGAAGTCCTCGTGTTGTACCTTTGTTTTTCACGTCGTGCTTACCCTTGTTCTTTAAACGACGCTATCTTGAATAGTTTAGCTATAGTGAGCCTTAATGAACTGATTTTCGGCAAGCTCCCACGGGCCTTGTAGGGCTTCGCAACTCGACTTACCGTACGTCGCGATACACACTTATGATAATTGTGTGCACATACTTTAATAGGTGCGATCATACCAGCACTAATGCACCGGATCCCACCAGAACTACGTAGTTAAGCGTGCTTGGGCGAGAGTGGTACTAGGATAGGTGACCTCCTGGGAAGTCCTTGTGTTGCACCTCTTTTTTTTTTACGTCGTGCTTACCCTCATTCTTTAAACGACGCTATCTCGAATAGTTTAGCTGAAGAGAGCCTTAATGACCTGACTTTCGGCAGGGTCTTATGAGGCATGCAGGGTTTCGCAGCTCGACTTACCCTATGTAGCGATACATGCTTATGATAATTGTGTGCACATACATTAATTGGTGTGATCATACCAGCACTAATGCACCGGATCCCACCAGAACTCCGTAGGTAAACATGCTTAGGCGAGAGTAGTACTAGGATGGGTTACCTCCAGGGAAGTCCTCGTGTTGTACCTTTTTTTTTTACGTCGTACTTACCCTTGTTCTTTAAACGACGCTATCTCGAATAGTTTAGCTATAGTGAGCCTTAATGAACTGATTTTCGGCAAGCTCCCACGGGCCTTGCAGGGCTTCGCAACTCGACTTACCCCACGTCGCGATACATGCTTATTTTAATAGGTGCGATCATACCAGCACTAATGCACTGGATCCCACCAGAACTCCGTAGTTAAGCGTGCTTGGGCGAGAGTGGTACTAGGATGGGTGACCTCCTGGGAAGTCCTCGTGTTGCACCTTTTTTTTTTTTTTACGTCGTGCTTACCCTCTTTCTTTAAACGACTGACGTTAGGATTTTTGCCAGTAAAGAATGTCATAAAAACAGTCACGTTGTAGATATAGTCTCTAAACCGACAAAAATCCCTTCGTACAAATGTTTTGGTTGTCACAAGTAACAAACCCCTTTTAAAATTGATAACCGAGTATTTGAACCTCGGATCGTCTTCTCAAGGAATTGCAGGGAGGTATGTTCTTATTATTGGTTATAAGTTTGTAAATTGGGGGTTAGGAAGTAAGGTGGGAATATGTTGAATGATAAATAAATTAAAATAATAATAATAAAATAAACTCTTGGCAAGGTATGAAGAACTGGAAGTCCTATCCTTGTCAATTGCGATGAGAATTGGGTTTTAATCCCACTTTGTTAACCTCTAACTATGAAGGTAGATCAAGTGGATTAATTAGCTTAATCCTCAGGTCCTAGTCAATTCCTACGGAAAGACTAGAGTTATTGGAGCAACTCCCAATTTCAACCACTGCTTTATTTGACAGCTCAAGCGTTACCAATAAATCAACCAAAGCCAAAAGAGAAAAATCCAAATTATTTATATAATAAAAAGGAGCAATCATAAGTCTGAAATACCTCAAGATATATATTAAATAGAAAATCAATCTAAACATAGAGAGTCATAAACAAAATTGAGAAAAGAAATAAAAAGAACATTGAACCTGGGAAGAAGTTGAAATAATAAAGTTGAAATAATAATACATCTTAATTCCTTTAAGAGGAATCCTAATCCTAAATCCCAAGAGAGAGGAGAGAACCTCTCCCTCTAAAAACTACATGAAAAGTGAATTATGGAAGCGCTCTTATTAATGGATGCATTCCTCCACTTTATAGACTCTAATCTATGTTTTCTGGGCCGAGAACTGGGTCAAAAACAGCCCAGAATTCGCTGGTCTCGAATTCAAATGCGCT
Source organism: Arachis ipaensis (assembly GCF_059453495.1). Lineage (NCBI taxonomy): Eukaryota > Viridiplantae > Streptophyta > Magnoliopsida > Fabales > Fabaceae > Arachis > Arachis ipaensis. The sequence continues at coordinate 62,867,264 of NC_142441.1, forward strand.
AATTTCCGTCGCTGCGACGCGGCCGCATGGATCACGCGGTTGCGTCGTCTAGCATCAGGGGAACTATATCATATTATATATAAAATCGAAGCCCCGGACGTTAGCTTTCCAACGCAACTAGAACCGCGTCATTTGAACCTCTGTAGCTAAAGTTATAGCTGTTTGAGTGCAGAGAGGTCAGGCTGGACAGCTTAGCAATTTCTCCAACTTCTTGCATTCCTTCCACTTTTGCATGCTTTCTTCCCATCCTCCAAGCCATTCCTACCTTATAATATCTGAAAACACTTAACACATATATCAAGGCATCTAATGGTAATAAGAGAGGATTAATAATAAGCAAATATAAGTCCAAAGAAGCATGTTTTCAATCAAAGCACATAATTAGGAAGGAAATATAAAATCATGCAAATAGTATGAATAAGTGGGTAAAGAGTTAATAAAAACCACTCAATTGAGCACAAGATAAACCATGAAATAGTGGTTTATCAATCTCCCCACACTTAAACACTAGCATGTCCTCATGCTAAGCTCAAGAGAAGCTATAAAGAAATGAAGAGGAATGGTAGAATGTATGAAATGTAACCTATGAATGCAACTACATGCTAAATGCTTTTACTTACTTGGTTAAGAGTAAATAAGTTCTCCAAGAATAAATATGAACTGGATTTCACTAATTCAAATCATAAAAATGAAGTACAAATAGACTTGCAAGAAGAAAATAGCTCATGAAAGCAGGGAACAAGGAATTGAGCATCGAACCCTCACTGGTAGTGTATACACTCTAATCACTCAAGTGTTTTAGGTTCGATTCTCTCGATTCTCTACTAACCTTGCTTTGTAAGTCTTGCTCTTCATCTAACAATCAACATAAATTTAATGCATAAATACACAAATCAGGAGGTCTTTTAAGGGTTGTAATGGGATTAGGGTCAAGGTAGGATTGTATTTGGTCAAGTGGACTAAAATCTGAATCCTTAATTAACTTAAACTTTTCCCACTAACTTAAACAATCCATGTAATCATAATACAACATCTAACCATCCATTAACCATGTTTTCCACATATTCATGCATTCTAATTTCAAGTACAACTCATATGCATTGCTTTCACTACTTACTTTGGGGCATTTTGTCCCCTTTTATTAATTTCTCTTTTTCTTTTCTTTTTCTCTCTCTTTTTCTTCTATTTCTTCTTTTTTTTTATTATTATTTTTTTTTCTTTTATTTTTCTCAATGCATATGATTAATTTATTGAATGCATGAACATGTCCTATTTCTTTCACATTTTCATAAAGATATATAACACCCAATTCTTAAACCAAACATTTTCAAACCCACTTTTCCCACACTTAAATCATAAGCATTTTCATTAGTCTAAGCTAACTAAGGATTCAAATTAAGGACATTATTGTTTTTTCGCTTAGAGTTAGTGATGAGCTAAAGTAAAGAACAAAGGGTAAAATAGGCTCAACATTGGTTTACAAGGGATAATGAAAGGTAAGGCCATATGGGTATGTAAGCTTAGTGAAACAAAGGCCTCAATCATGTAAGTGCATGCATACATTAAACCATGGAAATATAGAATTAAGCAAGACAAAGATCACAATTTTAGAGAGAAAAATACACATCAAAAATAAAATATTGGTTGGTAAAATACAACCAATTCAAATAGGCTCAAAAATCTCACAGGTTTTGTGTGTTCGAGCTCTAAACCATGTTCCAGTATAATGTTTCTTCAAACAAGTGTAATATTAAATTTTATTCAAATTAGTGAAATGCTCTAAAAGGTTTCTTGAAAAAGAAAATATTACTTCAACCAAGTGGTAAAATATGCAAAAATCAAACAAACATGCAAATGCAACAACTAATCTACAAAGAAAATTTAAACATTGGTGTTTGAGACAAGAAAGTACTAACCCATGGAGATCGGTATTGACCTCCCCACACTTAAAGATTGCACCGTCCTCGGTGCATGCTGAGATGTGCAGGTGGACGGGTTACTCCAACTGACGCTTGTAGATGGAGGCGCCTTAGTTGGAGATCTCTTGGTTCCTTTCCTTACTGGTGTCTTGTCAGTGGCCTTATTTTTTCCTTTCTTGGTACCCATGCCTAAGGAAGAAGAAAAAGGAAGAGTGTGAAATATAGAAAACTAAGACCGGAAGGGAGGAAATTCCAAGTGATAAGGAATGCCAAAGGAAAGATGATAGTCCATCTACATGGTAACTACAACATGTAGGGAAGACAACAATAAAGATTAAAAAGGGCAATTCAAAATAATTAGATGCAAGAGGGTAAAAACATGCAAATAATAGGCATGAGAAGCATAGCTCAAGCATCAAGTAATAAATGTGCCAAATTAAAGAGCATGTGTAATGATGACAATTGTGAATGATAATCCCAAATACATTGGGCGTGCAAGTTAAAATAGGGATGAAAATAATGTAATCCAAATGTATATGAGAGCCATAAGTAAATGTCAATTGTCAAATCTCTTCTCCGAGTAGCCACGTGCTCAAATAAAATAAGGCACTTATCCAAATAAAACTCCAACACCAATGAGAATAATGCAATGAATGAAATATGCAAATAAATGAAGTAAAATAAAATGAGAGGGAAAAGGGATGAGAAGAAGAAAAAGAAAGTGAGAAAGGAGAGAGAAGGAAGAAATTAGGATTAGAAAAGAGAAGATAAGAAAATTGGCACCAATCTGGATAGGTTGTGCGACGCTGGCGACGCGGTCGCGTGGGTGACGCGGCCGCGTGGTGCGTGATAAGGTTGGGTGACGCGGACGCGTGGGGCACACGATCGCGTGACTTGATTTGTGCTAGTGGCGCGAGTGCAGCCTCGCGGTCGCACAACTTTCTGTTCAACTCTCAGTATTGCCAAAATCTAGGGTGACGCGATCGCGTGGTCGACGTGATCGCGCGGGTGGCCTTATTTCCAATATGACGCGGATGTGTGGGTGACGCATTCGCGTGGCAGGGCTTGTGCTACTAGCACGGGTCCAGCCCAATTCCAGCTCAACTTTCTGCCATACACCCTTTTTACGCCGATTTCAGGTCACGCGGCCGCGTGGGTGACGCGGTCGCGTGGGAGGCCATTATTCCCATATGACACGGTCGCGTCAGCGACGCGGTCGCGTGGGGTGATTTATGCCATTAGCACGCCTCCAGCGCTGCTCCTGCGAAACTTTCTGTTTATATTAATATTGTCTCCCATCTCCTTGCGACGCGGACGCGTCGCTGATGCGGTCGCGTTGCGTGCTCGCTCTCCTTCTCTATTTTTTTTGTAATCTGAAAAATGCAGAATGCAGTGTTAATATGAATGTGATGCAAAACTTTAGGTTCAATATAACAAAATAAAATAAAATTTAAAAACAAATAAAACTAAATAAAAATGAAAAAGGACGATCATACCATGGTGGGTTGTCTCCCACCTTGCACTTTTAGTTAAAGTCCTTAAGTTGGACATTTGATGAGCTTCCTGTTATGGTGGCTTATGCTTGAATTCATCCAGGAATCTCCACCAGTGTTTGTGATTCCAGTAACCTCCGGGGTCCCAAACTAAACATGTAAAGACCTTAAGAAGCTTCAAACAGATTCTTAGGCTCCCGGGGTAACAAGTGTCAGAGCAGATTCCAGGATCCCAAATCTTGCTTTTACACCCATCCATGTCGGGATCTGTATTTTTCCAACTGGGTGATAAGTGATTTGAATTCTCACTGTAGCTACCAAACAGCGTCCTAGACCCATTCAGTTGAGCTTTACACCAACCTTTGCATTTAAACTTTGAGCACACAACCATGTTGAACCTTGCTTGACAATTCTTATCACTGGCTATCTTCCTCTTACTCTTAATGCCACAAAGAGCTCTAAGTTGACCATCCGTCTCCAGTAGCCCATATTCAAGTGGGATTAGAAAGCTATGGGATATGAATTTTACCCACTTGAATGTTGTGAAGGATGATGGCAACTTAGGGGGAGGTATTTTTAATGAAATTGCAAGCTCCACTCCCTTGTGCTCTTTTCTGATAACTACCACTTCTTTGCAAGCTTCTTCAATTTCAACCTCTTCCTCTTGGTAGCTCTCTTTCAATTCAATCTCCTCTTCATTGCTTTCCAAGGGCATGAGAGGTTGTGCTTCTTCTTCTTGAATCTCCATCTCTTGATCAACCTCTTCCAAGTCTTCAACTATGATATGCTTTGGAGGTTGTACACCCTCCTCAGCATCAATTTCAACCATCTCGGAAGGAGGCTCTATGACTGGACTTTCCCATGGAGGTTCTGCATCTCCTAAGTCTTCAACCACTTCTTCTTCTTCTTGAACAATGACAGCTTCTTCTACTTGTTCTAGTACGAATTCATTCTCTGTCTTGTCCACTGGGGTTTCTGGTATCTCCTTCATGCTATGCTCTTCACTAGACTGTCCACATGGGGTTGTGGCTGATCCTTGTGTATTTAAGCGTCTAGAAGCCCATTGAATTAATACTTGCCCTAGTTGTTGAACGGTTGACTTAAATTTAATTACTGTTTCCCTTAGGCGATCCTCTGCTTCTCGGGTTGCCGGACTTGGACATGATACAAAAGAAAGTGGTGGTGGTTGGGAGTGATTGGATTGGAATTGGGGTGGTTCTATATAAGGTTCATATGGCTCATAAGGTGGTTGGTATGGTGGTTGAGGGTTAGGGTCATATGGAGGTGAATGGCGGAAAGGGGCTTGTGAGTATGGTGGTCCAAAGTCATGTTGAGGAAAGGGTTCATAGGCATATGGTGGTGGTTGTTGATAGTCCATTGGAGGTGGTTGTTGCCATGAGGGTTGATCAAATCCTTGTGGCTCCTCCCATCTTTGATTGTTCCAACCTTGATGCCTGTTCTCATTGTAATTTCTTCTTCCTGCAACATTATTGTAACCAGGCTCATAGCCAAAGGGGTGAGAGTTCATAGTAACAAATAAAAAAAATAAAAACAAATTTAAATTAAAAGGTTATTTAAATTTTGAAATTTGAATTTTAAATTTTTGAAATTTGAATTTTTGAAATTTGATTTTTGAAATAAGATAAGATAAGATAAAAATTTTAAAAATAAAAATCTGAAATTTTTTTTTTCGAAAAAATTAATTAAAAATATTTTTGAATTTAATGAGGAAAGAGAAAAACAATAAAATGACACCAAATTTCAAATTTTTAGATCAAAACGAAGAAAACAACTAAGAACAGCTTGAAGGTCAAGATGAACGCGAAGAACAACTTGAAGATCAAGATGAACACTAAGAACAAATTTAAAAAAAAAAATTTTTATAACTAAATAAAAACAAATAACCTCTTAATTTATGAAAAAGCAAAAATAAAAATAAAAACAAATAAACAAGCAAAAATCAAAAAAAATATTTACAATAACCAATAATAAGGCACACGTTTGCAATTCTCCGGCAACGGCGCCATTTTGACGTTAGGATTTTTGCCAGTAAAGAATGTCATAAAAACAGTCGCGTTGTAGATATAGTCTCTAAACCGACAAAAATCCCTTCGTACAAACGTTTTGGTTGTCACAAGTAACAAACCCCTTTTAAAATTGATAACCGAGTATTTGAACCTCGGGTCGTCTTCTCAAGGAATTACAGGGAGGTATGTTCTTATTATTGGTTATAAGTTTGTAAATTGGGGGTTAGGAAGTAAGGTGGGAATATGTTGAATGATAAATAAATTAAAATAATAATAATAAAATAAACTCTTGGCAAGGTATGAAGAACTGGAAGTCCTATCCTTGTCAATTGCGATGAGAATTGGGTTTTAATCCCACTTTGTTAACCTCTAACTATGAAGGTAGATCAAGTGGATTAATTAGCTTAATCCTCAGGTCCTAGTCAATTCCTATGGAAAGACTAGAGTTATTGGAGCAACTCCCAATTTCAACCACTGCTTTATTTGACAGCTTAAGCGTTACCAATAAATCAACCAAAGCCAAAAGGAAAAAATCCAAATTATTTATATAATAAAAAGGAGCAATCATAAGTCTGAAATACCTCAAGATATATTAAATAGAAAATCAATCTAAACATAGAGAGTCATAAATAAAATTGAGAAAAGAAATAAAAAGAACATTGAACCTGGGAAGAAGTTGAAATAATAAAGTTTAAATAATAATACATCCTAATTCCTTTAAGAGGAATCCTAATCCTAAATCCTAAGAGAGAGGAGAGAACCTCTCCCTCTAAAAACTACCTGAAAAGTGAATTATGGAAGCGTTCTTATGAATGGATGCATTCCTCCACTTTATAGACTCTAATCTGTGTTTTCTGGGCCGAGAACTGGGTCAGAAACAGCCCAGAATTCGCTGGTCTCGAATTCAAATGCGCTGATTTCCGTCACTGCGACGCGGCTGCCTGGATCACGCAATCGCGTCGTCTAGCGTCAGAGGAACTATAGCATATTATATATCAAATCGAAGCCCCGGACGTTAGCTTTCCAACGCAAGTGGAACCGCGTCGTTTGGATCTCTGTAGCTAAAGTTATAGTCGTTTGAGTGCAGAGAGGTCAGGCTGGACAGCTTAGCAATTTCTCCAACTTCTTGCATTCCTTCCACTTTTGCATGCTTTCTTCCCATCCTCCAAGTCATTCCTGCCTTATAATATCTGAAAACACTTAACACATATATCAAGGCATCTAATGGTAATAAGAGAGGATTAATAATAAGCAAATATAAGTCCAAAGAAGCATGTTTTCAATCAAAGCACATAATTAGGAAGGAAATATAAAACCATGCAAATAATATAAATAAGTGGGTAAAGAGTTAATAAAAACCACTCAATTGAGCACATGATAAACCATGAAATAGTGGTTTATCAACGACGCTATCTCGAATAGTTTAGCTAAAGCGAGCCTTAATGACCTGACTTTCGGTAGGCTCCTACGGGGCCCACAAGGCTTCGCAGCTCGACTTACCATATAAAGCCATACATGCTTATGACAATTGCATGCGCATACTTTAATAGGTGCGATCATACCAGCACTAATGTACCGGATCCCATCAGAACTCTGCAGTTAAGTGTGCTTGGGCGAGAGTAGTACTACGATTGGTGACCTCCTGGGAAGTCCTCGTGTTGCACTTCTTTTTTTTTTTTTTTACGTCGTGCTTACCCTCGTTCTTTTAATGACTCTATCTCGAATAGTTTAGCTTAAGCGAGCCTTAATGACCTGACCTTCGGCAGGGTTCTACGAGGCTCACAGGGCTTCGCAGCTCAACTTACACTATGTATGTGGAACATGGTTTATGAGCCAAAGAACACACAACCTGTGAGATTTTGAGCTTATTTATATGGTTACATAATTTAACCATAAATATATTTATTCTTGTGTGTTTTTTTCTCTATAATTGCAATGTTTGCTTTGTTCCATTCTATATGTCCATTATTTAGTATATTTACATGCTTGCACATGATTGAGGCCATTGTTTGATTTTAGCTCACTTATCCCAAATAAGCCTAACCTTTAAATCACCCTTGTCAGCCACTTTGAGCCTTTTAATCCCCATTTGTTCTATATTTTACCACATCACTAGCCTTAAGCGGAAAACAAATTAATTATCCCAATTGAATCTTTGGTTAGCTTAAGATAGAGATTGTGCATCAAATAAGTGTGGGGAAATTGTGGGAACATGGGTTAATAAGGGAATGTATCATGTTTCTAATTTATTTGAATATTGGGAATTTGGGAACCTACTCATGTAAAACTAGAAAAAAATAAAAAATAAAAAAAAATCCATGTGCATTGATAAGTTATGTTTATTTCTCTACAAAAAAAAAAGAGAAAAATCCAAAAAAATATTCAATAAATAAGTAAATAAATAAGGGGACAAAATTATCCCAATGCTAAGTTAATAAAAAGATCAATGCATATGTGATAAAAGTAAAGAAATATCAAAATTTTGGTACATGAGTATGGGAATCATACAAAAGTGGGAATTATGGGTAGCTATGTATGAATTTAAAAGTATATAGAGTATATGTATATTAGGTGAGAGCTTAGGATAATTAAAGATTCATATTATAGCTCACTTGGCCATACATATATCCTTTACCTTTACCTCAGCCCCATTACAACCCTGAAAAGACCTCATGATGTTTGCATTGGTACATTACATATTTGTTGATTGGTTAGATGAAGTACAAAGTTTTAGAAAGCATGACTAGAGAAGAGTAGAGTGATTGACCCTAGACACTTGAGAGTTAGAGTGATATACACTACCAGTAAGGGTTCAGTGCTTAATTCTATGTTCCCTGCTTTCATGAGCTATCTTCTTACAAGTTTACTTGTCTTTTATTGTATAATTTGAATTAGTGAAATTTGATTTATGTATATTCTTGGAGAATTTGATTTACTTTTAACCAAGAAGGTAGAATCATTTTGCACGTAGTTGCATTCATATAGGTAGGTTGCATTTCATACTCTCTATCATTCCTCTTCATCTTTATAGCTTCTCTTGAGCTTAGCATGAGAACATGCTAATGTTTAAGTGTGGGGAGGTTGATAAACCACTATTTTATGGTTTATCGCTCAATTAAGTGGATTTTATCAACTCTTTACCCACTTATTCATACTATTTGCATGGTTTTACATTTGCCTTCCTAATTATGTGCTTTGATTGAAAACATGCTTCTTTGGCTTTAAATTACCAAAAATTAATCCTCTCTTATTACCATTAGATGCCTTGATATGTGTGTTAAGTATTTTCAGAGATTACAGGGCAGGAATGGCTCAGAGAATAGAAAGGAAGCATGCAAAAGTGGAAGGAATATAAGAAGTTGGAGAAACTGCTAAGCTGTCCAGCCTAACCTCTTTGCACTCAAACGGCTATAACTTTAGCTACAGAGGTCCAAATGACGCGGTTTTAGTTGCGTTGGAAAGCTAACGTCCGGGGCTTCGATTTGATATATAATATGCCATAGTTTCCCTGAAGCTAGGCGACGCGACCGCATGCTCCATGCGGCCGCGTCGCAGTGCGAAAATCAGCGTGTTTGAATTCGCAACCAGCGAATTCTGGGCTGTTTCTGACCCAGTTTGCGGCCCAGAAAACACATATTAGAGGCTATAAAGTGGGGGAATGCATCCATTCACGGAGGAAGCTTTTCATATTCACAATTTTAAGATTTAGATGTAGTTTTTAGAGAGAGAGGTTCTCTCCTCTCTCTTAGGATTAGGATTAGGATTTCTCTTAGTTTTACGAGTAACTCTTGATCCCAGGTTCAAGGTTCTTTTTATTTATTTTCTCAATTTAATTTATGAACACCTATGCCAGATTTAATTTCTTTTGTTAATGCAATTCGAGGTATTTTCAGATTTAAGATTGCTTTGCTTTATTTATATTGATGCTTTTAATTTAATTTAGATATTTTTCTCCCTTTTGGCTTTGGTCAAGTGATTGGTAGTACTTGAGTTATCAAACTCAGCAAGTGATTGAAATTGGCAGATTCTGCTTGAGCTAGGATTGCTCTAACACTAGTCTCTCCACAGGAGTTGACTAGGACTTGAGAATCAAGCTAATCAGTCCACTTAACCTTCCTTTGTTTAATAAAGGCTGACCAAGTGGGATTAAAACCCAATTCTCTTCACAGCCGATAAGGATAACTAGGATAGGAATTCCAATTCTTATACCTTGCCAAGAGATTTTATTATTATTATTTTATTTTACTTGTCATATAACATATTCCCTCCTTACTTCCAAAACCCCAATTTCCAAACTCATAACCAATAATAAGAACATACCTCCTTGCAATTCCTTGAGAAGACGACCCGAGGTTTAAATACTCGGTTATCAATTTTAAAAGGGGTTTGTTACTTGTGACAACCAAAACGTTTCTAAGAAAGGTTGATTGCTTGGTTTAGTAACTATACTTGCAACGAGAGTTTACTACAACCTTTAAACCATCAATCTTCAGTTCTTCAGTTACCTCCAGGGAAGTCCTCGTGTTGTACCCTTTTTTTTTAAGTAGTGCTTACCCTTGTTCTTTAAACGACGCTATCTCGAATAGTTTAGCTATAGTAAGCATTAATGAACTGATTTTCGGCAAGTTCCACGGGCCTTGCAGGGCTTCGCAGCTCGACTTACCCTACGTCGCGATTAATGCTTATGATAATTGTGTGCACCTACTTAAATAGGTGCGATCATACCAGCACTAATGCACCGGATCCCACCAGAACTCCGTAGTTAAGCGTGCTTCGGCAAGAGTGGTACTAGGATGGTGACCTCCTGGGAAGTCCTCGTGTTGTACCTCTTTTTTTTTTACGTCGTGCTTACCCTCGTTCTTTAAACGATGCTATCTCAAATAATTTAGCTAAAGCGAGCCTTAATGACCTGACTTTCGGCAGGCTCCTACGGGGACCGCAGGGCTTTGCAGCTCAACTTACCCTATGTAGCGATACATGCTTATGATAATTGTGTGCACATACTTTAATAGGTGTGATCATACCAACACTAATGCACCGGATCCCACCAGAACTTCGTAGTTAAGCGTGCTTGGGCTAGATTTGTACTAGGATGGGTGACCTACTGGGAAGTCCTCGTGTTGTACCTTTTTTTTTACGTCGTGCTTACCCTCCTTATTTAAACGATGATATCTCGAATAGTTTAGCTATAGTGAGCCTTAATGAACTGATTTTCGGCAAGCTCCCATGTGCCCTGCAGGGCTTTGCAGCTCGACTTACCCTACGTCGCGATACATGCTTATGATAATTCTATGCACATACTTTAATAGGTGCGATCATACCAGCACTAATGCACCAGATCCCACCAGAACTCCATGGTTAAGCGTGCTTGGGCGAGAGTGGTACTTGGATGGGTGACCTCCTGGGAAGTCCTCGTGTTGCACCTCTTTTTTTTTTATGTCGTGCTTACCCTCGTTCTTTAAACGACGCTATCTCGAATATTTTAGCTAAAGCGAGGCTTAATGACCTGACTTTCGGCAGGCTCCTACAGGGCCCGCAGGGCTTCGCAGCTCGACTTACCCTATGTAGCGATACATGATTATGACAATTGCATGAGCATACTTTAATAGGTGCGATCATACCAGCACTAATGCACCGGATCCCATTAGAACTCTGCAGTTATGCGTGCTTGGGCGAGAGTAGTACTACGATGGGGGACCTCCTGGGAAGACCTCATGTTGCACCACTTTTTTTTTTTTACGTCGTGCTTACCCTAATTCTTTAAATGATGCTATCTCGAATAGATTAGCTAACGCGAGACTTAATGACCTGACTTTCGGCAGGCTCCTACGGGGCCCGCAGGGCTTCGCAGCTCGACTTACCCTATGTAGCGATACATGCTTATGATAATTGTGTGCACATACTTTAATAGGTGCGATCATACCAGCACTAATGCACCGGATCCCACCAGAACTCCGTAGTTAAGCGTGCTTCGGCGAGAGTGGTACTAGGGTGGGTGACCTCTTGGGAAGTCCTCGTGTTGCACCTCTTTTTTTTTTACGTCATGCTTACCCTCATTCTTTTAATGACGCTATCTCAAATAGTTTAGCTAAAGCGAACCTTAATGACCTGACTTTCGGCAGGCTCCTACGGGGCCCGCAGGGCTTCGCAGCTCGACTTACCCTATGTAGCGATACATGCTTATGATAATTGTGTGCACATACTTTAATAGGTGTGATCATACCAGCACTAATGCACCGGATCCCACCAGAACTCCGTAGTTAAGCGTGCTTGGGCTAGATTTGTACTAGGATGGGTGACCTACTGGGAAGTCCTCGTGTTGTACCTTTTTTTTTACGTTGTGCTTACCCTCGTTCTTTAAACAAATGATATCTCGAATAGTTTAGCTATAGTGAGCCTTAATGAACTGATTTTCGATAAGCTCTCATGGGCCCTGCAGGGCTTTACAGCTCAACTTACCCTACGTCGCGATACATGCTTATCATAATTGTGTGCACATTCTTTAATAGGTGCGATCATACCAGCACTAATGCACCAGATCCCACCAGAACTCCGTGGTTAAGCGTGCTTGGGCTAGAGTAGTACTAGGATAGGTGACCTACTGGGTAGTCCTCGTGTTGTGCCTTTTTTTTTTACGTCATGCTTACCCTCGTTCTTTAAACGACGCTATCTCGAATAGTTTAGCTATAGTGAGCCTTAATGAACTGATTTTCGGCAAGCTCCCACGGGCCCTGCAGGGCTTCGCAGCTCGACTTACCCTACGTCGCGATACATGCTTATGATAACTGTGTGCACATACTTTAATAGGTGGGATCATACCAATACTAATGCACCGGATCCCACCAGAACTCCGTAGTTAAGCGTGCTTGGGCGAGTGTGGTACTAGGATGGGTGACCTCCTGGGAAGTCCTCGTGTTGCACGTCTTTTTTTTTATGTTGTGCATACCCTCGTTCTTTAAACGACGCTATCTCGAATATTTTAGCTAAAGCGAGGCTTAAGGACCTAACTTCCGTCAGGCTCCTACGGGGCCCGCAGGGCTTCGCAGCTCGACTTACCCAATGTAGCGATACATGCTTAGGATAATTGTGTGCACATACATTAGTTTGTGTGATCATACCAGCACTAATGCACCGGATCCCACCAGAACTCCGTAGTTAAACGTGCTTAGGCGAGAGTAGTACTAGGATGGGTTACCTCCAAGGTAGTCCTCGTGTTGTACCCTTTTTTTACGTCGTGCTTACCCTCGTCCTTTAAACGACGCTATCTCGAATAGTTTAGTTAAAGCGAGCCTTAATGACCTGACTTTCGGCAGGGTCCTACGAGGCCCGCAGGGTTTCGCAGCTCGACTTATCCTATGTAGCGATTCATGCTTATGCTAATTGTGTGCACATACATTAATTGCTGTGATCATACCAGCACTAATGCACCGGATCCCACCAAAACTCCGTTGTTAAACGTGCTTAGAAGAGAGCAGTACTAGGATGGGTTACCTCCAAGGAAGTCCTCGTGTTGTACCTCTTTTTTTTTACGTCGTGCTTACTCTCGTTCTTTAAACGACGCTATCTCGAATAGTTTAGCTAAAGCGAGACTTAATGACCTGACTTTCGGTAGGCTCCTACACGGCCCGAAGGGCTTTGCAGCTCGACTTACCCTACGTCGCGATACTTGCTTATGATAATTGTGTGCACATACTTTAATGGGTGCGATCATACCAGCACTAATGCACCAGATCCCACCAGAACTCCGTAGCTAACCGTGCTTGGGCGAGAGTAGTACTACGATTGGTTACCTCTGGGAGGTCCTCGTGTTGCACCTCCTTTTTTTTCTTTTTACCTCGTGCTTACCCTCATTCTTTAAATGACGCTATCTCCATTAGTTTAGCTAAAGCGAGCCTTAATGACCTGACTTTCGGTAGGCTCCTACGGGGCCCGCAGGGCTTTGCAGCTCGACTTACCCTATGTAGCGATACATGCTTATGATAATTGTGTGCTCATACTTTAATAGGTGCGATCATACCAGCACTAATGGACCGATCCCACCAGAACTCCGTAGTTAACCGTGCTTCGGCGAGAGTGGTACTAGGATGGGTGACCTCCTGGGAAGTACTCGTGTTGCACCTCTTTTTTTTTTTCTTACGTCGTGCTTACCCTCGTTCTTTAAATGACGCTATCTCGAATAGTTTAGCTAAAGCGAGCCTTAATGACCTGACTTTTGGCAGGCTCCTACGAGGCCCGCAGGGCTTCGAAGCTCGACTTACCCTATGTAGCGATACATGCTTATGATAATTGTGTGCACATACTTTAATAGGTGCAATCATACCAGCACTAATGCACCGGATCCCACCAGAACTCCGTGGTTAAGCGTGCTTCGGCGAAAGTGGTACTAGGATGGGTGACATCCTGGGAAGTCCTCGTGTTGCACCTCTTTTTTTGTTTTAAGTCGTGCTTACCCTCGTTCTTTAAACGATGCTATCTCGAATAGTTTAGCTAAAGCGAGCCTTAATGACTTGACTTTCGGCAGGCTCCTACGGGGCCCGTAGGGCTTTGCAGCTCGACTTACCCTATGCAGCGATACATGCTTATGATAATTGTGTGCACATACTTTAATAGGTGTGATCATACCAGCACTAATGCACCGGACCCCACCAGAACTTCGTAGTTAAGCGTGCTTGGGCTAGATTTCTACTAGGATGAGTAACCTCCTGGGAAGTCCTCGTGATGTAGCTTTTTTTTTTACGTCGTGCTTTCCCTCGTTCTTTAAACGACGCTATCTCGAATAGTTTAGCTATAGTGAGCCTTAATGAACTGATTTTCGGCAAGCTCCTATGAACCCTACAGGGCTTCAAAGCTAGACTTATCCTACGTCGCGATACATGATTATGATAATTGTGTGCACATACTTTAATAGGTGCGATCATACTAGCACTAATGCACCGGATCCCACCAGAACTCCATAGTTAAGCGTGCTTGGGCGAGAGTGGTACTAGGATGGGTGACCTCCTGGGAAGTCCTCGTGTTGCATCTCTCTTTTTTTTTTACGTCATGCTTACCCTCGTTCTCTTAACGACGCTATCTCGAATAGTTTAGCTAATGCGAGCTTTAATAACCTGACTTTCGTCAGGGTCCTACGAGGCCCGCAGGGCTTCGCAGCTCGACTTACCCTATGTAGCGATACATGCTTAGGATAATTGTGTGCACATACATTAATTGGTGTGATCATACCGGCACTAATGTACCGGATCCCACCAGAACTCCGTAGTTAAACGTGCTTAGGCGAGAGTAGTACTAGGATGGGTTACGTCCAAGGAAGTCCTCGTGTTGTACCTTTTTTTACGTCGTGCTTACCCTCGTCCTTTAAACAATGCTATCTCGAATAGTTTAGCTAAAGCGAGCCTTAATGACCTGACTTTCGGCAGGGTCCTACGAGGCCCGCAGGGTTTCGCAGCTCGACTTATCCTATGTAGCGATTCATGCTTATGATAATTGTGTGCACATACATTAATTGGTGTGATCATACCAGCACTAATGCACCGTATCCCACCAAAACTCCGTTGTTAAACGTGCTTAGGCGAGAGTAGTACCAGGATGGATTTCCTCCAAGGAAGTCCTCGTGTTGTACCCTTTTTTTTAAGTAGTGTTTACCCATGTTCTTTAAACGACGCTATCTCGAATAGTTTAGCTATAGTGAGCCTTAATGAACTGATTTTCGGCAAGCTCCCACGGGCCTTGCATGGCTTCGCAGCTCAACTTACCCTACGTCGCGATAAATGCTTATGATAATTATGTGCACATACTATAATAGGTGCGATCATACCACCACTAATGCACCGGATTCCCCCAGAACTCCGTAGTTAAGCGTGCTTCGCCGAGAGTGGTACTAGGATGGGTGACCTCCTGGGAAGTCCTCGTGTTGTACCTCTTTTTTTTTTTACGTCGTGCTTACTCTCGTTCTTTAAACGACGCTATCTCGAATAGTTTAGCTAAAGCGAGCCTTAATGACCTGACTTTTGGCAGGCTCCTACGGGGCCCGCAGGGCTTCGCAGCTCGACTTACCCTATGTAGCGATACATGCTTATGATAATTGTGTGCTCATACTTTAATAGGTGCGATCATACCAGCACTAATGCACCGGATCCCACCAGAACTCCGTAGTTAACCGTGCTTCGGCGAGAGTGGTACTAGGATGGGTGACCTCCTGGGAAGTCCTCGTGTTGCACCTCTTTTTTTCTTACGTCGTGCTTACCCTCGTTCTTTAAACGACGCTATCTCAAATAGTTTAGCTAAAGCGAGCCTTAATGACCTGACTTTCGGCAGGCTCCTACGGGGCCCGCAGGGCTTCGCAACTCGACTTACCCTATGTGGCGATACATGCTTATTATAATTGTGTGCACATACTTTAAAAGGTGTGATCATACCAGCACTAATGCACCGGACCCCACCAGAATTTCGTAGTTAAGCGTGCTTGGGCTAGATTTCTACTAGGATGAGTGTCCTCCTGGGAAGTCCTCGTGTTGTATCCTTTTTTTTTACGTCGTGCTTACCCTCGTTCTTTAAACGACGCTATCTCGAATAGTTTAGCTATAGTGAGCCTTAATGAACTGATTTTCGGCAAGCTCCCATGGGCCCTGCAGGACTTCGCAGCTCGACTTAACCTACGTTGCGATACATGCTTATGATAATTGTGTGCACATGATTTAATAGGTGCGATCATACCAGCACTAATGCACCAGATCCCACCTGAACTCCGTAGTTAAGCGTGCTTGGGCGAGAGTGGTACTAGGATCGGTGACCTCCTGGGAAGTCCTCGTGTTGCACCTCTTTTTTTTTATGCCCTGCTTACCCTCGTTCTTTAAACGATGCTATCTCGAAAATTTTAGCTAAAGCGAAGGTTAATGACCTGACCTCCGGCAGGCTCCTACGGGGACCGCAGGACTTCGCAGCTCGACTTACCCTATGTAGCGATACATGCTTATGACAATTGCATGCGCATACTTTAATTCACTAATGCACCGGATCCCACCAGAACTCCATTGTTAAGCGTGCTTCGCGAGAGTGGTACTAGGATGGGTGACCTCCTGGGAAGTCCTCGTGTTGCGCCTCCTTTTTTTTTTACGACATGCTTACCCTCGTTCCTTAAACGACGCTATCTCAAATAGTTTAGCTAAAACGAGCCTTAATGACCTGACTTTCGGCAGGCTCCTAAGGGGCCCGCAGGGCTTCGCAGCTCGACTTACCCTATATAGCGATACATGCTTATGATAATTGTGTGCACATACTTTAATAGGTGCAATCATACCAGCACTAATGCACCGGATCCCATTAGAACTCTGCAGTTATGCGTGCTTGGTCGAGAGTAGTACTACGATGGGTGGCATCCTGGGAAGTTCTCATGTTGCACCTCTTTTTTTTTTTTTTATGTCGTGCTTTTCCTCGTTCTTTAAATGACGCTATCTCGAAAAGTTTACCTAAATCGAGCCTTAATAACCTAACTTTCAGCAGGCTCCTACGGTGCCTGCAGGACCTCGCAGCTCGACTTACGCTATGTAGCAATACATGCTTATGATAATTGTGTGCACATACTTTAATAGGTGGGATCATACCAGCACTAATGCACCGGATCCCACCAGAACTCCGTAGTTAAGCGTGCTTCGGCGAGAGTGGTACTAGGATGGGTGACCTCCTGGAAAGTCCTCGTGTTGCACCTCTTTTTTTTAAGTCGTGCTTACCCTCGTTCTTTAAACGAGGCTATCTCGAATATTTTAGCTAAAGCGAGCCTTAATGACCTGACTTTCGGCAGGCTCCTATGGGGCCCGCAGGGCTTCGCAGCTCGACTTACCCTATGTAGCGATACATGCTTATGACAATTGCATGCGCATACTTTAATAGGTGCGATCATACTAGCACTAATGCACCGGATCCCATTAGAACTCTGCAGTTATGCGTGGTTGGGCGAGAGTAGTACTACGATGGGTGACCTCCTGGGAAGTCCTCGTGTTGCACCTCATTTTTTTTTTTACGTCGTGCTTACCCTCGTTCTTTAAATGACGCTATGTCGAATATTTAGCTAAAGCGAGGCTTAATGACCTGACTTTTGGCAGGGTCCTACGGGGCCCGCAGGACTTCGCAGCTCGACTTACCCTATGTAGCGATACATGCTTATGATAATTGTGTGCACATACTTTAATAGGTGCGATCATACCAGCACTAATGCACCGGATCCCACCAGAACTCCGTAGTAAAGCGTGGTTTGGCAAGAGTGGTACTAGGATGGGTGACCTCCTTGGAAGTCCTTGTGTTGCACCTCTTTTTTTTTTACGTCGTGCTTACCCTCGTTCTTTAAACGACGCTATCTCGAATAGTTTAGCTAAAGCGAGCCTTAATGGCCTGACTTTCGGCAGGCTCCTACGGGGCCTGCAGGGCTTCGCAGCTCGACTTACCCTATGTAGCGATACATGCTTATGTGTGCACATACTTTAATAGGTGTGATCATACCAGCACCAATGCACCGGACCCCACCAGAACTTCGTAGTTAAGCGTGCTTGGGCTAGATTTGTACTAGGATGGGTGACCTCCTGGGAAGTCCTCGTGTTGTACCTTTTTTTTTACGTCGTGCTTATCCTCTTTCTTTAAACGACGCTATCTCGAATAGTTTAGCTATAGTGAGCCTTAATAAACTGATTTTTGGCAAGCTCCCATGGGCCCTGCAGGGCTTCGCAGCTCGACTTATCCTACGTCGCGATACATGCTTATGATAATTGTGTGCACATACTTTAATAGGTGCGATCATACCAGCACTAATGCACCAGATCCCACCAGAACTCCGTATTTAAGCGTGCTTAGGGGTGAGTGGTACTAGGATGGGTGACCTCCTGGGAAGTCCTCATGTTGCACCTCTATTTTTTTTATGTCGTGCTTACCCACGTTCTTTAAACGACGCTATCTCGAATAGTTTAGCTAAAGCGAGCCTTAATGACCTGACTTTCTGCAGGCTCCTAAGGGGCCCACAGGGCTTCGCAGCTCGACTTACCCTATGTAGCGATACATGCTTACGATAATTGTCTGCACATACTTTAATAGGTGTGATCATAGCAGCACTAATGCACCGGATCCCACTAGAACTCCGTATTTAAGCGTGCTTGGGCTAGATTTGTATTAGGATGGGTGACCTCCTGTAAAGTCCTCATGTTGTACTTTTTTTTACGTCGTGCTTACCCTCGTTCTTTAAACGACGCTATCTCGAATAGTTTAGCTATAGTGAGCCTTAATGAACTGATTTTTGGCAAGCTCCCATGGGCCCTGCAGGGCTTCGCAGCTCGACTTATCCTATGTCGCGATCATACCAGCACGAATGCACCAGATCCCACCTGAACTCCGTAGTTAAGCGTGCTTGGGCGAGAGTGGTACTAGGATCGGTGACCTCCTGGGAAGTCCTCGTGTTGCACATCTTTTTTTTTATGTCTTGCTTACCCTCGTTCTTTAAACGACGCTATCTCGAATATTTTAGCTAAAGCGAGGCTTAATGACCTGACTTCTGGCAGGCTCATACGGGTCCCGCAAGACTTCGCAGCTCGACTTACCCTATGTAGCGATACATGCTTATGACAATTGCATGCACATACATTAATAGGTGCGATCATACTAGCGCTAATGCACCGGATCCCGTTAGAACTCTGCAGTTATGCGTGCTTGGGCGAGAGTAGTACTATGATGGGTGACCTCCTGGGAAGTCCTCGTGTTGCACCTCTTTTTTTTTTTTTTTTTTTTTACGTCGTGCTTACCCTTGTTCTTTAAATGACGCTATCTCGAATTGTTTAGCTAAAGCGAGTCTTAATGACCTGACTTTCGGCAGGCTCCTACGGGGCGTGCGGGACTACGCAACTCGACTTACCCTATGTAGCGATACATGCTTATGATAATTGTGTGCACATACTTTAATAGGTGTGATCATACCAGCACTAATGCACCGGATTCCACCAGAACTCCGTAGTTAAGCGTGCTTGGGCTAGATTTGTACTAGGATGGGTGACCTACTAGGAAGTCCTCGTGTTGTACCTTTTTTTTTTACGTCGCGCTTACCCTCGTTCTTTAAACGACGCTATCTCGAATAGTTTAGTTATAGTGAGCCTTAATGAACTGATTTTCGGGAAGCTCCCATGGGCCCTGCAAGGCTTCGCAGCTCGACTTATCCTACGTCGCGATACATGCTTATGATAATTGTGTGCACATACTTTAATAGGTGTGATCATACCAGCACTAATGCACCAGATCCCACCAGAACTCCGTAGTTAAGCGTGCTTGGGCGAGAGTGGTACTAGGATCGGTGACCTCCTGGGAAGTCCTCGTGTTGCATCTCTTTTTTTTTTATGTCGTGCTTACCCTCGTTCTTTAAACGACGCTATCTCGAATATTTTAGCTAAAGCGAGGCTTAATGACCTGACTTCCGATAGGCTCCTATGGGGCCCGCAGGGCTTCGCAGCTCGACTTACCCTATTTAGCGATAGATGCTTATGACAATTGCATGCGCATACTTTAATAGGTGCGATCATACCAGCACTATTGCACCAGATCCCACCTGAACTCCGTAGTTAAGCGTGCTTGGGCGAGAGTGGTACTAGGATGGGTGACCTCCTGGGAAGTCTTCGTGTTGCACATCTTTCTTACCCTCGTTCTTTAAACGATGCTATCTCGAATAGTTTAACTAAAGCGAGCCTTAATGACCTGACTTTTGGCAGGCTTCTACGGGGCCCGCAGGACTTCACAGCTCGACTTACCCTATGTAGCGATACATGCTTATGATAATTGTGTGCACATACTTTAATAGGTGTGATCATACCAGCACTAATGCACCGGATCCAACCAGAACTCCGTAGTTAAGCGTGCTTGGGCAAGATTTATACTAGGATGGGTGACCTCCAACGAAGTCGTCGTGTTGTACCTTTTTTTTTACGTCGTGCTTACCCTCATTCTTTAAACGACGCTATCTCGAATAGTTTAGCTCTAGTGAGCCTTAATGAACTGATTTTCGGCAAGCTCCCATGGGCCCTGCAGGGCTTCGCAACTCGACTTATCCTACACCGCGATACATGCTTATGATAATTGTGTGCACCTACTTTAATAGGTGCGATCATACCAGCACTAATGCACCAGATCCCACCTGAACTCTGTAGTTAAGCGTGCTTGGGCGAGAGTGGTACTAGGATGGGTGACCTCCTGGGAAGTCCTCATGTTGCACCTCTTTTTTTTTTATGTCGTGCTTACCCTCGTTCTTTAAACGACGCTATCTCGAATATTTTAGCTAAAGCGAGCCTTAATGACCTGACTTCCGGCAGGCTCCTACGGGTCCCGCAGGGCTTCGCAGCTCGACTTACCCTATGTAGCGATACATGCTTATGACAATTGCATGCGCATACTTTAATAGGTGTGATCATACCAGCACTAATGCACAGGATCCCATTAGAACTCTGCAGTTATGCGTGCTTGGGCGAGAGTAGTACTACGATGGGTGACCTCCTGGGAAGTCCTCGTGTTGCACCTCTTTTTTTTTTACGTCGTGCTTTCCCTCGTTCTTTAAAAGACGCTATCTCGAATAGTTTAGCTAAAGCGAGCCTTAATGACCTGACTTTCGGCAGGCTCCTACGGGGCCCGCAGGGCTTCGCAGCTCGACTTACCCTATGTAGCGATACTTGCTTATGATAATTGTGTGCACATACTTGAATAGGTGTGATTATACCAGCACTAATGCACCGGATCCCATCAGAACTTCATAGTTAAGCGTGCTTGGGCTAGATTTGTACTAGGATGGGTGACATCGTGGGAAGTCCTCATGTTGTGCCTTTTTTTTTTACGTCGTGCTTATCCTCGTTCTTTAAACGACGCTATCTCGAATAGTTTAGCTATAGCGAGCCTTAATGAATTGATTTTCGGCAAGCTCCCATGGGCCCTGCAGGGCTTTGCAGCTCGACTTACCCTATGTAGCGATACATGCTTATGATAATTGTGTGCACATACTTTAATAGGTACGATCATACTAGCACTAATGCACCGGATCCCACCAGAACCCCGTAGTTAAGCGTGCTTCGGCGAGAGTGGTACTAGGATGGGTGACCTCCTGGAAAGTCCTCGTGTTGTACCTCTTTTTTTTTTTACGTCGTGCTTACCCTCGTTCTTTAAAAGACGCTATCTTGAATAGTTTAGTTAAAGCGAGCCTTAATGACCTGACTTTTGGCAGGCTTCTACGGGGTCCGCAGGGCTTCGCAGCTCGACTTACCCTATGTAGCAATACATGTTTATGATAATTGTGTGCACATACTTTAATAGGTGTGATCATACCAGCACTAATGCACCGGATCCAACCAGAACTCCGTAGTTAAGCGTGCTTGGGCTAGATTTATACTAGGATGGGTGACCTCCAATGAAGTCCTCGTGTTGTACCTTTTTTTTTACGTCGTGTTTACCCTCATTCTTTAAACGACGCTATCTCGAATAGTTTAGCTCTAGTGAGCCTTAATGAACTGATTTTCGGCAAGCTCCCATGGGCCCTGCAGGGCTTCGCAACTCGACTTATCCTACGCCGCGATACATGCTTATGATAATTGTGTGCACATACTTTAATAGGTGCGATCATACCAGCACTAATGCACCAGATCCCAACTGAACTCCGTAGTTAAGCGTGCTTGGGCGAGAGTGGTACTAGGATGGGTGACCTCCTGGGAAGTCCTCGTGTTGCACCTCTTTTTTTTTTATGTCGTGCTTACCCTCGCTCTTTAAACGACGCTATCTCGAATATTTTAGCTAAAGCGAGCCTTAATGACCTGACTTTTGGCAGGCTCCTACGGGGCCCGCATGGCTTCGCAGCTCGACTTACCCTATGTAACGATACATCCTTATGAAAATTGTATGCACATACTTTAATAGGTGCGATCATACCAGCACTAATGCACTGGATCCCACCAGAACTCCGTAGTTAAGCGTGCTTCAGCGAGAGTGGTACTAGGATGGGTGACCTCCTGGGAAGTCCTCGTGTTGCACCTCTTTATTTTTTTATGTCGTGCTTACCCTCGTTCTTTAAACGACGCTATCTCGAATAGTTTAGCTAAAGCCAGCCTTAATGACCTGACTTTCGGCAGGCTTCTAAGTGGCCCGCAGGGCTTCGCAGCTCGACTTACCCTATGTAGCGATACGTGCTTATGTGTGCACATACTTTAATAAGTGTGATCATAGCAGCACTAATGCACCGGATCCCACCAGACCTCCGTAGTTAAGCGTGCTTGGGCTAGATTTGTACTAGGATGGGTGACCTCCTGGAAAGTCCTCGTGTTGCACCTCTTTTTTTTTTTTTTTTACGTCGTGCTTACCCTCGTTCTTTAAATGACGCTATGCCGAATAGTTTAGCTAAAGCGAGCCTTAATGACCTGACTTTTGGCAGGCTCCTACGGGGCCCGCAAGGCTTCGCAGCTCGACTTACCCTATGTATACATGCTTATGATAATTGTGTGCACATACTTTAATCGGTGTGATCATACCAGCACTAATGCACCGGATCCCACCATAACTCCGTAGTTAAGCGTGCTTGGGCTAGATTTGTACTAGGATGGGTGACCTCCTAGGAAGTCCTCGTGTTGTACCTTTTTTTTTACGTCGTGCTTACCCTCGTTCTTTAAACGACGCTATCTCGAATAGTTTAGCTATAGTGAGCCTTAATGAACTGATTTTCGGCAAGCTCCCATGGGCCCTGCAGGACTTCGCAGCTCGACTTAACCTATGTAGCGATACGTGCTTATGTGTGCACATACTTTAATAAGTGTGATCATAGCAGCACTAATGCACCGGATCCCACTAGACCTCCGTAGTTAAGCGTGCTTGGGCTAGATTTGTACTAGGATGGGTGACCTCCTGGAAAGTCCTCGTGTTGCACCTCTTTTTTTTTTTTTACGTCGTGCTTACCCTCGTTCTTTAAATGACGCTATGCCGAATAGTTTAGCTAAAGCGAGC
This sequence comes from Arachis ipaensis, assembly GCF_059453495.1. NCBI lineage: Eukaryota > Viridiplantae > Streptophyta > Magnoliopsida > Fabales > Fabaceae > Arachis > Arachis ipaensis. Next base: position 62,890,694 of record NC_142441.1, read on the forward strand.
CTTAATGACCTGACTTTTGGCAGGCTCCTACGGGGCCCGCAAGGCTTCGCAGCTCGACTTACCCTATGTATACATGCTTATGATAATTGTGTGCACATACTTTAATAGGTGTGATCATACCAGCACTAAAGCACCGGATCCAACCAGAACTCCGTAGTTAAGCGTGCTTGGGCTAGATTTATACTAGGATGGGTGACCTCCAATGAAGTCCTCGTGTTGTACCTTTTTTTTTACGTCGTGTTTACCCTCATTCTTTAAACGACGCTATCTCGAATAGTTTAGCTCTAGTGAGCCTTAATGAACTGATTTTCGGCAAGCTCCCATGGGCCCTGCAGGGCTTCGCAACTCGACTTATCCTACGCCGCGATACATGCTTATGATAATTGTGTGCACATACTTTAATAGGTGCGATCATACCAGCACTAATGCACCAGATCCCACCTGAACTCCGTAGTTAAGCGTGCTTGGGCGAGAGTGGTACTAGGATGGGTGACCTCTTGGGAAGTCCTCGTGTTGCACCTCTTTTTTTTTATGTCGTGCTTACCCTCGCTCTTTAAACGACGCTATCTCGAATATTTTAGCTAAAGCGAGCCTTAATGACCTGACTTTTGGCAGGCTCCTACGAGGCCCGCATGGCTTCGCAGCTCGACTTACCCTATGTAACGATACATCCTTATGAAAATTGTATGCACATACTTTAATAGGTGCGATCATACCAGCACTAATGCACTGGATCCCACCAGAACTCCGTAGTTAAGCGTGCTTCAGCGAGAGTGGTACTAGGATGGGTGACCTCCTGGGAAGTCCTCGTGTTGCACCTCTTTATTTTTTTACGTCGTGCTCACCCTCGTTCTTTAAACGACGCTATCTCGAATAGTTTAGCTAAAGCCAGCCTTAATGACCTGACTTTCGGCAGGCTTCTAAGTGGCCCGCAGGGCTTCGCAGCTCGACTTACCCTATGTAGCGATACGTGCTTATGTGTGCACATACTTTAATAAGTGTGATCATAGCAGCACTAATGCACCGGATCCCACCAGACCTCCGTAGTTAAGCGTGCTTGGGCTAGATTTGTACTAGGATGGGTGACCTCCTGGAAAGTCCTCGTGTTGCACCTCTTTTTTTTTTTTTTTTTACGTCGTGCTTACCCTCGTTCTTTAAATGACGCTATGCCGAATAGTTTAGCTAAAGCGAGCCTTAATGACCTGACTTTTGGCAGGCTCCTACGGGGCCCGCAAGGCTTCGCAGCTCGACTTACCCTATGTATACATGCTTATGATAATTGTGTGCACATACTTTAATCGGTGTGATCATACCAGCACTAATGCACCGGATCCCACCATAACTCCGTAGTTAAGCGTGCTTGGGCTAGATTTGTACTAGGATGGGTGACCTCCTAGGAAGTCCTCGTGTTGTACCTTTTTTTTTACGTCGTGCTTACCCTCGTTCTTTAAACGACGCTATCTCGAATAGTTTAGCTATAGTGAGCCTTAATGAACTGATTTTCAGCAAGCTCCCATGGGCCCTGCAGGGCTTCGCAGCTCGACTTATCCTACGTCGCGATACATGCTTATGATAGTTGTGTGCAGATACTTTAATAGGTGCGATCATACCAGCACTAATGCACCGGATCCCACCAGAACTCCGTAGTTAAGCGTGCTTCGGCGAGAGTGGTACTAGGATGGGTGACCTCCTGGAAAGTCCTCGTGTTGCACCTCTTTTTTTTTAAGTCGTGCTTACCCTCGTTCTTTAAACGAGGTTATCTCGAATATTTTAGCTAAAGCGAGCCTTAATGACCTGACTTTCGGCCGGCTCCTATGGGGCCCGCAGGGCTTCGCAGCTCGACTTACCCTATGTAGCGATACATGCTTATGACAATTGCATGCGCATACTTTAATTGGTGCGATCATACCAGCACTAATGCACCGGATCCCATTAGAACTCTGCAATTATGCGTGCTTGGGCGAGAGTATTACCATGATGGGTAACCTCCTGGGAAGTCCTCGTGTTGCACCTCTTTTTTTTTTTTTACGTCGTGCTTACCCTCGTTCTTTAATTGACGCTATCAAGAATAGTTTAGCTAAAGCGAGACTTAATGACCTGACTTTTGGCAGCTCGACTTACCCTATGTAGCGATACATGCTTATGATAATTGTGTGCACATACTTTAATAGGTGCGATCATACCAGCACTAATGCACCGGATCCCACCAGAACTTCGTAATTAAGCGTGCTTCAGCGAGAGTAGTACTAGGATGGGTGACCTCGTGGGAAGTCCTCGTGTTGCACCTCTTTTTTTTATGTTGTGCTTACCTTCGTTCTTTAAAGGACGCTATCTCGAATATTTTAGCTAAAGCGAGGCTTAATGACCTGACTTCCGACAGGCTCCTACGGGTCCCGCAGGGCTTCGCATCTCGACTTACCCTATGTTGCGATACATGCTTATGACAATTGCATGCGCATACTTTAATAGGTGCGATCATACCAGCACTAATGCACCGCATCCCATTAGAACTCTGCAGTTATGCGTGCTTGGGCGAGAGTAGTACTACGATGGGTGTCCTCCTGGGAAGTCCTCGTGTTGCACCTCCTTTTTTTTTTTACGTCGTGCTTACCATCGTTCTTTAAATGACGCTATCTCGAATAGTTTAGCTAAAGCGAGCCTTAATGACCTGAGTTTCAGCAGGCTCCTACGGGGCCCGCAGGGCTTTGCAGCTCGACTTACCCTATGTAGCGATACATGCTTATGATAATTGTGTGCACATACTTTAATAGGTGCGATCATACCAGCACTAATGCACCGGATCCCACCAGAACTCCGTAGTTAAGCATGCTTCGGCGAGAGTGGTACTAGGATAGGTGACCTCCTGGGAAGTCCTCGTGTTGCACCTCTTTTTTTTTACGTCGTGCTTACCCTCGTTCTTTAAACGAAGCTATCTCGAATAGTTTAGCTAAAGCTAGCCTTAATGACCTTTCGGTAGGCTCCTACGGGGCCCGCAGGGCTTCGCAGCTCGACTTACACTATGTAGCGATACATGCTTATGATAATTGTGTGCACATACTTGAATAGGTGTGATTATACCAGCACTAATGCACCGGATCCCATCAGAACTTCGTAGTTAAGCGTGCTTGGGCTAGATTTGTACTAGGATGGGTGACATCGTGGGAAGTCCTCATGTTGTGCCTTTTTTTTTACGTCGTGCTTATCCTCGTTCTTTAAACGACGCTATCTCGAATATTTTAGCTATAGTGAGCCTTAATGAACTGATTTTCGGCAAGCTCCCATGGGCCCTGCAGGGCTTTGCAGCTTGACTTACCCTATGTAGCAATACATGGTTATGATAATTGTGTGCACATACTTTAATAGGTGCGATCATACTAGCACTAATGCACCGGATCCCACCAGAACCCCGTAGTTAAGCGTGCTTCGGCGAGAGTGGTACTAGGATGGGTGACCTCCTGGGAATTCCTCGTGTTGCAGCTCTTTTTTTTTTACGTCATGCTTACCCTCGTTCTTCAAAAGACGCTATCTCGAATAGTTTAGCTAAAGCGAGCCTTAATGACCTGACTTTTGGCAGGCTTCTACGGGGCCCGCAGGGCTTCGCAGCTCGACTTACCCTATGTAGCGATACATGCTTATGATAATTGTGTGTACATACTTTAATAGGTGTGATCATACCAGCACTAATGCACCGGATCCAACCAGAACTCCGTAGTTAAGCTTGCTTGGGCTAGATTTATACTCTGATGGGTGACCTCCAATGAAGTCCTCGTGTTGTACCTTTTTTTTTACGTCGTGCTTACCCTCATTCTTTAAACGACGCTATCTCGAATAGTTTAGCTCTAGTGAGCCTTAATGAACTGATTTTCGGCAAGCTCCCATGGGCCCTGCAGGGCTTCGCAACCCGACTTATCCTACACCGCGATATATGCTTATGATAATTGTGTGCACATACTTTAATAGGTGCGATCATACCAGCAATAATGCACCAGATCCCACCTGAACTTCGTAGTTAAGCATGCTTGGGCGAGAGTGGTACTAGGATGGGTGACCTCCTGGGAAGTCCTCGTGTTGCACCTCTTTTTTTTTATGTCGTGCTTACGCTCGTTCTTTAAACGACGCTATCTCGAATATTTTAGCTAAAGCGAGCCTTAATGACCTGACTTCCGGCAGGCTCCTACGGGTCCCGCAGGGCTTCGCAGCTCGACTTACCCTATGTAGCGATACATGCTTATGACAATTGCATGCGCATACTTTAATAGGTGCGATCATACCAGCACTAATGCACCGGATCCCATTAGAACTCTGCAGTTATGCGTGCTTGGGCGAGAGTAGTACTACGATGGGTGACCTCCTGGGAAGTCCTCGTGTTGCACCTCTTTTTTTTTTACGTCGTGCTTACCCTCGTTCTTTAAATGACGCTATGTCGAATAGTTTAGCTAATGTGAGCCTTAATGACCTGACTTTTGGCAGGCTCCTACGGGGCCCGCTGGGCTTCGCAGCTCGACTTACCCTATGTAGCGATAAATGCTTATGATAATTGTGTGCATATACTTTAATAGGTGTGATCATACCAGCACTAATGCACCGGATCCCACCAGAACTCCGTAGTTACGCGTGCTTGGGCTAGATTTGTACTAGGATGGGTGACCTCCTAGGAAGTCCTCGTGTTGTACCTTTTTTTTTACGTCGTGCTTACCCTCGTTCTTTAAACGACTCTATCTCGAATAGTTTAGCTATAGTGAGCCTTAATGAACTGATTTTCGGTAAGCTCCCATGGGCCATGCAGGGCTTCGCAACTCGACTTATCCTACGTCGCGATACATGCTTACGATAATTGTGTGCACATACTTTAATAGGTGCGATCATACCAGCACTAATGCACCAGATCCCACCAGAACTCCGTAGTTAAGCGTGTTTAGGCGAGATTGGTACTAGGATTGGTGAACTCCTGGGAAGTCCTCGTGTTGCACCTCTTTTTTTTTTTTTATTGTCGTGCTTACCCTCATTCTTTAAACGACGCTATCTCGAATATTTTAGCTAAAGCGAGGCTTAATGACCTGACTTTCGGCAGGCTCCTATGGGGCCCGCAGGGCTTCGCAGCTCGAGTTACCCTATGTAGCGATACATGCTTATGACAATTGCATGCGCATACTTTAATAGGTGCGATCACACCAGCACTAATGCACCGGATCCCATTAGAACTCTGCAGTTATGCGTGCTTGGGCGAGAGTAGTACTACGATGGGTGACCTCCTGGGAAGTCCTCGTGTTGCACCTCTTTTTTTTTTTTACGTCGTGCTTACCCTCGTTCTTTAAATGACGCTATGTCGAATAGTTTAGCTAAAGCGAGCCTTAATGACTTGACTATTGGCAGGCTGCTACGGGGCCCGCAGGGCTTCGCAGCTCGACTTACCCTATGTAGCGATACATCCTTATGAAAATTGTATGCACATACTTTAATAGGTGCGATCATACCAGCACTAATGCACTGGATCCCACCAGAACTCCGTAGTTAAGCGTGCTTCAGCGAGAGTGGTACTAGGATGGGTGACCTCCTGGGAAGTCCTCGTGTTGCACCTCTTTTTTTTTTTTACGTCGTGCTTACCCTCGTTCTTTAAACGACGCTATCTCGAATAGTTTAGCTAAAGCCAGCCTTAATGACCTGACTTTCGGCAGGCTTCTACGGGGCCCGCAGGACTTCGCAGCTCGACTTACCCTACGTAGCGATACGTGCTTATGTGTGCACATACTTTAATAAGTGTGATCATAGCAGCACTAATGCACCGGATCCCACCAGAACTCCGTAGTTAAGCGTGCTTGGGCTAGATTTGTACTAGGATGGGTGACCTCCTGGAAAGTCCTCGTGTTGTACCTTTTTTTTTTTTACGTCGTGCTTACCCTCGTTCTTTAAACGACGCTATCTCGAATAGTTTAGCTATAGTGAGCCTTAATGAACTGATTTTCGGCAAGCTCCCGTGGGCCCTGCAGGGCTTCGCAGCTCGACTTATCCTACGTTGCGATACATGCTTATGATAATTTTGTGCACATACTTTAATAGGTGCGATCATACCAGCACTAATGCACCAGATCCCACCTGAACTCCGTAGTTAAGCGTGCTTGGGCGAGAGTGGTATTAGGATGGGTGACCTCCTGGGAAGTCCTCGTGTTGCACCTCTTTTTTTTTATGTCTTGCTTACCCTCGTTCTTTAAACAACGCTATCTCGAATATTTTAGCTAAAGCGAGGCTTAATGACCTGACTTCCGGCAGGCTCCTACGGGTCCCGCAGGGCTTCGCAGCTCGACTTACCCTATGTAGCGATACATGCTTATGACAATTGCATGCGCATACTTTAATAGGTGCGATCATACCAGCACTAATGCACCGGATCCCATTAGAACTCTGCAGTTATGCGTTCTTTGGCGAGAGTAGTACTTCGATGGGTGACCTCCTGGGAAGTCCTCGTGTTGCACCTCTTTTTTTTTTTTTTTATGTCGTGCTTACCCTCGTTCTTTAAATGACGCTATCTCGAATTGTTTAGCTAAAGAGAGCCTTAATGACCTGACTTTCGGCAGGCTCCTACGGGGCCCGCAGGGCTTCGCAGCTTGACTTACCCTATGTAGCGGTATATGCTTATGATAATTGTGTGCGCATACTTTAATAGGTGCGATCATACCAGCACTAATGCACCGGATCCCACCAGAACTCCGTAGTTAAGCTTGCTTCGGCGAGAGTGGTACTAGGATGGGTGACCTCCTGGGAAGTCCTCGTGTTGCACTTCTTTTTTTTTACGTCGTGCTTACCCTCGTTCTTTAAACGAAGCTATCTCGAATAGTTTAGCTAAACCGAGCCTTAATGACCTTTCGGCAGGCTCCTACGGAGCCCGCAGGGCTTCGCAGCCCGACTTACCCTATGTAGCGATACATGCTTATGATAATTGTGTGCACATACTTTAATAGGTGTGATCATACCAGCACTAATGCACCGGATCCCACCAGAACTCCGTAGTTAAGCGTGCTTGGACTAGATTTTTACTAGGATGGGTGACCTCCTGGGAAGTCCTCGTGTTGTATCTATTTTTTTTTACGTTGTGCTTACCCTCGTTCTTTAAACGATGTAACGGCCAAGCGCCGAAGAAACGGCGCTTTTTCTGGATCAAACGGAATTTTTACAGAATTTTTAGAAATTTCTATGCATATGAGCACCTCCACTGCACAGGTGCTGCGTCATCAAGCTGCTGAGTCAGCATCTTGATTGCACAGGACACCTCTCCTGATCTAAGTAGGCACGTCGCAAAGAGTTGCGTTTTTGAGCCACTTTGGGCCCGAATTTCAAAATTCTAATTTCCGTGGTTAGTCTCTATGTGACGAGCCGGTCAGGAATTTCGAGAAAAAAATTATATTAATATAATATTCATATATTATTATTTTATTCAAAATATTATATTATTATCTTCTCTACTGTGATTAATGTTGATCTATGTTTAGTAATATAATAACTGAGCTTGAAATCGACCGGTAACGGATAATACCAGCATTCTTAGATGAACTTAGCACTGCTAATGCTTCATCATATATCTTTTATTCTTATGATTATCCAGTTACTAGTGTCATTTACTCTAAGTAACTTAATGTTTATCCATTAGTAGTGTAATTACTTAAGTTCTAATACATCTAGCTTTAGTAATTATCCTTTCCTGAGATATTTTGACAAGTAACTTTTGGATAATCATCATCCAAAAGCCACGACCTTCCTTGGACAGCTTGGCTATCATTTTTGTTCTTGGAAAAGCTTAGAACACCATGAAAGAAAACCATGAAGTTTCCATGAACACCTGAGCTACTTTCTCCGTTCTTTTTCAAACCGAAACCCCTATCAAAAATCTAATCTTACCAAAGTGTTCACCTCTTCCTCCTCTTCATTTCTATGTCACTTTTCATGGAGTAAATCAAGGTATGAAGGCTGCTCCTCCTCCTTGAAGATTCGGCCATGGTGGTTCCTTAAGTTAATGATGTTTTCTTCATGTTCTTTCTTAGGATCTCTTATTCAATCACCAAAAGCTCCAAGAAAACGTGATTTCTAGTTACCTTAAGGTGAGGAAAACCTTCTTTTCATCATCATGAAGCTTCAGCCTTCATGGTTCATAAGATTCTAAAGTTGTTTTTGATGTTAAAATAGGCGTAAAAGTGCTTCTGGAAGCTTGTTTTTGGTGCGATCTCGGACAGCAGCAAAGGAGGTAAGGTTTGGTAACTTAGTCAATGATTGGCTGTGTTCTTGAAGTGTTAAACCAGATCTTGTTGCTTGAGATTTGATTTTGGGTGTTTGTGTGATGGTTTGATCATGGAAACTTGTTTAATGCTTGAAAATCATGTTTATGATGGTTTTGAAGTGGCTGTTGGTGCTGCTGGAAAACGTGACATTCTAGCCATGAAAATCATGATTTTTGATGCTTATTTGATGTGTATTTGATGGCTGAAAAGTTTCTCTTTGGTTTGATAAAAATCGGGTTCAAATCGGTTTCCGAAAAGATTGAAAAACTAGCTGAAAATCAAGCAGAAATCTGATGAACTTTTAAAAAAAAATGTTTTTGGTTTTTGGAAGAATATGAAAACGTGTATTCAAGGAGTTTTGGGGTCAAAATGCAATTATTAAAAAGTTTGGGGTTGAAAATTAATTAATCAAAAGTTGAGGGGCTAAAGTGCAAATATTAAAAGTTATAGGGGTCAAAGTACAATTTCCAAGAAGTCCGGGGGTCAAAATGCAATTTTTGAAAGTTAAATAAAATATTATTATTTTAATAATAAAATATTAATATATTATTTTATTAATAATATTATTTTAAAAATAATATTATTTTATTAATAATAATAAAATATTGATAAAAAGACAGTTTTCCCTGAAAGCCTCAGGAAGGCAGATTTGAGTCTAGAATTCTCTAATTTCCTTTACTAAACACCTAAGAAGAGGTATAAGAGAAGATATAGAGGTATATGAGGTAAAGAAACAAGATTTTGAAACCTGTGTTTAAGTTAAAAAGAAAAGGAGTTAAAAGTGATATAGCTGTGTACCTGACCTTACAGAGTAAACAGAGAATTGTAAAATGAGCTTTCTGTGATGTTGTAATGCTTAATTTATGATGATTGCTAAATGATGGAAAGTATGGTTATATGTGAATTATGAGCCTTCAGGCAATGCTTGTGAATGTTGTGTGGGGACGCCCGTATTGTGATGTTGCTTCCCAGACAGGCTGCGGTAGAGGCCTGACTTGCATAACTGCGGTATATTGAGACCTGAGCAAATACCAGCCCTGCAAGTCGAGAGCACTTGGTAGAGGGTATGCGGTACTTAATCTGGGATTAAGTTCTGGGAAGGCCTTATCTGACTTGGAGGGTCGGATTGCGTCGAGTGCGGGTCGAAACCGACAAATGAGCTCATTACCTGCAGTAGGGACAGACATGCATCATACTTGTTTGTGCATTATTTATTGCTTATCTTCTTGTGTTCTTGTTCTATTCCTTGTTTGTTTGAGCATAACTGTGTGATTGCATATTAATGTGTGAATGTGCATTTACTTCCTATTTTCTCTCTTGTTCATGTGTTAGTTTATGTTGCTGTTATGTACATATTACTCTATATTTATTTATACTTCTATGACCACGGACAGTATAAACGAACTTAACTGTAAACCCCGACCTTACTAAGAACTCCCCAGTTTTTACCCCTTACACCTCTACAGATGGACACGGGAGTCCTATTCTATGATATTGATCCACCGTACATCCACGAGGACCCGGTGCGTGGCGAGTATTACATCTACTGTGCGGTACCTCGTATCCGTAATTATGTAGTTCGTGGTAGATCTTTCCAGTACCCTATTAGGACAGCATACTTTAATCCTGATGCACCCTATGACTTTCCTTTATCTTGGTTACACCCCGGCGGACCTGGGATACCTCATCCTGAGGAGCAGATGCCACCTCCACCTGACTATCCTCCTCCACCTGAACTTCCTCTACCTGATGAGCCTATACCTGCCCAGCATATCCATGAGGCACCTCCTGCACCCTTTGTCCTTGATGAGTGGGGTGTTCCTGTGTTACCACCTGAGCTTGATCCTTTACCTGAGCCGATCGAGCCTCCTGTCTTTGATGAGCAGCAGGGACATGAGTATGATCAGATCATGGAGGTGCCACCTCCTTCTCCCGACTGTATTTTGTTTAGTATCTATCCTTTTTATGGTTCCTGTGGCCAGCAGTGGTTCCTCTGCTATCACTCCGGAAGAAGAAGAGGACGAGGAAGAAGAAGATCTAGAGGAAGATCCTAACTTCATAGTTATCTCCTCTGACAGTGATGACGATGAGCCAGATAAGGTGCCAGTAGGCGAGCATCACCATTCGCCCGGTGATTTTCCGTGAGGTACTCTAGACCAGGATTGAGGAGACTTTTTGAGACGCCTAGTCTAACTTCAGTACATTAGAGTGTCTCCCTCACTTTTGTTAGCATGATTAGAGGGAATAGGCATATATCAGAGTTAGGCTAGCCTGGGTGCCAGCTTAGGGGCTTTTGGTCAGGCCAGGCCCTGGGGCGTCTTATGTACATATATGTATATACTATATGAGTCACTGACTTAGGGGTGCTGTACCATAGCTCTATGCTTATATAACTGAACCACTTCTGTAACATGATGTATATTATAGTGTGTTGTTCCATATTCTGTTATCTTTTGTCTTATGTATGTGAATGTTTAATTATCCCTTGATATATGGAAGGTATGCGACTTTAAATTATTCTTGTTAAAAAAAATTACTTGTAAAATTCGCGGGGTTTTAACAACGTACAGGCTTATATTTATTAATTAATAATACAAAAAGGAAAAACAAGTTGGTAACATTCGATTTCTAGTATGATCTAGACATGCTGGAAGTTGGGTCGTTACAATTTTGTATCAGAGCGGTTCTTCCTGTTAGAGCCTGGGGAATGGACTGAATCATGCTTTATTGCATGCTCTGTGGTGTGTCTCATGCTTATAGGGTATCTATGTGATATGTGTTGCATGAATGTCTTTGTGCTTTCATTCTGATAATGTTCACGCCCAACCTGAGGTATTAAGACTGATCACCTTGGTATTGATTGTTTGGTATGAACAGAATCAGGATGCCTCCACAGAGATGTAGCGATCGGGAAGGGTCTACTGTTAACAATCCGCCACGAAATGATGATAATCTGTTTGCTGCGATTCACGCTATGGCTGAGGCTGTGCGTGAAATGGCGACTGCTACTACCCGAGCAGTTAACCGTCTGGGGGAACGTAATGGAGAGCGTAACAATGACCGTAATGGTGAGAATGGTGGGAATGGTGATGGAGATAACATGAATCATGATAGGCCTATGACATTAGCTGCTTTCTTGAAAGTTAATCCACCGAAGTTCAAGGGTACGACTGTAGCAACTGAAGCTGATAATTGGTTCCGAGGCATAGAAAGGTCCTTGAGGGCACAGCATGACCCGGAAGAACAGTATGTAGAATTTGCTACTTATATGTTGGAAGGGGATGCTCAGGACTAGGGGCAGGGCATTCAACGTTTATTGCAGCAAGATGAGGGTAATATTTTGTGGGATGTTTTTAAAGAAGAGTTCTATAAGAAGTACTTTCCTAGAGCTACTCATGAGGCAAAGGAGATGGAGTTGATGCAGTTGAAACAGGGAAGTATGTCCGTTGCTGAGTATACAAGGAAGTTTGAAGATTTATATCATTTTTCCAAGGTTTGTCAAGGGAATCCAGCAGATTTTGAAGAGTGGAAATGTTTGAAATTCGAAGGGGGACTCCGTGATGATTTGTTGAACTCAGTGGTTCCATTGGAAATACAGATTTTTGCGGAGTTGGTTAATAAGAGTCAGCCATATATGTATCCTTACCCTTACCTTGGCCCCATTACAACCTTGAAAAGACCTCATGATGTTTGCATTAATATATTAAATGTTGTTGATTGGTTAAGAGAAGAACAAAAAAATTAGAAAGCATGATTAGAGAAGGATCGAGTGATTTCCCTATACACTAGAGAGATTAGAGTGTACATACATCATCAGTGAGGGTTCAATGCTTGAATTTCTATGTTCCCTGCTTTCATGAGCTGCCTTCTTGCATTTTTATCTGTTCTTACTGTATAGGAATTGAATTAGTGGAGTTTGAATTGTGATTGTCTTGAAGAGCCTATTTACTTTGATCAAGTAGACAAGAATCATATAGTTGCATTCATATATATAGGTTGCATTGCATTACATGAGTTCTACATGTTCCTACTCATTTATTTTATCTCCTTCAACTAAGCATGAGGACATGCTAATGTTTAAGTGTGGGGAGGTTGATAAACCACTATTTGTGCTTAATTGTATGGTTTTATCAATTCTTTACCCACTTATTCATATGATTGGCATGCATTTATTTTTCCTTCTTGAAATTATTACATGATTGAATACTTGCTTTCTAAAGACTTTTAATTATGTATTTTAATTCTCCTTTATCCCATTCGATGCCGTGATCTGTGTGTTAAGTGTTTCAGGCTTTATAGGGCATGAATGACTTGGAGATTGGAAAGGAAGCTTGCAAAAATGGAAGGAACACAAGAAATTGAGGAGATGACCAGCGAGAAGTGACGTGGACGCATGGCTCACGTGACCGCGCGACATAGAGGAAATCCCAGTGACGCGGACGCATGGCTCACGCGACCGCTCGGATTGGAACTGCACAAGTGACACGGAGGCGTGGACGACGCGCACGCATGGCAAGGCAAAACGCTGAATGACGCGTCTGCTTGAATGACGCGATCGCGTGACATGCGCGATCTACAGAATCTCCAGAATTCACTGGGGGCGATTTTGGGCCATTTTAACCCAATTTTCGGCCCAGAAGAGCAGACTAGAGCCAAGGAACATGCAAAAACGAAAACAACGATTCTTTACAGAGAATTCTCAGTTTTAGATCTAGTTTTTACTCCTCCTCTAGGTTTTCTCTCTACACATTCATAGTTCTTAGGATTTTATTTCTATTGCTTTTTACATTGGGATATTGAGAAGAGTTATTACCTCAGCAAGACTTCGTCAATCTAGTTTGTTTTCTTTACCTGTCTCTTACTATTCCATGTCCTTTATTTACTCAGAGTTACTCTTAGATTATTTTTAGGATTTATTAATACAAGAAATATTTTTATTTTTAATTGATCCCTTTGATTATTATTTATCATGTCTTTCTTTAATTTCCTTTCCTATGTTATGAATTCTACATTCACAATGAGCGAGTAGTTCCATAACTTGGATGGGAGTTGATTGAAAGGAAAACCTTGAGTTGGGATGCTTAAAAGAAAAATTGTAATGGGGTTTATTGTTGGATTGCTCTCTAGTCACTGACACCAACCCTTCCAAGTAAGCGGATTGGGACTTGTGAATAGAAATAGCTTTCTAACTTGCTTGACTTTCCCATACCTAGTAAGGGATAACTAAATAGAACAACCCTCAATTATCAATTAATCTTGAGAGCACTCCACAAGAATAGGGCTTCCAACTAATCTACTCCCAGCCAAGGCTTTTATTTAAAATTACATAATTTCTCTAATTTAATTTCCTGTTATTCAACTTATACCATTTTTTGAATACATCTGATTAATAAAATAGCACACTTTTCTGCAACTCGTTGGGAGACGACCTGGGACTCATACTCCTAGTATTTTAATTTAAATTTTGTGAAAACCTTCAAAATTGATAAGCGGATTTCTGGTTGGTTAAGAACTGTACTTGCAACGTATTCCTTATATTAATTTCTTAACTCACCAATTTCCGCCACGTCAAAGTCCTCGTGTTGCACCTCTTTTTTTTTATGTCGTGCTTACCCTCGTTCTTTAAACGACGCTTTCTCGAATATTTTAGCTAAAGCGAGGCTTAATGACTTGACTTCCGCAGGGCTTCGCAGCTCGACTTACCCTATGTAGCGATACATGCTTATGACAATTGCATGCGCATACTTTAATAGGTGCGATCATACCAGCACTAATGCACCGGATCCCATTAGAACTCTACAGTTAAGCATGCTTGGGCGAGAGTAGTACTACGATGGGTGACCTCTTGGGAAGTCCTCGTGTTGCACCTCTTTTTTTTTTTTTTTTTTACGTCGTGCTTTCCCTCGTTCTTTAAATGACACTATCTCGAATAGTTTAGCTAAAGCGAGCCTTAATGACTTGACTTTCGGCAGGCTCCTACGGGGCCCGCAGTGCTTCACAGCTCGACTTACCCTGTGTAGCGATACATGCTTTATGATAATTGTGAGCACATACTTTAATAGGTGTGATCATACCAGCACTAATGCACCGGATCCCACCAGAACTCCGTAGTTAAGCGTGCTTGGGCTAGAGTAGTACTAGGATGGGTGACCTCCTGGGAAGTTCTCGTGTTGTGCCTTTTTCTTTACGTCGTGCTTACCCTCGTTCTTTAAACGACGCTATCTCGAATAGTTTAGCTATAGTGAGCCTTAATGAACTGATTTTCGGCAAGCTCCCACGGGCCCTGCAGCGCTTCGCAGCTCGACTTACCCTACGTTGCGATACATGCTTATGATAACTGTGTGCACATACTTTAATTGGTGCGATCATACCAACACCAATGCACCGGATCCTACCAGAACTCCGTAGTTAAGCGTGCTTGGGCGAGAGTGGTACTAGGATGGGTGACCTCCTGGGAAGTCCTCGTGTTGCACCTCTTTTTTTTTTCGTCATGCTTACCCTCGTTCTTTAAACGACACTATCTCGAATAGTTTAGCAAAAGCTAGCCTTAATGACCTGACTTTCAGCAGGCATGATGGGAGCGGAAATTGGCGAGTTAAGAATGATTATAAATATGCGTTGCAAGTATAGTTCTCAACCAACCAGAAATCCGCTTATCAATTTAGAAGGGTGTCACAGAAATTAAAATCAAAATACTGGGAGTATGAATCCCAGGTCGTCTCCCAACGAGTTGCAAAAAAGTGTACTATTTTATTAATCAGATGTTTTCAAAAAGGTTTGAGTTGAATGGCAGAAAACTAAATTTGAGAATTTATATAATTTTAAATAAAAGCCTTGACTGGGAGTTGATTAGCTGGAAGCCCTATTCGTGTTGGAGTACTCTCAAGATTAATTGACAATTGAGGGTTATTGTGTTTAGTTGTCCCTTACTAAGTAAGGGTAAGTCAAACGAGTTGGAATGCTGTTCTATCCACATGTTCCAATCAACTCTTGAGAGGATTGGTGTTAGTGAATAGAGAGCAATCCAACAATAAACCCAATTACAATCTCTCTCTTGTGCATCCTAACTCAAGGGTTCCTTTCAATCAACTCCCCATCAAGTTAGGAAACTACTCGCTCATTGTAAATGTAAAATTCATAACATAAGAAAGGGAATTAAAGAAAGACATGATAAATAATGATCAAAAGATTAATTAAAAATAAAAGTAATTCTTATATTAATAAATGCTAAAATAATCCAATAGTAAAATTAAGTAAATTAAAGAACATGGAGGAGTAAGAGACAAGTAAAGAAAACGAACTAGAATGTCGAAGTCTTGACGAGGCAATAACTCTTCTCAATATCCCAATACAAAAACAACGAACATAACAAATCCTAAAAACTATGAATGTGTAGAGAGAAAACCTAGAGGAGAGGAAAACTAGATCTAAAAACTAAAAACTATGCGGAATGAATTTTGTTGTCGGTTTCTGCATGTTCTCTGGCTCTAGTCTGCTTTTCTGGGCCGAAATCGCCCCCAGCGATTTTGCAGATTATGCAGATCGCGCATGTCACGCGGTCGCGTCATCCATGCGGCCGCGTCATTCGGCTTTCTGCTTTTCCACGCGGTCACGTCATCCATGCGGCCGCGTCGCTTGTGCTATTCCATGCCGCGCAGTCGCGTCATCCATGCGACCGCGTCGCTGCGATTTCCTTTCTTTCGCGCGGTCGCGTCATTCATGCGGCCACGTCACTTCTCGCTGGTCATCTCCTCAATTTCTTGTGTTCCTTCCATTTTTTGCAAGCTTCCTCTCCAATCTCCAACTCACTCATGCCCTATAAAGCCTGAAACACTTAACACACAGATCACGGCATCGAATGGAATAAAGGAGAAATAAAATATATAAGTAAAAGTCTCTAGGAAGCAAGTTTTCAATCATGCCATAACTTTAGGAAGGAATTATAAATGCATGCTTATTTAACGAATAAGTAGGTAAAGATCATGATAAAACCACATAAATAAACACAATATAAACCATAAAATAGTGGTTTATCAACCTCCCCACACTTAAACATTAGCATGTCCTCATGCTTAGTTGAAGGAGATAAAATGAATGAGTAAGAACATGTAAAACCTATGAAATGCAATGCAACCTATATATATGAATGCAACTATATGATTTTTGTACACTTGATCGAAAGTAAGTAAGCTCTTCAAAACAATTTCAAATCAAATTCCACTAACTCAATTCTTATACAGTAAGAACAGATAAAAATGCAAGAAGATAGCTCATGAAAGCAGAGAACATAGAAATTCAAGCATGGAACCCTCACTGATGATGTATGTACACTCTAGTCTATCTAGTGTATAGGGTCATCACTCTATCCTTCTCTAATCATGCTCTCTAATTTTTGTTCTTCTCCTAACCAATCAACAACATTTAATATACCAATGCAAACATCATGAGGTCTTTTCAAGGTTGTAATGGGGCCAAGGTAAGGGTAAGGATATATATATGGCTAAGTAAGCTTATAAATTGAATCTTTAATTAACCCAAGCTTTAACATAACCTATATATATATATATATATATATATATATATATATATATATATATATATATATATATATATATATATATATATATATATATATATATATATATATATATATATATTCTATATAACCTTAGAATTCATACCTAGCTACCCAGAAATCCCTTTCACATCCATACTCATGTATCAACCTTTTATTTTGATTTTATCATACATGCATTGATCCTTGAATGCTTGACTTAGCATTGGGGTAATTTTGTCCCCTTATTTATTTATTGAGTATTTTTGGATTTTTTTATAAACATAGAAACATAAAAATAACACAGCTTATCAATGCACATAGATTTTTAATTCTTATAGTTTCACATGAGTAGGTATCCAAATTCCCATAATATTATCATCACTCATTCCCTTATTATCCTTTGTTCCCACAATTTCCCATACTTAAATAACACACAATTTTATATTAAGCTAACCAAAGATTCAATTTGGGATATATAATTGTTTTTCCACTTAAGGCTAGTATTGTAGTAAAATATAGAACAAATGGGATTTAAAGGCTCAAAGTGGCTAACAAAGGTAATTGAAAGGGTATGGTTTATTTGGATAAGTGAGCTAAACAATTAATGGCCTCAATCATATGCAAACATATAAATATAATAAACATTGGACATATAAGATGAAACAAAATTAGATTACAGTCATAGAGAAGTAAACACACAAGAATAAAATAATTATGGTTAAATAATGTAACCATTCATAAAGGGCTCAAATCTCACAGGTTGTGTGTTCTTTAGCTCAAAAATCATGTTCCAAATACAACTTCAAGACAAATTTAACATAAAATTTTTGATTAAAATTAGTGAAATTTTGTTCCAAAGATAGGGTCTTAGAAGAAATTTATTTTCTTTTCAATCAAGTAGAACATGCATGCAATTAACCTATTACTATGCAATTTATCCTATTCTATAAAAGAAAAATCTAACTAAATATCCTAATTTATTGGTGCTAGGGAAGAGAAATTACCTCCGGAAGTCAGGTACTGACCGACCTCCCCACACTTAAGGCTTTGCACCGTCCTCGGTGCCATCTGTCAAGAACAAAGGTGGGCTGGTAGCAGTATCTCCACAGTTGGGACCATCATGGCTCCCTGTGCTGGTAAAGGAAGTGGAGTCCGGGGTGTCTGAGTCCTTGAATTTTCCCATGATCAGCTCCTTGAGGTATGTGAATCGGCGCTTGTTACGGCGCTCTCTCATCTTAGCTTTGTGTTCTTGCCGATCCAACTTTTCAAGTATCTGCTGGAGCAGCTGATCAGTAGTGGGTGCTTGTGGTGTTGAAGAAGGAATATCTTCAACTGGTTCAGTAGGCTGGCTGATAGTGGCTGCTGGAAGTCTAAGGTACTTCCCGTTAGGGACATACTGATCATCCCGGGGAAGCATGGCTTTGGTGTCCCCAGCTCTGTAGGAGACTCCGACTGCTGAGACAAGATCTGAGACTAGGGCGAGAAAAGGTAAGTTGCCCGCGATTTGTACGTGTCCCATGGCATTTTGGATATGTCTTGGTAGATTCAGAGGTTGGTCTGTAAGGATGCACCATAGTAGGACGGGCATGTCCGTAGTGAAGGAGGATTCGTGAGTGCTCGAAAAGACGTAATGGGACATAATCTGTGCCCATACGCGAGCCTCCAAGGTAAGTGCTGAAGCCGAAATTCCCTTAGGGTGGGTACAATGGTATCCGTAGATCCATCGGCTGCCAGGTAGTGCGATAACTCTGAGAACGGCATCCCAGTCAAATTGGTGCATCTGGCGCTTGAGTGCGGCTTCTTGAAAGGCATCCAATCCTTCTAGAATAGGGGGGAGACTTAGAACTTTTTGAATGGCCTCTTCTGTAATGGGGACTTGCTTCTGACGGACATAGACAGACTGCAGGGTCGGCAGGTGGAAGTTGGAGTAGAACTCGACTACCCAAGAAAGATTGACCTGCCTTGGATGTCTTTGTAGGAAACCCCATTGTCTTCGGGCAATCTACGGCTCAACAAATGTAGCAATGTGGTTTGGGAGGAGAAGAAGGTATTCGTTGTTGTAACTCCTTTCTACCAGGATGGGGAACATCTGCTCACAGTAGCGATCAGGGAATCTGATGAGTATTTTTGGTGAAACAATGAATTTCTCCCAAAACACACAAATCTAACCGGCAAGTGTACCGGGTCGTATCAAGTAATAAAAACTCACGGGAGTGAGGTCGATCCCACAGGGATTGAAGGATTGAGCAATTTTAGCTTAGTGGTTAATTTAGTCAAGCGAATCAAGATTTGGTTGAGTGTTTTGTGATTTGTAGAAATTAAATTGCATGGAAGTAAAGAGAACAGGGAATTAAAGTGCTGAATCTTAAAGAACAAGAAATTAAATAGCAGAAACTTAGAATGCAAGAAATGTAAATTGCGGAATCTTAAAGTGCAAGAAATGTAAACGGCTGGAATTGTAAAGGGAATTGGGGATTGGATTTGCAGAATTTAAACAAGGAAAAGTAAATTGCATCAAGCAGAGAAGTAGAAGAAGGTTTGGGTTAGATTGGATCTTGAAGCAGAAAAGTAAATGAACATGAAAACAGTAAACAGAATGTAAATTGGAATTTCAGATCTCAGGGGTCCAGAGACTAGAAAACCAGGTCTAGATCTCACTACCTTCCTTGATCCAACAAGAACAATTGCAAGGGAAAAGTAAATTGCAAAGAAAATAGATGAAGAACAATTAACCCAAACTGAAATTCAATTAAGCAGTAAATAAACAGAGAGATCCAAGGATGAGATTGAAACAGAATTTCTTCAATTCTTCAACCCAAGATCCAAGACAATTGTAATAGAAATTGAAAGCAATAAAACTGAGAGGAAGAGAAGTGAATTCTCCTTCCCCAAGACAAAGAAATTAAAGATCACTCAATATCCAAAGCTCTCTGAAAACTATTATGAAAATTCCCAAAAGAAAGCTCTCCGAAGAACTTGAATTCTATCCTATTTATACACTTTCTTCCAATGATCTTCAAGCCTTGAGTTGGGCCTTTGCTCTTGGTGGAATTGGGTTGAAAGAGGCCTTGGTTGATTGCTCTTGAAGTTTGGAGAAGAACCAAAGTGAACCAATTGAACCGGGTTGGAGTTTTGCAAAAGATGGACCAAAAGTTTGAGCAAAAGTTAGGGGCTAACTTTTGCCCAAACTTTTCATATCAGCACCCATATCCAGTTGATACCAACGTTGGTGCCAAAGTTAGGGGTCTAACTTTGGCTTCAACGTTGGCCTTACCTTGTGCACTTGTGGCGCCAACGTTAGCCACCAAGTTAGGGGCTAACGTTGGCGCAAACTTTTGCTCCTCCCCTTGTGATTTTCATGTGCCAACGTTAGCCACCAAGTTAGGGGCTAACGTTGGCGCAAACTTTTGGTGCCCAGGGAGGTTTTCTTCATGCCAACGTTAGCCTCAAAGTTAGGGGCTAACGTTGGCGCAAACTTTTGGTGCCCAGGGGTGATTTTCATGTTCCAACGTTAGCCCAAAAGTTAGGGGCTAACGTTGGGGCTAACTTTTCACCCAAAAGTGTGTGCAAAAGTTTGAGGCTAACTTTAGGTCCAGCTTTTTGCTTCCTGGTTCAATTTCACTTATTCCATTGTCTTCTCTTTACTCCTAGCTATTCCTTCTTGCTTCAACCTTTCTCCAAGCTTTCTTCACCTATCATTAATCAACCAAACACATCAAAGCTATGCTTAAAATCATGAGATATTCATTCTTTCATAATATGTAACAATTATAGTATAAAACGTCATGAAATAGCATGAATTCATACATGGTTGATTAAATCAAAGGAAACATGAAAATCTACCCAATTAGCTTGCTTATGGCTCAAGAAAGTGCATAATTCTAATGAAAACAAAAGAAAAAGACTAGTTAAAATTGGCTAAGATGACTTGTCATCACAACACCAAACTTAAAGCTTGCTTGTCCTCAAGCAAGAAATAAATTTATGCTCCAAGGTTCTTTCAATTAAGATGGATTGAAGAATGACTTGTAAAGTCCAGTGAGTGAAGTGATCAAGTACAGTGGGGTGAACTCTAAATCATGTGCTCTTGCAAGGGCTTCAGTGCTCACTAGTCCTCACATATTGGGAGTCTTAGGTCATAGGATTTTCATCCAAATGGTATCATGGAGATCTCTTTATATGTAGTCACCTTGAAGCAGCTTATAATTTCAGTGCTTTGGCCTCGACTCTAAGTGTCATGTCTCAAAGCGGCTCTTTAGATAAGCTTTCAATCAATACTCCTAAACCAGTTGGTTTTAAGGTATTAGGTGTTGAAGCACCCCTAAGGATTTACTTGCTCAAGCCTCTTTCCTTGACACAGCTCAACCACAAGCATTTACTAGGCTAACAACTCTTTGATTTTTGTTTCTTCTTTCTTTTTCTGCCTAGTAATTGATGCTCAGAGCCTTGGGCCATGTTCTTTTTGCTTTTGTATTTTCTTTATTTTCTTTTGTTTTGTTTGCTGCTTCTTGGATCAATAGATTTTTGAGAATCTCTACAATACTTCTTTGAACTTCATGTCCCGCCTATGAGCTCCCATGCAAGTTTTCACAAGCATGCAACCTCAATACATAATCATACAACTAGAACCACCACTTCTCCTAATCTTTTGCTTGCCTCAAAATTGTTTAATTCCTCAATCCTTCTTTTCAAAGAACTTTCATGTGATGCATTCTTGAAAATTGAGTGCAAACAAGTTTTGAAGATAAGAATGTTGTGAATGATCAAACATCTTGCTTATTGAATTATAAAGAAAAACTATGCTATGCATGCAGGCAGGGGTATATAAAAAAAAACTATACTATGCAGACAGGCAGGGCAAATAAGGATACAATCCAACTTGCAATAGCAGCAATATTTGATGTAAACAATCACTTAACAATACAACCTGTTGGAGTTCACTTACTTTCCTTCTCATCACCATTGCTGGCCTTTTTGTTCATCTTTTGTTTCTTTGGTTGATGATGCTTAATCCCTCCAAAGGCTTGTATGACATTCTGCAATGATATTAAAAGTTGCTTGTTCCCCAAGCACTTGGAAACAATGGTTAATCTGCATGATTTATTTGTGGGCTTTTTGAACTTACTTTGGTGTGGGAACACCAAACTTAGTACCTTGCCAATGGTTCTCATACATCAGATTAACCATGTGTGAAACTCTTTTTTTTTCTTTTTCAAAAGTGATAGAACTAAAAACTAGAAAATAGCAGAATAATTAACTAGTTTGTCTAGATGCTCGAAGCTAGCATTATTGCAGAAAGTGAGAATGTGTTTTTGGTGGAACACCAAACTTAGAATTCTTCATTCTCCTTTATATTGTTTTGGTGTGTAACACCAAACTTAGCTTCCTGCAATCTAGATAAAGCTAGTTAACCTTTTTATTGAAATAGATATGGAAAGATAGTTACCTCCGGTTGGGTTGCCTCCCAACAAGCGCTCTTTTATTGTCACTAGCTTGACATCCTTCACTCTGTTCTCATGGAAGTTGAGGCTTCTGTTGCCTTAGGGCTCTTGCTATGGGCTTCCTTCCCTCTGTTTCTCTTTCCATAGCCCTCTTACTTTCCTCCATGACTCCCTTCTCTTTCAACACAGCATCCTTTTCATGGCTCTTTGGGTTCAGAGTCCCCTCCTTCTCACTTAATTCAGCAAGGTTTTGAACTAGTTATTCCATTTGCCTTTCAAGTCTTCTGAGTGAAGCCTCCTGGTTCTTGCTTATCATCTCTTGATGTTTCTTTATTTCTTCCCGCTCTATTACCATCATTTCTTGAATTTTTATGGACCTCTCCATCAACATTTCTAGAATATAGATTCTTTGAAAGGTTGGAAGTGGTTGTGGCTGTGTCAATTGTGGTGGTTGATGAAGGTCATTTTGAGCGAATGGTGAGGTAGGACGGGGTTGGAAGTGTGTGTGATTGTTGTTGTGGGGGTGTGTTTTAAGCTGGTTTTTGAAGCTGGGATTGTTGCAGTTGAAGTCCCTTGGTTTTTGGTTTTGGTTCTCAACCCCCCTCCCATTAGAATGAGTTCTCCAAGGTGGATTGTACACATCATTCTGAGGCCTGTGTTGGAGCATGCTAGAGTGATTGCTTGGAGATTGTAGCTGCTCATAATTCTGTTGCTCATGGTTAATGACCCCAAAACTGTGTTCAGCTTGATTACTCCCATATGAGCTTTGAGTCAGGTTGTATGTATGTATTACAGCATGTCTCAACTCAGTGATTTTCCTAGCCATCATGTCCAGTTGTTGTAGAGTCTGCTGATGTATCTGCTTGTTTTGGCTTATTACTGCACGAGCACCTTCAATTTCTTTCTCTTGTGTGAATGGATGCACTTCTGCCTCTGTCTTAACAATTCTCTGTGATGGGTTCAATTTGACTAAGAGTCCATTCATCAGTTCTTCCCATCCGATAATGCTTCCTTGTGGAAAAGCTTCAAACCATTGGGCAACATCATTCATGGCTATGGATAGTTGCTTCGAACTATGGGTTACATTATCATCCAAGGTGGGGATATTACTCTCATGATTGCTAGAATTTGTTGAGTTCCCCTCCATGATCTGCACAGTCACAAAAATTCAAGTGATTATTGAATATTTTCAAGCTCAGAATGTGATTCAGAAGGTTAGCTGGCACAAAGTATCAAACAGTTGATGGACTTGGGAGATTAGTGGCATAAATTGCTTCTCTTGTGTAAGCAAGAGCATTGTATAGAGCCAGAAATTTCCCAGAAAACTTCACTTTGTTGCTAAAGCGAAGTTTCAGTCATCTCAGGCAAAAATTCAAACAGTTAGTGGGTTAGTCAAAATTAAAGAAAAAGTGCTTGATCTAGATTACCACCTCACTTAATCATTGTCAATCTAATCAATCCCCGGCAACGGCGCCAAAAACTTGATGAGTATTTTTGGTGAAACAATGAATTTCTCCCAAAACACACAAATCTAACCGGCAAGTGTACCGGGTCGTATCAAGTAATAAAAACTCACGGGAGTGAGGTCGATCCCACAGGGATTGAAGGATTGAGCAATTTTAGCTTAGTGGTTAATTTAGTCAAGCGAATCAAGATTTGGTTGAGTGTTTTGTGATTTGCAGAAATTAAATTGCATGGAAGTAAAGAGAACAGGGAATTAAAGTGCTGAATCTTAAAGAACAAGAAATTAAATAGCAGAAACTTAGAATGCAAGAAATGTAAATTGCGGAATCTTAATGTGCAAGAAATGTAAACGGCTGGAATTGTAAAGGGAATTGGGGATTGGATTTGCAGAATTTAAACAAGGAAAAGTAAATTGCATCAAGCAGAGAAGTAGAAGAAGGTTTGGGTTAGATTGGATCTTGAAGCAGAAAAGTAAATGAACATGAAAATAGTAAACAGAATGTAAATTGGAATTTCAGATCTCAGGGGTCCAGAGACTAGAAAACCAGGTCTAGATCTCACTACCTTCCTTGATCCAACAAGAACAATTGCAAGGGAAAAGTAAATTGCAAAGAAAATAGATGAAGAACAATTAACCCAAACTGAAATTCAATTAAGCAGTAAATAAACAGAGAGATCCAAGGATGAGATTGAAACAGAATTTCTTCAATTCTTCAACCCAAGATCCAAGACAATTGTAATAGAAATTGAAAGCAATAAAACTGAGAGGAAGAGAAGTGAATTCTCCTTCCCCAAGACAAAGAAATTAAAGATCACTCAATATCCAAAGCTCTCCAAAAACTATTATGAAAATTCCCAAAAGAAAGCTCTCCGAAGAACTTGAATTCTATCCTATTTATACACTTTCTTCCAATGATCTTCAAGCCTTGAGTTGGGCCTTTGCTCTTGGTGGAATTGGGTTGAAAGAGGCCTTGGTTGATTGCTCTTGAAGTTTGGAGAAGAACCAAAGTGAACCAATTGAACCGGGTTGGAGTTTTGCAAAAGTTGGACCAAAAGTTTGAGCAAAAGTTAGGGGCTAACTTTTGCCCAAACTTTTCATATCAGCACCCATATCCAGCTGATACCAACGTTGGTGCCAAAGTTAGGGGTCTAACTTTGGCCCCAACGTTGGCCTTACCTTGTGCACTTGTGGCGCCAACGTTAGGCACCAAGTTAGGGGCTAACGTTGGCGCAAACTTTTGCTCCTCCCCTTGTGATTTTCATGTGCCAACGTTAGCCACCAAGTTAGGGGCTAACGTTGGCGCAAACTTTTGGTGCCCAGGGAGGTTTTCTTCATGCCAACGTTAGCCTCAAAGTTAGGGGCTAACGTTGGCGCAAACTTTTGGTGCCCAGGGGTGATTTTCATGTTCCAACGTTAGCCCAAAAGTTAGGGGCTAACGTTGGGGCTAACTTTTCACCCAAAAGTTTGTGCAAAAGTTTGAGGCTAACTTTAGGTCCAGCTTTTTGCTTCCTGGTTCAATTTCACTTATTCCATTATCTTCTCTTTACTCCTAGCTATTCCTTCTTGCTTCAACCTTTCTCCAAGCTTTCTTCACCTATCATTAATCAACCAAACACATCAAAGCTATGCTTAAAATCATGAGATATTCATTCTTTCATAATATGTAACAATTATAGTATAAAACCTCATGAAATAGCATGAATTCATACATGGTTGATTAAATCAAAGGAAACATGAAAATCTACTCAATTAGCTTGCTTATGGCTCAAGAAAGTGCATAATTCTAATGAAAACAAAAGAAAAAAGACTAGTTAAAATAGGCTAAGATGACTTGTCATCAGAATCGCGCAGTGTCCTTTGCTGGGAAGGCTCATTCTTTATCATCAACCTTTATGATCCTCTTAATTTTCTTTGTTGAGGGCTTAACCGCAGTTGAAGAAGGCTGATAAACCACTATTTTATGGTTTATATTGTGTTTAATTGTGTGGTTTTATCATGATCTTTACCCACTTATTCATTAATGTAGCATGCATTTATATTTCCTTCATGAAATTATTACATGATTGAAAACTGCTTCCTAGAGACTTTTAATTATGCATTTTAATTCTCTTTTATTCAATTCGATGCCGTGATCTGTGTGTTAAGCGTTTCAGGCTTTATAGGGCATGAATGAGTTGGAGATTGGAAAGGAAGCTAGCAAAAATGGAAGGAACACAAGAAATTGAGGAGATAACCAACGAGAAGTGACGCGGCCGCATGGCTCACACGACCGCGCGGAAGAGGAGAAATCACAATGATGTGGCCGCATGGCTCACGCGACCGCGCAGAATGGAAAAGCACAAGCGACGCAGAGGCGTGGACGATGCGAATGCGTGGCATGGAAAAACGCGAATGACGCGTCCGCATGGATGACACGATCGCGTGACATGTGCGATCTGCATAATCTGCAGAATTCACTGGGGGCGATTTTGGACCCTATTTTGACCCAGTTTTCGGCCCAGAACAGTAGACTAGAGCCAGAGAACATGCAGAAACCAAAAACAACATTCATTCTACACAGTTTTAGTTTTAGATCTAGTTTTACTCCTCCTCTAGGTTTTCTCTCCATACATTCATAGTTCTTAGGATTAAATTTTCTCTTACTTTTTGGCATTGGAACACTGAGAAGAGTTATTACCTCATCAAGACTTCGTCATTCCAGTTCGTTTTCTTTACTTGGCTTTACTCTTCCATGTTCTTTGCTTTGTTTAATTTTACCATTGGAATATTTTTAGGACTATTTAATACAAGGATCACTTTTATTTTTAATTGACTATTTTGATTTTTATTTACAATGTCTTTCTTTAATTCCTTTTCATATGCTATGAATTTTACATTCACAATGAGCGAGTAGTTCCCTAACTTGATGGGGAGTTGATTGAAAGGAACCCTTGAGTTGGAAAGCTTAAAAGAAAGATTGTAATTGGGTTTATGGTTGGATTGCCTTCTAGTCATTAACACCAATCTCTTTTAATTAAGTGGATTGCAACTTGTGAACAGACGTAGCATTCCAACTTGTTTGACTTTCCCTTACCTAGTAAAGGATGACTAAACAGGACAAACTTTAATTGTCAATTAATCTTGAGAGTATTCCAACAATAATAGGGATTCCAACTAACCAACTCCCAGTCAAGGCTTTTATTTACATTATTCAAATTCACCAATTTAATTTCTTGTTTACTCAACTCAAACCTTTTTGAAAACATCTGATTAATAAAATAGCACACTTTTCTAGAATTCGTTGGGAGACGACCTGGGACTCATACTCCCAGTATTTTAATTTCAATTTTCTGTGACACCTTTTTAAATTGATAGGCAGATTTCTGACGAGTTAAGAACTATACTTGCAACGTATATAAATTAACAATTTTTAATTCGCCAATTTCTGCCCGCATCAATTTTTGGCGCTGTTGCCGGGGAGTTGCAATAGAGTGCTAAAGTTATTAATTAGAATTTATTTGTTTGCATTTTATTTTATTTTGCTACTATGAGCTGCATGTTTCTTTCGTCAAATGACGCGTTCACTTCCTGATCCAAGCCTGCGAATATTCGATCCTGAAATTGAAAGGACTATTTCACGAATAAGGCGAGCTCGGCATCGGTTAGTCCTCTCTGAGGACGGATCTGAAACGTTAGTTGAAGAAGAAACCAGCCCCCATTCTACTGATTTGGTTGATTCACGTGCAGAAGACATGGCATCTAGGAGAGTTACCATCCAGGAGGAAGGAGCCCCTGATTTTACAATGCAACCATTTCAAGCGCATCACCCAGCAGTGGCTACAGATTTTGAAATAAAGACCGCACTGCTCAATTTGATGCCCAAGTTTCATGGCTTACCTGCTCAAGAGCCTATCAAGCACCTGAGAGATTTCCAAGCAGCCTGTTCTACTGTCAGGCGTGATGGTGTTGATGAAACTTCAATTTTGCTGAAAGCTTTTCCGTTTTCTCTTTAGGGAAAAGCAAGAGAGTGGTACTACACTCAACCCCTAGCAAATGTATCCAACTGGGATACGCTCGGAAAAGAGTTTTTGGAGAAATTCTTTCCATCTGAAGTTACTGATAAACTGAGGAAAGACATTTCCACGATTGTTCAAGATGACAACGAGACTCTCTTTGAATACTGGGAATGCTTCAATAATCTTCTGGAAGCATGCCCCCACCATATGATTGACAAGATAGTGTTACTCAGCTATATCACACAGGGTATGAGGTCCCAAGATAAGACCACATTGGAAAGTGCTAGCAATGGGTCTATGAAGAAGTACAAGACCACTGATGAGGCATGGCAATTGATCAGTGACTTAGCTGAATCTACTAGGAACCACATGCAGAAACAAGGCCGTTCAAAAGCCGTTGCAGAAGTATCCTCTAGCAGAGAGACTGCTGCTCTAGCTCAGAGTATCTGTGAAATGACCAACTTACTGAAGCAGATGCAATTGAATCAACAACAAGTTCAGCAAGCTCAACCTTCTCCAGCACAGCAAAGCCAACAGTTAGTCCCACAGAGAGTCTGCGGAATTTGTGCTGATTATAGCCATTATACTAATGAATGCCCGCAGCTCCAGCAAGAAGACAACATGGTGGCATCCACTCATAACTTCTATGAACGCCCTAACCAAGGGTACAATCAAGGTGGAAATCATAACCATGGATGGCAGGACAATTCTAACCAGAATTGGAAGGACA
Organism: Arachis ipaensis; assembly: GCF_059453495.1. Taxonomy (NCBI): domain Eukaryota; kingdom Viridiplantae; phylum Streptophyta; class Magnoliopsida; order Fabales; family Fabaceae; genus Arachis; species Arachis ipaensis. Next base: position 62,919,149 of record NC_142441.1, read on the forward strand.
ACAATAACAGAGGAGGCAGAGACAATCAGGGAAATCAGAGGTGGAATAATAACAACAACAGGCAGCAGAACCAACCTTATAGAGCACCTCACCTGAGGCAATCCCAATGACCACAGAATACCCAATAGCAGACCTCTCAAATTACTTATCCTTCTTCATCTCCTAATGATGAGTTACTACAATCTATTGATAGGAGACAACAGGCCATGGAAAATAACCTTAGTGCCACTCTAAATGGTCTGACCTCTGCTGTACAAGCTCTCGCCTCACAGATTGGATCAATGAATAACTCCAGTAACCAACCTTTGAGCTCCACTGGAATTCCCTCTCAACCATTACCCAATCCAAAGGGAGGCATTAATGCCATCACCCTAAGGTCCGGAACCACACTGCAGGAAAGGAATCAGGAGGAGCCAAGCCCACCAGAACACGCCTCAGCTGAAGAGGTAGTAGAAATAAAAGATGTCGAAGAGGAAGAGGACATATAGAACATAGCTGAAAAAGAAGAAGCCCAACCACAGGAGGAAGCACCAAAAGGTGCAGACACTACAGAAAACACCTTTCCCATTCCATTTCCACAACTTGCAAGGAAGCCCAGGAAGCAGCTGGAACCCGATCCCAAAATTGTAGAAATATTCAAAAAGGTTGAGGTAACTGTTCCTATTTTTGATGTTATTCAACAGGTACCAAAATATGCAAAGTTTCTAAAAGATTTATGTATACATAAAGATAAAATTAATGAATTAGAAACTATTCCTTTAGGTAGTTACATATCTGCTTTAATGGGAGGATTACCTGAAAAGTGTAGTGACCCAGGTCCTTGTATAGTTAGTTGTACTATTGGTGGAGTAGTAATTTATGATTGCATGTGTGATTTAGGAGCATGTGTTAGTATAATGCCTTTGTCTATATATGATATTTTGAGGCTCCCTCCCTTAAAAAGGTCGGCAGCTCGTTTTGTGTTAGCAGATAAAAGCATTATTACAGTGGCTGGAGTTGCTGAAGATGTTTTGGTGAACATTAAAGGGCTTACGTTTCCCACTGATTTTTATATCTTGGAGATGCCCCATAATGACTCAGATAAGCCATCATCAATCCTACTTGGAAGACCATTCCTGAAGACATCAAAATTCAAATTGGATGCTTTTTTAGGAACATACTCTTTTGAAATAGATGGCCGAATAGTAATCTTCAATCTGAATGGAGTCATAAACAACCCTCCAGAAGATCATTCTATCTTCCAGTGTGATGTCATAGATGAAACGAGGAAGAATTAGAAGAATGGCACACTGGACAAGGTCCAATTGTGGGGATCCTCTTGACTAACAATGAGGGTACTTCGGCATTTTCACAAGCTCCAGACAATCCAGAGCCTGCCCATGATCAGAAGTTAGAGTTGAAACCTCTTCCTCCACATCTCAAATATGCTTATCTTGAAGATGAGCAAAAGTTTCCAGTTATCATTGTAAGGGAACTCACTTCTCAACAAGAAGAGCAGTTACTTGATGTACTGAGGAGGCACAAGAAAGCAATTGGGTGGAGTTTGGCAGACATAGTAGGCATCAACCCTCAAGTATGTGAGCACAGAATATTTTTAGAAAAGGGAGCAAGACTTGTCCATCAACCCCAAAGAAGATTGAATCCCACTATCTTGGAAGTTGTCAAAAAGGAAGTGACCAGACTGTTGGAAGCAGGTATAATCTATCCTATTTCAGACAGTTAATGGGTTAGCCAAGTACAAGTGGTGCCCAAGAAGTCTGGAGTCACTACAGTAAAGAATGAGCATGGAGAGCTCATAGCAACTAGGGTTCAGAATGCTTGGAAAGTCTGCATTGATTACAGGCGTCTCAACGAAGCCACCCGTAAGGATCACTACCCACTTCCATTCATTGATCAAATGCTGGATCGCCTGTCAGGTAAATCACATTATTGTTTTTTAGATGGTTACACAGGTTATTTCCAGATTCATATAGCTCCTGAGGATTAGGAAAAGACCACTTTTACATGTCCTTTTGGGACTTATGATTACAAGAGAATGCCCTTTGGCTTGTGCAATGCACCAGCTACTTTCCAAAGGTGCATGATGAGTCTTTTCTCTGATCTTATTGAAGACTGTATGGAGGTTTTTATGGATGATTTTAGCGTTTATGGTGATTCTTTTAGCCTTTGCTTAGATGGATTTTATTCCTTTAGGCCCTCCTATCCACTGATGCTCAAAGCCTTGGATCCATTTTATTACCCTTGCCTTTTGGTTTTAAGGGCTATTGGCTTTTTGCTCTTGCCTTTTGGTTTAAAAAGCTTTTGGCTTTTTCTGCTTGCTTTTTCTTTTTCTTGCTCTCTTTTTTTTTCGTATTTTTTTTGCAAGCTTTGTTCTTCACTGCTTTTTCTTGCTTCAAGAATCATTTTTATGATTTTTCAGATTATCAAATAACATTTCTCCTTTTTCATCATTCTTTCAAGAGCCAACAATTTTAACATTCATAAGCAACAAATTCAAAAGACATATGCACTGTTCAAGAATTCATTCAGAAAACAAAGAGTATTGCCACCACATCAAAATAATTAAACTATTTTAAAATTCGAAATTCATGTACTTCTTTTTCTTTTTCGGAAAATAATTTTCATTTAAGAAAGGAGATGGATTCATAGGACATTCATATCTTTAAGACATAGACACTTAGATACTAGTGATCATATAGTAAAGACACAAACATAATTAAACATGAAGCATAGTAAACAAAAAACAGGAAAATAAGAACAAGGAGATTAAGGAATGGGTCCACCTTAATGAGGGTGGCGTCTTCCTCTTCTTGAAGAACCAATGGTGCTCTTGAGCTCCTCTATGTCTCTTCCTTGCCTTTGTTGCTCTTTCCTCATAGCTCTTTGATCTGCAGTCAATTGCTCTACCACTGAATTATGGAAAAACAAAAGCAATGCTTTTACCACACCAAACTTAAAAGGTTTGCTCGTCCTCGAGCAAAAGAAAAAAGAAGTGGAGAAGATGGAGGAGATGGAAGTGTGTGAATGGGTGGGTTTGGGAGGGAAATGGTTTGAATTTGAATGGTGAGGTAGGTGGGGATCCTGTGGGGTCCACAGATCCAGTGGGGTCAAGGATTTAGCATTCCTGCTCCAATTATGCGTACAAGATGCCCTTACTGTGCAATCCTGGTGTTTAACGCCAGACTGCTGCCTGTTTCTGGCGTTAAATGCCCAAATGTAGCCTGTTTCTGGCGTTTAACGCCAGATTGATGCTTGTTTCTGGCGTTAAACGCCAGCTTGGTGCTTGTTTCTGGCGTTAAACGCCAGACAGATGCTTGTTTTTAGCGTTTAAACGCCAGAATGATCTTCCTCCAGGGTGTGCTATTTTTCATGCTGTTTTTCATTCAGTTTTTGATTTTCCATTTGTTTTTGTGACTTCACATGATCATCAACCTAAAGAAAACATAAAATAGCAATGGAAAATAAATAGATATAATTAAATAACATTGGGTTGCCTCCCAACAAGCGCTTCTTTAATGTCAATAGCTTGACAGTGAGCTCTCATGGAGCCTCACAGATAATCAGAGCAAGGTTGGGACCTCCCAACACCAAACTTAGAGTTTGGTTGTGGCCTCCCAACACCAAACTTAGAGTTTGACTGTGGGGACTTTGGTTGACTCTGTAGTGAGAGAAGCTTTTCATGCTTCCTCTCCATGGTTACAGAAGGAGAACCTTGTGTCTTATAGTTTGCAATGTCTTCAAACCATAGAGCTTCCTGAATAGCAAACAATTGCTCATCCGGAAAGGTTTCAGAGATCTCAGTAGGAGGGAGGGATGCTCCTGCTACTGGTTCTATCCGGGACAGGTGCTCAGCTTCTTGATTCTCTGTCCCTTTTCTGTCTCTTATTTCTATATCAAACTCTTGCAGAAGTAACACCCATCTTATGCGCCTGGGCTTTGAATCCTGCTTTGTGAGTAGATATTTAAGAGCAGCATGGTCAGTGTACACAATCACTTTTGATCCTACTAGGCATCATTTAAAACACTGCTAGCATAATAAATGACATGCAGAAGCTTGTTATGCCTCTGTCCCAATACTGCACCAATGGTATGGTCACTGGCATCACACATTAGTTCAAATGGTAATATCCAGTTTGGTGCAGAAATAACTGGTGCTGTGACCAGCTTAACTTTCAGGGTCTCAAACGCCTGCAGACACTTTGTGTCAAACACAAATGGCGTGTCAGCAGCTAGTAGATTACTCAGAGGTTTTGCGATTTTTGAAAAATCCTTTATAAACCTCCTATAGAATCCTGCATGCCCCAGAAAGCTTCTGATTGCCTTAACATTGGCAGGTGGTGGTAATTTTTCAATTACTTCAACTTTAGCTTGATCCACCTCTATTCCCTTGTTTGAAATTTTATGCCCAAGGACAATCCCTTCAGTCACCATAAAGTGACATTTTTCCCAGTTTAAAATTAGGTTGGTCTCTTGGCATCTTTTCAGAACAAGTGCTAAATGGTTAAGGCAGGAGCTGAATGAGTCTCCAAATACTGAAAAGTCATCCATGAAGACTTCCATAAACTTCTCTACCATATCAGAGAAGATAGAGTGTATGCACCTCTGAAAGGTTGCAGGTGCATTACACAGACCAAAAGGCATCCTTCTGTAGGCAAACACTCCAGAAGGACATGTGAATGCTGTTTTCTCTTGGTCCTGAGGATCTACTGCAATTTGGTTGTAACCTGAATAGCCATCCAAAAAGCAGTAATATTCATGACCTGCTAGTCTCTCTAGCATCTGGTCTATGAATGGTAAAGGAAAATGATCCTTCCTGGTGGCTGTATTGAGCCTTCTATAGTCAATACACATACGCCACCCTGTAACTGTTCTTGTAGGAACTAGTTCATTCTTTTTATTATGAACCATTGTCATTCCTCCCTTCTTAGGGACAACATGGACAGGGCTCACCCAGGGGCTATCAGAAATAGGATAGATAATCCCTGCCTCTAGTAACTTAGTGACCTCTTTCTGCACTACCTCCTTCATGGCGGGATTTAGCCGCCTCTGTCGTTGAACCACTGGCTTAGCATCATCCTCCAATAGGATCTTGTGCATGCATCTGGCTGGGCTAATGCCCTTAAGATCACTTATGGACCACCCAAGAGCTGTCTTGTGTGTCCTTAGCACCTGAATTAGTGCTTTCTCTTCCTGTGGCCCTAAAGCAGAGCTTATGATTACAGGAAAAGTGTCACCTTCTGCCAGAACTGCATATTTCAGGGATGGTGGTAGTGATTTGAGCTCGGGTTTAGGAGGTTTCTCCTCTTCTTGAGGAGTTTTTAGAGGTTCTTTTATTTCCTCTGGTTCTTCCAGATCAGGCTGAACATCTTTAAAAATGTCCTCTAGCTCTGATTCGGGACTCTCAGTCATATGGACCTCTTCCACCAGGGAGTCAATAATATCAACGCCCAGGCAGTCGTCTGATGTGTCTGGATGTTGCATAGCTTTGACAACATTCAACTTAAACTCATCCTCATTGACTCTCAGGGTTATCTCCCCTTTTTGGACGTCAATGAGGGTTTGTCCAGTTGCTAGGAATGGTCTTCCTAGAATGAGAGTTGCACTCTTGTGCTCCTCCATTTCCAGCACTACAAAGTCAGTAGGGAAGGCAAATGGCCCAACCTTGACAATCATGTCCTCAATTATGCTTGATGGGTATTTAATGGAGCCATCAGCAAGTTGAAGACAGATCCGTGTTGGTTTGACCTCTTCAGTCAAGTCAAGCTTTCTGATAGTGGATGCAGGGATTAGGTTGATGCTTGTCCCAAGATCACATAGTGCTGTCTTGGTGCAGTTACCCTCTAATATGCATGGTATCATAAAGCTCCCGAGATCTTTAAGCTTTTCTGGGAAGCTTTTCAGAATGACTGCACTGCATTCTTCAGTGAGGAGAACTCTTTCAGTTTCTCTCCAATCCTTCTTATGACTCAAGATATCTTTCATGAACTTGGCATAAGAGGGTATTTGCTCAAGTGCCTCTGCAAACAGAATCTTTATTTTAAGAGTCCTGAGAAAGTCTGCAAAGCGGGCAAACTGCTTATCCTGCTCCTCTTTGTGGAGTTTTTGAGGATAAGGCATCTTGGCTTTGTATTCCTCAACCTTAGTTGCTGTAGGTTTATTCCCTACAGTGGTGGTTGAAGAAGCCTTTTTAGAGGGGTTGTCATCAGCACTTGTGTGTGTCTGATCCCTCACTGGCAATTGAGTGCCAGAGTTAGAAGCTGGAGTGACGTTAGACGCCAACTCCTCCTCTGTTCCTGGCGTCTGAACACCAGAACTGTGCTTCTTTTGGGCGTTCAACGCCAGTTCCTTGCTTGTTTCTGGCGTTGAACGCCAGTCCTGAGCATGGTCTGGGCGTTCAGCGCCAGCCTTCCACCCAATTTCTAGCGTTTTAACGCCAAAATTATTTTTTCCCGGGCTCTTACTGTCCTCAGATGGATTTTGGGTCGTTTGATCATTTCTTGGCTTCCTGCTTCCTTGAGGTGGGATATTTAATATTTTCCCACTTCTTAATTGAACTGCTTGGCATTCTTCTGTTATTTGTTTTGACAGCTACTGCTTTGTTTGCTTCAATTGTTCTTCCATATTTATATTAGCCATCCTTGTCTCTTGTAGTCTATTTTTGAATTTGGCTAACTGCTGTGTTAGAAAATCCAATTGCTGATTGAATTCAGCAGCTTGTTCTACAGAACTGAATTCAGCAGTTACTGTTTTGGCCTCTTCTTTCATGGAAGGGTCACTGTTTAGGTACAGATGCTGATTTCTGGCAACTGTATCAATGAGTTCTTGAGCTTCTTCAATTGTTTTTCTCATGTGGATAGATCCACCAGCTGAGTAATCTAGAGACATCTGAGCTCTTTCTGCAAGCCCATAATAGAAGATGTCTAACTGAACCCACTCTGAAAACATTTCAGAGGGGCATTTTCGTAGCATCTCTTGTATCTCTCCCAGGCATCATAAAGAGATTCATTATCTCCTTGTTTAAAGCCTTGGATGTCCAGCCTTAGCTGTGTTATCCTTTTTGGAGGAAAGTATTGATTCAGGAATTTTTCTGTCAGCTGTTTCCATGTCCTTATGCTAGCCTTAGGTTGGTTATTTAACCACCTCTTGGCTTGGTCTTTTACAGCAAATGAAAACAGTAATAATCTGTAAACATCCTGATCTACTTTCTTATCATGTACTGTGTCAGCAATTTATAAAAACTGTGCCAGAAACTCAGTAGGTTCTTCATGTGGAAGACCGGAATACTGGCAGCTTTGCTGCACCATGATAATGAGCTGAGGATTCAACTCAAAGCTACTGATTCCAATGGAGGGTATGCAGATACTACTCCCATATGAAGCAGTAGAGGGGTTAGCATATGACCCCAGAGTCCTTCTGGACTGTTCATTTCCACTTAGATCCATGATGGAGAAAAGGAGATGATGTAAAAAAATTATTTTTATTTATTTATTTATTTATTTCAAAAATAAAATAAATTAAAAAAATAAATAAAAATGGGTGAAGATTTTCGAAAAAATGAGGAGAGAGAAAGTGGTTAGAAAGTTTTGAAAAATATATGATTCTTTTTTTTTGAAAAGGGTTTTAAATTTTGAAATAAAAAATCTAAATTTTAAAATTGATTTTCGAAAAATTGCTTTAAAATAGAGGGAAAAGATATTTTTGAATTTAATGAGGAAAGAGAAAAATAATAAAATAACACAAGATCTAAAATTTTTAGATCTAATGCTCCTTGTTTTCGAAAATTTTGGAGGGAAAACACCAAGGAACACCAAACTTAAAAATTTTAAGATCAAGACACAAGGAAAACTCAAGAACGCCTTGAAGACTCACAAGAACAACAAGAACATGAAGAAGGAACACCAAACTTAAAATTTTTAGAAAACCAAGCTAAAATTTTCGAAAAACAAAGAAAAATCAACAAGAAAACACCAAACTTAAAGTTTGGTACAAGATTTAATAGAAAAAATTATTTTTTGAAAAAGAAGATTTTGAAAAGAAAATATCCAATTACCAAGAACATAGACCAACGCTCTAGCCAACTGAGTTATGGATATAACAATTGTTTTGAAAGAGTAAATTTTTTTTTTATAACTAAGAACAAAAATTTTTTGAAAATTAATGTTTTGAAAAGGCACAAGAAAAACAAGAAAAGAAACAGAACAAGAAAAATTAAAGATCAAACAAGATAAATAATATTTTTTTTTGAAAAATTTTTGAAAAGAAAATAAAAGACTCTGACCCAAAAGACAAACATTTCCTAATCTAAGCAACAGGATTCACCGTTAGTTGTTCAAACTCAAACAATCCCCGGCAACGGCGCCAAAAACTTGGTGCACGAATTGTGAATCACACTTTTCACAACTAGTGCCACTAACCAGCCAGTGCACTGGGTCGTCCAAGTAATACCTTACGTGAGTAAGGGTCGAATCCCACGGAGATTGTTGGTTTGAAGCAAGCTATGGTTATCTTATTATTCTTAGTCAGGATGCCAACAACAGTGTTTTTCAACTTCAATTGTAAAGAGTCAAATGGCATAAATATAAATACTTATTGTGCAATGATGGAGAATATGTTGGGGTTTTGGAGATGCTTTGTCTTCTTTATTTCAGTTTTTCTCTTGTACTCCTCTTCACACACGCAAGGCTCCTTCCATGGCAAGCTATATGTAAGGTGTCACCGTTGTCAATGGCTACTTTCCGTCCTCTCAGTGAAAATGGTCCAAATGCTCTGTCACAACACGGCTAATCATCTGTTGGTTCTCGATCATGTCGGAATAGAATCCCTTGATTCTTTTGCGTCTGTCACTATGCCCAACAATCGCGAGTTTGAAGCTCGTCACAGCCATTGAATCCTTGAATCCTACTTGGAATACCACAGACAAGGTTTAGACTTTCCGGATTCTCATGAATGCCGCCATCAATTCTAGCTTATACCACGAATATTCTGATTAAGAAATCTAAGAGATACTCATTCAATCTGATGTAGAATGGAGGTGGTTGTCAGGCACACGTTCATGGATTGAGGAAGGAGATAAGTGTCACGGATCATCACCTTCTTCATAGTGAAGCGCGAATGAACATCTTAGATAGGAACAAGTGTGTTTGAATGGAAAACAGAGATAATTGCATTAATTCATCAAGACGCTGCAGAGCTCCTCACCCCCAACAATGGAGTTTAGAGACTCATGCCGTCAAAGAGTACAAAGTTCAGATCTAAAAATGTCATGAGGTACAAAATAAATCTCTAAAAGTTGGTTAAATACTAAACTAGTAACCTAGGTTTACAGAAAATGAGTAAACTATGATAGATAGTGCAGAAATCCACTTATGGGGCCCACTTGGTGTGTGCTGGGGCTGAGACTAAAGCTTCTGGGCTGTTTTGGGCGTTCAACGCCGGGTTGTAACCTGTTTCTGGCGTTGAACTCCAACTTGTAACCTGTTTCTGGCGCTGGACGCCAGACTACAACATGGAACTGGCGTTGAACGCCAGTTTACGTCATCTATCCTTGAGCAAAGTATGGACTATTATATATTTCTAGAAAGCCCTGGATGTCTACTTTCCAACGCAATTGGAAGCGCGCCATATGGCCTCCTATAGCTCCAGAAAATCCATTTCGAGTGTAGGGAGGTCAGAATCCAACAGCATCAGCAGTCCTTTTTCAGCCTGAATCAGATTTTTGCTCAGCTCCATCAATTTCAGCCAGAAAATACCTGAAATCACAGAAAAACACACAAACTCATAGTAAAGTCCAGAAATGTGATTTTTAATTAAGAACTAATAAAAATATACTAAAAACCAACTAAATCATACTAAAAACTAAGTAAAAACAATGCCAAAAAGCGTATAAATTATCCGCTCATCAGAGGGTTCAATGCTTGAATTTCCATGTTCCCTGCTTTCATGAGCTATCTTCTTGCACTTTTATCTGTCTTACTGTATAATGATAGAATTAGTGGAATTTGATTTGCAATTGTTTTGAGGAGCCTATTTACTTTTGATCAAGTGGGCAAGAATCATATAGTTGCCTTCATATATATAGGATTGCATTGCATTGCATGGATTTCTACATGTTCATACTTATTTATTTTATCTCCTTCAATTAAGCATGAGGATATGCTAATGTTTAAGTGTGGGGAGATTGATAAACCACTATTTTATAGTTTATATTATGTTTAATTGTATGGTTTTATCATGATCTTTACCCACTTATTCATTAATTTAGCATGCATTTATATTTCCTTCCTGAAATTATTACATGATTGAAAACTGCATCCTAGAGACTTTTAATTATGCATTTTAGTTATTCCATTCGATGCCGTGATCTGTGCGTTAAGCATTTCAGGCTTTATAGGGCATGAATGAGTTGGAGATTGGAAAGGAAGCTAGCAAAAATGGAAGAAACACAAGAAATTGAGGAGATAACCAGCGAGAAGTGACGCGGCCGCATGGCTCACGCTACCGCGCGGAAGAGGAGAAATCGCAGTGATGCGGCCGCATGGCTCACGCGACCGCGCAGAATGGAAAAGCACAAGCGACGCGGAGGCGTGGACGACGCGAACGCGTGGCATGGAAAAACCCGAATGACGTGTCCGCATGGATGATGCGATCGCGTGACATGCGCGATCTGCATAATCTGCAGAATTCACTGGGGGCAATTTTGGACCCTATTTTGACCCAGTTTTCGGCCCAGAATAGCAGACTAGAGCCAGAGAACATGCAGAAACCAAAAACAACATTCATTCTACACAGTTTTAGTTTTAGATCTAGTTTTACTCCTCCTCTAGGTTTTCTCTCCATACATTCATAGTTCTTAGGATTAAATTTTCTCTTACTTTTTGGCATTGGAACACTGAGAAGAGTTATTACCTCATCAAGACTTCGTCATTCTAGTTCGTTTTCTTTACTTGGCTTTACTCTTCCATGTTCTTTGCTTTGTTTAATTTTACCACTGGAATATTTTTAGGACTATTTAATACAAGGATCACTTTTATTTTTAATTGACTATTTTGATTTTTATTTACAATGTCTTTCTTTAATTCCTTTTCATATGCTATGAATTTTACATTCACAATGAGCGAGTAGTTCCCTAACTTGATGGGGAGTTGATTGAAAGGAACCCTTGAGTTGGAAAGCTTAAAAGAAAGATTGTAATTGGGTTTATGGTTGGATTGCCTTCTAGTCACTAACACCAATCTCTTTTAATTAAGTGGATTGCAACTTGTGAACAAACGTAGCATTCCAACTTGTTTGACTTTCCCTTATGATGGCAAGTGAATGCAAGGTGTTTATTGGCATGCCGGCAAAGGGCATGAGTAGCATAGATCAAGCATCACTCGTAACAAACTATCACGTTTGTATTGACAATTAAATTAAATGAATAAAATAGTAAAGGGAATTTGTGAAAAGCAAGCATTGAATATTAGAGTAGAAAAATGTAGAGAAGTTCATAATGCCATATGGGCTTTTTCACAAACACATAGCATGCATGTAGAAGAAGCTTTTGAAAATAAGGATTTAAACATGCAAGTAATCCTTTAAAAAACAATATAATTGTCAAACAAATTTACAACAATCCACAAGCATATAATAATAAATAGTGACTCATATAAATTGATAACACTAAGTAAAAGAGAAAAGAAAAAAAAGAAAATATGAATAATGAAGGGAAAAAAAAAAGAAAAGAAGATGATATATAAAAATAAGAAGAATAATAGAAAAGAAAGGAGGGAAGGAGAAAGAAAAACCTTGTTAATGGGGGTGAGAGAGAGTAAAAGGTGAGAAAGAAGGAAGAAGGGAAGAAGGGAGGGAGAAGAAATAAGGAGGGAAAAAAGAAAATAGGATTTGGGGAGAAAATGATATGATAATTGCCAAATTATGAAAACTGTGCGGTGCAAGCGATGCGGTCGCGTGGGGCACGCGGTCGCGCACCTTGCACTTAAACTTAATGACGCGATCGCGTCGGTCACGCGGTCGCGTGACCCGTTTTAGGCTAATGGCGCGAGGGTAGCCTCGCACTCGCACAACTCTGTGTTCAAAATCATATTAGTGCCAAATTTTGGGTGACGCGATCGCATGGGGCATGCGATCGCGTGAGTGGGCAAATATTAGGATGTGACGCGGCCGCGTGAGGCACGCGGTCGCATGAGATGGACTGCGCGTCCAGCACCAGTCTAGCACCACTCTAGCACAACTTTTGGCTGTGCACCCTTATTACGTCAAAATCCAGGTCACGCGGCCGCGTGGGAGGCCATTATTCCCATATGACGCGGTCGTGTGGGACGATTTGTGCTATTGGCAAGCCTCCAACCCTGCTCCTGTGTAGCTCTCTGTTCATATTATTATTGTCTCCCAGCTCCCTGCGACGCGGACGCGTCAATGAGGCGGTCGCGTCGCGTGATTTTTTTTTTTTTGTAAAAATATGTGAATGCAAATGCACGAAATGCACTAATGAAGAGAAGAGTTATTGAATTAGAAAATTAAAAATTAGGAAAAGAACGATCATACCATGGTGGGTTGTCTCCCACCTAGCACTTTGCTTTAACGTCCGTAAGTTGGACGCTCCACTAGCTCAGTCTTCGGCTCTGTGGGGATCTTCCAAGAGGAAGATCTCAATCTCCTTGTTTTTCTTTAGCTTCTCGCCATGGTACAGCTTTAAACGATGTCCATTAACTTTGATAGGTTCAGAGCTTGAAGGATGGCTTAGGTGATAAACTCCGTACGGTTCGGCCATCTCTACTCTGTATGGACCTTCCCATCTTGATCTCAACTTGCCTGGCATGAGCCTCAGTTGAGATTTGTAAAGGAGGACTAAGTCCCCAGGTTGGAACTCTTTCCTCTTGATGTGTTGATCATGTATTGCCTTCATCTTCTCCTTGTATAGTCTTGAGTTCTCATAAGCTTCTAGGCGAAGGCTTTCTAGTTCCTGTAGTTGCAACCTTCTTTCAGCTTCGGCTTTTCCAATCAATTCCCATGTTGCATTCCTTTACTGCCCAAAAGGCTTTATGCTCTATTTGAACAGGGAGATGACAAGCTTTTCCATAAACTAAGCGGAAAGGACTCATCCCGATGGGTGTTTTGTATGCTGTTCTGTATGCCCAGAGTGCATCTTGTAGCCTGGTGCTCCAGTCTCTTCTATGAGGTTTGACTATCTTCTGCAAGATACACTTTATCTCTCTATTTGACACCTCGGCTTGCCCATTAGTCTGAGGATGGTAGGCTGTTGCAACTTTATGAATTATCCCATGCTCCTTCATTAGTCCTGTTAGTCTCCTGTTACAAAAATGGGTGCCTTGATCGCTCACGATTGCTCGTGGTGATCCAAAGCGACAAATAATATGGTTTCTCACAAAGGAAACAACAATGTTAGCATCATCATTGCGGGTAGGAATTGCTTCCACCCATTTGGAAACGTAATCCACAGCTAACAATATATAGAAATAACCATTAGAATTTGGAAATGGACCCATGAAGTCAATGTCCCAAACATCAAAAATTTCACAGAAAAGTATAATCTGTTGAGGCATCTCATCCATCCTGGATATATTACCAAATTTCTGTCATGGAAAACAAGATCTACAAAATTCAGCAGCGTCCCTAAAAAGAGTAGGCCACCAGAATCCACAGTCAAAGATTTTTCTAGCAGTTCTTTGAGGGCCAAAATGTCCTCCACTCTCAGATGAGTGACAGGCCTTTAAGATGGACTAGAATTCTGATTGAGGCACACACCGTCTTATTACCTGGTCAGCGCCACATCTCCATAAATATGGGTCATCCCATATATAATATTTAGACTCGCTTTTCAGCTTGTCTCTTTGATGCTGAGAAAAGTTTGGAGGAAAGGTGCGGCTAACTAGATAATTAGCTACAGGTGCATACCAAGGGACTATCTCAGATACTGCTTGCAGGTTATCAAATGGGAAATTATCGGCTATAGGAGTGGAGTCGTCTGTAATATGTTCAAGGCGACTCAAGTGGTCTGCCACTAAATTCTGGTTACCACTCCTATCCTTAATTTCTAAATCAAATTCTTGTAATAGCAGTATCCAACGTATAAGCCTTGGTTTGGACTCCTTTTTAGATAATAAATACTTTAGAGCTGTGTGGTCTGAATACACTACTACTTTAGTACCAAGTAAATAGGCTCGAAATTTATCCAGAGAAAAAATAATAGCAAGAAGTTCTTTCTCAGTAGTAGTGTAATTCGACTGAGCTGCATCTAAAGTTTTAGACGCGTAAGCAATAACAAAAGGATCCTTACCTTCACGCTGAGCCAGTACTGCTCCTACTGCATGGTTGGAAGCATCACACATTATTTCAAATGGTTGGCTCCAATCTGGTCCTCTCACAATTGGGGCTTGAGTCAGTGCGGTCTTCAGTTTATCAAATGCTTGTTTGCAATTTTCACTGAACTCGAACTCAATATCTTTCTGCAGTAATCTGGATAAGGGAAGTGCTACCTTACTGAAGTCCTTAATGAATCTCCTGTAAAAACCTGCATGGCCAAGGAAAGAACGGACCTCCCTCATAGAAGAGGGGTAAGGTAAACTAGAAATAACATCCACCTTTGCTGGATCTACAGAAATGCCCAGTATTAGACACAACATGTCCTAGTACAATCCCTTGTTTAACCATAAAATGACATTTTTCAAAATTTAATACCAGGTTTGTACTGACACATCTATCTAATACTCTAGATAATCCATCTAAGAAAAGGCTAAAGGAATCACCATAAACACTAAAATCATCCATAAAAACCTCTATACAGTCCTCAATAAGATCAGAGAAAAGACTCATCATGCACCTCTGGAAAGTGGCTGGTGCATTGCACAAGCCAAAGGGCATTCTCTTGTAAGCATAAGTCCCAAAAGGACATGTAAAAGTGGTCTTTTTCTGATTCTCAGGAGCTATATGAATCTGGAAATAACCTATGTAACCATCTAAAAAGTAATAATGCGATTTACCTGACAGGCGATCCAGCATTGGATCAATGAATGAAAGAGGATAGTGATCTTTACGGGTTGCTTGGTTGAGGCGTCTGTAGTCAATGTAGACCCTCCAAGAATTCTGAACTCTAGTTGTCAGGAGCTCTCCATGCTCATTCTTCACTGCAATAACTCTAGACTTCTTTGGCACCACATGTACTGGGCTTACCCATTCACTGTCTGAGATGGGATAGATGATATCTGCCTCTAGTAGTCTGGTCACTTCCTTTTTGACAACCTCTAGGATGGTGGGGTTCAGTCTTCTCTGGGGTTGACGGACAGGTCTTGCTGCCTCTTCTAAAAATATCCTATGCTCACAAACTTGAGGGTTGATGCCTACTATGTCTGCTAAACTCCAACCAATTGCCTTCTTGTGCCTCCTCAGCACACCAAGTAGCTGTTCTTCCTGTTGAGAAGTGAGTTCCCTTGCAATGATAACCGAAAACTTCTGCCCGTCTTCAAGGTAAGCATATTTGAGGTGTGGAGGAAGGGGTTTTAATTCTAACTTCTGATCATGTTCAGGCTCTGGGTTGTCTGGAGATGGTAACAGTGGTAAGCCAATGTCATTGTCCTCTGAGAATGTCCCCACACTTGGACCTTGTCCTGTGTGCTTCTCTTCAAATTCATCCTGGTGAACTTTAGCCACGGTTTCATCTATAATGTCACACTTGAGGATAGAGTGATCCTCTGGAGGATGCTTCATAACTCCATTCAGATTGAAGATTACTACTCTGCCATCTATTTCAAAAGAGTATGTTCCTGAAAAAGCATCTAATTTAAACTTTGAGGTCTTCAGGAATGGTCTTCCGAGTAGGATTGATAATGGTTTATCTGAGTCATTTTGGGGCATTTCCAGGATATAAAAATCAGCGGGGAATGTGAGTCCCTTAATGCCTACTAGTACATCTTCAGCAACTCCAACTATTGTAATAATGCTTTTATCTGCTAACATAAAATGAGCTGCCGACCTTTTTAAAGGAGGGAGCCTCAAAACACCATATATAGACAAAGGCATTATACTCACACATGCTCCTAAATCACACAGGCATTCAGAAATTATCACACCACCAATAGTACAATTAACTATACAAGGACCTGGGTCACTACACTTTTCAGGTAAACCTCCTATTAAAGCAGATATGGAACTCCCTAAAGGAATAGTTTCTAAGTCATTAATTTTGTCTTTATGGATACATAAATATTTTAGAAACTTTTCATACTTAGGTACCTGTTGAATAACATCAAATATAGAAACAGTTACCTTAACCTTTTTGAATATCTCTACCATTTTTGGATAAGGTTCCAGCTGCTTCCTGGGCTTCCTTGCAAGTTGTGAAAATGGAATAGGAATGGT
This sequence comes from Arachis ipaensis, assembly GCF_059453495.1. NCBI lineage: Eukaryota > Viridiplantae > Streptophyta > Magnoliopsida > Fabales > Fabaceae > Arachis > Arachis ipaensis. The sequence continues at coordinate 62,935,523 of NC_142441.1, forward strand.
GTTTTCTACAGTGTCTGTGCCTTTTAGTGCTTCCTCTCGTGGTTGCACTTCTTCTTCTTCAGCCATGTCATGTATGTCCTCTTCTTCTTCAACATCTTCTATTTCCACTACCTCTTCAGCTGAGGCGTGTTCTGGTGGGTTTAGCTCCTCCTGGTTCCTCTCCTGCAGTGTGGTTCCGGACCTCAGGGTGATGGCATTAATACCACCCTTGGGATTGGGTAATGGTTGAGAGGGAATCCCACTGGAGCTCAAAGGTTGGTTATTGGAGTTATTTATTGATCCTATCTGGGAGACAAGAGCCTGCAAAGTAGCGGTCAGACCATTCAGAGTGGCATTAATGTTATTTTTCATGGTCTGCTGTCTCCGATCAATAGATTGTAGTAAGTCATCATTGGCAGATGCAGAAGGATAGGGAAATTGAGAGGTCTGCTATTGGGTATTCTGTGGTCCTTGGGACTACCTTAGGTGAGGTGCTCTATAAGGCTGATTCTGATTCTGCTGCCTGTTCTTGTTGTTATTCCACCTCTGATTTCCCTGATTATCTCTGCCTCCTCTGTTGTTGTTGTCCCTCCAATTCTGGTTAGAATTTTCTTGCCATCCGTGGTTGTAATTGCCACCTTGATTGTACCCTTGGTTGGGGCGGTCATAGAAGTTATGTGTGGCTGCCACGGTGTTGTCTTCCTGCTGGAGCTGCGGACACTCATCAGTATAGTGGCCATAATCAACGCAAATTCCACAAACTCTTTGTGGGACTAACTGTTGGTTTTGCTGTGCTGGAGAAGGTTGAGCTTGCTGAACTTGTTGTTAATTTAATTGCATTTGCTTCAGCAAATTGGTCATTTCACAGATACTCTGAGTTAAAGCAGTAGTCTCTCTGCTAGAGGATACTTCTGCAACGGCTTTTGAATGGCCTTGTTTCTGCCTGTGATTCCTAGTAGATTCAGCTAAGTCACTGATCAATTGCCATGCCTTATCAGTGGTCTTGTACTTTTTCATAGACCTATTGCTAGCACTTTCCAATGTGGTCTTATCTTGGGGCCTCATTCCCTGTGTGACATAACCGAGTAACACTATCTTGTCAATCATATGGTGGGGGCAAGTGGTGCACGAAATTGTGATGTCAATGTTCACATTACTCTCTTACAATTTCGCACAACTAACTAGCAAGTGCACTGGGTCGTCCAAGTAATACCTTACGTGAGTAAGGATCGATCCCACGGAGATTGTTGGCTTGAAGCAAGCTATGGTTATCTCGTAACTCTTAGTCAGGATATAATATCAATAATAATTCTTAATTTGAATTGTGAAAAGTAAGAAGGGCAGAACACAAATTATACTTGTATGCAGTAATGGAGAATATGTTGGAGTTTTGGAGATGCTTTGTCTTCTGAAATTCTGCTTTCCTCTGTTTCTGATTCACGCACGCCCGTCCTCCTATGGCAAGCTGTGTGTTGGTGGATCACCGTTGTCAATGGCTACCATCCATCCTTCCAGTGAAAAGGGTCCAGGTGCGCTGTCACAGCACGGCTAATCATCTGCAGGTTCTCAATCGTACCGGAATAGGATTTACTATCCTTTTGCATCTGTCACTACGCCCAGCACTCGCGAGTTTGAAGCTTGTCACAGTCATTCAATTCCTGAATCCTACTCGGAATACCACAGACAAGGTTTAGACTTTCCGGATTCTCTTGAATGCTGCCATCAATGTAGCTTATACCACAAAGATTCTGATTAAGAGATCCAAGAGATATTCATTCATTCTACGGTGAACGGGAGTGGTTGTCAGGCACGCGTTCGTGGGGGAATGATGATGATTGTCACGTTCATCACATTCATGTTGAAGTGCGAATGGATATCTTAGATAGGAACACACATGTTTGAATAGAAAACAGAAATACTTGCATTAATTCATTAGGACACAGCAGAGCTCCTCACCCCCAACAATGGAGTTTAGAGACTCATGCCGTCAAAGAGTACAAAATTCAGATATAAAATGTCATGAGATACAAAATAAATCTCTAAAAGTTGTTTAAATACTAAACTAGTAACCAAGGTTTACAGAAAATGAATAAACTATGATAGATAGTGCAGAAATCCACTTCTGGGGCCCACTTGGTGTGTGCTGGGGCTGAGACTAAAGCTTCTCACGTGCCTGGGCTGTTTTGGGCGTTCAACACCAGGCTGTAACCTGTTTCTGGCGTTGAACTCCAACTTGTAATGTGTTTCTGGCGCTGGACGCCAGACTGCAACATGGAACTGGCGTTGAACGCCAGTTTACGTCATCTATCCTTAAGCAAAGTATAGACTATTATATATTTCTGGAAAGCCCTGGATGTCTAATTTCCAACGCAATTGGAAGCGCGTAAATTGGGCTTCTGTAGCTCCAAAAATTCCATTCGGAGTGCAAAGAGGTCAGGATCCAACAGCATCAGCAGTCCTTTTTCATCCTGAATCAGATTTTTGCTCAGCTCCCTCAATTTCAGCCAGAAAATACCTGAAATTACAGAAAAATACACAAACTCATAGTAAAGTCCAGAAATATGAATTTTGCCTAGAAACTAATGAAAATAAACTAAAAACTAACTAAAACATACTAAAAACTATATGAAATTAACCCCAAAAAGCGTATAAAATATCCGCTCATCACAACACCAAACTTAAACTGTTGCTTGTCCTCAAGCAACTAGATAAATAAAATAGAATACAAATGAGTCAAGAAACAATAATATCTCAGAGTTTTTGAGTGAAGCTCATATTCTAATTAAATGAGCGGGGCTAGTAGCTTTTTGCTTCCGAACAGTTTTGGCATCTCACTTTATCCATTGAAGCTCAGAATGATTGGCATCTATAGGAACTTAAAATTCAGATAGTGTTATTGATTCTCCTAGTTCAGTATGTTGATTCTTGAACACAGCTACTTTTATGAGTCTTGGCCGTGGCCCTAAGCACTTTGTTTTCCAGTATTATCACCGGATACATAAATGCCACAGACATATAATTGGGTGAACCTTTTCATATTGTGACTCAGCTTTACTAAAGCCCCCAATTAGAGGTGTCCAGGGTTCTTAAGCACACTCTTCTCTTTGCTTTGGACCTTGACTTTAACCGCTCAGTCTCAAGTTTTCACTTGACACCTTCACGCCACAAGCACATGGTTAGGGACAGCTTGGTTTAGCCGCTTAGACCAGGATTTGATTCCCTTAGGTCCTCCTATCCACTGATGCTCAAAGCCTTGGATCCTTTTTATTACCCTTGCCATTTGGTTTTAAGGGTTATTGGCTTTTTCTGCTTGCTTTCTCTCTTTTGTTTTTTTTTTTGTATTCACTGCTTTTTCTTGCTTCAAGAATCATTTTTATGATTTTTTAGATTACCAATAACATGTCTCATGTTTATCATTCTTTCAAGGGCCAACATATTTAACATTCAAGAACATCAAATTCCAAAGACATATGCACTGTTCAAGCATTCATTCAGAAGGCAGAAAGCATTGCCACCACATGTAAACAATTAGAATTTGTTTTATTAAAAACTTGAAAATTATTACCTCCTTGTTCTAAAGAAAATCTTCTATTTTATTCATGTTTAATGATGATGAGAAAAATAAATTATAGCTTAATTGGGGATAAAATCAAAATATAAATACTAATTGCCATTATATGACTCCTAAGGTGAAACTCAAATAATAGAAAAAAAGTTATCACAGGGTTAAGGTTAAGATCAAAACTCAAAAACTTTGACTTTGGGAAGCGGATGCCCCTTTAGTCTGTGGGGTGCTTGGTCCTTCAAGAGATAGTTTCTGACGCTTTAGTTCTCTTAATTCACGCCCTTGCACCTCTTGTTCTCTGAGCAGTTTGCAAAGCATGCTGTTTTGATTTTGCTATTCTTCCTTCAATTGGTCCATGGTTTCTTGCAACTTAGTGACAGATGCCTCAAGATGCTCCCAGTATTCAAATTGAGGGAGTTCTGGTAGGAATTCTTGCGCCCTCCTCTTGATGGGGTCATCCTGCATTTGTTGTTTTTCCATTGTGATTTTAGTGATTGGTTGCTCCACTGAGATATACTCTGTTATTCCCATCTTTACTCCAGCATCTTTCCAGAGCATAGAGATTAGGCTTGGATAAGCCAACCTGGCATCGTTGGAGTTCTTGTTGACAAGTATGTAGAATTCAGATGGGATCAGTTGATGAACTTCTACTTCTTTTCCCAATATAATGCAATGGATCATCACTGTTCTTCTAATATTGACTTCAGAACGGTTGCTGGTGGGCAATATAAAATGCCCAATGAAGTCCAGCCATCCTCTGGCGACTGGTTTGAGATCTTCTCTCTTGAGTTGACTTGGGGCACCCTTCGTGCTGGTGGTCCACCTGGCTCCAGGGATGCATATATCCTCTAGAATCTTATCCAGGCCCTTGTTTGTTCTCATCATTCTCCTATTGAAGGAGTCTGGGTCATCTTTCAGCTGAGGTAGCTTGAAGTTCTCCCTGATTTTGTCAGGGTGGATGTGAACAATCTTTCCTCTGACCACAGTCCTGTAGTCATAGAGGGCAGCTCCAGATATTCTCTACCTGTCTGTTTCCCACAAATTAGCGTAGAATTCTTGAACCATATTCCTTTCCACTTTTGTTTCAGGATTAGCTAGGACTTCCCAGTTCCTGTTTCGAATCTGCTCTTGGATCTCCGGATATTCATCTTCTTTCAGATCGAACTTGACTTCCGAGATCACAGATCTTAGACCCATTATTTTGTAGTAATGGTCTGAATGTTCTTTGGTTAAGAACCCCCTTGATTCCAAAGTGGTTTTGGAACACTCTCTTTCTTGCCTCTTGGAGTGGGTTGTTTTCCTTTAGGAGCCATGATCTTTAGTGGGTATGGTTTAGTGATCACGGATAAACACACCAAACTTAGAGGATTGCTTGTCCTCAAGCAAAAGAAAAGAAAGGAGAGGGATAGAAAGAGAGTTAGTGTTGAATGGTGGATGAGAGGAAGGAGGCCAAATGTGTTTTTAAAAGGGAGGGGGTGGGTTTTTCGAAAATAGGGAGAAAGATAAGATAGAAGATATGATTTAAAAAGAGATAAGTATGATAAGAAAAGATATAATTTAAAATTGAAAAGATATGAAAGATATTTGAAAAATATAAATTTGGATATTTTTTTTTTGAAAAAGATAATATGGAGATTTGAAAAAGATATTGATTAGTTGAAAAGATTTTTGAATGAAAGGAGATAGATTTGTTTTGAAAATTTTGAAAAAGAGTTGAATTGGATAAAAAAAGGATTTGTGCTTATGGATTAAGATACATTTGATATTTTTAAAGTGGGGTTTTTAGAAATTAGGGATTTTAGAAATCAGGGTTTGTAACATGTTTATGCAAGAAATCATGAATTGAAACATGAAAATTAAGATTAAAATGAAAAATATGAAGAAAAAACGAATTTACCTCCTCCCCACCATCCTGGCGTTTGAACGCCCAAACCCTGCATGTTTTGGGCGTTCAACGCCCAACTGCTGCTTCTCCTGGGCGTTCAACGCCCAGCTGTTGCTTCTTTCTGGCGTTGAACGCCAGGAACTCTTTTGTCACTGGGCATTTTTCTGAACGCCCAGGACGTTGTAAATCTGGCGTTAAACGCCCAAATGGCTATCCTTACTGGCGTTCAACGCCCAGTGGATGCTTCTTTTGGGCGTTGAACGCCCAAAACAGACTTTTACTGGCGTTTTCTTGCCAGTGAGCTCTTTTTCTCTGTTTTGTGTGTAGAATCTTTCTGTAACCCTGTAAACTTATACAATTGACTCTTTACCTTAGTATCAATGAACTTTATGTAAACAAATAATGTCAAGAATAGGGCAAAATGCTTAGAGGAAGTGATGCCCCCTGGCTGGGTTGCCTCCCAGCAAGCGCTTCTTTATTGTCTTTAGCTGGACCTTGCTGAGCTTTTAATCTAGCCTCAGCCTTGAGCACTCTTGCTCAATATTGCCTTCAAGATAGTGCTTGATTCTCTGTTCATTAACAATGAACTTCTTATCATAATCAATATCTTGAAGCTCCACATAACCATATGGTGATACACTTGTAATCACATATGGTCCTCTCCATCGGGACTTCAGTTTCCCAGGAAATAGCTTGAGCCTAGAGTTAAACAACAGAACCTTTTGTCCTGGTTCAAAGATTCTAGATGACAGCTTTCTGTCATGCCACCTTTTTTATTTCTCTTTGTAAAGCTTGGCATTTTCGAAAGCAGTGAATCTGAATTCCTCTAGCTCATTCAGCTGGAGCAATCTTTTCTCTCCAGCTAATTTGGCATCAAAGTTAAGGAATCTGGTTGCCCAGTAGGCCTTATGTTCCAGTTCCATGGGCAGGTGACAAGCCTTACCATACACAAGTTGGTAAGGAGAGGTCCCTATGGGAGTCTTGAATGCTGTTCTGTAAGCCCACAGAGCATCATCTAAGCTTCGTGCCCAATCCTTTCTATGGGTACTTACAGTCCATTCCAGGATTCTTTTTAGTTCTCTGTTAGAGACTTCAGCTTGCCCATTTGTCTGTGGATGATATGGAGTTGCCACCTTATGGCGAATCCCATACCGGACCATGGCAGAGTAAAGCTGTTTGTTGCAGAAGTGAGTGCCCCCATCACTGATTAGTACCCTAGGGACACCAAACCTGCTAAATATATGTTTCTGGAGGAATTTCAGTACTGTTTTGGTATCATTGGTAGGTATGGCAATGGCCTCTACCCACTTTGATACATAGTCAACCGCCACCAGAATATAAGTGTTTGAGTATGATGGTGGGAAAGGCCCCATGAAATCAATACCCCATACGTCAAACAACTCAATCTCCAAGATTCCTTGTTGAGGCATGGCGTAACTGTGAGGCAAATTACCAGCTCTCTGGCAACTGTCACAGTTACGTACAAACTCTCTGGAATCTCTATAAAGTGTAGGCCAGTAGAAATCACATTGGAGGACTGGTGCACGAATTGTGAATCACACTTTTCACAACGCGTACCACTAACCAGCAAGTGCACTGGGTCGTCCAAGTAATACCTTACGTGAGTAAGGGTCGAATCCCATGGAGATTGTTGGTTTGAAGCAATCTATGGTTATCTTGTAATTCTTAGTCAGGAAGTCAATTATATTTATCAGTTGAATAGCGAATGAACAAGAGAGCATGGGTTAAAGGTTACTTGTTATGCAGTAATGGAGAATATGTTGGAGTTTTGGAGATGCTTTGTCTTCTGAATCTCTGCTTTCCTCTGTCCTCTGATTCACGCATGCACGTCCTCCTATGGCAAGCTGTGTGTTGGTGGATCACCGTTGTCAATGGCTACCATCCATCCTTCCAGTAAAAATGGTCCAGGTGCGCTGTCACCGCATGACTAATCATCTGCAGGTTCTCAATCGTACCGGAATAAGATTTACTATCCTTTTGCGTCTGTCACTATGCCCAGCACTCACGAGTTTGAAGCACGTCACAGTCATTCAATCCCAGAGTCCTACTCGGAATACCACAGACAAGGTTTAGACTTTCCAGACTCTCATGAATGCCGCCATCAATCTAGCTTATACCACGAAGATTCTGATTAAGAGATCTAAGAGATACTCATTCAATCTAAAGTAGAACGGAAGTGGTTGTCAGGCACACGTTCATAGGGAATGATGATGATTGTCACGTTCATCACATTCAGGTTGAAGTGCGAATGAATATCTTAGATAGGAACACGCATTTTGAATAGAAAACAGAAATACTTGTATTAATTCATCGAGACACAGCAGAGCTCCTCACCCCCAACAATGGAGTTTAGAGACTCATGCCGTCAGAGAATACAAAGTTCAGATCTAAAAATGTCATGAGATACAAAATAAGTCTCTAAAAGTTGTTTAAATACTAAACTAGTAGCCTAGGTTTACAGAAAATGAGTAAACTATAGCAGATGGTATAGAAATCCACTTCTGGGGCCCACTTGGTGTGTGCTGGGGCTGAGATTTAAGCAATTCACGTGCAAAAGGCCATTTTGGGCGTTCAACGCCAGGTTTGGATCCATTTCTGGCGTTGAACTCCAACTTTTAATCCTTTTCTGGCACTGGACACTAGAATTGGGCAGAGAACTGGCGTTGAACGCCGGTTTATGTCGTTTATCCTTGAGCAAAGTATGGACTATTATATATTTCTGGAAAGCCCTGAATGTCTACTTTCCAACGCAATTGAAAGCACGCCATTTCGAGTTCTGTAGCTCCAGAAAATCCACTTTGAGTGCAGGGAGGTCAGAATCCAACAGCATCAGCAGTCCTTTTTCAGCCTGAATCAGATTTTTGCTCAGCTCCCTCAATTTCAGCCAGAAAAATACCTGAAATTACAAAAAAACACACAACTCATAGTAAAGTCCAGAAATATGAATTTTTCTAAAAACTAATGAAAATAAACTAAAAACTAACTAAAACATACTAAAAGCTATATGAAATTAACCCCAAAAAGCGTATAAAATATCCGCTCATCAAAACACCAAACTTAAACTGTTGCTTGTGCTCAAGCAACTAGACAAATAAAATAGAAGACTAATAGGTTGAGAAGCAATAATATTTCAGAGTTTTTGAGTGAAGCTCAGATTCTAATTAGATGAGCGGGACTAGTAGCTTTTTGCTTCTGAACAGTTTTGGCATCTCACTTTATCCATTGAAGCTCAGAGTGATTGGCATCTATAGGAACTTAGAATTCAGATAGTGTTATTGATTCTCCTATTTCAGTGTGATGATTCTTGAACACAGCTATTTTATGAGTCTTGGCCGTGGCCCTAAGCACTTTGTTTTCCAGTATTACCACCGGATACATAAATGCCACAGACACATAATTGGGTGAAACTTTTCAGATTGTGGCTCAGCTTTGCTAAAGCCCCCAATTAGAGGTGTCCAGGGTTCTTAAGCACACTCTTCTTTTTGCTTTGGACCTTGACTTTAACCGCTCAGTCTCAAGTTCTCACTTGACACCTACACGCCACAAGCACATGGTTTGGGACAGCTTGGTTTAGCCGCTTAGACCAGGATTTTATACCTTTAGGCCCTCCTATCCACTGATGCTCAAAGCCTTGGGATCCTTTTTATTTGCCCTTGCCTTTTGGTTTTAAGGGTTATTGGTTTTTTGCTCTTGCCTCTTGGTTTTAAGAGCTTTTAGCTTTTTCTGCTTGCTTTTTCTTTTTCTTTCTATTTTATTTTATTTTTTTTCACCTATTTTATTATATATATTTTTTTTTCTGCAAGCTTTGTTCTTTGCTGCTTTTTCTTGCTTCAAGAATCATTTTTATGATTTTTCAGATTATCAATAACATGTCTCATGTTCATCATTCTTTCAAGAGCCAACATATTTAACAGTCTTAAACAACAAATTCAAAAGACATATGCACTGTTCAAGCATTCATTCAGAAGACAGAAAGCATTGCCACCACATGTTACTAATTAGAATTTTTCTTATTAAAAACTCGAAATTTTATTGCCTCTTATTCAAAAGATCTACTATTTTATTCATGTTTGCTGATGATGAGAAAAATAGACTATAACTTAATTGGGGATAAAATCAAAATAGACACTAATTACTACTAATGATCATGTAATGAAGACACAAACATAGATAAGCACTTAACATAGAGAAAACGAAAAACAGAGAGTAAGAACAAGGAACGAGTCTACCTTAGTGATAATGGCATTTCCTTCTTGAGGAACCAATGATGTTCTTGAGCTCTTTTATGTCTCTTCCTTGCCTTTGTGGCTTGATTCCTAGTGATTTTTGGTATTTCTATCCTCAGTTGCTTCCAATAATTATGTGGAGGGAAGTGCATCCCCTGAGGTATCTCAGGGATCTCTTGATTTGCAGCCACATATTCTACCACTGAGCTATAGATCCTTCACATAATTGTTTTACCACACCAAACTTAGAATGTTGCTCGCCCTCGAGCAAAAGAAGAAGGAATAGATGAAGAAGAAGATGTGGAAAAAAAAACTAGGATTATGAGGAGGGAAGGTGGGGATCCTGTGGGGTCCACAGATCTTGAAATGATCCTGTAAGGTCCACAGATCTTGAGGTGTCAAGGCATTTACATCCCTGCACCAATTTAGGCATGCAAAATGCCCTTGCACACAACTCTGGGCATTCAGCGCCAGGTTGGTGCCCATTTTCGGCGTTTAACGCCCATTTACTAGCCATTTCTGGCGTTGAACGCCAGAACCATGCTTGTTCTAGGCGTTCAGCGCCAGGATGTTGCCCATTTTGGGCGTTCAGCGCCAGAACCATGCTCTGTTCTGGCGTTGAACGCCAGACAGGTGCTTCCTCCAGGGTGTGATTTTTCTTCTGCTGTTTCTTATTCCGTTTTCAATTTTTAATATTTATTTTGTGACTCCACATGATCATGAACCTAATAAAACATGAAAAACCATGAAAGTAAATAAAAGTTGGGTTGCCTCCCAACAAGCGCTTCTTTAATGTCCTTAGCTGGACCTTGCTGAGCTTTTAATCTAGCTTCAACCTTGAGCACTCTTGCTCAACATTGCCTTCAAGATAATGCTTGATTCTCTGTCCATTAACAATGAACTTCTTGTCAGAGTCAATATCTTGAAGCTCTACATAACCATATGGTGATACGCTTGTAATCACGTATGGTCCCCTCCACCGGGATTTCAATTTCCCGGGAAATAGCCTGAGTCTAGAGTTGAACAGTAGAACCTTCTGTCCTGGTTCAAAGATTCTAGATGACAGCTTTCTGTCATGCCACTTTTTTTATTTCTCTTTATAAAGCTTGGCATTTTCGAATGCTGTGAATCTGAACTCCTCTAGCTCATTTAGCTGGAGCAATCTTTTTTCTCCTGCTAATTTGGCATCAAAGTTTAGGAATCTGGTTGCCCAGTAGGCCTTATGTTCCAGTTCCACGGGCAGGTGACATGCCTTACCATACACGAGTTGGTATGGAGAGGTCCCTATAGGGGTCTTGAATGCTGTTCTGTAAGCCCACAGAGCATCATCCAAGCTCCGTGCCCAATCCTTTCTACGGGTATTTACTGTCCGTTCCAGGATTCTCTTTAATTCTCTGTTAGAGACTTCAGCTTGCCCATTAGTTTGTGGATGATATGGAGTAGCCACCTTGTGGCGAATCCCATACCGAACCATGGCAGAGTAAAGCTGTTTATTGCAGAAGTGAGTGCCCCCATCACTGATTAGTATTCTAGGGACACCGGACCTGCTAAAGATATGTTTCTGGAGGAACTTCAGCACCGTTTTAGTATTATTGGTGGGTGTGGCAATGGCCTCAACCCATTTTGATACATAATCAACTGCCACCAGAATATAAGTGTTTGAGTATGGTGGTGGGAAAGGTCCCATGAAGTCAATTCCCCATACGTGAAACAACTCAATCTCCAAGATTCCTTGTTGAGGCATGGCGTAACCATGAGGCAGATTGCCAGCTCTTTGGCAACTGTCACAGTTACGTACAAACTCTCGGGAATCTTTATAGAGTGTGGGCCAATAGAAGCCACATTGGAGGACCTTGGTGGCTGTTCGCTCACCTCCGAAATGGCCTCCATATTGTGATCCATGGCAATGCCATAGGATCGTCTGTGCTTCTTCTCTAGGCACACACCTACGGATTATTCCGTCTGCACATCTCTTAAAGAGATAGGGTTCATCCCACAAGTAGTACTTTGCATCAGTAATTAATTTCTTCTTTTGTATCCTGTTGTACTCCTTGGGTATGAACCTTGCAGCTTTATAGTTTGCAATATCGGCAAACCATGGTGTTTCCTGAATGGCAAATAAATGCTCATCCGAAAAAGTCTCAGAGATCTCAAGAGAGGGGAGGGGCGTCCCTTCTACTGGCTCTATCCGAGACAGATGATCAGCCACTTGGTTCTCTGTCCCTTTTCTGTCTCTTATTTCTATATCAAACTCTTGTAGAAGCAACACCCATCTGATGAGCCTGGGTTTTGAATCCTGCTTTGTGAGTAGATATTTAAGAGCAGCATGATCAGTATACACAATCACTTTTGATCCTACTAAGTATGATCTGAACTTGTCAATGGCGTAAACCACTGCAAGTAATTCTTTTTCTATGGTTGTGTAATTTTTCTGGGCATCATTTAAAATGCGACTAGCACAATAAATGACATGCAGAAGCTTGTCATGCCTCTGTCCCAATACTGCACTAATGGCGTGATCACTGGCATCACACATTAGCTCAAATGGTAATGTCCAGTCTGGTGCAGAAATGACTGGTGCTGTGACCAGCTTAGCTTTCAGAGTTTCAAACACCTGTAGGCATTCTGTGTCAAACACAAATGGCATGTCAGTAGCTAGCAGGTTGCTTAGAGGTTTTTCAATTTTTGAAAAATCCTTTATAAACCTCCTATAGAATCCTGCATGCCCCAGAAAGCTTCTGATTGCCTTAACATTGGCAGGTGGTGGTAATTTTTCAATTACCTCTATTTTTGCTTGATCTACCTCTATTCCCTTGTTTGAGATTTTATGCCCAAGGACAATCCCCTCAATCACCATGAAGTGACATTTTTCCCAGTTTAAAACTAGGTTGTTCTCTTGGCATCTTTTCAGAACAAGTTTCAGGTGATCAAGACAGGAGCTGAATGAGTCTCCATATACTGAGAAGTCATCCATGAAGACTTCCAGAAATTTTTCTACCATATCAGAGAAAATAGAGAGCATGCATCTCTGGAAGGTTGCAGGCGCATTACATAGCCCAAATGGCATCCTTCTATAAGCAAACACTCCAGATGGACATGTGAATGCTGTTTTCTCTTGATCTTGGGGATCTACTGCAATCTGGTTATAGCCTGAGTAGCCATCCAAAAAGCAGTAATAATCATGACCTGCTAGTCTTTCTAGCATCTGGTCTATGAATGGTAAAGGAAAATGATCCTTTCTGGTGGCTGTATTGAGCCTTCTGTAGTCAATACACATGCGCCACCCTGTAACTGTTCTTGTAGGAACCAGTTCATTTTTTTCATTATGAAACACTGTCATACCTCCCTTTTTTGGGACAACTTGGACAGGACTCACCCAGGGGCTATCAGAAATAGGATAAATAATTCCAGCCTCTAGTAATTTGGTGACCTCTTTCTGCACCACTTCTTTCATGGCTGGATTTAGCCGCCTCTGTGGTTGAACCACTGGTTTGGCATTATCCTCCAATAAGATTTTGTGCATGCATCTAGCTGGGCTTATGCCCTTAAGGTCACCTATGGACCACCCAAGAGCTGTCTTGTGTGTCCTTAGCACTTGAATAAGTGCTTCCTCTTCCTGTGAATTTAAAGCAGAGCTTATGATCACTGGAAAAGTGTCACCTTCTCCCAAAAATGCATATTTCAAGGATGGTGGTAATGGCTTGAGCTCGGGTTTAGGAGGTTTTTCCTCTTCCAGAAGAAATTTCAGAGGCTCTTTCATGTCCTCTGAGTCCTCCAAATCAGGCTGAACATCTTTAAAGATATTTTCCAACTCTGATTCGAGACTCTCAGCCATGTTGATCTCTTCTACCAAGGAGTCAATAAGATCAACTTTCATGCAGTCTGTTGATGTGTCTGGATGCTGCATGGCTTTGACAGCGTTCAACTTGAACTCATCATCATTGACTCTCAGGGTTATTTCCCCATGTTGGACATCAATGAGGGATCTTCCAGTTGCTAGGAAGGGTCTTCCTAGAATGAGAGTAGCACTCTTATGCTCCTCCATTTCCAGCACAACAAAGTCAGTGGGAAAGGCGAATGGCCCAACTCTGACTATCATGTCTTCAATCACGCCTGATGGGTATTTAGTGGAGCCATTAGCAAGTTGGAGACATATCCGGGTTGGTTTAACTTCGTCAAGTAAGCCAAGCTTTCTGACAGTGGATGCAGGTATTAGGTTGATGCTTGCCCCAAGATCGCATTCTTCAGTGAGGAGAACTCTTTCTGTTTCTCTCCAATCCTTCTTATGACTCAAGATCTCTTTCATGAACTTGGCATAAGAAGGTATTTGCTCAAGTGCTTCTGCAAATGGAATCTTTATTTCAAGAGTCCTGAGATAATCTGCAAAGCGAGCAAATTGCTTATCCTGCTCCTCTTTTCGGAGTTTTTGAGGATAAGGTATCTTGGCTTTATATTCCTCAACCTTAGTTGCTGCAGGTTTATTGCCTACAGAAGTGGTTGAAAAAGCCTTTTTAGAGGGGTTGTTATCAGCATTTGTGTGTGTCTGATCCCTCACTGGCAATTGAGTGTCAGAGTTAGAAACTGGAGTGACGTTAGATGCCAACTCCTTGTCTGTTCCTGGCGTCTGAACGCCAGAACGGTGCCCATTTTGGGCGTTCAGCGCCAGATCTTGCCCAATTTGGGCGTTCAACGCCAGATCCTTGCCCATTTCTGGCGTTGAACGCCAATCTTGCCTTGTTTCTGGCGTTGAACGCCAATTTTGGGCATGGTCTGGGCGTTCAGCGCCAGCCTTCCACCAATTTTCTGGCATTTTAGTGCCAGAATTATTTTTCCCTGGGCTCTTACTGTCCTCAGGTGAATTTTGGGTGGTTTGCTCATTCCTTAGCTTTTTGCTGCCTTGAGGTGGGGTATTTAATGTTTTCCCACTTCTTAATTGAACTGCTTGGCATTCTTCTGTTATTTGTCTTGATAGCTGCTGCTTTGTTTGCCTAAACTGTTCTTCCATATGTATATTAGCCATTCTTATCTCTTGTAGCCTGTCTTTAAATTCGGCTAGCTGCTTTGTTAGAAAGTCCAATTGCTGATTGAATTCAGCAGCTTGTTTTACAGGACTGAGTTCAGCAGTTACTGTTTTAACCTCTTCATTCATGGAAGGGTTGCTGCTTAGGTACAAATGCTGATTCCTGGCCTCTGTATCAATGAGCTCTTGAGCCTCTTCAATTGTCTTTCTCATGTGGATAGATCCACCAGCTGAGTAATCTAGAGACATCTGAGCTCCTTCTGCAAGCCCATAGTAGAAGATGTCTAACTGAACCCACTCTAAAAATATTTCAGAGGGGCATTTTTGTAGCATCTCTCTGTATCTCTCCCAGGCATCATAAAGAGATTCATTATCTCCTTGTTTAAAGCCTTGGATGTCCAGCCTTAGCTGTGTCATCCGTTTTGGGGGAAAGTATTGATTCAGGAATTTTTCTGTCAGCTGTTTCCATGTCCTTATGCTGGCCTTAGGTTAGTTATTTAACCACCTCTTAGCTTGATCTTTCACAGCAAATGGAAACAGTAATAGTCTGTAGACATCCTGATCTATTTCCTTATCATGTACTGTGTCAGCAATTTGTAACAACTGTGCCAGAAACTCTGTAGGTTCTTCCTGTGGAAGACCGGAATACTGGCAATTTTGCTGCACCATGATAATGAGCTGAGGATTCAACTCAAAGCTACTGACTCCAATGGAGGGTATGCAGATGCTACTCCCATATGAAGCAGTAGAAGGGTTAGCATATGACCCCAGAGTCCTCCTGGACTGTTCATTTCCACTTAGATCCATGATGGAGAAAGGGAGATGATGTAAAATAAAAAAAATATTTTTATTTATTTATTTATTTATTTATTTATTTAATTATTTCGAAAATAAAATAAATTAAAATAAAATAAATAAAAATAGGTGAAGATTTTCGAAAAAAAAAATTGAGGAGAGAGAAAGTGGTTAGGAAATTTTGAAAAAGATATGATTTGGAAAAGATTTTAAATTTTAAAAAAAATCTGAAATTTTTTTTTAAAAAATAATTTTCGAAAATTTGTTTTAAAAATAGAGAGAAAAGATATTTTTGAATTTAGTAAGGAAAGAGAAAAACAATAAGATAGCACAAGATTTAAAATTTTTAGATCTAATGCTCCTTGTTTTTGTAAATTTTGGAGGGAAAACACCAAGGAACACCAAACTTAAAAATTTTAAGATCAAGACACAAGAAAAACTCAAGAACACTTTGAAGACTCACAAGAACACAAGAACATGAAGAAAGAACACCAAACTTAAAATTTTTAGAAAATCAAACCAAAATTTTCGAAAACCAAAGGGAAATCAACAAGAAAACACCAAACTTAAAGTTTGGCACACAATTTAATAGAGAAATTATTATTTATGAAAAAGAAGGTTTTGAAAAGAATATAAAAGATTCTAACCCAATTACCAAGAACACAGATTAACGCTCTAGCCAAATGAGTTATGAATGTAACACTTGTTTTGAAGAAGTATATATATATTTAACCAAGAACAATAATAAGAGACTCTAAACCAAAAAGAAAAATTTTCCTAATCTAAGAAACAAAATAAACCGTCAGTTGTTCAAACACGAACAATCCCTGGCAACGGCGCCAAAAACTTGGTGCATGAATTGTGAATCACACTTTTCACAACGCGTACCACTAACCAGCAAGTGCACTGGGTCGTCTAAGTAATACCTTACGTGAGTAAGGGTCGAATCCCACGGAGATTGTTGGTTTGAAGCAATCTATGGTTATCTTGTAATTCTTAGTCAGGAAGTCAATTATATTTATCAGTTGAATAGCGAATGAACAAGAGAGCATGGGTTAAAGGTTACTTGTTATGCAGTAATGGAGAATATGTTAGAGTTTTGGAGATGCTTTGTCTTCTGAATCTCTGCTTTCTTCTGTCCTCTGATTCACGCATGCACGTCCTCCTATGGCAAGCTGTGTGTTGGTGGATCACCGTTGTCAATGGCTACCATCCATCCTTCTAGTGAAAATGGTCCAGGTGCGCTGTCACCGCACAGCTAATCATCTGCAGGTTCTCAATCGTACCGGAATAGGATTTACTATCCTTTTGCGTCTGTCACTATGCCCAGCACTCACGAGTTTGAAGCACGTCACAGTCATTCAATCCCAGAGTCCTACTCGGAATACCACAGATAAGGTTTAGACTTTCCGGACTCTCATGAATGCCGCCATCAATCTAGCTTATACCACGAAGATTCTGATTAAGAGATCTAAGAGATACTCATTCAATCTAAAGTAGAACGGAAGTGGTTGTCAGGCACACGTTCATAGGGAATGATGATGATTGTCACGTTCATCATATTCAGGTTGAAGTGCGAATGAATATCTTAGATAGGAACACGCATGTTGAATAGAAAACAGAAATACTTGTATTAATTCATCGAGACACAGCAGAGCTCCTCACCCCCAACAATGGAGTTTAGAGACTCATGCCATCAGAGAATACAAAGTTCAGATCTAAAAATGTCATGAGATACAAAATAAGTCTCTAAAAGTTGTTTAAATACTAAACTAGTAGCCTAGGTTTACAGAAAATGAGTAAACTATAGCAGATGGTATAGAGATCCACTTCTGGGGCCCACTTGGTGTGTGCTAGGGCTGAGATTTAAGCAATTCACGTGCATAAGGCCATTTTGGGCGTTCAACGCCAGGTTTGGATCCATTTCTGGCGTTGAACTCCAACTTTTAATCCTTTTTTGGCGCTGGACGCCAGAATTGGGCAGAGAACTAGCGTTGAACGCCAGTTTACGTCATCTATCTTTGAGCAAAGTATAAACTATTATATATTTCTGAAAAGCCCTGGATGTCTACTTTCCAACGCAATTAGAAGCACGCCATTTCAAGTTTTGTAGCTCCAGAAAATCCACTTTGAGTGCAGGGAGGTCAGAATCCAACAGCATCAGCAGTCCTTTTTCAGCCTGAATCAGATTTTTGCTCAGCTCCCTCAATTTCAGCCAGAAAAATACCTGAAATTATAGAAAAACACACAACTCATAGTAAAGTCCAGAAATATGAATTTTTCCTAAAAACTAATGAAAATAAACTAAAAACTAACTAAAACATACTAAAAGCTATATGAAATTAACCCCAAAAAGCGTATAAAATATCCGCTCATCAAGGACCTTGGTGGCTGTTCGCTCACCTCCGAAATGACCTCCATATTGTGACCCATGGCATTGCCATAAGATCCTTTGTGCTTCTTCTTTAGGCACACACCTACGGATTATGCCGTCTGCACATCTCTTAAAGAGATAGGGTTCATCCAACAAGTAGTATTTTGCATCAGTAATTAATTTTTTCTTTTGTTGCCTGCTGTACTCCTTGGGAATGAACCTTGCAGCTTTGTAGTTTGCAATATCTGCAAACCATGGTAATTCCTGAATGGCGAACAAATGCTCATCCGGAAAAGTTTCAGAGATCTCAATAGAGGGGGAGGACGCCTCTTCCACTGGTTCTATCCGGGACAGATAATCAGCCACTTGGTTCTCTGTCCCTTTTCTGTCTCTTATTTCAATATCAAATTCTTGCAGAAGCAACACCCATCTTATGAGTCTGGGTTTTGAATCCTGCTTTGTGAGTAGATATTTAAGAGCAGCATGATCTGTGTACACAATCACTTTTGATCCTACTAAATATGATCTAAACTTGTCAATGGCATAAACCACTGCAAGCAATTCTTTTTCTGTGGTTGTGTAATTTTTCTGGGCATCATTCAAAACACGGCTAGCATAATAAATGACATGCAGAAGCTTGTCATAGCTCTGCCCCAGTACTGCACCAATGGCGTGATCACTGGCATCACACATTAATTCGAATGGTAATGTCCAGTCTGGTGCAGAGATAACTGGTGCTGTGACCAGCTTAGCTTTCAGAGTTTCAAACACCTGTAGGCATTCTGTGTCAAACACAAATGGCATGTCAGTAGCTAGCAGGTTGCTTAGAGGTTTTGCAATTTTTGAAAAATCCTTTATAGACCTCCTATAGAATCCTGCATGCCCCAGAAAGCTTCTGATTGCCTTAACATTGGCAGGTGGTGGTAATTTTTCAATTACCTCTATTTTAGCTTGATTCACCTCTATTCCCTTGTTTAAAATTTTATGCCCAAGGACAATCCCTTCAGTCACCATAAAGTGACATTTTTCCCAGTTTAAAACCAGGTTGGTCTCTTGGCATCTTTTCAAAACCAGTGTTAGGTGATCAAGACAGGAGCTGAATGAGTCTCCATATACTGAGAAGTCATCCATGAAGACTTCCAGAAATATTTCCACCATATCAGAGAAAATAGAGAGCATGCATCTCTAAAAGGTTGCAGGCGCATTACACAGCCCAAAAGGCATCCCTCTGTAAGCAAATACTCCAGATGGACATGTGAATGCTGTTTTCTCTTGATCCTGGGGATCTATTGCAATTTGGTTGTAGCCTGAATAGCATCCAAAAAGCAGTAATAATTATGACCTGCTAGTCTTTCTAGCATCTGGTCTATGAATGGTAAAGGAAAATGATCCTTTTTGGTGGGTATATTGAGCCTTCTGTCATCAATACACATGCGCCACCCTGTAACTGTTCTTGTAGGAACCAGTTCATTTTTTTCATTATGAACCACTGTCATGCCTCCCTTTTTAGGGACAACTTGAACAGGACTCACCCAGGGGCTATCTAAAATAGGATAAATAATCCCAGCCTCCAGTAATTTAGTGACCTCTTTCTGCACCACTTCCTTCATGGTTGGATTTAGCCGCCTCTGTGGTTGAACCACTGGCTTAGCATTGTCCTCCAATAAGATCTTGTGCATGCATCTAGCTGGGCTTATGCCCTTAAGGTCACTTATGGACCACCCAAGAGCTGTCTTGTGTGTCCGTAGCACTTGAATTTGTGCTTCCTCTTCCTGTGGATATAAAGCAGAGCTTATGATCACTGGAAAAGTATCACCTTCTCCCATAAATGCATATTTCAGGGATGGTGGTAATGGTTTGAGCTCGGGTTTAGGAGGTTTTTCCTCTTCCTGAGGAAATTTCAGAGACTCTTTCAATTCCTCTGAATCCTTTAGATCAGGTGGAACATCTTTAAAGATGTTTTCTAGCTCTGATTCGAGACTTTCAGCCATGTTGATCTCTTCTACCAAAGAGTCAATAAGATCAACTTTCATGCAGTCTTTTGGTATGTCTGGGTGCTGCATGGCATTGACAGCATTCAACTTAAACTCATCTTCATTGACTCTCAGGGTGACTTCCCCCTTTTGGACATCAATGAGAGTTCGTCCAGTTGCTAGGAAAGGTCTTCCTAGAATGAGAGTAGCACTCTTGTGCTCCTCCATTTCCAACACTACGAAGTTAGTGGGAAAGGCGAATGGCCCAACCCTGACAATCATGTCCTCAATCACGCCTGATGGGTATTTAATGGAGCCATCAGCAAGTTGGAGACATATCCGGCTTGGTTTAACTTCTTCAGTTAAACCAAGCTTTCTGATAGTGGATGCAGGTATTAGGTTGATGCTTGCCCCAAGATTGCATAAAGCTGTCCTGGTGCAATTTCCCTCTAATGTGCATGGTATTAGAAAGCTTCCGGGATCTTTAAGCTTTTCAGGAAAGCTTTTCAGAATGACTGCACTGCATTCTTCAGTGAGGAAAACTCTTTCAGTTTCTCTCCAATCCTTCTTATGACTCAAAATCTCTTTCATGAACTTGGCATAAGAAGGTATTTGCTCAAGTGCCTCTGCAAACGGAATTTTAATTTCAAGAGTCCTGAGATAATCTGCAAAGCGAGCAAATTGCTTATCCTGCTCCTCTTGGCGGAGTTTTTGAGGATAAGGTATCTTGGCTTTATATTCCTCAACCTTGGTTGCTGTAGGTTTATTTCCTACAGAAGTGGTTGAAGAAGCCTTTTTAGAGGGGTTGTCATCAGTACTTGTGTGTGTCTGATCCTTCACTGGCATTTGAATGCCAAGGTTGGAAGTTGGAGTGACGTTAGATGCCAACTCCTCAGCTGTTCCTGGCGTCTGAACACCAGAACTGTGCTTCCTTTGGGCGTTCAACGCCAGTTCCTTGCTTGTTTCTGGCATTGAACGCCAGTCCTGAGCATGGTCTGGGCGTTCAGCGCTAGCCTTCCACCCAATTTCTGGCATTTTACTGCCAGAATTATTTTTTCCTGGGCTCTTACTGTCCTCAGATGGATTTTGGGTGGTTTGCTCAATTCTTAGCTTCCTGCTGCCTTGAGGTGGGGTATTTAATGTTTTCCCACTTCTTAATTGAACTGCTTGGCATTCTTCTGTTATTTGTTTTGAAAGCTGCTGTTTTGTTTGCTTCAATTGTTCTTCCATATTTATATTAGCCATCCTTGTCTCTTGTAGTCTATATTTGAATTCGGCTAACTGTTGTGTTAGAAAGTCCAATTGCTGATTGAATTCAGCAGCTTGTTCTACAGGACTGAGTTCAGCAGTTACTGTTTTAGCCTCTTCTTTCATGGAAGGGTAACTGCTGAGGTACAGATGCTGATTTTTGGCAACTGTATCAATGAGCTCTTGAGCTTCTTCAATTGTCTTTCTTATGTGGATTGATCCACCAGCTGAGTAATCTAGAGAGATCTGAGCTCTTTCTGTAAGCCCATAATAGAAGATGTCTAACTGAACCCACTCTGAAAATATTTCAGAGGGGCATTTTCGTAGCATCTCTCTGTATCTCTCCCAGGCATCATAAAGAGATTCATTATCTCCTTGTTTAAAGCCTTGGATGTCTAGCCTTAGCTGTGTCATTCGTTTTGGAGGAAAGTATTGATTCAGGAATTTTTCTGTCAGCTGTTTCCATGTCCTTATGCTAGCCTTAGGTTGGTTATTTAACCACCTCTTGGCTTGGTCTTTTACAGCAAATGGAAACAGTAATAATCTGTAGATATCCTAATCTACTTCCTTATCATGTACTGTGTCAGTAATTTATAAAAACTGTGCCAGAAACTCTGTAGGTTCTTCTTGTGGAAGACTGGAATACTGGCAGCTTTGCTGCACCATGATAATGAGATGAGGATTCAATTTAAAGCTACTGACTCCAATGGAGGGTATGCAGATACTACTCCCATATGAAGCAGTTGAGGGGTTAGCATATGACCCCAGAGTCCTTCTGGACTGTTCATTTCCACTTAGATCCATGATGGAGAAAGGGAGATGATGTAATAAAAAAAATTATTTTTATTTATTTATTTATTTCGAAAATAAAATAAATTAAAATAAAATAAATAAAAATGGGTGAAGATTTTCGAAAAAATGAGGAGAGAGAAAGTGGTTAGGAAGTTTTGAAAAGGATATGATGATTTTTGAAAAAGATTTTAAATTTTAAAATAAAAAATCTGAATTTTAAAGGTAAATTTTGAAAATTTACTTTAAAATAGAGAGAAAAGATATTTTTGAATTCAAAGACGAGAGAGAAAAACAATAAGATAGCACAAGATTTAAAATTTTTAGATCTAATGCTCCTTGTTTTCGAAAAGAATTATAAAAAGAAGGTACCCAATTTACCAAGAATACAGACCAACGCTCTAGCCAAATGGGCAGTAAATGTAACACTTGTTTTGAAAAATATTTTTAATAACTAAGAAAAAATATTATTTTTATTTTTATTTTTTTTTTGAAAAGAATATAAAAGACTCTGACCCAAAAGACAAAATTTTCCTAATCTAAGCAACAGGATTCACCGTCAGTTGTTCAAACTCAAACAATCCCCGGCAACGGCGCCAAAAACTTGGCGCCAAAAACTTAGTTGCTGTAGGTTTATTCCCTACAGTGGTGGTTGAAGAAGCCTTTTTAGAGGGGTTGTCATCAGCACTTGTGTGTGTCTGATCCCTCACTGGCAATTGAGTGCCAGAGTTAGAAGCTGGAGTGACGTTAGACGCCAACTCCTCCTCTGTTCCTGGCGTCTGAACACCAGAACTGTGCTTCTTTTGGGCGTTCAACGCCAGTTCCTTGCTTGTTTCTGGCGTTGAACGCCAGTCCTGAGCATGGTCTGGGCGTTCAGCGCCAGCCTTCCACCCAATTTCTAGCGTTTTAACGCCAAAATTATTTTTTCCCGGGCTCTTACTGTCCTCAGATGGATTTTGGGTCGTTTGATCATTTCTTGGCTTCCTGCTTCCTTGAGGTGGGATATTTAATATTTTCCCACTTCTTAATTGAACTGCTTGGCATTCTTCTGTTATTTGTTTTGACAGCTACTGCTTTGTTTGCTTCAATTGTTCTTCCATATTTATATTAGCCATCCTTGTCTCTTGTAGTCTATTTTTGAATTTGGCTAACTGCTGTGTTAGAAAATCCAATTGCTGATTGAATTCAGCAGCTTGTTCTACAGAACTGAATTCAGCAGTTACTGTTTTGGCCTCTTCTTTCATGGAAGGGTCACTGTTTAGGTACAGATGCTGATTTCTGGCAACTGTATCAATGAGTTCTTGAGCTTCTTCAATTGTTTTTCTCATGTGGATAGATCCACCAGCTGAGTAATCTAGAGACATCTGAGCTCTTTCTGCAAGCCCATAATAGAAGATGTCTAACTGAACCCACTCTGAAAACATTTCAGAGGGGCATTTTCGTAGCATCTCTTGTATCTCTCCCAGGCATCATAAAGAGATTCATTATCTCCTTGTTTAAAGCCTTGGATGTCCAGCCTTAGCTGTGTTATCCTTTTTGGAGGAAAGTATTGATTCAGGAATTTTTCTGTCAGCTGTTTCCATGTCCTTATGCTAGCCTTAGGTTGGTTATTTAACCACCTCTTGGCTTGGTCTTTTACAGCAAATGAAAACAGTAATAATCTGTAAACATCCTGATCTACTTTCTTATCATGTACTGTGTCAGCAATTTATAAAAACTGTGCCAGAAACTCAGTAGGTTCTTCATGTGGAAGACCGGAATACTGGCAGCTTTGCTGCACCATGATAATGAGCTGAGGATTCAACTCAAAGCTACTGATTCCAATGGAGGGTATGCAGATACTACTCCCATATGAAGCAGTAGAGGGGTTAGCATATGACCCCAGAGTCCTTCTGGACTGTTCATTTCCACTTAGATCCATGATGGAGAAAAGGAGATGATGTAAAAAAATTATTTTTATTTATTTATTTATTTATTTCAAAAATAAAATAAATTAAAAAAATAAATAAAAATGGGTGAAGATTTTCGAAAAAATGAGGAGAGAGAAAGTGGTTAGAAAGTTTTGAAAAATATATGATTCTTTTTTTTTGAAAAGGGTTTTAAATTTTGAAATAAAAAATCTAAATTTTAAAATTGATTTTCGAAAAATTGCTTTAAAATAGAGGGAAAAGATATTTTTGAATTTAATGAGGAAAGAGAAAAATAATAAAATAACACAAGATCTAAAATTTTTAGATCTAATGCTCCTTGTTTTCGAAAATTTTGGAGGGAAAACACCAAGGAACACCAAACTTAAAAATTTTAAGATCAAGACACAAGGAAAACTCAAGAACGCCTTGAAGACTCACAAGAACAACAAGAACATGAAGAAGGAACACCAAACTTAAAATTTTTAGAAAACCAAGCTAAAATTTTCGAAAAACAAAGAAAAATCAACAAGAAAACACCAAACTTAAAGTTTGGTACAAGATTTAATAGAAAAAATTATTTTTTGAAAAAGAAGATTTTGAAAAGAAAATATCCAATTACCAAGAACATAGACCAACGCTCTAGCCAACTGAGTTATGGATATAACAATTGTTTTGAAAGAGTAAATTTTTTTTTTATAACTAAGAACAAAAATTTTTTGAAAATTAATGTTTTGAAAAGGCACAAGAAAAACAAGAAAAGAAACAGAACAAGAAAAATTAAAGATCAAACAAGATAAATAATATTTTTTTTTGAAAAATTTTTGAAAAGAAAATAAAAGACTCTGACCCAAAAGACAAACATTTCCTAATCTAAGCAACAGGATTCACCGTTAGTTGTTCAAACTCAAACAATCCCCGGCAACGGCGCCAAAAACTTGGTGCACGAATTGTGAATCACACTTTTCACAACTAGTGCCACTAACCAGCCAGTGCACTGGGTCGTCCAAGTAATACCTTACGTGAGTAAGGGTCGAATCCCACGGAGATTGTTGGTTTGAAGCAAGCTATGGTTATCTTATTATTCTTAGTCAGGATGCCAACAACAGTGTTTTTCAACTTCAATTGTAAAGAGTCAAATGGCATAAATATAAATACTTATTGTGCAATGATGGAGAATATGTTGGGGTTTTGGAGATGCTTTGTCTTCTTTATTTCAGTTTTTCTCTTGTACTCCTCTTCACACACGCAAGGCTCCTTCCATGGCAAGCTATATGTAAGGTGTCACCGTTGTCAATGGCTACTTTCCGTCCTCTCAGTGAAAATGGTCCAAATGCTCTGTCACAACACGGCTAATCATCTGTTGGTTCTCGATCATGTCGGAATAGAATCCCTTGATTCTTTTGCGTCTGTCACTATGCCCAACAATCGCGAGTTTGAAGCTCGTCACAGCCATTGAATCCTTGAATCCTACTTGGAATACCACAGACAAGGTTTAGACTTTCCGGATTCTCATGAATGCCGCCATCAATTCTAGCTTATACCACGAATATTCTGATTAAGAAATCTAAGAGATACTCATTCAATCTGATGTAGAATGGAGGTGGTTGTCAGGCACACGTTCATGGATTGAGGAAGGAGATAAGTGTCACGGATCATCACCTTCTTCATAGTGAAGCGCGAATGAACATCTTAGATAGGAACAAGTGTGTTTGAATGGAAAACAGAGATAATTGCATTAATTCATCAAGACGCTGCAGAGCTCCTCACCCCCAACAATGGAGTTTAGAGACTCATGCCGTCAAAGAGTACAAAGTTCAGATCTAAAAATGTCATGAGGTACAAAATAAATCTCTAAAAGTTGGTTAAATACTAAACTAGTAACCTAGGTTTACAGAAAATGAGTAAACTATGATAGATAGTGCAGAAATCCACTTATGGGGCCCACTTGGTGTGTGCTGGGGCTGAGACTAAAGCTTCTGGGCTGTTTTGGGCGTTCAACGCCGGGTTGTAACCTGTTTCTGGCGTTGAACTCCAACTTGTAACCTGTTTCTGGCGCTGGACGCCAGACTACAACATGGAACTGGCGTTGAACGCCAGTTTACGTCATCTATCCTTGAGCAAAGTATGGACTATTATATATTTCTAGAAAGCCCTGGATGTCTACTTTCCAACGCAATTGGAAGCGCGCCATATGGCCTCCTATAGCTCCAGAAAATCCATTTCGAGTGTAGGGAGGTCAGAATCCAACAGCATCAGCAGTCCTTTTTCAGCCTGAATCAGATTTTTGCTCAGCTCCATCAATTTCAGCCAGAAAATACCTGAAATCACAGAAAAACACACAAACTCATAGTAAAGTCCAGAAATGTGATTTTTAATTAAGAACTAATAAAAATATACTAAAAACCAACTAAATCATACTAAAAACTAAGTAAAAACAATGCCAAAAAGCGTATAAATTATCCGCTCATCAGAGGGTTCAATGCTTGAATTTCCATGTTCCCTGCTTTCATGAGCTATCTTCTTGCACTTTTATCTGTCTTACTGTATAATGATAGAATTAGTGGAATTTGATTTGCAATTGTTTTGAGGAGCCTATTTACTTTTGATCAAGTGGGCAAGAATCATATAGTTGCCTTCATATATATAGGATTGCATTGCATTGCATGGATTTCTACATGTTCATACTTATTTATTTTATCTCCTTCAATTAAGCATGAGGATATGCTAATGTTTAAGTGTGGGGAGATTGATAAACCACTATTTTATAGTTTATATTATGTTTAATTGTATGGTTTTATCATGATCTTTACCCACTTATTCATTAATTTAGCATGCATTTATATTTCCTTCCTGAAATTATTACATGATTGAAAACTGCATCCTAGAGACTTTTAATTATGCATTTTAGTTATTCCATTCGATGCCGTGATCTGTGCGTTAAGCATTTCAGGCTTTATAGGGCATGAATGAGTTGGAGATTGGAAAGGAAGCTAGCAAAAATGGAAGAAACACAAGAAATTGAGGAGATAACCAGCGAGAAGTGACGCGGCCGCATGGCTCACGCTACCGCGCGGAAGAGGAGAAATCGCAGTGATGCGGCCGCATGGCTCACGCGACCGCGCAGAATGGAAAAGCACAAGCGACGCGGAGGCGTGGACGACGCGAACGCGTGGCATGGAAAAACCCGAATGACGTGTCCGCATGGATGATGCGATCGCGTGACATGCGCGATCTGCATAATCTGCAGAATTCACTGGGGGCAATTTTGGACCCTATTTTGACCCAGTTTTCGGCCCAGAATAGCAGACTAGAGCCAGAGAACATGCAGAAACCAAAAACAACATTCATTCTACACAGTTTTAGTTTTAGATCTAGTTTTACTCCTCCTCTAGGTTTTCTCTCCATACATTCATAGTTCTTAGGATTAAATTTTCTCTTACTTTTTGGCATTGGAACACTGAGAAGAGTTATTACCTCATCAAGACTTCGTCATTCTAGTTCGTTTTCTTTACTTGGCTTTACTCTTCCATGTTCTTTGCTTTGTTTAATTTTACCACTGGAATATTTTTAGGACTATTTAATACAAGGATCACTTTTATTTTTAATTGACTATTTTGATTTTTATTTACAATGTCTTTCTTTAATTCCTTTTCATATGCTATGAATTTTACATTCACAATGAGCGAGTAGTTCCCTAACTTGATGGGGAGTTGATTGAAAGGAACCCTTGAGTTGGAAAGCTTAAAAGAAAGATTGTAATTGGGTTTATGGTTGGATTGCCTTCTAGTCACTAACACCAATCTCTTTTAATTAAGTGGATTGCAACTTGTGAACAAACGTAGCATTCCAACTTGTTTGACTTTCCCTTATGATGGCAAGTGAATGCAAGGTGTTTATTGGCATGCCGGCAAAGGGCATGAGTAGCATAGATCAAGCATCACTCGTAACAAACTATCACGTTTGTATTGACAATTAAATTAAATGAATAAAATAGTAAAGGGAATT
Source organism: Arachis ipaensis (assembly GCF_059453495.1). Lineage (NCBI taxonomy): Eukaryota > Viridiplantae > Streptophyta > Magnoliopsida > Fabales > Fabaceae > Arachis > Arachis ipaensis. The sequence continues at coordinate 62,963,313 of NC_142441.1, forward strand.
TGTGAAAAGCAAGCATTGAATATTAGAGTAGAAAAATGTAGAGAAGTTCATAATGCCATATGGGCTTTTTCACAAACACATAGCATGCATGTAGAAGAAGCTTTTGAAAATAAGGATTTAAACATGCAAGTAATCCTTTAAAAAACAATATAATTGTCAAACAAATTTACAACAATCCACAAGCATATAATAATAAATAGTGACTCATATAAATTGATAACACTAAGTAAAAGAGAAAAGAAAAAAAAGAAAATATGAATAATGAAGGGAAAAAAAAAAGAAAAGAAGATGATATATAAAAATAAGAAGAATAATAGAAAAGAAAGGAGGGAAGGAGAAAGAAAAACCTTGTTAATGGGGGTGAGAGAGAGTAAAAGGTGAGAAAGAAGGAAGAAGGGAAGAAGGGAGGGAGAAGAAATAAGGAGGGAAAAAAGAAAATAGGATTTGGGGAGAAAATGATATGATAATTGCCAAATTATGAAAACTGTGCGGTGCAAGCGATGCGGTCGCGTGGGGCACGCGGTCGCGCACCTTGCACTTAAACTTAATGACGCGATCGCGTCGGTCACGCGGTCGCGTGACCCGTTTTAGGCTAATGGCGCGAGGGTAGCCTCGCACTCGCACAACTCTGTGTTCAAAATCATATTAGTGCCAAATTTTGGGTGACGCGATCGCATGGGGCATGCGATCGCGTGAGTGGGCAAATATTAGGATGTGACGCGGCCGCGTGAGGCACGCGGTCGCATGAGATGGACTGCGCGTCCAGCACCAGTCTAGCACCACTCTAGCACAACTTTTGGCTGTGCACCCTTATTACGTCAAAATCCAGGTCACGCGGCCGCGTGGGAGGCCATTATTCCCATATGACGCGGTCGTGTGGGACGATTTGTGCTATTGGCAAGCCTCCAACCCTGCTCCTGTGTAGCTCTCTGTTCATATTATTATTGTCTCCCAGCTCCCTGCGACGCGGACGCGTCAATGAGGCGGTCGCGTCGCGTGATTTTTTTTTTTTTGTAAAAATATGTGAATGCAAATGCACGAAATGCACTAATGAAGAGAAGAGTTATTGAATTAGAAAATTAAAAATTAGGAAAAGAACGATCATACCATGGTGGGTTGTCTCCCACCTAGCACTTTGCTTTAACGTCCGTAAGTTGGACGCTCCACTAGCTCAGTCTTCGGCTCTGTGGGGATCTTCCAAGAGGAAGATCTCAATCTCCTTGTTTTTCTTTAGCTTCTCGCCATGGTACAGCTTTAAACGATGTCCATTAACTTTGATAGGTTCAGAGCTTGAAGGATGGCTTAGGTGATAAACTCCGTACGGTTCGGCCATCTCTACTCTGTATGGACCTTCCCATCTTGATCTCAACTTGCCTGGCATGAGCCTCAGTTGAGATTTGTAAAGGAGGACTAAGTCCCCAGGTTGGAACTCTTTCCTCTTGATGTGTTGATCATGTATTGCCTTCATCTTCTCCTTGTATAGTCTTGAGTTCTCATAAGCTTCTAGGCGAAGGCTTTCTAGTTCCTGTAGTTGCAACCTTCTTTCAGCTTCGGCTTTTCCAATCAATTCCCATGTTGCATTCCTTTACTGCCCAAAAGGCTTTATGCTCTATTTGAACAGGGAGATGACAAGCTTTTCCATAAACTAAGCGGAAAGGACTCATCCCGATGGGTGTTTTGTATGCTGTTCTGTATGCCCAGAGTGCATCTTGTAGCCTGGTGCTCCAGTCTCTTCTATGAGGTTTGACTATCTTCTGCAAGATACACTTTATCTCTCTATTTGACACCTCGGCTTGCCCATTAGTCTGAGGATGGTAGGCTGTTGCAACTTTATGAATTATCCCATGCTCCTTCATTAGTCCTGTTAGTCTCCTGTTACAAAAATGGGTGCCTTGATCGCTCACGATTGCTCGTGGTGATCCAAAGCGACAAATAATATGGTTTCTCACAAAGGAAACAACAATGTTAGCATCATCATTGCGGGTAGGAATTGCTTCCACCCATTTGGAAACGTAATCCACAGCTAACAATATATAGAAATAACCATTAGAATTTGGAAATGGACCCATGAAGTCAATGTCCCAAACATCAAAAATTTCACAGAAAAGTATAATCTGTTGAGGCATCTCATCCATCCTGGATATATTACCAAATTTCTGTCATGGAAAACAAGATCTACAAAATTCAGCAGCGTCCCTAAAAAGAGTAGGCCACCAGAATCCACAGTCAAAGATTTTTCTAGCAGTTCTTTGAGGGCCAAAATGTCCTCCACTCTCAGATGAGTGACAGGCCTTTAAGATGGACTAGAATTCTGATTGAGGCACACACCGTCTTATTACCTGGTCAGCGCCACATCTCCATAAATATGGGTCATCCCATATATAATATTTAGACTCGCTTTTCAGCTTGTCTCTTTGATGCTGAGAAAAGTTTGGAGGAAAGGTGCGGCTAACTAGATAATTAGCTACAGGTGCATACCAAGGGACTATCTCAGATACTGCTTGCAGGTTATCAAATGGGAAATTATCGGCTATAGGAGTGGAGTCGTCTGTAATATGTTCAAGGCGACTCAAGTGGTCTGCCACTAAATTCTGGTTACCACTCCTATCCTTAATTTCTAAATCAAATTCTTGTAATAGCAGTATCCAACGTATAAGCCTTGGTTTGGACTCCTTTTTAGATAATAAATACTTTAGAGCTGTGTGGTCTGAATACACTACTACTTTAGTACCAAGTAAATAGGCTCGAAATTTATCCAGAGAAAAAATAATAGCAAGAAGTTCTTTCTCAGTAGTAGTGTAATTCGACTGAGCTGCATCTAAAGTTTTAGACGCGTAAGCAATAACAAAAGGATCCTTACCTTCACGCTGAGCCAGTACTGCTCCTACTGCATGGTTGGAAGCATCACACATTATTTCAAATGGTTGGCTCCAATCTGGTCCTCTCACAATTGGGGCTTGAGTCAGTGCGGTCTTCAGTTTATCAAATGCTTGTTTGCAATTTTCACTGAACTCGAACTCAATATCTTTCTGCAGTAATCTGGATAAGGGAAGTGCTACCTTACTGAAGTCCTTAATGAATCTCCTGTAAAAACCTGCATGGCCAAGGAAAGAACGGACCTCCCTCATAGAAGAGGGGTAAGGTAAACTAGAAATAACATCCACCTTTGCTGGATCTACAGAAATGCCCAGTATTAGACACAACATGTCCTAGTACAATCCCTTGTTTAACCATAAAATGACATTTTTCAAAATTTAATACCAGGTTTGTACTGACACATCTATCTAATACTCTAGATAATCCATCTAAGAAAAGGCTAAAGGAATCACCATAAACACTAAAATCATCCATAAAAACCTCTATACAGTCCTCAATAAGATCAGAGAAAAGACTCATCATGCACCTCTGGAAAGTGGCTGGTGCATTGCACAAGCCAAAGGGCATTCTCTTGTAAGCATAAGTCCCAAAAGGACATGTAAAAGTGGTCTTTTTCTGATTCTCAGGAGCTATATGAATCTGGAAATAACCTATGTAACCATCTAAAAAGTAATAATGCGATTTACCTGACAGGCGATCCAGCATTGGATCAATGAATGAAAGAGGATAGTGATCTTTACGGGTTGCTTGGTTGAGGCGTCTGTAGTCAATGTAGACCCTCCAAGAATTCTGAACTCTAGTTGTCAGGAGCTCTCCATGCTCATTCTTCACTGCAATAACTCTAGACTTCTTTGGCACCACATGTACTGGGCTTACCCATTCACTGTCTGAGATGGGATAGATGATATCTGCCTCTAGTAGTCTGGTCACTTCCTTTTTGACAACCTCTAGGATGGTGGGGTTCAGTCTTCTCTGGGGTTGACGGACAGGTCTTGCTGCCTCTTCTAAAAATATCCTATGCTCACAAACTTGAGGGTTGATGCCTACTATGTCTGCTAAACTCCAACCAATTGCCTTCTTGTGCCTCCTCAGCACACCAAGTAGCTGTTCTTCCTGTTGAGAAGTGAGTTCCCTTGCAATGATAACCGAAAACTTCTGCCCGTCTTCAAGGTAAGCATATTTGAGGTGTGGAGGAAGGGGTTTTAATTCTAACTTCTGATCATGTTCAGGCTCTGGGTTGTCTGGAGATGGTAACAGTGGTAAGCCAATGTCATTGTCCTCTGAGAATGTCCCCACACTTGGACCTTGTCCTGTGTGCTTCTCTTCAAATTCATCCTGGTGAACTTTAGCCACGGTTTCATCTATAATGTCACACTTGAGGATAGAGTGATCCTCTGGAGGATGCTTCATAACTCCATTCAGATTGAAGATTACTACTCTGCCATCTATTTCAAAAGAGTATGTTCCTGAAAAAGCATCTAATTTAAACTTTGAGGTCTTCAGGAATGGTCTTCCGAGTAGGATTGATAATGGTTTATCTGAGTCATTTTGGGGCATTTCCAGGATATAAAAATCAGCGGGGAATGTGAGTCCCTTAATGCCTACTAGTACATCTTCAGCAACTCCAACTATTGTAATAATGCTTTTATCTGCTAACATAAAATGAGCTGCCGACCTTTTTAAAGGAGGGAGCCTCAAAACACCATATATAGACAAAGGCATTATACTCACACATGCTCCTAAATCACACAGGCATTCAGAAATTATCACACCACCAATAGTACAATTAACTATACAAGGACCTGGGTCACTACACTTTTCAGGTAAACCTCCTATTAAAGCAGATATGGAACTCCCTAAAGGAATAGTTTCTAAGTCATTAATTTTGTCTTTATGGATACATAAATATTTTAGAAACTTTTCATACTTAGGTACCTGTTGAATAACATCAAATATAGAAACAGTTACCTTAACCTTTTTGAATATCTCTACCATTTTTGGATAAGGTTCCAGCTGCTTCCTGGGCTTCCTTGCAAGTTGTGAAAATGGAATAGGAATGGTGTTTTCTACAGTGTCTGTGCCTTTTAGTGCTTCCTCTCGTGGTTGCACTTCTTCTTCTTCAGCCATGTCATGTATGTCCTCTTCTTCTTCAACATCTTCTATTTCCACTACCTCTTCAGCTGAGGCGTGTTCTGGTGGGTTTAGCTCCTCCTGGTTCCTCTCCTGCAGTGTGGTTCCGGACCTCAGGGTGATGGCATTAATACCACCCTTGGGATTGGGTAATGGTTGAGAGGGAATCCCACTGGAGCTCAAAGGTTGGTTATTGGAGTTATTTATTGATCCTATCTGGGAGACAAGAGCCTGCAAAGTAGCGGTCAGACCATTCAGAGTGGCATTAATGTTATTTTTCATGGTCTGCTGTCTCCGATCAATAGATTGTAGTAAGTCATCATTGGCAGATGCAGAAGGATAGGGAAATTGAGAGGTCTGCTATTGGGTATTCTGTGGTCCTTGGGACTACCTTAGGTGAGGTGCTCTATAAGGCTGATTCTGATTCTGCTGCCTGTTCTTGTTGTTATTCCACCTCTGATTTCCCTGATTATCTCTGCCTCCTCTGTTGTTGTTGTCCCTCCAATTCTGGTTAGAATTTTCTTGCCATCCGTGGTTGTAATTGCCACCTTGATTGTACCCTTGGTTGGGGCGGTCATAGAAGTTATGTGTGGCTGCCACGGTGTTGTCTTCCTGCTGGAGCTGCGGACACTCATCAGTATAGTGGCCATAATCAACGCAAATTCCACAAACTCTTTGTGGGACTAACTGTTGGTTTTGCTGTGCTGGAGAAGGTTGAGCTTGCTGAACTTGTTGTTAATTTAATTGCATTTGCTTCAGCAAATTGGTCATTTCACAGATACTCTGAGTTAAAGCAGTAGTCTCTCTGCTAGAGGATACTTCTGCAACGGCTTTTGAATGGCCTTGTTTCTGCCTGTGATTCCTAGTAGATTCAGCTAAGTCACTGATCAATTGCCATGCCTTATCAGTGGTCTTGTACTTTTTCATAGACCTATTGCTAGCACTTTCCAATGTGGTCTTATCTTGGGGCCTCATTCCCTGTGTGACATAACCGAGTAACACTATCTTGTCAATCATATGGTGGGGGCAAGTGGTGCACGAAATTGTGATGTCAATGTTCACATTACTCTCTTACAATTTCGCACAACTAACTAGCAAGTGCACTGGGTCGTCCAAGTAATACCTTACGTGAGTAAGGATCGATCCCACGGAGATTGTTGGCTTGAAGCAAGCTATGGTTATCTCGTAACTCTTAGTCAGGATATAATATCAATAATAATTCTTAATTTGAATTGTGAAAAGTAAGAAGGGCAGAACACAAATTATACTTGTATGCAGTAATGGAGAATATGTTGGAGTTTTGGAGATGCTTTGTCTTCTGAAATTCTGCTTTCCTCTGTTTCTGATTCACGCACGCCCGTCCTCCTATGGCAAGCTGTGTGTTGGTGGATCACCGTTGTCAATGGCTACCATCCATCCTTCCAGTGAAAAGGGTCCAGGTGCGCTGTCACAGCACGGCTAATCATCTGCAGGTTCTCAATCGTACCGGAATAGGATTTACTATCCTTTTGCATCTGTCACTACGCCCAGCACTCGCGAGTTTGAAGCTTGTCACAGTCATTCAATTCCTGAATCCTACTCGGAATACCACAGACAAGGTTTAGACTTTCCGGATTCTCTTGAATGCTGCCATCAATGTAGCTTATACCACAAAGATTCTGATTAAGAGATCCAAGAGATATTCATTCATTCTACGGTGAACGGGAGTGGTTGTCAGGCACGCGTTCGTGGGGGAATGATGATGATTGTCACGTTCATCACATTCATGTTGAAGTGCGAATGGATATCTTAGATAGGAACACACATGTTTGAATAGAAAACAGAAATACTTGCATTAATTCATTAGGACACAGCAGAGCTCCTCACCCCCAACAATGGAGTTTAGAGACTCATGCCGTCAAAGAGTACAAAATTCAGATATAAAATGTCATGAGATACAAAATAAATCTCTAAAAGTTGTTTAAATACTAAACTAGTAACCAAGGTTTACAGAAAATGAATAAACTATGATAGATAGTGCAGAAATCCACTTCTGGGGCCCACTTGGTGTGTGCTGGGGCTGAGACTAAAGCTTCTCACGTGCCTGGGCTGTTTTGGGCGTTCAACACCAGGCTGTAACCTGTTTCTGGCGTTGAACTCCAACTTGTAATGTGTTTCTGGCGCTGGACGCCAGACTGCAACATGGAACTGGCGTTGAACGCCAGTTTACGTCATCTATCCTTAAGCAAAGTATAGACTATTATATATTTCTGGAAAGCCCTGGATGTCTAATTTCCAACGCAATTGGAAGCGCGTAAATTGGGCTTCTGTAGCTCCAAAAATTCCATTCGGAGTGCAAAGAGGTCAGGATCCAACAGCATCAGCAGTCCTTTTTCATCCTGAATCAGATTTTTGCTCAGCTCCCTCAATTTCAGCCAGAAAATACCTGAAATTACAGAAAAATACACAAACTCATAGTAAAGTCCAGAAATATGAATTTTGCCTAGAAACTAATGAAAATAAACTAAAAACTAACTAAAACATACTAAAAACTATATGAAATTAACCCCAAAAAGCGTATAAAATATCCGCTCATCACAACACCAAACTTAAACTGTTGCTTGTCCTCAAGCAACTAGATAAATAAAATAGAATACAAATGAGTCAAGAAACAATAATATCTCAGAGTTTTTGAGTGAAGCTCATATTCTAATTAAATGAGCGGGGCTAGTAGCTTTTTGCTTCCGAACAGTTTTGGCATCTCACTTTATCCATTGAAGCTCAGAATGATTGGCATCTATAGGAACTTAAAATTCAGATAGTGTTATTGATTCTCCTAGTTCAGTATGTTGATTCTTGAACACAGCTACTTTTATGAGTCTTGGCCGTGGCCCTAAGCACTTTGTTTTCCAGTATTATCACCGGATACATAAATGCCACAGACATATAATTGGGTGAACCTTTTCATATTGTGACTCAGCTTTACTAAAGCCCCCAATTAGAGGTGTCCAGGGTTCTTAAGCACACTCTTCTCTTTGCTTTGGACCTTGACTTTAACCGCTCAGTCTCAAGTTTTCACTTGACACCTTCACGCCACAAGCACATGGTTAGGGACAGCTTGGTTTAGCCGCTTAGACCAGGATTTGATTCCCTTAGGTCCTCCTATCCACTGATGCTCAAAGCCTTGGATCCTTTTTATTACCCTTGCCATTTGGTTTTAAGGGTTATTGGCTTTTTCTGCTTGCTTTCTCTCTTTTGTTTTTTTTTTTGTATTCACTGCTTTTTCTTGCTTCAAGAATCATTTTTATGATTTTTTAGATTACCAATAACATGTCTCATGTTTATCATTCTTTCAAGGGCCAACATATTTAACATTCAAGAACATCAAATTCCAAAGACATATGCACTGTTCAAGCATTCATTCAGAAGGCAGAAAGCATTGCCACCACATGTAAACAATTAGAATTTGTTTTATTAAAAACTTGAAAATTATTACCTCCTTGTTCTAAAGAAAATCTTCTATTTTATTCATGTTTAATGATGATGAGAAAAATAAATTATAGCTTAATTGGGGATAAAATCAAAATATAAATACTAATTGCCATTATATGACTCCTAAGGTGAAACTCAAATAATAGAAAAAAAGTTATCACAGGGTTAAGGTTAAGATCAAAACTCAAAAACTTTGACTTTGGGAAGCGGATGCCCCTTTAGTCTGTGGGGTGCTTGGTCCTTCAAGAGATAGTTTCTGACGCTTTAGTTCTCTTAATTCACGCCCTTGCACCTCTTGTTCTCTGAGCAGTTTGCAAAGCATGCTGTTTTGATTTTGCTATTCTTCCTTCAATTGGTCCATGGTTTCTTGCAACTTAGTGACAGATGCCTCAAGATGCTCCCAGTATTCAAATTGAGGGAGTTCTGGTAGGAATTCTTGCGCCCTCCTCTTGATGGGGTCATCCTGCATTTGTTGTTTTTCCATTGTGATTTTAGTGATTGGTTGCTCCACTGAGATATACTCTGTTATTCCCATCTTTACTCCAGCATCTTTCCAGAGCATAGAGATTAGGCTTGGATAAGCCAACCTGGCATCGTTGGAGTTCTTGTTGACAAGTATGTAGAATTCAGATGGGATCAGTTGATGAACTTCTACTTCTTTTCCCAATATAATGCAATGGATCATCACTGTTCTTCTAATATTGACTTCAGAACGGTTGCTGGTGGGCAATATAAAATGCCCAATGAAGTCCAGCCATCCTCTGGCGACTGGTTTGAGATCTTCTCTCTTGAGTTGACTTGGGGCACCCTTCGTGCTGGTGGTCCACCTGGCTCCAGGGATGCATATATCCTCTAGAATCTTATCCAGGCCCTTGTTTGTTCTCATCATTCTCCTATTGAAGGAGTCTGGGTCATCTTTCAGCTGAGGTAGCTTGAAGTTCTCCCTGATTTTGTCAGGGTGGATGTGAACAATCTTTCCTCTGACCACAGTCCTGTAGTCATAGAGGGCAGCTCCAGATATTCTCTACCTGTCTGTTTCCCACAAATTAGCGTAGAATTCTTGAACCATATTCCTTTCCACTTTTGTTTCAGGATTAGCTAGGACTTCCCAGTTCCTGTTTCGAATCTGCTCTTGGATCTCCGGATATTCATCTTCTTTCAGATCGAACTTGACTTCCGAGATCACAGATCTTAGACCCATTATTTTGTAGTAATGGTCTGAATGTTCTTTGGTTAAGAACCCCCTTGATTCCAAAGTGGTTTTGGAACACTCTCTTTCTTGCCTCTTGGAGTGGGTTGTTTTCCTTTAGGAGCCATGATCTTTAGTGGGTATGGTTTAGTGATCACGGATAAACACACCAAACTTAGAGGATTGCTTGTCCTCAAGCAAAAGAAAAGAAAGGAGAGGGATAGAAAGAGAGTTAGTGTTGAATGGTGGATGAGAGGAAGGAGGCCAAATGTGTTTTTAAAAGGGAGGGGGTGGGTTTTTCGAAAATAGGGAGAAAGATAAGATAGAAGATATGATTTAAAAAGAGATAAGTATGATAAGAAAAGATATAATTTAAAATTGAAAAGATATGAAAGATATTTGAAAAATATAAATTTGGATATTTTTTTTTTGAAAAAGATAATATGGAGATTTGAAAAAGATATTGATTAGTTGAAAAGATTTTTGAATGAAAGGAGATAGATTTGTTTTGAAAATTTTGAAAAAGAGTTGAATTGGATAAAAAAAGGATTTGTGCTTATGGATTAAGATACATTTGATATTTTTAAAGTGGGGTTTTTAGAAATTAGGGATTTTAGAAATCAGGGTTTGTAACATGTTTATGCAAGAAATCATGAATTGAAACATGAAAATTAAGATTAAAATGAAAAATATGAAGAAAAAACGAATTTACCTCCTCCCCACCATCCTGGCGTTTGAACGCCCAAACCCTGCATGTTTTGGGCGTTCAACGCCCAACTGCTGCTTCTCCTGGGCGTTCAACGCCCAGCTGTTGCTTCTTTCTGGCGTTGAACGCCAGGAACTCTTTTGTCACTGGGCATTTTTCTGAACGCCCAGGACGTTGTAAATCTGGCGTTAAACGCCCAAATGGCTATCCTTACTGGCGTTCAACGCCCAGTGGATGCTTCTTTTGGGCGTTGAACGCCCAAAACAGACTTTTACTGGCGTTTTCTTGCCAGTGAGCTCTTTTTCTCTGTTTTGTGTGTAGAATCTTTCTGTAACCCTGTAAACTTATACAATTGACTCTTTACCTTAGTATCAATGAACTTTATGTAAACAAATAATGTCAAGAATAGGGCAAAATGCTTAGAGGAAGTGATGCCCCCTGGCTGGGTTGCCTCCCAGCAAGCGCTTCTTTATTGTCTTTAGCTGGACCTTGCTGAGCTTTTAATCTAGCCTCAGCCTTGAGCACTCTTGCTCAATATTGCCTTCAAGATAGTGCTTGATTCTCTGTTCATTAACAATGAACTTCTTATCATAATCAATATCTTGAAGCTCCACATAACCATATGGTGATACACTTGTAATCACATATGGTCCTCTCCATCGGGACTTCAGTTTCCCAGGAAATAGCTTGAGCCTAGAGTTAAACAACAGAACCTTTTGTCCTGGTTCAAAGATTCTAGATGACAGCTTTCTGTCATGCCACCTTTTTTATTTCTCTTTGTAAAGCTTGGCATTTTCGAAAGCAGTGAATCTGAATTCCTCTAGCTCATTCAGCTGGAGCAATCTTTTCTCTCCAGCTAATTTGGCATCAAAGTTAAGGAATCTGGTTGCCCAGTAGGCCTTATGTTCCAGTTCCATGGGCAGGTGACAAGCCTTACCATACACAAGTTGGTAAGGAGAGGTCCCTATGGGAGTCTTGAATGCTGTTCTGTAAGCCCACAGAGCATCATCTAAGCTTCGTGCCCAATCCTTTCTATGGGTACTTACAGTCCATTCCAGGATTCTTTTTAGTTCTCTGTTAGAGACTTCAGCTTGCCCATTTGTCTGTGGATGATATGGAGTTGCCACCTTATGGCGAATCCCATACCGGACCATGGCAGAGTAAAGCTGTTTGTTGCAGAAGTGAGTGCCCCCATCACTGATTAGTACCCTAGGGACACCAAACCTGCTAAATATATGTTTCTGGAGGAATTTCAGTACTGTTTTGGTATCATTGGTAGGTATGGCAATGGCCTCTACCCACTTTGATACATAGTCAACCGCCACCAGAATATAAGTGTTTGAGTATGATGGTGGGAAAGGCCCCATGAAATCAATACCCCATACGTCAAACAACTCAATCTCCAAGATTCCTTGTTGAGGCATGGCGTAACTGTGAGGCAAATTACCAGCTCTCTGGCAACTGTCACAGTTACGTACAAACTCTCTGGAATCTCTATAAAGTGTAGGCCAGTAGAAATCACATTGGAGGACTGGTGCACGAATTGTGAATCACACTTTTCACAACGCGTACCACTAACCAGCAAGTGCACTGGGTCGTCCAAGTAATACCTTACGTGAGTAAGGGTCGAATCCCATGGAGATTGTTGGTTTGAAGCAATCTATGGTTATCTTGTAATTCTTAGTCAGGAAGTCAATTATATTTATCAGTTGAATAGCGAATGAACAAGAGAGCATGGGTTAAAGGTTACTTGTTATGCAGTAATGGAGAATATGTTGGAGTTTTGGAGATGCTTTGTCTTCTGAATCTCTGCTTTCCTCTGTCCTCTGATTCACGCATGCACGTCCTCCTATGGCAAGCTGTGTGTTGGTGGATCACCGTTGTCAATGGCTACCATCCATCCTTCCAGTAAAAATGGTCCAGGTGCGCTGTCACCGCATGACTAATCATCTGCAGGTTCTCAATCGTACCGGAATAAGATTTACTATCCTTTTGCGTCTGTCACTATGCCCAGCACTCACGAGTTTGAAGCACGTCACAGTCATTCAATCCCAGAGTCCTACTCGGAATACCACAGACAAGGTTTAGACTTTCCAGACTCTCATGAATGCCGCCATCAATCTAGCTTATACCACGAAGATTCTGATTAAGAGATCTAAGAGATACTCATTCAATCTAAAGTAGAACGGAAGTGGTTGTCAGGCACACGTTCATAGGGAATGATGATGATTGTCACGTTCATCACATTCAGGTTGAAGTGCGAATGAATATCTTAGATAGGAACACGCATTTTGAATAGAAAACAGAAATACTTGTATTAATTCATCGAGACACAGCAGAGCTCCTCACCCCCAACAATGGAGTTTAGAGACTCATGCCGTCAGAGAATACAAAGTTCAGATCTAAAAATGTCATGAGATACAAAATAAGTCTCTAAAAGTTGTTTAAATACTAAACTAGTAGCCTAGGTTTACAGAAAATGAGTAAACTATAGCAGATGGTATAGAAATCCACTTCTGGGGCCCACTTGGTGTGTGCTGGGGCTGAGATTTAAGCAATTCACGTGCAAAAGGCCATTTTGGGCGTTCAACGCCAGGTTTGGATCCATTTCTGGCGTTGAACTCCAACTTTTAATCCTTTTCTGGCACTGGACACTAGAATTGGGCAGAGAACTGGCGTTGAACGCCGGTTTATGTCGTTTATCCTTGAGCAAAGTATGGACTATTATATATTTCTGGAAAGCCCTGAATGTCTACTTTCCAACGCAATTGAAAGCACGCCATTTCGAGTTCTGTAGCTCCAGAAAATCCACTTTGAGTGCAGGGAGGTCAGAATCCAACAGCATCAGCAGTCCTTTTTCAGCCTGAATCAGATTTTTGCTCAGCTCCCTCAATTTCAGCCAGAAAAATACCTGAAATTACAAAAAAACACACAACTCATAGTAAAGTCCAGAAATATGAATTTTTCTAAAAACTAATGAAAATAAACTAAAAACTAACTAAAACATACTAAAAGCTATATGAAATTAACCCCAAAAAGCGTATAAAATATCCGCTCATCAAAACACCAAACTTAAACTGTTGCTTGTGCTCAAGCAACTAGACAAATAAAATAGAAGACTAATAGGTTGAGAAGCAATAATATTTCAGAGTTTTTGAGTGAAGCTCAGATTCTAATTAGATGAGCGGGACTAGTAGCTTTTTGCTTCTGAACAGTTTTGGCATCTCACTTTATCCATTGAAGCTCAGAGTGATTGGCATCTATAGGAACTTAGAATTCAGATAGTGTTATTGATTCTCCTATTTCAGTGTGATGATTCTTGAACACAGCTATTTTATGAGTCTTGGCCGTGGCCCTAAGCACTTTGTTTTCCAGTATTACCACCGGATACATAAATGCCACAGACACATAATTGGGTGAAACTTTTCAGATTGTGGCTCAGCTTTGCTAAAGCCCCCAATTAGAGGTGTCCAGGGTTCTTAAGCACACTCTTCTTTTTGCTTTGGACCTTGACTTTAACCGCTCAGTCTCAAGTTCTCACTTGACACCTACACGCCACAAGCACATGGTTTGGGACAGCTTGGTTTAGCCGCTTAGACCAGGATTTTATACCTTTAGGCCCTCCTATCCACTGATGCTCAAAGCCTTGGGATCCTTTTTATTTGCCCTTGCCTTTTGGTTTTAAGGGTTATTGGTTTTTTGCTCTTGCCTCTTGGTTTTAAGAGCTTTTAGCTTTTTCTGCTTGCTTTTTCTTTTTCTTTCTATTTTATTTTATTTTTTTTCACCTATTTTATTATATATATTTTTTTTTCTGCAAGCTTTGTTCTTTGCTGCTTTTTCTTGCTTCAAGAATCATTTTTATGATTTTTCAGATTATCAATAACATGTCTCATGTTCATCATTCTTTCAAGAGCCAACATATTTAACAGTCTTAAACAACAAATTCAAAAGACATATGCACTGTTCAAGCATTCATTCAGAAGACAGAAAGCATTGCCACCACATGTTACTAATTAGAATTTTTCTTATTAAAAACTCGAAATTTTATTGCCTCTTATTCAAAAGATCTACTATTTTATTCATGTTTGCTGATGATGAGAAAAATAGACTATAACTTAATTGGGGATAAAATCAAAATAGACACTAATTACTACTAATGATCATGTAATGAAGACACAAACATAGATAAGCACTTAACATAGAGAAAACGAAAAACAGAGAGTAAGAACAAGGAACGAGTCTACCTTAGTGATAATGGCATTTCCTTCTTGAGGAACCAATGATGTTCTTGAGCTCTTTTATGTCTCTTCCTTGCCTTTGTGGCTTGATTCCTAGTGATTTTTGGTATTTCTATCCTCAGTTGCTTCCAATAATTATGTGGAGGGAAGTGCATCCCCTGAGGTATCTCAGGGATCTCTTGATTTGCAGCCACATATTCTACCACTGAGCTATAGATCCTTCACATAATTGTTTTACCACACCAAACTTAGAATGTTGCTCGCCCTCGAGCAAAAGAAGAAGGAATAGATGAAGAAGAAGATGTGGAAAAAAAAACTAGGATTATGAGGAGGGAAGGTGGGGATCCTGTGGGGTCCACAGATCTTGAAATGATCCTGTAAGGTCCACAGATCTTGAGGTGTCAAGGCATTTACATCCCTGCACCAATTTAGGCATGCAAAATGCCCTTGCACACAACTCTGGGCATTCAGCGCCAGGTTGGTGCCCATTTTCGGCGTTTAACGCCCATTTACTAGCCATTTCTGGCGTTGAACGCCAGAACCATGCTTGTTCTAGGCGTTCAGCGCCAGGATGTTGCCCATTTTGGGCGTTCAGCGCCAGAACCATGCTCTGTTCTGGCGTTGAACGCCAGACAGGTGCTTCCTCCAGGGTGTGATTTTTCTTCTGCTGTTTCTTATTCCGTTTTCAATTTTTAATATTTATTTTGTGACTCCACATGATCATGAACCTAATAAAACATGAAAAACCATGAAAGTAAATAAAAGTTGGGTTGCCTCCCAACAAGCGCTTCTTTAATGTCCTTAGCTGGACCTTGCTGAGCTTTTAATCTAGCTTCAACCTTGAGCACTCTTGCTCAACATTGCCTTCAAGATAATGCTTGATTCTCTGTCCATTAACAATGAACTTCTTGTCAGAGTCAATATCTTGAAGCTCTACATAACCATATGGTGATACGCTTGTAATCACGTATGGTCCCCTCCACCGGGATTTCAATTTCCCGGGAAATAGCCTGAGTCTAGAGTTGAACAGTAGAACCTTCTGTCCTGGTTCAAAGATTCTAGATGACAGCTTTCTGTCATGCCACTTTTTTTATTTCTCTTTATAAAGCTTGGCATTTTCGAATGCTGTGAATCTGAACTCCTCTAGCTCATTTAGCTGGAGCAATCTTTTTTCTCCTGCTAATTTGGCATCAAAGTTTAGGAATCTGGTTGCCCAGTAGGCCTTATGTTCCAGTTCCACGGGCAGGTGACATGCCTTACCATACACGAGTTGGTATGGAGAGGTCCCTATAGGGGTCTTGAATGCTGTTCTGTAAGCCCACAGAGCATCATCCAAGCTCCGTGCCCAATCCTTTCTACGGGTATTTACTGTCCGTTCCAGGATTCTCTTTAATTCTCTGTTAGAGACTTCAGCTTGCCCATTAGTTTGTGGATGATATGGAGTAGCCACCTTGTGGCGAATCCCATACCGAACCATGGCAGAGTAAAGCTGTTTATTGCAGAAGTGAGTGCCCCCATCACTGATTAGTATTCTAGGGACACCGGACCTGCTAAAGATATGTTTCTGGAGGAACTTCAGCACCGTTTTAGTATTATTGGTGGGTGTGGCAATGGCCTCAACCCATTTTGATACATAATCAACTGCCACCAGAATATAAGTGTTTGAGTATGGTGGTGGGAAAGGTCCCATGAAGTCAATTCCCCATACGTGAAACAACTCAATCTCCAAGATTCCTTGTTGAGGCATGGCGTAACCATGAGGCAGATTGCCAGCTCTTTGGCAACTGTCACAGTTACGTACAAACTCTCGGGAATCTTTATAGAGTGTGGGCCAATAGAAGCCACATTGGAGGACCTTGGTGGCTGTTCGCTCACCTCCGAAATGGCCTCCATATTGTGATCCATGGCAATGCCATAGGATCGTCTGTGCTTCTTCTCTAGGCACACACCTACGGATTATTCCGTCTGCACATCTCTTAAAGAGATAGGGTTCATCCCACAAGTAGTACTTTGCATCAGTAATTAATTTCTTCTTTTGTATCCTGTTGTACTCCTTGGGTATGAACCTTGCAGCTTTATAGTTTGCAATATCGGCAAACCATGGTGTTTCCTGAATGGCAAATAAATGCTCATCCGAAAAAGTCTCAGAGATCTCAAGAGAGGGGAGGGGCGTCCCTTCTACTGGCTCTATCCGAGACAGATGATCAGCCACTTGGTTCTCTGTCCCTTTTCTGTCTCTTATTTCTATATCAAACTCTTGTAGAAGCAACACCCATCTGATGAGCCTGGGTTTTGAATCCTGCTTTGTGAGTAGATATTTAAGAGCAGCATGATCAGTATACACAATCACTTTTGATCCTACTAAGTATGATCTGAACTTGTCAATGGCGTAAACCACTGCAAGTAATTCTTTTTCTATGGTTGTGTAATTTTTCTGGGCATCATTTAAAATGCGACTAGCACAATAAATGACATGCAGAAGCTTGTCATGCCTCTGTCCCAATACTGCACTAATGGCGTGATCACTGGCATCACACATTAGCTCAAATGGTAATGTCCAGTCTGGTGCAGAAATGACTGGTGCTGTGACCAGCTTAGCTTTCAGAGTTTCAAACACCTGTAGGCATTCTGTGTCAAACACAAATGGCATGTCAGTAGCTAGCAGGTTGCTTAGAGGTTTTTCAATTTTTGAAAAATCCTTTATAAACCTCCTATAGAATCCTGCATGCCCCAGAAAGCTTCTGATTGCCTTAACATTGGCAGGTGGTGGTAATTTTTCAATTACCTCTATTTTTGCTTGATCTACCTCTATTCCCTTGTTTGAGATTTTATGCCCAAGGACAATCCCCTCAATCACCATGAAGTGACATTTTTCCCAGTTTAAAACTAGGTTGTTCTCTTGGCATCTTTTCAGAACAAGTTTCAGGTGATCAAGACAGGAGCTGAATGAGTCTCCATATACTGAGAAGTCATCCATGAAGACTTCCAGAAATTTTTCTACCATATCAGAGAAAATAGAGAGCATGCATCTCTGGAAGGTTGCAGGCGCATTACATAGCCCAAATGGCATCCTTCTATAAGCAAACACTCCAGATGGACATGTGAATGCTGTTTTCTCTTGATCTTGGGGATCTACTGCAATCTGGTTATAGCCTGAGTAGCCATCCAAAAAGCAGTAATAATCATGACCTGCTAGTCTTTCTAGCATCTGGTCTATGAATGGTAAAGGAAAATGATCCTTTCTGGTGGCTGTATTGAGCCTTCTGTAGTCAATACACATGCGCCACCCTGTAACTGTTCTTGTAGGAACCAGTTCATTTTTTTCATTATGAAACACTGTCATACCTCCCTTTTTTGGGACAACTTGGACAGGACTCACCCAGGGGCTATCAGAAATAGGATAAATAATTCCAGCCTCTAGTAATTTGGTGACCTCTTTCTGCACCACTTCTTTCATGGCTGGATTTAGCCGCCTCTGTGGTTGAACCACTGGTTTGGCATTATCCTCCAATAAGATTTTGTGCATGCATCTAGCTGGGCTTATGCCCTTAAGGTCACCTATGGACCACCCAAGAGCTGTCTTGTGTGTCCTTAGCACTTGAATAAGTGCTTCCTCTTCCTGTGAATTTAAAGCAGAGCTTATGATCACTGGAAAAGTGTCACCTTCTCCCAAAAATGCATATTTCAAGGATGGTGGTAATGGCTTGAGCTCGGGTTTAGGAGGTTTTTCCTCTTCCAGAAGAAATTTCAGAGGCTCTTTCATGTCCTCTGAGTCCTCCAAATCAGGCTGAACATCTTTAAAGATATTTTCCAACTCTGATTCGAGACTCTCAGCCATGTTGATCTCTTCTACCAAGGAGTCAATAAGATCAACTTTCATGCAGTCTGTTGATGTGTCTGGATGCTGCATGGCTTTGACAGCGTTCAACTTGAACTCATCATCATTGACTCTCAGGGTTATTTCCCCATGTTGGACATCAATGAGGGATCTTCCAGTTGCTAGGAAGGGTCTTCCTAGAATGAGAGTAGCACTCTTATGCTCCTCCATTTCCAGCACAACAAAGTCAGTGGGAAAGGCGAATGGCCCAACTCTGACTATCATGTCTTCAATCACGCCTGATGGGTATTTAGTGGAGCCATTAGCAAGTTGGAGACATATCCGGGTTGGTTTAACTTCGTCAAGTAAGCCAAGCTTTCTGACAGTGGATGCAGGTATTAGGTTGATGCTTGCCCCAAGATCGCATTCTTCAGTGAGGAGAACTCTTTCTGTTTCTCTCCAATCCTTCTTATGACTCAAGATCTCTTTCATGAACTTGGCATAAGAAGGTATTTGCTCAAGTGCTTCTGCAAATGGAATCTTTATTTCAAGAGTCCTGAGATAATCTGCAAAGCGAGCAAATTGCTTATCCTGCTCCTCTTTTCGGAGTTTTTGAGGATAAGGTATCTTGGCTTTATATTCCTCAACCTTAGTTGCTGCAGGTTTATTGCCTACAGAAGTGGTTGAAAAAGCCTTTTTAGAGGGGTTGTTATCAGCATTTGTGTGTGTCTGATCCCTCACTGGCAATTGAGTGTCAGAGTTAGAAACTGGAGTGACGTTAGATGCCAACTCCTTGTCTGTTCCTGGCGTCTGAACGCCAGAACGGTGCCCATTTTGGGCGTTCAGCGCCAGATCTTGCCCAATTTGGGCGTTCAACGCCAGATCCTTGCCCATTTCTGGCGTTGAACGCCAATCTTGCCTTGTTTCTGGCGTTGAACGCCAATTTTGGGCATGGTCTGGGCGTTCAGCGCCAGCCTTCCACCAATTTTCTGGCATTTTAGTGCCAGAATTATTTTTCCCTGGGCTCTTACTGTCCTCAGGTGAATTTTGGGTGGTTTGCTCATTCCTTAGCTTTTTGCTGCCTTGAGGTGGGGTATTTAATGTTTTCCCACTTCTTAATTGAACTGCTTGGCATTCTTCTGTTATTTGTCTTGATAGCTGCTGCTTTGTTTGCCTAAACTGTTCTTCCATATGTATATTAGCCATTCTTATCTCTTGTAGCCTGTCTTTAAATTCGGCTAGCTGCTTTGTTAGAAAGTCCAATTGCTGATTGAATTCAGCAGCTTGTTTTACAGGACTGAGTTCAGCAGTTACTGTTTTAACCTCTTCATTCATGGAAGGGTTGCTGCTTAGGTACAAATGCTGATTCCTGGCCTCTGTATCAATGAGCTCTTGAGCCTCTTCAATTGTCTTTCTCATGTGGATAGATCCACCAGCTGAGTAATCTAGAGACATCTGAGCTCCTTCTGCAAGCCCATAGTAGAAGATGTCTAACTGAACCCACTCTAAAAATATTTCAGAGGGGCATTTTTGTAGCATCTCTCTGTATCTCTCCCAGGCATCATAAAGAGATTCATTATCTCCTTGTTTAAAGCCTTGGATGTCCAGCCTTAGCTGTGTCATCCGTTTTGGGGGAAAGTATTGATTCAGGAATTTTTCTGTCAGCTGTTTCCATGTCCTTATGCTGGCCTTAGGTTAGTTATTTAACCACCTCTTAGCTTGATCTTTCACAGCAAATGGAAACAGTAATAGTCTGTAGACATCCTGATCTATTTCCTTATCATGTACTGTGTCAGCAATTTGTAACAACTGTGCCAGAAACTCTGTAGGTTCTTCCTGTGGAAGACCGGAATACTGGCAATTTTGCTGCACCATGATAATGAGCTGAGGATTCAACTCAAAGCTACTGACTCCAATGGAGGGTATGCAGATGCTACTCCCATATGAAGCAGTAGAAGGGTTAGCATATGACCCCAGAGTCCTCCTGGACTGTTCATTTCCACTTAGATCCATGATGGAGAAAGGGAGATGATGTAAAATAAAAAAAATATTTTTATTTATTTATTTATTTATTTATTTATTTAATTATTTCGAAAATAAAATAAATTAAAATAAAATAAATAAAAATAGGTGAAGATTTTCGAAAAAAAAAATTGAGGAGAGAGAAAGTGGTTAGGAAATTTTGAAAAAGATATGATTTGGAAAAGATTTTAAATTTTAAAAAAAATCTGAAATTTTTTTTTAAAAAATAATTTTCGAAAATTTGTTTTAAAAATAGAGAGAAAAGATATTTTTGAATTTAGTAAGGAAAGAGAAAAACAATAAGATAGCACAAGATTTAAAATTTTTAGATCTAATGCTCCTTGTTTTTGTAAATTTTGGAGGGAAAACACCAAGGAACACCAAACTTAAAAATTTTAAGATCAAGACACAAGAAAAACTCAAGAACACTTTGAAGACTCACAAGAACACAAGAACATGAAGAAAGAACACCAAACTTAAAATTTTTAGAAAATCAAACCAAAATTTTCGAAAACCAAAGGGAAATCAACAAGAAAACACCAAACTTAAAGTTTGGCACACAATTTAATAGAGAAATTATTATTTATGAAAAAGAAGGTTTTGAAAAGAATATAAAAGATTCTAACCCAATTACCAAGAACACAGATTAACGCTCTAGCCAAATGAGTTATGAATGTAACACTTGTTTTGAAGAAGTATATATATATTTAACCAAGAACAATAATAAGAGACTCTAAACCAAAAAGAAAAATTTTCCTAATCTAAGAAACAAAATAAACCGTCAGTTGTTCAAACACGAACAATCCCTGGCAACGGCGCCAAAAACTTGGTGCATGAATTGTGAATCACACTTTTCACAACGCGTACCACTAACCAGCAAGTGCACTGGGTCGTCTAAGTAATACCTTACGTGAGTAAGGGTCGAATCCCACGGAGATTGTTGGTTTGAAGCAATCTATGGTTATCTTGTAATTCTTAGTCAGGAAGTCAATTATATTTATCAGTTGAATAGCGAATGAACAAGAGAGCATGGGTTAAAGGTTACTTGTTATGCAGTAATGGAGAATATGTTAGAGTTTTGGAGATGCTTTGTCTTCTGAATCTCTGCTTTCTTCTGTCCTCTGATTCACGCATGCACGTCCTCCTATGGCAAGCTGTGTGTTGGTGGATCACCGTTGTCAATGGCTACCATCCATCCTTCTAGTGAAAATGGTCCAGGTGCGCTGTCACCGCACAGCTAATCATCTGCAGGTTCTCAATCGTACCGGAATAGGATTTACTATCCTTTTGCGTCTGTCACTATGCCCAGCACTCACGAGTTTGAAGCACGTCACAGTCATTCAATCCCAGAGTCCTACTCGGAATACCACAGATAAGGTTTAGACTTTCCGGACTCTCATGAATGCCGCCATCAATCTAGCTTATACCACGAAGATTCTGATTAAGAGATCTAAGAGATACTCATTCAATCTAAAGTAGAACGGAAGTGGTTGTCAGGCACACGTTCATAGGGAATGATGATGATTGTCACGTTCATCATATTCAGGTTGAAGTGCGAATGAATATCTTAGATAGGAACACGCATGTTGAATAGAAAACAGAAATACTTGTATTAATTCATCGAGACACAGCAGAGCTCCTCACCCCCAACAATGGAGTTTAGAGACTCATGCCATCAGAGAATACAAAGTTCAGATCTAAAAATGTCATGAGATACAAAATAAGTCTCTAAAAGTTGTTTAAATACTAAACTAGTAGCCTAGGTTTACAGAAAATGAGTAAACTATAGCAGATGGTATAGAGATCCACTTCTGGGGCCCACTTGGTGTGTGCTAGGGCTGAGATTTAAGCAATTCACGTGCATAAGGCCATTTTGGGCGTTCAACGCCAGGTTTGGATCCATTTCTGGCGTTGAACTCCAACTTTTAATCCTTTTTTGGCGCTGGACGCCAGAATTGGGCAGAGAACTAGCGTTGAACGCCAGTTTACGTCATCTATCTTTGAGCAAAGTATAAACTATTATATATTTCTGAAAAGCCCTGGATGTCTACTTTCCAACGCAATTAGAAGCACGCCATTTCAAGTTTTGTAGCTCCAGAAAATCCACTTTGAGTGCAGGGAGGTCAGAATCCAACAGCATCAGCAGTCCTTTTTCAGCCTGAATCAGATTTTTGCTCAGCTCCCTCAATTTCAGCCAGAAAAATACCTGAAATTATAGAAAAACACACAACTCATAGTAAAGTCCAGAAATATGAATTTTTCCTAAAAACTAATGAAAATAAACTAAAAACTAACTAAAACATACTAAAAGCTATATGAAATTAACCCCAAAAAGCGTATAAAATATCCGCTCATCAAGGACCTTGGTGGCTGTTCGCTCACCTCCGAAATGACCTCCATATTGTGACCCATGGCATTGCCATAAGATCCTTTGTGCTTCTTCTTTAGGCACACACCTACGGATTATGCCGTCTGCACATCTCTTAAAGAGATAGGGTTCATCCAACAAGTAGTATTTTGCATCAGTAATTAATTTTTTCTTTTGTTGCCTGCTGTACTCCTTGGGAATGAACCTTGCAGCTTTGTAGTTTGCAATATCTGCAAACCATGGTAATTCCTGAATGGCGAACAAATGCTCATCCGGAAAAGTTTCAGAGATCTCAATAGAGGGGGAGGACGCCTCTTCCACTGGTTCTATCCGGGACAGATAATCAGCCACTTGGTTCTCTGTCCCTTTTCTGTCTCTTATTTCAATATCAAATTCTTGCAGAAGCAACACCCATCTTATGAGTCTGGGTTTTGAATCCTGCTTTGTGAGTAGATATTTAAGAGCAGCATGATCTGTGTACACAATCACTTTTGATCCTACTAAATATGATCTAAACTTGTCAATGGCATAAACCACTGCAAGCAATTCTTTTTCTGTGGTTGTGTAATTTTTCTGGGCATCATTCAAAACACGGCTAGCATAATAAATGACATGCAGAAGCTTGTCATAGCTCTGCCCCAGTACTGCACCAATGGCGTGATCACTGGCATCACACATTAATTCGAATGGTAATGTCCAGTCTGGTGCAGAGATAACTGGTGCTGTGACCAGCTTAGCTTTCAGAGTTTCAAACACCTGTAGGCATTCTGTGTCAAACACAAATGGCATGTCAGTAGCTAGCAGGTTGCTTAGAGGTTTTGCAATTTTTGAAAAATCCTTTATAGACCTCCTATAGAATCCTGCATGCCCCAGAAAGCTTCTGATTGCCTTAACATTGGCAGGTGGTGGTAATTTTTCAATTACCTCTATTTTAGCTTGATTCACCTCTATTCCCTTGTTTAAAATTTTATGCCCAAGGACAATCCCTTCAGTCACCATAAAGTGACATTTTTCCCAGTTTAAAACCAGGTTGGTCTCTTGGCATCTTTTCAAAACCAGTGTTAGGTGATCAAGACAGGAGCTGAATGAGTCTCCATATACTGAGAAGTCATCCATGAAGACTTCCAGAAATATTTCCACCATATCAGAGAAAATAGAGAGCATGCATCTCTAAAAGGTTGCAGGCGCATTACACAGCCCAAAAGGCATCCCTCTGTAAGCAAATACTCCAGATGGACATGTGAATGCTGTTTTCTCTTGATCCTGGGGATCTATTGCAATTTGGTTGTAGCCTGAATAGCATCCAAAAAGCAGTAATAATTATGACCTGCTAGTCTTTCTAGCATCTGGTCTATGAATGGTAAAGGAAAATGATCCTTTTTGGTGGGTATATTGAGCCTTCTGTCATCAATACACATGCGCCACCCTGTAACTGTTCTTGTAGGAACCAGTTCATTTTTTTCATTATGAACCACTGTCATGCCTCCCTTTTTAGGGACAACTTGAACAGGACTCACCCAGGGGCTATCTAAAATAGGATAAATAATCCCAGCCTCCAGTAATTTAGTGACCTCTTTCTGCACCACTTCCTTCATGGTTGGATTTAGCCGCCTCTGTGGTTGAACCACTGGCTTAGCATTGTCCTCCAATAAGATCTTGTGCATGCATCTAGCTGGGCTTATGCCCTTAAGGTCACTTATGGACCACCCAAGAGCTGTCTTGTGTGTCCGTAGCACTTGAATTTGTGCTTCCTCTTCCTGTGGATATAAAGCAGAGCTTATGATCACTGGAAAAGTATCACCTTCTCCCATAAATGCATATTTCAGGGATGGTGGTAATGGTTTGAGCTCGGGTTTAGGAGGTTTTTCCTCTTCCTGAGGAAATTTCAGAGACTCTTTCAATTCCTCTGAATCCTTTAGATCAGGTGGAACATCTTTAAAGATGTTTTCTAGCTCTGATTCGAGACTTTCAGCCATGTTGATCTCTTCTACCAAAGAGTCAATAAGATCAACTTTCATGCAGTCTTTTGGTATGTCTGGGTGCTGCATGGCATTGACAGCATTCAACTTAAACTCATCTTCATTGACTCTCAGGGTGACTTCCCCCTTTTGGACATCAATGAGAGTTCGTCCAGTTGCTAGGAAAGGTCTTCCTAGAATGAGAGTAGCACTCTTGTGCTCCTCCATTTCCAACACTACGAAGTTAGTGGGAAAGGCGAATGGCCCAACCCTGACAATCATGTCCTCAATCACGCCTGATGGGTATTTAATGGAGCCATCAGCAAGTTGGAGACATATCCGGCTTGGTTTAACTTCTTCAGTTAAACCAAGCTTTCTGATAGTGGATGCAGGTATTAGGTTGATGCTTGCCCCAAGATTGCATAAAGCTGTCCTGGTGCAATTTCCCTCTAATGTGCATGGTATTAGAAAGCTTCCGGGATCTTTAAGCTTTTCAGGAAAGCTTTTCAGAATGACTGCACTGCATTCTTCAGTGAGGAAAACTCTTTCAGTTTCTCTCCAATCCTTCTTATGACTCAAAATCTCTTTCATGAACTTGGCATAAGAAGGTATTTGCTCAAGTGCCTCTGCAAACGGAATTTTAATTTCAAGAGTCCTGAGATAATCTGCAAAGCGAGCAAATTGCTTATCCTGCTCCTCTTGGCGGAGTTTTTGAGGATAAGGTATCTTGGCTTTATATTCCTCAACCTTGGTTGCTGTAGGTTTATTTCCTACAGAAGTGGTTGAAGAAGCCTTTTTAGAGGGGTTGTCATCAGTACTTGTGTGTGTCTGATCCTTCACTGGCATTTGAATGCCAAGGTTGGAAGTTGGAGTGACGTTAGATGCCAACTCCTCAGCTGTTCCTGGCGTCTGAACACCAGAACTGTGCTTCCTTTGGGCGTTCAACGCCAGTTCCTTGCTTGTTTCTGGCATTGAACGCCAGTCCTGAGCATGGTCTGGGCGTTCAGCGCTAGCCTTCCACCCAATTTCTGGCATTTTACTGCCAGAATTATTTTTTCCTGGGCTCTTACTGTCCTCAGATGGATTTTGGGTGGTTTGCTCAATTCTTAGCTTCCTGCTGCCTTGAGGTGGGGTATTTAATGTTTTCCCACTTCTTAATTGAACTGCTTGGCATTCTTCTGTTATTTGTTTTGAAAGCTGCTGTTTTGTTTGCTTCAATTGTTCTTCCATATTTATATTAGCCATCCTTGTCTCTTGTAGTCTATATTTGAATTCGGCTAACTGTTGTGTTAGAAAGTCCAATTGCTGATTGAATTCAGCAGCTTGTTCTACAGGACTGAGTTCAGCAGTTACTGTTTTAGCCTCTTCTTTCATGGAAGGGTAACTGCTGAGGTACAGATGCTGATTTTTGGCAACTGTATCAATGAGCTCTTGAGCTTCTTCAATTGTCTTTCTTATGTGGATTGATCCACCAGCTGAGTAATCTAGAGAGATCTGAGCTCTTTCTGTAAGCCCATAATAGAAGATGTCTAACTGAACCCACTCTGAAAATATTTCAGAGGGGCATTTTCGTAGCATCTCTCTGTATCTCTCCCAGGCATCATAAAGAGATTCATTATCTCCTTGTTTAAAGCCTTGGATGTCTAGCCTTAGCTGTGTCATTCGTTTTGGAGGAAAGTATTGATTCAGGAATTTTTCTGTCAGCTGTTTCCATGTCCTTATGCTAGCCTTAGGTTGGTTATTTAACCACCTCTTGGCTTGGTCTTTTACAGCAAATGGAAACAGTAATAATCTGTAGATATCCTAATCTACTTCCTTATCATGTACTGTGTCAGTAATTTATAAAAACTGTGCCAGAAACTCTGTAGGTTCTTCTTGTGGAAGACTGGAATACTGGCAGCTTTGCTGCACCATGATAATGAGATGAGGATTCAATTTAAAGCTACTGACTCCAATGGAGGGTATGCAGATACTACTCCCATATGAAGCAGTTGAGGGGTTAGCATATGACCCCAGAGTCCTTCTGGACTGTTCATTTCCACTTAGATCCATGATGGAGAAAGGGAGATGATGTAATAAAAAAAATTATTTTTATTTATTTATTTATTTCGAAAATA
Source organism: Arachis ipaensis (assembly GCF_059453495.1). Classification (NCBI taxonomy): domain Eukaryota; kingdom Viridiplantae; phylum Streptophyta; class Magnoliopsida; order Fabales; family Fabaceae; genus Arachis; species Arachis ipaensis. The sequence continues at coordinate 62,990,206 of NC_142441.1, forward strand.
AAATAAATTAAAATAAAATAAATAAAAATGGGTGAAGATTTTCGAAAAAATGAGGAGAGAGAAAGTGGTTAGGAAGTTTTGAAAAGGATATGATGATTTTTGAAAAAGATTTTAAATTTTAAAATAAAAAATCTGAATTTTAAAGGTAAATTTTGAAAATTTACTTTAAAATAGAGAGAAAAGATATTTTTGAATTCAAAGACGAGAGAGAAAAACAATAAGATAGCACAAGATTTAAAATTTTTAGATCTAATGCTCCTTGTTTTCGAAAAGAATTATAAAAAGAAGGTACCCAATTTACCAAGAATACAGACCAACGCTCTAGCCAAATGGGCAGTAAATGTAACACTTGTTTTGAAAAATATTTTTAATAACTAAGAAAAAATATTATTTTTATTTTTATTTTTTTTTTGAAAAGAATATAAAAGACTCTGACCCAAAAGACAAAATTTTCCTAATCTAAGCAACAGGATTCACCGTCAGTTGTTCAAACTCAAACAATCCCCGGCAACGGCGCCAAAAACTTGGTGCACGAAATTATGATGTCAATGTTCACATTACTCTCTTACAATTTCGCACAACTAACTAGCAAGTGCACTGGGTCGTCCAAGTAATACCTTACGTGAGTAAGGGTCGATCCCACGGAGATTGTTGGCTTGAAGCAAGCTATGGTTATCTCGTAACACAAATTATACTTGTATATAGTAATGGAGAATATGTTGGAGTTTTGGAGATGCTTTGTCTTCTGAAATTCTGCTTTCCTCTGTTTCTGATTCACGCACGCACGTCCTCCTATGGCAAGCTGTGTGTTGGTGGATCGCCGTTGTCAATAGCTACCATCCATCCTTCCAGTGAAAAGGGTCCAGGTGCGCTGTCACCGCACGGCTAATCATCTGCAGGTTCTCAATCGTACCGGAATAGGATTTACTATCCTTTTGTGTCTGTGACTACGCCCAGCACTCGCGAGTTTGAGGCTTGTCACAGTCATTCAATCCCTGAATCCTACTCGGAATACCACAGACAAGGTTTAGACTTTCCAGATTCTCTTGAATGCTGCCATCAATGTAGCTTATACCACGAAGATTCTGATTAAGAGACCCAAGAGATATTCATTCATTCTACGGTGAACGGGAGTGGTTGTCAGGCACGCGTTCATGGGGGAATGATGATGATTGTCACGTTCATCACATTCATGTTGAAGTGCGAATGGATATCTTAGATAGGAACACACATGTTTGAATAGAAAACAGAAATACTTGCATTAATTCATCAGCACACAGCAGAGCTCCTCACCCCCAACAATGGAGTTTAGAGACTCATGCCGTCAAAGAGTACAAAATTCAGATATAAAATGTCATGAGATACAAAATAAATCTCTAAAAGTTGTTTAAATACTAAACTAGTAACCTAGGTTTATAGAAAATGAATAAACTATGATAGATAGTGCAGAAATCCACTTCTGGGGCCCACTTGGTGTGTGCTGGGGCTGAGACTAAAGCTTCTCACGTGCCTGGGCTGTTTTGGGCGTTCAACGCCAGGCTGTAACCTGTTTCTGGCGTTGAACTCCAACTTGTAACGTGTTTCTGGCGCTGGACGCCAGACTGCAACATGGAACTGGCGTTAAACGCCAGTTTACGTCGTCTATCCTTAAGCAAAGTATGGACTATTATATATTGCTGGAAAGCCCTGGATGTCTACTTTCCAACGCAATTGGAAGCGCGTCAATTGAACTATCTATAGCTCCAGAAATTCTATTCCGAGTGCAGAGAGGTCAGGATCCAACAGCATCAGCAGTCCTTTTTCAGCCTAAATCAGATTTTTGCTCAGCTCCCTCAATTTCAGCCAGAAAATACCTAAAATTACAGAAAAACACACAAACTCTTAGTAAAGTCCAGAAATATGAATTTTGCCTAGAAACTAATGAAAATAAACTAAAAACTAACTAAAACATACTAAAAACTATATGAAATTAACCCCAAAAAGCGTATAAAATATCCGCTCATCAGCAATCTTCCAGAAGATTATTGAAGCGCTCCCAATATTCATAGAGCGTCTCGGAGTCATCCTGAACAATCATGGAAATATCTTTCCTCAGTTTATCAGTAACTTCAGCTGGAAAGAACTTTTCCAAGAATTCTCTTCTCAGTGTATCCCAGTTGGATACAATTGCTGCTGGTTGAGTGTGGTACCACTCTCTTGCCTTCCCCTCAAGAGAAAACAGGAAAGCTTTCATCAAAATTGAAGTTTTATCTGTACCATCATGCTTAACAGTAGAACAGGCTGCCTAAAAATCTGTCAGGTGCTTGATAGGCTCTTGAGCAGGTAAGCCATGAAACTTGGGCATCAAATTGAGCAGTGCGGTCCTTATTTCAAAGTCTGTAGCCACCGCTGGGTGATGCGCTTGAAATGGTTGCATTGTAAAATCAGGGGCTCCAGCCTCCTGGATAGTAACTCTCCTGGCTGCTGCTATGTTACCTGCATGTAAAACAACCAAATCAGTAGAATGGGGGCTGTTTCTTTCTCAAATGACGTTTCAGATCCGCCCTCAAAGAGGACTAACCAACGCCGAGCTTGCCTTATTCGTGAAATAGTTCTTTCAATCTCAGGATCGAATATTAGCAAGCTTGGATCAGGAAGCGAACGTGTCATCTAACGAAAGAAACAAGCAGCTCATAGTAGCAAAATAAAATAAAATACAAATAAATATATTCCAATTAATAACTTTAGCACTCTATTGCAACTCCCCGGCAACGGCGCCAAAAATTGGTGGGAGCGGAAATTGGCGAGTTAAGAATGATTATAAATATGCGTTGCAAGTATAGTTCTCAACCAACCAGAAATCCGCTTATCAGTTTAGAAAGGTGTCATAGAAATTAAAATCAAAATACTGGGAGTATGAATCCTAGGTCGTCTCCCAACGAGTTGCAGAAAAGTGTCCTATTTTATTAATCAGATGTTTTCAAAAAGGTTTGAGTTGAATGGCAGAAAACTAAATTAGAGAATTTATATAAATTTAAATAAAAGCCTTGACTGGGAGTTGATTAGCTGGAAGCCCTATTCGTGTTGGTGTACTCTCAAGATTAATTGACAATTGAGGGTTATTGTGTTTAGTTGTCCCTTACTAAGTAAGGGTAAGTCAAATGAGTTGGAATGCTGTTCTATCCACAAGTTCCAATCCACTCTTGGGAGGATTGGTGTTAGTGAATAGAGAGCAATCCAACAATAAACCCAATTACAATCTCTCTCTTGAGCATCCTAACTCAAGGGTTCCTTTCAATCAACTCCCCATCAAGTTAGGGAACTACTCGCTCATTGTAAATGTAAAATTCATAACATAAGAAAGGGAATTAAAGAAAGACATGATAAATAATGATCAAAAGATTAATTAAAAATAAAAGTAATTCTTATATTAATAAATGCTAAAATAATCCAATAGTAAAATTAAGTAAATTAAGGAACATGGAAGAGTAAGAGACAAGTAAAGAAAACGAACTAGAATGTCGAAGTCTTGATGAGGTAATAACTCTTCTCAATATCCCAATGCAAAAACAATGAACATAACAAATCCTAAAAACTATGAATGTGTAAAGAGAAAACCTAGAGGAGAGGAAAACTAGATCTAAAAACTAAAAACTATGCGGAATGAATTTTATTGTCGGTTTCTGCATGTTCTCTGGCTCTAGTCTGCTTTTCTGGGCCGAAAACTGGGTCAAAATAGGGCCCAAAATCGCCCCCAGCGATTCTGCAGATTATGCAGATCGCGCATGTCACGCGGTCGCGTCATCCATGCGGCCGCGTCATTCGGCTTTCTGCTTTCCCACACGGTCACGTCAACCATGCGGCTGCTTTGTTTGTGCTATTCCATGCCGCGCGATTGCGTCATCCATGCGACCGCGTCGCTGCGATTTCCTTTCTTTCGCGCGGTCGCGTCATCCATGCGGCCGCGTCACTTCTCACTGGTCATCTCCTCAATTTCTTGTGACCATTTTTTGCAAGCTTCCTCTCCAATCTCCAACTCATTGATGCCCTATAAAGCCTGAAACACTTAACACACAGATCACGGCATCGAATGGAATAAAGGAGAAATAAAATATATAAGTAAAAGTCTCTAGGAAGCAAGTGTTCAATCATGCCATAACTTTAGGAAGGAATTATAAATGCATGCATATTTAATGAATAAGTAGGTAAAGATCATGATAAAACCACATAAATAAACACAATATAAACCATAAAATAGTGGTTTATCAAGGCTCCTACGTGGCCCGCAGGGATTCGCAGCTCGACTTACCCTATGTAGCGATACATGCTTATGATAATTGTGTACACATACTTTAACAGGTGTGATCATACCAGCACTAATGCACCGGATCCCAACAGAACTCCGTAATTAAGCGTGCTTGGGCTAGAGTAGTACTAGGACGGGTGACCTCCTGGGAAGTCCTCGTGTTGTACCTTTTTTTTTACGTCGTGCTTACCCTCGTTCTTTAAACGACGCTATCTCGAATAGTTTAGCTATAGTGAGCCTTAATGAACTGATTTTCGGATAGCTCCCACGGGCCCTGCAGGGCTTCGCAACTCGACTTACCCTATGTCGCGATACATGCATATGATAATTGTGTGCACATAATTTAATACGTGCAATCATACCAGCACTAATGCACCAGATCCCACCAGAACTCCGTAGTTAAGCGTGCTTGGGCGAGAGTGGTACTAGGATGGGTGACCTCCTGGGAAGTCCCGTCTTGCACCTCTTTTTTTTTTTACGTCGTGCTTACCCTCGTTCTTTAAACGACGCTATCTCGAATAGTTTAGTTAAAGCGAGCCTTAATGACCTGACTTTCGGCAGGCTCCTAAGGGGTCCGCAGGGCTTTGCAGCTCGACTTACCCTATGTAGCGATACATGCTTATGATATTTGTGTGCACATACTTTAATAGGTGTGATCATACCAGCACTAATGCACCGGATGCCACCAAAACTCCGTAGTTAAACGTGCTTGGGATAGAGTAGTACTAGGATGGGTGACCTCCTGGGAAGTCCTCGTGTTGTGCCTTTTTTTTTTTACGTCGTGCTTACCCTCGTTCTTTAAACGACGCTATCTCGAATAGTTTAGCTATAGTGAGCCATAATGAACTAATTTTCCACAAGCTCCCGCGGGCCCTGCAGGGTTTCACAGCTTGACTTACCCTACGTCGCGATACATGCTTATGATAATTGTGTGCACATACTTTAATAGGTGCGTTCATACCAACACAAATGCACCGGATCCCACCAGAACTCCGTAGCTAAGCGTGCTTGGGCGAGAGTGGTACTAGGATGGGTGACCTCCTGGGAAGTCCCCGTGTTACACCTCTTTTTTTTTTACATCGTGCTTACCCTCGTTCTTTAAACGAAGCTATCTCGAATATTTTAGCTAAAGCAAGGCTTAATAACCTGACTTCCGACAGGCTCCTACGGGGCCCGCAGGGCTTCGCAGCTCGACTTACCCTATGTAGCGATACATGCTTATGACAATTGCATGCGCATACTTTAATAGGTGCGATCATACCAGCACTAATGCACCCTACGATGGGTGACCTCCTGGGAAGTCCTCGTGTTGCACCTCTTTTTTTTTTTTTTTACGTCGTGCTTACCCTTATTCTTTAAATGACGCTATCTCAAATAGTTTAGCTAAAGCGAGCCTTAATGACCTAACTTTCGGCAGGCTCCTACGGGGATCGCAGGGCTTCGCAGCTCGATTTACCCTATGTAGCGATACATGCTTATGATAATTGTGTGCACATACTTTAATACGTGCGATCATACCAGCATAATGCACCGGATCCCACCAGAACTCCGTAGTTAAGCGTGCTTGGGCAAGAGTGGTACTAGGATGGGTGACCTCCTAGGAAGTCCCCGTGTTGAACCTCTTTTTTTTTTTTTACGTCGTGCTTACCCTCGTTCTTTAAACGACGCTATCTCGAATAGTTTAGCTAAAGCGAGCCTTAATGACCTGACTTTCGGCAGGCTCCTAATGGGACTGCAGGGTTTCGAGCTCGACTTATCCTATGTAGCAATACATGCTTATGATAATTGTGTGCACATACTTTAATAGGTGTGATCATACCAACACTAATGCACCGGATCCCACCAGAACTCCGTAGTTAAGCGTGCTTGGGCGAGAGTGGTACTAGGATGGGTGACCTCCTGGAAGTCCTCGTGTTGCACCTCTTTTTTTTTTTTTACGTCGTGCTTACCCTCGTTCTTTAAACGACGCTATCTCGAATAGTTTAGCTAAAGCGAGCCTTAATGACCTGACTTTCGGCAAGCTCCTACGGGGACCGCAGGGATTCGCAGCTCGACTTACCCTACGTAGCGATACATGCTTATGATAATTGTGTGCACATACTTTAATAGGTGTGATCATACCAGCACTAATGCACCGGATCCCACCAGAACTCCGTAGTTAATCGTGCCTGGGCAAGAGTAGTATTAGGATGGGTGACCTCCTGGGAAGTCCTCGTGTTGTACCTTTTTTTTACATCGTGCTTACCCTCGTTCTTTAAACGACGCTATCTCGAATAGTTTAGCTGTAGTGAGCCTTAATGAACTGAGTTTTGGCAAGCTCTAACAGGCCCTGCAGGGCTTCGCAGCTCAACTTACCCTACGTCGCGTACATGCTTATGATAATTGTGTGCACATACGTTAATAGGTGAGATCATACCAGCACTAATATACCGGATCCCACCAGAACTCCGTAGTTCAGCAGGCATGGGCGAGAGTTGTACTAGGATGTGTGACCTCCTGGGAAGTCCTCGTGTTGCACTTTTTTTTTACGTCGTGCTTACCCTCGTTCTTTAAACGACGCTATCTCGAATAGTTTAGCTAAAGCGAGCCTTAATGACCTGACTTTCGGCAGGCTCCTATGGGGCCCGCAGGAATTTGCAGCTCGACTTACCCAATGTAGCGATATATGCTTATGATAATTGTTTGCACATACTTTAATAGGTGTGATCATACCAGCACTAATGTACCAGATGCCACCAGAACTCCGTAGTTAAGCGTGGTTGGGCTAGAGTAGTACTAGGATGGGTGACCTCCTGGGAAGTCCTCGTGTTGTACTTTTTTTTTTTTACGTCGTGCTTACCCTCGTTCTTTAAACGACGCTATCTCGAATAGTTTAGCTATAGTGAGCCTTAATGAACTGATTTTCCACAACCTCCCACGGGCCCTACAGGGTTTCGCAGCTCGTCTTACCATACGTCGCGATACATGCAATTGATAATTGTGTGCACATACTTTAATAGGTGTGATCATACCAACACTAATGCACCGGATCCCACCAGAACTCCGTAGTTAAGCGTGCTTGGGCGAGAGTGGTACTAGGATGGGTGACCTCCTGGAAGTCCTCGTGTTGCACCTCTTTTTTTTTTTTACGTCGTGCTTACCCTCGTTCTTTAAACGCCGCTATCTCGAATAGTTTAGCTAAAGCGAGCCTTAATGAGCTGACTTTCGGCAGGCTCCTACGGGGACCGCAGGGATTCGCAGCTCGACTTACCCTACGTAGCGATACATGCTTATGATAATTGTGTGCACATACTTTAATAGGTGTGATCATACCAGCACTAATGCACCGGATCCCACCAGAACTCCGTAGTTAATCGTGCCTGGGCAAGAGTAGTATTAGGATGGGTGACCTCCTGGGAAGTCCTCGTGTTGTACCTTTTTTTTTCATCGTGCTTACCCTCGTTCTTTAAACGACGCTATCTCGAATAGTTTAGCTGTAGTGAGCCTTAATGAACTGAGTTTTGGCAAGCTCTGACGGGCCCTGCAGGGCTTCGCAGCTCAACTTACCCTACGTCGCGTACATGCTTATGATAATTGTGTGCACATACGTTAATAGGTGAGATCATACCAGCACTAATATATCGGATCCCACCAGAACTCCGTAGTTAAGTAGGCATGGGCGAGAGTTGTACTAGGATGTGTGACCTCCTGGGAAGTCCTCGTGCTGCACTTTTTTTTTACGTCGTGCTTACCCTCGCTCTTTAAACGACGCTATCTCGAATAGTTTAGCTAAAGCGAGCCTTAATGACCTGACTTTCGGTAGGCTCCTATGGGGCCCGCAGGGATTCGCAGCTCGACATACCCAATGTAGCGATATATGCTTATGATAATTGTTTGCACATACTTTAATAGGTGTGATCATACCAGCACTAATGTACCAGATGCCACCAGAACTCCGTAGTTAAGCGTGCTTGGGCTAGAGTAGTACTAGGATGGGTGACCTCCTGGAAGTCCTCGTGTTGCACCTCTTTTTTTTTTATGTCGTGCTTACCCTCGTTCTTTAAACGACGCTATCTCGAATAGTTTAGCTAAAGCGAGCCTTAATGACCTGACTTTCGGCAGGCTCCTACGGGGCCCGTAGGGCTTCGCAGCTCGACTTACCCTATGTAGCGATACATGCTTATGACAATTGCATGCGCATACTTTAATAGGTGCGGTCATACCAGTACTAATGCACCGGATCCCATTAGAACTCTGCAGTTTAGCGTGCCTGGGCGAGAGTAGTACTACGATGGGTGACCTCCTGGGAAGTCCTCGTGTTGCACCTCTTTTTTTTTTTTACGTCGTGCTTACCCTCGTTCTTTAAATGACGCGATCTCGAATAGTTTAGCTAAAGTGAGCCTTAATGACCTAACTTTCGGCAGGCTCCTACGGGGATCGCAGGGCTTCGCAGCTCGATTTACCCTATGTAGCGATACATGCTTATGATAATTGTGTGCACATACTTTAATACGTGCGATCATACCAGCATAATGCACCAGATCCCACCAGAACTCCGTAGTTAAGCGTGCTTGGGCAAGAGTGGTACTAGGATGGGTGACCTCTTAGGAAGTCCCCGTGTTGAACCTCTTTTTTTTCTTTACTTCGTGCTTACCCTCGTTCTTTAAACGACGCTATCTCGAATAGTTTAGCTAAAGCAAGCTTTAATGACCTGACTTTCGGCAGGCTCCTAAGGGGCCTGCAGGGTTTCGAGCTCGACTTATCCTATGTAGCGATACATGCTTATGACAATTGTGTGCACATACTTTAATAGGTGTGATCATACCAGCACTAATGCACCGGATCCCACCAAAACTCCGTAGTTAAACGTGCTTGGGATAGAGTAGTACTAGGATGGGTGACCTCCTGGGAAGTCCTCGTGTTGTGCCTTTTTTTTTTACGTCGTGCTTACCCTCGTTCTTTAAACGACGCTATCTCGAATAGTTTAGCTATAGTGAGCCATAATGAACTAATTTTCCACAAGCTCCCGCGGGCCCTGCAGGGTTTCGCAGCTCGACTTACCCTACGTCGCGATACATGCTTATGATAATTGTGTGCACATACTTTAATAGGTGCGTTCATACCAACACAAATGCACCGGATCCCACCAGAACTCCGTAGCTAAGCGTGCTTGGACGAGAGTGGTACTAGGATGGGTGACCTCCTGGGAAGTCCCCGTGTTGCACCTCTTTTTTTTTTTTACATCGTGCTTACCCTCGTTGTTTAAACGAAGCTATCTCGAATATTTTAGCTAAAGCGAGGCTTAATAACCTGACTTTCGACAGGCTCCTACGGGGCCCGCCGGGCTTCGCAGCTCGACTTACCCTATGTAGCGATACATGCTTATGACAATTGCATGCGCATACTTTAATAGGTGCGATCATACCAGCACTAATGCACCGGATCCCATTAGAACTCTGCAGTTTAGCGTGCCTGGGTTGGAGTAGTACTACGATGGGTGACCTCCTAGGAAGTCCTCGTGTTGCACCTCCTTTTTTTTTTACGTCGTGCTTACCCTCGTTCTTTAAATGACGCGATCTCGAATAGTTTAGCTAAAGCGAGCCTTAATGACCTAACTTTCGGCAGGCTCCTACGGGGATCGCAGGGCTTCGCAGCTCGATTTACCCTATGTAGCGATACATGCTTATGATAATTGTGTGCACATACTTTAATACGTGCGATCATACCAGCATAATGCACCGGATCCCTCCAGAACTCCGTAGTTAAGCGTGCTTGGGCAAGAGTGGTACTAGGATGGGTGACCTCTTAGGAAGTCCCCGTGTTGAACCTCTTTTTTTTTTTACTTCGTGCTTACCCTCGTTCTTTAAACGACACTATCTCGAATAGTTTAGCTAAAGCGAGCCTTAATGACCTGACTTTCGGCAGGCTCCTAAGGGGCCCGCAGGGTTTCGAGCTCGACTTATCCTATGTAGCGATACGTGCTTATGATAATTGTGTGCACATACTTTAATAGGTGTGATCATACCAGCACTAATGCACTGGATCCCACCAAAACTCCGTAGTTAAACGTGCTTGGGATAGAGTAGTACTAGGATGGGTGACCTCCTGGGAAGTCCTCGTGTTGTGCCTTTTTTTTTACGTCGTGCTTACCCTCATTCTTTAAACGACGCTATCTCGAATAGTTTAGCCATATTTCATGAGTTATTTTGTGCTTAGTTTGAGTGATTTATTCAATCCTTCAGCCATTTATTCATATTAATTGCATGGTTTTACTTTCCCTTCCTTATTATTTGATGTACGTGAAAAATATTTTTCCTAAGCTTTAAAATTAATTATTTTAATTACCTTTATTTCCATTCGATGCCGTGATTAGTGTGTTGAGTAATTTCAGATTTTCTAAGACAGAATGACTTAAAGGATGGAAAAGGAAACGTACAAAAATGGAAGGAAAGTGCGAAACGGAGTTTTGAAGAAACTGGCATCCACGCGATCGCATGGACGACGCGATCGCCAGCCAGGAGCGAAGAAGCAGGGATGCGGCCGCATGACTGACGCAGCCGCGCGACTTGAGCATAGCGCATTCAATGCGGACGCGTGACGGACGCGACCACGCCACAAGGAAAACTCCAGATGACGCGACCGCGTGACTCACGCGGACGCGTGACAAAGGCCACGTATCAGAATTTACAGAATACGCCCCCAGCGATTTCTGAAGCCCTTTTGGCCCAGATCTAGGTACAGAACACACAGACTAAAGGCTATAAAGTGGGGGAATGCATCCATTCAAAAGAGAGCTTGCATTTTTATTACTTTCCATGATTTAGATTTAGTTTTGAGAGGGAGATTCTCTCCTCTCTCTCTTAGGATTAGGATTTAGGACTTCTCTTAGTTTTTAAGAGTAACTCGCGATCCAGGTTTAGTATTTACTTTAATTTATGTTTATATGCTACTTTTACTTTAATGCTTTTATTCGTATCTATAAATGTTGCCCAACTGGCTTATGAATTATTCTATGTTACAGATTATTATTTGAATTAATGATTATTTGAGGTATTTCAGTTTACTATTGTTCTCTTTAATTTAAGTTATTATTTCTTCCCATCTAAGGACATTTTTATTCCAACAATTTTACTTTTTCCCTTTTTGGTCTTGGTTAAGAAATCAGTAACTCAACATTATTAAATTCATCATAATTGATAATCGTTATCTTGCTAATTGAACTGAACTTCAATAATCCCAACTTTTTCTTAGGAAATAAATAGGATTCGAAAGTCAAACTAATTAGTCCCTTGACTTTCCTTTACTTAGTAAAGGTTAACTAAGTGGAATTAAGATTCAACTTTCACTATTGTTGAGAAGAATAACTAAGTTGGACTTCCAATTTCTCTTACCTTGCCAAAAGTTTGCTTTACAGTATTTATTTATTTTAACTGCAATTTAAATTATTTGTCATATCTACTCTTCACTCTCAACCCCGATTTTACAACCTCCATAACCAATAATAAGAACATACTTCCCTGCAGTTCCTTGAGAAGACGACCCGAGGTTTAAAATACTCGGTTATCAATTTTAAAGGGGTTTGTTACTTGTGACAACCAAAACGTTTGCACGAAGGTATTTTTGTTGGTTTAGAGACTAAATCTACAACGCGACTGTTTTTATGAACTTCTTTACTGGCAAAAATCTTAACGTCAAAGTCCTCGTGTTGCACCTCTTTTTTTTTTATGTCATGCTTACCCTCGTTCTTTAAACGACGCTATCTCGAATATTTTAGCTAAAGCGAGCCTTAATGACCTGACTTTCGGCGGGCTCCTACGGGGCCCGCAGGGCTTCGCAGATCGACTTACCTTATGTAGCGATACATGCTTATGATAATTGTGTGCACATACTTTAATAGGTGTGATCAAACCAGCACTAATGCACCGGATCCCATCAGAACTCCGTAGTTAAGCATGCATGAGCTAGATTTGTACTAGGATGGGTGACCTCCTGGGAAGTCCTCGTGTTGTACCTTTTTTTTTTACGTCGTCCTTACCCACGTTCTTTAAACGATGCTATCTCGAATAATTTAGCTATAGTGAGCCTTAATGAACTAATTTTCGGCAAGCTCCCACGGGCCCTTCAGGGCTTCGCAGCTCGACTTACCCTATGTCGTGATACATGCTTATGATAATTGTGTGCACATACTTTAATCGGTGCGATCATACAAGCACTAATGCATCGGATCCCACCAAAACTCCGTAGTTAAACGTGCTTGGGCGAGAGTGGTTTTAGGATGGGTGACCTCATGGGAAATCCTCGTGTTGCACCTCTTTTTTTTTACGTCGTGCTTTCCCTTGTTCTTTAAATGACGCTATCTCGAATAGTTTAGCTAAAGTGAGCCTTAATGACTAGACTTTCGGCAGGCTCCTACGGGGCCCACAGGGCTTCGCAGCTCGACTTACACTATGTAGCGATACATGCTTATGACAATTGCATGCGCATACTTTAATAGGTGCGATCATACCAGCACTATTGCACCGGATCCCATCAGAACTCTGCAGTTAAGCGTGCTTGGGCGAGAGTAGTACTACGATGGGGGACCTCCTGGGAAGTCCTCGTGTTGCACCTCTTTTGTTTTTACGTCGTGCTTACCCTCGTCCTTTAAACGACGCTATCTCGAATAGTTTAGCTAAAGCGAGCCTTAATGACCTGACTTTCGGCAGGGTCCTACGTGTAACGACCCAATTTTCAGTACGCCTAGGACATACCAGAAACTGAGTGCTACCAATTTGTCATCCTAATTATTATCTATTATTTATTATATGAGCCTGATTCGTTGTTAAAAGCGTAGTTAATTTGCGAGGTACTTTTTTTTTTTAAAACGTTTGAATTAATAAACAGAATCATTCATAATCAATTCAGAACTGATAACAGATAAAACAGTTATAAACAACCACACATAAATATATCACAGGTAGTCAACAACATTCAGTGATTCAGGCTTTATTAGAGTATAGACTTTTAGTTAGAACACCCCTAGATATAGCTAGATAATAACTATATACATATATATACATACAACATCCTAGGCCCTGACCTGTTCAAGAAGTGCCTAAGCTGGCACCTAGGCTAGCCTAGACTCTAAACTACTAAAGCGAGGGAAGGTACATTCTAGGTCTTCAAAACTCAAGTCAGGTGGAACGTCACCAAAAGGTAGAACATCATCTGCTACTCCTCTGCACGATCAGACATTGCCATAGGACGTCTCTCTGGTACCTCATCAAGTAGCCACCTAACAGGAGTCTCGTACACAGGATTTAGGTTAAAAGTTCGCGTACAAACGGGGTGCAGACGTTGGCTGGTCTCACCGTGTATACATATGAACAGAGAACGGGATTCACCCTAGACTCAGAAGACTACCTAGAGCGGAATCCTCTTTGCAGAACAGTCATCAGCAAACTACGGAAGGGTACTCATGCTTCCATCTGAAGGGGGAAGGGAGAGAGAAGGGGTAAGAACTGGGGAGTTCTTAGTAGGGTCGGGGTTGTTAGTTAAGTTCATTAATTCCGTGTTGTTTAGCAGACAAATAGCAGAATACAAGAAGCAGTAAATAGAAGATACATATAAATAGAGGAAATAGAGAAAATAGAAAACAGAACACAAATAGAAAAATACATGAAAATACAACACAAACACAGAGAATAGAATACAAACAAGGAAAGCATACATTCATACAACAATCATAACAAAGGAAAATGCACAACCAAGTATGATGCATGTCTAGCCCTAGTGCAGGTAATGAGCTCATTTGTCGGTTACATACCCGCTCCCGACGTTACCCAGCAACCTCTGTCTAGATAAGGCTTTCCTGTTGGCAATATCCACTGTAAGCAACCTTTGTCTTGTAGGGTATCCACTGCAAGCAACCTTTGTCTTGCAGGGCGGCACTTATTAGCCGATATACGCCCAACAGACTTACTGTAAGCAACCTCTGTCCTACAGGAGCAACAATATACTCACTGTAAGCAACCTCTGTCTTACAGGAGCAACAACACACTCACTGTAAGCAACCTCTGTCTTACAGGAGCACACTCATCTCGATACCTCTGTAAGCAACCTCTGTCTTACAGCAAAGCATTATAGCAAGGTATCCCAAGAAAGCGTTCTTAGTGGTCGTACCACCATCTATCTGACTGCCTCTCTGCAGCAGATTCTTACATAATCATTCTCATTATCATCATTCATTAACATTCTCATTATTCATCATCACTTTCACATTCTTATGTAATACCTCTTTCTTTCTCTGTTTAATCATGCTATACAAACTCTACAGCTTTTACTTTTACAACATCTTAACTCAAACCATTTCTCTTTATCACATTACTCTTTTCTCTTTGTCTTTTTACTTTGCTCTGATTGCTCTTTTCTCTGTATCCCTTTATTCTGCTCTGGTTACTCTGTTCTCTGTGTTTCTTTACTCTGCTCTGATTTCTCTGTTTAACGTATGTATTTAAAGCTTATGTAAATTTCGGTATGAATAGTTAGTCTGTCCCAAGTATAGGTTCATTAAGTCTATACTGAAATAGTTTAACTTTTCATATAATACCTAACCCTATTCGCAATTCCAGGACTAACTATGTTGCCCTAGTTCGTTCACTAATTTCTGTCTATTTTTCTGTCATTAAAACTTTACTGAATTTTCTTTGGTTTTTATCTTTTCTTTAACTTTTTATTTTTTTCTTTATCTTTGCCTCACTATCATGTTATTACCACTCCCTAAGTGTTTTATGAAGGTAATTATGAGATTCTGCACTTAAAGTTGTCTTTCTAAAGCTTTTACAGAAAACTACCTTTTCCGCATTATTTTATTATTTTTATTAAAATATTATTTTTAATTAAATATTATTATTTATTATTTTAATACTAAATTTTCGAAAATTAACTTACCTTTTACTTTTAACCTTTAAAATTCACTTTTTACCACCCGTAACTTTTAATATTTCTACTTTTACCATCCTAACTTCCAGAAATTACCATATAACCCCTTAAACACCAAAAATTTTATTTCCTTGCGCTTTCTAAGATCTAAAAGGTGTTATTCATTGTTCTTCATCACACTCAAAGTGTTCTTCATGTTCTTCATAAATTCTTCAGATTCTTTCTCTGTTTTTACCCGTTTTTCAGTCTTTTCAGCAACCGATTTTTACCATAATTCAAAATAAATTAGCAGCCAATAAAACCCCATCTTTTCTACATGATTTAAACACAAATTGAACCTCAATTTAAGCTTAGAGTTTCGTTTTTCCAGCTGCCCCAAGAACATGAACTTAAAGCTTGAATTTCATCAAATTTCATCAAAATTTTACCAAATTTTCACCAAGAATCAATCATATATGCAACCAATTTTTAGCATAGCCAAATCATACAACATTCACACAACTCAAACACAATCAATCAAGATTAAATTCGTCAAACCCTACCTGGTTTTGCTGCTCCTAATTCGGTTAAACTTTCAGGTGGTCCTTAAGCACTTTTTCCTCCTAAATCACATCAAGAACAACTTTAAATCCAAAAACTCTCAACTGACCAAATCTCACTCAGTATGTTAGGAAGAGATATCTCACCTTAGACTTGCTGGAAATTCACGTTTCTTGACCTTCAAGTCAAGTTAAGCATGATTCCTAAGGAAGAACATCAAGAAAACACATGTTTTGCATGGTTTTCCTTGAAAACCGAATTGAAGAGGGAGGGAGACAGCCATCTCACCTTATTTCTAGCCTTGATAAGTCACATGGTTATGTAGAGGAAGAAGAGAGGATCATTTTGGTGAAATCAAAGTTTTGATTTGAATTTTGGTTCAGAAGAAATCAAGCTTTGAAGATTAAATGTTCATGAAGTTTTCTCTCTTTTCTCTCCTTTCAATTTCGGCCAAAATGATGAAATGAGACAGCCTTGGAGGTCTTGGGGGTGTAGGGTGAGTTGTGATTGGTTGGCTTGGAGGTGGATTAAAATAATATTAAAATATCTCAGGTGTATAACTACTAAAACTAGATGTATCGGAACACTTGTAAAAACATCTCTAAAAATTATTTTCTGAGCTACTAGCATAAATGACACTAGTAACATATTTATTATGAGAGTAAAACATGAATAATGAGGCCATAGCATTGCTAAATTCATCATAGAGTGCTGGTGCAAAGCTGCACCAGTAAATTGTAAATCTGGTTAAACCGATTTCCTGTTTTTAACTAAAACTGACCAGGTAACCTTATAATATCATTCAAGAAGCTTCTAATACTAATATAATGATAATATTATCCTATTTTCTCTCTTGTCTCATGAATCGAGTCCGGTTCGTCAAACTGAGACTATTTACGAAAAACATAATCAAAACTCTTAACCGATATGGTTCAAAAACTGGGTTTTTCGTGACTACGTTATCGAGCATGCCTCAGAAAAGGTTCTATCTTAAAGATGACATAATGAAAATGAGGATAGAGATACTTGATGATACAGAAGAGGTATTCCCATTACTGATCTTCCAGAGAAATCCGTGTCTTCAGAAAAGATCTTGCGTACTCAAAAATTAGGGTTGTTACACTACGAGGACCGCAGGGTTTCGCAGCTCGACTTACCCTATGTAGCGATACATGCTTATGATAATTGTGTGCACATACATTAATTGGTGTGATCATACCAGCACTAATGCACCGGATCCCACCAAAACTCCGTAGTTAAATGTGCTTAGGCGAGAGTAGTACTAGGATGGGTTACCTTCAGGGAAGTCCTCGTGTTGTACCCTTTTTTTTATGTCGTGCTTACCCTTGTTCTTTAAACGACACTATCTCGAATAGTTTAGCTATAGTGAGCCTTAATGAACTGATTTTCGGCAAGCTCCCACGGGTCTTGCAGGGCTTCGCAGCTCGACTTACTCTACGTCGCAATACATGCTTATGATAATTGTGTGCACATACTTTAATAGGTGCGATCATACCAGCACTAATGCACCGGATCCCACCAGAACTCCGTAGTTAAGCGTGCTTCGGCGAGAGTGGTACTAGGATGGGTGACCTCATGGGAAGTCCTCATGTTGCACCTCTTTTTTTTTTTTACGTCGTGCTTACCCTCGTTCTTTAAACGACGCTATCTCGAATAGTTTAGCTAAAGCGAGCCTTAGCGAACTGATTTTAGGCAAGCTCCCATGGGACCCGCAGGGTTTCGCAGCTCGACCGACCCTACGTCGTGAAACATGCTTATAATAATTGTGTGCACATACTTTAATAGGTGCGATCATACCAGCACTAATGCACTGGATCCTATCAGAACTCCGAAGTTAAGCGTGCTTGGGCAAGAGTAGTACTAGGATAGGTGACCTCCTGAGAAGTCCTCGTGTTACACCTCTTTTTTTTTTTACGTCGTGCTTACCCTCGTTCTTTAAACGATGCTATCTCGAATAGTTTAGCTAAAGCAAGCATTAGTGAACTTATTTTCGGCAAGCTCCCACGAGACCCGCAGAGCTTCGCAGCTCGACTTACCCTACGTATCGAGACATGCTTATGATAACTGTGTGCCCATAATTTAATAGGTGCGATCAAACCAGCACTAATGCACCGGATCCCACCAGAACTCCGTAGTTAAGCGTGCTTGAGCAAGAGTGGTATGAGAATGGGTGACCTCTTGGAAAGTCCCCGTGTTGCACCTCTTTTTTTTTTTTACGTCGTGCTTACCCTCGTTCTTTAAACGACGCTATCTCTAATAGTTTAGCTAAAGCGAGCCTTAATGTACGGAGCCCGCAGGGCTTCGCAGCTCGACTTACCCTATGTAGCGATACATGCTTATGATAATTGTGTGCACATACTTTAATAGGTGTGATCATACCAGCACTTATGCACCGGATCCCACCAGAACTCCGTAGTTAAGCATGCTTTGGCGAGAGTGGAACTTGAATGGGTGACCTCCTGAGAAGTCCTCGTGTTGTACCTTTTTTTTTTTACGTCGTGCTTACCCTCGTTCTTTAAACGATGCTATCTCGAATAGTTTAGCTATAGTGAGTCTTAATGAACTGATTTTCGGCAAGCTCTCACGGGCCCTGCAGGGCTTCGCAGCTCGACTAACCCTATGTAGCGATACATGATTATGATAATTGTGTGCACATACTTTAATAGGTGTGATCATACCAGCACTTATGCACTGGATCCCACCAGAACTCTGTAGTTAAGCATGCTTGGGCGAAAGTGGTACTAGAATGGGTGACCTCCTGGGAAGTCCTCGTGTTGTACCTTTTTTTTTTTACGTCGTGCTTATCCTCGTTCTTTAAACGACGCTATCTCACATAGTTTAGCTATAGTGAGTCTTAATGAACTGATTTTCGGCAAGCTCCCACGGGCCCTACAGGGCTTCGCAGCTCGACTTACCCTACGTCGCGATACATGCTTATGATAATTGTGTGCACATACTTTAATAGGTGCGATCATACCAGCACTAATGCACCGGTTCCCACCAGAACTCCGTAGTTAAGCGTGCTTGGGCGAGAGTGGTACTAGGATGGGTGACCTCATGGGAAATCCTCGTGTTGCACCTCTTTTTTTTTTTTACGTCATGTTTTCCCTCGTTCTTTAAACGACGCTATCTCGAATAGTTTAGCTAAAGCGAGCCTCAATGACTTGACTTTTGGCAGGCTCCTATGGGGCCCGCAGGGCTTCTCAGCTCGACTTACACTATGTAGCGATACATGCTTATGACAATTGCATGCGCATAGTTTAATAGGTGCGATCATACGATCACTATTGCACCGGATCCCATCAAAACTCTACAGTTAAGCGTTCTTGGGCGAGAGTAGTGCTAGGATGGGTGACCTCCTGGGAAGTCCTCGTGTTGCACCTCTTTTTTTTTTTTTACGTTGTGCTTACCCTCGTTCTTTTAACGACGATATCTCGAATAGTTTAGCTAAAGCGAGCCTTAATGACCTGACTATCGGCAGGGTCCTACGAGGCACGCAGGGCTTCGCAGCTCGACTTACCCTATGTAGCGATACATGCTTATGATAATTGTGTGCACATACTTTAATTGGCGTGATCATACCAGCAATAATTCACCGGATCCCACCAGAACTCCATAGTTAAACGTGCTTAGGCGAGAGTAGTACTAGGATGCGTTACCTCCAGGGAATTCCTCGTGTTGTACCTTTTTTTTTACGTCGTGCTTACCCTTGTTCTTTAAACGACGCAATCTCGAATAGTTTAGCTATAGTGAGCCTTAATGAACTGATTTTCGGCAAGCTCCCACGGGCCCTGTAGGGCTTCGCAGCTCGACTTACCCTACGTCGCAATACATGCTTATGATAATTATGTGCACATACTTTAATAGGTGCGATCATACCAGCACTAATGCACCGGATCCTACCAGAACTCCGTAGTTAAGCGTGCTTGGGCGAGAGTGGTACTTGGATGGGTGACGTCCTGGGAAGTCCTCGTGTTGCACCTCTTTTTTTTTACGTCGTGCTTACCCTCATACTTTAATTCGCGTGATCAAACCAGCAATAATGCACCGGATCCCACCAGAACTCCATAGTTAAACGTGCTTAGGCGAGAGTAGTACTAGGATGGGTTACGTCCAGGGAATTCCTCGTGTTGCAACTTTTTTTTACGTCGTGCTTACCATCGTTCTTGAAACGACGCTATCTCGAACAGTTTAGCTAAAGCGAGCCTTAATGACCTGACTATCGGCAGGGTCCTACGAGCCCTGCAGGGTTCGCAGCTCGACTTACCCTATGAAGGGATACATGCTTATGATAATTATGTGCACATACTTTAATAGGTGCGATCATACCAGCACTAATGCACCGGATCCTACCAGAACTCCGTAGTTAAGCGTGCTTGGGCGAGAGTGGTACTAGGATGGGTGACGTCCTGGGAAGTCCTCGTGTTGCACCTCTTTTTTATTACGTCGTGCTTACCCTCATACTTTAATTCGCGTGATCAAACCAGCAATAATGCACCGGATCCCACTAGAACTCCATAGTTAAACGTGCTTAGGCGAGAGTAGTACTAGGATGGGTTACCTCCAGGGAATTCCTCGTGTTGTAACTTTTTTTTACGTCGTGCTTACCATCGTTCTTGAAACGACGCTATCTCGAATAGTTTACCTAAAGCGAGCCTTAATGACTTGACTATCGGCAGGGTCCTACGAGGCCTGCAGGGTTCGCAGCTCGACTTACCCTATGAAGGGATACATGCTTATGATAATTGTGTCCACATACATTAATTTGTTTGATCATACCAACACTAATGCACTGGATACCACCAGAACTCCGTAGTTAAACGTGCTTAGGCGAGAGTAGTACTAGGATGGGTTACCTCCAGGGAAGTCCTCATGTTGTACCTTTTTTTTTACGTCATGTTTACCCTTGTTCTTTAAACGACGCTATCTGGAATAGTTTAGCTATTATGAGCCTTAATGAACTGATTTTCGGTAAGCTCCCACGGGCCCTGCAGGGCTTCGCAGCTCGACTTACCCTACGTCGCAATACATGCTTAGGATAATTGTGTGCACATACTTTAATAGGTGCGATCATACCAGCACTAATGCACCGGATCCTACCAGAACTCCGTAGTTAAGCGTGCTTGGGCGAGAGTGGTACTAGGATGGGTAACCTCCTGGGAAGTCCTCGTGTTGCACCTCTTTCTTTTTACGTCATGCTTACCCTCGTTCTTTAAACAACGCTATCTCGAATAGTTTAGCTAAAGCGGGCCTTAATGACCTGACTTTCGGCAGGCTCCTACGGGGCCCACAAGGCTTCGCAGCTCGACTTAACCTATGTAGCGATACATGCTTATGATAATTGTGTGCACATACATTAATTAGCGTGATCATACCAGCAATAATGCATAGGATCCCACTAGAACTCCGTAGTTAAACGTGCTTAGGTGAGAGTAGTACTAGGATGGGTTACCTCTAGGGAAGTCCTCCTGTTGTACCTTTTTTTTACGTCGTGCTTACCCTCGTTCTTTAAACGACGCTATCTCGAATAGTTTAGCTAATGCGAGCCTTAATGACCTGACTTTTGGCAGTGTCCTACGAGGCCCGCAGGGTTTCGCAGCTCGACTTACCCTATGTAGCGATACATGCTTATGATAATTGTGTGCACATACATCAATTGGTGTGATCATACCAGCACAAATGCACCGGATCCCACCAGAACTCCGTAGTTAAACGTGCTTAGGCGAGAGTAGTACTAGGATGGGTTACCTCCAGGGAAGACCTCGTGTTGTACCTTTTTTTTACGTCGTGCTTACCCTTGTTCTTTAAACGACGCTATCTCGAATAGTTTAGCTATAGTGAGCCTTAATGAACTGATTTTCAGCAAGCTCCCACGGGCCCTGCAGGGCTTCGTAGCTCGACTTACCCTACGTCGCGATACATGCTTATGATAATTGTGTGCACATATTTTAATAAGTGCGATCATACCAGCACTAATGCACCGGATCCCACCAGAACTCCGTATTTAAGCGTGCTTAGGCGAGAGTGGTACTAGGATGGGTGACCTCCTCGGAATAACTCATGTAGCACCACTTTTTTTTTACGTCGTGCTTACCCTCGTACTTTAAACGACGCTATCTCGAATAGTTTAGCTATAGTGAGTCTTAATGAACTGATTTTCGGCAAGCTCCCACGGGTCCTGCAGGACTTCGCAGCTCGATTTACCCTACGTCGCAATATATGCTTATGATAATTGTGTGCACATACTTTAATAGGTGCGATCATACCAGCACTAATGCACCAGATCCCATTAGAACTCTGCAGTTAAGCGTGCTTGGCCGAGAGTAGTACTACGATGGATGACCTCCTGGGAAGTCCTCGTGTTGCACCTCTTTTTTTTTACGTCATGCTTACCCTTATTCTTTAAACAACGCTATCTTGAATAGTTTAGCTAAAGCGAGCCTTAATGACCTGACTTTCCGCAGGCTCCTACGGGGTCCGCAGGGCTTCGCAGCTCGACTTACCCTATGTAGCGATACATGCTTAAGATAATTGTCTACACATACTTTAATAGGTGTGATCATAACAGAACTAATACACCGGATCCCACCAGAACTCTGTAGTTAAGCGTGCTTGGGCTAGAGTAGTACTAGGATGGGTGACCTCCTTGGAAGTTCTCGTGTTGTGCCTTTTTTTTTACGTCGTGCTTACCCTCGTTCTTTAAACGACGCTATCTCGAATAGTTTAGCTATAGTGAGCCTTAATGAACTGATTTTCGGCAAGATCCCACGGGCCCTGCAGGGCTTCGCAGCTCGACTTGCCCTACGTCGCGATACATGCTTATGATAATTGTGTGCACATAAATTAATAGGTGCGATCATACCAGCACTAATGCACCGGATCCCACCAGAACTCCGTAGTTAAACGTGCTTAGGCGAGAGTAGTACTAGGATGGGTTACCTCCAGCGAAGTCCTTGTGTTGTACCTTTTTTTTACGTCGTGCTTACCCTCGTTCTTTAAACGATGCTATCTCAAATAGTTTAGCTAAAGCGAGCCTTAATGACCTGACTTTCGGCAGGCTCCTACGGGGCCCACAAGGCTTCGCAGCTCGACTTACCCTATGTAACGATACATGCTTATGACAATTGCATGCGCATATTTTAATAGGTGCATTCATACCAGCACTAATGCACCGAATCCCATCAGAACTCTGCAGTTATGCGTGCTTGGCCGATAGTAGTACTACGATGGGTGACCTCCTGGGAAGTCCTCGTGTTGCACCTCTTTTTTTTTACGCCGTGCTTTCCCTCGTTCTTTTAACGATGCTATCTCGAATAGTTTAGCTAAAGCGACCCTTAATGACCTGACTCTCGGCAGGGTCCTACGAGGCCCGCAGGGCTTCGCAGCTCGACTTACCCTATGTAGCGATACATGCTTATGATAATTGTGTGCACATACATTAATTGGTGTGAGCATACCAGCATTAATGCACCGGATCCCACAAGAACTCCGTAGTTAAACGCGCTTAGGCGGGAGTAGTACTAGGATGGGTTACCTCCAGGGAAGTCCTCGTGTTGTACCTTTTTTTTTTACGTCGTACTTACCCTCGTTCTTTAAACGACGCTATCTTGAATAGTTTAGCTAAAGCAAGCCTTAATGACCTGATTTTCGGGGGGCTCTAATGGGCCCCGCAGGGATTCGTAGCTCGACTTAACCTATGTCGGGACACATGCTTATGATAATTGTGTGCAAATACTTTAATAGGTGCGATCATACCAGCACTAATGCACCGGATCCCATCAGAAATCCGTGGTTAACCGTGTCTAGGCGAGAGTAGTACTAGGATGGGTGACCTCCTGGGAAGTCCTCCTGTTGCACCTCTTTTTTTTTAACGTCGTGCTTACCCTCGTTCTTTGAACGATGTTATCTAGAATAGTTTACCAAAAGCGAGATTTAATTACCTGGTTTTCGGCAGGCTACCACGGGCCCCGCAAGGCTTTGCAGCTCGACTTACCCTATGTCGCGACACAAATTTATGATAATTGTGTGCGCATACTTTAATATGTGCGATCATACCCGCACTAATGCACTGGATCCCATGAGAACTCCGCAATTAAGCGTGCTTGGGCAAGGGTGGTACAAGGATAGGTGACCTCCTGGGAAGTCCTCGTGTTGTACCTTTTTTTTTACGTCGTGCTTACCCTCGTTCTTTAAACGATGCTATCTCTAATAGTTTAGCTATAGTGAGCCTTAATGAACTGATTTTCGCCAAGCTCCCACGGGCCCTACAGGGCTTTGCAGCTTGACTTACCCTACGTCGCGAGACATTCTTATGATAATTGTGTGCGCATACTTTAATAGATGCGATCTTATCAGCACTAATGCACCAGATCCAATCAGAACTCCGCAGTTAAGCGCGCTTGGGCGAGAGTGGTACTAAGATTGGTGACCTCCTAGGAAGTCCTCGTGTTGCACCTCTTTTTTTTATGTCGTACTTACCCTCGTTCTTTAAACGACGCTATCTCGAATAGTTTACCTAAAGCAAGATTTAATGACTTGATTTTCGGCAGGCTCCTACGGGGCCCGCAAGGTTTTGCAGCTCGACTTACCCTATGTACCGATACATGCTTATGATAATTGTGTGCATATACATTAATAGGTGTGATCATACCAGCACTAATGCACCAGATCCCACCAGAACTCCATAGTTAAGCGTGCTTGGGCTAGAGTAGTACTAGGATGGGTGACCTCCTGGGAAATCCTCCTGTTGTACCTTTTTTTTTTTACATCGTGCTTACCCCCATTCTTTAAACGACGCTATCTCTAATAGTTTAGCTATAGCGATCCTTAATGAACTGATTTTCGGTAAGCTCCCACAGGCCCTGCACGGCTTCGCCGCTCGACTTACCCTATGTCGCGATACATGCTTATGATAATTGTGTGCACATACTTTAATAGCTGTGATCATACCAGCACTTATGCCCCGGATTCCACCAGAATTCCGTAGTTAAGCGTGCTTGGACTAGAGTAGTACTAGGATGGGTGATCCCCTAGGAAGTCTTCGTGTTGTACCTTTTTTTTACGTCGTGCGTACCCTCGTTCTTTAAACGATACTATCTCTAATAGTTTAGCTATTGTCAGCCTTAATGAACTGATTTTTGCCAAGCTCCCACTGGCCCTGCAGGGCTTTGCAGCTCGACTTACCCTACGTCGCGAGACATTCTTATGATAATTGTGTGCCCATACTTTAATAGATGCGATCATACCAGCACTAATGGACAAGATCCAATCAGAACGCCGCAGTTAAGCGTGCTTGGGCGAGAGTGGTACTAAGACTGGTGACCTCCTAGGAAGTCCTCGTGTTTGGTATGCGAGATTGTTACTCTGAGGTTGTAAAATTTGTTGTTCGTTCTCTCCCTGGCATGGCGCCAATAACTGGTGCACAATACCATGGTCCAAACATAACTTCACAACTTCGCACAACTAACCAGCAAGTGCATTGGGTCGTCCATGTAATAAAACCTTACGGGAGTAAGGGTCTATCCCACAGAGATTGTTGGTATGAAGCAAGCTATGGTCATCTTGTAAATCTCAGTCAGGCGGATATCAAATGGTTATGGAGTTTTCGAATAGTAATAATAAATAAATAGAAAATAAAGATAGAAATACTTATGTAATTCATTGGTGAGAATTTCAGATAAGTGTATAGAGATGCTTTCGTTCCTCTGAACCTCTGCTTTTCTGCTGTCTTCATCCAATCCTTCCTACTCCTTTCCATGGCAAACTTTATGTAAGGGCATCACCGTCGTCAATGGCTACATCTCATCCTCTCTGTGAAAATGGTCCGATGCACTGTCACTGCATGGCTAATCATCTGGAGGCATCACCGTTGTCAATGGCTACATCCCATCCTCTCTGTGAAAATGGTCCGATGCGCTATCACTGCATGGCTAATCATCTGGAGGTTCTCGATCATACTGGAATATGATTTACTATCCTTTTGCGTCTGTCACTACGCCCAGCACTCGCGAGTTTGGAGTTCGTCACAGTCATTCAATCCCTGAATCCTACTCGGAATACCACAGACAAGGTTTAGACTTTCCGGATTCTCATGAATGCCGCCATCAATCTAGCTTATACCACAAAGATTCTGATTAAGAGATCTAAGAGATAATCATCCAATCTAAGGTGGAACGGAAGTGGTTGTCAGGCACGCGTTCGTTTGGGAATGATGATGATTGTCACGTTCATCACATTCATATTGAATTGCGAATGAATATCTTAGAAGCGGAATAAGTTGAATTGAATAGAGAAACAGTAGTACTTTGCATTAATTCGTGAGGAACAGCAGAGCTCCACACCTTAATCTATGGTGTGTAGAAACTCTACCGTTGAAAATACATAAGTGATAAGGTCCAGGCATGGCCGAATGGCCAGCCCCAAACGTGATCAATATGATCCAAAGTTGAACTAAAAATCATAAGATGTCTAATACAATAGTAAAAAGTCTTATTTATACTAAACTAGTTACTAGGGTTTACAGAAGTAAGTAAATGATGTAGAAATCCACTTCCGGGGCCCACTTGGTGTGTGCTTGGGCTGAGCTTGAAGTTTACACGTGGATAGGTCATTCTTGGAGTTGAACGCCAGTTTGTAACGTGTTTCTGGCGTTCAACTCTGGTTTGTGACGTGTTTCTGGCGTTTAACTCCAGATTGCAGCGTAGAACTAGCGTTCAACGCCCTTTTGCGTCGTCTAAACTCAGGCAAAGTATGGACTATTATAATTGCTGGAAAGCCCTGGATGTCTACCTTCTAACACCATTGAGAGCGTGCCATTTGGAGTTCTATAGCTCCAGAAAATCCACTTTGAGTGCAGGGAGGTCAGAATCCAACAGCATCAGCAGTCCTTCTTCTACCTCTGAATCTGATTTTTGCTCAAGTCCCTCAATTTCAGCCAGAAAATACTTGAAATCACAGAAAAACACACAAACTCATAGTAAAGTCCAGAAATGTGAATTTAACATAAAAACTAATGAAAACATCCCTTAAAATAACTAGATCCTACTAAAAATATACTAAAAACAATGCCAAAAAGCGTATAAATTATCCGCTCATCACAACACCAAACTTAAATTATTGCTTGTCCCCAAGCAACTGAAAATCAAATAGGATAAAAAGAAGAGAATATACTATAAATTCCAAAATATCAATGAAACATAGCTCCAATCAGATGAGCGAGACTTGTAGCTTTTGCCTCTTGAATAGTTTTGGCATCTCACTTTATCCATTGAGGTTCAGAATGATTGGCATCTATAGGAACTCAGAGTTCAGATAGTGTTATTGATTCTCCTAGTTCAGTATGTTGATTCTTGAACACAGCTACTTTATGAGTCTTGGCCGTGGCCCTAAGCACTTTGTTTTCTAGTATTACCACCGGATACATAAATGCCACAGACACATAATTGGGTGAACCTTTTCAGATTATGACTCAGCTTTGCTAAAGTCCCAAATTAGAGGTGTCCAGGGTTCTTAAGCACACTCTTCTTTTGCTTTGGACCTTGATTTTAACCGCTCAGTCTCAAGTTTTCACTTGACACCTTCACGCCACAAGCACATGGTTAGGGACAGCTTAGTTTAGCCGCTTAGGCTAGGATTTTATTCCTTTAGGCCCTCCTATCCACTGATGCTCAAAGCCTTGGGATCCTTTTTATTTACCCTTGCCTTTTGGTTTTAAGGGTTATTGGCTTTTTCCTCTTGCCTTTTGGTTTTAAGAGCTTTTGGCTTTTTTTGCTTGCTTTTTCTCTTTTTTATTTTTTTCGCCATTTTTTTCTTTCTTTTTTTTTCTGCAAGCTTTGTATTCACTGCTTTTTCTTGCTTCAAGAATCATTTTTATTATTTTTCAGATTATCAAATAACATGTCTCCTGTTCATTATTCTTTCAAGAGCCAACATATTTAACATTCTAAAACACCAACTTCAAAAGACATATGCACTGTTCAAGCATTCATTCAGAAAACAAAAAGTATTGTCTCCACATCAAAATAATTAAACTAAGTTCAAGGATAAATTCGAAACTCATGTACTTCTTGTTCTTTTGTAATTAAAACATTTTTCCATTTAAGAGAGGTGATGGATTCATATTCACTACTTTAAGGCATAGACACTTAGACACTAATGATCATGTAATAAAGACACAAACATAGATAAACATTTAACATAAGAAAATGAAAAATAGAAAATTTAAGAACAAGGAATGAGTCCACCTTAGTGATGGTGGTGTTTTCTCCTTGAGGAACCAATGATGTCCTTGAGCTCTTCTATGTCTCTTCCTTGTCTTTGTTGCTCCTCCCTCATTGCTCTTTGATCTTCTATAATTTCATGAAGGATGATGGAGTGCTCTTGATGTTCCGCCCTTAGTTGCTCCCAATAATTGTGTGGAGGAAAATGTATCCCCTGAGGTATCTCAGGGATCTCTTGATTTGCAGTCAAATGTTCTACCACTGAGCTATAGACCCTTGATGGAAGCTTTTGTCTTCTCTTTTCTCTTTCTAGAGGTTTTTCTGGCCTTAGGTGCCATCAATGGTTATGGAAAAACAAAAAAGCTATGCTTTTACCACACCAAACTTAGAATATTGCTCGCCCTCGAGCAAAAGAAGAAAGAATAGTAAAAGAAGAAGAAGATATGGAGGTGAGTTGATGGTTTGAATTTGAGTAGGTGGGTGTTGGTGGTTTGTATGATGGTTTTAGGGGAGTAATGGATGTGAGTGGTGAAGGGTTCTTGGGAATGTGTGATATAGGATTATGAGGAGGTAAGGTGTGTGGCGGTATGTGGGGATCTTGTGGGGTCCACAGATCCTGAGGTGTCAAGGAATTGCATCCCTGCACCAATTAGGCATGTAAAACACCTTTGCATGCAATTCTGGCGTTTAAATGCCGAACTGATACTTGTTCTGGGCATTCAGCGCCCAGATGCAGCATGTTTCTGGCGTTGAACGCCAGCCAGATGCTTGTTTCTGGCGTTCAGTGCCAGCTCTTCCTCAGTGTGCATTTCTGGCATCTGAACGCCAGGATGCTGCTTGTTTCTGGCGTTCAACGCCAGATCCATGCTCTGTTCTGGCATTGAACGCCAGCCAGATGCTCCTTACTGGCGTTTAAACGCCAGTAAGATCCTCCTCCAAGGTGTGATTTTTCTTCTGCTATTTTTGATTCCGTTTTCAATTTTTATATTTATTTTGTGACTCCACATGATCATGAACCTAATAAAATATGAAATAACAATAAAAATAAATTAAAATTAGATAAATAAAAATTAGGTTGCCTCCCAACAAGCACTTCTTTAATGTCAATAGCTTGACAATGGGCTCTCATGGAGCCTCACAGATGTTCAGAGCATTGTTGAGACTTCCCAACACCAAACTTAGAGTTTGGATATGGGAGTTCAACACCAAACTTAGAGTTTGACTGTGGGGGCTCTGGTTGACTCTGTTTTGAGAGAAGCTTACTGTGCCTCTTTTCCATGTTTACAGAAGGATGTCCTTGAGTTTTAAACTCAAGGGAGTCCTCATTCAATTGAAGGACTAGTTCACCTCTGTTAACATTAATCACAGCTCTTGCTGTGGCTAGGAAGGGTCTTCCAAGGATGATGGATTCATCCTCATCCTTCCCAGTATCTAGGATTATGAAATCAGCAGGGATGTAAAGGCCTTCAACCTTTACTAATATGTCATCTACTTGTCCATAAGCCTGTTTTCTGGAATTGTCTGCCATCTCTAATGAGATTTTAGCAGTTTGTACCTCAAAGATTCCCAGTTTCTCCATTACAGAGAGTGGCATGAGGTTTATTCCTGACCCAAGATCACATAGAGCCTTCTCAAAGGTCATGGTGCCTATGGTACAAGGTATTAGGAACTTTCCAGGATCCTGTTTCTTCTGAGGCAATCTCAGTTGATCCAATCCATTTAGTTCATTGGTGAACAGAGAAGGTTCATCTTCCCAAGTCTCATTACCAAATAAATTGGCATTCAGCTTCATGATTGCACCAAGGAACTTGGCAACTTGTTCTTCAGTGACATCCTCATTCTCTTCAGAAGAAGAATACTCATTAGAACTCATGAAGGGCATAAGGAGGTTCAATGGAATCTCTATGGTCTCTAGATGAGCCTCAGATTCCTTTGGTTCCTCAGAGGGGAACTCCTTATTGATCACTGGACGTCCCAGGAGGTCTTCCTCACTGGGATTCACGTCCTTTTCCTCTCCTGTAGGATCGGCCATGATGGTTATATCAATGGCCTTACACTCTCCTTTTGGAATTTCTTCTGTATTGCTTGGGAGGGTACTAGAAGGGGTATCAGTGATCTTTTTACTCAGCTGGCCCACTTGTGCTTCCAAATTTCTAATGGAGGACCTTGTTTCATTCATGAAACTTACAGTGGCCTTAGAAAGATCAGAGACTAAGTTTTCTAAATTAGAGGTATTTTGTTCAGAGTTCTCTGTCTGTTGTTGAGTGGATGATGGAAAAGGTTTACTATTGTTAAACCTGTTTCTTCCACCATTATTAAAGCCTTGTTGAGGCTTTTGTTGATCCTTCCATGAGAGATTTGGGTGATTTCTCCATGAGGGGTTATAGGTGTTTCCATGAGGTTCACCCATATAATTTACCTCTGCTATTGCAGGGTTTTTAGGATCATAAGCTTCTTCTTCAGAAGATTCCTCTTGAGTACTGTTGGATGCAGCTTGCATTCCATTCAGACTCTGAGAAATCATATTGACTTGCTGAGTCAATATTTTATTCTGGGCCAATATGGCATTCAGAGTATCAATTTCAAGAACTCCTTTCTTCTGAGGCGTCCCATTACTCACAGGATTCCTCTCAGAAGTGTACATAAACTGGTTGTTAGCAACCATGTCAATGAGTTCTTAAGCTTCTGCAGCCGTTTTCTTTAGGTGAATGGATCCACCTACAGAAGTATCCAATGACATCTTAGCTAATTCAGACAGACTATCATAGAATATATCCAGGATGGTCCATTCTGAAAGCATGTCAGAAGGACACTTTTTGGTTAGTTGCTTGTATCTCTTCCAAGCTTCGTAGAGGGATTCACCTTCCTTCTATCTGAAGGTTTGAACATCCACTCTAAGCTTGTTCAGCTTTTGAGGAGGAAAGAACTTGGCTAAGAAAGCCGTGACCAGCTTATCCCAAGAGTTCAGGCTATCTTTGGGTTGAGAGTCCAACCACACTCTAGCTCTGTCTCTTACAGCAAAAGGGAAAAGCATGAGCCTGTAGACTTCAGGATCTACTCCATTAGTCTTAACAGTATCACAGATCTGCAAAAATTCAATTAAGAACTGAAAAGGATCTTCAGATGGAAGTCCATGGAACTTGCAGTTCTGCTGCATCAGAGAAACTAATTGAGGTTTCAGCTCAAAATTGTTTGCTCCAATGGTGGGGATGGAGATGCTTCTTCCATGTAAATTGGAATTAGGTGCAATAAAGTCACCAAGCATCCTCCTTGCATTATTATTATTTTCGGCTGCCATCTCCTCTTCCTGTTCGAAAATTTCTGTAAGGTTATCTCTGGATTCTTGTATTTTAGCTTCTCTTAGTTTCCTCTTCAGAGTCCTTTCAGGTTCAGGGTCTGCTTCAACAAGAATGTTCTTATCCTTGCTCCTGCTCATATGAAAAAGAGGGAACAGAAAAATAATAATAATAGAGGTTCTCCTGTGTGAGTAAAAGAAGAAAAGAATGTAATGTAAAGAAGGAAAGAAGAGAAAATTCGAACACAGATGGAAGAGGGGGTTCGAATTTGGGTGAGATGAAGTGTTAGTAGATTAATAAATAAATAGAAGGAGATGAGAGAGAAAGAGGATTTTCGAAAATAAAATTTTGAAAAAGGGTTAGTGATTTTCGAAAATTAGGAATGAAAGCAAATTAAAATTAAAAATTGAAACAATTAGTTAATTAAAAAGAATTTTTGAAAAAAGAGGGAAGAGATTTTCAAAAATTAGAGAGAGAGAGAGTTAGTTAGGTAGTTTTGAAAAAGATAAGAAACAAACAAAAAGTCAATTAGTTAGTTGAAAAAGATTTGAAAATCAATTTTGAAAAGATAAGAAGATAAGAAGTTAGAAAAGATATTTTAAAATCAAATTTTTAAAAAAGATATGATATGAAGAGATATGATTTTGAAAGAGATAAGATAAAAATATATTTCTGAAAAGATATGATTAAAATTATTTTTGAAAAATATTTGATTTTTAAAATCACAATTAATGACTTGATTCACAAGAAATCACAAGATATGATTCTAGAACTTAAAGTTTGAATCTTTCTTAACAAGCAAGTAATAAACTTGAAATTTTTTTGAATCAAAACATTAATTGTTGATGATATTTTCGAAAATATGATATAAAATTAAGAAAAAGATTTTTGAAAAAAATATTTTTAAAATTTTCGAAAATAAATAAGAGAAATGAAAAAGATTTGATTTTTGAAAAAGATAAGATTTTTATATTGAAAATTTAATTTGACTCATAAAAACAACTAGATTTTAAAATTTTTTGAAAAAGTCAATCCAAATTTTCAAAATTTATGAGTGAAAAAGGGAAAGATATTTTTTTGATTTTTGAATTTTTAATGAAGAAAGAGAAAAATATGAAAAAGACTCAATGCATGAGAATTTTTTATCAAAACATCTGATGAATGGAAGAACACTATGAATGTCAAGGTGAACACCAAGAACACTTTGAATGTCAAGATGAACACCAAGAACATATTTTTGAAAAATTTTTGATGCAAAGAAAACATGCAAGACACCAAACTTAGAAATCTTTAATGCTTAGACACTAAGAATTCAAGAATGCATATGAAAAACACCATACAACACAAAACAATACAATATGAAGATCAATCAAGAAGGTTTATCAAGAACAACTTGAAGATCATGAAGAATGCAATGCATGAATGCATTTTTTCAAAAAGTGCAAATGGAGATGCAATTGACACCAAACTTACAATTGACTCAAGACTCAAACAAGAAACACAAAATATTTTTGATTTTTATGATTTTATGATTTTTTTGGATTTTTTTTTTTTTTGAAAATTAGTGTGAAAAAGAAAAATAAGGATTCCAAAATTTTTAATATGAATTCCAGGATTCTTGTACTCTTAGTCTAAAGCTCCAATCTGAGGGTTAGGCATGGCTTAATAGCCAGCCAGCTTTAGGATATAAATCAGGCATGCAACAGCTGATATTCCAATTAACTTGCCTCAATGCTGATGGTTGGAAGCCACTATCCAAAAGAATTAGACATGGCTTTACAGCCAGCCAGGCTTCAACATGCTTCATGAAACACTAGAATTTTTTCGAAAATAGATGAGAAATTTTTGAAAGAATTTTTTTTTTGAAAAATTTTTGAAAATAAAACAAAAAGAAAATTACCTAATCTGAGCAACAAGATGGACCGTCAGTTGTCCAAACTCGAACAATCCCCGGCAACGGCGCCAAAAACTTGGAATGCGAAATTGTTACTCTGAGGTTGTAAAATTTGTTGTTCGTTCTCTCCCTGGCATGGCGCCAATAACTGGTGCACAATACCATGGTCCAAACATAACTTCACAACTTCGCACAACTAACCAGCAAGAGCACTGGGTCGTCCAAGTAATAAAACCTTACGTGAGTAAGGGTCGATCCCATGGAGATTATTGGTATGAAGCAAGCTATGGTCATCTTGTAAATCTCAGTCAGGCGGATATCAAATGGTTATGGAGTTTTCGAATAGTAATAATAAATAAATAGAAAATAAAGAAAGAAATACTTATGTAATTCATTGGTGAGAATTTCAGATAAGTGTATAGAGATGCTTTCGTTCCTCTGAACCTCTACTTTCCTGCTGTCTTCATCCAATCCTTCCTACTCCTTTCCATGGCAAACTTTATGTAAGGGCATCACCGTCGTCAATGGCTACATCTCATCTTCTCACTGAAAATGGTCTTTTGCATCTGTCACTATGCCCCAGCACTCGCGAGTTTGAAGTTCGTCACAGTCATTCAATCCCTGAATCCTACTCGGAATACCACATACAAGGTTTAGACTTTCCGGATTCTCATGAATGCCGCCATCAATCTAGCTTATACCATGAAGATTCTGATTAAGAGATCCAAGAGATAATCATCCAATCTAAGGTGGAACGGAAGTGGTTGTCAGGCACGCGTTCGTATGGGAATGATGATGATTGTCACATTCATCACATTCATATTGAATTGCGAATGAATATCTTAGAAGCGGAATAAGTTGAATTGAATAGAGAGACAGTAGTACTTTGCATTAATTCGTGAGGAACAGCAGAGCTCCACACCTTAATCTATGGTGTGTAGAAACTCTACCGTTGAAAATACATAAGTGATAAGGTCCAGGCATGGCCGAATGGCCAGCCCCCAAACATGATCAATATGATCCAAAGTTGAACTAAAAATCATAAGATGTCTAATACAATAGTAAAAAGTCTTATTTATACTAAACTAGTTACTAGGGTTTACAGAAGTAAGTAAATGATGTAGAAATCCACTTCCGGGGCCCACTTGGTGTGTGCTTGGGCTGAGCTTGAAGTTTACACGTGGAGAGGTCATTCTTGGAGTTGAACGCCAGTTTGTAACATGTTTCTGGCGTTCAACTCTGGTTTGTGACGTGTTTCTGGCGTTTAACTCCAGACTGCAGCATAGAACTGGCGTTCAACGCCCTTTTGTGTCGTCTAAACTCAGGCAACGTATGGACTATTATATATTGCTGGAAAGCCCCGGATGTCTACTTTCCAACGCCGTTGAGAGCTTGCCATTTGGAGTTCTGTAGCTCCAGAAAATCCACATTGAGTGCAGGGAGGTCAGAATCCAACAGCATCAGCAGTCCTTCTTCTACCTCTGAATCTGATCTTTGCTCAAGTCCCTCAATTTCAGCCAGAAAATACCTGAAATCACAGAAAAACACACAAACTCGTAGTAAATTCCAGAAATGTGAATTTAGCATAAAAACTAATGAAAACATCCCTAAAAGTAACTAGATCCTACTAAAAACATACTAAAAACAATGCCACAAAACGTATAAATTATCCGCTCATCAGTGTTGCACCTCTTTTTTTTTTACGTTGTGCTTACTCTCATTCTTTTAACGACGCTATCCCGAATAGTTTAGCTAAACCGAGCCTTAATGACCTGACTTTCGGCAGGGTCCTACGAGGCCCGCAGGGCTTCGCAGCTCGACTTACCCTATGTAGCGATACATACTTATGATAATTGTGTGCAAATACATTAATTGGTGTGATCATACCAGCACTAATGCACTGAATCTCAACAGAACTCCGTAGTCAAACGTGCTTAGGCGAGAGTAGTACTAGGATGGGTTACCACCAGGGAAGTCCTCGTGTTGTACCTTTTTTTTTTACGTCGTGCTTACCCTCGTTCTTTAAAAGACGCTATCTCTAATAGTTTAGCTATAGCGAGCCTTAATGAACTGATTTTCGGCAAGCTCCCATGGGCTCTGCATGGCTTCGCCGCTCGACTTACCCGACGTCGCGATACATGCTAACGATAATTGTCTACACATACTTTAATAGGTCTGATCAAACCAGCACTTATGCACCGGATTCCACCAGAACTCCGTGGTTAAGCGTGCTTGGGCTAGAGTAGTACTAGGATGGGTGACCCCCTGGGAAGTCTTCGTGTTGTACCTTTCTTTTTACGTCGTGCTTATCCTCGTTCTTTAAACGTTGCTATCTCTAATAGTTTAGCTATCGTGAGCCTTAATGAACTGATTTTCACCAAGCTCCCACGGGCCCTGCAGGGCTTTGCAGCTCGACTTACCCTACGTCGCGAGACATTCTTATGATAATTGTGTGCACATACTTTAATAGATGCGATCATACTAGCACTAATGCACCGGATCCAATCAGAACGCCGCAGTTAAGCGTGCTTGGGTGAGAGTGGTAC
Organism: Arachis ipaensis; assembly: GCF_059453495.1. Lineage (NCBI taxonomy): Eukaryota > Viridiplantae > Streptophyta > Magnoliopsida > Fabales > Fabaceae > Arachis > Arachis ipaensis. Next base: position 63,025,905 of record NC_142441.1, read on the forward strand.
TAAGATTGGTGACCTCCTAGGAAGTCCTCGTGTTGCACCTCTTTTTTTTTTACGTCGTGCTTACCCTCGTTCTTTTAACGACGCTATCCCGAATCGTTTAGCTAAAGCGAGCCTTAGTGACCTGACTTTCGGTAGGGTCCTACGAGGCCCGCAGGGCTTCGCTGCTCGACTTAACCTATGTAGCGATACATACTTATGATAATTGTGTGGACATACATTAATTGGTGTGATCATACCAGCACTAATGCACCGAATCCCAACAGAACTCCGTAGTTAACGTGCTTAGGCGAGAGTAGTAATAGGATGGGTTACCTCCAGGGAAGTCCTCGTGTTGTACCTTTTTTTTTTACGTCGTGCTTACCCTCGTTCTTTAAACGACGCTATCTCTAATAGTTTAGCTATAGCGAGCCTTAATGAACTGATTTTCGGCAAGCTCCGACGGGCCTTGCACGGCTTCGCCGCTCGACTTACCCTACGTCGCGATACATGCTTATGATAATTGTGTGCACATACTTTAATAGGTGTGATCATACCAGCACTTATGCACCGGATTCCACCAGAACTCCGTAGTTAAGCGTGCTTGGGCTAGAGTAGTACTAGGATGGGTGACCCCCTGGGAAGTCTTCGTGTTGTGCCTTTTTTTTTACGTCGTGCTTACCCTCGTTCTTTAAACGATGCTATCTCTAATAGTTTAGCTATAGTGAGCCTTAATGAACTGATTTTTGCCAAACTCCCACGGGCCTTGCAGGACTTTGCAGCTCGACTTACCCTACGTCGCGAGACATTTTTAGGATAATTGTGTGCGCATACTTTAATAGATGCGATCATACCAGCACTAATGCACCGGATCCAATCAGAACGCCGTTGTTAAGCGTGCCTGGGCGAGAGTAGTACTAAGATTGGTGACCTCCTGGGAAGTCCTCGTGTTGCACCTCTTTTTTTTTACGTCGTGCTTACCCTCGTTCTTTTAACGTCGCTATCCCGAATAGTTTAGCTAAAGCGAGCCTTAATGACCTGACTTTCTGCAGGGTCCTAAGAGGCCCGCAGGGCTTCGCAGCTCGACTTACCCTATGTAGCGATACATTCTTATGATAATTGTGTGCACATACATTAATTGGTGTGATCATACCAGCACTAATGCACCGGATCCCACCAGAACTCCGTAGTTAAACGTGCTTAGGCGAGAGTAGTACTACGATGGGTTACCTCCAGAGAAGTCCTCGTGTTGTACCTTTTTTTTTACGTCGTGCTTACCCTCGTTCTTTAAACGACGCTATCTCGAATAGTTTAGCTAAAGCGAGCATTAATGACTTGACTTTCGGCAGGGTCCTACAAGGCCTGCAGGGTTTCGCAGCTCGACTTACCCTATTTAGCGGTACATGCTTATGATAATTGTGTGCACATACATCAATTGGTGTGATCATACCAGCACTAATGCACCAGATCCCACCCGAACTCCGTAGTTAAACGTGCTTAGGCGAGAGTAGTACTAGGATGGGTTACCTCCAGGGAAGTCCTCGTGTTGCACCTCTTTTTTTTTTGACGTCGTGCTTACCCTCGTTCTTTAAACGATGTTATCTCGAATAGTTTAGCTATAGTGAGCCTTAATGAACTGATTTTCGGCAAGCTCCCACGGGCCCTTCAGGGCTTCGTAGCTCGACTTACCCTTCGTCGCGATACATGCTTATGATAATTGTGTTCAAATACTTTAACAGGTGCGATCATACCAGCACTAATGCACCGGATCCCATGAGAACTCCGCAGTTAAGCGTGCTTGAGCGAGAGTGGTACTATGATGGGTGACCTCCTGGGAAGTCCTCGTGTTTTATCTCTTTTTATTTTAATGTCGTACTTACCCTCATTTTTTAAACGACGCTATCTTGAATAGTTTAGCTAAAGCGAGCCTTAATGACCTGACTTTTGGCAGGCTCCTACGGGGCCCATAGGGTTTCGCAACTCGACTTACCCTATGTACCGATACATGCTTATGATATTTGTGTGCATATACTTTAATTGGTGTGATCATACCAGCACTAATGCACCGGATCCAACCAGAACTCCGTAGTTAAGCATGCTTGGGCTAGAGTAGTACTAGGATGGGTGACCTCCTGGGAAATCTTCGTGTTGTACCTTTTTTTTTTACGTGTGCATACCCCCATTCTTTAAACGACGCTATCTTGAATAGTGTAGCTATAGCGAGCCTTAATGAACTGATTTTCGGCAAGCTCCCACGGGCCCTGCACGGCTTCGCCGCTTGACTTACCCTACGTCGCGATACATGTTTATGATAATTATGTGCACATACTTTAATAGGTGTGATCATACCAGCACTAATACACCGGATTCCACTAGAACACCGTAGTTAAGCGTGCTCGGGCTAGAGTAGTACTAGGATGGTTGACCCCCTGGGAAGTTTTCGTGTTGTACCCTTTTTTTTACGTCGTGCTTACTCTCGTTCTTTAAACAATGCTATCTCTAATAGTTTAGCTATAGTGAGCCTTAATGAACTGATTTTTTCAAGCTCCCACGGGCCCTGCAGGGCTTCGCAACTCGACTTACCCTACGTCGCGAGACATTCTTATGATAATTGTGTGTTCATAATTTAATAGATGCGATCATACCAGGACTAATGGACCGGATCCAATCAGAACGCCGCAGTTAAGCATCCTTGGACGAAAGTAGTACTAAGATTGGTGACCTCCTAGGAAGTCCTCGTGTTGCACCTCTTTATTTTTTTTTCCGTCGTGCTTACCCTCGTTCTTTAAATGACGCTAACTCGAATATTTTACCTAAAGTAAGCCTTAATGAACTGATTCTCGACAGGCTCCCACGGACCCAGCAGGGCTTCCCAACTACACTTACCCTATGTCGCGACACATGCTTATGATAATTGTGTGCGCATACTTTAGTAGGCGCAATCATACTAACACTAATGCACCGGATCCCATCAGAACTCCGCAATTAAGAGTGCGTGGGCGGGAGCGGTACTAGGATGGGTGACCTCCTGGGAAGACCTCGTGTTGCACCTTTTTTTTCTTTACGTCGTGCTTACCCTCGTTCTTTAAATGACGCTATCTCGAATCAGTTAGCTAAAGTGAGACTTATTGACCTGACTTTCGGTAGGCTCCTGCAGGGCCCGCAGCGCTTCGCAGCAAGACATACCCTTTGTCGCGATACATGCTTATGATGATTCTGTGCACATACTTTAATAGGTGTGATCATACCAGCACTAACGCACCGGATCCCACCAGAACTCCGTAGTTAAGCGTGCTTGGGCGAAAGTAGTACTAGGATGGGTGACCTGCTCGGAAATCCTCGTGTTGCACCTTATTTTTTTTACGTCGTGCTTACCCTCGTTCTTTGGACGACGTTATCTGGAATAGTTTACCTAAAGCGAGACTTAATGACCTGATTTTTGGCAGGCTACCACGGGCCCCGCAGGGCTTCGCATCTCGACTTACCTACGTCGTTAGACATGCTTATGATAATTGTGTGAGCATACTTTAATAGGTGCGATTATGCTGGCACTAATGCATCGGATCCCATCAGAACTCCGCAGTTAAGCATGCTTAGGCGAGAGTAGTACTAGGATGGGTGACCTCCTCGGAATTCCCCGTGGAGCACCATTTTTCTTTTTTTTTTTTTACGTCGTGCTTTCCCTCGTTATTTAAACGACGCAATCTTGAATAGTTTAGCTAAAGTGAGCCTTAATGACCTGATTTTCGGCAGGCTCCCACGGGCCCACAGCGCTTCACAGCTCGACTTACCCTACGTCGTGACACATGCTAATGATAATTGTGTGTGCATACTTTAATAGCTGCGATCATACCAGCACTAATGCCCCAGATCCATCAGAACTCCGCAGTTAAGCGTGCTTGGGCAAGATTAGTACTAGGATGGGTGACCTCCTGGGAAGTCCTCGTGTTGAAACTCCTTTTTTTTTTTAACGTTGTGCTTATCATCGTTCTTTAAACGATGTTATGTCGAATCGTTTAGCTAAAGCGAGCCTTAGTGAACTGATTGTAGGCAAGCTCCCACGGGACCCGTAGGGCTTCGTAGCTTGAACTACCCTACGTCGCGAGACATGCTTATGATATTTGTGTGCACATACTTTAATAGGTGTGATCATACCAGCACTAATGCACCGGATCCCACCAGAACTCCGTAGTTAAGCGTGCTTGGGCGAGAGTGGTACTAGGATGGGTGACCTCTTGGGAAGTCCTCGTGTTGTACCTCTTTTTTTACGTTTTACTTACCCTCGTTCTTTAAACGATGCTATCTCGAATAGTTTAGCTATAGTGAGTCTTAATGAACTGATTTTCGGCAAGCTCCCACGGGCCCTGCAGGGCTTCGCAGCTCGACTTACCCTACGTCGCGATACATGCTTATGATAATTGTGTGCACATACTTTAATAGGTGCAATCATACCAGCACTAATGCACCGGATCCCACCAGAACTCCGTAGTTAAGCGTGCTTAGGCGAGAGTGGTACTAGGATGGGTGACCTCCTAAGAAGTCCTCGTGCTGCACCTCCTTTTTTTTATGTCGTGCTTTCCCTCGTTCTTTAAACGATGCTATCTCGAATAATTTAGCTAAAGCGAGCCTTAATGACTTGACTTTCGGCAGGCTCCTACGGGGCCCGCAGGGCTTCGCAGCTCGACTTTCGCTATGTAGCGATACATGCTTATGACAATTGCATGCGCATACTTTTATAGGTGCGATCATACCAGCACTAATGCATCGGATCCAATCAAAACTCTGCAGTTAAGCGTGCTTGGGCGAGAGTAGTACTACGATGGGTGACCCTGGGATGTCCTCGTGTTGCACCTCTTTTTTTTTTTACGTCGTGCTTACCCTCGTTCTTTTAACAATGCTATCTCGAATAGTTTAGCTAAAGCGACCCTTAATGACCTGACTTTCGGCAGGGTCCTACGAGGTCCACAGGGCTTTGCAGCTCGACTTACCTTATATAGCGATACATGCTTATGATAATTGTGTGCACATACATTAATTGGCGTGATCATACCAGCAATAATGCACCGGATCCTACCAGAACTCCGTACTTAAACGTGCTTAGGCGAGAGTAGTACTAGGATGGGTTACCTCCAGGGAAGTCCTCGTGTTGTACCATTTTTTTTTACGTCGTGCTTACCCTCGTTCTTTAAACGACGCAATCTCAAATATTTTGGCTAAAGCGAACCTTAATGACCTGACTTTCGGCAGAGTCCTACGAGGCCCGCAGGGTTTTGTAGCTCGACTTACCCTATGTAGGGATACATGCTAATGATAATTGTGTGCACATACTTTAGTAGGTGTGATCATACCAGCACTAATGCACCAGATCCCACCAGAACTCCGTAGTTAAGCGTGCTTGGTCTAGACTTGTACTAGGATGGGTGACCTCCTGGGAAGTCCTCGTGTAGTAATTTTTTTTTACGTCGTGCTTACCCTCGTTCTTTAAACGACGCTATCTCGAATAGTTTAGCTATATTGAGCCTTAATGAACTGATTTTCGGCAAGCTCCCACGAGCCCTACAGGGCTTCGCAGCTCGACTTACCCTACGTCGCGATACATGCTTATGATAATTGTGTGCACATACTTTAATAGGTGTGATCATACCAGCACTAATGCACCGGATCCCACAAAACTCCGTAGTTAAGCGTGCTTGGGCGAGAGTGGTACTAAGATGGGTGACCTATTGGGAAGTCCTCGTGTTGCACCTCTTTTTTTTTTAAGTCGTGCTTACCCTCGTTCTTTAAACGACGCTATCTCGAATAGTTTAGCTAAAGCGAGCCTTAATGACCTGACTTTCGACAGGCTCCTACGGGGCCCGCAGGGCTTCGCAGCTCGACTTACCCTATGTAGCGATACATGCTTAGGACAATTGCATGCGCATACTTTAATAGGTGCGATCATACCAGCACTAATGCACCGGATCCCACCAAAACTCCGTAGTTAAGCGTGCTTGGGCGAGAGTAGTACTAGGAAGGGTGACCTTATGGGAAATCCTCGTGTTGCACCTCTTTTTTTTCACGTTGTCCTTACCCTCGTTCTTTAAACGACGCTATCTCGAATATATTAGCTAAAGCGAGCCTTAATGACTTGACTTTCGGCAGGCTCCTACGGGGCCTGCAGGGCTTCGCAGCTCGACTTACACTATGTAGCGATACATGCTTATGACAATTGCATGCACATACTTTAATAGGTGGGATCATACGATCAATAATGCACCGGATCCCATCAGAACTCTGCAGTTAAACGTGCTTGGGCGAGAGTAGTACTAGGATGGGTGACCTCCTGAGAAGTCCTCTTGTTGCACCTCTTTTTTTTTTACGTCGTGCTAACCCTCGTTCTTTTAACGACGATATCTCGAATAGTTTAGCTAAAGCGAGCCTTAATGACCAGACTATCGGCAGGGTCCTACGAGGCCCGCAGTGCTTCGCAGCTCGACTTACCCTATGTAGCGATACATGCTTATGATAATTATGTGCACATACTTTAATTCGCGTGATCATACCAGCAATAATGCACCGGATCCCACCAGAACTCCATAGTTAAACGTTCTTAGGCGAGAGTAGTAGTAGGATGGGTTACCTCCAGGGAATTCCTCGTGTTGTACCTTTTTTTTACGTCGTGCTTACCCTCGTTCTTGAAACGACGCTATCTCGAATAGTTTAGCTAAAGCGAGTCTTAATGACCTGACTATCGGCAGGGTCCTACGAGGCCTGCAGGGTTCGCAGCTCGACTTAACCTATGAAGGGATACATGCTTATGATAATTGTGTACACATACATTAATTTGTTTGATCATACCAGCACAAATGCACTGGATACCACCAGAACTCCGTAGTTAAACGTGCTTAGGCGAGAGTAGTACTAGGATGGGTTACCTCCAAGGAAGTCCTCATGTTGTACCTTTTTTTTTTTACGTCATGCTTACCCTTGTTCTTTAAACGACGCTATCTCAAATAGTTTAGCTACAGTGAGCCTTAATGAACTGATTTTCAGCAAGCTCCCACGGGCCCTGCAGGGCTTCGTAGCTCGACTTACCCTACGTCGCGATACATGCTTATGATAATTGTGTGCACATACTTTAATAAGTGCGATCATACCAGCACTAATGCACCGGATCCCACCAGAACTCCGTAGTTAAGCGTGCTTGGGCGAGAGTGGTACTAGGATGGGTGACCTCCTTGGAATAACTCGTGTAGCACCACTATTTTTTTACGTCGTGCTTACCCTCGTTCTTTAAACGATGCTATCTCGAATAGTTTATCTAAAGTGAGCCTTAATGATCTGATTTTCGGGAAGCTCCCATGGGCTCTGTAGGGCTTCGCAGCTCGACTTACCCTACGTCGCGAGACATGCTAATGATAATTGTGTGCATATACTTTAATAGGTGCGATCACACCAGCACTAATGCCCCGGATCCCATCAGAACTTCGCAGTTAAGCGTGCTTGGGTGAGAGTAGTACTACGATGCGCGACCTCCTGAGAAGTCCTCGTGTTGCACCTTTTTTTATGTCGTGCTTACCTTCGTTCTTTAAACGACACTATCTCGAATGGTTTAGCTAAAGCGAGCCTTAATGAACTGATTTTTGGCAAGCTCCCACGGGCCCGCAGGGCTTCGCAGCTCGACTTACCCTACGTCGTGAGACATGCTTATGATAATTGTGTGCGCATACTTTAATAGGTGCGATCATGCCGGCACTATTGCACCGGATCCTATCAGAACTCCGCAGTTAGGCGTGCTTGGGCAAGAGTAGTACTAGGATGGGTGACCTCGGAATTCCTTGTGTTGCACTACTTTTCTTTTTTTTTTTACGTCGTGCTTACCCTCGTTCTTTAAACGACGCTATCTCGAATAGTTTAGCTAAAGCGGGCCTTAATGACCTGACTTTCGGCAGGCTCCTATGGGGCCGACAGGGCTTCGTAGCTCGACTAACCCTATGTAGCGATACATGCTTATGATAATTGTGTGCATATACTTTAATAAGTGTGATCATACCTGCAATAATGCATCAGATCCCATCAGAACTCCGCAGTTAAGCATGCTTGGGCGAGAGTAGTACTAGGATGGGTGACCTCCTCGGAATTCCTCGTGGAGCACCACTTTTCTTTTTTTTTTTTTTACGTCGTGCTTACCCTCATTTTTTAAATGACGCAATCTTGAATAGTTTAGCTAAAGTGAGCCTTAATGACCTGATTTTCACTAGGCTCCTACGGGCCCACAAGGTTTCACAGCTCGACTTACCCTACGTCGTGACACATGCTAATGATAATTGTGTGTGAATACTTTAAAAGCTACGATCATACCAGCACTAATTCCCAGGATCCCATCAGAACTCCGCAGTTAAGCGTACTTGGGCAAGAGTTGTACTAGGATGGGTGATCTCCTGGGAAGTCCTCGTGTTGCACCTCTTTTTTTTTAACGCCGTGCTTAACCTCGTTCTTTAAATGACGCTATCTCGAATAGTTTAGCTAAAGCGAGCCTTAGCGAACTGATTTTAGGCAAGCTCCCACGGGACCCGCAGGGTTTCGCAGCTCGACCGACCCTAAGTCGCGAAACATGCTTATGATAATTGTGTGCACATACTTTAATAGGTGCGATCATACCAGCACTAATGCACCGGATCCTATTAGAACTCCGAAGTTTAGCGTGCTTGGGCAAAAGTAGTACTAGGATGGGTGACCTCCTGAGAAGTCCTCGTGTTGCACCTCTTTTTTTTTTTACGTCGTGCTTACCCTCGTTCTTTAAACGACGCTATCTCTAATAGTTTAGCTAAAGCGAGCCTTAATGACCTGACTTTCAGCAGGCTCCTACGGAGCCCGCAGGGCTTCGTAGCTCGACTTACCCTATGTAGCGATACACGCTTATGATAATTGTGTGCACATACTTTAATAGGTGTGATCATACCAGCACTTATGCACTGCATCCCACCAGAACTCCGTAGTTAAGCGTGCTTGGGCGAGAGTGGTACAAGAATGGGTGACCTCATGAGAATTCCTCGTGTTGTACCTTTTTTTTTACGTCGTGCTTACCCTCGTTCTTTACACGACGCTATCTCGAATAGTTTAGCTATAGTGAGTCTTAATGAACTGATTTTCGGCAAGCTCCCACGGACCCTGCAGGGCTTCGCAGCTCGACTTACCCTACGTCGCGATACATGCTTATGATAATTGTGTGCACATACTTTAATAGGTGCGATCATACGAGCACTAATGCACCGGATCCCACCAGAACTCCGTAGTTAAGCGTGCTTGGGCGAGATTAGTACTAGGATGGGTGACCTCCTGGGAAGTCCTCGTGTTGCACCTCTTTTGTTTTTACGTCGTGCTTACCCTCATTCTTTTAACGACGATATCTCGAATAGTTTAGCTAAAGCTAGCCTTAATGACCTAACTATCGGCAGGGTCCTACGAGGACCGCAGGGCTTCGCAGCTCGACTTACCCTATGTAGCGATACATGCTTATGATAATTGCGTGTACATACTTTAATTGGCGTGATCATACCAGTAATAATGCACCGGATCCCACCAGAACTCCATAGTTAAACGTGCTTAGGCGAGAGTAGTACTAGGATGGGTTACCTCCAGGGAATTCCTCGTGTTGTGCCTTTTTTTTTACGTCGTGCTTACCCTCGTTCTTGAAACGACGCTATCTCGAATAGTTTAGCTAAAGCGAGCCTTAATGACCTGACTATCGGCAAGCTCCCATGGGTCCTGCAGGGCTTCGCAGCTCGATTTACCCTACGTTGCAATATATGCTTATGATAATTGTGTGCACAAACTTTAATAGGTGCGATCATACGAGCACTAATGCACCAGATCCCATTAGAACTCTGCAGTTAAGCGTGCTTGGGCGAGAGTAGTACTACGATGGATGACCTCCTGGGAAGTCCTCGTGTTGCACCTCTTTTTTTTTACGTCATGCTTACCCTTGTTCTTTAAACAACGCTATCTTGAATAGTTTAGCTAAAGCGAGCCTTAATGACCTGACTTTTCGCAGGCTCCTACGGGGCCCGCAGGGCTTCGCAGCTCGACTTACCCTATGTAGCGATACATGCTTATGATAATTGGCTACACATACTTTAATAGGTGTGATCATAACAGCACTAATACACCGGGTCCCACCAGAACTCTGTAGTTAAGCGTGCTTGGGCTAGAGTAGTACTAGGATGGGTGACCTCCTTGGAAGTTCTCGTGTTGTGCCTTTTTTTTTTACGTCGTACTTACCCTCGTTCTTTAAACGACGCTATCTCGAATAGTTTAGCTATACTGAGCCTTAATGAACTGATTTTTGGCAAGATCCCACGGGCCCTGCAGGGCTTCGCAGCTCGACTTGCCCTACGTCGCGATAGATGCTTATGATAATTGCGTGCACATATCTTAATAGGTGCGATCATACCAACACTAATGCACCGGATCCCACCAGAACTCCGTAGTTAAACGTGCTTAGGTGAGAGTAGTACTAGGATGGGTTACCTCCAGCGAAGTCCTTGTGTTGTACCTTTTTTTTACGTCGTGCTTACCCTCGTTCCTTAAACGATGCTATCTCGAATAGTTTAGCTAAAGCGACCCTTAACGACCTGACTTTCGGCAGGCTCCTACGGGGCCCACAAGGCTTCGCAGCTCGACTTACCCTATGTAACGATACACGCTTATGACAATTGCATGCGCATATTTTAATAGGTGCGATCATACCAGCACTAATGCACCGAATCCCATCAGAACTCTGCAGTGATGCGTGCTTGGCCGAGAGTAGTACTACGATGGGTGACCTCCTGGGAAGTCCTCGTGTTGCCCCCCTTTTTTTTTACGCCGTGCTTTCTCTCGTTCTTTCAACGATGCTATCTCGAATAGTTTAGCTAAAGCGACCCTTAATGACCTGACTTTCGGCAGGGTCCTACGAGGCCCGCAGGGCTTCGCAGCTCGACTTACCTTATGTAGCGATACATGCTTATGATAATTGTGTGCACATACATTAATTGGTGTGAGCATACCAGCATTAATGCACCAGATCCCACAAGAACTCCGTAGTTAAACGCGCTTAGGCGGGAGTAGTACTAGGATGGGTTACCTCCAGGGAAGTCCTCGTGTTGTACCTTTTTTTTTTACGTCGTACTTACCCTCGTTCTTTAAACGACGCTATCTCGAATAGTTTAGCCATAGTGAGCCTTAATGAACTGATTTTCGGCAAGCTCCCACGGGCCCTGCAGGGCTTCGCAGCTCGACTTACCCTATGTAGCGATACATGCTTATGATAATTGTGTGCACATACATTAATTAGTGTAATCATACTAGCACTAATGCATCGGATCCCATCAGAACTCTGGAGATAAGCGTGCGTGGGCGAGAGTGGTACTAGGATGGGTGACCTCCTGGGAAGTCCTCGTGTTACACCTTTTTTTTTCTTTACGTCGTGCTTTCCCTTGTTCTTTAAATGATGCTATCTCGAATCAGTTAACTAAAGTGAGCCTTAATGACCTGACTTTTGGCAGGCTCCTACGGGGCCCGCAGGGCTTCGCAGCTCGGCTTACCCTTTGTCGCGATACATGCTTATGATGATTGTGTGCACATACTTTAATAGGTGTGACCATACCAACACTAATGCACTGGATCCCACCAGAACTCCATAGTTAGGCGTCTTTGGGCGAGAGTAGTACTAGGATGGGTGACCTCCTCGAAAGTCCTCGTGTTGCACCACTTTTTTTTTTTACGTCGTGCTTACCCTCGTTCTTTAAACGATGCTATCTTGAATAGTTTAGCTAAAGCGAGCCTTAATGACCTGATTTTCGGGGGGCTCTAATGGGCCCCGCAGGGATTCGTAGCTCGACTTAACCTATGTAGGGACACATGCTTATGATAATTGTGTGCAAATACTTTAATAGGTGCGATCATACCAGCACTAATGCACTGGATCCCATTAGAAATCCGCGGTTAACCGTGTCTGGGCGAGAGTAGTACTAGGATGGGTGAACTCCTGGGAAGTCTTCCTGTTGCACCTCTTTTTTTTTTACGTCGTGCTTACCCTCGTTCTTTGAACGACGTTATCTAGAATAGTTTACCAAAAGCGAGATTTAATTACCTAATTTTCGGTAGGCTACCACGGGCCCCGCAAGGCTTCGCAGCTCGACTTACCCTATGTCGCGACACTAATTTATGATAATTGTGTGCGCATACTTTAATACGTGCGATCATACCAGCACTAATGCACTGGATCCCATGAGAACTCCGCAATTAAGCGTGCTTGGGCGAGGGTGGTACAAGGATAGGTGACCTCCTGGGAAGTCCTCGTGTTGTACCTTTTTTTTTACGTCGTGCTTACCCTCGTTCTTTAAATGATGCTATCTCTAATAGTTTAGCTATAGTGAGCCTTAATGAACTGATTTTCGCCAAGCTCCCACGGGCCCTGCAGGGCTTTGCAGCTCGACATACCCTACGTCGCGAGACATTCTTATGATAATTGTGTGCGCATACTTTAATAGATGCGATCATATCAGCACTAATGCACCGGATCCAATCAGAACTCCGCAGTTAAGCGTGCTTGGGCGAGAGTGGTACTAAGATTGGTGACCACCTAGGAAGTCCTCGTGTTGCACCTCTTTTTTTATGTCGTACTTACCCTCGTTCTTTAAACGATGCTATCTCGAATAGTTTACCTAAAGCGAGATTTAATGACCTGATTTTTGGCAGGCTCTTACGGGGCCCGCAGGGTTTTGCAGCTCGACTTACCCTATTTACCGATACATGCTTATGATAATTATGTGCATATACTTTAATAGGTGTGATCATACCAGCACTAACGTACCAGATCCCACCAGAACTCCATAGTTAAGCGTGCTTGGGCTAGAGTAGTACTGGGATGGGTGACCTCCTGGGAAATCCTCCTGTTGTACCTTTTTTTTTTACATCGTGCTTACCCCCATTCTTTAAACGACGCTATCTCTAATAGTTTAGCTATAGCGATCCTTAATGAACTGATTTTCGGCAAGCTCCCACGGGCCCTGCACGGCTTCGCCGCTCGACTTACCCTACGTCGCGATACATGCTTATGATAATTGTGTGCACATACTTTAATAGCTGTGATCATACCAGCACTTATGCCCCGGATTCCACCAGAACTCCGTAGTTAAGCGTGCTTGGACTAGAGTAGTACTAGGATGGGTGATCCCCTAGGAAGTCTTCGTGTTGTACCTTTTTTTTTACGTCGTGCGTACCCTCGTTCTTTAAACGATGCTATCTCTAATAGTTTAGCTATTGTGAGCCTTAATGAACTGATTTTCGCCAAGCTCCCACTGGCCCTGCAGGGCTTTGCAGCTCGACTTACCCTACGTCGCGAGACATTCTTATGATAATTGTGTGCCCATACTTTAATAGATGCGATCATACCAGCACTAATGCACAGGATCCAATCATAACGCCGCAGTTAAGCGTGCTTGGACGAGAGTGGTACTAAGATTGGTGACCTCCTAGGAAGTCCTCGTGTTTGGTATGCGAGATTGTTACACTGAGGTCGTAAAATTTGTTGTTCGTTCTCTCCCTGGCATGGCGCCAATAACTGGTGCACAATACCATGGTCCAAACATAACTTCACAACTTCGCACAACTAACCAGCAAGTGCACTGGGTCGTCCAAGTAATAAAACCTTACGTGAGTAAGGGTCGATCCCACAGAGATTGTTGGTATGAAGCAAGCTATGGTCATCTTGTAAATCTCAGTCAGGCGGATATCAAATGGTTATGGAGTTTTCGAATAGTAATAATAAATAAATAGAAAATAAAGATAGAAATACTTATGTAATTCATTGGTGAGAATTTCAGATAAGTATATAGAGATGCTTTCGTTCCTCTGAACCTCTGCTTTTCTGCTGTCTTCATCCAATCTTTCCTACTCCTTTCCATGGCAAACTTTATGTAAGGGCATCACCGTCGTCAATGGCTACATCTCATCCTCTCTGTGAAAATGGTTCGATGCGCTGTCACTGCATGGCTAATCATCTGGAGGCATCACCGTTGTCAATGGCTACATCCCATCCTCTCTGTGAAAATGGTCCGATGTGCTATCACTGCATGGCTAATCATCTGGAGGTTCTCGATCATACTGGAATAGGATTTACTATCCTTTTGCGTCTGTCACTACGCCCAGCACTCGCGAGTTTGAAGTTCGTCACAGTCATTCAATCCCTGAATCCTACTCGGAATACCACAGACAAGGTTTAGACTTTCCGGATTCTCATGAATGCCGCCATCAATCTAGCTTATACCACGAAGATTCTAATTAAGAGATCCAAGAGATAATCATCCAATCTAAGGTGGAACGGAAGTGGTTGTCAGGCACGCGTTGGTTTGGGAATGATGATGATTGTCACGTTCATCACATTCATATTAAATTGCGAATGAATATCTTAGAAGCGGAATAAGTTGAATTGAATAGAGAAACTGTAGTACTTTGCATTAATTCGTGAGGAACAGCAGAGCTCCACACCTTAATCTATGGTGTGTAGAAACTCTACCGTTGAAAATACATAAGTGATAAGGTCCAGGCATGGCCGAATGGCCAGCCCCAAACGTGATCAATATAATCCAAAGTTGAACTAAAAATCATAAGATGTCTAATACAATAGTAAAAAGTCTTATTTATACTAAACTAGTTACTAGGGTTTACAGAAGTAAGTAAATGATGTAGAAATCCACTTCTGGGGCCCACTTGGTGTGTGCTTGGGCTGAGCTTGAAGTTTACACGTGGATAGGTCATTCTTGGAGTTGAACGCCAGTTTGTAACGTGTTTCTGGCGTTCAACTCTGGTTTGTGACGTGTTTCTGGCGTTTAACTCTAGATTGCAGCGTAGAACTAGCGTTCAATGCCCTTTTGCGTCATCTAAACTCAGGCAAAGTATGGACTATTATATATTGCTGGAAAGCCCTAGATGTCTAATTTCTAACGCCATTGAGAGCGTGCCATTTGGAGTTTTGTAGCTCCAGAAAATCCACTTTGAGTGCAGGGAGGTCAGAATCCAACAGCATCAGCAGTCCTTCTTCTACCTCTGAATCTGATTTTTGCTCAAGTTCCTCAATTTCAGCCAGAAAATACCTGAAATCACAGAAAAACACACAAACTCATAGTAAAGTCCAGAAATGTGAATTTAACATAAAAACTAATGAAAACATCCCTTAAAATAACTAGATCCTACTAAAAACATACTAAAAACAATGCCAAAAAGCGTATAAATTATCCGCTCATCACAATACCAAACTTAAATTGTTGCTTGTCCCCAAGCAACTGAAAATCAAATAGGATAAAAAGAAGAGAATATACTATAAATTCCAAAATATCAATGAAACATAGCTCCAATCAGATGAGCGAGACTTGTAGCTTTTGCCTCTTGAATAGTTTTGGCATCTCACTTTATCCATTGAGGTTCAGAATAATTGGCATCTATAGGAACTCAGAGTTCAGATAGTGTTATTGATTCTCCTAGTTCAGTATGTTGATTCTTGAACACAGCTACTTTATGAGTCTTGGCCGTGGCCCTAAGCACTTTGTTTTCTAGTATTACCTCCGGATACATAAATGCCACAGACACATAATTGGGTGAACCTTTTCAGATTGTGACTCAGCTTTGCTAAAGTCCCAAATTAGAGGTGTCCAGGGTTCTTAAGCACACTCTTCTTTTGCTTTGGACCTTGACTTTAACCGCTCAGTCTCAAGTTTTCACTTGACACCTTCACGCCATAAGCACATGGTTAGGGACAGCTTGGTTTAGCCGCTTAGGCCAGGATTTTATTCCTTTAGGCCCTCCTATCCACTGATGCTCAAAGCCTTGGGATCCTTTTTATTTACCCTTGCCTTTTGGTTTTAAGGGTTATTGGCTTTTTCCTCTTGCCTTTTGGTTTTAAGAGCTTTTGGCTTTTTTTGCTTGCTTTTTCTCTTTTTTATTTTTTTTTTGCCATTTTTTTCTTTCTTTTTTTTTCTGCAAGCTTTGTATTCACTGCTTTTTCTTGCTTCAAGAATCATTTTTATTATTTTTCAGATTATCAAATAACATCTCTCCTGTTCATCATTCTTTCAAGAGCCAACATATTTAACATTCTAAAACACCAACTTCAAAAGACATATGCACTGTTCAAGCATTCATTCAGAAAACAAAAAGTATTGTCTCCACATCAAAATAATTAAACTAAGTTCAAGGATAAATTCAAAACTCATGTACTTCTTGTTCTTTTGTAATTAAAACATTTTTCCATTTAAGAGAGGTGATGGATTCATATTCACTACTTTAAGGCATAGACACTTAGACACTAATGATCATGTAATAAAGACACAAACATAGATAAACATTTAACATAAGAAAATGAAAAACAGAAAATTTAAGAACAAGGAATGAGTCCACCTTAGTGATGGTGGTGTTTTCTCCTTGAAGAACCAATGATGTCCTTGAGCTCTTCTATGTCTCTTCCTTGTCTTTGTTGCTCCTCCCTCATTGCTCTTTGATCTTCTCTAATTTCATGAAGGATGATGGAGTGCTCTTGATGTTCCACCCTTAGTTGCTCCCAATAATTGTGTGGAGGAAAATGTATCCCCTGAGATATCTCAGGGATCTCTTGATTTGCAGTCAAATGTTCTACCACTGAGCTATAGACCCTTGATGGAAGCTTTTGTCTTCTCTTTTCTCTTTCTAGAGGTTTTTCTGGCCTTAGGTGCCATCAATGGTTATGGAAAAACAAAAAAGCTATGCTTTTACCACACCAAACTTAGAATATTGCTCGCCCTCGAGCAAAAGAAGAAAGAATAGTAAAAGAAGAAGAAGATATGGAGGTGAGTTGATGGTTTGAATTTGAGTAGGTGGGTGTAGGTGGTTTGTATGATGGTTTTAGGGGAGTAATGGATGTGAGTGGTGAAGGGTTCTTGGGAATGGGTGATATAGGATTATGAGGACACTACAAGAAAAACACCCATTCAAGTACACTTGAAAAGTGTAGCCAAAACCAAAAAAAAAATGATGCCTTAGGAAAAGGCTACGCTTTTCTGTAGCAAAGGCTACGCTTCTCGCCTTTGAGAATAGGGTACGCTTTTTAAGTGATGCTGTTCATGACCTAAGGCTACGCTTTTCAGCACTAATGGTTACCATAATACTAAAGAATAGGCTACACTTTTCAGAGCTACTGCATCACTTTATAAAAGTAGCAAATAGTATACCTATAGCTACTCTATATAAGTGTAGCCTTTTGTCCCTCATTTTTTTTTAAAATTTCTGTTTATATATATATATATATATAAACAGAAATTTCTAACAATTTTTTTATCTAAACTCTAATATTTGAGAATATAATTATATATATAATCCTGTATTGTTAATTAAATTAGTTAATTATTATAAAATAAAAATGTATACATATATAATAATACCTTACAATAATCTTTAAACAATAAAAATTATACTGAAACAAAATATAAGTATACAATGAACCAAAAATATTGGAATGATCATAATTTTGAGCATTCATACATCTCAAACTAAAATAAGTATACTCATATAATGCACTTAGAGTTTACTACTAATAAACTAAGAAAAATCAAAATATTATATCATATAAATGTATCTTAGCTTCTAATAAAAGACATCATCATCAACCATACATCTTTCAGTTTCCACCTTTGTCAATAAACCATCATGATAAGCATCTCAATCTTCATTCACATCTTCAGAATTATCCTGCATAATTATATAGAAAAATAATTATAATTTGAAAAAGTACAAGAAGAAAAAAGTAGTTAACAGATTAATAACACATACAATATCCGAAAGGCATAAGATAATTGAAACTACTCTAATTTTCATATCACCAAAGTCTTTTGCTTTAAAATAACAATCACATTCAGGGGGATACTATAAATCACCATAAAGGACAACTAAAAAATGGACTAACACAACTTCATACTAAATGGGAACTAAAATCAGAAAAATCAGAAAACCAAAACCAGAAAAATCAGAAAAACCAGAAAAATTACAGCTTTCACCCTGATAACAATAATATTAAAATTACATAATGAAAAAACAAAACCAAAAAAACCAAATCACAGCTTCCATCTTCTTCAATTTCAGTTCAAATTAAAAAAATATGGCATCCTCCTAAGTTCTAACAAATAAAAATTTTAAACTCAAAATCCTAATTAACAATTAACAATATGTAAACAAATATTAGGGAATAAGAAAAAACTGGTCATACCATATTTATGTTTGGAATATGTGTTGATCCATGAGCGCTATTTGCATCAATTGGAGAGTGTTGAGCATCTTGTAACAAGGCTTCAATTTCTTCCGGCCTCATTCCAGGTTCAGATCGCTGAACTAGTAACTTAATCATGTTTCGCAATCCATGAAGGTCAGCCTCTTGGTGCTGCTGTTTGGCCTTCATGTCTCCAAGTTCAGCCTTCAAAGATGTGACTTCCTCCTGGTGTTGTTGCTTGAGTTCAGAAATTTCTGCATGCTTTTTTAAGTCACGTCGTGTAATAGATCTTCCATAGCACCTAACCCGACCTGGTTGTTCTTTTCCAAATAAAGACTCAAAAGCTTCCTCATCTGTTTCACCAGCAGCTTGCCGATTTTGGAATTCATCCTAATTAAAAGAAACATTTGACATAGAATTAGTTACCGTATCCTAAATTTGATTTATAATCATTAGTAATTCAATGAATTCTCATACAATTGCATCTTGTGTTTCCTGATCAACTTCCTTCCTTTTCCGACTTGTTCGAGTAGCAAGGAACATTTCAAACCTTTTTGGTTCCTCATTTGTTTCCTTTGTCGCGCGCTATAAAATAAAGCCTTAAATAAGTAAGTCTATAACAACATAACTAAAATTAACTAAACAAATCCCAGCACAAATATGAAATAAGTATACCAGAGCCACTCGTACTCTTCCGAAATTGATTGGCCCCATGCGATGTGGAAACTTTTGCTGTTCTTTATGTTTCTTATTTTTTTCACTTATTGACTATAATTGAATAAAAGGTTAGCATATAGAAACAGAGAACAATATAATTAAATTTTGCTTCGGCAAACAAAATTACAGCAACCAGAATAGTAGCAGGTATAATTGCACAGAATAGAATTGCAGAAAACAAAATTGCACAAAACAGAACTATAGAAAATAGAATTGCAGCAACTTAAATTACAGCAAACAAAGTAGCCAAAAATAGAAATGTAAATACAGAAATTCAGAAGTTCAGAATTGAACTGGCAGCAATATATCCTAAAAAAATTCAATTCAGTTCAAGAACCTACATCAGAATGGATATGTGTTTGTACAGCATGAGAGAGGACAGATTCCAACATTATCAATTGAAATTTCATTATTTTGCTTATGTCTTAACAAACAATAATATATTTGCAATTAAAGTACCAACTATTTTACCTGGATTGTAGGATGACTCCAATAATAGATCAATTTTATGAATTGACTTTCTGGAACTTGTGTCGGTCGATTTTTCACCATATCTTCGATGGTATCAAAGGGAACAAAGTGCTTCTGCTTAATCTTTCCCTTGAACCGCTTCCAAGCATCCCGAATTGCTTGGATCACCCACTTTTCTCCACTGTCTGGGAGGATAAACTTGGTCTGCATGATATCAACAGTGTTATACGCACCTTGCTATATTTAAAATAATCAACATTTAATAATAATAGAAGAGTCTTACATTAACATATTTCCACATGAATTTCTTAGCTTTAGGAGTTACAACATGCCAGCTAGTGTACAAAAGACTCACAAATCTTTTATTTCTCCCAATTGTTCCTACGAAACTAGTTAAATTAGACACACTTTGATTGGTTGGTCCTACTGGCTATCCAATATCAAAAATAACTTCTTCCCGCTGTTCCATAGTTCTTGCATAAATCTCTTTGCAAGTTGTTTTTCCCCGAGTTTTCTTCTTCTTTGGCTCTCCTAGTTTCATGCAGTAGGGGGGAAATTAGGGAGTAATTATGATGCCAATTGAAAAATTAAGCATTATGATTTACAAAAAAATATAAAAAATGATAGAAATAAATTACCTTCGTCATCATCAATGTCCTCCATCACATGTGAATAATAATTTTCATCATATGGAAAGCTATCTCCCACATCATCACTTAGTTCAGAGCTTAGTCCGTCAATTTCTACATCTATCCCATTTTCTTTTAAAAATTCATCAATAGTTGTAGCCTTTACCCTTTGCTTGCTCTTTTCCTTTCTTGATCCATCTTGCTCCGACATTAAATCTTCAGCTTGTGGGGTAGTGTTTGAACTCAGCAAAGTAGTGTCATGTTGCCTTTTTTGAGTTCTACCATGTGTGACTTGAATAATCTGCTGCTGCCTTTGGTTGATTGTGGGCTGAGTAGAATTTGCACAACTCCGATCTTGGCTTACAGTTGTTGGCATGCTATTATTCATATTACGAATTGCATCGAGCTTCCTTTTAAGTTCATCTGCACCCACCTTTGTAAGCTTAGAATTGTTCAAGCCTTGTGTTAACGGTTCATGTTGTACTTCATGCTTCTTTTTCTCAGCCATAGCCACAGTCAAGTGATTCTTTCTTTTTTTATTTTCTGGCTGTTGCGCAGGAATGCTTGGCTGTACTTCCAGGGTTTCAGGCGTGAAATTCATCCTTTTGTTGATTGTGCTGAGTGTGCTTTGTAAATGAGTAAAATCCAGCTTCTTTGACGTACACTTCTTCACTCCTTTGGTTGCACTCAACTCTTTTTGACTTTTGACTACATCCAACCTTGGCATAGTTTCCTCCTTGTCATTACGTGCTGCACCTTGCATCACATATTGCTTGCGTTCATTTACAATCCTTTGTCTCTTGGCCTCAAATTGTCGAAGCAGATTCTTACTTGATGTTGCTTTAAGATCAATAAATTCTTTATTCCTACACAAATAAATTAGTTAACTCGAGTTAATATAAGCAATAAAGTGACATATCCTATAAGAAACACTAACAAAATGAGAAATTAAAACAACAATATGACTTACAAATAAAAAGGTGAAGAAAACTTAGTTATACATATGTACATATTAAGCAATAAATTGCTTAGGCTGACCCATCAGAATCAGAATCTCCAATGAAATCTGCCTCATATTCTTGGGCAGAAGTCACTTGGGGAACCGTTTCAATAACTGTAGGTCGTAGATCATTCCTCTCCAGAATAAGTTCACCATCATCAGCTGGTATGGCAGGACTTGTTATATGCTCGTGTTGTTCACTATAGAAGGTTTGACTGGCCTCAGACTCAGATTCGTCATTTGTTTTAAATAAGTCTCTTGGGATAGTTTTCATAATATAATGTTTGTTATGTTCATATGGATCTTGCACATAAAAACACTGATGTGCTTGAGATGCTAGTATGAAAGGTTCATTCTGGTAGCATTTCTTATTGAAGTGAACAAATGTAAGACCATATTTGTCTCTCCCAGCATCATACCACTCACACCGAAACAATACAACCTTAAAACGCCCAAAATAATCTAACTCTACTATCTCAAATAACCTGCCATAATAAGCTACAGTGTCTTGAATTGGACTTTTATCTTTAGCACTTGCAAAGCTTGAAGTTAAAGCAGTTAATGTGACACCACTATTTTGTGTTTTTCTCCTTGCCTCACACTCCACAGTGTGAAACCTATATCCATTAGTTATATATCCAGAAAATCTTCTTGCAATAGAGCTTGGACCTCGAGATAATTCTTTTAGCCAAACAGGCACATCTGGATCTCTCGCCCGAGTTTCAAACCACTGCGAGAAGGTTCTACTGTGAACTTTTGCTTTTCTCCATTTTGTTCCCCGCTGATTGTTAACCTCATCCTCATGCTCTCTGTAGTTAATAATAGTTATGTTTGATCGGAAAAAATCTAAATGCACTTGATTTAGTGAATAAACATAAGTTATATTAAGTTACCTAACATAATCTGCGACTTCTTCACAATTGTATAATACATATACATGGGCTTGAGCACTTGATATGTCATCGAGATTAATTGGTTCTCCATTTCCCACGCCTAACGAACGACCTTTGTTAGAAAACAACTTTGAAGGAAAAACTTCGTCGTCATTAGGATCATCATCATTCCGAGGTCGCTTATTAAGTCTTGTTCGCACACCTCCATGCAAGTATCTTGAGCAGAAAGTTAAGCACTCTTCAGCCAGATATGCCTCTGCAATAGAACCTTCGGGGCGACTTTTGTTGCGTACATACGACTTTAATGTACACATGTACCTTTCTGGAGGATACATCCAACGAAACTGCACCGGACCACCCAATCTCACCTCATTTGCTAAATGAATAGGAAGATGAACCATTATATCAAAAAAACTAGGGGGAAAGATCCTCTCAAGGTGGCATAATGTTTCCACAATCTCTAACTCTAGTCGATCTATCTCTTCCAGTGTTATTAACTTTTTGCATATGCGATGAAAAAAGGAACTTAGTCGAATCAACGGAATGGCCACGTGATCAGGAAGGATGCTTTTAATCAGTATTGGTAGTAAGTAGTGTAGCAAAAAATGAGCATCGTGGGTCTTATACCCAGAAATTTTTCTTTCTTCTAGATGTACACACCGTGATATATTCGAAGCACTACCATCAGGTAGCTTTGTTGTCTTCAAAACACCACAAAAAATTGACTTCTCTGCAGCAGTCATAGAAAAGCATGCCTTTGCCAACTTTGTTCTCTTGCCATTATTCACCTCCTTTGGTTGAAGATTTTTCCAGATCCCCAAACTTCGAGCATTCAGATGATCCTTTGTCTTGCCTGGGATATCCAAAAGAGTTCCAATTATACTGTCAAGTATGTTCTTCTCTATGTGCATGACATCTAAGTTGTGACGCAGCAGGTTCTTGTGCCAGTAAGGCAATTCAAAGAAAATTGATCTTTTTATCCAATTCCATGGGAAACTATTTGATGTACTTTGCTTCTTCCCGAAAACATTCTCAACATTTTGTAGCATCTCAAAAATTTCCGTTCCTTCTATAACAGGTGGAGGGGGTCTTAATTCTTGCTTCCCATTAAAAGACCTTGTATTGGTTCTCCATGGATGATCCATGGGTAAAAAGACACGATGGTCCATATAAACTGTCTTCCGACTATGTTTTAGTTGTAGAGAAGATGTATTTTTGTTGCAACAAGGGTAAGCCAATTTTCCCTTTGTACTCCACCCAGACAACATAGCATACACAGGAAAATCATTAATTGTCCACAAAAGAGCTGCCCGCATTTGAAAGGTCTCATTCTTTGATGCATCATAAGTTTCCACCCCTATTTCCCAAAACAACTTCAAGTCTTCCATCAATGGTTGTAGATACACGTCAATATCTTTGCCAGGTGATTGTGGCCCAGGAATAAGCAAAGAAAGCATACAATATTCAGGTTTCATGCACATCCACGGAGGCAAGTTGTATACCATCAGCATTACGGGCCACGTGCTCCATGAAATATTCATGCTACGAAATGGGTTGAACCCATCACTTGACAAGCCTAGTCTAATATTGCGTGATTCTTTTGCAAAATCTTCATTCATTTCATCAAAGTTCTTCCATGCCAGTCCATCAGCAGGATGCTTTAACGTCCCATCTTTAACGCGCTCCTCATCATGCCACCTCAGACTAGCTGCCGTTTTTGAGCACATAAATAATCGCTGAAGTCTTGGAATTATAGGAAAGTATCTCAGAGTCTTTGCAGGAATAGGACGACCTTTATTGTGAGGTTAGTTCTCGCTATTATCACTAGAATTTTCAGTATATCGAGATGTACCACATACACGACATTGTGTTTCATCCTTTAGTTCTTTCCTATACAGGAGGCAATCATTAGGACAAGCATCAATTTTTTTATAATCCAGACCTAAATCTCTTATCATAGCCTTCGTCTTATGGAAAGATGGAGGTATGTTAATTTTAGGCATTGCCTCTTTCAATAGCTCAAGAAGGGAAGTGAAGGAGGCATTGCTCCAACCGTGAAAACACTTTAACAAGTACAGGCGGATGGTAAAAGAAAATGTTGAAAATTTCTTGAAGGCGGGTATAACTCTTGACTTGCCCCATCTATTAAATTATAAAACTTTTTAGCCTCTTCATTTGGACCTACAGTAACACCCTCAGCATGATCTCCAAATGCATCATTAAGCAGTCCTTCGATGTCATCGCGTGCACCTTCATCATCCGTGTCATCATCAACCACCATCGGGATTGTCCATTCCCCGTGATTAATCCATGTTCTATATCCCTTAACAAATCCGTCGGCTACTAAATGGTCAAATACCACATCTCTTCTATACCACTCAATGTTACAACACCTCTTACAAGGACATTGAATTTGTTATCCGTCCGGCTCTCCCTCAGAGTATGCAAACTCTAAGAAACTAATAACACCATTGATATACTCTTCGCTATACCTCGGTAGATCCATCCAATCCTTCGGCATATCACAAAACCTAATCAATAATTATTAAATTTTTTTGGAGAAAAAATTATAAGGGGTCGCAAAGTGAAGATAACAAGAGTAGAGGAGGAAGGGTGTTATGAAATATAAGGGGCATGGGCTATGAGACGGACTTCATAGCCTTGTAGTTAGGTTAGGAAATAGTTCCTAATCTTTAGAAGTAATTCTCTAAATATTTTACTAGAAACTCGCTGAAGCAAAACAAATTAAGGAAAACAAAGAATTTATAGTACATAAATAATAAGTTAAATTGCAACTTCATAACTAATAAAGCAATCAAAGTGGAGCTACACATGAATTAATAGCATAATAATAAAGTGAAAAAAAAAAGTATGCATTGTACCTTGCCATGACACGATCAATGTTTTGACAAAATCCACTTGGGAGCTTTAACCAAAAACTTCAATCTATTTGTTACCAAGTAAAATTCTAAGAGATTAGACTATGATATTATTTACTCTTGATTTATTTTCATAAATTCTAAACTGATATAATTAAAATGTAAGGGGAAAAAAATAAAAAAACTCAATTCAGGTCGGTAACTTATTTGGAAAATAAAAGCAATCTGATAACAGCCCAAAATTCAAATCCAAAGCATGAGTAACTGAGTAACTAAAAATAAAAAGAAGCAATATTGCTTCTCAAAACTCAATTCAGGTCAGTAGAAGTGAGACGATTTAATGGTAAGTCATGAGCTAATCAAAATATTATCCTGGTAACTAGTAAGCCATGAACTTGGCAGCCATTCATGCAAACCACATGGGTCATCCATGCAGCAGCAGACAATGAAATACATTTAGAGAATAGTGAAAAGAATCAGGATGCTTTAACGTAAATCTTTTCACATGGACCAGTTTGACTATTAAACAACTTATAATTAAGAATAAAAATATTATCATAAATCTCAATAAGTCACGGATTTGAAGTTGTTGCGGAGCAGATCCTGTGATATAATATAACCTTGGAAGTTTTAACTTTAAAAAATAAAAGTAAAGTTATGAAAATAGATGGAGGTGGGCAGAGTGAGACAGTGAGTGATGTGAATTATTATCAAGTGATAGAGTATGATAATAACGTGAAGACTGATATATTAACACATTATTACCATTACCTTAATAAATGCTACCAAAATTTTGCCTCCATGTGTTGCTCTGCTCTGTTACTACTTACTACTATTATGTTTTCTAATCAAAGTTATTCTCAAAAGTAATAAACAAACAAAACTACCACTTAAAAGGGACCAAAATTCATGAGATTTCTCTGAGGCGGCTTTTTTATTATTGATCTGTGCCACTGATGCCCTCAAAACAAGGCAAGTTAGTACTTATCCCTAACAATATCAATATCTGTGATTTCAGTTTAGATTTCACTGCTCACTGCTACGCTTCAAATTTCTTATTAAAGAGTATATTCAGTTTGCTTGGAATATTGAACAATCTCAATCAAACTAAAAACTATTTTCTTATCTTATCTATATAGTAAGTTGATGTTATGATACTGAGAAGACAACCAATTGCAGAGGAAATAAGTGGGTGCTTTATCTGTGAGGGTCCACCTTCAGGGATAAGAGCCCATAGTTCTCATTAGCTCCCCTAATCATTCTATATTCTCACTTCTTGTCTCCCTCCTCTCTATTTATAATTTTTAGATCATTTTTAAGTTAACAAATTAGCTACAACATTTAACTTCTCTTTGAATAAGATTAAATTGAACTTCTCAATTAAGACACAATAATTTTCTAATTTTCAAGTAAATTACTATCAACACAAGACAGTTGTTAGGAATCAAATTAAAGCAACAAGAAAGTATTCATAGAATCAATTTTAATATCAACTATCTTATAACCACACTTCTAAACAAAAACCATTTTTTTAAGAAAAAAATTCAGAACGCAAAATATTCCAAATAAAGAGAGAGCTAAAACAATATTTTTTTCAAGAGCAATCGTCAGACTTAATTACACAACAAAAACCGACGAAATTGTTATATAAAAAAAAAAAACTGCCGTCACAATTATTTATCTTTACTATACTCACTATTATTGAGAGAAGAGACAAGTTAACATCAACATTTTACGCCTGTAAAAACTTATTTGAGATCCTAAAATGATGCAACTCTTGAACAACTCAATAAAAAAGATGAATTCATCTTTTACAAGAAACTCAACATAATAGTATAGAATCAATAGAAAAAATGTCGTTGTCCAACCAAAACCCCAGAAAACACTACAAATCAATTAAATTACGAAACTCAAATTTTATTTTTATGACAATAGATCTCTAAAAAATCACAGTTTCCTTTTAATTAGTTAAAAGTTTGCATGTCTTTTAGAACTAGATATGCCTTTTAAGTGCCATTACGGCTCTAACTTCAAACTTCCCAAAAAGCTAACACAGCTAACTCCACTACTTTGACATATCAAAATCTATTATATATAAAATCTATTTCCGAATTTTGACACTGCTCTACACACAGGATTTTAATTATTCAAGTTTTAAAAAGTGCAAATTGATTTGAATTGGAGAAATCAGAGGGAAAAAATAAAAAGGAAATGCTGGAATGTAATTGAGCTTGTGTATTCCTAATAGAACAAGTAATTGTGGATGGAAAGGGAAGCTTCTTCATCAATCATCATATACAACAAAGCTTTTCACTCAAAATCCATTCATAATAGACAATAATAACTGAACCAAGAGGTTTAGGTTCCCGTCCTTGCCACGAAGACCGGGGCCAACAGCGATAACTTTTCCAGAGTTCAACTAAAGCAAGTCACCAAGTCATCAAATGCACTTCAATCAAGCAAGAGTTCCACACAAATTGGACGTATTTAATAATAAGAAAACCCGTGTTAAGAACATAACACTAATACTGATTGCACAAAAAAAATTTGAACCAGGGAAGCAATTTTTCCCTCAATGGCAATCGCCAAGTCATGAAATGTACTTCGATCAAGAAGCAATGAACACAAAATATACTAAGAAATCGTGTGTTAAAAATACGAAACACTAACACTGATTGCGCAGGAAACTTTTGAACTAGGAAAACATTTTTGTTTCATCAATGTGGAGCAGAATTCTATAAGAGTAGAGAACGATAAGCAACAAGCGAAAGACAATTATGAGAATCAAACCCAGAATTAAGACATATAATCAACTTTCACAAGTGTATTTCACAGTTTGGGAACTCTTTCATGGATTACTACTAATTTATAGCATTTGACCACAAATTGATCCTACAATCATTCGTTCTTCATCAAATTGGGGTGCAAAAATGTTTGCTATTTTTCTTTAGCCTATACAGTACCTGCGTAAACGGAATGAAACCCCAATCCCAAATTCACGAGTTCGATATCCTGCGCCGCAACAATCCCAAATTCACGAGTTCTGCTGCGCCGCAGCAATAACGGAATGAAACCAGCAAATTCTGAGTTCTCCTGCGCCGCAAGATTAGCATGCATGTTCATCAATTCACGAATTCAAAGGAAAATGTACCAAACCCCCAAATTGCAACCCAAAAATCAGAACCCTACCCTCTCAGATTTTAGAAACCAAATGAAGGTGATACATACCTTTCTTCACGACGGTGAGCGAATAAAGAGAAGCTTTTAGTCGAGCGCACAGTCGATCTTCCTGATGTCAGCGCGCAGCGACGAGAACCGGTGATGAAAACGAGTGGCGGCGTGGTGAGAGGTGAGTGATGAAGATGAGTGAGTGGTGGAGATGTTGACGCCGTGAGCGGTGACGCCGTGAGCGGTGACGCCGTGAGGGTTGACGCCGTCAGTGGTCTTCTCTAATTTGGGGGCGATGAAGGGAGTGTGATTAGCTAGCTAGGGATCGCGAGTTCAGTGGCCATGTTAATTATTTTGTTTTTATTTGCCTAAGTGTCTATGGCCATGTTATTTTTGTTTTTATTTGCCTAAGTGTGTTATTTTGTTTTTATTTGCCTAAGTGTCTACTGTACGCGTGCTTGTATATATATTTGGTGAAATATTGTGAAAAAAATTTACTAAGTGTTGACATATTTGACTTGAAATACATTAGGCAACACTTTTAAAATGCACCTGAAATATGATAAATAGGCTACACTTTAAAAGTGTTTTCTTTGGTGTAAAAAGTGAACCCATAACTCTTAAGTTAAGGCTACGCTTTATAAGTGATCTTTATAATATCTAAGGCATCGCTTTTCAAGTGATGCCACAAATGTGATTCCTATTCTCCCACAAAAAGGAAACATGGAGAAAAGCGTAGCCTATTCCTACTTTTCAAATGTAGTTTAAAAAAAGTGTGGCTGAATGGGTATTTTTCTTGTAGTGGGAGGTAAGGTGAGTGGATGTATGTGGGGATCTTGTGGGGTCCACGGATCCTGAGGTGTCAAGGAATTGCATTCCTGCACCAATTAGGCATGTAAAATACCTTTGCATGCAATTTTGGCGTTTAAACGCCGAACTGATGCTTGTTCTGGGCGTTCAGCGCCCAGATGCAGCATGTTTCTGGCGTTGAACGCCAGCCAGATGCTTGTTTCTGGCGTTCAGCGCCAGCTCTTCCTCAGTGTGCATTTCTGGCGTCTGAACACCAGGATGCTGCTTGTTTCTGGCGTTCAACGCCAGATCCATGCTCTGTTCTGGCATTGAACGCCAGCCAGATGCTCCTTACTGGCGTTTAAACGCCAGTAAGATCCTCCTCCAGGGTGTGATTTTTCTTCTGCTGTTTTTGATTTCGTTTTCAATTTTTATATTTATTTTGTGACTTCACATGATCATGAACCTAATAAAATATGAAATAACAATAAAAATAAATTAAAATTAGATAAATAAAAATTGGGTTGCCTCCCAACAAGCACTTCTTTAATGTCAATAGCTTGACAGTGGGCTCTCATGGAGCCTCACAGATGTTCAGAGCATTGTTGAGACTTCCCAACACCAAACTTAGAGTTTGGATATGGGAGTTCAACACCAAACTTAGAGTTTGGTTGTGGCCTCCCAACACTAAACTTAGAGTTTGACTGTGGGGGCTCTGGTTGACTCTGTTTTGAGAGAAGCTTACTGTGCCTCTTTTCCATGTTTACAGAAGGATGTCCTTGAGTTTTAAACTCAAGGGAGTCCTCATTCAATTGAAGGACTAGTTCACCTCTGTTAACATTAATCACAGCTCTTGCTGTGGCTAGGAAGGGTCTTCCAAGGATGATGGATTCATCCTCATCCTTCCCAGTATCTAGGATTATGAAATCAGTAGGGATGTAAAGGCCTTTAACCTTTACTAATATGTCCTCTACTTGTCCATAAGCCTGTTTTCTGAAATTGTCTGCCATCTCTAATGAGATTTTAGCAGTTTGTACCTCAAAGATTCCCAGTTTCTCTATTACAGAGAGTGGCATGAGGTTTATTCCTGACCCAAGATCACATAGAGCCTTCTCAAAGGTCATGGTGCCTATGGTACAAGGTATTAGGAACTTTCCAGGATCCTGTTTCTTCTGAGGCAATCTCAGTTGATCCAATGCATTTAGTTCATTGGTGAACAGAGGAGGTTCATCTCCCCAAGTCTCATTACCAAATAAATTGGCATTCAGCTTCATGATTGCACCAAGGAACTTGGCAACTTGTTCTTCAGTGACATCCTCATTCTCTTCAGAAGAAGAATACTTATTAGAACTCATGAAGGGCATAAGGAGGTTCAATGGAATCTCTATGGTCCCTAGATGAGCCTCAGATTCCTTTGGTTCCTCAGAGGGGAACTCCTTATTGATCACTGGACGTCCCAGGAGGTCTTCCTCATTGGGATTCACGTCCTTTTCCTCTCCTGTAGGTTCGGCCATGATGGTTATATCAATGGCCTTGCACTCTCCTTTTGGAATTTCTTCTGTATTGCTTGGGAGGGTACTAGGAGGGGTATCAGTGATCTTTTTACTCAGCTGGCCCACTTGTGCTTCCAAATTTCTAATGGAGGACCTTGTTTCATTCATGAAACTTACAGTGGCCTTAGATAGATCAGAGACTAAGTTTGCTAAATTAGAGGTATTTTGCTCAGAGTTCTCTGTCTGTTGTTGAATGGATGATGGAAATGGTTTACTATTGTTAAATCTGTTTTTTCCACCATTATTAAAGCCTTGTTGAGGCTTTTGTTGATCCTTCCATGAGAGATTTGGGTGATTTCTCCATGAGTGGTTATAGGTGCTTCCATGAGGTTCACCCATATAATTTACCTCTGCTATTGCAGGGTTTTCAGGATCATAAGCTTCTTCTTCAGAAGATGCCTCTTGAGTACTGTTGGATGTAGCTTGCATTCCATTCAGACTCTGAGAAATCATATTGACTTGCTGAGTCAATATTTTATTCTGGGCCAATATGACATTCAGAGTATCAATTTCAAGAACTCCTTTCTTCTGAGGCGTCCCATTACTCACAGGATTCCTCTCAGAAGTGTACATAAACTAGTTGTTAGCAACCATGTCAATGAGTTCTTAAGCTTCTGCAGGCATTTTCTTTAGGTGAATGGATCCACCTGCAGAAGTATCCAATGACATCTTAGCTAATTCAGACAGACTATCATAGAATATATCCAGGATGGTCCATTCTGAAAGCATGTCAGAAGGACACTTTTTAGTTAGTTACTTGTATCTCTCCCAAGCTTCGTAGAGGGATTCACCTTCCTTCTATCTGAAGGTTTGAACATCCACTCTAAGCTTGTTCAGCTTTTGAGGAGGAAAGAACTTGGCTAAGAAAGCCGTGACCAGCTTATCCCAAGAGTTCAGGCTATCTTTGGGTTGAGAGTCCAACCACACTCTAGCTCTGTCTCTTACAGCAAAAGGGAAAAGCATGAGCCTGTAGACTTCAGGATCTACTCCATTAGTCTCAACAGTATCACAGATCTGCAAAAATTTAGTTAAGAACTGAAAAGGATCTTCAGATGGAAGTCCATGGAACTTGCAGTTCTGCTGCATCAGAGAAACTAATTGAGGTTTCAGCTCAAAATTGTTTGCTCCAATGGTGGGGATGGAGATGCTTCTTCCATGTAAATTGGAATTAGGTGCAATAAAGTCACCAAGCATCCTCCTTGCATTATTATTATTTTCGGCTGCCATCTCCTCTTCCTGTTCGAAAATTTCTTTAAGGTTATCTCTGGATTGTTGTATTTTAGCTTCTCTTAGTTTCCTCTTCAGAGTCCTTTCAGGTTCAGGGTCTGCTTCAACAAGAATGTTCTTATCCTTGCTCCTGCTCATATGAAAAAGAGGGAACAGAAAAATAATAATAATAGGGATCCTTTTTACCCAGGTATAGAGGTTCCCCTGTGTGAGTAAAAGAAGAAAAGAATGTAATGTAAAGAAGGAAAGAAGAGAAAATCCGAACACAGATGGAAGAGGGGGTTCGAATTTGGGTGAGATGAAGTGTTAGTAGATTAATAAATAAATAGAAGGCGATGAGAGAGAAAGAGGATTTTCGAAAATAAAATTTTGAAAAGGGGTTAGTGATTTTCGAAAATTAGGAATGAAAGCAAATTAAAATTAAAAATTGAAACAATTAGTTAATTAAAAAGAATTTTTGAAAAAAGAGGGAAGAGATTTTCAAAAATTAGAGAGAGAGAGAGTTAGTTAGGTAGTTTTGAAAAAGATAAGAAACAAACAAAAAGTCAATTAGTTAGTTGAAAAAGATTTGAAAATCAATTTTGAAAAGATAAGAAGATAAGAAGTTAGAAAAGATATTTTAAAATCAAATTTTTAAAAAAGATATGATATGAAGAGATATGATTTTGAAAGAGATAAGATAAAAATATATTTCTGAAAAGATATGATTAAAATTATTTTTGAAAAAGATTTGATTTTTAAAATCACAATTAATGACTTGATTCACAAGAAATCACAAGATATGATTCTAGAACTTAAAGTTTGAATCTTTCTTAACAAGCAAGTAACAAACTTGAAATTTTTTTGAATCAAAACATTAATTGTTGATGATATTTTCGAAAATATGATATAAAATTAAGAAAAAGATTTTTGAAAAAAATATTTTTTAAATTTTCAAAAATAAATAAGAGAAATGAAAAAGATTTGATTTTTGAAAAAGATAAGATTTTTAAATTGAAAATTTGATTTGACTCATAAAAACAACTAGATTTTAAAAATTTTTGAAAAAGTCAATCCAAATTTTCAAAATTTATGAGTGAAAAAGGGAAAGATATTTTTTTTTATTTTTGAATTTTTAATGAAGAAAGAGAAAAACATGAAAAAGACTCAATGCATGAGAATTTTTTATCAAAACATCTGATGAATGGAAGAACACTATGAATGTCAAGGTGAACACCAAGAACACTTTGAATGTCAAGATGAACACCAAGAACATATTTTTGAAAAATTTTTGATGCAAAGAAAACATGCAAGACACCAAACTTAGAAATCCTTAATGCTTAGACACTAAGAATTCAAGAATGCATATGAAAAACACCATACAACACAAAACAAGACAATATGAAGATCAATCAAGAAGGTTTATCAAGAACAACTTGAAGATCATGAAGAATGCAATGCATGAATGCATTTTTTTAAAAAAGTGCAAATGGAGATGCAATTGACACCAAACTTACAATTGACTCAAGACTCAAACAAGAAACACAAAATATTTTTGATTTTTATGATTTTATGATTTTTTTGGATTTTTTTTCGAAAATTAGTGTGAAAAAGAAAAATAAGGATTCCAAAATTTTTAATATGAATTCCAGGAATCTTGTACTCTTAGTCTAAAGCTCCAATCTGAGGGTTATGCATGGCTTAATAGCCAGCCAGCTTTAGGATATAAATCAGGCATGCAACAGCTGATATTCCAATTAACTTGCCTCTATGCTGATGGTTGGAAGCCACTATCCAAAAGAATTAGACATGGCTTTACAGCCAGCCAGGCTTCAACATGCTTCATGAAACACTAGAATTCATTCTTAAAAATTTAGAATAATTTTTGAAAATAGATGAGAAATTTTTGAAAGAAATTTTTTTTTGAAAAACTTTTAAAAATAAAACAAACAGAAAATTACCTAATTTGAGCAACAAGATGGACCGTCAGTTGTCCAAACTCGAACAATCCCCGGCAACGGCGCCAAAAACTTGGTATGCGAAATTGTTACTCTGAGGTTGTAAAATTTGTTGTTCGTTCTCACCCTGGCATGGCGCCAATAACTGGTGCACAATACCATGCTCCAAACATAACTTCACAACTTCACACAACTAACCAGCAAGAGCACTGGGTCGTCCAAGTAATAAAACCTTACGTGAGTAAGGGTCGATCCCACGGAGATTGTTGGTATGAAGCAAGCTATGGTCATCTTGTAAATCTCAGTCAGGCGGATATCAAATGGTTATGGAGTTTTCGAATAGTAATAATAAATAAATAGAAAATAAAGATAGAAATACTTATGTAATTCATTGGTGAGAATTTCAGATAAGTGTATAGAGATGCTTTCGTTCCTCTGAACCTCTGCTTTCCTGCTGTCTTCATCCAATCCTTCCTACTCCTTTCCGTGGCAAACTTTATGTAAGGGCATCACCATCGTCAATGGCTACATCTCATCCTCTCTGTGAAAATGGTCTGATGCGCTGTCACTGCATGGCTAATCATCTGGAGGTTCTCGATCATACTGGAATAGGATTTACTATCCTTTTGCATCTGTCACTACGCCCAGCACTCGGAATACCACAGAATCCTACTCGGAATACCACAGACAAGGTTTAGACTTTTCGGATTCTCATGAATGCCGCCATCAATCTAGCTTATACCACGAAGATTCTGATTAAGAGATCCAAGAGATAATCATCCAATCTAAGGTGGAACGGAAGTGGTTGTCAGGCACGCGTTCGTATGGGAATGATGATGATTGTCACGTTCATCACATTCATATTGAATTGCGAATGAATATCTTAGAAGCGGAATAAGTTTAATTGAATAGAGAAACAGTAGTACTTTGCATTAATTCGTGAGGAACAGCAGAGCTCCACACCTTAATCTATGGTGTGTAGAAACTCTACCATTGAAAATACATAAGTGATAAGGTCCAGGCATGGCCGAATGGCCAGCCCCCAAACGTGATCAATATGATCCAAAGTTGAACTAAAAATCATAAGATGTCTAATACAATAGTAAAAAGTCTTATTTATACTAAACTAGTTACTAGGGTTTACAGAAGTAAGTAAATGATGTAGAAATCCACTTCCGGGGCCCACTTGGTGTGTGCTTGGGCTGAGCTTGAAGTTTACACGTGGAGAGGTCATTCTTGGAGTTGAACGCCAGTTTGTAACGTGTTTCTGGCGTTCAACTCTAGTTTGTGACGTGTTTCTGGCGTTTAACTCCAGACTGCAGCATAGAACTGGCGTTCAACGCCCTTTTGCGTCGTCTAAACTCAGGCAAAGTATGAACTATTATATATTGCTGGAAAGCCCTGGATATCTACTTTCCAACGCCGTTGAGAGCATGCCATTTGGAGTTTTGTAGCTCTAGAAAATCCACTTTGAGTGTAGAGAGGTCAGAATCCAACAGCATCAGAAGTCCTTCTTCTACCTTTGAATCTGATTTTTGCTCAAGTCCCTCAATTTCAGCCAGAAAATACCTGAAATCACAGAAAAACACACAAACTCATAGTAAAGTCCAGAAATGTGAATTTAACATAAAAACTAATGAAAACATCCCTAAAAGTAACTAGATCCTACTAAAAACATACTAAAAACAATGCCACAAAACGTATAAATTATCCGCTCATCAGTGTTGTACCTCTTTTTTTTTACGTCGTGCTTACTCTCGTTCTTTTAACAACGCTATCCCGAATAGTTTAACTAAACCGAGCCTTAATGACCTGACTTTCGGCAGGGTCCTACGAGGCCCGCAGGGCTTCGCAGCTCGACTTACCCTATGTAGCGATACATACTTATGATAATTGTGTGCAAATACATTAATTGGTGTGATCATACCAGCACTAATGCACCGAATCTCAACAGAACTCCGTAGTCAAACGTGCTTAGGCGAGAGTAGTACTAGGATGGGTTACCACCAGGGAAGTCCTCGTGTTGTACCTTTTTTTTTTTTACGTCGTGCTTACCCTCGTTCTTTGAAAGACGCTATCTCTAATAGTTTAGCTATAGCGAGCCTTAATGAACTGATTTTCGGCAAGCTCCCACGGGCTCTGCATGGCTTCGCCGCTCGACTTACCCTACGTCGCGATACATGCTAACGATAATTGTCTGCACATACTTTAATAGGTGTGATCAAACCAGCACTTATGCACCGGATTCCACCAGAACTCCGTAGTTAAGCGTGCTTGGGCTAGAGTAGTACTAGGATGGGTGACCCCCTGGGAAGTCTTCGTGTTGTACCTTTCTTTTTACGTCGTGCTTATCCTCGTTCTTTAAACGTTGCTATCTCTAATAGTTTAGCTATCGTGAGCCTTAATGAACTGATTTTTGCCAAGCTCCCACGGGCCCTGCAGGGCTTTGCAGTTCGACTTACCCTACGTCGCGAGACATTCTTATGATAATTGTGTGCACATACTTTAATAGATGCGATCATACCAGCACTAATGCACCGGATCCAATCAGAACGCCGCAGTTAAGCGTGCTTGGGTGAGAGGTGGTACTAAGATTGGTGACCTCCTAGGAAGTCCTCGTGTTGCACCTCTTTTTTTTTACGTCGTGCTTACCCTTGTTCTTTTAACGGCGCTATCCCGAATCGTTTAGCTAAAGCGACCCTTAGTGACCTGACTTTCGGTAGGGTCCTACGAGGCCCGCAGGGCTTCGCAGCTCGACTTAACCTATGTAGCGAGACATACTTATGATAATTGTGTGGACATACATTAATTGGTGTGATCATACTAGCACTAATGCACCGAATCCCAACAGAACTCCGTAGTTAAACGTGCTTAGGCGAGAGTAGTACTAGGATGGGTTACCTCCAGGGAAGTCCTCGTGTTGTACCTTTTTTTTTATGTCGTGCTTACCCTCATTCTTTAAACGACGCTATCTCTAATAGTTTAGCTATAGCGAGCCTTAATGAACTGATTTTCGGCAAGCTCCCACGGGCCCTGCGCGGCTTCGCCGCTCGACTTACCCTACGTCGCGATACATGCTTATGATAATTGTATGCACATACTTTAATAGGTGTGATCATACCAGCACTTATGCACCGGATTCCACCAGAACTCCATAGTTAAGCGTGCTTGGGCTAGAGTAGTACTAGGATGGGTGACCCCTTGGGAAGTCTTCGTGTTGTGCCCTTTTTTTTACGTCGTGCTTACCCTCGTTCTTTAAACGATGCTATCTCTAATAGTTTAGCTATAGTGAGCCTTAATGAACTGATTTTTGCCAAGCTCCCACGGGCCCTGCAGGACTTTGCAGCTCGACTTACCCTACGTCGCGAGACATTTTTATGATAATTGTGTGCGCATACTTTAATAGATGCGATCATACCAGCACTAATGCACCGGATCCAATCAGAACACCGTTGTTAAGCGTGCCTGGGCGAGAGTAGTACTAAGATTGGTGACCTCCTGGGAAGTCCTCGTGTTGCACCTCTTTTTTTTTACGTCGTGCTTACCCTCGTTCATTTAACGTCGCTATCCCGAATAGTTTAGCTAAAGCAAGCCTTAATGACCTGACTTTCAGTAGGGTCCTACGACGCCCGCAGGGCTTCGCAGCTCGACTTACCCTATGTAGCGATACATGCTTATGATAATTTTGTGCACATACATTAATTGGTGTGATCATACCAGCACTAATGCACCGGATCCCACTAGAACTCCGTAGTTAAACGTGCTTAGGCGAGAGTAGTACTAGGATGGGTTACCTCCATGGAAGTCCTCGTGTTGCACCTCTTTTTTTTTGACGTCGTGCTTACCCTCGTTCTTTAAACGATGTTATCTCGAATAGTTTAGCTATAGTGAGCCTTAATGAACTGATTTTCGGCAAGCTCCCACGGGCCCTTCAGGGCTTCGTAGCTCGACTTACCCTTCGTCGCGATACATGCTTATGATAATTGTGTTCAAATACTTTAATAGGTGCGATCATACCAGCACTAATGCACCGGATCCCATGAGAACTCCGCAGTTAAGCGTGCTTGAGCGAGAGTGGTACTATGATGGGTGACCTCCTGGGAAGTCCTCGTGTTGCACCTCTTTTTTTTTAACGTCGTACTTACCCTCATTTTTTAAACGACACTATCTTGAATAGTTTAGCTAAAGCGAGCCTTAATGACCTGACTTTTGGCAGGCTCCTACGGGGCCCGTAGGGTTTCGCAACTCGACTTACCCTATGTACCGATACATGCTTATGATATTTGTGTGCATATACTTTAATAGGTGTGATCATTCCAACACTAATGCACCGGATCCAACCAGAACTCCGTAGTTAAGCATGCTTGGGCTAGAGTAGTACTAGGATGGGTGACCTCCTGGGAAATCTTCGTGTTGTACCTTTTTTTTACGTGTGCATACCCCCATTCTTTAAACGACGCTATCTTGAATAGTGTAGATATAGCGAGCCTTAATGAACTGATTTTCGGCAAGCTCCCACGGGCCCTGCACGGCTTCGCCGCTCGACTTACCCTACGTCGCGATACATGCTTATGATAATTGTGTGCACATACTTTAATAGGTGTGATCATACCAGCACTAATGCACCGGATCCAATCAGAACGCCGCAGTTAAGCATCCTTGGACGAGAGTAGTACTAAGATTGGTGACCTCCTAGGAAGTCCTCGTGTTGCACCTCTTTATTTATTTTTTTTCCGTCATGCTTACCCTCGTTCTTTAAATGACGCTAACTCGAATATTTTACCTAAAGCAAGCCTTAATGAACTGATTCTCGACAGGCTCCCACGGACCCAGCAGGGCTTCCCAACTACACTTACCCTATGTCGCGACACATGCTTATGATAATTGTGTGCGCATACTTTAGTAGGCGCAATCATAATAACACTAATGCACCGGATCCCATCAGAACTCCGTAATTAAGAGTGCGTGGGCGGGAGCGGTACTAGGATGGGTGACCTCCTGGGAAGAACTCGTGTTGCACCTTTTTTTTCTTTACGTCGTGCTTACCCTCGTTCTTTAAATGACGCTATCTCGAATCAGTTAGCTAAAGTGAGACTTATTGACCTGACTTTCGGTAGGCTCCTGCAGGGCCCGCAGCACTTCACAGCTTGACATACCCTTTCTCGCGATACATGCTTATGATGATTGTGTGCACATACTTTAATAGGTGTGATCATACCAGCACTAACGCACCGGATCCCACCAGAACTCCGTAGTTAAGCGTGCTTGGGCGAAAGTAGTACTAGGATGGGTGACCTGCTCGGAAATCCTCGTGTTGCACCTTTTTTTTTACGTCGTGCTTACCCTCGTTCTTTGGACGACGCTATCTGGAATAGTTTACCTAAAGCGAGACTTAATGACCTGATTTTTGGCATGCTACCACGGGCCCCGCAGGGCTTCGCAGCTCGACTTACCCTACGTCGCGAGACATGCTTATGATAATTCTGTGAGCATACTTTAATAGGTGCGATTATGCCGGCACTAATGCATCGGATCCCATCAGAACTCCGCAGTTAAGCATGCTTAGGCGAGAGTAGTACTAGGATGAGTGACCTCCTCGGAATTCCCAGTGAAGCACCACTTTT
The DNA here is from genome assembly GCF_059453495.1 of Arachis ipaensis. Lineage (NCBI taxonomy): Eukaryota > Viridiplantae > Streptophyta > Magnoliopsida > Fabales > Fabaceae > Arachis > Arachis ipaensis. The sequence goes on from NC_142441.1 coordinate 63,065,021, forward strand.
CTTTTCTTTTTTTTTACGTCGTGCTTTCCCTCGTTGTTTAAATGACGCAATCTTGAATAGTTTAGCTAAAGTGAGCCTTAATGACCTGATTTTCGGCAGGCTCCCACGGGACCACAGGGCTTCACAGCTCGACTTACCCTACGTCGTGACACATGCTAATGATAATTGTGTGTGCATACTTTAATAGCTGCGATCATACCAGCACTAATGCCCCAGATCCATCAGAACTCCGTAGTTAAGCGTGCTTGGGCAAGATTAGTACTAGGATGGGTGACCTCCTGGGAAGTCCTCGTGTTGCAACTCCTTTTTTTTTAACGTTGTGCTTATCATCGTTCTTTAAACGATGTTATGTCGAATCGTTTAGCTAAAGCGAGCCTTAGTGAACTGATTGTAGGCAAGCTCCCACGGGACCCGCAGGGCTTCGCAGCTTGACCTACCCTACGTCGCGAGACATGCTTATGGTAATTGTGTGCACATACTTTAATAGGTGCGATCATACCAGCACTAATGCACCGGATCCCATCAGAACTCCGTAGTTAAGCGTGCTTGGGCGAAAGTGGTACGAGGATGGGTGACCCCCTGAGAAGTCCTCGTGTTGCACGCCTTTTTTTATTTTTTTACGTCGTGCTTAACGTCGTTCTTTAAACGACGCTATCTCGAATAGTTTAGCTTGAGCGAGCCTTAATGACATGACTTTCGGCAGGCTCCTACGGGCCGCAGGGCTTAACAGCTCGACTTACCCTTTGTAGCGATACATGGTTATGATATTTGTGTGCACATACTTTAATAGGTGTGATCATACCAACACTAATGCACCCGATCCCACCAGAACTCCGTAGTTAAGCGTGCTTGGGCAAGAGTGGTACTAGGATGGGTGACCTCTTGGGAAGTCCTCGTGTTGTACCTTTTTTTTTACGTTGTGCTTACCCTCGTTCTTTAAACGACGCTATCTCGAATAGTTTAGCTATAGGGAGTCTTAATGAACTGATTTTCGGCAAGCTCCCACGGGCCCTGTAGGGCTTCGCAGCTCGACTTACCCTACGTCGCGATACATGCTTATGATAATTGTGTGCACATACTTTAATAGGTGCGATCATACCAGCACTAATGCACCAGATCCCACCAGAACTCCGTAGTAAAGCGTGCTTAGGCGAGAGCGGTACTATGATGGGTGCGATCATACCAGCACTAATGCACATACTTTAATACATGCTTTCCCTCGTTCTTTAAACGACGCTATCTCGAATAATTTAGCTAAAGCGAGCCTTAATGACTTGACTTTCGGCAGGCTCCTACGGGGCCCGCAGGGCTTCGCAGCTCGACTTTCGCTATGTAGCGATACATGCTTATGACAATTGCATGCGCATACTTTTATAGGTGCGATCATACCAGCACTAATGCACCAGATCCAATCAAAACTCTGCAGTTAAGCGTACTTGGGCGATAGTAGTACTACGATGGGTGACCTCCTGGGAAGTCCTCGTGTTGCACCTCTTTTTTTTTTACGTCGTGCTTATCCTCGTTCTTTTAACAATGCTATCTCGAATAGTTTAGCTAAAGCGAGCCTTAATGACCTGACTTTCGGCAGGGTCCTACGAGGTCTGCAGGGCTTTGCAGCTCGACTTACCCTATATAGCGATACATGCTTATGATAATTGTGTGCACATACATTAATTGGCGTGATCATACCAGCAATAATGCACCGGATCCTACCAGAACTCTGTACTTAAACGTGCTTAGGCGAGAGTAGTACTAGGATGGGTTACTTCCAGGGAATTCCTTGTGTTGTACCATTTTTTTTACGTCGTGCTTACCCTCGTTCTTTAAACGACGCAATCTCAAATAGTTTGGCTAAAGCGAACCTTAATGACCTGACTTTCGGCAGGGTCCTACGAGGCCCGCAGGGTTTTGCAGCTCGACTTACCCTATGTAGGGATACATGCTAATGATAATTGTGTGCACATACTTTAATAGGTGTGATCATACCAGCACTAATGCACCAGATCCCACCAGAACTCCGTAGTTAAGCGTGCTTGGTCTAGAATTGTACTAGGATGGGTGACCTCCTGGGATGTCCTCGTGTTGTACTTTTTTTTTACGTCGTGCTTACCCTCGTTCTTTAAACGACGCTATCTCGAATAGTTTAGCTATATTGTGCCTTAATGAACTTATTTTCGGCAAGCTCCGACGAGCCCTACAGGGCTTCGCAGCTCGACTTACCCTACGTCGCGATACATGCTTATGGTAATTGTGTGCACATACTTTAATAGGTGTGATCATACCAGCACTAATGCACCGGATCCCACCAAAACTCCGTAGTTAAGCGTGCTTGGGCGAGAGTGGTACTAGGATGGGTGACCTACTGGGAAGTCCACGTGTTGCACCTCTTTTTTATTTTTAAGTCGTGCTTACCCTCGTTCTTTAAACGACGCTATCTCGAATAGTTTAGCTAAAGCGAGCCTTAATGACCTGACTTTCGACAGGCTCCTACGGGGCCCGCAGGGCTTCGCAGCTCGACTTACCCTATGTAGCGATACATGCTTACGACAATCGCATGCGCATACTTTAATAGGTGCGATCATACCAGCACTAATGCATCGGATCCCATCAGAACTCTGCAATTAAGCGTGCTTGGGCGAGAGTAGTACTACGATGGGTGACCCCTTGGAAATTCTCGTGTTGCACCTCTTTTTTTTTTTTTACGTCGTGCTTACCCTCTTTCTTTTAACGATGCTATCTCGAATAGTTTAGGTAAAGCGACCCTTAATGACCTAACTTTCGGCAGGGTCCTACGAGGCCCGCAGGGCTTCGCAGCTCGACTTACCCTATGTAGCGATACATGCTTATGATAATTGTGTGCACATACATTAATTGGTGTGATCATACCAGCATTAATGCACCGGATCCCACAAGAACTCCGTAGTTAAACGCGCTTAGGCGGGAGTAGTACTAGGATAGGTTACCTCCAAGGAAGTCCTCGTGTTGTACCTTTTTTTTACGTCGTGGTTACCCTCGTTCTTTAAACGACGCTATCTCGAATAGTTTAGCTATAGTGAGCCTTAATGAACTGATTTTCGACAAGCTCCCACGGACCCTGCAGGGCTTCCCAGCTCGACTTACCCTATGTAGCGATACATTCATATGATAATAGTGTGCACATACATTAATTAGTGTGATCATACTAGCACTAATGCATCGGATCCCATCAGAACTCCGGAGTTAAGCGTGCGTGGGCGAGAGCGTTACTAGGATGGGTGACCTCCTCGGAATTCCTGGTGGAGCACCATTTTTCTTTTCTTTTTTTTTTTCGTCGTGCTTACCCTCGTTGTTTAAACGACGCAATGTTGAATAGTTTAGCTAAAGTGAGCCTTAATGACCTAATTTTTGGCAGGCTCCCACGGGCCCACAGGGCTTCACAGCTCAACTTACCCTACGTCGTGACACATGCTAATGATAATTGTGTGTGCATACTTTAATAGCTGCTATCATACCAGCACTAATGCCTCAGATCCCATAAGAACTCTGCAGTTAAGCGTGCTTGGGCAAGATTAGTACTAGGATGAGTGACCTCCTGGGAAGTCCTCGTGTTGCACCTCTTTTTTTTTTTAATGTCGTGCTTACCCTCGTTCTTTTACCGACGCTATCTCAAATCGTTTAGCTAAAGCGAGCCTTAGTGAACTGATTTTAGGCAAGCTCCCACGGGACCCGCAGGGCTTCGCAGCTCGACCTACCCTACGTCGCGAGACATGCTTATGATAATTGTATGCACATACTTTAATAGGTGCGATCATACTAGAACTAATGCACCGGATCCCATCAGAACTCCGTAGTTAAGCGTGCTTGGGCAAGAGTAGTACTTGGATGGGTGACCACCTGAGAAGTCCTCGTGTTGCACCTCTTTTTTTTTTTATGTCGTGCTTACCCTCGTTCTTTAAACGATGCTATCTCGAATAGTTTAGCTAAAGCGAGCCTTAGTGAACTTATTTTCGGCAAGCTCCCACGGGACCCGCAGGGCTTCGCAGCTCGACTTACCCTACGTAGCGAGACATGCTTATGATAATTGTGTGCCCATACTTTAATAGGTGCGATAAAACCAGCACTAATGCACCGGATCCCACTAGAACTCCGTAGTTAAGTGTGCTTGGGCGAGAGTGGTACGAGGATGGGTGACCTCCTGAGAAGTCCTCGTGTTGCACCTCTTTTTTTTTTACGTCGTGCTTATCGTCGTTCTTTAAACGATGCTATCTCGAATAGTTTAGCTAAAGCGGGTCTTAATGACATGACTTTCGGTAGGCTCCTACGGGGTCCGCAGGGCTTCGCAGCTCGACTTACCCTATGTAGCGATACATGCTTATGATAATTGTGTGCACATACTTTAATAGGTGTGATCATACCAGCACTAATGCACCGGATCCCACCAGAACTCCGTAGTTAAGCGTGCTTGGGCAAGAGTGGTACTAGGATGGGTGACCTCCTGGGAAGTCCTCGTATTGTACCATTTTTTTTACATCGTGCTTACCCTCGTTCTTTAAACGACGCTATCTCGAATAGTTTAGCTATAGTGAGTCTTAACGAACTGATTTTCGGCAAGCTCCCACGGGCCCTGCAGGGCTTCGCAACTCGACTTACCCTACGTCGAGATACACGCTTATGATAATTGTGTGCACATACTTTAATAGGTGCGATCATACCAACACTAATGCCCCAGATCCCACCAGAACTCCGTAGTTAAGGGTGCTTGGGCGAGAGTGGTACTAGGATGGGTGACCTCCAGGGAAGTCCTCGTGTTGTACCCTTTTTTTTTTTACGTCGTGCTTACCCTCGTTCTTTAAATGACGCAATCTCAAATAGTTTAGCTAAAGCGAACCTTAATGACCTGACTTTCGGCAGGGTCCTACGAGGCCCGCAGGGTTTCGCAGCTTGACTTACCCTATGTAGGGATACATGCTTATGATAATTGTGTGCACATACTTTAATAGGTGTGATCATACCAGCACTAATGCACCGAATCCCACCAGAACTCCGTAGTTAAGCGTGCTTGGGCTGGAGTTATACTAGGATGGGTGACCTCCTGGGAAGTCCTTGTGTTGTATTTTTTTTTTACGTCGTGCTTACTCTCGTTCTTTAAACGACGCTATCTCGAATAGTTTAGCTATATTTAGCCTTAATAAACTGATTTTCGGCAAGCCCCCACGAGCCCTGCAGGGCTTCGCAGCTCGACTTACCCTACGTCGCGATACATGCTTATGATAATTGTGTGCACATACTATAATATGTGCGATCATACCAGCACTAATGCACCGGATCCCACGAGAACTCCGTAGTTAAGCATGCTTGGGCGAGAGTGGTACTACGATGGGTGACCTCCTGGGAAGTCCTCTTGTTGCACCTCTTTTTCTTTTAAGTCGTGCTTACCCTCGTTCTTTAAACGACGCTATATCGAATAGTTTAGCTAATGCGAGCCTTAATGACCTGACTTTTGGCAGGCTCCTACGGGGCCCGCAGGGCTTCGCAGCTCGACTTACCCTATATAGCGATACATGCTTATGACAATTGCATGCGCATACTTTAATAGGTGCGATCATACCAACACTAATGCACCGGATCCCATCAGAACTCTGCAGTTAAGCGTGCTTGGACGAGAGTAGTACTACGATGGGTGACCTCCTGGGAAGTCCTTGTGTTGCACCTCTTTTTTTTTTACGTCGTGCTTACCCTCGTTCTTTTAATGATGCTATCTCGAATAGTTTTGCTATAGTGAGCCTTAATGAACTGATTTTCGGCAGGCTCCCACGGGCCCTGCAGGGCTTTGCAGCTCGACTTACCCTATGTAGCGATACATTCTTATGATAATAGTGTGCACATACATCAATTAGTGTGATCATACTAGAACTAATGCATCGGATCCCATCAGAACTCCGGAGTTAAGCGTGCGTGGGCGAGAGCGGTACTAGGATGGGTGACCTCCTGGGAAGTCCTCGTGTTGCACCTTTTTTTTTCTTTACGTCATGCTTACCCTCGTTCTTTAAATGACGCTATCTCGAATCAGTTAACTAAAGTGAGCCTTAATGACCTGACTTTTGGCAGGCTTCTATGGGGCCCGCAGGGCTTCGAAGCTCGACTTACCCTTTGTCGCGATACATGCTTATGATGATTGTGTGAACATACCTTAATAGGTGTGACCTTACTAGCACTAATGCACTGGACCCCACCAGAACTCCGTGGTTAAGCGTGCTTGGGCGAGAGTAGTAATAGGATGGCTGACCTCCTCGGAAGTCCTCGTGTTGCACCATTTTTTTTTACGTCGTGCTTACCCTTGTTCTTTAAACGACGCTATCTTGAATAGTTTAGCTAAAACGAGCCTTAATGACCTGATTTTCGGGAGGCTCTAATGGGCCCCGCAGGGATTCGTAGCTCGACTTAAACTATGTCGGGACACATGCTTATGATAATTGTGTGCAAATACTTTAATAGGTGCGATTATACCAGCACTAATGCACCGGATCCCATCAGAAATCCGCAGTTAACCGTGTTTGGGCGACAGTAGTACAAGGATGGGTGAACTCCTGGGAAGTCCTCGTGTTGCACCTCTTTTTTTTTACGTCGTGCTTACCTTCGTTCTTTGACCGACGCTATCTGGAATAGTTTACCTAAAGCGAGATTTAATGACTTGATTTTCGGCAGGCTACCACGGACATCGCAAGGCTTCGCAGATCGACTTACCCTATGTCGCGATACAAACTTATGATAATTGTGTGCGCATACTTTAATAGGTGCGATCATACCAGCACTAATGCACCGGATCCCATGAGAACTCCGCAGTTAGGCGTGCTTGGGCGAGAGTGGTACTAGGATGGGTGACCTCCTGGGAAGTCCTCGTGTTGTACCTTTTTTTTTATGTCGTGCTTACCCTCATTCTTTAAACGACGCTATCTCTAATAGTTTAGCTATAGCGAGCCTTAATGAACTGATTTTCGGCAAGCTCCCACGGGCCCTGCGCGGCTTCGCCGCTCGACTTACCCTACGTCGCGATACATGCTTATGATAATTGTATGCACATACTTTAATAGGTGTGATCATACCAGCACTTAATGCACCGGATTCCACCAGAACTCCATAGTTAAGCGTGCTTGGGCTAGAGTAGTACTAGGATGGGTGACCCCTTGGGAAGTCTTCGTGTTGTGCCCTTTTTTTTACGTCGTGCTTACCCTCGTTCTTTAAACGATGCTATCTCTAATAGTTTAGCTATAGTGAGCCTTAATGAACTGATTTTTGCCAAGCTCCCACGGGCCCTGCAGGACTTTGCAGCTCGACTTACCCTACGTCGCGAGACATTTTTATGATAATTGTGTGCGCATACTTTAATAGATGCGATCATACCAGCACTAATGCACCGGATCCAATCAGAACACCGTTGTTAAGCGTGCCTGGGCGAGAGTAGTACTAAGATTGGTGACCTCCTGGGAAGTCCTCGTGTTGCACCTCTTTTTTTTTACGTCGTGCTTACCCTCGTTCATTTAACGTCGCTATCCCGAATAGTTTAGCTAAAGCAAGCCTTAATGACCTGACTTTCAGTAGGGTCCTACGACGCCCGCAGGGCTTCGCAGCTCGACTTACCCTATGTAGCGATACATGCTTATGATAATTTTGTGCACATACATTAATTGGTGTGATCATACCAGCACTAATGCACCGGATCCCACTAGAACTCCGTAGTTAAACGTGCTTAGGCGAGAGTAGTACTAGGATGGGTTACCTCCATGGAAGTCCTCGTGTTGCACCTCTTTTTTTTTGACGTCGTGCTTACCCTCGTTCTTTAAACGATGTTATCTCGAATAGTTTAGCTATAGTGAGCCTTAATGAACTGATTTTCGGCAGGCTCCCACGGGCCCTTCAGGGCTTCGTAGCTCGACTTACCCTTCGTCGCGATACATGCTTATGATAATTGTGTTCAAATACTTTAATAGGTGCGATCATACCAGCACTAATGCACCGGATCCCATGAGAACTCCGCAGTTAAGCGTGCTTGAGCGAGAGTGGTACTATGATGGGTGACCTCCTGGGAAGTCCTCGTGTTGCACCTCTTTTTTTTTAACGTCGTACTTACCCTCATTTTTTAAACGACACTATCTTGAATAGTTTAGCTAAAGCGAGCCTTAATGACCTGACTTTTGGCAGGCTCCTACGGGGCCCGTAGGGTTTCGCAACTCGACTTACCCTATGTACCGATACATGCTTATGATATTTGTGTGCATATACTTTAATAGGTGTGATCATTCCAACACTAATGCACCGGATCCAACCAGAACTCCGTAGTTAAGCATGCTTGGGCTAGAGTAGTACTAGGATGGGTGACCTCCTGGGAAATCTTCGTGTTGTACCTTTTTTTTACGTGTGCATACCCCCATTCTTTAAACGACGCTATCTTGAATAGTGTAGATATAGCGAGCCTTAATGAACTGATTTTCGGCAAGCTCCCACGGGCCCTGCACGGCTTCGCCGCTCGACTTACCCTACGTCGCGAGACATTCTTATGATAATTGTGTGTTCATAATTTAATAGATGCGATCATACCAGGACTAATGGACCGGATCCAATCAGAACGCCGCAGTTAAGCATCCTTGGACGAAAGTAGTACTAAGATTGGTGACCTCCTAGGAAGTCCTCGTGTTGCACCTCTTTAAATGACGCTAACTCGAATATTTTACCTAAAGTAAGCCTTAATGAACTGATTCTCGACAGGCTCCCACGGACCCAGCAGGGCTTCCCAACTACACTTACCCTATGTCGCGACACATGCTTATGATAATTGTGTGCGCATACTTTAGTAGGCGCAATCATACTAACACTAATGCACCGGATCCCATCAGAACTCCGCAATTAAGAGTGCGTGGGCGGGAGCGGTACTAGGATGGGTGACCTCCTGGGAAGACCTCGTGTTGCACCTTTTTTTTCTTTACGTCGTGCTTACCCTCGTTCTTTAAATGACGCTATCTCGAATCAGTTAGCTAAAGTGAGACTTATTGACCTGACTTTCGGTAGGCTCCTGCAGGGCCCGCAGCGCTTCGCAGCAAGACATACCCTTTGTCGCGATACATGCTTATGATGATTCTGTGCACATACTTTAATAGGTGTGATCATACCAGCACTAACGCACCGGATCCCACCAGAACTCCGTAGTTAAGCGTGCTTGGGCGAAAGTAGTACTAGGATGGGTGACCTGCTCGGAAATCCTCGTGTTGCACCTTATTTTTTTTACGTCGTGCTTACCCTCGTTCTTTGGACGACGTTATCTGGAATAGTTTACCTAAAGCGAGACTTAATGACCTGATTTTTGGCAGGCTACCACGGGCCCCGCAGGGCTTCGCATCTCGACTTACCTACGTCGTTAGACATGCTTATGATAATTGTGTGAGCATACTTTAATAGGTGCGATTATGCTGGCACTAATGCATCGGATCCCATCAGAACTCCGCAGTTAAGCATGCTTAGGCGAGAGTAGTACTAGGATGGGTGACCTCCTCGGAATTCCCCGTGGAGCACCACTTTTCTTTTTTTTTTTTTACGTCGTGCTTTCCCTCGTTATTTAAACGACGCAATCTTGAATAGTTTAGCTAAAGTGAGCCTTAATGACCTGATTTTCGGTAGGCTCCCACGGGCCCACAGGGCTTCACAGCTCGACTTACCCTACGTCGTGACACATGCTAATGATAATTGTGTGTGCATACTTTAATAGCTGCGATCATACCAGCACTAATGCCCCAGATCCATCAGAACTCCGCAGTTAAGCGTGCTTGGGCAAGATTAGTACTAGGATGGGTGACCTCCTGGGAAGTCCTCGTGTTGAAACTCCTTTTTTTTTTTAACGTTGTGCTTATCATCGTTCTTTAAACGATGTTATGTCGAATCGTTTAGCTAAAGCGAGCCTTAGTGAACTGATTGTAGGCAAGCTCCCACGGGACCCGTAGGGCTTCGTAGCTTGACCTACCCTACGTCGCGAGACATGCTTATGATATTTGTGTGCACATACTTTAATAGGTGTGATCATACCAGCACTAATGCACCGGATCCCACCAGAACTCCGTAGTTAAGCGTGCTTGGGCGAGAGTGGTACTAGGATGGGTGACCTCTTGGGAAGTCCTCGTGTTGTACCTCTTTTTTTACGTTTTGCTTACCCTCGTTCTTTAAACGACGCTATCTCGAATAGTTTAGCTATAGTGAGTCTTAATGAACTGATTTTCGGCAAACTCCCACGGGCCCTGCAGGGCTTCGCAGCTCGACTTACCCTACGTCGCGATACATGCTTATGATAATTGTGTGCACATACTTTAATAGGTGCGATCATACCAGCACTAATGCACCGGATCCCACCAGAACTCCGTAGTTAAGCGTGCTTAGGTGAGAGTGGTACTAGGATGGGTGACCTCCTAAGAAGTCCTCGTGCTGCACCTCCTTTTTTTTATGTCGTGCTTTCCCTCGTTCTTTAAACGATGCTATCTCGAATAATTTAGCTAAAGCGAGCCTTAATGACTTGACTTTCGGCAGGCTCCTACGGGGCCCGCAGGGCTTCGCAGCTCGACTTTCGCTATGTAGCGATACATGCTTATGACAATTGCATGCACATACTTTTATAGGTGCGATCATACCAGCACTAATGCATCGGATCCAATCAAAACTCTGCAGTTAAGCGTGCTTGGGCGAGAGTAGTACTACGATGGGTGACCCTGGGATGTCCTCGTGTTGCACCTCTTTTTTTTTTACGTCGTGCTTACCCTCGTTCTTTTAACAATGCTATCTCGAATAGTTTAGCTAAAGCGACCCTTAATGACCTGACTTTCGGCAGGGTCCTACGAGGTCCACAGGGCTTTGCAGCTCGACTTACCTTATATAGCGATACATGCTTATGATAATTGTGTGCACATACATTAATTGGCGTGATCATACCAGCAATAATGCACCGGATCCTACCAGAACTCCGTACTTAAACGTGCTTAGGCGAGAGTAGTACTAAGATGGGTTACCTCCAGGGAAGTCCTCGTGTTGTACCATTTTTTTTTACGTCGTGCTTACCCTCGTTCTTTAAACGACGCAATCTCAAATATTTTGGCTAAAGCGAACCTTAATGACCTGACTTTCGGCAGAGTCCTACGAGGCCCGCAGGGTTTTGCAGCTCGACTTACCCTATGTAGGGATACATGCTAATGATAATTGTGTGCACATACTTTAGTAGGTGTGATCATACCAGCACTAATGCACCAGATCCCACCAGAACTCCGTAGTTAAGCGTGCTTGGTCTAGACTTGTACTAGGATGGGTGACCTCCTGGGAAGTCCTCGTGTTGTACTTTTTTTTTACGTCGTGCTTACCCTCGTTCTTTAAACGACGCTATCTCGAATAGTTTAGCTATATTGAGCCTTAATGAACTGATTTTCGGCAAGCTCCCACGAGCCCTACAGGGCTTCGCAGCTCGACTTACCCTACGTCGCGATACATGCTTATGATAATTGTGTGCACATACTTTAATAGGTGTGATCATACCAGCACTAATGCACCGGATCCCACCAAAACTCCGTAGTTAAGCGTGCTTGGGCGAGAGTGGTACTAAGATGGGTGACCTATTGGGAAGTCCTCGTGTTGCACCTCTTTTTTTTTTAAGTCGTGCTTACCCTCGTTCTTTAAACGACGCTATCTCGAATAGTTTAGCTAAAGCGAGCCTTAATGACCTGACTTTCGACAGGCTCCTACGGGGCCCGCAGGGCTTCGCAGCTCGACTTACCCTATGTAGCGATACATGCTTAGGACAATTGCATGCGCATACTTTAATAGGTGCGATCATACCAGCACTAATGCACCGGATCCCACCAAAACTCCGTAGTTAAGCGTGCTTGGGCGAGAGTAGTACTAGGAAGGGTGACCTTATTGGAAATCCTCGTGTTGCACCTCTTTTTTTTTCACGTTGTCCTTACCCTCGTTCTTTAAACGACGCTATCTCGAATATATTAGCTAAAGCGAGCCATAATGACTTGACTTTCGGCAGGCTCCTACGGGGCCTGCAGGGCTTCGCAGCTCGACTTACACTATGTAGCGATACATGCTTATGACAATTGCATGCACATACTTTAATAGGTGGGATCATACGATCAATAATGCACCGGATCCCATCAGAACTCTGCAGTTAAACGTGCTTGGGCGAGAGTAGTACTAGGATGGGTGACCTCCTGGGAAGTCCTCTTGTTGCACCTCTTTTTTTTTTACGTCGTGCTAACCCTCGTTCTTTTAACGACGATATCTCGAATAGTTTAGCTAAAGCGAGCCTTAATGACCAGACTATCGGCAGGGTCCTACGAGGCCCGCAGTGCTTCGCAGCTCGACTTACCCTATGTAGCGATACATGCTTATGATAATTATGTGCACATACTTTAATTCGCGTGATCATACCAGCAATAATGCACCGGATCCCACCAGAACTCCATAGTTAAACGTTCTTAGGCGAGAGTAGTACTAGGATGGGTTACCTCCAGGGAATTCCTCGTGTTGTACCTTTTTTTTACGTCGTGCTTACCCTCGTTCTTGAAACGACGCTATCTCGAATAGTTTAGCTAAAGCGAGTCTTAATGACCTGACTATCGGCAGGGTCCTACGAGGCCTGCAGGGTTCGCAGCTCGACTTAACCTATGAAGGGATACATGCTTATGATAATTGTGTACACATACATTAATTTGTTTGATCATACCAGCACAAATGCACTGGATACCACCAGAACTCCGTAGTTAAACGTGCTTAGGCGAGAGTAGTACTAGGATGGGTTACCTCCAAGGAAGTCCTCATGTTGTACCTTTTTTTTTTACGTCATGCTTACCCTTGTTCTTTAAACGACGCTATCTCAAATAGTTTAGCTACAGTGAGCCTTAATGAACTGATTTTCAGCAAGCTCCCACGGGCCCTGCAGGGCTTCGTAGCTCGACTTACCCTACGTCGCGATACATGCTTATGATAATTGTGTGCACATACTTTAATAAGTGCGATCATACCAGCACTAATGCACCGGATCCCACCAGAACTCCGTAGTTAAGCGTGCTTGGGCGAGAGTGGTACTAGGATGGGTGACCTCCTCGGAATAACTCGTGTAGCACCACTATTTTTTTACGTCGTGCTTACCCTCGTTCTTTAAACGATGCTATCTCGAATAGTTTATCTAAAGTGAGCCTTAATGATCTGATTTTCGGGAAGCTCCCATGGGCTCTGTAGGGCTTCGCAGCTCGACTTACCCTACGTCGCGAGACATGCTAATGATAATTGTGTGCATATACTTTAATAGGTGCGATCACACCAGCACTAATGCCCCGGATCCCATCAGAACTTCGCAGTTAAGCGTGCTTGGGTGAGAGTAGTACTACGATGCGCGACCTCCTGAGAAGTCCTCGTGTTGCACCTTTTTTTATGTCGTGCTTACCTTCGTTCTTTAAACGACGCTATCTCGAATGGTTTAGCTAAAGCGAGCCTTAATGAACTGATTTTTGGCAAGCTCCCACGGGCCCGCAGGGCTTCGCAGCTCGACTTACCCTACGTCGTGAGACATGCTTATGATAATTGTGTGCGCATACTTTAATAGGTGCGATCATGCCGGCACTATTGCACCGGATCCTATCAGAACTCCGCAGTTAGGCGTGCTTGGGCAAGAGTAGTACTAGGATGGGTGACCTCGGAATTCCTTGTGTTGCACTACTTTTCTTTTTTTTTTTACGTCGTGCTTACCCTCGTTCTTTAAACGACGCTATCTCGAATAGTTTAGCTAAAGCGGGCCTTAATGACCTGACTTTCGGCAGGCTCCTATGGGGCCGACAGGGCTTCGTAGCTCGACTAACCCTATGTAGCGATACATGCTTATGATAATTGTGTGCATATACTTTAATAGGTGTGATCATACCTGCAATAATGCATCAGATCCCATCAGAACTCCGCAGTTAAGCATGCTTGGGCGAGAGTAGTACTAGGATGGGTGACCTCCTCGGAATTCCTCGTGGAGCACCACTTTTCTTTTTTTTTTTTTTTACGTCGTGCTTACCCTCATTTTTTAAATGACGCAATCTTGAATAGTTTAGCTAAAGTGAGCCTTAATGACCTGATTTTCACTAGGCTCCTACGGGCCCACAAGGTTTCACAGCTCGACTTACCCTACGTCGTGACACATGCTAATGATAATTGTGTGTGAATACTTTAAAAGCTACGATCATACCAGCACTAATTCCCAGGATCCCATCAGAACTCCGCAGTTAAGCGTACTTGGGCAAGAGTTGTACTAGGATGGGTGATCTCCTGGGAAGTCCTCGTGTTGCACCTCTTTTTTTTTAACGCCGTGCTTACCCTCGTTCTTTAAATGACGCTATCTCGAATAGTTTAGCTAAAGCGAGCCTTAGCGAACTAATTTTAGGCAAGCTCCCACGGGACCCGCAGGGTTTCGCAGCTCGACCGACCCTAAGTCGCGAAACATGCTTATGATAATTGTGTGCACATACTTTAATAGGTGCGATCATACCAGCACTAATGCACCGGATCCTATTAGAACTCCGAAGTTTAGCGTGCTTGGGCAAAAGTAGTACTAGGATGGGTGACCTCCTGAGAAGTCCTCGTGTTGCACCTCTTTTTTTTTTACGTCGTGCTTACCCTCGTTCTTTAAACGACGCTATCTCTAATAGTTTAGCTAAAGCGAGCCTTAATGACCTGACTTTCAGCAGGCTCCTACGGAGCCCGCAGGGCTTCGTAGCTCGACTTACCCTATGTAGCGATACACGCTTATGATAATTGTGTGCACATACTTTAATAGGTGTGATCATACCAGCACTTATGCACTGCATCCCACCAGAACTCCGTAGTTAAGCATGCTTGGGCGAGAGTGGTACAAGAATGGGTGACCTCATGAGAAGTCCTCGTGTTGTACCTTTTTTTTTACGTCGTGCTTACCCTCGTTCTTTACACGACGCTATCTCGAATAGTTTAGCTATAGTGAGTCTTAATGAACTGATTTTCGGCAAGCTCCCACGGACCCTGCAGGGCTTCGCAGCTCGACTTACCCTACGTCGCGATACATGCTTATGATAATTGTGTGCACATACTTTAATAGGTGCGATCATACGAGCACTAATGCACCGGATCCCACCAGAACTCCGTAGTTAAGCGTGCTTGGGCGAGATTAGTACTAGGATGGGTGACCTCCTGGGAAGTCCTCGTGTTGCACCTCTTTTGTTTTTACGTCGTGCTTACCCTCATTCTTTTAACGACGATATCTCGAATAGTTTAGCTAAAGCTAGCCTTAATGACCTAACTATCGGCAGGGACCTACGAGGACCGCAGGGCTTCGCAGCTCGACTTACCCTATGTAGCGATACATGCTTATGATAATTGCGTGTACATACTTTAATTGGCGTGATCATACCAGCAATAATGCACCGGATCCCACCAGAACTCCATAGTTAAACGTGCTTAGGCGAGAGTAGTACTAGGATGGGTTACCTCCAGGGAATTCCTCGTGTTGTGCCTTTTTTTTTACGTCGTGCTTACCCTCGTTCTTGAAACGACGCTATCTCGAATAGTTTAGCTAAAGCGAGCCTTAATGACCTGACTATCGGCAAGCTCCCATGGGTCCTGCAGGGCTTCGCAGCTCGATTTACCCTACGTTGCAATATATGCTTATGATAATTGTGTGCACAAACTTTAATAGGTGCGATCATACGAGCACTAATGCACCAGATCCCATTAGAACTCTGCAGTTAAGCGTGCTTGGGCGAGAGTAGTACTACGATGGATGACCTCCTGGGAAGTCCTCGTGTTGCACCTCTTTTTTTTTACGTCATGCTTACCCTTGTTCTTTAAACAACGCTATCTTGAATAGTTTAGCTAAAGCGAGCCTTAATGACCTGACTTTTCGCAGGCTCCTACGGGGCCCGCAGGGCTTCGCAGCTCGACTTACCCTATGTAGCGATACATGCTTATGATAATTGGCTACACATACTTTAATAGGTGTGATCATAACAGCACTAATACACCGGGTCCCACCAGAACTCTGTAGTTAAGCGTGCTTGGGCTAGAGTAGTACTAGGATGGGTGACCTCCTTGGAAGTTCTCGTGTTGTGCCTTTTTTTTTTACGTCGTACTTACCCTCGTTCTTTAAACGACGCTATCTCGAATAGTTTAGCTATACTGAGCCTTAATGAATTGATTTTTGGCAAGATCCCACGGGCCCTGCAGGGCTTCGCAGCTCGACTTGCCCTACGTCGCGATAGATGCTTATGATAATTGCGTGCACATATCTTAATAGGTGCGATCATACCAGCACTAATGCACCGGATCCCACCAGAACTCCGTAGTTAAACGTGCTTAGGTGAGAGTAGTACTAGGATGGGTTACCTCCAGCGAAGTCCTTGTGTTGTACCTTTTTTTTACGTCGTGCTTACCCTCGTTCCTTAAACGATGCTATCTCGAATAGTTTAGCTAAAGCGACCCTTAACGACTTGACTTTTGGCAGGCTCCTACGGGGCCCACAAGGCTTCGCAGCTCGACTTACCCTATGTAACGATACACGCTTATGACAATTGCATGCGCATATTTTAATAGGTGCGATCATACCAGCACTAATGCACCGAATCCCATCAGAACTCTGCAGTGATGCGTGCTTGGCCGAGAGTAGTACTACGATGGGTGACCTCCTGGGAAGTCCTCGTGTTGCCCCCCTTTTTTTTTACGCCGTGCTTTCTCTCGTTCTTTCAACGATGCTATCTCGAATAGTTTAGCTAAAGCGACCCTTAATGACCTGACTTTCGGCAGGGTCCTACGAGGCCCGCAGGGCTTCGCAGCTCGACTTACCTTATGTAGCGATACATGCTTATGATAATTGTGTGCACATACATTAATTGGTGTGAGCATACCAGCATTAATGCACCAGATCCCACAAGAACTCCGTAGTTAAACGCGCTTAGGCGGGAGTAGTACTAGGATGGGTTACCTCCAGGGAAGTCCTCGTGTTGTACCTTTTTTTTTTACGTCGTACTTACCCTCGTTCTTTAAACGACGCTATCTCGAATAGTTTAGCCATAGTGAGCCTTAATGAACTGATTTTCGGCAAGCTCCCACGGGCCCTGCAGGGCTTCGCAGCTCGACTTACCCTATGTAGCGATACATGCTTATGATAATTGTGTGCACATACATTAATTAGTGTAATCATACTAGCACTAATGCATCGGATCCCATCAGAACTCTGGAGATAAGCGTGCGTGGGCGAGAGTGGTACTAGGATGGGTGACCTCCTGGGAAGTCCTCGTGTTACACCTTTTTTTTTCTTTACGTCGTGCTTTCCCTTGTTCTTTAAATGATGCTATCTCGAATCAGTTAACTAAAGTGAGCCTTAATGACCTGACTTTTGGCAGGCTCCTACGGGGCCCGCAGGGCTTCGCAGCTCGGCTTACCCTTTGTCGCGATACATGCTTATGATGATTGTGTGCACATACTTTAATAGGTGTGACCATACCAACACTAATGCACTGGATCCCACCAGAACTCCATAGTTAGGCGTCTTTGGGCGAGAGTAGTACTAGGATGGGTGACCTCCTCGAAAGTCCTCGTGTTGCACCACTTTTTTTTTTACGTCGTGCTTACCCTCGTTCTTTAAACGACGCTATCTTGAATAGTTTAGCTAAAGCGAGCCTTAATGACCTGATTTTCGGGGGGCTCTAATGGGCCCCGCAGGGATTCGTAGCTCGACTTAACCTATGTAGGGACACATGCTTATGATAATTGTGTGCAAATACTTTAATAGGTGCGATCATACCAGCACTAATGCACCGGATCCAATCAGAAATCCGCGGTTAACCGTGTCTGGGCGAGAGTAGTACTAGGATGGGTGAACTCCTGGGAAGTCTTCCTGTTGCACCTCTTTTTTTTTTACGTCGTGCTTACCCTCGTTCTTTGAACGACGTTATCTAGAATAGTTTACCAAAAGCGAGATTTAATTACCTGATTTTCGGTAGGCTACCACGGGCCCCGCAAGGCTTCGCAGCTCGACTTACCCTATGTCGCGACACTAATTTATGATAATTGTGTGCGCATACTTTAATACGTGCGATCATACCAGCACTAATGCACTGGATCCCATGAGAACTCCGCAATTAAGCGTGCTTGGGCGAGGGTGGTACAAGGATAGGTGACCTCCTGGGAAGTCCTCGTGTTGTACCTTTTTTTTTACGTCGTGCTTACCCTCGTTCTTTAAATGATGCTATCTCTAATAGTTTAGCTATAGTGAGCCTTAATGAACTGATTTTCGCTAAGCTCCCACGGGCCCTGCAGGGCTTTGCAGCTCGACATACCCTACGTCGCGAGACATTCTTATGATAATTGTGTGCGCATACTTTAATAGATGCGATCATATCAGCACTAATGCACCGGATCCAATCAGAACTCCGCAGTTAAGCGTGCTTGGGCGAGAGTGGTAGTAAGATTGGTGACCACCTAGGAAGTCCTCGTGTTGCACCTCTTTTTTTTATGTCGTACTTACCCTCGTTCTTTAAACGACGCTATCTCGAATAGTTTACCTAAAGCGAGATTTAATGACCTGATTTTTGGCAGGCTCTTACGGGGCCCGCAGGGTTTTGAGCTCGACTTACCCTATTTACCGATACATGCTTATGATAATTATGTGCATATACTTTAATAGGTGTGATCATACCAGCACTAACGCACGAGATCCCACCAGAACTCCATAGTTAAGCGTGCTTGGGCTAGAGTAGTACTGGGATGGGTGACCTCCTGGGAAATCCTCCTGTTGTACCTTTTTTTTTTACATCGTGCTTACCCCCATTCTTTAAACGACGCTATCTCTAATAGTTTAGCTATAGCGATCCTTAATGAACTGATTTTCGGCAAGCTCCCACGGGCCCTGCACGGCTTCGCCGCTCGACTTACCCTACGTTGCGATACATGCTTATGATAATTGTGTGCACATACTTTAATAGCTGTGATCATACCAGCACTTATGCCCCGGATTCCACCAGAACTCCGTAGTTAAGCATGCTTGGACTAGAGTAGTACTAGGATGGGTGATCCCCTAGGAAGTCTTCGTGTTGTACCTTTTTTTTTACGTCGTGCGTACCCTCGTTCTTTAAACGATGCTATCTCTAATAGTTTAGCTATTGTGAGCCTTAATGAACTGATTTTCGCCAAGCTCCCACTGGCCCTGCAGGGCTTTGCAGCTCGACTTACCCTACGTCGCGAGACATTCTTATGATAATTGTGTGCCCATACTTTAATAGATGCGATCATACCAGCACTAATGCACAAGATCCAATCATAACGCCGCAGTTAAGCGTGCTTGGACGAGAGTGGTACTAAGATTGGTGACCTCCTAGGAAGTCCTCGTGTTTGGTATGCGAGATTGTTACACTGAGGTCGTAAAATTTGTTGTTCGTTCTCTCCCTGGCATGGCGCCAATAACTGGTGCACAATACCATGGTCCAAACATAACTTCACAACTTCGCACAACTAACCAGCAAGTGCACTGGGTCGTCCAAGTAATAAAACCTTACGTGAGTAAGGGTCGATCCCACAGAGATTGTTGGTATGAAGCAAGCTATGGTCATCTTGTAAATCTCAGTCAGGCGGATATCAAATGGTTATGGAGTTTTCGAATAGTAATAATAAATAAATAGAAAATAAAGATAGAAATACTTATGTAATTCATTGGTGAGAATTTCAGATAAGTATATAGAGATGCTTTCGTTCCTCTGAACCTCTGCTTTTCTGCTGTCTTCATCCAATCTTTCCTACTCCTTTCCATGGCAAACTTTATGTAAGGGCATCACCGTCGTCAATGGCTACATCTCATCCTCTCTGTGAAAATGGTTCGATGCGCTGTCACTGCATGGCTAATCATCTGGAGGCATCACCGTTGTCAATGGCTACATCCCATCCTCTCTGTGAAAATGGTCCGATGTGCTATCACTGCATGGCTAATCATCTGGAGGTTCTCGATCATACTGGAATAGGATTTACTATCCTTTTGCGTCTATCACTACGCCCAGCACTCGTGAGTTTGAAGTTCGTCACAGTCATTCAATCCCTGAATCCTACTCGGAATACCACAGACAAGGTTTAGACTTTCCGGATTCTCATGAATGCCGCCATCAATCTAGCTTATACCACGAAGATTCTAATTAAGAGATCCAAGAGATAATCATCCAATCTAAGGTGGAACGGAAGTGGTTGTCAGGCACGCGTTCGTTTGGGAATGATGATGATTGTCACGTTCATCACATTCATATTAAATTGCGAATGAATATCTTAGAAGCGGAATAAGTTGAATTGAATAGAGAAACTGTAGTACTTTGCATTAATTCGTGAGGAACAGCAGAGCTCCACACCTTAATCTATGGTGTGTAGAAACTCTACCGTTGAAAATACATAAGTGATAAGGTCCAGGCATGGCCGAATGGCCAGCCCCAAACGTGATCAATATAATCCAAAGTTGAACTAAAAATCATAAGATGTCTAATACAATAGTAAAAAGTCTTATTTATACTAAACTAGTTACTAGGGTTTACAGAAGTAAGTAAATGATGTAGAAATCTACTTCTGGGGCCCACTTGGTGTGTGCTTGGGCTGAGCTTGAAGTTTACACGTGGATAGGTCATTCTTGGAGTTGAACGCCAGTTTGTAACGTGTTTCTGGCGTTCAACTCTGGTTTGTGACGTGTTTCTGGCGTTTAACTCTAGATTGCAGCGTAGAACTAGCGTTCAATGCCCTTTTGCGTCATCTAAACTCAGGCAAAGTATGGACTATTATATATTGCTGGAAAGCCCTAGATGTCTAATTTCTAACGCCATTGAGAGCGTGCCATTTGGAGTTTTGTAGCTCCAGAAAATCCACTTTGAGTGCAGGGAGGTCAGAATCCAACAGCATCAGCAGTCCTTCTTCTACCTCTGAATCTGATTTTTGCTCAAGTTCCTCAATTTCAGCCAGAAAATACCTGAAATCACAGAAAAACACACAAACTCATAGTAAAGTCCAGAAATGTGAATTTAACATAAAAACTAATGAAAACATCCCTTAAAATAACTAGATCCTACTAAAAACATACTAAAAACAATGCCAAAAAGCGTATAAATTATCCGCTCATCACAATACCAAACTTAAATTGTTGCTTGTCCCCAAGCAACTGAAAATCAAATAGGATAAAAAGAAGAGAATATACTATAAATTCCAAAATATCAATGAAACATAGCTCCAATCAGATGAGCGAGACTTGTAGCTTTTGCCTCTTGAATAGTTTTGGCATCTCACTTTATCCATTGAGGTTCAGAATAATTGGCATCTATAGGAACTCAGAGTTCAGATAGTGTTATTGATTCTCCTAGTTCAGTATGTTGATTCTTGAACACAGCTACTTTATGAGTCTTGGCCGTGGCCCTAAGCACTTTGTTTTCTAGTATTACCTCCGGATACATAAATGCCACAGACACATAATTGGGTGAACCTTTTCAGATTGTGACTCAGCTTTGCTAAAGTCCCAAATTAGAGGTGTCCAGGGTTCTTAAGCACACTCTTCTTTTGCTTTGGACCTTGACTTTAACCGCTCAGTCTCAAGTTTTCACTTGACACCTTCACGCCATAAGCACATGGTTAGGGACAGCTTGGTTTAGCCGCTTAGGCCAGGATTTTATTCCTTTAGGCCCTCCTATCCACTGATGCTCAAAGCCTTGGGATCCTTTTTATTTACCCTTGCCTTTTGGTTTTAAGGGTTATTGGCTTTTTCCTCTTGCCTTTTGGTTTTAAGAGCTTTTGGCTTTTTTTGCTTGCTTTTTCTCTTTTTTATTTTTTTTTTGCCATTTTTTTCTTTCTTTTTTTTTCTGCAAGCTTTGTATTCACTGCTTTTTCTTGCTTCAAGAATCATTTTTATTATTTTTCAGATTATCAAATAACATCTCTCCTGTTCATCATTCTTTCAAGAGCCAACATATTTAACATTCTAAAACACCAACTTCAAAAGACATATGCACTGTTCAAGCATTCATTCAGAAAACAAAAAGTATTGTCTCCACATCAAAATAATTAAACTAAGTTCAAGGATAAATTCAAAACTCATGTACTTCTTGTTCTTTTGTAATTAAAACATTTTTCCATTTAAGAGAGGTGATGGATTCATATTCACTACTTTAAGGCATAGACACTTAGACACTAATGATCATGTAATAAAGACACAAACATAGATAAACATTTAACATAAGAAAATGAAAAACAGAAAATTTAAGAACAAGGAATGAGTCCACCTTAGTGATGGTGGTGTTTTCTCCTTGAAGAACCAATGATGTCCTTGAGCTCTTCTATGTCTCTTCCTTGTCTTTGTTGCTCCTCCCTCATTGCTCTTTGATCTTCTCTAATTTCATGAAGGATGATGGAGTGCTCTTGATGTTCCACCCTTAGTTGCTCCCAATAATTGTGTGGAGGAAAATGTATCCCCTGAGATATCTCAGGGATCTCTTGATTTGCAGTCAAATGTTCTACCACTGAGCTATAGACCCTTGATGGAAGCTTTTGTCTTCTCTTTTCTCTTTCTAGAGGTTTTTCTGGCCTTAGGTGCCATCAATGGTTATGGAAAAACAAAAAAGCTATGCTTTTACCACACCAAACTTAGAATATTGCTCGCCCTCGAGCAAAAGAAGAAAGAATAGTAAAAGAAGAAGAAGATATGGAGGTGAGTTGATGGTTTGAATTTGAGTAGGTGGGTGTAGGTGGTTTGTATGATGGTTTTAGGGGAGTAATGGATGTGAGTGGTGAAGGGTTCTTGGGAATGGGTGATATAGGATTATGAGGACACTACAAGAAAAACACCCATTCAAGTACACTTGAAAAGTGTAGCCAAAACCAAAAAAAAAATGATGCCTTAGGAAAAGGCTACGCTTTTTAGGCTTCGGAGACACTTTTGTAGGCGATGCCTATACTAGTGTTGCCTATTCTCAAAGGCTACGCTTTTCTGTAGCAAAGGCTACGCTTCTCGCCTTTGAGAATAGGGTACGCTTTTTAAGTGATGCTGTTCATGACCTAAGGCTACGCTTTTCAGCACTAATGGTTACCATAATACTAAAGAATAGGCTACACTTTTCAGAGCTACTGCATCACTTTATAAAAGTAGCAAATAGTATACCTATAGCTACTCTATATAAGTGTAGCCTTTTGTCCCTCATTTTTTTTTAAAATTTCTGTTTATATATATATATATATATATATATATATATATATATATATATATATATATATATATATATATATATATATATAAACAGAAATTTCTAACAATTTTTTTATCTAAACTCTAATATTTGAGAATATAATTATATATATAATCCTGTATTGTTAATTAAATTAGTTAATTATTATAAAATAAAAATGTATACATATATAATAATACCTTACAATAATCTTTAAACAATAAAAATTATACTGAAACAAAATATAAGTATACAATGAACCAAAAATATTGGAATGATCATAATTTTGAGCATTCATACATCTCAAACTAAAATAAGTATACTCATATAATGCACTTAGAGTTTACTACTAATAAACTAAGAAAAATCAAAATATTATATCATATAAATGTATCTTAGCTTCTAATAAAAGACATCATCATCAACCATACATCTTTCAGTTTCCACCTTTGTCAATAAACCATCATGATAAGCATCTCAATCTTCATTCACATCTTCAGAATTATCCTGCATAATTATATAGAAAAATAATTATAATTTGAAAAAGTACAAGAAGAAAAAAGTAGTTAACAGATTAATAACACATACAATATCCGAGAGGCATAAGATAATTGAAACTACTCTAATTTTCATATCACCAAAGTCTTTTGCTTTAAAATAACAATCACATTCAGGGGGATACTATAAATCACCATAAAGGACAACTAAAAAATGGACTAACACAACTTCATACTAAATGGGAACTAAAATCAGAAAAATCAGAAAACCAAAACCAGAAAAATCAGAAAAACCAGAAAAATTACAACTTTCACCCTGATAACAATAATATTAAAATTACATAATGAAAAAACAAAACCAAAAAAACCAAATCACAGCTTCCATCTTCTTCAATTTCAGTTCAAATTAAAAAAATATGGCATCCTCCTAAGTTCTAACAAATAAAAATTTTAAACTCAAAATCCTAATTAACAATTAACAATATGTAAACAAATATTAGGGAATAAGAAAAAACTGGTCATACCATATTTATGTTTGGAATATGTGTTGATCCATGAGCGCTATTTGCATCAATTGGAGAGTGTTGAGCATCTTGTAACAAGGCTTCAATTTCTTCCGGCCTCATTCCAGGTTCAGATCGCTGAACTAGTAACTTAATCATGTTTCGCAATCCATGAAGGTCAGCCTCTTGGTGCTGCTGTTTGGCCTTCATGTCTCCAAGTTCAGCCTTCAAAGATGTGACTTCCTCCTGGTGTTGTTGCTTGAGTTCAGAAATTTCTGCATGCTTTTTTAAGTCACGTCGTGTAATAGATCTTCCATAGCACCTAACCCGACCTGGTTGTTCTTTTCCAAATAAAGACTCAAAAGCTTCCTCATCTGTTTCACCAGCAGCTTGCCGATTTTGGAATTCATCCTAATTAAAAGAAACATTTGACATAGAATTAGTTACCGTATCCTAAATTTGATTTATAATCATTAGTAATTCAATGAATTCTCATACAATTGCATCTTGTGTTTCCTGATCAACTTCCTTCCTTTTCCGACTTGTTCGAGTAGCAAGGAACATTTCAAACCTTTTTGGTTCCTCATTTGTTTCCTTTGTCGCGCGCTATAAAATAAAGCCTTAAATAAGTAAGTCTATAACAACATAACTAAAATTAACTAAACAAATCCCAACACAAATATGAAATAAGTATACCAGAGCCACTCGTACTCTTCCGAAATTGATTGGCCCCATGCGATGTGGAAACTTTTGCTGTTCTTTATGTTTCTTATTTTTTTCACTTATTGACTATAATTGAATAAAAGGTTAGCATATAGAAACAGAGAACAATATAATTAAATTTTGCTTCGGCAAACAAAATTACAGCAACCAGAATAGTAGCAGGTATAATTGCACAGAATAGAATTGCAGAAAACAAAATTGCACAAAACAGAACTATAGAAAATAGAATTGCAGCAACTTAAATTACAGCAAACAAAGTAGCCAAAAATAGAAATGTAAATACAGAAATTCAGAAGTTCAGAATTGAACTGGCAGCAATATATCCTAAAAAAATTCAATTCAGTTCAAGAACCTACATCAGAATGGATATGTGTTTGTACAGCATGAGAGAGGACAGATTCCAACATTATCAATTGAAATTTCATTATTTTGCTTATGTCTTAACAAACAATAATATATTTGCAATTAAAGTACCAACTATTTTACCTGGATTGTAGGATGACTCCAATAATAGATCAATTTTATGAATTGACTTTCTGGAACTTGTGTCGGTCGATTTTTCACCATATCTTCGATGGTATCAAAGGGAACAAAGTGCTTCTGCTTAATCTTTCCCTTGAACCGCTTCCAAGCATCCCGAATTGCTTGGATCACCCACTTTTCTCCACTGTCTGGGAGGATAAACTTGGTCTGCATGATATCAACAGTGTTATATGCACCTTGCTATATTTAAAATAATCAACATTTAATAATAATAGAAGAGTCTTACATTAACATATTTCCACATGAATTTCTTAGCTTTAGGAGTTACAACATGCCAGCTAGTGTACAAAAGACTCACAAATCTTTTATTTCTCCCAATTGTTCCTACGAAACTAGTTAAATTAGACACACTTTGATTGGTTGGTCCTACTGGCTATCCAATATCAAAAATAACTTCTTCCCGCTGTTCCATAGTTCTTGCATAAATCTCTTTGCAAGTTGTTTTTCCCCGAGTTTTCTTCTTCTTTGGCTCTCCTAGTTTCATGCAGTAGGGGGGAAATTAGGGAGTAATTATGATGCCAATTGAAAAATTAAGCATTATGATTTACAAAAAAATATAAAAAATGATAGAAATAAATTACCTTCGTCATCATCAATGTCCTCCATCACATGTGAATAATAATTTTCATCATATGGAAAGCTATCTCCCACATCATCACTTAGTTCAGAGCTTAGTCCGTCAATTTCTACATCTATCCCATTTTCTTTTAAAAATTCATCAATAGTTGTAGCCTTTACCCTTTGCTTGCTCTTTTCCTTTCTTGATCCATCTTGCTCCGACATTAAATCTTCAGCTTGTGGGGTAGTGTTTGAACTCAGCAAAGTAGTGTCATGTTGCCTTTTTTGAGTTCTACCATGTGTGACTTGAATAATCTGCTGCTGCCTTTGGTTGATTGTGGGCTGAGTAGAATTTGCACAACTCCGATCTTGGCTTACAGTTGTTGGCATGCTATTATTCATATTACGAATTGCATCGAGCTTCCTTTTAAGTTCATCTGCACCCACCTTTGTAAGCTTAGAATTGTTCAAGCCTTGTGTTAACGGTTCATGTTGTACTTCATGCTTCTTTTTCTCAGCCATAGCCACAGTCAAGTGATTCTTTCTTTTTTTATTTTCTGGCTGTTGCGCAGGAATGCTTGGCTGTACTTCCAGGGTTTCAGGCGTGAAATTCATCCTTTTGTTGATTGTGCTGAGTGTGCTTTGTAAATGAGTAAAATCCAGCTTCTTTGACGTACACTTCTTCACTCCTTTGGTTGCACTCAACTCTTTTTGACTTTTGACTACATCCAACCTTGGCATAGTTTCCTCCTTGTCATTACGTGCTGCACCTTGCATCACATATTGCTTGCGTTCATTTACAATCCTTTGTCTCTTGGCCTCAAATTGTCGAAGCAGATTCTTACTTGATGTTGCTTTAAGATCAATAAATTCTTTATTCCTACACAAATAAATTAGTTAACTCGAGTTAATATAAGCAATAAAGTGACATATCCTATAAGAAACACTAACAAAATGAGAAATTAAAACAACAATATGACTTACAAATAAAAAGGTGAAGAAAACTTAGTTATACATATGTACATATTAAGCAATAAATTGCTTAGGCTGACCCATCAGAATCAGAATCTCCAATGAAATCTGCCTCATATTCTTGGGCAGAAGTCACTTGGGGAACCGTTTCAATAACTGTAAGTCGTAGATCATTCCTCTCCAGAATAAGTTCACCATCATCAGCTGGTATGGCAGGACTTGTTATATGCTCGTGTTGTTCACTATAGAAGGTTTGACTGGCCTCAGACTCAGATTCGTCATTTGTTTTAAATAAGTCTCTTGGGATAGTTTTCATAATATAATGTTTGTTATGTTCATATGGATCTTGCACATAAAAACACTGATGTGCTTGAGATGCTAGTATGAAAGGTTCATTCTGGTAGCATTTCTTATTGAAGTGAACAAATGTAAGACCATATTTGTCTCTCCCAGCATCATACCACTCACACCGAAACAATACAACCTTAAAACGCCCAAAATAATCTAACTCTACTATCTCAAATAACCTGCCATAATAAGCTACAGTGTCTTGAATTGGACTTTTATCTTTAGCACTTGCAAAGCTTGAAGTTAAAGCAGTTAATGTGACACCACTATTTTGTGTTTTTCTCCTTGCCTCACACTCCACAGTGTGAAACCTATATCCATTAGTTATATATCCAGAAAATCTTCTTGCAATAGAGCTTGGACCTCGAGATAATTCTTTTAGCCAAACAGGCACATCTGGATCTCTCGCCCGAGTTTCAAACCACTGCGAGAAGGTTCTACTGTGAACTTTTGCTTTTCTCCATTTTGTTCCCCGCTGATTGTTAACCTCATCCTCATGCTCTCTGTAGTTAATAATAGTTATGTTTGATCGGAAAAAATCTAAATGCACTTGATTTAGTGAATAAACATAAGTTATATTAAGTTACCTAACATAATCTGCGACTTCTTCACAATTGTATAATACATATACATGGGCTTGAGCACTTGATATGTCATCGAGATTAATTGGTTCTCCATTTCCCACGCCTAACGAACGACCTTTGTTAGAAAACAACTTTGAAGGAAAAACTTCGTCGTCATTAGGATCATCATCATTCCGAGGTCGCTTATTAAGTCTTGTTCGCACACCTCCATGCAAGTATCTTGAGCAGAAAGTTAAGCACTCTTCAGCCAGATATGCCTCTGCAATAGAACCTTCGGGGCGACTTTTGTTGCGTACATACGACTTTAATGTACACATGTACCTTTCTGGAGGATACATCCAACGAAACTGCACCGGACCACCCAATCTCACCTCATTTGCTAAATGAATAGGAAGATGAACCATTATGTCAAAAAAACTAGGGGGAAAGATCCTCTCAAGGTGGCATAATGTTTCCACAATCTCTAACTCTAGTCGATCTATCTCTTCCAGTGTTATTAACTTTTTGCATATGCGATGAAAAAAGGAACTTAGTCGAATCAACGGAATGGCCACGTGATCAGGAAGGATGCTTTTAATCGGTATTGGTAGTAAGTAGTGTAGCAAAAAATGAGCATCGTGGGTCTTATACCCAGAAATTTTTCTTTCTTCTAGATGTACACACCGTGATATATTCGAAGCACTACCATCAGGTAGCTTTGTTGTCTTCAAAACACCACAAAAAATTGACTTCTCTGCAGCAGTCATAGAAAAGCATGCCTTTGCCAACTTTGTTCTCTTGCCATTATTCACCTCCTTTGGTTGAAGATTTTTCCAGATCCCCAAACTTCGAGCATTCAGATGATCCTTTGTCTTGCCTGGGATATCCAAAAGAGTTCCAATTATACTGTCAAGTATGTTCTTCTCTATGTGCATGACATCTAAGTTGTGACGCAGCAGGTTCTTGTGCCAGTAAGGCAATTCAAAGAAAATTGATCTTTTTATCCAATTCCATGGGAAACTATTTGATGTACTTTGCTTCTTCCCGAAAACATTCTCAACATTTTGTAGCATCTCAAAAATTTCCGTTCCTTCTATAACAGGTGGAGGGGGTCTTAATTCTTGCTTCCCATTAAAAGACCTTGTATTGGTTCTCCATGGATGATCCATGGGTAAAAAGACACGATGGTCCATATAAACTGTCTTCCGACTATGTTTTAGTTGTAGAGAAGATGTATTTTTGTTGCAACAAGGGTAAGCCAATTTTCCCTTTGTACTCCACCCAGACAACATAGCATACACAGGAAAATCATTAATTGTCCACAAAAGAGCTGCCCGCATTTGAAAGGTCTCATTCTTTGATGCATCATAAGTTTCCACCCCTATTTCCCAAAACAACTTCAAGTCTTCCATCAATGGTTGTAGATACACGTCAATATCTTTGCCAGGTGATTGTGGCCCAGGAATAAGCAAAGAAAGCATACAATATTCAGGTTTCATGCACATCCACGGAGGCAAGTTGTATACCATCAGCATTACGGGCCACGTGCTCCATGAAATATTCATGCTACGAAATGGGTTGAACCCATCACTTGACAAGCCTAGTCTAATATTGCGTGATTCTTTTGCAAAATCTTCATTCATTTCATCAAAGTTCTTCCATGCCAGTCCATCAGCAGGATGCTTTAACGTCCCATCTTTAACGCGCTCCTCATCATGCCACCTCAGACTAGCTGCCGTTTTTGAGCACATAAATAATCGCTGAAGTCTTGGAATTATAGGAAAGTATCTCAGAGTCTTTGCAGGAATAGGACGACCTTTATTGTGAGGTTGGTTCTCGCTATTATCACTAGAATTTTCAGTATATCGAGATGTACCACATACACGACATTGTGTTTCATCCTTTAGTTCTTTCCTATACAGGAGGCAATCATTAGGACAAGCATCAATTTTTTTATAATCCAGACCTAAATCTCTTATCATAGCCTTCGTCTTATGGAAAGATGGAGGTATGTTAATTTTAGGCATTGCCTCTTTCAATAGCTCAAGAAGGGAAGTGAAGGAGGCATTGCTCCAACCGTGAAAACACTTTAACAAGTACAGGCGGATGGTAAAAGAAAATGTTGAAAATTTCTTGAAGGCGGGTATAACTCTTGACTTGCCCCATCTATTAAATTATAAAACTTTTTAGCCTCTTCATTTGGACCTACAGTAACACCCTCAGCATGATCTCCAAATGCATCATTAAGCAGTCCTTCGATGTCATCGCGTGCACCTTCATCATCCGTGTCATCATCAACCACCATCGGGATTGTCCATTCCCCGTGATTAATCCATGTTCTATATCCCTTAACAAATCCGTCGGCTACTAAATGGTCAAATACCACATCTCTTCTATACCACTCAATGTTACAACACCTCTTACAAGGACATTGAATTTGTTATCCGTCCGGCTCTCCCTCAGAGTATGCAAACTCTAAGAAACTAATAACACCATTGATATACTCTTCGCTATACCTCGGTAGATCCATCCAATCCTTCGGCATATCACAAAACCTAATCAATAATTATTAAATTTTTTTGGAGAAAAAATTATAAGGGGTCGCAAAGTGAAGATAACAAGAGTAGAGGAGGAAGGGTGTTATGAAATATAAGGGGCATGGGCTATGAGACGGACTTCATAGCCTTGTAGTTAGGTTAGGAAATAGTTCCTAATCTTTAGAAGTAATTCTCTAAATATTTTACTAGAAACTCGCTGAAGCAAAACAAATTAAGGAAAACAAAGAATTTATAGTACATAAATAATAAGTTAAATTGCAACTTCATAACTAATAAAGCAATCAAAGTGGAGCTACACATGAATTAATAGCATAATAATAAAGTGAAAAAAAAAAAGTATGCATTGTACCTTGCCATGACACGATCAATGTTTTGACAAAATCCACTTGGGAGCTTTAACCAAAAACTTCAATCTATTTGTTACCAAGTAAAATTCTAAGAGATTAGACTATGATATTATTTACTCTTGATTTATTTTCATAAATTCTAAACTGATATAATTAAAATGTAAGGGGAAAAAAATAAAAAAACTCAATTCAGGTCGGTAACTTATTTGGAAAATAAAAGCAATCTGATAACAGCCCAAAATTCAAATCCAAAGCATGAGTAACTGAGTAACTAAAAATAAAAAGAAGCAATCTTGCTTCTCAAAACTCAATTCAGGTCAGTAGAAGTGAGACGATTTAATGGTAAGTCATGAGCTAATCAAAATATTATCCTGGTAACTGGTAAGCCATGAACTTGGCAGCCATTCATGCAAACCACATGGGTCATCCATGCAGCAGCAGACAATGAAATACATTTAGAGAATAGTGAAAAGAATCAGGATGCTTTAACGTAAATCTTTTCACATGGACCAGTTTGACTATTAAACAACTTATAATTAAGAATAAAAATATTATCATAAATCTCAATAAGTCACGGATTTGAAGTTGTTGCGGAGCAGATCCTGTGATATAATATAACCTTGGAAGTTTTAACTTTAAAAAATAAAAGTAAAGTTATGAAAATAGATGGAGGTGGGCAGAGTGAGACAGTGAGTGATGTGAATTATTATCAAGTGATAGAGTATGATAATAACGTGAAGACTGATATATTAACACATTATTACCATTACCTTAATAAATGCTACCAAAATTTTGCCTCCATGTGTTGCTCTGCTCTGTTACTACTTACTACTATTATGTTTTCTAATCAAAGTTATTCTCAAAAGTAATAAACAAACAAAACTACCACTTAAAAGGGACCAAAATTCATGAGATTTCTCTGAGGCGGCTTTTTTATTATTGATCTGTGCCACTGATGCCCTCAAAACAAGGCAAGTTAGTACTTATCCCTAACAATATCAATATCTGTGATTTCAGTTTAGATTTCACTGCTCACTGCTACGCTTCAAATTTCTTATTAAAGAGTATATTCAGTTTGCTTGGAATATTGAACAATCTCAATCAAACTAAAAACTATTTTCTTATCTTATCTATATAGTAAGTTGATGTTATGATACTGAGAAGACAACCAATTGCAGAGGAAATAAGTGGGTGCTTTATCTGTGAGGGTCCACCTTCAGGGATAAGAGCCCATAGTTCTCATTAGCTCCCCTAATCATTCTATATTCTCACTTCTTGTCTCCCTCCTCTCTATTTATAATTTTTAGATCATTTTTAAGTTAACAAATTAGCTACAACATTTAACTTCTCTTTGAATAAGATTAAATTGAACTTCTCAATTAAGACACAATAATTTTCTAATTTTCAAGTAAATTACTATCAACACAAGACAGTTGTTAGGAATCAAATTAAAGCAACAAGAAAGTATTCATAGAATCAATTTTAATATCAACTATCTTATAACCACACTTCTAAACAAAAACCATTTTTTTAAGAAAAAAATTCAGAACGCAAAATATTCCAAATAAAGAGAGAGCTAAAACAATATTTTTTTCAAGAGCAATCGTCAGACTTAATTACACAACAAAAACCGACGAAATTGTTATATAAAAAAAAAAAACTGACGTCACAATTATTTATCTTTACTATACTCACTATTATTGAGAGAAGAGACAAGTTAACATCAACATTTTACGCCTGTAAAAACTTATTTGAGATCCTAAAATGATGCAACTCTTGAACAACTCAATAAAAAAGATGAATTCATCTTTTACAAGAAACTCAACATAATAGTATAGAATCAATAGAAAAAATGTCGTTGTCCAACCAAAACCCCAGAAAACACTACAAATCAATTAAATTACGAAACTCAAATTTTATTTTTATGACAATAGATCTCTAAAAAATCACAGTTTCCTTTTAATTAGTTAAAAGTTTGCATGTCTTTTAGAACTAGATATGCCTTTTAAGTGCCATTACGGCTCTAACTTCAAACTTCCCAAAAAGCTAACACAGCTAACTCCACTACTTTGACATATCAAAATCTATTATATATAAAATCTATTTCCGAATTTTGACACTGCTCTACACACAGGATTTTAATTATTCAAGTTTTAAAAAGTGCAAATTGATTTGAATTGGAGAAATCAGAGGGAAAAAATAAAACGGAAATGCTGGAATGTAATTGAGCTTGTGTATTCCTAATAGAACAAGTAATTGTGGATGGAAAGGGAAGCTTCTTCATCAATCATCATATACAACAAAGCTTTTCACTCAAAATCCATTCATAATAGACAATAATAACTGAACCAAGAGGTTTAGGTTCCCGTCCTTGCCACGAAGACCGGGGCCAACAGCGATAACTTTTCCAGAGTTCAACTAAAGCAAGTCACCAAGTCATCAAATGCACTTCAATCAAGCAAGAGTTCCACACAAATTGGACGTATTTAATAATAAGAAAACCCGTGTTAAGAACATAACACTAATACTGATTGCACAAAAAAAATTTGAACCAGGGAAGCAATTTTTCCCTCAATGGCAATCGCCAAGTCATGAAATGTACTTCGATCAAGAAGCAATGAACACAAAATATACTAAGAAATCGTGTGTTAAAAATACGAAACACTAACACTGATTGCGCAGGAAACTTTTGAACTAGGAAAACATTTTTGTTTCATCAATGTGGAGCAGAATTCTATAAGAGTAGAGAACGATAAGCAACAAGCGAAAGACAATTATGAGAATCAAACCCAGAATTAAGACATATAATCAACTTTCACAAGTGTATTTCACAGTTTGGGAACTCTTTCATGGATTACTACTAATTTATAGCATTTGACCACAAATTGATCCTACAATCATTCGTTCTTCATCAAATTGGGGTGCAAAAATGTTTGCTATTTTTCTTTAGCCTATACAGTACCTGCGTAAACGGAATGAAACCCCAATCCCAAATTCACGAGTTCGATCTCCTGCGCCGCAACAATCCCAAATTCACGAGTTCTGCTGCGCCGCAGCAATAACGGAATGAAACCAGCAAATTCTGAGTTCTCCTGCGCCGCAAGATTAGCATGCATGTTCATCAATTCACGAATTCAAAGGAAAATGTACCAAACCCCCAAATTGCAACCCAAAAATCAGAACCCTACCCTCTCAGATTTTAGAAACCAAATGAAGGTGATACATACCTTTCTTCACGACGGTGAGCGAATAAAGAGAAGCTTTTAGTCGAGCGCACAGTCGATCTTCCTGATGTCAGCGCGCAGCGACGAGAACCGGTGATGAAAACGAGTGGCGGCGTGGTGAGAGGTGAGTGATGAAGATGAGTGAGTGGTGGAGATGTTGACGCCGTGAGCGGTGACGCCGTGAGGGTTGACGCCGTCAGTGGTCTTCTCTGATTTGGGGGTGATGAAGGGAGTGTGATTAGCTAGCTAGGGATCGCGAGTTCAGTGGCCATGTTAATTATTTTGTTTTTATTTGCCTAAGTGTCTATGGCCATGTTATTTTTGTTTTTATTTGCCTAAGTGTGTTATTTTGTTTTTATTTGCCTAAGTGTCTACTGTACGCGTGCTTGTATATATATTTGGTGAAATATTGTGAAAAAAATTTACTAAGTGTTGACATATTTGACTTGAAATACATTAGGCAACACTTTTAAAATGCACCTGAAATATGATAAATAGGCTACACTTTAAAAGTGTTTTCTTTGGTGTAAAAAGTGAACCCATAACTCTTAAGTTAAGGCTACGCTTTATAAGTGATCTTTATAATATCTAAGGCATCGCTTTTCAAGTGATGCCACAAATGTGATTCCTATTCTCCCACAAAAAGGAAACATGGAGAAAAGCGTAGCCTATTCCTACTTTTCAAATGTAGTTTAAAAAAAGTGTGGCTGAATGGGTATTTTTCTTGTAGTGGGAGGTAAGGTGAGTGGATGTATGTGGGGATCTTGTGGGGTCCACAGATCCTGAGGTGTCAAGGAATTGCATTCCTGCACCAATTAGGCATGTAAAATACCTTTGCATGCAATTTTGGCGTTTAAACGCCGAACTGATGCTTGTTCTGGGCGTTCAGCGCCCAGATGCAGCATGTTTCTGGCGTTGAACGCCAGCCAGATGCTTGTTTCTGGCGTTCAGCGCCAGCTCTTCCTCAGTGTGCATTTCTGGCGTCTGAACACCAGGATGCTGCTTGTTTCTGGCGTTCAATGCCAGATCCATGCTCTGTTCTGGCATTGAACGCCAGCCAGATGCTCCTTACTGGCGTTTAAACGCCAGTAAGATCCTCCTCCAGGGTGTGATTTTTCTTCTGCTATTTTTGATTTCGTTTTCAATTTTTATATTTATTTTGTGACTTCACATGATCATGAACCTAATAAAATATGAAATAACAATAAAAATAAATTAAAATTAGATAAATAAAAATTGGGTTGCCTCCCAACAAGCACTTCTTTAATGTCAATAGCTTGACAGTGGGCTCTCATGGAGCCTCACAGATGTTCAGAGCATTGTTGAGACTTCCCAACACCAAACTTAGAGTTTGGATATGGGAGTTCAACACCAAACTTAGAGTTTGGTTGTGGCCTCCCAACACTAAACTTAGAGTTTGACTGTGGGGGCTCTGGTTGACTCTGTTTTGAGAGAAGCTTACTGTGCCTCTTTTCCATGTTTACAGAAGGATGTCCTTGAGTTTTAAACTCAAGGGAGTCCTCATTCAATTGAAGGACTAGTTCACCTCTGTTAACATTAATCACAGCTCTTGCTGTGGCTAGGAAGGGTCTTCCAAGGATGATGGATTCATCCTCATCCTTCCCAGTATCTAGGATTATGAAATCAGTAGGGATGTAAAGGCCTTTAACCTTTACTAATATGTCCTCTACTTGTCCATAAGCCTGTTTTCTGAAATTGTCTGCCATCTCTAATGAGATTTTAGCAGTTTGTACCTCAAAGATTCCCAGTTTCTCTATTACAGAGAGTGGCATGAGGTTTATTCCTGACCCAAGATCACATAGAGCCTTCTCAAAGGTCATGGTGCCTATGGTACAAGGTATTAGGAACTTTCCAGGATCCTGTTTCTTCTGAGGCAATCTCAGTTGATCCAATGCATTTAGTTCATTGGTGAACAGAGGAGGTTCATCTCCCCAAGTCTCATTACCAAATAAATTGGCATTCAGCTTCATGATTGCACCAAGGAACTTGGCAACTTGTTCTTCAGTGACATCCTCATTCACTTCAGAAGAAGAATACTTATTAGAACTCATGAAGGGCATAAGGAGGTTCAATGGAATCTCTATGGTCCCTAGATGAGCCTCAGATTCCTTTGGTTCCTCAAAGGGGAACTCCTTATTGATCACTGGACGTCCCAGGAGGTCTTCCTCATTGGGATTCACGTCCTTTTCCTCTCCTGTAGGTTCGGCCATGATGGTTATATCAATGGCCTTGCACTCTCCTTTTGGAATTTCTTCTGTATTGCTTGGGAGGGTACTAGGAGGGGTATCAGTGATCTTTTTACTCAGCTGGCCCACTTGTGCTTCCAAATTTCTAATGGAGGACCTTGTTTCATTCATGAAACTTACAGTGGCCTTAGATAGATCAGAGACTAAGTTTGCTAAATTAGAGGTATTTTGCTCAGAGTTCTCTGTCTGTTGTTGAATGGATGATGGAAATGGTTTACTATTGTTAAATCTGTTTTTTCCACCATTATTAAAGCCTTGTTGAGGCTTTTGTTGATCCTTCCATGAGAGATTTGGGTGATTTCTCCATGAGGGGTTATAGGTGCTTCCATGAGGTTCACCCATATAATTTACCTCTGCTATTGCAGGGTTTTCAGGATCATAAGCTTCTTCTTCAGAAGATGCCTCTTGAGTACTGTTGGATGTAGCTTGCATTCCATTCAGACTCTGAGAAATCATATTGACTTGCTGAGTCAATATTTTATTCTGGGCCAATATGGCATTCAGAGTATCAATTTCAAGAACTCCTTTCTTCTGAGGCGTCCCATTACTCACAGGATTCCTCTCAGAAGTGTACATAAACTAGTTGTTAGCAACCATGTCAATGAGTTCTTAAGCTTCTGCAGGCATTTTCTTTAGGTGAATGGATCCACCTGCAGAAGTATCCAATGACATCTTAGCTAATTCAGACAGACTATCATAGAATATATCCAGGATGGTCCATTCTGAAAGCATGTCAGAAGGACACTTTTTGGTTAGTTACTTGTATCTCTCCCAAGCTTCGTAGAGGGATTCACCTTCCTTCTATCTGAAGGTTTGAACATCCACTCTAAGCTTGTTCAGCTTTTGAGGAGGAAAGAACTTGGCTAAGAAAGCCGTGACCAGCTTATCCCAAGAGTTCAGGCTATCTTTGGGTTGAGAGTCCAACCACACTCTAGCTCTGTCTCTTACAGCAAAAGGGAAAAGCATGAGCCTGTAGACTTCAGGATCTACTCCATTAGTCTCAACAGTATCACAGATCTGCAAAAATTCAGTTAAGAACTGAAAAGGATCTTCAGATGGAAGTCCATGGAACTTGCAGTTCTGCTGCATCAGAGAAACTAATTGAGGTTTCAGCTCAAAATTGTTTGCTCCAATGGTGGGGATGGAGATGCTTCTTCCATGTAAATTGGAATTAGGTGCAATAAAGTCACCAAGCATCCTCCTTGCATTATTATTATTTTCGGCTGCCATCTCCTCTTCCTGTTCGAAAATTTCTGTAAGGTTATCTCTGGATTGTTGTATTTTAGCTTCTCTTAGTTTCCTCTTCAGAGTCCTTTCAGGTTCAGGGTCTGCTTCAACAAGAATGTTCTTATCCTTACTCCTGCTCATATGAAAAAGAGGGAACAGAAAAATAATAATAATAGGGATCCTTTTTACCCAGGTATAGAGGTTCCCCTGTGTGAGTAAAAGAAGAAAAGAATGTAATGTAAAGAAGGAAAGAAGAGAAAATCCGAACACAGATGGAAGAGGGGGTTCGAATTTGGGTGAGATGAAGTGTTAGTAGATTAATAAATAAATAGAAGGCGATGAGAGAGAAAGAGGATTTTCGAAAATAAAATTTTGAAAAGGGGTTAGTGATTTTCGAAAATTAGGAATGAAAGCAAATTAAAATTAAAAATTGAAACAATTAGTTAATTAAAAAGAATTTTTGAAAAAAGAGGGAAGAGATTTTCAAAAATTAGAGAGAGAGAGAGTTAGTTAGGTAGTTTTGAAAAAGATAAGAAACAAACAAAAAGTCAATTAGTTAGTTGAAAAAGATTTGAAAATCAATTTTGAAAAGATAAGAAGATAAGAAGTTAGAAAAGATATTTTAAAATCAAATTTTTAAAAAAGATATGATATGAAGAGATATGATTTTGAAAGAGATAAGATAAAAATATATTTCTGAAAAGATATGATTAAAATTATTTTTGAAAAAGATTTGATTTTTAAAATCACAATTAATGACTTGATTCACAAGAAATCACAAGATATGATTCTAGAACTTAAAGTTTGAATCTTTCTTAACAAGCAAGTAACAAACTTGAAATTTTTTGAATCAAAACATTAATTGTTGATGATATTTTCGAAAATATGATATAAAATTAAGAAAAAGATTTTTGAAAAAAATATTTTTAAAATTTTCAAAAATAAATAAGAGAAATGAAAAAGATTTGATTTTTGAAAAAGATAAGATTTTTAAATTGAAAATTTGATTTGACTCATAAAAACAACTAGATTTTAAAAATTTTTGAAAAAGTCAATCCAAATTTTCAAAATTTATGAGTGAAAAAGGGAAAGATATTTTTTTTATTTTTGAATTTTTAATGAAGAAAGAGAAAAACATGAAAAAGACTCAATGCATGAGAATTTTTTATCAAAACATCTGATGAATGGAAGAACACTATGAATGTCAAGGTGAACACCAAGAACACTTTGAATGTCAAGATGAACACCAAGAACATATTTTTGAAAAATTTTTGATGCAAAGAAAACATGCAAGACACCAAACTTAGAAATCCTTAATGCTTAGACACTAAGAATTCAAGAATGCATATGAAAAACACCATACAACACAAAACAAGACAATATGAAGATCAATCAAGAAGGTTTATCAAGAACAACTTGAAGATCATGAAGAATGCAATGCATGAATGCATTTTTTTAAAAAAGTGCAAATGGAGATGCAATTGACACCAAACTTACAATTGACTCAAGACTCAAACAAGAAACACAAAATATTTTTGATTTTTATGATTTTATGATTTTTTTGGATTTTTTTTCGAAAATTAGTGTGAAAAAGAAAAATAAGGATTCCAAAATTTTTAATATGAATTCCAGGAATCTTGTACTCTTAGTCTAAAGCTCCAATCTGAGGGTTATGCATGGCTTAATAGCCAGCCAGCTTTAGGATATAAATCAGGCATGCAACAGCTGATATTCCAATTAACTTGCCTCTATGCTGATGGTTGGAAGCCACTATCCAAAAGAATTAGACATGGCTTTACAGCCAGCCAGGCTTCAACATGCTTCATGAAACACTAGAATTCATTCTTAAAAATTTAGAATAATTTTTGAAAATAGATGAGAAATTTTTGAAAGAAATTTTTTTTTTGAAAAATTTTTAAAAATAAAACAAACAGAAAATTACCTAATTTGAGCAACAAGATGGACCGTCAGTTGTCCAAACTCGAACAATCCCCGGCAACGGCGCCAAAAACTTGGTATGCGAAATTGTTACTCTGAGGTTGTAAAATTTGTTGTTCGTTCTCACCCTGGCATGGCGCCAATAACTGGTGCACAATACCATGCTCCAAACATAACTTCACAACTTCGCACAACTAACCAGCAAGAGCACTGGGTCGTCCAAGTAATAAAACCTTACGTGAGTAAGGGTCGATCCCACGGAGATTGTTGGTATGAAGCAAGCTATGGTCATCTTGTAAATCTCAGTCAGGCGGATATCAAATGGTTATGGAGTTTTCGAATAGTAATAATAAATAAATAGAAAATAAAGATAGAAATACTTATGTAATTCATTGGTGAGAATTTCAGATAAGTGTATAGAGATGCTTTCGTTCCTCTGAACCTCTGCTTTCCTGCTGTCTTCATCCAATCCTTCCTACTCCTTTCCGTGGCAAACTTTATGTAAGGGCATCACCATCGTCAATGGCTACATCTCATCCTCTCTGTGAAAATGGTCTGATGCGCTGTCACTGCATGGCTAATCATCTGGAGGTTCTCGATCATACTGGAATAGGATTTACTATCCTTTTGCATCTGTCACTACGCCCAGCACTCGGAATACCACAGAATCCTACTCGGAATACCACAGACAAGGTTTAGACTTTTCGGATTCTCATGAATGCCGCCATCAATCTAGCTTATACCACGAAGATTCTGATTAAGAGATCCAAGAGATAATCATCCAATCTAAGGTGGAACGGAAGTGGTTGTCAGGCACGCGTTCGTATGGGAATGATGATGATTGTCACGTTCATCACATTCATATTGAATTGCGAATGAATATCTTAGAAGCGGAATAAGTTTAATTGAATAGAGAAACAGTAGTACTTTGCATTAATTCGTGAGGAACAGCAGAGCTCCACACCTTAATCTATGGTGTGTAGAAACTCTACCATTGAAAATACATAAGTGATAAGGTCCAGGCATGGCCGAATGGCCAGCCCCCAAACGTGATCAATATGATCCAAAGTTGAACTAAAAATCATAAGATGTCTAATACAATAGTAAAAAGTCTTATTTATACTAAACTAGTTACTAGGGTTTACAGAAGTAAGTAAATGATGTAGAAATCCACTTCCGGGGCCCACTTGGTGTGTGCTTGGGCTGAGCTTGAAGTTTACACGTGGAGAGGTCATTCTTGGAGTTGAACGCCAGTTTGTAACGTGTTTCTGGCGTTCAACTCTAGTTTGTGACGTGTTTCTGGCGTTTAACTCCAGACTGCAGCATAGAACTGGCGTTCAACGCCCTTTTGCGTCGTCTAAACTCAGGCAAAGTATGAACTATTATATATTGCTGGAAAGCCCTGGATATCTACTTTCCAACGCCGTTGAGAGCATGCCATTTGGAGTTTTGTAGCTCTAGAAAATCCACTTTGAGTGTAGAGAGGTCAGAATCCAACAGCATCAGCAGTCCTTCTTCTACCTTTGAATCTGATTTTTGCTCAAGTCCCTCAATTTCAGCCAGAAAATACCTGAAATCACAGAAAAACACACAAACTCATAGTAAAGTCCAGAAATGTGAATTTAACATAAAAACTAATGAAAACATCCCTAAAAGTAACTAGATCCTACTAAAAACATACTAAAAACAATGCCACAAAACGTATAAATTATCCGCTCATCAGTGTTGCACCTCTTTTTTTTTACGTCGTGCTTACTCTCGTTCTTTTAACAACGCTATCCCGAATAGTTTAGCTAAACCGAGCCTTAATGACCTGACTTTCGGCAGGGTCCTACGAGGCCCGCAGGGCTTCGCAGCTCGACTTACCCTATGTAGCGATACATACTTATGATAATTGTGTGCAAATACATTAATTGGGGTGATCATACCAGCACTAATGCACCGAATCTCAACAGAACTCCGTAGTCAAACGTGCTTAGGCGAGAGTAGTACTAGGATGGGTTACCACCAGGGAAGTCCTCGTGTTGTACCTTTTTTTTTTTTACGTCGTGCTTACCCTCGTTCTTTGAAAGACGCTATCTCTAATAGTTTAGCTATAGCGAGCCTTAATGAACTGATTTTCGGCAAGCTCCCACGGGCTCTGCATGGCTTCGCCGCTCGACTTACCCTACGTTGCGATACATGCTAACGATAATTGTCTGCACATACTTTAATAGGTGTGATCAAACCAGCACTTATGCACCGGATTCCACCAGAACTCCGTAGTTAAGCGTGCTTGGGCTAGAGTAGTACTAGGATGGGTGACCCCCTGGGAAGTCTTCGTGTTGTACCTTTCTTTTTACGTCGTGCTTATCCTCGTTCTTTAAACGTTGCTATCTCTAATAGTTTAGCTATCGTGAGCCTTAATGAACTGATTTTCGCCAAGCTCCCACGGGCCCTGCAGGGCTTTGCAGTTCGACTTACCCTACGTCGCGAGACATTCTTATGATAATTGTGTGCACATACTTTAATAGATGCGATCATACCAGCACTAATGCACCGGATCCAATCAGAACGCCGCAGTTAAGCGTGCTTGGGTGAGAGTGGTACTAAGATTGGTGACCTCCTAGGAAGTCCTCGTGTTGCACCTCTTTTTTTTTACGTCGTGCTTACCCTTGTTCTTTTAACGGCGCTATCCCGAATCGTTTAGCTAAAGCGACCCTTAGTGACCTGACTTTCGGTAGGGTCCTACGAGGCCCGCAGGGCTTCGCAGCTCGACTTAACCTATGTAGCGAGACATACTTATGATAATTGTGTGGACATACATTAATTGGTGTGATCATACTAGCACTAATGCACCGAATCCCAACAGAACTCCGTAGTTAAACGTGCTTAGGCGAGAGTAGTACTAGGATGGGTTACCTCCAGGGAAGTCCTCGTGTTGTACTTTTTTTTTATGTCGTGCTTACCCTCATTCTTTAAACGACGCTATCTCTAATAGTTTAGCTATAGCGAGCCTTAATGAACTGATTTTCGGC
Organism: Arachis ipaensis; assembly: GCF_059453495.1. Taxonomy (NCBI): domain Eukaryota; kingdom Viridiplantae; phylum Streptophyta; class Magnoliopsida; order Fabales; family Fabaceae; genus Arachis; species Arachis ipaensis. The sequence continues at coordinate 63,107,555 of NC_142441.1, forward strand.
AAGCTCCCACGGGCCCTGCGCGGCTTCGCCGCTCGACTTACCCTACGTCGCGATACATGCTTATGATAATTGTATGCACATACTTTAATAGGTGTGATCATACCAGCACTTATGCACCGGATTCCACCAGAACTCCATAGTTAAGCGTGCTTGGGCTAGAGTAGTACTAGGATGGGTGACCCCTTGGGAAGTCTTCGTGTTGTGCCCTTTTTTTTACGTCGTGCTTACCCTCGTTCTTTAAACGATGCTATCTCTAATAGTTTAGCTATAGTGAGCCTTAATGAACTGATTTTTGCCAAGCTCCCACGGGCCCTGCAGGACTTTGCAGCTCGACTTACCCTACGTCGCGAGACATTTTTATGATAATTGTGTGCGCATACTTTAATAGATGCGATCATACCAGCACTAATGCACCGGATCTAATCAGAACACCGTTGTTAAGCGTGCCTGGGCGAGAGTAGTACTAAGATTGGTGACCTCCTGGGAAGTCCTCGTGTTGCACCTCTTTTTTTTTACGTCGTGCTTACCCTCGTTCATTTAACGTCGCTATCCCGAATAGTATAGCTAAAGCAAGCCTTAATGACCTGACTTTCAGTAGGGTCCTACGACGCCCGCAGGGCTTCGCAGCTCGACTTACCCTATGTAGCGATACATGCTTATGATAATTTTGTGCACATACATTAATTGGTGTGATCATACCAGCACTAATGCACCGGATCCCACTAGAACTCCGTAGTTAAACGTGCTTAGGCGAGAGTAGTACTAGGATGGGTTACCTCCATGGAAGTCCTCGTGTTGCACCTCTTTTTTTTTGACGTCGTGCTTACCCTCGTTCTTTAAACGATGTTATCTCGAATAGTTTAGCTATAGTGAGCCTTAATGAACTGATTTTCGGCAAGCTCCCACGGGCCCTTCAGGGCTTCGTAGCTCGACTTACCCTTCGTCGCGATACATGCTTATGATAATTGTGTTCAAATACTTTAATAGGTGCGATCATACCAGCACTAATGCACCGGATCCCATGAGAACTCCGCAGTTAAGCGTGCTTGAGCGAGAGTGGTACTATGATGGGTGACCTCCTGGGAAGTCCTCGTGTTGCACCTCTTTTTTTTTAACGTCGTACTTACCCTCATTTTTTAAACGACACTATCTTGAATAGTTTAGCTAAAGCGAGCCTTAATGACCTGACTTTTGGCAGGCTCCTACGGGGCCCGTAGGGTTTCGCAACTCGACTTACCCTATGTACCGATACATGCTTATGATATTTGTGTGCATATACTTTAATAGGTGTGATCATTCCAACACTAATGCACCGGATCCAACCAGAACTCCGTAGTTAAGCATGCTTGGGCTAGAGTAGTACTAGGATGGGTGACCTCCTGGGAAATCTTCGTGTTGTACCTTTTTTTTACGTGTGCATACCCCCATTCTTTAAACGACGCTATCTTGAATAGTGTAGATATAGCGAGCCTTAATGAACTGATTTTCGGCAAGCTCCCACGGGCCCTGCACGGCTTCGCCGCTCGACTTACCCTACGTCGCGATACATGCTTATGATAATTGTGTGCACATACTTTAATAGGTGTGATCATACCAGCACTAATGCACCGGATCCAATCAGAACGCCGCAGTTAAGCATCCTTGGACGAGAGTAGTACTAAGATTGGTGACCTCCTAGGAAGTCCTCGTGTTGCACCTCTTTATTTATTTTTTTTCCGTCATGCTTACCCTCGTTCTTTAAATGACGCTAACTCGAATATTTTACCTAAAGCAAGCCTTAATGAACTGATTCTCGACAGGCTCCCACGGACCCAGCAGGGCTTCCCAACTACACTTACCCTATGTCGCGACACATGCTTATGATAATTGTGTGCGCATACTTTAGTAGGCGCAATCATAATAACACTAATGCACCGGATCCCATCAGAACTCCGTAATTAAGAGTGCGTGGGCGGGAGCGGTACTAGGATGGGTGACCTCCTGGGAAGAACTCGTGTTGCACCTTTTTTTTCTTTACGTCGTGCTTACCCTCGTTCTTTAAATGACGCTATCTCGAATCAGTTAGCTAAAGTGAGACTTATTGACCTGACTTTCGGTAGGCTCCTGCAGGGCCCGCAGCACTTCACAGCTTGACATACCCTTTCTCGCGATACATGCTTATGATGATTGTGTGCACATACTTTAATAGGTGTGATCATACCAGCACTAACGCACCGGATCCCACCAGAACTCCGTAGTTAAGCGTGCTTGGGCGAAAGTAGTACTAGGATGGGTGACCTGCTCGGAAATCCTCGTGTTGCACCTTTTTTTTTACGTCGTGCTTACCCTCGTTCTTTGGACGACGCTATCTGGAATAGTTTACCTAAAGCGAGACTTAATGACCTGATTTTTGGCATGCTACCACGGGCCCCGCAGGGCTTCGCAGCTCGACTTACCCTACGTCGCGAGACATGCTTATGATAATTGTGTGAGCATACTTTAATAGGTGCGATTATGCCGGCACTAATGCATCGGATCCCATCAGAACTCCGCAGTTAAGCATGCTTAGGCGAGAGTAGTACTAGGATGAGTGACCTCCTCGGAATTCCCAGTGAAGCACCACTTTTCTTTTCTTTTTTTTTACGTCGTGCTTTCCCTCGTTGTTTAAATGACGCAATCTTGAATAGTTTAGCTAAAGTGAGCCTTAATGACCTGATTTTCGGCAGGCTCCCACGGGACCACAGGGCTTCACAGCTCGACTTACCCTACGTCGTGACACATGCTAATGATAATTGTGTGTGCATACTTTAATAGCTGCGATCATACCAGCACTAATGCCCCAGATCCATCAGAACTCCGTAGTTAAGCGTGCTTGGGCAAGATTAGTACTAGGATGGGTGACCTCCTGGGAAGTCCTCGTGTTGCAACTCCTTTTTTTTTAACATTGTGCTTATCATCGTTCTTTAAACGATGTTATGTCGAATCGTTTAGCTAAAGCGAGCCTTAGTGAACTGATTGTAGGCAAGCTCCCACGGGACCCGCAGGGCTTCGCAGCTTGACCTACCCTACGTCGCGAGACATGCTTATGGTAATTGTGTGCACATACTTTAATAGGTGCGATCATACCAGCACTAATGCACCGGATCCCATCAGAACTCCGTAGTTAAGCGTGCTTGGGCGAAAGTGGTACGAGGATGGGTGACCCCCTGAGAAGTCCTCGTGTTGCACGCCTTTTTTTATTTTTTTACGTCGTGCTTAACGTCGTTCTTTAAACGACGCTATCTCGAATAGTTTAGCTTGAGCGAGCCTTAATGACATGACTTTCGGCAGGCTCCTACGGGCCGCAGGGCTTAACAGCTCGACTTACCCTTTGTAGCGATACATGGTTATGATATTTGTGTGCACATACTTTAATAGGTGTGATCATACCAACACTAATGCACCGGATCCCACCAGAACTCCGTAGTTAAGCGTGCTTGGGCGAGAGTGGTACTAGGATGGGTGACCTCTTGGGAAGTCCTCGTGTTGTACCTTTTTTTTTACGTTGTGCTTACCCTCGTTCTTTAAACGACGCTATCTCGAATAGTTTAGCTATAGGGAGTCTTAATGAACTGATTTTCGGCAAGCTCCCACGGGCCCTGTAGGGCTTCGCAGCTCGACTTACCCTACGTCGCGATACATGCTTATGATAATTGTGTGCACATACTTTAATAGGTGCGATCATACCAGCACTAATGCACCAGATCCCACCAGAACTCCGTAGTAAAGCGTGCTTAGGCGAGAGTGGTACTATGATGGGTGACCTCCTAGGAAGTCCTTGTGCTGCACGTCTTTTTTTTTACGTCGTGCTTTCCCTCGTTCTTTAAACGACGCTATCTCGAATAATTTAGCTAAAGCGAGCCTTAATGACTTGACTTTCGGCAGGCTCCTACGGGGCCCGCAAGGCTTCGCAGCTCGACTTTCGCTATGTAGCAATACATGCTTATGACAATTGCATGCGCATACTTTTATAGGTGCGATCATACCAGCACTAATGCACCAGATCCAATCAAAACTCTGCAGTTAAGCGTACTTGGGCGATAGTAGTACTACGATGGGTGACCTCCTGGGAAGTCCTCGTGTTGCACCTCTTTTTTTTTTACGTCGTGCTTATCCTCGTTCTTTTAACAATGCTATCTCGAATAGTTTAGCTAAAGCGAGCCTTAATGACCTGACTTTCGGCAGGGTCCTACGAGGTCTGCAGGGCTTTGCAGCTCGACTTACCCTATATAGCGATACATGCTTATGATAATTGTGTGCACATACATTAATTGGCGTGATCATACCAGCAATAATGCACCGGATCCTACCAGAACTCTGTACTTAAACGTGCTTAGGCGAGAGTAGTACTAGGATGGGTTACTTCCAGGGAATTCCTTGTGTTGTACCATTTTTTTTACGTCGTGCTTACCCTCGTTCTTTAAACGACGCAATCTCAAATAGTTTGGCTAAAGCGAACCTTAATGACCTGACTTTCGGCAGGGTCCTACGAGGCCCGCAGGGTTTTGCAGCTCGACTTACCCTATGTAGGGATACATGCTAATGATAATTGTGTGCACATACTTTAATAGGTGTGATCATACCAGCACTAATGCACCAGATCCCACCAGAACTCCGTAGTTAAGCGTGCTTGGTCTAGAGTTGTACTAGGATGGGTGACCTCCTGGGATGTCCTCGTGTTGTACTTTTTTTTTACGTCGTGCTTACCCTCGTTCTTTAAACGACGCTATCTCGAATAGTTTAGCTATATTGAGCCTTAATGAACTTATTTTCGGCAAGCTCCGACGAGCCCTACAGGGCTTCGCAGCTTGACTTACCCTACGTCGCGATACATGCTTATGGTAATTGTGTGCACATACTTTAATAGGTGTGATCATACCAGCACTAATGCACCGGATCCCACCAAAACTCCGTAGTTAAGCGTGCTTGGGCGAGAGTGGTACTAGGATCGGTGACCTACTGGGAAGTCCACGTGTTGCACCTCTTTTTTATTTTTAAGTCGTGCTTACCCTCGTTCTTTAAACGACGCTATCTCGAATAGTTTAGCTAAAGCGAGCCTTAATGACCTGACTTTCGACAGGCTCCTACGGGGCCCGCAGGGCTTCGCAGCTCGACTTACCCTATGTAGCGATACATGCTTACGACAATCGCATGCGCATACTTTAATAGGTGCGATCATACCAGCACTAATGCATCGGATCCCATCAGAACTCTGCAATTAAGCGTGCTTGGGCGAGAGTAGTACTACGATGGGTGACCCCTTGGAAATTCTCGTGTTGCACCTCTTTTTTTTTTTTTACGTCGTGCTTACCCTCGTTCTTTTAACGATGCTATCTCGAATAGTTTAGGTAAAGCGACCCTTAATGACCTGACTTTCGGCAGGGTCCTACGAGGCCCGCAGGGCTTCGCAGCTCGACTTACCCTATGTAGCGATACATGCTTATGATAATTGTGTGCACATACATTAATTGGTGTGATCATACTAGCATTAATGCACCGGATCCCACAAGAACTCCGTAGTTAAACGCGCTTAGGCAGGAGTAGTACTAGGATAGGTTACCTCCAAGGAAGTCCTCGTGTTGTACCTTTTTTTTACGTCGTGGTTACCCTCGTTCTTTAAACGACGCTATCTCGAATAGTTTAGCTATAGTGAGCCTTAATGAACTGATTTTCGACAAGCTCCCACGGACCCTGCAGGGCTTCCCAGCTCGACTTACCCTATGTAGCGATACATTCATATGATAATAGTGTGCACATACATTAATTAGTGTGATCATACTAGCACTAATGCATCGGATCCCATCAGAACTCCGGAGTTAAGCGTGCGTGGGCGAGAGCGTTACTAGGATGGGTGACCTCCTCGGAATTCCTGGTGGAGCACCATTTTTCTTTTCTTTTTTTTTTTCGTCGTGCTTACCCTCGTTGTTTAAACGACGCAATGTTGAATAGTTTAGCTAAAGTGAGCCTTAATGACCTAATTTTTGGCAGGCTCCCACGGGCCCACAGGGCTTCACAGCTCAACTTACCCTACGTCGTGACACATGCTAATGATAATTGTGTGTGCATACTTTAATAGCTGCTATCATACCAGCACTAATGCCTCAGATCCCATAAGAACTCTGCAGTTAAGCGTGCTTGGGCAAGATTAGTACTAGGATGAGTGACCTCCTGGGAAGTCCTCGTGTTGCACCTCTTTTTTTTTTAATGTCGTGCTTACCCTCGTTCTTTTACCGACGCTATCTCAAATCGTTTAGCTAAAGCGAGCCTTAGTGAACTGATTTTAGGCAAGCTCCCACGGGACCCGCAGGGCTTCGCAGCTCGACCTACCCTACGTCGCGAGACATGCTTATGATAATTGTATGCACATACTTTAATAGGTGCGATCATACTAGAACTAATGCACCGGATCCCATCAGAACTCCGTAGTTAAGCGTGCTTGGGCAAGAGTAGTACTTGGATGGGTGACCACCTGAGAAGTCCTCGTGTTGCACCTCTTTTTTTTTTTTATGTCGTGCTTACCCTCGTTCTTTAAACGATGCTATCTCGAATAGTTTAGCTAAAGCGAGCCTTAGTGAACTTATTTTCGGCAAGCTCCCACGGGACCCGCAGGGCTTCGCAGCTCGACTTACCCTACGTAGCGAGACATGCTTATGATAATTGTGTGCCCATACTTTAATAGGTGCGATAAAACCAGCACTAATGCACCGGATCCCACTAGAACTCCGTAGTTAAGTGTGCTTGGGCGAGAGTGGTACGAGGATGGGTGACCTCCTGAGAAGTCCTCGTGTTGCACCTCTTTTTTTTTTACGTCGTGCTTATCGTCGTTCTTTAAACGATGCTATCTCGAATAGTTTAGCTAAAGCGGGTCTTAATGACATGACTTTCGGCAGGCTCCTACGGGGTCCGCAGGGCTTCGCAGCTCGACTTACCCTATGTAGCGATACATGCTTATGATAATTGTGTGCACATACTTTAATAGGTGTGATCATACCAGCACTAATGCACCGGATCCCACCAGAACTCCGTAGTTAAGCGTGCTTGGGCAAGAGTGGTACTAGGATGGGTGACCTCCTGGGAAGTCCTCGTATTGTACCTTTTTTTTTACATCGTGCTTACCCTCGTTCTTTAAACGACGCTATCTCGAATAGTTTAGCTATAGTGAGTCTTAACGAACTGATTTTCGGCAAGCTCCCACGGGCCCTGCAGGGCTTCGCAACTCGACTTACCCTACGTCGAGATACACGCTTATGATAATTGTGTGCACATACTTTAATAGGTGCGATCATACCAACACTAATGCCCCAGATCCCACCAGAACTCCGTAGTTAAGGGTGCTTGGGCGAGAGTGGTACTAGGATGGGTGACCTCCTGGGAAGTCCTCGTGTTGCACCTCTTTTTTTTTTACGTCGTGCTTACCCTCGTTCTTTTAACGATGCTATCTCGAATAGTTTAGCTAAAGCGAGCCTTAATGACCTGACTTTCGGCAGGGTCCTACGAGGCCCGCAGGGCTTTGCAGCTTGACTTACCCTAAGTAGCGATACATGCTTATGATAATTGTGTGCACATATATTAATTGGCGTGATCATACCAGCAATAGTGAACCGGATCCCACCAGAACTCCGTAGTTAAACGTGCTTAGGCGAGAGTAGTACTAGGATGGGTTACCTCCAGGGAAGTCCTCGTGTTGTACCCTTTTTTTTTTTACGTCGTGCTTACCCTCGTTCTTTAAATGACGCAATCTCAAATAGTTTAGCTAAAGCGAACCTTAATGACCTGACTTTCGGCAGGGTCCTACGAGGCCCGCAGGGTTTCGCAGCTTGACTTACCCTATGTAGGGATACATGCTTATGATAATTGTGTGCACATACTTTAATAGGTGTGATCATACCAGCACTAATGCACCGAATCCCACCAGAACTCCGTAGTTAAGCGTGCTTGGGCTGGAGTTATACTAGGATGGGTGACCTCCTGGGAAGTCCTTGTGTTGTATTTTTTTTTACGTCGTGCTTACTCTCGTTCTTTAAACAACGCTATCTCGAATAGTTTAGCTATATTGAGCCTTAATAAACTGATTTTCGGCAAGCCCCCACGAGCCCTGCAGGGCTTCGCAGCTCGACTTACCCTACGTCGCGATACATGCTTATGATAATTGTGTGCACATACTATAATATGTGCGATCATACCAGCACTAATGCACCGGATCCCACGAGAACTCCGTAGTTAAGCATGCTTGGGCGAGAGTGGTACTACGATGGGTGACCTCCTGGGAAGTCCTCTTGTTGCACCTCTTTTTCTTTTAAGTCGTGCTTACCCTCGTTCTTTAAACGACGCTATATCGAATAGTTTAGCTAATGCGAGCCTTAATGACCTGACTTTTGGCAGGCTCCTACGGGGCCCGCAGGGCTTCGCAGCTCGACTTACCCTATATAGCGATACATGCTTATGACAATTGCATGCGCATACTTTAATAGGTGCGATCATACCAACACTAATGCACCGGATCCCATCAGAACTCTGCAGTTAAGCGTGCTTGGACGAGAGTAGTACTACGATGGGTGACCTCCTGGGAAGTCCTTGTGTTGCACCTCTTTTTTTTTTATGTCGTGCTTACCCTCGTTCTTTTAACGATGCTATCTCGAATAGTTTTGCTATAGTGAGCCTTAATGAACTGATTTTCGGCAGGCTCCCACGGGCCCTGCAGGGCTTTGCAGCTCGACTTACCCTATGTAGCGATACATTCTTATGTTAATAGTGTGCACATACATCAATTAGTGTGATCATACTAGAACTAATGCTTCGGATCCCATCAGAACTCCGGAGTTAAGCGTGCGTGGGCGAGAGCGGTACTAGGATGGGTGACCTCCTGGGAAGTCCTCGTGTTGCACCTTTTTTTTTCTTTACGTCATGCTTACCCTCGTTCTTTAAATGACGCTATCTCGAATCAGTTAACTAAAGTGAGCCTTAATGACCTGACTTTTGGCAGGCTTCTATGGGGCCCGCAGGGCTTCGAAGCTCGACTTACCCTTTGTCGCGATACATGCTTATGATGATTGTGTGAACATACCTTAATAGGTGTGACCTTACTAGCACTAATGCACTGGACCCCACCAGAACTCCGTGGTTAAGCGTGCTTGGGCGAGAGTAGTACTAGGATGGCTGACCTCCTCGGAAGTCCTCGTGTTGCACCATTTTTTTTTACGTCGTGCTTACCCTTGTTCTTTAAACGACGCTATCTTGAATAGTTTAGCTAAAACGAGCCTTAATGGCCTGATTTTCGGGAGGCTCTAATGGGCCCCGCAGGGATTCGTAGCTCGACTTAAACTATGTCGGGACACATGCTTATGATAATTGTGTGCAAATACTTTAATAGGTGCGATTATACCAGCACTAATGCACCGGATCCCATCAGAAATCCGCAGTTAACCGTGTTTGGGCGAGAGTAGTACTAGGATGGGTGAACTCCTGGGAAGTCCTCGTGTTGCACCTCTTTTTTTTACGTCATGCTTACCTTCGTTCTTTGACCGACCCTATCTGGAATAGTTTACCTAAAGCGAGATTTAATGACCTGATTTTCGGCAGGCTACCACGGACATCGCAAGGCTTCGCAGATCGACTTAACCTATGTCGCGATACAAACTTATGATAATTGTGTGCGCATACTTTAATAGGTGCGATCATACCAGCACTAATGCACCGGATCCCATGAGAACTCCGCAGTTAGGCGTGCTTGGGCGAGAGTGGTACTAGGATGGGTGACCTCCTGGGAAGTCCTCGTGTTGCATCTCTTTTTTTTTTTACGTCGTGCTTACCCTCGTTCTTTAAACGACGCTATCTCGAATAGTTTAGCTAAAGCGAGCCTTAATGACCTGACTTTCAGCAGGCTCCTACGGGGCTCGCAGGGATTCTCAGCTCGACTTACCCTATGTAGCGATACATGCTTATGATAATTGTGTGCACATACTTTAATAGGTGTGATCATACGAGCACTAATGCACCGGGTCCCACCAGAACTCCATAGTTAAGTGTAAGAACCCCGATTTTCGAGTACACGAGATCTTTTCTGAAGGCACGTATTTCACCGGAAGATCAGTAAAGGAAACACCTCTTCTGTATCATCAAGCGTCTCAATCCTCATTGTCATTATATTATCTTTAACTCAGGACCTTAGTCGAGACAAGCTCAATAACGCAATCACGAAGAACCTAGTTTTTGAACCGTATCGGTTTGGAGTTTTGATCCTATTTTTTGTAAATAATCTCAGTTTGACAAACCGGACCTGATTTATGAGATGAGATAATAGGATGATATTATCATTATATTAGTATTAGAAAATGCTTGAATGATATTATGGTTACCTGATCAGTTTTAGTTAAAAACAGAAAATCGGTTTAACCGGGTTTACGGTTTACTGGTGCAGCTTAGCACCAGCACTCTCTGACGACTTTAGCAATGCTAAGGCCTCATTATTCATGTTCTATTCTCATAATAAATATGTTACTAGTGTCATTTATGCTAGTAGCTCAGAAAATAATTTTTAGAGATGTTTTTACGAGTGTTCCGATACACCTAGTTTTAGTAGTTGTACACCAGAGATATTTTAATATTATTTTAATCCACCTCCAAGCCAACCAATCACAACTCACCTTACACCCCTAAGACCTCCAAGGCTGTCTCATTTCATCATTTTGGCCGAAAATAACAAGAGAGAAAAGAGAGAAACTTTCATGAACACTTAATCTTCAAAGCTTGATTTCTTCTGAACTAAAACTCAAATCAAAACTCTGATTTCACCAAAATGATCCTCTCTTCTTCCTCTACATAACCATGTAACTTATCAAGGATGGAAATAAGGTGAGATGGCTGTCTCCCTCCCATTTCAATTTGGTTTTCAAGGAAAACCATGCAAAACATGTGTTTTCTTGATGTTCTTCCTTAGGAATCATGCTTAACTTGACTTGAGGGCCAAGAAACGTGAATTTCCAGCAAGTCTAAGGTGAGATATCGCTTCCTAACATACCAAGGGAGATTTGGTCAGTTGAGAGTTTGTGGATTTAAAGTTGTTCTTGATGTGTTTTAGAAGGAAAAAAATGCTTAAGGACCACCTGAAAGTCTAACTGAATTTGGAGCAGCAAATCAAGGTAAGGTGTCACGAAATTAATCTTGATTATTTGTGTTTGAGTTTTGTGAATGTTGTATAAATTGGCTGTGCTAAAAATTGGTTGCATATATGATTGATTCTTGGTGAAAATTTGGTGAAATTTTGATGAAATTTGATGAAATTCAAGCTTTAAAGTTCATGTTCTTGGGCAGATAGAAAAACGAAACCCTAAGCTTAAATTGAGGTTCAATTTGTGTTGAAATTATGTAGAAAAGATGGGGTTTTAGTGGCTGCTAATTTATTTTGAATTTTGGTAAAAATCGGTTGCTGAAAAGACTGAAAAATGGGTAAAAACAGAGAAAGAATTTGAAGAATATACGAAGAACACGAAGAACACTTTGAGTGTGGTAAAGAACATTGAAGAACACCTTTTAGATCTTAGAAAGGGCAAGGAAGTAAATATTTTGGTGTTTGAGGGGTTATTTGGTAATTTCTGAAAGTTAGGGTGGTAAAAAGTGAATTTTAAAGGTTCAAAGTAAAAGTAAGTTAATTTTCGAAAATTTAATAATAAAATAATAAAAAATAATAAAATATTAAATAATAATATTTAATTAAAAATAATATTTTAATAAAAATAATAAAATAATGCGGAAAAGGCAGTTTTCTGTAAAAGCTTTAGAAAGACAACTTTAAACTCAGAATCTCATAATTACCTTCATAAAACACTTAGGGAGTGGTAAAAACATATTAGTGAGGCAAAAATAAAGAAAAGATAAAAAGTTAAAGAAAAGATAAAAACCAAAGAAAAAGTCTGTAAAATTTTAATGACAGAAAAACAGACAGAGACTAGTGAACGAACTAGGGCAACTTAGTTAGTACTTGAGTTGCGACTAGGGTTAGGTGTTATATGAAAAGTTAAACTGTTTCAGTATAGACTTAATGAACCTATACCTGGGACAGACTAACTATTCATACCGAAATTTACATAAGCTTTAAATACATACGTTAAACAGAAAAATCAGAGCAGAATAAAGAAACACATAGAACAGAGTAACCAGAGCAGAATAAAGGGATACAGAGAAAAGAGTAATCAGAGCAAAGTAAAAAGACAAAGAGAAAAGAGTAATGTGATAAAGAGAAATGGTTTGAATTAAGATGTTGTAAAAGTAAAAAATGTAAAGTTTGTACAGTATGATTGAACAGAGAAAGAAAGAGGTACTGCATAAGAATGTGAAAATGATGATGAATAATGAGAATGATAATGAATGATGATAATGAGAATGATTATGTAATGATTTTCTGCTTGAGGCAACCCAAGAGATGTGTTTATTCATTTGTTGCGTTACGGCAACTCCAGATATACTTGTATGATCATCTGCTGCAGTGAGGCAGTCAGATAGATAATGGTGTGATCACTGAGAACGCTTTCCTACGGTACAGATCCATATTTTATTTCTGTAAGGCAGAGGGGTTATTTCCTGCTACAGAAGTACTATGACCACCTGTTCCATTTCTGTAGTGGCAGAGGGGTTATTTCCTGTATACAGAAGGTGTGTCGGCGTACATCCCTGCAGTGGCAGATGTGTTATTTCCTGCGTGCAGTGGACCCTGTGGTGGCAGAGGGGTTATTTCCTGTACACAGGGGTATAGCCAATAGGAAATCCTTATCCAGACAGAGGTTGCTGGATAACGTCGGGAGCGGGTTAGTAAACGACAGATGAGCTCATTACCTGCACTAGGGCTAGACATGCATCATACTTGGTTGCGCATTTCCTTTGTTATGATTGTGGTATGAATGTATGCTTTCCTTGTTTGTATTCCATTCTCTGCGCTTGTGATATTTTCTTGTATTCTTCTGTTTGCATTCTGCTATCTGTTTTCTCTATCTTCTCTACTTATCTGTGTTTTCTAATTACTGCTTCCTTGTATTCTGCTAATAGTCTGCTAAACAACATAGAATTAATGAACGTAACTAATAACCCCGACCCTACTAAGAACTCCCCAGTTCTTACCCCTTCTCTCTCCCTTCCCCCTTCAGATGGAAGTATGAGTACCCTTCCGTAGTTCATTGATGATGGTTCTGCAAAGAGGATTCCGCTCTAGATAGTCTTCTGAGTCTAGGGTGAATCTCGTTCTCTGTTTATATGTATATACTGTGAGACTAGCCAATGTCTACACCCCGTTTGTTCTTGAACTTTAACTTAAATCCTGTGTACGAGACTCCTATTGTGTGGCTACTTGATGAGGTACCAGAGAGACGTTATATGGCAATGTCTGATCGTGCAAAGGAGTAGTAGATGATGTTCTACCTTTTGCTGATGTTCCACCTGACTTGATTTTTGAAGACTTAGAACGTACTTTCCCTCGCTTTAGTAGTTTAGAGGGACTAGGTAAGTATAGAGTTTAGGCTAGCCAAGGTGCCAGCTTAGGGACTTCTTGAACAGGTCAGGGCCTAGGATGTTGTATGTATATATATGTATATAGTTATTATCTAGCTATATTTAGGGGTGTTCTAACTAAAAGTCTATACTCTAATAAAGCCTGAATCACTGAATGTTGTTGACTACCTGTGATATATTTATGTGTGGTTGTTTATAACTGTTTTATCTATTATCAGTTCTGAATTGATTATGAATGATTCTGTTTATTAATTCAAATGTTTTCAAAAAAAAAAGTACCTCGCTAACTAACTATGCTTTTAACAACGAATCAGGCTCATATAATAAATAATAGATAATAATTAGGATGACAAATTGGTAGCACTCAATTTCTGGTATGTCCTAGGAGTACTGAAAATTGGGTCGTTACAATTTGGTATCAGAGCAGTTCGTTCCCAGTAGAGCCTGGGGAGTGGACTAACTATGCTTCATTCAACACTCTGCTTGTGTGTCCCATGCTGTTAGGGTATCTTTAAGATACATTTGGCATGAATGTCTATGAGCGCTCATTTTGGGAAAGTTCGTGCCTTACTAGAAATATTAAGACTGATCACCTTAATGTTGATTGTTTGGTGTGGATAGGACCTTAATGACTGTGAATAGGCATAGTTTAATCGAGCTCCGAATGTCAAATCGATCCGAGGTACAGCTATCCTAATAGCTGTTATGATATACATGGCAATGACTATGTTAGATTTGGATGCTGTAAGAAACAAACCTACCTCTTCATCAGGATGGCTTGAAGAAAGTAGATCATTTGAAGATGGATTCTGCACGTGGCTGAAATTTTGAGGGCAAAATTTTCTTTTAGGAGGGTAGAATGTAACAACCCCGATTTTCGAGTACGCGAGATCTTTTCTGAAGGCACGTATTTCACCGGAAGATCAGTAAAGAAAACACCTCTTCTGTATCATCAAGCGTCTCAATCCTTATTGTCATTATATTATCTTTAACTCAGGACCTTAGTCGAGACAAGCTCAATAACGTAATCACGAAGAACCTAGTTTTTGAACCGTATCGGTTTGGAGTTTTGATCATATTTTTCGTAAATAATCTCAGTTTGACAAACCGGACCCGATTTATGAGAGAAGAGAGATAATATGATGATATTATCATTATATTAGTATTAGAAAATGCTTGAATGATATTATGGTTACCTAATCAGTTTTAGTTAAAAACAGAAAATCGGTTTAACCGGGTTTACGGTTTACTGGTGCAGCTTAGCACCAGCACTCTCTGATGACTTTAGCAATGCTAAGGCCTCATTATTCATGTTCTATTCTCATAATAAATATGTTACTAGTGTCATTTATGCTAGTAGCTCAGAAAATAATTTTTAGAGATGTTTTTACGAGTGTTCCGATACACCTAGTTTTAGTAGTTTTACACCAGAGATATTTTAATATTATTTTAATCCACCTCCAAGCCAACCAATCACAACTCACCTTACACCCCTATGACCTCCAAGGCTGTCTCATTTCATCATTTTGGCAAAAAATAACAAGAGAGAAAAGAGAGAAACTTTCATGAACACTTAATCTTCAAAGCTTGATTTCTTCTGAACTAAAACTCAAATCAAAACTCCGATTTCACCAAAATGATCCTCTCTTCTTCCTCTACACAACCATGTAACTTATCAAGGATGAAAATAAGGTGAGATGGCTGTCTCCCTCCCATTTCAATTCGGTTTTCAAGGAAAACCATGCAAAACATGTGTTTTCTTGATGTTCTTCCTTAGGAATCATGCTTAACTTGACTTGAGGGCCAAGAAACATGAATTTCCAGCAAGTCTAAGGTGAGATATCTCTTCCTAACATACTGAGGGAGATTTGGTCAGTTGAGAGTTTGTGGATTTAAAGTTGTTCTTGATGTGTTTTAGGAGGAAAAAGTGCTTAAGGACTACCTGAAAGTCTAACCGAATTTGGAGCAGCAAATCAAGGTAGGGTGTCACGAAATTAATCTTGATTATTTGTTTTTGAGTTGTGTGAATGTTGTATAAATTGGCTGTGCTAAAAATTGGTTGCATATATGATTGATTCTTGGTGAAAATTTGGTGAAATTTTGATGAAATTTGATGAAATTCAAGCCTTAAAGTTCATGTTCTTGGGCAGCTGGAAAAATGAAACCCTAAGCTTAAATTGAGGTTCATGTTGAAATCATGTAGAAAAGATGGGGTTTTAGTGGCTGCTAATTTATTTTGAATTTTGGTAAAAATCGGTTGTTGAAAAGACTGAAAAGCGGGTAAAAACAGAGAAAGAATTTGAAGAATATATGAAGAACACGAAGAACACTTTGAGTGTGGTAAAGAACATTGAAGAACACCTTTTAGATCTTAGAAAGGGCAAGGAAGTAAATATTTTGGTGTTTGAGGGGTTATTTGGTAATTTCTGAAAGTTAGGATAGTAAAAGTAGAAATATTAAAAGTTACGGGTGGTAAAAAGTGAATTTTAAAGATTAAAAGTAAAAGTAAGTTAATTTTCGAAAATTTAATAATAAAATAATAAAAAATAATAAAATATTAAATAATAATATTTAATTAAAAATAATATTTTAATAAAAATAATAAAATAATGCGGAAAAGGCAGTTTTTTGTAAAAGCTTTAGAAAGATAACTTTAAACTCAGAATCTCATAATTACCTTCATAAAACACTTAGGGAGTGGTAAAAACATATTAGTGAGGCAAAGATAAAGAAAAGATAAAAAGTTAAAGAAAAGATAAAACCCAAAGAAAAAGTCTGTAAAATTTTAATGACAGAAAAACAGACAGAGACTAGTGAACTAACTAGGGCAACTTAGTTAGTACTTGAGTTGCGACTAGGGTTAGGTGTTATATGAAAAGTTAAACTGTTTTAGTATAGACTTAATGAACCTATACCTGGGACAGACTAACTATTCATACCGAAATTTACATAAGCTTTAAATACATACGTTAAACAGAGAAATCAGAGCAGAATAAAGAAACACAGAGAACAGAGTAACCAGAGCAGAATAAAGGGATACAGAGAAAAGAGTAATCAGAGCAAAGTAAAAAGACAAAGAGAAAAGAGTAATGTGATAAAGAGAAATGGTTTGAATTAAGATGTTGTAAAAGTAAAAGATGTAAAGTTTGTACAGTATGATTGAACAGAGAAAGAAAGAGGTACTGCATAAGAATGTGAAAATGATGATGAATAAGGAGAATGATAATGAATGATGATAATGAGAATGATTATGTGATGATTTGCTGCTTGAGGCAACCCAAGAGATGTGTTTATAAATTTGTTGCGTTAAGGCAACTCCAGATATACTTGTATGATCATCTGCTGCAGTGAGGCAGTCAGATAGATAATGGTGTGATCACTGAGAACGCTTTTCTACGGTACAGATCCATATTTTATTTCTGTAAGGAAGAGGGGCTATTTCCTGCTACAGAAGTACCGTGACCACCTGTTCCATTTCTATAGTGGCAGAGGGGTTATTTCCTGTATACAGAAGGTGTGTCGGCGTACATCCCTGCAGTGGCAGATGTGTTATTTCTTGCGTGCAGTGGACCCTGTGGTGGCAGAGGGGTTATTTTCTGTACACAGGGGTATAGCCAATAGGAAAGCCTTATCCAGACAGAGGTTGCTGGATAATGTCGGGAGCGGGTTAGTAACCGACGGATGAGCTCATTACCTGCACTAGGGCTAGACATGCATCATACTTGGTTGCGCATTTCCTTTGTTATGATTGTGGTATGAATGTATGCTTTCCTTGTTTGTATTCCATTCTCTGCGCTTGTGATATTTTCTTGTATTCTTCTGTTTGCGCTCTGCTATCTGTTTTCTCTATCTTCTCTACTTATCTGTGTTTTCTAATTACTGCTTCCTTGTATTCTGCTAATAGTCTGCTAAACAACATAGAATTAATGAACGTAACTAATAACCCCGACCCTACTAAGAACTCCCCAGTTCTTACCCCTTCTCTCTCCCTTCCCCCTTCAGATGGAAGTATGAGTACCCTTCCGTAGTTCGTTGATGATGGTTCTGCAAAGAGGATTCCACTCTAGATAGTCTTCTAAGTCTAGGGTGAATCTCGTTCTCTGTTTATATGTATATACTGTGAGACTAGCCAATGTCTACACCCCGTTTGTTCTTGAACTTTAACTTAAATTCTGTGTACGAGACTCCTGTTGTGTGGCTACTTGATGAGGTACCAGAGAGACGTTATATGGCAATGTCTGATCGTGCAAAGGAGTAGTAGATGATGTTCTACCTTTTGCTGATGTTCCACCTGACTTGATTTTTGAAGACTTAGAACGTACTTTCCCTCGCTTTAGTAGTTTAGAGGGACTAGGTGAGTATAGAGTTTAGGCTAGTCTAAGTGCCAGCTTAGGGACTTCTTGAATAGGTCAGGGCCTAGAATGTTGTATGTATATATATGTATATAGTTATTATCTAGCTATATCTAGGGGTGTTCTAACTAAAAGTCTATACTCTAATAAAGCCTGAATCACTGAATGTTGTTGACTACCTGTGATATATTTATGTGTGGTTGTTTATAACTGTTTTATCTGTTATCAGTTCTGAATTGATTACGAATGATTCTGTTTATTAATTCAAATGTTTTCAAAAAAAAAAGTACCTCGCTAACTAACTACGCTTTTAACAACGAATCAGGCTCATATAATAAATAATAGATAATAATTAGGATGTCAAATTGGTAGCACTCAATTTTTGGTATGTCCTAGGCGTACTGAAAATTGGGTCGTTACATTAAGCGTGCTTCGGCTAGAGTAGTACTAGGATGGGTGACCTCCTGGGAAGTCCTCGAGTTGTACCTTTTTTTTACGTCGTGCTTACCCTCATTCTTTAAACGACGCTATCTCGAATAGTTTAGCTATAGTGAGCCTTAATGAACTGATTTTCGGCAAGCTCCCACGGGCCCTGCAGGGCTTCGCAGCTCGACTTATCCTACGTCGCGATACATGCTTAAGATAATTGTGTGCACATACTTTAATAGGTGCAATCATACCAGCACTAATGCACTGGATCCCTCCAGAACTCTGTAGTTAAGCGTGCTTGGGCGAGAGTGGTACCAGGATGCACCTCCTGGGAAGTCCTCGTGTTGCACCTCTTTTTTTTTATTTTACGTCGTGCTTACCCTCGTTCTTTTAACGACGATATCTCAAATAGTTTAGCTAAAGCGAGCCTTAATGACCATACTTTCGGCAGGGTCCTACGAGGCCCGCAGGGCTTTGCAGCTCGACTTACCCTATGTAGCGATACATGCTTATGATAATTGTGTGCACATACATTAATTGGCGTGATCATACCAGCAATAATGCACCGGATCCCACCAAAACGCCGTAGTTAAACGTGCTTAGGCGAGAGTAATACTTGGATGGGTTACCTCCAGGGAAGTCCTCGTGTTGTACCTTTTTTTTTTACGTCGTGCTTACCCTCGTTCTTTAAACGACGCTATCTCGAATAGTTTAGCTAAAGCGAGCCTTAATGACCTGACTTTCGGCAGGGTCCTACGAGGCCCGTTGGGTTTCGCAGCTCGACTTACCCTATGTAGGGATACATGCTTATGATAATTGTGTGCACATACTTTAATAGGTGTGATCATACCAGCACTAATGCACCGGATCCCACCAGAACTCCGTAGTTAAGCATGCTTGGGCTAGAGTTGTACTAGGATGGGGGACCTCCTGGGAAGTCCTCGTGTTGTACTTTTTTTTTTACGTCGTGCTTACCCTCGTGTTTAAACGACGCTATCTCGAATAGTTTAGCTATAGTGAGCCGTAATGAACTGATTTTCGGCAAGCTCCCACGGGCCCTGCAGGGCTTCGCAGCTCGACTTACCCTTCGTCGCGTTACATGCTTATGATAATTGTGTGCACATACTTTAATAGGTGCGATCATACCAGCACTAGTGCACCGGATCCCACCAGAACTCCGTAATTAAGCGTGCTTGGGCGAGAGTGGTACTAGGATGGGTGACCTCTTGGGAAGTCTTCGTGTTGCACCTCTTTTTTTTTTACGTCGTTCTTACCCTCATTCTTTAAACGACTCTATCTCGAATAGTTTAGCTAAAGCGAGCCTTAATGACCTGACTTTCAGCAGGCTCCTACGGGGCCCGCAGGGCTTTGTAGCTCGACTTACCCTATGTAGCAATACATGCTTATGACAATTGCATGCGCATAGTTTAGTAGGTCCGATCATACCAGCACTTATGCACCAGATCCCATCAGAACTCTGCAGTTAAGCGTGCTTGGGCGAGAGTAGTACTACGATGGGTGACCTCCTGGGAAGTCCTCGTGTTGTACTTTTTTTTACGTCGTGCTTACCCTCATTTTTAAACGACGCTATCTCGAATAGTTTAGCTATAATGAGCCGTAATGAACTGATTTTCGGCAAGCTCCCACGGGCCCTGCAGGGCTTCACAGCTCGACTTACCCTTCGTCGCGATACGTGCTTATGATAGTTGTGTGCACATACTTTAATAGGTGCGATTATACAAGCACTAGTGCACCGGATCCCACCAGAACTCCGTAGTTAAGTGTGCTTGGGCGAGAGTGGTACTAGGATGGGTGACCTCCTGGGAAGTCCTCGTGTTGCACCTCTTTTTTTTTTTTACGTCGTGCTTACCCTCGTTCTTTAAACGACGCTATCTCGAATAGTTTAGCTAAAGCGAGCCTTAATGACTTGTCTTTCGGCAGGCTCCTACGGGGCCCGCAGGGCTTCGCAGCTCGACTTACCCTATGTTGCGATACATGCTTATGACAATTGCATGCGCATACTTTAGTAGGTGTGATCATACCTGCACTTATGCACCGGATCCCACAAGAACTCCATAGTTAAACGCGCTTAGGCGGGAGTAGTACTAGGAGGGGCTACCTCCAAGGAATTCCTCGTGTTATACCTCTTTTTTTTACGTCGTGCTTACCCTCGTTCTTTAAACGACGCTATCTCGAATAGTTTAGCTATATTGAGCCTTAATGAACTGATTTTCGGCAAGCTCCCACGGGCCCTGTAGGGCTTCGCAGCTCGACTTACCCTATGTAGCGATACAAGCTTATGATAATTGCGTGCACATACTTTAATAGGTGCAATCATACCAGCAATAATGCACCGGATCCCCCCAGAACTCCGTAGTTAAACGTGCTTAGGCGAGAGTAGTACTAGGATGGGTTACCTCCAGGGAAGTCCTCGTGTTGTACCATATTTTTTACGTCATGCTTACCCTCGTTCTTTAAACGACGCTATCTCGAATAATTTAGCTAAAGCGAGCCTTAATGACCTGACTTTCGGCAGGGTTCTACTAGGCGCGCAGGGTTTCGCAGCTCGACTTACCCTATGTAGGGATACATGCTTATGATAATTGTGTGCACATACTTTAATAGGTGTGATCATACCAGCACTAATGCACCGGTCCCATCAGAACTCTGTAGTTAAGCGTGCTAGGGCGAGAGTAGTACTATGATGGGTGACCTCCTGAGAAGTCATCGTGTTGCACCTCTTTTTTTTTACGTCGTACTTACCCTCGTTCTTTAAACGACGCTATCTCGAATAATTTAGCTAAAGCGAGCCTTAATGACCTGACTTTCGGCAGGGTCCTACTAGGCGCGCAGGGTTTCGCAGCTCGACTTACCCTATGTAGGGATACATGCTTATGATAATTGTGTGCACATACTTTAATAGGTGTGATCATACCAGCACTAATGCACCGGTCCCATCAGAACTCTGTAGTTAAGCGTGCTTGGGCGAGAGTAGTACTACGACGGGTGAGCTCCTGAGAAGTCCTCGTGTTGCACCTCTTTCTTTTTACGTCGTGCTTACCCTCGTTCTTTTAACGATGCTATATCGAATAGTTTAGCTAAAGCGAGCCTTAATGACCTGACTTTCGGTAGGGTCCTACTAGGCGCGCAGGGTTTCGCAGCTCGACTTACCCTATGTAGGGATACATGCTTATGATAATTGTGTGCACATACTTTAATTGGTGTGATCATACCAGCACTAATGCACCGGTCCCATCAGAACTCTGCAGTTAAGCGTGCTTGGGCGAGAGTAGTACTACGATGGGTGACCTCCTGGGAAGTCCTCGTGTTGCACCTCTTTTTTTTTACGTCGTGCTTACCCTCGTTCTTTTAACGATGCTATCACGAATAGTTTAGCTAAAGCGACCCTTAATGACCTGACTTTCGGCAGGGTCCTACGAGGCCCGCAGGGCTTCGCAGCTCGGCTTACCCTATGTAACGATACATTCTTATGATAATTGTGTGCACATACATTAATTGGTGAGATCATACCAGCATTAATGCACCGGATCCCACAAGAACTCCGTAGTTAAACGCGCTTAGGCGGGAGTAGTACTAGGATGGGTTCCCTCCAAGGAAGTTCTCCTGTTGCACCTTTTTTTTTTGACGTCGTGCTTACCCTCGATCTTTAAACGACGTTATCTCGAATAGTTTAGCTATAGTGAGCCTTAATGAACTGATTTTCAGCAAGCTCCCACAGGCCCTGCAGAGCTTCGCAGCTCGACTTACCCTATGTAGCGATACATGCTTATGATATTTGTGTGCACATACTTTAATAGGTGCAATCATACCAGAACTAATGCACCAGATCCCACCAGAACTCCGTAGTTAAGCGTGCTTGGGCGAGAGTGGTACTAGGATGGGTGACCTCCTGGGAAGTTCTCGTGTTGCACCTCCTTTTTTTTTTTACGTCGTGCTTACCCTCGTTCTTTTAACAACGATATCTCGAATAGTTTAGCTAAAACGAGACTTAATGACCTGACTTTCGGCAGGGTTCTACGAGGCCCGCAGGGCTTTGCAGCTCGACTTACACTATGTAGCGATACATGCTTATGATAATTGTGTGCACATACATTAATTGGCGTGTTCATACCAGCAATAATGCACCGGATCCCACCAGAACTCAGTAGTTAAACGTGCTTAGGCGAGAGTAGTACTAGGATGGGTTACCTCCAGGGAAGTCCTCGTGTTGTACCATCTTTTTTACGTCATGCTTACCCTCGTTCTTTAAACGACGCTATCTCGAATAATTTAGCTAAAGCGAGCCTTAATGACCTGACTTTCGGCAGGGTTCTACTAGGCGCGCAGGGTTTCGCAGCTCGACTTACCCTATGTAGGGATACATGCTTATGATAATTGTGTGCACATACTTTAATAGGTGTGATCATACCAGCACTAATGCACCGGTCCCATCAGAACTCTGTAGTTAAGCGTGCTAGGGCGAGAGTAGTACTATGATGGGTGACCTCCTGAGAAGTCATCGTGTTGCACCTCTTTTTTTTTACGTCGTACTTACCCTCGTTCTTTAAACGACGCTATCTCGAATAATTTAGCTAAAGCGAGCCTTAATGACCTGACTTTCGGCAGGGTCCTACTAGGCGCGCAGGGTTTCGCAGCTCGACTTACCCTATGTAGGGATACATGCTTATGATAATTGTGTGCACATACTTTAATAGGTGTGATCATACCAGCACTAATGCACCGGTCCCATCAGAACTCTGTAGTTAAGCGTGCTTGGGCGAGAGTAGTACTACGACGGGTGAGCTCCTGAGAAGTCCTCGTGTTGCACCTCTTTCTTTTTACGTCGTGCTTACCCTCGTTCTTTTAACGATGCTATATCGAATAGTTTAGCTAAAGCGAGCCTTAATGACCTGACTTTCGGTAGGGTCCTACTAGGCGCGCAGGGTTTCGCAGCTCGACTTACCCTATGTAGGGATACATGCTTATGATAATTGTGTGCACATACTTTAATTGGTGTGATCATACCAGCACTAATGCACCGGTCCCATCAGAACTCTGCAGTTAAGCGTGCTTGGGCGAGAGTAGTACTACGATGGGTGACCTCCTGGGAAGTCCTCGTGTTGCACCTCTTTTTTTTTACGTCGTGCTTACCCTCGTTCTTTTAACGATGCTATCACGAATAGTTTAGCTAAAGCGACCCTTAATGACCTGACTTTCGGCAGGGTCCTACGAGGCCCGCAGGGCTTCGCAGCTCGGCTTACCCTATGTAACGATACATTCTTATGATAATTGTGTGCACATACATTAATTGGTGAGATAATACCAGCATTAATGCACCGGATCCCACAAGAACTCCGTAGTTAAACGCGCTTAGGCGGGAGTAGTACTAGGATGGGTTCCCTCCAAGGAAGTTCTCCTGTTGCACCTTTTTTTTTTGACGTCGTGCTTACCCTCGATCTTTAAACGACGTTATCTCGAATAGTTTAGCTATAGTGAGCCTTAATGAACTGATTTTCAGCAAGCTCCCACAGGCCCTGCAGAGCTTCGCAGCTCGACTTACCCTATGTAGCGATACATGCTTATGATATTTGTGTGCACATACTTTAATAGGTGCAATCATACCAGAACTAATGCACCAGATCCCACCAGAACTCCGTAGTTAAGCGTGCTTGGGCGAGAGTGGTACTAGGATGGGTGACCTCCTGGGAAGTTCTCGTGTTGCACCTCCTTTTTTTTTTACGTCGTGCTTACCCTCGTTCTTTTAACAACGATATCTCGAATAGTTTAGCTAAAACGAGACTTAATGACCTGACTTTCGGCAGGGTTCTACGAGGCCCGCAGGGCTTTGCAGCTCGACTTACACTATGTAGCGATACATGCTTATGATAATTGTGTGCACATACATTAATTGGCGTGTTCATACCAGCAATAATGCACCGGATCCCACCAGAACTCAGTAGTTAAACGTGCTTAGGCGAGAGTAGTACTAGGATGGGTTACCTCCACGGAAGTCCTCGTGTTGTGCCTTTTTTTTTTTACGTCGTGCTTACCCTCGTTCTTTAAACGATGCTATCTCGAATAGTTTAGCTAAAGCGAGCCTTAATGACCTGACTTTCGGCAGGGTCCTACGAGGCCAGCAGGGTTTCGCAGCTCGACTTACCCTATGTAGCGATACATGCTTTTGATAATTGTGTGCACATACATTAATTGGTGTGATCATACCAGCATTATTGCATCGGATGCCACAAGAACTCCGTAGTTAAACGCGCTTAGGCGGGAGTAGTACTAGGATGGGTTCCCTCCAAGGAAGTTCTCATGTTGTACCTTTTTTTTTTTTACGTCGTGCTTACCCTCATTCTTTAAACGACGCTATCCCGAATAGTTTAGCTATAGTGAGCCTTAATGAACTGATTTTCGGCAGGCTCCTACGGGCACTGCAGGGCTTCGTAGCTCGTCTTACCCTACGTTGCGATACATGCTTATGATAATTGTGTGCACATACTTTAATAGGTGCGATCATACCAGCACTAATGCACCGGATCCCACCAGAACTCCGTAGTTAAGTGTGCTTGGGCGAGAGTGATACTAGGATGGGTGACCTCCTAGGAAGTCCTCGTGTTGCACCTCTTTTTTTTTTACGTCGTGCTTAACCTCGTTCTTTAAACGACACTATCTCGAATAGTTTATGTAAAGTGAGCCTTAATGACCTGACTTTCGGCAGGCTCCTACGGGGACCGCAGGGCTTCGCAGCTCGACTTACACTATGTAGCGATACACGCTTATGACAATTGCATGCGCATACTTTAGTAGGTGCAATCATACCAGCACTAATGCACCGGATCCCATCAGAACTCTGCAGTAAAGCGTGCTTGGGTGAGAGTAGTACTACGATGGGTGACCTCCAGGGAAGTCCTCGTATTGCACCTCTTTTTTTTTTACGTCGTGCTTACCCTTGTTCTTTTAACGATGCTATCTCGAATAGTTTAGCAAAAGCGACCCTTAATGACCTGACTTTCGGCAGGATCCTACGAGGCCCGCAGGGCTTCGCAGCTCGACTTACCCTATGTAGCGATACATGCTTATGATAATTATGTGCACATACATTAATTGGTGTGATCATACCAGCATTAATGCACCGGATCCCCCAAGAACTCCGTAGTTAAACGCGCTTAGGCGAGAGTAGTACTAGGATGTGTTCCCTCCAAGGAAGTTCTCATGTTGTACCTTTTTTTTTGACGTCGTGCTTACCCTCGTTCTTTAAACGATGTTATCTCGAATAGTTTAGCTATAGTGAGCCTTAATGAACTGATTTTTGTCAAGCTCCCACGGGCCCTGCAGGGCTTCGCAGCTCGACTTACCCTATGTAGCGATACATGCTTATGATAATTGTGTGCACATACTTTAATAGGTGCAATCATACCAGCACTAATGCACCGGATCTCACCAGAACTCCGTAGTTAAGCGTGCTTGGGCGAGAGTGGTACTAGGATGGGTGACCTCCTGGGAAGTTCTCGTGTTGCACCACTTTATTTTTTTTTACGTCGTGCTTACCCTCGTTCTTTTAACAACGATATCTCGAATAGTTTAGCTAAAACGAGACTTAATGACCTGACTTTCGGCAGGGTTCTACGAGGCCCGCAGGGCTTTGCAGCTCAACTTACACTATGTAGCGATACATGCTTATGATAATTGTGTGCACATACATTAATTGGCGTGTTCATACCAGCAATAATGCACCGGATCCCACCAGAACTCCGTAGTTAAACGTGCTTAGGCGAGAGTAGTACTAGGATGGGTTAGCTCCAGGGAAGTCCTCGTGTTGTGCCTTTTTTTTAACGTCGTGCTTACCCTCGTTCTTTAAACGACGCTATCTCGAATAGTTTAGCTAAAGCGAGCCTTAATGACCTGACTTTTGGCAGGGTCCTACGAGGCCAGCAGGGTTTCGCAGCTCGACTTACCCTATGTAGGGATACATGCTTATGATAATTGTGTGCACATACTTTAATAGGTGTGATCATACCAGCACTAATGCATCGCATGCCACAAGAACTCCGTAGTTAAGCGTGCTTGGGCTAGAGTTGTACTAGGATGGGTGACCTCCTGGGAAGTCCACGTGTTGCACTTTTTTTTACGTCGTGCTTACCCTCGTTCTTTAAACGACATTATCTCGAATAGTTTAGCTATAGTGAGCCATAATGAACTGATTTTCGGGAAGCTCCGACGGGCCCTGCAGGGCTTCGCAGCTCGACTTACCCTACGTCGCGATACATGCTTATGATAATTGTGTGCACATACTTTAATAGGTGCGATCATACCAGCACTAATGCACCGGATCCCACCAGAACTCCATAGTTAAGCGTGCATTGGCGAGAGTGGTACTAGGATGGGTGACCTCTTGGGAAGTCCTCGGGTTGTACCTCTTTTTTTTTTACGTCGTGCTTACCCTCGTTCTTTAAACGACGCTATCTCGAATAGTTTAGCTAAAGCGAGCCATAATGAACTGACTTTCGGCAGGCTCCTACGGGGCCCACAGGGCTTCGCAACTCGACTTACCCTATGTAGCGATACATACTAATGACAATTGCATGTGCATTCTTTAATAGGTGCGATCATACCAGCACTAATGCACCGAATCCCATCAGAACTCTGCAGTTAAGCGTGCTTGGGCGAGAGTAATACTAGGATAGGTGACCTCCGGGGAAGTCCTCGTGTTGAACCTCTTTTTTTTTTAAGTCGTGCTTACACTCGTTCTTTTAACGAATAGTTTAGCTAAAGCGACCCTTAATGACCTGACTTTTGGCCGGGTCCTACGAGGCCCGCAGGGCTTCGGAGCTCGACTTACCCTATGTAGCGATACATGCTTTTGATAATTGTGTGCACATACATTAATTGGTGTGATCATACCAGCATTATTGCACCGGATCCCACAAGAACTCCGTAGTTAAACGCGCTTAGGCGGGAGTAGTACTAGGATGGGTTACCTCCAAAGAGGTCCTTGTGTTGTACCTTTTTTTTACGTCGTGCTTACCCTCATTCTTTAAACGACGCTATCCCGAATAGTTTAGCTATAGTGAGCCTTAATGAACTGATTTTCGGCAAGCTACTACGGGCACTGCAGGGCTTCGTAGCTCGTCTTACCCTACGTTGCGATACATGCTTATGATAATTGTGTGCACATACTTTAATAGGTGCGATCATACCAGCACTAATGCACCGGATCCCACCAGAACTCCGTAGTTATGTGTGCTTGGGCGAGAGTGATACTAGGATGGGTGACCTCCTAGGAAGTCCTCGTGTTGCACCTCTTTTTTTTTTACGTCGTGCTTAACCTCGTTCTTTAAACGATGCTATCTCGAATAGTTTATGTAAAGTGAGCCTTAATGACCTGACTTTCGGCAGGCTCCTACGGGGCCCGCAGGGCTTCGCAGCTCGACTTACCCTATGTAGCGATACTCGCTTATGACAATTGCATGCGCATACTTTAGTAGGTGCAATCATACCAGTACTAATGCACCGGATCCCATCAGAACTCTGCAGTTAAGCGTGCTTGGGTGAGAGTAGTACTACGATGGGTGACCTCCTGGGAAGTCCTCGTGTTGCACCTCTTTTTTTTTTTACGTCGTGCTTACCCTTGTTCTTTTAACGATGCTATCTCGAATAGTTTAGCTAAAGCGACCCTTAATGACCTGACTTTCGGCAGGATCCTACGAGGCCCGCAGGGCTTCGCAGCTCGACTTACCCTTTGTTGCGATACATGCTTATGATAATTATGTGCACATACATTAATTGGTGTGATCATACCAGCATTAATGCACCGGACCCCACAAGAACTCCGTAGTTAAACGCGCTTAGGCGGGAGTAGTACTAAGATGGGTTACCTCCAACGAGGTCCTCGTTTTGTACCTTTTTTTTTTACGTCATGCTTACCCTCATTCTTTAAACGACGCTATCCCGAATAGTTTAGCTATAGTGAGCCTTAATGAACTGATTTTCGGCAAGCTCCTACGGGCACTGCAGGGCTTCGTAGCTCGTCTTACCCTACGTTGCGATACATGCTTATGATAATTGTGTGCACATACTTTAATAGGTGCGATCATACCAGCACTAATGCACCGGATCCCACCAGAACTCCGTAGTTATGTGTGCTTGGGCGAGAGTGATACTAGGATGGGTGACCTCCTAGGAAGTCCTCGTGTTGCACCTCTTTTTTTTTACGTCGTGCTTAACCTCATTCGTTAAACGACGCTATCTCGAATAGTTTATGTAAAGTGACCCTTAATGACCTGACTTTCGGCAGGCTCCTACGGGGCCCGCAGGGCTTCGCAGCTCGACTTACCCTATGTAGCGATACACGCTTATGACAATTGCATGCGCATACTTTAGTAGGTGCAATCATACCCGTACTAATGCACCGGATCCCATCAGAACTCTGCAGTTAAGCGTGCTTGGGTGAGAGTAGTACTACGATGGGTGACCTCCTGGGAAGTCCTCGTGTTGCACCTCTTTTTTTTTTTTACGTCGTGCTTACCCTTGTTCTTTTAACGATGCTATCTCGAATAGTTTAGCTAAAGCGACCCTTAATGACCTGACTTTCGGCAGGATCCTACGAGGCCCGCAGGGCTTCGCAGCTCGACTTACCCTTTGTTGCGATACATGCTTATGATAATTATGTGCACATACATTAATTGGTGTGATCATACCAGCATTAATGCACCGGACCCCACAAGAACTCCGTAGTTAAACGCGCTTAGGCGGGAGTAGTACTAAGATGGGTTACCTCCAACGAGGTCCTCGTTTTGTACCTTTTTTTTTTACGTCATGCTTACCCTCATTCTTTAAACGACGCTATCCCGAATAGTTTAGCTATAGTGAGCCTTAATGAACTGATTTTCGGCAAGCTCCTACGGGCACTGCAGGGCTTCGTAGCTCGTCTTACCCTACGTTGCGATACATGCTTATGATAATTGTGTGCACATACTTTAATAGGTGCGATCATACCAGCACTAATGCACCGGATCCCACCAGAACTCCGTAGTTATGTGTGCTTGGGCGAGAGTGATACTAGGATGGGTGACCTCCTAGGAAGTCCTCGTGTTGCACCTCTTTTTTTTTACGTCGTGCTTAACCTCATTCGTTAAACGACGCTATCTCGAATAGTTTATGTAAAGTGACCCTTAATGACCTGACTTTCGGCAGGCTCCTACGGGGCCCGCAGGGCTTCGCAGCTCGACTTACCCTATGTAGCGATACATGCTTATGACAATTGCATGCGCATACTTTAGTAGGTGCAATCATACCCGTACTAATGCACCGGATCCCATCAGAACTCTGCAGTTAAGCGTGCTTGGGTGAGAGTAGTACTACGATGGGTGACCTCCTGGAAAGTCCTCGTGTTGCACCTCTTTTTTTTTTTTACGTCGTGCTTACTTTTGTTCTTTTAACGATGCTATCTCGAATAGTTTAGCTAAAGCGACCCTTAATGACCTGACTTTCGGCAGGATCCTACGAGGCCCGCAGGGCTTCGCAGCTCGACTTACCCTTTGTAGCGATACATGCTTATGATAATTATGTGCACATACATTAATTGGTGTGCTCATACCAGCATTAATGCACCGGATCCCACAAGAACTCCGTAGTTAAACGCGCTTAGGCTTGAGTCATACTAGGATGGGTTACCTCCAAGGAGGTCCTCGTGTTGTACCTTTTTTTTTTACGTCGTGCTTACCCTCATTCTTTAAACGACGCTATCCCGAATAGTTTAGCTATAGTGAGCCTTAATGAACTGATTTTCGGCAAGCTCCTATGGGCACTGCAGGGCTTCGTAGCTCGTCTTACCCTACGTTGCGATACATGCATATGATAATTGTGTGCACATACTTTAATAGGTGCGATCATACCAGCACTAATGCACCGGATCCCACCAGAACTCCGTAGTTATGTGTGCTTGGGCGAGAGTGATACTAGGATGGGTGACCTCGTAGGAAGTCCTCGTGTTGCACCTCTTTTTTTTTTACGTCGTGCTTAACCTCGTTCTTTAAAAGATGCTATCTCGAATAGTTTATGTAAAGTGTGCCTTAATGACCTGACTTTCGGCAGGCTCCTACGGGGACCGCAGGGCTTCGCAGCTCGACTTACCCTATGTAGCGATACACGCTTATGACAATTGCATGCGCATACTTTAGTAGGTGCAATCATACCAGCACTAATGCACCGGATCCCATCAGAACTCTGCAGTTTAGCGTGCTTGGGTGGGAGTAGTACTACGATGGGTGACCTCCTGGGAAGTCCTCGTGTTGCACCTCTTTTTTTTTTTACGTCGTGCTTACCCTTGTTCTTTTAACGATGCTATCTCAAATAGTTTAGCTAAAGCGACCCTTAATGACCTGACTTTCGGCAGGATCCTACGAGGCCCGCAGGGCTTCGCAGCTCCACTTACCCTATGTAGCGATACATGCTTATGATAATTATGTGCACATACATTAATTGGTGTGATCATACCAGCATTAATGCACCGGATCCCACATGAACTCCGTAGTTAAACGCGCTTAGGCGGGAGTAGTACTAGGATGGGTTCCCTCCAAGGAAGTTCTCATGTTGTAACTTTTTTTTTGACGTCGTGCTTACCCTCGTTCTTTAAACGATGTTATCTCGAATAGTTTAGCTATAGTGAGCCTTAATGAACTGATTTTTGGCAAGCTCCCACGGGCCGTGCAGCGCTTCGAAGCTCGACTTACCCTATGTAGCGATACATGCTTATGATAATTGTGTGCACATACTTTAATAGGTGCAATCATACTAGCACTAATGCACCGGATCCCACCAGAACTCCGTAGTTAAGCATGTTTGGGCTAGAGTAGTACTAGGATGGGTGACCTCCTGCGAAGTACTCGTGTTGTACCTTTTTTTTTTACGTCGTGCATACCCTCGTTCTTTAAACGACGCTATCTCGAATAGTTTAGCTATAGTAAGCCTTAATGAACTGATTTTCGGCAAGCTCCCACGGTCCCTGCAGGGCTTCGCAGCTCGACTTACCCTACGTCGCAATACATGCTTAAGATAATTGTGTGCACATACTTTAATAGGTGCAATCATACCAGAACTAATGCACTGGATCCCACCAGAACTCCGTAGTTAAGCGTGCTTGGGCGAGAGTGGTACTTGGATGGGTGACCTCCTGGTAAGTTCTCGTGTTGCACCTCTTTTTTTTTACGTCGTGCTTACCCTCGTTCTTTAAACGACGCTATCTCGAATAGTTTATCTAAAGCGAGCCTTAATGACCTGACTTTCGGCAGGCTCCTACGGGGCCCGCAGGGCTTCGCAGCTCGACTTACCCTATGTAGCGATACATGCTTATGACAATTGCATGCACATACTTTAGTAGGTGCAATCATACCAGCACTAATGCACCGGATCCCATCAGAATTCTGCAGTTAAGCATGCTTGGGTGAGAGTAGTACTACGATGGGTGGCCTCCTGGGAAGTCCTCGTGTTGCACCTCCTTTTTTTTTTTATGTCGTGCTTACCCTCGTTCTTTTAACGATGCTATCTCGAATAGTTTAGCTAAAGCGACCCTTAATGACCTGACTTTCGGCAGGGTCCTACGAGGCCCGCAGGGCTTCGCAGCTCGACTTACCCTATGTAGTGATACATGCTTATGATAATTGTGTGCATATACATTAATTATTGTGATCATACTAGCACTAATGCATCGGATCCCATCAGAACTCCGTAGTTAAGCGTGCGTGGGCGAGAGGGGTACTAGGATGGGTGACCTCCTGGGAAGTACTCGTGTTGCACCTTTTTTTTTCTTTACGTTGTGCTTACCCTCGTTCTTTAAATGACGCTATCTCGAATCAGTTAACTAAAGTGAGCCTTAATGACCTGACTTTTGGCAGGCTCCTACGGGGCCTGCAGGGCTTCGCAGCTCGACTTACCCTTTGTCGTGATACTTGCTTATGATGATTGTGTGCACATACTTTAATAGGTGTGACCATAACAACACTAATGCACTGGATCCCACCAGAACTCCGTAGTTAAGCGTGCTTTGTCGAGAGTAGTACTAGGATGGGTGACTTTCTTGGAAGTACTCGTGTTGCACCACTTTTTTTTACGTCGTGCTTACCCTCATTCTTTAAACGACGCAATCTTGAATACTTTAGCTAAAGAGAGCCTTAATGACCTGATTTTCGGGAGGCTTTAATGGGCCCCGCAGGGATTCGTAGCTTGACTTAAACTATATCGGGACACATGCTTATGATTATTGTGTGCAAATACTTTAATAGGTGCGATCATACCAGCACTAATGCACCAGATCCCATCAGAAATCCGTAGTTAACCGTGTTTGGACAAGAGTAGTACTAGGATAGGTGACCTCCTGGGAAGTCCTCGTGTTGCACCTCTTTTTTTTTACGTCGTACTTACCCTCGTTCTTTGACCGACGCTATCTGGAATAGTTTACCTAAAGCGAGATTTAATGACGTGATTTTCGGCAGGCTACCACGGGCCCGGCAAGGCTTCGCAGCTCGACTTACCCTATGTCGTGACACAAACTTATGATAATTGTGTGCGCATACTTTAATAGGAGCGATCATACCATTACTAATGCACCGGATCCCATGAGAACTCCGCAGTTAAGCGTGCTTGGGCGAGAGTCGTACTAGGATGGGTGTCCTCCTGGGAAGTCCTCGTATTGCACCTCTTTTTTTTTTACGTCGTGCTTACCCTCATTCTTTAAACGACGCTATCTCGAATAGTTTAGCTAAAGCGAGCCTTAATGACCTGACTTTCGGTAGGCTCCTACGGGACTCGCAGAGATTCGCAGCTCGACTTACCCTATGTAGCGATACATGCTTATGATAATTGTGTGCACATACTTTAATAGGTGTGATCATACCAGCACTAATGCACCGGGTCCCACCAGAACTCCGTAGTTAAGCGTGCTTGGGCTAGGGTAGTACTAGCATGGGTGACCTCTGATGCCAGGGCATTTTGGCCGGTTTCACTGACCTTTTCTTTACTGTTTTTAGGGTAGTTTCAAGCATTTCCTTAGGAAATAAGCTAGTTTTGGGTAGATATTCACTTACATCTTGATTCAAGCATACATTGTGCACTTTACATGATTTCATGAGAATTTTGCATGAATTTAAGGACCAATTGGATGTTGCAATTCCCATGACTTGGACTAGAAATTTGATGCACTTCATGGCTTGATTTCAGGACAAAGGAAGCAAAGAAGAACCACTTTAGTGGCTACGTTAGTTACACTAACGTTAACACTAACGTGCAATGGGAGTAACTTGCAAAGTTAATGAGAAAAGTAATTGCTAATAACGCTCTCGAAGACATCATTGCCCACGTTAAGAGTCACGTTAACCAAGTTAATGTGAACTCTAACGTGGAAGAAAGGAAATGGAGCCAATGTTAGTGACACTTAACATTATCACTAACGTTAGTCACTAACGTTAGACCAAGCTCATAAATGGCCACGTTAGTTGCCACGTTAACTTAGTTAACGTGGCCTCTAACGTTAAGAAGTAAAGGGGAAGCCAACGTTAGTGACATTCAACTTTGTCATTAACGTTGGCCAAGTCACAATAAGCCACGTTAACTTCCACGTTAACCTAGTTAACATGGAAGCTAACGTGAGGAGACAAAGTGGTCGACAACGTT
Source organism: Arachis ipaensis (assembly GCF_059453495.1). Classification (NCBI taxonomy): domain Eukaryota; kingdom Viridiplantae; phylum Streptophyta; class Magnoliopsida; order Fabales; family Fabaceae; genus Arachis; species Arachis ipaensis. The sequence goes on from NC_142441.1 coordinate 63,141,520, forward strand.
AGTGACACCAAACATTGTCACTAACGTTGGAAGAAACCCACACAAGCCCCAGTAAGCCACGTTAACTTAGTTAACGTGGAAGTTAATGTGAAGAAGGGAGGTGATCGCCAACGTTAGTGACACCAAACATTGTCACTAACGTTGGAATTAGCCCACATAAGCCACTATGAGCCACGTTAACTCCCACGTTAACTTAGTTAACGTGGAAGCTAACGTGGATAAGGGAATGATGAGCCAACGTTAGTGACACTCAACTTTGTCACTAACGTTGGAGATGGCTAGCATGGCCACGTTAGAAGCCACGTTAACCTAATTAACGTGGACTCTAACGTGAGAAATAGGGGCACATTGGAACGTTAGTGACAATGGTAAGTGTCACTAACGTTCTCGAAGGTTGGCAAGCCTACGTTGAAAGAGCCACATTAACTAAGTTAACGTGGACTCTAACGTAGGGAAGGGGGAGACTTCTCAACATTATTGGGAAAGGCAAGTCCCAATAACGTGTGCGAAGGACAAAGAGGCAACGTTAGTGGCAATGTTTGTGCCACTAACGTTGAAGATAACGTGGCTCCTACTTGGGTGAGGAATGTTAGTGAAAAAGGTGATTGTCACTAACGTTCTCGAACCCATATTTTCACTGAACGTTAACACCACTAACGTCCTGAGCTAAAGTCTCTGCCCACTTCACACTTTCTCTCTGCAAGTAAAGCCAAGCCCAATGAAGAAGAGAACTGCTTCAAACTCAAGATCCGAAGGCCCATACCCAAGACTTGAAGAGCCAACTAGAAGAACAGAAGAATAGTATATATAGGAGTAGCTTTGAATTAAATTGAGAGTTGGAAATTATAGGGAGCCTCTGGGCATAGAACTACTCTCTGTATTTTACTTTCTCTGCACTTCTAGTTTCATCATGTATTCTCCATCTTTGTTTTCATTTTCCAGAGCTATGAACAACTAAACCCCTTTCATTGGGTTAGGGAGCTCTGTTGTAATTTGATGGATCAATACTAGTTTTCATTATTCTTCTTCTATCTTTTCTCTTGATTTTACTTGAAAGCTTTCGATCTTCATCCAATTGGGTAGTTATCTTGGAAAAGAAGCTATTCATACTTGGATCTCTTATGAACCTTGAAAGAGGAATGAAGAGATCATGCTAGAAATGCTTTCTCATGCTGGACCAAATTGGGTTTGGATGGATATGTGACTATAATCCTCTCAACACTTGATTTGGGAAATGCATGTGGTATAATCAGTGACCATACTTCATCTCTTCTCATGAGCTATTGACCAAGGAATTGGCTATTGATCAAGATTTGAGAGATTGAATTACAAGAAATTGTAATTCGATCACTTAAGATTGCCAAGGAGATCAATGAGTGCATTGATTGAGGAAGAGATGAAAATGAAATTGATCCGGAGAATGCAACATCTCCTGAGCCCAATGAACTCCCCATTCCTGATCTTACCCATTCTCTTTAATTTCAGTCATTTACTTTTATGAGCAATTTCCCCATTCCCATTTAAGATTCTGCAATTTACTTTCCGTCATTTACATTCAGCTTTTTATTTCTAGCATTTACTTTTCTGTTATTTACTTTCCTGCCATTTAATTTTCTGTAATTCTCAACTCAAATTCTGATTCGCTCAACTAAAACATTCCTCTAATTAAAGTTGCTTGATCAATCAATCCCTGTGGGATTCGACCTCACTCTATTGTGAGTTTTTACTTGACGACAAATTCGGTACACTTGCCGAAGGAAATTTGTTATGAGACAAGATTCATCGAAATTGTAAGGAGGTCCATCCTCCCAGCAGCGAACAACTCGGAGGTGAATCTCAAGAGAGCCACACTGGTACACTGTATACTCAAAGGAGGAGAGATCAAGGTTCATGAACTCATAGCAGAAGGCATTAGAAAAATGGCAGAGAAAAGCGACTCGAGAGGAACGTTAGGTTACCCTAGCACTATTTACCGACTGTGCAAGAAAGCTGGGGTGGTGTTTGAAGATGAGCACCCCGTGTGGATAAAAGAGAGCATTTCAATAACCGTTCGACGAATGCATGCTACCGCATCCCCCCTGCCTCAACGGAAGCAAAGGAAGAGGACAGCCCCTCAAGTAGTAGAAGGACAAGTCTTAGAGGGGCAAGCACCAGCCACCTTGGATATGCACGAATTGCAGGAAGCCATTGATGGGCTATCTCGACAATATTTGGAAAGTCAAGGAGCACAGAGAGAGCTTCAACTACAGATGATGGGGCAGCAAGACTAGTCACTCTCAAGATGGATGACTCAACAAGGGGAGTGGCAAAAGCAAATGATAGATCAGCAACTGAGTCAAGGGCAACAATGGAGTGAAATATTCCACAGGATGGAACAAAGGAAAAATGAGCAACAAGAATCCATCCAGAGGCTAATCAACATCCAAGCACATCAAGGCGCACATATACATGAGATGCATCGAAGACAGATAGAACAGGCAGAACTATTGGATGAGCAAAGGGCATTCGTAGAAGGAGTTTACCTGAGCGAGACTGGGCATCATATAAATACTCAAGCCAGGCTCGGTTACTTAGTAGGACAGCTGCCTATATTGCATCCAGGAATCACAAGGTATGAAGAAATGAGGGATGAATTAGCACGAGAAGAAAGACAAAAGGTGGAAGAGAGTCATGAATCAGTGAGGAAGGCACTTGAGGATTGGAAGCAAGCAAGATTGGCACGGATGCGAGGGAATGCAAGAGGACACAAAGAAGACAAACAAGGAGGAAAGCATGGGCATCCACAAGAGTAAAAGGTGGAGACGTTCCTTCTTTGGTCCATCTTTTTCTATGCTTTGAATAAAGAAGATCTTGTATGAAATAGAACTTGCTTCCATGATTATGTTTAAACCTTTTTAAATTCTGTCTTATAAGTTTTTGTGTTGAAAAGGTCTATGTTTGCTGGTCTTTATGTCATTCCACCCTTACTTTGCTTACTTGTATGTTTGTCCCTTTAAATCAAATGAAAAGAGAATGAGTGTTTTTAAAGACCAGAGAGGAGTTCATACTATGGAGTAAGTTCATGAGTTTATGGTGTGATCATAAGTTAGCTAAGTTGGTTCAACCAGAAGGTGGGAGGACAACTATCTGTCATGAATACTGTGCTTGAGGAACACCCCATGAGACTAGCTAAATAAGAAGATCCTAATAAGAAAAAGGGAAAGAACAATAAAGGTTGAAAAAAATTAAAGAAAAAGAGTAAGCAATAAGGCTAGGCACCAATGGTTTTAATCTTGAGGCATGTGTCTGTGGTGCTCCTGTGTGAGGGATCTACTTGGATGAATAAGCTCTTAGGGGTGCCTTATCACTTGGTAACTTGGGTTAACTAACTCGGGATTATCAGCTGAAAGTCCACTATCAAGAGTAACCTTTAATACAGAGCATTTAGTAATTCAAAGAGGTGCTGGACACCAAGGTCTCAAGAAAAGAAAACAAATAAACTATGTGCCTGTGGTGTGTATGTATGGGGGAGAGACTTGAGCAAGTAAGTCCTTAGGGGTGCTTCAACACCTAGCACCTTGAACCAACTGGTTCGGGAGTGTTGGCTGAAAGCTTATTTTAAAGAGTTGCCCCCTTATAGAGCACTTAGCTTAAGAACAAAAATAAGCCCTGAAATAACAACAAAAGGATCAATGAATAAAAGTCTCATGGGATGCAATCACAGTGAGTATTCTAGGACATGATAAAGGTCTGAATGCCAGGAATGAACCTAAGTTGCTATGCATAAAACCACCATAAAACCAGGGACATGACTTCCACAAGAATGACTCATTTCTCTTGGCATTCCATTTATCATTCTCTTGTTCCAGTACTTGCTTAGGGACAAGCAAGCTTTAAGTTTGGTGTTGTGATGCCAGGGCATTTTGGCCAGTTTCACTGACCTTTTCTTTACTGTTTTTAGGGTAGTTTCAAGCATTTCCTTAGGAAATAAGCTAGTTTTGGGTAGATATTCACTTACATCTTGATTCAATCATACATTGTGCACTTTACATGATTTCATGAGGATTTTGCATGAATTTAAGGACAAATTGGATGTTGCAATTCCCATGACTTGGACTAGAATTTTGATGCACTTCATGGCTTGATTTCAGGACAAAGGAAGCAAAGAAGAACCACTTTAGTGGCTACGTTAGTTAGACTAACATTAACACTAACGTGGAATGGGAGTAACTTGTAAAGTTAATGAGAAAAGTAATTGCCAATAACGCTCTCGAAGCCATCATTGCCCACGTTAAGAGTCACGTTAACTAAGTTAACGTGCACTCTAACGTGGAAGAAAGGAAATGGAGCCAACGTTAGTGACACTTAACATTATCACTAACGTTGGACCAAGCACATAAGTGGCCACGTTAACTTAGTTAATGTGGCCTCTAACGATAAGAAGTAAAGGGGAAGCCAACGTTAGTGACATTCAACTTTGTCACTAACGTTGGCCAAGTCACAATAAGCCACGTTAACTTCCACGTTAACCTAGTTAACGTGGAAGCTAACGTGAGGAGACAAAGTGGTCGACAAAGTTAGTGACACCAAACATTGTCACTAACGTTGGAAGGAACCCACACAAGCCCCAATAATCCACGTTAACTCCCATGTTAACTTAGTTAACGTGAAGAAGGGAGGTGATCGCCAACGTTAGTGACACCAAACATTGTCACTAACGTTGGAATTAGCCCACATAAGCCACTATGAGCCATGTTAACTACCACGTTAACTTAGTTAACGTGGAAGCTAACGTGGATAAGGGAATGATGAGCCAACGTTAGTGACACTCAACTTTGTCACTAACGTTGGAGATGGCTAGCATGGCCACGTTAGAAGCCACGTTAACCTAGTTAACGTGGACTCTAACGTGAGAAATAGGGGCACATTGGAACGTTAGTGACAATGGTAAGTGTCACTAACATTCTCGAAGGTTGGCAAGCCTACGTTAAAAGAGCCACGTTAACTAAGTTAACGTGGACTCTAACGTAGGGAAGGGGGAGACTTCTCAACATTATTGGGAAAGGCAAGTCCCAATAACGTGTACGAAGGACAAAGAGGCAACGTTAGTGGCAACGTTTGTGTCACTAACGTTGAAGATAACGTGGCTCTTACTTGGGTGAGGAACGTTAGTGAAAAAGGTGATTGTCACTAACGTTCTCGAACCCATATTTTCACTGAACGTTAACACCACTAACGTCCTGAGCTAAAGTCTCTGCCCACTTCACACTTTCTCTCTGCAAGTAAAGCCAAGACAAATGAAGAAGAGAACTGCTTCAAACTCAAGATCCAAAGGCCTATACCCAAGACTTGAAGAGCCAACTAGAAGAACAGAAGAGTAGTATATATAGGAGTAGCTTTGAATTAAATTGAGAGTTGGAAATTATAGGGAGCCTTTGGGCATAGAACTACTCTCTGTATTTTACTTTCTCTGCACTTCTAGTTTCATCATGTATTCTCCATCTTTGTTTTCATTTTTTAGAGCTATGAACAACTAAACCCCTTTCATTGGGTTAGGGAGATCTATTGTAATTTGATGGATCTATACTAGTTTTCATTATTCTTCTTCTATCTTTTCTCTTGATTTTACTTGAAAGCTTTCGATCTTCATCCAATTGGGTAGTTATCTTGGAAAAGAAGCTATTCATACTTGGATCTCTTCTGAACCTTGAAAGAGGAATGAAGGGATCATGCTAGAAATGCTTTCTCATGCTGGACCAAATTGGGTTTGGATGGATATGTGACTATAATCCTCTCAACACTTGATTTGGGATATGCATGTGGTATAATCAGTGATCATACTTCATCTTTTCTCATGAGCAATTGACCAAGGAATTGGCTATTGATCAAGATTTGAGAGATTGAGTTACAAGAAATTGTAATTCGATCACTTAAGATTGCCAAGGAGATCAATGAGTGCATTGATTGAGGAAGAGATGAAAATGAAATTGATCCGGAGAATGTAACATATCCTGAGCCCAATGAACTCCCCATTCCTAATCTTACCCATTCTCTTTAATTTTAGTCATTTACTTTTATGAGCAATTTCCCCATTCCCATTTAAGATTCTGCAATTTACTTTCCGTCATTTACATTCAGCTTTTTATTTCTAGCATTTACTTTTCTGTTATTTACTTTCCCGCCATTTAATTTTCTGCAATTCTCAACTCAAATTCTGATTCGCTCAACTAGAACATTCCTCTAATTAAAGTTTCTTGATCAATCAATCCCTGTGGGATTCGACCTAACTCTATTGTGAGTTTTTACTTGACGAAAAATTCGGTACACTTGCCGAAGGAAATTTGTTATGAGACATGTTTTTTGTGCATCAACCTCCTGGGAAGTCCTCGTGTTGTACCTTTTTTTTTACGTCGTGCTTACCCTCGTTCTTTAAACGACGCTATCTCGAATAGTTTAGCTATAGTGAGCCTTAATGAACTGATTTTCGGCAAGCTCCCACGGGCCCTGCAGGGCTTCGCAGCTCGACTTACCCTACGTCGCGATACATGCTTAAGATAATTGTGTGCACATACTTTAATAGGTGCAATCATACCAGCACTAATGCACCGGATCCCACCAGAACTCTGTAGTTAAGCGTGCTTGGGCGAGAGTGGTACTAGGATGGGTGACCTCCTGGGAAGTCCTCGTGTTGCACCTCTTTTTTTTTTTTACGTCGTGCTTACCCTCGTTCTTTAAACGACGCTATCTCGAATAGTTTAGCTAAAGCGAGCCTTAATGACCTGACTTTCGGCAGGCTCCTACGGGGCCCGTAGGGCTTCGCAGCTCAACTTAACCTATGTAGGGATACACGCTTATGACAATTGCATGCGCATACTTTAATAGGTGCGATCATACCAGCACTAATGCACCGGATCCCATCAGAACTATGCAGTTAAGCGTGCTTGGGCGAGAGTAGTACTACGATGGGTGACCTCCTGGGAAGTCCTCGTGTTACACCTCTTTTTTTTTACGTCGTGCTTACCCTCGTTCTTTTAACGATGCTATCTTGAATAGTTTAGCTAAAGCGAGTGATGAGTGGATATTTTATACGCTTTTTGGGGTTAATTTCATATAGATTTTAGTATATTTTAGTTAGTTTTTAGTTTATTCTCATTAGTTCTAGGAAAAATTCATATTTCTAGACTTTACTATGAGTTTGTGTATTTTTCTGTGATTTCAGGTATTTTCTGGCTGAAATTGAGGGAGCTGAGCAAAAATCTGATTTAGGCTGAAAAAGGACTGCTGATGCTATTGGATTCTGACCTCTCTGCACTCAAAATGGAATTTCTGGAGCTACAGGAGTCCAAATGGCGCGCTTCAAATTGATTTGGAAAGTAGAAATCCAGGGTTTTCCAGAAATATATAATAGTCCATACTTTGCTCAAGGATAGACAACGTAAACTGGCGTTCAACGCCATTTCCATGCTGCTGTCCGGCGTCCAGCGCCAGAAACAAGTTACAAAGTGGAGTTCAACGCCAGAAACAGGTTACAACCTGGCGTTGAACGCCCAAAACAGCCCAGGCACGTGAGAAGCTTTAGTCTCAGCCCCAGCACACACCAAGTGGGCCCCAGAAGTGGATTTCTGCACTATCTGTCATAGTCTACTCATTTTCTGTAAACCTAGGTTACCAGTTTAGTATTTAAACAACTTTTAGAGATTTATTTTGTATCTCATGACATTTTAGATCTAAATTTTGTACTCTTTGACGACATGAGTCTCTAAACTCCATTGTTGGGGGTGAGGAGCTCTGCTGTGTCCTGATGAATTAATGCAAGTAATTCTGTTTTCCATTCAAACATGCGTGTTCCTATTTAAGATATCCATTCGCGCCTAACTATGGAGAAGGTGATGATCAGTGACACTCATCACCTTCCTCACTCCATGAACGTGTGTCTGACAATCACCTCCGTTCTACATCAGATTGAATGAATATCTCTTAGATTCCTTAATCAGAATCTCCGTGGTATAAGCTAGATTGATGGCAGCATTCATGAGAATCCGGAAAGTCTAAACCTTGTCTGTGGTATTCCGAGTAGGATCCTGGGATTGAATGGCTGTGACGAACTTCAAACTCACGAGTGCTGGGCGTAGTGACAGCCGCAAAAGGATAGTAATTCCTATTCCGGTACGATTGAGAACCTGCAGATGATTAGCCGTGCGGTGACAGCGCATTTGGACCTTTTTCACTGGAAGGATGGATGGTAGCCATTGACAACGGTGATCCACCTACACACAGCTTGCCATAGGAGGACGTGCGTGCGTGAATCAGAAAACAGAGGAAAGCAGAATTTCAGAAGACAAAGCATCTCCAAAACTCCAACATATTCTCCATTATTGCATACAAGTATAATTTATGTTCTGCCCTTTTTCTCCTTGCAATCATATTTGATAAGTGAATTATTTTATTGTCTTCCTGACTAAGAGGTATAAGATAACCATAGATTGCTTCAAGCCAACAATCTCCATGGGATCGACCCTTACTCACGTAAGGTGTTACTTGGACGACCCAGTGCACTTGCTGGTTAGTTGTGCGAAATTACATTGTGAAGTAATTTTCGTGCACCAAGTTTTTGGCGCCGTTGCCGGGGATTATTTGAGTTTGAACAACTGACGGTGAATCTTGTTGCTTAGATTAGGAAATTTTTGTCTTTTGGGTCAGAATCTTTTATTTTCTTTTCAAAAAAAAAAATATCCTTCTTCAAAACAAGTGTTACATTTATTGCCCAATTGGCTAGAGTGTTGGTTTATGTTCTTGATGATTGGGCACCAGTTTTGTAACGACCCAATTTTCAGTCTTTTCAGCAACCGATTTTTACTATAATTCATAATAAATTAGCAGCCACTAAAACCCCATATTTTCTACATGATTTCAACACAAATTTAACCTCAATTTAAGCTTAGGGTTTCGTTTTTCCAGCTGCCCAAGAACATGAACTTTAAAGCTTGAATTTCATCAAATTTTATCAAAATTTCACCAAATTTTCACCAAGAATCAATCATATATGCAACAAATTTTTAGCACAGTCAATTTATACAACATTCACACAAATCAAACACAAGTAATCAAAATTAATTTCGTGACACCCTACCTGGTTTTGCTGCTCCTAATTCGGTTAAACTTTCAGGTAGTCCTTAAGCACTTTTTCCTCCTAAATCACATCAAGAACAACTTTAAATCCAAAAACTCTCAACTGACCAAATCTCACTCAGTATGTTTGGAAGAGATATCTCACCTTAGACTTGCTGAAAATTCACGTTTCTTGGCCCTCAAGTCAAGTTAAGCATGATTCCTAAGGAAGAACATAAAGAAAACACATGTTTAAGCATGTTTCCTTGAAAACCGAATTGAAAGGGGAAAGGAACAGCCATCTCACCTTATTTTCAGCCTTGATAACTTACATGGTTATGTAGAGGAAGAAGAGAGGATCATTTTGGTGAAATCGGAGTTTTGATTTGAGTTTTAGTTTAGAAGAAATCAAACTTTGAAGATTAAGTGTTCAAGAAAGTTTCTCTCTTTTCTCTCTTGTATTTTCGGCCAAAGGGAGTAAATGACCAGCCTTGGAGTGTCTTGGGGGTGTAAGGTGAGTTGTGATTGGTTGGCTTGGAGGTGGATTAAAATAATATTAAAATATCTCAGGTGTATAACGACTAAAACTAGGTGTATCGGAACACTCGTAAAAATATCTCTAAAAATTATTTTCTGAGCTACTAGCATAAATGACACTAGTAACATATTTATTATGAGAATAAAACATGAATAATGAGGCCTTAGCATTGCTAAAGTCATCAGAGAGTGCTGGTGCTAAGCTGCACCAGTAAACCGTAAACCCGGTTAAACCGATTTTCTGTTTTTAACTAAAACTGACCAGGTAACCTTATAATATCATTCAAGAAGCTTATAATACTAATATAATGATAATATTATCATATTATCTCTCTTCTCTCATGAATCGAGTCTGGTTCGTCAAACTGAGACTATTTACGAAAACTACAATCAAAACTCCTAACCGATACGGTTCAAAAACTAGGTTCTTCGTGACTGCGTTATCGAGCTTGTCTCGGAAAAGGTTCTAACTTAAAGATGACATAATGACAATGAGGATTGAGATACTTGATGATATATCAAAGGTTTTCCCCTTACTGATCTTCTGGAGAAATCCGTACTTTCAGAAAAGATTTCGCGTACTCGAAAATCAGGGTTGTTACAAGTTTTATTAAAAATCTTTTTCAAAAAATAATTTTTCTATTAAATTTTGTGCCAAACTTTAAGTTTGGTGTTTTCTTGTTGATTTTTCTATGTTTTTCGAAAATTTTAGCTTGGTTTTCTAAAAATTTTAAGTTTGGTGTTCTTCCTTCATGTTCTTGTGTTCTTGTGAGTCTTCAAAGTGTTCTTGAGTTTTCCTTGTGTCTTGATCTTAAAATTTTTAAGTTTGGTGTTCCTTGGTGTTTTCCCTCCAAAATTTTCGAAAACTAGGAGCATTAGATCTAAAAATTTTAAATCTTATGCTATTTTATTGTTTTTCTCTTTTCTCACTAAATTCAAAAATATATTTTCTCTCTAATTCTAAAACAAATTTTCGAAAATTATTTTTAAAAATTCAGATTTTTTTTAAAATTTAAAATCTTTTCCAAATCATATCTTTTTCAAAACTTCCTTACCACTTTCTCCCCCCTCATTTTTTCAAAAATCTTCACCTATTTTTATTTATTTTATTTTAATTTATTTTATTTTCGAAATAAATAAATAAATAAATAAAAATAAAATTTTTTTTATCATCTCCCTTTCTCCATCATGGATCTAAGTGGAAATTAACAGTCCAGGAGGACTCTGGGGTCATATGCTAACCCCTCTACTGCTTCATATGGGAGTAGTATCTGCATACCCTCCATTGGAGTCAGTAGCTTCGAGTTGAATCCTCAGCTCATTGTCATGGTGCAGCAAAGTTGCCAGTATTCCGGTCTTCTACAGGAAGAACCTACAGAGTTTCTGGCACAAGTTTTACAAATTGCTGACACAGTACATGATAAGAAAATAGATCAGGATGTCTACAGACTATTACTGTTTCCATTTGCTGTAAAAGATCAAGCTAAGAGGTGGTTAAATAACCAACCTAAGGCCAGCATAAGGACATGGAAACAGCTGACAGAAAAATTCCTGAATCAATACTTTTCCCCAAAACGGATGACACAGCTAAGGCTGGACATCCAAGGCTTTAAACAAGGAGATAAGGAATCTCTTTATGATGCCTGGGAGAGATACAGAGAGATGCTATGAAAATGCCCCTCTGAAATGTTTTCAGAGTGGGTTCAGTTAGACATCTTCTATTATGGGCTTGCAGAAGGAGCTCAGATGTCTCTAGATTACTTAGCTGGTGGATCTATCCACATGAGAAAGACAATTGAAGAGGCTCAAGAGCTCATTGATACAGTTGCCAGGAATCAGCATCTATACCTAAGCAGTGACCCTTCCATGAAAGAAGAGGTTCAAACAGTAACTGCTGAACTCAGCCCTGTAAAACAAGCTGCTGAATTTAATCAGCAATTGGACTTTCTAACAAAGCAGTTAGCCGAATTCAAGGATAAACTACAAGAGATAAGGATGGCTAATATAAATATGGAAGAACAATTGAAGCAAACAAAGCAGCAGCTGTCAAGACAAATAACAGAAGAATGCCAAGCAGTTTAATTAAGAAGTGGGAAAACATTAAATACCCCACCTCAAGGCAGCAAAGAGTTAAAGAATGAGCAAACCACCCAAAATTCACCTGAGGACAGTAAGAGCCCAGGGAAAAGTAATTCTGGCGTTAATACGCCAACAATCTGGTGGAAGGCTAGCGTTGAACGCCCAGACCATGCCCAAGACTGGCGTTCAACGCCAGTAACAAGCAAAGACTGGCGTTCAACGCCAGAAACAAGCAAGGATCTGGCGTTGAACGCCCAAAATGGGCAAGATCTGGCGCTAAACGCCCAAAATGGGCACAGTTCTGGCGTTCAGACGCTAGGAACAGACAAGGAGTTAGCGTCTCACATCACTCCAGCTTCTAACTCTGGCACTCAATTGCCAGTGAGGGATCAGACACACACAAGTGCTGATGACAACCCCTCTAAAAAGGCTTATTCAGCCACTTCTGTAGGCAATAAACCTACAGCAACTAAGGTTGAGGAATATAAAGCCAATATACCTTATCCTCAAAAACTCCAGAAAGAGGAACAGGATAAGCAATTTGCTCGCTTTGCAGATTATCTCAAGACTCTAGAAATAAAGATTCCATTTGCAGAGGCACTTGAGCAAATACCTTCTTATGCCAAGTTCATGAAAGAAATCTTGAGTCATAAAAAGGATTGGAGAGAAACAGAAAGAGTTCTCCTCACTGAAGAATGCAGTGCAGTCATTCTAAAAAGCTTTCCTGAAAAGCTTAAAGACCCTGGGAGTTTTCTGATACCATGCATATTAGAAGGTAACTGCACCAAGACAGCTTTGTGCGATCTTGGGGCAAGCATCAACCTAATACCTGCATCCACTGTCAGAAAGCTTGGCTTAACTGAAGAAGTTAAAACAACCCGGATATGTCTCCAACTTGCTGATGGCTCAATTAAATACCCATCAGGCGTGATTGAAGACATGATTGTCAGAGTTGGGCCATTCGCCTTTCCCACTGACTTTGTAGTGCTGGAAATGGAGGAACACAAGAGTTCTACTCTCATTCTAGGAAGACCCTTCCTAGCAACTGGACGAACCCTCATTGATGTCCAACAAGGGGAAATAACCCTGAGAGTCAATGATGATGAGTTTAAGTTGAATGCTGTCAAAGCCATGCAGCATCCAGACACATCAAAAGACTGCATGAAAGTTGATCTTATTGACTCTTTGGTAGAAGAGATCAACATGGCTGAGAGTCTCGAATCAGAGTTGGAGGACATCTTTAAAGATGTTCAGCCTGATTTGGAGGATTCAGAGGAGATTAAAGAGCCTCTGAAGTTTCCTCTGGAAGAGGAAAAACCTCCTAAACCCGAGCTCAAACCATTACCACCATCCCTGAAATATGTATTTCTGGGAGAAGGTGACACTTTTCCAGTGATCATAAGCTCTGCTTTAAATTCACAGGAAGAGGAAGCACTTATTCAAGTGCTAAGGACACACAAGACAGCTCTTGGGTGGTCCATAGGTGACCTTAAGGGCATAAGCCCAGCTAGATGCATGCACAAAATCTTATTGGAGGATAATGCTAAACCAGTGGTTCAACCACAGAGGCGGCTAAATCCAGCCATGAAGGAAGTGGTGCAGAAAGAGGTCACCAAATTACTAGAGGCTGGGATTATTTATCCTATTTCTGATAGCCCCTAGCTGAGCCCTGTCCAAGTCGTCCCAAAAAAGGGAGGCATGACAGTGATTCATAATGAAAAAATGAACTAGTTCCTACAAGAACAGTTACAGGGTGGCGCATGTGTATTGACTACAGAAGGCTCAATACAGCCACCAGAAAGGATCATTTTCCTTTACCATTCATAGACCAGATGCTAGAAAGACTGGCAGGTCATGATTATTACTGCTTTCTGGATGGCTACTCAGGCTATAACCAGATTGCAGTAGATCCCCAGGATCAAGAGAAAATAGCATTCACATGTCCATCTGGAGTGTTTGCTTATAGAAGGATGCCATTTGGGCTGTGTAATGTGCCTGCAACATTCCAGAGATGCATGCTTTCTATTTTCTCTGATATGGTGGAAAAATTTCTGGAAGTCTTCATGGATGACTTCTCAGTATATGGAGACTCATTCAGCTCCTGTCTTGATCACCTGAAACTTGTTCTGAAGAGATGCCAAGAGACCAACCTAGTTTTAAACTGGGAAAAATGTCACTTCATGGTGACTGAAGGGATTGTCCTTGGGCATAAAATCTCAAACAAGGGAATAGAGGTGGATCAAGCAAAAATAGAGGTAATTGAAAAATTACCACCACCTGCCAATGTTAAGGCAATCAGAAGCTTTCTGGGGCATGCATGATTCTATAGGAGGTTCATAAAGGATTTTTCAAAAATCGTAAAACCTCTAAGTAATCTGCTAGCTGCTGACACGCCATTTGTGTTTGACACAGAGTGTCTGCAGGTGTTTGAAACGCTGAAAGCTAAGCTAGTCACAGCACCAATTATTTCTGCACCAGACTGGACATTAGCATTTGAGCTAATGTGTGATGCCAGTGATCACGCCATTGGTGCAGTATTGGGACAGAGGCATGACAAGCTTCTGCACGTCATTTATTATGCTAGTCGCATTTTAAATGATGCCCAGAAAAATTACACAACCATAGAAAAAGAATTACTTGCAGTAGTTTACGCCATTGACAAGTTCAGATCATACTTTGTAGGATCAAAAGTGATTGTGTATACTGACCATGCTGCTCTTAAATATCTACTCACAAAGCAGGATTCAAAACCCAGGCTCATCAGATGGGTGTTGCTTCTCCAAGATTTTGATATAGAAATAAGAGACAGAAAAGGGACAGAGAACCAAGTGGCTGATCATCTGTCCCGGATAGAGCCAGTAGAAGGGATGTCCCTCCCCTCTCTTGAGATCTCTGAGACTTTTTCGGATGAGCATTTATTTGCCATTCAGGAAACACCATGGTTTGCCGATATTGCAAACTATAAAGCTGCAAGGTTCATACCCAAAGAGTACAACAGGCAACAAAAGAAAAAATTAATCACTGATGCAAAATACTACTTGTAGGATGAACCCTATCTCTTTAAGAGATGTGCAGACGGAATAATCCGTAGTGTGTTCCTAGAGAAGAAGCACAGAGGATCCTATGGCATTGCCATGGATCTCAATATGGAGGCCATTTCGGAGGAGAGCGAATAGCCACCAAGGTCCTCCAATGTGGCTTCTATTGGCCCACACTCTATAAAGATTCCCGAGAGTTTGTACGTAACTGTGACAGTTGCCAAAGAGCTGGTAACCTGCCTCATAGTTACGCCATGCCTCAACAAGGAATCCTGGAGATTGAGTTGTTTGACGTATGGGGAATTGACTTCATGGGACCTTTCCCACCATCATTCTCAAACACTTATATTCTGGTGGCAGTTGATTATGTATCAAAATGGGTTGAGGCCATTGCCACACCCACCAATGATACTAAAACAGTGCTGAAGTTCCTCCAGAAATATATCTTCAGCAGGTTTGGGGTCCCTAGAGTACTAATTAGTGATGGGGGCACTCACTTCTGCAACAAATAGCTTTATTCTGCCATGGTCCGGTATGGGATTCGCCACAAGGTGGCGACTCCATATCATCCACAGACTAATGGACAAGCTGAAGTCTCTAACAGAGAGCTAAAAAGAATCCTAGAACGGACTGTAAATACCCGTAGAAGGGATTGGGCAAGAAGCTTGGATGATGCTCTGTGGGCATACAGAACAGCATTCAAGACTCCTATAGGGACCTCTCCATACCAACTGGTCTATGGTAAGGCATGTCACCTGCCCGTGGAACTGGAACATAAAGCCTACTGGGCAGCCAGATTCCTGAACTTTGATGCCTGATTAGCTGGAGAAAAAAGATTGCTCCAGCTAAATGAGCTAGAGGAATTCAGATTCAATGCTTTTGAAAATGCCAAGCTTTATAAAGAAAAATAAAAAAAGTGGCATGACAGAAAGCTGTCATCTAGAATCTTTGAACCAGGACAAAAGGTTCTGTTGTTCAACTCTAGGCTCAGGCTATTCCCCGGGAAACTGAAGTCCCGGTGGAGGGGACCATATGTGATTACAAGTGTATCACCATATGGTTATGTGGAGCTTCAAGATAGTGATTCTGATAAGAAGTTCATTGTCAATGGACAGAGAATCAAGCACTATCTTGAAGGCAATGTTGAGCAGGAGTGCTCAAGGCTGAAGCTAGACTAAAAGCTCAGCAAGGTCCAGCTAAAGACAATAAAGAAGCGCTTGCTGGGAGGCAACCCAGCCATGGGGCATCAATCCTCTAAGCATTTTGCCCTATTTTTATTTTTATTTGCTTATATAAAGTTCACTGATCCTAAGGTAAAGAGTCAATTGTATGAGTTCACAGGGTTACAGAAGGATTCTGCACACAAAACAGAGAAAAAGAGCTCACTAGCAAGAAAACGCCAGTAAAAGTCTGTTTTGGGCATTCAACGCCCAACAGAAGCATCCACTGGGCGTTGAACGCCAGTAAGGATAGCCATCTGGGCGTTAAACGCAAGAAAGAAGCTCTTTCTGGGCGTTTAACGCTAGATTTACAGCATTCTGGGCGTTCAAAAAAATGCCTAGTAACAAAGGACTTCCTGGCGTTCAACGCCAGAAAGAAGCAGCAGCTGGGCGAACGCCCAGGAGAGGCAGCATTTGGGCGTTGAACGCCCAAAACATGCAGCGTTTGGGCGTTCAAACGCCAGGATGGTGGGGAGGAGGTAAATTCATTTTTTCTTCATATTTTTCATTTTAATATTAATTTTCATGCTTCAATTCATGATTTCTTGCATAAACATGTTAAGAACCCTGATTTCTAAAATCCCTAATTTCTAAAAAACCTACCTTAAAAATATCAAATGTATCTTAATCCATAAGCACAAACCCTCTTTTTCAAATTCAATCCAACTCTTTTTCAAATTTTCAAAACAAATCTATTTTTTTCAACTAATATCTTTTTCAAATCTCCACATTATCTTTTTCAAAATCTAGATTTATCTTTTTCAAAAATTTATCTCTTTTCAATTTTAAACTATATCCTCTCTCATCATATCTTCTATCTTATCTTTTCCAAATCAATCTTTTTATCATATCTTTTCAAAATTTTCGAACCCACCCCCCTCCCTTTATATATGGGTTCGGCCTCCACCCTCCTCCATCAACAATTGCACCTAGCTCTCCTTCTATCCCTCTCCTTTCTTTTCTTTTGCTTGAGGACAAGCAAACCTCTAAGTTTGGAGTGTTTATCCGTGATCACTAAGAGCATGGCTCCTAAGGGAAAACAACCCACTTCAAGAGGCAAGAAAGAGAGCGTTCCAAAACCACTTTGGAATCAAGGGAAGTTCTTATCTAAAGAACATTCAGACCATTATTATAAAATAACGGGTCTAAGTTAGATTCGATCTGAAAGAAGACAAATATCCGGAGATCCAGGAGCAAATCCGAATCAGGAACTGGGAGATCCTAGCCAATCCTGAAACGAAAGTGGGAAGGAATATGGTCCAGGAGTTCTATGCTAATATGTGGCATACAGACAGGCAAAGACTATCTGGATCCGATATCTATGACTATCGAACCGTGGTCAAAGGAAAGATTATTCATACCCACCCTGACAAGATCAGAGAGATCTTAAAGCTACCTCAGCTGAAAGATGATCCAGACTCCTTCAATAGGAGAATGATTAGAACAAACAAGAGCCTGGATAAGATTCTAGAAGACATATGCATCCCTAGAGCCAGGTGGACCACCAGCACGAAGGGTGTTCCTAATCAACTCAAAAGAGAAGATCTCAAACCAGTGGCCAGAGGCTGGCTGGACTTTATTCGGCATTCCTTGCTACCCATTAGCAACCGCTCTGAAGTCACTGTTAAAAGAGCAGTGATGATCCATTGCATCATGATGGGAAAAGAAATGGAAGTTCATCAACTGATTTCAACTGAATTCTACAAAATTGCTAACAAAAATTCTAAAGAGGCCAGGTTGGCTTATCCAAGCTTGATTTCTTTGCTCTGCAAGGACGCTGGAGTAAGGATGGGAGTAACTGAGTATATCTCAATTGAGAAACCAATCACCAAAGCATCAATGGAAAAACAACAAGCACAGGATGACCCCATCAAGAAGAAAACACAGGAATTTCTCCCAGAAATCCCTCAATCTGAATATTGGGAGTATCTTGAAACATCAGTTACCAAGATGCAAGAAGCTATGGAACAAATAATAAAGGAACAGTAGGAACAAAGTCAAATTCTTTGCTATTTGATTAAAGAACAGGAAGAGCAAGGGCGTGACTTGAGGGAATTAAAGTGCTAGAAGTTATCTCTTGAAGGACCAAGCACCCCACAGATCCGAGGAACATCCACTTCCGAGAACAAAGGTTGTTAAATTCCAATTTCTGCTTTAACTCTGTGATAGTTGTCGTTATAGGAGTTTACCTTAGGAGTCATATAATAGTAAGTAGTGTCTATTTTGATTTTATCTCCAATTAAGTTATAGTCTATTTTTCTCATCATCAGCAAACATGAATAAAATAGCAGATCTTTTGAATAAGAGGCAATAAAACTCGAGTTTTAATAAGAAAAATTCTAATTAGTAACATGTGGTGGCAATGCTTTCTGTCTTCTGAATGAATGCTTGAACAGTGCATATATCTTTTGAATTTGTTGTTTAAGACTGTTAAATATGTTGGCTCTTGAAAGAATGATGAACATGAGACATGTTATTGATAATCTGAAAAATCATAAAAATGATTCTAGAAGCAAGAAAAAGCAGCAAAGAACAAAGCTTGCAGAAAAAAAATATATATATATAGAAAGAAAAAGAAAAGCAAGCAGAAAAAGCCAAAAGCTCTTAAAACCAAAAGGCAAGGGTAAATAAAAAGGATCCCAAGGCTTTGAGCATCAGTGGATAGGAGGGCCTAAAGGAATAAAATCCTGGCCTAAGCGGCTAAACCAAGCTGTCCCTAGCCATGTGCTTGTGGCGTGAAGGTGTCAAGTGAAAACTTGAGACTGAGCGGTTAAAGTCAAGGTCCAAAGCAAAAAAGAGTGTGCTTAAGAACCCTGGACACCTCTAATTGGGGACTTTAGCAAAGCTGAGTCACAATCTAAAAGGGTTCACCCAATTATGTGTCTGTGGCATTTATGTATCCGGTGGTGATACTGGAAAACAAAGTGCTTAGGGCCACGGCCAAGACTCATAAAGTAGCTGTATTCAAGAATCATCATACTGAAATAGGAGAATCAATAACACTATCTGAATTCTAGGTTCCTATAGATGCCAATCACTCTGAGCTTCAATGGATAAAGTGAGATGCCAAAACTGTTCGGAAGCAAGAAGCTACTAGTCCCGCTCATCTAATTAGAATCTGAGCTTCACTCAAAAACTCTGAGATATTATTGCTTCTTGACCTATTAGTCCTCTATTTTATTTGTCTGGTTGCTTGAGGACAAGCAACAGTTCAAGTTTGGTGTTGTGATGAGCGGATATTTTATACGCTTTTTGGGGTTAATTTCATATAGATTTTAGTATATTTTAGTTAGTTTTTAGTTTATTCTTATTAGTTCTAGGCAAAATTCATATTTCTGGACTTTACTATGAGTTTGTGTGTTTTTCTGTGATTTCAGGTATTTTCTGGCTGAAATTGAGGGAGCTGAGCAAAAATCTAATTCAGGCTGAAAAAGGACTGCTGATGCTGTTGGATTCTGACCTCTCTGCACTCAAAATGGAATTTCTGGAGCTACAGGAGTCCAAATGGCACGCTTCCAATTGCGTTGGAAAGTAGACATCCAGGGCTTTCCTGAAATATATAATAGTCCATACTTTGCTCAAGGATAGACAACGTAAACTGGGGTTCAACGCCAGTTCCATGCTGCTGTCCGGCGTCCAGCGCCAGAAACAAGTTACAAAGTGGAGTTCAACGCCAGAAACAGGTTACATCCTGGCGTTGAACGCCCAAAACAGCCCAGGCACGTGAGAAGCTTTAGTCTCAGCCCCAGCACACACCAAGTGGGCCCCAGAAGTGGATTTCTACACTATCTGTCATAGTCTACTCATTTTCTGTAAACCTAGGTTACCAGTTTAGTATTTAAACAACTTTTAGAGATTTATTTTGTATCTCATGACATTTTAGATCTGAATTTTGTACTCTTTGACGGCATGAGTCTCTAAACTCCATTGTTGGGGGTGAGGAGCTCTGTTGTGTCCTGATGAATTAATGCAAGTAATTCTGTTTTCCATTCAAACATGCGTGTTCCTATCTAAGATATCCATTCGCGCCTAACTATGGAGAAGGTGATGATCAGTGACACTCATCACCTTCCTCACTCCGTGAACGTGTGTCGGACAATCACCCCCGTTCTACATCAGATTGAATGAAAATCTCTTAGATTTTTTAATCAGAATCTCTGTGGTATAAGCTAGATTGATGGCAGCATTCATGAGAATCCGGAAAGTCTAAACCTTGTCTGTGGTATTCCGAGTAGGATCCTGAGATTGAATGGCTGTGACGAACTTCAAACTCACGAGTACTGGGTGTAGTGACAGCCGGAAAAGGATAGTAATTCCTATTCCGGTACGATTGAGAACCTGCAGATGATTAGCCGTGCGGTGACAGTGCATTTGGACCCTTTTCACTGGAAGGATGGATGGTAGCCATTGACAACGGTGATCCACCTACACACAGCTTGCCATAGGAGGACGTGCGTGCGTAAATCAGAAAACAGAGGAAAGCAGAATTTCAGAAGACAAAGCATCTCCAAAACTCCAACATATTCTCCATTATTGCATACAAGTATAATTTGTGTTCTTCCCTTTTTCTCCTTGCAATCATATTTGATAAGTGAATTATTTTATTGTCTTCCTGACTAAGAGGTATAAGATAACCATAGATTGCTTCAAGCCAACAATCTCCGTGGGATCGACCCTTACTCACGTAAGGTATTACTTGGACGACCCAGTGCACTTGCTGGTTAGTTGTGCGAAATTACATTGTGAAGTAATTTTCGTGCACCAGCGAGCCTTAATGACCTGACTTTTGGCAGGGTCCTACGAGGCCCGCAGGGTTTCGCAGCTCGACTTACCCTATGTAGCGATACATGCTTATGATAATTGTGTGCACATACATTAATTGGTGTGATCATACCAGCATTAATGCACCGGATCCCACAAGAACTCCGTAGTTAAACGCGCTTAGGCAGGAGTAGTACTAGGATGGGTTACCTCTAGGGAAGTCCTCGTGTTGTACCTTTTTTTTTTACGTCGTGCTTACCCTTGTTCTTTAAACGACGCTATCTTGAATAGTTTAGCTATAGTGAGCCTTAATGAACTGATTTTTGGCAAGCTCCCACTGGCCCTGCAGGGCTTCGCAGCTTGACTTACCCTATGTAGCGATACATGCTTATGATAATTGTGTGCACATACATTAATTAGTGTGATCATACTAGCACTAATGCATCGGATCCCTTCAGAACTCCGGAGTTAAGCGTGCGTGGGCGAGAGCGGTACTAGGATGGGTGACCTCCTGGGAAGTCCTCGTGTTGCACCTTTTTTTTTCTTTACGTCGTGCTTACCCTCTTTCTTTAAATGACGCTATCTCGAATCAGTTAACTAAAGTGAGCCTTAATGACCTAACTTTTGGCAGGCTCCTACGGGGCCCGCAGGGCTTCGCAGCTCGACTTACCTTATGTAGCGATACATGCTTATGATGATTGTGTGCACATACTTTAATAGGTGTGACCATAACAGCACTAATGCACTGGATTCCACCAGAACTCCGTAGTTAAGCGTGCTTTGGCGGGAGTAGTACTAGGATGGGTGACCTCCTCGGAAGTCCTCGTGTTGCACCACTTTTTTTTTTACGTCGTGCTTACCCTCGTTCTTTAAACGACGCTATCTTGAATAGTTTAGCTAAAGTGAGCCTTAATGACCTGATTTTCGGGAGGCTCTAATGGGCCCCGCAGGGATTTGTTTCTGTCGGGACACATGCTTATGATAATTGTGTGCAAATACTTTAATAGGTGCGATCATACCAGCACTAATGCACCGGATCCCATCAGAAATCCGCACTTAACCGTGTTTGGACGAGAGTAGTACTAGGATGGGTGACCTCCTGGGAAGTCCTCGTGTTGCACCTCTTTTTTTTTTTACATCGTACTTACCCTCGTTCTTTGACCGACGCTATCTGGAATAGTTTACCTAAAGCGAGATTTAATGACCTGATTTTCGGCAGGCTACCACGGGCACCGCAAGGCTTCGCAGCTCGACTTACCCTATGTCGTGACACAAACTTATGATAATTGTGTGCGCATAATTTAATAGGTGCGATCATACCATTACTAATGCACCGGATCCCATGAGAACTCCGGAGTTAAGCGTGTGTGGGCGAGAGCCATACTAGGATGGGTGACCTCCTGGGAAGTCCTCGTGTTGCACCTTTTTTTTTTCTTTACGTCGTGCTTACCCTCGTTCTTTAAGTGACGCTATCTCGAATCAGTTAACTAAAGTGAGCCTTAATGACCTGACTTTTGGCAGGCTCCTACGGGGCCCGCAGGGCTTCGCAGCTCGACTTACCCTATGTCGCGATACATGCTTATGATGATTGTGTGCACATACTTTAATAGGTGTGACCATAATAGCACTAATGCACTGGATCCCACCAGAACTCCGTAGTTAAGCGTGCTTTGGCGGGAGTAGTACTAGGATGGGTGACCTCCTCGGAAGTCATCGTGTTGCACCACTTTTTTTTTTACGTCGTGCTTACCCTCGTTCTTTAAACGACGCTATCTTGAATAGTTTGGCTAAAGCGAGCCTTAATGGCCTGATTTTCGGGAGGCTCTAATAGGCCCCGCAGGGATTCGTTGCTCGACTTAAACTATGTCGGGACACATGCTTATGATAATTGTGTGCAAATACTTTAATAGGTGCGATCATACCAGCACTAATGCACCGGATCCCATCAGAAATCCACAGTTAACCGTGTTTGGACGAGAGTAGTACTAGGATGGGTGACCTCCTGGGAAGTCCTCGTGTTGCACCTCTTTTTTTTTTTTTTTTTACGTCGTACTTACCCTCGTTCTTTGACCGACGCTATCTGGAATAGTTTACCTAAAGCGAGATTTAATGACCTGATTTTCGGCAGGCTACCACGGGCACCGCAAGGCTTCGCAGCTCGACTTACCCTATGTCGTGACACAAACTTATGATAATTGTGTGCGCATAATTTAATAGGTGCGATCATACCATTACTAATGCACCGGATCCCATGAGAACTCCGGAGTTAAGCGTGTGTGGGCGAGAGCCATACTAGGATGGGTGACCTCCTGGGAAGTCCTCGTGTTGCACCTTTTTTTTTTCTTTACGTCGTGCTTACCCTCGTTCTTTAAGTGACGCTATCTCGAATCAGTTAACTAAAGTGAGCCTTAATGACCTGACTTTTGGCAGGCTCCTACGGGGCCCGCAGGGCTTCGCAGCTCGACTTACCCTATGTCGCGATACATGCTTATGATGATTGTGTGCACATACTTTAATAGGTGTGACCATAATAGCACTAATGCACTGGATCCCACCAGAACTCCGTAGTTAAGCGTGCTTTGGCGGGAGTAGTACTAGGATGGGTGACCTCCTCGGAAGTCATCGTGTTGCACCACTTTTTTTTTTACGTCGTGCTTACCCTCGTTCTTTAAACGACGCTATCTTGAATAGTTTGGCTAAAGCGAGCCTTAATGGCCTGATTTTCGGGAGGCTCTAATGGGCCCCGCAGGGATTCGTTGCTCGACTTAAACTATGTCGGGACACATGCTTATGATAATTGTGTGCAAATACTTTAATAGGTGCGATCATACCAGCACTAATGCACCGGATCCCATCAGAAATCCACAGTTAACCGTGTTTGGACGAGAGTAGTACTAGGATGGGTGACCTCCTGGGAAGTCCTCGTGTTGCACCTCTTTTTTTTTTTTTTTACGTCGTACTTACCCTCATTCTTTGACCGACGCTATCTGGAATAGTTTACCTAAAGCGAGATTTAATGACCTGATTTTCGGCAGGCTACCACGGGCCCCGCAAGGCCTCGCAGCTGGACTTACCCTATGTCACGATACAAACTTATGATAATTGTGTGCGCATACTTTAATAGGTGCGATCATACCATTACTAATGCACCGGATCCCATGAGAACTCCGCAGTTAAGCGTGCTTGGGCGAGAGTGGTACTAGGATGGGTGACCTCCTGGGAAGTCCTCGTGTTGCACCTCTTTTTTTTTACGTCGTGCTTACCCTCGTTCTTTAAACGACGCTATCTCGAATAGTTTAGCTATAGTGAGCTTTAATGAACTGATTTTCGGCATGCTCCCATGGGCCCTGCAGGGCTTCGCAGCTCAATTTACCCTTTGTCGTGATATATGCTTATGATGATTGTGTGCACATACTTTAATAGGTGTGACCATACCAGCACTAATGCATTGGATCCCACCAGAACTCCGCAGTTAAACGTGCTTGGGCGAGAGTAATACTAGGATGGGTGACCTACTGGGAAGTCCTCGTGTTGCACCTCTTTTTTTTTACGTCGTGCTTACCCTCGTTCTTTGACCGACGCTATCTGGAATAGTTTACCTAAAGCGAGATTTAATGACCTGATTTTCGGCAGGCTACCACGGGCCTCACAAGGCTTCGCAGCTCGACTTATCCTATGTCGCGACACAAACTTATGATAATTGTGTGCGCATACTTTAATAGGTGTGATTATACCAGCACTAATGCACCGGATCCCATGAGAACTTCGCAGTTAAGCGTGCTTGGGAGAGAGTGGTACTAGGATGGGTGACCTCCTGGGAAGTCCTCGTGTTCCACCTCTTTTTTTTTTTTCACGTCGTGCTTACCCTCGTTCTTTAAACGACGCTATATCGAATAGTTTAGCTAAAGCGAGCCTTAATGACCTGACTTTCGGCAGGCTCCTACGAGGCTCGCAGGGATTCGCAGCTCGACTTACCCTATGTAGCGATACATGCTTATGATAATTGTGTCCACATACTTTAATAGGTGTGATCATACCAGCACTAATGCACCGGGACCCACCTGAACTCCGTAGTTAAGCGTGCTTGGGCTAGAGTAGTACTTGGATGGGGGACCTCCTGGGAAGTCCTCGTGTTGTACCTTTTTTTTTACGTCGTGCTTACACTCGTTCTTTAAACGACGCTATGTCGAATAGTTTAGCTATAGTGACCCTTAATGAACTGATTTTCGGCAAGCTCCCACGGGCCCTGCAGGGCTTCGCAGCTCGACTTATCCTACGTCGCGATACATGCTTAAGATAATTGCGTGCACATACTTTAATAGGTGCAATCATACCAGCACTAATGCACCGGATCCCACCAAAACTCTGTAGTTAAGCATGCTTGGGGGAGAGTGGTACTAGGATGGGTGACCTCCTGGGAAGTCCTCGTGTTGCACCTCTTTTTTTTTTTTACGTCGTGCTTACCATCGTTCTTTTAACGACGATATCTCGAATAGTTTAGCTAAAGCGAGCCTTAATGACCTGACTTTCGGCAGGGTCCTACGAGGCCCTCAGGGCTTTGCAGCTCGACTTACAGTATGTAGCGATACATGCTTATGATAATTGTGTGCACATACATTAATTGGCATGATCATACCAGCAATAATGCACCGGATCCCACCAGAACTCCGTAGTTAAACGTGCTTACCCTCGTTCTTTAAACGACGCTCATTACAAGAAAAAAGGCCTGTCGGCACACTTTTTTTTACCACGCTTTTAAAGGTTGCCCAAAAGTGGTCAATGGCCACGCTTTTGCGATGGTGGCCACTGAAATGTGATTTGGCCACGCTTTTTTTGTTTCGCTTAAAAAGTGTGGCTATAGAGGGAAATCGGCACGCTTTTATGAGGGTAGCCAATAATTCGTGATTTGGCCACGCTTTTTTTGTCACACTTAAAAAGCGTGTCCATAGAGGAAAACCGGTACGCTTGCAAAGCGTGACTAAGTAGTCTTTCAATTGTCACATTTTTAAAGCGTGCCCATATCATGAGTTTATTTAGACACCCTCAAAAAATGTACCCAGAGAATTCCCTCCTTCCAAAATTTAGTTTCGACCCATTTTTTTCACACTTCACTTCTTTTTTCTAAGTGTTAACATATAAACCTAGACTAAAAGTAATAACATTAACAACATACACTACACTTTGTTTCGAAAATCATTTAACCCTAGCTCGCCGTCACTCACCATTCTCATCTCTGCAACCCTAACACAGCCATAACTCCCTCTTCCAACAACGCCACTGTCTCCATCTCTCAACCCGTCACAACCCCTCCCTCCAACCCGTCACAGCACCTACGTCCATCCCTCCCTCCTCGCTCATGCCCCACGCCACCGTCTCCCTCTCTCACACGCATCGCGCCAACCGTCAGCACCACTCGTTAGCACAACTCGTCAGCGCCGCTCGTCAGCAGCAACCCGTCAGCGCCAACCTTCATTCTGCTAGTGCCGACGTCTGTGGTGTTTATCCATGAATCGGCGGCAGGATCTGGAAGGAAACGATTGGTGGCGTCTCCATCGAGCTCGGCGCCGGATGCATCGCTGGCGGCGGCGGTAAAGATTCGATTCCTGGTTTAGGGTTTTAACTTGATTTTCTATTTTCTTTATTTGTCTAAACTTTTAATTATTTGATTTTTTTATCATTTTGCTAAGCTTTAAATTATTTAATTTTTTGTTATGATTTTTTATTTATTTGTTCTGATTTTTTTCAGAGGATTTGTTTCTGTTTTGATTGTTTTTAGGATTTTCAGTTATGATTATTTCTTGTTGGTTTTGATTATTTGTTCTGATTATTTCTTGTTGGATCGTTTTCTGCTTTTGTATTTTCTATCTTGTTAATAATCTTGTGTTGTCATCTCAAGTTGTGCTTTATTGTTTGTTTCAGGGTATTCTGGCTGATATATTGAAATCCCTTGGTGACAACAAGAAGCACATGAGAGAATGTGCACTCAATACATTGGATTTGTGGCTTGCTGCTGTTCATCTTGATAAAATGGTGTGTTTCAATCTTTTGTTAAGTGATTCTTCTGTCTTGTGTCTATCCTCTGAGTATGCTACTATTGTAGGTTCCTTATATTACAATTGCCTTGATGGATTCTAAACTTGGTGCGGAAGGGCGTAAAGACCTTTTTGATTGGTTATCTAGGCAACTTTCTGTGCAAAGTAGTTTTGCTAAAGCTGCACAACTTCTGAAGCCAGCCTCTGCTGCAATGACAGTAAGTTTTGGCTTTTGAATTTTCATTCTTAATTCTTCTAATACCTTTCTTCTTTGTATTTCTATCCCTCTTCTCAAGATTATGCAAGAACTGGTAGAGCATTATAGTGCTAAAGGGTGGTTACAGCGGGTTGAGCAATGTGTACTTCACATGGATATTTCATCATTGGATTTTAATCAGGTTGTTGTTAGCTCTTCTAAAACCTCTTCCCTTGCCCTTTATTTCTTCTATTGGCCTAACTGTCTAACTGTTGAGTGCTTATATTTGATACATTGTTGAGGTGGTCAGATTATGCCAGGAGCATGGCCTGTATAGCGCTCTGGTGTATCTCTTTAATAAAGGACTAAATGACTATAGGGCACCTTTGGAGGAGCTCTTTGAAGTCTTACAAAATAGCCAAAAGGATAGTGCTGTTGCAGTTGGGTATGTTACATCTGTCATTTTTAATATATTATTCTTGTTTGCCTTCACTGTATCCATGTAAAACATGTTGCTACAGAACATTTGTGGACTTGAGAAATACATAGATCTTGTCAATAGACTTATGAATACATTTTCTTTCAAAAAAGACATATATAAAAAAAAGTTCTGAGAAATGTAATTATCATTTATGAGTTCTAAACACAGAGCTCTTAATTTATTTGTGTATAAATATTTTTTGAATCCCATTTTCTTGTTTACATCCAACCTTTTTTCCCCCCTTCAGTTTTTTTTTTCAGTTCAGACATTTTCACTTCAGACATTTCTCTTTATTGGCTGTCTACACCAAAATGGGATTCAAATATTATCTAATCTTCCTAACATATCTTAGGTCTCATGTTGCTACACCCCTGATTAACACTTTAGTGATTATTATTATTTATTAGTTTGGTGCTATCAGTTTGTTATTGTGATGATCATTACCAAACCAATTGAATGCCACTAATGGTGTTAAAATATATATGATATATCCATTAATTTGAATTTCATTCATGCTGATATATGAAATTGTTATTCAATTACATTGCCTATATATTCACATTATGTGCGCATTCCTTTCTCAACATAATCACTACCGCTACTTTGTGGTTTTCTCTTTCTCCATTTCTCCCTTTGAAATTGATATGTCTATTTTGTCCTACACTCTTATCCTGTTGGTTGATATATCTGTTCTGATTTATTCTACCTCTTTGTTGAAATGTCTCCCAAGTTTGAAATGCTTAGTGAGTTTCTCCTCCTCCTATTCATGGATCTTTTTCTGTTCATGTTAGCTTTTTCTATCATCCTATTGTTTTGTTCAACAAATGTAGCTAACTAAATGAGTTCATAGTCATGATTTCTTTTTCTATTTTTTCAAAGGCTATACCTTTATACTATTAAGTTTTCAATTTTAGTTATGCCTCCAAATTATTTGATAAAATGTACAGGTACAGGATGCTGGTTAACCTCAAGTACTGTTTTACAGGTCTTGCTTTTGCACAAGGTAATTATTTTCTCTGTTCTTTTATCTTTTTTCATTTTATTTGTCATCTCAATTAAATGTATTTCAATAGTTCTCGCTAAAGATTATCCCTCCCTTCATATATTTACAGGCCGTGGAACTATTCCTCCTAAAATCAAGCCTCTTTTATACAACAAACATGATTTTAAGTTTACGGTACTCATAAACGTCCATTGGAATCACCCTGGAGTTGAAGCATTCCTTCAAAATAGTAGTGGCAGATCCTCCTTACTTGGTGAGAGTTAAATTGATTGCTGAAATATTATTTGCTGAAAAATGAATGAGGATCCATTGTGTGTATATATATATATATATATATATATATATAGTACAAGTTATTTCAGTTTTGAAAACCTTGAGCTGGTTGATGATCTTATTGAGCACATGGGGCTGATTTAATCTTTCTAACAAGTCACAATAGGTAAAATAAAGTTAGAATGCAAGGTTAGAGTGAGTGAAAAGTTACGAATCAATTTTTGACCTCTCAAAACCCAAGGTTACATGTTGCAGAATTATGCAGTTCCAGGCAGCACTTTGTGAACAAAACTAGCAGCAATGTAGCCACTCAAAATGAGTAAAATTATTTTTCTATGAAACCTTGAGATGTCTAGATTGTTCCCCTAAAGTTTCATAATTTTCCGATGTGTGGTTTGGGAGATATGATTTTTAAAAAATGGTCATTTTCTTCAGAAAGAATGCTGTCTGAATTCTGGAACAGCAATTTCAAAACCACATATCTTAATACTCTGAAAATCTTTGGAGGTGAAACTAAAAAGAGGTAAAATATTAGGATGTCTAGTATTTTATTTCCAAATTTTAGGATAATTCAAATTTTGTAGAGAAAGTTGTGCCTTCTAGAAGCAGGTTGTTCACTGCTGTGACAGCTACCTTTTCTTAAAACAAAACCATATTTCGAGAGGCATAACTTTTTCGAGAGGCATAACTTTTTCTAGAGTAGTGTCTATCTCGAATAGTTTAGCTAAAGCGAGCCTTAATGACCTGACTTTCAGCAGGGTCCTACAAGGCCCGCAGGGTTTCGCAGCTCGACTTACCCTATGTAGGGATACAAGCTTATGATAATTGTGAGCACATACTTTAATAGGTGTGATCATACCAGCACTAATGCACCGGATCGCACCAGAACTCCGTAGTTAAGCATGCTTGGGCTAGAGTTGTACTAGGATGGGTGACCTCCTGGGAAATACTCGTGTTGTACTTTTTTTTACGTCGTACTTACCCTCGTTCTTTAAACGACGCTATCTCGAATAGTTTAGCTATAGTGAGCCTTAATGAACTGATTTTTGACAAGCTCCCACGGGCCCTGCAGGGCTTCGCAGCTCGACTTACCCTATGTAACGATACATGCTTATGATAATTGTGTGCACATACATTAATTAGTGTGATCATACTAGCACTAATGCATCGGATCCTATCAGAACTCTGGAGTTAAGCGTGCGTGGGCAAGAGCGGTACTAGGATGGGTGACCTCTTGGGAAGTCCTCGTGTTGCACCTTTTCTTTTTCTTTACGTCGTGCTTACCCTCGTTCTTTAAATGACGCTATCTCGAATCAGTTAACTAAAGTGAGACTTAATGACCTGACTTTTGGCAGGCTCCTACGAGGCCCGCAGGGCTTCGCAGCTCGACTTACCCTTTGTCGCGATACATGCTTATGATGATTGTGTGCACATACTTTAATAGGTGTGATCATACCAGCACTAATGCAACGGATCCCATCAGAATTCTGCAGTTAAGCATGCTTGGGCGAGAGTAGTACTACGATGGGTGACCTCCTGGGAAGACCTCGTGTTGCACCTCTGTTTTTTTTTTTACGTCGTGCTTACCCTCGTTCTTTTAACGATGCTATCTCGAATAGTTTAGCTAAAGCGACCCTTAATGACATGACTTTCGGCAGGGTCCTACGAGGCCCGCAGGGCCTCACAGCTCGATTTACCCTATGTAGCGATATATGCTTATGATAATTGTGTGCACATACATTAATTGGTGTGATCATACCAGCATTAATGCACCGGATCCCACAAGAACTCCGTAGTTAAACGCGCTTAGGCGGGAGTAGTACTAGGATGGGTTACCTCCAAGGAAGTCCTCGTGTTGTACCTTTTTTTTTTACGTCTTGCTTACCCTCGTTCTTTGAACGACGCTATCTCGAATAGTTTAGCTATAGTGAGCCTTAATGAACTGATTTTCGGCAAGTTCCCACGGGCCCTGCAGGGCTTCGCAGCTCGACTTACCCTATGTAGCGATACATGCTTATGATAATTGTGTGCACATACATTAATTAGTGTGATCATAATAGCACTAATGCATCGGATCCCTTCAGAACTCCGGAGTTAAGCGTGCGTGGGCGAGAGCGGTACTAGGATCGGTGACCTTCTGGGAAGTCCTCGTGTTGCACCTTTTTTTTTTCTTTACGTCGTGCTTACCCTCGTTCTTTAAATGACGCTATCTCGAATCAGTTAACTAAAGTGAGCTTTAATAACCTGACTTTTGGAAGGCTCCTACGGGGCCCGTAGGGCTTCGCAGGTCGACTTACCCTTTCTCGCGATACATGCTTTTGATGATTGTGTGCACATACTTTAATAGGTATGACCATACCATCACTAAGGAACTGGATCCCACCAGAACTCCGTAGTTAAGCGTGCTTCAGCGAGAGTAGTACTAGGATGGGTGACCTCCTCGGAAGTCCTCGTGTTGCACCACTTTTTTTTTTGCGTCGTGCTTACCCTCGTTCTTTAAACGACACTATCTTGAATAGTTTAGCTAAAGCGAGCCTTAATGACCTGATTTTCGGGAAGCTCTAATGGGCCCTACAGGGATTCGTAGCTCGACTTAAACTATGTCGGGACACATGCTTATGATAATTGTGTGCAAATATTTTAATAGGTGCGATCATACCAGCACTAATGCACCGGATCCCATCAGAAATCCGCAGTTAATTGTGTTTGGGCGAGAGTAGTACTAGGATGGGCGACCTCCTCAGAAGTCCTCGTGTTGCACCTCTTTTTTTTTTACGTCGTGCTTACTCTCGTTCTTTGACCGACGCTATCTGGAATAGTTTACCTAAAGCGAGTTTTAATGACCTGATTTTTGGTAGGCTACCACGGGCCCCGCAAGGCTTCGCAGCTCGACTTACCCTATGTCGCGACACAAACTTATGATAATTGTGTGCGCACACTTTAATAGGTGCGATCATACCAGCACTAATGCACCGGATCCCATGAGAACTCCGCAGTTAAGCGTGCTTGGGCGAGAGTGGTACTAGGATGGGTGAACTCCTGGGAAGTCCTCGTGTTGCACCTCTTTTTTTTTTTTACGTCGTGCTTACCCTCGTTCTTTAAACGACGCTATCTCGAATAGTTTAGCTAAAGCAAGCCTTAATGACCTGACTTTCGGCAAGCTCCTACGGGGCTCGCAGGGATTCGCAGCTCAACTTACCCTATGTAGCGATACATGCTTATGATAATTGTGTGCATATACTTTAATAGGTGTGATCATACCAGCACTAATGCACCGGGTCCCACCAGAACTCCGTAGTTAAGCGTGCTTGGGCTAGAGTAGTACTAGGATGGGTGACCTCCTGGGAAGTCCTCGTGTTGTAAATTTTTTTTTACGTCGTGCTTACCCGCATTCTTTAAACGACGCTATCTCGAATAGTTTAGCTATAGTGAACCTTAATGAACTGATTTTCGGAAAGCTCCGACGGGCCCGTAGGGCTTCGTAGCTTGACTTACCCTATGTAGCGATACATGCTTATGACAATTGCATGCGCATACTTTAATAGGTGCGATCATACCAGCACTAATGCACTGGATCCTATCAGAACTCTGTAGTTAAGCGTGCTTGCGCGAGAGTAGTACTACGATGGGTGACCTCCTGGGAAGTCCTCGTGTTGCACCTCTTTTTTTTTACGTCGTGCTTACCCTCGTTCTTTTAACAATGCTATCTCGAATTGTTTAGATAAAGCGAGCCTTAATGACCTGACTTTCGGAAGGGTCCTACGAGGCCCGCAGGGCTTCGCAGCTCGACTTACCCTAGCGATACATGCTTATGATAATTGTGTGCACATACATTAATTGGTGTGATCATACCAGCATTAATGCACCGGATCCCACAAGTACTCCGTAGTTAAACGCGCTTAGGCGGGAGTAGTACTAGGATGGGTTACCTCCAGGGAAGTCCTCGTGTTGTACCTTTTTTTTTACGTCGTGCTTACCCTCGTTCTTTAAACAATGCCATCTCGAATAGTTTAGCTATTGGTGCACGAATTGTGAATCACACTTTTCACAACTCGTACCACTAACCAGCAAGTGCACTGGGTCGTCCAAGTAATACCTTACATGAGTAAGGGTCGATCCCACGGAGATTGTTGGTTTGAAGCAATCTATGGTTATCTTGTAAATCTTAGTCAGGAAATCAATTATAATTATCAGTATGAATTGCGAAGAATAAAAGAGCATGGATTAAATATTTGTTCTGCAGTAATGGAGAATATGTTGGAGTTTTGGAGATGCTTTGTCTTCTGAATCCCTGTTTTCTCCCTGTCTTCTTCTTCACGCACGCAAGGTTCCTCCTATGGCAAGCTGTGTGTTGGTGGATCACCGTTGTCAATGGCTACCATCCGTCCTCTCAGTGAAAAAGGTCCAGGTGCGCTGTCACCGCACGGCTAATCATCTGTCGGTTACCACTCATGCTGGAATAGGATCCATTGATCCTTTTGCGTTTGTCACTACGCCCAGCCCTTGTGAGTTTGAAGCTCGTCACAGTCATTCAATCCTTGAATCCTACTAGGAATACCACAGACAAGGTTTAGACTTTTCGAATTCTCAAGAATGCTGCCAATGGATTCTAGCTTATACCACGAAGATTCTGATTAAGGAATCCAAGAGATATCCATTCAATTGAAGGTAGAATGGAGGTGGTTGTCAGGCACGCGTTCATAGGTTGAGGATGATGATGAGTGTCACGGATCATCACATCCATCATATTGAAGTGCGAATAAACATCTTTAGATAGAAACAAGCGTGTTTGAATAGAAAACAGAAATAGTTGCATTAATTCATCGAAATACAGCAGAGCTCCTCACCCCCAACAATGGAGTTCAGAGACTCATGCCGTTAAAGAGTACAAAGTTCAGATCTAAAAATGTCATGAGGTACGAAATAGACCTCTAAAAGTTGTTTAAATACTAAACTAGTAACCTAGGTTTACAGAAAATGAATAAACTATGACAGATGGTGCAGAAATCCACTTCTGGGGCCCACTTGGTGTGTGCTAGGGCTGAGACTTAAGCTTCTCACGTACCTAGGCTGTTTTTGGAGTTAAACACCATGTTGTAACCTGTTTCTGGCGTTCAACTCCCATTTGTAACCTGTTTCTGGCGTTTGACGTCAGACTGCAACATTGAACTAGCGTTGAACGCCAGTTTACGTCATCTATCCCGTAGCAAAGTATGGACTATTATATATTTCTGGAAAGCCCTGAATGTCTACTTTCCAACGCAATTGAGAGCGCGCGAATTGGATACCTGTAGCTCTAGAAAATCCATTCCGATTGCAGGGAGGTCAGAATCCAACAGCATCAGTAGTCCTTTTTCAGCCTGAATCAGATTTTTGCTCAGCTCCCTCAATTTCAGCCAGAAAATACCTGAAATTACAGAAAAACACACAAACTCATAGTAAAGTTCAGAATTGTGATTTTTATTTAAAAACTAATAGAAATATAATAAAAACTAACTAAATTATACTGAAAACATACTAAAAACAATGCCAAAAAGCGTATAAATTATCCGCTCATCACAACACCAAACTTAAATTGTTGCTTGTCCCCAAGCAACTGAAAATCAATTAGGATAAAAAGAAGAGAATATACTATAAATTCCAAAATATCAATGAAACTTAGCTCGAATTAGATGAGCGGGACTAGTATCTTTTTGCCTCTTGAATAGCTTTGGCATCTCACTTTATCCATTGAGATTCAAAATGATTGGCATCTATAGGAACTTAGAATTCAGATAGTGTTATTGATTCTCCTAGTTTAGTATGTTGATTCTTGAACACAGCTACTTTATGAGTCTTGGTCGTGGCCCTAAGCACTTTGTTTTCCAGTATTACCACCGGATACATAAATGCCACAGACACATAACTGGGTGAACCTTTTCAGATTGTGACTCAGCTTTGCTAAAGTCCCCAATTAGAGGTGTCCAGGGTTCTTAAGCACACTCTTCTTTTGCTTTGGACCTTGACTTTAACCGCTCAGTCTCAAGTTTTCACTTGACACCTTCACGCCACAAGCACATGGTTAGGGACAGCTTGGTTTAGCCGCTTAGGCCAGGATTTTATTCCTTTAGGCCCTCCTATCCACTGATGCTCAAAGCCTTGGATCCTTTTTATCACCCTTGCCTTTTGATTTTAAGGGCTATTGGCATTTTTCTCTTGCCTTTTGGTTTAAAGAGCTTTTAGCTTTTTCTGCTTGCTTTTTCTTTTTCTTTCTATTTTTTTCGCAAGCTTTTGTATTCACTGCTTTTTCTTACTTCAAGAATCAATTTTATGATTTTTCAGATCATCAAATAACATTTCTCCTTTTCATCATTCTTTCAAGAGCCAACATATGTAACATTCATAAACAATCAACTTCAAAAGACATATGCACTGTTCAAGCATTCATTCAGAAAACAAAAAGTATTATCACCACATCAAAATAATTAAACTAGTTTCAAGGATGAATTTGAAACCATGTACTTCTTGTTCTTTTTTAATTAAAACAATTTTTATTTAAGAAAGGTGACAGATTCATAGGATATTCATAACTTTAAGGCACAGAATCTAATCTTTATTTATTATTTAATAATATAAATTACGCATAAAAGCAGACACTTAATAATAAAAGACAGGAAATTAAGGACTTAAAAATAAATGACTCTAACTCTAATACTCATCTACTCTTAAAATAGATAAAAGGTTATCTCAGAGTTAGGACTCAACAACCTTTATTTTGGGAGGTAGATGCTTCTTTAGTCTGTGGGGTGCTTGGCCCTTCAAGAGACAGCTTCTGGCGCTTCAGTTCCTTTATGTCACGCCCTTGCTCTTCTTGTTCTTTAAGCAGTTTGCATAGCATGCTATTTTGATTTTGCTGTTCTTCCTTTAGTTGATTCACAGCTTCTTGCAACTTGGTGACAGATGCTTCTAGGCGCTCCCAGTATTCAATTTGAGGGATTTCCGGGAGGAGCTCCTCTGCTTTTCTCTTGATGGGGTCGTCCTGCACTTGTAGTCCTTCCATAGACTTTTTGGTGATTGGTTGCTCAACTGAGATATACTTATCTACTCCCATTTTTATTCCAGCATCTTTACATAGCAGAGAGACTAAGCTTGGATAAGCCAATTTAGCATCTTTGGAGTTCTCGTTTGCAATTTTGTAAAGTTCACAAGCAATCAGCTGATGAACTTCCACTTCTTTTTCTAGCATAATGCAATGAATCATTACTGCTCTTCTGATGGTGACCTCAGAGCGGTTGCTAGTGGGCAGTATAGAGCGCCCAATGAAGTCCAGCCAGCCTCTGGCAACTGGTTTGAGATCTCCTCTCTTGAGTTGGTTCGGGGCACCCTTTGTGTTTGTTGTCCATTTGGCTCCAAGGAGGCATATGTCCTCTAGGATTTTGTCCAATTCCAGGTTTGATCTCATCATTCTCCTATTAAAAGAGTCTGGGTCATCTTGCAGTTGAGGCAGCTTGAAGATCTCCCTTATTTTGTCAGGGTGGGTGTGAACAATCTTCCCTCTGACCAGAGTTCTATAGTCATAGAATGCGGTTCCAGCTATTCTCTGCTTGTCCGTTTGCCATAGATTAGCATAGAATTCCTGAACCATGTTTCTTCCTACCTTTGTTTTCAGGATTAGCTATGACTTCCCAGCTTCTGTTTCGAATTTGCTCTTGGATCTCCGATATTCATCTTCTTTCAGATCGAATTTAACTTCCGGGATCACTGACCTTAGACTCATTATTTTGTAAAAATGGTATGAATGTTCTTTGGTTATGAACTTCCCTTGATTCCAAAGTGGTTTTGGAATATTCTCTTTCTTACCTCTTGAGTCGGTTTGTTTTCCCTTGGGAGCCATGATCTTAGTGGGTATTGGCTTAGTGATCACGGATAAACACACCAAACTTAGAGGTTTGCTTGTCCTCAAGCAAAAGAAAAGAAAGGAGAGGGAAAGAGGGAGAGCCAAGCACAACTTGTGGAGGAGAGGGGGAGGCCGAATTAGGATTTAAAGGGAAAAGGGAGGGTGGGTTCGAAAATTTTGAAGGAGATATGATAGAAGATATGATTTGTAAAAGATAAGTATGATAGGAAAAAGATATGATTTAAAATTGAAAAGATATGAAAGATATTTGAAAAAGATAAATCTGAATTTTGAAAAAGATGATGTGAGGATTTGAAAAAGATATTGATGATTTGAAAAGATTTTAGAGTGAAAAGAGATAGATTTGTTTTGAAAAGGGTTTGGAAATAATTTTAAGAGGATTAAAAAAAGGGCTTATGAATTAAGATACATTTGATATCTTTTTGAAAAAAAAGGATTTGAAAAATTAGGATTTGTAACATGTTTGTGCAAGAAATCATGAATTTAAACATAAAAAATGGAAAAAAATTTGAATTAAAAACGAAATTGCCTGCTCCCCACAATCCTGGCGTTAAACGCCCAACTGCTGCATGTTTTGGGCGTTTAACGCCCAGTTGGTGCTTGGTCTGGGCGTTTAACGCCCAGTTGTTGCTTCTAGCTGGCGTTAAACGCCAGAAACCCCTTTGTCACTGGCCGTTTTTTTGAATGCCCAGGATGCTGTCAATCTGGTGTTAAACGCCCAGATGGCTATCTTTACTGGCATTAAACGCCTAGTAGATGCTTCTTTTGGGTGTTTAACGCCCAATTGTTCCTCTTACTGGCGTTTTCTTGCCAGTGAGCTCTTTTTCTCTGTTTTGTGTGCTAAATCCTTCTGTAACCCTGTGAACCTATGTAATTGACTCTTTACCTTATTAACATTGAACTTATATGCTTTAAAAATAAATAAAATGAAGAGTAAGGCAAAATAACAGAAAAAGTTTTGCCAATGGCTGGGTTGCCTCCCAGCAAGCGCTTCTTTATTGTCTTTAGCTGGACTTTGCTGAGCTTTTAAACTAGCCTCAGCCTTGAGCACTCTTGCTCAACATTGCCTTCAAGATAGTGTTTGATTCTCTGTCCATTAACAATAAACTTCTTATTAGAATCAATGTCTTGAAGCTCCACATAACCATATGGTGATACACTTGTAATCACATATGGTCCCCTCCACTGGGATTTCAATTTCCCAGGGAATAGCCTGAGCCTAGAGTTAAACAACAGAACCTTTTGTCCTGGTTCAAATACTCTTGATGAAAGCTTTCTGTCATGCCACCTCTTTTATTTCTCCTTATAAAGCTTGGCATTTTCGAAAGCAGTGAGTCTAAATTCCTCTAGCTCATTTTGCTAGAGTAATCTTTTTTCTCCGGCTAATTTGGCATCAAAGTTCAGAAATCTGGTTGCCCAGTAGGCCTTATGTTCCAGTTCCATGGGCAAATGACAGGCCTTACCATACACAAGCTGGTATGGAGAGGTCCCTATAGGAGTCTTGAATGCTGTTCTGTAAGCCCACAGAGCATCATCCAAGCTTCTTGCGCAATCCTTTCTACGGGTACTTACAGTCTGTTCCAGGATTCTTTTTAGTTCTCTGTTAGAGACTTCAGCTTGCCCATTTGTCTGTGGATGATATGGAGTTGCCACCTTGTGGCTAATCCCATACCGGACCATGGCAGAGTAAAGCTGTTTGTTGCAGAAGTGAGTGCCCCCATCACTGATTAGTACTCTAGGGACACCAAACCTGCTGAAGATATGTTTCTGGAGGAATTTCAACACTGTTTTAGTATCATTAGTTGGTGTGGCAACGGCCTCCACCCATTTTGATACATAATCAACTGCCACCAGAATATAAGTGTTTGAGTATGATAGTGGGAAAGGCCCCATGAAGTCAATTCCCCATACATCAAACAACTCAATCTCTAAGATCCCTTATTGAGGCATGGCGTGACCATGAGGCAGATTACCAGCTCTCTCGCAACTGTCACAGTTACGTAAAAACTCTTGGGAATCTCTATAGAGGGTAGGCCAGTAGACGCCACATTAGAGGACCTTGGTGGCTGTTCGCTCACTTCCAAAATGGCCTCCATATTGTGATCCATGGCAATGCCATAAGATCTTCTGTCCTTCTTCTCTAGGCACACACCTACGGATTATTTCATCTGCACATCTCTTAAAGAGATAGGGTTCATCCCACAAATAGTACTTTGCATCAGTAATTAATTTTTTCTTTTGTTGCCTGCTGTACTCCTTGGGTATGAACCTTACAGCTCTATAGTTTGCAATGTCTGCAAACCATGGTGTTTCCTGAATGGTGAATAAATGCTCATCCGGAAAGATTTCAGAGATCTCAAAAGAGGGGGGGGGGGACGCCCCTTCTATTGGCTCTATCCGGGACAGATGATCAGCCACTTGGTTCTCTGTCCCTTTTCTGTCTCTTATTTCTATATCAAACTCTTGCAGAAGCAACACCCATCTTATAAGCCTGGGTTATGAATCCTGCTTTGTGAGTAGATATTTAAGAGCAGCATGGTCAGTGTACACTATCACCTTTGATCCTACCAAGTATGATCTAAACTTATCAATGGCATAAACCACTGCAAGCAATTCTTTTTCTGTGGTTGTGTAATTTTTCTGGGCATCATTTAAAACACGGCTAGCATAATAAATGACATGCAGAAGCTTTTCATGCCTCTACCCCAGTACTGCTGACGTTAGGATTTTTGCCAGCAAAGAATTTCATAAAAATAGTCGCGTTGTAGATATAGTCTCTAAACCGACAGAAATCCCTTCGTACAAACGTTTTGGTTGTCACAAGTAACAAACCCCTTAAAATTGATAACCGAGTATTTAAACCTCGGGTCGTCTTCTCAAGGAATTGCAGGGAAGTATGTTCTTATTATTGGTTATGAAGATTGTAAATTGGGGGTTTTGGAAGTAAGGTGGGAATATGTTATATGACAAGTAAAATAAAAAAATAATAATAAAATCTCTTGGCAAGGTATAAGAAATTGGAAGTCCAGACTTAGTTATCCTTATCAACAACAATGAAAGTTGAATCTTAATTCCACTTGGTCAACCTTTACTAAAATAAAGGAAAGTCAAGGGACTAATTAGTTTGATCTTCGAATCTTATTTATTTCCTAAGAAAAGGTTGGGATTATTGAAGCTCAATTCAATTAGCAAAGATAACAGTTATCAATTATGCTGTTGAGTTGGATAATTCCTGAGTTACTGATTTCTTAACCAAGACCAAAAGGGGAAAAGTAAATCTACTGGAATAAGAATGCCTTCAGATGGGAAGCAATAATCATGTAAATAAAAGAGAGCAATAGTAACTGAAATACCTCAAATAACATTAATTCAAGTAATCTGGAACAGTTCATAAAATAAATTGGGAAAATAAATAAAAATAAAGAACCTGGGATTGAGAGTTACTCCTAAACTAAGAGAAGTCCTAAATCCTAATCCTAAGAGAGAGGAGAGAACCTCTCTCTCTAAAAACTACATCTAAAACATGAAAAGTGAATTATGAGAGCTCCCTTATAAATAGATGTATTCCTCCACTTTATAGCCTCTAATCTGTGTTTTCTGGGTCGAGAACAGGGTCAGAAACAGCCCAGAATTTGCTGGTCTCGAATTCAACTACGCTGGAATTCCGTCACTGCGACGTGGCTGCATGGAGCACGCAGTCGCGTCGCCTAGCATCAAGGAAACTATAGCATATTATATATCAAATCGAAGCCCCATACGTTAGCTTTCCAACGCAACTGGAATCGCGTCGTTTGTACTTCTATAGCTCAAGTTATGACTGTTTGAATGCAAAGAGGTCAGGCTGACAGCTTTGCAGTTTCTTCAACTTCTTGTATTCCTTCCACTTTTGCATGCTTCCTTTCCATCCTCTAAACCATTCCTGCCCTGTAATCTCTGAAATCACTTAACACACATATCAAGGCATCTAATGGTAATAAGAGAGGATTTAAACATAGGGAACTTAAGGCCAAAGAAGCATGTTTTCAATCAAAGCACATAATTAGGAAGGCAAATGTAAAACCATGCAAATAGTATGAATAAGTGGGTAAAGAGTTAATAAAAACCACTCAATTGAGCACAAGATAAACCATAAAATAGTGGTTTATCAACCTCCCCACACTTAAACATTAGCATGTCCTCATGCTAAGCTCAAGAGAAACTATAAAGAATGATGAGGATTGATAGAATGTATGAAATGCAACCTATGAGTGCAACTACATGCTAAACGCTTTTACTTACTTGGTTAAGAGTAAATAAGTTCTCCAAGAATAAATATGAACTGGATTTCACTAATTCAAATCATGAAAATGAACTACAAAATAGATTTGCAAGAAGAAAATAGCTCATGAAAGCAGGGAACAAGGAATTGAGCATTGAACCCTCACTGATAGTGTATACACTCTAATCACTCAAGTGTTTTAGGTTCGATTCTCTCAATTCTCTACTAACCTTGTTTTCTAAGGCTTGCTCTTCTTCTACCAATCAACAAAAATTTAATACACAGATACACAAATCAAGAGGTCTTTTAAGGGTTGTAATGGGGTTAGGGTCAAGGTAGGATTGTATATGGTCAAGTGGACTAAAATCTGAATCCTTAATTAACTTAAACTTTCCCCACCTAACTTAAGACAATCCATGTAATCAAAGTACAAAACCTAACTTTCCATTAACCATTTTTTT
Source organism: Arachis ipaensis (assembly GCF_059453495.1). Lineage (NCBI taxonomy): Eukaryota > Viridiplantae > Streptophyta > Magnoliopsida > Fabales > Fabaceae > Arachis > Arachis ipaensis. The sequence continues at coordinate 63,182,843 of NC_142441.1, forward strand.
TCACATATTCATGCATTTTAATTTCAAGTACAGTACATATGCATTGCTTTCACTTACTTTGGGGCATTTTGTCCCTTTTTTATTATTTGCTATTTTTCTCCTCTTTTTCTCTTTTTTCTTCTTTTTTTTATTTATTTATTTTTTACTATTTTTTTTCAATGCATATGATTAAATTTTTGAATGCGTGACATGTCCTAAACATTTCTTTCACATTTTCAGAAAATTCTAACATACTCAATTTTCAAACCAAATGTTTTCAATCCCAATTTCCCCACACTTAAATCATAAGCATCTCATTAGTCTAAGCTAACCAAGGATTCAAATTAAGGTCATTATTGTTTTCCGCTTAGAGTTAATGATGTGCTAAAGTAAAGAACAAAGGGGTAAAATAGGCTCAAAATTGGTTTGCAAGGGATAATCAAAGGTAAGACCATATGGGTATGTAAGCTCAGTGAAACAAAAGGCCTCAATCATGTAAGTGTATGCATACATCAAATAATGGAAATATAGAATTAAGCAAGACAAAGATCACAATTTTAGAGAGAAAAATACACACTAAAACAAAATTTTTGGTTGATAATGCAACCAATTCAAATAGGCTCAAAAATCTCACAGGTTTTGTGTGTTCGAGTTCTAAACCATGTTCCAGTATAATATCTCTTCAAACAAGTGTAACATTAAATTTTATTCAAATTAGTGAAATTCTCTAAAAGGTTTCTTGAAAAAGAAAATATTACTTTAACCAAGTGGAAAAATATGCAAAAAATCAAACAAATATGCAGTCAAACATGCAAATGCAACAATCAAACAAATAAAATACAAAAAATTTGGTGTTGAGTCAAGAAATAACTAACCCATGGAGATCAGTATCGACCTCCCCACACTTAAAGATTGCACCGTCCTCAGTGCATGTTGAGATGTGCAGGTGGACGGGCTGTTCCAACTAATGCTTTTCCTCAAGCATTGTGCTGATGGACTTGTTTGTCTCCCCATGTAAACGTCTTCCGGTTCCCTTCCGGGTGGCCATCCTGAAAGAAAAAGGGAAGAAGAGTAACCCAAAAATAGAGATAAGAAAATAAAAGAAGTATGGGTGGGTTAATGCCAAATTGTAAGGGTCTCATTTACATGGAAGCTTCAACATGTAAGTGTGAAAACAATAGAAGTCATGGCATACCAGTGGTGCAAAATTTGCAATAAAGGAGGGGAGAATATGGGTAATGAAAGACAATGTAAGTTCATGTCAATGCAAAAGGAATATCAGTATTATAAAAATTAGCATTGATTTAAATAATATTACCCAATTAGATTTAAACAAGTAACTAAGCACCACGAAAATACCAGAAAAGATGTAACAGTTGAATAAGAATATTTGAATACCAATAAAAAAATTTAGAAAAATAAAAATATGCAATGAATGAAAGTATGCAAATAAATAAAATAAAATAAAAGATAAGAAGAATGAGAAGGGAAAGAAATAAAGTAAGAAAGAAAGAAAGAAAGAAGAAAAGATAGAAGAAATTAGGATTAGAGAAGAAAAGATAAGAAAATTGGCACTAATCTTGATAAGTTGTGTGACGCTGGCGACGCGGTCGCGTGGGTGACGCGGTCGCGTGGTGCGCAATAAGGTTAGGCAACGCGGACGCGTGGGGCACGCGATCGCGTGACTTGATTTGTGCTAGTGGCGCGAGTGCAGCCTCGCGGTCACACAACTCTCTGTTCAAAACTTAGTGTTGCCAAAATCCAGGGTAACGCGGTCGCGTGGGGCATGCGATCGCGTGGATGGCCTTTTTTGAAAACGACGCGGACGCGTAGGGCATGTGGTCGCTGGTGCACGAACTTGTGATGTCCAGGCTCAAACAATCCCTGGCAACGTGAGCAACTTGGTACGCGCAATCGTGATTACACTTTGATTATGTAAAATTTATGGCTCTTTCTTTCCCTGGCAATGGCGCCAAGAACATGGTGCCAATACCATGGTTCACAACTTCGATACAACTAACCAGCAAGTGCACTGGGTCGTCCAAGTAATACCTTACGTGAGTAAGGGTCGAATCCCACGGAGATTGTTGGTATGAAGCAAGCTATGGTCACCTTGCAAATCTCAGTTAGGCAGATATAAATTGATAATGGTGTTTTCGAATTTAATATAATAAAATAGGAATAGAAATACTTATGTAATTCATTGGTAGGAATTTCAGATAAGCGAATGGAGATGCTTTCGTTCCTCTGAACCTCTGCTTTCCTGCTATCTTCATCCAATCAGTCTTACTCCTTTCCATGGCTGGCTTTATGTAAGGGCATCACCGTTGTCAGTGGCTACATCCCCTCCTCTCAGTGAAAAATATGCTCACATGCTCTGTCACAGCACGGCTAATCATCTGTCGGTTCTCGATCATGCTGGAATAGGATTCACCCTCCTTTTGCGTCTGTCACTAACGCCCAGCACTCGTGAGTTTGAAGCTCGTCACAGTCATTCAATCATTGAATCCTACTCGGAATACCATAGACAAGGTTTAGACTTTCCGGATTCTCTTGAATGCCGCCATCATTCTAGCTTACACCACGAAGATTCTGGTTAGGAGATCTAAGAGATATTCATTCTAGCTTATTTCATGTAGAACGGAAGTGTTTGTCAGGCACGTGTTCATAGGGGAGAATGGTGATGAGCGTCACACATAATCATCACCTTCATCACATTCTTGGGTGCGAATGGATATCTTAGAAGCGAAACAAGATGAATTGAATAGAAAACAGTAGTACTTTGCATTAATCTTTGAGGAACAGCAGAGCTCCATACCTTAATCTATGGAGTGTAGAAACTCTACCGTTGAAAATACATAAGTGAAAGGTCCAGGCGTGGCCGAATGGCCAGCCCTCAAATGTGATCTAAGATAGCATACAACTGATCAAAGATACCTAATACAATAGTAAAAGGTCCTATTTATAATAAACTAGTCACTAGGGTTTACATGAGTAAGTAATTGATGCATAAATCCACTTCCTGGGCCCACTTGGTGTGTGTTTGGGCTGAGCTTGAGTGTTGCACGTGTAGAGGTCCTTCTTGGAGTTGAACGCCAGCTTTTGTGCCAGTTTGGACGTTCAACTCTGGTTTTGGCTCCTTTTCTGGCGCTGGACGCCAGATTTGGGTAGAAAGCTGGCGTTGAACGCCAGTTTACATCGTCTATTCTTGGCCAAAGTATGGACTATTATATATTTCTGGAAAGCCCTGGATGTCTACTTTCCAACGCAATTGGAAGCGCGCCATTTTGAGTTCTGTAGCTCCAGAAAATCTACTTTGAGTGCAGGGAGGTCAGAATCCAACAACATCAGCAGTCCTTGTTCAACCTCTGAATCTGATTTTTGCTCAAGTCCCTCAATTTCAGCCAGAAAATACCTGAAATCATAGAAAAACACACAAACTCATAGTAAAGTCCAGAAATGTGAATTTAACATAAAAACTAATGAAAACATCCCTAAAAGTAACTAGATCCTACTAAAAACATACTAAAAACAATGTCAAAAAGCGTATAAATTATCCACTCATCACAACACCAAACTTAAATTGTTGCTTGTCCCCAAGCAACTGAAAATCAAATAGGATAAAAAGAAGAGAATATACTATAAATTCCAAACTATCAATGAAACAGAGCTTCAATCATATGAGCGGGACTTATAGCTTTTTGCCTCTTGAATAGTTTTGGCATCTCTCTTTATCCATTGAAGTTTAGAATGATTGGCATCTATAGGAACTTCAGATTTCGAATAGTGTTATTGACTCTCCTAGTTCAGTATGATGATTCTTGAACACAGCTTCTTTATGAGTT